>NC_141168.1:67422500-69952500 GCF_055505025.1 Bos grunniens | reverse complement strand
CCCAATGCTCAGAAGGCCCTGAAAAGCTCCCCGGAGATTCAGAAAAACTTTGAGAAAAGGATGTCTGGTGATCTAACATAAAACCTGAACAAAGGGAAGGACTGGATTAAATGCTGTAAGAGTTACAGTAACAAAAGACAGACTTGCATTAGTTAGGTTATTTGCCCTATTTCCTTTACTTCTAATTAACTGTGACAACCCCACAAATAAAATATTAAGCTTCAAAGATTTCTAAATCTTGGAGAGTCATTCTTGCATCAGCAACTTTTGAATTTCAGGTAGTGGGTTTCAAAAGGTAATTTCAAGGGTTAATATTTTTTAAATGGAGAATTTGAGGCTATTTATCATGTTTCAGTTCAATTCAGTTGCTCAGTCGTGTCTGTTTGTGACCCCATGAATCGCAGCAAGCCAGGCCTCCCTGTCCATCACCAACTCCTGGAGTTCACTCAAACTCATGTCCATTGAGTCAGTGATGCCAGCCAGCCATCTCATCCTCTGTCATCCCCTTCTCCTCCTGCCCCCAATCCCTCCCAGCATCAGAGTCTTTTCCAATGAGTCAACTCTTCGCATGAGGTGGCCAAAGTACTGGAGTTTCAGGTTTAGCATCATTCCTTCCAAAGAACACCCAGGACCAATCTCCTTTAGAATGGACTGGTTGGATCTCCTTGCAGTCCAAGGGACTCTCAAGAGTCTTCTCCAACACCACAGTTCAAAAGCATCAATTCTTCGGTGCTCAGCTTTCTTCACAGTCCAACTCTCACATCCATGCATGACCACTGGAAAAACCACAGCCTTGACTAGATGGACCTTTGTTGGCAAAGTAATGTCTCTGCTTTTCAATATGCTATCTAGGTTGGTCATAACTTTCCTTCCAAGGAGTAAGCATCTTTTAATTTCATGGCTGCAGTCACCATCTGCAGTGATTTTGGAGCCCCCCAAAATAAAGTCTGACACTGTTTCCCCATCTATTTCCCATGAAGTGATGGGACCAGATGCCATGATCTTCTTTTTCTGAACGTTGAGCTTTAAAGCCAACTTTTTCACTTTCCTCTTTCACTTTCATCAAGAGGCTTTTGAGTTCCTCTTCACTTTCTGCCATAAGGGTGGTGTCATCTGCATATCTGAGGTTATTGATATTTCTCCCAGCAATCTTGATTCCAGCTTGTGCTTCTTCCAGCCCAGCATTTCTCATGATGTACTCTGCACATAAGTTAAATAAGCAGGGTGACAGTATACAGCCTTGACGGATTCCTTTTCCTATTTGGAACTTGTCTTAAAGCTCTCTACTCCCTGATTTATATAGCACAATTGAATTCTGGTTCTTTCCTCTTTCCCTGAATGCTAGTTATGTTCACTTGTTCCTCACCAGAACCCACCTCAGTGTATACCCCATGGTTCTTTTTGGCAACTCTTCTTGCACTAAATACTCTATCTTGACTTTTGAACACAGTAGGGGAAGGAGACAGTACAATGATTTGAGACAGTAACATTGAAACATATACATTCAGTTCAGTTCAGTCGCTTAGTCGTGTCTGACTCTTTGCGACCCCATGAATCATAGCACGCCAGGCCTCCCTGTCCATCACCAACTCCCAGAGTTCACCCAGACTCACATCCATCGAGTCAGTGATGCCATCCAGCCATCTCATCCTCTGTCATCCCCTTCTCCTCCTGCCCCCAATCCCTCCCAGCATCAGGGTCTTTTCCAATGAGTCAACTCTTTGCATGAGGTGGCCAAAGTATTGGAGTTTCAGCTTTAGCATCATTCCTTCCAAAGAAATCCCAGGGCTGATCTCCTTCACAATGGACTGGTCGGATCTCCTTGCAGTCCAAGGGACTCTCAGAGTCTTCTCCAACACCACAGTTCAAAAGCATCAATTCTTTGGTGCTCAGCCTTCTTCACAGTCCAACTCTCACATCCATACATGACCACAGGAAAAACCATAGCCTTGACTAGACGGACCTTTGTTGGCAAAGTAATGTCTCTGCTTTTGAATATGCTATCTAGGTTGGTCATAACTTTTCTTCCAAGGAGTAAGCGTCTTTTAATTTCATGGCTGCAGTCACCATCTGCAGTGATTTTGGAGCCCCTAAAATTAAAGTCTGACACTGTTTCCACTGTTTTCCCATCTATTTCCTATGAAGTGATGGAAAACATATACATTACCATATGTAAAATAGATAGCCAGTGGGAATTTTCTATTTGACACAGGGAACCCAAAGTTGGTACTCTGTGACAACCTAGAGGGGTGGGATGGGGAGGGAGGTTAAAGAAGGAGGAGGTTGTTGTTATTGTTCAGTCACTTAGTCATGTCCAAAACTTTGTGACCTCATGAACTCAGCATGTCAGGCTTCTCTGTCCATCTCTCTCTCCCTGAGTTTGCTCAAACTCATGTCCCTTGAGTTAGTGATGCCATCCACCTATCTCATCTTCTGTTGCCTGCTTCTCTTCCCCTCAATTTTTCCCAGCATCAGGGGCTTTTCCAGTGAGTCAGCTCTTCCCATCATGTGACCAAAGTATTGGAGTTTCAGCATCAGTCCTTCCAATGAATATTCAGGACTAATTTCCTTTAGGGTTGACTATTTTGCTCTCTTCACAGGCCCAGGGGCTCTCAAGAGTCTTCTCTAGCACCACAATTCAAAAGCATAAATTCCTTGGTGCCCAGCCTTCTATATGATCTAACTCTCACTTTCGTACATGAATATTGGAAAAACCATAGATTTGACTATAAGGACCTTTGTCAGCAAAGTGACGTCTCTGCATTTTAATACATTGTTGATGTTTGTCATAGCTGTTCTTCCAAGGAGCAAGCAACTTTTAATTTCATGGCTGCAGTCACCATTTGCATTGATTTTGGAGCCAAAGACGATGAAATCTGACACTGTTTCCACATTTTCCACATCACTTTGCCATGAACTAACAGGACTGGATACCATGATCTTAGTTTTTTGAATGTTGAGTTTTAAGGCAATTTATTCAATCTCAAAGATGGAGAGGATACACACATACACACACCTACACCTATGACTGATTCATGTCTATGTGTGGAAGAAACCAACATGATATTGTAAAGAAGTTATCCTCCAATTAAAAGTAAAATAAAATTAAAAAAAACTGTCTTAGGAATTCAACCTTGTTTCATGGATTGAACTAGTATCCATATACTATAAGAATTCTATATGAAAGAAAACAGCTTTCTAAAGAACATTTTTTACACTAACAATGCCCATTTATAACAGAAACTAGAAATATACTCTTTATGGCTTTCTACAGTATGGAAATCCCACAGGTTTTATTTGTATCTATGTTTATCCAGAAAGCATTTTACTTACCCCTTGTTTAATTCTGCTATAAATGAGTACGGAGAGAATGAAGAACCTATAAACTCTCTTCGTCATGATGGACGACCTGCCAACATCCAGTTTACAAAGTTACTTTCCGATATATACTACAGCAGAACCACATGGCAGTGCTATTTTGGTCTTTATTTAGGTCAAAATATTTTATTGTCTTTTAAATTCAGGATTCATGTTGATGTATGGCAAAACCAATACAATATTGTAAAGTAATTAGCCTCCAATTAAAATAAATAAATTTATATTTTAAAAAAACTTAAAAAAAGAAAAAAAATTCAGAATCTATATTATTATCACTGAAACTAAATTTTAACACACTTCAAATATTAAAATGTATAAAACTTTTACAAAAAAGTAAAAACCTAAGTGTATAAAAACAAGCTTAGTGTATAAACTAGGATAAGGTCTAGACTTTTCCTGTCTGCCCACACCAGTGGCTGAGATGGTAGTTAAAAGCTTAGGTCTTGGTGATTTTGGGGTGATCCTCCTAGATCTACCTGATGTCCTATATGATCTCTGTCAATATTATATGGAGCTTTCCAGGTGGTTCAGTGGTAAAGAATCTACCTGCCAATGCAGGAGATGCGAGGGACTTGGATTCAATCCCTGGGTTGGAAAGATCCCTTGAAGTAGGAAACGGGGCAACCCACTCCAGTATTCTTGCCTGGAAAATTCCATGGACAGAGGAGCCTGGTGGGCTACAGCCCATGGGGTCGCAAAGAGTCAGACACGACTGAGCACAGCACAGGATATAATAGAGACTGGAGAACTAGAGAGGGCGTGGTGGGGGTGTGGAGCAGGGAGAGAAAGTGAGGAGGGAAGCCAAGATGAAGGCACAGGAGGGAAAAAGATAGGAGAAGGGTGAATAAGGAGGAGAAAGGACAAAAGGGAAGGAATTAAGAACAAGATACTTCTAAATATTTTTTTCATACTTTTTCAAATAAGCCTGTGTCTTATTTGATAACTTTGAGGATTTTTGTTTTTAACACGAGTTTCTTGTTTGGTTGGTTAGTTTGGATTTTTGTGTGTTTATTGGTTTATTTTATTTCATTTAAAGAACTTTAAGAGTTTTTTCATCCTGCGGGACTTTAAGAAGCATTCCCTGACACCTATTTAATGAGAATCATTTATGTTCCACTCTGCTTGCCCTTACTTCTGTCACAGCACTTATGACTTTGTTTGTCTTATCATGTCAGTTGTCACCAGAAGGGCAAGGACTGGTCTGTTTTTGTTTGTTTTTAATGACATGCATTTGCCAGAAAATAACCTTTTCTATAAAACAGAATCCTGCACATGAAAATTCTTAGTACACAATATTCAAGAGTGTAAGGAAAGTACAAAAATATGAGAGTATTTCTCATACAAAAATATGAGAGCAACTCTACTTCTTAAGAACATGTGGGCATAAATGTGGCTTATTAAAGGATGCGCACAAATGATCTCCCTTTGATTCTCCCTTTGAAACACTCCCTAATTGATCACACATTTGTTGAACCACTCTGCTAGATAGTTAATACTTAAAAACTGGAGAATTTTTGGAGTTAGCAGAACATCTGGAAGCTGTGAAAATTGTGATTTTGAATGAATTTCTAACTATATATTCTCTCTGCTTTGCTCAAAAGTGTTCCCATATAGTCACATTTGTCTCCAATTTCTACCAAAACTGAATATCATGGAATTTTACCCATAGCACTCTTACTTCCTACAGAAACCTAGAAATTTAAATGTTGGTCTTTCCTGCTTCTCTCGAGCCCATGTCTGAGTCCTGGAATTTATTAGTTTCTCCTGCTATAGCATTTTCATCCATTCATCACTTTGCCTGTATCTATGATTTGGGAATTTTAAATCACCTTTTAATTCATTTATGCATTCATTACTCATGTGCTCAACAAACATTTATTGAGTTGCCTTACCACCACTAGAGATAAAGGCGAATAAGTAGTTGTTCCTGCCCTGAAGAAAATTACCATGGAGGAAACTGTCAAACAGTCCATTCAATACAGTGCCATGAATGCTGTTGATTAATTCAAGTGGTTTTTGAGCTCTTACTCTGTCCCAGTACTGTGCAAGGTAGAAGTTATGAATCAGTTCAGTTCAGTCGCTCAGTCATGTCTGACTCTTTGCAACCCCATGAATCGCAGCATGCCAGGCCTCCCTGTCCATCACCAACTCCCGGAGTTCACCCAGACTCATGTCCATCGACTCAGTGATGCCATCCAGCCATCTCATCCTCTGTCGTCCCCTTCTCCTCCTGCCCCCAATCCCTCCCAGCATCAGAGTCTTTTCCAATCAATCAACTCTTCGCATGAGGTGGCTGAAGTACTGGAGTTTCAGCTTTAGCATCATTCCTTCCAAAGAAATCCCAGGGCTGATCTCCTTCAGAATAGACTGGTTGGATCTCCTTGCAGTCCAAGGGACTCTCAAGAGTCTTCTCCAACACCACAGTCCAAAAGCATCAATTCTTCGGCGCTCAGCTTTCTTCACAGTCCAACTCTCACATCCATACATGACCACAGGAAAAACCATAGCCTTGACTAGACAAACCTTTGTTGGCAAAGTGATGTCTCTGCTTTTGAATATGCTATCTAGGTTGGTCATAACTTTCCTTCCAAGGAGTAAGTGTCTTAATTTCATGGCTGCAGTCACCATCTGCAGTGATTTTGGAGCCCAGAAAATAAAATCTGACACTGTTTCCACTGTTTTCCCATCTATTTCCCATGAAGTGATGGGACCAGATGCCATGATCTTCGTTTTCTGAATGTTGAGCTTTAAGCAAACTTTTTCACTCTCCAGTTTCACTTTTATCAAGAGGCTTTTTAGTTCCTCTTCACTTTCTGCTATTGCTATATAAAAGGGGCATCTAAATATGGGAAGGGGAAATCTTCCAGAGAAAGTGATCCTAAGCTAGGTCCTGAGTGATGAGGAGGGTCTAACAGAGAGGATCAGGGGCAGAGGAACAGGGAGGAACATGTTCACAGCAGAAGGAGCAGCACAAACTTGTGGCTGCCAAGGGGGAAACACAAGGTAGGGGTTGGATTGCGAGTTTGGGATTAGCAGATGCAAACTACTTTATATGGAATGGTAAACAATAGGGTTCTACTGTACATACAGGGAATTATATTCAACATCCTGTGATAAACCATAATGGAAAAGAATGGGAACAAGAATGTGTGTGTGTATATATGTGACTGAATCATTTGCTGTACAGCAGAAATTAACACAATGTTGGAAATCAATTGTACTTAAATAAAATAAACTTTAAAGAAGCAGAGAGAGTAGCAACAGAAAAGTTTCAGAAGCAAGAAATCTCTGCTTAGGGGCATTGGCTACCCTTGGCTGTGGCTGGCCCTTAAAGCAGTAGGATTGAGTATTGCAGCAACACTTATCAAATCTGTGTTGAATAAAGGAATAGAGAGAAATAAGGCTGGCAAGACAAGTAGGAACAAAATCTTAAGAAACCTTTTAAGTTATGCTAAAGAGTTCCCTGGTGGCTCAGAGGTTAAAGCATCTGCCTGGAATGCAGGAGACCCAGGTTCGATCCCTGGGTCGGGAAGATCCCCTGGAAAAGGAAATGGCAACCCACTCCAGTACTTTTGCCTGGAGAATCCCATGGAGGGAGGAGCCTGATAGGCTACAGTCCATGGGGTTACAAAGAGTCAGACACGAATGAGTGACTTCACTTTAAAGAGTTTGGACTTCATCTTGACAATTTGGGGAGTCCATTGAAAAGAATGGTAGGCTAAGGGGAGCTGGAATAGGAAAGAGGTGTGATCAGGCTTTTATTTTAAATTTCCTGTTTTGATGTTACCGTCAATAATGATATGGATGCAAGTGGAGGCAGGGAGCCTGCAAATGAGGTTCTGGCTGTAATCTAGATCTTAGTAACCCAAAATGTGGTCCTGGACATACAGCATCATCTGTATCAGCCAGAAGCTCATTGGAAACGCAGAAGCAGGTTACAGCAAAACTTCTGAGTTATATTTTGCATTTTGATAAGTTTAGCAAGTGATTTGAGTTTGTATTAAAATTTCAGCTGCACCAATGTAGACTTTATTATGTTCGTGGTAGCAGGGCTAAGAAAAAAGGGAATATTTGAGAGGTATTTCACTGAAACAGTCCTTTAGATGTTTTGAATTAATGAATGAGAGGGGAGGAGAGCTGGGCAGATGTGTCTCTAAGTGAAGAAAAGGTTTAGGGAAAGATCTGGTATTGATCTCTTGGGCCTGTACTTTACAAAATTGATTTGTAATTATTCACAGAAGTAATAAAATTGTTACATGGCTAATCTCTGCTTTGAAAACTGTAGCCAAGGGAATGCTTAGAATTATAGGAAATATCATGGAGTTAAAAGGCTCTATAGCTAGCACTTTTTAGATTACATCCTACCTCAAAGTTTCTCTTCATGGCAACATATCAGAGCCTGAGACAATACTTTGTCTTAGTTCAATTTAGCATGAGTCTAGCAGATCAGAAGGGGAGAGGGAAAGGAGATTACAGAAGAGAGAGAGACAGACACAGAGCCAAAAAGAGAGTCCAAATCCTCCCCCCACCCCACAAAAAATTTCATGGAAGTAATAGCATTTGAGCTGGATATTGAAAGAAGAATCTGATTTGAATAAGCAGAGATAAGATAAATGGAAGTGAACACAGAGATCTGTTTGTCATCAGCAGGTAAACAGTGTATGAACTGAACAGACTGGTTAAGCTGGGGCATTGGGAGTGTAGGAAATAAGGCTGAAAACATAAATATTGATCAAGGTGTGGCAGAACTTAAAAGCCAAGCTAAGGAGCATGGTTTGACTTAGTTGGGAATGGAAAGCTATGAGAGTTGTGATTTTCGACTCTTGGCTACCATTGGAATCATCTGGGAAGTCTTAAAAACATCAATACCTGAGCCCCATCCCTGTTAACTCTAATTTAGTTGTTCTGGATTGTAGCCAAAGCATCAGGACTTTTGAAAGCTTTCCCATGTGATTCTAAGATCAGCCAAGCCTGAGAACTACTGCACTAGTGCACTAAAGGGCTTTGAGGAAAGTAGTGATGTTACTGGGGACTAGTTTGTGCTCTCTTTGTGTCTCCGGGAAACCAGTAAGTAGTTTACAGCAGATCTGTTTCTGTTTGTTCGTGTTTTATAAAGCTGCACTCCGGAAGACCCATAGGACTGTTTGAACAGGGTGCTGTGGGTGTCAATCCTGAATTCAAGGAAACGTGGACTTCTCCTTTTTACCACTTGAAGTTATGGCTTTACTATGATTGTTAAGAAAAAAAAAAAATACTATGTTGCCTCTTTCCAGAAACCAGCTCTGCGTAGCTCTGAAATCAAGTTTTTATTGGGTGATCTTTATTCCACCCTTTGTGTCTGCTCATGACAGAGAAATGACAAGAATTGCCAGGTTTTAGAATGTATAATCTCCTCAGGTATTTTTTATAAGTCAGTAGGAATCCCCACTTTTCCCTTGCCTACCTTCCCATCTAGCCCTACATTCTAAGAAATGTGTTGTTTGTACTGAAGTATCCATGGCAGAGACACCTACTGTCATAAAATGTGTATACTCTTCATAGATTATCAGTTGGAAATTTGATAATGAAAACTTTGCATGTTGAATTCTAGGCCCATCGGTGTCACATTGGGTTGTTCCAGTAGTATTCTATGCCAGTAGTACCAAGGACTAATTTTGTACCTTATATAGGTGCTTTATATACTTTCAACTACATTATCATATTTACTATTCAACAACTCCACGAGGGAGGTCATATCCCCATTTTACAGATGAGAAGAATGAGATGTAGAGGGATTTTGAAGTGACTTGTGCAAGGTCACAGAGCTAGTAGATGGCAGAAAGAAACTGGAGTGCAGCAGTTATTCTGCTTCCCTTTGTGTTCCTCATACTATACATATTTTATGTTTTAAGGAGTTGGCACATAATTTCCTTCTGTTACATCAGTCTCAGAAATTTAGGACACTTAAACAATCCTGTTTCTTTTAATATATTTTTAGATTATATTAAACCCCTTAAAAATTTCATATACATTTTTAACATATGTGCCTTGTAACTAATGAGACAGATTAATTTGCTATGTTTGACAAATCCTTGACATATTTATTTTTTAAATCTCAGAGGGTGCCTTGTATTTACTATATACTAAATTTTGGGGGAGTCCATTCATTTCACAGGTTTGATTCCTATCTCTTTTCAGCCTCTAGCTTTCAGACTGATCTTTTTGAATCTACACTTTTCTTATGCCATTCTATTATTCTGATTTATCATATTGGATCTCCTAATGGTTTATTTTACAAAACATGTTTTCAGAATCTGTTATTGTGTCAAGAACTTTGGGAGTACAATGATCAGTATGATTGCAAGTTGTTTTTTTTTTTGTTTTTTTTTTCCAAATTGACCCTCAGTTTCTAGAGGTCAATGACAAGTGCCTGATGAAGTTCAGGAGAGGCTACAGCGTTCTATATATGAGCTGTTGATAAGGTTTTATGTCCAATATTCATCCTGATTGTGCCCATTTCTTGGCCTTATTTGTTGTCACATTATATAGCTTGAATAAATAGACTCCAGTGCACTTTAGATAATTTCTTATAAGAAATAAATAGGTCAAACCTATTGTAAATCTTACTTTATAAATCTGACAAGTTTAATTTTTATTCTTTAATGAATATTTGTTTATTTTCCCATATTAAAACAAATTGTCATTGTATCTGCTGACATAGCCTTGTTATATCTTACTTGGGATTTATCTCCATCTGCATAGAATTCAGTTGTCTACAATATGGCACTGTACTCTCACTTCCAAATCATAACCATTTGCAAAATATTCAGTAAGACAGATCTCAGCACCAGTATTCTTCATGTATCAGTTTTGCTGAGTGGGCACTGAGATTCTGTGCAGGATAAAGTATGATTCAGAGTGACAGACTTTCAGGGAAAAAATTGTTTTAGGTTACAGTTAAACTAGAGAGTGGATTTGAGGTTGCAAAAGTCACTGACTGACTAAAAATAACCATTACAATAAGTATTTATTTACTAATTATTAAGATAAATATAAATGAGTTTCACATATCTGTCATAGCTATATAAGATCTACCATTGCAGATTGGCATAGTGGAACCTTCCTACATTCTACAGGTCAGAGCTCCTGATGACAACAATGTAGAATCAGAATTTTGGCAAGAAACGTGGGAACCTTAAAGTATCAAAAAAGTTTAGTAGAGTCTTTGATATTCAAGAAAATATTCCTTGAGATTCATTTCTGTTAATCAGAGTAATTTCACAAGTTGAATTGGAATTCAGAGGAGGTGCTATTGTGCCTCACACTCTAATCACAGCTCCCTAAGTCACATCAGATTCACAGACTGCCACTTCTCTAAGGTTCTGATACTGAGGTTCTTTTACTGGTGCCAACTCTTCCAGGCTCCTGTCCTCTCTGAGCTTCTCTTTCATCACAGCAACCCACGCAGTCATTTAGCCCATCCCACACTGGCCCTGCCTATTGACTTCTTAGTTTTCATGGTCCATCTTCATCCACAAGTTTCTCCCCATCAATCTGGTATACAGATAGTCAAAATCAGATTCTGACTTCCAGTCCTTGTTTCTGGTCCTGATTTTGCCAATAGTTACCATAAGATCTTACTTATTCCCTCATGAAGTAAGGTAAGGTTACCCTGGTGGCTCAGATGGCAAAGAATCTGCCTGCAATGCAGGAGACCCTGGTTTGATCCATGGGGTTGGGAAGATCCCCTGGAGAAGGGAATGGCAAGCCATTCCAGTATTCTTGCCTGGAGAATTCCATGGACAGAGGAAACTGGTGGGCTATGGGGTCCAGGGGGTCACAAAGAGTCAGACACGACCAAGAGACTAACACACACATGAATATATCATTGTCTCTCCATTGTGAAGTGAGAGTTGCATAAAATAGTCTCTATACTTCTTTTTAGCTCTGAATATTTTGCTTTTCTGATTAAGTACAGACAGAGTAAAGGGGAGTTGCACTTGCAAAAGAAGTGTATGTTCTACCAATTTTTGCAGCTTTTTTATTTTCAGTTTTAATGTAACTGCTGAATTAAGTTTCTCTTCCAACTTTCCATAGCATTTATCTGATTGGATGTATTGATGAATGACAGGAAAGCTGCTAAAGAAAAGTTTAAAGTTTAGTATATTAAGGAATTGCTTTATTATATCAGTTAATAATGTGGATGGATGTAAGTAACATCCTGCATGAGAAAATGTAGAATTTTTTCAGCAAATCTTCAGTTCAGTTCAGTTGCTTAGTCGTGTCTGACTCTTTGTGACTCCACGAATCACAGCATGCCAGGCCTCCCTGTCCATCACCAACTCCCGGAGTTCACCCAGACTCATGTGCATCGAGTCAGTGATGCCATCCAGCCATCTCATCCTCTTTCATCCCCTTCTCCTCCTGCCCCCAATCCCTCCCAGCATCAGGGTCTTTTCCAATGAGTCAACGCTTCACATGAGGTGGTCAAAGTATTGGAGTTTCAGCTTTAGCATCAGTCCTTCCAATGAACACCCAGGACTGGTCTCCTTAAGAATGGACTGGCTGGATCTCCTTGCAGTCCAAGGGATTCTCAAGAGTCTTCTCCAACACCACAGTTCAAAAGCATCAGTTCTTCGGCACTCAGCATTCTTCACAGTCCAAATCTCACATCCATACATGACCACTGGAAAAACCATAGCTTTGACTAGATGGACTTTTGTTGGGAAAGTAATGTCTCTGCTTTTGAATATGCTATCTAGGTTGGTCATAACTTTCCTTCCAAGTAGTAAGTGTCTTTTAATTTCATGGCTGCAGTCACCATCTGCAGTGATTTTGGAGCCCAGAAAAATAAAGTCTGACACTGTTTCCCCATCTAGTTGCCATGAAGTGATCGGACCAGATGCCATCATCTTTGTTTTCTGAATGTTGAGCTTTAAGCCAACTTTTTCACTCTCCTCTTTCACTTTCGTCAAGAGGCTTTTGAGTTCCTCTTCACTTTCGGCCATAAGGGTGGTGTCATCTGCATATCTGAGGTTATTGATATTTCTCCCGGCAATCTTGATTCCAGCTTGTGTTTCTTCCAGTCCAGCGTTTCTCATGATGTACTCTGCATAAAAGTTAAATAAGCAGGGTGACATTATACAGCCTTGACGGACTCCTTTTCCTATTTGGAACCAGTCTGTTGTTCCATGTCCAGTTCTAACTGTTGCTTCCTGACCTGCATATAGGTTTCTCAAGAGGCAGATCAGGTGGTCTGGTATTTCCATCTCTTGAAGAATTTTCCACAGTTTATTGTGATCCACACAGTCAAAGGCTTTGGCATAGTCAACAAATCTTAATTCAGGTTAAATTTAAATATACACATTGCATAAATTTGGGGAATCATCCTTGATGAAGGGCTGACACCTTGATCCAGCTTAACTAGCCAGCTTATCCCCCAGTTGTGCTATAAATATTGCTACCTCTTTGACCACTGAAGTGCTTTCTCTTCTCCTTTTTTCCACTAGTTTAATGTTCTGACTAATCTTCAGGACCTCTCATGAGTTCTAGTTGTTTTGTTGTTGTTATTCAGTCACTAAGTTGTGTCCAACTCCTTGCAACCCCACGGACGGGAGCACGCCAGGCTTCCCTGTCCTTCACCATCTTCCCGAGTTTGCTCAAACTCATGTCCATTGAGTTGATGACACCATCCAGCCATCTCATTCTCTGTCACCCCCTTCTCCTCCTGCCCTCAATCTTTCCCAGCATCAGGGTCTTTTCCAATGAGTAAGCTCTTTGCATCAGGTGGCCAAAGTATTGGAGCTTCAGCATCACTTCTTCCAATGAATATTCAGGATTGATCTCCTTTAGGATTGACTGGTTTGATCTCCTTGCTGTCCAAGGGACTCTCAAGAGTCTTCCCCAGCACCACAGTTTGAAAGCGTCAATTCTTCAGCCCTCAGCCTTCTTTACGGTCCACCTATCATATTTTGGGGAAGAGATTATTTTCTAGCATCCCAAACCCATAATAGCCTCTTGTTCCTTTGAATTTCAAGAACAGTTTTCTGCTCCAATTATTTTGTTGTCATTTATTTTTATTTATTGCTAGATGAATGTATCCTGTCTTTCCAACTAGATTTTAAGTTTATTGCAGAGGACCATGTCATGGCATTTTTCTGTTCTCAAAATCTGGCTCAGTGCCCAGCACAAAACATCACCCAACAAAAGCTTATTGGTGGTAATAGCAAATAATTCCATGAAAATCACTTAAATATTCTTGACAGCATATTATTTTAAAGATATATTGTCTGCCTCTCCTTTGGCAAGAACATCATATATTCATTCACAACGAAACTAGCCTTGTGGCCCTGAACACCAACTAATGGATAAGCAAAAGCTGAGTCGACTGAACGTTTGCTGTGGACATGAAAGTGTTTCGTAACTGTCAAAGTGATTGTCTTAATCCTTCCAGTCTGTTAAAACAAAAGGCCACAGACCGTGCAACTTATAAACAACAGAAATTTATTTCTTACAGTTCTGGAGGCTAGCAGTCCAAGACTGGCACGCCAACAAGGTCTGGTGAGGGCTCTCTTCCAGGCTGCAGACTGCTGCCCTTTCACTGTGTTGTCCCATGGCACAAGGGGCTAGGGATCTATTATAGGACACTAATTCTATTAATAAGCACTCTGACCTTGTAATGTGATCACCTCTCAAAGGCCCCCACCTCCTAATGCTATCAACTTTGGGGATTAGGATTTCAACATATGAACTTGGGAGGAGCACAAATGTTCAGGCCATAGCAGTGGCCAATATTGACAAGCTAGTAGATAGCACAGAACTTTTATGTGGTTTTTAATCCTGGAGGTATTACATGTTATCAAGAGCCCTAACTATATATCTGTCTCTATATGATTAAAAAGAAAATACAGAAGAATAATAGCGTACGTTGCTCAAGATTGCACAGCTAACAAGGGAGAGAGCTAGGATTTGAACTTCGCCTAAGTTCAAGTGAAGAGACACCTGACTCCTGATTATAAAGTGAATATGACATGAAATAAGTTGGTTCTATATTCTATAATGACTGGCTAGATATGAACAAGTAAAATGTATTTTAATTAAAGACATTTGAGTATTTGGTGGCTTTTCCAAATGAGAATAAATGCCACATGAGAGCTAGAAAAGCCCTTGTGAGGAAGAGCATTCTGCCAGCTCAAGGTCAGCCTTGAGTTCCTTTCCCATCTTTAAGTTATTTTCCATTAGTGTGAAAGAAGAAGCAGGAGTCTGGCTGAAGTGAAGAGGGCCTTTCATCTTTCTAAGCAGGGGAACCACTTGGGAAGGCTGGCTGATGAGAGCTGCGGGGGAGCTGAGCCATTTTAAAAACACATGAAAGTAAGAGCTTAAGAAAGAATTTTTATGAGGATGGCAAAGTTGAGGGTGTATGCTTATGCACGCATGCAGGAAACGTGGGTTAAAACTGATCAGTGATTAAAATTCCTTAGACCTTTAAAATGCAAATGATCTGAAAAATGCCATGTTTTTGAAAAGTAAGCACTCTCATTTATGGGAGCTACAGCATGGTACTCAATTCTAGACAGTATCTAAAGCTGCATGAAATCCACTAGATAAAACTATTGCCTACTGGAGCTTGGGAAAGAATTCCATTGATTTCTCACCCCTACCTTTTTGTCCTTAGAAAGTGATGGGGCAACTAAAATTTTCCTTTTTTTTTTTTTTAATTGTAGGAAAATTGTTTTACAATGTTGTGTTGGTTTCTGGTGTACAACAACACAAATCAGTCCTAATTATATATATATTCCCTCAGTCTTGAGCCTCCCTCACTTGCCCCATCCCATCCCTCTAGGCCATCACAGAGCCTAAACTTTTCTTTTCTCACCCTTTGTGTCGAAATGGCACAAATGCCTCAGTGAAAATTTCGAAGCCAGTGTCATAGCAGTAAATTCCAATTCACTGTCCTGGTTTTTGGAGATTGAAGTCAGGCGCACATATTTTCAATGACACCCATTTTTCCTTTGTCCTTCTCTGCTGCTGCTTTCTCTCACTAACGCATGCTGCCAGCCAGGTTCTTCAACATGAATAGTGATGATTCTGATTTTCTCACTGGGACCCTCTAATTACAAGGCTAAGTCTGAAGAGTTCGCTTTATTTTGGCACTCAGGGTGGTGACGCAAGATTTAATTCTCTCCTCGGGCTATCTAATTAATGAAATGCTCTAATTTTTGTCAGGATACATTCAGCAGGGGTTTAAATAACTAGTTCTCAAAGAGCTCTATTTTGCTATTGTCAAAAACTGTTCTGTAAATCTGCTAAAAATATCCCAGGATACAGTAAAGGGAATGCACAGCTTCCTCCCCTTGTGAAGATATGGTGAGTTCCTCTTGCGTTTGGCTGTTTTAAATATATGTCAAGAAGTGTGGGAGGAAGGAGGAGTGAAATTTTTGTCACCAAAAAAGTACAGGGCTCAAGTGACTAAAGATGTACCTTCCTTATCTACAGGGATGGGAGAAAAAATGAGTTTAAAATTTCTGGGCTCATTCTTCTTTTTCTCTTTCTCTCCTTTATTAAGTCTGCATTTTCTACCAAAACAGATGAATTTCACTGCAAAACAAATTCACTAGAGTTGCAATCTTCTTCTAAGAAATTAAGTAGAGAATTTTCCTTTTGGTTGTGTTTTAAATTCCACCATGATGAACAATCAGGGATAAGAAATCCAATAGATTGGTGTGACAAGAAACAGAAATTATACCTTGGATATCAAGAAATAGACCATTATTTTGAAAATATCTCCATAATGCAAAGATTCCCAAACCTCAGTTATGATCCACTTACAGACTGATATATTCTATAGAAATGCAGTGAAATAAACAACATTTTGCATCTCTGGTTCACTGCAATGAAATTTGGTTCATGTGTCTTCTTTTAGAAAAAAATTATCTTAGGAAAAGAATTCATTAATCCTATGAGTATTTATGAAGCATTTTATATATGCCAGACAGTGAAATTTGGCTCATGTATTCTTTTTATTTTATTTTAGAAAATTGATTTATTCACTAAATATTTACTGAGCATTCTATGTAATAGGTAATATTCCAAGTTCTCAGAAGCAGGAGGGAAAGAAAGGCAAAAATCTCTTTTTTTTATAGAGTGTGTGTTATAGTTGGGGAGACAAACAGATATATCGGCAAAATATACATTACATGAAATAGTGACAAGTGCTAAGGAGAAAATTAAAATAGAGGAGGGGGAATATGAAGTGTCCTGGGAAATGACAATTTTAGAGAGGGTGGCCAGAGAAGCTTTGGTTGGGGAATTCACATTTACTTAAAAACTGAAAAGAAGTGAATCTGATAAAGGGGGAAGTATGTTCCAGGCAGAGGGCCAGTGCAAAGGCCCTCTGAAGTGAGGGCAAGTAGCAGACTTGAGACACATCAAGGAGACCAATGTCTGGAGCAGAGTAAGAATACAGGAGGGCCTGATCACGGAGGGGTTTACACATCGTTATGAGGACTTTGTCTTTTGTTCAGAATAAGGTAAGATTTTTGAGTAAAGGAAGATTTAAGACAAAGGAACGACTTGATATGACAAGTTGTAACAAGATGCTCTGGCAGCTGTTCTGAGAATAAGGTGAAGGAGAGGCAAAAAGAAAAGCAGGGACCCAGGTTAGAGGTTGTTGCAGTGATCCCAGGGAGAGATGATGACGCCTTGGACCAGGGGGTATCAAGGGAGGTGGGATGCGGACCAATTTTGGAGATATGTTGATGCTATAGATGGCAGTATCTATTGTTGCCCAGAATGATGTATGAGAAGGAGAATGAAGAATGACCACAGCACCTAGAAGGATGAGGCTGCATTTACCGAGATGGTCAGGAATGTGAAAGGAACAAGTTTAGGAAGAGATGTCAGTAGCTCAGTTTTGGACATGGTTTGAACAAAGTTGAGAGGTTCCTGTAAGACAGTTGAGTGAGATATCAAGTCTGATGTTCAGGGAAAGTTTTACTTCAGAGATAAATATATTATCTCCAAAAGGCATAGTGTTTGGCAAGATCTCCAAGGGAATGAGTATGGCTGGAAAAGAGAGGACTAAGGACTGAGTCCTAGGGCACTTCTACACTTTGACTTCAGGGGGGTGAAGAGACATCAAAGAAAGAGACTCAAAAGTAGTGACTAAAGGTGTAGGAGGAGAGACAGGCAAGTGTGTTGGGTTAACTAGGGTTCTCTGTGCAGAGGCCAAGATCGAATTAAACATTCAAGTATTTTACTAGGGGAAATGCCTACAACAGAAAGTGGAGGAGGGAGCTACATAAGACTGGGACAGCTGACAGGCTGCCATGATAGTCTGACCACAAGCAAAGTAGTTGTAGGGGAGTGGAGGTTGAACAGCTGTGGTTTAAAGTGGGCTCAGCAAGTCCACTGGGAAGTTCTCAAGCCAAAGTCAGTTGTCCGAGTGGTGCTGGTTTCCTCGGAATGGTTCTGTCTTGATTTCCTCACCATAAGCAGCCACTTGGAGGCTTGGCCTCACACTCTGTACAATTATGACAAGGGATTTCATGGGCAGTAGTCGGGGGTCCTTGGTATTAAGCTCCCTCTGCTGCTGCTGCTAAGTCGCTTCAGTCGTGTCTGACTCTGTGCGACCCCATAGACGGCAGCCCACCAGGCTTCCTCATCCCTGGGATTCTCCAGGCAAGAGTACTGGAGTGGGTTGCCATTTCCTTCTCCAGTGCATGAAAGTGAAAAGTGAAAGTGAAGTCACTCAGTCGTGTCCGACTCCTAGCGACCCCATGGACTGCAGCCTACCAGGCTCCTCCATCCATGGGATTCTCCAGGCAAGAGTACTGGAGTGGGGTGCCATTTCCTTCTCCAATGCATGAAAGTGAAAAGTGAAAGTGAAGTCGCTCAGTCGTGTCCGACTCCTAGTGACCCCATGGACTGCAGCCTACCAGGCTCCTCCATCCATGGGATTCTCCAGGCAAGAGTACTGGAGTGGGTTGCCATTTCCTTCTCCAGTGCATGAAAGTGAAAAGTGAAAGTGAAGTCACTCAGTCGTGTCCAACTCCTAGCGACTCCATGGACTGCAGCCCACCAGGCTCCTCCGTCCATGGGATTTTCCAGGCAAGAGTACTAGAATGGGTTGCCATTGCCTTCTCTGAAGCTCCCTCTAGTTGGAGTTAATGTTTTCACACCCGCCAAAGATGGTGACACAATTACTTCTGTGACAAATAAACCTGAAACTTTGTGTCTTAAGCCAACCATTTATTACTGTACATCAAGGCTGTGTGAATTGACAGCTCAACTAGGTGGTTGTTGCTTGATACCACTCATCCAGTTGCAATCAGATCTTGGCTGGATCTGCAGTCATTGAAAGCTGGGCTGAGTCGAAAGGCCAAAATGGGTTCTATTTTTTTTTTTTTTTTAAGAAAATTGTATTTTTAAAAATTTATTTATTTTTAATGGAAAGATCATTGCTTGCGAATATTGTGTTGGTTTCTGCCATACATCAACATGAATCAGCCATAGGTATACATATGTCCTCTCCCTCTTGAAATGCCCTCCTGCCTCCCACCCCATCCCATCCCTCTAGGTTGTCACAGAGCCCCAGTTTGAGTTCCCTGAGCCACACAGCAAACTTCCATTGGCTATGTCTTTTACATATGGTAGTGTATATGCTTAACCACATGTTTGGTACCTCAGTACTTTTCCCTTGTGCCCCCTGGGCTTTTTACATGGCACATCACTGTTCCCAAGAGGCAAAAGAAAGAAGACGCTGCTTCTACTAAAGGCTCGATCTAGAGCTTAAAATGTTATTTCCATTAGTCAAAATAGATTCTATTAGTCAAAGCATTGACAAGCTAGCCTAGATTCAAGGGGGTGGACGAATAGATACCGTTTCTCAGTGGGGGAGTGGCATGCATGTACAGGAAGAAGAAGACTTGATCACAGTTATTTTTGAAGATAAGCTATCACACCAACTGAAAATATTTGAATAGAGGAAAGGATAATCAACTATGGCAAATACCAGTAAGCGGTCATTAAAAGTGAGGATGAGATGTATTTAACAATGTAATCTTAAAAAAAATATTCCCTGTAATGGTATAGGCAAAAGTGACTGAAGAGGTTTGAAGAGTATAGAAGGAGAAATGTTGGCACTAGGGAGTATGTACATATTTTTTAGAGTTCTTTGTAAATGAAATGAGAAGAATGAGACAGTTGCAGAAACAGGATGAAGGATCAAGGAAGGGTTATTTTAACCTGTGAGAAGTAGTGTCATGTATATGGTCATCGTGATGATCCAGCTCGGGGGAGGGGAATTGATGATGAAAAAGGAAATATTGTTGAATATTTTCCTTAAGCAAGCAAAAGAGGGTTGAACTAATGTATAAGAGGAGGATTTGGCCTTAGGTGTAAGGACAGCTTATGTGTACAGATGCAGGTATTTAGGTAGATATCATTGGAGAACTAGGGAATTTCTCTTCTGATTATGTTTCATTTCTCAGTGAAATAGGAAGCAAGGTGATCACTGTGAATAGGGATGAGAGAATACTTGACATTTTGAGGAACCAGGAGAGGCATGAAAGGCATCCAGAGAGTGGGAGAAGGTATTGATTAGGAGTAGAATGATTGCTGTACAGTCTTAGGAGGCCTCTGAGGTTTATGAACGTAAAGGGTGACCAGTCAACATAGGTCTATATTTTACTCATGCATATTCATCAGAACATAGACTAGTCATGGGCTAGTCTATGGGAGAGATGGATTTAAGTCTGGCTGTAGTTTAGCCAAGGGAATAACACAAAGCTAGAGAGAGATCCCTGGGTTCCCAGGTGGCACTAGTGGTAAAGAACCCACTTGCCAATGCAGGAGACATAAGAGATGAGGGTTCAATCCCTGGGTCGGGAAGATCACCTGGATGGCATGGCAACCCACTCCAGTATTTTTGCCTGGAGAATCCCATGGACAGAGGAGTCTGGCTGGCTGCACCCCAGTGGGTTGCAAAGAGTCAGACACAAACTGAAGAGACTTAGCATGTAGAGAGAGCTATGTAGACACATGCAAAGGGGTGATTATAATAATTGATCATGGAGTTTAAGATGTTGACTTTGGTCACTAGCATACTGTCCCTCTCAAAATGCTACACTTTTGTGTTTGTGGCTTTTAAAGTTTTTCCAGTGTTTTGTATTCCTTCTTTTATTCAGTGCACTAAAACATCCCAGCATTTGAGTAAGCTTGCCCAGAAAGCATTGACTTACTAGCCTTTGAAGTGTTGGACCAGAACATTTTCAAGGGTTTCCGGTTCTGCTCTGATACTCTGTGATTCTCCTAAGGATTAATTGTATACCTGTTATGTGCAGTTCTCTATAGGAGGTGTTCTGGGATTTACAAAGAAACTTTTGTTGTACTCTCTGACCCCAGAATGATTATGATTCAGTATCTTTTAAAAGTAAGTTTAAAATATAGATGTGGTAAAACTTAAGTATTTAGTAATCGGTGAAAATTGATATTTATTCACCTATTAGTTCTGGTCATATGAAACTACTTGGGTGGGCTAACCCCATAAATGTCCTGACCCTATCACGTCATTGGTAAACTCAAGAGTCCCAACAATTTTGCCTCCCAGAAACCTAGTCAGAGGGGAGAAAATTGGCTGGTTTTACTTTAATAGCACATCTAAAAAATACTGGATTCAAAGAACTTGTTCATGTAGGTTGACTGGGAAATTGGGAAGCCTTGGGCACTTTGATGACTCCAAGAAGGAAAGAATATTCTCCTTTTGCTGTCCTGTAAACATAATCACAGTCTTTTTTTGTGTGGAAGAAAATATGAGTAGTATATAGGCCATTTCTATATTCAGCCCCTGCACTAAACTGGGACACAGCTGATGTACTCATTGCAGGCAGTACCGACTGCTGCAGATGGACTTCGCCTTTATCAGCTGGCGTATTCATTAACTTGACAGAGATGATTGGTTTCATCGTGCCACATTCTGGTTGTTTGATGTTTAAAGTCCTGGTGTTACTCTAGCTACTTTGGGCCTTCAGGCAGAAAACATCATCACCACAGAAGTTTATTACTCTTGACATTTGTATCATGCAAAGACACCAGTTCAGGGTTAAAGCCCAGCGTATGCTGGCACAGCTGGGAGGCTGTGGAGAGGGTTTTTTCCACTACATCTAGGTTTTATAGTGGCAAGTGCCATAGTAATGTCCAGGTGGGTTGGAGTTATTCTCCTTCCATAGACAAGAAGGAGTATAAAGGACAGAAGTTATTCTCATGTTGCTGGAATGCTACACTTTAAGAAGATCTCATCTAAATGTTTGAAAAATGTACTTTGCGGGAAAGAATTCATGGCATAAATGAATGCTTCATAATATGTAAATGTTTGCCTCAAAGTCCTTTAAATATTCAACTACAGCTGCATTTTAAAATTGCCCAGTTTACCAAAAATAGTTTTTATATTTATTGTATAATGAGTTGTAGGAGAACATTTATTTCACACTTGCTGCTGCTGCTGCTAAGTCACTTCAGTTATGTCCGACTCTGTGCGACCCCAGAGACAGCAACCCACCAGGCTCCCCCGTCCCTGGGATTCTCCAGGCAAGAACACTGGAGTGGGTTGCCATTTCCTTCTCCAATGCATGAAGGTGAAAAGTGAAAGTGAAGTTGCTACTTATTACTAAAACTAAAAAAAAAAAAAAAAGGGAAGAAAGGTTACGGGTCAAATTTGCTATGCTCAAATTGCAAATAAAACATAACCAAAAAAAACGCCCTGCAGGAGTGTATTCTATACAAACACAAAAACGGCAACAACAGCAAAAAAAAAAAAAAAAAAAATCACATGTCTGAATCAGAGCAAATAAAGCTAGATCCATAGCTCAGGCAAACAGGTGGGCAGGCAGGCAGGTAGGTGGGCCCAAGAGAAGAGACGTGGATGGGCAAGCTGGCAGGCTGCTCCATCCGTGTGCAGGGAGGATTTCTAGGCAGGGTCCAGATAGTAGCAAGACAGATTGGGAAGAAAAGCATCAGAAAATATGGCTGGAGGACTTCACTGTTAAGCAGAGGCTATTTGTTTTCTCTATTTGGGCAAATCACCTGCTACATGAGGGTGGTCCTGGCCCAGAGGGTTACAAAGAGCCAGAAAAAGTCAGGAGTTCAAGTGAATTCTACCTATGATGAGAGATGCTAAAGTTACCCCTAGCCCTGCCTTGTGAATCTGAAGGAAAGGATCACTAACACATCTTTGCTTTATCTCTGGGAGTTGATGAAATCAGAAATAACCTGCAGTTTCTGCCAGGGACTTTAATCATGCGACAAATGTCACTGGAGATTGAGGCAAGTACATGGCTCAGGAGTCCAGGTGACCGTCCTTAAGGTCATAGAAGACCTTAATGTATTGGAGGTCAATTGCTCTTGAGATTCCTACTTGAATGTCAGTCAGTTAAACACTGATAAATAAATCCTATGGTTAATATTTTTGAGTTTATGAGAAAAGAGTTGATTAACTGAAAATAGTGGGGGGGAAAGTAATGGATATCAGGAAGAGTGTTGGGCTTTTCAGGAAGGGGGCAGTGAGGAGGCAAGGGGGTGGCTTCTTTCCTTTTTGGGACTAAAGTGCCACCCTGAGGATGTAGAAGCATCTCACCACTAACCCAAGCATAAAAGAAACAGAACCCACGGGGCCAGGTGAGATTTCAGGTGGTCCACACGTTAAAGATTGTCTGCATGTTGATGATCTGGAGTGATCTGGATGGGTGTTGTGCTCCTTGTAGGAGATGAGTCCATTCTCCTAAGAAATCTAAATTCCTTAGCTCTTACATCGTATTTGGCTTCCTAATTTTCAGCTGAGGGAAACAGAAAGCAAATGGAG
This sequence comes from Bos grunniens, assembly GCF_055505025.1. Taxonomy (NCBI): domain Eukaryota; kingdom Metazoa; phylum Chordata; class Mammalia; order Artiodactyla; family Bovidae; genus Bos; species Bos grunniens. Next base: position 69,929,288 of record NC_141168.1, on the reverse strand, counting down.
TTTTTCAGCCCCAGATGGTGGTCTCTGCTTCCAAAGAACATTTATTCATTTTCTGAGTGAATTTTCTTAGTGCTGGCTATGGCAAATTCTGAAGGGCTACAAAGACCTAGAAGAGGTTGGGTGAGTGGAATAAACCCTTCACTGACTTTCTTCATACTCCTCTGCTCATCTTCTCATCCTCAGTCCTCCACTGGTCATTTCAGTTTTGAAGCTCATCACAGCTCCACTTTGGGCCTCCTTATGGCCTGTTTCCCCTTAGGAATCTCACCCATTCTTAAGGCTTCAGATACTGTTCATGTACCAATGATTTCCAAACATGAAGCTCTACCTCAAGTGAAAGTGAAAGTGAAGTTGCTCAGTCGTGTCCAACTCTTAGCAACCCCGTGGACTGTAGCCTACCAGGCTCCTCCATCCATGGGATTTTCCAGGCAAGAATACTGGAGTGGGTTGCCATTTCCTTCTCCAGAAGACCTTCCCAACCCAGGGATTGAACTTGGGTCTTCCACATTGTAGGCAGACGCTTTACCATCTGAGCCACCAGGGAAGTACCGTTTGAGCTCTACCTCAGTGGTTCTCAAAATGGGATCCCTGAACCAGTATCAACAAACTTCCACGGCATCAACTATACACTCGTTAGAAATTCAAATTACCACCCCTTCTCTCCCAAAACTTGTGAGATTAGAAACCCCGACAGTGACAACCTATGGCTTAACCAGCTCCATAGGCGTCTCTGATGCTCACTAAGGTTTGAGAACTACTGCTCTAGTTTGTCCTATTTTTGTGAGCTCCATGCTGGTGTTGCTGACCAACTACAATTTCGTAGATGTCTAACAGACATGTGCAAGATGGAAACCATGATCTTTCCCCATCTCCCAAACTGTTCCATGTTTGGTATTTCAGATTTCGGTTAAGTAATATTATTATTCAGTTCGTTAAGTCAGAAACCTGAAGGTCCCCCCTGAGGGTACATGAGCAAAAATAAAGACCATTGGTGGTAGTGTTTGGGGCAAACTTCTCTATTCCAGCTAGTTTGATCTCTTAACTAAAATAGAAGTATTTGACAAGTTAATCTAATTTGTAAGTAAGAGTTGAAATGGCATATGCCTGTGTATTATTGGCCAAAAGGTTACTCTCCAAATTTTAAAAAATCAAAAAAGGAAAAATAATGACAAAGTCTAATCTTCACCCATTCCCACAGAAAAAGCCTCAGAAAAGACTATGACTCCCAAAGGCATAGGGGAAAAGATGGTTAGTTATATAACTTAGTCCAGTAAGAGTCCATTTAATCTCTGAGGGTCTGGAGACAGGACTAGAAGCCATCCTTTGCATGTTGACTTTGATGCTGTTACAGACATGTGTCTGGATAGTTAAGAATGTAGGAGTCCACAGAAAAGTGGATCCGGTCAAAGAGGAAGTATCCAAGACCAAGAAATCTGAGGTTTTCCAACAGTTATGCCACTATTGAGGATTTGTTCATAATTGAGAGGAACTGGTCGGTGTCCTCAGTTTCACAACAGGGGACCAGAGTTAATTTGTTCTGGTTTGAATGTCTTTCCCATGCTCTTTCTATGCTAAGTATTTCTACTTTCTGTTATCCTTCATTTCTTTACCTGTTAAACAGACCTGCATGGTGAAAATCTATTTTCTGTTTATCTTAGAATGTTGCACATCCCTCAATATTATAAAGGATTGTTGTGGCTTTGATGTTTGTTTGGTCTGTTGAAGTTGGACCCAGGGGAAAGGAAATCCAAAGTGATACCTTTAAATGGGGAAAGTGAATGGAAAGAGAATTTACTCAGTCATATCCGACTCTTTGCGACCCCATGGACTGTAGCCTACAAGGCTCCTCCGTCCATGGGATTTTCCAGGCAAGAGTACTGGAGTGGGTTGCCATTTCCTTCTCCAGGGGATCTTCCTGACTCAGGGATCAAACCTGGTTCTCCCGCATTGCAGGCAGACGCTTTACCCTCTAAGTCTGAGCCACCAGGGAAGCCCTAAGCCATCAGGGAAGCCCTTAAATGGGGAGATACTGGTCAAAGACTACAAACTTTTGGTTATAAGATGAATAATTTCTGGAGATCTCATGTACAGAATGGTGACTATAGCTAAAAACACTATATTATACAACTGAATGTTGCTGAGAGAATAGATCTTAAATGTTCTCACCACAAAAACATAATTGTAATATGTGAGATGATAGGGTTTTTAGTTAATGCTATGGGGATAATCAAATCACAATATGTAAATGTACCGAATCAACATATTGTAAACCCTAAACTTTCACAAAATTTGTTGTTTAGTTGCTAAGTCATGTCCAGCTCTTTGCGACCCCATGAACTGTAGCCATTTGCTTCTCCAGGGGATCTACCTGACCAGGGATCGAACCTGGATCTCCTACATTGCAGGCAGATTCTTTACCATTGAGCTACCAAGGAAGCTCAAATTATACAGAGTTACATGTCCATTATATCTCAATAAAACTGGGAAACAAACTGAAAATTATAGCTTTGAGGCAAAGATATCAAGTCAAAACCTTCAAAGAATGCCAAATGCTAATAGGAAAATTCACAGGGCAAATATAAGGAAATGAGTGGGAAATGAAGCAGGAAAGACACCACAGCAGGAAAGACAGTAAAAATATGAACAAGTAAAATACATAATAATGATTGCCAAGGAGAAAAAAAGTATGGAAGAAAAATTTGCAGGGTGGGAAGGGAAGAAATGAGCTCTATGACTCTCAGAGGAGAGCAGGGCAAGCTGAAGAAACAGCCTTTCAAAGACCTTGCAATGGGAGCCTACCCAGTAACCCCCAAAGAGGAGAACAGGGCTGGAGTTGAATGCCCAAGTCAATCAATCAATCAACAAATCAATCAATAGGAGGTGAAGCCAGAGATTTGGGTGGTGAATCAAGTCATTAAGAGCATCACGAATGACCATAAGAACTTCAGTTTTTATTCCAATTGTATTGGGAAGCTATAGTTGTTGGGCTTTTATCAGAAATGTGACATGATTTGGCAGGAACACCCTGGATGCTGGATTGAGATCAGACTGAAACAGAGCAAAATTTGATGCCTAAGGCTAGAGAGGAGGCAAAGACATTGATACCAGTGTGATTTGGTGGTGATTTAGATTAGACAAGTGACAACTGATGGAGATGAGAACTGACTTGAGTGTGAAGACATGAAGCTCTATTAGATTTCACTACATGGAAAAAGTTCACAAATACTTCGCAGATTTTCTGCAAATGAGATGGCATCAACAATATCTAGAGATCTTTCAAGCCATATTAACCTCTTAGGGACTCCCTGATATAAAGATACTGAAAAGGGCAGCGGGTATTCCAGTAGAAGTCAAACACTTCTACTGGAGGGAATGCCAGCCTCTTGCCATTGACTGGGGCTAGAAGACAGTCAGTAATCTGCCTGAGCATGGTTGTTGGAAATAGGGAAATAGGATTGTAACAGAGCCACAAAGGCCAGGTGCAAAGCACCTGATGTCGCCTAATGTAATTAGCTCAATGATGAAGATGCACAAGCATGTGGCGGGATGAAAATTTGAATTTGTAGCCATATGTGTCCCCTTTAGAGTGATATTTTCTCAGCAGGATGGAAGGATGGAATTGGAGAGGTGAGGGAACTGGTACAGAAAGTCAGAACACATGGAGTTGAGCATTTGCTTCTGAGCCAAAGCAGTCAGATTCCCCTTCCAATTGACAACATACCAGGAGCTCTCAACTTTGTTCCAGAAGGTTCTTTGTTCTTCTATTTGAACGTACATCTGCTAGCTAACAGCTTGGAAATTTGAGCATGTAATTCTCTTTCCTGCCAAATACCAGGCCTTCCTGCTAGACTCACGACTAAATGATTGCCAAGTAGCCAATTAGTCTTATCTCTTTTGCAAAGAAACACCAGCTATATTTTCACACAAAAAGGAACATTCCCAGTTACAAAACCCACAGGAATACAATGACAATGGGAAGGTTGGAAAGGGGGGAGAAGTGATTATTTAGGAGAATGAGGGTGGATAATACAAACCCATCATTAAAATTGGAATATTCCAAGAACCTAATTCAGGTCCCTTGTCCTCAAGGGACGATAAAAAGCTCATCAGAAAATTATAAAACATCATGGAAGGATCTAACAAAGGATGCTACTGCTAAGTCACTTCAGTCGTGTCTGACTCTGTGCAACCCCATAGACAGCAGACCACCAGGCTCTGCTGTCCCTGGGATTCTCCAGGCAAGAACACTGGAGTGGGTTGCCATTTCCTTCTCCAATGCATGAAAGTGAAAAAGTGAAAGTGAAGTCGCTCAGTCGTGTCCAACTCTTCGAGACCCCATGGACTCCAGCCTACCAGGCTCCTCCATCCATGGGATTTTCCAGGCAAGAGTACTGGAGTGGGGTGCCATTGCCTTCTCCGAACAAAGGATGATTTCTACCTAAATCAATGAAATATTCATAATGTCTAGTGACAGAGACATTCTATGCCTACATTTTTTTTTCATTGCTTTAACTGGCTCCTATGATATTCCAGATCAAATTGACCATGAATCTCTATCTCTTCAAGACTATTTGCACATTTTTTTTCAACTAGAAAACACTTATCTCCTACCTTCTCCACTCTTAAGCTTTTCTAGTGTACTCACATTTAATTGCATAGGATTAAAACATTATGTTAAACTAAATCAGTAAGCCTCAAAATTTATTGTCATGAGATGCAAGCCAAGGGCTATTAAATTTTCCCAGGACATAAGGCTCTTTGAGACAGACACAAATATATAAGGACCCCAAGCAAGTCTCATCAGTCATAAGGGCTTTAGGAGAGTAGTGGACTGTGTTCCTAGGCAAGCTTTCTGAAGGATTAGCACAAACTCCAAAGTCCTGAATAATTCTCCTAAAAGGAAAACTAAGATGCTTAAACCTTAAAGCATTAAGCAAGACTACATAATAAAGAGCCTTTAGGATTTTCATTTTATACTCCCAACTTTTGAGATCAGGTCAAGAGGGTCAGTGTAACCGTCCTTGGTTCTGAAACGGTGTTGACATGGAGGTAATTCATTTATTTTAAAATGTCTACTAATGTCTACTGGATTCCCAATATCCACTTGTGTGACTTGAATCAGTGATGGCCCACAGCTCTTTGGTTTATGACTGTACTGTGAATGACTAAAATGTAGATTGGGCTGAATAGTTTCTTGGTCATTAAACTTGTTAGAAAAGTTACAATGATTTTAATTTTTTTTTAATTTTATTGTATAGTTGATTTAAAATTTTGTGTTAGTTTCAGATGTACAGCAAAGTGACTCAGTTACACATATACATATGTGTGCATATGTGTATGTGTGTTAAGTCACTTCAGTCATATCTGACTTTGTGATCCCAATGACTGTAGCCTGCCTATAGGCCTCTGTCCATGGGATTCTCCAGGCAAGAATACTGAAGTGGAGGTATTCTGCCCTCCTCCAGGGAATCTTCCCAACCCAAGAATTGAACCTGAGTCTCTTAAGTCTCCTGCATTGTCAGGTGTGTTCTTTCCACTAGCGCCACCTGGGAAGCCCATATACACATATATTCTTCCCTTTTCAGATTATTTTCTGATATAGGTTATTACAGAATATCAAGGAAGGTTCCCTGTGCTACTTGTTGGTTATGTATTTTATGTATCATAGTGCGTATATGTTAATCCCAAACTGTTAATTTATCCCTCCCCCTCACATTTCCCCTTTGGCCACCATAAGTTTGTTTTTGAAATTTGTGAGTCTATTTCTGTTTTGTAAGTTCATTTGTATCATTTTAAAATTAGATTTCACATATGAGTGATATCAAATGATATCTGTCCTTTTCTGTCTGACTTAATTCACTTAGTATGATAATCTTTAGGTCTGTTCATGTTGCTACAAATAGTATTACTTTGTTCTTTTTATACCTGACTTGTATTCCATTGTACATATGTAGCACATCTTCTCTCTCCATTCTTCTGTCGGTGGACACTTTTAGGTGGCTTCCATGTCTTGACTATTGTAAATAATGCTGCAGTGAACATTGGGACGTGTGTTTCTTTTCTAATTATGGTTTTCTGTGGATATATGCCCAGGAGCAGGATTACTGGATCACATGGTAGTTCTGTTTTTAGTTTTTTAAGGAACTCCCATACTGCTCTGCATAGTGGTTGTATCAATTTACATTCCTATCAACAGTGTAGGAGGATCCCATTTTCTCCACACCCTCTCCAGAATTTATTGTTTGTGAACTTTTTGATGATGACCTTTCTCATTGGTATGAGATGATACCTCACTGTAGTTTTGATTTGCATTTCTCTGATAAGTAGTGACATTGAACATCTTTTCATGTGCTTTTTGACCATTTGTATATCTTCTTTGGAGAAATGTCTGTTTAGATCTTCTGCCCATTTTCGGTTTGGGTTGTCTACTTTTTTGACATAGAGCTGCAGTCCCTTGTTGGTCACTTCATTTGCAACTATTTTCTCCCATTCTGTGGGTTGTCTTTTCCTTTTATTTCTGGTTTCCTCTGCAGATACAGTGATTTTCAAACTTCCCAGTCCTTAATATGTTACTCCATGTCTGAACCCCCTGAACTACTGTGAGAATCAAGTTAAAAACATAAAGTGTAACAATGATGAGAGAATGTTGGAGAAGGAAGAATAAAATAATGTGCAGCAAAATTAGTCATAAAAGAAAGAAAGAAAGTCATTCAGTCATGTATGACTCTTTGCGATCCCATGGACTGTAGCCTACCAGGCTCCTCCATCCATGGGATTTTCCAAGCAAGAATACTGGAGTGGGTTGCCATTTCCTTCTCCAGAATTAGCCATATAATATGTAAATATGATCAAGTTCAAAAAATGTTTTAGGAAGAAGTAGACTTTAAAACCTGAGGGAAAAATTTTAAGCTGAAAACAGAATCAAGACTTCAAAGATGATGAAATGTTGATGTCAATTTAGTAAAAATAAGTATCTATACAATATGGTGGAAAGTAAGGGTCTGGTTCTTTGCATAATTTAGATTAAGGAAACATAATATGGTCTATACACACATGGAATACAACCAGCTAGCAAGGGTATTATCTCAAAGAATTATGCTGGAGCCAAATGAGATTACTGAGGACAACAAACCACTCCTTTTAATGCATTTTCACATTTATAGCAAGAAGTGCATATAAAAGTCTAATTTCCCTACTTTATTAGGGACTATCTCACCGGAAACCTGGATGGAGTCAAAAGAGAGATAATGTCTGCAAAGATAAAAATGTCTACAGGTTTTGTATACATATGTAAATTTCTAGATGAAAAGGAAACTGTCCTTGCTGGAAAGCTGATTGTGTTTCTTTACAGAGAAACTTCTGAATACTTTCATCCCTCAGTGGAGCTGCGGGTTTCTATTGTTTGTGACGGAAGGACGCATATCATAGATCTTGTAGTAAAACAAATCAGTAAATTCTTTAACACACAGCAATAAGCCTGGCACTGTTCTTGTTACTCCCTAAGTGCAGGGACAGGTGAGAGGTAAAAGGGAGTTAACACAAATCAATTGACAAAAATTTTTAACAACTTAAAATATAAACCTGACTTTAGACTTCATGAACATGAGCGTCACAACAAACAGGAGAACCAATGGAAAAAAAAAAATCTATTGGATATTTGCTAGGTTGGACTATATGAGATATTCCTGGCAATTCCCACAACATATAGTGTTGGTGTTCCCACACCCTAAACACACACACAACCCCATGCAAGAAAGTTCTTGTGCAGGGGTGCAGCCCTTCGGATCTTCAGTGGACATAACAACCCTGCCAGTGAAACAGTGTGCTTAGTGCCTGTTCCCATGATTGTTACTGGGTGAGCCTTGGCAAAGAAAACCAACTTGTCAAGATAAAGACCCCCATCTCTTCTTAGAAGCCAGGATTTGAAGGAGATAACTGTGTGCCCGTGAGATGGTGATAAAGGACTGACATATTTTCAGACTAACCTAATCATTTAAAGCTCTGGCTTTGTTTGAAACAAACGATCAGTGGAAAATGCATTCTTGCAGAACTATGCAGCTGCTACTGTTGCTAAGTCGCTTCAGTTGTGTCCAACTCTGTGCGACCCCATAGACGAAAGCCCACCAGGCTCCCCCGTCCCTGGGATTCTCTAGGCAAGAACACTGGAGTGGGCCACCATTCCTTCTCCAATGCATGAAAGGGAAAAGTGAAAGTGAAGTCACTCAGTCGTGTCCGACTCTTAGCGACCCCATGGACTGCAGCCTACCAGGCTCCGCCATCCATGGGATTTTCCAGGCAAGAGTACTGGAGTGGGGTGCCATTGCCTTCTCCAAGAACTATGCAGAGGTGCAGGCCAAATAATTGCTGTATGTGGAATGGACTGGGAGAAGGCCATGTTCATCATGATGTTACAGTTTATTGCCTTGATGATACTTAATCTGTCCCATCCTGTGTTGTCAGTATGTTCTCTAGTAACAAGTCCTCCATGATAAGTAGTCATCAAGGAATATTGCTTCAACAATCCTGATTAAAGAACATGGTCACAATCACGGTCACTATTTGGCCCATAATGAATTTTTCAAAAGCAAATGTTGTTGCTCTGTGCTTTGTATTTTCAGAACATATCACTGTCTAATGCGTTATCCTGCTCACACTGCAGATGTGAAAAAGCCCCCCTTCTGCTTTCCACTTAAATGAGCTCCACAAACCTTACAAAATGGGTCATCAGGAAGTCAAACCACTGAGTTCTGGGGAAATCTCATTTTGAGAAAGAAACCACTGTGAAATAATTGGCTTTAATCCAGTGTGAAAATCATCTCAATCAGAATAGACCCATGAAGAACCAACCAAGACAAATTTGCAATCCTCCCAGAGTTGTCTTGTTCTTCCTAATCTTCTTACATTTCAAGAGGGGATAGAAAAATAATCTGGCTTTCTGTCTGACTCTGATGAATGCTTCCTTAGGTAAATAATTTACTGGCTGCGTCCACATCAGTGGCTTAGTCCAAATTCATCGAGGAGTGCCTCTCATCAGTGTTCCACCCAGATGGGTCACCTGGGACTGAACTCGTTGGTCTCAACCAAGGATGCTGTTGTGGGATGAGCAAGACCCTTCTCAACAATGCAGTATCATCACCAACAGGGAAAAAGTCCTGGAGTTGAAGCCCATGTGGGCCCCTCAGTGGGAGGTTTGCATTAAAAACAAATCCACTCTTGTTTTTCAGTATATGTAGCCAAGGTAGTTTCTGAGTGAGAAAAATAATTCTTGTAAATTTTGCTCTTGCAGATTGTCTTGTAGAAAGGAGATTTACCACCTATCTGAAAATAGCCCCCGCATTGCAGCTGTTACACCACCACTAACACTAGTGGTTTGGTTATCAGTAAAATTCTGCACGTTCAGAAAACCTGTGTCCAAAGTCTCCTTTGTGTAATCTGTATCTGTTCCTTGGCTTATGCATGTCAAAGAGATTTTCTATATGTTTATTTTGGAATATATTCCACAAGTGTGAACCTTTCAGCTGAGGAGCTGATAATGTCAGAACACTAAAACTGTCTCTAAAATAATCATTCGTAGGTACATGAAATCAAAAGAAATTTCCAGTTGCTTTATATTCTGTCACACACATACTCAAGAGTGGGTATTAAATGTATCTACAGTCAGAATCTAGGATGAATTTTAGCTTTCGTTGTTTGCCTGTTTGCTTGTAGATACATCCACAATCTCCAGCTCCACAAGCTATCGCAGGGTACCAAGTCCTCCAGACTATGCATCCAAGGGTCTCTTGCCAACTAGCTCCCTATCAGCTTGGCTAATGGGAGGCCCAGGTAGGAGACTGAGAATGAGTGAAAAGGAGAAGCCAAGGTGTCTTCCCTCCCTTTCAGCTTTAGGAAGCATCTTCAGCTGGGGCTACACTTCCGTAGTTCCAGCTACTATAATGCAGCTGCTCCTAAGGCTCAACCCCTAAGGCAGTGAGGAGTAAAAATCTTTCCTACCTTGGTCCCTGCAGCTCTGTAAGTGGTATATAGCTTCTTTTTGTCCCACCTTTGGGTTGCCTGCCCAGCCTATTTTCCCTTGCAGCACTTCCAACACTTCTAAACTAGTGTCCACACTAAATTCTTTTTGTTGTATTACCAGGCATAGGTCTGTTTCCCTGAGTAGACTCTGGCTGTACCACAAACCTAAATGTAGCCAGTTCATTTGTCTGAGAAGTAAAACCCATAGCATCTGGCACTGATATCTAGGAGTTTATGTGTGAACTTTTTACCACTGAAAGAACATTGCTTCCAAAATTACTAACATGTGCAGTCAGATCAGATCAGATCAGATCAGTCGCTCAGTCATGTCCGACTCTTTGTGACCCCATGAATCGCAGCACGCCAGGCCTCCCTGTCCATCACCAACTCCCAGAGTTCACTGAGACTCACGTCCATTGGATCAGTGATGCCATCCAGCCATCTCATCCTCTGTCGTCCCCTTCTCCTCCTGCCCCCAATCCCTCCCAGCATCAGAGTCTTTTCCAATGAGTCAACTCTTTGCATGAAGTGGCCAAAATACTGGAGTTTCAGCTTTAGCATCATTCCTTCCAAAGAAATCCCAGGGCTGATCTCCTTCAGAATGGACTGGTTGGATCTCCTTGCAGTCCAAGGGACTCTCAAGAGTCTTCTCCAACACCACAGTTCAAAAGCATCAATTCTTCGGTGCTCAGCCTTCTTCACAGTCCAACTCTCACATCCATACATGACCACAGGAAAAACTATAGCCTTGACTAGACAAACCTTTGTTGGCAAAGTAATGTCTCTGCTTTTCAATATGCTATCTAGGTTGGTCATAACTTTCCTTCCAAGGAATAAGCATCTTTTAATTTCATGGCTGCAGTCACCATCTGCAGTGATTTTGGAGCCCAGAAAAATAAAGTCTGACACTGTTTCCACTGTTTCCCCATCTACTTCCCATGAAGTGGTGGGACCAGATGCCATGATCTTTGTTTTCTGAATGTTGAGCTTTAAGTCAACTTTTTCACTCTCCACTTTCACTTTCATCAAGAGGCTTTTGAGTTCCTCTTCACTTTCTGCCATAAGGGTGGTGTCATCTGCATATCTGAGGTTATTGATATTTCTCCCGGCAATCTTGATTCCAGCTTGTGTTTCTTCCAGTCCAGCATTTCTCATGATGTACTCTGCATAGAAGTTAAATAAGCAGGGTGACAATATACAGACTTGATGAACTCCTTTTCCTATTTGGAACCAGTCTGTTGTTCCATGTCCAGTTCTAACTGTTGCTTCCTGACCTGCATACAAATTTCTCAAGAGGCAGATCAGGTGGTCTGGTATTCCCATCTCTTGAAGAATTTTCCACAGTTTATTGTGATCCACACAGTCAAAGGCTTTGGCATAGTCAATAAAGCAGAAATAGATGTTTTTCTGAAACTCTTGCTTTTCCCATGATCCAGTGGATGTTGGCAATTTGATCTCTGGTTCCTCTGCCTTTTCTAAAACCAGCTTGAACATCAGGAAGTTCATGATTCACATATTGCTGAAGCCTGGCTTGGAGAATTTTGAGCATTACTTTACTAGCGTGTGAGATGAGTGCAATTGTGCGGTAGTTTGAGCATTCTTTGTCATTGCCTTTCTTTGGGATTGGAATGAAAACTGACCTTTTCCAGTCCTGTAGCCACTGCTGAGTTTTCCAAATTTGCTGGCATATTGAGTGCAGCACTTTCACAGCATCATCTTTCAGGATTTGGAATAGCTCAAGTGGAATTCCATCACCTCCACTAGCTTTGTTCGTAGTGATGCTTTCTAAGGCCCACTTGACTTCACAGTCCAGGATATCTGGCTCTAGGTCAGTGATCACACCATCGTGATTATCTGGGTTGTGAAGATCTTTTTTGTACAGTTCTTCTGTGTATTCTTGCCACCTCTTCTTAATATCTTCTGCTTCTGTTAGGTCCATACCATTTCTGTCCTTTATCGAGCCCATCTTTGCATGAAATGTTCCTTTGGTATCTCTGATTTTCTTGAAGAGATCCCTAGTCTTTCCCATTATGTTGTTTTCCTCTATTTCTTTGCATTGATCGCTGAGGAAGGCTTTCTTATCTCTTCTTGCTATTCTTTGGAACTCTGCATTCAGATGTTTATATCTTTCCTTTTCTCCTTTGCCTTTAGCTTCTCTTCTTTTCTCAGCTATTTGTAAGGCCTCTCCAGACAGCCATTTTGCTTTTTTGCTTTTCTTTTCTATGGGGATGGTCTTGATCCCTGTCTCCTGTACAATGTCACGAACCTCATTCCATAGTTCATCAGGCACTCTGTCTATCAGATCTAGGCCCTTAAATCTATTTCTCACTTCCACTGTATAATCATAAGGGATTTGATTTAGGTCATACCTGAATGGTCTAGTGGTTTTGCCTACTTTCTTCAATTTAAGTCTGAATTTGGCAATAAGGAGTTCATGGTCTGAGCCACAGTCAGCTCCTGGTCTTGTTTTTGCTGACTGTATAGAGCTTCTCCATCTTTGGCTGCAAAGAATATAATCAATCTGATTTCAGTTGACCATCTGGTGATGTCCATGTGTAGAGTCTTCTCTTGTGTTGTTGGAAGAGGGTGTTTGCTATGACCAGTGCACTTTCTTGGCAAAACTCTATCAGTCTTTGCCCTGCTTCATTCCGTACTCCAAGGCCAAATTTGCCTGTTACTCCAGGTGTTCTTGATTTCCTACTTTTGCATTCCAGTCCCCTATAATGAAAAGGACATCTTTTTGGGTGTTAGTTCTAGAAGGTCTTGTAGGTCTTCATAGAACTGTTCAGTTTCAGCTTCTTCAGCATTACTGGTCGGGGCATAGACTTGGATTACTATGATATTGAATGGTTTGCCTTGGAAACGAACAGAGATCATTCTGTCATTTTTGAGATTGCATCCAAGTACTGCATTTTGGACTCTTTTGTAGTTTTTGCTTATCCTCTGATTAGAGGAAGATATTCTCTGATCATTCTAAATAACCCGGAAAAACCTACTTGCTAACTTGAGTGCAATCTACTTGATAAGAGGTACATAAATATTACTAAATCAATGGTTCTTAATCTAGGCTTCCATTGGTGTAACTCAAGAGAATTAAGCAAATCCTGATGCACAGGTTGTATCTCAAACCAACGAAAATGAGTCTCTGGGAGGAGAACCCAGACATTAGTACTGTATAAAACTTTCTAGATGATTCCAACATACAGCCAGGATAAGAACCACCTGTTGTTTCTCCCTCTGACCTGATTGCTGGTGAATATAAATGAGTGAGTCATTCACAGATTCTGCCAATTGCTGCTGTTTCTCATCTGCCTGTTGGTGCTACTCCTAGGACTCGTTCCGAGCTTAGGAAACCAGTGGAGCCCGTCCCTTGACAGTAGTGCTTGTGAGTCGTAGTAAAGTTGTTGGGGTTTAGCACTTGTGATGGCCCACTGCCATCATCATTCCCTCCCCCTTTGAACTTTTAGTTCAAAGCATTGCTTTTACGAAGGCTTCCTTGACCATCTCCACCTTTGCAAACTTCCAAGAATGGTGAAACTGCCTGGAGAGAAGCTAAAGTGGGGTTGTCAACACCAGGTGTAAGAGGTAGCAGAGTAGAACTTTATTTTAAAAGTCTTAAAAGTTATTTTCTCAACTTGACCAAAAGTGGTTACTTAGGCTTATTTTTCTGCTAGAATGTTTCACATTTTAAAAATTCATTATTTTATATAACTATTCTAGTCTGTATTCTGTTACTTCAAGAGATTATAAACCTTCTCTTGCCACTGTGTTTCTTATCTTGGTTAGTGGAGCCACTGTCTCCCAATGCCCTAAATCAGACATTTCAGAGTTATCCTGGAGTCCTACTTCATTCTTACACTCACCTCATCACTACCACATACATATCCATCCAATCAATCATCAAGTCCTGTTGATTTATTTATTTATAGTCTTTATTTATTCTTAAATAAAACTCAGGTTTATCTCTTTATTTCTGTCCCTTCTGCCATTAACTTGGCCAAGGCCAATGGTTCTCAACTCTGACTGCAAATAGAATCGTGTGTTGTGTGTGCTAGGTCACTTCAGTCCGGTCATACTCTTTGTGACCCTCTGGACTGTAGCCCTCTAGGCTCCTCTGTCCATGGGATTTTCCAGGCAAGAATACTAGAGTGCTATTTCCTCCTCTAGGGGATTTTCCCGACCCAAGGATTGAATCTGTCTCTAACATCTCCTGCGTTGTCAGGCAAGTTCTTTACCACTAGCGCCACCTGAGAAAAATCATCTTGGCTAGCCTTAAAAATGTTTGTGCTCAGGCCACATCCCAAACCAATAAAAACAGAGTTTCTGAGAATTATATATTTTTTAAAGCTTCCCATGCGATTCCAGCGAGCAGTGAACTATGAGACCTACTAGCTACGGCTCTCGGTTGCTTTTTTTCTTTTTTACTTGGATTCTGGTAGCAACTTCCTAATTGGTCTCTTAGTATGGCATCACTCTAAGTTCATTGTTTACATTGCTGCCAGAGAGATCCTTCCAAAACGCTAATCTGGTTACATTACATGGTAGCTTGAAATCCTCAAGCAGCTTCTCATTGCCTACAGGTAAATAATCTCCAGACAACTCTGTGTAGCATGTAGGAAAAAAAATGCATGCTTGGAGACAAATCAAATCTGGAGCTAAAATTTCACCTCTACCTAAGCTGCATGATCTAGGTAAATCAGTTCATCTATTTGAGCTGTAATTTCTTTAGCCATAAACTTTCTTATGGAATAATGTATATAAAATACTTAGAACAGTGTCAAGCACAAAGTGTTGATTAGATAAAAAATAGTTATTGTATGAGTAGTGTGTAAGTCTTCCCCATGCCCTACCCCTGGCTGCTGCCTAGTTCTCCAGTCTCATTTTTCCCCCTTCTTCAACTGCTCTCTAAACTCCCACTCAACAGACCTACTGTAGAGTTTCAACATTAGGCCATTTCATGGCTGCATTCCTGTGTAAGCCTAGCCAGTCCTACTCACTACTTGAACTTCCATTTCAAAGCATTGCTTTTGTGAAGGCTACCTTGACCATTTCCACTTTTGCAAACACCATTTTCTTTTGTGTAGCTCCTATTTATGATATTGGTACTATCTATTTACTTCTCTATCACTAGATTATGAGCTGCTTTAGCACAGAGGCTGCCTTATGCATTCATATCTCCAGTAACAAGTATAGTGCTTGGCACATCATAATGTTTGCTACATGACTGCATGACTGAAAAATAGCAATAAATCAAAGACCCCAAGTATCCAAGACAACTTTAAGGAAGAAGAACAAAGCTGGAGGTATCATATTCCCTGATTTCAGAGTATACCACAAAACTACACAAGGAGAGATGTAGATCTTTGGAACAGAACAGAGGTCCCAGAAATGAACTCACACTTATACGGGCAACTAATCTCTGATAAAGGAGTCAAGAATATACAGGTTAAAGATAGCCTCATCAATGCATTGTTGGAAAACTGGACAGCTACGTCAAAATAATCACACTGCACTACTTTCTCATAGTATATACAAAAAGTAAATTCAAAATGGATTAATACTTGCATGTAAGACCTGAACCCATAAAACTTCTAGGAGAAAACATAAAGCAACACACTTTTCCACATTAGTCTTGGTAAATTTTTTTTGAATCTGTCTCCTCAGGCAAAGGAAATAAAAGCAAAGCTAAATAAATTGGACTACATCAAACTGGGCTTCCCAGGCGGTGCTAGTGGTACAGAACTCGCCTGCCAATTCAGGAGACTTAAGAGGCACATGTTTGATCCCTGGATCAGGAAGATCCCTGGAGGAGGGCATGGCAACCCATTCTAGTATTCTTGACAGGAGAATCCCATGGCCAGAGGAAGCGGGCAGGTTATACTCCATAGGGTTGAAGAGTTGGACAAGACTGAAATGACTTAGCACAGATGCACAGCAAACTAAACTTTTGCAGAGTGAAGGAAACTATTAAAATCAACAAAATGAAAAGGCCACCTACTGAATGGGAGAAGATATTTGCTAATGATTTATCTGATAAAGGGTTAATATCCCAAGTATACAAATAACTCATGTAATTCAACATCAAAAAAAATAATTGTTTTTAATGGGCAGACAATCTGAATAGATTTTTCTCAAAGAACACATACAGTTGGCCTAAAGGTACATTAAAAGATGCTTAATATCACTAATCATCATGGAAATGCAGATCAAACCCACAGAGAGATATCACCTCACACCTGTGAGAATGGCTGTCATCAAAAGACAGTAAATAACAAGTGTTGGTGAGGATGCGGCGATAAAAGGAACCTCCCTGCCTTGATGGTGTGAATGTAAAGTGGTGCAGCCACTGCTGAAAACAGGAAGGATATTCCTTTAAAAATTGAAAACATGCCTACCACAAATCCAGCAAGTCCACTCCTGAGTATTTATCTGAAGAAAATGAAAACACTAATTAGAAAAGATACATGTACCTCTGTGTTCATTGCAGCATTATTTACAATTGCCAAGATATGGAAGTAACCAAAGTGCCATAAATACATGATTGGATACAGAAGATGTGGTACATATATACAATGGAATATTATTCAAGTATAAAAAGAATAAAATCTTGTCATATGCAATAACATGGATGGACCTAGGGGGTATTATGCTAAGTGAAGTAAGTCAGACAGAGAAAGACAGACTGTGCAATTTCACTTATATATGGAATCTAAAACCTGAAACAAAACAAATGAACAAACATAAGAAAACAGAAACAAATTCATAGATACAGAGAAGAAACAAGTGACAGTCAGAGGTGGGGAGGAGGGCGCAGGAGAAAATTAGGTGAGGGAAATTGAGATGTACAGACTTTCAGTTGCAAAGTGAATGAGTCACAGGTGTGAAACGCACAGTGTGGGGAATACAGTCAATAATTACGTAGTATCTTTGTGTGGTGACAGTTCATTAACTTATTGTGGTGGTCATTTTGTAATGTATAGAAATATCTAATCATCTCATTGTGTAACAGGAACGGACAGTGCTGTAGATCAATGATACTTCAAAACAAACCAACTAACAAACTCAGAAAAAGATCAGATTTAAGTTTATTGGAGGTGGAGTGGGAAGATAGGGGTAGGAACTAAGTGAAGATAATCAGAAATTACAAACTTCCAGTTGTAAGACACATAAGTACTAGGGCCGGGATGTCCATATGATAAATGTAATTAGCATTGTTGTATGTCATATATGGAAGTTTTTAGAGTAAATCCTAAGAGTTCTCATCACAAGGAAAAATATTTTTATATTTCTTTAATTTGAGCTGATGAATGTTCCCTAAACTTACTATGATAGTCATTCATAATGTATGTAAGTCAAATCATTATGCTGTATACCTTAGACATATACAGGGCTGTATGTCAATTATATTGCAACAAAACAGAGGCAGGCGAGAAATTAGAGAATAAGTTCAAGGACTGACAAGGACTGACATTGCTAACTTTTGAAGGCAATGCTATACTGTGCAGAACACAACCATCTTTTTCCACAGAGAGATTCTGGTGTCCTTTGAGAGATGTTATGGGGGTGAAAAAGACCATAGTTCACATTTATTGTGGTGCAAATTGTGGGTTTTTTTTTGGAGGACAAGGCTCTTGAACCAGAATAATATCATCTTAACTCCACTATTTGCTAGTTATATGATGGGAGATGAAAGGTTTAACCTCTCTAAAGCAAAACTTCCTCTTCTATAAGATGGGACAATAATACCTATTGTGGTGCTGATATAATGAATAACATGACACGATATATGTATATAATTTATTTATATAAATAAATTATTTACATGCTGCTGCTAAGTCGCTTCAGTCGTGTCCAACTCTGTGTGACCCCAGAGATGGCAGCCCACCAGGCTCCCCTGTCCCTGGGATTCTCCAGGTAAGAGCCCTGGAGTGGGTTGCCATTTCCTTCTCCAATGCATGAAAGTGAAAATTGAAAGGGAAGTCGCTCAGTCGTGTCTGACTCTTAGCAACCCCATGGACTGCAGCCTACCAGGCTCCTCTGTCCATAGGATTTTCCAGGCAAGAGTGCTGGAGTGGGGTACCATTGCCTTCTCCAAATTATTTTTATATATATATATATATATATATATATATATATATATAAATTATTTGTGTTTTTTAACATTTTTTTTAATTTAATTTTTTCTTTTACTTTACAATATTGTATTGGTTTTGCCATACATCAACATGCATCTGCCACGGGTGTACATATGTTCCCCATCCTGAACCCCCCTCCCACCTCCCTCCCCATACCATCCCTCTGGATCATCCCAGTGCACCAGCCCCGAGCATCCTGTATCCTGCATTGAACCTGGACTGGCGATTCGTTTTTTTTTTTTTTTTATTCTTCCAATTTTATTTTATTTTTAAACTTTACATAATTGTATTCGTTTCTTATATGATATTATACATGTTTTAATGCCATTCTCCCAAATCATTCCCCCCTGTCCCTCTCCCACAGAGTCCAAAAGACTGTTCTATACATCTGTGTCTCTTTTGCTGTCTCACATACAGGGTTGTCATTACCATCTTTCTAAATTCCATATATATGTGTTAGTATACTGTATTGGTGTTTTTCTTTCTGGCTTACTTCACTCTGTACAATAGGCTCCAGTTTCATCCACCTCATTAGAACTAATTCAAATGTATTCGTTCATTGTGTATATTTGATGTAGTAGGTTACCATTAAATGGAAGGTATCATAATTATTATTATTATAAAGAAAGAGTGTTTTATCAGATTTCATTTCTATTTTTTGTTTTATATAGCAAAATTGGTTTGATTTTCTTGATTCGGTGATTTAATAAAAATATTCAAATCAGTTCATATAAATACAGAAAACCCACATATGAGCAGCTACTATGCCAAATATTTGAAATTACTTAACTGACCTGAGTTTATACAAATATAGCAAAAAGTATCACTTGTGGGTAGTTAGGACTGTTCTCCCTGACCTGTTGCTTGGTTCTTTTCTCTGCCTCTAAGGAGATATCTTGTCCCACCTCAATGGTTACCATGGCAGTAGTGTATTTTTGTCAAGAGATAAGAAAGCGGTCCTCTATTGCTATTACTAATATTCCTGAATTATTTTGATTATAAAAAGGTAGTTTATGACTTGATTTAATATTCTTATATTTTTTTACTCTCTCATTCTTAACTTCAAAGATACTAATACATTTCTCATTGGTTTTAGAACATTAGCAGCTTCTGCTTACTCCCTTCTGAAAGAAACTAAGGTCCTGAAATTTAGATTGTATAACTCAAAAATAAGATGTGTAATTTTCAGTTGTATTTTTCATCTATTTATTATTTAAGTAATATTTCCCAAACCTGAGTAAAGATCAGAATAGTTTGGAATACTAAAAACATATGCAGAGACTCCTTATATTAGAATCTCTGGATATATATATCTTCAGGACATATAATTTTCAAACCTCTTCAAGTATCCAGGTTTAGGATATTTTGCCTTACAGATTTAGTATATCTTTTGCACACAGTAGATACATAGAAAAGATTTAATGAGCTCAATTGCTATGTATTAGAATAAGATGTATTACTCAAGACAGAGCTGTTCTACTGTTCTTGTTTCTCAATTTATGTCTTTGGTCAGTGTATGATATCATATTATTATTTGGGTCAATAAAAAACTCGATGGTTTATAGATTTGGAAATTCCTCTTTGGATTTAGTGAAGGTTTGCAGAATATTTTGTGCCAAGCACCATGCTCAGAATGTGGAATAAAGATGGGAAATGAAAAGATGAGTGGTACCTACCCTTAAAGACTTACTACTGCTTAGTTTGGAATAATAACATAGAACCAAATAATACAAGCGTTAGTACATTGAAAGTTGGAAATGTAACAATTTTAAATCTAGCGACTCTTAAGATTCCAAATAGGACCATGGGATCAACGGTCTGGATTGTGGCACTTTTAAATCTCATCCCAGTCATAATGCTCTTAGAATATCCTCCTGGGGTAAAATAGCAAGCAGACAAAAATGAGATGTTTAAACAAAATATGTAAAGTCTGCTTCCTTCTTTGTGGTGACATAGTATTTTGAACACCTGTTTGTGCTTACCATCTTTTTTGTTTGTTTATTTCTATGATCTTTCCAAGCATTAGTTTTTCCTATCTACTAAATGAAACTGCTGGACCCTAATTTTGATTTTAGTTTAGTTCTATGATCCCATGAATTTTAATAGTGAAGGGAAGTCAAACTGGATCACTGAAGTCCCCAAATAAAATTTCCTTTTACTAAGAAAAAAATGCTAGATTCGGAGACAAGCTAGGAAACTGTCTAGGCTCATTTAACTAACAAGTGTCTTGGGCCTAGAAAGAATACAGAAAAAATACCCAAATCATGTAACTGATTAATTGGCAGAGCCAGGACTAGAATAAAAATATACCTTTTAATTCTCATTTCAAGGCACTTTTAACTATGAGGTGTTTGTGTGTATGTATGTATGTATACAAGTGCATTCATACTTTGTGTGGCTGTTAAACCAAGATAAGAAATGCGGAAAGTAATTTACTCTATCTTAATACCTTTACTGAGAAGTTAATTTTTAGTCTATTTGTGAAACATCTGCATTAAATAGCTGTAAATTCAAATGCTGCTGTGGGCCTGTAAATAACAGCAATGTGTGCTTTGGGCTAGCTGTAATAGAAGTAATAGAATAGGAAATGGTGGGGATACGTCATACCAAGAGCATATTCTTAAGTTTAGTGCTGATTTTTCCACATGGAACTGTAGCCCCCAAATTGATAGATCACCTAGGTTTTCAGGAAAATCCAGAAATATGGATTTTTGTGTGAAATCTTCACATTTTTAAATGCTTTTCAAAAAGTATTTAACAGTGTATGGGATGAACAAAACACATTTGTAGGTTGAATCCTGTCTCTTAATTGTCATCAAAAATGACAAAAATAAACTTGTCAACATAAAATAAATACATTCACTGTAATTTCTAAGTTTTAAAATGAACCATTAACAAAGTATTCATGACTCTAACCAGGGAAGTGACTCCTGCATTGATTACCAATTATTTTGACAACATAGTGGGAGCTTTACACATCAGACTTGCCAAGATGAATGTGATCATTGTAGGAATAACTTTCCTTCAGTCTTTTGCTATGATTGACCTAAAGCTAGTTGTCTTGCTTTTGTTGTATTTAATTCTGTAAATAGTCTAGGTGTGTCATATCTAAGTGCATACTGTTATTAAAGACTACTTAGAAATGCCCCAAGAAACTGCATTTTCATATAAATGGTACAGTACCTACATAAAACACAACATTTGTGAAGTGAGCTGAAGACTTTAAAGATCATCCTGAGGCCTTTATTTTGGTCTTCTCCCCACATATCCACACATTAGAGACTTTTTTTAAATTAAAGAAATAATCCAGATTAAAATTATACCCTACAAGGAAGAGCTACATTTTAAAGAAGAAAAAAAGCCAGATCATGCACTTTTGCATCTAATATCTAAGATCAGGGCATTTAAAATTATATTTGAGCACTGGTTATTTGGCTGCCTCATACCTATTATCTTTCCTGTTTGTATTTTATCTGCCTCCTTCTTTACTCAAATTTATCCTCTAGTTCATGCAAAGTGCTGGGCTAGATGAAGCACAAGCTGGAATCAAGATCGCCAGGAGAAATATCAATAACCTCATATATACAGATGACACCACCTTTGTGGCAGAAAGCGAAGAAGAACTAAAGAGCCTCTCAATAAAAGTGAAAGAAGAGAGTGAAAAAGTTGGCTTAAAACTCAACATTCAGAAAACAAAGATCATGGCATCCGGCCCCATCACTGCATGGGAAATAGATGGGGAAACAATGGAAACAGTGAGAGACTTTATTCTGGGGGGCTCCCAAATCACTGCAGATGGTGACTGCAGCGATGAAGTCAAAAGACTGTTGCTCCTTGGAAGAAAAGCTATGACCAATCTAGACAGCATATTCAAAAGCAGAGACTACTTTGCCAACAAAGGCCCATTTAGTCAAAGCTATGGTTTTTCCAGTAGTCATGTATGGATGTAAGAGTTGGACTATAAAGGAAGCTGAGTGCTGAAAAATTGATGCTTGTGAACTGTGGTATTGGAGGAGACTCTTGGGAGTCCTTGGACTGCAAGGAGATCAACCAGTCCATCCTAAAGGAAATCAGTCCTGATTATTCCTTGGAAAGACTGATGCTGAAGCTGAAACTCCAATACTTTGGCCACCTGACTCCTTGGAAAAGACCCTGATGCTGGGAAAGATTGAAGGTGGGAGGAGAAGGAGATGACAGAGGATGAGATCACCAACTCAATGGACATGAGTTTGAATAACCTCAGGGAACTGGTGATGGACAGGGAAGCCTGATGTGCTACAGTCCATGGGGTCACAAAGAATTGGACACGACTGAGTGAAGGAACTGACCTGAACTGAACTGAATCCTCTAGTTCAAAGGAACTGTCTAAGGGATAAAAGTCCCCAGTGAAAGAACCTTTGTAATCCTAGGCTCTACTTTGGAAAGCCCTAAACAAATGTTTCTGGTGGAAAAGAAGGGGCATATTTTCACAGCAAGAGGAAAGAGATTTCCCAAATAGAGTACTCTGACAATTAAGTCCCAAAGATGATAGAGCCCTGGCTAAGAAATGATGACATTTCTGGCCTTTGGCCTGTGACTCAGTGAGGAACCAGTGTGTGATTAGGGTTGTGACCAAGGCCTAGATAATCTTTATCCCTTGCCTGGACAATGGGAATTCTTGGTCTAGGGCTGGTTTCACTGTGTGTTACTGTTGTTTTGGGAATGTATGCAGCAGCATGACACTGGCACCAAATCAAGAACTGGCCCAGGGCAGGCAAGCTGGTGAACGCATTTCAGCATGACACCTCTCCATGACTCCTAAAGGCTTTGCCCACTTGGGCAGAAGATGAACCAGAAGGCCAAGCCAGATCTGATGGTGTTTTCTCTGGCAGGATACGTAAGTAATCTGACACCAAAGATGAGCACTCTTTTTCTTGTAAAGGGTTGGGGAAGAGTTAATTTACTTTTGGGGCCCAGCTAATATCCATGGTCCTAAATATATCTGAAAATCATGTCATGAATATACTAGGACACAGTTTGTCAAAATTACTTCATAAGGGTTCATATTAGTGTAGTCACTGGAAGTATTATTGGAGAATTTTTCAGTTGGATCTGTGCCAAGTATTTTGTATCGAAAGGGTTCAGAAATGCTGTTTTTCATAGCTCAGTTGTACATTTAAAGGAAAATATCACTTAAAATCTATGAATTGGTAAAAGGTTCCCTGAGCTATTTAAAAGGGAGATTTTGTCTCCTAAATTTGTGCAGTGAAGTGAATCTGGCTATTTTGCTAAATAGAGAGCTTAGGTTACATTATCAAATAGATAAATCTAGTATATAATGAATATGCTAGTTTTGTGATGATAATAAATTCCTCTAATGTCCTTAGAAAGTTTCCCCCTCTTGCCACTGGTTTGATCATTCTCCCTATAATCTCCTCCATGCGATTAATCTATTTAGCATCTTCAGTTCAGTTCAGTTGCTCAGTTATATCCGACTCTTTGTGACCCCATGGACTGCAGCACGCCAGGCCTCCCTGTCCATCACCAACTCCCAGAGTTTACTGAAACTCATGTCCATTGAGTCGGTGATGCCATCCAACCATCTCATCCTCTGTTGTCCCCTTTTCCCACCTTCAATCTTTCCAGCATCAAGGTCTTTTCAAATGAGTCAGTTCTTCACATCAGGTGGCCAAAGTATTGGAGTTTCAGCTTCAGCATCAGTCCTTCCAATGAATAATCAGGACTGATTTCCTTTAGGATGGACTGATTGATCTCCTTACAGTCCAAGAGACTCTCAAAAGTCTTCTCCAACACCACCACAGTTCAAAAGCATCAATTTTTTGACACTCAGCTTTCTTTATAGTCCAACTCTTACATCCATACATGACTACTGGAAAAGCCATAGCCTTGACTAGATGGACTTTTGTTTAGCATCTGCTTCCTGTATGATACAAAATAACTTACATCTAATTGATATTTAATTCTCAAAAAATTTGAATTAATTTAGATTAATAAGGTTTTTGTCATTTTCTTCACATTAGTTCACACTTATTTCTGTCCTCTCTCTCCTCTCCTCCATTTATCTCAGACAGTCTGCTCTCTTCCTGACCACCTAGCACTGTGTAAATGGCTAATGTTAAGGGAATACAATCAGTCAAGCACTGGGCTAAATTCTTTTCATGAAGTATCTTATTTAATTCTCATAACATCCTCATGAAGTAGGTACCATTGTTATCCCATTTTCAGTGGATCAGGAACCTGGAATTGTCCATTATGACAGAGCCGATAAGAAGTGGAGCCGATAGATCCCCTTTTGACTCTTCCCCATCTCTCTGGGGCCCCTCAAGTGGGGAAAAATTTTCCATGGTGATTTTTGCTCTCATGTCACTTCTCTGGGGACTCCATACCATCTATAAGGTTGTGCAAAGTGCTAGTGAGGAGTCAGAGAACATGAAGAAAGACTGTGTCCTGAGTGAGTCCTTTGACAGTGATTAAATCCTTATGACAGTTTTTTTTTAATTTATTGGCATATAGTTGCCTTTTTATTGGCATATAGTTCTGCTGTACAGCAAATTGAATCATTTATATGTATACACATATCCCCTTTTTTGGATTTCCTTCCAATTTAGGTCACCACAGAGCTCTGCATAGATTTCCCTATGCTATATAGTCTGTTCTCATTAGTTATTTTATACATAATAGTGTGTGTGTGTGTATATATATACATATATATATGTATATATATATATGTCAGTTCCAATCTCCCAATTCATCCCACCCTGTTTTTTTCCCTCTTAAAGTCCATACATTTGTTCTCTGTGTGTCTGTCTCTATTTCTGCTCTGCCAATAGGTTCATTTGTACCATTTCTCTAGATTCCACATATATGTATACTAATATATGATATTTGTTTTTCTCTTCCTGACTTCACTCTCTATGGCAGTCTCTAGGTCAATCCAGTTCTCAGCAAATGGCACAATTTCTTTTTTTATGGCTGAGTAATATTTTATTGTATATATGTACCATAACTACTATATTCCTTCCACTGTGATGTGTGAAACTTGTGTTTTTTAATATATAAATGAGTATAGTCAGATTAATGCCGTGGTAATGCCTGTTTTCCTCTGTAAATAGCTAAGTATGTACACAAGGCACTACTTAGTTTTTAATTTTATTCTTAAAGCATTCAGTTTTATTTTCAATTTTATGTTTAGTTCTGAGTTAGATCTGAAGATGTGTACAGATAGTTCAGATTTCTGTATTGCACATAATCATGCTATTCAGCATTGATGCTGTCTTGTATTATGTAAATAATAAAAGCCATGCATAGAGGGGGGAAAAAATGTCTTTCATGTACATTTAAGTTGCTTCCATGTACTGGCTATTGTAAATAGTTCTCCAATGAACACTGGGGTGCATGTGTTTTTGGAATTATGGTTTTCTCTGGGTATGTGACCAGGAGTGGGATTGCTGGATCATCTGGTAGTTTTATTTTTAGTTTTTTAAGGAACCTCCATACTGTTCTCCATAGTGGCCGTATCAAGTTACATTCCCAACAACAGTGTAGGAGGGTTCCCTTTTCTCCACACCCTGTCCATCATTTATTATTTGCAGATTTTTAAAAAAGACTTAATTATGTTTAGTTGTGTTGAGTCTTCATGGCTGCTCTCAGGCTTTCTCTTGTTGCGGTGAGTGGAGGCCACTTCATTGCCATGCTCAGGCTTCTTGTGGTGGCTTCTATTGCGGATCACAGGCTGTAGGCATTTGGGCTTCAGCAGTTATGGGGCACAGGTTTAGCTGCCACACAGCATGGGGGATCTTCCTGGAGCAGGGACTCGAACCCATAACCTCTGCATTAGCAGGTGGACTCTTAACCACTGTGCTACCAGAGAAGCCTTGTTTGTAGAATTTTGATGATGGCCATTCTGACTGGTGTGAGGTGTTACTTCATTGTAGTTTTGATTTGTGTTTCTTTAAAAATTAGTGATGTTGAGCATCTTTTCATATACCTCTTGGCCATATGAATTTCTTCTTTGAAGAAATATCTAATTAGGCCTTCCACCCATTTTTTGATTGAGCTTTTTTTTTAAAGACATCAAGCTCTGCAAAGAAACGGCAGAAACAAGAGGAATCGATTGATGTCCAAGTAGCAATTGTATTTTCTTTTCCTTTAATTAAAGTGGCAGTTGGTCACTCTTTTAAACTTAAACATATTTGGGAGAGAAAAACACTTCCAATGTTCAGTTCTCCTTTGTCTGCTCTCTTTGTTCCCAGTGTTTCCCTGAATGAGCGTTCTGGAAAGAGAGGCTCTTCCCCCACTCCCAACCCCCCAGCCAGCTGCTCATTTCCCTTGATTTTGTCACCAAATTCTACTCCCAAGTTTGACAGTTCACAATTTGCCATAATGGAACAGATAAACTTGTTTCTTGCACGAGTCAATTTAAATGAAATTAGCCAGCAAATAAGGCCCTTTACACTTTGCAAAGCTTTTTTTTCAAGTTCATTATCTTGTTAAACTGTCAAAAAATTAATTAGGATAAAGTGATTGACAGGAAAGAACTGAACCTTTGTTTAAAGCACAGATGCCCCTTGATAAATCAGTACCAGAAATTATTGCAAAAGAAAAATTGCAGTATTTATGTGGACCAGGAACAGATTGTGGATGTTGGTGGTTGCTAACCTCTATCACATCAAATTTTTTATCTGACTTTCCCATCAGTGTATAAGCTGGACAGCCGATCTAAACTCACCTTTCCCCAATAAAAAACACTTCATTTAGTGCAGTTTCAGAAATAATTAGCCATCTGTTCCTTTTACTCATTGTACAATAGTAAATAATAATGGATCCTAGAACAAGTTTGCCTTTTCTCTCATTTCAAGTGAATCCTGTGGATTTATAAAATTTAGCTGTTGCTGTAGCAGCTATATCACAGAACTGCTGCTGCTGCTAAGTCACTTCAGTCGTGTCCGACTCTGTGCGACCCCATAGACGGCAGCCCACCAGGCTCCCCCGTCCCTGGGATTCTCCAGGCAAGAACATGGAGTGGGTTGCCATTTCCTTCTCCAATGCATGAAAGTGAAAAGTGAAAGTGAAGTCGCTCAGTCGTGTCCGACTCTTAGCGACCCCATGGACTGCAGCCCACCAGGCTCCACCATCCATGGGATTTTCCAGGCAAGAGTACTGGAGTGGGGTGCCATTGCCTTCTCCATATCACAGAACTAGTTTCAGAAAATACTGGGGTACCTTTTCCCTTAGTCCTTCTTAGCTGATGCTATCTTTTCCTCATTGGTGATTCATTTTGGTTGTGTTGATGTGATATCAAATACTGTTTGAGCCCTAAGAAATGGTTCCTATTTCAAATATCCAGACATAAATATGTCTTGGCCATTCTGTGTTTACTCAAGGTCAGCCTTACTGTATAACAGACCCTGGGCTGAGATCTTTAAATACATTATCTCATTAAGTCCCAGTGTATCAATGCTAGGATTCCAGTCCAGGTCCATGTACTCTAAGACCCAAACTCCTAAATCATCCCACTCTTCACAGATGATGGATGGATCCAATGACCATCATCACTTAACTGATTTCAAGTATGGAAGAGCTAGGGAGTTACAGAATATATCAGTCAATTTTTGTTATAATAATTCTTTATAACAAACCAGTAGCTTCAAATAACATTACTTGGTTATTCTTGCTCATATACATATCAATTGCTTTAAGATTAGCTGAGCAAAGTTTAACTGGGCTGGGCTTAGTCTTAACCTACAGCTTGGGCCCAGGTCTGCTCCACAACTCTTTCATCGTGTCCTCCATGATCAATGGGCTGCCTAGAGCTTTTTCTTCTCACAGTATTAACAAAAGTGCAGCAGAGGTGAGTGAAAACACACGATGCCTCTTAGGGTCTAGACCTGGAGCTGGCACTCTATTTCTACTCATGTTCCGTGGACAAAATAAGCCACAGGGTACATCTCACCAGGAGTGAGATGGAAGAAATATACTCAGCTTTCAGTGGGAAGGACTACAATATCACAGGGCAAAGAGGGATACAGGGAGCAATGGACAGTGACAGGTGAATAGACTTTCCATGAGGAGACATGGTTAAGAAAATAAGTTTTCTGCATTGATCATGTGAATGAATATTCATACAAAGAAGAAGGAAGACTTGACCTCAGTTGATCAGAGAAAAAGAATCTAACATTCTATTCCTGATTCTCTTGTATAGAAATGAGAGAGAAGGTCCAAAATGTCTCAGGGATTTGGGCTACAAATGGACCTGATGAACAGTGATGTTAAGGCTAAGAAGATCAGCAAAGAATTTTGTTACAGTCCTCTGTGCTTCCGAGATAGAACTGGCTGACAAGTCAGGGTATAATATTTGTGAAAATGAGAACAGTTGGATTGGGAATACATGAAAATGGGATTTACAGAACTGGTAGTCTGAAAAATACTCTTAGATGATTTTAAACCTCACTAACTAGTATAGAGGAGAAGGCAATGGCACCCCACCCCAGTACTCTTGCCTGGAAAATCCCTTGGACCGAGGAGCCTGGAAGGCTGCAGTCCGTGGGGTCGCTAGGAGTCGGACACGACTGAGCAATTTCACTTTCACTTTTCATTTTCATGCATTGGAGAAGGAAATGGCAACCCACTCCAGTGTTCTTGCCTGGAGAATCCCAGGGACGGCAGATGGGCTGCCGTCTATGGGGTCACACAGAGTCAAACATGACTGAAGCGACTTAGCAGCAGCAGCAGCAACCTAGTATAGAACTATAGACTCCAGGTTGAAAGGGATTTTACAGGTCCTTATGTTTAATAATTGTCTCTGTAACATGAAGCCTCTATTTAAACATTCCCTGGACCATCATTTGTAAATACTTTTTGAACAGCTGTTTTCCTTGTTGTTGTCATTATAGAGTATCCCATGTGTCTACCCTGCTTCTGGGTGAGCCAGCAAGTGAAAGCCACCCAAAGATGATAAACTCAGGAATTCTCCTCTCCTTCCTGGGTGATGAAGCAGTCTTGTGCAGGATCAGCTTTACAGGGTCTTATGCTTAACAGGGTCCCAAGCCTGACTTAATACTCTGCAGGTGCCATCTTGAATTTTTAAAATAATTTTTCAACAAGAGACTCTGCATTTTCATTTTGCTCTGGGCTTCACAAATTGTGTAGCCAATGTTGATCTAAGTTATCACCATCACTGTTCATTCCTGAGTTAGTTCTCCCCCTTGATACCTGCTCCTTATGATTCCACTGGGACAACTCTCCTTTCTTTTTACCGGATTTGGTGCCTGCTTGACTCTGTACTCCATGATCTCTTGGTTTCACGGTTGCCTGGTGGAGAGATTTTGGTTTTAATGGCAAGATTCCCTAAATCTGCTCCAGCTGGACCAGGCTGACACCTTACTTCCTCCCCAACAGGAAAGAGATTTTGACTGTGACCCACAGGGCATTCTTCCTTCAGCTAAGCTCAGCTCTGCCCCCATCCATCTTAGTGCTCCCCCCAGGACTATGCAAAAAAGAAAAAAAATCTGATTTTTCACTTTTTGAAGCCAGCCTGTCAAAGTAGAGTTGAGGAGTGACTTGGTAGAGAGACACGGTTCAGCTTCAGGGAAGGCCTGGTGGCACCTGGCCATTGACAGGAGTAAACAGAACGTGCTCGGTCCACGTTGTTATCACCTATCTCTTTCAACTCATCTTCATATGCTGGCTGTGGTGACTTGGTGCTCACATGCTTGAAGTCCGAGTGGTGAACTCCATCTGTAAAAAAGTCTTGTCATCCTCCTATAATAACAAAATAATAATAGGTATCCTTTATGACAAAAGGGACATTGAAGATATAATTAAGCATCCATAGTGCTTAGTCACTCAGTCGTGTCTGACTCTTTGTGACCCTTTAGACTATAGCCTGCCAGGCTCCTCTATCCATGGGATTTCCCAGGCAAGAATACTGGAGTGGGTTGCCATTTCCTTCTCCAGGGGATCTTCCCGACCTGGGATCAAACCTGTGTCTCCTGCATTGCGGGCAGATTCTTTACCACTGCGCCACCTAGAAAGTTCATTGTCATCCTCCTATTAATAACTGAATTAAAAAAACACAAAACAAGATTCCTTGCACTGAAGACCATGTCTTTCTCATAAGTGTATATTTTTAATGCAACTCTTAAGGTCTGTGATAGAAGGAAGAGTCCAAACAGGAGACTTCATCAGACATTCTGAACAGATGTAATTTGAACTTTTATATTTGATGCCATATTTTTGAAATAGTATTTGATGCTCACATTTGTTTTGTTTTGCTCTTTGCTTGCAAAAGTAGCACTTGTTCTTGAGGAAACTTAGAAAATAACTTCAAAACTGCAGAGAAGAAAATAAACACTTCCTACAACCCCTCCTACTAAAAATAACTTGAGTTAACATGCAATTTAACATATCTTTTTTTTCTATAAACATACACATATATCTTAAAATACAGTCTTATGAGCATATAACAGATGCTTAAATTTTTATAAGTAGATTTTACAACTTACTGTTTTTCTTCCAAAATTTTATCAAGAGCATTTTCTAATTTGACAGGCTAATTCAAGCCTAAAGCTGTGCAGTGACACAATTGTATAATTCTGTCAAAAGCAGTCGATTCAGGAGGGAAGAATCAGAATGGTCTATTTGGAGTTATATAGGCCAAACAACAGGTTGATTTGCTCACTGTCTACTAACACAAAGTTAAATTCAATAATCATTTGGCATGCTGGTGATGTGTGATCAGAGGCAGGGCTTAGAATTTAAAGTACTGTACTGTTTTAATAAGCACTCGGCTATTTTGGGTCCTTTTTTATACTTTTCAGTAAAGACTGCTGCTGCTGCTGCTGCTGCTGCTGCTAAGTCGCTTCAGTCGTGTCTGACTCTGTGCGACCCCATAGACGGCAGCCCACCAGGCTCCCCAGTCCTTGGGATTCTCCAGGCAAGAACACTGGAGTGGGTTGCTGTTTCCTTCTCCAATGCGTGAAAGTGAAGTTGTTCAGTCATGCCCAACTCTTAGCGACCCCATGGACTGCAGCCTACCAGGCTCCTCTGTCCATGGGATTTTCCAGGCAAGAGTACTGGAGTGGGTTGCCATTGCCTCCTCCAAAGTAAAGACTAGGAGGTCTGATTTTAAAGGATTCAGTTCAGAAGGGAAGATTTTTATCTTCTTTAATGAGTTGTAAAAACATGCAAAATAACATTCTGAGGCTATTGAAAGTTTCTAAGCCAGGAAGGGTCAAAAACAAAAACAAACCCAGAAGTATTTTGATTTGCTGAAATGTTTCGTTTGATATTGATTAGAGTTACAATTTTACAACCAAGTGCCCTTTCTTTCCCTTCTAAGCTTTTCATCTTCAAAGATGCAGCAGTATATGAGTATCCCAGTATTAATTTTTCGGTCAGTAAAAAGTTGTTCATTTAAAAACATTTTTGAAAGACTCAGGTCCACTGTGAATTTAGTGATCATACTTTAATTGTACAACTGCACATGATAAATTTGTATTCAGAGAAGGATTCCTGTGAGTGATAAGATAGTGTCGGCTTAAAAAAGCGCACAACATGAGAGCTGTGAATAGTTTTATTGGGGCAGCATGAGGACTGAGCCCAGGAGACAGCACTTCAGATAGCTCTGAGAAACTGCTCCAAAGTGGTGGGGGAAGGACAGTATATCTGTGACTTTGGTAAAGGGGGAGTGCATGCAATTAAGCATGTATTTTTGAGAAAATTTCTGCTGGTCTCATGAAGATTCTACTAGTCACAATAAACAGTTTTCACCATGAAGAATTTTAGCATTTCTCTAGATGTGAGGAGATATAAGAATTGGGCTCATAAAATCAGCTTCTGGGAATATCTAACTATCTGAAGGCATGGCCTGCCAGTTTTCCAGGGTCACAGAGTGCCCCACTTCTGCTCTGCACCCTGAACTCCTTGAGAGGGTGTTGGAGGTCAGAAGCAGCAGCAGCACATGATTTAATTCTTGTAGAGGTAGATGACAAGCACCCACGGCAAGGGCCAATTTGTGGCTGTTAATAGCAAGTGGTAATACAGGTCCCATGAATATTGTTATTCTCCCTCTCTCTCACAGGCGCACACACAAACACACACACAGACTACAGTGCATTTCAAAGTCATCCCTGGAAAATTTTCCAAGCTTACATTCACAAGTACCCTTCAAAGAGCTAGATGTGCTTTGATTCATTTAGTGAAAGTAAGAAGCAGCTTAACATTTGAAGAGCCCATCTATACTCCAAAATCTCTTGAGATTTGTTGTTTTTTATTTTATTTTATTTTATTTTGGGGGTTTTAACTAACTTTACATTGTTCTTCAAATTTGACTCAATTAAAGATGAGTGACTGAACTGAACTGAACTGAAGGTACAAGTGGGTTACAATCGACCATTGATAGTACATAAATTTGTGAATATGCCTACAGTGTGGGAGACCTGGGTTGGGAAGATCCCCTGGAGGAGGGCATGGCAACCCACTCCAGTATTCTTGCCTGGAGAATCCACATGGACAGAGGAGCCTGGCAGACTACAGTCCATGGAGTCACAAAGAGTTGGACACAACTGAACGACTAAGCAGAGCATACAGTGATCCTTAGAGTAACCATAAAGCAAACAAAAACATAAGTAAAACTCAAAATTTCTGGACACTAATTTCTGCATTCTTGCTTTACTCTATAAAACATGTGACAGATATATTTACTAATATTGATACTGAGCATCAAGTTCTTTTCTCCTCCCTATCCTTTCTGCATTCCTAGTGTAGATTTCTTTGATAAAATGAGAGGTAACAATAAATTGCTTTTCTATGTGTCTCTAAGGTAATGCAGTAAAAACTTCCATGCTTATTTGCTAAGTGCACATTTGCAACCTGTACTTAGATGTCACTTTGACCTCATGCAGCCATGTAAAGAGGAATCTGTATTTGTCATTATATATTTTGGACTAATTTTTATGCACAGGACTACAGTGCATTCTGAAGGAGATCAGCCCTGGGATTTCTTTGGAAGGAATGATGCTAAAGCTGAAACTCCAGTACTTTGGCCACCTCATGCGAAGAGTTGACTCATTGGAAAAGACTCTGATGCTGGGAGGGATTGGGGGTAGGAGGAGAAGGGGACAACAAAGGATGAGATAGCTGGATGGCATCACTGACTCGATGGACGTGAGTTTGAGTGAACTCCGGAAGTTGGTGATGGACAGGGAGGCCTGGCATGCTGCGATTCATGGGGTCGCAAAGAGTCGGACACGACTGAGCGACTGAACTGAACTGAACAGCCAGTGTATCCAGATTTAGAGTCTGAGTCATTCTTGAAATGCCTTTATAATACTGAGTACTTACTCAAAACATCTCTAGAATTCATTCTGTGGAAGTTAGCTTGGTGTTTTAACGCACAGGTCTGGTCCCAACTACCCCTGATTTTGAATCCCAACTCTTATGTCATTTGGGGCAAGTTTCCTCACTTCTTTAATTACGTTTTTTAAATGGAAACAAAAGAATTCATAAGTTATTCGATAGTCATGAGGATTAAGTGAAATAATGCATACAAAACACATGGTACTGATTAAAATATTAGTTCTCTTATTGCATCATTCCAGATCAGTTTATGAGCAAGAAGGTGAACTCATTACTTCATAGCCATTTTTTTTTTTAATCTTACAGCGATATTCCCCAGACTTATCAGCCACTTTAGTTATAAGACTTGTATTTAAATGACTTTTGACTGTGTTTGAAAAGCAAACTTGCTCTTAATGGTAACCATTTCCTTACCTTAAAAAACTATAGAAAAAAAATTTTAAGTTTAGTAGACTCAACACAGGCATTTTGAGGAATGATTCAAACACACTATTCAAGTCCAAGCATCTTTAAGAAAGAAATAATCATAATATTCAAGAGAAAGGAAGTAGATGGCTCCTTTGTTCTAATAAATCCTGCAGACGTTCATCTTTATTTTGGCCAGACCCCTAATCTCCTACAGCAGTGTGTAAAGTCCTAGAAGGTGCAGCGCAGGTCTTTTTCAGTGTTTCGTCTCCAGTGTTTAGATACGGAGAGGAAAACGTAAAGACTTGATTTAAAGGTGTTTTTCTATTCACACAGAAAGAGAAAGCACTAGTAGTTGCTTAGAGATTCGATGGGGTGACAAAGGAAACAGGAACAAATGAGCAGTGTCTCTGACTTCCCATCAGCAGAGTCTTCTGGTGGTGCACTGAGCAATGGTGATGAACATCAAAGTTGACTGTAACAGTGGCTCAGATCTTGGGTGGACTGGCCACGTGAGAAGTTTGGGATATGTGTGGCAGACTGGCTTAAAACAGGAATGAACTCACAGAATTGGCATCACCTGAACTCTGCCTCAAGCTAACTTCTTCCTATCAACCCAGAAAGGCTAACTGAGCACGTACTAATTGCCCAACACTGTACATGACCCTAAGAGAGACAGAAAAGAAGCATAACTTACGGCCATCACCTTCAGCAATGTGCAGTTTTTTGCTTTTATTATCTTCTCTATCTGGGAACTGTACTTTCTCCCCGCCCGCAGGCTTATTGTCAAGTGCCATGAGGATATTTCTGTCCCACTCACTTGCAGTTGAAATGACTTTTCTCTGAACATTCTTATCCTCTCACTCAGTTGTCCTTAACTTCCCAGCTTCAGAGCTGCAAAATTCCCCCCGAGACTTCAGACTAAAGCTCAGTGACTTCCATAGGGAGCAACTAAACTAATAGGAAAGGTGAAAAGTGGGGATGGGAGAAAACATTACCACAAGCACCACACATTAATCTGCAAGTGTTTTATAATTCATCTCTCTTTGACTCTGAATATTCCATCTGTGCTTTGCAATATAATATAATGCTTACAAACAAAATTAATTCCATAAAGTTAATGAACATGAATATCCAAGAGAATGGTAGGCACATGGAGAAATCTGAATTAGACTAAGCCATGCCCCCATTAAAAGATGTTGAATGCACTTGAGTTGCCTTCCATGTAGGAGCTATAGCTGAAATACTGTTTCCAATCTACAGTACTTTTCAGTCCCCAAGTGAAAATAAACATGGCACAAGGAAAAATAAGATTAATAATGATAGCAAAAGAAATTAGAGTGGTTATTAGTATATTAATCGAATAGCAGATGGAAAAGCAAAACAAACAATAGCCTGCCAGGCTCCACGGGAAACATCTTCTAAATATTTTAGAAGAAAATTTAAAACAACATGTGGTGCTGAGGTATATGGATAACATATTTTCTGCTATCCTAAGCTTGGTAGTGACCAAAATAGACCATGAATTATACCACTGTGAGATGTGAAATTAGAAATTGTAGAGAAGTCCACCAGCTATTTAATTGGGAGTGGCCTTTCTAGATAACAAAATAGATACTACTAAGCTTTTAGGGTCAATGTTATTTTATTTATTTATTTATTTTTTTGATTTGTATTTTCCTTTTTTTTTTAAATTTTATTTTATTTTTAAACTTTACATAATTGTATTAGTTTTGCCAAATATCAAAATGAATCCATCACAGGTATACATTTGAAAGAGAGTATGTATGTGTGTAGATATGTGTGTGTGCTAAGTCACTGCAGTCAAGCACGTGTATGCACGCTTGTCAAATCCTGCTGTCTTTCTAGCCATGTGTCAAGGTCATATGCTGTGGCCCCCATGGCCCCAGGAGAACAGTACAATTTCTGTGGCTCAGAAGCCTGTGGGCAAATTTGCCCTTGGCTGCAATTGCAAAGACTTCAGGGTGCTTCCTATGACCCGTCAATATTGACCCCACTCACAGTTGAAGCCTATGAAATGCAAAGTGTGTAATAACTCACAATTTAGCAACAATCATAAACACTGCTTGAATCAGCCAGGTGCTAGAAAATGTACCCAAATATATGAAAGCATTTGTTCCCTTGTTCATTTC
The DNA here is from genome assembly GCF_055505025.1 of Bos grunniens. NCBI lineage: Eukaryota > Metazoa > Chordata > Mammalia > Artiodactyla > Bovidae > Bos > Bos grunniens. Next base: position 69,893,224 of record NC_141168.1, on the reverse strand, counting down.
CATAGGGAATAATTCTTTTCTGATTTCCTCATGTATTATTTTCTAAAATGTAAGAAGATTTCTGTATAATGAAGAACACTCCAGAATGTGTTATGAACCTACAGATGTCTTGCTTATTTTAAAATGGACACAAAGATTGATAAAGATCCCTTCTCACCCTGGAGCTCCTGGGTGAGAGGGACCTTCATCAATCACGATGTTACAATAGGGTAGGAGCAGTAATACAGGTATGGGAGATGTGCTGTGGGCCCATAGGTGAAAGAAGCTTTAACTCTGCCTGAGAATGTGAGGGAAAGACTCAGGGAATGACCTTTAAGTTTCAGTAAGAATTCTCTTGGGAAAGAGAAAAATTCTTTCAAAACAGAGAAACTAATTGGTAAATTCTTTGCATAGTATATGTTCATTCTTCAGACTGTCTTTCCCAGTTGTGTGCTGGAAATCCATCCTTACCTGAGTCTTCCAAACTAGATTATTCTTCTAGGCTGCCTTTTAACCATCACTCATAGCTCTTATCACTGTTTTAGTTATTTACTTTTCCATATTCCCTCTTGCTGTTCAGTTGCTAAGTCATTCCGACTCTCTGAGACCCCATGGACTGTAGCATTCCAGGTTTCCCTGTCCTTCACTATCTCCTGGAGTTTACTCAAATTTATGTCCCTTGAGTTGGTGATACCATCCAATCATCTCATCCTCTGACACCCCCTTACCTCCTCCTGCCCTCAATCTTTCCCAGCATCAGGGTCTTTTCCAAAGAGTCAGCTCTTTGCATCAGGTGGCCAAAATATCGGACCTTCAGCTTCAGCATTAGTCCTTCCAGTGAATATTCAGGGTTGATCTCCTTTAGGATTGACTGTTTGAACTCCATGCTGTCCAAGGGATTCTCAAGAGTCTTCTCCAGTGTCACAGTTTAAAGCATTAATTCTTCGGCACATAGCTTTCTTTTATGGTCCAACTCTCATATCCATACATGACCACTTGAAAAATCATAGCTTTGACTGTATGGACTTTAGTCAGCAAAATGATGTCTCTGCTTTTCAATATGCTGTCTAGGTTTGTCATAGCTTTTCTTCAAGTGATCAAGCATGTTTTATTTCATGGCTGCAATCACCATCTGCAGTGATTTGGGAGCCCAAGAAAATAAAATCTGTCACTGTTTCCACTTTTGCCCCTTCTATTTGTCATGAAATGATAGGACCGGATGCCATTATCTTAGTTTTTTAAATGTTGGATTCAAATATCCTCTGTAGGTATTACTTTTCTGAGTGTTAAAATTCCTCATTTTAGGATTCCTAGCCCAATGCCTGGCATTTGGCAGCCATTCACAGAATATTAAATGAAATAATGAATGTTTGAAATAGTCTAATAAGACATTACTGTGGGGGACATGGTAGTCTGAGCCAGGTTGCAGTGGGTCTTCATGGTGCTGTTGAAGTTACTGATGAGGTTACTGATGTCATCATGTGCTGGGCAGCAGGGAGTCAGTGATTGAGCAGTGGATGGACATGGTGCCTTATTTGGCACTCAGGCTATGTATTGTATGGGGAGTGACTGGCAGCTTGGGGATGTGTCCCCAGTCTGCTTTCCCGAGTGAAACAGATGTGGGTAGCGACTGGAGTTCACCACCCTGCAGCTTGGTTATGGGCTGGAGTGGTGGGGGCAAGAGGGGACAAATTCTGAAGAGTAACATCTATGGGATTTCTAAGCTAGTCACCAAACTGGCATCTGAATCTAGATTGCTGAGTTTCAGAGCATGGAGTGGAGGCATAAGAAGGTAAAAACAAGAGGGGGCCTGAAAGAATTCCCTGTCCTGAGCAGCATGCCGCCCCAGTGGATGCTGACTGGATGCCACCTGCCATTAAGGGTGGTGGAAGATGGGTGGGTAGAGAGAAGACAGCAAACACAAAAAGACTTTGGTTTGGGTAACCTGCTGAGTACTGATGCAGTAACACATTACAGAGGGAAGGAGGAGAAGCAGCAGCTTGCAGAGCAACAGTTGGACTGTACAGCAGGGAGGTAGGATTAGGGGGCAGATAGTAATTTCCCAGTTGGGGAAATTAGGCAAATCAAATTTCTGCATTGTGTTTTAAAGCTGATCTGTGAAAATCATTTTATTTTACTTGTAAAAGTAACTTTTTATGAGCAGGAATGTCTTAGCTGTGTTCCTAGTGCTAAGAGAATTTGTTAAAATATTTTATACCAGTTTTTCTAATTAGAAGCAGATTAGGGAGGTCTGAGCCCATGGCCTAAGAATCTTCAGGTTGCTGAGTAAGATCAGCCTCCTAGGGCAAATGATTTAAACACTTAAGTAAGCTTTTTCCTATAACAAATATTTTCCATATAATTTCCTGTAATAAATATTCATAGTCTCAAGATTATAAATCAGCAGAACTTGGAACCACCTACACAAAATGTTCAGTATAAAAAGGAAGAAAATAGATCAAAACCTAATTTTATAATAAGTTATAGACTGGGTATAGCTTTAAGATACATTTTATGATAACTGGTAAATATTCTTGAATCTTCTCTCTTATCCATGCAAAGAAAGGTTAACTGTTAAACCAGGGCTGTTCACTATCAAAATTAAGTTCATCAACAGCTTTGTTAACTTTCTCTTAATTTTTTTGCCAAAATAATTATGGCCTATGGATTTGAATTGGATTTGATACTGTTTTGATCATCAACTAGTCAAAGATAGTTGGGGTCTATCACACTCTCCCCATACTGAATGAAATATTCTGTTATTTTGTTTCTCTCCTCTTGCAGTGGTTTTTAATTTTTTTTGGTCTGTTTCTTTTTCTTTGCTTAAAATAGGAGTCAGTTCTTGTGCCAAAGAATAGGAAAAGTCCCAGGAAGAATTTGGCATTTTTTCCTAGAGTTTACAATTTACTTGAGGAACTTGTCAGTTGCAAACTGGGGGAGGCTAATTAATTTAACACATTTTTGTATTAAAATAAATATGCTATATTATGGTAGAATAAAAAAGTCATGAGAATTTTTACATATTAAAAAAGAACAGCACATAAAACTTCAAATAGCTATTGAGTTGGCTGCCAGCATTTTCAGCTTCTTACTCCATCTATGGATGAAGTATCATGCTTCCTAAAGCTGGTCTTATATGGGGCATTTATACCCATCACTCTGGGTGCTGTTTTAAACCAGCCTCAAGAAGATGTCATAACAGAATCAAGAGCCCAGAAATAAACCCATGCATATACGGTCAGCTAATATTTGACAAGAGAGCCAAGAAAACTTAATGAAGAAAAGACAGTCTCTTCAATAAACGGTGCTGGGAAAATTGGATATTCACATGCAAAAGAAGGAAACTAGATCCCTATCTTACGCCACTCATAAAAACTAACTCAAAATGGATGAAAAACCTAAATGTAAGACCTGAAACTATAAAATTCCTAGAATAAAACATAGAGAAAAAGATTATTGACATGGATCTCAGCAGTGAATTTTTGGATATAATACCTAAAGCACAAGCAACAGAATAAAAAATAAACGAGTGGGACTACATCAAGCTAAAAAGCTCCTGCGCAGCAGAAAAAACAGTCAAAAATAAAATGACATCATATGACATGGGAGAAAATATTTACCAACCACACATCTCATAAGATGTTGATATCCAAAATATGTGATACTCTTACAACTCAATACTAAAACCCACAAATAATCCAATTGACAAATGGGCAAAAGACTTGTATAGATAATTTCCAAATAAGATATTCAAGTATCTAACAGGTACATGAAGAGGTGTTCATATCAATAATCATCAATAAAATGCAAATCAAAACCACAATTTTGGGTCTCCCCTGGTGGCTCAGAGAGTAAAGAATCTGCCTGCAATGTGGAAGACCTGGGTTCGATCCCTGGTCTGGGAAGATCCCCTGGAGGAGGGCATGGCAACCCACTCCAGTATTCTTGCCTGGAGAATCCCCATGGACAGAGGAGCCTGGCAGGCTACAGTCCATGGGGTCGCAAAGAGTCGGACACAACTGAACGACTAACCACAAAGCCACAATGAGATATCACCTCACACCTGCTAGAAAAGCTATCATCAAAAAGACAAGAGATAACAAGTATTGGTGGAGAAGAGAACCCTTGTGCATTGTTAGTAGCAATGAAGGTGGTAGGTCCCATCTTCACTATGGGAGACAGTATGGAAGATCTTTAAAAAGAAAAAAAGAACCATAAATTCCACATCTGGGTATATATCTGAAGGAAATGAAATCACTATCCCAAAGAGATATTTTACCCTATGTTCACTGCCGCAATATTTACAATAGCCAAAATATGGAAACAACCTCAGTGTTCACTGACAGATATATGGATAAATAAATATAGCATCAGTTCAGTTCAGTTCAGTTCAGTCGCTCAGTCGTGTCCGACTCTCCGCGACCCCATGAATCGCAGCACACCAGGCCTCCCTGTCCATCACCAACTCCCAGAGTTCACTCAAACTCATGTCCATCGAGTCAGTGATGCCATCCAGCCATCTCATCCTCTGTCATCCCCTTCTCCTCCTGCCCCCAATCCCCCCCAGCGTTAGAGTCTTTTACAATGAGTCAACTCTTCACATGAGGTGGCCAAAGTATTGGAGTTTCGGCTTTAGCATCAGTCCTTCCAATGAACACCCAGGACTGATCTCCTTTAGAATGGATTGGTTGGATCTCCTTGCAGTCCAAGGGACTCTCAAGAGTCTTCTCCAACACCACAGTTCAAAAGCATCAGTTCTTCAGCGCTCAGCCTTCTTCACAGTCCAACTCTCACATCCATGCATGACTACTGGAAAAACCATAGCCTTGACTAGACGAACCTTTGTTGGCAAAGTAATGTATCTGCTTTTTAATATGCTATCTAGGTTGGTCATAACTTTCCTTCCAAGGAGTAAGCGTCTTTTAATTTCATGGCTGCAATCACCATCTGCAATGATTTTGGAGCCCCAAAAAATAAAGTCTGTCACTGTTTCCACTGTTTCCCCATCTATTTCCCAATTTCCCAATCTATTTCACAATTTTATGTATCAATTTTGTCTTATTAAATCTAGAAATAAAGATGTCCAACAGCCCAAAGCAGTGTTTTTACTATGTTTGCCACCTCAGCCCTACCACGCCCTCATCATAGAATCTGAGACCTATAAAATGACAGTGTTTATCTCACCACATAATAATTATTTCATGTTTTTCCAAAATGTGAGTGCCCTGAGAGCGGGCTCTTTTTCCCCCATAATTATTTCTATAGCCCCAGTTTCTAGCTCCTGCCACAGGGTATTTAATATATGTGTGGTGAAGGAATGAATACTTGAATGAATCTTACGATCTCCAGGACAGACCATAATTCATATGCTCATAGTATTCTGAGAGTGACCCTGGGGTTACCCTCACATTTAGTCTGGGGTGAAACTGATCATTATCACTAGGTGATACACTGGGCTGCAGATTTACAGAAGAACAAGTCTTGTCATGGGGCAGGAACAAGGAGAGTCTCCTGGGAAATCAAATCTCAAATCTTTAGTGACTAAAGGAGCTAGATGTGTTACATTAAAGAAGTGTATGGGCTGAAAACTCACTGGGAGGAGAGACCCTGTCCATGATTATACCCCCTCTGGCAGCTAGGAAAAAGGGCTGAAAAATAGTACATTGAAAATAATGTGCTTCAAATATTCTGTCTACTTATCACAACTGAGTTTTCTTGCAGTTGAAGCTTGTGTCATTATGTCAATAACTTGTTATGACCAAACAGACTGCATCATTCAGATCATGAGAATATTAGGTCATCCTTACCACAGTGCATTTTATCCAGCATCCAGACATGGTCTGAGAGTTAGTATGCTTTTTAACTGATGGGGAATGAATTGACAGTGCAAATAAGGTGAGTTTTGCACATGGATGATCAACCTAAACTACGGGGCAAGTGACTGTTCTAAGATTGAAAGAGGAGAGGACCATCCACTCAACAAACACTAGAATTCCATGTTATGTGCCAAGCACTATTCCAAGTAAAATAAAGGGAAGAATAAAATATGAATAGTATACCAATATTAAAAATATTTGCTTTCCAATAACTTGTCTGTTTAAGAAATTTGATGTATGGCAAAACCAATACAACATTGTAAAGTAATTAACCTCCAGTTAAAATAAATAAATTTATATTTAAAAAATTTTTTTGAAGTTTGATCAGCTTTATGCTTTGTCATTTGGTCCTTTACCTAGCCTATACCACCATGAAAAGTGAGGGTGAACATTTTCTCTCTTCTGTATTTGTCTGATGAGAGATCTGAGGCATCAGTGCAGTAATAGAACAGTAACTTTCATGTTCCTATTTCAAACTTAAGTTGCAGGCAATGTGAAGATAGATTATAGGCTTAGTATGTCCTCATGAAAACTCTACTTCTCACACTGACCACTTGTGTGACCCATGGACAATGTACTTAAGCTCTCTATGACTTAGTTTCCTCATCGGTGAACAGAAGTAATCTGTTTATTATCCTACCTACTTGCCTGAAAATACTATGTTGAAGTGAGATGATCTGTATGCAATGTTCAGAGGAATACTTGCCATCCAGGGTATCCTCACTGAAGGTGAGTTGTCATTTCCTGTAATCCTGTAGTAGATGCAAGAAACATAAGACTAAATATATTTTTAAAAAATACCATTCTTGGAAGTGGATTTATAAAAACAGACAAATAGACAATACTTGGGAATGGGAAGTTAAGACCAGAATGGTTGACAAAGAGCTAAAATCCACAAACATTATTGGGATTATTAAACATTATTCATCACATCCTCACAACTGTGCTAGATGCTAAGGAAGATAGAAATGGCCCCAAAGCTCATTTCCATCCTGTTTAGGACATCAAGGCAATAACAGATGGAAATAATTCAATAGCAAAAGACTGATACAACTGTTTAAGGCTATGACAAAAGTAAGGTCACAATATAGTATTATATTAAAATAAATAATTAAAATTCATATTTTATAGTCATAACTTTAAAACAGCCTATGGAATTTTAGTGTTGACTTAAATTATTTATATTGTAATATAATATAAGTATGTACAAACCTAAGCCAGGTATGCTCTGTATGTTTTTAGCTCTTGCTACTGCTAAGTCGCTTCAGTCGTATCCGACTCTGTGCGACCACCCAGACGGCAGCCCACCAGGCCCCGACGTCCCTGGGATTCTCCAGGCAAGAATACTGGAGTGGGTTGCCGTTTCCTCCTCCAATGCATGAAAGTGAAAAGTGAAAGAGAAGTCGCTCAGTCATTTCCAACTCTTAGCGACCCCATGGACTGCAGCCTACCAGGCTCCTCCATCCATGGGATTTTCCAGGCAAGAGAACTGGAGTGGGTTGCCATTGCCTTCTCTTTTAGCTCTTACATAGCTATAAAACCAAAACAGATTTATAAATTAAATATGAAAAAATAAACAGTCATATATTCCCATTAATAATCATCAGGCTAATGTGGTAATATTATTTTACTAAAACCAAATTGGCACAGATTCTTTTGAGTTGTACGTGCTTCTATGACTATGTGCTGAATGAAGGCATAATTCTCCAATCACTTTTCCTTGTTTGAGCTAATGGTAATTATTTCTGCATATGGAATACCTTGCTTTCATTTAGTTTCACTTAATGCAAAACTATCATTTGCATACTGTCCGCCTATGCACTTGTCTTATTAGCTTCTTATGATTAAAATGGTACCTCTTGGAGTCATATACCCAACTGGGGATTCATCAGATGATGTAAAGCGTGCCTGTATGTTTCAGATAATCTTTGACATGAAATGCACACATACATATGTAGTCACAAATAAGTTCTCATAGGGAACTAAAAATACTTGAGTCTAGATCTGAGGCTGAGTAAGACTACAGTAAACAATTAATTGCTAAAAGGAATTTTACAAAGAGAAAATACAAGTACTATAGAAACTCAGACAGGAAAGATCATCTTGTGTTAAGATGATGAGTGAGGCAAAGCTTATGGAAAAGACAAGACCTTGGAATCTAATTATTGTGGTATAAGAGACCTTCAGTCATGGTCTCGGAGGCAAGTATGTAGAGGATGAAACACGAAGTATTACCTAAGTACAGATGTTAATCCTTAACCTATGAATTTTTTAAATAGTGTGCAGAATTCATGTGAGAGAGTAAAGAGAAAGAATGCAGGATGAAACAATATTGGGCAAAGAATTTGATTTATTGAAATATACCTTAATAAGGAGGATAAAAAATTTAGGTTTTCTCCCCTATGGTACAATTAGGCAATGGCTCTGGCTGATTCATAAGCAGCTCATTTTAGGGGAAACCCTGTGTTAGAGGGAATATTCCTGTTGTGACAAGAAGGGTTTAGTGTTTATTGAACTCACCAGCCTTGAGATGCCCTTGCTATAGACAAAATGAGAGAATGTTTGCTCCCAGACTGCAGATCCTAGTGGTCCTTCACTGTATTGATTTCTTGCTTGTATAGCATATGTTGCCAGTTTTAAAACCAGTAATACTAGTATACAGTGTATTCATAATGCAGAATTCTTAAAAGGATATATCTACTGTGTAACTGTAGAGGGTAGCTTATAAGATGTGAATTGTGAACTGAATTATGCCTCCCCTCAGTTCATAAGTTAAGCCCCAGTGTGACCATACCTGGGCATACAGTATTTACAGCTTCCTGGTGCTCAGATGGTAAAGCATATGCCTGAAGTGCAGGACTCACAGGTTCAACCCCTGGGTTGGGAAGATCACTGGAAAAGGAAATTGCAACCCACTCCAATAAACTTGCTTGGAGAATTCCATGGACAGAGGACCCTGGCAAGCTACAGTCCATAAGGTGGCAAAGAGTTGGACACGGCTAAGACCTTTTAGAACTAACACCCAAAAAAGATGTCCTTTTCATTATAGGGGGCTGCAATGCAAAAGTAGGAAGTCAAGAAACACTTGGAGTAACAGGCAAATTTGGCCTTGGAGTAAAGAATGAAGCAGGGCAAAGACTAATAGAGTTTTGCCAAGAGAATTCACTGGTCAGCGCAAACACCCTCTTCCAACAACACAAGAGAAGACTCTACACATGGACATCACCAGATGGCCAACTGAAGTCAGATTGATTATATTCTTTGCAGCCAAAGATGGAGACGCCCTATACAGTCAGCAAAAACAAGGCTGGGAGCTGACTGTGGCTCAGACCATGAACTCCTTATTGCCAAATTCAGATTTAAATCAAAGAAAGTGAGGGAAACCACTGGACCATTCAGGTATGACCTAAATCAAATCCCTTATGTTTATACAGTAGAAATGAGAAATAGATTTAAGGGACTAGATCTGATAGAGTGCCTGATGAACTATGGACTGAGGTTCGTGACATTGTACAGGAGACAGGGATCAAGACCATCCCCAAGAAAAAGAAATGCAAAAAAGCAAAATGGCTGTCTGAGGAGGCCTTACAAATAGCTGTGAAAAGAAGGGAAGTGAAAAGCAAAGGAGGAAAGGAAAGATATACCCATTTGAATGCAGAGTTCCAGAGAATAGCAAGAAGAGATAAGAAAGCCTTCCTCAGTGATCAATGCAAAGAAATAGAGGAAAACAACAGAGTGGGAAAGACTAGAGATCTCTTCAAGAAAATTAGAGATACCAAGGGAATATTTCATGGAAAGATGGGCACAATGAAGGACAGAAATTGTATAGACCTAACAGAAGCAGAAGATATTAAGAAAAGATGGCAAGAATACACAGAACAACAGTACAAAAAAGAAAATCTTCATGACCCAGATAATCACGATGGTGTGATCACTCACCTAGAGCCAGACATCCTGGAATGTGAAGTCAAGTGGGCCTTAAGGAAGCATCACTATGGGGATGGTCTTGATCCCTGTCTCCTGTACAATGTCACGAACCTCGGTCCATAGTTCATCAGGCACTCTATCAGATCTAGTGCCTTAAATCTATTTCTCATTTCTACTGTATAAACATAAGGGATTTGGTTTAGGTCATACCTGAATGGTCCAGTGGTTTCACCTCAGTGGAGGTGAAATAGCCAGTTGAGCTATTTCAAATCCTAAAAGATGATGCTGTGGAAGTGCTGCATTCAATATGCCAGCAAATTTGGAAAACTCAGCAGTGGCCACAGGACTGGAAAAGGTCAGTTTTCATTCCAGTCCCAAAGAAAGGCAATGCCAATGAATGCTCAAACTACCGCACAATTGCACTCATCTCACACGCTAGTAAAGTCATGCTCAAAATTCTCCAAGCCAGGCTTCAGCAATATATGAACCATGAACTTCCAGATGTTCAAGCTGATTTTAGAAAAGGCAGAGGAACCAGAGACCAAATTGCCAACATCCACTGGATCATCGAAAAAGCAAGAGAGTTTCAGAAAAACATCTATTTCTGCTTTATTGACTATGCCAAAGCCTTTGACTGTGTGGAAAATTCTGAAAGAGATGGGAATACCAGACCACCTGAGCTGCCTGTTGAGAAACCTGTATGCAGGTCAGGAAGCAACAGTTAGAACTGGACATGGAACAACAGACTGGTTCCAAATAGGAAAAGGAGTTCGTCAAGGCTGTATATTGTCACCCTGCTTATTTAACTTATATGCAGAGTACATCATGAGGAATGCTGGTCTGGAAGAAGCACAAGCTGGAATCAAGATTGCTGGGAGAAATATCTATCAATAAACTCAGATATGCAGATGACACCACCCTTATGGCAGAAAGTGAAGAAGAACTAAAGAGCCTCTTGATGAAAGTGAAAGAGGAGAGTAAAAATGTTGGCTTAATATATATGGAATTTAGAAATATGGGAACAATAACCCTGTATATGAGACAGCAAAAGAGACACTGATGTATAGAACAGTCTTTTGGACTCTGTGGGAGAGGGAGAGGGTGGGATGATTTGGGAGAATGGCATTGAGACATGTATAATATCATATATGAAATGAGTCACCAGTCCAGGTTCGATGCACAATACTGGATGCTTGGGGCTGGTGCACTGGGACGACCCAGAGGGATGGTATGGGGAGAGAGGAGGGAGGAGGGTTCAGGATGGGGAACACATGTATACCTGTGGTGGATTCATGTTGATATATGGCAAAACCAATACAATATTGTAAAGTAAAAAAATAAAATAAAATTTTAAAAAAGAAAAAAAAAGTTGGCTTAAAGCTCAACTTTCAGAAAATGAAGATCATGGCATCTGGTCCCATCACTTCATGGCAAATGGATTGGGAAACAGTGGCTGCCTTTTCTGGGCAGGCTCCAAAGTCACTGCAGATGGTCATTGCAGCCATGAAATTAAAAGACACTTACTCCTTGGAAGGAAAATTATGACCAACCTAGACAGCATATTAAAAAGCAGAGACATTACTTTGTCACCAAAGTCTGTCTAGTCAAGGCTATGGTATTTCCAGTGGTCATGTATGGATGTGAGAGTTGGACTATAAAGAAAGCTGAGCACTGAAGAATTGATGCTTTTGAACTGTGGTGTTAGAGAAGACTCTTGAGAGTCCCTTGGACTGCAAGGAGATCCAACCAGTCCATCTTAAAGGAGATCAGTCCTGGGTGTTCCTTGGAAGGACTGATGTTAAAGCCAAAACTCCAATACTTTGGCCACATGATGCGAAGAGCTGACTCATTTGAAAAGTCCCTGATGCTGGGAAAGATTGAAGGTTTGAGGAGAAGAGGATGACAGAGGATGAGATGGTTGGATGGCATCACTGGTTCAATGCACATGGGTTTGGGTAGACTAGGCCTGGCATGCTTTAGTTCATGGGGTCACAAAGAGTCAGACATGACTGAGTGACTGAACTGAAATGAAGCAACTAACACACACACACTCAATTCATAAGTTGAACCCCAGTGAACAGAGTATTTATAAGGTGATTAGACATAACTGAGATCATAAGGGTGGGGCCCTAATCTCATAGGATTGGTGGTTTTATAAGAAAATCTCTCTTCCTCTCTCTCCCCTCTCCCTCTCCCCTCTCTTCTTTTCCCTCTCTCCTCTTCCTTCCTCTCTCCTCTTTTTTCCCTCTCTCCTCCTTTCTCTCTTCATCCCTCCCTCCCTCCCTCCCTCCCTTTCTCCCTCTCTGTCTCTGCCTCTCACTCTCTGGTTCTCTCCCTCTCTCCTTATCATGTGGGGACAAAGCACAAAGGCAGCCATCTGCAAACCAAGAAGAGCGCCTTCACCAGAACATCACTTTGCTGGCACTCTGAGAAATAAATGTCCATTGCTTAAGCCACCCAAGTCATGATATTTCATCATGGTAGCCTGAACCGGCTAATACAGTGTTATGTGAAATTATTTTCAAGTAAAATGTTCCGTTTTCTCTTATTTTCATTTTTTTTTAATACACATTCTTTTGTCTAGTAACAAGGCCTCTCACTTGAGAGCATAGATGAGGGTATGAGAATTTTGTCTGGTTTGAGTTTATTCCAGACTGTCTTATGAAGGCAAGAAGCTACATTTCAATTGACCTCTAGAATGTTACTTGCAGTATAATTTCTAGGCTGCATAAACCTGTACTCACTGGTGAAACCTGATTCAGGTTTCTGGCAACATTTGCAAAATTACTCCAGGTGCCAGGCAAGTTCTTTCACCCAGGAAGAAGAGAAATTTCATAGGTTTTATTTTACATATGAAACTTAATTCATGTCTCCCGAAACTATAAAATATGGAGACTAAATATAGTCCAACAAGAGTATGAAATGTGAATGAATAGCAGCAGAAACCAAATTTGTAAAAGAAGAGGAAATGGGCTGAACCAGAAGCCTTCGGCTTATTTAAATTCTCTGTGTGACATTCCCAGAGATCTGCCTGGACAACAGAATGAAATTCATGATTATGGAAATGGGGAGGACGTGAGTGCAGGGCATGCTCTTCTGAGTACTTTCAGTGAAGACTTGTCACAGGTCTAATTGACCTTTCCTTCAGCTGTGGACTGTCACAGCACCATCAGAGGAGTGATTTCTGAGGGGAAACCACAGGAACCTTTGTGGAGGAGGAGGGCAGGCCTCTGTCAGGAGATAAACAGCCTGGAGGCTGGCCGTGCTCACCCTCAGCTTTAACGCATTTCAATTCACTTCATTACCCACAACTTGATTGACACAGGGTGACTTCTCATGTTTGGATTCAGATTGTTTCTGAAATCTGTAACAGGTGGATAGCATGCTATTTCTATCCTTGAAAAGCAGAGCAAAGCAAAGTGATGGGGCTCTGGTTCCTAGCCCAGGGAGGTATCCCTTGATGGAGGGTTTATGTGAAGGTCAATCAGGATGTGACAAAAGGTGGGTGTTTTTCCAGGTATGAAATTTAGTCCATCAACAAAACTCCCATTGTAGCACGAGGTTAAAACAATCTTTTACAGAGATGGTATCTACTTCTGGGGCCTTATTTGGTGGTAAAGCATAATCCGAGAGCCTTATATCTGATACAGGTGGTCCTCTAGCTTTATTAGTGTTTGCTGTTCGTTGGCTCGGTCATGTCCATCTCTTTGTGACTCCATGGACTGCGGTACACCAGGCTCTCCTGTCCTCATTATCTCCCTGTGTTTGCTCAAACATGTCCATTGACTCAGTGATGTCTTCCAACCATCTTATCCTCTGTCGCCCCCTTCCCTTCCTGTCCTCAATCTTTCCCAGCATCAGGGTCTTTTCCAATAAGTCGACTCTTTGCATCAGGTGGCCAAAATATTGGAGTTTCAGCTCCCACATCAGTCTTTCCAGTGAGTACTGGACTCTCATAAGTCTTCTCCAGCACCACAGTTCAGAAGCATCTTGGCATTCCACTTTCTTTATGGTCCAGCTCTCACATCCATGCACGACTGCTGGAAAAACCATAGCTTTGACTATATGGACCTTTACCAGCAAAATGATGTCTCTGCTTTTTAACAAGCTATCTAAGTTTGTCATAGCTTTTCTTTCAAGGAACAAGTATCTTTTAATTTCAAGGCTGCAGTCACCATCGGCAGTGATTTTGGAGCCCAAGAAATGAAGTCTTCCATTGTCATCATTGTTGCCTCATTTATTTGCCATGAAGTGATGGGGCTGGATGAAATGATCTTAGTTTTTTTGAATGTTGAGTTTTAAGCCAACTTTTTCACTCTCATCTTTCACCTTCATTGAGAGACTCTTTAGTTCCTCTTCACTTTCTGTCATAGGGGTGGTGTCATTTGCATATCTGAGGTTATTGGTATTTCTCCCAACACTGTTGATTCCAGCTTGAGCTTCCTCCAGTCCAGCATTTTGCATCATGTACTCTGCATATGTCCATCACTGACTCAAGAGACATGAGTTTGAGCAAGCTCCAGAAGTTGGTGATGGATAAGGAAGCCTGGCATGCTGCAGTCCATGGGGTCACAAAGAATCAAACACAACTGAGTGACTGAACTGAACTGAACTCTGCATATAAGTTAAATAATCAGGGTAACAATATGCAGTCTTGACATACTCCTTTCCCAATTTTGAACCATTTCGTTATTCCATGTCTGGTTCTAACTGTTGCTTCTTGACTTGCATACGGGTTTCTCAGTAATCAGGTAAGGTAGTCTGGTATTCCCATCTCGTTAAGAATTTTAGTAGTGTTAAGGCTTATCTTTCCCATCTGATTTTCAGTAGAGTCCACTCAGGAACCCATTCTGAGACTGCCTGGAGACTGGGTTTCCCTAGTTTCACCATCATGACTCTCTCAGGGGCATGAGTCATGTTGCTGTGCCCATGAAGTGTGGGGCATGTGAAGCTTGGTGCCCTTTATAGCCCTTGATTGCCCTCTGCTGTGCCAGGCACACAGGAATTGCCCCCTTGCTCCCTGGGGCTGTGCAGACCTGTGTGCCACAGTGTATCATCAGGGTATTTGTACTCAGAGGTCTTGCTACTTCTCTGATTCTATGTTAAAAGATAGACATTGATCCCCTGTGAATTCGGATCCTCCCAAACCAACCTAATATAGCTCATCCCTCTGCCCCATGTCTGGATTTATAGTCTGTCTTCGCACTGCTAATTCTTAAGCCCAGCTCCCAAGATACCTAGTCACTACCTGCTTCCTCTCTGACTACCCTCGTCCCTTGCAGCCCTGCAAAACCACCAGTCTTGATAGCCATGGGTTCTCTATTTCCTGAATCTTTTCAGGGTCAGGTCCCCTTTGTCAGTCAAGGGCTTTTCTTCTGTCTTTCGTAAGAACACCCTTCCCTCCAGCAGACAGCTCATAATTGAGCTGATAAATTATTGTCTTGCTTCATTATCCTGTCTTATGGTCATTCTTTCCAATGGATAAGGCTGAATGCCACCTACCATAGTAACTCAAATCAACTTTCTAGGTTCTCTCCTTAAATGCCACTCCATTTTCTGGAAAAAAGAACAGAACAAAGAAGCTGGGCCTCAGCAAAATTGTGACGATTGTCTTCAGCTTTGGTATTTATCATCTGTATCCTGGACTCTCTCCCTCTCCACTAAATTTCCCTCCCTCTCCTCTTGTGGTCCCTTTCCTCTTCTCACCAAAAGGGCAGTAGACATGGAAATGCCTCCTTTATGCAGTTGCTCAGTCACTAAGTCGTGTCTGACTTTTTGCGACCCCATGGACTGCAGCAAGCCAGGCTTCCCTGTCCTCACTATTTCCCGGAGTTTGCTCAGACTCATGTCTATTGAGCTGATGATGCCATCCAACTATCTCATCCTCTGCTGCCCCCTTCTCCTCCTGCCCTCAATCTTTCCCAGAGTCCTCAGGTAATGATGTGCTTCACATAAACATTAATTTTCCAGGCTATTGAAGCTTACCTTAGGTGATAACTTTCAAAAGCTATAATGCCTTTGAACAGAAAGTTTCTCAACCTCCATTACATTGTTTCCTGTCTTTGAAAGCATGAATTCAAATTCTTATCTCTTTCTCTTGTAATATCTCAAATCAATAATCTTTCAAAAAACTTATGTAGAGCATCCATCATTACGTGAGAGGTTCAGAGATACAAAGATGAGTGCCCTAGTGCTCTTTACCATTTCAAGAGTTTAAGGTCAGATTAGGATGAAGATACTGAAGATGAATTGCTACAGTCCAGAGCAAAGGAGAATGTATGAGGGATGTGAACAGGGCACGGATGGGCCATTGATGGGACACAGAGAAGTAGCAGCGGCCCTGCAAGAATGGATGATGAAGTGCCAGGATAAGGTTCTCAGAGGGCTGGTAATCTGTTATTAAGGACACTGCCCTCCTCAGAGAGTCCACACTGGTCTGCATTTTGAATTCTCCTGTCTGTTAAGAAGGGTTCTGATTCTCCAGTTCTCTGACTACAGCCAGGTTGTCAGCTGCCATGTCTTGCTCCTAGCAGACGCATCCCCTCTTAATTTACATTTCTAATCATCTGTGAGCCAGGAAGCCTCATAACCAAGCCCCTTAGAACCAGAACTCCCTTAGAGTAAATAGGCTCTTAGCAAGGCTCCCAGGGGCTCTGTTAAGATAATGGGAAAGAGGGTTGTTTGATTGCTTATTTTGATTAGAACATTTTGATTGCTTTGTACTTCTTTCCTGGTTCTAGTTGGCTTAGAAGTTTGGTATATAAGCAACCTCTAAATGAGAAGTCATTATGAATTTGTATCAGGAGGAGAAGTTTTTTTGTTTTTGTTTTTTTAAGAAATTACATTTTCTGCCATTTACTTATCTGTTTATTTTTGGCTGCTCTAGGTCTTCATTGCCACGTGCAGGATTTCTCTAGTTGCAAGCAGGGGCTACTCTCTAGTTGAAATGTTCAGTCTTCTCATTGTGGTGGCTTCTCTTGTCGCAAGCATGGGCTCAGTAGTTATGGCTCACAAGCTTAGTTTCCATGAGGCATGTGGAATCTTCCCAGATCAGGGATCAAACCCATGTCCCCTGCACTGGGAGGCAGATTCTCAACCACTGGACTACTTAAGAAGTCCCAGGATTTTAAAATAAAGGAATTATTAATATCTGTACTTAATGGGCATTATGTACCAGATTCTTTACCTTTATTATTTCTTTAGCCCTCACAATAACCCTGCAATATACATAAAATGGTCCCCATTTTATGAAAAAAAAAAACGAATACTCAGAGACTGCAGTTTACTGCCCTTTGTATTGTCAGACAGATTTCCTGGCTTCCCTGTCCCTCATATCCTTCAGCTATAAAACGGGAACAGTACAACTGTGTATCTCTCAGACTTGTTGGGAGGATTAAACAGGTGAATAAATGTGATTATAACTAAAGTGCCTGATACATAGTAAGATTCAGTGGTAGATGCTGTTATTATTGTCATGTTGGTGTTGTTACCAAAGTCATGTAGCTACTTAGAAGCAGAACCAAAATCTAAAGTCCATCCCACAGCAGGTACTCTGATACTAGGGAGAACTGCTCTGTAGAAGTGATTTTGCTCAGCATGGCTTGTGCTGCTTGGGAGGCCACCACCTGCCCTGTGGTAAGCCATACGAGGACAGGCATGGAGTTATACCCTTACCTTGACTTCTGTCCTTAGCCATACGAGGACAGGCATGGGGTTATACCCTTACCTTGACTCCTGTCCTTAGCCATACGAGGACAGGCATGGGGTTATACCCTTACCTTGACTCCTGTCCTTAGCCATACGAGGACAGGCATGGGGTTATACCCTTACCTTGACTCCTGTCCTTAGCAGTGACTCCTCAAGACTCACTCCAAGGGCAGTGAATTGTGACATTTTATGATAAGGTTGTAAGCAATGACTTCATGCTACTTTTGAAGTCTGTCTCAAGTTTTGTTTTGAAAAACGAGGTATGTGCATGCTTAGTCACTAAGTCGTGTCTGACTTTTTGAGACCTCATGGACTATAGCCTGCCAGGCTCCTCTGTCCATGGGATTTTGCAGGTAAAACATACTGGAATGGGTTGCCCTCTTCCATGGGATCTTCCTGACCTAGGGATTGAACCCACATCTCCTGCATTGGCTGGTGTGTTCTTTACCACTGAGTCACCAGGGAAACCCCCTTGAAAAAGCACAAGAAGTACCAAAGTCTTCATCACCACAGCTTTTCCCTTCTTAAGGAGATGAATTTTGGAACTTTAAGATGCAGAACTTGAAGATGCAGAATTCCAAGCAGAATGTTGGATGTCATTTTATTGTAAAATAACATCCCAGACTGTGATGTGCTCATCACATTCATGACTGAGATTGACAGATTAAGAACAAACAGCATGTTTCTAGTCATCCCAAGTTTCTCTCTTTAGAACTGATTGTTTACAGCATGGACAGGACTTGTGATAAGTATTTGCATGGATTTTACTTGGTCGTTCTCTTTAATTTCTTAAAACTTAAAAAGGAATGTTAGCATGAAATACATCATTCCACAAGTAATGCTTTCTTCCCCTATATTGTTTTTCAATATTAAAAAAGAACTTTGATGATGGTCTAGAAGTTATCTGGAGCATAGTCGTTTGAAATTTCAATAAAATCCTGATCTGTGATGAGAGAATGGTGATTCCTTTTTGCTCTCCTTTCAGAAACCCCCATGACAAAAGTTAAAAGTCTCTCAGCTTAGTATAAAATGTGATTCTTATCACAGAGCACTTATTAGCTATTATTCTTGCATGATTCTATGCAAAACATGATTCTGTGCATATATCCCTGGACAAATATTTATTTAATTGAATTAAATCTTGTTATCCTTCCCTATCTATCTCTGCTCTCTAGAAACCTAGTATAAATTAAAGAAACGCTGGCTACTTCTAGCATGATATGAGTGATACCAATGTTTACATTGTGAATTTAATGTGGAGTGAGTGTTTCCACAACCCTGTTGCAGAGATGCATTGAATTTGTCTCATTTAAGCATTTAGGAATATCGCTCCCCACTTTTTAAAAAAATAGTCTGTGAGGAATTCTAAGGTGAAATGGGACATAAAACCATACCTGAATGAAGCAAGGGACAGTTCTTGGCAAATAGGATGAAAGAGAGTGTCAGGGGAGTTAGAGTGGCAGGTAGCCCAGTGGAGAGGTGGGGAGACGGTGTGTTCTGAGGAGCCTGGAGGTGCCTGGAGAAGGATCAGACTAGCAAGTCCTCAGTTTTTTGATGTTTAGTCCATTTTCAACTTAAAGAAAACTGGGCCATCAATACAAATAAAAAAAGCCCTTTGTCTTTTTTTATTCTTTTCACTATAATTACCAATTTTATCTGGAGGAAAAATCTATATGTTATTTGGAGGGCAGGGACCAAAGTAATTTTCACAAGGATTCAGTCACCTGCAGAAAATAATTGACTATTTCTTCAGGTCTGAGAAAGTGGAATCTGACCTTTTGAACAGGCTGGTTGATACGTGGCCACACGGTTTTTTTGTGGGTTGTGGGGCTGCTTGATGTTTGATGCTGGTAGACCTGGAGGCAGGAGCACGCAGGACAGAGGAAGCGGAGAGGCGTTTCATGTCTGAGAAAGCCTTATGCAAAACTCGAGGAGCCCATTTCCCTGCAGCATCCTCCGCGGAATGAAGGGTGCCTCCGTGCAGGGAGATGCCACCAAGAAAGGGGTGCCCTGGATGACACCTCTGCCACTCACTTGCTCAGCAGCTTCAGCATGATAGGGAGCTGTGTGAGGGCAGGAAAGCCTCAAAGCCAGCCAAAGGGAAGAAACTTAAAGCAGCATGTGATCTTTATTTCAGTTTCCTGCTAATCACCTGCTTTGTTGAAGGTCAGCTGAGCTGGGGACCCGGTTCTGCAGATTTGGGATTTAGTGAGTAGGACAGTATCATTAGCACAGCTGAAGAACGGTACCTCTTTGCAATCGCCTGAAACATTAGTCGGCAGACACAAAGAGCTTAGAAATAGGAGATGAGATCAGGTACCTTTGACCTTACATAATGCCATACTGAGCATGCAGAAACGTGGTGATCTCTGGCTCAAAGTGACTGTGGCCAGAGACGGCAAAATTGATGAGGTGAAGAAGGGCAGATGATAGATAGTCAGGATCCTGCAAACCCAGGAAGCTGCCCGTGTTCATCACTGGTCTTCCCACTGCCTCTTCTGAAGCTTTCTGGGCCTGCCTTTATAATGACTCATCAGCAACATCACACTCAGCCACACTATTTGGAGTGCAAGGAGCTACTTTTGTACACATGAGAAATCTCTAAGTATCTAACAGCAAACAGGTCAGCCTGTTATAGGTTCAGATTGGCACTGTTAGGCTTAAAGGTGGTTGTTTTCACCCATCATGCTTTTCTGCCCTGGAGCAGTCACTATGAGCTTCAGGGTGTGAGAAAAGCAGATTGTGCCGGCACCTTCTCCCAGGTGGCAGGCAGGAACCGTCTTCCCCATCCTTCTCCAGCACCTTAGTTGGATGTGCACCTGGTGCTCATGCCCTCGAGTCTCTAGATACGGTTTCCTCTCCAGGAAATGAACTTAATTCAGCTTTGTAATCTCTCCACTTCCAACTCCTGCTTTAATCAACTCAATACTCTTCCTTCCACACTCATTAGTCTCCTTTCATCATTCACTTTTTTTTTTTTTTCCTGATCCATTTCACTTTTGGCCTCATGGTTTCATTTCACTCCCAAAATGTTTCTTTGTACACAGTAAACAAGAGTTCACCCATGACACATATGGCATTGGAGGGGTGGGGTGGGTCATCATAGTAGTGGCAGGGAGTGAGCAGAATAAACAAGTTCATGGTATTGGAGTGTAAAGCATTGTGAGAGAGATGAAAGAATCTAAGGACTGTAAAACTACAAGGCTTAAAAAAAAATCATAGTCAAAGAGTTGACTTGTTTTGAGTATATCCTCCTAAAGGCCGTTTAGCCTGTGCTTAAACACCTTATGTGATTGGTGATTCCTTACCTTTAATATACTTATATGATATTTCGGAGCTTTAGCAGACTAGTCTTTCTCAGAACCGAAATTTGTCTCCTTATGGCTTCTATTTTTTGGTCTTTACAGGTTAACTGTGGAATCCTAAAGAGGGGACAGGATTTCTTTCCCTACTATGTGTAAAAGTTGGAACCTTCTTTGGGAAAAATATAGGAAAAACAAAGAAGGGCCAGCTTGTGAGGAAAGGAACCAAGGGGCTCTTGGTATCCAGCCCAGCTTCCTAATATAGGACAGGGGCAGGCTGCCGGTTACTGTAGGTACATGCTGTTAAAATTGCTGCTGTAATGAATGTTTGTATCTCCCTAAAATTCTTATGTTGACACTTGAATCCTCAATGTGATGGTATTTGGAAATCTGTATTGGAGATGGATTTCTCTCAGGCAACGGAAGTCCAGAGGTGATGCTGACATCAGTACTCATAGACGTCAGGGCAAGGTCTCTGCTATCTCCTGGTCTTCCCATGATGGTCTCAAGATGGATGCTGAAACTCCAAGTGCTTGTTCTATATTTCAAGCAGAAAATAAAGAAAGGGCAAGTGCTGCTTACACAGGGAGCAGAGTTTCCTCTGATATCCTCAGCCAACATCCTTTTGGCTAGAATTATATCGACAGCCATGCTGAACTGCAGGAGAAGCTAGGAAATATCACTTTTTAGCTGAGGATGTGGCTATCCTTTAAAAACAAATAGTTTCGTTTTTTGTTTTTTTTTTTTAATGGAAAAGAGGAAAAGAGGCCGTTGGGTAGGCAACTAGCAGTATTTGCCAAAGTGTGTCACTAGATACACTGTGTCCTTCCTGGACGTGCGTAAAACCCCACGCAGTGTTCATTACAAATGCCAGGACTCTTACAGCCAATAAAATTCGGCTCTGGCTAGTCTGAGCAGAGAAGGGTTTATTAAAGGATATAGGTAGCTCACAGGCTTGTCTGGGAAAGCCAGAAAAACCAGCTTGAACATAATCAGCCACAGACACAAGTATGAAAAATGCCCAGTGGCCTCATAGGATTTCTTTCTTTCTTTTCTTTTTTTTTCTTCTTTCTTTGCTGAAAGGACAGTGCTGGACCCATTGTCTTCTACTGGCCTAACATGCTATGACCAGAAACTCTACCATGACTGTCACAGAAGACCCAGGTCCCCCTTGTCGCTGCCTGCTTAGAGTGCTCTCTCCTCATGTTACTCACTTCCTTATCCAGGCCTTTCCCACCCGGGGCTTCAGAGCGACCTAGTGGTTACACGCCTGCATCCTCACTGCTGAGCATCTGGGAAACACAGGCCCAAACTTTCCAGCCTCTCTGGTCCAGGAAGTCAAGCAAGGAGGGGGTTGGATGGATGTTGAGTGAGCCAATGTCTGGTATCTATTAATGTTACTGTTTTTGAAACAGAGCAGGCTAGGAATCACCTGGTCACAGATGAACCAATGCTGAAAGCCAATTGTTTCCCATGACTTTGAAGGGAGATTTGACTGAAAAAAGAAAAAAAAAAAATAATCATCTGGTTCCAGAAAAGAATGGCTCCCTGTGAGAGAAAGAGAATGACACACTCTTTTCAATCCTATTTTCTCTTCTGCATTACATGGTACATTTTCTAAAAGATAACAGATGGGATTCCTATATTCATTAAGGAGGAAAAAAGAACTCTTCATCTTCATCTGCTAGTGTTTTAAATACGGGAAATACGTAGTATTTACTGCTGTCCTTTGAAGACCCTTTGAAGATTTTAATTAGCACTGAACGTGTTATTCCATCTGCTTAAATGAGTTAGACCACATGGTCCCAAGGCCTCTCATTTCATGCTGATGAACTGATCCACTGGGTTTCCTTGGTTGGCATCAGAAAAATCCTCAACTTGAAAGACTCCATACATTACACAAGAGTTATCTTCATTTTATAAAGATTTATAATAAATATTATATAGTATATATACTATATAATATTTATATTATAAATTATTTATAATAAATATTTTATAATAAAAGAGCATACATCTAAATATACGTATAAAACATATATATAGATTTAAAAAGTTTTTTTAATGATTCACATACTGTCTGACTTCAACCCAACTTCCCACAGTGCAGTAATCCCTGATATGTCTCTTTTTTTGAACATGTTATGACACTCTATATTTCATGGAACACTTTGACATTTTGTTTTATGATTCTCTCTACCCTGTGAGATAAGAGTAGATAATATCTTCTTTAATTAAAGATAGCAAAATGAAGGCACAGAGAGTTCCAGTGATTTGTCCCACAAAGTTCACAAGTTCCAAAGAGATTTGCCTGACCCTGTAATCTAAATCTTTTCATTCATATCCTGGTACTCTAGCCAGCAATGAAAGCTTAGTCATCAAAGGGAGAATTCTTCCATCTTTAGGAAGATTATTTTGCATCAGTTGGGCTTTACAAAGGTCCGTCTAGTCAAGGCTATGGTTTTTCCTGTGGTCATGTATGGATGTGAGAGTTGGACTGTGAAGAAGGCTGAGCGTCGAAGAATTGATGCTTTTGAACTGTGGTGTTGGAGAAGACTCTTGGGAGTCCCTTGGACTGCAAGGAGATCCAACCAGTCTATTCTGAAGGAGATCAGCCCTGGGATTTCTTTGGAAGGAATGACGCTAAAGCTGAAACTCCAGTACTTTGGCCACCTCATGCGAAGAGTTGACTCATTGGAAAGGACTCTGATGCTGGGAGGGATTGGGGGCAAGAGGAGAAGGGGACAACAGAGGATGAGATGGCTGGATGGTATCACTGACTCGATGGACGTGAGTCTGAGTGAATTCCGGGAGTTGGTGATGGACAGGGAGGCCTGGCGTGCTGTGATTCATGGGGTTGCAAAGAGTCGGACACGACTGAGCAACTTATCTGATCTGATCTGATCTGGGCTTTACTGAGGTTAGATCTGAAAGGTAGTGCATGTTAGAAATGCAATTTCAGTAATACGGCAGTATGACATGGTGGTTTTTACCATTGGGAAGAGATAAATGTGGGAAGGACTTCCACATCAGCTTCCTTTTAGCTGAGCCACCTTGAGCAAGTAACTACTTAATCTCTGCGAGGCTGAATATTCTTCTCCATGTAGGATATAAATAAAATTTGCTCATATAGATATGTAGCACATATTCTATGTTGCCTGGAAAATCAAATCATTCTATTATTTGACTATTTGAATAAATTGAGTTCCACAGTCCCTGGGTTGGGAAGAACCCCTGGAGTAGGGCATGGAAAGCCACTCCAGCATTCTTGCCTGGAGAATTCCATGGACAGAGGAGCCTAGTGGAATATGGTCCATAGTGTCAAAAGAGTCAGATATGACTGAAGCGACTTAGCATGCACACCTATATTTATTTTAAGAATATTAAACATCTACCCTGAGAGGATTACTGTTCTAGAGTAATGGAGATACAAAGATTAATTAAACAAATTCCTGCCTTTATGGTACCAAAAAGACGTGGTGGGAGCAAGGAAGGATAGAAAGTCTCTGTAGGTGATTTATTTCTTGAGCTAAGTCCTGAAAGCTTGACTATGTTAGTCTCTGTGGGCCTGAGTTCTCGAATCATTATCTTATCTAGGTCAGTTTGTGGGATAAAAGAAAAACTGAAACATAAAACCATCTACTGAAAATATTAAAATGACTTTTCATTTGAGTTGAGTTAGAATTTCAACTACTTCAAAGGTGTTTGGGGTCGATTATGTTGTTTATAGAACACACTTAGGAAAATCAGGTAATAGTTCCATTATATTGAGGAATTGGCTGAGACATGAAGAAGTTAGGTCTTCTTCAAAGTTACTTAAATACTTCAAGGTAAGAGGCAGTTCAAGTCCTGAGCTAGATGCTTAGGACATAAATGTAAACACAATAAAATCCCTACTTCTATAGAGCTTTGGACTTCACCACTGGACTCACAGGTAGACATGTTGATTAACCACATACCAGAGTTGTTAGCTTCCCTTGTAGCTCAGTCAGTAAAGAATCTGCCTGCAGTGTAGGAGACCCCCAGGTTCAATCCCTGGGTTGGGAAGATCCCTTGGAGAAGGAAATGGCAACCCAATCCAGTATCCTCGCCTGCAAAATATCATGGACAGAGGAGCCTGGTGGGCTGCAGTCCATGGGGTCGCAAAGAGTCCGACATGACTGAGTGACTAACACTTACTTACTTAGAGTTGTTATAATTAAGGGGCACAGTTTAATTCATATATAACTGATTACATACATTAATAATTACTTTAATTTTTTCAATTTTAATGTCAGATACATTGGAATAACCAAAGTACATTTTACTTCCTTGCTTTTAAAGTATTTTTTGAGAATGCAGATTCTTGGTTTGCTTTTTTGACCTTTGTCTTTACTGAGGTATAATTTATCTATAGTAAAAGACATAGATCTCAAGTGTTCGTTCAATATGTTTTGACAAATGTATGTACCTGAACTGAAGTCAACCAAATTAAGATATGGGACACTTCCTGCACCCCAAAACAGTTCCCCATGGTCTTTTCCAATCAGTCCTCCATCCATACCCCTGTCCAGACAATCATGCTTCAGATTTTTAGTTAAGCATCGAAAGTTAGTTTTACCTCTTCTTGAATTTCACTTAAATGAAACCATAGAATATGAATTCTTTTGTTCAACATAATGTCTGTGAGATTCAACCATATTATTGCTTGTATCAATAATTCCTTTTTAAGGGCAAGTCATATTCTATTACATGGATATATACTCTCCGTCTATTCTCCTGTTGATGAGCATTTGAGTTCTTTCCAGTTTGGACTTGTTAAGAAGGCATCCATGAACATTCTCATACAGGTCTTTTTTGTAGACATGTGTATCCATTTCTTTTGGATATATACCCCGGGAATGGAATGTGGTCTAATGTGGTTTTAATAAAAAGAGTGTGGCTAATAATACTATCATACAGCTGGCTCTGATCAACTGTACTAATATGCTTGTATATACCAAAGAGTAGCATAGGTAGTCCAAAGCAGCCACAAAATAACTCTAGATTTGAGTATGGAATTTTCTCATTGTATTTGTGTTCTTTAACCACATCTAAGTGTCTACATCATCTTGCATTTTATTAAGTATGAAAAAAAGTTGGCCCAAGATAGAAATTTGTCAAGAATAATATGTATAGATGCATGAAAGTTGGCTGACATTTCATTTATCCCAAATAATAAATACCTATCCACTATGTTACCAAAGGAAGCCCAAATTTTATAGTGTTTGTACACTGGAAAGCACAGTTATCAGGTTTTAGTTTAGCTACCATGGAAAGCTTTATCCCAACCAGACTTTTAACAAGATAGAACCAATGTTTTTTGACTCCCAAAGAGAGAAATGCGGTGTGTTTAGCTTGAAATATTTATCTGCTTGTTTCTATCCTTTTATACATTTTGTCTATAGACATCCTATGTTTTCCAATACAAATTAATCCTTCCATTCTTTATTCAACGAGTGAGTTTTGAGTACTGACTCTGAACAAGATTTGTAGAACATCCTAAAAATAAAGCATTGATGTTCAGTTCAGTTCAGTCGCTCAGTCATGTCTGACTCTTTGCGACCCCATGAATTGCAGCATGCCAGGCCTCCCTGTCCATCACCAACTCCTGAAGTTCACTCAGACTCACGTCCATCAAGTCAGTGATGCCATCCAGCCATCTTATCCTCTGTTGTCCCCTTCTCCTTCTGCCCCCAATCCCTCCCAGCATCAGAGAATTTTCCAATGAGTCAACTCTTCGCATGAGGTGGCCAAAGTACTGGAGTTTCAGCTTTAGCATCATTCCTTCCAAAGAAATCCCAGGGCTGATCTCCTTCTTTGCCAACAAAGGTCCATCTAGTCAAGGCTATGGTTTTTCCAGTGGTCATGTATGGATGTGAGAGTTGGACTGTGAGGAAGGCTGAGCACCGAAGAATTGATGCTTTTGAACTGTGGTGTTGGAAAAGACTCTTGAGAGTCCCTTGGACTGCAAGGAGATGCAACCAGTCCATTCTGAAGGAGATCAGCCCTGGGATTTCTTTGGAAAGCATTGATGTAAGATGGTTCAAATTGATGTAAGATGGCTCAAATCTCTTCTCCCATCATGGAACTAGCAGTCTAATGGAAATAGATGTTAAACACTAATTACATAATCACTTATCAAAATAAAATTGTAATGGGCTCTATAAAGTATACGGTGTAAAAGTGCATGTAACAGGGCTGTGAAATAAGACCTGAGAGCTGGGCAGGAGTCACCTTTCATATCTTCATCCTCATGTGAGAAGAAGCCACTGAAGTAATCAGAAGAGCGGCATGATTAGCATCGAATTTTATAAGTTTACTCTGACTGCAGAGCAAACATTGCAAAGAAAATGGTGACTTACATCCCTTTCTGGACATCACCTTTTCATTGCCACAGTCTACCACACCCAGGAACAGGCAGCATTATCTTTGTGCTTCTTCTGGGCTTACACTTCCATGCCTACCCTGATTCTTCTGCATCAGAGCCTGTTCAAGAGGAGGGACCTAAATTAATAAACAGCTTTAAGCTAAGGCTCCAATGGAAGAGAGTAGATAAAGATATTACCACTGTCCTCTCCCTCTTTCCTCTGGCCCCAATATGATAGGAACCTCCAAAGTACAAAGGAGTGAAGAAAGGGAAGTTTTAGTCATTCGGGTCAGCCCAGGTGGAAAGATATTTTGAATGTGGGTGGTCAAGATGTTCATCACACCATATATTCTATAAAAATAATCAAATAAGTCATTTAATCGACACACTATTGTCCTAGAATATGTTTCTTTATCATTTTGAGAAGGATCTAGTGGCAGGATCAGTTTCCATAGTGGATTCTCATTGTAGCAGCTGGCTGCCCACTCTCTTCGTCACATCCAAAGCACACAGTCCATTTCAGATCATATACAAACTCCATCTATCATGAAGCATAAGGGTATCTGTTTTCCCTGGTTCCTGGAGCTGGGTGAGCAGAGCCCATGGTTTCATTTGCAGTCTCATTCTCTGTCTGGGTGTTGTTTTTTTTTTTTCCGTTGTCTTCAAGAATTTTACAATGGTTTATCTAGCTATGCTAATCATCGGTAATCTTGGAAAGATGAAGACTAAGTAGGTGAGAGGGAGATGGTCAGGAAGAAATCTACCCCAACAGTACTGCACTCCTGCCTTTTAAAGGAGTGCCAGTGGCTGAGAGTTTCAGCCACGAAGGACCAAGAGGGAGACCAGAGGGTATCCTTGATGTGCAAGTCCTTACACTGTGTTTCAAAGCTACTGCTGCTGCCCCTAAGGGAAAGCCACTGACACGTGCACTGATTAGCCCCCTGTGGTCTGGGAGGAAAGCTCTCCCGGGCAGCCCTTGGCAGGAGAGGATATTGCACGCACAGCCTTTCAGGCCAGTACTGAGCAGTAGTAGTATTTCCCTCTAGGGTCTGGGGAGTGATGCATTATAGAGAATGTTGCCAGAAACAAGCCCCAGATATGGAATTAGCATCCACCTCCAGTAGCAGCTTTTGGCTTATTTGTTAGAGACACTATCCAAGGGGAGGCATAATTCACTTCTGAGCAGCTTGAACTAATATCATTGTTTTTCTCTAGCTTATATATCAACTTCACACTAGAATTAGAGGAGATAATCTTTTCTCCTTTCTCTAGCAAGCCAATTACAATAGTCCTGCCAGTGCCTGGGTATTCTCAGCAAGATAAAATGCCTAAGAATAGAGGACACACCTTGCATTCTGAAAATGGTGAGGTTTCCAGATGGAGCTTGGTAGGAGGTGCAGATAATAGCAACCCTGGCTTCTAACAGGAGACTCTTCTCATGCAGTACATCGAACATCATCCACGGAAAGGCAGGCATCCCCTAATTGGATTGAGCAGGCCATTAGTGACCCACTCACTGGGAAATTAAAGGAAAATAAATGTGTGTGCTAATCTATTACCAATGAAATTTAATAAATAGCCTCTCCACTTTACCACCTTTGAATTAGAGGTGGAAGGCATAGAAGCGAAAATAGCACACTTGTCAAAACACCCAGTGCTTTAGTGTTTGGAGCAGTATAAATGAGGCTGAGAAAGAAAATTGCTAGGGCAGCAGTTCAGAAAGTCACATTATTTGCTGCTCTTCTGTCTCTTACTTTCTTAGCAAGAGCTGGTAGAATACATTTATCCTCAGGTCTTAGTTGTTGTTTAGTTGCTAAGTAGTGTCCTACTGTTTGTGACCCCATAGACTGTAGCCCCCAGGCTCCTCTGTCTGTGGGATTTCCCAGGCAAGAATACTGGAGAAGGTTGCCATTCCCTTTTCCAGGAGATCTTCCTGACACGGGGATCAAGGCTGCATCTCCTGCATTTGCAGCAGGTTCTTTATCACTGAGCCACCAGGGAAGCCCTTAGGTCTTAGTAGAGGAAAGTATTTGACATCAGATCAGTTCAGTTCAGTTCAGCGGCTCAGTCGTGTCTGACTCTTTGCGACCCCGTGAATCGCAAAACACCAGGCCTCCCTGTCCATCACCAACTCCCGGAGTTCACTCAAACTTACATCCATCGAGTCGGTGATACCATCCAGCCATCTCATCCTCTGTCATCCCCTGCATTCAATTCTATAAGAGAAAGCCATTCATACTTTGCATAATGTATTATTTATTTTACTCATGTATTGATTATGATTATTATCAATTGCTCATTTGTTGATTCAAGTATCTGTGATGTATACTAGACACTGTGCAATATCTGGATATAGGATTAACCTTCATGGGCTTTCTTCTGGGTAGCAGTTCTTAGACTTTAACATGCATCAAAGTCACTTGGAGAGAGTCTAACTCAGTAGGCCTGTGGTGGGGCCTGAGAATTTACATGTCTATCAAGTTGACCAGTGATGCTGATACTGTTGATTGGGGACCACACTTTGAGAAGCAGTGGTCCAGAGTGCTGAGTTGCCCATTTAAATTACTCAGGGAGAGATTAAAAATCTTGAGATTTAGTCTTTACCTGAGACTACACAAACCAAAATACCTTGAGTGGAACCCAGGCATCCAAATTTAAAGACTCTAGAGACCAATCAGTGTATGCATGCTCAGTCATGTCCAACTCTGTGACCCCATGGATTGTAACCTGCCAGGCTGTCTGTCCATGGGATTTTCCTGGCAAGAACACTGGAGTGGGTTGCCATTTTCTCCTCCAGGGGATCTTCCCAACTCAGGGATCAAACTCACATCTTCTGCATCAGCAGGCGAATTCTTTACCAGTAAGCCACATAATGGAGGGTCTATACGTCAATAGTCATGTAGGAAAGACAGAAAAGTCAGAAAACCAACCATAAGTTAGAGGAATCAGAGAGGAGGCAGTAGTAGAGGGTGTGAGTGAGAGACTCAGATGACTCAAAAATGGAATTAACCATGGAATGAATATTTCGGGTAGACTAACCAGCATGTATGAAGGTCTTGAGACTGGAGAAAACTTGATCATTTAAGGGATTAGGAAAGAGCTAGCAGGGGTTTGGATCATAGTAAGTGAATGGTAGAATTGTCAAGTTGTAGTTGCAAAAGTAAACAGTAATATATAGACTTGCAAGTCAAAACCAAGCTTTTAGGGAGACCAAGAAGCCATTGCCTATTCCAATTTGCATTTGAAAGATCATGCTAGCTACTGAAAATAGATTGAAAGGGCATGAGAGGGAAAAGGGAGACTAATTAGGACCTTAAGAGAGTTCATCAAACACGAGGTGATGCTGGCCTGGATGGAGTGGCAATAGAGATGGAGAACTGGTAGATTTTAATTTATGTTAGAGACAGAATTAATAGAACTTGCTAACAAACAGTAGGTGGAGTGTGAGAGACAAAATAAGCAGAATGATTCACGGGTTTCTTGCTTTGGCAGGTGATAAAATGGTGATACCATTTATTAAATGAGAATGGGATAGATTTTAGGGGGGAAATCAGAATTTCTCTTTTAACATATTAAATATGTTTCCTGAGTGATAAAGAAAAGGTCAGTTTTCATTCCAATCCCAAAGAAAGGCAATGCCAATGAATGCTCAAACTACCGCACAATTGCACTCATCTCACACGCTAGTAAAGTAATGCTCAAAATTCTCCAAGTCAGGCTTCAGCAATACGTGAACCGTGAACTTCCAGGTATTCAAGCTGGTTTTAGAAAAGGGAAAGGGTGGGATGATTTGGGAGAATGGCATTGAAATATGTATAATATCATATATGAGATGAATCGCCAGTCCAGGTTCGATGCACGATACTGGATGCTTGTGGCTGGTGCACTGGGATGACCCAGAGGGATGGTATGGGGAGGGAGGAGGGAGGAGGGTTCAGGATGGGGAACACATGCATACCTGTGGTGGATTCATTTCGATATATGGCAAAACCAATACAATATTGTAAAGTTAAAAAATAAAATAAAATTAAAAAAAAAAAGAAAAGAAAAGGCAGAGTGACCAGAGATCAAATTGCCAACTTCCACTGGATCATGCAAAAAGCAAGAGAGTTCCAGAAAAACATCTATTTCTGCTTTATTGACTATACCAAAGCCTTTGACTGTGTGGATCACAATTAACTGAGGAAAATTCTGAAAGAGATGGGAATGCCAAACCACCTGATCTGCCTCTTGAGAAACCTGTATACAGGTCAGGAATCAACAGTTAGAACTGGACATGGAACAACAGACTGGTTCGAAATAGGAAAAGGAGTACGTCAAGGCTGTATATTGTCACCCTGTTTATTTAACTTATATGCAGAGTATATCATGAGAAACACTGGTCTGGATGAAGCACAAGCTGGAATCAAGATTGTGGGGAGAAATACCAATAACCTCAGATATCTATCATTATATCTACTTCTGTGGGCAAGAATCCCTTAGAAGAAATGGATAGCCCTGATAGTCAACAAGAGTCTGAAATGCAATCTCAAAAATGACAAATTGATCTCTGTTCATTTCCAAGGCAAACCATTCAAAATCACAGTAATCCAAGTCTATGCCCCAACCAGTAATGCTGAAGAAGCTGAAGTTGAATGATTCTATGAAGACCTACAAGAGCTTCTAGAACTAACACCCCCAAAAATGTCCTTTTCATTATAGGGGACTGGAATGCAAAAGTAGGAAGTCAAAAAATATCTGGAGTAACAGGAAAATTTGGCCTTGGAGTGCAAAATGAAGCAGGGCAAAGGGTAACAGAGTTTGGCCAAGAGAATGCACTGGTCATACCAAACACCCTCTTCCAACAACAAAAAGCAAAGACTCTACATGTGGAAATTACCAGTTGCAATACCAAAATCAGATTGATTATGTTCTTTTCAGCCAAAGATGGAGAAGCTCTATATTGTCAACAAAATGGTTGTCTGAGGAGGCCTTACAAATAGCTGAGAAAAGAAGAGAAGCTAAAGGCAAAGGAAAAGAGGAAAGATATACCCATCTGAATGTGGAGTTCCAAAAAATAGCAAGGTGAAATAAGAAAGCCTTCCTTCAGTGAACAGTGCAAAGAAATAGAGGAAAACAATAGAATGGGAAAGACTAGAGATCTCTTCAAGAAAATTAGAGATACCAAGGGAACATTTCATACAAAGATGGGCACAATAAAGGACCAAAATGGTATGGACCTAACAGAAGCAGAAGATCTTAAGAAGGCATGGCAAGAATACACAGAAGAACTATACAAAAAAGATCTTCACCCAGATAATCACGATGGTATGATCACTCACCTACAGCCAGACATCCTGGAATGCAAAGGCAAGTGGGCCTTAGGAAATATCACTACACACAAAGCTAGTGGAGGTGCTGGAATTCCAGTTGAACTATTTCAAATCCTAAAAGATGATGCTGTGGAAGTGCTGCACTCAATATGGCAGAAAATTTGGAAAACTGAACAGTGGCCACAGGACTGGAAAGCCAGGCTTCAACAGTACAGAAACCGTGAACTTCCAGATATTCAAGCTCGATTTAGAAAAGGCAGAGGAACCAGAGATCAAACTGCTAAGATCCGTTGGATCATCAAAAAAGTAAGAGAGTTCCAGAAAACATCTACTATGCCAAATCTTTTGACTGTGTGGATCACAATAGACTGTGGAAAATTCTTAGAGATGTGAATACCAGACCACCTTACATGCCTCCTGAGAAATCTGTATGCAGGTCAAGAAGCAACATTTAGAACTGAACATGGAACAACATACTGGTTCTGAATTGGGAAAATAGTACATCAAGGCTGTATATTGTCACCCTGCTCATTTAACTTATATGCAGAGTACATCATGAGAAACACTGGGCTGGAAGAAGCACAAGCTGGAATCAAGATTGTGGGGAGGAATATCAATAACCTCAGATATGCATATGATACCACCCTTATGGCAGAAAGTGAAGAGGAACTAAAGAGCCTCTTGATGAAAGTTAAAGTGGAGAGTGAAAAAGTTGGCTTAAAACTCAACATTCAGAAAACAAAGATCATGGCATCTGGTCCCATCACTTTATGGTAAATAGATGGGAAAACAATGGAAACAGTGACAGACTTTATTTTCTTGGGTTCCAAAGGTAGGGCAGATGGTGACTGCGGCCATGAAATTAAAAGTCACTTACTCCTTGGAAGAAAAGTTATGACCAACCTAGACAGCATATTAAAAAGCAGAGACATTATTTTGCCAACAAAGGTCCATCTAGTCAAAGCTATGGTTTTTCCAGTAGTCATGTATGGATGGGAGAGTTGGACTATAAAGAAAGCTGAGTGCTGAAAAATTGACGCTTTTGACCTGTGGTGTTGAAGAAGACTCTTGAGAGTCCCTTGGACTGCAAGGAGATCCAACCAGTCCATCCTAAAGGAAATCAGTCCTGAATATTCTTTGGAAGGACTGATCCTGAAGCTGAAACCCCAATACTTTGGCCACCTGATGTGAAGAACTGACTCCTTGGAAAAGACCCTGATGCTGGGAAAGATTGAAGGCAGGAGGAGAAAGGGACAACAGAGGATGAGATGGTTGGATGTCATCACTGACTCGACAGACATGAGTTTGAGCAAGCTCCAAGAGTTGGTGATGGACAGGTAAGCCTGGCGTGCTGTAGTCCATGGGGTCGCAAAGAGTCAGACACAACTGAGTGACTGAACTGAGAACTTTCTACCTCTGCGCTCTCCCACTTATTTTTCCCATCTGTGCTTTGTACTACTCCACTCTACTGGCATGATAAATGCTCCTTTCAGATTTGTAGTCAAGACCTAACTTTGATCCCAGTTGTATTCAGTTGCTTGACCCTTAAGAAATAAAACTCCACAGATGGCTCCAGTACTCACAGAGCTTTATCACATCCTCACACAAATCCCGTATCCCTGCTATAGTGAAACACTTGCTGTTTTCTAAACATAAATGGAGGTGGACATGAAAGGGATTCCTCCCCACCTCCCCATCCTGCTCCCTGCCACCTCCTAAGATCACTCTTATTTGTCCTTGAGACAAATTCTCTTGGTAGCCTTCCCTTGTCCTCTTACACTCCTTTCAAGTACAGATTCTCCTTTGTACTTCTCTAATATCTGATCATGTCTATGGCAGCATTTCTTCCACTCTTACAATATTACTTCCCATATCTTCTATTAGACTGTGTACTCTGTGAAAGGATGTACTATGGATTGTCCATGTTTTTACATATGTACTTCCTGGTATATAATCTATATGCAAGTATTAAAATAAGAACTATGAATTAAATAGTCAATAATGAAAATTAATGTGGATGTTATTAGACCAAGCTACACAAAATTTTATAATAGGTTTATCATTGAAAGAAAACTTTTCAGTATGTTCTTAGACTAGAATTAACTGCTCAGATACTATAAGTAATTAGTATTGTTCTCCAAGAAAATAAAGGATATAGTTTTATGGAAAACAGATGCCTAGCATGTACAGGTAACAAATGTCTTCAGCAGACCCTTCTTGTCTTCCAGGTAAAGATCTCAGTGAGACAGTCAATGACACTGAAAATCTGTTTCTTACCTGTTTCTCTCAAGAGGCAGGTCAGGTGGTCTGGTATTCCCATCTCTTTCAGAATTTTCCACAGTCTATTGTGATCCACACAGTCAAAAGATTTGGCATAGTCAATAAAGCACAAGTAGATGTTTTTCTGGAACTCTCTTACTTTTTTGATGATCCAACGGATCTTAGCAGTTTGACCTCTGGTTTCTCTGCCTTTTCTAAATCGAGCTTGAATATCTGGAAGTTCACGGTTCCTGTACTGTTGAAGCCTGGCTTGGAGAATTTTGAGCATTACTTTGCTAGCTTGTGAGATGAGTGCAATTGTGCGGTAGTTTGAGCATTCATTGGCATTGCCTTTCTTTGGGATTGGAATGAAAACTGACCTTTTCCAGTCCTGTGGCCACTGTTCAGTTTTCCAAATTTTCTGCCATATTGAGTGCAGCACTTCCACAGCATCATCTTTTAGGATTTGAAATAGTTCAACTGGAATTCCAGCACCTCCACTAGCTTTGTTTGTAGTGATGCTTTCTAAGGCCCACTTGACTTCACATTCCAGGATGTCTGGCTCTAGATGAGTGATCATACCATCGTGGTTATCTGGGTGAAGATCTTTTTTGTACAGTTCTTTTGTGTATTCTTGCCATGTCTTCTTAATATCTTCTGCTTCTGTTAGGTCCATACCATTTTGGTCCTTTATTGTGCCCATCTTTGTATGAAATGTTCCCTTGGTATCTCTAATTTTCTTGAAGAGATCTCTAGTCTTTCCCATTCTATTTTCTTCTATTTGTTTGCACTGATCACTGAGGAAGGCTTTCTTATCTCACCTTGCTCTTCTTTGGAACTCTGCATTCAAATGGGTATATCTTTCCTTTTCCCTTTTGCTTTTCACTTCTCTTCTATTCACAGCTATTTGTAAGGCCTCCTCAGACAGCCATTTTGCTTTTTTGCATTTCTTTTTCTTGGGGATGGTCTGGATCCCTGTCTCCTATACAATGTCATGAACCTCCATCCATAGTTCTTCAGGCACTCTGTCTATTAGATCTGATCCCTTGAATCTATTTGTCAGTTCCACTATATAATCATAAGGGATTTGATTTAGATCATAGCTCAGTGGCCTAGTGGTTTTCCCTACTTTCTTCAGTTTAAGTCTGAACTTGGCATTAAGGAGTTCATGACCTGAGCCACAGTCAGTTCCTGGACTGGACATTGAACAACAGACTGGTTCCAAATAGGAAAAGGAGTACGTCAAGGCTGTATATTGTCACCCTGCTTTTTTAACTTATATGCAGAGTACATCATGAGAAATGCTGGGTTGGATGAAGCACAAGCTGGAATTAAGATTGTGGGGAGAAATACCAATAACCTCAGATATGCATATGATACCACCCTTATGGCAGAAAGTGAAGAGGAACTAAAGAGCCTCTTGATGAAAGTGAAAGAGGAGAGTGAAAAGTTGGCTTGAAGCTCAATATTCAGAAAACGAAGATCATGGCATCTGGTCCCATCACTTCATGGTAAATAGATGGGGAAACAATGGAAACAGTGATAGACTTTATTTTGGGGGGCTCCAAAATCAGTGCAGATGGTGATTGCATCCATGAAATTAAAAGATGCTTACTCCTTGGAAGGAAAGTTATGACCAAACTAAACAGCATATTAAAAAGCAGAGACATTACTTTGCCAACAAAGGTCCATCTAGTCAAAGCTATGGTTTTTCCAGTAGTCATGTATTGATGTGAGAGTTGGACTATAAAGAAAGCTAAGCACTGAAAAATTGATTCTTTTGAACTGTGGTGTTGGAGAAGACTCTTGAGAGTCCCTTGGACTGCAAGGGACTGCAAGGAGATCCAACCATTCCATCCTAAAGGAAATCAGTCCTGAATATTCATTAGAAGGACTGATGCTGAAGCTGATGCTCCAATACTTTGTCTACCTGATGTGAAGAACTGACTCCTTGGAAAAGACCCTGAATCTTGGAAAGATTGAAAGCGGGAGGAGAAGGGACGACAGAGGATGAGATGGTTGGATGGCATCACCAACTCAATGGACATGAGTTTGAGTAAACTCCAGGAGTTTGTGATGGACAGGGTGGCCTGGCATGCTGTAGTCTGTGGGGTTGCAAAAAGTTGGAAACAACTGAGCGACTGAACTGAACTGAACCTATTTCTCTACTATTTTTCTTGTTACTCTTTCATTTCTTCTGCCTGGACAGCTCTTTCTTCATTCAATTAACACCTGTTTATCCTTCAAGTCAGTGTAGGCATCAACCCTCCCCAGAGATCTTCCTGGGCAACCTGAACTTTGTGACCCCTCTCTGTGCTGTTTGTGAACTATGCTCATACCCCTACCATAACCCTTATCACAGGGGCCCCCAACTTCTGGGCTGCGGACCAGTACCTCGAGGTGGCATTAGATTAGAAATAAAGTGCACGATAAATGTTATGCACTTGAATCATCCCAAAGCCATCCCCTCTACCCTGGTCCATGGAAAAATTGTCTTCCATGAAACTTGTTCCTTGTGCCAAAAATGTTGGGGAATGCTGCCTTAGCAGACTTGCAATATTAAACCCAATGATAACTCTCAGAGCCAATTTTAGTAATTGTGCTGAAGGAAACATGTAAACTTGATTTCCTAAGCAAAACAGAATATAAGCTATTTTTGTAAGCCTTGTTTCCATGGAAATAACCATCAACATGGCAGGAGGGATTCATTATGACTATATTTGATATAGTTCAACAAACTTGTATTTCTCTCCCATTTCTTTCTCTAAAAAGATTCAGGGTTTACTTAGCAATTGACTCCTTACATGATAATTGATAGAATTATTACTTGAAGTTGATGGAACTAGAAACTATTACTGCCAGTGAATACAATAGCTTTTATTTTCTGCCATGACTCCTAGGCACAACTGCTATTTACTTCAGAGTATAATTTAAGAAAAAATAATTGTAATGTTAATAATGAGGCTCTAATTAGATATTACTTCAATCCCTGCTGCTTAGAACAAAAGAATGTCTTAGATCAGAAAAGGGATGTTTAAGTCTTGTTCCTATTTCCTAATATAAATTGATGCGCTTCATGTCAATAAATCCTCTTGACATTTTGCAGCCATGGCACTAAATCACCAATGCATCTGTGTCAAATGAAAAAGCTGCTGAAAGTAATGCTATTAAATGATGATTTTTAGGTCCTGTCACCAACTTTGAAATGTACTCTTGATAAGGCATTGGATTTATATGTTAATGGGTGTATTTCACCAGTCCCACCTAATATATCTGCTACAGCCTATACCATAAATTTATTAAACCTCCAAGGACCCTTTGACTCAGAGAAGTTTTGAAATAAATCAGTGAAAATGAGCACAGCCTATTTTCTGAGCATGGCACATCATGGCTGTTTGACAGAATGAGCACAGTGTTTGCTTGTTTTTAATCCAATAATATCCTTTAATTTTTCTTGCACGTTGTGGAAAGCACTCTGATAGACTACAGGAAATCTACTCAGCTATTTCATACACAAAATGAGGCCCAAAGTGCTGAAAGGGGATGAGGAGCATCTTCACGAATTAGTTGTCCTCCTTTCTAAAAAATGAGGCTTCCTTTTTCCTTTTAACACCAAATCTAGATTTCTCCAAGGAGTTTTATGTAACCCCAGTGCCAATTAGTCTGATGTGGCTGTCCTTATATGTATTTGTTCTGTATTATTATTATTATTATTTAACTCATAAATCAAAAAAAGTTTTCAAGGATGAGCATGAATAAGCAGTTACATTTTGTCCCAGTAACTCTGAAGGACTTCTAAAGAATACTAGTAATCCTTTTTTTAAATTTGTTTTTATTTATTTTCAATTGGAGGATAGTTGCTTTAAAGTGTTTTATTGGTTTCTGCTCTACAACAACATGAATCAGACATGTGTCCCCTTCCTCTGGACCCTCCCCCCAGCCTCTCCGTCCCA
Organism: Bos grunniens; assembly: GCF_055505025.1. Classification (NCBI taxonomy): domain Eukaryota; kingdom Metazoa; phylum Chordata; class Mammalia; order Artiodactyla; family Bovidae; genus Bos; species Bos grunniens. The sequence continues at coordinate 69,854,521 of NC_141168.1, read as the reverse complement.
TTACACCCTTCCAGGTTCCAGGTTGTGACAGCCCAGGATGAGTGCCCTGTGTTATATAGCAGCTTCCCACTAGCTGTCTATTTCACACATGATTGTGTATATATGTTAGTGCTACTCTCTCAGTTTGTAATTCTTTATGAAGATACACAATACTGAGACCTAGCTGCGCTAGTGATAAAGAACCTGTCTGCCAATACAGGAGACCTAAGAGACATGGCTTCTATCCTTGGGTCAGGAAGATCTCCTGGAGAAGGGCATGGCAACCCACTCCAGGATTCTTGCCTGGAGAATTCCATGGACAAAGGAGCCTGGCAGGCTACAGTCTACAGGATCACCAAGAGTTGGACACAACTGAAGCGACTTAGCACACACACAAAGATAGCTGGAGCTGAGTCACCTCCTCTTATGCGCCCACCCCCACCAAGATTGCCCTGCTTGCTCTACTCTTTGCTCCATATCTCTGCTTCAGGAGAGGACAGATTGACCTGGCCTATGACACAACTTCCTCAGCCTCTTGAGAATTATTTTGACATTGAAATGCTTTGTAAAGTCTAAAAGGAAGGGTTTTGAAGTGGGTTTTATTTCCTGTAGACATTTTAGTGCAAGGTGCAATATACAAATATACATATTATATATATGTATATATATATATATAGGGACTATCTGTGTGGTTCTTTGCCTGAGAAAGAAAGGGCCTAAACACAAGTGCAGTTTTGTTGTTGTTGCGGTTTTTGACAGGTCTAATGGTACACTTAGACTGTTAGAATTGGACATGGAACAATTCAATGGACATGAGTATGAACAAAGTCCAGGAGTTGGTGATGAACAGGGAGGCCTGGCGTGCTGCAGTCCATGGGGTCACAAAGAGTTGGACACAACTGAGCAACTGAACTGAATTGAATGGTACAACTGGTAAAAATTTTGTAGTTTTTGCTTATTTACCCAGAGACGTCCTGCTGGAAGCTCACAGTCTCATCATCATCTGTAAGTCACCTCAAAATGGACAGCAATGTTCCCTTTGATGTCAAGAAGGAGCCCTTCCCCAGATGAGGGGATTATTGTAAACTCAGGGTCAGGATATCCTCACACACAGTAACTCAACTAAACTCATTATTCTTATTCCCCATGGCATGACAGAAAATATACTTAAGTCTTTGCTTACAGTTTACATTGCCCAAGTTCAAAGAATTTCAATGCCATAGGTCAATTTTCAGTTCAAAAGTTGTTTACCCAAGGGTCAGGTATTAAGACATGAAAGAAACCAGTTTAGTAAAAGCATGAACATCATTTGAGGCATAGTTCATGAAAGCAGCTTTGCTGGAGAGCTCTGTTGGGTGTGGGCAGGAGCTGGATACCTGTAAACACGTGGCTGGAAGTTTCCATGGATGATCAATGGATCAGCCAGTGATCACAGTAGGGATAGCCAGTCTGGAAAGGAGGGTGAGCAGCCTCAAGAAGAATGAGGTTTTTCAGGGGATCCCCAAGTAAAGGCAGGACTCATCAAGCTGTGAAGGAGATTATTTTAGGGGCAAGCAAGACTTGGTTATCTGGAAACAGGCAAAGCCTCTTCAGACTGAAAAGACTGTTACTGTTAAGTCGCTTCAGTCGTGTCTGACTCTGTGCGACCCCATAGACGGCAGCCCACCAGGCTCCCCCGTCCCTGGAATTCTCCAGGCGAGAACACTGGAGTGGGTTGCCATTCCCTTCTCCAATGCATGAAAGTGAAAAGTGAGAGGGAAGTCGCTCAGTTGTGTCCGATTCTTAGCGACCCCATGGACTGCAGCCTAGCAGGCTCCTCTGTCCTTGGGATTTTCCAGGCAACAGTACTGGAGGCTTGAGACATCTGTTGCTGGCCCAGGGACATAGCTGTAGCCTCCATCCCGGAAGGTGGAACCTGGTAAGGGTGGGGGCTTTCAGGAGCAATGGTAGGTTGCTGGAGTTCCCTCACCTGGAGTTCCGCAGTCCTCAAGCTCTGAGTTCTAATGTAAAGACTCTAGTTTAGACAGAGAGCAACATGTGAATAAACTCCTGCTAGTAGGTATGACCTGGGGGTCCTGGAGATGACTAGGAAGTCAGGCATCAGGGCCATGCTGTGAGGAGATCCTAAATTCAAAGATAGGGGTTAGGCCCCCCTATGTGGAGTTGATGGATAAAATATAACTGTTATATTTGAATTTTAGAGAAACAATAACTTTTAAGTATACATATGCCCCATATATTAGACAGAATATACTTATATCCCTTCAAAGTCCATTGCTTAAAATACAAATTTAATTGGGGTCCTGTACATAATTTTATTAGTGAAATCTGGTAACCGTATCTATATTCCATTCTAAGGGAATGGATTTACCTTCACGTGGTAGTGAAGCATTCAGTTCAGTTCAGTTCAGTCGCTCAGTCGTGTCCGACTCTTTGCGACCCCATGAGTCGCAGCACACCAGGCCTCCCTGTCCATCACCAACTCCCGGAGTTTACCCAAACTCATGTCCATCGAGTCAGTGATGCCATCCAGCCATTTCATCCTCTGTCATCCCCTTCTCCTCCTCCCCACAATCCCTCCCAGCATCAGAGTCTTTTCCAATGAGTCAACTCTTCACATGAGGTGGCCAAAGTATTAGAGTTTCAGCTTTAGCATCATTCCTTCCAAAGAAAACCCAGGGCTGATCTCCTTTAGAATGGACTGGTTGGATCTCCTTGCAGTCCAAGGGACTCTCAAGAGTCTTCTCCAACACCACAGTTCAAAAGAATCAATTCTTCAGCGCTCAGCTTTCTTCACAGTCCAACTCTCACATCCATACATGACTACTGGAAAAACCATAGCCTTGACTAGACAGACCTTTGTTGGCAAAGTAATGTCTCTGCTTTTGAATATGCTATCTAGGTTGGTCATAACTTTCCTTCCAAGGAGTAAGCGTCTTTTAATTTCATGGCTGCAATCACCATCTGCAGTGATTTTGGAGCCCAGAAAAATAAACTCTGACACTGTTTCCACTGTTTTCCCATCTATTTCCCATGAAGTGATGGGACCAGATGCCATGATCTTAATCTTCTGCATGTTGAGCTTTAAGCCAACTTTTTTTCTCTCCTCTTTCACTTTCATCAAGAGGCTTTTTAGTTCCTCTTCACTTTCTGCCATAAGGGTGGTGTCATCTGCATATCTGAGATTATCGATATTTCTCCTAGCAATCTTGATTCCTTGTGCATCTTCCAGCCCAGCGTTTCTCATGATGTATTCTGCATATAAGTTAAATAGTGGATCTTAAACATGGGGATGTCATGATGAAATCTGTATCATATCAAAACTTTCTGTCACCAGGGTGGAAGGTGGACATATGTAAATAGAGAGGATCTCGGAGCTGGGGAGAAATCGTGAAGGACTCTGTTACAAAGACGTAAACTAAAACATATGCCATTTTGGGTCAGACCAGTCATCTCTTCAGTCCAACATTCTGTCTGTCAGTAGCACCAGCAATGACAGTTTGTAAAATAGAATGACATGATAAGAAAAGCATCAGTCTCAAGTCCTGAGACCTAACTCTCGGTCTTTATGAAGGCCACTTGAACTTGTACAAATTACTTAACCTCCAAACATGTGAGAAGCCTCAACACATAAAAGCTTCTATCTACAGGTCTGTGTTGTGTTCTCAGTTATTAGGAACATTTCCCCAAAGCCCCTAACACATTAAGCTTTTGTAGCCTAAGTGCACAAATGCTATAAAGCTAGAAAAACGTTATTTGTCTTCACCCTCAGAATCCTCTTTGTCTCTCAGATCAGATCGCTCCTTCTCTCTTCTTTCCTTTTGTTCTGACTCTGCACCCAGTGTCTGTGTCTCCTCCTCTCCCTCTCTGCTTCGTAGCTGATTCCCTCCTCCTTGCTCCTGCCTGTGCAGTCCATTTTCTCTTTACTTCTTATAACTTAAGACTCTGCGTATGCTTTCTCCCTACTGAAATGCCATTTTACTCCAGCCTCTCCAGGAAGGCTGCTTAGTCTCTTTGTCCTGCTTAAAGCTCAGTTTTGCAGGAAGTGTGTTTTCACCTTTCGCACCTGGTTGTGATACTGATCTGTTCACATACTGCTCTCAGAGTGTGAAGCCCCTTACCCAGCATTTAACTGTGGCTCCCTCTAGGTGGCTGTATTCTTTAGCCGTTATTATTTGTGTCTTTCTATATCTTTGTCTCTTATAGACCAAATGCTCCTCCTCTCAGCCGCAAGGTGTAATTTTAATTTCAAATTCAAGGAATTAAACAAACAAATGATGTTAGTATACTTTTTAAAGTGATACATTTAGATTTTTTTCTCTGGCCCTGAATAATATATCTGGATGAAAGGAGAAAAAAAGTCACTACATTGTTTGGGTTTTTCTGAATATCCAGAATGTCTGCTGTGATCCAGTCAGGAAGACAGAAACCACTTTGAATATTTAGAATGTGTGCTTAGTCACTCAGTGGTGTCTGACCCTGCGACCACATGGATTGTAGCCTGCCAGTCTCCTCTGTCCATGGAGATTCACCAGAATATTTAGAATAGATGAAATTAAATACAGGGAATCAGTTACAGAGGATAAGACTGAAAGGGACCGGTGAGGCAACCCAGAGGTTAATGACCTCAGGAAGGGACTGTCACCCTTAGGCTGAAGAGACAAAGGGAAATCAAGGTGTTAGCAGAGCTCAGGGGCTGGCGCCACCCACAGGACGCTGGAGCCATGGGGGTAGGGGAGGCACCTGTCCAGTGGGAATCGGAGCCATGAAACCCAAATGGCCTCGGTCTGGCCTGTACTCCAAGCAGAGTGGGATGGGTAGGAAAGTGCTCTGGTCTCTTCCTTCCTCTTGCCCTCCAGCCTCTGTCAGATTCTGCCATTGCCCTCACCCAGCTGTAAATCAGAGGACACAGAAGCCTAGCTAGTGTGTACATATCTGGGACACAGTGCTGAGCAGGAAATGCTGGAAACTGATCTTAGAACAAGCAGGTCTTGAACTGACTACAGGTTTCTTGTGTAGATAGTCTCTCTTGATTCATGACTATTTGTTTATTTATTTACTTGATTTCTCATTTCTCAGGGGATTAGAGACAGACTCATCAACTATTACTTTTCCCCTATTTCCATGTGGCATCACAGAGACATGCCTTAAAATCATAAAAGGGAATAAAGAAACAGAAATGCAGTCATTTATAGGTAAAGCACAATGACCTTGAAAGCAACACTTTCTCTGCATAAAGGAAGCTTCAGCATGTGTTAGCTTGAGTATAGGTACTCACTTCCATTTGAAGATATACCCGTAGATACTTTATCCTCCAGCTGTTTCTATATAGAATGTTTAATTTCTCTGAGTTTGTGTGATTGCACATATGTCAGGAGAGGGGCATTGGGGGGTGGTAATGCATCTGGCTTTCAAGATCAATGGAAAAATGAACTTCTGGGGAGAAATGAGCAGTCTGATATGTGTGCCTTTGTTGATGATAAGATTTTTTTATGCTGTTTTCATTAACCAGTAAAACATGAAGTCCCCCAGAGAAAACCTGCTGCTGCTGCTGCTAAGTCACTTCAGTCGTGTCCGACTCTGTGTGACCCCATAGATGGCAGCCCACCAGGCTTCCCCATCCCTGGGATTCCCATTTCCTTCTCCAATGCATGAAAGTGAAAAGTGAAAGTGAAGTCGCTCAGTCGTGTCCGACTCTGGCGACCCCATGGACTGCAGCCTACCAGGCTCCTCCGTCCATGGGATTTTCCAGGCAAGAGTACTGGAGTGGGGTGCCATTGCCTTCTCCGAGAGAAAACCTAGTTAGGTACATTTCCACTTTACACCAGAGAATAACAAGCCTATTGTGTGTAAGACTTGAGACATCACATAAGAGAGGCGGCCTCTGTTACTAGGGCATACAAAGATCTGTTCACATTGTGGTTTATAATGGTATCTTTAACTGTTCTGCACAGATTATTAGAAAAAGTCATTTTTCCAAATGTGGATGTGGTATTGAGCAGGAAAGCCTCTCTAAGTGCCACAGGAGTTGATTCCCAGTGTCCAAGACTAGCATACAGTGGGGAGGAGAGAGAACAGAGCAGGAGCTAAAGCCAAATTTTAATCACTTGTTGGACCCATTTTTGAGATAAATTCCACATTTAAAATATTCATTTATTCCTAAGATGTAAAAGTGGACACTACTGGTGAAAAATATTCTGCAAGAACTAAAACATTTTTTAATGCACAGTAGCTACTCAACAAATGGGTGCTGATTAATATTGCAGAGGGAGATCAGGAATAATAAGAATGAATAGTATAGCACTAAATGTATTGATGAGGACACCAAACATTTCACCAGTGTGGGTAGGAAGGAGGAACAGGCTGCAATCTAAGATTTCAAGGAGGGAACAGATGGTAAGATGATAGACAGCTACTGGAGGCCATTTGTTCTAAAACAGATAGAACACTTGTAGGTAAGGAAGGAGAAAACAGAACAATAGTTAAATGCCAGCAGCAGGATCAGGAGATGTTTTTATTTTCCTTTTAGCCTGGGAAACCAGTGCATATTTGAAGGCAGAGCTTAAAGATCCTATAGGAAAAGGGAGGATGAGAGAGTGAATAACTGAGAGATCAAAACCTTGGGTAAGCTAAAAGAGGGGGGATCAGAGAGGATTAAAGACATAGGTTTCAAGGATTCTTAGAGCTAGGCTTGGAAAGATGTGAAAGCCCTTTTTTTTTCTTTCGATAGTGATGAAAAGGAAAAAGAAATGAGCTTATAGCAGATACTGTTTCAGAACAGAGCTCATCACTTTGGTGAGATTTGTCCTCATCAAGAGATTGGAGATTAGACATAATGATCAGGGGATGGCAGGACTGTGGGTCAGAACCAGGTACAGATAGACAGATGAAATCTACACAGGACAAGAGAGCATGGGACCCATCAGCATGACAAGAAGCTGATGGTCTATCTACTTCTACATGGCTACTATAAGGGATGTAGCAAGGGAGAGAAGATTGGAATTCACATATAAAGAGAACACTAGAAGAGAGTCTGGGGGCAGGTACTTGCAGCACTGGGGCTTCTAGTCAAGGTTTTAGCAATGGGATGGTGGTTTAGACAGAACTTTAATAATCAAGACTAGTAGGGAGAAGTGATTTCTGGGTAAGATGGTGTCCACCATGAACAAGAGAACAAAGCAGAAGCTCCATTAGTAACACTAGCCATAGAGTCAGAGTGGAATCAACAAACAGCGCATTCACTTATCTTGGTACAATGTTGCTTGAGCTATTGCTCTAACTTGAAGCAAGATCTATTCTGAAGTCTCAGATAGTGAGCTGGGATCATGTGACTCTTCATGAACATACTGGGGGAGGCAGAGTCAGAAGAAGCAAGAGTTGAAGGCTTTCCTCTGGTCAGAAGAGCCAAGAGTAAGTGCCGGTTGTCAAGACCTGGAGAAGTAGAGATTCAGGTTTGAGACCAGGGAAAATTGTTCTTTTGGCCAGAAAGCACAGTCTTCAAGAGAGGCTTGAAAGGATTGTCAAATAGCAGAGACAGCCCAGTTGACATAAGATGCATGAATTCATAGTGGGCCAAATTCACCCTCCTTTCATGTAAGAAAACAAAGATTTCATTCTCATAAAGCTTCCTCTCATAATATGTTTAAGAAATTTATCAGCTTCACTTTAAACCCTTTAGTTAGCTTTGCATCTACTTTGATTCAATATTAAGAAGTATTTCAGTCCTTGAATGATTCTTCTAATATTCTTGGAACAATGCATTATATTACTGAACAACAGAAACTGAACCGTTGAGATTTTCATTTTGCATACAAGTGAAATGTATCCTTATTTCCAAGTATTCAGTTTTTCAACCTAAAATAGGCTTTCTTTTTTTCTTTCAAAAACTAAATTTCATTTGGGAAAGGGCAAGAGCATGATGCCTAAAAAACAAAGCATAAAGAACAATGTGCTGACTTTGAAACTGAGCGGAAACAAATTAGTGAGAAAGAAATCAGATGTTAAATAAAAGAATGCTGAGTCCTCACAGCCTCACAGTTTGAGATAGTTGGCTGGAGAGTGTCTTCTAACTGATTGATTTGAATGTCACAGGAACGGAATTAAAATATTTGCAGGCTCAATGGCTCATCACTCAGTTGTAGCAAGAAATAAAATTGGTTGGGTATGAATTCCTCTCAAAGTTGTGCCAGTTATTGCAATAGGACATGGTCTTATGATCATTTTCTTTCCAGCAGATGATCGAATTGTGCTCAGCCAGTTTGGTCCTCATAGAAATCAAGCAATGTAATTTGATCTTATTATTTTAGTTAATTGATGACAAAAACTGCTGACTGCTATGTCACTAATTGGGTAATATTTATTAAAAACAAAACTGAAGCAGACAGGAAAATAGCTAAGTCAGTCATGTTGAATGTTATATACATCCATCTTACATCTTAATTTCCTTGTCATTAAATAAGTGAATTGACACTTTGTCAAAACATCAGTGAAGTCCTTTAAAGTCTTTTTATAAAAGCCTATATAAAAATACCAAAAAATATTATTAGGAGAAACCCACAATTTTGACTCTCATTCGGGGTTTTCAATAACAACACTTTGTACTTAGGTCAAAATTTTCTTTTATGGGAATTGAAAAGCTAATGAATAACAATTTGCCTATTTCACAGAGCACATGAAATTACTTCTAATTTCTCCTATCAACCCAATTAACTAAATTTATTGTTTGAGAAATAACTCAAGGGAATATTAAGAATAAAGATCATTATTAAATTGAATTTAGGCTCTCATTCTGTGGTAGATGTCAGCAAGTCCCTTTAAGGGATATCAACAGACAGATAATAGAAGCCAGTATGTCACCAAAGGCCATTTTGTCCCGCTCATTAAATGCTCTAAAGATATGTATTTTCCAGGTTTCAAGTTTTAGTGGTTAATATGTTTATACTAAAATAGGTCTATTTTGATGCAGAAATAATTTATTGTATACATCACAGAAAGACTGAATATGTGAGTAGGAAACATTAACTTGAATATAATTCTGACAGTTTTAAGTTGGTTTTGGTATTGCTCCCATCTCTGGCATCTCTGAAAGGAAACTGTACTCTATTTTTTTTTTTTTTTCACGTGGTATGAACATTCTGTTTCAGTACTTAAATACCTCTATAGTTTCCTCTTACCAATCAGACAAAGGCTAAAAATATTTAACTTCAGATTCTTTGTGGTGTGTCTACTACCTACCAGTTTAGCACAGATTCATACCACTCCCTTCCACAGACAGTGGTTGTTTCCAATACCCATTCTCCCCTTCTCCATTAGAAATAGAACCATGAGGTCTAGCTGGCACCACCAGTTTTCCAATTATAGTAACTAAACCTGTATCTTAATTAATACAGACATCACATTTTTGAGAGAGAGGAGGAAGTGTACTTGGAGGAAAAAAAAAAAACAACCCTAAGTCTTTAACCCCGAACTTACCCACACCCTCTTTGCTACATTAACCCAGGATCACATCCTGCTCTTGTTTCTTTTCCATCAAAACTCAAAAAGCCATTAGACTTCTTGTTATAAAAATACATGGACAGTATTTCAAAATAAAGTGATTCATGAGTGTAAGCAGTTGCAAGTTAATTCATCTTGAGCTCATACACAATGTATGAAGTAACAAAAGCAACAGAACACCAAGAACTTTGACTTTTAGTTGTTGCTGTTCAGTCACTGAGTCGTGTCTGACTCTTTGCAATGCTGTGGACTGTACCAAGCCAAGATACTCTGTCCTCCACAATCTCCCAGAGTTTGCTCAACTTCATGACTGATTCAGTGATGCTGCCTAACCATCTCATCCCCTGCCACCCCCTTCTCCTTTCGCCTTCAATCTTTCCCAGCATCAGGGTTTTTTCCAACAAGTCGGCTCTTCGTATCAGGTAGCCAAAGTATCAGCTTCGGCATCAGTCCTTCCAACGAGTATTCAGGGTTGATTTCTTTTAGGATTGACTGGTTTGATCTCCTTGCAGTCCACGGAACTCGATCAAGAGTGTTCTCCAGCACCAAAATTTGAAAACATCAATTCTTCAGTGCTCAGTCTTCTTTATGGACCAATTCTAACATCTGTTCATGACTACTGAAAAACCATAGCTTTGACTATATGGACTTTTGTTAGCAAAGTGAAGTCTCTGCTTTTTAATACACTAAGTTTGTCATTCATAGCTTTCCTTCAAGGAGCAAGCATCTTTTAATTTCATGACTGCAATCACCATCTACAGTGATTTTGGAGCCCAAGAAAATTAAATCTGTCACTGCTTCCACTTATGCCCCCCCTTTTTATTAATTTTAAAAATTTTGTTGAAATATAGTTGATTTATAATGTGTTAATTTATGCTGTACAGCAAAGTGATTCAGATACTTACATATAAATATATTATTCTTTTAATATTCTTTTCCATTATGTTCTGTCACAGAATACTGAATATAGTTCGCTGTGCTATACAGCTGTTGTTGTTTAGTTGCTAAGTCATGTCTGACTCTTTGCAATCCCATGGACTGTAGCTCGCTTGGTACCTCTCTCTGTATATGGGGTTCTCCTGGCGTGAATACTGGAATGGGTAGACATTTCCTTCTCCACAATCTCTCCCCTTTTATTTCCCATAAAGTGAGGGGACCAGTGCCATGCTTAGTTTTTTTAATGTTGAGTTTCAAGCCAGTATGTTCACTCTTCTCTTTCACCTTCATCAAGAGTCTCTTTAGTTCCTCTCCTCTGTCTGCCATTAGAGTGGTATCATCTGAGTATCTGAATTGTTGATACTTGTCCCAGCATCTTGATTTCAGCTTGTGATTCATCCAGTCCAGCATGTCACATGATGTACTCTGCATGTAAGTTAAATAAGCAGGGAGACAATATACAGCCTTGATGTACTCCTTTCACAATTTTGAATCAGTTCATTGTTCCATGTCTGGTTCTAACTGATGCTTCTTGACCAGCATACAGATTTTTCAGGAGACAGGTAAGGTGGTCTGGTACTCCCATCTCTTTAGGAATTTCCCACAGATTGTTGTGATCCACACAGTCAAAGGCTTCAGTATGGTCAATGAAGGAGAAGTAGATGTTTTCCTAGAATTCCTTTGCTTTCTCTGTGATCCAACATATGTTGGCAATCTGATCTCTGGCTCCTCTGCCTTTTCTAAGTCCAGCTTGTACATCTAGAAGTTCTCAGTTCATGTACTGTTGAAGCCTAGCTTGAAGAATTTTTGCCTAACCATGCTAGCATGTGAAATGAGCACAACTGTATGGTAGTTTGAATATCCTTTGGCATTAGAATGAAAACTGACCTTTTCAGGCCACGGCTGAGTTTTCCAAATTTGCTGGCGTATTGAATGCAGCACTTTAATAGTATCATCTTTTAGAATTTTAAATAGCTCAGCTGGAATCCTGTCACTTCCATTGCTTTGTTCCTAGTAACGCTTCCTAAGGCCCACTTGTCTTCACACTCCAGAATGTCTAGTTCTAGGTGAGTGACCACACCATCATGGTTCTCCATGTCATTGCAACCTTTCTTATATAGTTCTGCTGTATATTTTTGCCATGTTTTCTTAATCTCTTCTGCATCTGTTAGGTCCTTACTCTTTCTGTTCTTTAGCATGCCCATCCTTGCATTACTTTGTTAACAAAGGTCCGTCTAGTCAAGGCTATGGTTTTTCCAGTGGTCATGTATGGATGTGAGAGTTGGACTATAAAGAAAGCTGAGTGAAGAAGAATTGATGCTTTTGAACTGTGGTGTTGGAAAAGACTCTTGAGAGTCCCTTGGACTGCAAGGAGATCCAACCAGTCCATCCTAATGGAGATCAGTCCTGGGTGTTCATTGGAAGGACTGATGTTGGAGCTGAAACTCCAATATTTTGGCCACCTGATGTGAAGAGCTGACTCACCGGAAAAGACCCTGATACTGGGAAAGATCTCCTCCTGAGGGCAGGAGGAGAAGGAGACAACAGAGGATGAGATTGTTGGATGGCATCACCGATTCAATGGACATGGGTTTAGGTGGACTCTGGGAGTCGGTGATGGACAGGGAGGCCTGGCGTGCTGCGGTTCATGCGGTTGCAAAGAGTCAGACATGACTGAGCGACTGAATTGAATTGAATTGAATTGAATCCTTGCATGAAATGTTCCCTTGATATCTCCAAGTTTCTTGAAGGGATCTCTAGTCTTTCCAGTTCTATTTTTTCCTCTATTTCTTTGCATTGTTCATTTAAGGACTTCTTATCTCTCCTTGCTATTCGCTGGAACTCTGCATTCAGTTGGGTGTATATCATTCCCTTTCTCCCTTGCCTTGCACTTCTATTTGTTTCTTAGCTATTTGTACAAACAACCATTTCACCTTCTTTCATTTCCTTTTCTTGAGGATGGTTTTGGTCATTGCCTCCTGTACAGTGTTACAAACCTCTGTCCATAGTTCTTCAGGTACTCTGTCTACCAGATCCAATCCTTTGAATCTATTTGTCATCCCCAGTGTATAATCATAAGAAATTTGATTTAAGTCATACTTGAATAGCCTAGTGGTTTTCCCTACTTTGCTCAATTTAAGCCTGAATCTTGCAATAAGGAGCTCATGATCTGGGTCACAGTCAGCTCCAGGTCTTATTTTTGCTGACTGCATAGAGCTTCTCCATCTTCAGCTGCAAAGAACATAATCAATCTGATTTCGGTTTGACTATCTGGTGATGTCCATGTGTAGAGTCGTTTCTTGGGTTGTTGGAAAAGGGTATTTGCTACACGCAACATGTTCTCTTAACAAAACTGTTAGTCTTCGCCCTGCTTCGTCATTTTGTACTCCAAGGTCAAATTTGCTGGTTATTCCAGGTATTCTTGACTGCCTACTTTTGCATTCCAGTCCCCTATGATGAAAAGGAAAACTTTTTCTTGCTGTTAGTTCTAGAAGGTGTTGGTCTTCCCTGGTGGCTCAAACAGTATAGAATCTGTCTGCATTGCAGAAGATCCAGGTTTGAACCCTGGGTCAGGAAGATCTCCTGGAGAAGGGAATGGCAACCCACTCCAGTATTCTTGCCTAGAGAGTTCTATGGGCAGAGAAACCTGGCAGGGTACAGTACATGGGGGTCACAAAGAATCAGACATGACTGAGTGGCTTTCACTTTCACTAAAAGATGTTATAGGTTTTCATAGAACAAGTCAACTTCAGTTTCTTTGACATCAGTGGTTGCGGCATAGATGGGTTACTGTGATGTTGAATAATTTGCCTTGGAAATGAAACAAGATCATTCTGTTGTTTTTGAGATGGCACCCAAGTACTGCATTTTGGGCTTTTGTTGACTATGAGGGGCTACTCCATTTCTTCTAAGGGATTCTTGTCCACTTATAATAGATATAATGGTCATCTGAGTTAAATTCGCCCATTCCCATCCATTTTTGTTCACTGATTTCTAAGATGTAAATGTCCAATCTTGCCATCTCCTGATCATGTCTGATATACCTTGATTCATGGACCTAACATTCCAGGTTCCTATTCAATTTTATTCCTTAGAGCGTCGGACTTTACTTTCACCATCAGACATATCACTTTGGCCCAGCCTCTTCATTCTTACTGGAGATATTAGTAACTGTCCTCCGCTCTACAAATCCTCAGAAACTACAATATCCAGTAATGTGGATCAGCACTACTAAAAAGGAAAGATCAGTGGATACCACAGAATCATCATTACAACTAAAGACTCTGCCAGCTGCTCCTAGCAAAAATTCAGCAATACCATATCTCTATGGGGTTATATTCTAGCTTCTTTTTGCATATTTTTCTGGGTTTTGTACATATGTTTATATTTAAGGTAGACATTTAGAAAATTTTTTATACATCTTAACCAATCTTCTTATATTTATCAAATCTAGAGTTGAAAGACCCATCCCCCTCAAATAGATGCCATTAAGAAAATGTATCTGGTAGTCTCCCAAAGCAATAGAAATAAAAACAAAAGTAAACAAATGGACTTAATCAAACGAATAAGCATTTGCATGGCAAAAGAAACCATAAACAATGAAAGACAGCCTACAGAATGGGAGAAAATATTTACAAATGATGTGACTAACAAGGGATTAATTTCCAAACTATATAAATAGCTCATGCAACTTAACAACAAAAAGCTGAACAACCCAATAGAAAAGTGGGCAGAAAACTTAAATAGACTTTTCTCCAAGGAAGACACAATACAGATGACCAATAGGCATATGAAAAGATGTTCCACATCACTAATTATTAGAGAAATGCAAATCAAAACTACAAGGAGGTACCAGCACACACCGGTCAGAATGGCCATCATTAATAAGTCTACAAATTACAAATGCTGGAGAGGATGAGGAGAAATGGGAATCCACCAACACTGTTGGTGAGAGTATAAATTTTTTCAGCCATTATGGAAAATGGTATGGAGATTCCTTTTAAATCTAGAGTAGCCATATGATCAAGCAATCCCACTCCTGGGCATATATCTGAAGAAAACTCCAATTCTAAAAGATACATGCATGCTAGTGTTCATAGCAGCACTATTTACAACAGCCAAAATATGGAAGTGACTTAAATGCCTGATAGATGATTGGATAAAGAAGATGTGGTGTATATACACAATTGAATACTACTCAGCCATAGGGGAAAAACAATGAAACAATGACATTTGCATCAGTGTCCATGGACCTAGAGATTATCATACTGAGTGAAATAAGCCAGATAGGGAAAGACAAATATCATATGATATCATTTATATGTGGAATATTAAAAAATGATAAAAATGAACTTACATGAAGACAAATATTTAAAAGGTAATGATAGAGCACTTTTCACAATTGAAAACTTACCACCTTTAACTTGTGTAAACCTAATGAGTTCAACATCCAGCAAATAAAAAGAAATTCCATTTCAAAACATATCACAGGGAAATCCAAAGAGAAAATGAAACATGAGCAGAGAGAAAAGACATGCTAGCTAAAAGGAAGGAATAATTAATCTAATGGCCTGCCTTCTCAATGGCAAAAATGGAAGGCAGAAGACAAGAGAATTAGTAGCCTCAATCTTCTGAGAGATAAACAACTCTCAATTTAGAATTGTATACTCGAAATAAACACTCAAAAAGGAGAGTTAAAGAAGCACATCTTTAGAAAAACAAAAATTGAGCATTTACTACCAACAGATTCTGTGTTCAGCAAAAATATAAAGGATAGATCTTATAAAGATGAAAATATTTTACCAAAAAGTTCTCAGATTCAAGTTCTAATAAATAAAATATTTTAAAAGAGAATAAATCGAAACAAATATTGAACAAATAACATTTATTCTCAATATAGAGACTAAAAATAATTGAAAGTTGCAACAAACTATAAGCTAATTAATAAAACAGCATGAAATCTAAAAGTGTGGTAATGTGCGCTATAAAATCCTAGAGGAAAACACAGGAGGAACACTGTGACACAAATCGCAGCGATATCTTTTCTGATTTGTCTCCCAGAATGATGGAAATAAAAACAAAAAAAAGCAAATGGGAATTACTTAAACTCAAAAGCTTTTGCACAGCAAAGGAAAGAGTAAACTAAACGTAAAGACAACCCACAGGGTTTCTCTGGCAGCTCAGTAGTAAAGAATCTTCCTGCCAATGCAGGAGACATGGGTTCTATCCCTGATGTGGGAAGATTCCACATGCCATGGAGCAACTAAGCCCATGTGCCATAACTATTAAGCCTGTGCTCTAGAGCCCAGGATTGGCAACTACTGAAGCCCACCCACCTAGAGCCAGGGCTCCATGACAAGAGAAGCCACCACAATGAGAACCTCGTGCACCACAGCTAGAGAGTAGCCCCCATTCACCACAACTAGAGAGAAAAGCCCATGCAGCAACGAAGATCCAGAACAGCCAAAAATAAATGAAAAGAACTGAATGATAGTAAGTCTACCAGCTTAAAGAATACAAGAGGAAAAGCAGGACAAAGAAAAAGCTCAAATTGCTGGTAGAGATTAACCAAAATATATGCAAGTGAACTGATTCTTCTCCTGTTAAAATACATAGATGTCAGACTGGATTTAAGAAAATAGTCCAGCTCTAGCTGTGTATAACGGAAAAGGTAATGGCACCCCACTCCAGTACTCTTGCCTGGAAAATCCCATGGGCAGAGGAGCCTGGTAGACTGCAGTCCATGGGGTCGCTAAGAGCCGGACACAACTGAGCGACTTTCATGCATTGAAGAAGGAAATGGCAACCCACTCCAGTGTTCTTGCCTGGAGAATCCCAGGGACGGGGGAGCCTGGTGGGCTGCCGTCTATGGGGTTGCACAGAGTCGGACACGACTGAAGTGACTTAGCAACTGTGTATAAAAGCCATACTTGAAACATGAAGACACAGACAAGTGGGAAAGGATGAAAAAAATGATATACCTGAAAAGTGTTAATTAAATGAAAGCTGGTGATGTTAATTTATACTGCACAAATCTAAGTTAAGGCAAAAAGCATTACTAGAAATAGAGTAGGGCCTTCCCAGGTGGCTCTAGTGGTAAAGAATTCACCTGCCAATTCAGGAGACAAGAGACACAGTTTCGATCCCTGGGTGGAGGAGATCTCCTGGAGTAGGAAATGGCAAGCCACTCCAGTATTCTTGACTGGTAAATTCCATAGGCAAACGAGCCTGGTGGGCTACAGTTCCTGGGGCTGCAAAGAGTCAAACACAGCTGAACACACACACATGAATAGAGAAGTTCACTGAATAATAATCAAACAAACTTTTAGTTCAACAGAAGGATATAACAATTCTAAGCTTTTAGACACTAATAATAACATAACTTGAATTCTGTTATGTTAGTAAAATAATTATACCACTAATAAAATTTTAAAAATAACTTGTCAGTGGAAAAAATCAATAGATTAATATCCATATGCAAAGCTGTCCCTTAATGCCGTTTTACAGGTTATTATCTGTTTTGATTCTCAACGCTATTTAGCCTCATCAGGTAGGTTGTGGGCTGTTCTCTATTTTTCTATGCCAGGATTAGAATCACCTCCCTCAAATGTTCGCCAGAATTTATCTCTAAAACCCTCTGTGCATAGCATCTTCCTTCTATGAAGATTTTTTAAAACTGTTTACTGGTTTTAATACATACAGATCGACTCACAATTTCTATTTTGTCTTGAGTCAATTTCATTTATTATTTTATGAAAAGAACCATTTCTTCAGAGTTTTAAAAAACTGGGGCATCAGAACATTTTAAAAAATCTCTGCTGTAGCTGCAAACTTTCATCCTTTAAAGTGTTGCTTTGAACCTTATCTTTTGTTTTAGTGATCAGACTGTCCAGAATTGTCCATTTTTTGATCTCTTGGAAAACCAGTTTTTAACTTTGATGTCCTTTTCTAGCTCATTATCTTCTGCATTTATTTTCACTTTCTTCTTCTACTTTCTTTGAGTTTATTTGTTCGTTCTTTACCAGCATTTTAAGATAAATACCTAGCTCATTAATCTTTCTCATAAAGTGTTTCACTCTAAAAATTTCCCACTACATAGCATTTACCAACATTTCCAAAGTTTTGAGTTTAAACTTTTTCTTTATTCTGTAATTCTAAGTAATTTTTAGTTTCCAATTTGTTTTTTTCTTTAACTCATGCACTATTAAAATGTTTTTAATTTCCAAAATTATCTTTGTTTTGTTCTGTATGTATATACATGAGTGTGAATTTTATTTTTATTTTTTAATATTAATTTAATTATGGTCAGAGATGGAATTCCATGTGAAATCAATTCTTTGGAAATTACTCTAACTTCCTATATGGCCAAAGCATTGTTGTATTTTGGTTGATGTTCCGTGTAACTTGAAAAGAACTGGGTCCAGGGTTTTTATTAATTCATAAGGTCAGTATTTACCAAACTTTCTATATGATAAGAGTCATTTGAGGCTCTTTTTAAAAATACAGCTTCTGAATCTCTCTTCTGGAAATTCTCATTCAATAAGCCAGATCAGAGAAGTTTGGGAAATCCTGCAGTGAGCTAAGCAATTTTGTTGTTCCATTTAGATTTTCCTTATTTGTACTGATCTATGTCAATCTGATTTATCACTTATTGAGATAACTGTGTTCAATTATTTCAGTAAGCACGTAGATTTTTAAATTTTTGCTTTTAATTTTGTCAGCTTTAAATATATGCATTACACACACACACACACACACACACACACACACACACACACACTCACCCACCTATCCATTTGGTAGGTCTATTAAATTCTCTTCAGCTTCAGTTCAGTTCAGTTCAGTTGCTCAGTCATGTCCGACTCTGTGACCCCATGAACCGCAGCACGCCAGGCCTCCCTGTCCATCATCAACTCCCAGAGCCTACCCAAACTCATGTCCATTGAGTCGGTGATGCCATCCAACAATCTCATCCTCTGTAGTTCCCTTCTCTTCCTGCCCTCAATCTTTTCCAGCATCAGGGTCTTTTCCAGTGAGTCAGCTCTTCGCATCAGGTGGCCAAAGTGTTGGAGTTTCAGCTTCAACATCAGTCCTTCCAATGAACACCCAGGACTGATCTCCTTTAGGATGGACTGGTTGGATCTCCTTGCAGTCCAAGGGACTCTCAAGAGTCTTTTCCAACACCACAGTTCAAAAGCATCCATTCTTCTGCATTCAGCTTTCTTTGTAGTCCAACTCTCACATCCATACATGACCACTGGAAAAACCATAGCCTTGACTAGACAGACCTTTGTTGACAAAGTAATGCCTCTGCTTTTTAATATGCTGTCTAGGTTGGTCATAACTTTCCTTCAACAAGTAAGAGTCTTTTAATTTCATGGCTGCAATCACCAACTACAGTGATTTTGGAGCCCCTCAAAATAAAGTCAGCCACTGTTTCCACTGTTTTCCCATCTATTTGCCATGAAGTAATGGGACCGGATGCCATGATCTTAGTTTTCTGAATGTTGAACTTTAAGCCAACTTTTCTACTCTCCTCTTTTACTTTCATCAAGAGGCTCTTTAGTTCTTCTTCACTTTCTACCATAATGGTGCTTATATGCCATCAAAATATGGCCAAACCTGGAGGCCTTAATGCCAGTATCAAAACCCTCTACTGGAAAAGACAATCCATAGAGCTGATACATAAAATATTGGTATCATTCAAAGGGATAGAAATGAAGCATCTCCCTTAATTCAGTGGTATATTAATACAAAGAGCATTCAATTCAGTTTAGTCGCTCAGTCATGTCCGACTCTTTGCGACCCCATGAATCGCAGCATGCCAGGCCTCCCTGTCCATCACCAACTACCGGAGTTCACTCAGACTCATGTCCATCAAGTCAGTGATGCCATCCAGCCATCTCATCCTCTGTCGTCCCCTTCTCCTCCTGCCCCCAATCCCTCCCAGCATCAGAGTCTTTTCCAATGAGTCAACTCTTTGCATGAGGTGGCCAAAGTACTGGAGTTTCAGCTTTAGCATCATTCCTTCCAAAGAAATCCCAGGGCTGATCTCCTTTAGAATGGACTGGTTGGATCTCCTTGCAGTCCAAGGGACTCGCAAGAGTCTTCTCCAACACCACAGTTCAAAAGCATCAATTCTTCAGCGCTCAGCTTTCTTCACAGTCCAACTCTCACATCCATACATGACCACTGGAAAAACCATAGCCTTGACAATACAAAGAGAAAGATTAAGCATTTTACAGGATTTATGAGTTTTCTGCTTCCATAGGTATTGTTTCTAGATTCATAGAAGAGTTCTTTGCATTGAAGACTTATTTATGGCTCTGTATTCAGCCAAAATATTGTATAGTAATTAGACTTCATTTAAAATAAATAAATTTAAAAAAAAGAAATAGCTTATTTTCAGAATAGTATCTTGTTTGCACTAATGTGTCTACTTAGAAAGAGGAGGAAAGCTTGTGTGTGTCACTAGGGTCTACATTATTCTGGCAATTTCTCTAAATGTGTTCTTGGAAGACCATGCAGCCTGCTTCTCTTATTCCACATCTGAGATACTCCCCTCTGAAACATCCTGTTGGTGATTATGTAGACCCAGCTGTGGAGAGTGGTTTACTGGAAATGTTTGTAAAACAATTAAAACTTTCATCATGCCTCCTAACCTCCTGTCTTCTTAACATTAAAACCACCCTTTGTAATTTCCTTGTTTTTCTCACATTGACTGGATCTGCAGGGAACATTTATTTATGCCGTAGCAAACACAGTTTAACTGGTAGTTTGGCTGACAGAACAGCTTTGTTTCTATGCTTGTGTAACCCCCACTTCTGACAGCAGAAGTTGAGAAACAAGTCTTCTTAGCAAACTGCCTTTGCAATGTCAGAAGACAGAGCCATCTTGTTATTTCAGGAATTAAAATTGGTGGAGGGTTACTTCATTTTTCATTTATTGACTTAAGGACGAATAACCCAATGTAATATTACTTCAGAAATCAATAGATGTAACACTGTAGTTAACTTTCAAACAATAAAAATAAAGTTAAAAAAACAACAACTGTTCTTTCATCTGGTAGCAGTGGCTTTAGGGCACTATAAATTGTCCTGCAGGACCTTCATAGGGCCCACAAAGACTGAGAAGAGTAATGAGGCATGTCTATCCAGAGAGAGGCTAGATAAACATGGTTTAAGATTAAATTGCTTCCCAGCAAAGCAAGAGTTATTAGATCACCTTTTGCAGAATCAGTCATTTTTATAAATACAGATACAGAACAAGTAAATCATTGGACATTCTTCTTCAACTAGAAACAGGGTGGTTTGCAATTGCTATTGCAGGGGGTCTTGGTTTATAAAAGAAACAAAAAATTAAAACCCAGCAACCAAATGAAAACTGTGAAGGCTCTTCTCCTCTTAGATAATTCTGCTTCAGATACTTCTGGACTTTTAAGGGGAAACAATGTTCTGTTGTGAAAATCCATTTTTGGGCTATTTTTCATCTTGTTTTTAACTCCCTCATAGCATTGTTCAAACCACTGTCCCCAGAACAAAAGAGATGTAACACCACTTTTTAAATGACACTGTCTTCCTAGTTCCCTGTTAGGCCCTTAGCAATACACATCATTCTCTGTATTCTGTATTTTGAGCAGGAAATTATTAAAAAGGAGTTCATGATCTTTGTACCATCCACTGAATGTAAATCTTAAGTGGCACTTGAAGCCAGTATCAACCCCTTTGGTAGCAGTCATCTTTGTAAGCTGTACCATCCTGGTGAAATGTAGGAGGAAGAGGAAACTGAGAGGAAGCCTCTGGGTCTTTCTAAAGAATGAGTGGACCTTACAGCCAGAGAGCCAAGCTACGGGTTAATTTAGTCCTTCTGTTTCCTACAAGTACACCGCAAGCTTGTTTTTACATTTTTCATGTGCTTGATGAGTATCTGTCTTTATACCAGAGGCCCTTAATAGGTTTCTACAGGAAGACAAGTGACTTAGGAGATGGATTACATTAATTTAGGAGTGTGCAAGCTTGGCCCTGTCCTGCTGTATCCCTGTGTGATCTTGAGCCTTGAGTTCTCCAAAGATAGGGAAACTAATCCTTACCAGCTGCTTTTGGGGAGGGGGAGATCAAAAGTATAAAGTAACTGAGCTCCTCATTAACAAAAATCATCTATCAATGTGTATTACTCATTATGGAAAAGAATTAGCCTGTCCACAATTTGGTTTCATTTTGCTTTTGATTAATTGTATCATGTATTGTCAACCAGGACTCCACAAGGAAATGCAATTAGCATCATCAATGTTAATGATGACTGAGAGTTGACAGGAGCCAGATGTCTATACAGAATTCAGGGGAAATAAACTTATGTTCTAGTTTAAAGGAAGTAGCAATTGCTCAATTTCCCTGAAATGTTAAACTTTAAAGAGCTGACTTATAAAGAAGTCAAAAACAAGAAGTCAAGATGATAAAGAAGTGAAAAAAATGTATACACAAAGAAAAATTAAAGAAATAAAATATTTGACAGGAAAAATAGAGAACTGAGATTGAAAAGTAATAATGGTTTGCAATCCTATAAGGACTCCATGTTTTGGGGCCAAGTTAAGCAATTCTGGGCTTGTTTTCTCTTGTTTCTCTCTCCCATGTTTACTCTTTTGAACAGGCCCAAGCCACGCCTTTCATTTCTTCATTTATGTACTTCTTTAATATATTTTTATTATCTGCTGTATATAAAATCTATGCCATGTGTGTGAGTGATAGAAAAATACACATGACATAGTCACCTGTTCTCAAAGGATACAAAGTCTCAGTAAGAAGAAAAAGACATGAACACAAACCACTCCTACTTAAGGAAGTATGAGAAAAACAAACACAAGAGAGACAGGAAAGGAAAGGAGTTTATTTCCTTTCCAGCCAGACTTCAAAGGAAGTCTTTGAAAAAAGTTGTTTCCATCTGACTCATGCTTATTTCCCATCACTACTGAAAAACTCATTAATTCTTATCCAGATAAATTGAGTAATGTTGAAATTAAGATAAATTGGTATAACAGCACTAAGTTTCAGATTATCTCCATTTCTTCCAAGCAGAAAAAACATTCCGTGCTCTTGGCTGGTCTCTCTTTTGAGAAGTCACTCTTCAGCTCCCCTAGACATGTCCTACTAAACAAGTGTCACTTCTTGTGCACTGGCTTGGGTTGCAATCCTTATAAACCTTGATACTTTAATGACTTCCTGCACTCCATACTGGATCTTGTTTGGGAAATAACACTAAAGATTAATGTTACTTTCCATCTGCATTGATCACTTCTCAAAGTTGTGTTGGAAGCCTAAATGATCAAGTCAGGTTATGCCCATGGTGATATGAGGAACAAAGGAAATTTAGTCACTAAGCCTCTGCATGAGAGCAGGACTTGATAAAACGAAGACACCTCCTCCCAAAAGGATGGGGACATAGACTGCATGTCAAGTATTTAGGGATTACAAATTTTTTCCCTTTCATAAAAGTCTTTCTTACTCCTTTTTGACAGGAAGAAATGGCAAGAGAAATAAATCAGTACAGTTGTTTTTCCAGAATAACAATAACATGCTTTCTTTGGACTTTGTTCATAACCTCACTGAACACTCACATCAATAAACTGAGAGACAAAGTCTTCTCATAGAAAAAATATACAGTGTGCCCAGAAATAAACCCACGCATATGTAGTCAACTAATCTTTGTCAAGAGCACTAAGAATGCACGAAGAAAAGATAATTTCTTCAATAAAGATAGTTTCTTTTTTTCAGCAGGAAAAACTGAATATCCACATGCAAGAGAATGAAATTGAACACTTATCTTACATTATACACAAAAACCAACTCAAAATGGATTAAACCGTAAGTGTAAGACCTGAAGAAAAACATAAGACTCCTAGAAGAAAACATAAGGAAAAATCTGCTTGATAATGATTGTCTTGGCTATGATTTTCTTTTTGGGGGGATATGCAAAAGTACAGAAAACAAAAGCAAAAATAAACAAGTGGGACTATATCAAACTAAAAAGCATCTTTACAGCAAGTAAACAATCAGAAAAATGAAAAGATGACCTAGAAAGTAGGAGAAAGTGTCTGCGTACTCTATCTGATAAGGGGGTAATATCTAAATATATAAGAAACTTATACAGCTCAATAGCAAAAAACAAAACAAAACTGATTTTAAAGTGAGAAGAGGACCTAAACAGACATTTTTGCAAAGAAGATAAACGAATGGAAGATATACAAGATATCTATATTTCAATAGATGTATGAAAAGGTGCTCAACATTGCTACTCATCAGGGAAATGCAAACCTAAACCACAGTGATAAATCTCCATATACCTGTTAAGATAGCTGTCATCATAAGATAAGACAAATGCTGGTGATAATGAGGCAGAAAGGAGAAACGTGTATGCTGTTGCTGAGAATATAAATTGGTACAGGCATTATGAAAAATAGTCTGAAGACACGGCAAAAAATTAAAAATAGTACTATCACATGATCCAGCAATTTCACTTCTGGGTGTGTGTTTGAAAAAATAAAATCACTGTCCCAAAGGGCTCTCTGCACTCCTACATTCATTGCAGCATTATTCACAATAGCCAAGACACGGTCACAACCTAAATGTCCATCAGCAGATGAATGGATAAAGAAAATGTGGTATATGTATACAGTGGAATAATACTGAGCCATAACAAAGAAGAAAATCTTGCCATTTGTGACAACATGGATGAACTTGGAGGGTATTATGATAGATGAAACAAACCAGACACAAAAGGGCACATACTGTATTATTTTACTTATATGTGGAGTCTAAGAGGTTGAGCTCATAGGATGAGAAGGTGGTAACCAAGGCTGGGGGTGGGGAAAATAGAGAGAGATTGATCAAAGGGAATAAACTTTCAGTTATAAGATGAATGTGTTCTAAAGATCTAATGTACAGCATGGTGACTATAGTTAATAATCATCAAGTTTTACATCTTAGAGCATATTGTACAACCTAACTATATATAATTTTTATTTGCCAATCATACTTCAATAGAGCTGAAAATAAGAAGAAAAACATACAATGTCATGTGAAAGGTGCTATAAAAAAGCCAGAAAGGCAGAGAAAATCATGAAATAAGGCAAATCATTCTCTTTGGGAGGGTTTTCTTCCATGAAAGAGTCATTCTTCTCCTTTGTGAAGTTGATACTTCTTCTCTTTGAATTAAATAAGAAATTTTTGTGTGTTGAAGCTAAAGCATTATTATTTGTTGAGTGCCTATTTCACGGTAAGCATTTATATGCTTTATTTAATCCTTATATCTACTGTGCAATATTACCCTCATTTCACTGGAGAGAAAATAGAGGTTCCGTGAATATCTTGATTCAGGGTGTCAGATTAGTAAGTGCTGGAGGCACAATACATACTCAGGACTGTCTCACTTGAAATTTGTACACGTTCCTGTAGGTCATAAAGCCACAAGTCATAATGCCTTCAGGATAATGGCTTTACCTTAATCCTTGGGAGTTAGTTGTGGTCACAGTGGAAGGCAATTTAAAAATCGAGGAAAATCATACAGTTCTCCAAAAGTGGACATAAAATGAAGAGGATGGCTTGCTAGCAATTAAAATTTGATGCTTATTAATACATCATGCATCAATTTTCTAAACTCTATTGAAAATGTTGAAGTGTGGAGCTCATGTCCTCCTATACTCTTTTCTGGCCTTGTATATTTGTTCTGGAGTGCTTCCAGGAACAGTCACTGAAAGGACTCTGGTGTTTGTGATGTTTCTGAGGAGTTTGGCAAGGCTCAAGTTCATGAGCTGTCTGTATTTTGGCTATCGTTGTTCTGCTGACCTGCTCTCATTGGCTTTTGACTTTCCTGCCTGGAGTTCCATTCTCTCCATGACATTATACTTGACTTTACACAAATCACTTAACCTTTTACAATTTCTGCTTCAAAAGAAACAGGATGGAAATCATCTTCAGAGTTCCTGTAGCCCTAAAATTTCATAAACTAAAAGTTAACATTCTCTTTTTATTTTTATAGAACAGATTTTTATGGATTAATTTTGGTTGGCTAAACAGTTATTTTTAGAATTTTCAGTGAAATTCCAGCAACCCTGGAACAAGTGTGAAGATTTTCAAGTTGGTTATTCATCTATTGTGAAAAAATAGATTATTCAATGTTTGTAAATTCAGTTTATTAATTTAAAATTAACTTGCATAACCATTAAATATGTAATATCAGGTTAAAAATAAGCCCCTGTTTAAGTCCATAGTGATTTAGTTGAACACAAATCTATTTTTTGAGGATTAAAGACAGCACACTCTAAACTGTAATATTATGTAGTCTAAATATAAAACTAAGCAATTAAGATAAGGTGAAAAACTCTTTATGATCTTCATGTAAGGTTTTATTTCTTTTTTTCTTCCCTTTTTAAAAAAATATTTTGCTTGTCCTCACTGAAAAAAATATTAAGAACATCTTACCTGTATAGTCTTTCAGTTCAGTTCAGCTTAGTTGCTCAAAAGTGTCTGACTCTTTGCGACCCCATGAATTACAGCATGCCAGGCCTCCCTGTCCATCACCAGCTCCCGGAGTCCACCCAAACCCATGTCCATTGAGTCGGTGATGCCATCCAATCATCTCATCCTCTGTCGTCCCCTCCTCCTCCTACCCTCAATCTTTCCCAGCATCAGGGTCTTTTCCAGTGAGTCAGCTCTTCACATCAGGTGGCCAAAGTATTGGAGTTTCAGCTTCAACATCAGTCCTTTCAATGAACACCCAGGACTGATCTCCTTTAGGATGGACTGGTTGGATCTCCTTGCAGTCCAAAGGAATCTCAAGAGTCTTCTCCAACACCACAGTTCAAAAGCATCAATTCTTCAGCACTTGGCTTTCTTTATAGTTCAACTCTGACATCCATACATGACCACTGGAAAAAACCATAGGCTTGACTAGATGGACCTTTGTTGACAAAGTAATGTCTCTGCTTTTGAATATGCTATCTAGGTTGGTCATAACTTTCCTTCCAAGGAGTAAGCGTCTTTTAATTTCATGGCTGCAGTCACCATCTGCAGTGATTTTGGATCCCAGAAAAATAAAGTCAGCCACTGTTTCCACTCTTTTCTCATCTATTTCCCATGAAGTGATGGAACTGGATGCCATGATCTTCGTTTTCTGAATGTTGAGTTTTAAGCCAACTTTTTCTCTCTCCACTTTCACTTTCATCAAGAGGCTCTTTCATTCTTCTTCACTTTCTGCCATAAGGGTGGTGTCATCTGCATATCTGAGGTTATTGATATTTCTCCCAACAATCTTGATTCCAGCTTGTGCTTCCTCCAGCCCAGCGTTTCTCACAATGTACTCTGCATATAAGTTAAATAAGCAGGGTGACAATATACAGCCTTGACATACTCCTTTTCCTATTTGGAACCAGTCTGTTGTTCCATGTCCGGTTCTAACTGGTGCTTCCTGACCTGCATACAGGTTTCTCAAGAGGCAGCTCAAGTGGTCTGGTATTCCCATCTCTTTCAGAATTTTCCACAGTTTATGGTGATCCACACAGTCAAAGGCTTTGGCATAGTCAATAAAGCAGAAATAGATGTTTTTCTGGAACTCTCTTGTTTTTTCAATGATCCAGCTGATATTGGCAATTTGATCTCTGGTTCCTCTGCCTTTTCTAAAACCAGCTTGAACATCTGAAAGTTCACAGTTCATGTATTGTTGAAGCCTGGCTTGGAGAATTTTGAGGATTACTTTACTAGTGCGTGAGATGAGTGCAATTGTGTGGTAGTTTGAGCATTCTTTGGCATTGCCTTTCTTTGGGATTGGAATGTATAGTCTTTATGGTTTGCAAAACACTTCCATATGTAGCAGAGCCACATCTTATTGGGAATTATGTCCTAAAGTCATTTCATAAAGTGAAAAATTACATATGGATAAAATTACCCATGAAAATATTAACCCATGAAGGATGGTATGCATGATTTTATACATTTAAAATATATAATACATATGTATGAAGGTAATATCTGTAGTATAAATTATGCAGTTAAAAATAGTATACACAATTCATTTCTAAATTGTATAAAAGAGGCACATAGTTACGTATTTTAATTTGTAGGAGAATGCATATTATTTGTAAGCATAAATGTAAAATGATGCCACTCCACTGTTTGGATTTCACATCTGTAGCCCGTAGGTGAGCTGCTGCTGCTACTGCTAAGTCACTTCAGTCAGGTCCGACTCTGTGTGACCCCATAGATGTCAGCCCACCGGGCTCTCCTGCCCCTGGGATTCTCCAGGCAATAACACTGGAGTGGGTTGCCATTTCTTTCTCCAATGCATGAAAGTGAAAAATGAAAGGGAAGTCATTCAGTCGTGTCTGACTCTTAGTGATCCCATGGACTGCAGCCTACCAGGCTTCTCCATCCATGGGATTTTCCAGGCAAAAGTACTGGAGCGGGGTGCCATTGCCTTCTTCGATAGGTGAGCTGCAGATTACTATATCTACATAACTATATAAAGAAAAATGTGGCTTGGAGTAGTGTTAAAACTTTTCTAAAGCCTCAAAGCTAGTAAGCTGCAAAGCTACAATTCAGATCTTTAAAACTTCAGGGGCTATTGTCTTTCTACTACCTCATATTTGGCTCTTTATTTATTTCACTTTCTGTTTGAAGTATATAAACTTATTTTTCAACTTCACTGAATTTTTCAGGTTTTTTTTTTCACTACAATTTTTTTTTCTCAAATAAATTTCTTCTCCATGTCATCCATTTCACTGATAATTCAGAATGAGAAAAGTGCTATTATATTTGATAAGAAAAATCTATTAATTAGAATGAATTTGACTCACCCATGGACTCACATTCTAAATTTCCTATTATGCTACTTTAAATGTGTGAGACATTTTTGGGGAAACTTTTTGATTACTTATAGTTCCACTTCTGAAACAAGAGTAGGTGAAGTAGGTATTTAACTGCAGGTAAAAAAGGTCACTATTTCCTCAAGTCTGGCCCAAAACTAGTTTTAAAATTTCTAAGCAAATGTGGGTCAGTCTATGTGAATAACATCTTGATTCTTATCTATTGATATATCAAGACTCATTTCAAGAGAAACTTTGTGTTTAACCCCACGCAATGCCTTTTGCTTTCTTGGTCATTTGTTTACTTCTATTGTTCTCTTAGAAATAATAGCAGTTTGTATGCTTTGGAGGTGCACATTGTACTTAAAGAGATGGCTTATGAGAAAACCAATTTTGGTCTGCCCCAAGACCAAGACATAGAGTTATAAACCTTGACCACAATTCATATCAATTAAGAGTCTGGATTTACAGACTAGGTAGAATCACACCCTAACCTCCTTAGCCATTATTTTCCCCCTAGGAAGTAGCATAGCAGCAGATTTGAAATGTAGATTAAATAAATAATGCAGTTGTAAATGTATTAAGGTGAAAGTTATAAATATATTAATTGACTAAGTGTTGGAAATCAAGAAATTGTGTTTATGGGATTTTTTCTTATTCCAACAGCTTGTATGTTGCTTTTCCAAAGCAGAGCACACACACTATCATTTTAACTCTTTCTCTTTTTATCTTCCTATACATTGAACCACACAGACATTTCTAAACTTAATAACTGTCTCAACCTATTATTTTTCAGAAGAGAAGTTGAGTTCTCCCAGTGGCAAATAATCTCCCTGGGAACATCCAGAGTGGGGCTAGAGTGAAATTTTTATTAATTATTGATTCATGAAGAGGTAATGAGAACCTCCTGTGTGTCAGGAATTTTTGGTCTTTTTTTTTTTAACCACACTGCTCCTAGGACAACTGGTATGATTGCAGTTTTATTAGAAATGTGAAATAATAAGTGAATGGTACAAGACTTTGAGGCTTCCTCCATGACTCAGTGGTAAAGAATTTGTCTGCCAATGCAGGAGACACAGAAGATGCAGGTTCAATCCCTGGGTCAGGAAGGTCCCCTGGAGGAGGGCATGGCAACCCACTCCAATATTCTTGCCTAGAAATATTGAACAGAAGAGCTTAGCAAGCTACAGCCCATAGGCTTATAAACATTCAGAAATGACTGAACACACACACACATATGAGAGATTTCAGGTCTTGGTTAATGCGAGAGACTTGCTGATGATAATTCCCGGGAAGAGAATTCCCAGGAGTTGCCTTTCTTGCTGCCAGACTGAAGATAGGCAAGAATAGATGGTAAAAAGGAAATCTGGGGCAAGTAAAACTTTACTCTCTCACTATGTGTTTTCTTTGGAAGAAAAAAACATTCCATGGCCCCAAAAGTTGGCAATTAATGAAAAAAGAGAAAAAACATACAAGGAAGCACAGGAATTGTAGATTGTGTCCTCTTAGGGCCAGCTTCTTGGGCATGAGATCTATACAGCCGCTCAGAACCACATTTAAAAGGTTCCCTGTGCCTAATTTCATGCTGTGCAGGTGCCATCTTGGAATTCTCAATAAATTTTCAACAGGGGGTCCCAGATTTCAACTTTTCACTGGGCCAAAAAAATTAGGTAGCCATCCCTGCTCTTCTCTTTGCAGGGTCTCTTCTGCCTAGCTTGTACACAATTCTGACTTTCCTCACCCTCTCCTGCTCTCTTTGAAGTGGGCCCCACTGCCAGGACCAGCTTCTTTCATCCAAACACATCCTTAATGTAGATTAGGTTTGCATAATAAATTCTCCCTCTGGAATTCAGCTTTAGATAGACTCATTTGGGAAAATGGAATACTGATTGATATACAACTGGATTTTTCTATTTAGTAATATTTTGACAAGGCTCTCAAGAGTTCCTTGGACTGCAAAGAGATCCAACCAGTC
Organism: Bos grunniens; assembly: GCF_055505025.1. Classification (NCBI taxonomy): domain Eukaryota; kingdom Metazoa; phylum Chordata; class Mammalia; order Artiodactyla; family Bovidae; genus Bos; species Bos grunniens. Next base: position 69,824,285 of record NC_141168.1, on the reverse strand, counting down.
CATTCTAAAGGAAATCCATCCTGAATATTCATTGGAAAGATGCTGAAGCTGAAACTCCAATACTTTGGCTACCTGATGCAAAGAACTGACACGTTGGAAAAGACCCTGATTCTGGGAAAGATTGAAGGCAAGAGGAGAAGGGGATGACAGAGGATAGGATGGTTGGATGCCATCACTGACTCAATGGACATGAATTTGAGTAAGCTCTGGGAATTGGTAATGAACAGGGAAACCTGTCATGCTGCAGTCCATGGGGTCGCAAAGAGTCGGACATGACTGAGTGACTGAACTGAACTGAATATTTTGAAAATCTACTTTTGTAGCAGTGAATATCTGCCTTGTTCTTTTTTAAACCAGTAAAATCCATATATAACCCAGACGATAAGCCCATTGTGAACTCCCTAACTCCTAGAAATCTGGTCAAATTTGGTCCAAACCCCAATTTCAGCATCCTGTGAGAGAAATTTCATGGTTTCCTCTAGGTCCTGTGCATATCTTTAGGATCTTCATTTGGCTGTCTTTGTGCTGTGTTAGTTCAGGACAAAGGTCTGCCTGCTTCATCAGTTTCACAAAATGTCTGATAATATACATTTTGTGATTTGTGTGTGTATTTTACTAAAGATTTGAGGAGACTAGGGCTGGAGGGAGAAGTTCTTGAAAGGGAATAAACAGTTCTCTGCAATATAGCTGATCTTTGTTCTCCATTTCTCCCATCTCCCTTCTTTCTCCAAAGTAACAAGTGCACATTTGCTCTTGTTTTACAATAAAAATGTTCATCAGTATCAATATTCTACCCAAAGCACTTCCCCCATCAAACATTGTTTCCATCCTAAGAGAAATGTTTGTTAAAAGCATTTTTATAACAACAGCCTGAATAGTTAGCAGTAGTTTTCCCAGAAAGGTGGAAATGCAGAGACATTTTCCTTAAAACTTACTTTTTATGTTTTTTGGAATGTTTATACAAAATTATCATCCAAAGACTTGCCTTTTTCAAACTGGGCTTGAATATGTATTTCAGATATTACTGCAGTGTATTTTTGTTGAATTATAGTTGCTTTACAATGTTGTGTTAGTCTCTGCTGTACAGCGAAGTGAATTAACCATATGTATACATATATCTCCTCTTCCTTGGGTTTCCTTCCCATTTAGGTCACTGCAGAGCATTGAGTAGAATTCCCTGTACTATACAGTAGGTTCTCATCAGTTGTCTATTTTATACATAGTAACGTATTTATGACAATCCCAATCTCCCAGTCCATCTCACCCTTCTCTTCCCCACTTGGTATCCATACATTTGTTCTCTACATCTGCGTCTCTGTTTCTGCTTTGCAAAGAAGCTCATCCATACCATTTTTCTAGATTCCACATATATATATTAATATACAGTATTTGTTTTTCTGACTTCAGTCTGTATAACAGTCTCGAGGTCCATCCATGTCTCTGCTAATGGCATAATTTCATTCTTCTTTATGTCTGAGTAATATTCCACATATATATATATATGTATACACACCATCTTCCCTGGTGGCTCAGACGGTAAAGCGTCTGCCTACAATGCGGGAGACCTGGGTTCAATCCCTGGGTCAGGAAGATCTCCTGGAGGAGGAAATGGCAACCCACTCCAGTATTCTTGCCTGAAAAATCCCATGGACGGAGGAACCTGGTTAGGCTATAGTCCATGGGGTCACAAAGAGTCCGACACGACTGAACGACTTCACTCATATACACACCATATCTTCTTTATCCATTCCTCTCTTGATGTATATTTAGATTGCTTCCATGTCTTGGCTATTGCATATAGTGCTGCAACAAATATTGGGGTGCATTTATCTTTACGAATTATAGTTTTATCTGGGTATATTCCTAGGGATGGGATTTGGGGCCATATGATAACTCTATTTTTAGTTTTTTAAGGAGCCCCGTACTGTTCTCCACAGTGTCTGTATCACTCTACATTCCCACCAACAGTTTAAAAGGGTTCCCTTTTCTCCACACCCTCTCCAGTTTTTATTGTTTATAGATTTTTTGATGATGGCCATTCTGACTGGTATGAGGTAATACTTCATTGTGGTTTTGATTTGCATTTCTCTAATAATTAGTGATGTTGAGCATCTTTTCATGTGTTTGTTGGTCATCTCTATGTCTTTGGAGAAATGTCTATTTACTAATAGACTTTCTTCCCATTTTTTGATTGGTTTGTTTTTTGATATTGAGCTATATGAGCTGTTTGTATATTTTGGAGATTAATCCCTTGTCAGTTGCTTCATTTGCAAATATTTTCTCCCATTGTGAAGGTTTTCATCTTATTTATTATTACTGCCTTATTCTGAAGTTCTTTGTAATCTTTTTTTTCTTTCTCTTCTAAAAATATTTGTTTGTTATGAAAGAAGCTGCTTTTCTGTGGGTCACAGAGAAACATTTTTTATTTCATCTTAAGAAAAGAGTGAATGAATTTCTGCACCTTTCATTTGTAGAAGTTTTGTGGGAAAATATATTATAGTGAAAGCAATATTAGAAAACCCTTAAACCATCAGTTCCCACTACAACGTGTACTCATTTAATATTTTTCATAAATATCGTATTTTGAAGGGATGCTTACATGAGCTGGTGATGTATTTTCAATTCATTGATCACCTTTGTACTGATTTATTTCGACTCCATTGATATGTGCTACTTAATTACAAATATGCATAGAATAATGTATGGGTTTCATCTCGTTATACAAATAACTTTCCCAAAGAGCATTGTTTATGAGAGTCAAGCACTCTGTTTAGAGTCAGAAAGAGTGATTTATATACTGTTCTGCACTAACCAGTACTTCATGCATGGATGGTCATTTCTCTCTCTTAATTGAAAACTAGCCAATTAGCCTACATATAATTAGTTTGCACATCAAGCAGATGAGCTATTGAAGAAAAACAGCATCTAATGTAGTATCAATTAAGGGTCAATCTGCTGAAGTAAACAAGCTCATACAGGCTTCTCTGCTCCAAAGAAAAAGGAGAAATAGTTTTTAAAATACAGTTACAAATTCGTAATAACCTTATACCATATCTAAAAACTAACTTAAATCATAGGCTTAAAATTACCAAGCTTAAAAAAAAATAAGAGAAAAATCTTTGTGAACATAAGTGAGTCAAAAAATTTTAGAGATACAACACCAAACATAATCCATAAATGAATATATTAAAAAATTGGGATTTGTCAAAAATTTTAAAACTCTTCTCTTTGAATGACATTAAGACAATGAAAAGATAAGTCATAGGTTAGGAGAAAATATTTGCAAATCATGTAGTTAATTGTAGCATCTAGAATGTATAAAGAATCTAAAATCCCAACAATAAGGAAACAATAACCCAAATTTTAAATAATCGGCAGAATATTTGAGCAGATACTTCACAAAAAAAAAATTTTTAAAAAGCATATGGAATGCAAATAAGCATATGAAAAGATGTTCAGCCTCCTGAGTCATTGTCATCGCAGTCGCATCTAAATCTGCAACCCTGTGGACTTTGCAACCCCACAGACTAACCCGCCAGGTCCCTCTGTCCATGGGATTCTCCAGGCAAGAATATTGGAGTTCCTTGCTACTTCCTCCTCCAAGGGGTTTTTCCCAGCCCAGGGATCTAACCAAGTCTCCTGTGTCTCCTGCATTAGCAGGCAGATTCTTTATCATTGAGCCACTAGGGAATTCTTCCTGAGTCATTGCTGCTGCTGCTGCTAAGTCGCTTCAGTTGTGTCCGACTCTGTGCGACCCCATGGACTTCAGCCCACCAGGCTCCTCCGTCCACGGGATTTTTCAGGCAAGAGTACTGGAGTAGGTTGCCATTGCCTTCTCCGCCTGAGTCATTCAGTTCAGTCGCTCAGTCGTGTCCTACTCTTTGCAACCCCATGAGTCGCAGCATGCCAGGCCTCCCTGTCCATCACCAACTACCGGAGTTCACTCAGACTCATGTCCATCGACTCAGTGATGCCATCCAGCCATCTCATCTTCTGTCATCCCCTTCTCCTCCTGCCCCCAATCCCTCCCAGCATCAGAGTCTTTTCCAACCAGTCAACTCTTCGCCTGAGGTGGCCAAAGTACTAGAGTTTCAGCTTTAGCATCATTCCCTCCAAAGAAATCCCAGGGTTGATCTCCTTCAGAATAGACTGGTTGGATCTCCTTGCAGTCTAAGGGACTCTCAAGAGTCTTCTCCAACACCACAGTTCAAAAGCATCAATTCTTCGGCGCTCAGCCTTCTTCGCAGCCCAACTCTCACATCCATACATGACCACAGGAAAAACCATAGCCTTGACTAGACAGATCTTTGTTGGCAAAGTAATGTCTCTGCTTTTGAATATGCTATCTAGGTTGGTCATAACTTTCCTTTCAAGGAGTAAGCGTCTTTTAATTTCATGGCTGCAATCACCATCTGCAGTGATTTTGGATCCCCCCAAAATAAAGTCTGACACTGTTTCCACTGTTTCCCCATCTATTTCCCATGAAGTGATGGGACCATAATCTTCTTTTTCTGAATGTTGAGCTTCAAGAAGGAGATGTAAATAAAACCACAAAGAGCTACTACTATACACTATAAGAATGGCTATGTCTCTTATCTATGGTCAAAGCAAAAATTATCAAGATAATTATAACTGGTGCTATACTACAAGGAGAAACATCTGAAATTTTTCTACCCACATTAAATAAAGCCTGCAAACCTCTAACCGAGAGTTTTTAACTAGAAATCTAAGTACTTCTAGAGGCTGAATGACTGGACTTTCAGAGGCCTATAAAATTCCTTAAGTTAGAAATAAAATTGTATGTGCGTGCCTATATATGCATTTTGAGGGTAAAGGAAACAAAGATATCATTGTTTTCAGTGAGGTCATTTAAACAAAAACAGCAACCAACAACCAAAAAGTTTAAGAACTCACCCTAACTGATAGCCTCATTGACCCAAACAACAGAGGAAGCTGAATGAGGCAACCGTGAAACTGCTGAAGAGGAAGAGACATTGATAAAAGTAAGGTCCTTTGGAAGATAAACTCACAATTGAAAATTATAAATCACACCAAAAAAATCCTTGCCATGTCAAAAGAGTCATACCTTGGAAAGATTCACAAATGCTAAAATTTAAGATAGCATTCTGCGTTTTAAGTATGTTCAGATTTCTCAGAGAGATATAGAAGTGAATAACATCCTGGAAATAAGACTATAAAATTAACAAATCAGAGCACAAATATATGAAAAGAGACCAAGTGTAAATAATAGAAATGAAAAAAATGGTTCTTAAACATAAAATAGGACCTTAGATAAAATAAAGAGTAAGCTAGACATAGGAAAATAAAAGTAGTCCCTAGAACAACTCATTCAAAATACAATATAGGAGTAGAAGGAGGTGGAGAATATGAAAGAGCCATGAAAGAAAACAAAGGATAGATTGAGAAGTTCCAAAATATAAGAAAGAATTCAAGAGTAGAGATAATGGAATGAGAAAATATTTGCAAAAATGGTATCTGAAATTTTTTCAAGAATTGAGGAAAGACATGAATCCTCAGATTCAGAAAAATCTTGCCAACTGAACAAGGTAAATAAATAAAAAAGAAATATACTACTAGACATATAATGGTGAAATGTCAAACTATCAAGTATAAAATGCAAATATGAAAAGCTACTAGAGAGAAATTATAGATTACCTATAAAGCAATGACACTAGATTGAACATGGGCTTCCTCTTAGCAAAAACAAATAAATGTCCAAAGATAATGAAATAATATATTCAAAGTGCTAAGGGAGACTAATTCTTGTTCAAGACAAAGTGCAAAACAAATACATTTTCAGGCACATAAAGACTAAGACTTCTCACTACAAGATTTAGTAGCAAAACTGCCAACAACAGCAAAAAAATTCAAAAAGAAAATACAGGGGCAACAGTGGACAAAGAAATTGTTTAAAGATGTAAATTCATAAGTATTGACCAGGAAAAAATATCCTGACAATAATTTATGGGGGCTGAAAATGGGCCTGAACTACAATTCATGCCAGCTGTAAGGAGGCAGTTTTATTGTTTTGGAGAAGGGTAAAAATACCTATTCAATTTTAACTATTATCTTGTTTTAATAAAACAAGGGAGTAGCTCACGTTACACTCAGGTATTTTGTGAAGAAGATTTCTTGTACAATCATTTCTAAAAATGCCTTAATTTTTTCCTTTAGAAATTAGTAATCTCTTTCCAAGTGAAAGAAACAGTTGATCTATGGAAAATGAGATATTAATTGAGAACATATCATTTTAACTATCTTCTGGATTTTCCAAGAGCACAGGATGGTATGAATTTCAATATTTATTAAATGAACTGTCTCCTAGCATTAAATAAGAATTACTTAATCAGAATACATATGGATTAATCACAAAACTGCTAATAAAAATAATTTCCAAATTAAAAAAATTAGTTATAATGGCATATTTACATAAGTAGGAAGCAGTAAATAATTCTGCATGGAAGGAAGTTCTGCACTGTAAAGTATCACCACGACCTAAGGTCAGACTTGCTAGCTATATAAAGAATGCTATGTCAGCATAGCCCTGGAGGACAGGACTGGGGATATTCCTGGATCTGAGGACATCTGAATCTGATGTTAAACCATAAAAGAAAGCAGAAGCCAGGCCTGGAGAAAGGGAAGCTGTTTTGGGAAAGAGGAAAAGCATATCACAATAGGCTTAAGTGGAAACTCCCAGGGCATTACTGAGGAGAGGCAACAAGTGTCTTCCATCGCTTTACTCTTAATTGAAGAGAATGTGTTTTTAGAACTTGCATGTTGGGAAAGTATTACTAATCTTTTACTTTTAACTTCACTTTGTTCCAAATGGCTTCCTGCTCTCCTACCCTCACCCCTACCTAAAGCAACTTGTAATGTATAACTGACATCTCACAATTTGCCTGTTATATGTAGAGCATTGGATTAATTAACTCATTAGGGGAAGAAAGAAAAAAATAAAATCACAACTGCAATCCCTAGTATAATTTCTAGAAAAGAAAAACAAACAAACAAACAAAAACAAAGCTATCTGCCATTGTTTTGTATTGATTATCTATCAGAGGTTGCCTGACCAGAGTTTAGAATTGTATATCTGAGAACTTTGTACCTTTTATACCATATACACTGTGCCTAGATTTCATTGGTTGCAGTAAAGAGGATTTTTCATGAAACTGAATCATAAACATGATTCTCCCTTAACCTTCTTTGGACAGAATGGGCAACATCTCAGGTTTAAAAGAGGATAATTTAAAAATAAAAGCAAAAAACAGGATAATCTTAGTAATTAAAAAATGAAAAATCAAATCTTTATGTGAATAAAAGAGAACAATAATAAAATCCCTAGTCTATTTTGGAATCCAGTAAGAAATGTAACACTTTTTTTCATGTTCAGATACTAGGAGATAAATCATTAAGCTAATGGTTGGATACCACTCAAAATGAACTTTGGTTTCTGTAGGATGACAAGACTGGCATCTAGTTGATGCTGTTCAGTCATTAAGTTGTGTCCAACTCATTGCAACCCCATGGACTGCAGCCCATCAAGCTCCTCTGTCCTCTACTATCTCCTGGAGTCCACCCAAACCCATGTCCATTGAGTCGGTGATGCCATCCAACCATCTCATCCTCTGTCGTCCCCTTCTCCTCCTACCCTTAATCTTTCCCAGCATCAGGGTCTTTTCCAACGAGTCAGCTCTTCCCATCAGATGGCCGAAGTATTGGAGCTTCAGCTTCAACATCAGTCCTACCAATGAACACCCAGGACTGATCTCCTTTAGGATGGACTGGTTGGATCTCCTTGCAGTCCAAAGGAATCTCAAGAGTCTTCTCCAACACCACAGTTCAAAAGTATCAATTCTTCGGTGCTCAGCTTTCTTTATAGTCCAACTCTGACATCCATACACGACCACTGGAAAAAACCATAGCCTCGACTAGACTGACCTTTGTTGGCAAAGTAATATCTCTGATTTTTAATATGCTGTCTAGGTTGGTCATAACTTTCCTTTCAAGGAGTAAGCATCTTTTAATTTCATGGCTGCAGTCACCATCTGCAGTGATTTTGGATCCCCCCAAAATAAAGTCTGACACTGTTTCCACTGTTTCCCCATCTATTTCCCATGAAGTGATGGGACCAGATGCCATGATCTTAGTTTTCTGAATGTTGAGCTTTAAGCCAACTTTTTCACTCTCCTCTTTCACTTTCATCAAGAGGCTCTTTAGTTCTTCACTTTCTGCCATAAGGGTGGTGTCATCTGCATATCTGAGGTTATTGATATTTCTCCCAACAATCTTGATTCCAGCTTGTGCTTCCTCCAGCCCAGCATTTCTCATGATGTACTGTGCATATAAGTTAAATAAGCAGGGTGACAATATACAGCCTTGATATACTCCTTTTCCTATTTGCAACCAGTCTGCTGTTCCATGTCCAGTTCTAACTGTTGCTTCCTGACCTGCATATAGGTTTCTCAAGAGGCAGGTCAGGTAGTCTGGTATTCCCGTCTCTTTTAGAATTTTCCACAGTTTATTGTGATCCACACAGTCAAAGGCTTTGACATAGTCAAAAAAGTAGAAATAGATGTTTTTCTGGACCTCTCTTGCTTTTTTGATGATCCAGCAGATGTTGGCAATTTAATCTGTGGTTCCTCTGCCTTTTTTAAAACCAGCTTGAACACCTGGAAGTTCATGGTTCACGTATTGCTGAAGCCTGGCTTGGAGAATTTTGAGCATTACTTTGCTAGCTGTTAGATGAGTGCAATTGTGTGGTAGTTTGAGCACTCTTTGGCATTGGAATGAAAATTGACCTTTTCCAATCCTATGGCCACTGTTCAGTTTTCCAAATTTGCTGGCATATTGAGTGCAGCACTTTCACAGCATCATCTTCCACGATTTGAAATAGCTCAACTGGAATTCTATCACCTCCACTAGCTTTGTTCATAGTGATGCTTCCTAAGGCCCACTTGACTTCACACTCCAGGATGTCTGGCTCTAGGTGAGTGATCACACCATCATAATTATCTGGGTGGCGAAGATCTTTTTTGTGCAGGTCTTCTGTGTATTCTTGCCACCTCTTATTAATATCTTCTGCTTCTATTAGATCCCTACCATTTCTGTCCTTTATTGAGCTCATCTTTGCATGAAATGTTCCCTTGGTATCTCTGATTTTCTTGAAAAGATCTCTAGTCTTTCCCATTCTATTGTTTTCCTCTATTTCATTACATTGATCACTGAGGAAGGCTTTCTTATCTCTCCTTGTTATTTTTTAGAACTCTGCATTCAAATGGGTATATCTTTCCTTTTCTCCTTTGCTTTTCACTTCCCTTCTTTTCACAGCTATTTGTAAGGCCTCCTCAGACAACTATTTTGCTTTTTTGCATTTCTTTTTCTTAGAGATGGTCTTGATCCCTGTATCCTGTACAATGTCATGAACCTCCATCCATAGTTCATCAGGCACTCTATCAGATCTAGTCCCTTAAATCTATTTCTCACTTCCACTGTATAGTCATAAGGGATTTGATTTAGGTCATACCTGAATGGTCTAGTGGTTTTCCCTACTTTCTTCAATAAGTCTGAATTTGGCAATAAGGAGTTCATGATCTGAGCCACAGTCTACTTCCAGTCTTGTTTATGCTGACTGTATAGAGCTTCTCCATCTTTGGCTGCAAAGAATATAATCAGTCTGATTTCAGTGTTGACCATCTGGTGATGTCCGTGTGTACAGTCTTCTCTTGTGTTGTTGGAAGAGGATTTTTGCTATGACCAGTGCATTCTCTTGGCAGAACTCTATTAGCCTTTGCCCTGCTTCATTCTGTACTCCAAAGCCAAATTTACCTGTTACTCCAGGTGTTTCTTGACTTTCTAATTTTGTATTCCAGTCCCCTATAATGAAAAGGACATCTTTTTGGGGTGTTAGTTCTAGAAGGTCTTGTAGGTCTTCATAGAACTGTTCAACTTCAGCTTCTTCAGCATTACTGGTCAGGGCATAAACTTGGATTATTGTGATATTGAATGGTTTGCCTTGGAAACTAACAGAGATCATTCTGTCGTTTTTGAGATTGCATCCAAGTACTGCATTTTGGACTCTTTTGTTGAACATGATAGCTACTTCATTTCTTCTAAGGGATTCTTGCCCACATGATATAATGGTCATCTGAGTTAAATTCACCCATTCCAGTCCATCTTAGTTCGCTGATTCCTAGAATGTCGATGTTTACTCTTGCCATCTCCTGTTTGACCACTTCCAATTTGCCTTGATTCATGGACCTAACATTCCAGGTTCTATGCAATCTTGCTCTTTACAGCATTGAACCTTGCTTCTATCACCAGTCCCCTCCACAACTGGGTGTTCTTTTTGCTTTGGCTGCATCCCTTCATTCTTTCTGGAGTTATTTCTCCACTGATCTCCAGGAGCATATTGAGCACCTACCAGGCTGGGGAGTTCATCTTTCAGTGTCCTGTCTTTTTGCCTTTTCATGCTGTTTATGGGGTTCTCAAGGCAAGAATACTGAAGTGGTTTGCCATTCCCTTCTCCAGTGGACCACATTCTGTCAGACCTCTCCACCATGACCCATCCATCTTGGGTGGCCCCACACAGCATGGCTTGGTTTCATTGAGCCCTTTCCTTTGATGAGCCTCAATTTTGTGGGGAACAAGGGCAGAACAAGAAAAGGAATGAAGTTTTGAATAGAGAGGTTAATCATAAACTCGGTAGAGGAAATCAGTTTTCAGTAGACTCAGATTCAACACCTTCTTCCCAATCTAGAGTAGTATGCCCAGATTAAATGCATTCATATTTCTGCTAAGAAATGAAGAGATGATTCACAGTGAGTGGAGTAAGTTAAGACTATAAACAACTTTGTAAACATTTACATGGTTTTTGTGCCAAGAGTTCAGATCAGATATTGTCACCAATATGAAAAACTTTTGGGTTTCAAAATTATAGATAAAGTATTGTGATCTTGTATTACCTTCAGGAGAGCAGGATGGTGAATAAAGTTTACACTTTCTTCAGTTGAGAAAAATTGGTCATTGAAACTCCTATCATAGAATAGTCACTTCTTATCCTAAATAAGCCCTCAGTGTATTCTGAATGGGCTTTCGTGGAAGTCTAGAAGTTAAATAGGTTAATAATGTAAGTTTTTGTCTACTTTATTACTATTATTGTTAAGCCACGAAGCACATATTAGTTCTATTCTTATTGGCTTTTAATAAATAAAATAGAACAGAATTAAATTAAATGTTAGTATCAATCTGCCTTTTTCACTAGGCTACAGACACTGTTGCTGCTGTTTTTCAGTTGATCACATTATTTATGTGTGCTCTTCTGGCCTGTTTCCCATCTGGTTTTCCTCTCTTAGATGAGGGAAAGAACACCAAGGAGCACATCCCATCCCAGCCAGACTCCACTGACTCCTCATCGCGTTCTTCTCTGGACACAACAAAGTGTCAGGCAGAACAGCCATAGCATACTATGCTCAAGTCTCCACTCACGGTTTATAAGGCAGGTGAGTACCAGCCACACCTGCCTCTCTCCAGTCCTACCTGCAGTAGAGGGATCTTCCATCAGCCAAGCTTTGCTCTCAAGCATAAGTTCAAGTGGGTCCTTTCCACAGGATAAATTTTGAGTCACCTCTGTGGCCCTTGTTAATCCTAGATAAATTTGAGCCACCTTTTACTTAAGCTTCCTTAAGTAAAACTTAAGGAAACTTAAGTTTACTGAGCACCCTTAAATTCTACAACTTATAGCAGGGAAAGTACATCTCTTCCAGCTAGGCACTGTACTAACAGAGGGGAGTCACCATGAGGTATGCACAATAACATAAATTTATTTTTATCATGAACTTTTTTTTTATCATATTACCTTTGTATATATTTCTTGCCTTTGCTGGTTGACAGCCTTAGAGTAAAAGTAAGAGGGTTAAGAGTTGTTAGGTCAGGACAACTCCCCCTACAAAGAATTATGAATGTTTTAAATACCAGATATATTTAAAAGGATTATCCTCATGTTTCAGTTTTTCTTGGTAAAATATTTATAAGATAATTGAGGTCTTTATTGTATTAAGTCTTACGGGAAATGACACATAAAAGAATAAAACATTGTTATATCTCTCAGGAACAGTTTGATCTAGAAGGGGCAAAGGACACATTAGTAAGTTACTAGAATGTTCCTCGGAGAAGGCAATGGCACCCCACTCCAGTACTCTTGCCTGGAAAATCCCATGGATGGAGGAGCCTGGTGGGCTGCAGTCCATGGGGTTGTGAAGAGTCGGACACGACTGAAGCGACTTAGCAGCAGCAGCAGCAGAATGTTCCTACTTAAGGATTAGAAGGAGGAAACATAGTCCCCAGATATAGAAGGCCAGGAAGAGAAGTAGAAAGAGCACGGCCAAAGCAGAGTAAAGTGCTGCAGGACATCAGGTGTGGCTAGAACAGGAGTGTTGGACGTTTGCAGATGAACTTGGAGCTGCAGGTGAAGAATAAACGAGTCAATAAAAGAGGCATATAGAGTCACTCCCAGGAGTCCAAAGTAAAGTAGTGCTATTAGGAATCAGCAACTTCACAGCAAATATCTTTCAGATGCACAAATGAGAAAAAAAAAAAAAAGCAAAACCTGATTAAGGTGCTTTGGGTTGAGCCAAGCATTTTTAGTGATCTTTGTAAACAAATAAGCACAAGATTAACCAAGACTGGGAAGTAGGGAACATGTGCAGTGTATGACTCTAACTGATAACAATAGCACCAAGGCTGTGGCCATGGACTCCTGAGCCAGGCTGCTCAAGCTCAAGCCCTGGGCCCCAGTACTTGCTGTATGACCCAAGATATTGATTTAATTTTTTTGCACATCAGTCTGTTCATCTATAAAATGAGGATAGTAAATACACCTTTTGTAGGGTTGTTCTGAGGATACATTAGTTAAGACATGTAAAGTTCTTAGCACTACACCTGGTACATAGCAAGCATGAGAGAGGGAAAGGGAGGAGAAAAGGGAGGAAGAAAAACCATTGACTTAGGAGAAAAATTAAACACTCCCTTCGAGTGATCAGATATTTGGGCCTAAGGCGTCATTTCTTTTTCCAAGTAATACCTGAATTATGACTGTTACGATGACAGAATCCAGGCTTCCCGTAGATGGTGCAGCCAGCCAGCAGAAGCCAATTAATCTCCACCACCGCAGGCAAAAAGCTCGGGCTGCTCACTGAGACCTGCTTCCATCTCCTGAAGCATCTGCCCTGCTTGTGTTTGCAGGGGGTCAGGATTTCAGTGAGCCTATGCCTTCCCCAGTGATGTTGCTATTTTGGGAATTTTATAGATTGGCATTAAAAAGAAAAGAACTGTGCAGGCCCACAGTGGTTGGTGTGTTTGTTTTTGTCTTGTTTTAGAGCTGGAAGAAACCTTGAAGCCCCAGGAGCCAAATGCCTCTCATTTAACACTAGGAGATCCTGGGGTGAGAGGGCTTTGGTGTCCCTGACCTCAGCAGTAAGGAGACTCAGAAATGCGTCTTTCCTGAATGTTTCTCCTCCTTTTTATGTCAGTGTTTTATTGATTCAAACAGAAAGTTAAGCTTTTATGACCTTGGGGCAAGCCATTGTTCTAATATTTGATGCTGTTAAGTCACTTAAGATGAAAAGGAAGTGGAAAAAGCATATTAACATGAAAATATGATACCATTTTTTTCTTGGCTTGGGTAATCTTGAACTGTTTCTCTTCTGGAGTCAGTGTGATACTGTTGTATGAACATGATATTTAGGGTCAGAAATCAGGGTTTGATTCCAGAAGTTACCAATTATTAATCTGGCCTTGTCCAGGCTACTAAGCTTCTTAATTAATAGGTGTAATGATATCTACCTCCTAGAATTTTGAGAAGATTAATCAGCTAAGTAGAAGAAATAATAAGTGTTAAATCTATAAAACACAATAGAAATTCAGGAAAGGTAAGTCTCTACCCAAGTCTGTCCTTTCCTAAGAGACAAAGTTTTAATGAGGACACCACTTAATTTTAACATGAATATAATCACTTCTTTGTTAATCATTTCCTCCTAGATCGAAAACTGACACAGAGCTCATTTTTCTTCTCTCCATCTGCTTGCTAATTTATAAAGTGAGGAGATTGGATTGGATTTCACCTCCAATGTCCTTCCAGAATCTTCTTTCTAGCTTTTCTTTAGCCTAGCAAAATCTAGTTTATCCCAGCCATCAAATTCTCCTCTTTGCTGAAAGAGAGTGAGTTAAATACTGTGTGTGACTAGAAATAAAAATGTCTCACAATTTCTCCTCTATAAAAGCACATTTTTCCATTTTTGTTAACTGTAGAGCACATGGTAATGGTAGTGTTAGTTGTTCAGTTGGGTCTGACTCTTTGTGACCCCATGGACTGTAGCCTGCCAGGCTCCTCTGTCCATGGAAATCTCCAGGAAGGAACACTGGAATAGGTGGCTATTTTCTTCTCCAGGGGATCTTCCTGACCCAGGGATTGAACCTGGGTTTCCTGCAAAGCAGGCAGATTCTTTCCCATCTGAGCCACCAGAGAGCTCTATACAATCTCTATACAATCTATACAATCCCACAATTTATTACTTATATAATACTATGGTTTTTGCCACTCTCTCTGTTCTACTTCCTTCCTCTCTCACAATCTGATAAGAGAAGTAAAGGGTTCATTAATAAAAAAAATATGTAATGAGTTCCATCCAAAAAAAAAAAACCAATATAGTGATCATAGTTTATGTTCCAGATCATAGTTTATGTCCCACTACACCTCCATTCAGCGTTATGTGACTCAGTCTCTTCTGACTGGAGCTGTACCATTGAAGGCTCGTGCCATGTATGTGGTCAGAAATTCTGGGTGCTGTTACTACCACCAGTACAGATTTGGGAACTTCTTCTGAACTCCTGACTGATGGGAAGAACTCAGTACCTAGGCATGGACTAGACTGAACAAGAGAAGAATCTGGCTCCCCCGGTGGTCACCTGAAGTGGCCGAATGACTCAGCTAAGAATCATGGAGAGGTTGTCAGCTTATGGGGCAGAATTTTGCCAGTGGGAGAGAAGATGGAGCCAGGGCACAAAGTGTTCTTGTCTATCTTGCCTTATCCCTGGTTCTGGAATGTAGTCACTTTATCAGTCTCTGGAGATGACTCATGATATTTGAGCAACCAGACACATTTGGTAACCGATGTATTCACCTTGGTAATACACTCTTTGTATCTCCTGTCTGTCACTGATTGAGTTCTCTGAGAAGCAGTCTCTAGGACAAAGTCTGGTGAGCTGTATTTGGGACTACTCTTCAACCACTGGAAAAGACCCCAATGCTGTGAAAGATTGAAGGCAGAAGAAGGGGATGACAGATGATATGGTTGGATGGCATCACCAACTTGATGGACGTTGAGTTTGAGCAAGCTCTGAGAGTTGGTGATGGACAGGGAAGCCTGGTGTGCTGCAGTCCATGAAGTCGCAAAGAACTGGACATGACCAAGAAACTGAATTGAGCTGACTTCAATCAGTGCCTATAGAAGAGAAGAAGAAGCAGTTTGAGCAGAGGAAGAAGTTGAGTTGTGGTATAGGCTCAAGAAAGACATCAGCCACACCTACAGATGGCTCTGAAGCTTTGATGGCTCTCCAGAATTTTCCCAAGTAGACCCAAGGGAACTGGGCACTTTTCCTCCTATATCAAGTAGTCACTGGATGTGGGCAGTCCTGGGAAAACAGCGTGACCTTGCGAGAGGCAAATACTGAAGAGGGTGGACAGATGAGTAATAAAAATGTAGCTTTGTCTCTCAGATTTAGTTTTCAGTCTGATACAGTTGACACAGTAATGTCTGATTTTTCCAGCCCCATAATGATGTCAAGAGGCTGAAAGAATATACAGGCCAACCTGGAAGATATTGCAAGTTTGGGTTCAGACCACCAAAATAAAGCAAGCCACACAAATTTTTAGTTTTACAGTTCTTATAAGGGCTTCTGTGGTGTCTCAGGTGGTAAAGAATCTGCCTGCAGTGCCGGAGGCCCAGGTTCAATCCCTGGGTCAGGAAGATCACTGGAGAAGGGAATGGCAACCTACTCCAGTATTCTTGCCTGGAAAATTCCATGGACAGATGAGCCTGGTAGGCTGCACTCTTCATAGGGATGACAGAGTCAGACATGACTGAGCATGCACGCACAGTTCATATATTTACAGTATGCTGTAGTCTATTGTGTGCACAATAGCATTATGTCTACAAGAACAATGTATATATGTTAGTTTAAAATAGTTTATTGTTAAAAATGCTAACCATCATCTGAGCCTTCAGTGAGTCATCTTATTCCAGTAGTAACAATGAAGATCACTGATCACCAAAACAAATATAATGAAGATTTTAAAAAGTTGAAATATTGCAAGAATTACCAAAATGCAATATAAAGACATGAAGTGAGAAAATGGTGATGGAAAACCTGCACCAATAGACTTGCTTGATGTAGGGTTGCCACAAACCTTTAATTTGTAAGAAATGTAGTATCTGCTAAGAACGATAAAACAAAGCACAATAAAGCAAGGTATGCCTGTGATGCATGTCAAGACTTTCTACTTAATCACAAGATCCCTGGTAGCAAATTCTTGTTCTTCTCCATCATATTCTTTAGAGAATGTGCAGAGCAATGCAGCAGTGATGCCATCCCTTGAGGTTCATTGCCAGGGCCGTACGGTATCTTACAAATGCAGTGATACTAGAACACTAGGAAGTTAAAAGTTCAAATGTCTCTCTTGCCATCCCCCCGCCACCACCCCCAGGTTTCCTGATTCTTCACCACTGGAAAGTGAGGTTCTGCTGCTGTAAAGGTTTTAGATCTTTCAATAAAAGCAACAAGACCATAGTATTGCCCAACCCCAGGTACCATTTTTAATTGGACTCTAAATGGGGCCTCCTGGGGTTATGCTGTGTCATAGCCTTATTGATAGGTGCCTGAGAGCAAGAAAGGCACCTTCTATGTAGTAAGAAGACAAGCATGGAAGGGAAGACATTGGGAGTCAGGGCAGTGAAAGGGAGAACTGAGATAAAAGGTCAAAAGGAAAAGAGCTCTTCTACTTCTTGTTTCCAATAGGTTTAGCCTTGGTTAATTATATTGTCTAGGTCTCCCCAAGAAATATAAGAGTAACACACTGCGCACCATAGAATAGCTAACATCAGAGCAGTATCACTCCTGCCTGTGACCTATTGCTTTTCTACTTTCCCTTCCATCTTCTTCCTTCTGAAACAGAGGCAACTTCCTTCAGTGGGATTTATACAAGTTTCTCTTTTGACCTATGTTTGAGAAAGTGATGTTCATAATTATTAGAATAAAAGTCTTATTCCCTTAAGTCCTACAATTAAAAAGACCTTCATTCTGACTAAGAATGGAAAATTAGAACATGACCCACTCTTACTTAATTAGCCCCCACTTTTTCTGCCAAGATTTAATTCTCCAAGTCTTTTGAAATGCAACATGTTAGAAATGAAATAACACAGAATCCTCAAGCACTCTCAGGGGAGGGATGAGTAAAAGTCTATTTTAAAAAGGCAAAAAGTAATGGGAAAATAATTAAAGGAAACATCTCTGACATGTTAAAACTAAAACAAACCATATGCTGTGGCACTAAATTATTTCCCGTAGCCCTAGATGAGGGCTGAGTAGGGTGATCTTCCTTTCCCTTTAGAAGACTATGCTTTGGCTAGCTCTTCTAGGCATCACATGGTCTGATTCCCTCTGACCTCAGGGCTCTGGGTGACTGTCCTGCCCCTACTATCTGCCACTGAGACTGCCACAGAGCCAGCAGCAATTACTGCAATGTTGGGCAATGACCTACTTTCTAGTTTTGTGAACCAGTAAAACTAATTTAGTGCTCTCTTTTTAAAAGCACAGACTTCATTGATTTTTTTTTCAACAGATCAAGGCAGCCACCCTAGACCAAGGCAACACTGAACAGCCCCTAAGAAAGTATCCTGTGATGAACTGAATTGCATAGACAACTAAATATGTGTGTCTACAGTGTATTCTTTATCAGATCTGTGCATTCAGTCTGAAATAAAATATTTGTAGGTTAATCAACAGAGTGCCATTTCTAATTCATCAATTGAAAGGAAATGGTAAGTTGCAAGGAACCAAGTCTAGGGATTGTCAATGCTGGTCCAATAGGTGGTCACAAATTTGAGGTAATTTGAAGAACATCCAAATGTTAATTCTGCATAAAATAAAGAATCATAACATGTCATGAATGGAAGGGCCATAGAAATTATCTAGTTCATTGATCTTTAACTGCTGGGTAGGCTGTGGAGTTGCAGATGGGGAGGTTGATTGGAATCGCTGGGAAATTTTCAAAGTAAACACTCAGATTGTATAGAACCTTCCAACTCAGCCTGAGTGTACACCAGTCTAAGAGGATAGTGAGGTGGTCTCAAAATATTTTAGAATTCTGATGAATGACTCCCTATCTTCCTAGAGAACCCACTGCTTTACAAAACGAAAACAAAAACTGAGTCCCAGAGAGGTGTGCTTTAACGAAAACCACAAGGTAATGAAACATAGAACTTGGACTACTGAGATATTCTGGTTCCAAATTCAAACACTAGAAATTTATTTCATTCTTCTTAGAATATGATCAAATCACTTATGAAATTTAGAGACGACATCAGTGCCTAGCTGAACTACTTACAGGTGATGTGAATTGATTGTTAATTTGAAAACAGATTATGAAGTTTCTTCAAATGTTAAGGTTTTTAAAAATGTTTACTATTTATTTGATTGTGTTGGATCTTAGCTGTGGTGTGCAGGCTTAATTGCCCCGTGGCATGTGGGATCTTAGTTCCCTGACAGGGATACAATCCGAGTCCTCTGCATTGGAAGGTGGGTTCTTAATCACTGGGCCACCAGGGTAGTCCCTCAAATGTTAAGATTTTATACACACGAATCATCAGTGGCTTTCCTCAGTGGGTTTTGTTCTAGTATGTCTTTTTACCTAAAATAAGCGTTCCATATGCAAGTGGGTTTCTTAAAAACAGCATATAGTTGAGTCTTCTTTTAAATGTAACCTGCCCTCTAGCTTATAGTTGAAGTGATTAGACTATTTACATTTTATCAATAATCAATATTGTTGCACTACATAGTTTGTTTCTTTTTCCCCTCTTTCTGTCTTTTTGAGGGAACAAGGAGATTAGTGGAGTAATTGATGTGTAATTCTGTTTTTCTACATTATTATTTGTATTAGCTGTGTCTCTGTCGACATTGTTGCTATTGCTTTTTAGAAGTTACTCTAGGGCTTCTGGGCTTCCCTGGTAGCTCAGTCAGTAAAGAATCTGCCTGTAGTGCAGGAGACCTGGGTTTAATTCCTGGATTGGGAAGATTCCCTGGAGAAGGAAATGGCAACCCACTCCAGTATTCTTGCCTGGAAAATCCTATGGACAGAGAAGCCTGGCAGGTTACAGCCCATGGAGCGCAAGAGTCAGACATGACTTAGCAACTAAACCACCACATGGGGGTCATATATGTTGACCCATAGCTAAGGCTAACAGTAGACATTGTTTTTATTTTGGTTTAGACAGTCAAACACTGCAAGCCAGAAGCCAACGGGGTGACATCTTTGAATCATTGAAAAAACAAACTATCCCTCTAGAGTTCTACACTTAGAAAATTTCTTTCAGAAAATGAAGTGAAATAAAGACTTTTGATATTTAAAGCTGAAAAACCATGATAGTGCAGGTACTGACCCAGCTGTAAAATTCCATGACAATGGGTGCAGGAACAGGACCATTATAAGTGCAGTGATTATAAAGAACTTAGATTTTACACATGGCCCAGTGCCCATGGGATACATATCTGAGGCCAGTGATAAAGACACAGACCTGGCTGCAATTAAAAATGGAAAGATATGCTTTTCTAAAAGCTGATATGAGACTTTGGAGAGTAATCAAGACTATGTGGGCTTCCTAGGTGGCTCAGTGGTAAAGAATCCACCTGCAATGCAGGAGACATAGGAGAAGTGGGTTCAATCCCTGGATCAGGAAGATACCCTGGAGGAGAAAATGGCAACCCACTCCAGTATTCTTGCCTGGGATATCTCATAGACAGAAGAGCCTGGCAGACTATAGTCTATGGTGTTGCAAAAGAGTTGGACACAACTTCACGACTAAACAACTGCAATAAGACTGTGATGGTACTTTTTTTTAACAGAATACGGTATCAGAAATGTTGAGAGATACTTTGTCCAAATATTCCCCAATTTGGTAGTGATTTAGATTATTTTATGACTTCATCTGGAAGTCTCACAAAATATTTTTTTTTATGTTGAAAAGTCATTTTATTTTATTTTTTTTAATTTATTTATTTTAATTGGAGGCTAATTACTTTACAATATTGTATTGGTTTTGCCATACATCAATATGAATCTGCCACGGGTGTACATGTGTTCCCCATCCTGAACCCCCCTCTCACCTCCCTCCCCATACCATCCCTCTGGGTCATCCCAGTGCACCAGCCCCAAGTATCCTGTATCCTGCATCAAAACTGGACTGGCGATTCGTTTCTTATATGATATTATACATGTTTCAATGCCATTCTCCCAAATCATCCCACTCTCTCCCTCTCCCACAGAGTCCAAAAGACTGTTCTATACATCTGTGTCTTTTTTGCTGTCTCGCATACAGGGTAAAGGTGTCTTTGGTGGGGGCTGAAATCCTGCATTAGCTGAGGGGAAAGAACAAGTAAAAATATTAATTTGTTATGAACTTTTGTCATGGATGTGACCAGTATTTAATTCTCTCTCTAGTATTTGAGTATTTTCCTTACTGTGTCCCACCTCCCTAGGGTAGAAGTCAGAAACTCTTTCCTAGCCTTTCTTGAAGCTAGTGTAAAAATAGATACATTACATGAGATTTTGATTTGGAAAGACGTCAACATGATGAAGAAAGGAAACCTTTGGGAAACCATTGCCTGGAAAGGATAATCAGAGAGACAACTTGTTTAAAGAGAAGCAGTGATGTAAGTTCTAGAACTGAGTGCCAAGCAGTGTGGTAAGTTGTATATCTGTGCTGAGTAACAACAGGAGCAAGGACTCAGCTGGATGTATGTATGGTTTGGGCATTGTTCTTGGTTCCGTAGCTTCTAAGGCCCATTCTTTGAACACCTAGAGAATTTGCGAGCTGCCTGATTTCCTTTAATACATTCTTTTACTGTGTAAACCAGTATGATAGGGTTCTATTCTTTTCACTCAAGAATGCTAGCTGGTACATTTCCTATTGTTAACCTGATTTTTACTGCCATAATCCTAAATGTACCTCCCCAAAACATTTTAGCACTCTGTCATTCCCCAAAGTGCTAAATTTTCAGAATTCTGACTTTCTGTTTTCATGCAGTCAGTTGTTGGATAAAATGTTTTTCATAGTGTTTCTGACACAACTTCAAAGAGCCTTGTAAATCCCACAAGACCTCAACTTGGCAAAAATTGAACATCTTTTGAGTAGCACCAGAGGAATGTTGAATAAAGGTATATTTGTAAGAGTCAGATAGTTCTATTTTCTTTCCTTATTGGGAAGAGAACATTTGGGAGGAATTACATAATCCTCTTATACACTCAGGATGCCTGGTCAAAACCCACATGGTTCAACATGAAGACTGCCAAAGGTACCTGGAAGAACATTGAAGTTTTGGTCATCTAGGCAACCACTCTTATTTCAACAATGTACACTTCACAAAAACAGGAGAATAATTTATAAAGAAATCAACTCAGAGTCTTTGCCGCATGAACAGAAAGGAATTTTGACTAACCAAGAAACTATGTTGAAAGAAATTAGCTATTTAAGTGTGTGATACCACTTAAATTTCTCCTCTGTTTTAAGAAATAGAACAAGCAGTCTTGAAATGCAAGTTTTCCCTAAAATGTTTAAACTCAGTTTGTAATTGATCAAAAATTCATATATGTAGTCAGTATAATTGGTTTACATAATTTCATCTTTATAGAAAATGTTATTGGAGTATTATTGATTTATAACGTAGTGTTAGTTTTAGGTGTACAGCAAAGTGATTCAATATACATATACATATATTCATTCTTTTTCAGAGTCTTTTCCCATATAGGTTATTACAGAATATGGAGTAGTGTTCCCTGTGCTATACAGTAGGTCCTTGTTGGTTATCTATTTTATACTAATATATAGTAGTGTGGTTTTATTAATCCCAAGCTCCTAATTTATCCCCCCCTTCATTTCCCCTTTGATAACCATGAGTTTATTTTCAAAACCTGAGTCTGTTTATGTTTTGTAAGTAAGCTTGCTTTGATCAAAACATCAAAACATGTGATTTCATCTTTTAATAGACTTTATCTCCTAATGCCTCCAGGATAGTATTTCAGTGTTCCTTTTCCCCTCCAGGGGCCCCCTTGTTCTATTCACCTTTATAGCATTCATGCATCTTATGTCCTTCACCACATTCATCCTACCAGGAGAGGAGCAGATATGTGTGTGCATACATATGTGATTGATAATGCTTAACTATTAACTCTTTGACGAGTGTTTGCTTTTCAACTTTAAGCCTAAGGATGGATTGATATGAGAGTCTTCCTCTAGCTTTCATGTCACATGTACATTTATATCCCTTGTGAAGCTATCAACACCAGTCACAGCCAGCATATAAGGCGGTAACATAGATTGGCATTGCCTGTTTTTATCTCAGAGCTGGGTGTACATTTACAAGTATTTCTCAGCAGAGAAGAGCTGAAAGTCAGTCTCTGAGGCCTTCTTGCTAAGCAATACTATGCAAGAAATATCAGAGATTTTAAAAATAAAAATACAAAAGTGAGTCTGAGAATTCATTATAACACATATATGACATGTCATTCTTATAAAAAGCCAGGATGCTCATCACAGTGATGTTATCTGCCTCCTATAAGAACAGGGCATCCTCCTCCTCCTCCATAAGCATCCTACTAGCTTCCACCAACTAGGTCAGTGGAACACTCCGTGGTCAAATGGCTCACCAAAGAGCTCAAGAACGCAGCCACTTCATCCATCCTGACTCCAGATTTGGAATAACTGTTATTTATCTTTGTTACACTACATGATTATTTAAAAACAATTTCATCTCCAACTTTTTCGGGAGGACAGCAGGAGAGGAACTGTTCCTACCTGGTAGGTGGGTCTCAGAGTTAAGAGAGGTACCCAGGTGACACATCTAGGAACGCTGGAGAAGGGACTCAGATGGATGACCAGTCTAGCACTCTTTCTACTACACCCCTCCTCCTGTCATGCATCTCCTCTGGAGGGGACACACACACACACACACACACTATAAGATATGATGAATACTGACTGAACTAGCCCTTGTACAAAGAATACATTCATAAGGAGCTGCAGAAGCATCATGATGGGTTAGAAAGACAACAAAACTCTTTCACTAGGTAGGGAAGGATTGATACCTACTATGTCCTAGGCACTGAACTGGGCTGGGCTACAACAATGCATAGGGTTGACAGGGTCCTATCCAGGGTCCTCCTGGAGCTAACCTAACCATTAAGAGAGTGAGAACACTTGAGCATTTTAGCAGCTAAGGTTTAGGCTCATGGTTGCTTGTGACTGGAACTGTTTCCCCCATTACTTTCTGCCTTATGCTATAATTTTCTTTTGAAAAGTCTCTTCTGTAGCTGGCTATAAATCTAGAGGGCAAAGATCACACATTTTTATAACCACCATGTCACATTTCAAGGGAGGAGTAGGGAGGACAACGTGTGAAAAATTCCAGACATAACTCTGTAAAGGGAGTTGATAGCCATCTGCTGCATTGTTAGTTTTGACCTCTCTAAATCACTCCACCAGTTCCCACTAGAGTCATGTTTTCTTTATATAAAACAATTTACCCACAAAAAAATGTTGGGGAGGTTGTACCTGTAAAATGTGTTTGGGTCTATCAAAATTGTGCAAACAAAATATTTGAGATACTCATCCTGTGTAGGCAAAAACATGGTACCTGGCAACTACTACCTAAAGATACCTGTGTCCTAGACACTGAACTGGGCTGTGCTGTGCCACATGTGGTATAAACACTGCTTGTGCAGTGTAGCTTTTATTTCTCTGAAAGCAGGTGAGAGCAAACAGCCTCCAGATGCCCAGAGTGAGGAAGGAAGAGCTGACCTTCTGCATCTTTTTCTCCTTCCTGTTTTAGCATCTACCATATCCATGCCCTACAGTGCAGCAGATATGTTTAGGAGTATTGTACACTTTAGTATTTAAATTCAGCAAACCTTCATGCATATCTACTCTGTGCCAGCAGTCATAACACTGATTATGTTTCACAAAGATTTTCATAAAGAGCTTCTAATCTATAAGAGAGATATGATACCTACATAGAAAGGTAGAGTTTCTAAAGTCAAAGTCGCTCAGTCATGTCCGACTCTTTGTGACCCCATGGACTATACAGTCCATGGAATTCTCCAGGCCAGAATACTGAAGTGGTTAGCCCTTCCCTTCTCCAGGGATCTTCCCAACCTGGGGATTGAACCCAGGTCTCCTGCATTGCTGGTGGATTCTTTACCAGCTGAGTCACCAGGGAAGCCCAAGAATACCAGAGTGGGTAGCCTATCCCTTCTCCAGTGGATCTTCCTGACCCAGGAATCATAGCAGGGTCTCCTGCTTTGCAGGCAGATTCTTTACCAGCTGAGCTACCAGGGAAACCCTATAGTTTCTAAGTTACTAACAAAGTGGCATAGAGCCACATAGGAAATGGATAAAAAAGAATGTTAGAGGCAAGTGACTTAGCACACACACACATAAAGTGGAATGGTGACCCAGAGGGGACAATGCTACCATTTCCTTGGATTAGTAAGAAAGGCTTGGATGAATAGTCAATTTTTAAGCTGAGCCTTGAAGCATGGGAGGGAAATGACAAATTATTAACTCAAATAATTAAGAGATAATTTATTTGTTCAACCAATATAGATGTATCCTATATTTTAGTACTTTGGTAGTTGTTGGAGATACAGAAGAAAATAAAACAAGTCCTTATCCTGATGAAATTTAAGTTCTAGTGGGAGAAATAGGCACTCAGTCAATAAAATACCTTATTTCCCAGCCACCCCTCACATGTTCTCTATGTTGCATCCTTCCTGAACTACCAGCTGCTCTATATTTGAGCCATTTTCATTCATATCTCTCAGGTGTTTTTTTTTTAACTTACAAAAATTTTCTCCAATTTCCAGCCTGATTTGTAATTTCCCTCCTGTTGTTCAAGGCTCAGCTTAAAAATTGAGTCTCCATCCAAGCCTTTCCTACTGATCCAAGGAAATGGTAGCACTGTCCCCTCTGTGTCACCATTCCACCCTATATGTGTGTGTGCTAAGTCACTGCAATCACGTCCAACTGTTTGCAACCCTATGGACTATAGCCCGCCAGGCTCCTCTGTCCATTGGATTCTCTAGGCAAGAATACTGGAGTGGGTTGCCATGCCCTCCTCCAGGGGATTTTCCCAATCCCTCCAGGGATTGAAGCCACATCTCTTCCATCTCCTGCAGCAACAGTTGGGTTCTTTACCACCAGTGCCTCCTGAGAACCCCATAACACTCTATACATGGGCTTACATTTCTACAGGTGTAAAAGTGAAGTACAATGTTCATATATTTTAAATATTTATATGGCTTTTCTCCCATTAGACAAGGAATTTTTCAAAAAAGGGGCCATGGCTGATTCCTTCCATGCCCTTTACCTAGGAGAAGAACCATACATGGAGCTATAATAGTATTATCAACCACAATTATAACAATAACACAATCTACCAACAATGTGCCAGGCACTCTAAATGAGTGAGTTGCAAGCAATCCTTTGTCTTCTGTATTTTATTATTATCTCCATTTTATAAATGAAAAAACTGAGACTGATAGAATTTACATGATTTACACAAAGAAATCTAGTAAGGAATACATATCTGATGAATAAATAAATAAATAGATTTTAATTTTATTTTAACAAAGAACTCTCTGAACACAGACTCATCCTTAAAAATTAGATATCCATAAGGCTTAAGCATCTGTTCAAAATGTTTTGAAAATTGAGAAATAGTGATCATTATCATCATCATAAATCATCAGCAAAATCTGGTTACATATCAAGTTTCATGGTACTGAATGATGCACTGTATATGATTTTAAAACTAAAGCGTAAATGATCTGCATGAAGGAACTCTTGCATACAGTTCCCAGAGGAACATTTGAAAGCCTCAGCCTTTATTTTCTCTTGGACACATATTGTCTCCAATTTTAAAGACAGCTGTTAGAAGGAAATGAGGCAAGGGATTTAGGGGGCAGTCATGAGACTTAAAAATAGAAAATGGCATTTTTTTTTCTTCATGCAGTGTCTCCTTTCCTTCCACAGTACAGTATACCACATCTATGACCACACAGCTGATACCCATCAGCTCTTGGGAAATCGTTATGGACACAGTAGCTCATTTTCATAGTTAAGACAGAAAAGTTGGACCCAAAGAATTCACCTTTGGATGACTTAACCAGTTTGTGTGCATTGCAAAATCTCAGGATTCACCGGATTCTTATGTATTCTTTTGCTTATTGAGCTTGAATGAGGAACGACAAAAATCTGAACTTGTCAATTCCTATTGTCTGCAGCACTATGGTACTAAATTTACCTGTAAAATCTTTGAATTTCTTCTAGTAAAGGTATCACCAAAAGGTAAAACACTGCTGCTTTTCTGTTTAACACAGCCTTCCTGGTATTCATTTCTTTCAATAAAATTCTCTCTCTTGATATAGAAACAGGAAATAAAGCAGATTTTGACCATTCTATCTAAGGTCATTTTCATCAGCCTACTGCCTTAGCCTTCATGATTCCAATAGCGTTCGTTTTGAAAAGTTCCTTTCGGTCATTCTGAATAAATGAGCCATTAGAAATCCAATCAATGATGATGAGCTTGGGTATTATAAACAGTCATGCTTTGAATCTTGATATTTTGAAAAACATCCATATTATCAGGCTAGGAAAATGTTACTTATTAGCAATATTAAGGTGGTTATAATTAAAGTCCATATAATTTTGCCTGTCACCTAAACACATAGAGATAGGTACTCAGCCATTTCCCTGCATAGAAGGGGGCTGGCCAGAAACTCACTACCTGTAGTCAACCTTAAAATTAGTAAGAAAGCCTTTAGAGAAGAAAAGATTAATAGAAGAGGTATGTAGCGAGCCCCTTCCTTGAGTAAATTAAAACCCTGGAGAATCTGATTTCTTGTTTCAGAAAGAGCTAAGAACTGTAAGTCAAGGACCATGACTGTTAGAACTGTGCAGCCTTCTGAAATGTTCGTAAACTCTCTATGTTGGTTTATTTGTTACCCCCTTTTTTAAAATTTATTTTAATTGGAGGATGATTACCATACTGTGATGGCTTTTGCCATACCTTGATAAGAATCAGCCATAGGTATACATGTGTCCCCTCCGTCCTGAACTCCCCTCCTGCCTCCCTCTCCACCCTGGCCCTCCAGGTTGTCATGGAGCACTGGCTCTGGGTGCCCTGCTTCATACATCGAACTCACTGCTCATCTATTTCACATATGGTAATATATGTGTTTCAATGCTATTCTCCCGAATCATCCCACCCTCTCCTTATCCCACTGAGTGCAAAAGTCTGTTCTTTACATCTGTGTCTCCTTTGCTACCCCGTACATAGGATCATTGGTACTATTTTTCTAGATTCCATAGATATTTGTTAATATATGGTATTTGTCTCTTTCTGACTTACTTCACTCTGTAAAATAGACTCTAGGTTCATCTACCTCATTAGAACTGACCCAAGTACATTCCTTTTTATGAGTTGAGTAATACTCCATTGTGTATATGTACCACAGCCTGCTTATGCCTTTGTCTACTGACGGACACATAGGTTGCTTCCATGTCCTAGCTATTGTAAATAGTGCTGTAATGAACATTGGGGTACATGCATCTTTTTCACTTCTGGTTTCCTTGGGGTATATGCCCTGTAGTGGGATTGCTGGGTTGTATGGTAGTTTTCTTCCTAGTTTTTTAAGGAATCTCCATACTGTTTTCCATAGTGGTTGTATCAGTTTGCATTCCTAGCAACAGTGTAAGAGGGTGCCCTTTCCTCCACACCCTGTCCAGCATTTATTGTTTGTAGACTTTTTAATGATGGCCATTCTGACCGGTGTGGGATGATAGCTCATCATGGTTTTGATTTGCATTTCTCTAATAATGAGTGATACTGAGCATCTTTTCATGTGCATGTTAGCCATCTGTATGTCTTCTTTGGAGAAATGTCTGTTTAGGTCTTCTGCTCACTTTTTAATTGGGTTGTTTGTTTATTATGAGTTGTATTAAAACCCTTAAAACTAGACGGGAAGCATAAAGAAAAGTGGTGGGTTATAGATGAACCTTAAAGAGGAAGCAAGAGAAGGCAGCTACTATGATAGTGCATGTATGTGCGTGCTCAGTCGTGTCTGACTCTTTGCAACCCCATGGACTGTAGCTCACCAGACTCCTCTGTCCATGGGACTCTCCAGGCAAGAATACTGGAGTATTCTCATACTCCATGCCCTCCTCCAGGAGATTTTCCAGATGCAGGGATTGGAACCATGTCTCTTGCTTCTCCTGCACTGGGAGGCAGATTCTTTACCATTGCACCACCAAAGGTGGTGGTTATGATGTTGAGCAGGGAACAGAAATTCCATAAGGCAGGCTATTAAGAAAGGTAGAATGAAAACTCTTAAGGAGGGACTGATACTGCTTCCACAGGCAGAATATCTTCTTCTTCAGGGAAGCTTCAATTCTGCTCTTAAGGCAACTGGTTAGATGAGATAATCTCCTTTATTTAATGTCAACTGATTGTACATGTTAATCACATCTACAAAAACCCACAAGGGTTTTGAAACCATTGTATAAACAGAAACATGGCCAGCTTAGACCAAAGGAGATGGAGATAGGGTAAGGTAAAAGTGGGCTGTTGGATTTCCAAAATTCTATACTTAGAAAGTGAGCTGATAGAGCTCCTTATTTGCAAGCATGTGCTACCCTTGAAGAAAAAGCAGTGGCTCCAAGGATAGAGGCAAGATTGCAGAGGCCAAGGGCTCAGAGGCAGAGGCAAGAGCTGCGGGCAGAGGTGTTTGGAGCTGCAGTGGGCCCAGAGCTGCGTTGAGCTGCAGAAACTGAATGGAATTTGCTCTGCTGGATTTCAAGCTTGTTTAGGGTGGTTTTTTTTTTTTTTTTTATTCCTTCCCTTTCCTCCTTTTTGGAATGTGACTATCTATTCTATGTGTCCCACTACTGTTCTGTAGAAACTGAAAACTTGTGTCCTAGTCTCTTAGGCCTACAGATGGAGCAGAGTTTTGTCTCATATCAGTAATACCAGAGTCTCACCTGTACCTGACTGGGTTAATTTAGATCATAAAATTTGGAACTTTATAAACTGATGATAATTGGATGAAATTGTAAACTTAGACTTAATGCTGTAACTGGTTGAGACATTTGGGGGTATTGGGATGGAGTGAATGTATTTCACACACATGGAGTGAATTTGGGGGGGCAGAGAGTGGACTGTAGTGCATTGAATAGTGGTTCCCTGAAAAGATATGCTCACATCCTAATATCTGGAACCTGTGAGTGTTACTTTCTTTGGAAAAAGTGTCTTTTTAGATGTAATTAAGTATTTTGTTATGACTAACCTAGATAGCATATTAAAAAGTAGAGACATTACTTTGTCAATAAAGGTCTGTCTAGTCAAGGCTATGGTTTTTCCAGTGGTCATGTATGGATGTGAGAGTTGGACTGTGAAGAAAGCTGAGCACCGAAGAATTGGTGCTTTTGAACTGTGGTGTTGGAGAAGACTCTTGAGAGTCCCTTGGACTGCAAGGAGATCCAGCCAGTCTATCCTAAAGGAGATCAGTCCTGGGTGTTCATTGGAAAGACTGATGCTAAAGCCAAAACTCCAATACTTTGGCCACCTCATGCGAAGAGCTGACTCATTGGAAAAGACTCTGATGCTGGGAGGGATTGGGGGCAGAAGGAGAAGGGAACGACAGAGGATGAGATGGCTGGATGGCATCACTGACTCGATGGACATGAGTTTGAGTGAACTCCGGGAGCTGGTGACGGACAGGGAGGCCTGGCGTCCTGCGATTCATGGGGTTGCAGAGTCGGACACGACTGAGCAACTGAACTGAACTGAACTGAGCTAAAGGATTTTGAGATTAAATCATCCTGGATTATCCTCAATTCAGTGCAAATATCCTTATAAAATACACACATAGCAGAGACACACAGAAAAGAGGAGAAAGGCATGTGAAGATGGAGACAGAGTGGTAGAGTCACAAGACCATTAATACTCATTGCCACTGGAATCATGGAAAGCCAAGAAATGGAATTTTCCCTAGAGCCTCTGGAGGGATGAGAGCCCTGCTGATGCTTTGATTTTAGAACTCCACAACTGTGAAAGAATACATTTTTTGTTGTCTTAAGCCTCCAAGTCTGTGTTAATTTGCTACAGCCTTCTTAGGAAATGAATACAGTCACCAGTTCAGTTTAGATCAGGTGCTCAGTGCTAGCTGACTCTTTGCGACCCCATGGACTGCAGACACCAGGCTTCCCTGTCCATCACCAACTCCCGGAGCTTACTCAAACTCATGTCCATTGAGTTGGTGATGCCATCCAACCATCTCATACTCTGTTGTCCCCTTTTGCTCCAACCTTCAATCATTCCCAGCATCAGGGTCTTTTCAAATGTGTCAGTTCTTTGTATCAGGTAGCCAAAGTATTGGAGTTTCAGCTTCAGCATCAGTCCTTCCAATGAATATTCAGGACTGATTTCCTTTAGGATGGACTGGTTTGATCTCCTTGCAGTCCAAGGGACTCTCAAGAGTCTTCTCCAACACCACAGTTCAAAAGCATCAATTCTTTGGCACTCAGCTTTCTTTATAGTCCAGCTCTTACATCCATACATGAGTACTGGAAAAACCAAAGCGTTGACTAGACAGATTTGGTTTGGCAAAGCAATAGCTCTGCTTTTTAATATGCTTTCTAGATTGGTCATAACTTTTCTTCCAAGGAGCAAGTGTCTTTTAATTTTGGCTGAAGTCACCATCTGCAGTGATTTTGGAGCCCCTAAAAATAAAATCTGACACTGTTTCCACTGTTTCCCCATCTGTTTCCCATGAAGTGATGGGACCAGATGCTATGATCTTAGTTTTCTGAATGTTGAGCTTTAAGCCAACTTTTTCACTCTCCTCTTTCACTTTCACCAAGAGGCTCTTTTGTTCTTCTTTGCTTTCTGCCATAAGGGTGGTGTCATCTGCATATCTGAGGTTATTGATATTTCTCACAGCAATCTTGATTCCAGCTTGTGCTTCTTCCAGCCTAGCGTTTCTCATGATGTACTCTGCATGTAAGTTAAATAAGCAGGGTGACAGTATACAGCCTTGATGTACTCCTTTTCCTATTTGGAACAGGTCTATTGTTCCAGGTCCAGTTCTAACTGTTGCTTCTTGACCTGCATACAGATTTCTCAGGAGGCAGGTCAGGTGGTCTGGTATTCCCATCTCTTTCAGAATTTTCCAGTGTCTTGTGGTCCACACGGTCAAAGGCTTTGGCATAGTAAATAAAGCAGAAGAAGATGTTTTTCTGGAATTCTCTTGCTTTATCAATGATTCAATGGATGTTGGTAATTTTATCTCTGGTTCAAATTGTCCCTAAGTGATACAAAGTGTACATGGGTTTCCCTGATGCAGTTTTTCAATAATGTGCCAGAGCATGCACAAAAGAGTGATGTCCCCTTCTGAAAAGTCACCTTGGATCTCAGAAACATTACGCTAAGTAACAGAATCCAGGCTCACTCATGACATACTATGTGATTCCATTCATATTCCATTATAATTTACCCTATAGAAAGCTGACAAAACTGTAATGCCAGAAGGTTGATCAGTGGTTGTCAGGGACTTAGAGGATTCTCCAGTAGGGTATGGGGAGGTATTCAGGATGATGGATGTAATCAATATCTTGATTACTTTGGTAGTTACACAACTGTATAAGTTTCTCAACACTTAAATTATATACCTTAACAGCATATATTTTACTGTATGTAATGATCTTGACTTCTGGTGCTGTAGGTTTATATAGCTCTGCTTTAATATGTTTGGAGCAAGTATTTTGAAATGATGTGAATACCAGTCTCACATTGATATGTATGCACAGCTGTGACTCACTTGATTTTCCTTGAATTTTTATCTGTATTCTGATATCCATTCATTCTCAAAGAACAGTTATTTTTCCACCATCGAAGATATTCAAAACAAACCACTACATGTTCTGCCTTAGTTTCTAAATAGTTGAAAAATTATTTTGCTTATTGAAGTAAGTATATAGTATCTAAAAGTGCCACTTTGTTTAGTTTTAATTTAATGAATATTTAGTCGACTCTTGGCGACCCCGTGGACTGCAGCCTACCAGGCTCCTCCATCCATGGGATTTTCCAGGCAAGAGTACTGGAGTGGGGTGCCACTGCCTTCTGCATCTAATATGGAAGACATATGCTAAGTGCAGGGCTGGAACTAAGAGTGGTTACAGGGATAATTAAGAAACAATTCGTCTAGAGTTAGAAGTATAAAATAGGAAGCAAATAAGTTTAATACAAAACAGATTCAAACCAAAAGCTTTGGGGTCTTAGAAGACGAAGAAGTTATATCCAAATGGGAGGATCTCTTTTAAGTAGATGAGATGGAATTGAAACTAGCAAATGGATGATTGTAGATTTCAACAAAAAGAGGAATCCCAGGCGGAAGGAACTGTATGGGCAAAAGGGCATGCTATGGATTAAATGTGTCCCTACCCCTGCCCCTAATTCATACATTGAGGCCAACTCCTCAGTGTGATGATATTTGAAGAAAGGGCACTTGGAAAATTGTTAGGTCATGAGGGTAGAACCCTCATGAATGGAATTATTGCCTTTATAAGAGAAGGAGACAAGATATTTCCTTCTCTGCTCCCCACTATATGAAACTACAACACGAGGACCACTACCTTTCAACCAGGAAGTTGTCTTACCAGACACCTGGGTCTCCTGTCCCTTGGACTTAGACTTCCCAGCCTTCAAAACTATAACAAATAAATGTTTGCTTTATAAGCCACCAGTCTGATAATTTTCTGTAGCAGCCTAAACTGAGTAAGACAGTACAGAAATAAGAACATACTCAGGAAACAGTCAGTAGTCTCTTTGACTAGTAGAATGCATGCAAAGGAGTGGGAGAAAAACTAGAAAGGGGATTTAGGATAGTTTCCTGTATATCTCAAATCCCAGTTGGGAGATGTGTCCTTAATTCAGGGGTCAGTGGGGAGTTGTTAATGCAGTGCTTGAGAATTTTGAGAATCTTGTGAAAATGACAGATGCATTGCTCCAGAAAAGTACACAGGTGTACAAAGTGTATGCTGTATACTGTTTCAGGAGTTTCACGAACACCTAGAGCTCCTCCGGGGCCTTCCTTCCCTGGGAACCCTGCATTAAAGAAGTTTTGAGAAAGAGCCTTACTCAAGGGAATTATCATTTCATGTTATTTTAGTTAATTCCTCCATATATGATTAGAATGGAGAATTGATACGATTTATGAACTAAAAGTTGGTTTTCTTAAAGTGTGGCCTATGTTAGAATCACCTACAGGGCTTATCAAACATCCATATTCCTAATTCCTACCCAGATGTACTCAGAGTCTCTAATGGTAAGACCAGGTGAGATGCCTTTTTTAAATTGGAGTGTAGTTGATTTACAATATTGTGTTAATTTCTGGTGTACAGCAAAGTGAATCAGTTATACATATATTATCCACTATTTTTTTTTAAGATTCTTTTCCCATATGGGTCATTACAGAGTATTGAGTAGAGTTCCCTGTGTGATACAATAAGTCCTTATTAGTTACCTATTTTATATATGGTAGCATGTATATGTCAATCCCAATCTCCAAATTTATCCCTCCCCCACTGTTTTAAACCAGCACCAAGCTGATGCAGACATGACTGAAGCGCCTTGGCAGCAGAAGCAGCAGCAAGCTGATGCTGGTGCCCACTTCACTTAGAGATCAGCTTCACGAGTAATGAAGAGGGTACAGTCATTTCTCAGTATCAGTGGTGCTGGGGGAATTGGCTTGGGGTCCCTGAAGATACCAAAATACACAGATGCTCAAGTCCCTTATGTAAAATGACACAATGCAGTTGGCCCTCCATATCCCTCCATATCCATATCCTTGGATGCAGAGAGCTAGAGAGCCATCTGTATTGTGGTGGACATTTGCTTTCGACTTACCAATAAAGCATGAAAGAGACAGAAATAATTCAAGGGGAAAAATACAAAGGATTTTTTTTCAACTCCACCAATTCTCAAGACACCCTCTGCAGTCAGTACCAATTTAAACTAAGCATAGAAACATCTTCAGCTGCAGTGTGATAGGAAGCATGTATCCTGGGGAAAACTGGCTCCTTTACATTAGCCAGAACGTGTAAGAAGAACATTAGCATCACATAGTCATAGTGTTGGAAGCTACTGACGGGTCCCAGTGGATGAAGATAAATAGTCATCATCCTTAACCTTAAAATCACCTGCTAGAGCAGCCAAAGTAGTTTCTGAAATGTGTCTTAATCTGAAGAGATCCAAGGTTTCACTACTTATCAATCAATCTTTCCAGGAAGGATTTTGCAAAATGGCAGTCATTGGCAAGGTTCTAGAATCACTAGGATATTTTGCTTACCAGAACTCTACTTTTCTGGTGGTGTTTTCTTTGTCTTTTTTTTGTAAAACAATCACCAGGATTGTATTCTAAAAAAAAAAAATGTTGATCCCAAGCTTGTTTTTTGATTTAGAAATTCCACACATTCACTCCTAGTTAAGGATACAATATTTTATGATTTAGTATTAAAATACCAAATCCATGTATTTCAGTTCCTAATTTTTTTAAAATTAAAGGAACAAAAGGGAGCGTGTGTAATAGGCTGATTGAGGAGTTAGTTGCTAAATGAAGCTATTAATTTCATTTTCCTGACATCACAAAATTGTTCATGGAATTTTTACATAGCAAGCACACATACTATCTGTTCTTATGTTTGGTTCCTCCAAGAACAAAGACTCACGGTATTTGCATAAACAGCCATTTTTATTCTTTCTTAGGTATTAAGCTAAGCTAAGCTAAGTCACTTCAGTCATGTCCGACTCTGTGCGACCCCATAGACGGCAGCCCACCAGGCTCCCCTGTCCCTGGGATTCTCCAGGCAAGAACACTGGAGTGGGTTGCCCTTTCCTTCTCCAATGCATGAAAGTGAAAAGTTAAAGTGAAGTTGCTCAGTCGTGTCCGACCCTCAGCAACCCCATGGACTACAGCCTTCCAGGCTCCTCCGTCCACGGGATTTTCCAGGCAAGAGTACTGGAGTGGGGTGCCATTGCCTTCTCCATTCTTAGGTATTGGTAGTATGTATTTATTGTTTTTGACTTCCCAGTACTCCTTTTCCTCTTCTTCTGGATATAGCAAGCTCTCTTCTTTTCAACAGCTCTTCCTTCCCTGCTCTAGCATGAGGTTTGACTGGAAGCTGTCAATCACAGAACTCCACTCTCATGGAGGGCCACCTGATTGTCCTGGAAATGGGCAAGTCAGAGTTCTTCCCAAAGATTTTTTGCACTAGAGCTGGGGTAGTTAGGAGAATAGTGATAGGGAGGTGAAAAGGAATTCTCTCCTCTCTGATGATGAAGCTGTTAGTGCATGCAACCAGAGAGGCTGATAGCCATGTATTCAGCCACACTGAGAGAGCTTATCAGAAGCAAACAGCAATGAAGCTATCATTTAGGAGGACAGGTTGTTTTAAGCAATTCCTTTGACTAAGAGCCATCCTAATATGCTTCAGTCCTCTGCTACCTAATGTTGGTGGCCACTGGCCACATGTGGCTCTTGATCACTGGAAACATGGTTAGTCCAAATTGAGTTGTTCTATATGCCTCAATAACAGTGGATATTGAAGACTTGGTGGGAGAAAAAAAATGCATATAAAGTATTTCATTAATGATTTTTATAATGAACATGTGAATTATAATATATTGAATGTATATTTAAATTAGATTTTAAATTAATTTCATGTATTCCTTATTTTTTAATGTGGCTTCTAGAAAATGTTATATTACATGTGAGTCTCAAATTATGTTTCTATTGAAACAGCACTGCTCATTAGTGTAATCTGTGTTTTTTATTTGTTTAGCTACTTGGGGCGAGGTGTGTACCATTGGCAGCCTGTGGAGCCCTAACTGATGCTGAAATCAGTAACTGGAACACAGGCAGTGAGAGAGAGAGATCTAAAATGTGGAACTGACTACATTTAGGTGCAGAGTGGGCTGGGAGGTTTTCTGCGTTATGAGGCAGGGAATTCAGTAGCAAAGCTGTTAGTTAATCATTACAGGTTGTTTATATGATGTGACTATTCTCACTACGCTCGAATGTCACAGAAAAAAAATTGAGATTTTGGGGATATTGGCTACTTGCAAGCTTCAATAAGGTGCTACAGAGGGGGAATATGTGGTCAATGCAGAGGTTTCTGAAGTGGAGCAGGAATAGCAGCCTTGCACGGCTGTGTAAAGAGGCTATTCTGCCACTGAGCATGCTCTGGATTTCACAAAGTACCCACTGCACTGAAATCCAGCCATGGTGTAACCAGCATGAATAAGCCAGTTCCCATAAATGTTCACAAAACATTGCTACCCACGTAAAGTGATGGCCCTTTGTCTGGGTTACAAAGGAGATTGTGAACACCTGTGGCAGAGGGCCTTGTCCCGTCCCTGCAGCCTGCCACACTGAGACAGAGACCAAAGTTAGATGCACTAAGATGAAGCCCAGGGGGATGGGCAGTGCCTACTGAAGAGTCACCAGGAGATGGAAGCTGTGGAGAAGGAGTGGATCCAGATTCAAGCATCTTGACTGGTACGATTACTGGCTTCAGTTCCTATCAGACAGAGTTCCTAATAGGCAGTCCTAGGGTTTTAAGGAGGGTCTTTTGTCACCACCGCCATTCCCAAACAAGAAAGAAAGCATACACATTAGGAATCTAGGACTGACCACTGCCTGGGCCATTCTTTTTTCATGCTTCATCTCACCAACAACAGGAAATGCACAGCTAAGGAAGTGTAGCAAAGATACTGAGCTGTCCACCAAGATATTTTTGCCCTTCTTCAGGTACCCACCTTGATTCCCTTACAGGAGTTTTGTGGTCCTTTGTCTAATTATCTGTAATGGCATATGAGAGGAAACGATACCTCCTTCATTCTGTCCTCATGCTTATAAAAAGCTTTCTAGTATTAAAAAGCAAAGACATCACTTTGCCTACAAAGGTCCATATAGTCAAAGCTATGGTTTTCCTGGTAGTCATGTATGGATGTGAAAGTTGGACCATAAAGAAGGCTGAGCACTGAAGAACTGATGCTTTCAAATTGTGGTGCTGGAGAAGACTCTTGAGAGTCCCTTGGACTGCAAGGAGATCAAACCAGTCAATCCTAAAGGAAATCAACCCTGACTATTCATTGGAAGGACTGATGCTGAAGCTCCAATACTTTGGCCACCTGATGTGACAAGCCAACTCATTTGAAAATACCCTAATGCTCAGAAAGATTGAAGGCCAAAGGGGAAGGGGGATGCAGAGGATGAGATGGTTAGATAGCATCACTGATCACTGGACATGAACTTGAACAAACTCCAGTGAAGGACAGGGAAGCCTGACATGCTGCAGTCCATGGGGTTGCAAAGAATTGGACACAACTTAGTGACTGAACAACAGCAACAACATGTACATCTCCATGATCTTTCCCACTTCTGGCTGACAGAGGCGCAGAAAAATGTTAGGAAAACTTTGGGAACCATGTGTTGAAGAAGGCAAAACTGCAGTTCTCTTGGACTATTATGTAAGCAAGGTATAAACTTCTATATACATGTTTGGTTCTATTTGTTGTCACAGCCTAACCAAATACATCTTCCAGTAGAAAGATCCTCCCAAATGTCCATGATGACCAAAGCCACATAGAACACTAAGCAAATCAAATCTCTCTAGTACATAGCAGACAGACCAGACAAACCAACTTTTCAGTAGATAATCCATTGCCATGAACTCTCCCAACAGAAGTAACCTGCTTCCTTATACAACAGGGAAGCCATTGTGTGCTACTTCCCTGCCCTCTGCTCCTACACAATGGTCTTTTCTGAATGAAAGATTTTGTTAATCAGTATTTCTTCTGTTTGTATGTTATATATGTTAGGGGTTGTTAAATTTCTCATTTGGAACATGGTAGCAGGGATTACAAGAAGTCATATGAAGACTTGTTTGAGAAAAATGGACGTTAAACAGACATCATGGACTCAGAGATGGGTGCAATAACTGGGAAGAGGTAGAGGTTGTGTTCCACTGGAATATATGTGGAATTAAGGTATAATCATTGCAATAAGTTACAAGAGAGAATTTCAACAATTATTTATAATTGTAGAGGAGAGTATTTGTATGTTAGACACTGTTCTACAAGAGTTCAAGCTTAGTAGAAGCATTTGGGTCAAGGCCTACATAAAAATTTCTGGGCATCATCAAGAAGGTAGGCTAAAGAACCATGAAAGGAGTAATCAAAATTGAAGATAAATATTTTAATCAAACATCATTTTTAAAGACTTGAGTTTAACATAATAATGTTATTCATCTGGCTATTTTACAAAATTTCACAGCACTTGATGAGTTCAGTTCAGTTCAGTCACTCAGTCGTGTCCAACTCTTTGCGACCCCATGAATCGCAGCACGCCAGGCCTCCCTGTCCATCACCAACTCCCGGAGTTCACTGAGACTCACGTCCATTGAGTCACTGATGCCATCCAGCCATCTCATCCTCTGTCGTCCCCTTCTCCTCCTGCCCCCAATCCCTCCCAGCATCAGAGTCTTTTCCAATGAGTCAACTCTTCGCATGAGGTGGCCAAAGTACTGGAGTTTCAGCTTTAGCATCATTCTTTCCAAAGAAATCCCAGGGCTGATCTCCTTTAGAATGGACTGGTTGGATCTCCTTGCAGTCCAAGGGACTCTCAAGAGTCTTCTCCAACACCACAGTTCAAAAGCATCAATTCTTTGGTGCTCAGCCTTCTTCGTAGTCCAACTCTCACATCCATACATGACCACTGGAAAAACCATAGCCTTGACTACACGGACCTTTGTTGGCAAAGCAATGGCTCTGTTTTTGAATACGCTATCTAGGTTGGTCATAACTTTCCTTCCAAGGAGTAAGCGTCTTTTAATTTCATGGCTGCAGTCACCATCTGCAGTGATTTTGGAGCCCCCAAAAATAAAGTCTGACACTGTGTCCACTGTTTCCCCATCTATTTCCCATGAAGTGATGGGATCAGATGCCATGATCTTCGTTTTCTGAATGTTGAGCTTTAAGCCAACTTTTTCACTCTCCTCTTTCATTTTCATCAAGAGGCTTTTTAGTTCCTCTTCACTTTCTGCCATAAGGGTGGTGTCATCTGCATATCTGAGGTTATTTATATTTCTCCCGGCAATCTTGATTCCAGCTTGTGTTTCTTCCAGCCCAGTGCTTCTCATGATGTACTCTGCATAGAAGTTAAATAAGCAGGGTGACAATATATAGACTTGATGTACTCCTTTTCCTATTTGGAACCAGTCTGTTCCATGTCCAGTTCTAACTGTTGCTTCCTGACCTGCATACAGATTTCTCAAGAGGCAGGTCAGGTTGTCTGATATTCCCATCTCTTTCAGAATTTTCCACAGTTTATTGTGATCCACACAGTCAAAGGCTTTGACATAGTCAATAAAGCAGAAATAGATGTTTTTCTGGAACTCTCTTGCTTTTTCCATCATCCAGCGGATATTGGCAATTTGATCTCTGGTTCCTCTGCCTTTTCTAAAACCAGCTTGAACATCTGGAAGTTCACGGTTCACGTATTGCGGAAGCCTGGCTTGGAGAATTTTGAGCATTACTTTAGCGTGTGAGATGAGTGCAATTGCGCGGTAGTTTGAGCATTCTTTGGCATTGCCTTTCTTTGGGATTGGAATGAAAACTGACCTTTTCCAGTCCTGTGGCCACTGCTGAGTTTTCCAAATTTGCTGGCATATTGAGTGCAGCACTTTCACAGCATCATCTTTCAGGATTTGGAATAGCTCAACTGGAATTCCATCACCTCCACTAGCTTTACCAAGTAAAACAAAAGGAGCTGCAGCGCTCCTCTGAAATCGGCATCTTCAAGGTATCAATATATTTGGTGAATAAGAATGAGGAAAATGACATTTTCATTAAATTATTGAGGGATCATTAGAGGCATCAACGTCTACTTGTATAATAACACTGTCTTTTGCTTGGATATTATATTGAATTTTTTAAAAAATAAAAATGCATGTTGTTTTCATTTAAAAAATTGTTTTAGCAGAATTATCATCACAGAGAGTAAAAGAAAACATTCACCTGATGAAAAATTATTAGCCCAAAGACTTACAAATTATATTTTGAACTTAAGTTTCAACAAAAATGAGTCTTTCCTACTCTTGAAATAAAGCCAGCACCTACCCCTGATTGGTATTTCAGGATCAAAGGCAGTCTCTGAAAAATTCTATTTTTCTCAAGTTCTTAAGGTCTTGAATACAATTATCAAGACTACTAAACCAAGAAAATCCTCTTTTTGAGAGTAGCAGACTAAATTAAAAGGATGTACTTTTGTGGTCAGCCATCTCCAAGACTCTTTACTGAATGAATGTTAAGTTAGCAATAGAACAAAGAAGCAAATGAGGAGCTGTAAAATCAATGTCATACACTCCACTTGTTTCCGCATTGTCCAGTCCCCACCACCTCCCCCTGAACTTGACTGACCCAGTTTCTCTTACAGAATGTAATTTCTGTTTGGTCTTCCTGGATGCGATATGGTAGAGAAGAAGGGAAACTGATGAATCATTCTGATTCTACCCCATACCTACTTTGGGCAGCTTAAGTAAATCTCTCTGAACCCATTTATCCCTTTCTAATATAGAGACAATAATTTTTGCCCTGAATTCCTCATAAAGTTATTGGGATTAACATGAAATGTACTTATAAACTATAGGTTATTTTACAAATATGAAATATATTTATTATATAAAGAAACTTTTAGAGATATTTAACTACTTGACAGAATAACCAAAAGGCACATAAAAATAAGAAGCACTATCACATGAAATAAAAAACATGAGCCCTATTTCTGGCAGTTTGACAGATTAGATATCCTGCACAGGCGTCCCAACTCAAATAACTAAAATTCTTCATAATAAGAAACATCCTGTAATGCATCTCTGAACTGACACAAAAAGAAAAATGTTGAAGACAGAAATAAATAGAAAGTAGTAATGACAGGGGGAAGCAGGAACATAAATGCAAAAATTCTGAAGATTATCATATCAAATCTAGCAATATGTATAGATAGATAGGTAGGTAGATATGACATATATATTTTATATTCTGATGTATGTATATCCCCTGGAAGAGGAAATTGCAACCCACTCCAACGGTCTTGCCTGAAAATCCCATGGACAGAGGGGTCTGGCCAGCTACAGTCCAAATGGTGGCAAAGAGTCAGACATGACTGAGCAACTAAGAGAGATAGAGATGTATATCATGGATAATATATAATGATTAATTGCTATTTATTCTATGAATATGAAGTTAGTTTAACATTCAAAAATCTTCCTGTTCTAGTCAACATGGAGGAAGTGCACTGCAGCTTATCTCTCCTACTGATTACAAGTAAAAACTGAAAAATATGCAAAAAGAAACTACTTAGGACTGAGAATATTAAATAGCAGTTGGAATATTGAGAAAAGTCAAAACTTGAAAAATGACAAGTGTAGCAGTAGTGAGTTTCTGAGTTTTTATTTATTTATTTATTTTTTTACACACATATACATTTTCTGGGTTTTTTTTCCTCCCTCCTTTAGCTTTTGTCTTTGATCCAAGGGTGGATTGAATTAGAAAACTACAAAATTGGAACAATCAGCAAAAGTTTCAGGGAGAAGCTCATCTTTTTGGCTATAGAGGAAGAACAAAAAACTGCTGCAAATTATAAAGTGAGGAGAGAGGCCACTGTCTCTGTCTCCCCCTCACCTCCTCCCCAGCCCTGTAATATAATCATATAGAAATTTAAACTGTCATAAATTGAAAGTCTTATAGTTAGTGATTTTGAGGCCCACACCTCAGTGAGAATGATTGCATTGGAAAAAAGTGAAAAATTCAGTTTCTGTTCACTTCAGCTTCTCTTTCTGATATTATTGTATGAAGAATTAACTTTCAGAACATTCATGTAGAAATTTCTTTGTACAGAAACTATTTAGATTGGCTGATGACATACAAGTAGGACCTTACTGTGCTCTGATAAGGGCAGATCTGTGTAGACTTGAGCTTTGAGAACATGATTTAGTCTCTGAAATAAAAATGACATTAGTAGAACTGATGGGGAGAAAGGTTTGAAACAACTAAATACAGCAACATAGAAAGTGGGACTATAGAGTAAAAGTCCAAATATTTCGCTCACATCAGACCTCCTTCAAATTCTTCCTTAGTCAAGGATATAGGAGAAAACATAGTTTACTTCCAGATAGTTCAAATGAAGAGACTTTAGGGAAAGTGCTCCTTAGAGAAGTGCGAGCAAGATGACAGGAGCAAATATGACTGAGTGAAAATATATATGGTTCTATATTTACAGTGGCTCAGTTGGTAAAGAATCTGCCTGTAATGCAGGAGACCTGGATTCAATCCTTGGGTTGGAAAGATCCCCTGGAGAAGGGAACGGCAACTCACTCCAGTATTCTTGCCTGGAAAATTTCATGGACAGAGGATCCTGGAGGCTACAATCCATGGTGTTGCAAGAGTTGGACGTGACTTAGCAACTAACACTTTCACTGTCTGTGATTGAGTGAAGCACCCAAAGCTGCCTGCCCCATCCCATGCACCCAGCAAATAGGGAGGAAAGAGTGTTGCCTGAGACCCATGAGACCTGGGGCCATGGTGAGGGGCTGCCTGCCAGAAGCTGCAGTTACAGGAGCTCCTGCCACAGTCTCAGGGTCAAAGCAGAAAGGATTAAGGAATAAAATACCCCCTTCTCTTCTCCCACCATTCCCTCTTATGCTGGTGCCGCCCATTGGCTGAACCCAATCTGAAAGCAGAGAGTGAGAGGAAGGCAGAGATTGGAGTGGGATAAGGGTGGCAAACAGAAAAATACAGGGATGCACCTGATCACATCACCCTGGCTCTTTTATGACCTATAAATTGCCTCTTTAGTTGGGGTTGTCTTTTATGCATCATTCATTTCTCCTTCAATCCTATGGAATTTAGAGTTGGGATGTAAGGGCTTGGAAACTTCTGCCTTCAGTTCTAGGACAGAGATAAAGGGAACAAGATGTGCACAAGTTTCTGCTATATATTAGTCTTTCCCTGTCCTGAAATATCAGTAAAGGAGAAAACAGGAAGAAATTTTAGCTCGATTCTCCCATCCCTGCTTCTGCACTGCATATATCCCAGAGGACACACATTAGCCCTTCCTTCGTCCTCATTCTCTGTCTCTCTCTTTGTCTCTCTTTCTGTCACAAAAACACCAGAGGTCAATATGTGTCCTTTAAAGAAAGTGA
Source organism: Bos grunniens (assembly GCF_055505025.1). Lineage (NCBI taxonomy): Eukaryota > Metazoa > Chordata > Mammalia > Artiodactyla > Bovidae > Bos > Bos grunniens. The sequence continues at coordinate 69,780,624 of NC_141168.1, read as the reverse complement.
CGGTAACTATAGCCATGACATTAAAAGACGTTTGCTCCTTGGAAGAAAATCTATGACAAACCTAGGCAGCATATTAAAGAGGAAAGACATCACTTTGCTGAAAAAAGTCCATATAGTCAAGGCTATCTTTTTTTCAGTAGTCTTGTATAGATGTGAGAGTTGGACCATAAAGAAGGTTGAGCACTGAAGAATTGACGCTTTCAAATTGTGCTGGAGAAGACTCTTGAGAGTCCTATGGAGATCAAACCGGCCAATCCTAAAGGCAATCAACCCTGAATACTCATTAGAAGGATGGATGCTGAAGCTGAAGCTCCTATACTTTGGCCACCAGATATGAAGAGCCAACTGATTGGAAAAGACCCTGATGCTGAGAAAGATTGAGGGCAGGAGAAGTGGGTGACCAAGGATGAGATGGTTGGATGACATAATCAACTCAATGGATATGAATTTGAGCAAATTCTGGGCGATAGTGAAGGCCAGGGGATCCTAGTATGCTGCTGTCCATGATGTCTTGAAAAGTCAGGTACAATTTAGTGACTGAAAAACAAAGAACAAATGAAATGCATACCACAGGTTTACATACAAAGTCTTTTTTAATGATACCAAAAAATCATAAGAAGAGAATTTCATTTTCTTTTTTCTTTTCTAACTGGTAATGAATGATTGTAAAGATGATATAACTATTTGTAGACTATGGGATCAATTATTTGGAATAGCTACAAGCCTTTCACCCTAGTATTCTGGCAAGTGTTAGAATTCAACATCTAGACTCAGTTTTCCTTTTTGTTTCCAGTAAAACAGATCCACACCTTTAGGCAGAAGACATCAGGAAGAAGGCCACATTATTGTTTCTGCAAACATTTCTTGAGAAGTTAGCATGTGCCAGGCCTGTGCTATGTATGTGTTTTATTTGCAGGCTTAGAACTGGGCACAGAGCTAGGAAGTTCCAGAGTGCAGTTACCAACTCAAACACTCTGTGTTCCTCGATTTCTCTACCATTCTATATCCATCTGAAAATAGTAATCATAACAGTCATAAAACAAGCTGGCCATTTTTTAAATAAAGCAGAACTTTTAAAAAGATACCAGAAATTGAAATTTGTGTGTAGGTCTCTGATTTTTCTTATCTCTAATGTTTTTGGAGGGAAAAATCACAATATATCAATTTGGACAGTAAAACTGTTCTGCACGACTTTGCTTGTTGGTTTCAATGGAAAGATTTATAGCAATTTTTTTTTTTTGCACTATCTATATTTGGGTCTAGATCTCAATCCTCCCAGATAAGATTGCAATTCCAAATTGTACAAACACAGTTCCATAGTTGTGAGAAGCTTTTCTGAGCCTTCACAGTTTGATGCCACAAATTGCCAGACAGCCTGCTTTTAGAGTTTAAATAGATCACCTCCCTTTGAACTTTTATCACATTCAGTGAGGCTGTAGCTATATAGCACAAAAATAATCTTGATGGGACTAAAATACTATCAGCCTCCATCATTTATCCTACATTCTGCTAATAATCTAGGTGTTTTCAAATATATGGGTTGATAGCATAAGGTAAGTAATATATCTGGACACTTTAAAGCTGGGGTCAACAAACTATGGCCCATGGGCCAATTCTGGCCCACCACTTGCTTTTGTAAATATCATGTTATTAGAACACAGTCACACCCACTCATTTATGTCTTGTCCATGGCTGCTTTCACATTATAACAGCAGAGTTAAATGTAATAAGCCCCCTACATATGAACCTTCAAGTTACAAACTTTCAAAGATGCAAGTGTGCAGCCACATGTCCAGTCACGGAAGTTAGTTCGTGTGTCTGGCCTGCAGTGTCACGTGTAAGCATCCTCGACAAGCAGTCGGGATTTGTGGACCATGTAGCACTCAGTGTACAATGTCTTTATTTCAGGTGCAGGATTCTGGAAGCAAGCATAGAAGCGGCAGTGACGTAGCTGCTAAGCAGTGATGTAGTGTACTGCTAAGAAGCCCAAGCAGTAACAATGGAAACAAAAGTGAAAATAATTGAGAGTGGAGTGAGGTAAAAAGATGGAATTGGGGGCCCAGAGAAAGGATGAAGAGAGACAAGAGGAAAAAGAAGTAACTGAAGAATCAAAAAGATTCACGATTCAGGACATGGGGACAAGAGATTTTCTTTATTTGAGGAGGCTCTGTTGTTTTTGAGGAATAGGACCCAAACGTAGAATGGTACATGAAGTTTGCAGCAGCCAGAATGCATTGCATTCAGAATGCAATCCAGTGCTACCACGTCACCCATGATGAGAAAAAAAGAGCTGATACCCAGATATCACTGGATCATTCTTTCTAGAGGGTAGATAGAATTGAATCCAACAAGGAACCAGAATCTGTGCCATTGTAAGGCGTCAATAAAATTGCAACTTGCCCCTCGTCTCCTATTGCTGATGATCCTTCAATCCTACCACCTCCCACTTCCTCTCCCTCCCCCAGTCAGTAACTCTTCTTGCCTATTCACTTGATGTACACCAGCTGTTGTACTGAACTACTTTACTTTTAAATGTACTGTACTGTAAGACAAAAGACATTTTCTTTATTTTTTGTGTTTGTTTTTTATGTATTATTTCTGTGAAAAGTATTATAAACCCATTACAGTACAGTAGTATATAGCAGATTGTGTTATTCAGGTACCTTGGCTAACTTTATTAGAGTTTATTAAACTTTATTAGACTTATGAACAAATTGGACTTATGAACATGCTCTCAGAACAGAACTGTATACAGGGGGACTCAATATAGTTAAGACAGAGACTGTGGAGGCAACATCCAAAATATTCACCATTTTATTTTTTAAAAAACGGTTTGCTTTTCCTGAAAGTTCTCCATTTTATTGGATTTGGTTTGATTTTGCTCTTTCTTAATAATAGGATCAGGAAGTAAAAAAGTTCCCTCATTATTCCCTTTATTTTCTTTGGTGCATTTAACCACTCTGAGCTAGTTATTACATCTCAACAAACCAGAATCAGTACTGTTAGCTGTAAACCTGCCCACTTTATAAAGTATATGTAAAGGGTCATGTAGTAATAATAGGATATGTGCAATTCTTGTTAAGCAGAGTGTGAGGTGGTTCAAAAGGAGCTGGAATAATTTTCCATCTCATGAATTTCAACCATGCTTTGGATAAGGTGGGCCACAATGAGTTATAGGCAAGGTTTGGGAATCATACCTGAGTTCAAGCCCTGGCTTTACCAGTTATGAGCTGTGTCTGTCCCCTGCCTATGTCAGTTTCCTCCTCTGTACATGTAGTATCCATCTCATTGGGCTGTTAAGAGGATTAAATTGGATTGAAATGACTATGTTTCATGTAGTGGTGGCGCATAGTAAATTCACACATACTGCCATTGGTGACTTAAGAAAGGAATTAAAAAGACAAAGTCAGGAATGAATGAAGAAAAAAAAATTAACACCACCAAAAGAATGAGAGCATTTTTTTCTGTATTTTTTGCCTTAACACTCCAAATTCTAGAGTTAAGAAATAGTTCTCTCTTTAGAGACAAGAGCAAATGCTTCAAATGTAAGATGTTTTCATAAATCAAATTATCCAGAAACTTAAGGGTTTGCTTGTTAAGTTGAACAAACAGAATTTGTGAAACCTACAGATGTTGTGATCACTCTCGGGGCTCATTTCAAACCACACAGATCTTGAATGAGATGTGAATTCCTCCTCAGTGCATGTGTACACATAAGCAATAGCTGATTTTATAAGCTTGAGAAGCATATTTGCTTTCAGCAAGAAATGAGCTCTTACTTGGAAAACTGGCCTAAAAACCTATTACTTCAGTGGATTCATTTTCATTTATTTCCCAACAGGTAATAGAATTTTCTTGGAGTATTAAGAGAGAGTGCTTCACTGAGGCTGGGTATTGTCTCATTTACATGCTAATATTTTTATCTTCATCTTAGATAGTAATATAATCGTGCTCTATAAGGCTTGCTCTGCACCCAGAATTTAATTAATGACGTGTCTGCATAGTCAAGATAGAAAGTTGAAATGAGAAAAGTTTGGCATCACATAGCTTTAAAGTCCTTGGCTGTTTTTGTAATTTCACTCATTTATTCATTCAGTTATTCATTGATTTAACAATGTGTTAGACACTTGTGTGTATAAATACATAAATGGAAACACATACCCTTGCCTCCAGGGAGGTTACACTCTAATAGGGATACAGAGGCAAACTGAAAGAATCCTTCTAGTTGTAATAAACTAATGTCTAAGTACATTGGAAACATATGAATCCAAAGGGAAAAAAGATACCTTGCACAAAGGCAGTGTCTAACTGAACCTTGAAAAATGGGCCGACAAATGTGCAGGGCATGCCAGGCAAGAAACAGCATGTCTCAAATGTTAGTGGAAACTTAAAGTGGCTCATTACTCTCAGAAGGTAAAGTGTTAAGTGGGGAGAGGGGCTGGAGGTGTGAGACAGGTGTGAGTGGAGGTTGGACAAGGTCCTAATCATGGAAGACATTGTCAAGCAAAACACTCCAGATCATTCCTGAAGGAAACCAGAAGCCATAGGGAAATTCTGAGCTATACAGACAGGGATCAGATTTTCACACCAAGCTGTGTGATAGTGAAATAAGGCCATAATGGGGGCAATCAGAAAGTGAAAGTGTTAGTCTCTTAGTCATGTCCTACTGTTTATGACCCTATGGATTGTAGCCCACCAGGCTCCTCTGTCTGTGGAATTATCCAGGCAAGAATACTGGAGTGGTTTGCCATTTCCTTCTCCAGGGGATCTTCCCAACCCAGGGAACAAAGCCAGGTCTCCTGCATTGTGGGTAGATTCTTTACCAGTTGAGCCACTAGGGAAGCCCTGGGGCAATCAGAAAGTGACCTAAAAGGACAAGGGGGCAAGTGATGCCAAGGTCATGAACTATATAGATATCCATGGTGATAGAGATGGGAATCTAAAATGAAAGTTATTTAGCAGACAGGATCTTTAGAAGGCGGGCTTCCTAGGTGGTGCTATCCACTTAGGTGGTGGTAAAGAATCCACCTGCCAATGTAGGAGACTCAGAAAATATGAGTTTGATCCCTGGGTCAGGAAATCCCTTGGATAAGGAAATGGCAACCCATTCCCACTCCAGTGTTCTTGCCTGGAAAATCCCATGGACAGAGGAGCCTGGTGGGCTACAGTCCATGAGGTCACAAAGAGTTGGACATGATGGAGCGTGCACACACACACACACAAACACACACACACACATCTTCAGAATATAAGGATTGATAAGATGTGAACTTTAAAGGAGGAATGACTTTAAAGGATGATACCCTAATCTCTGGCTTGCACAGCTAACAAAGTTTTATTTATAAGATAAATTCAGTAGAGGCAACATGGGGACAAGGTTTAGGATCACTGTGGAAGATGATCATTTCTGTTTGGGAACCCATCACTGCAGCATTTTTAAGCAGAGATGCCTGATAGGCAAATAGAAATGAAATTTGGGGATTAAAAAAAAGTCTGGACCAATGTTACAAATATGGGAGTCATGAATATTTAGGTGATACTTGATGTGTATAAACTTAACTGAGTTAAGGGATCCCAGCTAGCCTATAAAACATTACTTCTGGATGTGTCTATGAGGGTGTCTCTGGAAGAGAGTAGCATTTGAATCTGTACTCTGAGTGAAGTAGGTCTAAAAGATTACTCTCACCAAAATAAATAAGCATTATCCCATCATGAGGGCCTGAGGAGGGAGGGGAAAAAGGGTGAATTCCTTGCCTCTGATTGAGCAGAGACATCCATTTCCTCCTCCTCTTAAATACTGGCCTTCCTGCTTCTGGGGTTTTAGGCTAATACAAAGACTCACTTCATTGCCAGAACCCACCCCCAAAACCCAATTCTCAGGTTTCCAATTGTTGTTGATGTTCAGTCTCTAAGTTATGTCCTACTCTTTGTGACCCCAGGGACTGCAGCATACCAGGCTTCCCTGTCCTTCACTCCCAGTTTGTTCAAATTCATGCCCATTGAGTTGGTGATGCCATCCAACCATCTGATCCTCTGTCTCTTCCTTCTCCTCTTGCCCCCAATTTTTCCCAGCATCAGGGTCTTTTCCAATGAGTTGGCTCTTCACATGAGGTGGCCAAAGAATTGGAGTTTCAGCTTCAGCATCATTTCTTCCAATGAATATTCAGGGTTGATTCCCTTTATGATTTACTGGTTTGATCTCCTTGCTATTCAAGGGACTCTCAAGAGTCTTCTCCAACACCACAGTTCAAAAGCATCAATTTTTTGGCACTCAACCTTCTTTATGGTCCAACTTTCACATCCGTACATGACTACTGGAAAAACCATAGCTCTGACTATATGGACCTTTGTCTCTGCTTTTTTAATATGCTTTCTAGGTTTTTTCATAGCTTTTCTTCCAAGGAGCAAGCATCTTTTAATTTCACGGATGCAGTCACCATCCATGGTGATTTTGGAGCTCAAGAAAATAAAATCTGTCACTGCTTCCACTTTTTATCCTTTGCCATATAGTGATGGGACGAGATGTCATGATCTCAGTTTTTTGAATGTTGAGTTTTAAGCCAGCTTTTTCACTCTCCTTTTTCACTTTCATCAAGAGGCTCTTTAGTTCCTCTTCACTTTCTTCCTTTAGACTGGTATCATCTGCATATCTAAGGTTGTTGATATTTCTCCTGGCAATCTTGATTCCAGCTTGTGCTTCATCCAGCCTGGCATTTCCCACGATGTACTCTGCGTATAAGTTAAATAAACAGGATGACAACATACAGCCTTGTCATACTCCTTTCCCAATTTTGAGCCAGTCCATTGCTCTATGTCTAACTGTTGCTTCTTAATCTCATACAGGTTTTGAAGGAGGCAGGTAAGGTGGTCTGGTACTCCCATTTGTTTAAGAATTTTCCAGTTTGTTGTGATCCACATAATCAAAGGCTTTAGCGTAGTCAAGGAAGCAGAAGTAGATGTTTTTCTGGAACTCTCTTGCTTTCTATGAGCCAAAAAATGTTGGCAATTTGATCTCTGGTTCCTCTGCCTTTTCTAAACCCAACTTGTACATTTGAAAGTTCTCAGTTCATGTACTGTTGAAGTCTAGCTTGAAGGATTTTGAGCATAATCTTGCTAGCATGTGAAATGAGCACAGTTGTATGGTAGTTTAAACATTCTTTAGCATTGCCCTTTTTTGGGACTGGAATGAAAATTGACCTTTTCCAGTCCTGTGGCCCCTGCTGAATTATTCGGATTTGCTGACATGAACATGCAGTTTTCCAAACTTGAGTGCAGCACTTTAACAGCAACATCTTTTAGTATTTTAAATGGCTCAGGTCTTCAGACTCAGACTGAATTACACACATACATCTTTCTTGTTCTTCAGCTTGCATATGACATACTGTAAGACTTTTCTTGATCTCCATATCATATGAGCCAATTTCTATAATAAATCTCCTCAAGTTATCTATGTGTATATATCCTGCTGGTTTGTTTCTCTAAGAACCCTGACTAAAACAGACATTGTGGGTGTGGATGAAAACACACAGGAAAATGTAGTCTCAGAATAAAGAGGAACTATAATGGAACCCCAGAGTGCTTCAGGGAGAAAAATAAGGAGACTGAAAATGACCCAAAAAAGAGCATCTTGGAGACCATTGTTGACTTTCCAGATAATGATTTTAATGGGAGGTAAGCCAGAACACAGAAGGTTGGTTGCAGAATGTGGAAAGTGTTTGCAGGATGCTGTGGGGACAGCAGGAAGCTTGACTGTAGAGAGATCATCTAAAGGGGCAATGAATGAGCCAGAGGGCTGTTTGGGATGGGAGAGGAATGGCCAATTAAAAGGGCAAGGTCAAAGGCTTAGAAAAATAGATGTTTATTAAGTAAAGAAGTATATATTTTATTTAACTTAAAAAAAATGAGTCCAATTTTTAAATGAACAGTTTCATGGAAAAAATGATGGGTGATTATACTTGATGTTAAATAATCATATTGAGTATAGTCTTACTTTTAACTGGAAGTTTTTCCTCATTTAAGTAGGCTTTTAAAGTTACTTTTGGTGTGATGAGAATGAGTGTTGGTTTGCCAAACACAAGGAGCATCTGAATGGTAGAGTCTCTCTGAGTTGGGATGGAAACAGATGTGTTCTCTCTGGAAGTCATAAACACTGTTTATGTAACATAAGATCCATCATAACCTTGTCAGTGCATGAAGAACTTGCTTTTGAGTAATGAGTTGTTCTTCAATGAAGCATGTTGTTAAGCATGTTTGGGGGACGCTCAGCCAACACTAGAGACAAGGTTTTTAATGAGCAGCTCTACAAATCTCAAAACTAAGAGAAAAGATGCTTGTGGAACCAGATTTCTCTGCACCACTGCTACTGCTGCTCCAACCAGCTCAGCACTGGCCTCATTCCTGGAGCAGAGGTGCTGATGGCTCAGAGGCAAGACAGAGAGTCATGGTCAGGTCCTTCCCTGGGGGGTTTCAAGTCTTTGAGGCAAGTTTGAGCCAGCTCTAAATGGACTGTGATAGGTACTAGAAGAAGACAAGAGAAATAATAGAGAGGAAAAACCTAGGATTCCTAGAGATGTGGAAAAGGGCAGGGGCTGCAGCTGAAAGACAGGGGAAGATGAGAAATTACACAGTGCCATTTTGCCTTGGACCAAATAATGCTTAAGACAGTTTCTAGCTTAGAAGATACAAACAATTTACCCTAGAAAAATATATCTAAAATTTTAAGTATCAATCCATTTATTGATCAATATATGAAACATAATTTTATGGCCAACCCAATAAAAACAGATATTTCCTAATAAAGGACTATATGTATTTTAAACTAGTCTTCATTTGCCTAGTAGTTCTGCCAGCATTTGTCTACATGGTGCTCTGTGGGCATGCTTAGTCACTCAGTCATGTCTGACTGTCTGTGACCCCATGGACTGTAGCTCACCAGGCTTCTCTGTCAATGTGCTTTCCCAGGCAAGAATACTAGAGCAGGTTGCCATTTCCTCCTCCAGGGGATCTTCCCAACCCAGGGATCAGACCTGTGTCTCCTGAATTGGCAGGCATATTCTTTACTACTGAGCCACCAGGGAAGCCTTGTCTATATTACCTGATGACTTCTATTAGTAATTTCAGTAGCAATTTACCATAAATAATAAAATCTACTTTTATTTTAAATCAGAGTAAATAAACATTTTCTACAGAAATTCCTTTGTATTTATAGGAAATTCAAAAAAGATTAAAAAGTATTCCCAAAATTGCCACTCATTTGATATTATATTTCGTGACAGGTAAAAAATATTTTTAAATGCCACAGCAAAAAAGTAAAATATCAACCAAAGTGAAAATTCTATTGTTTCTTTTCAAGCCTGATTGAATTCAGTTTTTTTTAAACTGAATTCAAAAATATGACAAGAATATGAAAAATCCTTAGATATTAAGGCTAGGTCCTAAGCCGTATAAGGATCAAATTTATACTCCAGTTCTGTGTTTTTAGAGGGCAGATGGCATATATCACTTCAGGGCTAGAAATGCTGAAACCGCTAAAGTGACAACTGAGGTTTCCTAATCTTAGAATGTGAATTGTTCACATCTATTTTTTCTGAAAGCTTGATCATAAAAACAGGGGGAAAAAATATAAAAGGTCTTTGCTATCTACTTCTGAATGTTCTGTGATTCTGCAATAAATCATGTCATTAAATCATTTTTTCTTATTCATACCCTGACAATTTGAGCATGTGGAAAAAAATTACTGTAATTAATGAGAAAACTCAGAAAGTCACGATCATTTTAGGGTAAAGATGTAGGTTACATATGCTTTTGTCTTCTCACAGATTTATCCAGAGTGAGAAGACAAAATGAAAAGTATTCAATTAGAGCTAAGTGCAGCATTTTAATTCTCATCAAAGTTCACTCAACCGATTTATAATTTATAATGTCAGCATGCCTTGTTTGCTAGATTACTTACCTAGGCATATTTCTAGTGTGTTCAACAGCTGTCCCGTCCTTTCCTGTTTAACTCAGGGTGTGTTGAATGGATAACTGCACTTGCTTCATTTTTCCTGAACATGGGTGTTTGCTTTTTTTCCAAACACACCTGTATGCATCTTTCCCTCTACAGCATTTGGCCTAACAGGGTATTCCAGGTCTAACAGTAGAGGATCTCCTTTATTGAAGAACAGGAATAAAAAACAAGGGGTTCCTCCAAAGTATATTAATTTGAGCTGATACACTGATTAAAGTAGTCTATCTGATTGAATGTGACCAACTCTGTTTCTCTTGTCTTGGAAGGACAAAGAGCTGAATAAAGAAAGGGAAAGGGGGGGGAATAGCAAGCAGAAGAAAGAGATAAAAATGAACAAATAAATGAAGACAAAAGGAAAGTCATGCTCACAGAACAGCAGTGCCTAAAAATATTAAAAGTAAATTTATATGATGCACACCTGCAGCCTGCAGGTAGGGCTTTCCCTGTGGCTCAGTGGTAAAGAATCTGCCTGCAGTGCAGGAGATTCGAGAGACATGGGTTCAATCCCTGGAAGATCCCCTGGAGAAGGAAATGGCAACCCACTCCAGCATTCTTGCCTGGGAAATCCCATGGACAGAGGAGTCTGGTAGGCTACGGTCCATAAGGTTGCAAAGAGTCAAGAGACGACTGAGCACATGAGCACATACCTGCAGGTATCATTATGCAAGCAAAACATTTTCAATGAATTATTGCTCATGTCATTCACCATATTTGGTGCTATTTAAATAATGACTAGTGAAGAATAACATGGTTGTCTTAGTCTAAGAGAAGATAGCTTCCATATGAGGAAAATAGCCCTTTTACAGACAGGAATGCCTAAATCTGATTGTGATAGGAAGATGTCAGCTCAACTTCAACCAACCCTCATCCTGGGTCAGTGGTCCAAAATAGTCCCACAGTTTTTAAACCTTGTAAGTATTTCACGTAGGTTCTTATAAGTTCTTTTTGTTTATTGTACCTAATGCAAATCTGCATCATCACATTATTACCAGTTAAAAATAATAAGTTGGTTTCTAAGGACACCAATAATTGACAAGACACCTAAACCACTTTTGCAAAGAGGTCACATTTAAACAGAACAAAGAAATTGGAGGAGAGCAAGGCCAATGCACTGATTTTGTTTTTTCCCATCATTGACATTGACAGATTACATTTTTGTAGCATTGACAAAGCTAGACAGGATATTAAAAAACAGACCTATCATTTTGCAAACAAAAGTCTGTATAGTCAAAGCTATGGTTTTTCCAGTAGTCATGTATGGATGTGAGAGTTGGACCATAAAGAAGGCTGTGTGTGGAAGAATTGATGCTTTCAAATGATGGTGGTGGCGAAGATTCTTGAGAGTCCCTTGGAGTGCATGGAGATCAAACCAATCAATACTTTTTTTAAAATTTTTATTTTATTTTTAAACTTTACAAAATTGTATTCGTTTTGCCAAACATCGAAATGAGTCTGCCACAGGTATACATGTGTTCCCCATCCTGAACCCTCCTCCCTCCCCATACCATCCCTCTGGGTCGTCCCAGTGCACCAGCCCCAAGCATCCAGTATCGTGCATCGAACCTGGACTGGCAACTCATTTCATACATGATATTATACATGTTTCAATGCCATTCTCCCAAATCTTCCCACCCTCTCCCTCTGCAAAAGAGTCCATAAGACTGTTCTATACATCAGTGTCTCTTTTGCTGTCTCGTACACAGGGTTATTGTTACCATCTTTCTAAATTCCATATATATGCATTAGTATACTGTATTGGTGTTTTTCTTTCTGGCTTACTTCACTCTGTATAATAGGCTCCAGTTTCATCCACCTCATTAGAACTGATTCAAATGTATTCTTTTTAATGGCTGAGTAATACTCCATTGTGTATATGTACCACAGCTTTCTTATCCATTCATCTGCTGATGGACATCTAGGTTGCTTCCATGTCCTGGCTATTATAAACAGTGCTGCGATGAACATTGGAGTACACATGTCTCTTTCCCTTCTGGTTTCCTCAGTGTGTATGCCCAGCGGTGGGATTGCTGGATCATAAGGCAGTTCTATTTCCAGTTTTTTAAGGAATCTCCACACTGTTCTCCATAGTGGCTGTACTAGTTTGCATTCCCACCAACAGTGTAAGAGGGTTCCCTTTTCTCCACACCCTCTCCAGCATTTATTGCTTGTAGACTCTTGGATCGCAGCCATTCTGACTGGTGTGAAATGGTACCTCATAGTGATTTTGATTTGCATTTCTCTAATAATGAGTGATGTTGAGTATCTTTTCATGTGTTTGTTAGCCATCTGTATGTCTTCTTTGGAGAAATGTCTATTTAGTTCTTTGGCCCATTTTTTGATTGGGTCATTTATTTTTCTGGAGTTGAGCTGTAGGAGTTGCTTGTATATTTTTGAGATTAGTTGTTTGTCAGTTGCTTGATTTGCTATTATTTTCTCCCATTCTGAGGCCTGCCTTTTCACCTTGCTAATAGTTTCCTTTGATGTGCAGAAGCTTTTAAGTTTAATTAGGTCCCATTTGTTTATTTTTGCTTTTATTTCCAATATTCTGGGAGGTGGGTCATTGAGGATCCTGCTGTGATGTATGTCAGAGAGTGTTTTGCCTATGTTCTCCTCTAGGAGTTTTATAGTTTCTGGTCTTACGTTGAGATCTTTAATCCATTTTGAGTTTATTTTTGTGTATGGTGTTAGAAAGTGTTCTAGTTTCATTCTTTTACACGTGGTTGACCAGTTTTCCCAGCACCACTTGTTAAAGAGATTGTCTTTAATCCATTGTATATTCTTGCCTCCTTTGTCAAAGATAAGGTGTCCATATGTGTGTGGATTTATCTCTGGGCTTTCTATTTTGTTCCATTGATCTATATTTCTGTCTTTGTGCCAGTACCATACTGTCTTGATGACTGTGGCTTTGTAGTAGAGCCTGAAGTCAGGTAGGTTGATTCCTCCAGTTCCATTCTTCTTTCTCAAGATAGCTTTGGCTATTCGAGGTTTTTTGTATTTCCATACAAATTGTGAAATTATTTGTTCTAGCTCTGTGAAGAATACTGTTGGTAGCTTGATAGGGATTGCATTGAATCTATAAATTGCTTTGGGTAGTATACTCATTTTCACTACATTGATTCTTCCAATCCATGAACATGGTATATTTCTCCATCTATTAGTGTCCTCTTTGATTTCTTTCACCAGTGTTTTATAGTTTTCTATATATAGGTCTTTAGTTTCTTTAGGTAGATATATTCCTAAGTATTTTATTCTTTTTGTTGCAATGGTGAATGGAACTGTTTCCTTAATTTCTCTTTCTGTTTTCTCATTATTAGTGTATAGGAATGCAAGGGATTTCTGTGTGTTGATTTTATATCCTGCAACTTTACTATAATCATTGATTAGTTATAGTAATTTTCTGGTGGAGTCTTTAGGGTTCTCTATGAAGAGGATCATGTCATCTGCAAATAGTGAGAGTTTTACCTCTTCTTTTCCAATTTGGATTCCTTTTATTTCTTTTTCTGCTCTGATTGCTGTGGCCAAAACTTCCAAAACTATGTTGAATAGTAATGGTGAAAGTGGGCACCCTTGTCTTGTTCCTGACTTTAGAGGAAATGCTTTCAATTTTTCACCATTGAGGATAATGTTTGTTGTGGGTTTGTCATATATAGCTTTTATTATGTTGAGGTATGTTCCTTCTATTCCTGCTTTCTGGAGAGTTTTTATCATAAATGGATGTTGAATTTTGTCAAAGGCTTTCTCTGCATCTATTGAGATAATCATATGGTTTTTATTTTTCAATTTGTTAATGTGGTGTATTACATTGATTGATTTGCGGATATTGAAGAATCCTTGCATCCCTGGGATAAAGCCCACTTGGTCATGGTGTATGATCTTTTTAATGTGTTGTTGGATTCTGATTGCTAGAATTTTGTTAAGGATTTTTGCATCTATGTTCATCAGTGATATTGGCCTATAGTTTTCTTTTTTTGTGGGATCTTTGTCAGGTTTTGGTATTAGGGTGATGGTGGCCTCATAGAATGAGTTTGGAAGTTTACCTTCCTCTGCAATTTTCTGGAAGAGTTTGAGCAGGATAGGTGTTAGCTCTTCTCTAAATTTTTGGTAGAATTCAGCTGTGAAGCCATCTGGACCTGGGCTTCTGTTTGCTGGAAGATTTTTGATTACAGTTTCAATTTCCGTGCTTGTGATGGGTCTGTTAAGACTTTCTATTTCTTCCTGGTCGAGTTTTGGAAAGTTGTACTTTTCTAAGAATTTGTCCATTTCTTCCACGTTGTCCATTTTATTGGCATATAATTGTTGATAGTAGTCTCTTATGATCCTTTGTATTTCTGTGTTGTCTGTCGTGATCTCTCCATTTTCATTTCTAATTTTATTGATTTGATTTTTCTCCCTTTGTTTCTTGATGAGTCTGGCTAATGGTTTGTCAATTTTATTTATCCTTTCAAAGAACTAGCTTTTGGCTTTGTTGATTTTTGCTATGGTCTGTTTTGTTTCTTTTGCATTTATTTCTGCTCTAATTTTTAAGATTTCTTTCCTTCTACTAACCCTGGGGTTCTTCATTTCTTCCTTTTCCAGTTGCTTTAGGTGTAGAGTTAGGTTATTTATTTGACTTTTTTCTTGTTTCTTGAGGTATGCCTGTATTGCTATGAACTTTCCCCTTAGGACTGCTTTTACAGTGTCCCATAGGTTTTGGGTTGTTGTGTTTTCATTTTCATTCATTTCTATGCAAATTTTGATTTCTTTTTTGATTTCTTCTGTGATTTGTTGGTTATTCAGCAGCGTGTTGTTCAGCCTCCATATGTTGGAATTTTTAATAGTTTTTCTCCTGTAATTGAGATCTAATCTTACTGCATTGTGGTCAGAAAAGATGCTTGGAAAGATTTCTATTTTTTTGAATTTACCAAGGTTAGATTTATGGCCCAGGATGTGATCTATCCTGGAGAAGGTTCCATGTGCACTTGAGAAAAAGGTGAAATTCATTGTTTTGGGATGAATTCATTCAAGTATGAAGGAGAAATCAAAAGCTTTTCAGACAAGCAAAAGCTGAGAGAATTCTGCACCATCAAACCAGCTCTCCAACAAATACTAAAGGATATTCTCTAGATAGGAAACACAAAAACGGTGTATAAACTCGAACCCAAACAATAAAGTAAATGGCAACAGGATCATACTTATCAGTAATTACCTTAAATGTAAATGGGTTGAATGCCCCAACCAAAAGACAAAGACTGGCTGAATGGATACAAAAACAAGACCCCTACATATGTTGTCTACAAGAGACCCACCTCAAAACAGGGGACACATACAGACTGAAAGTGAAGGGCTGGAAAAAGATTTTCCATGCAAATAGGGACCAAAAGAAAGCAGGAGTAGCAATACTCATATCAGATAAAATAGACTTTAAAACAAAGGCTGTGAAAAGAGACAAAGATGGTCACTATATAATGATCAAAGGATCAATCCAAGAAGAAGATATAACAATTATAAATATATATGCACCCAACAGGGGAGCACCGCAGTATGTAAGACAAATGCTAACAAGTATGAAAGGAGAAATTAACAATAACACAATAATAGTGGGAGACTTTAATACCCCACTCACACCTATGGATAGATCAACTAAACAGAAAATTAACAAGGAAACACAAACTTTAAACGATACAATAGACCAGTTAGACCTAATTGATATCTATAGGACATTTCATCCCAATCAATCCTAAAGGAAATCAGTCTTGAATATTCATTGGAAGGACTGATACTGAAGCTCCAGTACTTTGGCCACCTGATGCAAAAAGCCGACTCATTGGAAAAGACCCTGATGTTGGGAAAGATTGAAGGCAAAACGAGAAGGGGACGACAAGGATGAGATGGTTAGGTAATACCACTGACTCAATGGATATGAATTTGAGCAACTCCAGGAGATGGTGAAGGACAGGGAAGCCTGGCATACTGCCACCCATGGGGTCACAAAGAGTTGGACATGACTTAGCAGCTGAACAGAACAGAACAACTTACAAAGTAATTCCCTGTGAATGACCTCACTTATGCCTTACAGCAATTCAGTAAGAGAAATATTATGCCCATTTTTATTAATAGGGCATTGAGGTTCAGAAGGGCAGCAAGCTTCCTAAGTTCATGATATTAGTAAGTGGAAAAACCTAAGCCCACATTTTTTGCTTCCCAATTCCATTCTCAGTCCCTCCTCCCTTCCAGCAGAGCTGGCTCCAATGATGGCTGAAGCCTAATACCTAGATGAGGCTTGGACATGGGTCATATGAGTGCTTTAAGTCACAAAAGCATGTTCTGTTTACTTCGGGGATCCTCGGTGTCTAAAAATTCAGATATTGAACTTATAATAACTGCATCATTGAATATCTTTAAATTGGAAAGTCTCCCCCTAGATATCTTTCCACTTTCATCAAAGGCCATTTTCCTCTGAGTCCCTCACTGTGATGTTTTCCTGCTCCGTTGAGCCAGTTCACAATGGAGGCTGCAAGATGAAATTTTCCCTATGGGACGCTTCTCAGACCTCCTGTGTGCTCGTCCTGGTTGTTCGGATCTGTTGTTTCTCGCGGGCAGCTCCACAGCTCAGAAAACACTCACAGGAGGCAGGCTGGGGTAGGGGTAAGAGAGTTGCGAGAGGTAAGGCATCACAAGGAGGTGACGTGGTCCTCCTTCTCCACAGAGCTCCACGTGTTAAGAAGCAGGGGTGGCGGGCATGGCAGGAGTGAGGAGGAAGCACGGCAGGGTGGAGCGGGAGCTGTGATATGATCACGTTAAGGGCGATACTTCATGATTTCTGACACTCTGTACCGTGTACTGTTCCTGCATGGCTGCATGAACAATGTGGGTCCCTCTAGGATTCCCAACTCCCGTTATGATGACAAAAGCACCAGCAGCCACAGGGGCCTATTTTTCCCTTAATGTATATCATTTAACTTTCGCAATTTGACTACTGTGAATAGATGCCATAAAGAAATTTTCAAAGACATGAGTGGGAGCTGTGAATGGTAGAAACTAAAGAATCAGCTCACATGCTTAACAATTCTATTCTAAACAACCAAGAAGGTGTTTGGAAAGGAACACAGAGCTCTGCCTTTAAATTGCCCAATTTTCTATAAACATATAATTTTATTAACAGTTCACATGGATGGACTGTTCTAGGAACGATGCCAACAACACTGGGTCTGCCTTGCTCCCCTAAATGCATTGCACTCACTGGGCACAGGAATCAGGAAAAAAAGACTTCACTGTGACTAAGAAATCTCTAGAAACCTTTTATTCTTTCCAGGAGCCCCTCTGGGACACAACCTTCAAAATCATCCCAAGACATCTCATCTTTTACCAGGGAATGTGGCAAAAACTGTGAGCTACAGGAAAAGAACTAATAAATGCCATGCAAAAACAAAGGCCCTCTGCCTTTCTAATGAAAGTTGCCAATCAAATATCAGAAAATGTGTGTGCCCACTCCTGTATGTGTGCTCACATGCAGGCATGCACGCACACCCATGTACCAGGACAACATACTATTATACAGAAGCTTCAGATAATCTTTTAATATAGTGTCTTCTGATGACACAATGCCCCACTTTTTTGTTTTAAAAATTCATATCAGTCTGAAGCTCTCTTTTATTTTTCAATAGCAAGTTATGTTTACAACTCTGTATTACAGTTTATATTATGGATAGTGAACCTGAAAGGACAAAATGCTTACCTGCCTTGATTTTAGCGAAATACTAGCAACCACAGCAGAAGAAGGCAATGGCACCCCACTCCAGTACTCTTGCCTGGAAAATCCCATGGATGGAGGAGCCTGGTGGGCTGCAGTCCATGGGGTTTCGAGAAGTCAGACACGACTGAGCAACTTCACTTTCACTTTTCACTTTCATGCATTGGAGAAGGAAATGGCAACCCACTCCAGTGTTCTTGCCTGGAGAATCCCAGGGACGGGGGAGTCTGGTGGGCTGCCGTCTACGGGGTCGCACAGAGTCAGACACGACTGAAGCGACTTAGCAGTAGCAACCACAACTCTTAATTTTGTTGTCACACGGGGAATTGGTAGGAGCTATTTGGACCTTGTCCTGTGCTTTCTGTCCCACTGATACAGCTTCTGAGTCACAACTGAAGTAATGACTCAGAAGGACATGGATATTTCTCCACGTTAGTAGATCTTCTTGTTCCTGTAAATCCTTGTTCCAGGATTGTCAGCTCCCCTTCAATGCTGGTTCTTCAAACTTCAGAACATAAAGAGGCAGCTGGTAGAGGGGTTGTGTGTGAACACTCTGAAATCAATTGTGTGCGTGTGTTAGTTGCTCAGTCGTGTCCAATACTTTGAGACTCTATGGATTATAGCCCACCAGGCTCCTCTGTTTATGGGATTTCCCAGGCAAGAATACTGGAGTGGGTAGCCATTCCCTTCTCCAGAGGATCTTCTTGACCCAGGGATAGAACCTGGGTCTCCTGCATGGCAGGCAGATTCTTTACCATCTAAGCCACCAGGGAAGCCCTGGTGCAGACAAAAACTTGGCTTTAGCACTTGGAAGCTGTGTAACCTCGAGCCGGTTGCACTTTACTAAGCCTCTTCTCTTATTAATAAAAGTGAGACAAATAACAGCAGCTTCTTTACCTGGTTGCTGTGAGGATCGAAGTAGGTTACCCAAGTGGTTCTGATATGACCCACCTGGACTCCCCCAACCTCATGTTACCCAATCTGCAGCTATCCCTCTGACCTTTTTCCTACCACAATTCCCTTTCTCTCTCCACTCAGGCACACTAGGCTCCTTCTCCATCCTGAAGCACACTGGGCCCACTCCTTCCACAGGGTCTTTGCATTGCTGCTCTCAGGGCAGAGAACCCTCAGTTCCTGATATCTACATGGCTCTCCTGCACCTTGATGGAGGGCTGTTGCTTAAGTGCCACCTTACCAGAGAATCCTACTGTGGTAGGTAGAATAATCCCAATTCCGCCCTCCCCCTTCCTGCTGCAGCAAAGAGGTTGACTTCCTAATTCTTGGAACCTGTGACTATGTTACCTTATATAGCCAGATAGACTACACCTGTGATTCAGTTATAGCTGTTGAGGCAATTCTCCAAGGCTGTGTGGGTGGGTCCAATAGAAACAGGGGTCCTTATAAGAAGGAGTGAGTGGAAGAAGGGGAGGAGATCTGAAGATGTTCCGGTGCTCGCTTTCAAAGTGGAGGAAGCCTCTAGAAGCTGAAAAAGGCAAGGAAATGGATCAACCACCACCCACCTCCCCCTCCTCCTCCACCCCTCACCCACCAGAACATCTAGAAGGAATGCAGCCCTACCAATCCATTTCAGACTTCTCACCTCCAGAACTGTAAGGTAATAAATTTGTATTGATTTTGACCATTAAGCTTGTGGCTACTTGCTACAGCAACAATAGGAAACTAACAGATACTCTCTCACTGTCTAGATAAAATTGCTCCCATCTCTGCATCCACACCATGGCTTTCCCTTCTGCTTAACCTGGTGGATATACTTTCTTAGCACTTGATCAACACCTAACATAGGTTTATTTGTCTGTTTTTGTCTCACCTTACTAGAATGTAATCTTCATAAGAGAGAGGTCTCTGTTTTGTCCCTGGATTTGAAAAGAACCTGGAACATAGTAGGTACTCAGTAAATATTTCTTGGCTAAAAGAAAAACCTGACATGAAGTAACCCCTCCATGATGGATTGTATCTGCAAGTACAAAACTTCTAAACAGTGAGCTGCAGCCTAATTGCTACTTTACAAAAAGAGTTCTCAGTGTGCCTGATGTCCTGCTCTCCTGGGCCCTTGAGTCGGCAGGTAGAGTGGCCTGGTCTATTTATCCAACTGTGCCATTCAAATAATATCATATTCTATGTGTGGCAATAATGGAAAAGGATGTTGTAAGGCATATTTGAAGTCATCAATGATGACTGCTCTGGAAAAATCAGGACTTGTTTTTTCAAGAGCCAAGGATTCCAGAATACAGTTGTATCCTGAGCATGAAGCAGGTCTTAGTTTGAAGGTGATGTCAACAGATAACTCTCTTTTCTTATGGAATCCCTTTTCAGGTTGGAAGTGACTTCCTATGGTAGAAGGCTTACTGCTGCTGCTGCTAAGTGAGAGGACCTCATCAGTGACTTCCAATGAGTTTTCAGGGTTCAGTCTAAATCATTAGGCTGAACTCCCATACCTTTGCTGTCTCCCCACTAGACAGTCACTTTTTTTGACTAGCAAGGCTGTCTGTTTCATCCATGTGCTCAGATGCTCAGTCATGTCCAACTCTTTTGTGACCTCATGGACTGTAATCCACCAGTCTCCTTTGTCAGTGGGATTTTCCAGGCAAGAATACTGGAATGGGGTACCATTTCCTCCTCCAGGGACTCTTCCCAACCCAGGGATTGAACATACATCTCTTATGACTCCTACATTGGCAGGTGGATTCTTTACCACTGAGCCAACTGGGAAGCCCCTGTTTCATTTATACTGACCAACTATTTCAAACAGGTTCCCTGTCACTGATACAAGGATTTTCCTTCCTTGACTTTTTTTTTTTTTTTTTTTACTTCAAGTGTTGCAGGATTATTTGTTCATTAGCCATTTCTAGTCTTACACTGTCACAGGATAAGCTGACTGCTCTAATAATCAGGGCTGCTCAGTTCTGGAATTTGCTGAACCAAATGTCAATGCTGATAGTGACCATACTGCTGGAGAAGCAGAGTTCATGAGATTAAAGCTATTTAGTGCTGGCCGCCTGTATTGATTCACGTATTCACTCATTGATCTACTATAGAACAGTCTTATGGACTCTGTGGGAGAGGGAGAGGGTGGGAAGATTTGGGAGAATGGCATTGAAACATGTAAAATATCATGTATGAAACGAGATGCCAGTCCAGGTTTGATGCACGATACTGGATGCTTGGGGCTAGTGCACTGGGACGACCCAGAGGGATGGTATGGGGAGGGAGGAGGGAGGAGGGTTCAGGATGGGGAACACAGGTATACCTGTGGCGGATTCATTTTGATATTTGGCAAAACTAATACAATTATGTAAATTTTAAAAATAAAATAAAATTTTAAAAAATCAATAGATAATTACTAAGCATCTACTACATGTTGGTCCCAGGGGATAAATATAAAACAAGATAGACAGTATCTTTAATGTAATAAACATTACAGCCCAGAGAGAGTTAGATATTGACAACTAATGGCAAGCATGTTGAGTCTACAAAGAAGAAAACCAAGATTCTAGATGAATAGTCAAAGTGTTAGTCTCTTGGTCATGTCTGGCTTTTTGGGACCTCATGGATTATAGCCCGCCAGGCTTTTCTGTCCATGGGTATTCTCCAGGTAAGAATCCTGGAGTGGGTTGCCATGCCCTCCTCCAGGGGATCTTCCCAACCCAGGGATTAAACCTAGGTCTCCCACATTGCAGGCAGATTCTTTACCACCTGGGCAACCAGGGAAGCCCTAGAT
Source organism: Bos grunniens (assembly GCF_055505025.1). NCBI lineage: Eukaryota > Metazoa > Chordata > Mammalia > Artiodactyla > Bovidae > Bos > Bos grunniens. The sequence goes on along the minus strand of NC_141168.1, from coordinate 69,759,147 downwards.
GAATAAATAACTTATTTTACTATTCGACAGATGTTTGATGAGTGGCTACTATGCATGAAGGATATTTATTAGATGTTGGGGTTTCAAAAGTGAGTAAGACTAGAAAAGTCTCTGACCTAGTAGAATTTACAATCTAGTAGGGGAAAGAGAAATAACAAACAGATAAATAATAAACATCAAGGAACGATAAATCCTGTGAAAAAGCATAAGAAATAAGGTTGAGGGAAATGGTGAGTGGGTAGTTGTATAAAGACATCTTGAGATGATATCTGAGTTGGCCTCTTTCTTCTAGAACCAGCCTCATCTTATCGGACTTGCTGGGAAGTGGCCTTAGGAGCAGGAAGAACATTCGGAGATGTCCCCAGATCTTGCACTTGCTTTGCAGTGCCAGTGCCGTCATCATCTAGTGGTAGGTCCTCTGCACAATCTGGGAAGGCTATTCACGTTGCCATGAATTCTCTGGAGAAGCTTGTTGTATCCTTTTATGTGCACTAGCAATCCTATAGTAACTCAATTTTTTTTAATAATTTATTTTTGGCTGTGCTGGGGGGTCTTCACTGCTATGTGAGCTTTTCTCTAGCTGTGACCAGTGGAAGCTGCTCTCTAGTTGCTGTGCCAGGGCTTCACATTGTGGTGGCTTCTGTTGTGGAGCACAGGATCGTACTCATGTGTCCTGCATTGGCAGGCAGATTCTTCACCACTGAGCCACCAGGGAAGCTTGTAACTCAACTTCTAATAAAAACTTTCGAGTACCTTTATATATATATATATATATATATATATATATATATATATATCTTTATGTATATATATACCTTTATACATATATATATATGGAGAAGAAATCTGAGTGAGGGAGTGCTTAAATGAGATGCAAAATGTTAATCTGTCTGCAAACTTCTGGCCCAGGCAAATTTTCTTCTCATGTTCATCTGAGGATAATACTTCGTTTATGGAATGATTGGCACGAGAACTTTATGGTGAATGAGCCTTAGACTGAAAGTTGATCAAAGGATAGATATTTATTGAACTTCTATTTGCATGGCTACAAGCTCAGGAACTAGAAATCATAACCAGAAGGGTTTTTCTCTTGTTGACTTTCTCTACCTGAAATGAACATTTAAAGCTGAGTCCTGGTGATTTAAGACAGACAACATCTCCTACATATACCTTTCTCTGAGCAATGCTTCCCCAACTGAAAAAAGGTGTTCCTGCCACCCAGACACTGTGCTCTGGGCTCGTACACACTTGTAATTCTGTTCTTAGTGTCATGACTTAACAGCTGTTTGGTTATATCTCCATGGGGGAGGGGATTGTTTCTCTCTGAATTCCCTTTGCCTTACACAGTTTTTCCCAAAGTTCCCAGATAATATGGCTTACCTTAGGGCACTTGTTAAATTACCTGGATTTTCTGGCCTCTCCCTGGAAATTCTAATGGAGTAGTTCTGAGCTAAGGCCTAGGAATCTTGTTGTTTTAACAAGCATTCCAGGTGATTCTTATCATCAAGCAAGATTGGGAAATACTGGCCCAGCATGTAGTAACACTAAGAACATGTGATTGAGTGAACTAAAAAAACTACACGTGAACAGAACTTTCTTTTGTCTTTTTATATCAGATAATCATCAAATAAATATAGTACTGCAAAAATACACTCCTGTGGTGTTGGAGAAGACTCTTGAGATTCCCTTGGACTGCAAGGAGATCCAACCAGTCCACCCTAAAGGAAATCAGTCCTGAATATTAATTAAAGGGACTGATGCTGCTGCTAAGTTGCTTCAGTCGTGTCCGACTCTGTGCGACCCCATAGACGGCAGCCCACCAGACTCGTCCATCCCTGGGATTCTCCAGGCAAGAACACTGCAGTGGGTTGCCATTTCCTTCTCCAATGTGTGAAAGTGAAAAGTGAAAGTGAAGTATCTCAGTTGTGTCTGATTCCTAGCGACCCCATGGACTGCAGCCCTCCAGGCTCCGCTGTCCATGGGATTTTCCAGGCAAGAGTACTGGAGTGGGGTGCCATTGCCTTCTCCTGTTGTGGTTGCTAGTATGTCACTAAAATTAAGGCAGGTAAGTCCTTCTCCAGGAAGGACTGATGCTGAAGCTGAAACTCCAATACTTTTGCCACCTGATGCAAAGAACTGACTCACTGGAAAAGATTCTCATGCTGGGAAAGATTGAAGGCAGGAGGAAAAGGGGACAACAGAGGATGAGATGGTTGGATGGCATCACCAACTCAGTAGACATGAGTTTCAGTAAACTCCAGGAGTTGATGATGGACAGGGAGGCCTGGCGTGCTGCAGTGCATGGGGTGGAAAAGAGTCAGATGCAACTGAACTTGGCCTCTGATACGAAGAATTGTTTCACTTCCCTGGACATGAGTAAATTAAGAAATTAACAAACTGGTAGTTGCTGCTGCTGATGTAGCTATCTGTCAATAATCCACTCATAGCTTTGTACTTCTCAGCTAGGTGATCCTACCTCCCAGGGAATATATGGCCATATGGCCATGTCTGGAGACACTGAGTTCTTCCAACTGGAGAGATGCCATTAACATCTAGACGCTGCTAAATACCCTACAATGCACAGAACAGCCCTTCTCACCAAAGAATTATCCTCAAATGCCCAGAGTGTTGAGACTGAGAAATCCTGTATTAGACTCAACAAGAAGCTTTAAAAAATCCTTATGCCTGGGCCACTCCCTAAACCAGTTATCTCTGAATGTCTGAGGGCGGGACTCAGGTATTGTTTGAGTTCTGCCAGTGATTTCAATATGCCCCCAAGGCTGAAAGCCATTGCATTAAATCCAAAGTTTGCCATCTATTGGCTGGGAAATTAGGCATGGAACCTCCCAGTTTCTGTTTCTTCATCTGTAAAATAAGAATAACACCTACATCAGAGGGTTATTATAGGGATTAAAGAGATAATGCATGCAGCAGTGCCCTGTAACTAAATATACAAAAGTAAGGCATGATTACTGCTCTCTGTTTGGGTGTCAATCCAAGCGGCAGAACTGGGTAAGTTACTTAACACCATGGGTATATTGTTGCATGCAAATTCATTCTTGTATTTTTTTTGCCTAAAATATGTTCTGCATATGCCAAAGAAGTTAGAAAATTCATATGCTTAGGTGAGTTTTTTAATGTTATAAAGTCTTCTCCCACTCTCTCTACTTGTTCTCTTTGATATGTTTGAATTTATTTGTTGTTGTTCATTCCCTAAGTCATGTCCATCTCTTTGCAATCCCGTGGACTGTAGCACACCAGCTCCTCTGTCCTCCACTATCTGCTGGAGTTTGCTCAAATTCATGTCCATTGAGTCGGTGATGCTATCTAACCATTTCATCCTCTGCTGTCCCCTTCTTTCTTCAATCTTCCCCAGCATCAGGGTCTTTTCCGATGAGTCAGCTCTTGAATTTATATGAGGCTTTAACAAATCAATCCCTCTGTTTTTTTAAAATAATACAGTTGGACCTGCAGTCCCCCAGGGACCTCCCTATATCTACCAACAGAGCACATCTGGGAAGGCCACCACTAATCTTGTATAGCCACATCTGGAGCTAACAGTAGGAGAGGCTATAGAAATGAAGAAACCCCATATGATTGAGGAGAACAAAGGTTACATGCTTTGGAGCATAGGTTAAGACAGATGAGTTAAGGCTAAGAGTCCTGTGGTAACATGTTACTTCATGGTGTGGTCCATAGACCAGCAGCAGCCTCATAGCTGGGTGCTTGCTGGAAATACAGTGACCCAGGACCTGACCAGAGGTAGTGCATCAACATAGGTGGTTTAATAAGATGCTCAGGTGATTTGTAGGCACTTTAATATTATAGAACCATTACTCTAGAAAATGACACATGTGATATTAGACAACTCAGTTCTCCCAAACATCAAGCATGCAACAGGCTTGGGTAAATCCATGTCTGTTCCATGTCTCAGATGGATTCGGACTACTGCCAACTGCTGCACAAGAAAGTTTCAATTTGTTAATTCTCCCATCCTTTACCACCTCTAGCAGCCACTCTAGGTTATTAGATAATGACCTTAGATCGTATTAGGTGATGAACTTGATAAAAGTTTAGCTAGAAGATAATTACCATGTATTTTTGCCAGCCTATCTTCTGAAGCATTTGTTTTCATTATCCTGAAAAATAGTTTGCCTGGCAATAGAAGGGTTAATTCACAAGCTGCCAAACTGGTTTCTTTTGTACTGAGAGGTCTAGTTGGCTCATCCTTCTTGCTGAGAGAGGCAGTTAATCAGTATATAAAGACCTGTGATTGATGTGGCATAACTTCAAAAGGTGCATGGTTTATTTCTCAATGCAAAAGCCTCCTGCTCCCTGAGAAGCAGGCCAAGAGTCAGGCACATTCTCCAATCTCTCCCTGTTGCCCACCTGCTGCTTTCAACATCACATATCTGTACCCTAGGGCCCTACAGCTTCTCCTACTTCAGACTTTCGGTACCCTCTTAAAAGTGTGTTTGTGTTGAAGGGGCCTTTGTTCTAAAATGACATTGGTACCCAATACTTATTTTTAAATCAGCTATGAATTCCCTCCATTAATTTCTATTTCACCTTTTGTTCAAAAGTCTCCCAACATTGGCAATTACGTGCGTTATTATAAACTATATGCAGCAATTCAAATCCCCACCCAGGAAATTAAAACAGTTCCCAGTTGTTTGGATAAAGAATTATTCTTACGTGAGGGAAAGGTATATATTTCACATGACAAAGAAAATATAAGAACATTTATAAGTTCAGAAAGGAAAACACAAGGCCCTTTAAAAGAGTGGGGGGAAAAGCAAGATTTACATTTTGAAGAATCAAGTGCTACAAAGCTTTTGAAAATTAGGAGGCCCAGAGAGGGATTTTTTTTTTTTAATTCCAGTCTCTCGTGTTGGGCTTCCCCGGTGGCCGAGCAGTAAAGAATCTGCCTGCAATGCAGGAGACCTGGGTTGGAAAGAGCCCCTAGAGGAGGGAATGGCAACCCACTTCAGTATTCTTACCTGGAAAGTTCCATGGGCAGAGGAACCTGGCAGGGCTACAGTCCATGGGATTGCAAAGAGTCAGACAAAACTAACGTGACTGAGAGGCACACACGCACTCTTGAGTTATTTAAGAACCCAAACCTGGCTAATCTACATTTGTAGGAAGTATCAGTAAGCTCGCCTACCATGTGGTATACATGAATTAGAATTCTTACAGTTCAGTAAGCAGAGTAATCAGCCTCCAAATGGTCCAAAAATAATTTTAATGGTGTAAAAATACATTGCATTTTAAAGTTAGTATCTTTCTTGTATTAACAATCTTAAATGTATCAATATGTACACAGTATAACCTTAAAGTCACACTTGTGTTGATTTAAAGGCTCAGTCTGATTACTGTAAAACCACAATTCATGTCATATTAAAAAAAAATCAGTGATAAGATAAATGAGGTTTTTTGAAACATAATCTCATAGTTGAATAAAAAGAATGTATCTCTTATAGATTGTCTAATTTTACCTAAAAAAAGACTGACTTTTGTAGAAGATACTTAATAGAAGATGCAGTCTTGCTATCAAGAACTAAGTATTTCATCAGGAAAATAACAAATGCATGTGACTTTAAGTAGAGAATACTTTTGTTTTTAAAAACAAAAATGTTTTATGTGTCTGTATGTGAAAAACATGTTCAGAGAAAGGGAAGAGAATAGTGATTGGAAGTTTTAGGGTGTGCCTAATAAAAGAGATGAAATGTAAAGCTGGCCATTGAGGGGGGAAAAAAAAAGTTTGGAAAAAGGAGAGACAGAGGGAGCATTGTAGGTAGGGAAAGAATATGCACAAGAACACAGAAGCAGAAATGACTTAATTATATATAGCAGACCCTGTTGGGTGTCCTCCCCAAATGCTTTTCTAGGCTCTTTGTCGCAGCCAGAAGTGGTCACATGACTGTGAATTTTCGTTCTGGATAATATGTCACATGAGTAGAATTGTCCTTGAGAGTTTCTAACAAATTTTTGCTTCCTTACTAAAAGGGACAGCTGTACTTTCCCCTTTCTCTTTTATTTCTGTGAATACGATTATGATGACTGATGCTGTAGCAGCCATTTTGTGACCATGAGGGGAAAGCCCAGAGAATTCAAGAAATATAAGACCCAAATTGTTGAAGCTTTGTTTACACCAGTAGTTTCTTACTTCTCAATTTCTTATTATACAGGAGGAAAATATTAGCACTTGTTTAAAGCATTGTAGTCATGCTACCTGTCACTTATGGGAAAATGCAATTCTCCATCATAGAGTATATAAGAAAAGGAGTGAAAATTGACATCTAAGTGACACAGAAAGAGAGAACTTTATGGACTGATGAAAAATAAGAATATCTTGAAAAGGCTAGTTAGATTACAGGGAGCAGAAGTGTCTGATACCATGGGCATTAGAAAACTGCTGAATGTTATCAAAGGGAAGACAAAACACAGAAGAGCTACTTATTGGAAATCTTACCAATAAACAGGTTATTCTAACAATAACATGCAAGACAGCTCAGAAGAATTAAAAGCAACACAGCCATATGTTGAAGATGAACCTCGTATATGGTAAAATATAAGCTACTTTTTATTCGTCTCACTCAGAACTTGAGATAACCAGCCCAGCTGTTGTGATCTCCCATCCTCTGCGTGTGTCTTCGTTCAGGCTGCTATAACAAAGAACCAGAGACTGAGTGACTTAGAAAGAACGGGGATATATTTCTCCTAGTTCTGGAGGCCCAAGATCAGAGAGCGAGCATGGGCAGGCTCTGGGTGAGTGCCCTGCTTCTCACTTATGGATGGCTTTCTTCTCTCTATGTTCTCACAGGGCAGAGAGTTCGCTAGCTCTCCAACCTCTTCTTAAAAGATTTTGTGAGCGCTAATATCTTTCATGAGTTCCACCCTTATGACCTAGTCCCCTCCCCAAGACCCCACCCTTAAATGTCATCATACTGGGCCAAGGGGTTCTGCATACGAATTTACAGGGAATACAAACATTCAATCCACTGCAGCTACAGGTTCTCAAGTCAGGGCTGTGATGAAAATTGCATATAGTTAAAAATACCATGGAAAATTCCCTAGGATTCAAAGGACAAACTTTTGTGTTTGTTTTTGCATTTTTGCTGTCATTTTCCTTTCCCTAATATAGTGTTCAGTAAACTTTTTCTATATAGGGCTGGCAGTCAATCAGTTCAGTCACTCAGTCATGTCCGACTCTTTGTGACTCCATGGACTGCAGCACGCCAGACTTCCCTGTCCATCACCAACTCCTGGAGCTTACATAAATTCATGTCCATTGAGTTGGTGATGCCATCCAACCATCTCATCCTCTGTCGTCCCCTTCTCCTCCCGCCTTCAGTCTTTCCCAGCATCAGGGTCTTTTCCAATGAGTCAGTTCTTCACATCTGTTGGCCGAAGTATTGGAGTTTCAGCTTCAGCATCAGTCCTTCCAATGAATATTCAGGACTGATTTCCTTTAGGATGGACTGGTTGGATTTTCTTGCTGTCCAAGGGACTCTCAAGAGTCTTCTCCAACATGATAGTTCAAAAGCATCAATTCTTCAGCGTTCAGCTTTCTTTATCGTCCAACTTGCACATCCATACATGACTACTGGAAAAACCAGTAAAGATTTTAGGCTTTGCAGACCATACAGTCTCCATTGCACCTGCTCAATTCAGCCGTTGCAGAGCAAAAGCAGCCATAGACAGTACATAAATTAATGACTGGGTTCCATCAAAAGTTTATTTACAGAAAGGGACAGCAGGCTAGATTTAGGCTGCAAGTCATAATTGGACAACCCCTGACCTAGAGCATTGCAAACTAGTATTCCTTTTTTTTCATCATAAAAAGTTTAATGGACATCCATCATCTCATATAGATACAGAATTAATGAAATAGAAAAAGATATTTTTCCTTGGGATGAGAAGTTTTAGAATTTGCTCTCTTAACAACTTTCATCTATAACATATAGCAGTATTAATTATATTAATCATGGTGTATATTACATCACTAGTACTTATTTATCTTATAATTGGAACTTTGTACCTTTTGACTGCCTTCATCAAATCTCCATCCCTCAATACTCTTGAAAACAATCTGATTTTACGGAGTGATATGTGTACATATTTCTGAAGGCACGAGCTTATAATGAAAAACAGCAGCCCCTCTCCCATCTCTATATTCTACATTCCAGCAGCAATTGTCTATCTAAATCTTGTTTCTGTTGCTTCTGGAGTTTATCCTTGTATTTCTAAACTAATATTCTTTAAAGTGGAGAAAGGTCATGAAGTAAATTAAGAATGGAGGCTATATAGTCTAATTTATATAATATAAATGTATATAAAATCAAATTAACTGTTTATAATATAAATAGTTTTATGTATTTTCTGTAATTTTTAGGGTCTAATGCTGAATAAGATTAACTCTCTCTTTAAGTCAAAAGGCCTTAAAATTAGTTTTATCCTTTTAAATCAAAAGGCTTTAAATCTTAAGATCCATTAATTTTATTCTCACCTTCTCAAAATTTATTGTATGACTTTCATGCAGTCTAAGAGGGTCATTAGCCTTATTAACATAGTTTATTATCCCCAGGTACTGAATATTACAGAATGTCTCAAAACTGTATTTAATTTCAAATGTTTTCTAATTCAAACCTTTAATTGTATTTTACTTTTATTTTTTCCCAATTATGTAAATATCAAATTCATGATATCTTCTTTTCCCCCCCAATTTCCTTGTCAGGATAGGCTATGTGACATTGTGGTGATAAATTTCTGCCCATAGCTCAGTGGTGTAATAAAATGAACATTTTTCTTACTCCCAGAAGATCTCATCAGGTGCTGACTTGAGAACATACCTTGTCTCTATGCCAGGTAGAACTGTTGACTTCTAGATCTCTGAATAAGAGAAGAGAGATCACAGCTGTTCTCTGCCCTTTGGCTTGGAGGTTGTATGTGTCAACTCTGTTTATGGCTAAGTTACCAGAACCAGTCACTCTACCCCAGTGGAACTACCTGTCAGGTTAAGAAATGTCATCTTCCTATGGGATTGAATGGGGCTCAGAGAACACATAGTATTTCCTCTGCCACATTCTGTTGTATAGGTGATACATGTGTGCATGCATGCAAAGTCACTGCAATCGTGTCTGACTCCTTAGGACCCTATGGACAGTAGCCTGCCAGACTCCTCTGTCCATGGGATTCTCCAGGCAAGAATACTGGAGTGGGTTGCCATGCCCTCCTCCAGGGAATCTTTCTGACCCTGGGATTGAACATGCATCACTTACATCTCCTGCACTGGTAAGTAGGTTCTTTACCACTAGCAATAAAAGGTCATATACGAACCAATTTACAGTCTTTTGAAATTTATGTAGGCTAAATATCCAATATAACATATAACAGCACTTGGAGACATAATGTAAATCTTATGTAATGTAAAACCCAAGGTAAAAAGTCAAAGGTTATTCCCAGGTTTTATTCCCCAGCTTAGATAGCTACATTATAATATTTTGATGAATCATCAGAAGAATTAGTTGAGAATTAGGGAACCTGTACTGCAGAAGAAGAAATTCTATTCAGATGTCATGATACTTGACAACCACAAATGTTATCTGAAGGGTATTGCTACTGTATTCAGTTCATTCCTTTTGAAGATTTCATGACCATCATTAGCCAGGCATAGTTGAGAGAATAACCTCTGTTCTAGGCCATCTTTTTGTTTTGACCCTCAGTTCCATTAATCCATTATTGTTTCCAGTGATCTGCACTGCAGTGTAGTTTCTTTAGATGAGAGTTCTTATTGCTATTTGCTGGGAGTCTGAAGGCTTTGATTATGCACACACCCTGAGATCACTTTGAGCATCAAATCTATGTCAGTAGGGGTGCTGAGATGCTTTACTTCCCTCTAATGAACTATGTAAAATTGGCTGCCTGCTTTGTGTGTGACTCCAAAAGTGGCAAAATGTGACCATAATCCGTTATCTCAAATTGGAGCCTTCTCAGTCTGTAAATATATTGTGGATTTTCTGCTAGGGCTGGGGCTATATTCAGTTCCTTTAGGCACAGTGATTCTTACCACGGAGGCATGGATTCCTGGGTTTGGAGATGGGAATTAGAATCTCTTGAGTTATGAGCAGTGTGTGTAGTAAGAAAAGGCATATTTAGCAAAACAATGCAATTTCATGTTTTGAAAAGCAATTGTTTTTATGACTTGAAATCCCCAAACTAAAATTGAACCATCTTCCTGGATGCTGGAAATAACCAGATGTTTTGAGAGGATGTATATCCAAATCACATTTATTAAAAGGCATCTTAGGTTTGAGACATGAAGTCTTTCATGATGGAAAACTGAAAATAGATTTTTCCGCTGTGCAGGAAAAAAGAAAACCATGGCATGATTAGAAGATTTGAGGGCAGAGGGTCAAAAGGTAAGAATTCAGAGCAGTTGGTAAGGGAATAGCAGGAGACTGACATTACCTCTAGGAAATTCTTAGCAATATAAAGGCGTGGAGGAACAGAGCATGCTTGAGCTGCGTGGGATGAGAGCTCACTTTATTTCATTTGGATGTTAAAAGAAGGCGGATAAAGTTGTGATCACTAGAGTGCATTTATGCTCGAGGCATAACCTGTAACCCCCTGCATGGCTAAAATCACAAGTCCATCTGGGCCTTGGTTTCATCTATTAAGTTAGAGGGTAGATGGCAGCCAAGGTCTCTTCCATTAAAAGATTCTCTCATTTTCTGAGACTATACCACCCACCCCCAACACACAAAATCAAACAATTAGCCAATAGTCAGGAACAAATGTTCATCAAGCCTATATAAAGATCCAAACCTTGTTGGCCAGAGTCTAGAGATGTTGCAAAACAGGATATAGATTGCACTGTCTATAGGGAACTTATCTGTTTGGGAAGACAAGTTTTAAATATAAATAATGCAAAAAAGTACATCATTTTCTATTAGAATGGGGTAAGCAAAATACAACTTGCAGGACAACTCTGGCCCAACAGTTATAGCTGTTCTCACATTGCATAGCAGAGAGTTGAGGTATTGTTACAATGTATGGTACACAGGCCTAAAATGTTTACTGCCTAGCACTTTACAGAAAAAGTTTGCCAACACATATATTCAGTTCAGTTCAGTTCAGTCACTCAGTTGTGTCTGACTGTTTGAGACCCCATGGACTGCAGCATGGCAGGCTTCCCTGTCCATCACCAATTTCCAGAGCTTGTTCAAACTCATGTCCATCGCATCAGTGATGCCATCCAACCATCCCATCCTCTGTCATCCCCTTCTCCTGCCTTCAATCTTTCCCAGCATTAGGGTCTTTTTCAATGAGTCAACTCTTCGCATCAGGTGCCCAAAGTACTGGAGTTTCAGCTTCAGCATCAGTTCTTCCAATGAATATTCAGGACTGATTTCCTTTAGGATTGACTGGTTTGAACTCCTTGCAGTCCAAGGGACTCTCAAGAGTCTTCTCCAACACCACAGTTCAAAAGCATCAATTCTTCAGCGCTCAGCTTTCTTTATAGTCCAACTCTCACATCCATACTTAACTACTGGAAAAACCAAGGCTTTGATGGACCTTTGTCAGCAAATATCTCTGCTTTTTAATATGCTGCCTAGGTTGGTCATAGCTTTTCTTCTAAGAAGCAAACGTCGTTTTATTTCATGGCTGCAGGCATCATCTGCAGTGATTTTGGAGCCCCCCAAAAATAAAGTCTCTCACTGTTTACATTGTTTCCCCATCTATTTGCCATGAAGTGATGGGACCAGATGCCATGATCTTCATTTTTTGAATGTTGAGTTTTAAGCCAACTTTTCACTCTCCACTTTCACTTTCATCAAGAGGCTCTTTAGTTTTTCTTTGCTTTCTTCCATAAGGGTGGTGTCATTTGAGTATCTGAAGTTATTGATATTTCTCCCAGCAATCTTGATTCCAGCATGTGCTTCATCCAGTCCAGCATTTCTCATGATGTACTCTGCATATAAGTTCAATAAGCAGGGTGACATATACAGCCTTGATAGTCCTTTCCTGATTTGGAACCAGTCTATTATCCATGTCCAGTTCTAACTGTTGCTTCTTGACCTGCATACATATTTTTCAGAAGGCAGGTAAGGTGGTTTGGTATTTCCATCTCTCTAAGAATTTTCCACAGTCTGCTGTGATCCACACAGTCAAAGAATTTGGCATAGTCAATAAAGCAGAAAGAGATGTTTTTCTGGAACTCTCTTGCTTTTTCCATGATCCAACAGATGTTGGCAATTTGATCTCTGGTTCCTCTGCCTTTTCTAAATCCAGCTTAAACATCTGGAAGTTCATGGTTCACATACTGTTGAAGCCTGGCTTGTAGAATTTTGATCATTACTTTGCTAGCGTGTGCGATGAATGCAATTGTGTGGTAGTTTGAGCATTTGTTGGCATTGCCTTTCTTTGGGATTGGAATGAAAACCGACCTTTTCCAATCCTGTGGCCACTGTTCAGTTTTCCAAATTTGCTTGCATATTGAATGCAGCACTTTCACAGCATCATCTTTTAGGATTTTAAAATAGCTCAACTGGAATTCCATCACCTCCACTAGATTTGTTTGTAGTGATGCTTTCTAAGGCCCATTTGACTTTGCATTCTAGGATGTCTGGCTCTAGGTGAGTGATCACACCATTGTGATTATCTGGGTCATAAAGATCTTTTTTGTATAGTTCTTCTTTGTATTCTTGCCACCTTTTCTTAATCTCTTCTGCTTCTGTTAGGTCCATAGCATGTCTGTCCTTTATTGTGCTCATCTTTGCTGAAATTTCCCCTTGGTGTCACTAATTTTCTTGAAGAGATCTCTAGTCTTTTCCATTCTATTGTTTTGCTCTATTTCTTCACATTGATCACTGAGGAAGGCTTTCTTATCTCTCCTTGCTATTCTTTGGAACTCTGCATTCAGATGGGTATATCTTTCCTTTTCTCCTTTGCCTTTCACTTATCTTCTTTTCTCAGCTATTTGTAAGGCCTCCCTCCTCAGACAACCATTTTGCCTTTTTGGATTTCTTTTTCTTGGGTATAGTCTTGATCTGCCTCCTATACAAGATCACAAACCTCCATCCTTAGTTCTTCAGGCACTTTGTCTTTCAGATCTAATCCCTTGAATCTGTTTGTCACTTCCATTGTGTAATCGTAAGGGATATGATTTAGGTCAAACATAAATGGCCTAGTGGTTTTCCTACTTTCTTCAATTTAGGTCTGAATTTGGCAATAATGAGTTCATGATCTGAGCAACAGTCAGCTCCCGGTCTTGTTTTTGCTGACAATATAGAGCTCCATCTTTGGGTGTAAAGAATATAATCAATCTGATTTTGGTATTGACCAACTGGTGATGTCCATACATACATTAGAATAATCAAATAGTGTCACATGGTGAGACAGGGTAGATTCCAAGTGGTAACAGAGGACAGAGCTATTGGAGTTGAGATGAGGCCCAGTCTGCAGAAGATTCATTCAGTCCCAGCAATCAGAGAGGAGAGAGCAAAGAGTTTCTAGTTTCTGGAGAAAAAAAGGTCACGAACAGGGACACTTATAAGCAGTATAAAAATGTTGAATGTAACTGTGTGTTGTTCTTTTTTTATACTTATAGTTTTGACTGTGCTGGCCCTCAAAATCATTAATTTGGAAAAATCTAAGCCTTTTAAATAGTCTTCACAATGTTGTTCCAAAATCAACATTGATTAAAAATTCACCACTCCTCTCCTGAGAAGCAGGAAATATTGCTGTGTGGATACTTCTAATAAATGAAAATTTGTGATTCACTCTAAAGATAATTAGGGGAATACACAAATGAATTTCAAGGGATATTAAGATTGGAAAATCTGGACTTTGAAATAAAATATCAATATTTATTGCATTTTTATTGCTATCTGTCCTTAATTCATAGATGTACTTTATTAACCACTATACTTCTGACAAATGAAAATAACTGAAGCTAAATAGTAACTACAGTGGATTTTGTTATTTATTAGTTATTTGTTAGTTAGTTTCCACTGTGTCAAGCTTTGCTATCATGGTACCCAGTTTATTTTGTGCTTTTAAATATTTCTCAGCGCTTCTGAGACTTTTAGATGCTATGGGATCCCACATTGAAGCCCACTCCACTCAGCCAGCACTGCCCAACTCAGAAAATGTTTCATGTCCCAGAATTTTCCTTGCTCTTCTTTCCTCCCCAATCCAAATTTGTTTTCCTGCATTTGCTTAGTATCTTGTGTGTTAGGGGCCTTGATAGCTACTTGAAAAGCATTAGATTATATTGGTTAATAGAGCCTTTAGTAAAAATTATAAGAGTGTTATGAATCAGCACTAGGACATGGAAAAATTCATTCAGCCCTAAAACTCCAGCCCCCACCGCCCTTGGTAGTGCGCTGGGCCCAGGGGACACAAGCATGTATGTTAGCTTGTGAGTAGCTTCCTGTCTTCACCAGTATGCCCCCAAAGGTGGTCCCTGAGTGGTCTCCACGTGCACCTTCTGATTTGCTGATTAAAATACACAGCTGTTTAGCCTCCAGAAGAGGTTTACTCTGTGAGGATACTTGGGGAGGCCACATGATGTACACGTTGTTAGCACGCTTCCATTTTTCCATACTTTAAGGTCAAAGGGAGATGATTCCTGGATTCAGGGCATTCATCATTCAGGACACTGACAGCCATGGCTAGATCTGACTTGCAGAGACATTTTTAAAATTGGGAAATTTCATATAAACATTTAATTTCTTCCTTGTCTTGAAAAATTAGAAGCTCTGATATCACTAGGTTTGTGTTTCTTGACTCAATTCAAGGAATCTTTTCCCTTTTACAGTTGGACGTGTTCAAACCCCTGTCCTTCTCTACTGGGTTGCACACGTGGACATCCTTATTCAGATACCTTACATAGCCCTTAGCCCTTGCAATCATTTGATTTAATGACCTGTGATCTAGAGTCAAGTGAGTAGTTCAATTTTTGTTTTTTTTAAATTTTAAGCTCTGTTAATGTTGTCCCAATTTATCTTTGTCCCAGATAAGGCTGTGACCTAATTCTATGCTCATACCTTGAAAGACCTTGGAAAGTGGGAATTCTATGTTCTAGAGCAGAGAATGGTCAAGATATTTGGGGCAAGTGGTTACTTTCAGGCATCTAGCCAGCATGAGTTTGGCTTAGGGTGTTGAGCCTGGGTAGCAAGCAACAGAATTGAGATCACCTTATTTCTTTCTAAATCTAGTATTCTTCTAGCAATTGTCACCATGGTATCTTGATGTGTTCTGACAGGGGAAATTTTCACTTATTAAAAAAAGGTGGGAATGAGGGATAGAAAAACTCCTTCCATGCCTTAGCCTTGCAGGTATTTCCTCAATAAGAGCTCAGAAATATGTGTGCACATAGCACAGAAGTTCCACCATGATCTGACTCAACCAAGGGCTGGTGTTATTTCTTAATGGTGAGGCTGCAGATGCCCAGCTGAAAGGATACTTGAACCCGAGGACTGGAAGCTAACTCAAGGTCATAATACTCATTGCCTGTCTCTTTTAGTATTTGAGGCACTTGTACATGTTAATCTCATTTAATCCTCATAAAAACTCTCTGAAGTAAGTGTTGAAATGTTCATTCCCACTTGATAGTGTCAAAAAGAGATTTACTGAAGATTAATCACTTGCTTCAGGTCAAACACGTCTTCTAATAACAACTCTCCTGCATTTTAAATTACGACCAGTGTTTTAAAATCTTATTTGGCCTTCACAGCTTCTGTAGAGTATAGGGCTTCCATTTACGCGTGTGTGTGTGTGTGTGTGTGTGTGTGTGCGCGCGCGCGCGCGCTTAGTCACTGACTCTTTGCGATCACACAGACTGTCGCCTGCCCGGCTTCTCTGTCCATAGAATTTCCTAGGCAAGAATACTGGAGCCGGTTGCCATTTCCTTTTGGGGATCTTCCTGCCCAGGGATCAAACCCGTGTCTCTTGAGTCTTCTGCATCGGCTTCTTTCCCAGCCGAGCCACTGGGGAACACCAGATAGAGTTCCCTGGAGTTGTGTAGTGTGGGCAGTGCTGAGTCCTGGCACATCAGTGGGAAAGGTTTGTATCTGGGTTTCCCTGCAGGCATAAATAAGACAAGCTTTGTGGAATTCCTACTGGGCTAGACAGACTTATTTAAGCGTATTCAAAATCATGTGAGTGCAATGATATAGAAATGACCTTGAATCTGATCTCATTTTCAGTACTGAAAAAAAAAGGCAGGGGGTGGGGAGCAAACTTCAGTACTGTGCCTATTATCAGGGACAAGTTACTTGTGAGACACTTCAGGACTTGCAGCAAGAAGCACCGAGGCTCCCTACACTTCCTCAAATACATCCATAACTCCTCCTTATCCTAGAGATGTCAGCTTACCCTAGAGATGAGTGAGTTGGTTGATATAAAAGTAACTTGTGGGAAAGAAGAGGAAGAATGAGTTCATTCAGAACAGATGCTATATTAATTTGCTTAATCTGCCATAACAACGTATTAGAGACTGGGTGGTTTAAACAGGAATTGATTTCCTTATAATATTGGAGGTCAGAAATCCAAGATCAAGGTGTCAGCAGGGTTGGTTTCTTCTGAAGCCTTTCTCCTTAGTTTGTAAATGGCTCTTTCTTTGGTTTGTAGATTGTTTTCTTCAGAGGCCTCTTCTCTTCTTCCCTCTTCCCTCTGTGTGTGTCTGTATCCTAATCTCTTCTTAAAAGGGTGCCAGTTGTGTTGGATTGACTTCATTTTACCTTAATTACTTCTATAAAGATTATTTCCAAATACAGCCACATCCTGAGGTGCTGCTGCTGCTAAGTCGCTTCAGTCGTGTCCGACTCTTTGCGACCCCATGGACTGCAGCCCACCAGGCTCCTCCATCCATGGGATTTTCCAGGCAAGAGTGCTGGAGTGGGGTGCCATTGCCTTCTCCATCCTGAGGGACTAAGGGTACCTAAACCAAGGATTTAGGATTTGAACAGTGAATTTGAGGAAGACATAATTCAGCCTGTAACAGACGCTTACACTGACCCATCTCAGAGAGTTTGTGAATTGTTAGCATGTACTTTGATGGTGGATGGCAAGCTATGTCAGCAGGTCTTTGCTGCTGTTGTTCAGTCGTGTCCAACTCTTTGAGACCCCATGCACGGCAGTACACCAGGCTTCCCTGTCCTTCACCATCTACTGAAGCTTGCTCAAACTCATGTCCATCAAGTTGGTGATGCCATCCAACCATCTCATCCTCTGTTGTCCCCTTCTCCTCCTGCCTTCAATCTTTCCTAGCATCAGGGTCTTTTCTAATGGGTCAGCTCTTTGCATCAGGTAGACAAAGTATTGGAGCTTTAGCTCCAGCATCAGTCCTTCCAATAAATATTCAGGACTGATTTCCTTTAGGATGGACTGGTTGGATCTCCTTGCAGTCCAAGAGACTCTCAAGAGTTTTCCAAGACCACAGTTCAAAAGCATCAATTCTTCGGTGCTCAGCCTTCTTTATGGTCCCACTCTCAGATGTTTTTAAGTCCAAGTTTCCTCTACCTTTTTACTGAAATGAATAAAATGCATAAAGTCTTGTTGGAGCCACACAAATGAAAATGTTTTGCCTTAGGGATCATGACGTTAAAATTCTACGGAAGACAAGCAGGCAAAAGAAGTAAAGGAAAATAAAACAGTGTAGGTGGAGATTCTAGAGACAGACTAGTGAGCACACTCCTCAGGCTCACTGGGACTTGCTGTGAACCCTGTGAATTCAGATGCTCTGAATCAGAGAGGTTGGAAGGCTGAATATTTATATAAAATGGCTCAAATTTTAAATGTTGGCCATTCATTCCTTTTTCAAAAACCAAAATCCTGTATGAGTCAAACAAAATACATCTGCATACTGGATCTAACCCACTGGAATGGGTTAGGCTGGTCTGGACCTAATGACCTGTACTAGATCAGAGTTTTCAACCCCAGGTGAATATGAGCCCTAGGGATGTTTCTGAATCATTACTATGTAGTATTTAATTAAAACATTTCCTCATTGGAGAAAAGAGTCATGCTTTAAATACAGCAATCATTCGTTTGGCCAGAACTGACTTATAGGACCCACCCATATTTCTGTATTATGACTTTTGCAAGCACTTACAGAGAGTTTTTACCATTTAATATAAAACTTAGACTATTTGATTTAAAAGCTAAAAAAATTATACCAGTAGCCTTGTTAGGACTATTGTATAGATACAGAATCATTTTATTAAATTCAATAAATTCTTCCTTTCCTAAATTTCACACACATTAGGGTGACTATTCATTTTGTAATAGGTGTATGCAGAACATGAAAATAGTAATGACTTTGTAAGAGTTTTCTGGGGGGTCAGACATTGTTAAAAGAACTTTAAATTAATGAATTGATTTAACTTCTTCAGCAACCCTGCAGAGGGGATCTCCATTATGCCTGCACTTAACAGATGGATAACTGAGGGAAGTACTTGCCCAGGGTCATAGGAAGAGTCTCTTAATCATGTAAACTTGCACTTCATCACTATTCTAGGGTATGTGACCTGAGTTATTGTTTTGTTTTCAGGGAGTGGGGGCATTTGGGGCTCCAAATTTCTCTCCTTCTCAGAATTCCCTATTTGGTCTGTCATACTTAAATTTCAATCTTCCCCACCTCTCCCCATAAAAGATCTCCTTAAATGTCTCAAATTGGGCAGAAACCTCAGTGTAAGAATCTGAACTCTGCCGAATAGCTGTAGAGTGAGCTTCTGAAACCATTGTGTTTGTGGATAGAATTCCATAGGAAGTCTATAAAAATAAAAATTAAAAAATTGTATTTTCATGATCCACCAAGCTCTCACCAACAGTCAGTTCAATTCAGTCGCTCAGTCATGTCTGACTCTTTGCATCCCCATGAACTGCAGCACATCAGGCCTCCCTGTCCATCACCAACTGCTGGAGTCCACCCAAACTCATGTCCATTGAGTTGGTGATGCCATCCAACCATTTCATCCTCTGTCGTCCCCTTTTCCTCCTGCCCTCAATCTTTCCCAGCATCAGGGTTTTTTCAAATGAGTCAGCTCTTCGCATCAGGTGGCCAAAGTATTGGAGTTTCAGCTTCAACATTCGTCCTTCCAATGAACACCCAGGACTGACCTCCTTTAGGATGGACTGGTTGGATCTCCTTGCAGTCCAAGGGACTCTCAAGAGTCTTCTCCAACACCACAGTTGAGAAGCATCAATTCTTTAGCACTCAGCTTTCTTTATGGTCCAACTCTCACATCCATATGTGACCACTGGAAAAACCATAGCCTTGACTAGATGGACCTTTGTTGACAAAGTAATATCTTTGCTTTTCAATATGCTTTTTAGGTTGGTCATAACTTTCCTTCCAAGGAGTAAGCGTCTTTTAATTTCATGGCTGTAGTCACCATCTGCAGTTATTTTGGAGCCCAAAAAAATAAAGTCAGCCACTGTTTCCACTGGTTCCCCATCTATTTGCCATGAAGTGATGGGACCAGATGCCATGATCTTTGTTTTCTGAATGTTGAGCTTTAAGTCAACTTTTTTACTCTCCTCTTTCACTTTCATCAAGAGGCTCTTTAGTTCTTCTTCACTTTCTGCCATAAGGGTGGTGTCATCTGCATATCTGAGGTTATTGATATTTCTCCCAACAATCTTGATTCCAGCTTGTGCTTCTTCCAGCCCAGCATTTCTCATGATGTACTCTGCATATAAGTTAAATAAGCAGGGTGACAATATACAGCCTTGATATACTCCTTCTCCTATTTGGAACCAGTCTGTTGTTCCATGTACAGTTCTAACTGTTGCTTCCTGACCTGCATATAGTTTCTCAAGAGGTAGGTCAGGTAGTCTGGTATTCCCATCTCTTTCAGAATTTTCCACAGTTTATGGTGGTCTACACAGTCAAAGGCTTTGGCATAGTCAATAAAGCAGAAATAGATGTTTTTCTGGAACTCTTTTGCTTTTTCCATGATCCAGCGGATGTTGGAAATTTGATCTCTGGTTCCTCTGCCTTTTCTAAAACCAGCTTGAACATCTGGAAGTTCACGGTTCACATATTGCTGAAGCCTGGCTTGGAGAATTTTGAGCGTTACTTTACCAGCGTGTGAGATGAGTGCAATTGTGTGGTAGTTTGAGCATTCTTTGGCATTGTCTTTCTTTGGGATTGGAATGAAAACTGACCTTTTCCAGTCCTGTGGCCACTGTTCAGTTTTCCAAATTTGCTGGTGTATTGAGTGCAGCACTTTCACAGCATCATCTTTTAGGATTTGAAATAGCTCAACTGGAATTCCATCACCTCCACTAGCTTTGTTTGTAATGATGCTTCCTAAGGCCCATTTCACTTCACATTCCAGGATGTCTGGCTCTAGGTGAGTGATCACACCATCGTGATTATCTGGGTTGTGAAGATCTTTTTTGTACAGTTCTTCTGTGTATTTCTGCCACCTCTTCTTAATATCTTCAGCTTCTGTTAGGTCCCTATCATTTCTGTCCTTTATCGAGCCCATCTTTGCATGAAATGTTCCCTTGGTATCTCTGATTTTCTTGAAGAGATCTCTAGTCTTTCCCATTCTGTTGTTTTCCTCTATTTCTTTGCATTGATCGCTGAGGAAGGCTTTCTTGTCTCTTCTTGCTATTCTTTGGAACTCTGCATTCAAATGGGTATATTTTTCCTTTTCTCCTTTGCTTTTCACTTCCCTTCTTTTCACAGCTATTTGTAAGGCCTCCTCAGACAGCCATTTTACTTTTTTGCATTTCTTTTTCATGGAGATGGTCTTGATCCCTGTCTCCTGTACAATGTCACGAACCTCTGTCCATAGTTCAACAGGCACTCTATCTACCAGATCTAGTCCCTTAAATCTATTTCTCACTTCCACTGTATAATCATAAGGGATTTGATTTAGGTCATACTTGAATGATCTAGTGGTTTTCTCCACTTTCTTCCGTTTAAGTATGAATTTGGCAATAAGAAGTTCATGATCTGAGCCACAGTCAGCTCCCAGTCTTGTTTTTGCTGACTGTATAGAGCTTCTCCATCTTTAGCTGCAAAGAAGATAATCACCAACAGTATTTTCTTCAATTATGAATTTAAGCCAAAGACCACAGTACACCTGGTGGTAACTGTGACTTTGTCACAGTAGAAGTTACAGATTATTTAAAATCTTAATACATAAAATTGTTGTAGAACTTTGAAAGTATTATTTATATTCATGGAAAGTTCAAAATTATGTTAATTGTGGGCCTACCACTGTATCTTCTTATTTACTGTGAAAGAATGAAGTACATCTGTTTCTGCGTTACAAATTTGTATTTGCAGAATTCTTGAATATAACTAGTTTTCTTCGTTGTTGTTTGGCCTACATTTTGTTTTATGCATTACATTTTCTTTTTTTCTGAGAAGAAATCAGTAAGTTGTACTGCAGTGCCAAAGGGACCATCACATGAAAAAGAAAATAATATTTCATCTGTTTATTCATCTGTCTTCCCATCTACCCACCATTGGTTTTGTTGAATTCATTTGATTAAATATGACTGACTGCACATCATGTGTTGGAGCCTGTGTTAGGTATGCAGGCTTGGAGTAATGTTCTGGCAAACCCACCGATCTGCTTTCTACCCTGAAGTCTAAAAGATCTGCTAAAGGTTCCCAGAAGGTATTGGAATCTTCACATTTGAAATACCTTTGTTCTTTGAAAGGCATTCAATTTCCATCAGTCTCTTAGCTGAGGCAAACCCAAGGCCACCCCTCACTCTGTTCTTCCTCTTCCCTTTAAATCTTTTAACTTTTTTCTTATTTTCTGAAACCTATGTAGGCATGCTACTCCCTAGAAATAAGAGGAACATTGCTACCCTTTAAAGACTAGGATTAGAATTTGTATGTCATATTAGTTCTACTTCTGCAATGTCATCCTTTATTGCCAACACAGTTTTTCATGTCTGACTGTAGATGAGGTAGCAGATCAGTGCCTGGATTCTGTTCATCATTGGCAACTAGAGAGTCTAAACTGGCTCCACCCCAATCTCTAGACTGAGAAAACAAGTAATACGGTCCTGGAGCAATCCACTTAGAAAAGGGAACACTAGGAAGTTCCATTAATTCGAAACACTCTCTAAAAGTAGGGACATGTTTTTTTCAGTTCCAGTCATGACAGAGTCCCTAATATTGGACCAATCCTCTTACTGAAAATTAAACAAGTGAAACAACATATTGATACATGAAACGACTGTTAGAAGGCCTTGATGTGTAGTGAATACAGGCAGGATTTCCAGAACAATGATTCTTGAGTGAAGTGCTCGGGATGGCATAGAGGTCAGTTGGGGAATAAAGATGAGTTTTACTGGGCTAAAGAGACAGGTCAAGATGTGGGGGTTGCCACAGTGTCTGAGAGATGAAGAACAAAACCCCAGAGAATAAGAAACTTCAGAAAAAGAGTCCAAATATTCTGTATACAATTTCCTCTTAAACATTAGGCTGATTTCTAAGCTGGGCATGTGCATGATGAGGCTTTTAAAAAGCAACAGAAAACAGCATCTGAAAGGGGCAGAAGTTGAACAAAGATTTAATAAACAGGACACGAAACACTAATCAGAGAGGCAAAAAATTGGTAAATTGGATTGTATTAAAAGTAAGGACTTATGTTTTGATTTACAAGTTCATGAAAATATTTCCCTTTCAGAAGCTTTATTGCTTTACTTCTCCCATTTGAATCTATGATTACGTTTTTTTGTTTGGTTCTACGGCTCTAAAAATGATTCTGTAGAGGAAATAGAACCATACAATGTGGTATTTGTAAATGGAGTGCCTTTACCCACTGCTCACATTCAGGGGTTTTGAGCAGATTCTGCTCAAATTTAAAATTTTAAATTTAAATTCCCCATCACTGTCCCCATGGGTATCTGTGGCCACATGGGGTGAGGGTGGAGAGCTGATCAAAGCAGAAAATGTCAAATAAACGTGTCTTGTGACCCAGAGAGCATCATGCCTTTTGGATAGTCTGTGATCAGGAATTGGAAGCTGAACACTGACAAAGTGAGGTCCTTAGCAGATAGTAGGACTTCCCCGGTGACTCAGATGGTAAAGCATCTGCTTACAATGCGGGAGACCTGGGTTCAATCCCTGGGCTGGGAAGAGATGGAAATGGCAATCCACTCCAGTACTCTTGCCTGGAAAATCCCATGGATGGAGGAGTGTGGTAGGCTACAGTCCATGGGGTCACAAAGAGTTGGACACAACTTCACTTTCGCTTTAGCAGATACTACTAAAGGGAAGACATACATCTCAACTGAATTGATTTTTAACAAAGAAGAAGTTAATGCTCAAAGTAATAACTCATGAAAATCAAGTGATGTAATAAAGGGATTTTGACTGATAGTAATGGCTAGTAGGTGGCTATTTCTGTTTTCCATTAAAAAAAAAATTCTTATTGTTAACAAAACGACTTCAGTGGTTAAATGTCTTTAATTGTTATAGTAAAATCCCAGACTACTTAAACCTTAATGTTGATTTTTCAGACGTATTTTTCTTGATTATTCTATAGGTGACTTCACTTTCCCTAGGATGAAAATAGCAACACCAATGGTTATTTTTTTAAAATTCTTGAATCATAAATAAGACCAAGCCTTCAAGTCTAGCTATGACATTGCTTTATTCATGTTTTGACTTAAATTTTATTTTGTTTGGTTAATTGAATAATGTCTGCTACGTATATTTATAGTATGACTTTTCAAATAATGACATCATATTTTCAGGCACTTTTAAAAAAGGCCAACAGATTTGAATCAGTTAAAAAAAATGTAGACCAAAAACTATTGTCATAAAGTGAGATTTGGGGCAGTATAAGGTGGAATTTATGTCTCAAAAATTCCCAAAATATTTCAAACTCCATTAACTTGGTATATGGCTAATGATGACAATTGTCTGGGAAACAGTGGTGTATTGTTTATTTCACAAGTTTCCATTAGCGAGCTATATACTTACAGCTTTTCTCTTGCATGTTTTTGTTTGTTTTACACATCTTTCCCACCCACTAACCAGCCCCCCCACCCCCCGCCCCATGCACACACAGACTGCGCAGTATGTGGGATCTTATTTCCTAGACCAGGGATTGAACCTGTGCTCTGTGCTCCTTGCAGGAGAAGCACAGAGTCTCAATCACTGAACCGCCAAAGAAGACCCTTATTTTGCATTTTGTGTCAGAAGTAAATCATCACTAAGTCAATCATATATTCCATCTACATATTTATGAAGATTTAAGGCCATCATCTTTAGTTTCCTTATCAATTCTTCAAGTACTACATTTACCTTTGAATTGAACAATGCACACCCCATAGTGAAAAGAAAATCTCAGTTTTGATTTTAGAGCTAGCTCTGCATTCCTCATCAGAGGAGAAAAGGGTCTGCTCTCATAATCTATTTAAATAGTTTTTAAACTTTCTAAGAAAAATAAAGCTCTCTATAATTAATGCCTAATGGTATAAACACCCCTGCTTTGGTGGTTGCCTAGTAACTACATAAGGCAGGCTTCTGAGGTTGCTAAAGAGGCTGAATAAACGGAAACAGTCAGATTCATTTCCAATTCAGGTGGATGAGGGACAGCAGTGGGTTAGATTTCTTTGTTAAAATTGTTTTTCCATAATAGTTTTGCACTAAACTAACTCTTGGAAATGACTTCTGCCGATAAGAGTCCAACCAGCAAATAATAGTTGAAGATTTTAACAATATTAAATGGAAGTGCTTCCCTGGTGGCTCAGACAGTAAAGAATCTACCCACAATGCAGAAGACCTGGGTTTGATCCCTGTGTTGGGAAGATTCCCTGGAGGAAGGAATGGGAACCCACTCCAGTATTCTTGCCTGGAGAATCCCCACGGATGGATGAGCCTGACAGGCTACACAGCCCATGGGGTCACAAAGAGTCGGACACGACTGAGAGACTAAGCACACAAATAGAAGTGAAGCAACACTACTGTATTCTATATTAGCCTGAGTTTCTGTTCTTAGAGTGACCAAACTGGGGAATAATGTTCTTACTAAAACCTTAACTCTTCAAAAAAATCTTGTATTTGGACATTGCTTTAGCGTTGAATGACCAAATGCAGTTCCCAACTAGAGGTGGTGTTAAAAGGGCCTGGGAGTGATTTAATAATATATTTATGTTTAGTTTTGGCTTGCGTCTACCTGGCATGTTTAATTTCCTAATTATATTTTGCTTTTAGTTTAGGTAAAATTAGCTTGCATTCCCTTGGCACACACCAACTGCAGTTGGTGGAGGCGGCCTTCCAAAACCATAGGTTGTTGACAAGAGTGGCTAACTAGATTAGGATTAAATATACTGAGAAATCCACAAAGAGCCTGAGCACATGCAGATAATGACAAGTTGACTAAGAGGGAATGTAGTTAGGTCATATGAAAACTCATTTCTGGCAATGTCTTGGTTTCAAAAACATGTGATAGATACAGG
This sequence comes from Bos grunniens, assembly GCF_055505025.1. Taxonomy (NCBI): domain Eukaryota; kingdom Metazoa; phylum Chordata; class Mammalia; order Artiodactyla; family Bovidae; genus Bos; species Bos grunniens. The sequence continues at coordinate 69,733,689 of NC_141168.1, read as the reverse complement.
GCAATCAAAGCTCATTTGTGCTCTTTTGTTAGAATTTCTTATGTCAAGATCTGGGGCTTCCCAGGTTGGCCACCGCGGTGTAGACAGGGATAAGTATGGTCTGGAATATTTATATTTCATAACTATAGCCCTATGGATAGAGTCAGAAATGATATGCTACTCAGTAATTTTGTCATTTGGCAACAGTAAGGCATGGTAACATATGGTTTGCTCTTTGGAGTTAGCATAAATGTTGCCATTGACTGAAATTAAGAATTTTCTTATTCTAACAGGGAACCAGTTTTGATACATGTGTAAGTTCTTTCATCTTTTCACGTGGAAGGAAGCACACACTGCATCATTATGTATAAGACTCTGGGGTTTTGGTTTAGTGGGTTGGAGGATGTGGCCAGTGAGGTCAAGGTCATGGTTTAATCAGAAAACCACTTGGTTCCCCAAGCAAAGTCTGCATTTCTAGCTGCAGAAACCCATTTCCTTGGTTTTAAAAGAGAATTCTGAAGAGTGTGCTATGGCTCAGCACAAATACGTTTATTCCAGGATTCAGAAAATAATAATTCAGAAAATAATTCTGAATTCATTTGTCAGTGGATCATCCCTTTTGCTCAAAGGAGAAGACAATGTAACCAATAGTTTTCTCTGTTTGTAAAATATTCAATATCTCTCCTTGCATTTTAATGCTGAAAGAAATTTACTAATTAGAAATCATTATTCATTTTGTTATATATATTCATTGCTTTTCTTCCTGCTTATACTTTCGCCCCTTCTTTTTTCATTTTCCAGAAATGTTCATTCAAACCCTAGGATGTCTTTTTTTTTTTTTTTTTTTTTAGTTGGGGGAAAAATTGTTTTGCAATGTTGTGTTGGTTTCTGCAGTACATTTTTTAGCTGTTTAATGAAGCTTCAAAAGATTTAATTTCTAAAGCCATTAAGTCAGTACCCTTTCAGATCTGTTTTAGTTTGACTCTAATTGAGCTTGTCTTTGTGCAAAGAGAAGTATTTCTTAAAGAGTTAATTTGAAATCTCAACAGAGGCTAATTTAGGGGAGAATTTAATCCATCAAATGTCCTCCTGGTGGAGAAGCAACCCCAGCCAGGTGACTAGTGAGGGAGTTAACTCCTGGTGTGCTACTTCTGTGCACTAGGTTGGGACATTCCTTCAACCCTTAGCAGTGTGCAGCGGCAGGTTTAAGGTAGAGACAAAAATGCTGTTTTTCTTCCCAGGTCTTGAATTTTGGCAGTTAGAAAATGCCCTGTGACTTCTTTTTCTTTCTTTCTTCCTTTCCTACTTGTTTATTTTTCATTAAAAACAAAAAATGAGAGAGGAAAGAAAACACTCAGGGATTGATTTCTTTGTGATGTGATAGTTTTAATTTTATTTAGACTAATAGAAGCTATTTATTCCCAATGATGATTTTTTTAAGTTGAGTTTCATGTATAAAATAAATGAGATTTGCTTCCCAGAAATATTGTCATGTCATATTTCTAGTTCTTAACTCCCAAGTGAAGTTTACTCTTATTTTTTCAGAAGTGAGTTGGTTAATTTCTTGGGTAGTAATTCAATTTCAGTACCAAGTATCAGTATCAAGAAAATATATTACCTTATGGTGTGAAAATGTATTTTGAAAAGAACAAGGAATGCTTTTGGTTCCAGCTTAAAATTTTTACTATCAGCTCAGCATCTACGTTTTACCATCAAATGCTTTTCTTTTATCTAATAAGGAGTCTAGTTATTCTAGTATTGAGCAATTTCAAAGAAAATATTTGATAAAAGAAAGTGGTATAATGAATAAGGATGAAAACCATGCAGATAAGAGAGGGAGGAACTACCAGAGAGAAATCAAAAGAAAATAAACGAACATTTCTGCTTATAGGACATGCTGGAAGTGATTTCTAAACCTGTGACGCTTAACCCAGGATTCCAGGTGAAAGTTCTTTATGGATGTAGCACTCTTCTGGAAGGGAACTTTTTACAATTTATCAATTATCCCCTTTAAGGACCTTTGCAGAAAAGATTTTCTCTGCCCTGTTTTGCCTTATATTTAGATCCAATTTGGAAAGTGAAGCAATTAAAGTACTTTCATTTAGGAGGCCGCCATTTAAAAAAAATGAACTCTGATCTGTAATCCTCAAACTAGATATTCATCTTCCAGAATTTCAAGTCCAGGATTTGGTTATGATTTGCTTTTCCTTCTTTGAAACGTAGCTTGAATGCCTCCATTTGATTTTGTGCTTTCAACACATTTTTAGGATCTGGAGATTTGGGAAAGCCTACACCATATGGTCTTGATAAGGTGATAGATTTTCACATCCGAGGAATTGGCAGGAAAGGGTAGCAATCGAAACCGATGTGGGGAGGGAAAATGAAGAGTTTGGGCCTAACTCACACATGAAATACCTTCTGAGACTTTATAATTCCCTAAAATCACTTTTTAGGCAAGCTTTTGCTTTGTCTCGTTCTTGTCCGGTGTGTGTGTCCTCACTTCGTTGTTGTCAGTCTCTAAGTCGTGTCTGACTCTTCTGTGGTCTCATAGACTGTAACCTGCCAGGCTCCTGGGTCCATCGGATTTTCCAGGCAAGAATACTGGAGCAGGTGGCCATTTCCTTCTCCAGGGTATCCTCCCAATGCAGGGATCCAACTCGCCTCTCCTGTGGCTCCATTGGCAGGCAGATTCTTTACCACTGAGCCACTTGGGAAGCCCTACGTGTCCCCACTACATGGGGATAATTCTTTAAATTCTCTTAAGAGTAGAGCACTGTCTTTTACAAGCAATGACACAACATTTCTTCGTTAGCCTGCTTTCACCTTTTTGGAAAGAGATTGTATAGATAGGTACAGTTGAGGGGCCCGGTAACGCAATAAACGGTAGTAGCAGACATTCTGATGGGGAATTTGATGGTTTTGGAGAATGAGAATCAAACAAAGGCAGGCATATAAACCAAACGGGTAAAAACGTCCTGGCGGCAGTGTTGGGGGAAAAAATTTTTTTTTAAGAAAAAATGAAAAGGGTGCCTTATGTGATTTCTAGACGTGGGATTGGGGGAACTGAAGAGAAGGACCTTACTTGCTCTAATAGAGAATTCGGATTCGGGAGGCCGGACATTTAATCTGTGTGTCTTTGCACCGCCACTTTCGTGGGGCCGTGTCAGGAGAATCAGCTCCTGGGCTCTTTCTTTTCTTTCACCTCGCCCTGTGGCTTTAATTCTCCTATTTGCGCTCAGGGCCTTAAGCCGGCCTGGGCATGTGCCCAGTTCTCGTACCTCGACGAGCCGGCGGATGGCTGCCGGCCCGGCGCTGGGCGCACGGCGGGGCGGGGACCGGGCGGCGCGCCGGCGCGCAGCGGGTTAAGGCGGCGGGGGCGGCGGCTAGGGGCGGAGGGAGCGCGGCGGCGGTGGCGGCGGCTGCGGCCCGGCTGCGAGCGCCCGCGTCCCCGGCCCGCCGCGGGTTAAGCGCCGCCCGCGCCGGGAGGGCTGAACCTGGAGCCGCCGCTCCGAGCTCGCCTTCGGATCCGCTAGACCAGGAAGATGGCGACGGACGGCGCGAGCTGCGAGCCCGACTTCTCCCGCGCCGCGGAGGACGCGGCCGGGGCCCCGGCGGAGGCGGCGGTAATCGAGGTCCCAGGGTGGGCATGAGATGCCGGGCTGGGCACCCCCCGGGGCGCTCTGCACGGCCGGGCGCTTCCCGGTGCCCTCTCCTCGGAGTGCCCCCTCCATGGGGTCGCCTCATCCCCGGAGGCCGGGACGAGGCGGTCGCCTGGTCTGGGGATCTCGTTTGTCCTCTGCGCGCCTCGCGGGTAGCAACCCCGGTCCGCCCGGTTCTCCGGGCTCCATGCGTGCGTCCTGTGCGGCCCCTGCACGCACCCCCTCTGCCGCGGTCGGGTTTGCCCAGGGGCGCGGGCAGGGGTGTGTTTCCTGGCGAACTTGACCCCCTATTGTTCGCCTCTGGCTGCTCGCCTGGTTGTGGACGCGTGTCTCGGGGGTGCCTGGCACCCCTCTACGGACCCGGAAAGCTGCGTGGGGGCGATGGGTCGGCGCCGATCCGGTGTCGGGATGCCCATTGTGTGTGTGTGTGTGTGTTGTGTATTTCCGTGCCTGAGGCCCCTTGGGAGCGGCCCCATGCCCAGCTGTGGGCGCTGCTGCCGCTGAGCGCGGGCGCTTGGGTCCTAGCTGCCTGCTGCCCCATCACTTGGTGATGGTTGGGGTTGAGGCGGGCGAGATGTCCTCGTTCTTCCCAAGACCCCGGCGGGTTTGAGGCGCAGCACCTGGTATCAACACATTGTTCTTCGCTGGGATCTAGAAGCCAAATGAGCTTCCATCTATTGCTGGTCCCTCCTTTCACCCCCAGAATACCCAGTGCACAGAGGCTCAACGGTTCGTTTCCAGCCCCTACCTTGGGGGAAGGCCAGTCGCACAATACCTGCGTGAAAATGTTTTGGGGGTTTGGGAAACAGCTCGGGAGGAGCTGCAAGGATCTGCAAAGAAAGGCAGCTCTGGGAGCGCCTTCCAACCTTGGCGGGATCCCATGAGCCAAGCGTGGACGCCCTGGCGTTTTTCCCACCTGTGACCTGACCAGTGTCGGTGAAGGAGTAGCAGAGGGCATGGCTAGGTGTGAACATCCAGGGCTGCTTTAACTTCCTATCCCTCTGTTTGGAGATATGGCTTTCTGGAGAGGTGAAGGAGAGATGTGGAGGAAAGCTACTTGGCCATGTGAAGAGCTGAGCCTGGGAAGGAAAAGAGAAACAGGGAGAGAAGGAAACACTGAGGCGGAGGACTGCTGTTTTCCACTTGTGAAACTGGCAAGTTTTGATTTGAAACTTTTAGGGAAATTGATGGCTCATTCTTTACGTAGAAAATGTCATAAGATTTCATATGAAACCTACCTACCTGTGATGCAGGAAATCAGTTCCCCTGTGTAAGGTACTAACTATAAAGAAGCTAGCTATTAAGACAAACCTCTGAGAAGTTGAAATGATTGGGTACCTTCATCCCCAAGAGATGGTAAAGGGAGGGGAGTGAGGGAAAAGAGGTGTGTTTCTTGTTTCCCAGAAAGGTTGAATTTGTTTGCTTAATTGACTTAAAATGGGTTTCTTTCTATACACTCAGTATTTTAATCATCAAATAATTAAACAAAAACAGCTGAGTTATGGTCCGTAGCTTCCTACTACCAAATAGTAGCTACCAAATAATCTTATTTGGTAAAATTACAAACAGAGCTTTAGACACAAGCAGATTTTTGTGTTAGGAAGGTCAATGTTCCCTTTCTGCTGTTTAAATTTTCAGGAGTCTGGTATTTTAACTGCTTAGAGGTAGAGGTTTGATCATTTCATCCTGGTGGATTAGAATAGCCATGAAAAACCTGTGAAAGTGAAACTCCTTTTTTATTTCCGTAGACTCCTATAGGGTTCTGAGGAGATGCAATAAGAATTCTTAATCTAATATTTTAAAAATGTTTGGTATTTAGTGAAATTTTAATGATGGCTTCATATGTGGTAAACTGGACATTTATCTTTGAAGTAACGTACAATCTGCGTATAGCTGCCTCTTGATCTATAGACTGATTTTTTAATTAAAGAAAAGCTAGATTAAAGAATATTTGTCATTATAATTGCCTCTAGTCTAATGATTAAAATTTAAAGGCATGATTATGCATTTTAGGTTTATGGCAACTGAGGACTTAATTATTTTAGTGGATAATTTCTTTTTTGAATTTTTGAAATTTATTTCAAGTCAGTTTATATATTATGCATTTTACATGTATATTTGGCAGTAATGAGCCAACAGAGACCCAAAGCGGTAGGCTATTTTTGAAAGTGAATGTTTTCATTAAGTTTTGACTATTTAGATTGTTGCTTAGAGACAAGTTTAATTTATAGTTTTCAGCTTAATATGATTTTCAGTGGAGTGTTTTAAATTTAGTTGTGGTCCTTGTTCTTAGCTGTTTAAATCCTGAAAGCATCCGAAGTATAAGGCTAAGGTAACAACTACATTTTTCAGTAGGATCATATTAATAGTGTTTGCTATGAACCATGCTGGAGACCTGGATTATTTTCAGCGTCTTAGCCAAATGTGATGTCTCTTCGACTATATTGCTATTCTACTTTGAAACTAACTCCTAATGGATAAAGCAGCATGGAAGACAGAAATCTTCCTGCCTTTAATTGTCACCGAAGAATTTAAGAGTAAAAGGAAAACACAGATCTTTTTAGAGCTATGTTTGGGAACTGGACCAACATTCTTGTTCTTCTAGGCTTTTCTGGAGCAGTTAATATACAAAATTTTGTTGTCATGGTGATAGTGACAAAAAAAAAAAACTTGAACAATGATTTTGTTAAGAATGCACAATAGTGATGTTAAACAAATTAACAGCTAGCACCTTGAAAATTGTGTTCCCAGGTGACAGTATTGAATATAAACCCAATAGAAAGAACTTTTAAAAGCCAATTTTGCTAAGCTTTCTTTAAAAATTATAGTTATGTGGCAGCTATAGAGTTTTGAGAATCTCAAGGTAATTTAGGTAATGAATTTTCTGGATTTAACACACATTACCAAACACATACAGAGGTGGAGATATTGTAACATCTTTGCTGTTCTAAAGTGAAACATTGCAGTGGTAGAAACTCACAGGCACCAGGGAATCAAATCAAAGACCATGGGGTCATGAGAGGCACAAAAAAAAACTGCAGCAAGAACCTGGGGAAAGAGTCACAGGGAGGATTCCTGGTGGAAAGCTCTGGAAGCATTCCACAGAAGGATGGAGGACTTGGACAGGAAGACTGCAGGTAGCAGCATGAAATTATGACTGGTTTCCAGGATTCCTTGAGAGGAGACTTGGGACAAAGATGAGCATAGAAGTTTCAGTCTCAACTATGTGCTTTAGAAAAAGCACTTAGAAGTTGGGAAAAATGTACGAAAATATTCCCCAAGTAAGAATATACATGATTTTATCAGGGTGCTGCTTTGTTTCTTCTTGAAAAGGTTGTATATTTCTATTTGCATCTGTTTTTTGGACTTCATTATTGTTTTCCTCATTGTTCTATTTCTCACAGGAGTAACTTAGTTGAGAGAAAAATATTTGTCCTCTTCTATGATTGAATCCATGCCTAGATTCCCACTTGGTCTTATCCTCTTGGGCTTCACATAACTTTATGAAGTGAGAAATGTTTCACAGGCTTAGTACTTAGCCGTGTACAGATATCTGCTGTTGATCATATGGACAGCAAGGCTCTCACTGGGATAGAGCAGCCTCCTTCCTCAAGAAAGAGCAGTGTGGATTTTGTTTGTGAAAGCAGAGGTTTCTTAGTACAGTTTCAGGCACATGGTAGATTGTTGTTGTTGAGTCGCTCAGTTTTGTCTCTTTGCAACCCTATGGACTGAAGCACATCAGCCTTCTCTGTCCTTCATGGTCTCCCGGAGTTTGCTTATACACATGTCCATTGAGTCGGTGATGCCATCCAACCATCTCATCCTCTGTCATCCCCTTCTCATCCTGCCTTCAATCTTTCCCAGCATCAGTGTCTTTTCCAATGAGTTGGCTCTTAACATCAGGTGGCCAAAGTATTAGAATTTCAGCATCAGTCCTTCCAATGAATGAATATTCAGGGTTGAGAATCTCAAGGTAATTTAGGTAACAGATTTTCTGGATTTAACTTCAGGATTAACTGGTTTGATCTCCCTGCTGCCCAGGGGATCCTCAAGAGTCTTCTCCAGTACCACAGTTTGAAAGCATCAATTCTTCAGCACTCAGCATTCTTAATGGTCCAACTCTCATATCCGTACATGACTACGTGGCACATGATAGATATTCCACCAATATTTATTGAATAAAGAAAGTGAACATTCATCAAGAGCCTGGGCCATAATCCTTAATGTTGATGGGCTAACTAGAAATTTTACTTCATGTGTTACAAGATTGTAATGAAGCTGTTGGCCTGTGATTTGTAGTAATTATAGATGTTATCGAGCTCTTCTTGTTTCTTCTTCTTCTGATTCTTGTGGTTGTTGGTTTTCATTTTATATTGTTCCCTTCTAAGCTGCTTTTCTCAATGATATTTCAGCTGCTTTACATTTTTTTAAATTAAATTTCCAACATGGTTAGTTTTCCCTTTAGATTTTCCCTCATCAGAACAATAATTGAGGCTGGGGATGTGGTGGTGGAGGGATGAAACTGCACCCCTCCCATCCTGAATTCTTCTAATAATAGAGTCAAGGCCAAATCACCCACTAGGGTGTGTGGAGGGGGAGGATGGTTGAGAAGGGGTCAAGAGAGGTGCTGGAAAGCTTGGAAACAGGAAGAGGGAGTAGAAGGAAAGATTGGGCAGGAAGGACATTTGGAATTGTCTGCAGATGTCCACAAATGTGGGACTAGAATTCAAATTTGAACGTGCCCAGGAAGGATGGTGCCAGTTTCTCTCCCTCCTTCCCCTGCATACTTTACCACCTAAGCACATCTGAGCATTGCTTTAGAAGGTGGCTTTTCTTTGAATACACTTGGTTGTATTCTCTGTTGGAGCTCCTTTGCAGGACTTATATTATATGGAAAAGGAAACTTGTCTTTGATGATTAGGTAAAGAAATGGAGAACAGGTACAAGAGAGACGATGATGATGACATTGATAGCAGAGAATTTTTAAAATTTTACTTTGTTAAAATAACTTGCTCAAAAATAACAGCATCATATTATTAATGCTGTGCACAGTGTGGTCCCATCCATGTATAAATCTTGATTTTAGAAAAAAAAAATGGGGCTTCCTTGGTGACACTAGTGGTAAAGAACCCACCTGCCAATGCAGGAGGAAAAAAATTGTTCTCTTGAAATAAATTGTTAATAAATAACCAAATACGTTGAACGTGAATGTAAAATGTTGTTACAGTAAGTGCAGTGGGGCGAAGTTAACATTGCTATGTGGAATGGATACTTGTTTGCAAATGATTTGATCCTGACATTTTTATATTTCATTGAAAGGGCAACACGGTGATGCCAAAGGCCTGAGTTCTTCTACAGAAGGGCTTTGTAACTGTAAGACAGTTCATTTAGTTGTCCATGTCTTAGCTCTTCACTTGAAAATCAGTGTGCTGATATTTGCCACCTACAGATAATCGAAGTGATAGTCTTCCATGCATTCTAAGCTTCTTAAAGGACAGTTCCTGGATCTGGGTGCCAGCTCACATGTGAAAATGACCCATGTCCCATGTGAGGTATTGTTAATATTGGAAAAAAATGAGCTACGATGAAAGTAGATGTTTGTTTTATCTGAGATGTGGTCCTTGTTTTCCAGAGTTAAAGTGGAAGTTAGAGGAATTGTGAAAGAGGGAGAAGGGAAGGGAGGTAACTGGCCTTAATTATGAAATGCTGCCACCCCTGGCTGAGCCATATTTGTGCTTTTCATTCCCCTTTTCTCCTACTTAAAATTAATTACATCCTTTACCAGGTTTCCTTCCTGACAGTCAGTCTGTTTACTTGTTGGTTTTACTTCCTTCTAATACATGGAGTTGCTTGTCTTGCATGGCAGACCCCTGGCGGCATGGTTGACTTGAGGTGCATGGCCATGGAGAGCTGAGCCCAAGTTCTCAGCATGTGGCTTTAAAGGCGCATGCCAAGTTGCCCTACTTTAGGTTACTGTAAATGATTTTTGAAAAATGAATGAAAATGACCTATCAGTTACTTAGTTGCCCCTAGAGTGGGCCATCACGCTGTGTCTTAGTAAGATTGGTGTATCTGTTAACTTGCCATTTTACATGCTTTGTGTTTTTATACTGAGCAAAAGAGGCATTTTCATACCAAAAGTGAGAGGCATGTATGTTAGGTAAAATCATTCAAAGATGGAATTGCTCTTGCTGTCCTGACGCATCTAGTAGAGGTGAGAAGATGGAGAGTTAATATGGATAAGTAAGTATAAACCAGTGAAGACACAGGAAGCAGGGCATGATTACTTGTCAGTAAACTAACAGAACAGACTCTTAAGACTGACTTGAGAGTGAGAGACTTCTGAGTCTGAAAAGACCTAAGGAAGGGAGATTCGAGCTATGTCCTGAAGAAAATGGGATTCAGATAAATTAGAGGAAAAAGGAGAACTAGAAAGAACAAGATCAGAAGTGTGCAACTCTGGTCAGGAATACTCTTACCAGAAAGAAACCAGAAGGAATAATCTCAAAGCAAGACATAACTGCAGAGATACAGTTTTAGACCCTGAACACATGTACTTTTCATCATAAAAATCTTTATAATTGGCTACACATTTTAAAAAGAGTTTAAATATTCTTTGTACCTGGATTTAATTTTTCCATGTTAATGATAGTTTTCACATTTTGATTTTTCTCCTTGAAGTCTCAATATGAGTTTCATTGCTTTCCTCTTCTTTACAACCTTTTACATTCATTCCCAAAGCATAAATCTTGCTTACACAAAAAGTTCTAAATGCATTATTAATTATTAGTGAAAGTGAAGGTCACTCAATCGTGCCTGACTCTTTGCAAACCCATGAACTATAGAGTCCATGGAATTCTCCAGGCCAGAATACTGGAGTGGGTAGTCTTTCCCTCCTCCAGGGGATCTTCCCAACTCAGGGATCGAACCCGGGTCTCCGGCATTGCAGGCAGATTCTTTACCAGCTGAGCCACAAGGGAAGCTCACTATTAAACTGGGAGGAAAACATATTTCTGTACCTTCTAAGCAAAGAGGTAAAAATCAATTTTTCTTCAAATATTTCTCAAAGGCTTCAGGGAATGACCTAAATTTCCACAGCCCAATAATCCAGTTACTCTGATGATATGTGAAATGAGGACATTTGGGGGCTGGAAGAGATTTCAGAGATCATTTAGTACAGCTTTCTCATTTTACTGCTGAGAAACCTGAGATCCAAAGAGATGAGGTAACATTCTTTCAATCCATCTGCTTTCTCAGACACCCCCCTTCCTCCCTTGTAAATTCATTGATCAAATGTAGGCACAACCCACTAGATTTGAAATGGAGATGCTCTTGGTATCTTAGAAGAGCCAGAGTGCATGTCTGCCTTTGTGTCTGGTCACTAGATTATCACCATAGCTGATGCATATGGGCAAAGATCTGAGGGGTACTTCTGCCACTGCGGCTCATAATCATAACTTCTAAAGGCTCTTTTTGTACCTATCAATGTGCTGACCCCATTAATTCCTAAAGGGTCTTCTGGCCCTTTTGTGGCTCAGTGGGTTGAGAATCTGCCTGCAATGCAAGAGACACAGGGGATGCGGATTCCATCCCCATCCCTGGGTTGGGAAGATCCCCTGGAGAAGGGAATGGCAACCCACTCCAGTATTTTTGCCTGGAGACTCCCCATGGACAGAGGAGCCTGGCGAGTTATAGTCCAGTGGGTCGTAAAGAGTAGGACACGACTGAATGACCAAGTTTGAATTTCCTGTGTAAACAGAGTATTTAAGATTTGTTCTTTCAGGAAGAGTGTGGGAAGAGTGGTAGTGGAGGAAACTGGGTATTGGCCAGTGTTCAGTTCTGGCAATTTAAGATGACAGCTCAGCCAGCTTCTATTTTCATGTTTCTCCTTTTTCCTTTTTCTTTGGAAGCTTGTAGGAGAATATTCAGGAGAATGCTGTCCTACACCTGCCCCAGATAAATTAAAGTGTTGCAGACTTGTGTTGAACAGTAAGAGTTTGAGGTTGTGCCTGCTTTTCCACGTATATATGTCCCAAAGAAATCTTTCTATCTGATGACCAGACTCAGGATTAGTTTAGGCTGCCTGTGCTGCATTTTCTAAACTAGATGTTAAGAAGTGCTTTTCCTAGAGTCCTTTTTCTGGCAAACATCAAACATGGTAGGCAGGAGAGTGGCCTGTGGAGTTGAAATCTACCAGATTTTTTTCTTCCTTTTCTGTCTGAGTGCCTTGCCGTCATTAAAAAAAAAAAAAATGAGATTTGAATTTTTCCCTGTTAATTAGGAAAAGCTATTGCAGACTTCCCTGGTGGCTCAGACGGTAAAACGTCTGTCTACAATGCAGGAGACCCAGGTTCAGTCCCTGGGTTGGGAAGATCCCCTGGAGAAGGAAATGGCAATCCACTCTAGTACTATTGCCTGGAAAATCCCATGGACAGAGGAGCCTGGTAGGCTACAGCCCACAGGGTCGAAAAGAGTCGGACACAACTGAGCGACTTCACTTCACTATTGCAGTGGTAATAAAGTTTAGTCTCTGAACATGTCTGCTCTGGTTTTTGGGTGACAAGGGCATGGGTATCATATTTGCTTAGGGACCTTTATGTAGATCCTGATTATTTTTTATGTGAGTGTGGCATTTAGATCTATCCTGTCTTGTATCTTCTTTTGAAAATTAGGTTTTCAAGTTAGTCTTTTCAAATATTACATGATTTATCACAAAAAAAAATAGTAAAGAGGATGAGAGGAAACTTTTGTAGGTGATAGATTTGTTTATGGCATAGATTCTGGTGAAGGTTTCATGGATGTTTACTTACCTTCAAACTCATCAAATTGTATATATTAAATATGTACAGCATTTTTTATGTCAGTCATACCTCAAAGCAGTTTAAAGTACAATTTAAAATGATCATTTTACTCTTAAACCAAGAGACTTTAATAATTTCTTTTTCTGTATCTAAGTACTTTTGTACTATAAACGTGTCAGAGCAGATAAATGGCACTTCGTATGAGGTAGTAATAGAGTTTTTAATGAGTTTTTTTGGTTCTGGGCTTTATTTTTCTAAAAAAACCAAAATTCTTTGAATCTATTTGTGAAATACCTAAGACCTATAACATAATTTCATATACTTTCTTTTCCTCTTATTTTGCCAGTTTAGGAGGTGAAAACATCAAGTATTGGAGAATGACCATTTGGAAATATGCTTATAATATCTTTATTGTTGAAGGTCACAAATTAGAAGTGCCTTCAGTTTGGAAGCAAGGGTGAGAGGTAGAGGACAGAGAAGCAGGCAGATAGATGCACTAGGCTTAAAACAATGCATCACTTAATACATTAAGACAGACTTTTTTTAATATTCTTTGTAACAATTTATTGTTTAGCCAGAATCCTTGTAACATTGTTTCTTTAATGACTTTTCCTTTTTATCGATGGTAATACATTAAAAAGAATAGACATGTTGGTTGCAGGTCACATGTTGCAGTGTTGATGATGATGGAACCAGGGCAAGCTCTTCTGACTCTAATGTGAATCAAATTGTGGCAAAGTCTTTCATAATTTATTAGTTTTTAAAGTGGAGTGCTTTGCTTATGAAGCTTTGGGGAAACAAGGACAATAAAATATACAATTAATTAAAATCTGTAGAACCACTGGCAGCATTAATAAAACATTACCATCTAAAGCACATAAGAATTGCAGCTTGCTTTCCCATCTCAGTGGGAAAAACCAGGATAAACGAGTCTGTCTCTCATCATAGTCAATAAACTGAGTTTATTGGACTTGGGCTGGTAGATTTTCAAAGAAATAGGCTCATAGCCAATATCCCACTCCTCCCTTTTAAAACATCTGGGAGCTCTCAACTTTAATAATAATAACAATCACCTGCCTTTACTTCATTGATGCATTCTTTTTTTAAATTGAAGTTTAGTTAATTTCTACTGTACAGCAAAGTGATTCTGTTATACATGTATATACACACATACACACAAACATGTGTGTTAGCCACTCAGTCATGTTCAACTCCTTGCAACCCCATGGACTGTAGCTTGCCAGGCTCCTCTGTCCATGGGGATTCTCCAGGTTGCCATTCCCTCCTCCAGGGGATCTTCCCGCCTGACCCAGGGATTGAACCCCAGTCTTCTGCATTGCAGGCAAATTCTTTACCATCCAAGTCACCAAGGAAGCCTATATGTGTATATATATATGCACAATATGTAGGCATATTGTATACATATGTATACAGTCTTTTTTATATTCTTTTCTATTGTACTTTTTCATAGGATATTGAATATAGTTCTCTCTGCTATACAGTAGGACCTTGTTATTTATCTGTTCCATATGTAATAGTTTACATCTGCTAATCCCACACTCCCACTCCACCTTTCCCCGAGCCCATTCTCTCTCGGCAGCCTCAAAGTCTGTTTTGTAAGCCTGTGAATCTGTTGCTGTTTTGTAGGTAGGTTCATTCGTGTCATATTTCAGATTCCACGTATAAGTCATCTCATACGGTGTTTGTCTTTCTCTTAGTATGACTGACTTCACTTAGTATAATAATCTGGTTGCATCCATGTTGCTGCAGATGGTATTATTTCATTCTGTTCTATGGCTGAGTAGTATTCCATTGTATACATATGCGCCACGTCTTCTTTATCCGTTCACCTGTCGATGGACATTTAGGTTGCTTCTGTGTCTTAGCTACTGTGAATAGTGCTGCTGTGAGTGTGGGCGTGCATGTCATTGATACGCTGCTGTTTAATCTTCACCAGAACTTTGTGGGATAGATGTTGGGATTTCTGTTACACCGATGAGAAAACAGACTCAGATAAGTTACAGAATGCTTCTCCAAATGTAGTCCATGGACCAAAACCACCAACAGTAGCAGGAGCACATAGAAAGGCAAATTCACAGCCCCATCTCAGACTTTCTGAATCACACGTCAAGGATGAAGCCCAGCGGCCTGTGTTAACAAAGTCTCCAGGTGATTCTTTTGCTTGAATTTTGAGAATAACTGGGTTATAAAGCTTAAGTGACGGCACTAAGTAATGGGAGCAGAATTTGAGCTCTAATATATTGGATTTTATTTTTCACAATGAACATCTCTAAGTTAATCTTCCAAGCAGAGGTCACCCAGAACTACCCATCCTGTAGGCTTGCTACAGGTTTTCCTTTCTCTTTTTCCCACCTTAGCCCCTACCTTTCCAAATAACTGCTTTGTTGAATGTATGTGCAAAAAGAAACAATTTTAAGGGTACAATCCTTTAAAAATCTTATTCAGAGAACCAGTTAGCTCTGTCTCTGTTCCCCTTCATACCATTATGTCCTCCCAGAAGGTTCTTTTGCAACTGAGAAGTGACCAATTCACCTGGTCATACCTGTTTGGAAGTCCCTGGAGTCATTTACAGGCTTTGCTGTGTTTACTTGTTTGTCATCACAATGATAGTATGGTGTCAGATACACAGTTGCTAAACTAGTTCTCATTGGCTTATTGATAGAATAGCACTGTTTTCGTCTCTAGAATGTTGGCACCATGCTGGCAAAGGATGCAGACAAGTCATAGTTCTTGGTTGCAGTTTTGCCATTTCCTGGTTTTCTGATCTGGGTACGTTATCTGACTCCTGAGTTGCGGTTTTCTAATTTGAAAAATAGAGGGGATGATAGAGATCTAACAGGTTAAATCTGTTTCTTCAGGAGTTCTTTGGACGGTGACTGGGTTTGTCAAATGAGTCGTGACGGGAAGGAGCAGTGGGCTGCATGTTTGGAGGGCGCTGGGGCTGTGGGCTCACCCAGGCCCAGAGGTCAGCATGCTAACCCGCCCTCTCTCAGCTTCGTCTGTGAGATGGCTGTCAGGAGACCTGCTTGTAAACGCTGTTGTGAGGAAAGAGGGCAGAGTTGGCAACAAAAGAATGGAAAGCCGTGGTGTGTCAGTGGGATGCAGTCATCAAGGAGGAACGGTAGAGAAGGGCACAGGGCTGCATGGGCAGTGGGTAAGGATTGTGACCCCCCAGGGCCATGGTGCCATCACCTCCTGGGATAACTGATCTCAGCCTCGGCTCCCTATCAGGCTGACCTTACGGAATGCAGGAAGTTAAAAGCATTGTGGAAGAAAGCATATAGCAGGGCCTTCAGAAACACCTAACCAGCAGCCCAGATGACTCCATGAGGTGGCAGGCCTGGCCTCTTAAAGTCATATTGCCTGCATGCAGGAGTGTGTGTGTGTGTGTGTGTGTGTGTGAGAGAGAGAGAGAGAGAGAGAGAGAGAGAACATGTGTGGTTGTGGGGGTAGCAAAGAGCATGTTCCTTCTAAAGGGGCAACTGCTACTTGACTCTCTGACTTTTTCCCCTGTGGGAATGTGAATCTGGGGTTACCCGGTCATCTGAGTTTGGAGAAGCCAGTGATCTGGATTTTTTGGTGACATCTTGAGATTTTCTTAGTGCTGACTGGAGAAAACAAAAGGCTTTGTGGCCCAAGTAACACACATCTGTGGGCCAGATTTGGCTGTAGGCTGCTAGCTGGTGGCCTCTGCAGGAGAGTGTTCTATAAACATGACCTGTTATTATTGGATGTTCTGGAATTTATAATAACCTCCCAGGAGCCTTTATGTTGGGGCCCTTCTAGGAATACAGTCATGCTTTCTTTGCTACCCTCGTAACTTCTCCCCAACACAGACTGGGCCTGTTTTGATATAGACTCCAGAGACTTTAAATTTCTGTGATATAATTTGAAGAGATCCTGAAGCCAGGTGGGCAGTCAGGCTGGGAAAATAGATCTCATTAGTGGAGAGACGTGGAATATTGTCTGTGTGGTTTTTACCTCTCCTCATAAAAAGTGAAAGTGTTAGTCACTCAATCATAGCCCACCAGGCTCCTCTGTCCATGGAATTCTCCAGGCAAGAATATTGGAGTGGGCAGCCATTCCTTTTTCCAGGGGATCTTCCTGACTCAGGGCTTAAATCCAGCTCTTCCTACATTGCAGGCAAATTCTTTACCGTCTGAGCTGCCAGGGAAATCCCTTCTTGTAGAAGGTCAGAACCTACAGTGTCTGCTGCTGAATGGGTCCCCAGTGTCCCCTGGGTTTGTTGAGCCATTGGGATAAATGTGATCCATTGCATACCTTTATGAATCTTTTTCATTTTTTAAAATTTGTGTTACAGAAAAAAGAGTTTGATGTGGATACCCTCAGTAAATCAGAGCTTCGGATGCTCCTCAGTGTGATGGAAGGGGAGCTGGAGGCCAGAGACCTCGTCATCGAGGCCCTGCGGGTAAGAACCTTCTAGGGCTGAGTCCCATTTCTGTGTCACTTTCTTTTCTCAGATGGCCAATGGCAAAGCTGCTGCTTCTTAATTTTTGAGTCATGTAGCTTTAAAATGTTATATCAGGTTAAAATGTGCCCCTGCTTCCGAATACCAACCAATAACCTTGATAACCCCTAACAAACCCTCAGGTCGGATGGACGTTGAAAGAGAGAATGATTCTAAACTGTCTGATTTGAGGAACTTGAGAATTAAAACTCTGTAGCTTCTGAAATTGTTTTATATTTCCCATATTTCTTTGATTAAAGACATAAGTTCTCAGGAAATTGGTAGCTTGGTGTCCTACATGTTTGTGAGGCCAGTGAGGAAAAATTAAGCGAATCATTTATAAAAGAAATTGCTGGTAGTAGAGGGTTTTTTCTTCCTATATAAGCTGTAAATGATTTCTTATTTTCAGAAACTCCTGAGTTAAAAACTAAATCTTTATATATACATATGTATCTTTAAATTGTTTTATTACTTGTTTCATCTGATCTTATAGTAATTTTTAATTTTTCATAATTTGCAAAGAATTATCTTCCAGTATGTTAGAATACCTCAACAAAGTTTTGTTTTCTTTAAAAAAATGTTTTTAAACTTTCTTGATGTAGAATTTTCTAATTGGTTACTCCCAAGATTAGGTTTATAAGCCAAACTTGAGGGTTTTTTTTTTTTTTTTCTGTTTTATATTTAATACTTTGTATGTAAGCAGGTGTTTCCTGATTCTTGGTCATTTAATCAAGAGGGATATATTTATTATACAGGAAGTATGGATGTATTTTTTTCACCAGGAGATAGTTCCTTAAACTTTGTCTTAGGGAGTTTAACATGTGAAACTTTGTGGAATGTATCAGCAGTGTTCCCCATGTGGGTGCTAATATAGTGGGGAAAGAGGTAAGAGAGGTGAATGGTTAGACGTGATGGAGATGGGGCATGTGCTGAGAATCCAGTTGTGTGGGGAAAGGGGCAGTAGTTCCTGAAGTAATGACTTAAGTCATTTTCACAGCCTGGAAATTGCTTTTCTGGGGATAATAATGATTCTTCAATCTGATGACAAAAAATGATGGTCTCAGAAAAAAATGGATTGTGGTTATAGCAACTTCATGCCAGTGATGAGTTGAGGGTGTTGAATTTTGAATGATAAGATTTGCTAAGTAAACCTGTACACAGTTCGGTAGTGAGAGGTTTCCATCCTGTTCCACATTTGGAACATTTGCATTGTTTTGTTGTTCAGTTGCTAAGTCACATCCAACTCTTTGCAACCCCGTGGACTGCAGCACGTCAGGCTTCCCTGTCCTTCACCATCTCCCAGGGTTTGCGCAAACTCATGTTCATTGAGTCAGTGATACAATGCAGCCATCTTATCCTATGTCGTCCCCTTCTCCTTCTGCCTTCAATCTTTCCCAGCATCAGGGTCTTTTCCAGTGAGTCAGCTCTTTGCATCAGGTGGCCAAAGGATTAGAGCTTCAGCATCAGCCCTTCCAGTGACTATTCAGGGTTGATTTCATTTAGGATTGACTGGGTTGATCTCCTTGCAGTCCAAGGGACTCTCAGGAGTCTTGCATTGTTTGCCAGTGTGTATTTTCTTGAATGAACTTTGTGGGAGAAATGCTAAGGCAGTTCATCACTCAAGGCTATGACTTTCAGCCCAAGGAGAGAATAAGGAACAGTCACCTGTAAGACCAGTTGTGCAGCTTCTTGAGACTAAAGGGATGTGAAGGCTTCAGTTCTCCCTTAGATACTTCTCTCTCCCTCTCATGCTCAATCTCTCAATCGTGTCTGACTCTTCTATGACCCCATGGATGGTAGCCCATCTGTCCGTGGGATTTCCTAGGCAAGAATACTGGAGTGGGTTGCTGTTTCCTCCTCCATGGGATATTCTTGACCCAGGGATTTTAATGTGTGTTCCCTGCATTGCAGGCAGGTTCCTTACTACTGAGCCAACGGGGAAGCCCCCGTCCCTCTCTGTTTACCTGTAAAAGTCATCGGCACCGAGGCATTTCCCTCTGCTTCCACCCATGTTGGAGTGTTTAGTGGCATTTGTGTTTTTATGTGTCACCTTAGCAACCACATGTATATATCTTTTTAACTTAACTTTCAAACTTATGCAGAGGTAAAGGCTTGTTAATGATCAGGGATTGCCGAACTATAAGTTTTTCATAGAATCAAAGAGTGCTGGAGCTGCAAGGAGCCTTAGATGCTATTCTAGGTCAGGGTTTGCATATCTATCAGACCCAGTTTTTCATTTTTCATGAAATACTTTGTATTCCCCTTTTACTATGTTGCAATGAAATGTATGCTAAATTGCGTATATAAGTAGGCTATGTTAAAAATAGCCAATACATTGCCCTAATTGTGATATAAAGTGACAGGAAAGTAATTTATAATAAAATATTATTCATTTCCATATATAACTGCTGCATGACTATATTGGAAGACAAGATAAATTAGATGGGTATTCCCACCTATTCTCATGACATTGCCACGAATGCAGTCATTGCAAAAGAATCCTGATCCAGGCTTGCCATGTCTTTGACTGGGACACAGGGAACAGATTTGCCATGGGTAAAGTGATTTCTCTGAAATAGTGAATGACTCTTGGTAAAGTTCCAAATGAAAGCACACATTTACATGGGAGTTGACCATGAATAATTTAGTGTTCATTGATGAAAGTGAAAGTGGAGAGTGAAAAAGTTGGCTTAAAGCTCAACATTCAGAAGACGAAGATCATGGCATCCGGTCCCACCACTTCATGGGAAATAGATGGGGAAACAGTGGAAACAGTGTCAGACTTTATTTTTTGGGGCTCCAAAATCACTACAGATGGTGACTGCAGCCATGAAATCAAAAGACGCTTACTCCTTGGAAGGAAAGTTATGACCAACCTAGATAGCATATTCAAAAGCAGATACATTACTTTGCCAACAAAGGTTCATCTAGTCAAGGCTATGGTTTTTCCTGTGGTCATGTATGGATGTGAGACTGTGAATGTATGGATGTGAGACATGTATGGAGTTGGACTGTGAAGAAGGCTGAGCGCCGAAGAATTGATGCTTTTGAACTGTGGTGTTGGAGAAGACTCTTGAGAGTCCCTTGGACTACAAGGAGATCCAACCAGTCCATTCTGAAGGAGATCAGCCCTGGGATTTCTTTGGAAGGAATGATGCTAAAGCTGAAACTCCAGTACTTTGGCCACCTCATGCGAAGAGTTGATTCATTGGAAAAGACCCTGATGCTGGGAGGGATTGGGGGCAGGAGGAGAAGGGGACGACAGAGGATGAGATGGCTGGATGACATCACTGACTCGATGGATGTGAGTCTCAGTGAACTCTGGGAGTTGGTGATAGACAGGGAGGCCTGGCGTGCTGCGATTCATGGGGTCGCAAAGAGTCGGACACGACTGAATGATCTGATCTGATCTGAAAGCTGAATTAAGTACGAGACAGCAAAAGAGACACTGATGTATAGAACAGTCTTATGGACTCTATGGGAGAGGAAGAGGGTGGGAAGATTTGGGAGAATGGCATTGAAACATGTAAAATATCATGTATGAAATGAGATGCCAGTCCAGGTTCGATGCACGATACTGGATGCTTGGGGCTAGAGCACTGGGACGACCCAGAGGGATGGTATGGGGAGGGGGGAGGGAGGAGGGTTCAGGATGGGGAACACATGTATACCGGTGGCGGATTCATTTTGATATTTGGCAAAACTAATACAATTATGTAAAGTTTAAAAATAAAATTAAAAATAAAATAAAAAAAATAAAACAGCTTGTTTATGTGTGGAAAGAAGATCCTCTGTGGGCTCAGAGAGTCATCCTGAAGGTCCTAGTGAAATGAGTGAGCAGAGGGAAAATTGTGGGGGACTTGGGACAGCTCCTGGATATGTGGCAGGCCCTAGCCCTGCTTCCTAAGTGCCACTCACTGCGACACTGTTTTCACCCGTTTCAAGAATGCCTCCTCGGGTACTAGCCTGTAGAGCACCACCAGTCTCTCTTATATATAGACTCAGACAAAAAGGAAGTCCAAAGAAATTGTGACTTACTTCAAGTTGAAAACGTGGCATGCTTAAACTTGGTGTGTTTGGAAATTCTTAAGGTTTTTTTTGTCAGTTTTTAAAATTGGGAATCGTGATTGATTTGTGTAGATGATTGAATTTCTAGGAGTAGGTAATAATGTTGTTTTCACATACCTGTTGTAGACTCACTCTGGTGATTTACTGATTGGCTGTTCCCTTGGGGGCATTTGTTAGAGCTGGTGAAACTAGTGAAATATTTACTTGGGTCCAGATGTGTCCTTTAGTTGCCTTTTCTTTTAATAGCGGAGTATAAGTTAGTGACTGGCTAATGCCCCAGAAAGAAACTGGGAAGGAGAGAGAAAGTGAAACTTTGACTTTGTAAGAAATTTATTCCTAAATAAAAAGTCAGAATCTACTCAGTAAGTATTCAGTTGGGAGAAATACATTTTGTTTAAAGATAAAGTCAAAAGTAATTTCTCTGAGAATAGTGAAGATTTTTGAATTAATATATAAATTGTGATTTTTTTTTTAAGGTAGATGTTGCCTAATTTGTACTCTGAACTTTAAGATTTAGAAATGATTCTGTTGTGAGGCATTAAAATTCTTTAGAATTTAACAAATGTTAAAAAGGTATTTCATAAGGCAGTTCTATTTCCAGTTTTTTAAGGAGTCTCCACACTGTTCTCCATAGTGGCTGTACTAGTTTGCATTCCCACCAACAGTGTAAGAGGGTTCCCTTTTCTCCACACCCTCTCCAGCATTTATTATTTGTAGACTTTTGGATCACAGCCATTCTGACTGGCGTGAAATGGTACCTCATAGTGGTTTTGATTTGCATTTCTCTGATAATGAGTGATATTGAGCATCTTTTCATGTGTTTGTTAGCCATATGTATGTCTTCTTTGGAGAAATGCCTATTTAGTTCTTTGGCCCATTTTTTGATTGGGTCATTTATTTTTCTGGAGTTGAGCTGTAGGAGTTGTTTGTATATTTTTGAGATTAGTTGTTTGTCAGTTGCTTCATTTGCTATTATTTTCTCCCATTCTGAAGGCTGCCTTTTCACCTTGCTAATAGTTTCCTTTGTTGTGCAGAAGCTTTTAAGTTTAATTAGGTCCCATTTGTTTATTTTTGCTTTTATTTCCAATATTCTGGGAGGTGGGTCATAGAGGATCCCGCTGTGATGTATGTCGGAGAGTGTTTTGCCTATGTTCTCCTCTAGGAGTTTTATAGTTTCTGGTCTTACATTTAGATCTTTAATCCATTTTGAGTTTATTTTTGTGTATGGTGTAAGGAAGTGTTCTAGTTTCATTCTTTTACAAGTGGTTGACCAGATTCCCAGCACCACTTGTTAAAGAGATTGTCTTTAATCCATTGTATATTCTTGCCCCCTTTGTCAAAGATAAGGTGTCCATATGTGCGTGGATTTATCTCTGGGCTTTCTATTTTGTTCCATTGATCAATATTTCTGTCTTTGTGCCAGTACCATACTGTCTTGATAACTGTGGCTTTGTAATAGAGCCTGAAGTCAGGTAGGTTGATTCCTCCAGTTCCCTTCTTCTTTCTCAAGATAGCTTTGACTATTCGAGGTTTTTTGTATTTCCATACAAATTGTGAAATTATTTGTTCTATCTCTGTGAAGAATACCATTGGTAGCTTGATGGGGATTGCATTGAATCTATAAATTGCTTTGGGTAGTATACTCATTTTCACTATATTGATTCTTCCAATCCATGATCCCACTGCTGGGCATACACACTGAGGAAACCAGAAGGGAAAGAGACATGTGTACCCCAATGTTCATCACAGCACTGTTTATAATAGCCAGGACATGGAAGCAACCTAGATGCCCATCAGCAGATGAATGGGTAAGAAAGCTGTGGTACATATACACAATGGAGTATTACTCAGCCATTAAAAAGAATACATTTGAATCAGTTCTAATGAGGTGGATGAAACTGGAACCTATTATATAGAGTGAAGTAAGCCAGAAAGAAAAACACCAATACAGTATACTAACGCATA
The DNA here is from genome assembly GCF_055505025.1 of Bos grunniens. Taxonomy (NCBI): domain Eukaryota; kingdom Metazoa; phylum Chordata; class Mammalia; order Artiodactyla; family Bovidae; genus Bos; species Bos grunniens. The sequence goes on along the minus strand of NC_141168.1, from coordinate 69,710,728 downwards.
TATATGGAATTTAGAAAGATGGTAACAATAACCCTGTGTACGAGACAGCAAAAGAGACACTGATGTATAGATCAGTCTGTGGACTCTGTGGGAGAGGGAGAGGGTGGGGAGATTTGGGAGAATGGCATTGAAACATGTAAAATATCATGTATGAAATGAGTCACCAGTCCAGGTTCGATGCACGATACTGGATGCTTGGGGCTGGTGCACTGGGATGACCCAGAGGGAGGGTATGGGGAGGGAGGAGGGTTCAGGATGGGGAGCACGGGTATACCTGTGGCGGATTCATTTCGATGTTTGGCAAAACTAATACAATATTGTAAAGTTTAAAAATAAAATAAAATTAAAAAAAAAAAAGCAGAGACATTACTTTGTCAACAACAACAAAAAAACAAGGTATTTCAGACCAAACTGTGTTATATTACTTTTTTAATCATGTTATCCTGATGGCTGTGGATAAGTTATGGTCAAGTTAGATATGGTCAAGATATGGTCAAGTTATAAGACATAGTCAAGTTACCATAAACGTTGCATAAATCATTGAATTAATTGCCTTAGCCTTGTTAGGACAATCCATAAATACAATTTTGGGAGAAAGATGTTAGGAAATTGCAGTATATATTTTGATACTTTTACTGTTTTCATATGTTTAAGGTAAAAATATTTTTCAATAAGCTTATGGCCTTATAACATGTAATATTCAACACATTAATTTTTATTGGGGGAAATTCTATTTTAAAAAGCAATATTAATGGAAAATCTGAATTGCATAAAGCTGCTTAACTGAAATGTTATAATTTCATCACATAAGAAACACTTTGTTTCTCAATGATTTCCCTCTCATTCACATAAAGTAGAAATAAATCATTGAATAAGTATCAGATCAGATCAGTCACTCAGTCGTGTCCGACTCTTCGTGACCCCATGAATCGCAGCACGCCAGGCCTCCCTGTCCATCACCAACTCCCAGAGTTCACTCAAACTCATGTCCATCGAGTCAGTGATGCCATCCAGCCATCTCATCCTCTGTCGTCCCCTTCTCCTCCTGCCCCCAATCCCTCCCAGCATCAGGGTCTTTTCCAATGAATCAACTCTTCGCATGAGGTGGCCAAAGTACTGGAGTTTCAGCTTTAGCATCATTCCTTCCAAAGAAATCCCAGGGCTGATCTCCTTCAGAATGGACTGGTTGGATCTCCTTGTAGTCCAAGGGACTCTCAAGAGTCTTCTCCAACACCACAGTTCAAAAGCATCAATTCTTCGGCGCTCAGCCTTCTTCACAGTCCAACTCTCACATCCATACATGACCACAGGAAAAACCATAGCCTTGACTAGATGGACCTTTGTTGGCAAAGTAATGTATCTGCTTTTGAATATGCCCTCTAGGTTGGTCATAACTTTCCTTCCAAGGAGTGAGCGTCTTTTAATTTTATGGCTGCAGTCACCGTCTGTAGTGATTTTGGAGCCCAGAAAAATAAAGTCTGACACTGTTTCCACTGTTTCCCCAAGTATATTCAGTATCAAATCAAGTCTAAAGGAAAACACTTTGAATTTTAATAAAGAAGGGTGCTCAGAGAGAAGCATTTGCATTTTCTGAAAACCAAGATAGACACAGAGCCTTTTGAATAAAATATAATTGAATATTCAAAATTTGAATCTACAACTTAGTCCATAAATCATTGTTTCAATGCTCAGTGTTTAGTTTGTGAATTCTTCTATCCCTTCATTTTCCCTGTTGCTACTGGTATTTTTTACCAGCATCTTAATCAAAGGGGAGACAAACACAGGAAGAAGAAAATGATGCAATTACAAAATTTGAAGAGTGAAAATTGTCTTGTGTGCGTGTTAGCCAGTGTCATTAGCATGTATGTGTTAGTCGCTCAGTGGTGTCCAGCTCTTTGCGATCCCATGGACTGTGTCTAGCCAGGCTCCTCTGTCCATAGAAGTCTCCAGGCAAGAATACTGGAGTGGGTTGCCATTCCCTTCTCCAGGGGATCTTCCCAACCCAGGGATCGAACCTGGGTCTCCTGCGTTGCAGGCAGATCTTTACCATCTGAGCCACCAGAGAAATATGTTTATGTAAATATCATATCATTGAAACAATGAATTCCTTGGGCAGGAACCGCCAGATTTGCCTTTTTTTCCCACTTAGATTGGATAAATGAGAATTAGCACTATTAACAGACAGAACAGTTCTTCCTCTTAATCTATAGTCACTATAGAGTAACCACATCATCCAGATTTTCAGATATTACTTGCACTGAAACTTTAAAAATTAGCCAGTTTAACATTTCCCTGGATAGAAAGCATTTGTAGCCCTTAGATCATAGTGGATATCAGATTATAGAATTGACTTGTGCAGGCTGCTGCCACGAAGGGACCTAAAGTAAAATTGATTAAGTAAGTGGTTCATTTCTCACCTACAATTCTGCAGATGAATGATTTCTGCTGGAGAGACAGCTTTATGCCAGGGAGTCTTCAACCACTCAGGTGATTTCTAGCTTACTGCTCTCCTTAGGGCATTAGCTTCCTCTGTATGGTTGAAACTTGGGCAGTGCCACCTCTGCATCCCAACCTATGGCAAGGGGTGGGGGCAAGAGAGGAAATGAACAAACAGATTCCTCTAAGCAGTGCACACACATGCATTAGTGAGAACTTTTGTAGACACAGGTAGCTGCATAGGAAACCGGAAAATGGCACTGGCTGGCTACTTGCTAGTGCTAGGGAGGAAGGGAGGAGGTTAGATGGCCTCTAACTACCCAATACAGGCTTCCCATGTGGTTCAGTGGCAAAGAATCCACCTGCCAATACAGTAGACATGGGTTCAATCCCTGGGTCAGGAAGATCCCCTGGAAGAGGGCATGGCAACCCACCCCAGTATTCTTGCTGGGAAAATCCCAAGGACAGAGGAGCCTGGTTGGGCTGTAGTCTGTAGAGTTGCAAAGAGTCAGGCAGACTGAGCACAGGACAACAACCCAATACAGAGCATTATCTTGATTTAATGTTATCATATACAGTGTCCTGGGGTACAGTACAAGAAGATCCTTCTTTTTCTACTTCCCTCTAAATATTTGTTGAGTGCCTACTTTGTATAAGTGTGAACCGAGTATCAGTGGAGCTTCATTACATACCAGGATTGTGTTCATTTAGAGAATTCTTATATCTGGAGTTTATATAGTTCTGAGTAGTGTCATTTTGACCTGAGTTATACTTTTCTCGGACTGTGACTCAGTATGTATTTTGTCTAGAAAATATCCCTTTTTGAAAACCTGGTCTTTCCATTGAGTTCAAAACTTAATTAAAAAGCAGTTGTAATGGTTTTGCTCTAAAGCATTTTTTCCACCTCAGCATAATTGACATTTGGGACCAGGTGATGGGGATGGGGGTTGCAGGGAGGAAGCTGTCTTCTGCCCTCTAGGATGCTCCGTAGCCTCCCTGGCCTCTGTCTGCTCACCAGATGCCAGCAGCACCTCCCTAGTGTGACAGACAAGAAGGTCTCCAAGTCACCCCTCCTTGGGAAACACTGCTGTAAACTAAAACTGGTTAAGGAAATGCCACTTTCAAAACTGTATTTGCTAAAATAAATGTAAGAACTTTAATGATTCAAATATATTTTGTTATGATACAGGGATTTTCCTGGGAGAGATTTTTTTCTCAAAGCTAAATATTAATCTGAAAATGTCCATTTTAACAAATCTCATGACTCTCAAAACACACCAGATAGCATTATAGTTTCTTAGGCAGAACTTAAATGTTTTATTTTTAAAATTCAAAAACCATAATGGCCATCTGGTTCAGTGCTGGGATCTTTACATAGAACAAAGTCAGTCTTTTTAAATAAAATGAAAGCGTTAAATAGAATAATGTTGCCACTCCTTTTGAAAGCAGCTACGCATATACTACAGAGTATTGTGAGGATTGTCCTCAAATGACACGTCTGCGAAATAATGATAAAAGAACAACATTCTGGTTTCAGCTAAGTAAAACATACAGCCTTTTGTATTTCAGAATTCTCCTGTGGTTGCAGGCAATTGATTGACCAAAATGTACCCTTTTTGTGCTGTTTATTTTAATTAACCAGTGAGTTTGCTGAGCAGAGCTGAATTCATGAGACATGAATTGTTTCCTTCCCTGTCTGTGGAGATAACGCCTTTTCTTCTATGTTTAGAAAAAGGAAGCGAGTTGACCAGATGTGTTCTTTTCTGCAAGCAAATGAATTTTCATAATATGTAATAGCTGATGATTTTTAAGTAGCATTGTATTTGGTTTAGTAGGGCAAACAAGAAATACCAATTTTGATTCTTCTGAGAGACTTTACTTTCCCTGATGACCAGTTACTATTAGTGAAAGGAAAAAAAAAATAGAAGACTACGAGGCAAAATACTGCTTTTTTTATACTAGGGGTAGGAGATGAGATACAAACTATTAGGTATAAAATAAGCTCTAAGGATAGATTGTACAACATGACAGGGAATATATCATTATTTTATGATGACTATAAATGGAGTATAACCTTAAGAAATTGTGAATCACTGTATTATATACTTGCAACTTATAGAATATTTTACAGCAACTGTACATCAAAAAAATTATATGAGTGGAATCATATGAAAAAAAAAAAGAAGGTAAAGATGCCATGAAAGCAGTGTTTTATCACTACCATTTAATAAGCAACTGAAGTCACTCAAGTAACATTTTCTTGCTGATTATTAATAAATGAGCAGGATATTGTGAGAACAAGCTAAAGAGGAAGTTTCCTAGCTCAGTAATGTACCATCTGATCCACACTGCGTGCAGGATAGACTCAAGGTTACAAATGGTATGAAACCAAGAGTGTGTTTTTCTACACTTCGAAGATTATCACAATGTGTGGAACTATCAGTTGAATTAACAGTTCATTTTTAGAACTAGCTCCTTGAAATCTGAAAATGAAGGGTCTTCCCTTGAGGCAGTCTGATAACATTTCGGCCATCTCATCTTAACCCTCAGTGGCTAAACTACAAGTCGTGGATTCTTGTGGGAATTTGCTTTGCCACATGCATGACTAATTCTGTCTTGATTGTAAGAAGAAAAAAACAAGGGTCTAAAACAGTACTCAAAATTTTGCCCTCCTTCTCTTTGATTGTGGTTATTTGGGGAAGAAAAATGAAGAGGTTTCAGGTTTTGTCATTCAGTTTTCTGAGTTAAAAAATAAATTGTTGTTGAACAAATAAGGAAAGGCTGTATCCCATATTTCTAGTGTACTTGGACAGGGTGGGGGAAGATGAGGAGATCCAGCATCCATTCCTTCAACAGATGTTTATTGTCTTCAGACATGTCCTGGGCTTCCAGGGTGGTGGACAAAGAGATATGATTTCTTTTTCATGAATCTTATTTTTTTTTTAATTTTTTATTGGAGTACAGTTGCTTTCTTCCTCAAGGATCTTAGGGTCTAGTGAGAGAGATTGACATTAAACCAATGAACACAGTATCTAAGTACAAATTATGATTATGAAAGAAAGGAAAGACTATTAGAGAGGTGAAGGGTCAGAAAAGGCTTCTCTGAAGAAGTGACAGTCCCTGAGACTTAGAGATATTGAGAGTCCAGTTGGAAGAAGAGTGTTCAGGCAAAGGGAGCCCTTTGGAGAGGAAGGAGACTGACAGGTGATAGGAGCTTCAGGAGCTCAGAGAGCAGGAGAGAATGGCACAAGGTCAGATGCAGATCGAGGCTGAGGCCAGACCATGCTGGAGGGTGAGGGTCATAGAAAGACTGGATTTCATCCTAGGTCAAGTAGTCAGCTGTTGGTTTGTTTAAGCTTGAGAATGCCAGTGAATTGATGTGCTATGAAAGGCATCTTTTTGGCAAATTCAACATTATTGTGCATTCTATTTTTGCATACATTTTAATTTATTAAATGTAAATATTTAATGTAACTATTTTCAGCTTGTCACCATTTTCAAGGGAAAATATGACAAAGAACACCCTAACTGCTGGGCAGACAAAAGTCTGCAGGAGAGCCATAGGAAAGGCAGACTGTCAGAGCGGTTGTCTAAGAAATGTGAACACCTCAGATGCTAACAATTATTGCCCTTTAAGAGGGCATGGAAAATGTGCTTCCTCATTAACTTTGTCACTTAGCAATGAACAGTGTTTTTCTTCAAACCGTTAAGATGAGCTGATTACAGTTTTTAGTTAAGGGCTTGTGCACCTAAAATAAGATTGATAAGGTAAATGCCCCACTTGAAATTTTTTGAAAGGCAAAATTCTGTCTTCACTTGCATTTTTTCCAATCCAGTTCCCCTCCATTCATGAATTTTGCTAAAAGACCTCTTTCATAGCATAAGAGTCCTATAAATTTCTGAAGACCTGTTATAAAATCAAATTCCTTTTCAACTTTTTCACATAGGGTTGGGTAAAATAGCAAAAGATTGCTTCACATGTACTAAAGGTGACCTGGCAAGAATGTAAAATACATTTCAACATGGTCAGAATTTGTTCTGCTCTAGGACATCTATGTTGGCCTGTTTTAAGTGGACCATTACAGGGCTTATGCTCACATAATTATCCCTTACAAAAATAAAATGCTAGAGCTGAAAAGCCCTCCAGCAGCCCAGAACCCTTTTCGTGACATTCTTCCATGGAAAACAGACCATGAACAGTCCTCTCTCAGTGTAGGCACTGCACTAGGCACCTTACTTAAAGTGGAATTGCATCTCCTATGGGTATTAGCCATTATCTCCTAATGGCTGAAATATTGCAAATAGGAAACCCTTGGGAAATCTTAACTTACCAGTAAAGAACATTGGACATGGCTGTGTATATACACAGCGTAGGTTGCTTCTCACCAAGTAAGAAGGAAAGGGCCACCTGTGTGCTGCTCTCTGGGTACTGCGGCTCTTCTGCCTTTATGAAAGACTTTTTTTAAAATCCCAGGTAAATGGGGTTGGATGGATGATTTCATAGCACGTCTCTTTGGCCTTAATACACAGTTGTAGGTTTGCTCGAATTGTAAGGATTAAACAAGATAATATGCTGGCAAAGGATCTGGCACAGAGTAGGTGCTTGAAAAAATTATTTGCATTTGAATCTCAATCTGTGTTGGTATAAAGATTTTCCCCTGCCCTTTCTCCTCTTCCTCACACTTTGAAAGTTATAGGATAGATCTTGGTCACCTGCTTCCTGTCTCATAAAGTAGGCATTGCTTTTTATTTCTCAGGATAGAATTCTGACTCCTGAAGTCAGACTTTGCCAGATGAAAACTAAAGTTTATCTAGTACTCTTGCCTGGAAAATCCTATGGACGGAGGAGCCTGGTAGGCTGCAGTCCATGGGGTCGCAAAGAGTTGGACATGACTGAGCGATTTCACTTTCACTTTTCACTTTCATGCATTGGAGAAGGAAATGGCAACCCACTCCAGTGTTCTTGCCTGGAGAATCCCAGGGACGGGGGAGCCTTGTGGGCTACCGTCTCTGGGGTCACACAGAGTCGGACACGACTGAAGCGACTTAGCAGCAGCAGCAGGCTACTAATTTATCCTCACAGCAAGCCTAAGGCAGGCAGAAAAATAAGCCGTAGTAGGAAATCAGGTGGATATTTTGAATGATCATACCACAGGGTGAAAGGAGCTGGAGTCAGCATCGTTTCTGGGGGCTCTATGGTGGCCACATGGGTCCTGAGTGGAGAGGAGTTACTTGTCAAGTGTTGTCCAGACAATGTTTTCTAAAGAGGAGTTACCCACCACCACCACCCGCCCCCCTCAACCACCAAAAGAGGGCTTAGGAATTTTGAAAACTTCTGAACTGTTTTGGGAATAGGATAATACATGTTGTTAATTATTTTAAAAAGCCACTTTCTAAGTGTGTAGGAATGGTGTGATAACAGTTAGATCTATGAACTGTTATAAATACTTATCCTGCAGCTTGTCAGTCTGTTCTCCACATCTCCATATTTAGGCAGCATACTCTTTATGTTAAATCTTTGATTTTCAGTGACGTTGTTTTAAACTTGGCATGAATAATTGTTTACAACCGCCTCTGTTCCCAGCCATCTAGAAGTGAAGAGGAGGGAGGTGGTTCAGTCCTTTCAAACTAAAACAATTTCTTTTCTACAACCTCCTTCCTTCACCCCATGATTGTGGTCTAGGCAGTAGGCAAACCAAAATCAAGAAAAGGGTTGATTCCATTTGACTCATTCTTCCAAGGAATCCTGAGGTTTGCTGCAGTTTCCAGCAGGCAAATTTGGAGCAGGACATGGAGATGGAATGGGACTTAACATTATCGAATTTTTATTACATACCAGCACTTCACATATATTATCTCCTGTCATCTCTGTGAAATTGCTTGACCACATTAGGAGTGGTGAAACAGCCTCCAAGGAAAATAAGCCATCTTCTGTTTGACTCCTAACATTGGCTCTCACCATATGCCTCTGCTTCAAAGACAGCATTAATGACACTAATCATTTTACTAGAGCTGGAGGTTGTCATTCATGGAACTTTTATTTTACTTTAAATGCTGTGAATTCCCAGAACATTCCCCACACACCTGTAGTTGATTGTAGTTTCAATTTCTGTGCAGCTTTTGATATTTACACAGAAATTGTTATTAGAAAGGCTCCTTTTTAATCATGGGTTGTTCCCTCCCAATTGACTGCAGGTAATTATAAACAGAAATAAATCCTGCAAGACTTCTAAGATCTTATTGATTGGCATTTATGATAAGTAGAAGAGCATCATTTTTTTTTTTGAAATGTTTTCTTCTTCTCACTAGTTATCACACCAAATACAGAAAAGTTCTGTAGTAAGGGTATTCTCATCTTCTGCCTGAGAACATTATGAAGCGTGTGTGAATGCCGCGTGACTCAAATTTAAGAAAATGATGGAGATTTCTGAAACAGATGAGGAGGCAGTAGCTAAGGAACTGCTATTTCTGTCCTGATCATCTTCCCACATTTCAGTCATTGTTAAATCTGCCTCTTGTGGTTACATTTCACTTTTTGATATTTTTTTCTGTATTTGATCAACTTGTTTCTTTTTTCATCTGCATCTGAGAAAATGGCAGGTGATAAATTGAGCCTTTAGATAGGAATTTAGTTTGGTTTCCATGAACGGCTGTTATATTGAGTTATTTGACTTATATAATCCTTTGATTTTTTTTTCCAATTAATAGCAGTTGCAAGGAATTCATAAAATGAAATTATATAGCCAGGTAATGATAGATTCACTCCCAGAGAGGAGTGTAATATTCTTAGTAACTAATGTATTAAAATGCAGATATATCATTGGCCTTGTTAAAAAGTTTAGATTTCCTTTCACAAAGGCTAAGTCAATAGAAAGTAGTTTTAGATTCAGTTCAGTTCAGTCACTCAGTCGTATCCGACTTTTTGCGACCCCATAAATCGCAGCACGCCAGGCCTCCCTGTCCATCGAGATAGGAATATCAGACCACCTGACCTGCCTCTTGAGAAACCTGTATGCAGGTCAGGAAGCAACTGTTAGAACTGGACATGGAACAACAGACTGGTTCCAAATAGGAAAAGGAGTATATCAAGGCTGTATACTGTCACCCTGCTTATTTAACTTCTATGCAAAGTACATCATGAGAAACGCTGGGCTGGAAGAAGCACAAGCTGGAATCAAGATTGCCGGGAGAAATATCAATAACCTCAGATATGCAGATGACACCACCCTTAATGGCAGAAAGTGAAGAAGAACTAGAAAGCCTCTTGATGAAAGTGAAAGAGGAGAGTGAAAAAGTTGGCTTAAAGCTCAACATTCAGAAAACAAAGATCATGGCATCCGGTCCCATCACTTCATGGCAGATAGATGGGGAAACAGTGGAAACAGTGTCAGTTTTAGATTAGATTATTTTAAATAATCCCTAAAAATTAGAGATTGACAAAGATTTTCTATTGCTGTGTCTTTCTCCATGAGTGACTGGGGCATAAGCCTTTCATAGACACTCTGAAAAGTGTGTGTGAGCTTCCTTGTATAGTGTCTTGACAAAATAATGAGACCTCACTGGTGAAATTCAGAACAAACCTTCCATCATCTCTGCTTGGTTAAATCCACAGATTTTGTGCCTATTTGGGGAATGGCAATACAATATGAATTTGGTTTGGAGGGGTGGTAAGTTGGACAATCAACGGAAGAACTTCAGAAACCCTTAATAGGAATTGTTGATACATTCACTTTTTAATAAGTTTAAATGTCAAATAGTTGCCTATTTAGATTAACTGTAGGCTTTGAAATAGGAAATGATATGATAAAAACAGTGTTTAAGGGACATTAAACACTTTTAACCACTTTTGGAAATAGATTGACAGAAAAAGGGAGAGAAGTTATCTGAGGAAGCAATTACAACTGACATTTTTAAAAGTGTGGGTTCTGTAAAACTCTGATTTCTAGGTGATGGCTCTAAATGTAGGTGAAATGCCTCATGAATTAAAGGGACTTGAATAGATGTAGAAGCGATTGTGAATATAAATAACTTCCAGCATAATAGAGCATTATTTTCTGACTTATGACAGCAACCAGTTACTGCTAAAGCAATTTCAGTGTCAGGGTATAAACCTTTTTTTGTAAAAAGGATATTGTGTTTATGCCCCATGTGAATTCATACTCAGGTAAGTAGGCATCAACTCTAGTTCTCCGAACAGCTTTTTAACTGCTAATCATTCAACCTTCACCCAGCAAATACTTACTGAGTATTTTCCGTCATGCCTTGTGCTGGACACTGGAAAGACTGGAAACTAGCCAGTCCCTTCCTCAAGGGATTTATTGTCTAGGAGAGGAGGTTAACCATAATTAACAAGTCACATTTGTGGTAAATGAAGCAAAGGAGAAATACTGGCCACTAAGATTAGGTACCATAACTGTTAGGTTTTAAGATCCATTTTAGAAGGTTATATGAAAATAGGGTGAAAATAAGAGCACTAACAATAGCAAAATAATAACATTTCTAACATTTAATGAAAAGGTAAATAACCATATTTCTCTCGTTTGGTCCATACTTACTATGTGTCACTAGATTTTGTGCAGCTCCCTCCAAAAGTTGTTTCACTTTGTGTATCAACTGCTATGCTCTGTCTCCTTCTGCTCTTTGCTCTCATGCACATGGTGGCCTCATGAATTTCTTCCTGTTCAAAGTGGATGTTAGACTCCCTTATTTAGCGCTCATTGGGTTACTTGAGATTACAAAGCAGTATTGCTATTTGTACCACTGACTTTATAGAGTTATTAATTTTTAAGTTCCCTTTATAATTATTGAAGCCTCAGTTCCTTAGGGTTCTGCTGCAACTTTAGAGGGGGTTAGTGGAGATGAGGACTGAGGTTGGGTTTTTCTTCGGTTACTTTGAATTCTTTCTCAGGGAGTCCTGTGTTTACTCACAAAGAGCGATCCCCTGGGAGAATTTTCCCTCTAGGAATGTCTGAATCTTGTGATCAGCACCCTCAAAGGTCCTAACCTATGATCCTGTCAGCGGGAGAGGAGAAAGGATGCAAAGATAATACTATGTTCCTGGCTTTGTCATCTGTGGCTATGTTACAAACCACTTGGAGGCTTAATGGTTTTAAAGAATACCAGTCCTTTATTTTGCTCCCATGTCTGCAGTTGAGACTGGGCTGTGTAGGAACATTGCCATCTGCTCCTCACGTGGCAGTGGGAGGAGGAGAGAGGCCGGGACTGGAGAACCTGCTTCAGGATGGCTCCTTCATGTGCTGGCTGCTGGGAGGGCAGTGGGACTCTCAGCTCTGGGCTTGGGTTCCTCTCCATGGGTTGCTTCGGCTTCCTTGTCACAGGGTAGCTGGGATCCATCAGTAAACATCCTAGCAGACAGGAAGTAGCATCTTCTAGTGCCTTAAACTCTCGGTCACAAAGTCACTTTCCGCTGTATTCTGTCAGGCAGTCACAGGAATCAGATTCAAAGGGAAGAGATGTAGACCTGACCACCTGGCCGGAGTGGCAGAGAATTTGGGATAATATTTGACCAACTCCAGAAAAGTGATTTTTCCTGAGCCCTGTCTGCCAGGAGTGCTACCTAGGGCTGTATGTAGATTATCTCATTTAATTCTCAGCATTGTTGCTGGAAGGCGATCTATTGTTACCTCACTTTAAGGCTCGTGGTTAAGAAATATGTTCTGTGTCATGCAGCTGACAAGTGTGGAGCCAAAACTTGAACTCTGCTCTCCCTGACTCTAAGTGCATCTTCCTAACCACTCTCCTATATAATCTGGTGGAAGATAACTCTGCCAAGGCTACTGATTATAATGCATGGCGGGCTTGTAAAGCATAGATGTAAAGCATAGATGAAAGAGTTTTAATGAAGGTGGTTGGTTTCTGGGACGAGGTGGTGTTCTAGGAGTCTTCTGAAGAATGATTAATTTCTAGAGCAAGTAATAATTAGAGCAACAAGAAGTGGATGTGAGTCAGACAACATGAGCACAGGATTTGTGTACTCTGGGCAGAGAGGGAATAAGGAGGCCTGGAGCACAGGCTATGCACTTCAGTGGGGCCTAGGACAGGATGCTGCTGGGAAAGACTGAGGGCAGGAGAAGGGGACAACAGAAGATGAGATGGTCCGATGGCATCACTGATTCAATGGATATGAGTTTGAGCAAACTCAGGGAGATAGTGAAGGACAAGGGAAGCTTGATATGCTGCAACAAGAGTTGGACACAACTTAGTGACTGAACGGCAACAAGGACAGGCTCAGTCAATGAGGTTTTGAAGGCCAAGCTGAAACATCTGTGTGACTAATAGAGTACATAGGGCAGAGTCCCTAAAGATGTCTAAGCAGGGAAATGGACTGACCCCAAAGCATTGATTTTCAAAGTGTGGTTTCCAGGCCAGCGCTTTCTGCGTCACCTAGGAACTTGTTTTAAAAGTTACATAGGGCAGAGTCCCTAAAGATGTCTAAGCAGGGAAATGGACTGACCCCAAAGCATTGATTTTCAAAGTGTGGTTTCCAGGCCAGCGCTTTCTGTGTCACCTAGGAACTTGTTTTAAAAGTTAGTGTGTTAATTGAAAAAAATCAGAGAAAGGCAAATACCAAACGATTTTACTCATATGTGAATCTAAAACAGATGAGCAAACAAAAAGAAAAATCTCATAGATTTGGGGACCAGGTGGGTGGGTACCAGAGGAGAAGAAGAAAGACTCTGATGGGCGAGCAAGATGGGTGAAGGGAGTCAACTAGATGGTGGTGGGTAACAGCTAGATCTGTGATGGCAATCACACTGTTTTGTATACAGATGTTGAATTATGATGCTGTATTCAGTTCAGTTGCTCAGTCATGTAGACTCAGTCGTTCAGGACTCTTTGTGATCCCATGGACTGCAGCATGCCAGGCTTCATTGTCCATCACCAACTCCTGGTGCTTGCTCAAACTCATGTCCATTGAGTCAATGATGTCATCCAACCATCTCATCCTCTGTTGTCCCCTTCTCCTGCCTTCAATCTTCCCAGCATCAGGGTCTTTCTAATAAGTCAGATTTTCTCATCAGGTGGCCAAAGTATTGGAGCTTCAACTTCAGCATCAGTCCTTCCAATGAATATTCAGCATTGATTTCCTTTAGGATTGATTGGTTTGATCTTCTTACTGTCCAAGAGACTCTCAAGAGTCTCCTCTAAGTTCAAAAATACTGATTCTTCAGCACTCAGCCTTCTTAGGGTCCAACTCTTGCATCCACACGTGACTACTGAAAAAACATAGCTTTGATACAGACCTTTGTCAGCAAAGTAATGTCTCTGCTTTTTAATATGCTGTCTAGGTTTGGCTATAGAGTTTCTTCCAAGGAGGAAGCATCTTTTAATTTCATAACTCAGTTACCATCTACAGTGATTTGCTGTATACCTGAAATTTATATTAAAAAGGAATGCAAATATTTAGACTTACACTATAGACCAGCTAACTCAGAAACTTTGGGGGTGGAACACAGTCTACTCTGTGGTCTCACAAGCCCTTCGGGTGATTGATTGGTACTCAAGTTTTAGAGCCATTGATCTGACAAATGGTCACTCACTGTAAGGCCAGATGTGTTTTATGTAACATAAAATCAGGGTGCTCTTAAATCCTTGGTCCTGATTGAAATCCCTGACGGCTGAAGAGGCTTTTTGTGCAGTAAGCAGAATGGCCAGCAAATTAGGGTCTAATGCTTTTTCTAGTTGTGGAGAGATTTTGATGAGAAAAAGACAGCCAATGACTGGTCTCAGGACAGCTTCTCCAAAAACCATCATTAAGTGACTCAACCCAGACATGTTCTCAAAGAAGTTGTGGGAATTGTGCTAAAGAAGCTTTCTAGAATTGTTGGACTAAAATAAAACATGTTATCGAAACATTAAGAACTGTGTATAAAAATGGATATTCTGTCACAGTCTGTGTAATCATTTTTATTGAAAACTTTTATACCCCTGATTGTTCCACAGAGGATTTAAGGTGGCTTACAAGAATAAAAACAGCAAGATGAAAGATACAAGCATGTGAAAATCAAGATTAGGAGCTAAAACAGGGGCGTACAAACCTTGTAGTCATAAGACCTTTTCTTCTCATGAAATCTTACGTGGGGGCCCAGTACATATAACAGAAGCTGAGCCACCAAGTTGAAGCAAAAGTTGGGGCTCTATGCTTCCTGATGGGAAAAATAAAATAGTAACAGGCAAGTTACATGATTTGTGTTGTTCATAAGAAAAAGTGCCGTGCTGATTACTTCCTCAGGGAATACAGACTGCTGGTTGCTGGGGTTGAAAATGTCTTTCTTTTCTTTTTATTAATTAATTATATATTTTGTTTTATGTTTGATTGCCCTGGGTCTTTGTTGCTCCGCACGGGCTTTCTCTATTGCGGCAAGCAGGGCCTACTCTTTGTTGCAGTATGAGGGCTTCTCATTGCAGTGGCTTCTTTTGTTGCAGAGCATGGGCTCTGGGACACACCGGCTTCAGTAGTTGCAATGCGTGGGCTTAGTAGTTGTGGCTTATGGGCTTAGTTGCTCTGTGACATGTGGGATCTTCCCCGACCAGGGATTGAACTCATGTCCTGCCATGGTGGGCAAATTCTTACCCACTGTCCCACCAGGAAAGTCCTGAAATTTTCTGTAGTGCACCTTCAAATGGGAGGTGTGTTTATCAATGTCCATGTAAAATGTGATAGGAAGAGCAAGTGACTGCTTGTGCCTAGCATCCAGGGCATGAGTAAGAGGCAGAATGCTTAGGTGAGGTAGCCAGGGTGGAAGGGAAGAGGGTCAGGTGGGGGGAGGTGGGCAGGCAGCAGGGGGTTAATGCATAGCTTCCCCCCGGGAGTTGCTTGTGAAGGAGGCAGTCAGATGATCCTCTAAATAAACAGATGGGCTGTGTAACCTTCAAACCATTTGCTAGTATGATCTATCATTTACGAATGTTCCTTGTTTAATCAGTTTATGTACACGTTTTTCAGACAGAACAAATCATTTATATTCAAACATGGTTAGAGCAGTAGCTATAAGAATGAATGTGGAACAGAAAAGCATGAAAATAGTTTATGTAAGTGTTTCCAAAAGAAAATGAGAATTCACATTAAATAACTTTGGCTTATAACAGTTTCTAAGAATGTCCAGCGACTGCCTGGAACAAACATTTTTATGTCACAAATTTATGAATATACTTTGTAGTTCAGGAACTGTTGGTTGACATTAAACACTGTATGTACCACATTCTATCACTGTAATAATTTTGCTGAATATTTCCTCTAATCAACTGACTTCATTTTGGAAGTTCATCAGTTTGCAAGCTTATCAGTTTTCCACATGGTTGGTTTTAGACTTTCCAATTCTCTTTATTGTAACTGTTCATGCTTTGAAAACTAGTTTGTGCCACATTTTTTCCAGCACACCTCAAATGGTTTAAAATGTTACAAGCACTTGGTAACCCTGCAATTTAGAATTTTGTTACTCATGTGTTTCTTCCTGCCAGTGGACTGTGTATGGATTTTTACAAGGCCTTGTTGCTACCCTCTGCCTGTCTCCAGACAGGATAGCATGTTTTCAAATTGTAACTAACCAAATGTAACTGTTGGTAAATATTCACTGTCATATCAAGTTAGGCTACCTTACCTAAATTAAACCAACTATAGTAACCGAATTAAAAATTAGTATTTTAAGTGAAACAAAGTAGCTAGCTTTTAAATCTTGACATTTTTAACAACAAAGTGAAGATTCCCCATTAGGAATAATAACAGAACAACTTTTAAAAGGTTTTACTAGTAAAAATATTTATTAGAATTGAAAGTTTATATAAGCTTCATAAAATATGACAATTAATCATTGACCTAACTGTATCAGTAATATTGTATGATGTTTTAAAATCACAGTTTTGTTTTATTTTTGTTTTGTACATATTTGATAGGACCAGTATGGAATCAGTCTTTCTCTCTGACAGTTTTCCTCACTAATAACTGTTTTAATTCTTCAGGTACTAGAAGTTATACTAACTTTTCTTAATAGAAACATATATCATTTGATAAATTCTGACTTTAAAATTCATTGATAATCTTAACTCCATAATGTAACTGTAACCCCGTTATTCAAGATTGTTTTATATTCATTTTTATCAAGCATTTTCAGTAATTTTAGGGCTTATCAATTATAGCCTTTTTGACTGTACTGTATTTTATAGGACTGAAGCAATGAAACCTAATTATTCCTCTATATTCTCTAATCTGCTATTTTTCTTTTAGTGGTAGGCAGAAATGATTTTCAAAATGTTAATAGCATTACAGAGGCCCCAGTAAATCAAGGATTCCTAACTAGCCAAGACATATGACATCCATTACACCATCTTCTGCATACTAGCTGAACAAGAGCCTTTGTGATGGGTATCTTTTAGAAATGTTTTAGCTTGGAAAGCCTTCCAAGGAGATGCACAGTCCAATCAGATACATTTGCTGTGTCATCTTAATGCATCTTGGTAACACCTGTTAATGATTTTAGAATGACCTATTCATATAAACTAAAACCTGTAATTTAAGTGGGTGCAGATTTAAGTGACAATTTACAAAGAATTTTAAGTTATGCTATTTAAAATAGTGTGCCTATTTCGTAATTATTGAAGCAACATATGTTCTTTGTAGAATGTCTTAAAAAGGCATCAAAAATGAAACTCAGCCTTCATTCAGAAGTAACCATTTGTATCTGCATTAATGAGGGTACATTGTATATATCTCTCAAAATGCAATCATGCACTACATAATAATTTGTATAACCTGTTTTTCCCAGCATATTATGTATATGTCACTAGATATTTATCAACATTGTGATTTTTAGTCACCGCATGTAGTTTATTTAATGAAACCTCAACGACTGGAAGTCTCCTTCCACGTGTTAAATTACATGAGGTCTAGCTGCAGTTCCTCCTTTGCAGATCTCCCCAGTTCCCTTGGTCTTCTCAGTTTGCCCTGTTCGCTTAGCAAATCCCCATGCTTGTTGAATTCAATTCTCTGCCGACCTCATGTCCACACCCACAGGGTAGCACAGGCTGGAGCGAAAGCATCCCGCCCTGCTGACTGGACTCACTTTAAATTCCTGACCATTTGTGCCTCACGTTGGCCCTTGGTGCTGGTTGGCGGTGGCAGCACATTTCTTAGTGCTTTCCTCACCTGTTCCTCTAGATGCTTTTGCGCTTGCTTCCCCTGTGGAGACCTTGCTTCAGCACCTCCTCCCTTTGCTTCACTCTGGGCTGCGTTCCGTTTCACTGAGAGTGTAGAGGCAATCAGAAAGAACTGCCATCCTCTCTCACCGGCGCATGGACCAACGCAGGCATCTGTCCCCACGCTCGTTTTTCCTCCTCTCACTGTGGGCAGACTGCCCTTGTTTCTGGCTCAGGCTCTGCTGGCCCATGTGCACCCACTTCCGTGCCTTCTCAAATATTCAGGGACACCTCTTCAGCAATTATTCCCAACCCTTCTGTGTCATCAAATTTTTCCTCAAATTGGCCTTGCCTCCCACTGGTGCTTCATTTCCTTCTGCTGTGTTACAGCAAAACTCCCTGAAATAGTTGTCAGCTAGCTGACGCCATTCCTTTCCTTCCACTCTCCCTCCCTTGGACCTCCTCTAATCAGGGTTTTCCCAGCACTCTCTCTACCAAGAGTCAACCCCACTTTGTAGTTGCCAGGAAAAAAAAAACAAAACAAAACGAATGAAGAAACAACCTCAGAGTAAGACTTGATTCCTCTGTTTTCTCTCACACTCTGTATCCAGTCTCTCTATAAATCTTATTGACTCTTAACTGTAAGATACACAACCTAACTGCTTCTGCCGTCTCCACTGATACTTCCCTGTATTAGATCCCAGTCAGAGTGCTCCTGTTAAAACAGGAGTCAGGTCATGTTATCCTTCAGCTATCATCCCTTTAGTTGCCACTTTCTGAGTAAAAGGCCTATCAGGGGCCTCAAGACTGAATGATCCCCACCCCCACCCTATCTCGTAGTACCTTTTCCTGACTCTTCTGCGGCTCTACTGGCCCTGTTGCCTGTTCCAGCCTTGGGGCTTTTGCGTTTGCTGTTCTCTCTGCCCAGAAAGCTCTTCTGAATAGACCTGTGGCCTCCTTCCCTTGCCCTTTGAAGGTCTTTGTTGAAATGTCATCCGTCCTGTTCATATTGCCACCCTCTCCACATCAGATTGGTCCTCTTCCTTCTTTCTTGATTCATTTAGGTCTATTACATATATTAGCATTTGATATGGTATATATTTTTACATGTTTAACATATCTCCATGTTTGTTTTCATTTTCCCACTGGAACATAAGCTCCTTGAGAGTAAGGATTTTGTTTTGTTCACTGCTTCATGGCTCCTGGCTTGATAAATATTTGTTGAATGAATGGATTTAGATGGATGTGTACTTTTATATCAAGGGGCTTCCCTAGGGGCTCCGTGGTAAAGAATCTGCCTGCCACGCAGGAGACACAGTAGGACGTGGGATTGATTCCTGGGTTAGGAAGGATCCCCTAGAGGAGGAAATGGCAACCCAACCCACTTACAGTGTACTCGTCAGGAAAATCCCATGGACAGAGGAGCTTCATAGGCTACAGTCCGTGAGGTCACAAGGAGGCTAGATTAATAAATATTGTATAGGCATAGACATATTGTATCCTGTTTTTCCTTTTTTCATGGCATACAAAAATGCTCATTTATTTTTGATTTTAGGTTCATGCATTTTTTGCTCTCTCTTCTTCCATAGGTGATAGAGCCAATGGGGAGGATGGCTTTTATGTATTACTTGGTTCTCGGGTGTTGAGTCTACATTTCTAGGGAGCCTGGAGTACTTTCCTACACTGTATAGTACCTTCTTCCTGCTTCTGCCATCATTCTGTGGTAGAGATGAGTTAGTGGTTAGTGTGATTCCTTAAAGCCTGCAAGAAAGAAACTGTGCTCTGATCAGGTGTCCCTTTTACCTTGTTCTCCAGCAAGCCAGAGCAGCTGTTGGTTCTTGTGTTTATTCTCTGCTTATAGCATTCATGCCATTTGCTGTCCTAGTTGTGATACTAATGGCAATTACTTCTAAATTGTTACTGTTCTGTTTTTCCTCTTTTATGCCTTGATATTCTATTCTTTTGTACCCCGTCATTTTTCAACCATGATGGAGGGAAAAACTGATCTTTCATCTAACCACATCAGTTAGTGTCTCTAACTTTCTGCATGTGGCATATAATCATGTATTCATCAAGCTTCTTTTTCCCCATTCTTATACATGTCATTTCTGGTGGAAAGAAGAGGTTCCATGAAAAGTCTGTCTTTTTGTATTTGAGACTTAATTTATCCTTGGAGAAGTATGGAACAGACTATTTTAGGGTCCTGAGGCTACCACCACGTTGCCATTTGATGTTTGGAAGTTGCTCCTGTCTCATTAGTGTTCTGGAACAAGTGTGTCTGTAGAGGGCTCTTCATTCTCTGTAGCGAAACATACAAGTCTGAAATGTTCCAAAGACTTAATGAAAGGGTGAGGATGAAAGGGAAATAAAGACAGAGAGTAGTAGAGTTTGGAGGAGCAGCTATCAAAGTGTGGTTCATTGTCCCCAGAATCCACAAGACCCTTGTAAGTAGTTTAGGAGATCAACACGATTTTCTTAATAATAGAAGACATTTTCTTTTTTCAGTCTCATCCTATCATGAGTATACACTAAGAATTTTTCAGGCTTTATGATGTATGATTTTTGTAACAGATCAAATGAAGAAGCAGGCATGAAAATCTGATTGTTTTCTGTTATACCAGTTGTTTAAGAGATTTGCAGAAATATAAAACAATGCCACTTTGGTTTGAAAAATACAGTGATTTTTTTCCCATAAAAATTTATGTTGTGCAGTATGGTTTTATTATTGTTTCAAAATAATGAGTAGACATGAATGTTCTTAGTCTTAATTTCTTTTAAGATAAGTAGCAATAGCTACAGCCTGCATAAGTAGAAGCTCTTTGGGTTTTTAATAATTTTTGAGTATGAAGAGATCCGGAGATTGAAACGTAAAATCACTGGTCAGATAATTTGGGTTTTGAAATACAGCTCGTTCGTGTTTAGCTGTGACCTGTTTAGATCCATTCTTCCTCCAGAGCCCATGCTGAGCAGTCTCTCTTGATTACTTAGGGTTTGCCCACACAGCTCAAATTTCCTGCTGGAAAACATAGCTTTGTCTAATGATGCTCCAAATAATTGCCCACAAGAGAACCTCTCCAAAGAGAGAGAACCATACTCTTTGCAGCTGCAGCAAGCTACAACTGTAGACAATGACGGTGCTGTGTCCCTGGTGTGCTTAGAAGGGATGCCCCTGTGTGGCAGTAGGTTACAGGTGTGGGGAAGACACGGAGAGGGCAGAGGAGAAATCTTTTTTTGATCTTGTGACGTGCCTGACCTCGACTTGACACTGAATACTGACAGGAATCAAAAATACCCCCTCCCTCTTGTGTCTTTGACAGGGGTTGGGATTGGTAAAGGTTCTGCTTTTCACAAAAGAAAAATCTTTCCCCTTCTAGCCTGTTTCTGGAGTTAGAAATGTTTCGAAAGCCTACAGGTTCAAGAAAGCTATGATGTGTAGTGTACTTTTCACTCTTTGAAACCTTTAACATGCACCCTAAATATTTCTGGAATGTGTGAACAGGTGTTTTTTTGTGTGTGTATATGTACTTGTTTGTATACATACATATATGTTAGCATATGTGTATGTGTTTATTAATTTTTATACCCCACAAAAATTAGGATTGACTCTTTCAGAGTTGGGAGAGTAATTTGAGTCATACCTTTGGAAGTTTAGACTAATCAGATTTGATTATTTTATAGTAATAAATAGTCATAAAATTTTATAGATAGAGCCTATTTTAAGAAAACATTTTAGGGTGATTTTGTAGAAGTAAAGATGGGTTATTTTGTGGGAACCCTGAGGTAATGATGCTGTAGGTGATAAAGCTGAAGTGTAGGGAGGTGGCCACGTGACCAGGGTCCGGCGGGACTGGAACCAAGTGTTGAACCAAAATCAGGCTCTGGATTCCTGTCCTTTTACCATCAGGCTCCTAAAGTCAGAGGCTGGACCTTATTTCTTTTTTAGATAGAAGTAGCATTTTTTAAAACCATGTGGCTGAAAATGCTCACAAGAAGACATTAACAAAAGTGCTTGATCCCATTAACATGAATGATTTATTAGCATATTGAATATAATCATATGTGCGTTGAAGTTTTTCATTTACTGTGATCCCTTTATCTTTTCTAGAGGATTTTACTAAGCTACAAGATGCATTATTAAGCTGTTTCCATGGTGTTAATGTGGTCTTTGCCTTTATTAGCTGTGTGACTTTAGGAAATGTATTCCCATACCTTCAATCTCAGTTTACCACTCTGACAAATGGGATGTGAAACAGCTCTCAATGTGGTTTTCAGGATTTAATGAGGCTATGTGTGCAAACTCCCAATAGTCGTAGCCCTTATGGTGTGCCAGATAGGGAGATGGGGTGAGGGAAACAGACTGTGGGGAAAATTACTATTTGTGACCAGATTTTGTATTAAGAGAATAGTAGGTAGGCTCCTGTTTTAGGCAGGGTAGTTAGGAAAGGCCTGGAAATGAATTTTAATGCTTCTCTGGGAAATGAACTTGTATAGATTGTATTTTGGAGGATTTTTTTTTAAGGACTCCCATTTGGAACATTCATATACATTATTAAACAAGAATGTAGAAACACTTTAAAGAAATTAAGAAATTCTAAATAATAAAATGGTACAGTGGTTCCCAGCTGCTTCATAACTGCTTATTATTAAAAAGATTTATATAAACAAGCCTAGAGAAACTATAGTAAATCCTGAAATCTGTATTCTAGGGCAGTTTCTTTCAGTATTTTATATGTCAGTGTTCTCATGAATGTTTTTGTAAAAGGAGATTCAAAGGTGATATATAAAAGTGGAACCCTATAAATTAAATAGTAGATTTCAGAGAATTTCTGCTTCAAATCTTCCAAGCTAGATCACTTGTTAAATAGCTGGTCATTTGTTAGAAAGTCTGAATTTGAGTATATAAATCCTTTTAATAGCTAGGATAGTTTTCAAAGATTGGGCCTGTGAGCAATGCAGAGTTAATACATGTTAATGATTTTTAAAAATTCTTCTTTCTATTCTTTTTGTAATGATTAACTAATGTCTGAAGAGAAAATTTGCCCATAGCCTTACCCCCAAACAAGGTGGCAGATACGACGTTAAGCTGTTTAATAATATTAGCATTGGAGACCTTGCTTCTGTTTTGTGCCACGTATTCTTTATAACATTCCTGTTTACTCAGTGGGAAACTGTAGTTCAGCGGGTCACATCTCTTCTGATGTTAGTGGCAGATCTCTGATCTTTGGGCTCAGAGTTTGGTTTTTGTCCTTTTCACCATGGCGGTTGCTCACACCAGAGATGGACTCTTGATGCTTGGGAGGGTTTGTAGAAAGCGGTAAACAATTGAGTGTTTGTAGAAAGCATTAAACTAAGCATCTTGTTACATTGTGCTTACCTCTAGGTGGAATGTCTCCCCTTGGGAGATTGTGTCCCTTAGGGCAATATTGGGCTTCTCTGGTAGCTCAGCTGGTAAAGTATCTGCCTGCAATGCAGGAGACTGTGGTTTGATTCCTGGGTCAGGAAGATCCCCTGGAGAAGATAGGTGACCCACTTCAGTATTCTTGGGCTTCCTTGGTGACTCAGGTGGTAAAAAATCTGCCTGCAATGTAGGAGACCTGGGTTCGATCCCTGGGATGGGAAAATCCCCTGGAGGAGGGCATGGCAACCCACTCCAGTATTCTTGCCTGGAGAATCCCCATGGACAGAGGAGCCTGGTGGGCTATAGTCCATGGGGTTGCAAAGAGTCAGATACAACTGAGCGACATAGCACAGCACAGAGCAGTATTACAGTTAACTGTAGCCACATAATAAGCTATACCAAAATTTTGTTGTTTTAAACAATGATTTGTTCGTGTCATGATCTGTGTAGGTTGGCTGGGTTGAACTGGGCTAGTTTAGGGGGCAGCACAGTAAGGGGTGAGGCTGGAAAGGCAGGCAGAGATCAGTTGATGAGGGACCTTGTGGCTGCAGCTCTAGGTGGATGTCCCTTTCTGGGGCTTTTAGACCATCCTTTTTATAAGGATTATGCCTGATCCTTTACTTGGCATTTTCTTCACTGGAGAGACTGGTTAGGGCCAATGAGGAAGAGTTTAAGAGCAAAGAAGGTAGCCAGGTATATCAACACAAGAGAAGTAGAAATCAGAATCTGGAAGGGACTTCCCTGGTGGTCCAGTAATTAAGACTCTGAGCTTCCAATGCAAGGGGTACAGGTTTGAACTTTGGACAGTTAACTAAGATCCCACATGCTGCACTGGTGTGGCAAAAAAAAATCTGGAAAAGATGCTTTCAGAGAAGGTTCATGGTGGTGAGAAAACAAAGTTTATTAGGCCAGCAGATGTTAAAACAGAACATTTTGTTGTTTTATTGTTGGTGGTGGTGTTATGAAAGTGTGGAGTTCAGTGCCTTGTTATTGAGAATTTTTTTTTTGTTGTTACAAATGACAGAAACCAGATAATTCCCAAGAAATAGATTGGCTCATATAATTTAACAATTACAGCAGTAAGTCTAGCTTCCAGGTCGGACTGGACACAAAGATGCAAATGATGTTGATCAGAACTCAGTCTTACTCCATTTCTCAATTATGATTTATTCCTTCAGGTTAAGTCTACTCAGGCAAAGACTGGCTCTGGTCTCTCTGAAAAGTACATTGGTAAATTGGAGAATTAGGTTATCTTGTACAAGAGTTACATTTATTAACTCTTTCCATTGTATTCTTAAAGATCACCTTGTTCAGTTTTATAAAGAAAAATATAATGGGGGAAACCCCATGAAATGATACAAATTTAGCATCATTACACACTATGAGAAGAGCCAAAATCCAAACACTGGCAATACCAAGTGTTGCTGAGGATGTGGAACAACAGGAATGCTCATTTATTGTGATAAGAATGCAAAATGGTACAGCTGCTTTTGGTACTCCACTTTGGAGGTTTCTTACAAAGCTAAACATACTTGTACCTACTCCAGAAATTATGCTCCTTGGTATTTACCCAAAGGAGTTGAAAACTTACATTCACAGAGATTTATTCATAATTTTGAAAACCAGGAGGCAGCCAAGATGCCCTTCAGTGGGTGAATGGAAAAATTGGGATACATCCAAACAATAGAATATTGTTCAGTACTGAAAAGAAATGAGCTGTCAAGCCATAAAAAGACATGGAGGAACCTTAAGTGAGGATTACTTAGTGAAGGAAGCCAGTCTTAAAAGGCTGCATTCTTCATGATTCCAAGTATACCACGAAGTTCTGGAAAAGGCAACACAGAGATGGTCAGAAGATCAGTGGTTGTGGCAGGAATGAGGAGTGGGGAGACAGGTGAAGATGCAGAACACAGAGCGTCAGAACCACTCTATATGATTCTGTAATGATCGATTTATGTCATGCATTTGTCCAAACCCAGAAAACGTACTAGACCAAGAATAACCCCATAGGCAGACCATGTACTTGCCGTCATGTTGTCAATACAGATTTATCAGTTGTACCAAATACGCCACTGTGGTGGGACTCACTGATAATGGGGGAGGCTGTGCGTCCGTAGGTGCAGAAGGTGTATGGGAAATCTCTGCGTGTTCTGCTCAATTTTTCTGTGAATATAAAACTGCTTTAAAAATAATCTTTTGGAAAAACAGTCCAAGAGCATGGCTTGTGTTTAAAACTTGACATAGCAGGAAGAAGTAGAAGCATCACCTTGGTAATGAAGCCTTCTGTAACCAACTACTGGGCCCAGTCTTAGCCTGGGCACTTGATAAGTGGTATATAAATTCTCCTCTTACTGAGAGCAACAGAACTGAACACTTGTCCTTGTGGCAAGCAACATGCTGGGCAACTGTACATTAATTATCTCTTTAAGACTTAGAGCAGTTCTGTGACTTAGGTGTCATTATCTTTATTGTACACCTGAGAAACCAAGGCTTATAGTGGTTAGCAAGCTAGGAAATGATAGGACCAACATCCAGATCCAGGCAGTTGGAGACCAGAGTCTGTATCCTGGACTGAATTATATGGCTTTCCCTCCCTAGAAGCTTCAGTGTCTGCAGTCTTAGCCAGACCCGCTCGCTTTAAGGAAGAAGAGCAGTGCAGGTTAGCGTGCCCATCTTTCTTGTGGACAAGTCACCCTCACGGTTCACTGTGCTGTCCCTGGGGTTCAGTGGGAGGCTGTCTCCTGCAAACACTGTTCAGACGGAACTTCAGCCATCCCTTGTAGGAGGCTGGGAAGTTACAGCATCCATCCATGCACAGCAGTTTCTGGCCCTCTTGGTTTCAGAATTCCACCTGAGGATGTGAGCACTGTAAGCTGTTTTTCCTTTTATTAATGCCGGCAATTATCTGGAGAGTGGGAAAATTGGAACACTGTTGTATAACTCTGAGGCATTTCAAAGAGGCACCTCTAAATAAGTAAAACCTTAACCTTTTGCTTGTGTAGCTTTTAAAGGGCCAGAATTATTTGGTTCTGAGAAGATAGGTAGGTATGTGCTTAGTCGCTCAGTCATGTCCGACTCTTTGCCACTCCATGGACCACAGCCTGCCAGGCTCCCCACTCCATGGGGATTCTCCAGGCAAGAATACTGGGGTGGGTTGCCATGCCCTCCTCCAGGGGAGGAGGAGCTTCCCAACCCAGGGATTGAACTCCAGTCTGCTGCATTGGAGGTGGATTCTTTACCGCCTGAGCCACCAGGGAAGCCCACAAATATTGCAGTGGGTGGCCTATCCCTTCTCTGGGGGATCTTCCTGACCCAGGAAATCAAACCAGGGTTTCCCGCATTGCAGGTGGATTCTTTACCACCTGAGCTATGAGGGAAGATAAGTAAACCCAACTTAACACCTTCCAAGTGGACCAAAGAATTAGTGTATTCCTGTTCCTGTGTTGAAAAGAAAATGGAACAAATTATAAAAGCTCATCATTTCTTGAAAGCAACAGACTTGAATGCTGTAAATGAGACTTCTACAGATGTTAAGATGGAGAAATTTATGATTAGCACTTTAAAAAGTAACACTTGTTCATTTTAAATGTTAATTTCATACTTCTTTAGTATGTTGACATACGTAAATATTCTATCCCTCAAACTATGTACTTATCTTGCATTCTTACAACCCTGCATTGAAATTTTAAATTATCTATCATGAGGAAGAAAAGAGAGATCAGTTTGTTTCACTCTGTGCTTTGTATCAGTTCCTAACTGGAGTGGATTATAAGAATCCTGCTGCTGCTGCTGCTAAGTCGCTTCAGTTGTGTCCGACTCTGTGCGACCCCATAGATGGAAGCCCACCAGGCTCCCCCGTCCCTGGGGTTCTCCAGGCAAGAACACTGGAGTGGGTTGCCATTTCCTTCTCCAATGCATGAAAGTGAAAAGTGAAAGGGAAGTCACTCAGTCGTGTCCAGCTCTTAGCAACCCCATGGACTACGGCCTACCAGGCTCCTCCATCCATGGGATTTTCCAGGCAAGAGTACTGGAGTGGGGTGCCATTGCCTTCTCCATAAGAATCCTAGGTAGGGAGAAAAAAACAAAATTAGCCTAAATTCTCAGGCAGCTCAGAATCAGTTTGTTCTCTCTAGTTTTTAGAGATATTATGATTCTAAATTTGTATCACATACTCTTAGTCAAATGTATGTACAAAATACATTCTAAAGTCCATATATTTGACTAAGCTATGTTAAGATCTGTTGTATCTATCTCTGTCTATATTTCTTTGAATAGTTTATGTGGCTGAGAATAAGCTGTGTACAAAGCTGTTACTGATTAACCTTTTTTCTTCCAGCTGGAAATTCTTAATCAGAAAGCTTTATTTCAAAGGAGCAAAGTTAGTCACTAGCACTACTCAGTACTAACACTATTGATGTTTGTGCTTAGTCACTTCAGTTGAGTCTGACTCTTTGCAACCCTGTGGACTGTAGCCTGCCAGGCTTCTCTGTCCATGGGATTCTCCAGGCAAAAGTATGGGAGTGGGTTGCCATTTCCTACTCCAGAGGATCTTCTCGACCCAGGGATCAAAGCCACTTCTCTTATGTCTCCTGTGTTGGCAGGAGGGCTCTTTACCACTAGTGTCACCTGGGAAACCCTGATGTACATTTAAACTAATTCATAAAGAATTCATTGTTTATTGTGTGCTTAGCTCAGTACTCATGATAAACATGAGGAGGGCCCAGTCTCTTTCTTGTAGTTTATAGCCTGGTCTAGGAGGGGAGTGGAGAAGGCAATGGCATACCACTCCAGTACTCTTGCCTGGAAAATCCCATGGATGGAGGAGCCTGGTGGGCTGCAGTCCATGGGGTCGCTAAGAGTTGGATACGACTGAGCGACTTCACTTTCACTAGGAGGGGAGAGAGGCATTTTTAAGTGAGTAACAGTGTTATGGTGAAATCACGGGTGTTTGGCTGAGAGCTGTATACAAAAGACAGTGGCGGCACAGAGAGAAAGGACTGGGCATTGGTGCAGGCGTGGTCACGAAAGCTTTACAGAGAGAGACGAACTAGAAACTCAGTCTCACTGGAAAAATACAACAGCAGCTCTGTACACGGTGCTCTGAAACAGCATGGTGAACGGAAAGCCTTGTGAATACTTTTGTGGTTGGAACTTGTTTTAAAATGTACCCAGGATTGGTTTTATTTATTTATTTTTGTCTGCGCTTGGTCTTCAGTACTGCTCGGGCTTTTCTCTAGTTGCAGTGAGCAGGGGCTACCCTCTTGTTGCCGAGCACAGGCTCTAGGGTGCTCAGGCTCAGTAGTTGTGGTGCTTGGGCTTCACGTTGCTCCGTGGCATGTGGGGTCTTCCTGGAAGGATTGAACCCGTGTCTCCTGCATTGGCAAGTAGATTCTTTATCACTGAGCTGCCAGGGTAGCTCACTACCCCGGATTTGTTTTAATCAGATATGATAAGACGCAGACATGGCAATGACTGCCTTGATAGAAGAAATTTTTTATGCTTAGATCCTGAGATATAGAAAGCACAGCATAGCCATGAAGGGCCATGTGGGGAAGCACCAGGGTCAGTCTGGAGGCAGAAGAATCAGGAGGGGCAGAAAGTCTTTATTACAGTTTCTGTGGGAAGGAATGTATAAGGTGAGGAAAGCAGGCTTAGTGTTGAGTAGTTGGAATTTTCAAAAAGCTCCAGGAAATAGGGACTGCCACTTGTTGTCCAAACCTGTTCCTGGAGTGATTAGAGTGGGGGATAGTGGGTTTATTAATGAGGGAGGCTTTGATAAAGGAGGTGATAAAGGTGGGGGAGGTGTGGGGTTTGGGCTGCAGATTGGTTGGTTTGCACAGGAAAGTCACATTTGCAGTCATTGGCTCTCTCTACAAACTGACTAGCCCTGAGAGGAACAGTCGTCCCCTCATCGATGAGTTAGATGTTACAACAGCAAGAATACAGAAAATAAGAAAATATAGTTAACACAAAGCTTAGGAGGTGAAGAGAAGGAAGGTGGGCAATAGAATGTGAAAAATGAGAGGAGAGAGAGAACACGGGTCAGCTCATGGAAGACTTTGATGAGGTTTGGGCTTAATTGTTCAGTAATGAAGAGTTTTGACAGCTCTTGAGCAATACAGTGATATCTTTGACCTGCATTTCCAGGCAATCATTTTGGTCAGCAAAGAGACTGATACTGATTGGTGAGGTATCATCACTGGAGATGTGGAGACCAAGCAGACCATCGTAAGTGTTAGTGAGAAAGATGACAAGCGGCTTGAGTAAGAAAGAGGTGGCTGGGATGGTGTTGCTATTTAGTTGCTAAGTCATGTCTGGCTGTTATGTGACCCCATAGACTGTACCCCATGGACAGGCTTCTCTGTCCATGGGATTTTCCAGGTTAGAATACTGGAGTGGGTTGTCATTTCTTTTTCTAGGGGATCTTCCTGACCCAGGGATCAAACCCAAGTCTCCTGCATTGGCCTGTGGATTCTTTACCACTGAGCCATAAAGAACCCGCCTGCCAATGCAGGAGAAGCAGTTTCCATCCCTGGGTCAGGAAGATCCCCTGGAGAAGGAAATGGCAGCCCGCTCCAATATTGTTGTCTGGATAATCCCATGCACAGAGGACCCTGGCAGGCTACAGTCCACAGGGTCTTAAAGAGTCGGACATCAGTTAGTAACTAAACAACAACAACGCTAGGTCTTGACTGACCCCTGTGGGAACGAGAGGGATGCAATTACCTGTTGATACTCAGGTTGCATGTGAAGTGTGGTGGTGCCATAACCAAAGCAGGGTGTGGTAAGAGGTGCTTGGTGGAGAAGATGAAGACTTCAGTTTGATGCTCACCAATTTTTCTGGGTTTGAAAGACCCAGGGTAAAATTTTTAGTGGCAGTTGAATTTACAAGTCTGTAAGAAGTCGTCGTTGTTTTTTTTTAGCTACAAAGCATGCTGGATCCTAGCTCCCCTACCAGGGATTAAACCCATGCCCCCTGCATGGAAGTGTGGAGTCTTAACCACTGGACCGCCAGGGAAGTCCTACAAGAAACTGTACTGTTCACAGAGTACTGTTGGTAGCAATTTAGAGATAAAAGGATTTGGAGAGGAAAAGCCAGGCGTAGACAGACTACAGAAAAGAAGTGGGAAAAATAAATTGTTTCCTTTGAGAAAGACTGTAAGGGAGGGAACAGAACTTTGAGAGTACTAAGGGAAAAAAATGATCTCCAGCATGAAGAAGAAAGCAAGGCTGAGTGCCATGAGGGGACGAGGATGGGTTAGGAGCACAGAGAAGGTTTGGAATATCCACCATGGAACCAGAGACTCGTGGTGCATAGGCCTGCTCCAAGCTATTTTCATTCACGGAACCTCTAGTAGCCTTGACTCCCTGGGCCCAGGTGAGTTTGGAGACTTCAAGTGTGTATTGGCTTTAAAATAGGCTGTTGATGCTTCAGCACGGCTCAGCCTCCTGAGAGACACAGACGGCAGATTCTGGGTGGAGCCAAGCTGACAGTACTGAGGACTAATGGTCTGAAAAAATAGAAGCATATGGAGAAACTTGAGCTCTACCCTGGATGGAGAGGAAAAGGGGTGAAGGCTGTTGGAGCCAAAGATATAAGGACATTGTGAGCTCCGACCCTTCTGCTCATCCATACAGTTTAGGGCCTCCTGGATGATGGCAAAGTTCTCAGTGAAGAGGGGCACTAAAATCATTGAAAAGTCATTTTATGTTTTATCTTTCTCTAAGTGTTGGAATTTAAAATAAAAGTGTCCTGTTATTGTTCAGTCATTAAGTTGTTTAATATCTGACTTTTGGTGACCCCCTGGACTGCTATATGCCAGGCTTCCCTGTCCTTCACTATCTTCCAAAGTTTGCTCAAGTTCATGTCCATTGAGTCGGTGATGCTACCTGAAAGTGTCCTAAGTGACACATATTTCATCCACAGTTAGAATTTTACCTTACCTTACCCTATTAAAAAAAAAGCTTACATTTTGAAACATCATTAACCTTTTCCTAGCCCATAGGATTCTTTGACCATTTGGTAATCTAGGCTGTTCATTTGCAAAAGGTAGTTTAAATATCGGAGAAGGCAATGGCACCCACTCCAGTACTCTTGCCTGGAAAATCCCGTGGATGAAGGAGCCTGGTGGGCTGCAGTCCATGGGGTCGCTAAGAGTTGGACACGACTGAGCGACTTCACTTTCACTCTTTACTTTCATGCATTGGAGAAGGAAATGGCAACCCACTCCAGTGTTCTTGCTTGGAGAACCCCAGGGACGGTGAAGCCCGGTGGGCTGCCATCTATGGGGTTGTGCAGAGTCGGACACGACTGAAGCGACTTAGCAGCAGCAGCAGCAGCAGCTGATGATTGACCTTAGAAGACATCCATCGAGCATTTGCTCTTGGCCTCCTAGCATGACCTTGACTCAGTAGAATCACAGCAAAACCCTTATAACAGATCACTGTTCTTCCGTTATTATCCTCCTGGACATAAAGTGAATTTGATTGCCTGTTTTATGCTCCATATGTGTTCTTTGTGTGTTTAAAAAAATCTGTTGTTTGCAAGGGCCATTTGAACATTGAGAAATAGTAATATTAAGACTGGTGCTAAATCAACTTCAAAAAGAATTACTGTATAAATGGGCTATGAACATTTTTCTTGCATAAATTGATATTCTGGTCATTTTGGTAGGTTTTCCTGTTGGTACAGTTGTTTATATGTAATGGAGTGGAACTGTTTCATGGATGCTAGGCTTAATCTCAAGTGCATGTTATCCTTTACTTCTCAAACACAGCTGTGAGTATCCATGTGCCTGGTACCAATATTTAAAAATAGACTATACAGGCAAAGCTATCCGTGAGTCTACTGTCAAGCATGATGATATTTTAGAGGGATCTCCTAAATGCACCGCTGCACCGGGTCAGCTCAGACAACTATTGCGATGCCTCAGATGCTCTGAAGGCTCCTGTCTTATAAGTTCTGGTGCTTAGTAAGGTTGGTCATGTTGAAGGTCGGATGGCTATGACCAGTGCTGTGGCTGTGATTCCTATTGGGGGCATTTACTAAAGCACAGAGACAGGTAAATTATACCCAGGTCCTTTCCTGTTGGTTAGCAGCAGTGGTTGAACGAGTGTGTGTGGAAGCCTGTTCCTAGTCCTGTTGCTTCTAGGGATGTGTGTCTTCCGGGAGGTTCATAGCATCATCTGATGTTGTAGTCATCATCAGCTGAGAATGCTTGTCTTCAGCATGAATGATAGTGTTGTCTGCTCTGGCTGAGGGGCTGTGACCACAGGCTTTAGTTCTACTTGAACAGCACTTCTGTCCAATTGACCAGACTTTAAGAACTGACATGTTTTCTGCAGAGGGGGAATGACCTTAATCCCATCCTAACTTTGTTTTTACTGTCCTGGTGTTCTCCAGGAACACTAATAGGAGACTAAGGGTATTAAAGGAGGGAAGCAGATGCCTTCGGCAGTGGCTCCGGGATAGAGGGGGTGGGAATGGCAGGGTCCTGACCCCCTTCCTGCAGCAGATCCCAGCGAGCGCTGCCATGTGCCACCTAGAAGGAGTGTGTCTACTCTGAGGCCCCAGACGCTTTCAGACCAGCACTCACTTTTCACTGAGAAAGTGGGTGGCATAGCTTGGAGAAGAGAAAGTGGATTCTTAGAAGAATAGGCTTTAAAAATAATAGTTTAGGTTTACTCTTTTCAGAAATTGATCACAGCCCATCATAAATCATGTTGGAGACTCAGGAAATGATTACCATTCGTCTTGGCCTAACATCCTTTGGAGGAGACGCCGTACTCTCACTGTTTCATAATGTGTAGCACATGTTTACAGCGTTCTGTAATTTACTCTCTATTACAGACTATTTAAGAAAAGCAGCAACGCTCTCCCCTTTTTGCCCACAAAGCAGAATAAAGAAGGCAGGGGTAGCCAATCGCTAGAGGAAAATGGCCCATGCATAGACGTTGCCTAATGAATTCTCAAGGAATAAATGATGTAAAGCAAAAAGAAAAATCGAGCAGAAACATAAGTAGTTGAACATTTTCATGATGTGAGCTACCACAAACCTGTGATAAATGACCTATTCAACTTTATATTAGTAACACCAAACAACCTGGGCACCATAGTTAGTAGTGTATAAAGTATTTTCACAGCTATTCTTGCATCAAATACAGTGCAGGAAGATGAAATTGTGTGGTCTTAAACGGATTCTTACCCTCTTCCTGCCAGTGAAACTTCTCCTCCTGAGATCTGCCCGTCCCTTGAAGAAGATAAGCTCTTCCCCTCACGTTTTGCCTGCTAGACCCCTGACTCTGACTTAAGAGAAACTAGGAGTGTCTGACGCAAGGTTTGCACATCTGCCACCATCTCAGAGGCACCCCACACCATCTTTCACTGCAGGCATCTGATGAACCTGCCCTCCAGGGACTCTGCTTTCTCCCAGGGCTGCCCAGAGATCTGTGTAGTGAGCCATGTTTTCTGGTTTGCTGCGGGAAGTAGCAGAAGGTACTTTCTTTTAGATTGGGAAACATTTAATGGTGGTCAAATTACTGATAGAGTTTGAATGAAGACTGCCTTCAAATCATCGACTTTCCATTTCCCTTGATGGCTGTTGATATGGAGTGAGTCATCTTCAGCTGGTAGAAGGTGAGAATGTTGAGATCTTTCTGTTTATGTTTTCCAGATGCTCAGCAGGGCTTGCATTAGTGAATTTCTCTCAGTGACCAAGGCTGGATCCATTGGAAAGTGGGAGGGGATGCAGCCCCGAGAGCACATTGTCATCATCATTCTCTCTTTATGTCCTGGGGAATTTTATTTTTAACTGCGCCAGCTTATGTTTCCTGCAGCTATAAAAGGGACCATATTTTAAATTTTTAATCACAACCT
The DNA here is from genome assembly GCF_055505025.1 of Bos grunniens. NCBI lineage: Eukaryota > Metazoa > Chordata > Mammalia > Artiodactyla > Bovidae > Bos > Bos grunniens. Next base: position 69,676,865 of record NC_141168.1, on the reverse strand, counting down.
CTGCCCACAGAAATTATCTGTTATATTGTCCCTAGGAGAAAACACTGCCTTTCTTTCTTTGTTTTTCACTTTTTAAATTTTTTTGCAAGGGTAAGATTATGTTAACACTGTTCCCATATCCACTACTATTTGCACATTTCTTCACTTGAATCACAAATAAGTAGGCATTTCTGGAATTACCACATTAGTAAACTATATTATTCCAAAAATAATGAAATCCTTCAAGTAAGCTACCTTCCTTTCTCTTGAGGTTGGTCTCTTTTTGTTTGTTTGGGTAACTACTTGTATGTTCATTTTAGACAAGGTGTTTAATGCTGGTTTTGTTTTTCTTATTATGAGTCCAAAGTTCTAGGTGATTGAAGCCAAATCAGAAAATGCTTCAGTGGTCATGATAATGTGAATAACGTGCAAACAGGAGAAAAACCTGTTTGAGAATTTTCAAAACAGGAATTCGGTCCAGCAAACATGAAGGAGAGTAACTGCCAAATTCCTGCCAGTGTGCTTGGTACAGAAATATTCAGTCCCCAGAAGTGGTCACTGCTTCTCTGGATAGTCTCCGACCACTCTACAGAAGTCTTATTTGCAAACGCTTTAATATCAATGATTGAGTAAAATTTTATATTTTTTTAATCACCAGAAACATATTTTCTGACAGATGTTCTTCTAAGCAGTGTTTTCCAGCAGCTGCTGTTTTGCTAGTTCACTGTACGGTAACAAACTTTGATAGGTTTTTGATGGGGTTATATATTTTATTGGAAAAATTCTTTCAATTTATTTAATATCTAGAAACTTGTTGACTCATTGGAAAAGACTCTGATGTTGGGAGGGATTGGGGGCAGAAGGAGAAGGGGACGACAGAGGATGAGATGGCTGGATGGCATCACTGACTTGATGGACGTGAGTCTGAGTGAAATCCGGGAGTTGGTGATGGACAGGGAGGCCTGGCGTGCTGCGATTCAGGGGGTCACAAAGAGTCGGACACTACTGAGTGACTAAACTGAACTGAACTGAGAAATTTTAGAAAACTTAAAGATACGATTTACAGCTTCAGCAAATGAATGGCTAGTATACATTTGTTACTGTAAGGCTACAAATAGAATCTTTACATGTTGACATCTAAATTTACCCTGAGAGTAGAAAAATGCATTCATTAATGAGGGCAAAGCTTATCAAGTTAATGGCTCAACAGTATCTTCTCGCTGTAAATGTGGTGTTTGAGAACACATCATTGAACTTACATTAGAACCAATTTCACGTATTAAAAAGTGGTATTGAAATAGGATTCTATTGTATTTTTTCTAGGTCTTTGTATTTTGCACTGTAATCTTTTAAAAATATCTCAAAGGACTGTATTATCTACGTCTTCTCTATTGCTGGAATGTCATATTCATACGCATTTAAGTGTTGGATGGTGAGTTCATTTCCATCAACTGACATGATAAGTCGCTTTTGCTGCATGTGTAGCATCTCGTGAGCACACCCTCAGTACACGGAGGAGTGTCTAGAATAATGGACCCTTAGGAGCACAGGACATTTGCCTTAAGGATTATGATGCAATTGAAGAGGCAGAATAGTTCTAAAGGTGTGAATGCACACATGAACACAATCACCCAATGTACTAGAAGCTTGATAAATGCCTTGGAGCTATAACTAACATGGTGACTCGACTTGGTACTGGCCTCTGACTCCTAACTTCTCATTTCTCTAAGGAGATAGGCTAAAGGATACAAAAATAAGCAAAAACTTGCAAGCTAGAAAGAATGTTATCATTAGTAAAATGGCATACATTGAAGGTGTCTCAGACCATAAAGAGTCTGCCTGCAGTGTGGGAGACCCAGGTTTGATCCCTGGGTCAGGAAGATCCCTGGAGAAGGAATGGCAACCCACTCCAGTATTCTTGCCTGGAAAATCCCATGGATGGAGGAGCCTGGCAGGCTACAGTCCACAGGGTCTCAGAGTCGGAAACGACTGAGTGACTTCACTTCTTCACCTCACTTCATTATTTATTACACACACGCTATCTTCCAGACACCGAGCCAAGTGTCTTCCCTGCGTTATTTCATTTAATCCTTCAAAAAAACAGTGACAACTTCCTGGGTTAGGTATTCTTTTATGAAACCAGAGAAGACCCAAGGGAGTAAAGTAACCAGCCTGGGTGTATATACCTTGATCGCTGAGCCCACTCTCAACAGATGCACTCCCCATAACCCAAAAAATAAAGGAATATCTGCTTGGTAGAATGTTGAGATGAAGGAGAACTGACTCACTTCCTGGGTCCCTGTGATGCCCTCTCAGGAGGTGGACCTGTAACTTGGAAAGAGCCAGCCCACTCCTACCTCCTAGGATCTGGGGAGGTGAGGGCAGGCTGGGGGATAAGTAGGGAGTTGCCAATTGAAATCCCTTCTGTGACACAAAGGAGAAGTGTCAGAAAGCAGGATTGCTGCAACAACCAGAGAGCTTATCTGGGCGTCCAGGCTACTCCCTGATATTCTCTCAGGACTGAGGATGCCAAAGACATGCCCTCATACCTAGGGAACAAGTTCAGCCAAAGAGACTCCTTGTCCTTAACACACAGGGTTGGGGCTGTGCAACAGGAGCCATATCTCTCGCAGGGGCCGTCACTCTTCTCAGCTGAAAGCAGCATTGCAACGTAAATTTGCACCTGTCTGCTCACTGTTCACCATATTTGAGAAGAATTTTAATAGCAGTTCAGATGGAGAGTAAAGATACTCAGGGAGCTTCTACCTACCTGCTTATGGTTAAAAACCAGATCCGGGTTGACTCCCACTGATCCAAAGATGGAGTCAACAGATACTAGGAAAATAAAAAGAAAAATCTGTAAGGCCTATGAAGAGTTTTGCAGCGTAGAACAAGGAAGATAACACTTGAAATGCAAAGGAACAACCTCCATCTGACAAAAATTAACATGAGAAGTAAATTTTAGAAAGTAATTTTTAGAGAGCATCTGCTTTGTGTCTTAAAATTCAAGGAAATAGAGGCTCTGAAATTAGACTGAATGGTGGGTAAGCCAGATTGTGATGGAGAGACAACTGCTACAAAGCTAAGGGGAAGAAATCTCAGAATGGAGCCTGTATCTTGGAGGCTGGAGAGAGCCCTGGCTGCACCCCTTCTAGCCACACAACCCTGGACAAGCGCCTTGCCCACTCAGTGCTTCATTGTTTTTATCTATAGTGTGAAGACAGCAGTACCTACCTAATATGGTTGTCATGAGAATTTAAAATGTCCTAGGGAAATGAAAATATATGTTAGAAGTGAGAGGGGAACAAAAATTGGCACTATAAAAAAACCTGAATCCAGTTTTGAATTTCCTAGAACCCGGAGGAAGGGATTAAAGGGACAAAATAGAAATGAAGATACATGTATGTGGAGCATAGAGAATGGAGATCTGCTGGAGAAAAATTGATGCTCCTCAAAAAGGGCTCAGCAGTAAAAGTCTCCACCTGCAGATGAAAAAGCTACATGCCAGGATAATACCAGCCAACACCAGGAATAATCTTAAGTGTTATTTCTTAATTTTAAGGATGGAGAAAGAATCGACTTAATCAGGCAGAAAAACAGGAGGCTTACCTGAAAGGGAGAAAATCCTCCTTGGCTTTGGACTTGCTCCTGTGTACTATTGGATACGGAAGGAATCTTAGGATGGCCCCTTGAGAATGTTTTTACCCAGACAATGTAAATGTAAGAAGGAAGTAGAAATCATCTAAAGACTGGTACAGATAGAAGGCATTCCCATCCAAAAGCTGCTTGAAAAGTAAGTGACCTAGAGATATGCGTAGTAGAGAATAAGCATAAAAATACTTGAAATAATGGTAGAAAAGTGTAGAGATAAGCAAGAAATTGGTTATTCTTATCCTTGACTGGGGCATCAGCATACTTAGGAGAATCTTGGTAGACTTACTGAATGTGTTGGACCAAAACCCAGTGTTTGCAGAGTTATATAGATGATTCTGACGAGCAGCTAGAACTAAGAACTACTGCTTTAGCAATTTTAATCAGTGTATGTACTATGCAGAGATAATTAGAAAAGTGGGAATATTTCCAAAGATTTGTCCAAAGTATCTTTTTATTCTCAAAGTTAGGCTAATCAATTTGAAAATAGAAAACTGTAAGATATAAAAGCAAATTTTAATAAGGGAAAAGATACTTTCCATGGCAAGAGTTAATTTTATGAAAAAGGCCCTCTGTTTTCAAATGTGTTTCTAATTTATACATGATTTCAATCAAAGTTATCATTGTTTTACTTTTTAGAAGTTTATACGTCTCAATCTCATCTGGGACAATAAACTGTTAGCATAGCAAAGAAATTTATAGAAACATATTGTGAAGGAGGCTTGTTCTTTTGGTGGGTGGCACTTAATAATACAAATTAAAACTTTTGTACTGGAGAATTATGGATAGAAAGATAAATGAAATAGAATAAAATATATAAACAAGACCCAGTATTATAAAAGTAAGGCAATTCACAATAATAAAAGGATTTGTTGTTCACTTGCTCCGTCGTGTCCAACTCTTTGCAACCCCACGGACTGTAGCCTGCCAGGCTCCTCTGACCATGGAATTATCCAGGCACGCATACTGGAGTGGGTTGCCATTTTCTTCTTCAATATAACTAATAACATACCTCAAAATACATGAAGCAAAAGTTGACAGAATTCAAGAGAGAAATAGAGAATTTCATAATCACAGTAGGTTTTAATATCTCTCAGGGGAAATTCCAAATATATGTAAAGTTTTGGAAAAAAGAAACTTCTGTGTGACAAAGACAGAATCACAAAATTGGAAAATGAGTGGCATTAAAATACAGCATCAAAATATTTGAAATATAGCTAAAACCATGTTTGTAGGCAAATTGAGAGCTTTAAATGCTTGTATTAAAAAGGAGAAAGATATACAAATCGGTGGCCTGAGATTCTACTTTAAGAAACTACAAGGAGGAGAGCAAAATAAACATAAGTAGAAGGAAAATTTTTTGTTGCTAAATAGCAGCAATGAGAAAAGTACAAAATATGCAATAGAAAATTAACAAAGCTAAAAACTGGCTTGTTGAAAAAAATCAACAAAATTGACTTATTCCTGATTAAAATAAGCAAGAACAAGAGAACACAAATAACTAATTTTTGTTCTTGTTCAGTCGCTCATCCATGCCTGACTCTTTACGATCTCATGGACTGTAGCATGCCAGGCTTCCCTGTCCATCACCAACTCCCAGAGCTTACTCAGACTTATGTCCATTGAGTCCATAATGCCATCCAACCATCTCATCCACTGTCGTCCCCTTCTCCTCCTGCCTTCAATCTTTCCCAGCATCAGGCTCTTTTCCAATGAATCGGTCCTTCTCATCAGGTGGCCAAAGAATTGGAGCTTCAGCATCAGTCCTTCCAATAAATATTCAGGACTGATTTCCTTTAGGATGGACTGGTTGGATGTCCTTGCAAGTCCAAGGAACTCTCAAGAGTCTTCTCCAATACCACAATTCAAAAGCATCAATTCTTCAGCACTCAGCCTTCTTTATGGTCCAATTCTCACATCCACACATGACTACTAGGTAAAACATAGCTTTGTCTAGGTTGGTCATAGCTTTTCTTCCAAGGAGCAAGCATCTTTTAATTCCATGGCTGCAGTCACTATCTGCAGTGGTTTTGGAGTCCAAGAAAATAAAATCTGTCACTGTTTCCATTGTTTCCCCATCTATTTGCCATAAAGTGATGGGACCGGATGCCATGATCTTTGTTTTTTGAAAGTTAAGTTTTAAGCCAGCTGTTTCACTCTCCTTTTTCATCCTCAGCAAGAGGCTCTTTAGTTCCTCTTCACTTTCTGCCATGAGGGTGGTGTCATGTGTATATCTGAGGTTACTGATAGTTCTCGCAGTAGTCTTGATTCCAGCTTGTGCTTCATCCAGCCTGGCATTTCACATGATGTACTCTGCATATAAGTTCAATAAGCAAGGTGACAGTATATAGCCTTGACGTACTCTTTTCCCAGTTTGGAACCAGTCTGTTGTTCCATGTCCAATTCTAACTGTTGCTTCTTGACCTACATACAGATTTCTTAGGAGGCATGTCAGGTGATCTGTATTCCCATCTCTTTAAGAATTTTCCACAGTTTGCTGTGATCCCCACAAAGATTTTAGTATAGTCAATGAAGCACATTTTTTTTTTTTCAATTCTCTTGCTTTGTCTGTGATCCAACAGATGTTGGCAATTTGATCTCTGGTTTCTCTGCCTTTTCTAAAACCAGCTTGAACATCTGGATGTTCTTGATTCACGTACTGCGGAAGCCCTAACTTGGAGAATTTTGAGCATTACTTTGCTAGCGTGTGAGATGAGTGCAATTGTGCATTAGTTTGAACGTTCTTTGAAATTGCCCTTCTTTGGTATAGTAATGAAAACTGGCCTTTTCCAGTCCTGTGGCCACTGCCGAGTTTTCCAAATTTGCTGGCATATTGAGTGCAACACTTTGACAGCATCATCTTTTAGGATTTGAAATAGTTCAAATGGAATTCCATCACCTCCAGTTGCTTTGTTTGTAGTGATGCTTCCTAAGGCCAACTTCCTTCACCAATATTAGGAATGAAAAAAAGTATTATCACTACAGATCCTACAGACATTAAAGTGACAGTAAGTGAATAAGGTGAAAAACTTCAGTACCCCTAGAGGAATTGGCCACATTTCTTGAAAAATAGAACTTACAAAGTTGATATAGGAAGAAATAAAATTCCAAATGGCTGTATATCTGTTTTTATAATTCATTATAAAAAACCTTCTCCTAAAAACAACTCCAAGCTCAAAGGTTGCACTGATAAATGCCATCAAACATTCAACAAATAATACTAATATATACAAAACTTATCAGAAAATGCAAAAGGGAGCATCATGGCCCAAATCATTTTTTTGCAGTTGTTGTTGTTCAGTCACTAAGTCATGTCCGACTCTTTGCAACCCCATGGACTGCAGCACACCAGGCTTCCCTGTCCATCACCAACTCCCAGAGCTTGCTCAAACTCATGTCTGTTGAGTCAGTGATGCCATCCAACCATCTCATCCTCTGCCCTCCCCTTCTCCTCTTGTCTTCAGTCTTTCCCAACATCAGGGTCTTTTCCAATGAGTCAGCTCTTCTCCTCAGGTGGCCAAAGGATTGGAACTTTAGCTTCAGCATCAGTCCTTCCAGTGAATATTCAGGATTGATTTCCTTTAGGGAAAGGAAAAGGAAAAGGATCAAAACAAAGGTTTGATCTCCTTTGTATCCTAGGGACCCTCAAGAGTCTTCTCCAGCACCACAGTTCAAAACCATCAATTATTCAGCACATAGCCTTCTTTATGCTTCCAGCTCTCAGAGATCTGTACGTGATAGCTGGAAAAAACCACAGCTTTGACTGTACAGACCTTTGTCCACAATGTGATGTCTCTGCTTTTTAATATGCTGCCTGGGTTTGTCATAGCCTGTCTTCCAAAGAGCAGGTGTTTTTAATTTCATGTCTGCCGTCACCATCTGCAGTGATTCTGGAGCCCAAGAAAAGAAAATCTGCCACTGTTTCTGCTTTTTCCCCATCTATTTGCCATGAAGTGACAGGACCAAATGTTATGATCTTCATTTTTTGAATGTTGAATTTTAAGCCAGCTTTTTTACTCTCCTCTTTCACCTTCATCAAGAGGCTCTTTATTTCCTCTTTGTTTTCTTTAAAGTGGTATCATCTGCATATATGAGGTTGTTGGTATTTCACCCAGCAATCTTGATTCCAGCTTGTGAATCATCCAGCCCAGCGTTTTGCATGATATACTCTGCATATAAGTTAAATATAATATAATATAAATATATATATATACTCTGCATATAAGTTAAGATTAGGAGTATCCTAATCCTCAAACTAACAAAGAGTTTTAAAAAATAAAGAAGGAAAATATGGACCAATCTCTGTCATAACTGTAGACACAAAATCACTACTGCTGATGGGAATAAAATTGACAGACTCCCCACTAAAGAGGAATTTGGTAATGTATTTCAAAAGGTCTTCATTATGGTGAGCTATAGTACCGCTATAGTACTCTATATAGAAACCTATATAGAATGCTATATAGAAACCTATATGCAGGTCAGGAAGCAACAGTTAGAACTGGACATGGAACAACAGACTGGTTCCAAATAGGAAAAGGAGTCCGTCAAGGCTGTATATTGTCACCCTACTTATTTAACCTATATGCAGAGTACATCATGAGACACGCTGGGCTGGAAGAAGCACAAGCTGGAATCAAGATTGCCGGGAGAAATATCAATAACCTCAGATATGCAGATGACACCACCCTTATGGCAGAAAGTGAAGATGAACTCAAAAGCCTCTTGATGAAAGTGAAAGTGGAGAGTGAAAAAGTTGGCTTAAAGCTCAACATTCAGAAAACGAAGATCATGGCATCCAGTCCCATCACTTCATGGGAAATAGATGGGGAAACAGTGGACACAGTGTCAGACTTGATTTTTGGGGACTCCAAAATCACTGCAGATGGTGACTGCAGCCATGAAATTAAAAGACACTTACTTCTTAGAAGGAAAGTTATGACCAACCTAGATAGCATATTCAAAAGCAGAGACATTACTTTGCCAACAAAGGCCCATCTAGTCAAGGCTGTGGTTTTTCCAGTAGTCATGTATGGATGAGAGAGCTGGACTGTGAAGAAAGCTGAGTGCTGAAGACTTGATGCTTTTGAACTGTGGTGTTGGAGAAGACTCTTGAGATTCCCTTGGACTGCAAGGAGATCCAACCAGTCCATTCTGAAGGAGATCAGCCCTGGGATTTCTTTGGAAGGAATGATGCTAAAGCTGAAACTCCAGTACTTTGGCCACCTCATGCGAAGAGTTGACTCATTGGAAAAGACCCTGATCCTGGGAGGGATTGGGGGCAAGAGGAGACGGGGACAACAGAGGATGAGATGGCTGGATGGCATCACTGACTCGATGGACGTGAGTTTGAGTGAACTCCAGGAGTTGGTGATGGACAGGGAGGCCTGGTGTGCTGCGATTCATGGGATCACAAAGAGTCAGACACGACTGAGCGACTGCACTGAACTGATAGTACCTCTGTGCCCACTTTCTGGAGAGATTTTTTTTTTTTTAATCACAAATGGTTGTTGGATTTTGTTAGAAGCTTTTTCTGCATCTATTGAAATGATCATATGGTTTTTATTTAATCTATTGATGAGGGATATCACCTTAGTCGATTTGCAGATATTGAAAAATCCTTTCATACGAAAATGGTTTTATCTTTTAACCCAGTAATTCTATTTCAGTGAATTTAATATTCCCACATTTTACCTGCAGGTATGTTAGAACAGTTGAAAGTAAAGTAAGTGATAAACTAAGATTTTTTTTTAGTATATAAGGATTCATCTGTGGAATGCTATTAAATATTGATATAGATCATTGAAATAGGAACTGTTTAGCAAACTAAATGAGAAAGTTTACTTGAAACATACTCCCTTAAGTCCTTGATAACTGTTTTCGGTATTAAATACATGCTTGTAAAACATAAATTGTAGAGTACCAGGAAATCTTAATAGTGACTACTTTCTGGTAATTGAATCATGGATCTTTTTGTTCCTTTTTTTTCCTTTTATTATATTTTCCAAAGTTTAGCAAACTGTATTTTAAATCAAAATGTAGAGTATGTCAAGTATGCTTATAGGTTTGGATAAGCACACTTACTTTTTTTTTTTTTCTATTAACATTGAGTAATAATGCCTCTTTTATAAAATTTAAAATTGTTTTTTGATATGGAAGTTTTATAAGTCATTGTGCATGACTAATCCCAGTAATAGAACCATTATTTCTGCAGCCTTAAATAAATAATTGGTATACATGGGGTTTTAAACTGGTAGCTCATTGTTAGAGACATAAAAGGCATGGTTTTAACTGTCTAGCAGTTGTAGATAATCTGCCTGCCAGTGCAGGAGATCCAGGAGACCCTGATTCATTCCCTGGGTGGGGAAGATCCCCTGGAGTAGGAAATGGCAACCCACTCCAGTTTTCTTGCCTGGAGAATCCCATGGACAGAGGAGTCAGGCAGGCTATATAGTCCATGGTATCGGAAAGAGCTGGACACAGCTGATCAAACACACAGAGGTAAAGATACAGCAGTTTGTAGCAATTAACTGCCCAGGGCAGAGTTGGCAGGTCGGTTCATCTGTGCTCCAGTTCTGATTGATGGATGGTGACTGCCTGGAGAGATGTATTAAGATAAATAGGATTTATCCTGGATTCGGCTTAAAGTGTGTTGAGAGTGTAATAATGTCTACTCTAAGCAAGAGAGCAGAACAATGAGGCATGATGTGCCATTCTTGACCTAGTTAGGGAATAAGGGTAATCTTATTTTTACAGTTGAATGTGGGCCGTATTTCTAGCTGAGATGAACACTGATGGTTATTTGCAAGGTGGTTAAGTGGCAGGCAGGGTCATAATAAAGGACTGACAGATTACTTCTGGCTCTGGTTTCTATGAAATCAAACCATTTCACAGATACTGTTAGAATGGTCTACTTGCCTGTGAGAAAATAGATCATTTATTGAAGTATGACTTCCAGATTTTAACCTCAGGCACCAGGTAAATCTAAGTCACTCATAATATATGGTTCACAATATTTATTATGTATGTAACTGGCATGACAGTTTCTGCACATCCAGATTATTTTGTCCATGAGCAGGTAGGCTGTTGTGGCAGCTCCATGACATCCTCCTCCTGCCTTGCAGGCAAGTTCATGACACGCCTTCCTTTCCTGTGTCCCATGTGTGTCTTGCCACATATCAGTGATGTTTGAAATGTACTCACTGGACTGATTACTCAGACTTTTTGACATTCTTTAGTCCAGAAAGTTACATTTTGTTCCTGGCTAGTGAATTTCTAAGCCTTTGTAATCACTGAAGGGCAATGAATGTCGTTCTCCAAAAGACTGTAGCTTTCACATGGTTGTTCCACCCTCTACAGTCCACTCAAGTACTATGTATGCGTGTGTGTGTGTTCACATGCACACACACTGTGTATGAATGTGTAAACTCACTCCTAGAATGACATTTATTTGCAGGTAGGATTTTTTTCCGAGTCGGGCACGACTGAGCGACTTCACTTTCACGTTTCACTTTCATGCATTGGAGAGGGAAGTGGCAACCCACTCCAGTGTTCTTGCCTGGGGAATCCCAGGGACGGGGGAGCCTGGTGGGCTGCCGTCTATGGGATCGCACAGAGTTGGACACGACTGAAGCAACTTAGGAGCAGCAGCAGCAGATAAATTCTCATGTTGGCTGCTTGGAAAAAAATTCCATCCCTCTTGATATTGAATAATAGTATTTCAGGGTTTGAGAGGAGTGTAGCAGTTTAGAAGCAGACGGCCTTCCTAATTTTTGAGACTCTGCACCCACCCCATTTCTACCATTTCAGCCGATGTTTGAAACGCTGCCAGACAGATTTCACAAATCCAGTGCAGCCTATTATTACTTTGGAACAGCTTTGACCCTTAAACATTCCTTTTTATAATGGCAATAATTCTATTCCTTGAGAATAATGAAAATAGTTAAATACTTCTGTAAAGATGAAATGACTTCAGATATTGAAAGATTTATCATGCTTCTATAAGTCTTTTGAGCATTCCTGTTTTCTTTTTCTATTCAGTTCTATCTTCAAGTCCTTTTTGTATTGATCATTCTTTAAATATTTCACCCAGAAGTGAGCCCAGTAGTCCAGAGATTGTCTGCTTCTGATTGACAGATCTTTTCTGTTCATGAAGCCTGATGTGGAGTCTGGATTTGCGGTGTGGAGGGGCAGTGTTCATTTCTGGTTCACTCCTGGAAGGTAGTGTTGATTGCAGGCCCAAGTGGTTTTCATACTTGTTTCAGTGTTTCTACTCAAGCACTGCCTCATATTAATCACTGTGAAAGCCCATCTAATCAGACTGGGCTCATCGTTTGGATCATCCCTTGTGCTTGTGTATCACTGGCACCCTTGGTAGCGGCCCCTGCCTTGTGTAGGCTGGAGCTGAAGACCGAATCCCTCTGCAGTCTTCTTGCACTTAGATCTGTATTAATGCTAGTGGGTTTTGGTGGTTTTTTTTTTTTAGTTTTCAGATACTCAGTGCCTTTTGATAATATGCTGCTTTGGGGGAAAAGCATATTTAGGAAACATTTTTTTAATTGGATTGTATTTTGCACTTATGTAGTACTCTCTGAAGAATGAATCTTGAGGGGAAAAAAAACGTGTAAGTTTGATTACATTATGTTGGTGTTTGGTCAGCAACTGTGAAAGTACATATAGAGCATATGGAAAATTTAATTACTTAGAATATTGTCATATTTTTGTCTTTCAAACTTCATTACTATTTCTTTGTATTGATCTGAATAATGTTGTAAGCAGTAATAATTTTTGAAGCCCTTTCTACTATTCCAGAATACTCTAGTCATAAATTACAAAATGCTTCAGAGTAGTCTTTAAAGTAATACTGCCTGGGTTGAATACTAGCTCCTGTTGAAATGACCTTAGGAGAGGAAGTTAATCTTTCTAAGCCTCAGTCTGCTTGTCTATAAAATGTGAATTGGAAAAGTGGTTCTCTCCTGAACTTAATTTTAGGAGAAAATGAATGGGAAACATCTTGCAATAAAAAATAAGCTCTTAGTAAAATTTACCTTTTACTAATACTTTTTAATGTTACAAAATCATTCCAGCTTTTCAGAAGACAAATAGAACTGCCTTATGATCCAGCAATCCAACTGCTGGGCATACACACTGAGGAAACCAGAATTGAAAGAGACACGTGTACCCCAATGTTCATCGCAGCACTGTTTATAATAGCCAGGACATGGAAGCAACCTAGATGTCCATCAGCAGATGAATGGATAAGAAAGCAGTGGTACATATACACAATGGAGTATTACTCAGCCATTAAAAAGAATACATTTGAATCAGTTCTAATGAGGTGGATGAAACTGGAGCCTATTATACAGAGTGAAGTAAGCCAGAAAGAAAAATACCAATACAGTATACTAATGCATATATATGGAATTTAGAAAGATGGTAACAATAACCCTGTATATGAGACAGCAGAAGAGACACTGATGTATAGAACAGTCTTTTGGACTCTGTGGGAGAGGGGGAGGGTGGGATGATTTGGGAGAATGGCATTGAAATACATATAATATCATATATGGAACGAGTCGCCAGTCCAGGTTCGATGCACGATACTGGATGCTTGGGGCTGGTGCACTGGGACGACCCAGAGGGATGGTATGGGGAGGGAGGAGGGAGGAGAGTTCAGGATGGGGAACACACGTATACCTGTGGCAGATTCATTTCGATATTTGGCAAAACCAATACAATATTGTAAAGTTTAAAAATAAAATTAAAAATATAAAAAAAATTTTTTAAAGATAAAAAAAGACTAATGTGATGTTTGTCAATATGTTCTAAAATTAATTGGTGATATGTTGTAATTGTGACCTACGATTCAAGTTTATAGGGTTCCCCCCCCCAAGAGGATTATATGCTGTAGAAAAAGCTGAATAGCTAAAGTACTTTTCCTTTTATTTTTGCTAATTGAGTCCAACCTACTTCAGTTGATCTTACAAAACAATGAAAGCCAAAAGTAGGAACTCTGTATGTGAGATCCTCCATTAATAATGGCCATGTTTTTATTTCTTGCTTACAACTTTCTCAGGATTCTATATAACTTCAGATTCTGATGAAATTATGTTTTTATTTATCAGTGGTTTAAGAGTTTGAGTCTGTTTTTATAATTATAGTTAGCATGTGGCTTCATAATGACTCATTTCCCTGAAATGCATTTCATTCTCAAGTAATTCTGATGCATAATCCAAGAAGTTATCTGCACATTCAGCTATTCCTTTTTTTAGGGAAAGGGCTCTTCAAACTCAGTATTATACACATTTCAAGTCCTTTTTATTACACAGTATCCTTAAATATTAATACTTTTATATTGATCTGCCCTTATTAAAAGTAATGTGGTACATTCAAGATTAAGAACTCTGCTACAAAGAAAGATGTACTAAGAAAGGTAGACTTCTTACAATAATGTTAAAAGAAATACTTCCATAGTTGAAAAATGAGAACCCCTGCTTAAAATGTAAGTTTCAGCAGGGGACCTATATAATAATAAATATGGATGCTAAAATGAGGACCAAGATGCCAGATTTTCAGAAGAAATTTGAAATCCACATTTGACTTTTAAACTCCTAACCCACATTGAGGGTATAAAAAATCTAATTGTTGGAGATTCAAGAGAGAAAGGATTTTTATCCAGGGGCATTTCTCTGGAGAGAATGCTGTGCATCCTGCCCCAACTAGTTGCTTTTCCCTTCATCTCAGGAAGAAGTAATTTTAATTGGTTGTTAAAATGTAAGTTTCAGCCGGTAAGGCCAGTTTATCGACTGAACCATTCAGGTAGAGGGCTCCTGTTCCCCTCACTTCCATCTTCATCCTTTATCTCTGGTCCCTTCCAATCTGGAGAGGATGAAAATAACTAGGAAAGACAGGGAGAAAATTGAATGAAAGAAGACAGGTTTTCTTAAACACTTCCTTCCCAGGTGGTGCAGATCCTAGCTGGGGAAGAGAAGCCATCATACCACTGAAGTTGGATATTCTAAAAACCAAATTGAGATTTTTATATTTTAAAGTGACTATAGGTATTATTGGAGAAGGCAATGGCACCCTACTCCAGTACTCTTGCCTGGAAAATCCCATGGACAGAGGAGCCTGGTAGGCTGCAGTCCATGGGGTCGCTAGGAGTCGGACCCAACTGAGCGACTTCATTTTCACTTTTCACTTTCATGCATTGGAGAAGGAAATGGCAACCCACTCCAGTGTTCTTGCCTGGAGAATCCCAGGGACGGGGGAGCCTGGTGGGCTGCCGTCCATTGGGTCACACACAGTTGGACATAACTGGAACGACTTAGCAGCATAGGTATTATATCAGATAGAAATGATTAGAAAAACCATGGGGACTATCCCAAGTGTTCACTCAGGGGTGGAAGATGAATCACCACATTGAATAAAAATTAAAAGAAAAAAGTTAGGATAAAATGAAATTGCTTTTGTAATTGCATCTCTAAAATAATACTTATTTAGTGCATTGATTATATAATTGAAGAATCTAGAAATACCAAATGTTTTTTGACTTACAAACCACTTTGATTTTTTAAGTTTAAAATAATCCTCTGAAAGATAGCTTAAATTTTATGGTGAATTGGACTTTTCTTAAATTATATTTTCTAATTTGGTAATAGGAAAAGAAATGTTACGTTTTCTCACTTGTCATTTGCATTCGTGTTTATCTACTTGTTGGCTTGCTGATAGTGGTCTTAAAATGGAAAAGTTGAGTTGGTCAGTGCAGTTGGTTTAAATTAAGGAAATGTATGTAATATTTCTTTAGAAAACATCTTTGACATTTTGGAAAATTAAGCTTGATTTATTGTAAAGTAATTTAGTTTTTCCACTGGCAGTGGCATAGAATAATTTTTTTCTAGGAGCTATTCCGAATGACCTGAGTTAGGAAAACGTTGCTCATTTTCAATATATTCCTAATACTATTTTCCTGCTATTTTCCATTTTATGCAAAGGCCATTGTAGGCTAATTATAGAAAATTGCATTTAGTGCCAAGTGGATGTGAAATTAACTTTGACGCTGATGGACTGACATTTAAAGTAAAATGAGGTTACATTCTTTCCTGGGATTCTATGAACTATATTTTAATGTCCTTCAGTTATGAGAAGACATTTGCATCTTCCTAATTTTCTGGGGTTTGTTTTTTTTTTTTTGGTAGTTGGTCGCATTTCACAAAATGTGAATGTTGTGATTTTTGACATTAAAAAATTCATGAAATATTTTCTTCAAATATTTATAAAATTCTTTCTGACTATACAAAACTTGGAGATTTATATTTTGTGACTTAACATGGTGAAGATTATGTGAAATGTAAGTTCTATAAACATTATTTTGCCTGTTTTTTATTTTTTGTTATAAAAATTATTTTAATTGTTGATATTTATTTTACTTTAAATGAGAAAAGACTGCACTTAAAATTCAGAACCTTGAAGGGGTCTGCATCATGAGAAAAAAACTTTTTGCATCTTTTGCAATTTAAAAGACTATATTCTTAAAGGAAGAACTTTTGAACATAGCTTGGCAGACTGGCCAGGGTTTGAGGTCACAGTCTCCTTACTTCTCACCACCAGACATCACACGTAAGCCATGACTCATGACGGTTGTGAATACCATTTGGAGCAGTATCTACAAAACTTCATATAAATATTTTTCTGTATATTTTCATTTCTTTTCCTGAATACATTCCTCTGATTTTGTTCTAGGCTCGCAGGAAGGAGGTATTTATCCAGGAACGGTATGGGAGATTTAATTTAAATGACCCATTCCTGGCACTACAGAGAGACTATGAAGCAGGTGCCAGCGATAAAGAGAAGAAGCCAGTTTGTACCAACCCCCTCTCCATCCTCGAAGCAGTCATGGCACACTGCAGAAAAATGCAAGAAAGGATGTCCACACAGCTGGCTGCTGCTGAGAGCAGACAAAAGAAGGTATTGAGACTTTCCAATAGTCTTTCTTCCCATAACACAGTGTAGAATGAGGAGACCACTTCCAAGGTGGTGGTTTTGTTCTTAAATGCTGTATTTTCAGGAATGCAAAATACCGACAAATTATGGAGACCCTTCTCAAATGTAACTCAAAAATAACACTAAATCATAAAAGAAGTATGAAAAATTATGTTTCTTATAGTAGTTACTATGATGCTTTCATTAAAATAGGGATTTTTGGAGGGAGAGTCTGTTTCCTAATGCCCTAAGGCATGCTTAACTGCTCAATGGGTGATCCAGTAATGCAACCAGGACTGATCATATGGTGGCATCCCCAACTTTCTTTATCTAGCTTCTGTCTCTTATATTTCTTTGCAATTAGAAATTATTATTATTTTTTAATGAAAATAGTATGAGAATAGAATGAAAGTTTGCTTAGTATAATGCAGTCTCACAACATGTCATTTGAAGTTCTGGTTCGTCTCAAACTCGCCTCTGGGGTCTGAGTGTCTGCTGCAGACCTCCAGGCTCCTGCTCACATGTGTTTCATTAAAACCAACCTCCTCCGCCTGCCTCACCTCCCCCAGCAACACAAATACACATTTATTGCACTGAGCACATGCTTCAAAGAGTCCTAAGCGATGAAAGCTTTCTGTGATCAACCATAAGGAAATAGAAGTTTAAATTTTTTGTCCTTCTGATACACTGCTGAGATGACTGATTCCCTTTATTTGAAAAGAGTGAGGAAGACAGAGAAGGTAATGATGTCTGGTATGATTAGAATTAAAAGTAGTATGTTCTTCCAACCATTATTAAAACATAAAATAAGTCTTCTATTTGTCCTTTTCAGAGAATTTGTTATAGCTCACATTTAACACCTGATTAACAGTTAACCTGAATGCACTATACTATATAAATATTTATGATGCTGTCATTATAAATTAATGACTGTGTGGGCTTTCTCCCTGTAATTATTTCTTTGCAGTAATATATATTTGCTGGTGCTCTGGGATAGGTGTTGAATAAAATCAAACATTTGCTCAGTATGCACATGGTAGAAAACTAAAGCATGAGTAAATAATAAAGAATAGACGGTCTTCCCTGCATGTGAGACCGAATCACACCGTTTTACTCTGGGCTCTACATACCATCTACAAAGCCCTGCAGACAACCACTGAGATCTCTAGAGCTTTTCAAAAATCCCCACAAAGCACATAAGCTAAGAGCCAGTGTGTTTCCGTTGATGTCACTAAGGCTCACTTGTATGTCTTGGATGAGACACATTTCAATTACACTCTTAATGTGTCAAATGAGCTATTTCATAATAAAGTACGTCTGCTCGGGTTGTGCTGTATTATCAAAAATCAAGAAAATATTTTGTTTTTGTTGTAGTTTTCATCCAATACATACAATGCATGCTTTACCAAATTTTACTTCAGTTTTGCATTTTATCTATCATTATAAGAGAGGAAAAAAAGTTGAATCAAAGCTTTGAGTTCAATTCTGAGTTGAATCAAAGCTCTTATTATCTAGTTGATTTTTTTTTTTAATCAGCTTACATCCTGTTTGTTTCTGAATGCCTGGGTTATTTCCAACCTGGCTGGAAGTGAAAGGAAATTGTTTCTGTCCTATGGGTCCTGAGAGGCTGGTATGGAATGAGCCAATGATCTGTCTCCCACGTATTACGGAGACACAGAGGTCCTTTATGGCCACGTTGACTGGCTGTGCCGTCTCAGTGAAGGGTCTTTCTGAATGGCAGTGCTACCTTTTGTCCCTAAAGGATATTCTATCCAGTAGCCTGTAACGTGTGAGGAGAGTAACTGTTTGTACTCTAATCCTGGATCTTTATTTATGAAGAAAATAAGATAACATAGCAGCTGATAAGACCAGAGTCATTTCAGCAATAAAATTACCTGTCACCTCTACTCTTGAGAGTAAATATAGTAACCAGACATCGTCAGGTCTCTTACATGTAGAATAAATGGCAGCTTTAGAAATCTAAAAGCATTAAGACACAGAAATCCTTTATTTTAAATGAACCCAGGTCATCAAATCACTGCCAGAGCAAAAGTCAGGGAAAGCAAAGGTCCGATTATCTTCAGTTCAAGTATTTATTATCTGACATGGGCAGAGCTCTGTGGTGATTCTAAGACATTTGGCCTGAACACTGCTCTGCTTGGCCTCTCTAGGCGGGAGAAGAAGCTTAGCACTCATTCATGCATTGGTTCCTGCTGAGACTACTAATAGGAGGGTTAACTGGTAATTTGCCTGCCAGGAAAATTTGGGCAAGAGTCAATTTGGCAAATGGACTGAGCCTCAAGCCACTTTGCATAAACTAATGGGTAATCATCATGGGGAAATTTGCCTCTGGTAATATACCAGTTAGAGGCAGTAACCCAGGTGGTTATTATTTGGGTTTTTACTTTTTATCTTGTGCATCATCTGGTGATACAGCTTCTGTTCTAATTTATTTTCAGTCATTTTATTCATACATAGTATAATTTCTAGCCTGGAAATAGAAAACATCTTTTAATTTGAGCAGAGCTTATAAAAGAAAAAAAGCAAAAATAACAACCAGGAAATTCAGAAGGGGGCATTTTTTTTCACCAGAGGAAAAACTCAAAGTAGTTCTGTGTATTAGATAGAGCTCCTTCTAGGTAGGGCTTCCCTGGTGGCTTTGCAGTAAGGAATCTGCCTGCAATGCAGGAGATGCCGGTTCTGTCCCTGGATTGAGAAGATCCCTTAGAAAAGGAAATGGCAAACCACTCCAGTATTCTTGCCTTGGACCTCCCTTGGACAGAGGAGCCTGGCAGGCTGTAGTCCATGGGGTCGTAAAAGAGTTGGATATGACCAAAGCGACTAAAAACGAAACAGAAACAACCTCTTAGGTGGCAGCTCAGCACAGTGAGGTCAGTTGCATAACAGTAGATGCATCAGGCAGAATGTGTAGTCACAAGCAGTTCCAGTATTCATGGAGTTCATCGGAAAGAGCATTTATTTGTTGGCTACCAGCATGGTAGAGCATGGCTGGGGGAACTCGGGGACCAGCTCTTAGCAGCCAGCATCTCTGATAAATGCTCACTGTAGATCTAATCTGCAGTGGCTGATCCTTCTACTGAGCTGGATACTGAAGCTGGCTGATACCAGACGCACCACTGCCATCACTGCTCTGGGTCTTGGGTGGTGCTTCCCCTAGCCCTGCTTCTTTGCGTCACTTGTTTCCTAATTGGTGCCTAAGAGTAGGTGCATTTGATTGGCCAAGCTCAGGCCACATGCGTTCTCCTTAGCTACAAGACCAGGAAAGCAACTATTGGCTGTATTTTAACTACCACAGGAGAGAACCATCAGTGCAAAGTTCCCCTGACATAGAAAGGAGTTTCAGCTGTTAGTCAACCAAAGAAATGATGAATGCACCAGAAAAGAGCAATGAAAACATGTTTTATTTCATATGCCTCTTTCTTCACATTGTAAATAATTGTAATTCATTTTGCTATTTGTACTCACTGTTTTCTGCTTCATGGTTATAACATACAAATATAATTTAATTTTACATTGTTTTCTAGACTTTTGTTCAAGGATAACATGGTAGAGAAACATCTAAAATAACATTTTTAGGAAGAGTATATCAGCTTCTTTGTACATGAGTGATTGTTTTCAACTCCTTCCTGAGTCTGTTTTTGTATAACTCATTATTACAGTTCAAAATGCATTTTGACTCCCCAGGGAGCACTGTAGAGCAAGCATTAAGGGGAGCTGGAGACTGAGATCTGCAGCTTTGAGCCAGGACATGTAGGGGAGAATAGTTTCCCTTATCCATGTCTTCTCTTGAAACTCTAGATCAAGAGGAAGGGGCAGATGAGAAGTGCAGAGCCTAACAGCCGACTGACTGGTTGTTACAGCTCCAATAAGGAAGAAAATCTCCTGCATCTTACTGTTGTGTACTTGTTTACCAGGACTGGGCAGCTGCCGGTGGGGGTGACCCTGTAGAAAAGAGGAAGAGGGTGCAGTGAGTGTTAAAAGATTTGAGGGAGCATTAAGAAATATGATTAGATGTCATAAAAGTGTTTTGTGATTGTGACAGACATGCAGTCTGCTTTCTCCTTTTACAAATGACCAGAATTGCTTTCCTCTCTCTTTTCCACTTCGAATTAGAACTAATTGCCTTTACATTGCTGCTCCGCTCCCTCCTACATAGTTTTCCCTTTCATTCTGGAAAAACAATTGTTTGGTGCCTCTTCATTCATGGCTCCCAGTCTGGGTACTATTCTTGGAGGAACCACCCACTTTCTCACTACCAGTGAAGCTGTGTTGGCTCTTCTAAGCTCTTCTATACAACTTGCTGCTTTTTTGCAAAAGGCTTTGGTGATACTCAGAGAAGGCAATGACACCCCACTCCAGTACTCTTGGCCTGGAAAATCCCATGGATGGAGGAGCCTGGTGGGCTGCAGTCCATGGGGTCACTAAGAGTCAGACACAACTGAGCAACTTCACTTTCACTTTTCACTTTCATGCATTGGAGGAGGAAATGGCAACCCACTCCAGGGTTCTTGCCTGGAGAATCCCAAGGATGGTGGAGCCTGATGGGCTGCCGTCTGTGGGGTTGCACAGAGTCGGACACGACTGAAGCGACTTAGTAGTAGTAGTAGTTGGTGATACTGCTCCATGCAAAATTTCCCCTGAGCCATTACTTGAAAGTGGTTGTGAGTAGATATAAATTGGACAGTAGTATAGCAGAATCAACTGGAACTCGGTAATCTTTATACACAAAGGGCATGGTTCCTTCATAATCACAATAGACTGCAGTTGAACTGGGGAGAAAGTCTGTTCCCAGCCCTAACCATCAGGTCCACAGACCCTGGATCACTGCTCAAAATTGTCCCAGATTTGGCCTTTGAGAGCCCTTTTAAGCTACTCCTTTTGATATATTCCCATAATTCCTATAGCACATTCTTATTACAAAAGGATTTTTTTTTTCTTACAGGCTATCATACACTTGTCTTATCCCAACCCCTGGGATTAGCTATTACATACAGGAGCTGTTATTTTCATTCCTTTCTAATGGAAAGTAGAAGTGAATCTAGAGCTAGGAAATTATGCATACTTATAATATTCATAAACATTTTATATACACACATATCTGTATCTTCATTTATCTATAGTGAGTTCATACTTACTGACACCTCTGATTTTAATCCAAAGGGTACATTCTTATCCTTTATTTAGAACTAGCTCTTCCAACAGTGAGAAAGCTGTCAGCTATTATACTTCACTATATTACTCATTTACTGCAGCCTAGAACCCACAGGGCTTCCCTGGTACCTTGGCTGGTAAAGAATACGACTTCAATGCAGGAGACCCTGGTTTGATTCCTGGGTCAGGAAGATCCCCTGGAGAAGGGATAGGCTACCCACTCCAGTATTCTTGGGCTTCTTTGGTGACTCAGATTGTAAAGAATCTGCCTACAATATGAGAGACCTGAGTTTGATCCCTGTGTTGGGGAGATGCCTTGAACGAGGGCATGGTAACCCACTTCAGTATTCTTGCCTAGAGAATACCCATGGACAGAGGAGCCTTAAGGGCTGCGGGTCCATGGGGTCACAAAAGGTCAGACACGACTGAGTGACTAAGCACAGCGCAACACAGAACACAGAATCCATAGCACTGTAAAAAAAGCAAAAATGCAAACCTGAAATTCACTATTGTTTATCCCCTTTAAAGAGATATTTACATTAAATCTCACTTTAAAGTAAAATTTGCATAAGTGCACAAATTGATGTTTTAAAAATGCATATACTTGTGTAACCTGTACCTCTTAAAAGATAGAAAATATTTCCATTACCACTGAAAGTTTCCTGGAGTATCTTCTCAATAATTATCTCCACCACTTCAAGCAGCCACTGAACACGCCTCTGATTTTTTTTTTTTTTTTATCGTGGATTAGTCTTATCTCTGTACTGCAACTTTAGGTAAAAAAGATGACTGCAATGAAATAATGAGCCTTTTGTGTACAAACTGTAAGTCTTTCAACTTTGTTTTTATTTATGAAAATTGTCTTGTCTGTTCTAGATTGTTTGCATTTCCATGAAAGTTTTCTTTGAAAGTTTTCAGGGATGAAATTTCATTGACCTTTAAATATGTTGAGAATTGACATCTTTAACAATATTGAGTCTTCCAATCCATGATTATAGTATTTCTCTTGATTTGTTGAGATCTTTGTGGTTTCTTTCAGCAGTGTTTTATTGTTTTTAGTTTAGTAGTATTAAATGTCTTTTGTTAGGCTTATTTCTAAATATTCGGTGCTATAATAAACGCATTATTTTTGACAAACATTTGTTGCTAGTGTGCAGGTACTCAATTGATTTTTGCATGTTGACATTGTATCCTGTGATCTTGCTAAACTTGCTTATTAGATTTAGCAGTTGTTGTGTATATTTTATATGATTTTGTAGGTAAATAAGCATGTTATCTGTGAATAAAACCCATTTTAATTCTTCCTTTCCAAATTGCCTACCTGCCTTCCCCTTCTCTTTTCCCCATCATTTCACTGACCAGAGCCCAGAACCATCAGAACAATGTTGATCAGAAGCAGTGAGTGAAGACTTCAAAGGCCTTTCCTTTCCTTAGGGAGAAAACAGGCTGTTTAATGGTTAAGTATGATGCTAGCTGTGCTTTTTTATAGATGTCTTTTATCTCATTGAGGTTTCATTCTATTCTTTATTGAGTAGTTTTTATCATGAATGGGTTTTGAATTTTGTAAAATGGTTTATCTGCATCTATGGCTGTGGTCATGATTTTTCTCTTTATTTTGTTAATGTGATGAATCTTACTAATTGCTTTTCAAATATTAAACCAATTTGGATTCCTGTAGTTAACTTCAGTGGGTAACCTTTTATCATTCTTTTTAAATATTACTGGATTCAGTTTGCCTGTATCTTGCTGCAGAGTTTTGTTTCTGTGTTCACGAGTGGTAATTTTTCTGTGAATTTTAAAATAATTCTTTTGGTATGAAAGTAATTCTGGATTCATAAAGGAAATTGGAAGTATTCCCTTCTCTTTTTTGAAAGAGTATATATAGGTTTGGTTTTGATGTTTGGTTGAAGTTACTAGTAAATCATATGAGTTGAGGGTTTTCTTTAGGGGAAAATTTTTATTTGTAAATTCAGTTTCTTTTGAAGATATAAAGCTATTCCATTCTTTTACTCCATCTTATGTCAGTTCTGAAAGTTGTATGCTTCAGAGGAATTTGATTTGTTGAATGTTTTGACACAAGGGTTTTCATCATTATCTTTTTAATGTTCATTTCATAGTGTTACCCCATCCTTTATTCCTGTTATTTGTGTTTTTTTATGTCTGTTTCTTAATCTGTTTTTTTTTCCTTTTTTTTAATTTAATTTTATTTTTAAACTTTACATAATTGTATTAGTTTTGCCAAATATCAAAATGAATCTGCCACAGATCTAAATGTGCTCCCCATCCTGTTTTTTAACAATGTTAATGATATTTTAGATTAAAACCAACTTTTGGCTTTGTAAATTTCTCTCTCGTTTGTTGTCTCTTGTATTTTCATTGATTTCTTACCTGTGCTATTTCTAACCTTTGTTATTTCTTTCTTTTCACTTTGTATTTTGTTCACTTTTCCTAACTTTCTAAGGTAACACTTAGATAATTAATTTGAGACAAACCTTTTTAAAAAAATTTTACTGAAATATAGTTGACTTACAATATTGTGTTTAATTTCTGCTCTATTAGCAAAGTAACTCAGTTATACAGTTATATTTTCATTTTCATATGCTTTTCCATTATGATTTTACCACAGGATATTGAATATAGTTCCTTGTGCTGTACAATAGGAATTTATCCATCCTATATATAATAATTTATATCTGCTGAGGCAATGCTCCCAGCCTCCTCTCCTCCCTCCTTGGCAAGCACAAGTCTGTCCTCTGTGTCTGTGAGTCTGTTTTTGGTTTGTAGATAAGTTCATTTGTGTCGTACTTTAGGTTCCACATGTGAGTGACAGCCTATTGTATGTCTTTTTCTTTCTGACTTCCTTAACTTAATGTGATGATCTGTAGGTCCATCCATCCATGTTGCTGCAAATAGCTGAGGCCTGGCGAGCTGCAATTCATGGGGTTGCAGAGAGTCGGACATGACTGAGCGACTGAACTGAACTGAATAATTAGCAGTAACAAGCATCTTTTCGTGTGCCTGTTAGACATCTGTATGTCTTCTTTGGGAGACAACTCTTCTAAAGCAATTATCAGTGTAATTTTCTGTGTATTTTCTGCTTTATCTGCCTTTGAGTACTCCTTTTGCACTACATCCAACAAACTTTGATATATTATTTTATTTTCAATTAGTTCAAATGTTTTCTAATTTCCCTTGTGATTTCTTCTTAAACTTCTGTACTATTTAGAAGTGTGTTTTAATTTTGAATTTTGGGGTGTTATTAATATCTTATTGTGATTTATAATTTAATTCTCCTGTGGTCAGAGAGTATATTCTGTAAGATTTTAGTCTTGTAATTTTTTGTTGGTTTTTAATAGTGCAACGAGTGTGTCATCTGTAGTCCTTGGGTGTTCTGTTCCATAGCATCAGTCAGGCCAGGTGTTTTCCATAGTATTATCCACAGCTACTATATTCCTGCTGATATTTCAATCTAGATCTTTAGCAAGATATGATTGTTATTAGAAATTTGTTTATTTCCGCCTTTACTTCTGTCCGATCTCGCTTCATGTATTTTAGAGAATGATTCAGCCATCATCTATAATGTAGTTTCTCTGTATGTAATGTGTGTTTTTCTCTGGCTGCTTCAAGGTTATTTGTTAGTTTTGTTTTCATTGGTTTTACTATGATGTCCTAGTTATGGTTTTCTTTATATTTATCCTGCTTTGGGATTTCTGAGCTTCCTGGATATATATATATATATATTTTTTTAAACCAAATTTGTGAATTTTGGCCATATTTTCTTTTAATATAGTTTTCTTCTATTTCTGGAAATCCAGTTCTGTGGAATTTAGACCACTTTATATTGTCCTACAGTGAGATGCTCTTCACTTTTTCAGTTCACTTTTATTGTTTCTCAAAATTGGATACTTTCTTTTGCTCTGTTTTCAAATCATTGGTTTTTTTCTGTGCTTTTTTAATTTTCCTCTTTCAAATCTTCTATTAAGCTCATTAAGACGTATTTTTCCATTTTAGATATTATTCTTTTATAGATTTTCCATTTGTTTCTAGTTTCCATTCCTATGCCAAGACTCCCATTTTGTTCCATCACCACGACCGTGTTTTCTTTGAAAATGGCTGCTTTAGGGTTCTTGTCTGCTAATTTCAGTAGAAGTCACCTTAAGCTCAGTTTCTATTTGAGTACATTTATCTTATGGATCACTTAAAACTTTTTTTGCATGTCCAATGATTTTTTAATGCATACTAGACATTGTGGATGGTGTGGTACAGAGACTGTGGAGTCTGTTATCTTCCAAAGAGTGTAAGTAGTTAACCTGATTAGATTCATAGTCTAAACTCTGACTTTTTGCAGTTGGCGATAGCTAAAATATTTGCTCATTTCTGTTAGTCGCTCAGTAGTAGCCTCTCTGATTAAGTGTGGACTCTCTCCTGTGCTTTCATGCTAAGTCATGTCCATCTCTTTGTGACCCTGTGGACTGTAGCAGCCAGGCTCCACTGTTCATTGGGTTCTCCAGACAAGAGTACTGGAGTAGGTTGCCATGCCCTCCTCCTGGGGATCTTCCTGGCCCAGGGATCAAGCCCGTGTCTCTTGCACCTCCTGCACTGGCAGCAGGTTCTTTACCAGTAGTGCCACCTGGGAAGCCTGGACTTTCTCATACAAACGTGTAACTCAAGAGTCTACCGGTGACACTGGTGAGGGTAGTTGCAGCAGCTTTCATTTCATCCTCTGGCTCCTCAGGCCAGCATCAGGGATGCTTTGTGCTTGAGCTCTTGTTGTCAGTGCTGTCAGGACAGGGAATAGCCCTCACCTGAAAAGCTGTCCATGGCACCCCACTCCAGTACTCTTGCCTGGAAAATCCCATGGACAGAGGAGCCTGGTAGGCTGCAGTCCATGGGGTCGCTAAGAGTCGGACACAACTGAGCGACTTCACTTTCACTTTTCACTTTCATGCATTGGAGAAGGAAATGGCAACCCACTCCAGTGTTCTTGCCTGGAGAATCCCAGGGACAGGGGAGCCTGGTGAGCTGCCGTCTATGCGGTTGCAGAGTCGGACACGACTGAAGCGACTTAGCAGCAGCAGCAGAAAAGCTGTCCAAGGGCAAATCTCATCCAGTGCTGTTGGTTTCTTTCTAACGGGAGGGTATACTCCTTTCCTATTTCTGTCAGTTTTATTGCTCTCCAGAGTCTTCAAACAGGTATTTTCTTAATATTGTTTCAAGGGTTTATCATTATTATCTGCATGAGTAGGTAGTCTAATAAAAGTTGTTTCACCATTACTGATAGTGAAACTTTCTCTGATGTACTTTGTATTGTTGTAATTACTGTCTGACTTATAAAGACATCATCTATGTGTTTAGTACAGTCCATTCTCTAGCTCCTTGTTTGCATATAAATGTCTTTTCACAGGGAAAACACTGAGCAAAACTGATGTTTTGAAATAGCACAAAGCTAACACTTTTTAGTGCCATACACAATGGTAAATACATGTGTTGCCTTGTTTAATCCTGTAATGTAGTCACTATTTTTCTTCTATTGTGCAGTTAAAAGAACCCTCCTTCAGAGGGAAAACTTACCAAGGTTACACAGCCAAGAAGGTGGGATTAGAACTTAGTATTGTACTTCTTGGCTTCCCAGGTAGCAAGTGGTAAAGAATCAGCCTGCCAATGAGAAGATACAAGAGATGCAAGTTCAGTCCCTGGGTCAGGAAGATCACCTGGAGTAGGAAATAGCAACCCACTCCAGTATTCTTGCCTGGAGATTTCCATGGACAGAGGAGCTTGGTGGGCTACAGCCCATGCAATCACAGAGAGTCAGACATGATTGAGCATGCACGCATGCTGTAATTACACTTCTTACTCTTTAAAACAGAAGAACTTTATTTTTGGGTCAGAATAGTCAAGGACATTTTTTAAATATAAAAATTATTTTTTGAGTTTTGGAGTACATTTATGTGCTTATTGGAAGGAGCAGATAGAGAGGGGGATGTTTAATGTTTATACAGAGCAGTGTGGTCACTAATGGAGCAAGTCAGAGGTGACAGGAATAATGAAGTTAATTGTTGAAGAAAGTCTGACCTTCAGCAGTTGGAAACATCTTTCCCTTAGAGTGAAAGGAAGGATGAATGGATTGATATGGCCATAAAAACGCTTAAGGGAGGAGACAGGATGTGCAGGGAATGAGTTAGTCTGAATGTTCTTGATCAAAGAGTCTGTTAGGGGAGACTGAGAGTCACTTAGTTGTCATTGGGTGAAGTATTGGGGAGAATGACAGAGGTTTAAATATCCCCTGAAATAGTAAATGGTAGAGGAAGCTAAACAGAGTTAGGTAGAGTGATTGATGATGGGGGCTCAGAACTCAATTGAGTTGGGAGCCATGTGTAGTAGGCACACCAATTATGTGATTTTCTCTGCGCTCTGCTATCTGTAGTGAGATTAGAAGACGCATGTTTGTCTGAGATAGGATTTATAAGGCACGAATGATGGAGGAACACAGATAAAAAGACTAACGGCTGCTCTTCTAGAAGTGTAGTTTTCTGTTTGGATACCTGAGATTAGTTGAGTTGATTAGATTAGAATCGAATCTTTAATTCGATTCTAAAATGTAAGAGATGGAAGTTGTTTCAAAAATAGAGTGAGATGACCCAGTATAGAAATACCATGGGCTGCATGTGTGGTGGGGTGAGGAAGACTTGAAACAGTTGGAGCCGTAAATGAATGCCAGGATCCTGACACTGATCCACTGGGCCACGTCAGGGAAATCACTGACTTGTCCTCCATTTGGCTCTTCTGTAAAGTGCAAGTGGCCCTTCAATTCTAGAAGACAATGTTTTTTTTTCCACATCGAGGTAGGTTATGAAAATCATATATTTTAAAAATACGATGAAAATTGACCTGATTTGTGCTTTTTTCCTACGTTGGTTGCTATAAGAATTTGGAAGGGGGAGTAATACAAAACCTATTGAATATTTTCTCTATACTTCTAACTTTCTGTGTGTCTTCCGTAGCAACTTACTTTAATGCATTTAGAAGAATTAAAAGTGCTTTAGCTATGAATAAGTTCAACTTTCTGTGAGGCACCCAGATGAATAAAATACAGGTATAAATCAAGTATAGGACAGCACTATTGTTCTTCAAATATTACCTAATCTACTTATGAAGTCAACCCCCAAATTTCATATACAATAGAGTGTATGTGTATGGACAAGTGTCTCTGATTATTCTTGGGGAATTATTTGGATTCCTGATCACCTCTTTATAGGACCTATTGCAGTGCTATTCAGTGACTTCTTCAAAGCCAGAAGGATCCCCAAATAAATGAATAATGCCTCTGACTGTCCACTGGGCAGTGAGCCATTCTTTGCTTTTGGTCTCATGTCTGACTAAGGGGGATGGAGGAGTGGATTTAATGGTGAGGAACAGGAACACATTCTCAACTGATGGATCATGCGAGCATTTCCTGTCTCTGTTATTGATTACTTAAAGCCAAGTTAAATAATTACTGTCTCTCTTGAGAGTATATTTGTGTTTAACCTCTGAGGATAGGTGAGTTCTTTCCATGTCTTTAATTGGGTAGATCTGCTTTTACCTTGATGATCTGTAAGCCCCTTTATGGACCACCATGAAGACATTGTCTCTAGTTGGGAAGACAAGGCATTGGACCCGCTTGGCTGCTGCAGCCCAGCTTGAGATGTATCCTTCACAAGCACTTCATGGCGCATTCCCTGGAGAGAAGTGAGAAACTTGGGTGAAGATGTTAGAATTGTATCTGTGTATCAGAAAGGCCCTCCCTCGGTTGTTTGGAAGATTGATGTTTCTATGAACTGTGTTAATTTCATTAATTCAGACATAGTAGCAAAGAAGACAGAGTCCCTGCCCTCATGAGTCCTGTTCTAGTTGGGGGTAGGCAGGTGCCAACCAAAGGGTGATTCACTAAAGGATGGAAAGGACTGTCTTCCACAGGGTGGTGAGGGCAGCCTCGCTGTGAGGGTGACAGTTGAGCAGAGGGCGGAAGGAGTAAAACAGCCAGGCTTTTGTGCCATTGGGTGTTTTGGTGCTTATTAGAAAAGCCCAGGTGGAGGTAAAAAGGTTTTTAAAATCTCCTTCTCTGTGCTGATCAACTAGGCAAATGTTGTTTTGAGAAGCCTAAATCCTAGGGTTTAAATCCTGCTCAATGAGCAGACAGACCCTCCTCCTGAAGGAAAAAGTGCTCTTCTTTCCAGGCAGATGCAGCCCCAGGCCTGGGCAGACAATGGTGAGAGCTGGATTTTGGTTCCTCTCACCCTTGCAGTACCCTAGTCCAGCATTCTTTCGTGGAGAATCCCATGGATGAGGAGCCTGAGGCCTACAGTCCCTGAGGTCACAGAGTCAGACATGACTGAGCATCTGAGCACCCTTGCAGCCGACCACCCTTGGGCAGTACACAAACTCCTCAGTGCAGGAGCCCTGTGTGATGGGTCATGGTGGAATTTCTATGCAGACAGACAAGACCAAAGACCCTGAGGCAGGATGACGTTCAGGAAACATCAGGGAGACCAGTGTCATGGGACCCAAGTGGGCAAAGGGGAACTGAAAGAGAGGAAGTCAGACTTGGGCTTCACTGATACTGATTATATTTTTTATTTGTTTGGTTGCACCACATGGCATTTGAGATCTTAGTTCCCCCACTACTGTTGGAACCTGTGCCTCCTGCAGTGCAAGCACAAAGTCCTAACCATTGGACAGCCAGGGAAGTCCCATGACTATATTTCTAATATTTCTTATATATGAGTTAAAATAACTTTCATATATGATTTTACATGACTTTTCCAGCAAATCCTCACTTGTAACCTCAAAGTAGATTGCCAAAAAAAAAAAAAGCTAAGTAATATGATTAGCAAGTATAGGAGTTTAGAATTTAACTGAAGTCCTCAGTGCTGTTTTCAGCACTTTTCATTTTACAGTGCCTCAAAGATTAGTAATTCTAAGGCATTAAACATTAAAAATAAAAAGTTCTCTACCAGAGTTCTGTTTTTACAGAAGCAGACCTTTCTGAACTATGTGTTGTGATTTGAAGCATCAAATTACCCTTCTCCTTTTCTATAGTTAACTTACATTAAAAATTTTTTCTGTTGCTATGATTGAGATGTTTTTTATAAAACCATTAACATCTATTTTATCATTTTAATGAGTCTCTAAAATATTATCCATCATCTCCCAACTCATTTCAGAAATCTCGCGCCTTAGCTAACCCAGACCATACAGTTGTTATAAAGTTTAATACAAATCTCTCCCCATCTTTGGCTGAAAAGAATCCTCTGCCTATTAATCAGGGTTGTCCTGTGCATTTCTTTCAGCTGGAGATGGAGAAGCTTCAGCTCCAAGCACTTGAGCAGGAGCACAAGAAGTTGGCTGCCCGCCTGGAGGAGGAGCGAGGCAAGAACAAGCACGTGGTCCTGATGCTGGTCAAGGAGTGCAAGCAGCTCTCCGGGAAAGTCCTAGAGGAGGCCCAGAAGCTGGAAGAGGTGATGGCCAAACTGGAAGAGGAGAAGAAAAAGACCAGCGCGTTAGAGGAGGAACTCGCCACGGAGAAACGAAGAAGCTCAGAAATGGAAGCTCAGATGGAAAAGCAGCTCTCGGAGTTTGACACCGAGCGGGAACAGCTTCGTGCCAAGCTGCACCGAGAAGAAGCACACACCACTGACCTCAAAGAGGAGATAGACAAGATGAAGAAGATGATCGAGCAGCTGAAAAGGGGAAATGACAGCAAACCCAGCCTCTCCCTCCCCCGGAAGACAAAAGATAGACGTTTGGTGTCCATATCTGTGGCAACAGAAGGCCCAATGACAAGATCTGTTGCGTGCCAGACAGACCTAGTGGTGGAGACTGCTGAGCCCCTGAAGAAGTTGCCTTTGACCGTGCCCGTAAAGCCTGCCACGGGGAGCCCCCTAGTCTCCGCCGGTGCCAAGGGGAATGCCTGCCCCAGTGCCGCCTCGGTCAGACCGGGTATCGAGAGGCAGGTTTCCCACGGTGACTTGATAGGCTCCTCTCTGCCCACTGTCCCACCTCCAACTGCAAACAGAATTGAGGAAAATGGACCGAGCACCGGCTCAACACCAGATTTAACCAGTAGCCCAAGCCCACTACCCAGTGCAGTTTCCCCGGCCTCCGGGTGCACACCCGCACCGCCTCCGCACAGTTTACATTCACCGAGTGCCAGCGCGCCTCTGCATCCGGGTCTGAACCCACGCATCCAAGCGGCTCGATTTCGATTTCAGGGCAGTAATGCTAATGACCCAGACCAAAATGGAAACACCACCCAAAGCCCTCCATCCAGAGAAGTCTCTCCTACAAGTCGTGACAACCTAGTGGCCAAACAGCTTGCTCGGAATACTGTGACCCAAGCACTGTCGAGATTTACAAGCCCCCCGGCGGGAGCACCCCCGAGACCTGGAGCGTCCCCCACGGGGGACGTTGGCACCTACCCCCCGGTTGGTCGAACCAGTTTAAAGACTCCTGGTGGGGCCCGAGTTGACAGAGGAAACCCTCCTCCCATCCCTCCAAAAAAGCCAGGGCTCTCCCAAACTCCTTCTCCACCGCACCCCCAACTCAAGGTTATCATGGATAGCAGCAGGGCCTCCAGCACAGGGATCAAAGCTGATAACAAAACTGTGGCTTCGCCTCCTTCCAGTTTGCCACAAGGGAACAGGGTAATAAATGAGGAGAATCTCTCTAAATCTTCCTCCCCTCAGCTGCCACCAAAACCATCCATAGATTTAACTGTGGCACCCGCAGGCTGTGCCGTTTCAGCCCTGGCCACATCTCAGGTGGGTGCCTGGCCTGCTGAAACCCCTGGACTGAACCAACCTGCATGTTCAGAAAGTTCCCTTGTCATTCCCACCACCACTGCCTTTCGCTCTTCCATAAACCCTGTTAGTGCCTCATCCCGTAGAGCAGGTGCCTCTGACAGCCTCCTGGTAACAGCATCAGGTAAAGGGATTGAAATGTTATATCCTTCTTTAAGAATGTGGCCTGTTCTCTCACTTGCCTTCATTTCCTTCACATTGCCTTAAAACTTTTTTTTTTTAATCTGATACTTTTTTTTTCTATTTCTTTCCCTTCTTTTTTTTTGTGTGTGATTTTCTTTGAAGGCTCCAGGGTATGGTGATTCATCTTGCTATATGAATTGCGGTTTTGTTATGCTGAGTGCTTTCTTCTTTTAAAAATAACCTGAAAGCAGTGGTTTGGAGCACACGGAGACCATTAATTTAGAGAAACTGAAGCATTTCCATGGGAGGAAAGACTCATCTTTCTTATAAAATATTTATCTCACAAGATTTCACTATTAGCCATCTCCAGACAGCATGTGTTCAATTCTACCCCTTCTGAGATGGCTTATTTGAAAGAACGCTTTCAGGTAGTTATTAACACTACAGTCTACTTTGGGTTATCAAATTGATTAGAGGCGTTCTGTAATTGGTATATTCTATGTTTTAATATCAGTTTGGTGTTGCCTTTTTTAACCTCAAAAATAGTGTGTGTGCTTATAAACCTCTATTCGAAGTTTACTTCAAAAGTTGTTTTACTTTGTTTAGCGCTAACGCTTAAGCACAGATGGGTGACATAGCACGTGGGCTGTATTGGAGGTTTCCATTGCAGATGTGGTTCATAAAGTCACTGAATCTGTGACTCTTGAACGAGTTGATAAAGAACTAGATTTTTCCCTTTTTGTTTTATAGTGCTAAAGGAAGCATTGCTTTTTATTGGCATTTCTGGAGAAGGCAATGGCACCCCACTCCAGTACTCTTGCCTGGAGAATCCCATGGACTGAGAAGCCTGGTGGGCTGCAGTCCATGGGGTCGCTAAGAGCCGGACCCGACTGAGCGACTTCCCTTTCACTTTTCACTTTCATGCATTGGAGAAGGAAATGGCAACCCACTCCAGTGTTCTTGTCTGGAGAATCCCAGGGACGGGGGAGCCTGTTGGGCTGCCGTCTATGGGGTCGCACAGAGTCGGACACGACTGAAGCGAATTAGCAGCAGCAGCAGCAGGTCTTCACTGACTAAAAGTGGCTCTAAAATAATGTTACAGTGCCAAAGTTTTGATGGAACTTTGCAGGGTCTCTCCTACCCCAGGATGTTGGTGCTTAGCAGAGGCTGTTGGATCTGAATGAGAGAGAACTTTTAAGAATTAAAGGAAGATTTGAGCCGTGTTTTTTTTAAGATTTAGGGAGAAGCATAGAAATAAGAAAAGAAGGTAGCACTGTACTTGCTAATTATCAGGTAGTGAGAGCAGTGTAACAAGACTGCTTGTTACAGTTATAAGCTGTCTCCTAAATAGTCAATTCCTTGAGATGTTAGGTTCATACATTAAGGGGCAAAATTGGAAATTGGAAATAGCATGGATTTGATGTTAGTTAGGTCTGCATTGGAATCTAGGCTCTGGCATTTACAGCTCTGTGTTTTGGGTGATTTTTCTTGAACTGAGCAAATTTTCTCATCCTTCATATGGAGCTTATGCTGTGCATATTGGGGAATGTGGCTGTTAGGATTTAATATCATAACATGCAAAGAATGTGGTATTGAGCTTAGAGCAGCATGACTGATGAATAAATAGAGGTACTATTACTGCTTGTATTTTGAAAATTTGCTTTAGAATTGACTTCAGTGTTGCTTTGTGATATCTTATTTTTTAATCCAAAATGGTACTATTGAACTGGATGGCCTTTCTCACGGCCCTTTTCCAGCAAGTTAAATCTACCCTCAAAGGAGGAATTTTTGCTACTATTCAGGAGCATCAGAGAATGTGCTGTATGGACCTAAGGTACTCACAGAACACAAGTTCCAAAAATGTCTGGAGCCCTGGCAGTGCTGTTGACGTAAATGCATGGACTGTAAAACACAAAACACTACCTGTGATATGTAAATTTTTTCACTTAAAAAAAAAAAAAAGCCATCTTTGCTTTGTACCCTGATGCTTTGCCAGTGGCTGCCTGGGTCATTACTGTGCTCCAGGGTTCAGCTCCTAGAACCCTTTGGTTTCAGTGGAAAAGCTTTAAAATCAGGATCCATGACTGAAGAATGTTTTGTCAGCAGCATGTAAGTTAACCTCTGGAGTCATAGAATTCTAGTCCATTATATATTCACCAAAATGACCTGTCTAGGATTTTGGATAAAAGAATCATAGCTCCTCTGAAAAAAAAAAAAAAAAGCCCTTGCTCGTGTGTAGAAAGCAAGAGAGAATAAATTGTAGAACCAAAGAAACAGCAGTCACAGAAGATCCATGAAACTGGTTCCTCATTTTCTCTTCTCTGATTTTGCAGTTCGACCACTGCAAGGTTACCTTTGGTGGCATAACAGCCTTCCATGTCATTTGATTAGAAGATGTAGTTTATTAGGAAAAAGGAGGCAGTGGAATTTGTTTAGGTATCAGCAAGCATTTGCCGAACATCCAGTCTACTAGGGGAGATAGAAATGTTATTATAGTTGCATAGTTGGGGTGTTTAACTCAGCTGTGGATGTAGGTCAACAGAAACTTTGTGAATAAGCTAGAAGATTTCAACTCTCTTTCCACTTAGATGCCCCCCTTTTGGCTGCCATGCCCATTGCAACTTGGGAAGCACCAGAGTGCCCTCCATCCTGCTTCTTAATCTGCCTCGCCTGGGTGAGCATGTACCTCTCCAAAGCATAGGCTCATTGAAGGGTTTTCATCTGGTCAACAGTTACTAGTGTCATTATGATCAGAGAGTAGGAAACGGGGACACATGCACCTCCCAAATACCTGGGGGATGTGTGCTCCAGGGTCAGTGGTGAAAAGAGCACTGGGCTGAGTGTAAAGAGGCAGTGTTAGTCCATTTCTGCTCCTTTCTAGGTATTACCCTAAAGGGCAGATTCTCTCTGAGTCATTAGTTTTTTCATCTAAAAATGAAAGCACTGAACCAAAAAAGTAATAATAGTTCCAAACCAAAAAGATGTGTTAAACTTGCCTGTTGAATTTTTCAAGTAGTAGTTCACTACCTCTCCCTTCTTGGAATTCTAGATCCCATTATCTTTGAAACCCTAAAAATCTACATTTCTACATCAGCTTATATCTATGATAAACAATTATGATTAAAGCACTGAAGAGAATTGCAATGACAAAGGATATCACTTTGATGAATTGTTTTGTACATTAACTCAGTTAGCCCTTTTAGAGCCAAATGTAAAATTTTTAAATAACACTTTATGGCCAAGTGTTAACAGTTTTATTATTTAAGTAAAATTTAAATAATTCAAAATTTTTAGAATTTAAAGTTCCAAACAGATTAGAACTTCTTGCTGCTCCTGAACTTGTCACACGGACACATTAATTGTTAGATGAACAGAAGCCTAAACCAAAAATCACTCCGGGCAACTGAGTTTCCATACCCTTGGAATTTTTTTTTTTTTTTCCTTTTTCTTAAAAAAGTTGTTTGATACATTTTATTTGATTTGGTTCAGATTTTTTTCCGTAGGTAAACATGCATTAAAAATATTCTTCTCCATGTTTGATTGGCTTAAAGACTAAGTCAGAAAATGAGATCCCTCTGAGCTATGAATGAGATTAACCTTCTCCACACTCTGAAGCTGATGCCGGAAGCTGTTCTCAACTCCTCTGCTATTGCACGTTCTGTCTGTTCCCTTCATCACTGCATGTTCTGCAAGATGCTCACTTGTACTAATGTTTGCATATGACACTGTAGCTGAATGACCTTTTTCTAGGGTCATTAAAGTAGCTATATGACTGCAGGTCTGTTCAGGCATTACTTAACCATTACTTAACCAGTCAACTAAATATTATAATTTTGATCATTGTGGGGAATTTCACATGAACAAAGTCTCATGGTGAAGTTTTATTTTTCCCATATTTATAACAGGATTTATTATAGTAATTTAAGCTTCCTGAGCCTGGAGAAAATTGGAAGTGGTAGTGGAGATAAAAAATGTACTTAAGAATACATTTAAGAATTTTTAACTTTAAGAATACTTGGTATTTATAAAGCAATTTTCATTTTTAAAGACTTTTTCAATATATTTAAAAGAAGAAAATAAGAGAATTGATATATATTCTTCTGGAGTCTTTATATTACAGAACTATAAGATTCTTGGGTGGTCTAAAGATTGAGAAAATTTTTGAATAAAATATTTTGTCTTTAAGATAGCTTAGCATTAGAAATCAGATTTCCCAGGAAATTATATCCATAATTGAATATTTCCATAAAAAAACAGTTAAAATATATTTATATTTTAATTGTCCCAAATGGCTAGAATCATCTGAAAAAAAAGAAAAATGAAAACAAAACTCAAAAGAATGGCAAACTATTTAATATGTACCTGTTCATATTCCTAAAAGGATATGGAGAACTGAGGACCGCCCCCACCCCCGGTTTGAGTTGGAGATACTGAGGGAGCGAGGGGACGGGGCTGGAGGTTGGGAGGAAGGAAGGTGGGGGAGCTGGACAAGCAAGAGTGTGGGGTGGTCCCTCCTGTTCACAGAGAAGCACATGCCAGTGCCCTCGGATTGCCTTTGTGCTTGCTTTGCAGTCCAGGTTTCATACCTGGGTATTTATAATTTCTCTGTTTATCATCCATTTCTAATAAGTACTGATTTAATTTTTGTGGGCTTGTTTTTTTGTTTGTTTTTAAGAAAATACAAAAGGTAAAATGTACCAGAGAGGAGCCTTCTTGTAAGTATGAAGTAAAAAATGTTACTTTTGTAAGAAGAGCTAATGAATATCAATGGGAAAATATCATAGAGTTTAGATAAATATCTAATTTTATGAGCATTTGAATTTTAATGTTATTATAGTCTGAGTAAAAGCAATAAATTACCCAGAGATCCAAATAATTGAAGATGTAATATCCAGTTTCTAATAAGCAGTCAGTTTCATTTGTAGAAACTGCTTTGGTGTTTTTCTGAAGAATTTTTAAAGTTCTGAGGAATACTTTGATATTCACCTATTTAATCTTTACTGAAATAATTTAAGGTCAGTAATTTAAGATTCAATGATAAGTTTATTATGTATTAATATAACACCCATGTACTCAGAATATTATCCTGGTACCGAGGTAGTAAAGATGCATAGTAAAGGTCTATCATTGTATCTTAACTACAGAGACTGTTACTAGACAGATGTAGAAAGTGTACCCCAGGAGTGAATATGTGCACACATACCCCCATATACACATCAACTTTACTTTCAGATTTTTGGGGCTTTACTTTCAGATTTTAAGGAAGAAGGAAAAATGACTTATTTTGAAAGTTAACTATATTTAAGCCTAAAATACACTAAATACCTATATATTACATTAAATAAACATTTTTACTTTACTGTTTTTACAGCCTTTTGATCAAGGAAGAATTCAGAAAATTTTCCATGCTATATGCAGCCGACTTCACACACTTAACAGATTCTCTTCTAAAGCTGCTAAATACTGATGAGAAATCCTAACTATGATAACTCTTATGACTTTTGTTAAAATTATATGGTAGAGTGTCCTGTTTTGTTAGCTGATTAAAAGTTTTTGGTACAAAATGTGAAGATGGCCAGATGATATAGTCTTCCTTTGTGTATTGAGTATTTGTGCTGGTATATTCTATGTATGTTGTGCTTCTATTAGTTCTTAATACTTAATAGTTGGCCGCCCACTATTTTTCCTCCCAAATAAGGGAATTCAAAGAATGTAAATATTCCTTCACGGTATTTGGTCCATCTCAATGGTTTATATAAAATTTATAAATTAAGTACCTTGGAAACGTTGTAGAAAAAAGGAAATTTTCTGTTTTTTAGAATTATTTCTGTCTTGTGCCTAAAGATATCTTTCAGTTAATAACAAAACTGAGAAAATCTGTACATAGTTTTAAAATTCAGTTTGTTTTGGAATCCTGAGGAGGAGCTCGAACTTTTAAAACAAGACAGCCTTCTTGTTTCCTGAAACCAATCACCACTTTAACACTTATCTGTACAAGACTGACAACTAAAAATAATTTGTCACTATGTATATTAATTTAACTAGCAACAGATATAAGATTGAAATAACAGTACAGATGTATGCTAAAGTAAATATTAACAGATTGGTCATATTAGAAACCACTTAATCCTCTAGGGGTACGTGTTCATGTGTCTGTGTGTGTGTAATTTGGAAAGGAATGGTTAATATCTGTCTCTTATCCTTGCTCCTACTCTCTAACTAGGGTCACTTTAACCCACAGGCTGGTCACCCTCCCTAACCCCTTTGCTAATGAGTGGTGGTCCTGCCCCCCTGGCTGGCAGGCCCACCCTTCTTCAGCAAGCTGCTGCCCAGGGAAATGTCACTTTATTATCAATGCTGCTTAATGAAGAAGGACTGGACATTAATTACTCCTGTGAAGATGGCCATTCTGCCTTGTATTCTGCTGCTAAGAATGGACATACAGGTAAAGATGGTACCTTCTTACTTCACTGTATCACCCTCTTGCAAAAGGATGACTAGTTAAAAGCACTGTAGCCATTATTATGAGCAAAATTATTATTTCACATTTTCTCTTCCAGGTGAAATAAAAAACTTTTTTTTTTACATGATTTAAAGTTTTATAAACGTTTAAAAATCCAGTTTGGACAGTTCAGTAACAATGTAAAATTTTGCAGCTAGCAAAAAGTTGTCTTTGTTTTATGCACAGTAAAATGTATTGTGTGCCTAGAAGTTTGGGGTCTAGTAACTGTAAAACACATTTTGAATAAAGCCCCCATCTGTGATCGCTTTGGCCAGGACAAAATAGCCCTAATTTGTCTCTTAGAAATGGCTGATGTCTGTGAAAGTAAAGCTGTAGGGCTTTAGCATATGCTGCAGTGAGGGAAAGTTTTAGTAGTTAGGAAAGATCATGGGTCTGAAATTGTTCTGTAGTTAGAACCAATTTATAGTTATTTGAATTTTTTAAGAGAACTGAGAGGTTGTGCAACTATACACGACATATTGATGAAGTTGGGGAATTAATCTTGTTCCTTAAAAAGCAAATCTTATAGTCAAATATACTAAAACTTAACAATAGTGCAAATAAAGACATGATCTGATGGCAAATGCAAAGTTAGATAGTAGGCATATATAAGCCATGTGATCCTTGGTGAATTCACATAATGTGGCTTTCTTGGAAGTTTCAGAGCTTCAGTGTGTTCCAGTGGGCTGCATAGAAGATTCTAGGGAACTACAGTATGAGAACTCATTATTTTAAAATTGTTTTGGAGTACTTCTTCCAAAGTACAGTAGGAATTTCCTCTAATATAGAGAAATGCAGTCTAGTAAATAACATGTGGAATGTAGGTCTAAGTGGTATTCATGCTTGAGTCTGGTGACTTTCTAGAGGTTCTCCTTAATATTCATTCAGGGAGTTAAGTCTAAGATGACCACAACATGAAAGCATTTTAATGATTAAATTAAACACCAGAAAGTAAGATTTAACTATTTAAATACCAAGAATGGTATTTCAGTTTAGTCAAAGAATTTTATTTTCCATCCAGTAACATTTTTTTCTGGGATTGTCTGATGGAAAAACCTGGTAAAACATTCTCTGACATACAACTCTCCTTCCACTCATCAGTCACTCTTCCCCCGGGCGCCCCCCAAAAATGAAAGAAACCTTGTCTTAGTTGATGAGTCTGGGGTATATGATCCTGGGGGAAAGAGGCTTCTTTTCCTTCATAATAGCCTGTGGAATCTTATATCGACCCTGAAAGAAATGTCAGATGAGCTGTGCATGAGAGAGGTCCCTTGGGGTTAGTATCTGTCTACAGCCTGTATAGAATTTGGCTCATGGTGAATCTAAGTGGGAAATTAAAATGGCTTTCTATTAAAATCCATAGACTGTGTGAGATTGCTGCTGAATGCAGAAGCCCAAGTCAATGCTGCTGATAAAAATGGCTTCACACCCTTGTGTGCTGCAGCTGCTCAGGGACATTTCAAGTAAGTGATGCTCTTAATCCCTTTTTTCCCCCCTCATGAAAAGAGCCTCTTTATGATTTGCACATATATTTTAGTTCTGGCTGAATGTGTAAACTAGTACTTAAGATCCTTTGGCAAGTAAATTCAACTAAACATCTTTGAGAATTTAAATGCAAAGGAGGATCCTAAATTTGCTCTTCTTAATAATAGATAGTTGTATATTGGGAAGTGAAGAAGAGGAATATGCTGTTTCCAAACCTCGTGTGAATGAACTTGCTTCCGAAGAGGAAGATTATTTTTAGCCTATCAACATAAAGTCATCCCTCCTGTCTGTGGGGGATTGGTTCCAGGACCACCCACAGATGCCACAATGCGAGAATACTCTGAGTCTGTTATATAAAATGCTGCAGTATTTACATATAATTTACGCACATCCCCCTGTACACTTTAAATCATCTCTGGTTACTTATAATACCTAATACAATGTAAATGCTATGTAAATAGCTGCGAGCATGTGGCAAATTCAGGTTTTGTTTTTTGTAACTTCCTAGGATTTTTTTTCCAAGTATTTTCCATCTGGGGTTGGTTGAACTCACAAATGTGAAACCTGCACATATGGACAGTCAACTGTGTATGTGGTTATGTAATGGATTGTTACACACTTCATTGTTCACTATTTTCCACCACCTCAACACACACACACGTTATTTATTATTATAAATTGTTCGAGTATGCACCTTGCTTTATCATTTTTAAAAAAAATTGAAGCAGGAACTTACATGCTTAAAGAAGTTAGAGCACAAAATCAAAAAGAGCCTGTAATTAGAATATACATAAGTTTAGCAGTGATTTCTTCAGTTGCTTAAATAAGTCAGTTGAATAGAGAGATAACTTTTTGTAATCAAGTGATATTTTCATAATATTGATAGAATATAGCTAAATTGCTTTCTTTGCCTGTGCTGAAA
Organism: Bos grunniens; assembly: GCF_055505025.1. Classification (NCBI taxonomy): domain Eukaryota; kingdom Metazoa; phylum Chordata; class Mammalia; order Artiodactyla; family Bovidae; genus Bos; species Bos grunniens. The sequence continues at coordinate 69,635,212 of NC_141168.1, read as the reverse complement.
TGGTAGTCTGCGGAGGATAAGAGCTGTTTTCAACTTTTATTATCCGAACAGAAATGTTTCATTAACAAACATTAATTAGCGTTAAGCAATTAACAAATCTCAGAATTCTTGACATAAGGTTTTTCAGTTTCACACTGCTGTCATTCTTTTGTAAATATGAATTTTTAAAAGTTCAAAATGCATCCTTAATATATGTATTACTTTTTTTCTGCATGTTGAACATATATCTCATCACTCTGAATTTATTATTGCTGATCAGAACTATTGATTTTGCTGCCGCCTTTTTGCATGTATTCTGAGTCCTCCAGGAAAGATTCTTCTTCTGGACTATCCTTTGCCTTTCCTGCCAGTAGGCAATCTGTAGGGCTACTTGCTTGGATAGTGTAGCAGTCATGGGAATGGAGGCACGGATGGATTTGCAAAAAGGGAGAACCCCGGGGAAAGGCAGGGAGGCTTGGTTAATTTAAATGTATATGAGATACACATCAATATGTAACTTATTTTTTCTAATATATAAACAAATCAAATGTTGCCAGAGGAAGCCAAGAGAAAGCCTGCCTCTGAGCAAAAACCCAAAGATGTTCATTGCTTCTTCATTGGGTTATGATTTATTCCTCTTTTCTAAATTTATTCTCATCTAATTTTGCAAACTGTAGTCAGTTCCTAAGTGCCATGAAGTCTTGAATTCACCTCATTGCTGTCCTTCCTGATTCTCGGGGCAATGTATTTCTGCTGAACTGTGTCTTTTTTCCTTGTAAACTAGCCCCATTGCAGGGGGGCAAAACAGCCTTTGCTGCCTTTTCTCCCCCAAATGGCCCTTTCCTCCGTCTCCCTGCCTTTTATAGTGGAGGCACATGGTGCCCTGCTGTCTGCGCTATTTATAATTATTTTCTCAAGTGAAAATCTCAGAATGACTCAGCAGCCTGACTCTTTTCCAGGTTCAAACTATTTTGAACCACAAATAATATATATGTCAAGCACAGTTAAACATATTCCAAGGACTCTACTTTTATAGGTTGTTTACAGAGAAGTGTCATAAACCAGGTATTCACCCTTGATCAAAGCTGTTGTTTTAAATTTTCATGGGAGTAATTAAAATATCTTCCAGCCTTCTTAAAATAGTATCTATATAATAAGACCAGTAATAATTGAGATTATATATATATAATAATTCATGTAATAAATAAAGATGCAGAATTCCTCTAGCAGTATTTGCTTTTTTTAATATCTTGGTCAGGTGGTACTTCAGACGTCAAACCGAGTTTGTATATAATTAATCATACTGTTGTGTTTAGGTGTGTAGAATTATTAATTGCATATGATGCTAATATTAATCATGCTGCTGATGGAGGACAGACACCTCTATACCTGGCCTGTAAAAATGGAAATAAAGAATGTATTAAACTCTTGTTGGAAGCTGGAACTGACCGAAGTGTAAAAACCAGAGTGAGTACCTGTATTTTGTATTTTGTCCTCTAATTACAATATATCTCCAAACTCTGCAGTTCAAAAAATAAAATAAGTTAAAATACAGGTTGCTTTGTTTTGTTTAAAGTTTTGTTTTGCTTTGAATATGTTGGATCCTCATGGTCTGACCTCTGTTTATCTGATTATTCAAAGCTTGTTAGTTAGCCTTTCTTTTTAGAGGTAGTCGGTGTAGTATCAGGGACTTGTAAGCCATTGACAAAGGTCAGCTGTCATTCATTGAGTTGTCGTCATCATCCACAGTAGTGCTCACTTGTAATGTGTATAAACAGGAAGCAGATTTGTGGCAGGACAGTGCCCATTGGCAGGACTTAGAGGAAGGTTATTTGTGCTCACTATTCCTCACAGAGCTGACTTTTGTTTTTGCTGAGATTATGCAGCGTCTCACAGAGTTCAAGGTCGTTGTTTAATTTGCCTCAGAACTTGAAGCACTGTGTGTGGAAGTCCAGTATGGAACCTAATAGGTTGAAGTAGCTTTGACTCCGTCCCACACAGTCCTGCTGCCTGCTGTACAGGGTGCACAGGTGAAGCCGGATTTAGAAATTGAAGAAATGTAGAGTCTGATTCACAAGAACAGTCCTTTGATACTACTTCTGCCTCAGCACACAAAAATGCATTTGAAACAAATTCCTCCATTCGCCCTCCCAAGTTGGCCTTTATCATCCTATCATGATAGACTTGAAGACCAAGAATCAGCCCTTCACACCCTGACATGAATTTCTTCAGTGGGGGCCCATCTAAGGGCTGGCAGGTTTATGGGACCCACTCTTCACTGGGCTCAGGAATTTTTTTCCTGCAGTTTCCCAGGAGGTTAAAAGTGTAATAATTACCACCCTATAGCATATTCATGATGAATGACAAGTGTAGACATCTTAATTGCCAAAGATTATCTGAACCTTGGATTTCTTCTGTTAATAGAGAATTAACTATACTGTGCATCCATTTCACAGGAATCACCCTTAAAATTTTCTAGGATAGAAAGGTATATTGTATATTTTAAGGTCACTCTTAGATACTGGATTTTCTTAAGTTTTCAAAAGTAAACTCACAAATAATAGTATAATAGGAATGTAATATAAGCTAGGTATAGACATTTTCCATTGAGTCCTAGGGCTAGAGCTTTTTTTCTTTACTTTCTATTTATTTTTTGAAAATCTGAGAAAATAGTCCAGTGTTACTCTTATTCATGTTGTTTTATATATTTAAGAAATCTGTGGTACTACACATACTTACGGAGGAGGCAGTGGCACCCCACTCCAGTACTCTTGCCTGGAGAATCCCATGGATGGAGGAGCCTGGTGGGCTGCAGTCCATGGGGTCGCTAAGAGTCAGACACGACTGAGCGACTTCAGTTTCACTTTTCACTTTCATGCATTGGAGAAGGAAATGGCAACCCACTCCAGTGTTCTTGCTTGGACAATCCCAGGGACGGGGGAGCCTGGTGGGCTTCCGTCTGTGGGGTCGCACAGAGTCGGACACGACTGAGGTGACTTAGCAGCAGCAGCAGCACACATACTTATTGTAAAATTCTACCTTATATATGAAAAAGGAATGAATTTTACATCAATATCTGAATGAAAAATAAGTAGTGCAACATAAGAATTGAAGTCACATCCTGTAAGTTAGAGAACACAGAAATCCATGCTCTCAAACTAATTGTCGATGAACTGAATGAAATCTTTAGAAGTACAGAGGCTCCAAAGTACAGAGATAAACAGCATAATTGATAAAGGACCTTAAGGGAATAATTAATTATTTCTCACAACTTTTAATAAGAAATCAAAGGGGAATGAAGGATTTTAAGTTTTTCTGAAATGATTACGTGGCCTTTGTAATATAAGGAAGGTCAAGAGCACTTACACTCTATTGCCTAATTAAGGCTGATTCCCAAGGAAAGGTATCCACAGCCCAACAAAGAACAAGCTATGAAACACTTTGCCTGCGTGGGATATTCCCAAGGACTATGTGATATTCCAGCTACTGCCAGCCATGGTCTTGCCTTAGCCAAGTTGATTCTGATGATGTGAAGTACAGAACCAGAGAAAAAGCCACAACATTCAGGAAGAGCTTTAGCAAATGATCAGATGACTCAGTCTAAATGTAGATTGTTACCATTTATTGTCTGTTTTCCTCTCTGTCTTCTACCCCATTATTTTTTTTTTGAAGTGTACTATCAATTCAATTCAGTCCAGTTCAGTCACTCAGTCGTGTCTGACTCTTTGTGACTCCATGGACTGCAGCTTGCCAGGCTTACCTGTCCATTACCAACTCCTGGAGCTTACTCAGACTCACATCCATCGAGTCGGTGATGCCATCCAACCATCTCATCCTCTGTCATCCCCTTCTCCTCCCACCTTCAGTCTTTCCCAGCATCAGGGTCTTTTCCAGTGAGTCAGTTCTTTGCATCAGGTAGCCAAAGTATTGGAGTTTCCAGCATCAGTCCTTCCAATGAATATTCAGGACGGATTTCCTTTAGGATGGACTGGTTTGATCTACTTGCAGACAAAGGGACTCTCAAGAGTCTTCTCCAGCACCACAGTTCAAAAGCATCAGTTCTATTCATTGGAAAAAATTTAGTGTAGCAGTATGAAATACCAAATGAAAAAAAAAATAGGCTAGAGGGAAAATAAAACCAAAATACGTATCACAGAAATAATCATCAATTCTTTTATGATAGTCTTAAAAATCTAATGAAGATGGATACCTGAGTAGAAGGCAGACATCTCTCTATATAAAAATGAGAGACTACAGAGGTTTGTGACATTGCACAGCAGACAGGGATCAAGACCATCCCCATGGAAAAGAAATGCAAAAAAGCAAAATGGCTGTCTGGGGAGGCCTTACAAATAGCTGTGAATAGAAGAGAAGCGAAAAGCAAAGGAGAAAAGGAAAGATACAAGCATCTGAATGCAGAGTTCCAAAGAACAGCAAGAAAAGAAAGCCTTCCTCAGTGATCAATGCAAAGAAATAGAGGAAAAGAACAGAATGGGAAAGACTAGGGATCTCTTCAAGAAAATTAGAGAGACCAAGGGAACATTTCATGCAAAGATGGGCTCAATAAAGGACAGAAATGGTATGGACCTAACAGAAGCAGAAGATGTTAAGAAGAGGTGGCAAGAATACAAAGAAGAACTGTACAAAAAAGATCTTCATGACCCAGATAATTACGATGGTGTGATCACTCACCTAGAGCCAGACATCCTGGAATGTGAAGTCAATTGGGCCTTAGAAAGCATCACTACGAACAAAGCTAGTGGAGGTGATGGAATTCCAGTTGAACTATTTCAAATCCTGAAAGATGATGCTGTGAAAGTGCTGCACTCAATATGCCAGCACATTTGGAAAACTCAGCAGTGGCCACAGGACTGGAAAAGGTCAGTTTTCATTCTAATCCCAAAGAAAGGTAATGCCAAAGAATGCTCAAACTACCACACAATTGCACTCATCTCACATGCTAGTAAAGTAATGCTCAAAATTCTCCAAGCCAGGCTTCAGCAATACGTGAACCGTGAACTTCCAGATGTTCAAGCTGGTTTTAGAAAAGGCAGAGGAACCAGAGATCAAATTGCCAATATCTGCTGGATCATGGAAAAAGCAAGAGAGTTCCAGAAAAACATCTATTTCTGCTTTATTGACTATGCCAAAGCCTTTGACTGTGTGGATCACAATCAACTGTGGAAAATTCTGAAAGAGATGGGGATATCAGACCTCTTGAGAAATCTGTATGCAGGTCAGGAAGCAACAGTTAGAAGTGGACATGGAACAACAGACTGGTTCCAAATAGAAAAAGGAGTATGTCAAGGCTGTATATTGTCACCCTGCTTATTTAACTTCTGTGCTGAGTACATCATGAGAAACCCTAGACTGGAAGAAACACAAGCTGGAATCAAGATTGCCGGGAGAAATATCAATAATCAAAAATCTCAGATATGCAGATGATATCACCCTTATGGCAGAAAGTGAAGAGGAACTAAAAAGCCTCTTGATGAAAGTGAAAGTGGAGAGTGAAAAAGTTGGCTTAAAGCTCAACATTCAGAAAACGAAGATCATGGCATGTGGTCCCATCACTTCATGGGAAATAGATGGGGAAACAGTTAAAACAGTGTCAGACTTTATTTTTTTGGGCTCCAAAATCACTGCAGATGGTGACTGCAGCCATGAAATTAAAAGACACTTACTCCTTGGAAGGAAAGTTATGACCAAACTAGATAGCATATTCAAAAGCAGAGACATTACTTTGCCAACAAAAGTCTGTCTAGTCAAGGCTATGGTTTTTCCAGTGGTCATGTATGGATGTGAGAGTTGGACTGTGAAAAAGGCTGAGCGCTGAAGAATTGATGCTTTTGAACTGTGGTGTTGGAGAAGACTCTTGAGAGTCCCTTGGACTACAAGGAGATCCAACCAGTCCATTCTGAAGGAGATCAGCCCTGGGATTTCTTTGGAGGGAATGATGCTGAAGCTGAAACTCCAGTACTTTGGCCACCTCATGCGAAGAGTTGACTCATTGGAAAAGACTCTGATGCTGGGAGGGAGTGGGGCAGAAGGAGAAGGGGACGACAGAGGATGAGATGGCTGGATGGCATCACTGACTCGATGGACGTGAGTCTGAGTGAACTCCGGGAGTTGGTGATGGACAGGGAGACCTGGCGTGCTGCGATTCATGGGGTTGCAAAGAGTTGGACATGACTGAGCGACTGAACTGAACTGAACAGAGGGGATCGAGATTTTCCTTAGAATAGAGTTTGTCAAACTTCAGTGCATCAGAGTTGCCCAGACGGCTGGTAAAACAGAATGCAGGGCCCCACCCCTTGAGATTTCTGATTCAGTAGTCTGGGATGAGGCTCAACAATTTACATTTCTAACAAGTTCACAGTTGGTGCTGATGGTGCTGATCAGGGAACCACACTTTGAGAACTGCTACCCTAAAAAAAAAAAATTCTGAGTCTGTTCTAACAACCAGCTAAGTGGATGATTGGGGCTTCAAAGTAATATGTTCTAGAGAATGGGCCCAATATTTTAGTTGGAACAGTTTCTAAGCTTGCATTTACCAGTGTCCATCTGCAATCCCAGAGAGGCCCATAGAGTCCGATAGATAAAGTTATTTGACTTTGTTTTTCCTTTATGTCTGCCTTTTCCATATTATCTAGAATCTTTCCTTCTGGAATCAGTGGCATAAAATTTTAAGATGACTAGAATTAGCACACTTCCCTATAAGTAGAGTTGGCTTATTATACTTGGATATAAATTTTTAAAAATGTGTATGCTGAAGTTCATTCTTTCATAATATTAAGTTGAGATTTTGTTTTACCATATATAATGCATATTTACCAGGCTGGGTATTACTAACTCACTCCAAATGGTTGAGTGTTAAGAAGAAACTCTTACAAAATAGCAGACATGAGTCAGAGCTATGGAAAAGGCACTAATTGACAGAGGTCTGAGAGAACCTAGCTCATCGATGATATTCAGGATTGGAATGCCTGCTTTTCCTGTCTCAGTGGTCCGTGGCCAAGAATATTTAGATGTGAACTTTAAATAACACTGCTCTCAACATTCATGTTGTAATCAACTCTTTCCCCCTGGTTGTTTTATTTTCAGGATGGCTGGACACCAATTCATGCAGCCGTGGACACTGGTAATGTGGACAGCCTCAAGCTTCTTATGTACCACAGAGCCCCAGCCCATGGAAACAAGTTGCAGGAGGAGCCCGGGTTGGCCATCTTAGACTTGGATCAAGAAGAAGAGCATCATGAAGGCACATCCAAGCCTGTTGTTCCTGCAGACCTCATCAACCACGCCGACAGTGAAGGCTGGACTGCTGCCCATATTGCTGCTTCAAAGGGTTTTAAGGTGTGTCTGGTAGCAGCTGGCCTCATTATACAGTTGTAATTTGGTGAGTGGCAAAGTTGGCTGCTGTTGGCTGAGTGTATTTTGCTTGACTAATTGGAGACTGAGCAGCACTATTTTTTGGAAATGATCAGCTTCCAGTAAGAACCAACTATATTTTTTGTCCAGCAGATATTTACCATCAAGTGTATATGAGATGTCATAAAAATCAGTTTGGAGTTTGTTAACAAATGTGGGAGTAATTCCAGACATTTTATCTCATTAAAATTAGGAAGAGAAATTGGATATTGATTGAGGCCTCAAGATTGTTTGAGTTAGTACCAAGGCCATGCAATAATTTTGAGGGAGAACCAGGATTCAGGTACACATGTTCTGTACTCTCAACTCCCTCACTATGCACTCCCTGTGCTGTCTCATGATTCATAAGAGAGAGTTCTAGATTTCACTCATTAGAGAAAGATTGTGATTATTAAAGAAATAACATGACATAGGAAGCCATCCATTCATGCTTCTTTTTCCATTTAAATCACTTTAGCAATATTGCTTTAACAATGAAAAGCTATCAGGAAGCTGAGTGGAAGGCATTATGGAAGCTAACATTTGTAGGAATCATTTATGTGATTAGGTAACTCCTAGTTCAGGGGCAGGAGTGCAAAATACAAGACAAGCATAGGATAAGAGAAGCACAGAAAATTTAAAACAAGGATAGTAGACATGTATTTGAAACAATACAAAAATGTAAATTCTTATTTTTTGCAAGACAGAATGCATGTATTTCAGGGAGCAGAGCTGTGGAATATTAGGCTCAGAAATGACTCATTCTGGAGGAGATAGAAATGATTTTGGCCTTGCAGGCTGGGTACATTTGTCACCCATCACTGGGAGAGGAGAGTAGTTCAGATGCAGGGAACAGTAGGAATGGTATGGAAGTAGAGAGGCTCCAGTTGAGCTATGAAGAGTGGTGAGAAGACAAGACTAGGAGTTTCATAGTATGGCACAGGCCTTCGGTGATGCACTGAGTTTTATTTACTAGACAGAGTAAAACTGTTGAAAAGTTTGTACAAAGGAACAAAAGAATCATCTCTATAGTTTAAATTGCTTGATTGAGCAATGACATTTAGAAGATTTGGGATTATGAGAACGTTGATGGCAGGGAGAGAGACTAGGTGAAAGATGATGAGACTGGTAGAAATCATGAGAGAGGTCACAGAGTAGAAATGTCCAAGAACTGCAGACAGATTAGACGCATTGAATGAATGGGATGAATAGAAGGATCATGGTTACTTTCCCAGAAAGAGGAAAGAAGAGGTGTTGTTGTGATCCAGCAGATAGAATGTGGGTTTAGGCATGCTGAATTTAATGCTGGGACGTGTTCATACAGATGGAGATATCTGGAAATAGCTAGAAATGTGCATTTGGAGCTCCTGGTTGGTAACTTCCTGTGTTATGATCTAGAGCAGAAGCTGTTCATCTTGGACTTGGGTGTTTTTGAAACAAGTGAGAAACAGGAATGAGTCAGTCCAGTGTGGAGGTATTGCTTGGTAGTAGTAGTTTACTCCCGATTATCCTTAAAAAAAAAAAAAAACCTACAGTAATTATATGAGCTTGATATTTGTGTATTGATTTGAATGGAATGCAATGACATTTGACATAAAAGTACTTGGAAGGCAAAGATGGGAAATATGAAAGGCTTAAATTTGAATAGGCATAAGTAATCTAGGACAGTGAATCTCATTTGATGGAGAAAATGTATGTTGCAGGGGTGGTTTTTTTACTTACCTCCCTCTTCTAGAAAATCTCAGAGTATAATGTGAAAGGTTACTGACAGTGGTAGGCTGTTCATACGCTCAACCTGAAGGCAAGAAAAAAAGAATATGAAACCTGAGCATCACTGAGAGGAGCTCTCCCTCCAGGTTGAGTAACCCTTTAGGGTGGGGGCTTATGGTGCCACTCAGCTCCTCCTTTATGAACTCCTCATTAGGCTTGGTGGTTTCATGGCTGAAGATGGTATCTTCATGGATTCCCAGGCCCTTGGCAACGTGGATGCTCTGTCAAGGGAAATAGAATTTCTCATGTCTAATATGACTCTTCCAATAGTCTCTTATTTTAAGAATTTAAGATAAATTTTGAATAAGAAGAGAGATTTTAGAAAGTAAGCGTGGCTGACAACATTGACACACTGCAAAGAAAAATAATAGATTAAAATAACAGGCTTTTTTTTTTTTTTTGCCCTGGAGTAGATACTTTGTCTTCCAGGCTTACTTCTTCATTACAATTAGGACATTTAAACTATGGAACTTCCCTGGTGGCTCAGAGGTTAAAGCGTCTGCCTCCAATGCGGGAGACCCGGGTTCGATTCCTGGGTTGGGAAGATCCCCTGGAGAAGGAAATGGTAACCCACTCCAGTACTCTTGCCTGGAGAATCCCATGGACGGAGAAGCCTGGTAGGCTACGGTCCACGGGGTCGCAAAGAGTCAGACACGACTGAACGACTTCACTTCACTTCAAACTATGGAGAGATGAATAGACATTGGGAATGAAGACCAGATTGCCTGGTTTCATTACTCTTCACACGATACCACTCAGCCTGCCTTCCTAGTCATGGGTATTGGAAGATACTTTTGCATCCTTGCCTAATACAGTGTTTATATCGTGGCTGAGATAGTTGTCCAGAGAGGTAATCTATTCACAACTAAGTTGCTAAGAGTAGTTTTCAGAAAAAATACATTACAATCCTGAGTTAATCATTGTGTGGGTGAAGAGATTCTACACTGACCACAGTAGGGCTTAAAAGATGTATGTTTTTTTTTTTTCTACCATAGCATACATGTGTCCGATCTACATAAGGTAGTAGCGCATTGTTACCCAAGAATATCACTTCAGTTTCCACATGTTTCTCAACTGACAAACGTGGGATTTTGGAGCTTGAAGACACATAGCTCATCTATTCCAACCCCCTTGCCTTGCAGATGAAAAAGTTTCAGTTTTGGGAAATCGCATAACTAATTCCCCAAAGTCAATTCATAGAAGATCAGGTTCCTCAGTCAGTCCTTTTTCCACTTAGTTCTTGGTCTTTTTCCCAATGACTAAGCAATGTATAATCACCATTTGGTCTTTGGTAACCAGTGTAGCTCTCTCTAAAGCTGGTCTGTGACTACTGCACGGCCGAACTCGTCACTGAGGATAAACTTGTTTTCATCACTCAGTGTGCGTAGATAGAAGAATTTCTTAGTGAAACTCTGTGTTCTGTCATGAGAACTTTGACACATCAAGTTCCTGCAGCAGAAATAGATTAGGGAGAGTATCTGGATTTGAGCATCTGGTTGTCAAAGCTCTCATACAACAGATTCTTAATTTGAGGGACTCTGCATGTTGTAAGTCCAGGAGTAGATTATAACTCTAGCTTACATATTGCCAAAGGCGGAAGCTACCTATCACTCCTGTTCTTACTCAGTCTTTCTGGGTTGTTTAACATGTTGATTCTAATGCAGACCTCTCCTTGGCTTCCACAACACTGCCCCTTCCTTGCTTCCCTTCTGAATTTGATGATCAGGCTTTTTCTTTGTTTTTTTTTCTGTTTTTTCTTTTTTAACCCTAGGAAACTCCCAAGCCATCCTAGCTGCCTAGTCCTATTTTTAAGAATTTATCCAGTCTTTCAACTTCAACTGTGGCTTCTACAATAACTATTCCCAAGCCCAGATCTCCCACCTGGCTTTTTACCTGCTTTCCAGTCATTTATTTTCCACCGTCCTAGAGGTCATCCCTAAGCAGGCCCGTGGTCCTCTGGTCAGGCAGTGGTCCTCTTGTTGCCATCTTTATGCTGTTCTCGCATTGTTCTGGGATTGTAGACTGACTGATGCCTTTTTAGCTCTTAACCAGGTGAATCCCAGGCATTTCCTCCCACATTCTAGCATCCGCCCTAACTGGATGGTCTGCATGAGGTGTGTATCTTAAGTGCAGAGGCCCACATAGAGCCCTACAATGTAGATTTTCTCTCCCTAGGTCATGCCTACAAAGAAGAAAAAAAATGATAGGAGTCCTTAAAATTCTTTCTTGTCACAGAGAGTTGGGTACCTGGCTAGAAAAGACAAAGACAGGATAATTTGTGAGGTTGGACCAAATCTTTGGGACTAGATGCTAATCATGGTAAATAGAAATCCAGTCTTTGGAGTCTTTTATTTTTTGTGCTTTTGATTCTCCTTGACTATTTTCCTCTTAATTTTTATAAGATTATTTTTGAAAAGGCCAGATTGACTCAACTGTGTGTAGACAAAGGAAAGGCTCTTTTTTAAAACCTCATTCCAGAATGTCCAGTGCAGAGCGTTGCACACTTGCTTAATTTAACCACCAGTGACTCACTGACAGGATCTTAAAGGATTCTCACATAAACTTGGCCAACCAGAGTTGTGCTCCCACCCCTCACTGAAGAGCTGCACTTTCCAGTGTTTTCCAGTATTTTCCACTTGCACCTTTCATGGATCTAATTTGACCCTTTTTCTCCTCTCACTCTATACTTTCCCCCTTGAATGATCTTACTGGTCCCCAGAATATAATCTGTAGAGGTTCCAAAATCTTCTCTCTAGCCACTTATTCATGTCGTCAGTCCTTTCAGGAAGATCCTGTGTAGGAAGCCCACGATTTACAGGGCATCTCCTTGATAGCCCAGTTGGCCCAATACAGCCCTTGTGGATGCCCATCATCCCAATGGAACCATTAACAGTGCCCCCTTTTACTCCTAAAAGTGTCTTAGTTCAGACAGATGTACGGTAACCCTATCGATGGCCATTGCTATCTATCTATAGTGGTGATGGTGGTGTTTAGTCACTCAGTTGTGTCCAGCTCTTTGTGACCCCATGGACTGTAGCCTGCCAGGCTCCTCTGTCCATGGGATTTCCCAGGCAAGAATATTGGAGTGGGTTGCCATTTCCTTCTCCAGGGGATCTTCCTGACCAGGGATCGAACCCATATCTCCTGCAAATCTCATGCATTGCAGGTTGCTTCTTTACTGCTGAGCCATCCAGGAAGCCCTACTGATGACCATATTCGCATTTATTTCCACCAAACAGCTCCATGAGGATGTGTCCCCAGACTTCTGTGTTTATAGTGCATCTCTGTTCCTCCTCTCTTAATCCAGTAACATCATCTGACATTTGTGTCTCTTGCTCCATCTTCCTAAGTTACTGAGTTCAAATGATGGATACAATTCTAGATTTTATTCCTTTATAAATGAGTGCATGAACAAAGAGGAGGCTTTGTTTTTAAACACATTCCAGGATGTCCCTCGGGGAGCCCTCATCACAGGCTGTCTGAACTTGCATAGGCTGCTGTGGTCTCCCCATCTCCAGTCTCACCACCTCCTTTATGCTGCTTTGAGAGGGACCTTTCTAGTTGGTCGTGTATTTTACCCCTCATCTTTCCAAGGATAACTGATCTTTCTGTCACTTCGAGGATGAGTGCCAGCCCTGTACGTGACAGTCAGGTCCCTTCCAGCTCTGGCCTCAGCCTCTTTGCACCAGCACACTCCTGGCTCCTTCTCCCCTGTGCTTTCTGCTCGAATCCTGCAGACATCCTGTGCTGTCTCCTCTCCCTGCCTTTGCATCTGCTGTTCCCATTACCCCAAATGGCCCCTTCTGTCCTGACCCCTCCCTGCCTGGAAAACATCTCAGCTTAGGTCTTGGCTTCCAGGAGTTCATTGCTCCCAGGGTACCTCTTCACACTTCACTTAGGGAGCTTGTTCTTTACTGGAATTATTTATATACCCGCTTCCCTTTCCACTGCCTCCAAAAAAATCACTTTCATCATTGTATATATTGTGCTCAGCAGCCTCTGGCCCACAGGTACTAAACGTTTGTTGAATCAAGGAGTAAATGAGTAAATTTTATGACAGTTCTCTCTTAACCGGTCTCCTTCCTGTCACTTTGTTTTTCAGTATGTCTTCCAAACTCACTAGTTGGTTTTCAGAACTGAGTTGATCACGGCACTTGTCTACCCAGACGTATCCTTCTGTCTCCTGCAAAGAGTCGTGCTCCCTCACCCTCAGCCCTTCCTGGCTAACTCCAGCCACCTTCGTCTCCCCCCTAAACCTCTGCTTCCTCAGCTGTTGTTACCCATCGTGTTGTTTCTCCATCTCCCCTGCTCTGCCCAGCAGTGGGCACAGCCACATCCCAAGGTTGTTCCTGACGTGGGTGCTGGACCTCACCTGTGCATTTGCGGACTGAATTCCCTCCCACTCCCTCTGCCCAAGCTCAGTGTCTCAGGTTTCCTGCCCTGAGCTGGATCTTATCTCTAGCTCTTTGGACGTGAGTGTTCTTCTTAGTCTACCTGGCACTGGTACCTTTCTTCTCAGCTCTTAAAGGCCACTGACAGAGGTGGTTCATTGACCCTAAACATCCCTTCTCCCCTCTTCTACAATAACAAACCTCTCAGAGTTCAGCCCCAAATAAAGACTACATTTTCCAGCTTCCTGGAAGATGACCATGGCTGCCTACCTAAGTTCTGGCAATTGGGATGTGAATGAAAATAGAAGCCAAAACCAAAGCCCACTGCCTTTTAAAGTTTCTGCTTGCTAGAGACATGTATCTGTGTTGTGGTTAATAGCACTTTAACTTAGACTTAGTCATCTGGACTACTTGCTCTACATCCCTTGGAATAGTCTACCCAGTTTAGGTCCCCTGAGAATCCGTGTCCAGAAACAGTAGTTGGCATCACAGCATTTGTTCTCTTCGCTCAGATCCCACCCATCAGTGAGAGAGCTTAGATGTTTTTCTCTACCTTTCCCGCTTCTTCTTCTGCTGAGTAAAACTTTGCCCCTCACGTCCATAGGCCCCCTTTCCTGCATGTTTTCCTCATGACTCTTGACAACATGTCATGTTTCTGCCGGAGAAACAGAACTGTTACCTTATTCATCGTCACAACCCTGGGGTCTTGACACAGCTCCTGGCATGCAGGTGCTTAGTTCCTATTTCATAACGTTGTGAGGTTTGATGAGCACTAAATACATGTGCAGTCTTGTAACGGTGCCTGGCGCTTAGTATGTGCTTGAATAGTTTTTGTAGCTGCTGTTGTTAAGTGTCGGTTAGGTAAAGTTCTCATCTTCTTTGTGTTCCCCATGGAGCTCAGCAGAGTGCTGGGAAACTCACAGTTGTGCCCCCATTTGGATATGCCTTATCCTGCTGTTTTTCTGACATTCTGTGCTTCCTTATAGAGAAAGCCACTGCTTAGATTATTGCCTACTGATCTGCCTGACTATAATAATTATACACAACCCACCTTATAGGTGGACTTGAATCTTGCAAATTTTGGTTGCATATTTTATCATTTCTGTTTCTAATTTGAACTAACATCACCTAGAATTGTGACATTTGTTGATGTGCTATAATTCCTCACCACTTACTTGAATACTTGGGCTGTTTTCTAATTAGTGATGATTATGTTGATTGTAACAAATACAGCAAGCTAATAAATATTGAGAGTGTTCTATGTGCCAAGAATATAAATTACTAGCTTTTCATTTAAATCACCTAACAACCTTTTGAAATATATGAGACACAGATAAGGAAACTGAAGCAGAAAAATGTTAAATGATTTACCAAAAGTCAGATAAAAATCATTTATATTGGCAGGATAAGACACCAGGTCTGTTTTACCTCTAACCTGTTTTTGCTACAAGTACTAACTTGTGTAATAAATGTATTATTTCTGTCTCTTATCATCTGAGAATTCATGAAGTTTAGTGCTCAGATTTCATTCTGCTTGAATCTTTCATTTGAGTCAATTTCATTAACTCTCATGCATTTACTGATGTTGTACAAATTAGTAATATCAATGGGATAAAAACTATTATTTATTTATTTGGTTTAGTTTTTAGTTCATTTCTTAGCTTAGTGATTTTTTAAAACTTGAACCCCAGATCTATGAAAGCCAGACTTGATTGTTAGAGGAGATTCTTCCAGCCTCGACAGCAGCAGTGATAAACGCTGTCAGTTAATCCCTTTGCAGGCAAACAGATTTTCTTTATTCAAAGGTCCTCTGGCTCAGCTCCTCCATTTTGCAGGTACCGAGGCCTTGTCTCCCATCCCCTCAAGCATCCGAAAAGAGCCCCTATATTAAATCAGCACTGGCTTCCTTTTCATATTTCACTTACTTGGTGATCTCAGCTTACTCTTTTTCTTTCTGACCCTTATGCATTCCTTGTATTTCCTCGTGGACTATGATTGCATTTAAAATATGTTTAGGAGGCAATAGGAAGCAACTGGAACTCAGATATACTCCTGGTGGGAGTGGAGTTTGGTATAGCCACTTTTAAAAGCTCTTTGCAGTATACACAGATACAGAACGTGTGCATACCCTGTGCCCCAGCAGACCGACTCTGTATGTATACCCAATAGAAATGTGTACCTGTGTCTGCCAAAGGACACGTATCAGAATGTCCATAGTAGAACCCAGATGCCCACCAACAAGAGTAGAGATGAACTGTGGTATATCCATGTGATACACAGTAATTTTAAAATAGGATGAATTGAATTATAACTATTCCTAATACATGTATGAATTTTATAGTATTATGGTGATTGAAAAGAAGCCAGATATAAAAGTGTACCTGTAATATGGTTCCATTTATATAAAACTCTTAAAACAGGCTAAGTGGACTTCCCATCTTAGAAATCATAATAGTAGCTGCCTTTGTGAGGAGAAAGGAAGGATTAGTGGTTGAGATGGAACATTAAGGGGGCTTCCAGAATACTCCTCCCACAAGTATGTTCACTTTGTGGTAATTCTGCAAGCTTCACACTTATTTATGTACTTTTCTACATAGATATTATGTATGTATTTTCCTTACATCAGTAAGGAAAACATGTTTTATAAAACACACAAAAAAGTATCTTACAGCAAGATTAGGGAAAGCTGTTCAGACTCCTAGTTTACTGTGTTGTCAAAAGTGAAAGTCTGCCCAAAGCCTGTGTGTGTGTGTGTGTGTGTGTGTGTAAGTGTGTGTGTACGTGTAGGGAAGTGATGAAAAGAACAGTGCTTGTTTTGGTTGTTAGTTCCTTTTCATGGTTTCTGGTTTATTCCATTTTGTGCTTACTTTGATGGGAAATCAGGAGACAAATCAGGAAGTAATAGAAGTTGAAATAGCAGAGCTCCTTGATAAATATCCCAATGTAGTATCCTGCCATGCACTTACTTGAAAATGTTTGCATATATATATATTGTCTGTCTACCACTTTGAATCGAAAAACTTTGGAAAACCAAGACCTTTCACCTCAAAGGCTAGTGATACCTTTTGAGTGGAGACTCCCTGGAGCAATACAGAAGAAACTTAAAAAGCAAGGGCACGTAACTTCCATGTCTATTGAGAGTGTTTTTCTAAAACCTCAGTCAATATGGTATTTACATATAATTTTCAAATAAAAAATAAGACAACATAAGATCCAAAATATATTTGTGGTTACAAGGACTCTGGGACAGAATTTGAACTCTGCACTTTTATGACCAGGAAGACAATACCTGGTCTAGAAGACAATGCTGGGCATTCGGTTGTAGCAGAAGTCTTTTTGTATTTCCAGATTACCATAAAAGGATACTGTCTGCCCAAGTCTTTTTTCCTTAATGGCACTCTGCAAACTGAGTGATTAGTAAGCCAGTTTTTCTCTTGGAACCTAAGAGGCTGTTCTAAGAGCAACAGTGTTTTGATCCTGTGAATCACATGTAAATGAAGCCCTCTTTGCTTTTTACTTGGAGACAGTGTTTAGATTAATCTGTATATTTGGGTTGTTGGAAAAGAAATAAGCTTTCTGATCGAGAATTCCTGATTGGCTTGCCACAGGTCGCTGAATCTTCCCTTGAAGTTTTCACTTGAGTTGATTCATTTGGACAGGAGGTAATGGAGTTCTTGTCTTCACAGAACTGCCTAGAAGTCTTGTGTAGGCACGGAGGGCTGGAGCCGGAAAGAAGAGATAAGTGTAATCGGACCGCACACGATGTTGCTACTGATGACTGCAAGCACCTGCTGGAGAATCTGAGTGAGTGCCTGTGCAGCTGCGCGGCTTGTCCTGCATCCACAATGCAGGGGCCTCTGGGACTGTGGGGAAGATGCTGATGCAGCTTCAGTTTTCTCATTCTCTTCTTAACTTCCATTCAACACTAGCTGCTATAGAAACACTGATTATAAATGGGATACTTTTATTTTTCCATGTAGAATGGCTTTTTACAGAATTACTGAAACAGTGCTAGCTCTTTCTAGTCTTTGACCTTGGACAATATTTAATAATCATTGCTTTTTTTCTTCTGACTTAGATTATCTTTCTAGACATGAGACTGGGAAGGTACAAAAAAAAAAAAATCATGGCCAACTAGTTTGCTATTAGCTGTCTGTGTGAATGTAGGCAGGTCAGTTATCTCTCAATATCTGGTTGCCTGCCTGTCTAGGAAGATAACCTTTTGATTCCATTCTAGCTCTGAGAGTATATGCTTCTCAGCACATGCTGTGAAAGTTTCACTTGCGGGTGTGTGAATATGGAGTTCTCAGTTCATTTCAGTCGCTCAATTGTGTCCAACTCTTTGTGACCCCATGAACTGTAGCATTCCATGCATCCCTGTCCATCACCAACTCCCGGAGTCCACCCAAACTCATGTCCATTGAGTCGGTGATGCCATCCAACCATCTCATCCTCTGTCGTCCCCTTCTCCTCCTGCCCTCAATCTTTCCCAACATCAGGGTCTTTTCAAATGAGTCAGCTCTTCCCATCAGGTGGCCAAAGTATTGGAGTTTCAGCTTCAACATCAGTCCTTCCAGTGAACACCCAGGACTGACCTCCTTTAGGATGGACTGGTTGGATTGCCTTGTAGTCCAAGGGACTCTCAAGAGTCTTCTCCAACACCACAGTTCAAAAGCATCAATACTTCATCGCTCAGCTTTCTTTATACTCCAACTCTCACATCCATACATGACTATTGGAAAAACCATAGCCTTGACTAGACAGACCTTTGTTGGCAAAGTAATGTCTCTGCTTTTGAATATGCTATCTAGGTTGGTCATAACTTTCCTTCCAAGGAGGAAGCGTCTTTTAATTTCATGGCTGCAGTCACCATCTGCAGTGATTTTGGAGCCCCCCAAAAAATAAAGTCAGCCACTGTTTCCACTGTTTCCCCATCTATTTGCCATGAAGTGACGGGACCGGGTGCCATCTTAGTTTTCTGAATGTTGAGTTTAAAGCCAACTTTTTCACTCTCCTCTTTCACTTTCATCAGGAGGCTTTTTTTTTTTGCATCCAAGTACTGCATTTCAGACTCTTTTGTTGACCATGATGGTGACTCCATTTCCTCTAAGGGATTCCTGCCCACAGTAGTAGATATAATGGTCATCTGAGTTAAATTCACCCATTCCAGTCCATTTTAGTTCGCTGATTCCTAGAATGTCAACGTTCACTCTTGCCACCTCCTGTTTGACCACTTCCAGTTTGCTCTTGATTCATGGACCTAACATTCTAGGTTCCTATGCAGTAATGCTCTTTACAGCATTGTACCTTGCTTCTCTCACCAGTCATATCCACAACTGGGTGTTGTTTTTGCTTTGGCTCCATCCCTTCATTCTTTCTGAAGTTATTTCTCCACTGATCTTCAGTAGCATATTGGGCACCTACCAACCTGGAGTGCTAGATCAAATGAAATAGTCCGACCTCTTATGTCAGGATGATCACTCACCCCATCCGGTCAGCCAGCCCTCTCAGTAGTTGGTCTTGAGCTTACATTCTAACACTGAGACAGAAAATGAACAATAAACATAAGAAATGATTCATTATATAGTATGTGAGATGATAATATGTGCTACATAAAAGACCAAGAGGGATGGGGAGTGAGAGGGTAGGTTTCAATTTTTAAAATGATAGGCAGGTAGCCTCACCACTAAGACATCTGAGCAAACACTTGGAGGTGAGGAAGGGGTAGCTCTGAGACTCTCTCAGGTAAGAACTTTCCAGGCAGAGTGTCAAGTGGACTGATGCCCTAACAAGTAGGAGCCTATCTGTGTGTTTGAGGAATGGCACTCAGGGCTGAATGACCAGGTTGGAATGAGTGAGGGAAGGAAATAGGAAGACAGGTCAAAGAATTTACAGGAGGGCAGGAGGGTGGAGCCATTTTGGGGACTTAAGGTAGCTATTTCAGTGTTTGAGCATAGGAGTGATGGGACCTGGTGTACATTTTTTTTTTTAAGAATTTCTGTCCTTTTTTAAATTTAGGAACATTATAAGCAATCCTACCCTATTAAAAAAGATATTTGTTAGCTATTTCATGATAGAATTTGCTTTTATTGACTTAGACATAAATGAGCTTCTAACTAATACAACATTGTAAACCAACTGTATTCCAAAAAAATTGCTTAAATAGTTACTAAGAAAAGATAAAATCAAAGGAATCTCATAATAATTGTAAAAGCGAATCCTGGCAATGTCCCTAATAAGAATGGTGTACATTATAATGGTGTCTCTAACTGCTTTGTCAACCATCAACTAGGAAGTCACAGGCCTAATGTAGCCAATAATGACGTCTCAGTTCAGGATTGTAGTAGATAAGGACATGTGGGTTCTGGATATAGCTAAGGATAAGCCAACAGAACTTCCTAATCACTGACTGTGAATTACGAGAGAGGGGATTTATGGATAACGCCCAAGATTTTCAGCCTGAACAACTGGCAGTATAGCGTTGCCCTCAGCTGTCAAGGGAAAGGCTGTGGGTGAAGCTGATTTTGTCGACAAAGATCAGGAGTTACATTTTGAATTATGAATTTGAGATATCTTTTAGGGTGTCTCTGTAGGAGGTATCAGATAAGCAAGAATTCTGAAGATGGGTATGAGCTGGGTTTACATATCTGAGAATCAGCAGTCTAGAGATAGTTTTTAAAGTCATGGAACTGGATTAGGTTATGAAGGCAGTGAACACAGATTAAAAAAAATAAGAGAAATAAATGAGCCTTGCCAGACTCTATTATTAAGAAGTCTGCAAAATGGCACCCCACTCTAGTACTCTTGCCTGGAAAATCCCATGGACGGAGGAGCCTGGTAGGCTGGAGTCCATGGGGTTGCGAAGAGTCGAACATGACTGAGTGACTTCACTTTGACTTCTCACTTTCATGCATTGGAGAAGGAAATGGCAACCCACTCCAGTGTTCTTGCCTGGAGAATCCCAGGGACAGCAGAGCCTGGTGGGCTGCTGTCTTATGGGGTTGCACAGAGTTGGACACGACTGAAGTGACTGAGCAGCAGCAAACAGGGAAGGGGCCAGCAAAGGAACAACATTAGAGGATGACCAGTGAAATGTGAGGAAATCCATGAGGAGTGAATTGAAGAGCAGAGAGATCAGTTATGTTGGAAGCTGTTGAATAAAGACTGAAAATAAAATCTAGTAGTTGGTCATTTCCCCTTCATGGATCCCAGGCTTCTTGTGGTGAAAGGGCTTGCATAACTCAGTGAAGCCATGAGCCTTGCCATGCAGGGCCACCCAAGATGAATGGGTCATAGTGAAGAGTTAAGATAAAATGTGGTCCACTGCAGGAAGAAGTATTTTTTGCCAAGAGAACCCAATCAACAGTATGAAGAGGCAAACAGATACAACACCGGAAGGGGAGCCCTCTGTGTGAGAAGGTGTCCAATATGCTACAGAGGAAGAGCAGAGGGCAATTACTAATAGCTCCAGGAAGAATGAAGTGTCTGGGCTAAAGCAGAAATGATGCTCAGTTGTGGATGTGTCTGGTGGTGAAAGTAAAGTCTGATGCAGTAAAGAACAATATTGCATAGGAACCTGGAATGTTAGGTCCATGAATCAAGGTAAATTGGACGTGGTCAAGCAGGAGATGGCAAGATTGAACATCAACATCTTAGCAATCAGTGACTGAAATGGACAAGAATGGGCAAATTTAATTCAGATGACCATTGCATCTACTACTGTGGGCAAGACTCACTTAGAAGAAATGCAATAGCCCTCATAGAGTCCAATACGCAATACTTCGGTGCAATCTCAAAAATGATAGAATGATCTCAGTTCATTTCCAAAGCAAACCATTCAGCATCACAGTAATCCAAGTCAGTGTGCCAACCACTGATGCAGAAGAAGCTGAAGCTGACTGCTTCTATGAAGAATTACAAGACTTTCTAGAACCAACACCAAAAAAAGATGTCTTTTCATCATAGGGGATTTGAATGCAAAAGTAGGAAGTCAAGAGAGACCCAGAATAACAGGCAAGTTTGGCCTCAGAGTACAAAATAAAGAAGCAGGGCAAAGGCTAATAAGAGTTTTCTTAAGAGAACACACCGGTCGTAGCAAATACCATTTTCCAACAACCCAAGATATACTATATGTGGACATCACCAGGTGGTCAATACCAATATCAGATTGATTATGTTCTTCACAGACCCAGATGGAGAAACTCTATATAGTCGGCAAAAAAACAAGACCTGGAGCTGCCTGTGGCACACATCATGGGCTTCTTATTGCAAAACTTAGGCTTTAATTAAAGAAAGTAGGGAAAACCATTAGGCCATTCAGGTATGACCTAAATCAAATCCCGTATGATTATACAGTGATGGTGACGACTAGCTTCAAAGGAGTAGATCTGATAGAGTGTCTGAAGAACTATGGACAGAGGTTCATAACATTGTACAGGAGTTAGTGATCAAAACCATACCAAAGAAAAAGAAATGCAGGATGGCAAAGTGGTTGTCTGAGGAGGCTTTACAAATAGCTGAGAAAGAAGAGAAGTGAAGGGCAAAGGAGAAAAGGAAAGATATACCCAACTGAATGCAGAGTTCCAGAGAATAGCAAGGAACGGTAAGAAGCCCTTCATAAATGAACAGTGCGAAGAAGTAAACAATAGAATGGGAAATACCAGAGATCACTTCAAGAAACTTGGAAATATCAAGGGAACATTTCATGTGAGGATGGTGCATGATAGAAGACAGAAATGGTAAGGACCTAACAGAAGCAGAAGAGATTAAGAAGAGGGGGCAAGAATACACCAAAGAACTATACAAGAAAGGTCTTAATGACCCAGATAACCACGATGGTGTGGTAACTCACCTACAGCCAGACATCCTGGAGTGTGAAATTAAGTGGGCCTTAGGAAGCATTACTACGAGCAAAGCTAGTAGAGGTGAAGGAATTCCAGTTGAGCTATTTAAAATCCTAAAAAATGATGCTGTTGAAGTGCTGCATTCAATATGTCAGCAAATTTGGAAAACTCAGCAGTGGCCATAGGACTAGAAAAGGTTAATTTTCATTCCAGCCCCAGAGAAGAGCAATGCCATAGATATTCAAACTACTGTACAGTTGCCCTCATTTTGCATGTTTGCAAGGTTATGCTCAAAATTCTTCAAGCTGGGCTTCAAGAGTATGTGAACCGAGAACTTCCAGATGTATAAGCTGGATTTAGAAAAGGCAGAGGAACCAGAGACCAAATTGCCAATATCCTTTGGATCACAGAAAAAGCAAGGGAATTCCTGAAAAAGCATCTATTTCTGCTTCATTGAGTATGTTAAGTCTTTGACTGTGTGGATCCCAACAGTTTGTTAAAACTTGTTAAAGAGAGGGGAGTACCAGACTCCCTTACTGTCTGCTGAGAAACCAGTATGCAGGTCAAGAAGCATGAGTTAGAACCGGACACAGAGTAGTTGACTCATTCAAAATAGGGAAAGGAGTATATCAAGGCTATCTATTGTCACCCTGCTTATTTAACTTCTGTTCACAGTACCGGGCCTCCCAAGTGGCGCTAAAGGTAAATAACCTGCCTGCCAATGCAAAAGACATAAGAGGTAGGGTTTCTATCTCTGAAAGAGGGCGTGGCAACCCATTCCAATGTTCTGGCCTGGAGAATCCCATGGACAGAGGTGCCTGGCCGGCTATAGCCCATGCGGTCACAAAGAGTCAGACAAAACTGAAGCACCTTAGCATGTACACATGCAGAGTACGTCACGCAAAATGCTGGGCTGGATGGATCATAAGCTGGAATCAAGACTGCCAGGAGAAATATCAATAAGCTCAGATATGCAGAGGATAGAACTCTAATGGCAATGACAGAAGGTGGAGAGGAACTAAAGGGCTTCTTGATGAGGGTGAAAGAGGAGAGTGAAAAACCTGGGTTAAAACTCAACATTCAAAAAACTAAGACCTTGGCATCTGGTCCTTTTGGAAACAGTGAGAAACTTTATTTTCTTGGGCTCCAAAATCACTGTAGACGGTGACTGCAGTCATGAAGATGCTTGCTCCTTGAAAGGGAAGCTGTAACAAACCTAGACAATGTATTAAAAAGCAGAGCCATCACTTTGTCCATAGAGTCAGAGCTAGGGTTTTCCCAAAAGTCATGTATGGATGTGAGAGTTGGACCATAAAAAAGGCTGAGTGTCAAAAAATGGATGTTTTCTAGCTGTGGTCCTGTGGAAGATTCTTGAGAGTCCCTTGGACTGCCCAGAGATCAAACCAGTCAATCCTAAAGGAAATCAGCCCTGAATATTCACTGGAAGGACTGATGCTGAAGCTCCAGTATTTGACCACCTGATGGGAAATGCCGATTCATTGGAAAAGACCCTGATGCTGGGAAAGTGAAAGTGAAAGTTGTTCAGCCCTGTCTGACTTTTTGCAACCCCATGGACAATCAGTTCAGTTCAGTCGCTCAGTCAGAGCCGACTCTCTGCGACCCCATGAATCCCAGCACGCCAGGCCTCCCTGTCCATCACCAACTCCGGGAGTTTACCCAAACTCATGTCCATTGAGTTGGTGATGCCATCCAGCCATCTCATCCTGTGTTGTCCCCTTCTCCTCCTGCCCCCAATCCTTCCCAGCATCAGGGTCTTTTCTAATGAGTCAACTCTTTGCATGAGGTGGCCAAAGTATTGGAGTTTCAGCTTCAGCATCAGACCTTCCAACGAACACCCAGGACTGATCTCCTTTAGGATGGACTGGTTGGATCTCTTTGCAGTCCAAGGGACTCTCAAGAGTCTTCTCCAACACCACAGTTCAAAAGCATCAATTCTTTGGCGCTCAACTTTCTTCACAGTTCAACTCTCAATCCATACATGACCACTGGAAAAACCATAGCCTTGACTAGATGGACCTTTGTTGGCAAAGTAATGTCTCTGCTTTTGAATATGCTATCTATGTTGGTCATAACTTTCCTTCCAAGGAGTAAGTGTCTTTTAATTTCATGGCTGCAGTCACCATCTGCAGTGATTTTGGAGCCCCCCAAAATAAAGTCTGACACTGTTTCCACTGTTTCCTCATCTATTTCCCATGAAGTGATGGGACCGGATGCCATGATCTTCGTTTTCTGAATGTTGAGCTTTAAGCCAACTTTTTCACTCTCCTCTTTTACTTTCATCAAGAGCCTTTTGAGTTCCTCTTCACTTTCTGCCATAAGGGTGGTGTCATCTGCATATCTGAGGTTATTGGTATTTCTCCCGGCAATCTTGATTCCAGCTTGTGCTTCTTCCAGCCCAATGTTTCTCATGATATACTCTGCATATAAGTTAAATAAGCAGGGTGACAATATACAGCCTTGACGTACTCCTTTTCCTATTGGGAACAGGTCTGCTGTTCCATGTCCAGTTGTAACTATTGCTTCCTGACCTGCATACTGGTTTCTCAAGAGGCAGGTCAGGTGGTCTGGTATCCCCATCTCTTTCAGAATTTTCCACAGATTATTGTGATCCATACAGTCAAAGGCTTTGGCGTAGTCAATAAAGCAGAAATAGATGTTTTTCTGAAACTCTCTTGCTTTTTCCATGATCCAGCAGATGTTGGCCATTTGATCTCTGGTTCTTCTGCCTTTTCTAAAACCAGCTTGAACATCTGGAAGTTCACAGTTCACGTATTGCTGAAGCCTGGCTTGGATAATTTTGAGCATTACTTTACTAGCATGTGAGATGAGTGCAATTGTGTGGTAGTTTGATCATTCTTTGGCACTGCCTTTCTTTGGGATTGGAATGAAAACTGACCTTTTCCAGTCCTGTGGCCACTGCTGAGTTTTCCAAATTTGCTGACATATTGAGTGCAGCACTTTCACAGCATCATCTTTTAGGATTTGAAATAGCTCAACTGGAGTTCCATCACCTCCACTAGTTTTGTTCACAGTGATGCTAAGGTCCACTTGACTTCACATTCCAGGATGTCTGGCTCTAGGTGAGTGATCACACCATTGTGATTATCTGGTTTGTGAAGATCTTTTTTGTACAGTTCTTTGTATTCTTGCCACCTCTTCTTAATATCTTCTGCTTATGTTATGTCCCTACCATTTCTGTCCTTTATTGTACCCATCTATGCATGAAATGTTCCCTTGGTATCTCTAATTTTCTTGAAGAGATCTCTAGACTTTCCCATTCTGTTGTGTTCATCTATTTCTTTGCATTGATCGCTGAGGAAGGCTTTCTTATCTCTCCTTGCTATTCTTTGGAACTCTGCATTCAGATATCTTTCCTTTTCTCCTTGGTTTTCACTTGGCTTCTATTCACAGCCATTTGTAAGCCCTCCCCAGACAGCCATTTTGCTTTTTTGCATTTCTTTTCCATGGGGATGATCTTGATCCCTGTCTCCTGTACAGTGTCACGAACCTCCGTCCATAGTTCATCAGGCACTCTGTCTATCAGATCTAGTCCCTTAAATCTATTTCTTACTTCCACTGTATCATCATAAGGGATTTGATTTAGGTCATACCTGAATGGTCTAGTGGTTTCCCCTACTTTCTTCAATTTAAGTCTGAATTTGGTCTATAGAGTCCATGAAATTCTCCAGGCAAGGATACTGGAGTGGATAGCCTTTGCCTTCTCCAGAGGATCTTCCCAACCCAGGGATCGAACCCAGGTCTCCCTCATGCAGGCATATTCTTTACCAGCTGAGCCACAAGAGAAGCCTGATGCTGGAAAAGATTGAAGGCAAACAGAGAAAGCAGTGGCAGAGGATGAGATGTTTAGATAGCATCACTGACTCAACAGACATGAATTTGAGCAAAGTCTGGGAAATAGTTTAGGACAGAGGAGCCTGGCATGCTACAGTCCTTGGGGTCACAATGAGTCAGATAAGACTTAGCAACTGAACAACAGGTTGGTTAGTTAATGGAAAAAGAAGAAAAGTTTAAGAAGGGGATCATAAAAATAACATATTTTTAAACATTTTGTTTTAATTTAAAACACACCAAGTAATTCTTTCATCAACTTCTAGGTGAAGCTCTTCATATTAATATGGTTCTCCTGATCGAAGTGCCATGTATTCTTACTTGAATAGATCACACCTTTAATGTTTCATCTGTGGTTTCTAGTGTTTGGGGAGTTAAACACATTTATGAAGCAAACTAATGACAATATCTGTCTCAAGACATTTAAATTTTTTTCTAATTTTATTTAGCCGTCTCATCCATGTCACATTAAAAACTTTTATAGCAGCTCCTTTGTTCAGTTTTAGAAGTGTTCTGATTTTCTAGAAGTAGGAACTCATTTCTTCAGTATCTGGAATATTTAATTTACTAATTAGGGTTTGTGTTCAACAGACATGAAGATTGGGACTAAACACAAGTGGCTTCTGCACATAATTCAGTTCATGGGAACAGAAGTACATGAGTGCTGCCCACCTGGGGGATACGTCAGCTGGTATCACAGAGAGATTGGAAGGGTTATTTTAAAAGCTTCTTCTGTACTGTTCACCGTTTATCAAGTACCTACTAGTTCTTGTAAGATAGTGTATTAACAGATAATGTGTTATACTAGTAGTGTGTTAAAGCCCCTCCGAACACAAATTCATTTACTCTTCATAGCAACTCACTTGTGCCTTCCTTCCATTTTATAGAGAAATTGAGGCATAGAGCACATAAGGCAAGGACAGATGACTAGTAGAAGGTGATCCTGAGGCCAAGCCCAAAGCCTGTGAGCCTGAAGCCACTGTCCTCAGCACGCTGACCTATTCAGCAATAACCCCTCTTCTTCATGATGTTTCCAAGGAAGGTGAGGAGAGAGGGCAGTTGAGAGTTCAGGGTCAAGAGAGGGCTCCAATTTTCTCTGACACTTTTTGAAAGAATATGAGAATCTTGCCCAGCAAAGGAATCAGGAAGTAGAACCGGCCAAATAGACAAAGATAAAGAGCTCAAGCAACATGATTCCAAAGAAACTATGAAGAGATTGGGAGACCAAAATTTACTCCAATAAACAAACATTCATTCGATGTTTAAAAAGGATGGCTGTCCTTTGCTTTGTTTTCAAAATGTTTATATCTGTTTCTTTTTTGTGTAAAATTTTTGCTGGTTTGCTTCCTATCAGGATTTCTTTTCCCTAATTTTTTTTTTTCTTCCAACAGATGCTCTTAAAATACCCTTAAGGATTTCAGTGGGTGAGACTGAACCAGGCAACTGCGGTGCTGATGACTTTGAATGTGAAAGCACAATATGTGCTTTAAATATTCGCAAACAGACATCATGGGATGATTTTTCAAAAGCAGTGAGTCAAGCTCTGACAAACCATTTCCAAGCAATCTCTTCTGATGGATGGTGGAGCCTGGAAGACATGACGTTTAGTAGCACCACCGACTCCAGCATTGGGCTCAGTGCAAGCAGTGTGCGATCCATCACCTTAGGTATCAGCAGTCCTGCAATGAAGGGAAAGTTAAATTTCTGGGTTTATTTATGTTTACGGGCTCCCTAACCTGATTCATAGTTCATTGATTAAATACATTCAGAGCTCACTTGTGGCAGCTGCTGGCGCTGGAAACCTCGAGTGTTCATAATGCAGCCATTACATAATGTTGCCTGTTGGTACAAAAATGCTTTTACACCTCAAATAATACCCAGAGAGTGAAGAATATGAAAGCCCTTGATGAGGCTTTGTGATTGCACTTGCTATTTTGATAAATGCAAGAAACTAACCACATTGCAGCTGCTTGCTAATGCACAAGCTCTGAACACAGCTCCATGTTTGTACTTGGACTGCGCCAGAGATGCAGAAGAGCAGGAACACCTTACCTTCAGGCGAGAGTTAGAAGAAGCACTTTAATGAAGAGGTAGTCAAGCCTCCCACTTGGGAGGAATCAGGGTGATAACTGGTTGTTTCTGTTTGATGGGACTCTGAAGAATTTAAAAAGATAAGATTTGCCTTCTGGTGAGCATAATACATGTACTATAAATGTTAGTTGTCCTGGTTAGTCTCTTTCCTGTTGAACTCGGAGATCTGACATCTATGGGGAACCTCCTGTGGTGTCAGGACTGTGCTGGGAGCTATATTTATATATAGACCTCACTGAGTCCTTACAGCAGGCTCATTTACAGATAACTAGTTACAAGATAACTTGCCTGAGGTCACACGGCTAAGGAACAAAGCAGTTAATTCTCAAATCCCAGTCTGTCTGATAGGAAAGTCTGTGTATTTTCAATAGCACCATGTTGCAAAAGAAGAGTCAAGATTGAGGAAAGGGCAGGTCTCAGCATGTGATTAATGTATCAGCTTGTATTAGAAAGTGTTTCATTCTGTTCAGACATATACCCTACATCACTCTGAAAATATATACATCCACTCATTTTTGAAGCAGATTATTCACCATTTAATTTTATGGATTGTTACGATCTTAAAATGATTATTACAGAATTATTATATCATTTTAGAAGTACATTTAGAAAAGGAAGTCAAATGATTCTCAGGACCTCATTTGCCCACAGGTGCAGTGTTATTTAAAGTGTGGGTCTGCCCAGGGATCTGTGGTTCTTCTGACTTCCAATAAACGAAGTCAGTGCAGCCCTGCTTTGAAGGAAAAGGCCCTCCGTCATCAGCGCTCATCCGGCTAATCCGGAAACTGGGGGAAGGCAGGTGGTGTTCACCACCGTCAGATCCATGTACTTCTGTGAGCAGCGGGTGCGAAGGCCAGTCTGTTCTGGTGTTCATTATTATCCCCGAGTACTTGGGAACCCAAGTAGCATTTCGTATCTAAAAAAATCATTGAGTTCAGTGGGCTAGGTCTTTAGTTTGGTACCTGGCTGTGGCCACTTGATGATTGGTGACTACAGGCATACCTCAGGGATACTACAAGTTCAGTTCCAGACCACAGCAATAAAAGTTTCCCAATATAAATCATGTCACATGTATTTTTTGGTTTCTCAGTGCAAATAAAAATTACTTACAATACACTGCAGTTTATTAAGTGTACAGTAGCAATGTCTAAAAAACTATACATACTAAATTAAAAACTTTTGCTAAAACGTGCTTGCCATTGTCTGAACCTTCAGCAAGTTATAATCTTTTTGCAGTAGTAACATCAAAGATCACTGATCACAGATCACCATAACATATATAATGAGAGTGAAAACATTTGAAATATTGTGGAAATTACCAAAAATGTGACACAGGCACAAAGTGAGCAAATGGGCTGTTGGAAAAATGGCACTGATAGACTTGATCCATGCAAGATCAAGAACCTTCAGTTTGTAAATAACAATAACTGCAACATGCAAAAAAGCAAGCACAATAAAAGGAGGTATGCCTCCATAATACTGTTATTATGTGTGTCTATGAGAAACTGTACTGGATCAATAACCTAAGCTGGATTAAAGGGACCAAGGGCAACAGAGAAACAGTGAGTTACAGGTGAGCTATATGTGCATTTTGGGGGCGTGCAGAGGACAGGCATTTAGGAATTCATCTATGGAAGGAAGGGATGAATGTAAGTGCTTATGACTGCTCCCTCCCCAGAATGGACACTTACAGAGCGGGGCCGTTTTTTCTGAGCAAGAGTGAGCAGAGAGCCCAGACTGTGAAAGGTTTGATATATTCTGAGCCCCTGAAGTTGCCTGTGAATCCAAAATGTGTTGGAAAGGGTATCAGGGACCAGATCATAAAGGATCTCTGGCCTCATTCAACGTGCTCCAGCTTTGTGAAGCAGGCACTGGAGGAACCATGGAAGGGTGTCATGTCCTTTGTTCTTAAAAACTACACCCTGGACATATTGTTTATATTTGCATTCTCGATTTTGTTCAATCCCTATAGCTTGCAGGCCTCCCACTGACTGTCAGTGAAAGTTATGCTGGAGTTAACCCTTTGTGTGACCCTTTCCATAGTCTGTGTCTCTGACAGTCCAAGCTCTAGAGTCCTCTAGGGTCTCACACAGGAGAGTGTACATTGACTCTTATAAGAATTCCTTCTAAGCGTCTCTTGATATTTCCTTTTACCTTTTTTTGAACTAGGAAATGTGCCATGGTCAGCAGGTCAAAGCTTCACCCAGTCCCCATGGGACTTCATGAGAACGAATAAAGCAGAGCAGGTCACTGTGCTTTTGTCAGGTAAGGGTATTCCAAACTGAGGCGATGTTGAGAGTTTGCATCATGAGTGTTTCATGATTCATGATTTTGTCCTGTGTCCCCAAGCCATGCATGCATGACTCCCATTACTGAGTAGTTAGATATTTTTTGAAATATTTGACTAAGGAGAAGAAAAATCAAAAGCCATGTTTTTGACACCTGTGATGATGTCTGTTCTGATCACTGATTGCTGCAACTCTGATTGCATTTCTCATTAGGAAAAAGCTGATGTGCTGATAAGAAAGTGACAGATACCATGTTAAGAGAAGTGTCTTATTGCTGTCAAGTACAGCGTATGACGAATGTGATTATTATGGTACAAGCTAATCTTCAGTGAGCATCTACTGTGTGCTTGGTCCTGCTGTTTACAGAACATGACAAGTATAAGTTCATGTAATCCTTACAACAGCGTAATTAAGATAGGTATCTCTGTTTATCCTCATTTTATGTATAAGGAAGTTGAGGTTCAGAGAGATTGATGTTCTTTTCTGAGTGTGTGCAGCTAGTAAGTAGTATAGGAATTCTCAGTTTCCCAGCCCTTAATGCTAAAAGGCTACTGATTTTATCATGTATTTCCCAGGTTTGGGAATGGAGCTTTTAAAAATTCAGTTTCAACTAATAAAGTTTTATTTGATTATTTGACCTAAGTTTTTTTTTTTTTTTAAAAAAGCCTGAGACCATTCCAGAAAATTCCTTCAGGCTCGAACGCCATGTTGAGAGAGTGGCAGGCAGCATACAGAAGTGGGTGGATGTGGGGGTCAGAATTTGGGAATGCACCTGTACATTGATGCTGGCAAAGCTAGAACTTCTGAGGATTGGTATTATACATGGCTTATAAGCAGTAGAATATTGAGTCCAGCAATCAGAGAAGATACAAGCTACAGTGTTGGAACCTGGATGTGAAGGTCCTGGTCGTGATTGACAGGGGATAGGTGGGCTCCCCCTGGGGGAGTTCAGGCTAGCTGAGGAACTCTTGGGAGCCACGGCAGGGGCTGTTTCTCAGCCAGTCCAAGGTGTCACAGCATTTTCACGACGGTAAAGGCACACTGGTTCCTCTTGGCCACATGTCAGCTCTGCCTACAGAAGTCAATAACCATCTTGTATCTTACATTCGGCTCTGTTAGGTTTTGATCATTCTTACAATTGACGTGAAGAGCCCATCTTCCTTCTGTGTGTTTCCTTCTCTCAGGGCCTCAGGAGGGCTGCCTCAGTAGTGTGACCTACGCGTCTATGATCCCTCTTCAGATGCTGCAGAACTACCTCAGACTGGTAGGTGGACCTGCCAGGTGGAGTCTTACGCTTCTGGCCCCAGTGAGGATTAGTTGGTTGCACAGTTTTATGCTGAGAGCTGTGTGAGCCCCTCCTTCCCCTGTGCTCTGAGCTCATGACCTTTCCAGGGCCCCCTCCCTGGAAAACTGCTGGTATCTTGCCTGGAAATTGCTGGGACCGAGAGACTGCATGTAACCTGCCAACTTTTATAGTTTGGGCAGGAGGAGGGTGTCTTTTCCTAACAAAGACTTGGCATCAAGTAATTGCTCATTAATATGGAAGAGAATGACTGTAGCTATCAAGATGCCTGGCTGTAAACCTACTCAATTTAAAATTAAGTAAATATGCTAGCGTTAGTATTATATTGGTTTGCCACTTCAACAGAAGCAATTATAGCTTGGACAGTACAGAAGTTTATTTTCTCAAACACAGGAGTCCCAGCATATGTGAGGGGCCCAGGGAGGCAGAAGGTGCAGGGTCTCAGGGTCTCAGTTCCATCTCTCTCCCAAGCTCCTTGCCCTTAGGGGTCATGTGTGGGCTTGGTCAGTCAGTCAGTGCTCCCAGGGTCCAGCCTGAGGGAGGAGAGCCAGGAGGGCAAGTCCCTGCCTTTCAGAGAAGCTGCACACACCCTTCCTGCCCAAGGAATTAAACACGTGTTCACACCAAACTGGGAGTGTGGACTTGCTGGGCAACCAGGCATTCAGCTAAAACTGTTATTAAAAGGAAGTTCTGTTATTAAAAGGAAGAAGGGAATATGATTATCAGGAAAGAGTAGCAAATTCTAGATACAAAATGGATAGATTTAATGCTTTGCATTTGTCCAGTACTTATCATGTGCCAGGCAGTATGAGGTAGCCAACACTGTCCATCTTATAGACCAGGAACCTGAAGAAGCAGAGAGGTAAGAACGTGCTCAAGGCCATGAGCCACTTACCACAAACCAGTGAGCGATAAAGCCTTGTGTCAGCAAGTCCCTGACACACACATATGTCTCTGCATGTGAAATGCATCTCAAACTAATATTGAAGGTATAAAATATTGAACCATCATCTTGCCTTAATTTGGAAAGCTTAAAAAAAAAAATGAATGGCTTTGACTCTGAGCCTTTACACAAGTTGTTTCCATTAACTGAATTGATGTCTTTGATCCTGATGGAAAGAAGTTTTCAAAATCTTTCCATTGATCTAGCTAGGTTTACCACTGGCATTGACCTTTCTAAAAACAGCATATAAACATTCAAAGGCTTCACAATTTAGGAGACAGAGTGTCTTCTAAATCTGATACTTTCTCCACCCACCCCACCCCCAGCCCTTCTCTCTCTCTCTCTTTTTTTTTTTTTTTTGCTATTTGCTCCTCTCTCTATGAAGGATCAAAGAAAGCCTGAGGGTTACATGGAAACGGGAAAGAAAGCTGTCTTATTCCTTTGCTTCAGTGAAGGTTAAAGTTATGTGACCAACTGGATTTCAGGAATGTGAGTCTAGGCTCTCAGTAAAATCGGTGGGTAGAATCAGGGCTTTTCAATCACCTGTTGAGATGATAAAATGACTAGAAAGGTGATGCAACCAGATTACAACTGTACATTAGTCTTGACTGACTGGCTCAGTCAAATGGAATTTCTGCTAGTCATACTGCATGCATGCTAAGTCACTTCAGTTGTGTCCGACTCTTTGCAGCTCTTTGGACTGTAGCCCACCAGGCTCCTCTGTCCATGGGATTTTCCAGGCAAGAATATTGGAGTGGGTTGCCGTGCCCTCCTCTAGGGGATCTTCCTGACCAAGGGATCGAAGCACTCACTTTAAAATTTAAAGTGACCCTGGTGGCTCAGTTGGTGGAGAATCTGCAAGCCAATGCAGGAGATGTGTGGGTTTGATCCCTGGGTCGGGAAGATCACAGAAGAGTTGGACATACAGGCAAGGATAACAAACACATAGTCATTGTGACTGTTTCTCCTTCTTTGCGTACATGCTAAGTCACTGCAGTGGTGTCTAACTCTCTGTGACCCTATGGACTGCAGCCTGCCAGGCTCCCCTGTCCATGTGATTCTCCAGGCAAAAATACTGGAGTGGGTTGCTGTGTCCTCCTCCATTGTCCTTCTATAAAAGATTATAAACCCTTTATGGAGATTGGCCATCTGTGATGTATTCTTATATCCTGTTTAGTTATTTAATTTGGTTGTTATTTGTTGAGAAGCTCCTAAATGCAGGCAGTGTTTTAGAAACTTAGGATATAGCTATGTATAAGCTGCATTCCTTGACCTCATGGAGCTTACACTGTAAGCTGTGTAAGTATGTGTACAGTATCTGCCCCAGATGGATAAATACATCTGTAACGTGATATCCAGTACTAATTATAAGTGTAACGAGAAATAGAGCAGATAAGGAGGTAAAGAGCTAATGAAAGGGGTGGCAGAAAGAGCTTTTGAATGGAGTTATTAGGAGAAATCTTTCTATTATGATGCATAGACAGAAAACTAAATGAAGTGAAGGTAGAAGCCTTGAGGAGGGTATCTGAAGCAGAAAGAACAGCTGGTACAGATGTGTCTAGGCTGGCAGTGAGGTTTGAGAGATGACCAGAAGCCAGATCATGCAGGACCAAAGCATGGACTTTGAATTTTATTCCAGTTATGATAGGAAGCCGCTGGTAGGATTTGAGCTAGAGGAACATACACCACAATAACTGAAGTGTTGACAATCTATACAGTAGACATGGAAACCTAGTAATACCCGAGTTTTGAGTATTTATTTTAAGCATACCTTGTTTTATTGGACTTTGTAGATACTGCTTTATTTTAATTTTTTTTTAACAACAAATTGAAGGTTTGTTGACAGTCCTGTGTGGGGAGGTCTGTTGCCACTATTTTCCACCAGCATTTGCTCATTTCCTGTTTCTTATGGTAATTCTCCCAATATTTCAAATTTTTTTCATTATTATGTTTGTCATGGTGATCTGTGATCCATGATCTTTGATATTACTACCACTACTACTGGCTGAAGGCCCAGATGATGGTTAGCATTTTTTTAGCAATAAAGTCTTTTTTAATTGGGCTTCCCAGGTGGCACAGTGGATTAGGGTATGCACATTGCTTTTTAAACATTTAATAGATGACAGTATGGTATAAACATAAATTTTATTAAAAAAAAAACATAAATTTTATATTCACTGGCAACTGAGAAAGTCATGTGACTTGCTTTGTTGAGATACTTTATTGCAGTGGTCTGGAACCAGACCAGCATGCCTGTGTATGCCAAGCTTTGTTATAAGTATATAGATGGTTTCCTTTAATCATTCTATGAGATGGCTACTTATACCAGTTACTCTCATTTTAAAGGTGAACAGACCAAGACTATTTGCTCAGGATCCTCAGGGAGAAAGTGGTAGCACCTAAGGAATGGAGCCTAGGCTGCCTTCCATTCTTATGCATGTTATCAGAGTTTATACTAGTTATTAATCTATTGGATTAGACATAGTTGTAGTAAACGGTTTTACTGTATGTGTGTGTGGTTAGGGCTTCCCAGGTGGCGCTAGTGGTAAAGAACACGCGTGCCAGTGCAAGTAGACGTAAGAAACACGGCTTCCATCCCTGGGTCAGAAAGATCCCCTGGAGAAGGAAATGGCAGTCCACTCCCGTATTCTTGCCTAGAGAATCCCATGGACAGAGGGGCCTGAAGGGCTACAGTCCATAGAGTCTCAAAGAGTCGGACCTGATTGAAGCAACTTAGCACATGCTCAGTCACTCAGTTGTGTTCTGCTCTTTGAGATCCCGTGGACTGAAGCCCAACAGGCTTTTCTGTGCATGGGATTTTTTCCTAGGCAAGAATAGTGGAGTGGGTTGCCATTTCCTCCTCTAGGGGATCTTCCTTACCCAGGGATTGAACCCACGTCTCCTGCATTGGCAGGTGGATTCTTTACAGCTGATCCATATGGGAAGCACAATATGTGTAAATGCGGTAAATAGAATTCATGTATTGAAGCACTCATGCAGAAAACCAAATGGAGTGAAACCTTTAAATCAGACTTTTTTTTTAATTTAAATGATGTTAATTTTAAATACTGTTCTTTCCCTGAATAGTTAAATAATACAAGTGCATTTTAAGTCTTCATCCTTGAGTTAATAGAGAGACATTTAACTTAATTGAGTTTGAATCACTAATAACTTATTATAATAGTTGAATTTTTTTATCTCAGACTTTTCTCTAAGCCAGTTTGCAACTTTTATTAGCTTATTAATAACTCCATAATTTAATAATTCAGTGACTATTATATTAGAAAAATACTTGAGTAGATCACCCTTATCTGATACCTGTTTTTAAATGTAGAACTCTGAATCCTCATGAACCCAATTCTTGAGAATTACATTGACTGTCCACTTCAGTATGTGCCATGCTCATCATCAAGAATCATAAATAGGAGGTTCTACCTACTCTTCATATATTCCCAAAATAAATTTGCTATATTCCCATAGAAATGATGCTGTAAATGATGGTTTTGTATCTTAACATTGCCCATAAAGGCTTATCAGCCCCTTTAGTAGATGACCAGGTTCAGCCTGATCTTTTTCAGGGGATGGAGGGACAATACTGGGTAAGGGCCTAGTGGAAAATCTGGGGCAGGAAGAGTTCAGGAGTGCTAGAGGCCAGGTGATAAGGGGGAAATTATATCTAAGACTTGTATCTTACAGTCTTTTTAAATAGTTATATACCCAAGTTACTACTTTTGTGCTAGTGTGTAATGGCCTGTCTTTATTCAAAGTTAGTAATCAAGTCTGATCTTGGCTTTTATGGTTTCCATAAGCTCATTTGTTCATACTGTTCATGGGGTTCTCAAGGCAAGAATACTGAAGTGGTTTGCCATTCCCTTCTCCAGGGGACCACGTTTTGTCAGAACTCTACACCATGACCCGTCTGTCTTGGGTGGCCCTACATGGCATGGCTCACAGTTTCATTGAGCTAGACAAGGCTGTGGTCCATGTGATCAGTTTGGTTAGTTTTCTGTGATTGTGGTTTTCATTCTGTCTACCCTCTGATGGATAGCGATAAGAGGCTTATGGAAGGTTCCTGCTGGGAGACACTGAGTGAGGGGGAAACTGGGTCTTGTTCTGATGGGTGGGGCTGTGTTCAGTAAATGTTTAATCAAATATTCTGTTGATGGGTGGGGCTGTGTTCCCTCCCTGTTGCTTGACCTAAGGCCACACTATTGTGGAGGTAATGAAGATAACAGCGACCTCCTTCAAAAGATCCCATGCATGCATTGCTGCACTCAGTGCCCCCAACCCTGCAGCAGGCCACCACCAACCCATGCCTCTGCCGGAGACTCCTGGACACTCACAGGCAAGTCTGGGTCAGTCTCTTGTGGAGTCACTGCTCCTTTCTCCTGGGTCCTGGTGTATACAAGGTTCTGTTTGTGCCCTCCAAGAGTCTGTTTCCCCAGTCCTGTGTGAGTTCTGGTGGCTCTATGGTGGGGTTAATGGCGACCTCCTCCATGACGGCTTATGCCATACCCAGGTCTGCTGCACCCAGAGCCCCTGTGGTAGGCCACTGCTGACCTGTACCTCTACAGAAGACACTCAAACACTTTTGGCTCAGTCTCTGTGGGTTGGGCGTGTGTTTTGTGCCCTTCCCAGGTCTGAGCAGCTCAGGCAACCAGGTGCTTGGCAAATCACCTCCCCAGTCCCGGCCGCTTGGTTTCCCAGGTGCGCCACGAGAGCACCGTCTCAGCTGTGCTGTGTGTCTCCTCTGGAGAGCTGATCTCAGGTTGTGGCCCTCCTGGTGGATGTCAGGCATCCAGGATCTCAGGAAGACAGGTTAGCAGCTGTGAGCCTGCTCACAGTTTGGTGGAAGATTTCATCTCTGGGGCTGAGATTGTAGCAGCCTCTTGCCTTCTGGCTCTGGCTGTCACCCTCTACCTCCCGGTGGGGAGGAGCCGGTATGCAGCTAGCTAGTGTGTATGCATATGAGAGTTGGACTATAAAGAAAGCTGAGTGCAGAGGAATTGATGCTTTTGAACTGTGGTGTTGGAGAAGACTCTTGACAGTCCCTCAGACAGAAAGGAGATACAACCAGTCCATCCTAAAGGAAATTAGTCCTGAATATTCATTGGAAGGACTGATGCTGAAGCTGAAGCTCCAGTACTTTGGCTACCTGATGTGAATAACTGACTCATTGGAAAAGACCCTGATGCTAGGAAAGACTGAAGGCAGGAGGAGAAGGGGACGACAGAAGATGAGATGGTTAGATGGCATCACCGAAGCGATGGACAAGAGTTTGAGTAGGCTCTGGGATTGGTAATGAGCAGGGAAGCCTGGCATGCTGCAGTCCATGGGGTCACAAAGAGTCGGACACAACTGAGTGACTGAACTGAACTGAACTGAAGTTCATTTTTGAAAGCATATAGTATGGGTGTCTCTCTGTATGTGAACTTGAATTTTTCTTGAATTCCATCATTCTTTGTACCTATTCTATAAAGAGAGACCTCAGCAAATGCCTAAAAACACTAGCATGAAAGACCCCCGGCTTTGGTTATGCCTGATGCTGGATGTTCCAGTATTATTTGGGGGGATTCTACATGAGTAAGTTGACAGTAACTGTATTCTCTGTGGCTCTGAAGTCATATATAAATTAGTTCTTTAAAATTAAGTTTTCAGAGAGGTTGTAATGAAAGTCTTAGCTATAAAGCATGACCCTTTAACCTATAGCCATCCCAGTTTCATTAGCTCCGTAAAGACCTTTTATTTTTCGTTCTTTTTTGAGTTCAGCATCTCAGCACAGCTTGGCCTAAAAACTGTCTCAGGTAGTAGAAGCTTTTTTTTCCTCAGACAAGTGAAACTCTGACCAAACGTGAAGTTGATTGCTTTAAAATAATGCCACAAGTCTGACAACACATTGCAGGTGCCACATTGGCTGTTACAGGACTACAGCCCCTCGGGTAAACTCCATTCTGCAGAAAAACACTGTGGAGGGAAACAAAGATAAAGGGATAGATGGGCCTTTGTGAAGGTCATTGTCTCCATTTATCCAGAATTCACTTGCCTCACAAAGCACTAATTGGCATGTGATGAGAGCTTCCTGAATAGGCTCTGAAGACACAAGAATAAAAGGGATTGGTACCAATTGTGATAACAAGCCCTGTGTCCCTTTACTAATAGGCAGAAATGTCACACTGTAAGCACGCACTTAGAAGATAAATCTGGGGACTACAATTCACCTTTTAGAAGTTGGGTTTCAAAAAGCAGATCTCCTTTCAACATAGTTAAAATATTTACTACCCCCGCCTCCTCTAATCTGTTTACCTTCCTGTCTACCTATCTGTCTATCTTTAGAGCTGCCCTCTGCTGGAAGCATGGAGCATGTGTATTTTTTAAACCTCAGGCCTTGCTATTTGGAGAAATAGCATGGTAACTCTAAAACAGATAAATATGTTTTCTTGGCATAGTTTTGCATGTTTTCACCAGTTTAAATATAGCAAGGGGCTTCCATAATCAATTTTTTTGTTCAGCTCTTAAATGGTAACCACACAACTGTATCATTTGATGAGCTAGAACAAAATATCATTCACAAAAAAACTGATAATGCATGAAATAAGTAGAAACCCACTAATAGGATGCTTGCATTAGAATGTCTGAATGATCTAGAAGTCTTTTACCTTGATTTACTTATTGAATTTACTTATCTATATTCTGGAAAGGATGTAAGACTGTGTGAACAGACATGCTTACTACTAGTGAATGGCCTTTCAGTAAAATTTTTCTGTCTTTCCTGAGAACCAACAATCTGAGAACAAATGAGGTGCTGGAATTGAAGACGGCTTATCTGTGAAGTTGGGTCTCTTGCTGTTACATGACTTCAAAGTCAATCTTAAGAAAATGTAGGCAGTTTGACAGGATGGCTAAACTTGTTTTCAAAAGTGAGACAAGATTAAATAGCAGTATTAGTTGAAAATCTCAGTGGACTTCCCTGGTAGTTTAGCTGGTAAAGAATTCGCCTGCAATGCAGGAGCCCTGGTTTGATTCCTGGGTCGAGAACATCCACTGGAGAAGAGATAGGCTACCCACTCCAGTATTCTTGGGCTTCCCTGGTGGCTCAGCTGGTAAAGAATCTGCCTGCAATGCAGGAGACCTGGGTTGGGAAAATCCCCTGGAGAAGGGCATGACAACCCACTTCAGTATTCTTGCCAGGAGAATGCCCATGGACAGAGGAGCCTGGCAGACTACAGTCCATGGGGTCACAGAGAGTCAGACACGACTGAGCGACTAAGTGCAGCACACAGCACAGACTGTTCAGTAAACCTTGAAAATCTGTGCCTGTTTCGCTAGTGTGAAACTATCCATTCTTGGTGAGAGAATTTCTACCCAGTAATTCATGGCAATTTGGGATTAATTTGGAGAGCTCAAGATTTCTGCTTTAAAATTGCACCTGCCAAGCAGCACCTAACACACAATTTCCCACTAAAGTACTTTTAAAAAGGAATAAAGCTTCATAGTAACAGAGGAAAATAGAACTGAGGTCTTCCTTGGGCAAGAATCTAGAAAATTTTTTCACTAACTTGAGGAGCAAGAGATTGTCAGGTTTATTTATTTGAGGCCTACCTGAGATGAGATAGGAAAATATTGTTATCTTTCTCTTATCCATCTTTACTAATGATTCCAAAAAAAAGCAAGATTTACTAGCAGTTAGAAAATTGAGCATACCTCCTTCACTGCTTCTGCTTTTGGCAGCACCATGATACTTTGCTCCACCCCGGCAGCACAGGTCCTTCTGCAGCTGTTCAGAGGTTGGATCCTAGAAATCCCTGAGCAGAGATCACGGGCTTTGATGAGACTGTGCTGCATTGGGAAGCATATTCTATCTGCACTCTCAATGGGCTGGGTACAGGAGCATCCTGCTTCCCGGGTCTGCAGTTCAGCTCATGCACTTGTCTCCCAAGGGAAACAGCAGGACCTTAGTCCACAGCAGCCAGTGCTGGATCCTGGAGTTTAACTAGAAATTACAGACACCAGCCTGCCATCCGTCTAGTGACCTAATTCAGCTGGAAGATCAGTGGGCAGTGAGTGAAATCAGTAATGGTCCACACATCCTGCTTTACTGCAGAATTCTTCCTGTCGCTTCACAGTAGATAAATACCCATGACAACTTAACATTATACTATGGAAGAATACTGCAGAAAAGAACAAAACCTTCCTGAAAACTCAGAAGAACACAGCTTAAAAATAACTTTTAAAAAAAGAACAAAGAACTTTGGGCGATTATGTTCATTCTCTAGAGGATGCAAGGAGATAGATTGTGAAAGCAGAGCAAGAAAGCCATGGTGGAGGGCAGGATAAGATGAAAAGGAAAAGGGTTGGAAAGCAGATGGATGAGGCAAGGAGCCCAACAAAGAACAACCCAAAATGCAATGGCCTCATTGAAATTGTACTTGAGATCATAAAGAGCAGAACAGAGGTGGTACGAGAAAGTTCCATTCAGGGTTGTGAGTGTAGAAGAGAAGGACAGAGTTAGGGTAATGATGAAGGGACAGGTGTCCTCACAGAGCACAGCAAGGGAACTTAAGCCTTACAGGTGTGCCTTAGAACTAGAAGAGAAGACATGAACAAAAGCGTAATGGAATAGAAAGTTTCCAAGCTGAAAAAAGTTTGCACGTGTCCAAAGGATTTACCCTATTTCATTTAAAATTGGAAGAAAGAGACCGTAACTAGATAAATCTGGGCAATGGGCAACAATTTTTAATGACAAGAACAATCTGTGTATCCCCAAGCTTCCCCGCTATCACACAGGTACAAATGAGAACAGACTGTGCTGTAATAATTCTTCTTTAGTAAAAGCTTACCCCTGAAGTCTTGTGGTGCCACGGCCTCACTACCTAGAAGCAGAGCCTCAGCTGAACTCTCTGGGATGTTATCTCTCCTGTGTCTCTGAGGGAGGCCCTGTCCCAGGCTTGGTCCTGGCTGGCACCTTTACCACTGCTTGGTTTTCCGAGTCGCGGTTCCACGGAAAACAGCCCAGGCCAGTCGCTGCTGAGCTCAGCCTCTCATTTTAGGATCCTGATGTTTGTCAGGCAGCTGCAGCCACTGGCATTTTTCTTCCAGACACGCTAGTCTCTCTGTTGCTGCCCTACCCTCACTGTGACTCCAACTCTTCCCTTTTTTATTGAAGGCTTAACAGTGGTAGAATAATATTTAAAATAAGATGAAATCACTGGCGGCTACCAGGTAAATTGTCTTTCAGAGCCTAAAACTCAGTCCCCAGTGCAACCTCAACGGGCCCCTTTAGGATCACTTCCTTCCTCAGCCCATTGTCTGACACCTAGTGGTCAAGCCTGGTTTCCCTTCTCTTCCTAGGAGTTTGTCTAAACATGTCAGGGTCTCCTGGGAGGCCAAAGCTCAGGTCTTAAAGGCCCCAGGTAAGGAAGGAGTTCCCTTTTCCTTCCATACTAAGGGCTTTCCATCAAGCCTTCCTTTCATATCTCAGAATCTGCCTTTTCCTGTAGGATCCAGGGGCACAGTCACTGTCTTCACAGAAGTCCGCTCTGGTCACCCTCTAGGATGTGACCTTCCCTGGTATATAAAAGGGACAAACTGATCAGAGCACAGCAGAGCAACGGCAGCACAAAGATACACATCCATGTCCTTACGTCGTCCCATCGCAGATTAAAAAGAGAGAAAAGACCTGTCGTGTCTTAACACATTTCTAAGTCTGGGTGGCTCAATCTTCAGTCCTCATATGAACTTTGTCAACGGTACTGGTTAGGTTGGTGCTTCACCTGTGTGGGTCCTTTTCTGCCAAACCTTTCTAGGAAGAAACCTCCCCAGCATGGGAGCACAGCGCTGGATTATGGAGGTGTGGGAGGCTGATCTCCACCCCGATTTCACTCTAAACATCATTGCCCTTGTCCTGCGTAAAACATCATTCATTGACTTTCCATCTTAGCACCCACTACATCTCCACCTGTTCTTAATTGAGATATTTTTATACATGGGGATAAAGAGTTTTTAAAATCACTATAGGCCTCCAGGAAGGAGACTTTTTATTTTTTTAACAAAGGAAAAGTGATCAGCCAGACTCTACCTAGATTTCTGAAATTCAGTGGGATCATATAAAGAGTTGATCCAAGTATTTTATTCTATGAAGATGTCCTTTATGTAAAAAGTCAACACAAAGGTATTCTCTGATATACAATAGGTGTAAAAAGATGGCACTCCTGTATGCTTAAAAACCAAATACACGCATATCAACTGTGCAGAGAAAAAACTGGAAGGAAACATGAACCATATTATAGTGGTTGCTTTGGTGATTTTTATTCTGCTTCTTTATTTTTCTTTGTGTTGTCTAAAATTTCCTGAAAAACATTCACTGCTATTTTAACCTCTGAAAAGTAAGATAAGCATTGGGAAAATTTGAACTAAAGAGCATCTGTAAAGGATAATAATAAAAAAAATTACAGAATATCT
The DNA here is from genome assembly GCF_055505025.1 of Bos grunniens. Taxonomy (NCBI): domain Eukaryota; kingdom Metazoa; phylum Chordata; class Mammalia; order Artiodactyla; family Bovidae; genus Bos; species Bos grunniens. The sequence continues at coordinate 69,591,866 of NC_141168.1, read as the reverse complement.
ATAAGGGACAAAGTACACTAGGAACTGTGTTCCCAGGTAGTATACTGAACCTCAGTGTAGAAAATGGAGGAAAGAAAGGAGTATACTTTTTCAAAAAAGGCCCTCTCTTGCTATAAACATGTAAATACTGTGTAAAATTCAGAGAAGGCAATGGCACCCCACTCCAGGATGGAGGAGCCTGGTAGGCTGCAGTCCGTGGGGTCGAGAAGAGTCAGACACGACTGAGTGGCTTCACTTTCACTTTTCACTTTACTGCATTGGAGAAGGGAATGGCAACCCACTCCAGTGTTCTTGCCTGGAGAATCCCAGGGACGGGGAGCCTGGTGGGCTGCCGGCTGTGGGGTCGCACAGACGACTGAAGTGACTTAGCAGCAGCAGCAACTGTGTAAAGTGTAAAATACTATGTTTGTCAGTGTTCACATTAAAATGAAAGGCCATATGCCCAGTGAATGAAGCCAATCCCTAGAAGAATACTTTTAATCTTTTGAAAGGCGGAAAACAATCAGAAAGGATATTCTACACAGTGTAAATAAACCAATAATTTAATATTTATCTTCTAATAGTTTTACCAAGATCTTCTCTGGGTTTATTAATAGGTCGAGCAATATCATAATGTCATTTTCCATGGCCCAGAAGGGAGCTTGCAAGACTACATCGCCCATCAGCTTGCACTCTGCCTGAAGGTATGGGTTGACCACATACCCTCTCCTTTTCTTTGAAAATCCGAAAGAGTTCAGAACTAACCACACTCTTCTTATCACAGCACAGACAAATGGCTGCAGGATTCCCCTGTGAAATAGTGAGAGCTGAAGTGGATGCTGATTTCTCCAAGGAACAGCTAGTAGATCTGTTCATCAGTAGTGGTAAGACCATCTCAGCAAACTGAATTGTGATAACCAAAAGGCATGTTTTGTCAATTAAGCCATTGCAAGGAAAAAATGTTGTGCTTAGGGATAAATTTAAGTAGACTGTTCAATTATGCCGCAGCTATGGGATGAAAACTGGGAACCCTGGTGACACTTGTAAAAAGACACTTATGTACTTGTCATTGCATCTGTTCTGCATCCTGCATTCTGTTTATAAATTATCTGAAGTGTAATATATAACTGGCACTAGAGGATACCAAAGGAGGGGGTGGGTGGTGGGAGCAGTCCACCTTAGTGAAACTGTTGTATCATTGGTGCAGTTTTGAATTAATTGCACGGTGGTAATAAGCGATCGATTTTTTAGTAAATTTTATTATTCATAAATTCTGTACAACAGAGCACCCCTTGTTGTTGCGCCTGGGGTGCACTGCTTCCTCCACTTCATTCTTAGTATGCCATTGACCAGCACTTGGCTAAACACAAACCACGCATTAACTAACTCATTTGGACTTCCCCGGTGGCTCAGCAGGTAAAGAATCCTCCTGTAATGTGACATGGGTTCCATTCCTGGGTCTGGAAGATCCCCTAGAGTAGGAAATGACAACCTGCTCCAGTATTCTTGCGTGGAAAATTCCATGGACAGAAGAGCCTGACGGGCTACAGTCCAAAGGGTCGCAAAGAGGCAGACATGACTAAGTGAGCACACTCGGTCTCCACAACAGCCCTATGCAAGTTGGGTTTTTTCCCCACTCGGAGAGATTCTAGTTTAGTTTGTCTGAGTGTGGAATGGGCACCAGCATTTAAAAACTTTTTTTTTTACTGGAGTTATAGTTGATTTACAATGCTGTGTTAGTTTCAGGCGTATAGCAAAGTGACTCTGTTACACGTGTACAGGGACCCACCCTTTTCTTCGTTCTTTTTCCCGTGTAGGCCGTTATAGAGTACTTACTTATTTCTGGCCATGCTGGGTCCTCACTGCTGCATGCGCTGTAAGTAGTTGCAGTGTGAGGGCTCTCTTGTTGCAGCTCACAGTCTCTGGGGTGCCCAGGCTTCAGTGGTGGTGGTGCCCAGGCTCAGTTGCCTCATGGCACGTGGGATCTTTCCTGGCCAGAGATCAAACCCATGTCTCCGCATGGGCAGCTGGACTGTCAACCACTGGACCACCAGGGAAGCCCCTTGAGTCGGTGTTATTATCTCCATTTCAAAGGTGAGGAAACAGGCATGAAGAGCTTCAGTAACTTGCCACAAACTACACAGCAGCAGAACCGTGATTTAAACATATTAATTAATGCAGCATTTTTGTGAATTCCCCATCTTAGGCTCCAGAGCTTAACACCCCCATGTCCAGCACAGGCACAGTTAGTATAACCCTGTAGAGTATAAATGACTAGTGAAACAAAACTGAAATGGAGCAGCCTCTGGTCTCTATGGGCTCAAAACCTCAGAGAACCTGGGGATGGGGTGAAGGAGAGAGGTGGTTGTGAGCTGAGTTAGGATGCAATAAAGTGCAAATTCAGGTCTCTTCTTTAGGGGAAGGGGCGATTCTCATCTTTGGACCTGTGATCAAGGGAGATATCCTGTAGGTGGTGACCAGGCTGAGGAAGATGGAAATTACCAGGAGTTCCTAAGCCAAGAAATACAATTAAGAGGCAATTTAGAGACAGACTGGGGAGTCCACAGACATAGAAGCACATTTTGGGGACAGGAAAACTCCACCAGAATCTGAATGTTGCTGTAGTACTCAGGCGATTCTTTGCCAGAAAGTAGTGAGAGTAAGTGACAGAAAACTGTTTTCTCTGACAATACTAATAAAAGCTAATGTTTACTAAGCTTTGTCTCTGGTAAGCCCTATTTGGGGCTTCCCTGGTAGCTCAGACAGTAAAGAATCTGCCTGCAATACAGGAGACCCAGATTCAATCCCTGGGTCAGGAAGATCCCCTGGAGAAGGTAATGGCAACCCAGTCCAGTATTCTTGCCTGGAGTATTCCGTGTTTAGAGGAGCCTGGCAGGCTACAGTCCATGGGGTCACATAGAGTCAAACACAACTGAGTGACTAACACACTTAAGCCCTATTCTAACCTCCCTGGTTTATAAACACTTGAGACAAGAGGTTAAGTGCTGGCCCATGGACGCCACAGCGAGGACACAGCAGTGCAGACATAAACCAAGCAGTCAGAATCCTGAACCTGACCTCAATCACTGCCTGCTGCTGCTCCTCAAAAACTCATCTGCGCCCCCCATTTCCCCCCCTTAGTTTTATAGAGAAAACCCCCTACACTTTTTCAATATTCAGTCTTTCTTCATTTCAGAGTAAGAAGTTAAAACATGGTGTGTCTTGTCCTATCAGGGTAAATAGCAATTAGACTGAACTCTGTTCTAAGCTTAGCTAAAAAAAAAAAAAAAGGCTGAAAACAGTGAGTTAGGTCAAGAAGGATGCTAAGGTGACCAGCTCAGCGTTTCTAAATCTTTGAGGAGCACCTTTCTAAAAATAACTCTTCTTCCTAATTTCCCAATTCAGTGAGTCTCTTGGCCCCCACACTTGGAACTCAGGTCGCGTTGGCAGACCTGAAAACCTAAATGCCCACATGTGCCATAAGCTACACAAAGGAGTGAAGCAGGCTGGTGGGGGCAGGAGGGAGGGAAGCCTGTCCCTATCTCCATGAGAACAGCAGCTCTCAGCTCTAAGCAGCTGAGTGGAGATGCAATTTCATGGGTTTTGTGACTTGCAGAAAGAAGCAAGAAACCCAAGTTTTATGTGAAAATGTGGGAGTTTGTTCTTCAGTGTTTTCAACTATCTTAATTTTTAAAGCTATGTTAAGACCGTCTAGAACCCCCCAGGTCCTCTGATTCACAGAGCACTCACTCCTGTCACACAGCCAGTCCACGGTCGCGTCCTGCCAAGTGGGCCTCAGTGGGCCTTTTTCATCCATCCCCGTCAGGACCATCCTACTTCATGCCTCCTTTTACTCTGTCTTGTCTACTTACCTGTAAGTGGCTGCTCTGCCCTCCTTTTCTCCTCCCTGAACATCCTTCACAGATCACCAGACCCCTGATTAGAAGCTCTTCGTGATTCCTGTCCATTCTTCCATCACCCACCGAACAAAGTCAGTGCCACTCTGTCTTCCATTCTAGGACATTGTTCCACTTAATCTGTTTATTTGACCTTTTTTAATTTTTTGAGATATAACAGTAAGTGCAAGGGATACAGGGTGTTGATATGATACCCAAATATTACAAAATGATTACCACTGTATCATTAGCTAGAATTTCCATCACCTCATATAATTACCATTTCTTTCTTGCAGTGAGAACATTTACTGTCTACTCTCTCAGCAATTTTCAAGTATATAATAAATACAGTATTAACCCCCCCCCAAACTTATTCATCTTATAACTGAAAGTTTGTATCCTCTGACTGGCATCTCGTTTCCCTCACCCTCCAGACTTTGACAACCTCTATTCTACTTGGTTTCATCATTTTGGCATTTTTAGATTCTACATACAAGAATACCATGCAGTATTTGTTTCACTCTGTCTGATTTACCTCCCCTAACATAATGCCCTCAAGGTCCATCCGTGTTGTCTAGACAGCAGAATCTCTTTCTTTCTCATGGCTGAATCATATCCTAGTGTAGCCACATTTTTGTTATTCATTCAGCTCTTGATGGATGGTTAGATTGTTTCCATATTTTGTCTCCTGTGAATAATGCTGTGATGGACACAGGTGTGCAGATATTGCTTCAAGATCCTGATTTCATTCCCTTAGGAGATATGCCCAGAAGTGATATTGCTGGATCCTATGCTACTTCTGTTTTTTAGGTTTTTGAGGACCCTCCATACTGTTTTCCACAGTGGCTGCACCAATTTATATTCCCACCAAGAGTGCCCAAGGGTTCCCTTTTCTATACATCATTACCATTTGTTAACTCTGTTTAGTGATAGCCTTTCTAACAGTTGTTAAGTGATATCTCATTGTGCTTTTGATTGACGTGGATTTGTGCATTTCCCAGACGGTTAGTGATGCTGAGCCTGTTTTCATGTACCTGTTGGCCATTTGTACATCTTCTTTGGAATATCTGACTCTTTAAAAAAAATAGATATCTAAGCTCCAGCAGAATATAGTATTTCTTCCTCACATGTCCTTTGCTTTTCTACTCTCCACATCTTTGTTTATTCTGCAGCCTTCATCTAGAATTACTCTGAAATTTCATCTAGAATAAACACACAAACTTTCGTTTCCCCCACCCCCTACACACACACATACCATGACTACCGCATGGCAGGTTCCCAGTAAAGTACTGTGTTGTACATGACTAGTTAAAATAAGACATGGCAGTCCCTGTTTTAAATACTCTGAAGTGAAGTGAAGTCGCTCAGTTGTGTCCGACTCTTTGCGACCCCATGGATTGTAGCCTACCAGGCTTCTCATTCCATGGGATTTTCCAGGCAATAGTAATGGAATGGATTGCCATTTCCTTCTCTAGGGGATCTTCCTGATCCAGGGATCGAACCCGGGTCTCCCACATTGTAGCAGACGCTTAACCATCTGAGCCACCAGGGAAGTCGTACTCTAAGGACACCCCAAATAAAGGCTTGTCTGATCTCTCCAGATATGACAACTACCTCTGATGAAGAGCAGTAAGCTTTGTTTACCTCTGAGTCCCACCCAGCTATAGTTCAAGGCAGTGAGGCTTATTTGGGCTTTTATGTTCACTGACACATAGTATGAGCTCCTTGAAGGCTAGGAATGGAGCTTTTTCTTCTATTTCACTTTGTACACTGATTGCCAATAATTACTTGTTGAGTGAATGGCTGAATCTCCTGATATAAGAAATAGGCAAAGAAAAATGGAATGTTAATCACACTTAGTTGTCAGCAAGTAGAAGAACTTGCTTACAGTGAAGCTAGAAAGAAAAAAGAGAGTGTAGGAGTTGTTGAGGCCGTACTTGATGACAGGGCATAAAAACAGAATGAATTGGATTTCAGAAAGGTTTTCAAATGATAGACTGAGTCCAAAAAATCTACTCTCTTATGTAGGGAATAGTATAGCATCTCCACGTAGTAAAGGATTTTTATTCTGTATTTGGCTCAATAATTTACAAGTATCAAATATCCTTTTTTTTTTTTTTTTTAATAGCACAAATAAGACACAAACACAAGACTTCTACCTGCTAAGACCTTGAATGCAGTTACCCGTTAGCAAGCGGAGCATATTGGAGGTTCCTCATTCGCCTTCTTCCCCGCATCTAGTCAGTCCTCGTTCCTCTTGAATCTATTTCCCATATCTCATCTCCTCCTCCCGCTCTCCAGTCCACCTGCCACCTGTCATCTCTTGCTCAAGGGACTGTGGCACTAACCCTTCTTGTTCTTCTCCTCTCTCTCCTTTCAGAAGCCCTCTGCAGGCTTCCAGAAGGCTCACCCTAAAATGTAAAGCTGCTCATGACAATTTCCTACGATTATACTCTAGTGTCACCAGAATAGACACTGGAGGTCTCTGCATGTCATGTCAGGAACACTGCAGTCTGGCTTCAGATCTCTGCCTCGCTGCTGTCCATCCTCAACTTCTGAAACTCCATCCATTGTCACCGTCATTTTCACAGCAGCAGGACCCACTGCTCTTGATAGGTGGCCAATGAGGAGATCATGGGGAAGTACATTGTGAGTAGACGGGGACACCAGAAACTCCTGAGGCAGTACCAGGGAATCGCAAGTGAGCCAGAGGGAAGGATCTGTGGACAGTGTGGTGTCACTGTGTGTCGTGCAGAAAGCCCTCAGGAGGGAATTTTCTTTTGTGGTAAAAGAAAGGGTGATGAAAAAGGACAGAGTAAAGAAGGCAGAGATCTGGGTTAGAGAGGAGGAGCTTCAAGGCTATTCTACTTAAGCTTTTAGAATACTAATGGGATAGAAAATATCTATCCCCTAGTCTCTCTTTTTTTAACCAAGAAAGTAAATTGATTGAATAATACAACTGCCATATGAGGATGTGCTGATTCATAAGGTGTTCTAAACGTATTCCTAGTTTTTAACCTTATTTTCTAAAAAAAAAAAAAAAAAAGTTTAAACTACGTAGATTTAGCTGGAGACATTATTTTGCCAACAAAGGTCCGTCTAGTCAAGGCTATGGTTTTTCCAGTGGTCGTGTATGGATGTGAGAGTTGGACTGTGAAGAAAGCTGAGCGCCGAAGAATTGATGCTTTTGAACTGTGGTGTTGGAGAAGACTCCTGAGAGTCTTCTTGGACTGCAAGGAGATCCAACCAGCCCATCCTAAAGGAGATTGGTCCTGGAAGGAATGATGCTAAAGCTGAAACTCCAGTACTTTGGCCACCTCATGCGAAGAATTGACTCATTGGAAAAGACTCTGATGCTGGGAGGGATTGGGGACAGGAGGAGCAGGGGACGACAGAAGATGAGATGGCTGGATGGCATCACTGACTCGATAGACGTGAGTCTGAGTGAACTCCGGGAGTTGGTGATGGACAGGGAGGCCTGGCATGCTGCAATTCATGGAGTCGCAAAGAGTCGGACACGACTGAGCGACTGAACTGAATTGAGCTGACTGAAGAATGTTGAGCTTTCCTCTTCCAATGGGCATAGCACATACATTTCCATATATGTTCCTCTGTATGATTCTGTAGAAGAAAGCCAGTGAAAAGAGACAGAGAATGAATAAAAGAAGTGTATGAGCAACAAAATACAAGAAGGAAGAGTAGCAGATTTTTAAAAATTACTAGTTTTTAAGAATCTAAAACTTACATGGATTCTGAAATGGTACCAGTGAAGACAGGAAGGTAGAACAGAAGATCAGTTCAAGAAGAATGACATAGCACTTATACCTGCAATGGATATTTTGTTCATTTTAAATAACATGTTCCTCCTCGTATTGGCTTTTGTGAGAAACTGTCATGTCACATGGAGAAGGCGATGGCACCCCACTCCAGTACTCTTGCCTGGAAAATCCCATGGACAGAGGAGCCTCGTGGGCTGAAGTCCACGGGGTAGCTAAGAGTCGGACACGACTGAGCGACTTCACTTTCACTTTTCACTTTCCACTTTCATGCATTGGAGAGGAAATGGCAACCCACTCCAGTGTTCTTGCCTGGAGAATCCCAGGGACGAGGGAGCCTGGTGGGCTGCCATCTCTGGGGTCGCACAGAGTCGGACACGACTGAGTGACTTAGCAGCAGCAGCAGCAGTCACGTCACATGGCTCAGTTATTTGGTAAGGAGGGTGTGAACGTGTATTAGAATGGGTCAAACTTCTCCTCAGTATAAGGTATTGAGTTAGGTTAGCAAGACAGATATTTTTTTAAATTCATGTGACAGTAGTAGTAAGAAAAAAAAAATAAACACTCATTTGGTATTTTAAAACAATGCTTAGAATTCCTGAGAAAACTTTCTACTTCCAAAGAAATAAAGATGGAATTACTGTAATAATATCATATGTAATTGAAGTCTACATAAATGAGATTTCCTCCTTGGACCCTACATTGCTAGAGGCTCTTTGCAGACCTTTCCCTTGCTTCTCCTCTGGACTCAGAGCATCATCCCCACAGAGCCTTGTTTTAAATGGACGGTGTAAAACATGGGCCACGTCCATCCCCAAAGAGGAGAGTGTGGACTTGGCCTCACCTTAGACATGGAGTGATTTGGGTTTAACTATAAATGTGATACATTATTTTTAAACCAGTGAGTCTTGCTCTAGGACTTAGCTATCCAGAACTTTGAAAACAAAGGTGTGCAAAACTGAACTATAGCCCTGAGCCTAGCCCAGGAGATATCTGATTAAGATTATACTGATCTCTGGGGAGGAGCAGAGATGATACACCTATCAAGTTAGAAGAAAGAAGGACTAAAAGAGATAGTTTCAGAAATGGGGTTTTGAATTAGCAGAGGACAAAGGGAATTTAAATGGTCAACTTTCCCACAACAGGCCAGAAGAAATCTCCAGATATAATATGGCATGAGTAGCCATCTTGTGTCTCCATAAACCCTGATCAAAGGCTGAATAATCCTTCAAACCCAAAGGTGTGATGAGTTTTTGCTTCTGTGGTTGGTTAATATTATAGAAATGAATCCATGTTAAATAACTTGAACTAGACATGCTATGCTATGCTATGCTATGCTAAGGTTCTCCTGCATTGCAGGCGGATTCTTTATCAGCTGGGCTGGTAAAGCCATCATACTTCCATAATAAGTGTAGTTCTGAAATGACATGTGACCCTGAGAAGCACAGAATGTGTTCGTGCTCTTTACTGAGGAGCCGTGGTGAGGGGACGTGGCACGTGCCAAGTGCTAGTGCCCACCCCCACAGACAACTCGACGGAGAGGCAGCCCGTTTTGTTTCTGGTCTTTTCGTTTTTAAAGCTTTGTAGCATCCAGAAAAGTTATTTCCATCTCAGAAGAGATTAATTTACAGTGTTCAAGGAGTTCTCTTGAAACTGACAATGCATTTGTGTCTAGAGTAACCCAGAGGTGGAGTGGTTATAATGTCCTATCATAAGTGTTTGTGGAAAGTGGAACTACTTGACAGAATCACTGCTGAGTATTCTAAATTGATCTTTTCTCAAGGTTAGTTTAGCTAAGACTCGGGCATCTTAGAATCTTCTAAAATATTAAAAGGTGATATAAATTTTTTATTCTTTGCTATCTAGCAAGTATTATAGATGTATTTCAATTACCGTATTAACATTTGAGTGCTTAGCAGGTGCCCAGGCAATCTTTCAGTTAAATTTTATCTACCGATTTGTCTAATACATATAACAATAATACTCCATTTATGCAGTTCAGGCCCCCCGTCTTTAATGTGAGGACCCCTAAAATAAGAATCACAAGACCCAGATTATGGTCCTTCCTTATCACTGTTTCTAAAGCCTTCGTCAAATCTCCTTAACATCTCTGAGATCTATGAAATGAAAGGAGGGATCTGCTTGTCTCTGAGGTCCTGTCTCCATAATTTTATGAACATTTTACATATGTGTAATTTAAAGGATTAAATTTATTAAAATAAATTTAAAGTGTTCAATCCTCATTGAAGGATTTTGACCCTTTGTATTCTGAAATATCCATCTATAAAATACATACTACCTATTTTTATAGATCAATGAATAATTTAAAATAAAATGATAACTTAGCCACTGACCAGGTCACAAAATAGAACATCTCTAGCTTCCAGAATGGGCCCACGTGCCACACCCTTGTTCACAAACCCTTCCTTCTAGAGGTAGCCGCTAGTCTCGCTTTTGTCATCATTTCTTTGCTTTTTAAAAACAGTTTTACTGTCTACGAATTCCTAAAGTATATGTTCATGTTTTAAAGTGTATGTTTCATGAACTGTAAATGATGGCGTCATATCGTTTGTATCCTTGTGTGATTTGTTTCTTAATATACCGTTTGTGACGGTCTTCCATGTGGCTGCTTGTAGCTACAGTTTGTTCATTTTCAAATCCATTGTAGGAACGTACTTTCTACTCTGTTGTTGGTGGACATTTGGGTTGATTCCGTTTGGGATCTGTTACGGAACTAGTTAATGTTGGGTCGTTGTGTGCGGGGGTATCCTCAGCTGTATTCAGTAATTTCAAACTGTTTCCCAGAGTCTTTATACTTTCCCAGCTATGTCAGAGCGCCGTGTCACATCTTTGCTAACACATAAACTTTTACAAGTTTGTACATTTCTGTCATTTTATGTTTTAATCATTGATCATTTAATCACTGATACATTTTAATCATTGAATTTCTGTTTTGACCCCAGCGTGTCTGATCCCAGTGAAACAATCTCCTGCTAACAAGAAAATCATCGTCATCTTAGAGAACTTGGAAAAATCTTCATTGTCTGAGTTACTGGGGGACTTTTTGGGACCTCTGGAAAATCACAGCACTGAAAGCCCCTGTACCTTCCAAAAAGGTAAAGATAGTGGAGAGACCACCCCAAGAAGCCAGCTGCTTTAAGAGCTTTCTAATCTCTCTGTCCCCTGGAGCACACGTTACGCTTCATGGCCGTCTTTCCTTCACTTGTTTGGACTTGTTCCCTGCTATGGTTTCCTGATGTTGGACTGCTGCTTTGGTTTGTTTTAGGAAACGGAATGTCTGAATGCTACTACTTTCATGAGAACTGCTTTCTGATGGGAACAATCGCCAAGGCCTGTCTCCAGGGCTCCGACTTGCTGGTGCAGCAGCATTTCCGCTGGGTGCAGCTGCGCTGGGACGGCGAGCCCATGCACGGGCTGCTGCAGAGGTTCCTCAGGAGGAAGGTTGTGAATAAGGTAACAGACCACACACAGCCCATTGTTGGGAGAGGGTCCTTGACATTCCCTGGCATTGCTGTCAGGCAACCTGGGCTTGAGCTCTGCCACTTACTGTGTGGCTTCTGGCAAGTAAAAACTGGGGATAGGCAAGCGTCAAGTGGGGCTTCCCTGGTGGCTAAGACAGTAAAGAATCTGCCTGCAGTGCAGGAGATTGGGTTTTCAGGAGACTCAGGTTCAATCCCTGGGTCAGGAAGATCCCCTGGAGGAGGGCTTGGCAACCCACTCCAGTATTCTTGCCTGGAAAAATCCTTTGGACAGAGGAACCTGGCAGGCTGCAGTCCATGGGGTCATAAAGAGTTGGACACAACTGAGCGACTAACACTTTAAGGGTTAAATAGGATAATGCATGTAAAACTCATAGCAGTACCTATACTATGTCAAGTATTTTTAAAAAAACAAATAGACGTCCCTGATGGTTCAGTGGTTCAGACTCTGAGCTTTGAGTGCAAGGGATGCAGGTTTGATCCTCGTTGGGAAACTAAGATGATGGGGGCCCCCCCTCCAAAATAAGCAGATAGGTTTTACTGTTTTAATTAACCATTCTCAAGGGGTCTCCCTGAGTTTAAATGCTGAGACTAGATTAGAAAATTAATCATTCTTCTTAAGGAAAAGCTACTGTTTCCTTGGAGCCTTCATTATCCATCTACTCAATCTAGTTTTAATATTTGTTACATTGCATTATAGTAACTTTTAAAAAGTCATATGAAAAAATTAGAAATCTCTGTTGACACATTTTTAAGAAGAATAATCACTTTTAGTGATTTTTCATAGTAAATATTCTTCATTCTATCAAAATAACAAAATTAATTTAGTGTACTTACCAAATTGAGCACATTATTCTCTAATGTCGTATTCTTAAATTAGGCCAGTAGCTAAGTGTCTGGGTGGATTTGAAATAAAAGAGCTCGATTTAGCAAGATTTTATTGTTTAATCCTGCACAGTGGGCCACACTGGGAGGACAGGATCTTCATTGTATCAGCAGAGGAGTTTAAGCTGTAGGTAATATGACACCCCACTGTTAGCTGCTTCACACACAAAAAGAGGCTTTTTTCCCTTACATAACCAGATGCCTTGCGGTAGGTGTTGCTGATGTCCATTCACACCGTGATGCCAGGTCCCAGGTCTGGGTGAATCTCTTGGCCTCTCTTCAGGACTGCCTGGTTTCTGCAGGGCTTCGGGCACCACACCCTCACACAGACTTGTTCACAGGTAGGGAGCAGGATGCCGAGCTGTTCGAGAGGGAACTTAGGCTGCTTTTGCCTCCTTCTTATCAGGGGGAACAGCATCTTTTTCTGAAACTCCCAGAATCAGAAGACTTCCCCTTAATGGTTCATTAACCAGAACTGGTTTCATGCCCACCCTTCTGCCATAGACCTTGGCTAGAGCTATCTTCCCAACACCAGAGTGCGCCACCAAGCTCCTGAACAAAATCGCTGTGTCTGTTGTGTTAGAGCATGTGAATGTACATGCAGTCATAGAGGAGGGCTGGGGAGGGTGGTGGAGGGAGAAGGGTGCAGCGGGAATGCCGTTGGTAATTCAGTGACAGTCCCTACTATTGGTGATTTCAATTAGTACCTGAAGTTCCTAATTGAATCAGAAATCGTCTGCCCCAAGCTCTGCTAAAGTCAGTTCCCTGATCATAAATATATGCTTTTGACCAAAGCACATCTATTATATGACCTCAGCCAATAAGAAGAAAGGTGAGATAAAGACAGTCATGGGTTTTGTAGCTTTTCACATCAGTGATGCTTCCATTAACTTCATCACTATTAATATTTAAATCTTACTGCTAAAAAACTCACCTAAAGAACTGCAAAAGATACCAGTATTTTTCTTAAAGACTTTATTATTTTTAGAGCAATTTTCGGTTTACAATAAAATCGAAAGGGAGATATAGAGATTTCTACCCATTGCTCCTCAAATATGCATAGCCTCCCCCATTCTCACCAGAAGGCTGCATTATTTCATCAAGGAGGAACCTACCCTGACACAGCAAAGTGCCTGGTTTATCTAAGAGAAAAACATGGAATGCTTCACCAATTTCTGTGTCTTTCTTGCGCAGGGGCCATGCTAATCTTCCTTGAAATCTTTCCTAACCCTCTCCCTCTTCCGGCTCTCTGGTAAACATAGTTTGAAAAGGATTGATTTTACTTATTTTGAAAAGAAAGTTCTCTTCAAGCTCTACACTTTCCTCCATTGTGCTTGAGGATGGGCAAGTGGGGTGTGCTGTAAGGAACAGAAAGTGGGGAGGAAGGGCAATGTGTTTAATTTACCAGGAGTCACTTCAAGTAGGTTAATAAAATGGATTCCTGGGGTAGGTGTACAGTGGGAATGAAGACAACTGCAAAACAACAGAAATCGTGTAACTGCAGGATGGAGCCAAATAATGGGGGTGCTTAGAAGCACGCTGGCATGTGATCAAAATTTCTTCTTCCAGTTTCTCACAGGAATAAAAATAAACGTATTTTTTGGAGGAGACAAAGCTTCTAGTATTTAATAAAAAATAATTGTACCTTTAGTAGGAAATTGAAAGCGAAAGAAAGCGTTGGTCACTCTTTTGTGTCTGACTCTTTGCAACCCCATGGACTGTAGCCCACCAGGATCCTCTGTCCATGGAATTCTCCAGGCAAGAATACTGGAGTGGATTGCCATTCCCTTCTCCAGGGGATCTTACCCACCCAGGGATTGAACCTGGGCCTCCTGCATTGCGGGCAGATTCTTTACTGTCTGAGCCACCAGAGAAAGCCAAGGAAAGTAATATTCATCTATTAATTGTAGCCATGATCTCATTTTCACTGGAAGACTATCAGAAAAAGTGGGAGAAATATGATCCTCTTTTGAAAAAATGGGATAACAGATCCCAAATCCTCGTGTGACACAGTGATGTTACTTTAATGAAGCTGCTAGAATTACTGAACCACTCTTGCATTTTTTTCTATGCCAAATTCTGTCCCTTGATGTAGGATATACAGACATTCACATATTATCCTCAGTCTTAATATCATAATTCCTTGGTAAAGTAGAGATTTACATGAATGTGTTTCTTATAAAAATAGTTAATTGCTATATCTGACTTCTAAATATTTGAGAGATTTCTCTTCGTAGTATATAAATCTTTGTCCTTTTGTGAATCCTCTGTAGTACCAAAAAGGGGCTCTTGTATAAGATATAATTCTAAAAAGAGCTGCTCCCATTCAACCGTGTGTTACACAGCATTACTTAAACTCTTCACTTTTAAATCAGAAAACATGTCTTCATGCTAGCATAGTTGTGTGCATTTTAAGGTAGCATTTTAGCTGAGACTTTCCTTCTAGGGAAATTAAAAATAAGACAAAGTGAACATGCCATAGATTCCAATATGCCATCTTATCACTTATCCATATTAAAATATTTAATGTCATTTTTATGTCATTTATTCAAAATCCTTTTTTGAACACCTACTATTTGCAAGTCCTTGTGAGATATTCTGTACACATGTGAAAAATGGTTTCTTCCAGCACTGATGTTTAAGAATTCATCCAAGTAAGACACCTCATCCAGGGTGTCTCGCTTCGCTGTCACGTCTGCATCTTTTCATTTGATGTAACAAACTGCAGATCCTGTATTTCACACTAACACACACAACAGGGTATATTATTAACTAATCCCTCTTTCACCCACCCCAAGTGAAGGTAAGACTAGATTTGGCTACAGTTTTGTTTTATAAATTTTTATAGCTTTAATTTCGAATGGTTAGAAACAACAGGACAACGAGCACTGTGCTAACCCAAGCCCCTGTCTTCCTCCTCTCTGTCTCCAGTTCAGAGGTCAGGTGCCCTCTCCCTGCGACCCCGTGTGCAAGACGGTCGACTGGGCCCTGGCCGTGTGGCGCCAGCTCAACTCGTGCCTGGCCCGCCTGGGCACGCCGGAAGCACTTCTCGGGCCACAGCATTTCCTGTCTTGTCCTGTAGTCCCGGGGCACGCCCAGGCAACAGTGAAGTGAGTGTCATTAGTCCTTCTTTGCCTTTAAAGTATTTAAAGTAGAGCCCTGGCCAGGTGGGAGTGTGTGAGAGTGAGAAAGCTATGACACTCCTATCGTCAACATGGGAAGTGGAGCCCTGCCCTCTTGTCAGAGGACGACCATGACTTGTGTGTTGGGCAGTTCCTAAGGAAACAATTTTTGCTAAGACTAGATAGATCATAGGTTTCCTCTGTTTTCAAAACTCTCATCAGATCCATATGTGGCTTGCTGTGCAGTGTCTCCTGAGGAAGGCCCACATAAGAAATTCAGTCAAGTACCCTGTAACCAAAAAAATAAAACACATTCTACTGATGAATTGAAAAGCTTGCTCTTTTATTAATGATACTTATACACTTACATGAGTAGTAGCTCAGATGGTAAGAATCTGCTTGCAATGCACGAGGCCCGGGTTCAATCCTTGGGTGAGGAAGATCCCCTGGAGAAGGGAATGATACACACTCAAGTATTCTTGCCTGGAGAATTCCATGGACAGAGTAGACTTATAAACTTACTATATTTTCCTTTGTAGCAGCTTATAAAAATAGACATACATATAGGAAGGTTAATGACATAGAATATCAGAAGGAAGTTGAAAGGAGGAAGGAATTGTCACCGTCCGACTTCCTTAGTAAGGGTTCTGTGATTCGCTGTTAGATTTGATTCTGTACTTTCTGGCATCCTGGGCAGAAATCTATTTTGGAAAGCAAGGGATGCAAGTAAAATGTCTTCTCTATTGTAACACAAACTATCAATTTAATAACAGTTAATTGAGGGAGGAGTACTGTATTAAAAAATACATAGTAATTTCTTGTTAAAAAGCAGTACATTTATTCATATAATTACCCGATTCTCTCAGTATCATGATTACATCTGAGCCTTTTTTGCCCCTGACATCCAGAATCTCAAGATTCTTAGGAGCCATATTTGGTTTTTCCTGTCTGCAGCACAGTCATTGTCAAAAACTAGAGGCTCTGAGACTTGTACCCTCTTTGCAAGCTGACAGGTTAGCCTGCTGGGTGCAGGATGCTGGGTCAGAGGCCCGCTCCTCATCACTCAGAGCCCAGCCACAGCCCAGCCATCTGAACCGTCTGCAGTGGTTTCCCCGGCTCCTCAGGTCCCACAGGGTGATGCGTAGCAGCCCAGGTGGATGCTGGCTTTAGCAGCAAAATGTGGAATCACCCCATCTTCTAATGGGGGATGCTGGTAAATCTGCCCACCCTTTGCCCTGGAAGGAACCATAACTTTCATCATCCTGGTCAGGAAACAATCTGCCCTCTGCTCCAGAAGGAGACATTATCTCTACTTCCCAAGTCTGTGTACACTGCTAACATCCTTGAAAAGACAATCCAGGAAAACAGCTGACACGAGAATACAGAAATGCCATGGAAACTTATCTCCCAACAGCCGTATTAAGGAACTGCCTTTCTAAAATTTTCTTACTTTTTTTTTTTTTTTTTTAGCCAAAGCTTTTATCTTTACCTCCTCAGCACCTTTAGGAGTAACTGTTTGCTTTTCTTTTTTTTTTTTCCTGGAATTACATGTCACTCTACATTAACAGAGAAACTTGATACTAGGTAATAGTTTTAACAGTTCCTATTCTAGGTGATATAGTTTTGTCTACAGCTTTTAATGCTAACTTTTTTAATACTACAACAAAGTATAATCTTTTTTGAAGGAATTTTGATTGGCATTGAGTGCTCTAAATTTCAATTAAAGCCCTGCAACAGCTACAGCTATTAATGCAGTCCACCTGCGGCAGTGGCTGGTTGACCCCATCCCCTCTCTTCAGGGCTCACCTGCCATGTGTAGACACCAAGCCCCTGCAGAGCAGGAAGATTTAATTTGCCAGTGATCATAAAATGTATCCCAATTTCAGAAATACTAAAAACATATGTATCTTAGTAAGGAAAATGGCAAATAAGTTTAAGCTATTTAGACACAGATTTTCAGGAAATCTTTTTTCCTCCAGATTTCTTTAGTCTGTAAAGTTTTCCATGTATTTTTCCCTTTCCATGTATTTATTTGTGCATTCATTTATTCAGCACTCTAGTGCTCCAGGATCTTACAAAGAAAAACAGAAACAGGTAAACAGTTTCATTAGAAATACATTGTTATTTGTAAAGCACATTCAAACTGTTTTGGTGTTAGATAATTTCACTTATTCTGAAACAACCTGGGAAAGGTAGCCTATCCATAGAAACCCTTAGGCTTTGTTCAGGGTCTTCAGCTCTGTCCCGGGTAGAGTTGTGTGTGATTCCTGGGAGCCTGGGTCCTAACTGTGAACCCTCTCTTGGAAGGTGGATGTCTAAGCTATGGAATGCTGTCATTGCACCCAGAGTTCAAGAAGCAATATTGTCAAGAGCCTCTCTGAAAAGACAGCCCGGCCTTGGGCAAACAACTAAAAACCCCAGCCAAGGGCAGCAGGCTGTAGTTAGAGCTGCTCTCAGCATTTTGCTTAATAAAGCTGTTCTGCATGGCTGTCCCCTCCAGAGAGCAGGTATGTGGGTTTATGCTGGGAGGAGAGGAAATTCGCTATTATGTAATGCTTGCTTGAACTGGCTTTTAGGGAACTCTATTTTCTCTCTTTGTAACCAGTGAGATTATCTCCATGTAATGGATGTTACACAGCACTGCTTTAAAACTAACTCACTTGCTCTCTCTCAATTCCTGGCTCATGTTTAAATACCAGACTTCAAAGTAATGTTTGCTGGTTGGCAAACCCCTGCTTGGGTATGATAGGCCCCTGATTTTGAAGAGGCTATTTCTTTAAGTGTTAGAAATGTTGGATTTTGCTTGACTCTGTGTAACTGCGCTCTTGCTTCTGTCCTTCTGGCAAAATGTGGTTTATGTTGTTTCAGAGCTGGACCAGCATACAGCTGATTTCAAAGGAGGAAGCTTCCCTCTGTCCATAGTTTCAAGTTACAGCAGTTGCAGCAAGAAGAAAGAGAGTGGTGCCTGGAGAAAGGTGAGCACCAGTCCTCGCAAGAAGTCTGGCCGGTTCTCTTCACCCACCTGGAACAAGCCAGACTTGAGTGAAGAAGGTAAGGGGGCAGGCATGAGACGTGTGTACCCATGAGGTGGTTTCTGAATGCCAGTGTGCTTTATGTTTATTACTATGCATTCAACAAAGCAAAATTTTGAGGATTTCAATGTGTATTTTTCATGGAATAAAGCATGTGGTAGGTACATTCCACAAATAGTTGAGAGTCCCCTACCTGAAAAAAACCATTCATACTAGAATTCTGAAATTAAATTTATCTGTACCATGTTAATGACCATCTGCTTTTCAGCAATTTGATTTTCTTGGGATCCACACAATTATATTTACGTAATAAAAGCTGACACATAAAAAGAAAGAAATAGGCAAATGTGCATTCAGAAGTGAACCTTAAACTTTTAGAAGTATGTGTTATTTGATTATAGACATATTTAATACCAGTTTAAGGTGTTTATAAGTGAGTCAGCTTTACATATTCCTACATGAGATGTATGCCGTGTACCAAGTTTTCTTCTAAACACTAGAAATAGAGCAGTGAAAACAGGAGATAAAAATCGCTCCCCGACAGAATTTCATTCTAATAAATTATTAGACCTGTTCCTTATGGCTTTGATATTAGGATAATCAGTTGTTTAAAATATCCTCCCTCAGTTCAGTTCAGTCGTTCAGTCATGTATGACTCTTTGCCACCCCATGGACTGCAGACGCCAGGCTTCCCTGTCCATCACTAACTCCTGGAGCTTACTCAAACTCATGTCCGTTGAGTTGGTGATGCCATCCAACCATCTCATCCTCTGTTGTCCCCTTCATCTCTCGCTTTCAATCACTCCCAGCATCA
The DNA here is from genome assembly GCF_055505025.1 of Bos grunniens. Classification (NCBI taxonomy): domain Eukaryota; kingdom Metazoa; phylum Chordata; class Mammalia; order Artiodactyla; family Bovidae; genus Bos; species Bos grunniens. Next base: position 69,572,862 of record NC_141168.1, on the reverse strand, counting down.
GGGTCTTTTCAAATGACTCAGTTCTTTGCATCAGGTGGCTAAAGTATGGAAATCAGAGCTTAGCATCAGTCCTTCCAATGAACATTCAGGACTGATTTCCTTTAGATGGACTGGTTGGATCTCCTTGCAGTCCAAGGGACTCTCCAGAGTCTTCTCCAACACCACAGTTCAAAAGCATCAGTTCTTCAGTGCTCAGCTTTCTTTACAGTCCAACTCTCACATCCATACATGACCACTGGAAAAACCAAAGGTTTGACTAGATGGACCTTTTTTGGCAAAGTAATGTCTCTGCTTTTTAATATGCTGTCTAGGTTGGTCATAACTTTTCTTCCAAGGAGCAGGTGTCTTTTCATTTCATGGCTGCAGTCACCATCTGCAGTGATTTTGAGGCCCAAGAAAATAAAGTCTGTCACTGTTTCCACTGTTTCCCCATCTATTTCCCATGAAGTGATGGGACCGGATGCCTTGATCTTAGTTTTCTGAATGTTGAGCTTTAAGCCAACTTTTTCACTCTCCTCTTTCATTTTCATCAAGAGCCTTTTTAGTTCTTCTTTACTTTCTGTCATAAGGGTGGTGTCATCTGCGTATCTGAGGATGTTGATATTTCTCTTGGCAATCTTGATTCCAGCTTGTGCTTCATCCAGTCTTGCATGTCTCATGATGTACCCTGCATATAAGTTAAATAAGCAGGGTGACAATATAAAGCCTTGATGTAATCCTTTCCTGATTTGGAACCAGTCTGTTATCCATGTCCAATTCTAAATGTTCCTTCTTAACCTTCATATAGGTTTCTCAGGAGTCAGGTCAGGTGGTCTGGTATTCCCATCTCTTGAAGAATTTTCCACAGTTTGTTGTGATCCACACAGTCAAAGGCTTTGGCATAGTCAATAAAACAGAAATAGATGTTTTTCTGGAACTCTCTTGCTTTTTTGATGATCCAGTAGATGTTGGCAATTTGATCTCTGGTTCCTCTGCCTTTTCTAAATCCAGCTTGAACATCTGGAAGTTCATGCTTCACATATTGTTGAAGCCTGGCTTGGAGAATTTTGAACATTACTAGTGTGAGAGTTGAGTGCAATTGTGCGGTAGTTTGAGCATTCTTTGGCATTTGCCTTTCTTTGGGGTTAGAATGAAAAGTGACCGTTTCCAGTTCTGTGGCCACTGCTGAGTTTTCCAAATTTGCTGGCATATTGAGTGCAGCACTTTCACAGCATCATCTTTTAGTGTTTAAAATAGCTCAACTGGAATTCCATCACCTCCACTAGCTTTGTTCATATCCTCCCCTAAAAGATATCATATTTGAGTAAGAATGAAAAGATGTTCCAACCTCATACGCATTATGGATCTCTGATACATGTAACTAACTTTACGTCTTCAGGAGCCCCTTGTACCCCACACTAAATGGCAACTCACTCCAGTGTTCTTGCCTGAAGAATCCCAAGGACAGAGTAGCCTAGTGGGGTGCAGTCTATGGGGTCACAAAGAGTCAGACATGACTGAAGAAACTTAGCAGGCACGCACACATGGCAGCTTTACAGCAGTGGGGTTCCTAAGTGAAAGGAATATGATGTCTAAAATCCTAAACAGTTGCTTTTGTTACCATATTTTTCATATGGCAGATTGTATTGATTTTTAATAAAAACGAATGCGATTTTAACTATATCAATACATGCCAGAGTTGTGTGATTACCCTAAGTATGTGATCATAAGTTATGACTTAAAGTCACGTAAGTAATAAGTTTTAAAGTAATTGAATGGATAGTCACTGAAAAAAATATGTAAACTCTCATTGTAAAGGTAAGTGTTATTTATAATAGGATACATTTTGATCTCCGAGGCTTGCCCTTACTTCCTAAAGTTAGAGTGTTTGCTCCAGGGAATAAAATCATTAGACTGTAGCCCCCCAATAGAGCAAAGAGACTCCCTCAGCTGGCTTTCTGTAACAAGGATTATACCTGTTTATCCTTGGAAAGTATCCAAAAGAGCTCGACAGTGAGGACTGTCGTCTCCATTTACAGATGGCACAATTGAGACTCAGATCCCTTTGATCACCTGCTCCAAACCACTGCTCCTACAAACAGGGGGTTCTGCAATCCATGTTTTTGTTTCTTATGAGTCCAGTGCTGATTTCTTCAGTCTGTGCCACTCATAATAATCCTGGTACTCAAATAAGGACACCTATGCAGGCTCTTCACTGTGTCACTTCCAAGTTCATTAGAATCCCTGTAGGATTCAGGACCAACTGCTTTCCTGAGCTAAGTGAGTACCTAAACAGTAAGCATTGTCAATATATATTGCAGTACTGTAGATTTGTCAGACAAAATCCATAAGTGAATATGAACTTTAAACAGTATTATGGAGATAAATCTAACTTGGAAATATATATTTGGCTAAAAGCTGAATTATAAATTATTTTAAGTTTAAATTTATAATATTTATTAGTTGCAGAACTAGTGGATATATCAAATGTTCCTTCAAACACAAAAACTTAATTGAAAGGTGAATAAAACTGTATGCAGCCATAGTTTGACATCAACATAGAGATTTGCAAAACACGTTGGCCAGGGTTTAGGTGAATAAACCACTGGTTGGTTAACAACCAAAGGTGGACATGCCTCTAGTTTTAATTTTTTTTATAATAGTCACCCTGTCCAATACTTGCACTTCATACAAAATTATTACAACAGTGTTTGGGTTGATATTTTTGGACATCATTGTTTTAAAAAATACCAAAATAGAACTCTCTTGCATTCCATGCAGACCACTAGGGAAGCTCATAAAATTTGATAAAGACACAGCCCTTTTCTGTCCTGACCTAAACCAGGGAGACCTAAACCTGAGATGATGGTCACTGCTTCTGGAGGGCAGAGTCCAAGCTTAGGCACTTCCGTGCTAATTAGGGAAAAGCTACTGATTAATGCTTTCCGACAGTAAGGACAAAAGTGTGGATGAGGAAGTGTACAGACCTTCTGATGATCTGCTTTTAATCGGGATATACCAAATTCGACAGGCTTCTCAAAATCATTCTTTAATCTATGCTAGCACCATTCATACAATTTTAGAATCTACTCAGAAGCAGCTGTATTAATGCATTTATAAAATGTAGAATATTATAGAAAGACATTTTGAATCTAAAATGGTTTAGTGTTTCTCAAACTTTTGACCATAAGCCACAGTGAGAAATGTATTTTAAAGCTGGACCAGTACACACAGACCTATGCATTTGCATGTCTCTGTAAATGGATACCAACTTATATATTTACTACATACAAGCTGTGCAATCCGGTGTTTCCTATTCTGTTTTTTTTTAAATGGGTTGAAATTTGCAGTTAGAAAAACATTGGTATGATATGCAGCGTTTGTTTTAATGCTGTGACTTTTTGTTTACTTTTCCTATTTAGTTTTCTGTAAAATGCAAAGCAATCAAAAGTTGTTTCTATACCTGCACTGTAATACATCATGGGGCCCACACATCAAAAACTGTGTTGGGTCTACACAGTCAGGATCCCTTGGAAGGCAAACAAAGGGATTACCATCTTCAAAAGGCAGGTAAATATTAACCCTCTTTTAGGCACTTGGAGAACAAAGGCCTAAGGTTGTGGGGACTTGCCTGATTAGAATAGGATCCACTGATGAAAGTGGAGTTTAGGATTCCTGAATTGAGCCTCAGGTGGTGTGAGTTGTATTGATTTTAGTCATAAATATACATGAGGTCTTTGCGCATTCCCTAGGCTTCCACAGGGCCTCAAGAAATGGATTTAATCCAAAAACAATATGAAGAGACTATTTCTTTTAAATACAGAGTTCAAGATCCGCAGGGACAGTCTATGGAAATGACTGCTTTTTTTTCTTTAAACAGGTATCAAAAGTAACACTATATTACAGCTGAATTGTAACAGGAATGCTTCGCTGTCAAACCAAAAGTAAGTTTCCCCTGCAGATTTAACTCATAACAAACAGTACACATTCTCATCGTGTGTGTGCTAAGTCACCTCAGTCGTGTCCAACTCTTTGCCACCCCATGGACTGTAGCCCGCAAGGCTCCTCTCTCCATCGGATTCTCCAGACAAGAATACTGGAGTGGGTCACCCTGCCCTCAGGGGATCTTCCAGACCCAGCAATCCAACCCTCATCTTTTATGTCTCCTGCATTGGCAGGTGGGTTCTTTACCACTAGTGCCCCCTGGGAAGCATTAGTCTGTGCAACTGTTATGCTGTGAATATAATTTTTTAAAAAGCAATAGAGGTAATTCAAATGCTAGTATTAAGCTGAAATCGAATGAATGAAATCTAAAAAAAATACAAAGCCTATTTTGCTTTTAGTTTGGTGAAAGATTAGAAATATCATTGATTTGATTTTGTATCAAGTTTGATATTATTAATACAGTTCACAAAGATATGGTAAAATCCTGTATTTGTGAACTTTTAAACAGGCTTTAGAGGACTGATGATTTTAATGACAGAGTTACAGAAACATAACATGACTGACTTTTTTTCCTCATGCTGCTGCTAGGGAATTGTCAATTATGCTTCCAAATTTATAAACTGAAATAAAGATTTATCATAGAATAAAAATGCTTAGCTAGTTTGTAAATAGGGCCTTGTATAGCCAATAAGTTGTGTATCCTGTAACTTGGCAGGTGACATTTAGGACCCTGGTTCACAGAATTACAAGAGGGGTAGGGGGTCAATGAATCTGTCACATGCTTGTTTGTGCCAGGCCCACTGTTAGATCTGTTGTATTCAACAGCCTATACAGTATTTGTAATAACCCTATGATGTAGCACAAGGCATTTGATAGAGAGAAGGGAACCCAGGAACTGAGGTGTTGAGTACAAAAAAGAAACCCAACCCATGGTCACGTTGCCAATAAAAAGTGATAAATTGACATTTACTCCATTGTCACACTGCCCCCCACACCAGCGTGTTTAGTGTCATCCTTGGGGACAGCGAAGGAAAGGGAAGAGTAAGGAGACTGGAATATTGTAAGTCAAAGTGGATTTCTTTGTGTAGTAACATTTTATCCTATTGAGAATTCTGACGGGGAGTTACCAAAATCAGATGGGAATGGGTTGTTGTATAAAGTGACATTTATGGATGCCTTTAAAGGATGTTAAAAACTTTTTTGCTCCACAAATCCCCCAGGAAGGTGGGGGGGTCTAGGTTTCCATATTGGAAGTTGGATGGTTGCTCTGGGTTTGAAAAACTCTTTTCTGAAATCTGTGGTAGGTCTTTAGAGAATGATCTGTCATTGACCTTGAATCTGGATCAAAGACTCTCTCTGGGTTCGGATGATGAAGCAGATCTTGTCAAGGAACTTCAGAGCATGTGCTCTAGCAAATCTGAATCTGATATAAGCAAGGTAAGCAGGACACAGTGCAGAGGGCCTTGAGTGGCTCCCCCAGCAGCAGACAGACTTCTTGGAGCCACATCATAGCTCTTTCCCTGAGAGAAATCCCTTATCAAATAGTATGACTAAAGCTCCAAATCAAAACTTCCGTTACCTTGCTTAAAACACTTATACAACAAGGGAGCTCTATTTAGCACAGCTTCTCTGAAAAACCCAAAGTGAAAGCTGCATGTGGTGTGTTACCACAAATTAAACCAATACCACCTTTTCCTTTCCATATCCCTAACTTTGGCCGTCACCAATCAGTAAGAGCATGGCAGCAGACTTGCATTCTGCGGCGGGGAACAACTGTACTTATAAGAAAAAATAAGTAGCCTGTGTAATTTGCTTAAACTGTGAAATTTGAGATCCAAAGATGGAAATCAGTGACCCAAAATCTTGAAGCATTAACAGCATCAAGTTCAACCTGTTTTTGCACTCTGATATCTGCAGCAGTTTTTTACCACGCTTCCTTGATAAGGGCCTTTTGCTTGAAAGGGAGCAAAAGAAGGTAGTTATAACTTGTGCAGGTTCTACCCCAAAACTCACCTGTTGTATTTGGACAGTCTACTAGGGATAAAGAACTCACTAGCTTATTTAATCTTACTGGAAGTGAGTCGAAATAGTTAACCCTGGAAAAATAAGGTTACAATGAAAAATCTTGCAAACGTTATATCCTTTCATTTTGTGCCAAGTATTTTTTTTTTTTTTTAAATAGGGCTTATCTGGTTGTCTTCTTATGACTTTAAAAGACTTTTTTTTTTCCTTAGAAACTGTGTCTCATGCATTTGCTGTTAGTTTCGCATGAAAGCTTAAAGTCCTTATGTGAGCATTTTAGGACCTAAGCTTCTGACAGTAAGACAAGGACCACACTTCTCACTGTGGGTTTTCCACAGTGACTTTACATCTTACCTTGAGTATGTCACAGTTTACCTGTGAAAACATGACTTGATAAATTGTGTATTTTCCAGATTGCTGATTCCAGGGATGATTTAAGGAGGTTTGATAGTTCAGGAAACAACCCTGTGTTTTCAGCAACTGTTAATAATCCAAGAATGCCAGTGTCACAAAAGGTAAGTGTCCCTTTTCCCTCCAAAATGGGACAAAGAAGGATTGTTGTAAAATTGACTTTACAAATCTTTCAATGTGCGTTACAAAGTTACTTTTACACTATAGCAGGGATATAATCAGGATAAAGGTGTAAGTGTTCACTAGGTAATCAAGGTTAGAAAAAAGTACTGTTTGTTTGGCTAATAGCTTGAAGGAATCACATAGAAAAGCATTACTTCCCCCTCTTCTATTTGATGCCAAAAAATTGGATTCCAAAATTTTTACTATCTCTTCTATTTGTTTTCACTAGTTTATGCCAAACCTAGAACTAATGTAACGTCTCTCTTCTTTGCTGTATTTTAAAATGGAACATTGAATTTCTTTTGAGTACCGTTTTCAAAAACTGGAGTTAATGCTGAGTGATAACAGAAAAATCTACACATACATAAAGATTTACCTCTGATTTACTTGAACTTCCCATACCATGCATGTTTCAGAGACAGAATGTCCTTTGCAAGCAAATCAGAATGAGCCAGGATTCCCATAGAGTTCCTTACCCTCTTGAAATAACTTTTATGATTGGTTAATAAATGCCAAAAGATGAGATGGCCCAGTATGGTACTACTGAGTGAACGGAAACAATAAAAATACTTCTTACCCAGTAGTGCTTTTTTGAGGCGGTCCATTTTGTAAGACGTATTTAATAATGTGTGGTGTGCTCACCAAGCTATGTCCACTGTGGTTCACGTCCCCTCACATGGCAGCTAACACAGACCTGTGGGGAGAGGGAGTGCAAACAGCAGGATTGAACAGCGAGCATGGTGAGACTATCCCATTATTAATCCTCCTCTGACAGCCTGGGCTCCCGGCTTCAGTAGCTTTCAGTCCTGACTAGTTTCCTGTGAAGCTGTGTGTGTTGGGGGAAATATTAACAAGGCTGGGGTCTTATATAAAAACATACAACATGACAATCTACAAAGAAGAGCATGGCCTGTGTGGCTTACTCTATATAGTATTTGTTCCTCTCTGTGATTCCCCCCACCCCTAATTAGGAATGGCTTAGAAGCACAGCAAAAGCATCGTTGGGAACAGATAAGAATGACTGAGGAGGTGACACCTGGGGTCCCTGCTGATAACTCTGGTTCTGGATGGAATACATTTTTGTTCAGGGGCTGTCCCTGAACTATGGTTCAGAACACATTCCTTGGGCTCGCCTTCTGTTTGCCCATTGAGCATTCTAAGGACTATTCCCCGATGATCAGTTGTTTTCTTAGAACCTGCCACCAGAGGGCGACGTAGTACTCATTTGGCATTTGCCAGATTCCTGAACCCTTCACAGGCTCAGGCCTTTTCTATCCTGATAAAGGCAATGAGCATTTCTTGGTTAGATGCCCAGTTTCTTCTGTTATCAGGAAGTAATTCCCTTTAGGAGGAAAAGCTCTCTGTGTTAGCTGAAATCATTTTCTCCTGTGTGGTCAGAGAGGGGCCTGTTAATCAGGCAGCTTGTCAGCCAGCCTGCTTAAACAGAAAAGCCCATATTTACATAAATACATATTTAAGTCATCCATAGAATATATAATAATAAATGTTTTCTTCTTATGGAGATGAAAATTCAGTCCCCTAAAGCAGCAATTCCCATTTTGGTAGCATCATGAAAACTATTTGAGGATTTGTTTTTTAATCCCTTGTACCCAGACCACATGCCCTAGAGGTTCTGATATAATTGGTCTAAAGTACAACCTGGACGTTGGAGTTTTTAAAAGCTTGGTGACTCTCATGTGCAATCAGGGCTTAGACCTGTTCTGTAGCACATACCTTTGATCCATCATTCGCATTTTCTACCCATTTCTTTCCAAATTATGTCCTTGAACTTCACGTAACTTATGTTACATATAACTTACTATTTCAGACCATCCTGTACACCTCCCCATGTCCGTGTCCACCCTTCCTCCTTCCTTACTTCACCACTCACTTGAGTTCTGCAGATTGGTAAACATGAAGGGGGACCTACCCAAGTGAGCTCACGATCAGGGAAAACGCTGTGAGTAAAAGGTCTTATTGCAGCATCATGAGTTGCTCTTACCTGTCCAACTGTGTTTCCTCATGGGCAAAAAGAGGCCTGGACCAGGTGATCAGAAGGGTTCAGAAGTACTCGAAGAATGCTAGCATGCAGTTTCCAAGAATTAAAGATCTTGAGCTCCCTAGTTATAGATGCATCACCAGGAAACAGTTCACTACTGCAGAAGCTCCATTAGCACAAGGATGGTGCCCTTTTACATTCTCTACTGTGAGCCAAGCACCAGGAACAGTGCTTGTCTGATAAACATTCAGAATATGTGAGTAATAGTTCAGTTAGATCTAAAGGCAGAAAAATTCAGTGACACACTCAAGGTATATTGCATTGTAGAACTGCTTACAAATAGTTGGTTGGAGTAGTCCAGTTTGATTTCCTCAGGCCTAAGACTTCATACAACTTCTGTTGAGGAGGAGACTCCAGATTCAGGCACTAGTTTCACTGACTCTTATCTCTGGCACCACAAAGGACCTAGTGGAGATCAGACCGCGAGTCTACAGGACATTAAGCATTCAACTTCTCTCCTGTCTTCCCCCGCCGCCATGAGAACCTATGTTAAGGGAGAAACTCATACAGAGAGGAGAAAGTTAGTTAGTACCGATCACAGAAGTTGGGAACAATGTCAAATTAAGCTGTTCTGTTTTCCTTTCTTACAGGAGGTCAGTCCTCTCAGCAGCCATCAAACAACCGAATGCAGCAACAGTAAATCAAAGACTGAGTTGGGTGTTTCAAGAGTTAAATCTTTTCTTCCTGTTCCTAGAAGTAAAGTCACCCAGTGTTCCCAGAACACCAAAAGAAGCAGCAGCAGCAGTAATACAAGGCAAATAGAAATAAACAACAACTCAAGAGATTTGGAACCTACGCAAAAATGAACAAGTAGAAAAATCTAGCAAATAGGCCTGCCTACAGTATTCTCATTCTTCTGTATATTTCACACAGAAACCAAGGACAACAAGATGTAAATACCTTTAAATGAATCAAATGTTTTCACTGCAATATAAACGATGAGTGCGGGACCACTATTCAATTTTTTGTAAAGAATGTATTTATAACCAACTTTTTTTTTTTTTCAATTCTGTCAAATTGAACTGCAATACCAAGAAGTTATACCCACTTTTCAAGTAGTTTTATAATAGAAAAGTCATAATAGTTTTACTCAAGATGTTCAGGGGTATTAAAACAACTGTGTACTGTATATCTATACATATGTACATATGTACATTTAAGAAAGCTATGCATCATTGCATACTGCATTAAAAATGTGTACAGCATTGGCTTAGATAACATGTATCATTTTAAAGAGATCATAATTTTATGTTCACTTGATGAGAAATGACTAGAACGGGGCAATAACAAATCATTTCTAAACAGTTACTTTTCTTAAAAGCCATATTAAGTATTTTGCCTGTTAAACTCTAGTTTTCAGTTTCAAAACTTTTAATGGTTGCATCATGTATATTTATGTTTATGGGTTTGTGTTATGACTCCTGTAAATATGAACTTATATAATGCAATAAAAGTGTTATCTTTCTTACAAAAGTTTTGTACCTAAGTAGATATAAAAAAGAATAACTGTAAATGCTTCAATAAGTTAACTCCCTCTTCTAGTGGCACAATTGATATTTTCTAGACTTTCTTCTCAAATTACTAATGACATAACTAAAAGTTATATGCCTTGACACCAAATAAAATATTGAATTAGTGAAATAACTTGGCTGTAGTTTTTATTGCTTTTAGTAGTTTATCCATGCAAAAGATATTTGTATTCAATTTAGAGCCATTTAAACTGGTCCTCCATGTTTGTATTTCAGTAGCTATTCAGAGAAGACTTTTGTTACAAAGTATTAGTTGGTTTAAACTAGAATAAACATTTCAGTGGAGCTCTTGGAATGAAGTGCTCATTGAAAACAAATTTTTCATACTTACCAAAAAAAGTATAATTATATACCAACAATCATTTGCTTATCTTAGAGTATTTAAAGTCCTTTCTTAGCCAGATGGTTATTTAAAGTGTACACATGTGCATGAAAACTATATTACATTTTGCAAGTATCTTTAAAAAAATGTATAGTGAAGTGGAGGAAGAATCAAGGAAGAGATCAGTTCCAGTACCTGTCAGCCTAGGCTTCATCTCTGCCATCCTTGGGTGTACAGCATGGACCTTGTAACAGGAAGTAGAACTAGAGCAAGGGACTGAGGGTAAGTAGGAGAGAGAGAGAGGCTGGAAGAAATAGTCTTAGGCTTGAACACAATAACGCCTTTGAGCTGGACTTAAATTCTTGGTGCCCTGGTGGTATTTGATACTCTCAAGTGTTTCACAGAAAGACATTAATCCTGGGGACAAAACTCAATGCTCTCCATATCATAGATCAACATACCCAGATTGAGGTGGCTCTGGGGCATGTTGTCCTGCTAAAATACACCTTTGATTATATTGAATTTTATTTTTTTAGTGATAAGGCATTGTTTTATATTGGCAATTTTTCTGAAGATATAGATCTCATTATGGTAGTCAAGGACCAGAAAAGAGAAAAAACAAATTTGCAATACATTATTAAGATGACATCTAGTAACCTATCCATATAGTTTTGACTGGTTAGTAATTCAACACATATACTTACATAATTGGATAGTAGACTGCAAGATGTCTAAAGAGGGCATTTAGATTAGGAGTTTTCAAAATACACATGAAAACCTGGTAATGGGTCATTTTATCAATTTAGGTAATCACAACTACCATTTTTTGAAAATAGAATAGAAAAGAAAATATCAGAGCACATCATGGTATCACAGTCAATAAAAGAATTTTTTGTGAAGCTTTTGTTTAATTGTGTAGATACATGGATGTAAGCACTGGACTGTGATGTCAAATATAACTTTCTGTGGGTCATGGCCACAAGTCTTTGAAGCTCCATACCATTAATGGTGACGGTCAGGGTGCTTCAGGGGTAAAGAGGTCTTTGGTGTTATACAGCCTTGTGACTGAATTAAGCACTAACATTTATTAGCTGTGTGACCTAAGACTCTCTGACCCAGATTCCACAATAGTTACGTAGGATCATGACAAGCCTACAAGTTGTCCTTGAGCATTAAAATGAGGTAACAATACAATGTTCCTAGTTACCTCCTCGCACATAAAAAGTAATGAATTATGTCCCCTAAGTCTTTGTGGCATTCCAACATCCCATCAAGTTGTAATAAACTCACAAATACTAACAGCTGTATTATGAGCATCAGATTCTACTAGAGTTGTATAAAACACCTAATGAAAAGAAATATCTACTTGGAAATTGATAACTATAACACATTAGCAAATTGTATTTTCCTTTTATGTTAACTTGATGATGAGCTTCTAAATATATCTAACACATTTTGCAGTTGCAAAAAAGAAGTACACATGTCATAAAATCTGATTATTCATGAAAAAAGCCAATTTCTATAGAAAAGGCTGAACTTTCATAATTTTTTTTTCCTGTGCAGTCAATACTTAATGCAAATTAAGTTCAGTTGACTAGACATAGCCAACACCTGATTTAGGCATTTATTCCTAACAACTATGAGCTATTACACAAAACTTTCTCTATGAAGTTATGTGATACTTTCTGAATTTGATCGCTTTTGTAATATTTTTCTCAAGAGAACATTCCACAGATGTGAAAGCAATAAATTAGTGAATAGATAATCCTGTTAGTTTGGTTTTTACTACAAATAAATAGTTGTTATAGACCAAGATGCCATTGTTAATTTGAGAAAGAGGACTATGGAAATACCTGGAGAAAGGATATCAGATACATACCTTGTCTATTCTGTCCTTAATATAATAGATATTAGAAGATAACATTGACTTATCAAGTCAAGAGCTGCAGTTCTAGCCAGAAGGCTAAGATACCATGTAGTATCTTTGGTTTCAATGACTTCATTGGGGAAAAAAAAAAAATGAGGATTCTTGTTCCAGAAAGAAAAGCACAATAGGAAAATCAGAAATCCTGACAGTTGTTCCTACACATTCTGATACTTTAATAAGAGTATCAGCTAAATAAATCCCCCTGAAAAAAGTTACTTGGGTTATATTTTAAGGAAATCAGGAATGTATCAGAGAAATTAAGAAATCAATTATTTTACAACTGCCCTAAAAACAACAAAATACCTAGGAATAAATTTAACCAAGGAGGTAAAAGACCTGTACACTGAAAAGCAAGACAGTAATGAGAGAAACTGAAAAGGGCACAAATAAGAGAGATTCTGTGTGCTCACAGATTGAAAATTCAATACTGTTAAAATGTCCAACTCATTCTATGAGGCCACCATCACCCTAATACCAAAACCTGACAAAGATCCCACAAAAAAAGAAAACTACAGGCCAATATCACTGATTAACATAGATGCAAAAATCCTTAACAAAATTCTAGCAATCAGAATCCAACAACACATTAAAAAGATCATACACCATGACCAAGTGGGCTTTTCCCAGGGATGCAAGGATTCTTCAATATCTGCAAATCAATCAATGTAATACACCACATTAACAAATTGAAAAATAAAAACCATATGATTATCTCAATAGATACAGAGAAAGCCTTTGATAAAATCCAACATCCATTTATGATAAAAACTCTCCAGAAAGCAGAAATAGAAGGAACATACCTCAACATAATAAAAGCTATATATGACAAACCCACAGCAAACATTATCCTCAAGGGTGAAAAACTGAAAGCATTTCCTCTAAAGTCAGGAACAAGACAAGGGTACCCACTTTCACCATTACTATTCAACATAGTTTTGGAAGTTTTGGCCACAGCAATCAGAGCAGAAAAAGAAATAAAAGGAATCCAAACTGGAAAAGAAGAAGTAAAACTCTCACTATTTGCAGATGACATGATCCTCTACATAGAAAACCCTAAAGACTCCACCAGAAAATTACTAGAACTAATCAATGATTATAGTAAAGTTGCAGGATATAAAATCAACACACAGAAATCCCTTGCATTCCTATACACTAATAATGAGAAAACAGAAAGAGAAATTAAGGAAACAATTCCATTCACCATTGCAAAGGAAAGAATAAAATACTTAGGAATATATCTACCTAAAGAAACTAAAGACCTATATATAGAAAACTATAAAACACTGGTGAAAGAAATCAAAGAGGACACTAATAGATGGAGAAATATACCATGTTCATGGATTGGAAGAATCAATATAGTGAAAATGAGTATACTACCCAAAGCAATTTATAGATTCAATGCAATCCCTATTAAGCTACCAACGGTATTCTTCACAGAGCTAGAACAAATAATTTCACAATTTGTATGGAAATACAAAAAAACCTCGAATAGCCAAAGCTATCTTGAGAAAGAAGAATGGAACTGGAGGAATCAACCTACCTGACTTTAGGCTCTATTACAAAGCCACAGTTATCAAGACAGTATGGTACTGGCACAAAGACAGAAATATAGATCAGTGGAACAAAATAGAAAGCCCAGAGATAAATCCACATACCTATGGACACCTTATCTTTGACAAAGGAGGCAAGAATATACAATGGATTAAAGACAATCTCTTTAACAAGTGGTGCTGGGAAAACTGGTCAACCACTTGTAAAAGAATGAAACTAGAACACTTTCTAACACCATACACAAAAATAAACTCAAAATGGATTAAAGATCTCAATGTAAGACCAGAAACTATAAAACTCCTAGAGGAGAACATAGGCAAAACACTCTCCGACATACATCACAGCAGGATCGTCTATGACCCACCTCCCAGAATATTGGAAATAAAAGCAAAAATAAACAAATGGGACCTAATTAAACTTAAAAGCTTCTGCACAACAAAGGAAACTATCAGCAAGGTGAAAAGACAGCCTTCAGAATGGGAGAAAATAATAGCAAATGAAGCAACTGACAAACAACTAATCTCAAAAATATACAAGCAAATCCTACAGCTCAACTCCAGAAAAATAAATGACCCAATCAAAAAATGGGCCAAAGAACTAAATAGACATTTCTCCAAAGAAGACATACAGAGGGCTAACAAACACATGAAAAGATGCTCAACATCACTCATTATCAGAGAAATGCAAATCAAGACCACTATGAGGTACCATTTCACACCAGTCAGAATGGCTGCAATCCAAAAGTCTACAAGCAATAAATGCTGGAGAGGGTGTGGAGAAAAGGGAACCCTCTTACACTGTTGGTGGGAATGCAAACTAGTACAGCCACTATGGAGAACAGTGTGGAGATTCCTTAAAAAACTGGAAATAGAACTGCCTTATGATCCAGCAATCCCACTGCTGGGCATACACACTGAGGAAACCAGAAGGGAAAGAGACACGTGTACCCCAATGTTCATCGCAGCACTGTTTATAAGAGCCAGGACATGGAAGCAACCTAGATGTCCATCAGCAGATGAATGGATAAGAAAGCTGTGGTACATATACACAATGGAGTATTACTCAGCCATTAAAAAGAATACATTTGAATCCGTTCTAATGAGATGGATGAAACTGGAACCTATTATACAGAGTGAAGTAAGCCAGAAAGAAAAACACCAATACAGTAAACTAACGCATATATATGGAATTTAGAAAGATGGTAACAATAACCCTGTGTACGAGACAGCAAAAGAGACACTGATGTATAGATCAGTCTTATGGACTCTGTGGGAGAGGAAGAGGGTGGGGAGATTTGGGAGGATGGCATTGACACATGTATAATATCATGTATGAAACGAGCCACCAGTCCAGGTTCGATGCACGATACTGGATGCTTGGGGCTGGTGCACTGGGACGACCCAGAGGGAGGGTATGGGGAGGGAGGAGGGAGGAGGGTTCAGGATGGGGAACACAGGTATACCTGTGGTGGATTCATTTCGATATTTGGCAAAACTAATACAATATTGTAAAGTTTAAAAATAAAATTAAAAAAAAAAAGAAAACAAATAATGGACACAAGCATAAAAAAAAAAAGGAAAAGAAAAAACACTTGACAAAATTCAACATCCATTCATGATGAAAACTCTTACTGAATGGGTATAGAAGGAACACATGTCAACGTAATAAAAACTATCAATGACAAACCACAGTCAATATAATACTCATTGGTGAAAAGTTGAAAGCCTTCCTGCTAAAATACAGAACAAGCGAAGGACACCCACTCTCACCTCTTCTATTCAAAATATTGAGTTGGCTAAAAAGTTAGTTTGGGTTTTTTCATAACCTCTTCCAATAGTATTGAAAGTCCTAGCCACAGCAATCAGACCACAAAACAAAAATAAAAGATATCCAAGTTATAAGGGAAGAAATAAAATTGTCATTATATGCAGACGATGAGATACTATATATGGAAAAAGCCCTAAAGACTCCACACAAAAACTATTAGAAATGATCAACAATTTCAGCAAGGTAGAAGGATATAAGATTAACACATAAAAACTGGTAGCATTTCTTTACACTAACAATGAAATATCATTAAGGGAATGTAAAAGAACAATACTTTTTAAAATCACACCCACCAAAATAAAGTATTTAGGAATAAACCTAACCAAGAAGGTGAGAGGTGAAAGAATTATAAGAACTATAAAACATTAATAAAAGAAACTGAAGATAATTCAAAGAAATGGAAAGATACCCCATGCTTGTGGATTGGAAGAATTAATATTGTTGAAATAGTCATACTACCCAAAGCAATCCACATATTTAATGAGATCCCTACCCACTCCAGTGATTTGGCCTGCAGAATCCCATGGACTGTGTAGTCCATGCAGTCACAAATAGTCGGACATGACTGAGCGACTTTCACTTTCTTTCTGTCAAATTACCCATAACAGTTTTCAGTGAACTAGAACAAATAATCCTAAAATTTATATTAAACCATAAAAGACCCCCAAAATTGTCAAAGAAATCCTGAAGAAAAAGAGCAAAGCAGGAGGCATAAGCCTCCCAGACTTCAGACAATACTACAAAGCACAATAATCAAAACAGCATGGAATTGGCACAAAAACAGACGTATGGACCAACTTTCTGAGAGCCCAGAAAGAAACCCACTCCCCTATGGACAATTAATCTTTGACAACAGAGGCAAGACTATATAATGGGAAAAACAAAGTCTTTTCAGCAAGTGGTTTTGGGAAAGTTGAACAACTGCATGTAAATCAATAAAATTAGAACACACCTTCACACCATACACAAAAATAAATTCAAAATGACTTAAAGACTTAAACCTAAGATATGACACCATAAAATTCCTAGAAGGGACCATAGGCAAAACATTCTCTGACATACATCATATCAATATTTTCTTAAGTCAGTCTCTGAAGGCAATAGAAATAAAAGCAAAAATAAACTTTCAAACTTTTGCACAGCAAAGGGAACCATAAACAAAATGAAAAGCCAACCTATAGAATGGGACAAAATATTGTGACAAATTGTGAAAATATTGTGCAAATGATGTGACTGACAAGGGATTAATTTCCAAAATATACAAACAGCTCTTACAGCTCAACAAAGAAACAACCCAATCAAAACATGGGCAGAAGACCTAAATACATATTTATCCAAAAAAGACATACAAATGGCCAATATGCCCATGAAAAGATGTTCAACACTGCTAAATAATATTAGAGCAGTGAAAATCAAAACTACAATGAGGTACCACCTCACCCTGGTCGGGATGGCCATCATTAAAATGTCTTGGTCCACTGGAGAAGGGAATGGCAAGCCACTTTAGTGTTCTTGCTGTGAGAATCCCATGAACAGTATGAAAAGGCAAACAAAATGTGACACCAAGAGATGAGCCCCCCACGTCAGTAGGTGTCCAAAATGCTACTGGGGAAGGGCAGAGAAATAGCTCCAGAAAGAAAGAAGAGGCTAGGCCAAAGTGAAAACGAAGTTCAGTTGTGGATGAGTCTGGTGGTGAAAGTAAAGTCTGATGCTGTAAAAAACAATACTGAATAGGAACCTTGATTCATTTTAGGTAAATCAAGGTAAATGGGATGTGGTCAAGCAGGAGGTGGCAAGAGTGAACATCAACATTTTAGGAATCAGTGAACTAAAATGGACAGTAATGGGCGAATTTAATTCAGATGACTATTATATCTACCACTGTGGGCAAGAATCCCTTAGAAGAAATAGAGTAGCCCTCAGTCAACAGAAGAGTTCAAAATGCAGTACTTGGGTGCAATCTCAAAAATGACAGAATGATCTTAGTTTGTTTCCAAGGGAAACCATGCAACATTACAGTAATCCAAGTCTATGCCCCAATGACAAATGCCAATGAAAGTGAAGTTGAACGGTTCTATGAAGACTTACAAGACCTTCTTAAACTAACACCAAAAAATATGTCCTCTTCATTGTAGGGGGTTGTAATGCAAAAGTAGGAAGTCAAGAGATATCCACAATAACGGGCAAATTTGGCCTGGGAGTACAAAATGAAGCATGGCAAAGGCTAAGAGAGTTTGGCCAGGAGAATGCACTGGTCATAGCAAACACCCTCTCCCGATAACACAAGAGATGACTCTACGCATGGACATCAACAGATGGTCAACACCAAAATCAGATTAATTATATTCTTTGCAGCTGAAGATAGAAAATCTCTGTATATTTAGCAAAACAAGAACCAGAGCTGACTGTGGCTCAGATCATGAACTCCTTATTGCAAAATTCAGCCTTAAATTAAAGAAAGTAGGGGAGACAACTAGACCATTAAGGTATGACCTAAATCAAAACTCTTATTATTTTACAGTGGAGGTGGCAAATAGATTCAAGAGATTAGATCTGGTAGACAGAATGCCTGAAGAACCATGGATGGAAGTTCATAACAGTGAGTGGGAGGTGATGACCAAAACCATCCCCAAGAAAAACAAATGCAAGGAGGTTAAGTGGTTGTTTGAGGAGGCCTTACAAATAGCCGAGAATAGAAGAGAAGCAAAAGGCAAAGGATAGAGGGAAAGATACACCAACAGAATGCAGAGTTCAAGAAAATAGCAAGGAGAGATAAGAAAGCCTTCCTAAGTGAACAGTTAAAAGAAATATAGGAAAACAATAGAATGGGTAAGACTAGAGATCTGTTCAAGAAAATTGGAGATACAAAGGGGATACATCTTTCACGCAAAGATGGGAATGATAAAGGACAGAAAGGGTAAGGACCTAACAGAAACAGAAGATATTAAGAAGAGGTGCCAAGAGTACACAGGAAAACTATACAAAAAGGTCTTAATGACCTGGATAACCACAATGGTGTGGTTATTCATCTAGAACCAAAAATCCTAGAGTGTGAAGTCAAGTGGGCCTTAGGAAACATTACTACGAACAAAGCTAGTGGAGGTGATACAATTCCAGCTGAGCTATTTCAAATCTTAAAAGATGATGCTGTGAAAGTGCTGCATTAAATACGTCAGCAAATTTGGAAAACTCAGCAGTGACCACAGGACTGCAAAAGTTAGTTTTTCATTCCAGTCCCAAAGAAGGGCAATGCCAAAAAAAGTTCTAACTACCATACACCTGTGCTCATTTCACATGCTAGCAAGGTAATGCTCAAAATCCTTCAAGCTAGGCTTCAACAGTACATGAACTGAGAACTTCCAGATGCACAAGCTGGATTTAGAAAAGGCAGAGCAACCAGGAATCAAATTGCCAACAACTGCTGGATCATAGAAAAAGCAAAGCAATTACACACACAAAAATCTACTTCTGCTTCATTTACTACATGAAAGCCTTTGAGTGTGTGGACCACAACAAACTGTGGAAAATTCTTAAAAGAGATGGGACTACCAGACCACCTTACCTGCCTCCTGAGACATCTGTGTGCAGGTCAAGACACAACAGTTAGGACTGGACATAGAACAATGGACTGGTTCAAAATTGAGAAAGGAGTAAGACAAGGTTGTATATTGTCACCCTGTTTATTTGACTTACATGCAGAGTACATCATGCAAAATGCCAGGCTGGATGACTCACAAGAGTGAATCAAATTGCCTAGAGACATATCGACAGCCTCGGGTATGCAGATGATACCACTCTAATGGCAGAAAGTGAACAGGGACTAAGGAGGTTATTGATAAGGGTGAAACAGGAGAGTGAAACAGCTGATTTAAAATTAAACATTTGTAAAACTAAGGCCAAAGAATCGATGCTTTTGAACTGCGGTGCTGAAGAAGACTCTTGAGAATCCCCTGGGTAGCAAGGAGATCAAATCAGTCTATCCTAAAGAAAATCAATCCCAAATATGCATTGGAAGGACCAATGCTGAAGCTGAAGCTCTATTACTTTGGCCACCTGATGCAAAGATCCAACTCACTGAAAAAGACCCTGAGGCTGGGAAAG
This sequence comes from Bos grunniens, assembly GCF_055505025.1. Classification (NCBI taxonomy): domain Eukaryota; kingdom Metazoa; phylum Chordata; class Mammalia; order Artiodactyla; family Bovidae; genus Bos; species Bos grunniens. The sequence continues at coordinate 69,553,027 of NC_141168.1, read as the reverse complement.
ATTGAAGGCAATAGTAGAAGGGGGTGACAGAGGACAAGATGGTTGGATGGCTTCACCGACTCAATGGACATGAGTTAGAGCAAACTCTGGGAGATAGTGAAGGACAGAGAAGCCTGGCATGGTGCAGTCCATGGGGTCACAAAGAGTCAGACATGACTTAGTGACTGAACAACAACCACGAGGTCTACAAATAAAAAATGCTGGATAGGGTATGGAGATATGGGAACCTTCCTACTCTGAATATGGGAATGTAAGTTGGTACAGCCACTACAGAAAATAGTATGGAAGTTCCTCAGACAACTAAAAATAGAATTACTAGGTGATCCAGCAATCCTATTCCTGTCCATATATCCAGACAAAACTATAATTTAAAAAGATACATGCACCTCCATGTTCATTACATTCACAACAGCCAAGATATAGAAACAACCTAAATGTCCATCAATAGATGAATGGATAAAGAAGATGTGGTCCATATATACAACAAAATACTACTCAGCCAAAACAAAGAATGAAATAATGCCATTTGCAGCAACATGGATGCACCTACAAATATCATAATTGAAGTCAAAACCGGTCACATAGAGAAAGACAAATACCATGTATCACTTATGTGTGAAATTTAAATTATGACACAAATGAACCTATCTGTGATTTAGACACAGACTCACAGACATACAGAACAGACTTGTGGTTGACTAGGAAGGGGGAATTTGGGGGAAAGATAGAGTGGGACGTTTGGGTTAGTAGATGTAAATTATTATATACAGAATGGATAAACAAAAAGGTCCTAACGTACAGAGAACTATTCTCAATATTCTATAGTAAATCATAATGTGAACGAATAGTAAAAAAGAAAATATGTATGTATATGTGTATAACTGAATCACTTAGTTGTACAGCAGAAATTAACACAACATTCTAAATCAAGTATGTGTGTGTGCGTGTTAGCCACTCAGTCGTGTCCAACTCTTTGTGACCCCAGACTGTAGCCCACTGGGCTCCTCTGTCCATGGAATTCTCCAGGCAAGAATACTAGGGTGGGTTGCCATTCCCTTCTCCATAAATCAACTATACTTTTAATTAATTAATTAAAAGCAGAACTACTATATGATCCAACAGTTCCAATTCTGGGTATTTACCTGGAGGAAAAGAAAATACTAACTCAAAAAAAGTATCTGTACCTCCATGTTCAGTGCAGCATTATTCACAATAGCCAAGCTGTGGATAACCTAAGTGTCCATCTATGGATGAATGAATCAAAGAAATTGTGGTAGATATAACAATGGAATATCATTCAGCCATAAAAAAAGAAATAAATCTTGCCAAGGCACCATAGATGGACCTTGAGGGCATTCTGGTAAAGGAAATAAGTTGGAGAAGACAAATATTATATACTCTAACTTACATGTGGAATCTACAAAATCAAACTCAGAAAAACAGAAAAAAGGTTGGCAGTTGCCAGAGATAAGAGCTGAGACCTTGGGGAAATAAGTAAAGGGGGTAAAAAAGTACAAACTTCCAGTTATAATATAAATAAGCCCTGGGAAGGTAATGTACAGCATGGTCCTGTAGTTAACAATAATGTATTATATATTTGAAAGCTGCTGAGAGAGTAGATCTTAAAAGTTCTTATCTCTCTCTCTTTAACACATACACAACGTAACTATGTGAGATGAAAAATACGTTAACTAAAGTTATTGTGGTAATTGTTTCAGATTGTGTACATATATCATTGTGTTGACATTAAATTTACACAATATTTTTCATAAATTGTATTTCAAGAAAGCTGGAAAAAATCAACTCAGCATACTTACTAAATATAAAAAAAAATCAAAAGATCATCTAAATAGATTTAGAAAACTATCTCATAAAATTTAACACCGACCCACGACAGACACTTTCAGGAGACAAGGAACAGAAGGTAACTACCTCAACCTGTGAAAGGACATTTAGGAAAAACCAACAGCCAATATCACACCTAATGGTGAAAAAATCATATACTCCCCTAAAATCAAGAGAAGGTAAAGATACTCTTACCACTTTTACTGAAAATAGGTACATACAAAACAAAGCCCTACATATGGAGATGGAAGAAGTTAAACTGTCATTATTTGCAGACGACATGATCATATACATAGAAAATCCTAAGGAATCTAAAATAGAGCCTCTGTAACTAATAAGTGAATTTAGTAAGCTCCAACATATAAGGTCAGTGTACAAAAAAGTCAATTGTATCTTTATATTTTACAAATAAGCAAAAGGAAAACAATGTCATTTACTATAGCATCAAATATATAGAATACATGTTATATATTATTAATTATATAATATTTATTATATATAAATATATATTAATTTATTATATATTATATAATAAAATATAGGGATAAATGTAACAAATAAGTATAAATCATATATGCTGAACAATACAAAATATTGTAAAATAAATGTAGAGACACAGCATTTTAGTGGCTAGGAACACAACATTGAGTCAGTTTGTCTCAAATCTATAGATATAATGCAATCAAACAAAAAATCCCAGGAAAAATAAAGAGAGAGAGAGAGAGAGAAGGTGACAAGCTGTTTGAAATATATACCTGCCCTTTTAATCTGGAAAGTTCTGGTGTATACATTTGGCCCTCTGACCTGGAAACAACATACAAATAACTGCCACTGGTTTGGAGAATTTTCTTCTCTAAATTCCTTTGATTTCTGGGCCTCTGTGCCAAGAGGCCATTTACAATCAATGTTCTATTTTCTGCCAGACAAATCCTTCAAGGAGTGTTTACGTCAAAATATATTTTAGCTAAAATATTTTTTAAAAGCAAAAGCAGCTTGAGTTGGTCTTGTCAGATCAGCTTGTTGTTTAGCTCTTTCAGACAATTTATTCACTTTACCCTGGAACGTTCAAGACTGGCCACATAAGGAAACAGGAACCAGCATAAGATGTAGCATAAGTTGCATGGTGTCATTTGAGAGGTGAGGCAAGCTTTGCCTGCTCCACTCTTTCTCATCTCTAAACTGTCTTAAGATGTGATATATATTGTGGCATTTTGTGCTTTAGTAAAGAGAATACCTGAACTGAAGTAAAAAAATTCCTGTTGTACCCCCTTGAGTGACCTGTATCATCAGCCTTGTGACACCTAACTTTCCTTAGCTTAGGCTTTTGATTTGGAATGAAAGTAACTTCTAACTCCAGAAATCTTTGCTTCTATAATTTATCAAGTACCTCAAGTAACCTCAGATTAGTTGTTTTTCTTTTATTCTTCTCAACTGAACACTGAGGGCTGGCACCAGAATCCCTACATTTAGTTGGAAGGAAGCTATCAGATAGGATAAAGGACAAGGGTCCCTCAAAATCAAGTGACGCCCTAGGTGCCCGGTGCTGGGAGGGGAACAGTCAAAGACACCATGCTGGTACAGGAAGTGAGGAAGAAGCAAAAAATCCAAGAAGAAAATACACAAAAGCTAGAAAAGTAGACAGTGAAAAAGAAACACAGGCTGAAGATTGACGTTTTGGTGAAGAGATACTTCATCCAGCTAATCCTAGCTGAGTCCAGGAACTCTAAATGAAAATGAAATGTGACAAATATTTAATATCAACCAAACACAAGGTACTCTGTTTCCTGTAGACAAAGATGATTCATACCTTACTCATTTCTTTTTACCTCCAATACCTAGTACTACTATATAGTAGAACAATAATAGGCATATAACTATTTCACAAGAACTGATAAAAATATGATATGATGGTGGACTAGACTAACCAGGAAGCCAAGTTCAGTTTAAAATCCTCTTAAGAAAGTATGTAATGGCTTCTTATCCTCACCACCACCACCACCACCATAGATAACAATGTTTTTCATTTGGGATTTTAGAGGTCCTTGAGTTCATGGTATGGATTAGACTGATAATAGTAAGGCAAAGACCAAAGAAAAAGAACTGGCAAGTGGAAAGTGTGAACCATCAGCCTGTAAACACCCTGCTTATCCATGTTCCTAAGCATCCAAATGAGGCCCCTTGCAATGGCTCTTCCCTCTAAACACTGGCTTCTCTTTCCAATCATGTTTCCTAGTGGACCCCCAGTTTTTTGGACTCTGGAGTTCTGCCACCCTTTCTTTGGTCTTTTCTTCCCTACTTCCATCATTTCCTGCCCACCCAAGTTCTTTTCCCTTGCAGAAGAGAAGTCTTTAGTATTTTGCAAAATTTTCATGGCCAATTAGTTTAAACTTCAAAAGCTAAAATGTATCCATCTAAAATGGCAAAAGAAAAAAGAAAAGATGATTTACTACTAAATTAGATGTTTATTGATCTAAATATATTTATGATGGGTACTGTGTTAAATCTCATATACTATCCCACCTAACAGATTGAGAAACAGTATCATATTTTATTGTATCATATAGTTTATAATATCAAGAGTTTTGACTCTGTATATAGACTTGGGTTTGAGTAACAACTTCTTCATTTACCAAGAATGATGTTGGGGAAATTACTTACATTTCTGACTCCAAGTTCCTTATCTGAATAATGGAGATAATACTTAATTCATAGCATTTTATAAAGATCAAATGAACTGATGAAAAGTAAATACCACTGAGAATCTATTATATGGTCAAAACATTAGAAAGTGTGATCTTAAAGTTCTAGACAAATTCAGCTGAGCAAACAAAAGTCTATGGGTAAACAGATGAAATTTTATCTGCACAGATAAAATTTGTAATAATTAACCCTTACGGTTCAATGGAGAGAACAAAGGATTGATCAGAACTTGAGAGAGATTTCATAGAGGATCTTGATTAATCCTTGGAACAATTAAATCAAAGGTCTAGGGAAAGACAATAACAAATTAAAGGACTATCCTGAATGACACTGAAAGTTTCTTTCAATCATGACCTACCTGACTCTGTGACTTAAGGCTGTGATTGAAGTTTTTTGATGTTTCTAAAGATGGATATTGTGGACAGAAAAAAGTTACTCAAGTGATTTCATAGTTTTTAATCTTATTTTCTATTTATACATCTAGTATGTTTTAATAATCATTTTTATAAAGACTGTTAACTACTTTGGAGCCTGTTATAAATCAGTCATGCACAACTCTTAGGTTTTTTGGTAAATACCAATAGCTACCTACAATTAAAGGTGGGTAAGGGATAATCAGGGCTTCCCTGGTGGCTGAGACAGTAAAGGATCCTCTTGCAATGGAGGAGACTTGGGTTTGATCCTTGGGTTGGGAAGATCCCCTGAGGAAGGAAATGGCAACCCACTCCAGTACTCTTGCCTGGAAAATTCCATGGACTGAGGAGCCTGGTAGGCTACAGTCCATGGGGTTGCAAAGAGTCAGACACAACTGAGTGACTTTGCTTTATTTCACTTTCACTTTCAAGGGATAATTACTTTCCTCAACCTCACTATCAGGTGATTATGAAAGAATCTTAGATCAAATTGTGCCTCATATTTAACATGTTTTAAAAAAAACCTTCATTAGAAAGTAAACACCAAGAGTTCACATAACTCCTTTTCAGAAGTTTGGTGACATCTCAGCTTTCTATCACTTGCAGGATCTAAAGTCTTGCACGAAAACATGGCAGGGTACAAGGACATGGAACTCACCTCCTCCCACAAATACATCAACAATGTATTTACAAATGGAACAGCCCTCACAGAACACCTACTGAAACCAGCAGAAGACCTCAAACATTTGAAAGGAAAAGAAAGATCTCCACACAATCAGGTAGGATGAAAGGAAAAAAGGAACAAGAAGAAGGATAGGACCTGCATCTCTGGGAGACAATTGAAAAAGAGGAAATGTTCCTGTACCCTGAGAAGCCCTCTTACTGGCAGGAAGAATGGTCAATATAGGTCAATATAGACAGGAAGTTTCAGTGGAAAGAGCAACAACTGGTTTACAGTAGGCAGAACAGAGAGAGACCTGTACAAATGGTCCCTGCCACCACCCTGCAAGCCCCAGCTTGAGATGGGTGTGTCCATTGGTACAGGCCAGGGCTGGGTGCTGGAACTCAGGGTTTAGAGGACAGACCCAGGGAGAGAACCGCTACTGGCTGTGCAGAAACAGCCAAAAGGGGCTGGAGAGTGTAGGCCACAACTAGGGGTGTTCACAGAAGAAGCCCAGAACCACCACAGAAGCAAAGCACCATTGTTAAGTGGTGTGTGAAGGGAGGGGAGGGGCTGCCATTATAGCCTCTTTTTCCAAGCACCAGCCCCTGCCACAATGTGGACTCCCCGAGAACTTGCCTCAGCCACCACTTTAGGGGCACTCCTGCCTCTGTGGGCTCTCACACCCCAGCTGCCACCTCAGCCAGCTCTGGGAGCAGATGCCAATGGGTTGCCCACTCACAGAGGTGAGGCTGAAACCACAGGTGAGCCCCAGGAGCCACATGACTTAGAAAGCAGGGCTAAAATCTCTCCCAGAAGGTTGCAAATTTACACTTCCAACACCAGCTTTGTAGATTCAACATCTGTAAGACATCCGAGTGGACAATGGGGGCTGCCACAGGGCATGTGCATGGGGGCTGGGCTGGGCCAGAGTCTGAACTGTCTCAAGAGCTCCCACAGTGGGTCCAGGTGCTCGACTACTACAGTCCCAGGACATGACTTTAGTGGATCCGTGCTAGTAGACTTGTGAAAACAACAACTGAGGGACACCAAGGCCAACCACTGGCATTCTAAGGTTGAGATGGGGCCAACCGATGGGGCCAACAACGGTGTGCCTCGTGTATCAGCGCAACGAGTGACAGGTGACACAGCAGAGCACACTCGCTGGTAAACAGCTCTAGCAGAGAAACACTCTGGCTCCTCTCCCAGTGGGAGTGCTCTATTCTCATCTGCCTGGCACTGCAGCTCAGAAACAGATCTGGGGGCTTCCACTCCAACAGCTAGGGAACAGATCCAGGCAACCACAGAGCAAAAAGAAGGACCCACTCAATAACCAGGGCAGGCTCTGATCACCACAACACCAGTCACACCTCCTACAAGGGGATAATGTCCAGCATACACCGAGAAAAGAACTGGCAGGCAAGTACACTAAAACAGTCCTCACACCAAAAAATATTAAACCCACACAGGCTAGGGCTACACAGGATACTCCCACATAAAAACAGCCCTCTAGGACCACAGTGGGAAATTGTTCCTCCTAAACTCATACAGCAAGAGAAATTTAAGTAAAATGAAGAAGCAGAGAAACTATGCCTAATTAAAAGGTCAAGAGAATTCCCCTGAAAGAACAAACAAAACAGATTTCTTCAATTTAAAATTCAATGAACTCAAAAAGGAGATAATGAAAATACTATAGGGACTAAGAAAGTCTGTCAACAGAAATGCAGAGTACTATAAAAAGAAACTAGGAGAAAAAAAAAAACAGGAAAAATTTCAGCTGAGATGAAAGCTGAGCTAAAGGCATTGAACAGCAGAATGAATAATGCAAAAGAACAAATAAGGTTCCTGAAAGATAGAATAAGGGAAATCACTCAATCAGAAGAGTAGACAGAAAGCCAAATGAAAAAAATGAAAGCAATATAAAAGACCTGTGGGAAAATAAAAAGCACGTCAATCTATGCATAACAGTGATTTCAGAAGAAAGAGAAAAGGAGACTGAAAACATATTTGAAGAAATTATGGCCAACAACTTCCTAAACCTTAAGAAGGAAATATATATCCAGGTACAGGAAGCACAGAGGGTCCCAAACAGACCTACACCAACACATATTATAATAAAAATATCAAAAGTTAAAAATAAGAGGATTCTAACCTAGAGGGTTGGGATGGGGTGGGAGGTAGAAGGAGGTTCAAGAGAGACGGGACATATGTATACCTGTGGCTGATTCATGTTAATGTGTGGCAGAGACCAGCATAAATTGTACAGCCATTGTACTCCAATAAAAAAAAAAACAAGAAAAATAAATACATTTTTTAAAAGAGAGGATTCTAAAGGCAGCAAGAGAAAAAGAGTTTAAATACAAGGGAACCCTATAAGGCTATAAGCTGATTTACCTACAGAAATGGTTGCAGACCAGAAGGGAGTAGTAAGATATATTCAATGTCCTGAAAGGGGAAAATCTGCAAACTAGGATATTCTAACCAGCAAGATTATGATTCAGAGTAGAGAAAGAGAAAGAATTTCTCAGAAATGCAGAAACTAAAAGAATAAAGTAATACCAAACCTATCCTAAAGGAAATGCTGAAAGGTCTTCCCTAAACAGAAAAGAAGTAAGAATCTATATAGAAAAGAGAAAAATACAACTGGAAAGTAAATCACTTAAATAAGCCAGTAGACAGAAGTGAAAGCAATGATAACCACAATGGGCAACAAAAGGATGAACATGAAGATGTAAAAGAGGACATCAAAGTAAGAAAATGAAGGGCAGAGGAGAATAAGAAAATATAGATTTTTTTTTCCTAGAATGTGTTTGAGTCTATACAACTACTAGCCTAAGGCAAGTAGATATAGGAAGGTGTAAACGTACCTGAAAAAGAGGCTATCCACAAATCAAAAACATACAACATATTCATAGAAATCAAAAAGAACATAAACATAATACAAAAGAAAAGTAAACTACAAAAGGAAAAAGAAAAGGGCAAAAGAAGAAATATAAAATCAACAGACAAACAAGGTTTAAAATGACAATAAATACATCTCTACCAATAATTACCTTGAATGTCAATGAACCAAATGCTCCAATCAAAAAACACTGAATGGCAGATTGAATTTAAAAAATAAAAAAAGCAAGAGCCTCCAACACGCTGCCTACAAGAGACCCACTTTAGGGCAAAGGACACATGTTGATGAAAAGTGAAAGGGTGGGAAAAGATATTTCATGCAAAGAAATAAGAAAGTGGGGGTTGCAATACTCATATCAAACAAAATAAACTGTAAAACAAAGGCTATAAAGAAAGATGAGGGCACTACATAATGAAAAAAGGATGGATACAAGGCAAGGATACTACACTCGTCAACGTAATTACACCCCATACAGGAACACCCAAATATATAAAACAAATATTAAATGACATAAAGGGAGAAATGAACCGAAATAAATCAATAGTAAGTGACTTTAAAACCCCACTTACATCAATGGACAGATCTTTGAGACAGAAAATCAATAAAGCAATAGAGATCCTAAATTATATAATAGAACAGTTATACTTAATTGATATTTTCAAGACATTACATTCAAGAGAAGTAGAATATACATTCTTTTCAAGTGCACATACCAGGGCACAAAATAAGCCTCAAAAATTATAAGAATATGGAAATTATTTCAAATATCTTTTCCAACCACAATAGCATAAAACTAGAAATCAATAGAAAAATAAACGAGAAAAAAAATTACATGGAAACTAAACAACATGTTACTAAAACATCAATGAGTCAATGACAAAATCAAAGAAGAAATTTTAACATACCTTGAGGTAAATGACAGTGAAAACGCAATCATAAAAGATCTATGGGATGCAGCAAAAACAGTTCTTAGAGGGAAGTTCATAGTGATACAGTCCCTTCTTTAAAAACAAACAAACAAAAAAAAAAAACAAGGAAAAATCTCAAATAAACAACCTAACCCACCACCTAAAAGAATTAGAAAAGGAAGAACAAAGAAAATCTTAAGTCAGCAGAAGAAAGGAGATCATAAAGATCAGAGAGGAAAGTAATAAAATAGAGATTAAGAACAACAGGAAAAAATAAAACCAAGAGCTGGTTCTTTGAAAGGGTAAACAAAACTGACAAACCTCTGTTCAAGCTTACCCAAAAGTAAAAAGTCCCAATTAAACAAAATATTAAATGAAAGAGGAGAAATCACAAGATACAATAGAAATACAAAAATCAGAATACTATGAACAATTATTTGCCAACAGATTTTCAACTTAGAAGAAATGGACCATTTTCTAGAAACATACAGCCCACCAAAACTGAATCAAGAATAACTAAATAACTTGAAAAGAACAATCACTAGAAGAAACAGAATCAGTAATTTAAAAAAACTGCCTACAAACAAAAGTCCAGGGCCTGATAGCTTCACAGGTGAATTCTATCATTCATACAACAAAGAACTTATAACTATCCTTCTCAAATTCTTTCAAAAGGCTGAAGAGGAAGTAATACTCTCAAAGACATCCTATGAAGCCACCATCACCCCAATACCAAAACCAGACAAGGATATTATTAAAAAAATAAAAAAGTGAAGTTGCTCAGTCATGTCCTACTCTTTGCGACCCCATGGACTGTAGCCTAGCAGGCTCCTCCGTCCATGGGATTTTTCAGGCAAGAATACTGGAGTGGGTTGCCATTTCCTTCTCCAGGAGATCTTCCCAACCCAGGGATTGAACCCAGGTCTCCTGGATTGTAGGCATACGCTTTACCCTCTGAGCCACCAGGGAAGTCAAAAAAATAAAATTAGAGACCAACATCTTTGATGAATACAGATTTTAAAATTCTCAACAAAATATCAGCAAACTCAAATCCAACAACACATAAAAAAGATCGTATACCACAACCGAGACTCATCCCAAGTTCACAAGGATGGTTCAACATATGCAGATTAGTCAATGTGATACACCACATCAACAAAAGAAAAGGCAAAACCTTTTACACATTCATCTCAACAGATACAGAAAACATTCAATAAAATTCAACATCCATTCACAATAAAAACTCTTACCAAAGTAGGTATAGAGGGAACATATCTCAACATAATAAAAGCTATCTATGACAAAAGTGAAGCGAAAGTCACTCAGTCATGTCCAACTCTTTGCGACCCTATGGACTATACAGTCCATGAAACTCTCCAGGCCAGAATACTGGAGTGGGTAGCCATTCCCTTCTCCAGGGGATTGCCAACCCACGGATTGAACCCAGGTCTCCCACATTGCAGGCGGACTCTTTACCAGCTGAGCCACCAGGGAAACCAAATCTATGACAAACACAAGCCCATAAAATATTCAACATGAAAAGCTGAAAACCTTCCCCCAAAAATCTGGAACAAGGGAAGGATGCCTGTTCTCACTACTTCTCAACATAGTATTGAAAGTCTTAGACATAGCAATCAGATGAGAAAAAGAAAACACATGAAAAGATGCTCAACATCACTCATTATCAGAGAAATGCAAATCAAAACCACTATGAGATACCATTTCACACCAGTCAGAATGGCTGCGATCCAAAAGTCTACAAATAATAAATGCTGGAGAGGGTGTGGAGAAAAGGGAACCCTCTTACACTGTTGGTGGGAATGCAAACTAGTACAGCCACTATGGAGAACAGTGTGGAGATTCCTTAAAAAACTGGAAATAGAACTGCCTTATGATCCAGCAATCCCACTGCTGGGCATACACACTGAGGAAACCAGAAGGGAAAGAGACACGTGTACCCCAATGTTCATCGCAGCACTGTTTATAATAGCCAGGACATGGAAGCAACCTAGATGTCCATCAGCAGATGAATGGATAAGAAAGCTGTGGTACATATACACAATGGAGTATTACTCAGCCATTAAAAAGAATACATTTGAATCAGTTCTAATGAGGGGGATGAAACTGGAGCCTATTATACAGAGTGAAGTAAGCCAGAAGGAAAAACACCAATACAGTATACGAACGCATATATATGGAATTTAGAAAGATGGTAACGATAACCCTGTATACGAGACAGCAAAAGAGACACTGATGTATAGAACAGGCTTATGGACTCTGTGGGAGAGGGAGAGGGTGGGAAGATTTGGGAGAATGGCATTGAAACATGTGAAATGTCATGTATGAAACGAGATGCCAGTCCAGGTTCAATGCACGATGCTGGATGCTTGGGGCTGGTGCACTGGGACGACCCAGAGGGATGGTATGGGGAGGGAGGAGGGAGGAGGGTTCAGGATGGGGAACACATGAGAAATAAAGGAATAAAAAATTTAAAAAAAGAAAAAAAAAAAAGAATCAAATGGAACTTCGGGAAATGAAAATTCAGTATATAAAATGAAACCATCCAAATTGAAGCAGAAAGAAAAAAATTTTTTTAATTAACCAAGCCTCATTGACCTCTGGGAAAATAGCAGGCCGTCTAAGAACAGTGTAGTTAGAGACACAAAGCAGGTACACACACAGGCGTACTGAAAGAAAGAACGGCTGAAGTTTTCCAGAGGTTTTGCAAACTATAAACCCACAGGTCCCAAATATTCAACAAATCTCAAGGAGGATAAACACAAAATAAACTACTTGAAAACATATAATAATCTAGTTGCAAAAAATTAATAATATCAAGAAAGTATTAAAAAACAGCCAGAAAAAAAAAAAAAGACACATGCATATCAGGAAATAAAGACAAGATTTTTTGCTGGTTTCTCATAAGAAACAATGTAAACCGTAATAAATGGAATGACATCCTTAAATTGCTAAAAGCAAAACAATTGTCAACTTAGTATCCTACATGCAGTGAAAATATCCTCCAAAAAGTAACAGTGAAATTAAAAACTACAGACAGACAAAATCTGAGATGACTTTCCACTAGCATATCCACAAAGAAAAAAAAAAAAAAGATATTCAAACTGGTACGGAAAATGTAAAATTGTCATTATATGTAGACAATATGATATTATATATAGAAAACCCTAAAGACTTCACACAAAATCTACTAAAACTGACAAATGAATTCAGCAAGGTAGCAGGATCCAAGATTAACACACAGAACTTGGTTGCATCTCTTTATTAACAATGAAGTAACAAAAGGTGAATGTAAACAAGCAATCCTTTAAAAAAGCACACCCTGTCTTACACAAAATTGTAAAGCAATTATCTGCCAATTAAAACTTAAAAAAAATTTTTTTAAACACCTTCCAAATTAAATACTTAGAAATAAACTTGAAGAAATAAACTCCTTCATCAAGGAGGTGAAAGATATATATGCTAAGAACTGAAAACATTAATAAAGGAAATTGAAGATGATTCATAGAAATGGAAAGATAACCCATACTCTTGTATTGAAAGAATATTGTTGAAATAATCACACTACCCAAAGCAATCTACAGATTTAATGTGATCCCTATCAAATTATCTATGATACTTTTCACTAGAACAAATAATCCTAAAATTTATATAGAACAATAAAAGACTCATAACTGCCAAAGCAATCCTGAGGAGAAAGAACAAAGCAGGAGGTATAACTCTCCTGGACTTCAGGCTATACTACAAGGCTGCTGCTAAGTCACTTCAGTCGTGTCCGACTCTGTGCGACCCCAGAGACGGCAGCCCACCAGGCTCCCCCGTCCCTGGGATTCTCCAGGCAAGAACACTGGAGTGGGTTGCCATTTCCTTCTCCAATGCAGGAAAGTGAAAAGTGAAAGTGAAGTCGCTCAGTCGTGTCTGTCTCTTAGCGACCCCATGGACTGCAGCCTACCAGGCTCCTCCATCCATGGGATTTTCCAGGCAAGAGTACTGGAGTGGGGTGCCATTGCCTTCTCCAATACTACAAGGCAACAGTAATCAAAAACACGGTGGCATTGGCACAGAAACAGGCATATGCACCCATGGAAAAGAATAGAGGACCCAGAAATAAAGCCACACACCTACGGGCAATTCATCTTTAATAAAGGAGGGAAGAATTCACAAAGGAGAAAAGACAGTTTTTATAGCAAGTGGTGCTAGGAAACCCAAGAGATACCTGGAGTAATAGGAACTCTGGCCTTGGAGTACAAAATGAAGCAGGGCAAAAGCTAACAGAGTTTTGTCAAGAGAACATACTGGTCATAGCAAACTCCCTTTTCTAAGAACACAAGAGACAACTCTACACATGGACATCACCAAATGGTCAATACGGAAATCAGATTGATTATATTCTTTGCCGTCAAAGATGGATAAGATCTATACAGTCAGCAAAAACAAGACTTGGAGCTGACTGTGGCTTAGATCATGAGCTGCTTACAGCAAAATTCAGACTTCAAGGGTAGAAAGTAAGGGAAACCACTGGGCCATTCAGGAAAGCAAACCTCTTATGATTATACAGGGGAGGTGATAAACAGATTCAAGGGGTTAGATCTGGTAGATAGAGTGCCTAAAGAACTATGGACAGAAGTTCATAACACTGTACAGGAGGTGGTGATGAAAACCATCCCAAAGAAAAAGAAATGCAAGAAGGCAAGGTGATTGTCTGGGGAGAGGGAGAAAGGGACAGATATAATAAGACATCCTGAAGTTTGAAAACAAATGAGTCTTAGGAAGAATTATGACAAACAAGGCTAACAGAGGTGATGGAATTCCAGCTGAGCTATTTCAAATCCTAAAAGATGATGCTGTTGAAATGCTGTACTCAATATGTCAGCAAATTTGGAAAATTCAGCAGTGGCCACAAGGTTGGAAAAGGTCAGTTAATATTCCAATCCCAAAGAAGGGCAGTGCCAAAAAATGTTCAAGCTACGATACAACTGGGATCGTTTCACATACTAGTAAGATTATGCTCAAAATCTTTCAAGCTAGCTTCAGTAGTACGTGTACCAAGAACTTCCAAAGGCACAAACTGGGTTTAGAAAAGGCAGAGGAACCAGAGATAGAATTGGCAACATTTGTTGAACCATAGATAAACCAAAGGAATTCCAGAAAAACATCTCCTTCTGCTTCATTGACAACACTGAAACCTTTCACTGTGTGGATCACAACAAACTGTGAAAAGTTCTTAAAGATATAGGAATACCAAACTGCCTTACCTAGAAGCAACAGTTAGAGCCTTACATGTAACAATGGACCAGTTCAAAATTGGGAAGGGAGAATGACCAAGCTGTATATTGTTACCCTGCTTATTTAACTTATATGCAGAGTACATCATGAGAAATGCCAGGCTTGATGAATCACCTGCGGAATCAAGATAGCTGAGAGAAATATCAACAACCTCAGATATATGCAGATGATACTACTCTAATGGCAGAAAGTGAAGAGCCTCTTGATGAGGGTGAAAGAAGACACTAAAAGCTGGCTTAAAACTCAACAAGGAAAAGACTAAGATCATGGCATGCCATCCCTTCATGGCAAACAGATGGGAAAAAGTGGAAGCAGTGACAGATTTTTATTTTCCTGGGCTCCAAAATCACTGTGGATGATGATTGCAGCCATGAAATTTTTAAAAAGACACTTGCTCCTTGGAAGGAAAGCTATGACAAACTGTAACAGAGCAGGATGAGCACAGCCCTTAGCAGGCAGCCATTGCTGTGCCTGATGACTCCCCACCCTGTTACCAGGCAATAAATCTTGCTCAGCCATTGGTTGCTGCCTCAGTGGGGCCTGCCTACAAGCAACCAATTGTCAATGAGAAACCATTAACTGTTCAGCTCTGTTATTGGTCAGTGACGTAGTGGGCCCTCCCCACAAGTAACTGTCAATGAGGGGCATTTAGAGAAGCGATTCAGCAAAGGGTTAGTGGTGTGGTGGTCATCAGGTAGAGAAGGAAGTAAGAGGCAGATTCAGGCCTCCTCCTGAAGACCCTTCAGCTCACCCAGGCTTGGGTCAGTGCTGGAGGCTCCAGGGAACATCCTGCAAGGCTCCAGGGACCTCACCGAGGCCCTCCACTAGCCTTGAGGAGCGGTGAACCCCTCCCCCATCCCTGTCTCTGCAACTGAATAGCAGTGGCCATATGCCTTGATCGCAGTCTGTGAGACCTGGTCTCCCCATTTGGGCATCCTGAGAAGACTGAGGGCCAGTTGGGTTGCGTGCCTGGCTCCCTCAGGGGTGTCAGCTGGGCAGAATGTGGAAACTTGGTCCTGAAGGAGCTGCCAACTGAGATTTGCCTCCTCTTAGCCAGGCCTGAGATCTTGGAGGGTGAAAGTTATACATTGGAACCATGCCCTTTCTTGTCAAGAGAGAGAATAACATTCATTTTGTATAGATTTACAGGAACATTGTTACCTGACCATGACCAGACCTCAAGATCAAAGGATCTGACACCATGAAGGTAGCAATAACTAACCATGCCCCTCCCTCACCTTTTGCTTTTAAAATGGCTTGCTGAAAGCTTGCAGTAACTTTGGGGTTCTTAGGGCATGAGCCACCTCTTTGTATGAATCTGTAATAAACTTTCTGTTCCAAAGTCTAATGTTTTAGTATCTGTCAACTACAAACTGGCACTTACCAAGAGCATTGACAATGACTGAACAACAAAGGCATTTGCCACCTGCCTCTAAGAAGATTAAAACCAGTGCCTATAGCTGTGGCCCTTCCACAAACCCTGAGGGAGGTCAGGGTGGAGTGAGGCACTCTGTGCGCCAGGGAATCTGGTGGGACAGGTCTTTAGATAGTTGGATGTTTTTAGGAACAGATTTTATGATCTCAATCCTTGCATCTCCTCATATCTAGAGAGGCACTAAATTTCTTCATGGTGACATCAGATCCTCATGACTAACAAAGAAACTTTTGTAAAACAAGTGCTTCCTGATATTGAACTCCCCCTTCACCAAAACCTTATATATTGACCTTCCCCCACTGCCACTTTGGAGCAGTCTCTCAGAGCTATCTGAGATGCTGCCTCCCGGGCAGCAGTCCTCATTTTGCCCCAGATAAAACTTAACTCGCAACTCTCAAGTTATACATCTTATTTAGTCGACATATCAATGGGCCTCGCTGTGTGTCAGGCACATGGACTTGCAATTCAGTAACAAAACCTAGACAGCATATTAAAAAGCAAAAACATCACTTTGCTGACAAACGTCCACCTAGTCAAAGCTATGGTTTTTCCAGTAGTCATGTATGGATATTAGAGCTGGACCATAAAGAAGGCTTAGCACTAAAGAATTGATATCTTCAAATTGCAGTGCTGGAGAAGATTCTTGAGAGTCCCTTGGACTGCAAAGAGATCAAACCAGTCAATCCTAAAGGAAATCAACCCTGAATATTCACTGGAAGGACTGAGGCTGAGGCTCCAATACTTTGGCCACCTGATAGGAAGAGCAAACTCACTGGAAAAGACTGATGCTAGGAAACACTGAAAGCAAAAGGAGGGGGGTGGCAGAGGGTGAGATAGTTAGATAGCATCATCAACTCAATGAACACGAATTTGAGCAAACTCTAGGAGATAGTGAAGGATAGGGAAGGCTGGCATGCTGCAGTCCATGGGATCACAAAGAGTCACACACAGCACTGAACAACAACAAAACAAATATTTTCCTATATCAGTCTCCCAAGGTAAAAGAAATAAAAGCAAAAGCAAACAAATGGGACCTAATCTAACTTTTATGCTTTTGCACAGCAAACGAAACCATGAACAAAACAAAAAGACCATCTACCTACTGGAAGAAAATATTTGCAAATGATGTGACCAACAAGCGTTTAATATACAAACAACTCATAAAACCCAATAACTAAAAACCTCAAATAACCTAATTGAAAAATGAGCAGAAGATCTGAATAGACATTTCTCCAAAGACATATAGATGGCCAACAGGCACATGAAAAGATGCTCATCATCACTAATTATTAGAGAAATGCAAATCAAAACAAAAATGATGTACCATCTCACACTGGTTAGAATGGCCATTATTAAAATGTCTGGTGGTGGTGGTGGTTTGTTGCTAAGTCGTGTTCAACTCTTGTGACCTCATGGACAGAAGAGCCTGGCAGGTTACAGTCCATGGGATTCTCCAGGCAAGAATACTGGAGTGGGTTGCCATTTCCTTCTCCAGGGGATCTTCGGAACCAAGGAATGGAACCTGGGTCTCCTGCATTGTAGTCAGATTCTTTACCAACTGAGCTACAAAGGAAGCTCTTAAAATGTCTACAAATGATAAATATTAGACAGGGTATGAAGAGAAGGAAACCTTCTTATGATGTTGGTGGGAATGTAAATTGGTATGCCATTATGGAAAACACTATGGAGGTTCCTCACAAAACTAAAAACAGTATGACCATCAGATCAGATCAGATCAGTCGCTCAGTCATGTCCGACTCTTTGCGACCCCATGAATCGCAGCACGCAAGGCCTCCCAGTCCATCACCATCTCCCGGAGTTCACCCAGACTCACGTCCATCGAGTCAGTGATGCCATCCAGCCATCTCATCCTCTGTCGTCCCCTTCTCCTCTTGCCCCCAATTCCTTGCAGCATCAGAGTCTTTTCCAAGGAGTCAACTCTTCGCATGAGGTGGCCAAAGTACTGGAGTTTCAGCTTTAGCATCATTCCTTCCAAAGAAATCCCAGGGCTGATCTCCTTCAGAATGGACTGGTTGGATCTCCTTGCAGTCCAAGGGACTCTCAAGAGTCTTCTTCAACACCACAGTTCAAAAGTATCAATTCTTCGGTGCTCAGCCTTCTTCACAGTCCAACTCTCACATCCATACATGACAGGAAAAACCATAGCCTTGACTAGACGAACCTTTGTTGGCAAAGTAATGTCTCTGCTTTTGAATATGCTATCTAGGTTGGTCATAACTTTCCTTCCAAGGAGTAAGTGCCTTTTAATGTCATGGCTGCAGTCACCATCTGTAGTGATTTTGGAGCCCAGAAAAATAAAGTCTGACACTGTTTCCACTGTTTCCCCATCTATTTCCCATGAAGTGATGGGACCGGATGCCATGATCTTCGTTTTCTGAATGTTGAGTTTTAAGCCAACTTTTTCACTCTCCACTTTCACTTTCATCAAGAGGCTTTTGAGTTCCTCTTCACTTTCTGCCATAATGGTGGTGTCATCTGCATATCTGAGGTTATTGATATTTCTCCCGGCAATCTTGATTCCAGCTTGTGTTTCTTCCAGTCCAACGTTTCTCATGATGTACTCTGCATATAAGTTAAATAAACAGGGTGACAATAGACAGCCTTGACGTACTCCTTTTCCTATTTTGAACCAGTCTGTTGCTCCATGTCCAGTTCTAACTGGTGCTTCCTGACCTGCATACAAATTTCTCAAGAGGCAGATCAGGTGGTCTGGTATTCCCATCTCTTGAAGAATTTTCCACAGTTTATTGTGATCCACACAGTCAAAGGCTTTGGCATAGTCAATAAAGCAGAAATAGATGTTTTTCTGGAATTCTCTTGCTTTTTCGATGATCCAGCAGATGTTGGCAATTTGATCTCTGGTTCCTCTGCCTTTTCTAAAACCAGCTTGAACATCAGGAAGTTCACGGTTCACATATTGCTGAAGCCTGGCTTGGATCCAGCAATCCTGCGTCTTGGGCATATACCTAGATAAACTCTAATTCAAAAAGATAGATGCATCTGTATATTCATAGCAGCACTATTTACAGTAGCCAAGACATGGAAACAACCTAAATGTCTATCAACCGGTGAACAGATAATATGTGGGGGTATGTGTGTGTGTTGTTGTGTGGTATGTGTGAACTACACATTGGCCCTTGCCAAGGGTATTTGTCATCTGCCTCTACAGAGACAATCTGGTGCTGCTGCAGCCATTGACCTTTGACATGCACTGAAGGGAGTTCAGGGTAGAGAATGAGACACATTGTGTTCCAGGAAAACTGGTGGAACAGGTCTTTAGATAGATATTTTCAGGAACTGATTTTATGATCCCAATCCTTTCATCTCCTTGTATCTAGAAAAGCACTAAATCCCTTCATGGTGACATTAGCTCCTTGTGACTAACAGAAAACCTTTTGTAAGGTAAGTGGTTGTGCGAACTCTCCCTTCACCAGAATCATTTATATTGACCTTTCCCCATGACCTCTTTGGAGCAGTTTTTCAGAGGTATCGGAGGTGCTGTCTCCCAACTGCAGTCCTCATTTTGCCCCCAATAAGACTTAACTTGCAACTCTCACGTTGTACATCTTTTTTAGCAGACATGTGTATGTGTATATGTGTGTGTGTGTTTATACACACACATATAATAGAATATATCTATATAATGGAATAAATAGTATATATAACTATTTGGGCTTCCCTGGTGGCTCTGATGGTAAAAAATCTGTCTGCAATGTGGGAGACCTGGGTTCAAACCTTGGTCAGAAGATCCCTTGGAGAAGGGAATGCCTACCAACTCTAGTATTCTTGCCTGGAGAATTGCATGGACAGAATAGCCAGTTCATTGGGTCTCAAAGAGTTGGACATGACTGAGAGACTAACACTTTCACATAAATATTTTATGTTATTCCATTATGTATGTAATGGAATAGCACTCAGCCATTGAAAAGAATGAAATAATGCCATCTGCAGCTACATGGATGGACCCACCGATTATCATACTAAGCAAAATAAGTCAGAAAGAGAAAGACAAATACCATATGATATCATTGGGGGTCTTCCCAATCCAGGGATCAAACCCACCCGTGCCACATATTCAGGCTAGATTTAGAAAAGGCAGAGCAACCAGAGATCAAACTGCCAATATCCCTTGAATCATCAAAAAAGCAGAAGAGTTCCAGAAAAACATCCACTTCTGCTTTACTGACTATGCCAAAGCCTTTGACTGTGTGGACCACAACACACTGTGGAATATTTTTCAAGAGATGGGAATATCAGACCACCTGACCGCCTCCTGAAAAATCTGTATGTAGGTCAAGAAGCAACAGTTAGACTGGATATGGAACAAACAGACTGGTTCAAAATCAGGAAAGGAGTATGTCAAGGCTGTATATTGTCACCCTGCTTATTTAACTTATATGCAGAGTACATCATGAGAAATGCTGGGCTGGATGAAGCACAACCTGGAATCAAGATTGAGGGGAGAAATATCAATAACCTGAGATAGGCAGATGACACCACCATTATGGCAGAAAGCAAAGAAGAACTAAAGAGCCTCTTGATGAAAGTGAAAGAGGAGAGTGAAAAAGTTGGCTTAAAACTCAACATTCAGAAAACTAAGATCATGGCATCCAGTCTCATCACTTCATGGCAAATAGATGGGGAAACAATAGAAACAGTGATATTTTATTTTGGGGGGCTCCAAAATCACTGCAGATAGTGACTGCAGCCATGAAATTAAAAGACACTTGCTCCTTGAAAGAAAAGTTATGAGCAACCTAGACAGCATATTAAAAAGCACAGACATTACTTTGTCAACAAAGGTCTGTCTAGTCAAAGCCATGGTTTTTCCAGTAGTCATGTATGGATGTGAGAGTTGGACTATTAAGAAAGCTGAGCACTGAAGAATTGATGCTTTTTAACTGTGGTGTTGGAGAAGACTCTTGAGTGTCCCTTGGACTGCAAGGAGATCAAACCAGTCCATCCTAAAGGAAATCAGTCCTGAATATTCATTGGAAGGACTGATGCTTAAGCTGAAATTCCAATATTTTGGCCACCTTATGTGAAGAACTGAGTCATTTGAAAAGATCCTGATGCTGGGAAAGATTGAAGGCAGGAGGAGAAGGTGATGACAGGATGAGATTATTGGGTGGCATCACCAACTCAACGGACATGAGTTTGAGTAAACTCTGGGAGTTAGTGATGGACAGGGAGGCCTGGCGTGCTGCAGTCCATGGGGTCAGGAGAGTCGGACACGACTGAGTGACTGAACTGAACTGAAAACTTTAGGCGACACAATCATTCTATGAAAAACTAAAGAATTGCCTTTGCCTCGCAAATATGTAAACCAGGATATGAATACAGGTCGCAAGGACCTAGACTAAGCCCCAATTAAGCTGACAGGATCTGCAAGATTGAGGTGAAAAAAAGTGCCAGTATTAAATTGAAACTGCTAAAAATGTTTCCTCAGCCAAACCTAACATAGTAAGCCTTAATCATCTGAGCAAGCAACTTTAAGATATTCCAACTGCTAACTAATGAATTTACAACAACATTGTAATACCTGTTTTAAAAAAAAGATACCTTATATATGTAAAGCTCATATCTAAGCTTTAAGTAAAGCCATTAGATCTCATTTGTTTATGTCTGTGTACACATTATACAAACAGATGTGACAGTGAAAGATGAACTCCCCAGTTTAGTAGGTGCCCAATATGCTACTGGAGAAGACCAGAGAAATAGCTCCAGAAAGAATGAAGAGGCTAGGCCAAGGAGGAAACAATGCCCAGTTATGGATGTGTCTGGTGGTGAAAGTAAAATCTGATGCTATAAAGAACAATAGTGTACAGGAATCTGGAATATTAGGTTCACGAATCAAAGTAAATTGGAAGTGGTCAAGGTTCATGAATCAAAGTAAACTGGAAGTGGTCAAACAGGAGATGGCAAGAATGAACATCAAATTTTGGGAATCAGTGAACTAAAATAGACTGGAATGGGAAATTTTAAATCAGATGACCATTATATCTACTACTGTGGGCAAGAATGCCTTTGAAGAAATGGAGTAGCCCTCACAGTCAACAAACAGTCTGAAATGTAGTCAGGTCAGATCAGATCAGATCAGTCGCTCAGTCATGTCCAACTCCTTGCGACCCCATGAATCGCAGCATGCCAGGCCTCCCTGTCCATCACCAACTCCCGGAGTTCACCCAGACTCACGTCCACTGAGTCAGTGATGCCATCCGGTCATCTCATCCTCTGTCATCCCCTTCTCCTCTTGCCCCCAATCCCTCCCAGCATCAGAGTCTTTTCCAATGAGTCAACTCTTCGCATGAGGTGGCCAAAGTACTGGAGTTTCAGCTTTAGCATCATTCCTTCCAAAGAAATCCCAGGGCTGATCTCCTTTAGAATGGACTGGTTGGATCTCCTTGCAGTCAAAGGGACTCTCAACAGTCTTCTCCAATACCACAGTTCAAAAGCATCAATTCTTTAGCACTCAGCCTTCTTCACAGTCCAACTCTCACATCCATACATGACAGGAAAAACCATAGCCTTGACTAGATGGACCTTTGCTGGCAAAGTAATGTCTCCGCTTTTGAATATGCTATCTAGGTTGGTCATAACTTTCCTTCCAAGGAGTAAGTGTCTTTTAATTTCATGGCTGCAGTCACCATCTGTAGTGATTTTGGAGCCCAGAAAAATAAAGTCTGACACTGTTTCCCCATCTATTTCCCATGAAGTGATGGGACCGGATGTCATGGTCTTCGTTTTCTGAATGTTGAGCTTTAAGCCAACTTTTTCACTCTCCACTTTCACTTTCATCAAGAGGCTTTTGAGTTCCTCTTCACTTTCTGCCATAAGGGTGGTGTCATCTGCATATCTGAGGTTATTGATATTTCTCCCGGCAATCTTGATTCCAGCTTGTGTTTCTTCCAGTCCAATGTTTCTCATGATGTACTCTGCATATAAGTTAAATAAACAGGGTGACAATAGACAGCCTTGATGAACTCCTTTTCCTATTTGGAACCAGTATGTTGTTCCATGTCCAGTTCTAACTGTTGCTTCCTGACCTGCATACAGATTTCTCAAGAGGCAGGTCAGGTGGTCTGGTATTCCCATCTCTTGAAGAATTTTCCACAGTTTATTGTGATCCACACAGTCAAAGGCTTTGGCATAGTCAATAAAGCAGAAATAGATGCTTTTCTGGAATTCTCTTGCTTTTTCCATGATCCAGCGGATGTTGGCAATTTGATCTCTGGTTCCTCTGCCTTTTCTAAAACCAGCTTGAACATCAGGAAATTCATGGTTCACATATTGCTGAAGCCTGGCTTGGAGAATTTTGAGCATTACTTTACTAGCGTGTGAGATGAGTGCAATTGTGCGGTAGTTTGAGCATTCTTTGGCATTGCCTTTCTTTGGGATTGGAATGAAAACTGACCTTTTCCAGTCCTGTGGCCACTGCTGAGTTTTCCAAATGTGCTGACATATTGAGTGCAACACTTTCACAGCATCATCTTTCAGGATTTGGAATAGCTCAACTGGAATTCCATCACCTCCACTAGCTTTGTTTGTAGTGAGGCTTTCTAAGGCCCACTTGACTTCACATTCCAGGATGTCTGGCTCTAGGTCAGTGATCACACCATTGTGATTATCTGGGTCATGAAGATCTTTTTTGTACAGTTCTTCTGTGTATTATTGCCATGTCTTCTTAATATCTTCTGCTTCTGTTAGGTCCATACCATTTCTGTCCTTTATCGAGCCCATCTTTGCATGAAATGTTCCTTTGGTATCTCTGATTTTCTTGAAGAGATCCCTAGTCTTCCCCATTCTGTTGTTTTCCTCTATTTCTTTGCATTGATCGCTGAAGAAGGCTTTCTTATCTCTTCTTGCTATTCTTTGGAACTCTGCATTCAGATGTTTATATCTTTCCTTTTCTCCTTTGCTTTTCACTTCTCTTCTCACAGCTATTTGTAAGGCCTCCCCAGACAGCCATTTCGCTTTTTTGCATTTCTTTTCCATGGGGATGGTCTTGATCCCTGTCTCCTGTACAATGTCATGATCCTCATTCCATAGTTCATCAGGCACTCTATCTATCAGATCTAGGCCCTTAAATCTATTTCTCACTTCCACTGTATAATCATAAGGGATTTGATTTAGGTCATACCTGAATGGTCTAGTGGTTTTCCCTACTTTCTTCAATTTAAGTCTGAATTTGGCAATAAGGAGTTCATGGTCTGAGCCACAGTCAGCTCCTGGTCTTGTTTTTGCTGACTGTATAGAGCTTCTCCATCTTTGGCTGCAAAGGATATAATCAATCAGATTTCGGTGTTGACCATCTGGTGATGTCCATGTATAGAGTCTTCTCTTGTATTGTTGGAAGAGAGTGTTTGTTATGACCAGTGCATTTTCTTGGCAAAATTCTATTAGTCTTTGCCCTGCTTCATTCCGTATTCCAAGGCCAAATTTGCCTCTTACTCCAGGTGTTTCTTGACTTCCTATTTTTGCATTCCAGTCCCCTATCATGAAAAGGACATCTTTTTTGGGGTGTTAGTTCTAAAAGGTCTTGTAGGTCTTCATAGAACTGTTCAACTTCAGCTTCTTCAGCGATACTGGTTGGGGCATAGACTTGGATTACTGTGATATTGAATGGTTTGCCTTGGAAACGAACAGAGATCATTCTGTCGTTTTTGAAATTGCATCCAAGTACTGTATTTCAGACTCTTTTGTTGACCATGATGGCCACTCCATTTCTTCTGAGGGATTCCTGCCCGCAGTAGTAGATATAATGGTCATCTGAGTTAAAGTCACCCATCCAGTCCATTTCAGTTCACTGATTCCTAGAATGTCAACATTCACTCTTGCCATCTCTTGTTTGACCACTTCCAATTTGCCTTGATTCATGGACCTGACATTCCAGGTTCCTATGCAATATTGCTCTTTACAGCATCGGACCTTGCTTCTATCACCAGTCACATCCACAGCTGGGTATTCTTTTTGCTTTGGCTCCATCCCTTCATTCTTTCTGGAGTTATTTCTCCACTGATCTCCAGTAGCATATTAGGCACCTACTGACCTGGGGAGTTTCTCTTTCAGTATCATATCATTTTGCCTTTTCATACTGTTCATGGGGTTCTCAAGGCAAGAATACTGAAGTGGTTTGCCATTCCCTTCTCCAGTGGACCACATTCTGTCAGATCTCTCCACCATGACCCACCAATCTTGGGTTGCCCCACGGGCATAGCTTAGTTTCATTGAGTTAGACAAGGCTGTGGTCCTAGTGTGATTAGATTGACTAGTTTCTGTGAGTATGGTTTCAGTGTGTTTGCCCTCTGATGCCCTCTTGCAACACCTACCGTCTTACTTGGGTTTTTCTTACCTTGGGCGTGGGGTATCTCTTCACAGCTGCTCCAGCAAAGCACAGCCATTGCTCCTTACCTTGGATGAGGGGTATCTCCTCACTGCCGCCCTTCTGACCTTCAACGTGGAATAGCTCCTCTAGGCCCTCCTGAGCCTGCGCAGCCACGGCTCCTTGGACGTGGGGTTGGTCCTCCCGCCCACCGCCCCTGGCCTCGGGCATGGGGTTGCTGGGCCGAGAGGAGATACCCAACGTCCGAGGTCAGGGGCGGCGATGAGAGGAGTTACCCCACATCCGAGGTCAAGGGCGGTGAGGAGAGGAGTTACCTCGTGTCAGAGGTTAGGGGCGGTGGCCAGGAGGAGATACCCCACGCCCCTAAGCCCGAGGCCAAGGGCGGCAGCCGGGAGGATGAAAGGCTATATGATCCTATATTACTTAAGGGAGATACATTATTGCAAGGATTTAATCAAATTATTGACAAGTCATTCTAAAGTTGTTTCTGAAGCTTATCGTAGTAATCTATCCTTAAATGAAGATCAAATGTCCCATATCTTAAAATCAGGAGATTATGTACATTAGAAAAGATCTTTTAAAGGACTCCCTCCAATCTAGATGGAAGGGCCCTTATCAGGTTCTTTTGACTAGCTCATGTGCAGCAAAACTGAAAGCAACTGACTCTTGACTTCGTATTTCCCAACTAAAAAGGGCCCCTGTACCAGGCTGGTCTGTGAAGAGACCTGCTGACCTCAAACTCACCTTAAAGCAATACTTTGATAATAAGAAAACAGCAATGCCAGGACAAGACAATGACGATATCGGAAACAGATGGCTGTCCCAAGATGCTGGACCTGACCTGTAGGATAGTTCATAACGTTTTCTTCTTGGTTTCTTTGACTCTTACCAGTAAATCAAATGTGTTTCTATCATGGGCATGATCTTATGCAGATTTTAGAAATCAATCAAATTGTTGGGTTTGTGGTCAGTCACCTGCTTCCAGTACTTCCATTTTACCTTGATGTGTCAGTACTACTGCTTTACCTTGGTGGGTTTCTCCCCTCCAAGGCTCTGATTAGATGGCTCTTAGAAAGTTTATTTTAGAAGAAAGGAATTATATTTCTGTCTGTCTACCAATGATATCACTAGAGGGGATCTACTCACTTGGCCAATCAAATATGCTTATTCTGACCCTGGACATAAATATGAATTTTCTCTTAAGGTTATTCAAGCTCAATCAGAGCAACAAACAAAATTCCAATTAAAAAAAAAAAATGCAAACTCTAGACTATTAGGAGGGACGCTTCCTCAGTTTGGGATAGATTTACCTGGTTAACACCAGGCTATGTCATCTAAGCCTAAAGGCCCCCCTATTCTGGGAACAATTAAATCATACAAATATAACCAGAAAATTAGGATGGGTTCCTTATGAAAACTACCAATATACCATTTCTCTTAAAGACAGCGACTGGTATGGTACAGATTGGGTCAAATATCCAGAAATATACTGGCTGGCACCTAATGGGATTCAATAGCTTCATGGGATTCAATAGGTTCATGGGTTCAGTCTTTGGCCCTAGCTTCCACCAGGATAGCTGCTGCTGCTGCTGCTAAGTCGCTTCAGTCATGTCCGACTCTGTGCAACCCCATAGACGGCCTCCTACCAGGCTCCTCTGTCCCTGGGATTCTCCAGGCAAGAACACTGGAGTGGGTTGCCATTTCCTTCTCCAATGCATGAAAGTGAAAAGTGAAAGTGAAGTCGTTCAGTCGTTTCCGACTCTTAGCAACCCCATGGACTGCAGCCTACCAGGCTCCTCCATCCATGGGATTTTCTAGGCAAGAGTACTGGAGTGGGGTGCCATTGCCTTCTCTGACCAGGATAGCTAGGAAGCTGTACTTTAGGATTTTCTTGGGCTCAAAGCCACTTACATACAAATTTAGATATGACTCCAGCAAATTTACCACCATTATGAGCCCAATGAGCCAAGAGATGTGTATTTCACTGGTATGATCATTTAGCAGCTACTTTTGTGCCTTCAGTAGGATTAGAAAATGTTATTTCTCACATTGAAACCCTAAAAAAATTCACTCAGAACACATTAAATGATAGCAATCAGACTATTAGCCTACTAAATTCTGAGGTCTCTATGATGAGAAAAGATGTCTTACAAAATTGTATGGCCCTTGATATCCTTACAACATCTTAAGGGGGCACCTGTGCTATAATTCAAATAGAATGCTGTGTTTATGTACCAGATGAATCCTCCAATGTAGCACATTTAATGACTCACATGAAAAATCAGATTGCTGCCCTAGATGATCCACTTCCTAATCTTGGTGATATTTTAGAAAAGATGGTCTGGTTCTGCAAGCTCATGGCTTAAATCCCTATTTGCAACTTTGTCAGTTATTAGCTATATTACTTGTACTCTGTTTATTTTATGATTGTTGTTTTTTGTATTACATAATGTATAACCAGGCCTCCAGCCAAAATTAATGGTAGCTAAATATCTTAGATCACATTTATAAAATAATAGTAATAGCGTGATTCTAGGTATGGGAAGAGGCAATAAAGAAACTATCTCCTGGATCCTGTTTGGTTAAAAGGTAGAAGATCCAGAGAATCTTTCATTATTTATCCATGGGCCTAATCTGGAAATTAACACTTGGAGTGACGCATCAACGAGGACCTTTCCCTGACCTGGGATGAGCCTCCCAGTGCCAAAACAAAATGGTCATGAAATGTCTCCCAAATATGGTTGACTTTATGAACATGAAGAGGGACTGTGAAATGAAAATATCTCCTGACATATCGATAAATAAGAAATGTCACAGCCATCATTGATTTCTGGCCTCCAAATGTGAATAAGGCCTCCCAAAACTGTGATCCAGCAAATGTCACCATCCCTCACAGTGACTTCTGAGGAGCTTGGAGGGATTCAAGAAGCAGCCATCTGTCACTCCTTAAGGTGAACAAGGAAACAAGATTTGGCCCCAGGTAGCTGAGGTGTATATGAAAGGAATGAATTCAGTGAGCCCAGAGACTTGCATCTTCCCATACACAGAATGCCAAATTCTTTAACTTGACACCTGATCTTTGATGTTCAAACTGCCTGCTCCCTTTGTTGCAAACTTGTATATAGGCTGACCCCCGACCCTGCCTCTTTGAAGCAGTTTTCTCAGAGCTTCTGAGATGCTGTCTCCCGGGCTCAGAATCCTAAACACTTCCACTAAATAAAATAACTCTCTGTTCTCAGGTTGTGACTAATTTTTAGTCGACAAAGGCACTTAAAAAAATGAAAACCATGGAGGCCTTTTAAAATGGGGACACAGGAGTTTCCTAAACTATCACCCCTCTTCCCATGGATGCAGTGAATGAACAACTACACATGCAACAATTTCTTCCCAAAGAAATCCAGAAATTAGCTGAGCGATTCCTACACATCAGGCAAATGAGAAAAGCCACATGGAAACTGGTAGAAAAGGGAGTGTCATTAACCTTCCCCCAGCAGACTGCCATACAGTTGGGAGGGAGCCCTCAACTCCAAGCTTCTCCCTGAGAAGCAAAGAGTTTAGACCCCAATCTAGTACTTCAATGTTAAGTCTCCCACATGAGTGGGCCCCCAAAATACCTACCTCTGAAACCTAACAGCTCAGGTCCACAAGACCCACAAGACTCTAAAAGCACAAACATTCACTGTAGCTGTCACCAGGGTTAAGCTCTGAGGGAGCAGCAAAAAATGCCCATTTCCTAGTCTTTCCTTGAATAAAATACATTTGCAGACTTTAAAAGCTACTGCCTGAGGGCCAAAATTCTAATTTAACATACATGTAGGGCTGAATGTGGGCTTCCCTGGTGACTCAGACAGTAACGAACCTGCTTGTAATGCAGGAGATCTGGGTTCCATCCCTGGGTCGGGAAGATCCCCTGGAGAAGGGAATGGCTACCCACTCCAGTATTCTTGCCTGGAGAATTCCATGGACAGAAGAGCTTGTCGGGATACAGTCCATGGGATCACAAAGGGTCGGACACAACTGATCAGCTAACACTTTTCTATTTAATGTGGAATTACTACATCAAATAATTTATGTACATATAAATTATATATCATGTTGACTGAGCGCCTTTCAGTACTCACTAGGGGTAAGTGCAATCCTTCCCAGAGATGAGAGAGGCCCAGCAGACACCTTACCCACCACCTCCTTCCTGCCTGCCCCATGTAGCTAGTAGTACCCTTGAGGGAACCAGCACACACACCTGTTCACCAGCTTTTGCAGCTGCCACCTAAAAGTGGGTGCCCAAATTGCCTTAGTTCTGATAGCAAGTATTATAGAAAAGGGAACACTTATTCACTATTGATGAGAATGTAAATTGGTACATATAGAAAACAGTATGAAGGTTCCTCAAAAAACTAAAAATAGAATTATCATATGATTTAGCAATTCCACTTTGGGAATCTTATAAAAAAATAAAATTTATGGATAAAGCAAACAGGCTGGTGGTTGTCAGAGGTAGCGGGTAGGGTAGGGGACAGGTGGGTGACATGAGTGAAGGTGGCCAAAAGGTACAAATTTCCAGTTACAAAATAAGTCAGTGCTGGGGGTGCCATGTACAGTATGGCTACTATAATGATACTTGACTATATATTTGAAATTTACTAATAGAATAGTTCTTTAAAATTCTCTCAGAATGAAAATAAATCATCTCAAAAAGTTTTCTGCACCCCCATGTTTACTGAAGTATTAATTATAATAACCAAGATAGGGAGACAACTT
The DNA here is from genome assembly GCF_055505025.1 of Bos grunniens. Taxonomy (NCBI): domain Eukaryota; kingdom Metazoa; phylum Chordata; class Mammalia; order Artiodactyla; family Bovidae; genus Bos; species Bos grunniens. The sequence continues at coordinate 69,522,737 of NC_141168.1, read as the reverse complement.
AAGTGACCATTAATGAGTAAATGGATAAAGAAACTGTGGCATATATAGACAGTGCCATACTATTCAGCCATTAAAAACGAAGGTGATCTGCCATTTGTGACAACGTGGATGGGCCTTGAGAGGATTTTGCTAAATTAAATAAGTCAAATAGAGAAAGACAAATATGGTATGATATCATGTATGTGTGGGATCTTAAAAAAAAAAATAAAAAAAAAAACCTCTCATCAATATAGAAAAGAGATTAGTGGTTGCCATAAGCAGAGTCAGGAAGTGAAACGGGTTAGGGATGTCAAAAGGTATAAAATTCCAGCTATAAAATTAAACAAGACCAGGAAATGTAATGTACAGCATGGGGACTATAATTAATAATACTCTATTATATATTTGAAAGTTACTAATAATTCTTAAAAAGTGCTCATCAAAAGAAAAAAAGTAATTATGTATAGTGATGGGTGTTACCTAAATTTATTGTGGTCATCATTTCACAATATATCAATACATATACATATATTGATTTTTTATGTGTTAAACCTAAAAACTAAATAATGTTATATATCAATTATATTTCAATTTTGAAAAAAAAAGAAAAGAGAAAAAAATCAACAGCAATTTTATATAGTGGCAAATGAAAATTTTAAAAGATACCTTATTTATAACATCATCTAAATGAACAAAAGTTAGAAATACCTCCAATAAAATATGTATGTAAGGCATGTACACTGAAAACTGTAAAGCAATGTGAAAATAAATGAGGACTCAGAAAAATGGAGAGTTATATACTATGCCAGTGGATGAAGAGAGCTAGTATTTTTTAGATATCCATTCTCCCCAAAATTACTCACAGATTCAAAGCAATCTCCACCAAAATCCCCATTGTTGTTGTGGTTGTTATTGTTGTTTTTAAGATTTTACAAGCTGAATCTAAAACTTTTATGGAAATAGGACCAAAAAAAAAAGCCAACCTGATTTTGAAAAGTAAGTCAATGGGGAAAAGATCCTCTTTACAATAAATGGTACTGACACAATTTCATATCAATATGTAAAATGCAAAAAGGTAAAAAAAAAACCCTCAATCCTTACTTTACATCATATATAAAAATCAACTCAAATGGGGTATAGACCTAAATCTAAGAAGCAAAAGCACAGAACTTCTAAAAGAAACTCTAGGCAAAAACTTTTAACTTTAGATTAGGTACAGATTTCTCAGGACATATAAAGCACTAACCATTGAATCTGACTGCTGGCTGCTTTCAAGCTCCACCACTCCCCTCTCCCCCTACCCACATCTGGGCAAGCTGATAAGAAAGCTTGGATTCTCCTTCCTTTAGCACTGATGAGAAGTTCAAATCATGTAATCCCCAGCCATACAAACAAATCATTAACCATAGCCCCACCACTTCACCACCATATAACCACAAGCCCTCCCTGACTGAAAGCAGAACTTGCTCTGGGACTTGCATGGGAGCCCACCCTACTTTGCGTAGAAGACCTCATCATATAAGTAATAAACCTTTCCTAGTTTCTTGGATGTGTGTGTGTTCATCAGTTTTGATATCCGAGCTAAATTTTGGGTGGAGGGTTCCAACTGTGGAACCCTCTGTGGGGTGACCATACCACCATCTTATCTCTCTCCCTTTGAGGTGCTAATATTAATATACAACTCACTTAATCCTATAAATACTTACACAGTACTTTTACCTTTAAACCTAATGTTTACCCAAAGTACCTGAAGCATGTTACTGTACCAAGTAATTCTTCATACAGTGTTCATGCCTGGGCACTCATGTCAGTCACGTAAATCTTGTAGTATGTTTGTACACACATAAGCATTCCAGTATAAGCCTACATCTAGGTTCACATCTACCAACTGCCCCACTTACTGGACACTTGCAGTGGCAAGATGGATCATTATTTTGCCCCTTCTCACACTTTCCTTGATATATCAATACTTTATAACCACTTCAGATTTTTCAAAAACGTGGCCAAATTCATGGAAGCATATTGTACTTTGAGGGTAGACCTGAGATTGAATGGCTGCTTTTTAACTTCAAATCAAACTGTATTTCCCCTTGGGAATGGCCAACCTGGATATTGTAGAATCTGACCATATAGTGTCTTTAATGAGACACCAATAGACTTATGGACTTCCCTAGTGGCTCAGCTGGTAAAGAATCTGCCTGCAGTGTGGGAGACCGGGGTTTGATCCCTGGATTGGGAAGATCCCCGGGAGAAGGGAACAGCTACCCACTCCAGTATTCTGGTCTGGTGAATTCCATGGATGGTATAATCCATGGGGTCACAAATAGTAGGACTTGACTGAGCGACTTTCACTTTCAACAGACTCATGCTTCCACGTACACCATTTATATTGAATTCCATATGAATGGTGCATTCTTTGGATTGTGAAAAATATCTGCCTACCCAGTACCTGCCATTTATGTCCAAGCTAAGAGCCTATCCTAAATTAAAGATGTGCTTCTTTGAAGCCCCACACAAGTGACTCATTTATATCAAAGTAAAAGCCAAGAAGTTTGTTGCTAGTATTACAGACAGATGAAGCATGTTTCATTGGAATTTTTTAAAGACTCATAATTTTCTTGACTTTTAATTGATACCTGAATCTCAATGATCTAGTATTTCCATTTTTATTGAAAACTTATTTTAAAAAGGACTTTAACACCCAAAGCTAGAACCTCTAGTTGAGAAAATGAATTCATGCGCTACACCCAAACACTAAGACTGTTTCCCCAGCCCACCAAGGTCTTTCCCAGCTCCTCTCATCACATCCTGAGCTGGCCCAGTTGTCGATGCGGACTGCTCATCATGGCTCATACCAATTATTGTAAGACCCTTCTTTTCGGTTCCCTCTTTTCTCCAGTTCACTTCTGCAGTTGCTAGCATATGATGATAACTCCTTTTTAAAAAAGCATATTGGAAAGTTCATTTATGCTAGCAACTTTTATCTCATTTTTCTAATTGATTTCTGCTACTTCTAAGACTTTATTGATTCTTTAACACCACAAGGGTTGACATAAACATACAGAAAGCACTGGAAGTAACATGATATCCAGTATGACTTCTAAATAATAAGGGATTAAACTTCCTTAAACTGACTGGAGAGTTCCAAACTGAGTTAGAAACCTTGCATTCCTCTAGTTAACATTCAGTATCAAAGACAGCACACAACCTCATGACTCCAGACAGAACTATGCTTGCTGTAGGCTACATTTCTATTCCGTGAAAGTCACTGTCCTGATTTTATCAAAGAAAATCAGGGTTAGTCATTTAATACCAAAATATCTAGCCAGCTCATCACTGAATTTGAATTTTAAACAGAGATCATTAAAGACTACTTATAGACGTCTATAATTTTACAAAATTGGGAACCAATGCCTACAGAATAAGTGATGTGCTTCAGATAATAAAACTACTTAGCGACAAATAAGGCTAAAACTCAGATTTTATGAATCATACTGCAGCGGTCTTTAATCATTATCCTTTCATTTTATCTTCCCCAAAAGCATCCCCTTGATCACTTCTGCTTACGCACACAATTTCCCCTAGGAAATAATTCCTTCCCTTTTCTGTCATGTGGACCAGGCAGAGCTGACGCTCCCTCCAGCATCAAGAGTTGGCATGTGACACAGTTCAGGCCAATCAGAGCCAAAGAACACTCAATTCTAGAACAATGTTTCTGGTTCACACAGAGGTATTATCCCCACTACTAAGGTTGCTGAGAGGATATATTGTTAAGTCTGGAGCTACTGGCAGCCACCTTGCCACCTTAAGGAGCAGGTCTGCCTTAGAATGAAGTCAGCAAAGAAAAGCAGAAAGCACAAGACTGAGCCTTGCTAATAGGGTCTGAGCACCTAATATGGCAGCACCTAAGAACCGTAAGCTCACACTAGTCAGTGAATTCTCATTTTCCTCAAGCCAGTATGAGTGAGACTTCTGTCTCTTGAGATTGGGTTCTAAGTAATATAACTTGCAACTATACCATGCCAGACACAATCAAGGATCAAGTTTTGTAAAAAGGAAAGAAAGTCTATCTAAAACTAATCAGACATTCTCTACTCATTGCACAGATCTCCCTTTCCTTTTCAGTGTAATGCTTGATATAATATAGAGAGTTGAAAATTATATTTGAGGGACTTCCCAGGTCCCCAGTGGTTAAGAATCCACCTGCCAATGCAGAGAATACAGGTTTGATCCATGGCCCAGGAGAAACGCACATGCCTCACAGCATCTAAGCCCGTGAGCTGCAGCTATCGAAGCACCTGTGCCCTAGAACCTGTGCTCTACAAGAGAAGCCACCACAGTGAGAAGCCCTGCTTGCAGGAACTAGAGAAAGCCTGCATGCAGCACTGGAGACCCACTGCAGCCAGAAAGAAGAAAATTGTATTCTGTTTTGCCTTAATTTTGAAATAAATTAGTCTGTTTACTTATGGGTGCTGGGCCAACTGGAGTGCAGAGAACAGGAAGCAGTGTCTGTTTCTCCACACCATGGAATTGAAACAAGGAAATTCAAGCTAGAGAATATAATAAGAAACCATTTTTAACGGTTTTTTAAAAAAGATTTTTAAAATCTTCTTACAAAACACTATGTACTTAAAAAAAAAAAAAAAACAATATGTAGAGACAGAGTAGATTAGCCATTGCTTAGGCCTAGGGGAGATAGAAAATTGAGGGAGGTGATAGCTTAAAGTTGTAGGGTTTCTTTTTGAGGTGAAAAAGATATCTCAAATTGATTTTGGTTATGGTTACAATACAATTATTAATGCACTAAAAATCACTGAATTATAATAGTTTTAAATGGAAGAATTGTATGTTATCCTACCTACAGGTGCATTGAAAGAAAGTAAAAGTGTTAGTTGCTCAGTCTAATGGACTGTAGTCTGCCAGGCTTCTCTGTCCATGGAATTTTCCAGGGAAACATCCTGGAGTGGGTAGCTTTCTCAACCCAGGGATTGAACCCAGGTCTCCTGCATTGCAGGGAGATTCTTTACTGCTTGTGCCACAGGGAAGCGCATAGGTGTATTATACTTCAGAAAAGTTGTTACCCAAAAAATGAAATAAAAGTTGCAGTCTAAAGATTATACTCTTCATGGACCATATAGCATTTTTTTTCCTTTTAATGTGGCAATAATACTATAAATTTTTATATAGAAAAAAAAAGAGAATTCAGTCTTAACTCTACCAGAGTTTTTCAAACTTTATTTTGATTAAGGCTTCCCCAATGGCTAGTGGGTAAAGAATCCATCTGCAATGCAGGAGAAACGGGTTCTATTCCTGGATTGGGAAGATCCCTTGGAGAGGGGCATGGCAACCACTCCAGTATTCTTGCCTGAAGAATCCCATGGACAAAGAAGCCTGGATGGCTACAGCCCAGAGGGTTGCAAAGAGTTGGACACAACTGAGCAACTACACACTCACAATACAAACAAACAAGCTGGATTGAGAAAAGGCAGAGGAACCAGAAACCAAATTGCCAACATCCATTGTATCATAGAAAAAGCAAGAGAGTTCCAGAAAAATATCTACTTCTGCTTCACTGACTACACTAAAGCCTTTGACTGTGAGGATAACAACAAACTGTGGAAATTCTTCAAGAGATGGGAATACCAGACCACCTCATCTGCCTCCTGTGAAACCTATATGCAGGTCAAGAAGCAACAGTTAGAACTAAACATGGAACAATGGGCTGGGTCCAAATTGGGAAAGGAGTACATCAGGACTATATATTGTCACCCTGCTTATTGAACTTATATATGAGAAATGCCAGGCTAGATGAAGCTCAAGCTAGAATCAAGATTGCCAGGAGAAATATCAATAACCTCAGATATTCAGATAACACCACACTAAAGAGCCTCTTCATGAAGGTGAAAGAGGAGAGTGAAAAAGTTGGCTTAAAACTCAACATTCAAAAATTGAAGACCATGGCATCCAGTCCCATCACTTCACGGCAAATATATTGGGAAGCAATGGAAATAGTGACAGACTTTATCTTCTTGGGCTCCAAAATCATTGAGAATGGTGACTGAAGCCATGAAATTAAAAGATGCTTGTTTCTTGGGAGGAAAGCTATGATCAACCTAGATAGGTATTAAAAAGCAGAGATATCACTTTGCCAACAACAGTCCATATAGTCAAAGCTATGGTTTTTTCAAGCAGTCATGTACAGATGTGAGAGTTGGGACCATAAAAAAGTTGAGTGCTGAGGAATTGATGTTTTTGAATTGTAGTGTTGGAGAAGACTCTTGAGAGTCCTTGGACTTCAAGGAGATCAATCCAAGACCAGTCAATACTAAAGGAAGTCAATCCTGAATATTCTTTGGAAGGAATGATGCTGAAGCTGTAGCTTCAATACTTTGGACACCTGATGCAAAGAGCCAACTCTTTGGAAAAGATCCTGAAGCTGGGAAAGATTGAGGGCAGGTAGAGAAGGGGGCGACAGAGGATAAGATGGTTGGATTGCTATGAGTTTGAGCAAACTCCGGGAGATAGTGAAGGACAGGGAAGCCTGGCATGCTACAGTCCATGGGGCTGCAGAGTTGGACACAACTAAGCAACTGAACAACAACTGCTGCTGCTGCTGCTAAGTCGCTTCAGTCGTGTCCGACTCTGTGCGACCCCATAGACGCCAGCCCACCAGGCTCTGCCGTCCCTGGGATTCTCCAGGCAAGAACACTGGAGTGAGTTGCCATTGCCTTCTCCATTGTGTGAAAGTGAAAAGTGAAAGTGAAGTCGCTCATTCTCATCCGACTTGTAGCGACTCCATGGACTGCAGCCTACCAGGCTCCTCCATCCGTGGGATTTTCTAGGCAAGAGTACTGGAGTGGCTTGCCATTGCCTTCTCCGATGAACAACAATATAGACTAAATCATCTCAGGTTCATTGGTAATGCCACGTCTGCAAATTTCTTGCTAAGGTGGTGCTTCTGGCTGTAGGTAGGATGGATAAGATGGTCATATAGGTTAAGCCATGGTGGACTGGCTCAGAAAGCAAAGCAGTGACTTATTCAGATTCTTCTCCTTGGGGCAAAAGACACTGGTTAAGGTCTCCTAGGGTCAAATTTTAGGGGTACAGAGGTAGAACTGGTCTGGGGTCATGAAGGCTTCTGGATAAGTATCCCATATCTCTCATCACATGCTGTAGCTACTGTATATTCTGCAACCACTGAGACAAATGATTGAAGGTTTGGAATGATTCGATATAAGATAATATCCTCAAACTTAAACTTTATGGTAAATTTCTTTGGCATATTTTTAACCCTAGGCCTGAGAACTAGCCATTTACATAAACTGTAAAAATTTCTAAGAGTGACTCAGAGGAAGGAAAAAGGAAGAGGACCCAGCCACCAAAGTTTATGTTATGATGAAATTCAGGGATGAACTTGGACATGATCCACCAATGGGCTTCAGTGGTCTATAAATTGGTTGTTTTGAGACACTGACCAAGTAATCCTTTTATTATACATTACAGGTAGGAATAATGATGTCTAAAGGTAGGATGCCAGCCCAATGTCACAAGTAACCTAGCAGTCACAAGCAAACAAGAGGTGGTCAAATATTATGTGAACTTCCTATAACCATGGCTTAATCAATCATCCATGTCTTAGATGATTCTTTGTGAAGGCTGCATGGAAAGTGTTTGGCCATGCCTGTCTACCTGGCACTTAATCTAATGAAAAGGATGGTTTTAAACACTGTTTGGAAAATATTTTGAGAAGAATTGTCAAATTCTGGTGCTCTAGAGAATTACTGAATCCAAGATGCCATCATTTGTTGAAATGGAGCTCTGAATGGCCTCTGTGTGTAGACCCAGACAGTCAGAGACTCTACAAATTGAAAGTTAAAAAGGTAATAATCTTAAATCAAGGGAGGATGGCTCACCTCCCCAAACCTCAAAGAATAAAGTGCAAAGAAAAAACTTGAGTTAGACCTATGAAAAATGAAAAGTGAATTTTCATATGGGTTGGAAAAGAATCTCACATGGAAGGATGTACCACATCTAAAAAAGAAGAGCAAACCTCCTTCCAAGCCCTTTCCTCAGCTCCTCTCAGGTCCTAGCTGACTGCATCTTCCTTTCCTTTATGACATTAAGTTTCCGGCCTTTTCTCCAACACTAACAATCTCCACTTTTTGTTCTGCAGTGGCAACAACCCAGCTTGCTACCTGGGAGGAAAAGAGATCTTAATAATCCTTAAAGTAAATACTGCTAATACAAAAGGATTATTAAAATAAATCTACTCTGTGTTCTGTTGACCTTCACAAAGTTTCCTAAAAGAAAATATTTTTTCTCTGAATAAAAGGAACCCTGATAGACCAATGGTAGCTATGTAATGAGTGGAAATTAGAACTGTTAGAACTGAAATCTTGGTCCTCACGGTTTTACCTCTAAATGGAGAGCAAAATATTAACCTTCAGAAATGATGAAAAATCACCAATTATGAAACATCTAAGCACTGGTCATCTGAGTGCTTGGCCATCAGAAAAGTCTCTTGGAGGGGTTTATGTTGGCAAGGGGTCTATAACTTTAATTTCACTCACAACTATTTACTAATATTTCTGTATGACATTGTGATGCCTAGAGTGAATTTTAATGAAGTGTGAAGAGTCTTAAACATGTTTCCTGGACTGCAGTCTACTGTGTAGCATTAACCATGAAGATAATAAGGCTAGGTACAGCTAGTTGGACTAGCTTAAGCTTAATACAGATGGGCTGTATTAAGCTTCATCTGAAGAACTTAGCAATAGCATTAAACAATCTCCATTCTGATCAGTAAGTACATTTCCCAAAAAAAGTGGAGATTCATTTTTACCTTATAAGACAGAGGCCCTGGCTATACACTGTTATATTTGAATCTTGCAGTAGTTTTCATCCCAAGTTACTGAAACAATGTAAGAGGCTTTTTACTGAGGGGTAAAAACTTCAAATAGTTCCACATATCATAATACAGCTATAGTCCATACAGCCATAATCCAGTCATAACTAACTGGAGTCTCAGACACTGGGAAGCAAACACAAGGACCCAAAGTGAAGAAATGCTATAGTCCGAATTTGTGTCTCCTCAGATTCTTATGTGGAAACATAATCCCCAGTGTGATGGTTTTAGGAGGGAGCAATTTGGGAGGTGATTAGGTCTTGAAGTTAGGTTTCTCTTGAATGGGATTAGTGCCCAAATAAGAGATACCAAAGTGCTCCTTTGTCCCTTCTGTCACGTGAGGACACAGGGGTAAAAAACAGCTGTCTACAAACTAGTCCCTCATGAGACATGATTCTGCCAGTGACTTCATCTGGGACTTCCCAGGCTCCAAAACTGACAGAAACAGATTTCTGTTGTTACAAATCACCCACTCTATGGTATTTTTGTTTGGGGTGCCCAAAGGGACAAAGATAAGAACCTATACTCAAGGTAGTGGATTTACTGGTTAAGGTGAATTCGATAATACAGCAGGGTTACCTACTTCCCTTCCTCTCCAAACACAGGCCTTGACTGTGATTTACAGACTCACCGGCAGTAAGACAACCAAGGGGATAACTAAGGCCCTGCACCGAGACTACAAGGTACTAAAGGTAGTTTCCTGACCATAAAGTTATCACCGCCGAAGGGAGATAAACGAGTCGATGGAAGATGGCATTGTGCAAATATGCAAAATGTGAAAATGTGCAGGATGTACAAGATGCAGCAGCATCTGTTAAGCTCAGGAAATAAGGGATGGGAATCTGGTCCCATTATATCACAGCAAATAGAAGGGGAAAAAGTGGAAGCAGTGACAGATTTTATTTTCTTGGGCTCCAAAATCACTGGTGACAGCAGCCATTAAATTAAAAGATGCTTGCTCATTGGAAGCTATGACAAACCTAGGCAGCATATTAAAAAGAAAAAACATCACTTTGCTGACAAAGCCCCATATAATCAGAGCTATGGTTTATCCAGTAGTTATATATGGATATGAGAGTTGGACCACAAAGAAGGCTGAGAGCCAAAGAATTGATGCTTTTGAATTGTGGTACTGGAGAATACTCTTGAGTGTCCCTGGACTGCAAGGAGATCAAACCAGTCAATCCTAAAGGAAATCAACCCTGAATATTCATTGGAAGGACTAATTCTAAAGCTGAAGCTCCAACAGTTTGGCCACCTGATGCAAAAAGCTGACTCACTGGAAAAGACCCTGATGCTGGGAAAGACTGAATGTAAAAGGAGAAAGAGGGCGGCAGAGGATGAGATGGTTAGTTGGCATCACTGACTCAGTAGACACAAATCTGAGCAAATTCCAGGAGACAGTGAAGGACAGGAAGTCTGGCATGCTGCAGTCCAAGGGGTCACAAAGAGTTGGATACAACTTAGTGACTGAACAACAGCAGCAAGTGGAAGAGATCCCCAAAAGCTTGTGGGGTGTATGAACAACAATTTACCCAACTGTGCTGAAATTGGGCATGAGACAGTAGATTTAAAGAGTGAGCAGCTGATTATCAGTCTAGGAATGAGTGGTCACCATTTGGCTAAGCTCAAGGTCCTGAATTAGAAGACTGCAAATGGGGAGAAGGGTCAGCACCCATTACTATTTTAGATACCAAAGATAACAACCCAGCCACAACTCTCTGCATTCCATGAGTCCCAACCCAAAGCCATCTCCACAAATACTTTCTTGATCTACCCACTTGCCCTATTATCTCCCACCCACGTGGCTCTGTACCTCTTCTGTAATCCCATAGACTTGACTTGTGCCTCTCCTAGGCCACCTTCATAGTCTCCCTTGTTCAATGTTACACATTCCTTGAGGGCAGAAAACCATCTGTATGTCTCCCTCTGTGCTTTATACACAGTAAATGCTTAATAAATATGTATATATACATACATACATATAAAATATGTATATATATATATATATATAAGGAAATATGTGTGTACATATATATAAAAATATGTGTGTGTGTTTGTGTGTGTGTGCACATGTGCTCCATCATGTGCAACTCTTTTTGACCCCTTGGACTGTAGCCAGCCAGGCTCCTCTGTCCATGGAATTTTTCAGGCAAGAATACAGGAGTGGGTTGCCATTTTCTCCTCCAAGGGATTTTCCCGATTCAGGGATTGAACCCACATCTCCTACAACTGCATTGGCAAGCAGGTTCTTTACCACTGAGTCACCTGTAAAGATATATATATATATATATATATATATATATATATTTATATTTAATTAAATGAAGGATGAAAAGTGAAAGTGAAGTCACTCAGTCGTGTCGGACTCTTTGCAACCCCATGGACCGTAGCCTACCAGGCTCCTCCGTCCATGGGATTTTCCAGGCAAGAATACTGGAGTGGGTTGTCATTTCGTTCTCCAGGGGATCTTCCCAACCCAGGGATCAAACCCGGGTCTCCCACATTGTAGGCAGACGCTTTACCGTCTGAGCTACAGAGCTCTCTTTTTCTCCTTTGATAACTTACTAATAACTTAAGAAGTCTAAACATGAAGCAGCCTTGGAACCAGAGGTGGTATTAACAGAAAAGGGATCACTCACAAGATCATCTTTCTTTGTTCTACTACATCCCTCCAGAGGAAAGTACATTTATGTCTTGTTAGTTCCACTACCCAGCACAGTCCATTACATTTCCATTCTCAATGACACCTTACTTGGCACAAAATCATTTATCTTCTCCCAGTTTCTGCTATTCTAAACCTTCAGCACACAAGTCCCTTCCCCAACTCTGTTCGCTCCTCTTTTCTCATTTTAGCCAGTTTAAACCATAAAGCTCCACACTTCAAAGAAAAAAATGAGGCTGCCAGATGAAAATTCCCTTATCTTCCTGTTGTCTTTTCTCAACATCCCAATACAGCCACAGCTGTACCAACACTTCACCATGAAAATGCACCGCCCAGGTTCCCCACTGCAGCAAGCAGGATCCCTGAGGACTCCAGCTGCTGCCCCTGGGAGTCCATGCTTGCACTGCTTTGAGGTCACAATGCCCACATGCTGCCTCTCAGGCAGGGAGTAAACTAAGAGATACTAACCGGCCGGTTCCTATGAGACACAGAACTTCTTTAACTAGCAACTCTGGCACTCCATAGGCTTGCCCAAAGCTTCCTTGGAATTGTGTTAGAGATGAGACACTTCGTACCTAATCTTCCTTCCTTTCACAGGTGTCAGATCACCAAGGTCTGAAAGCTCTCCCCACCTCCACTCGCTCCTCCTTATCCTTCATAAATAAGTGTCTTCCCCAGTGGATCTTACATACCCAATCACATCTTGCTGTCTGATTCTTGGAGAACCCGAACTAACATACTTCTTATCACAAAATAAGGTTTTCCCTCTCACCCATATGACTGCCCAGAACCTAGCTCCTTTCCATGACCTGCTTGGTCTCCTTGATATTCCTTCATTGCTGTTCTTGCTCTTAATCCCACATGTAAGCCAAGAAAAAAAAAAAAAAAACCCTCATTAAAAAAAAAAAAAAAGAACCACCTCTAGCAACTGACATCTCTTCCCATGTCTTTTCATCCAGCTTTTTTCTCCCCTAATTGTGTGCTCTGTGTTCATTCTATTAATGAAATTGCTATTTCCCAAATTGCCTATGATCTAACTCCCAGAACCAATGGGCAGTCTTTAAGCCTTAAATTACTACATTTCCATGGTGTACTTGTCACTACTGGTAATTCCTCTACCTCCTCCTCCTCCCCCACCACTGCCACCACAAAAACACTTTCTCCTTCCAGGGTCCGCCCAAAACACCAAGTTCTTTCGGTCTTCCTTCTACTGTAGTGGTTGCTTCTCAGCTTCCCTTGCTGGAATCTCTATTGATTCAACTCAAAAGTTCAAGCACAACCTCCCTTTGCACTTGCTCTTCTACTCACTAAAATTTTCCTGAAGAATCTTATTCAACTCCCATGGTGTTAACAACCAATATACTTAAAATTACTTACTTAAAATTCTTACCAAAAATTTTAAGCAGAGAAGGTGATGGCACCCCGCTCCAGTACTCTTGCCTGGAAAATCCCATGAGTGGAGGAGCCTTGTAGGCCTCAGTCCAGAGGGTCCTGAAGAGTCGGACATGACTGAGCAACTTCACTTTCACTTTTCACTTTTGTGCATTGGAGAAGGAAATGGCAATCCACTCCAGTGTTCTTGCTTGGAGAATCCCAGGGACGGAGGAGCCTGGTGGGCTGCCGTCTATGGGGCCACACAGAGTTGGACATGACTAAAGTGACTTAGCAGCAGCAGCAGCAGCAACCTCAAAGATCTTGCTCTTCCACAGTGTTCCAAGACTGGCTATAAAAGGATTATGACCCTTTGGTTGATGATCCAATCTCTGGCTTAGGTTTAATTGCAGTTGACCACCACCATGCCCTCTTCATCTCTCACTTTCTCATTCATGCACAAAATTGTAGAAGGAACATGGGAACTACTTCCTTACTTCAGTTCAGTTCAGTCATTCAGTCATGTTCGACTCTTCGCAACCCCATGGATTGCAGCGTGCCAGGCCTCCCTGTCTATCACCAACTCCTGGAGTTTACTCAAACTCATGTCCATTGAGTCGGTGATGCCATCCAACCATCTCATCCTCTGTCATCCCCTTCTCCTCCTGCCTTCAATCTTTTCAAATGAGTCAGTCAAATGAATCAGGGTCTTTTCAAATGAGTCAGTTCTTCACTTCAGGTAGCCAAAGTATTAGAGTTTCAGCTTCAGCATCAGTCCTTCCAATGAATATTCAGGGCTGATTTCCTTTAGGATGGACTGGTTGGATCTCCTTGCAGTCCAAGGGACTCTCAAGAGTCTTCTCCAACACCACAGTTCAAAAGCATCAATTCTTTGGTGCTCAGCATTCTTTATAGTCCAACTCTCACATCCATACATGACTACTGGATATTTACCTAGGTCAGCTCTGTTGACAAATCTGCATCTTCACATTAAGATATTTTGGCTTCATAGTGGCTTGAGGCTAAGGCTACTACAAGATTATAGATAGGCATCATCCTCTCCAAATTCATCCCTATGTAAACACTGTAACTTTACTTTCTTCCTTTGTTTATACAAATCTAGTCATTTCAGGATTTTTTAGGAGTGGAATTTTTTTCAATGTTATTGAGGAATAATTTATGTAAAATAAACTGCATTCATTTAAAGTAAAATTCCACGAATTTTAACAGTTGTATATACTCATGAAACCAGCACTATAATTAAGATACAAACATTTCCATCACCATATAATGGGTTTTTAAAAAATCATTTTAGAATGTTACATAGCACTATGCTTTCTATTTACATATTATTTCTACAGGCCAGTCTACCACTTGAAAAAATGTACTGTGAACATTTTTCTAAGTCAGAAAATACAGATCCAATACTTTCTTTTTAATAGCTTCACAGACGTCCATCTTATATATGTACCATAATTTATTCACACATTTCCCTATTGATAGGCTTTATTCAGACTGTTCCAGGGTTTCCTCTCCTCCTCTCCTGTATTTTATCCTGTATTTTATCTCTTACTGTATGTGCCAAAATCATTACTAATATGTGATTTCTCTTTCCTTAAATGAAATTTGGGGTTTGAGTCATGGGTATATTTTCCCCCACATTTACTTTCTTGGGTTGCGTACAAGGAAAGAATTATCATTCAATTGTTCATTTAATCATTTAGTCCACAATATTACCGGCAATCAGAAGAGATCTGTAATTCATGAGCAAAGAAGAGAGCTCTTGATTCACTAAGAAAACAGACAATTTTGTGAAGCTAGCCATTTATCTGTCAAAGTGAACCACAGTGAGAAACCACTATGTACCTTCAATTATTTTCATTTATGTTTTAAAAAAGTTTTCTTTTTTTGTATTGGGTATAAGGTTGATCCATATTTTATTATATTTCAATTAGCTTTTGACAAAACTAAGTATATGAAAATATAATCAAGAGAATTAGAAAAATGAGATTAGAATGCATAGTCAACCCAGATTTTTTTAATGAGAAAAAGTCAGGAATTGAGAAAACAACGAAGGAGACTTTTTTCTTAAAATTTTTTCCCAATGTAATCAAGGACACAGTAAAAATCTTCATACTCTGTATTTGAGTATTACCAATGATGTTTCTGCAGGAGAGATTCCTGGAAATGGTTTGGCTGTGTGAAAGACATAGGTGTTTTAGAATTATGAGTTACAATGCTTTAAAGGGGGACATCCTCTAAATGAATGTATCTCAGAAACTGGTCACTCCTTCTTACATTGAGGAATGCTGCTGTGCCTTGCAATGCAGTGACTCCAAGGGCTCAGGGACAGGATCCTGGTCCTGGAGGCAGTCGCAGAGCCTCGAGCCCCCTCTAGTGCTCTGAGGAAGCTCAGGGAACTAAGACAGGACCCACAGGGCCGGCCTGCCGCTGCCCTGCCTCCTCCCCCTTGAGCCTTAGGGTGTATCTGCTGGCTTTCTAGGCTGCATCTTCCAGCTTCCAGCTGTCTTGTCTATCCTTCAACACACCAGACTTAGAGCCTTCCAATGTCTGATCCCTCAAGATTTTTAGAAGGCTGGCCACTTCGGCTTATTCACATAAGAGCTTAAGACATAAAATCCTCGGGGAGGCCTTCCCTGGCTACTAGTTGCCCAACAGAATTACCTTCCTTCACACCCCTCCTCTCCTTCAGGTCAAGATTATCTCACAGAACTTTCACTACCTGAATCCCATTGGCTCTGTAGTCAAAAATCCACCTGCCTTTCCCACCCATTACTGACACAATAGCCAAGGGGTTTCCCTATCAAATCCAAATCACTCTCTTGCTCAAAAACCCTCAGACTGCTTCTAGCACAACTGCTTTTAGTTGTGCTCTGTGTGTGCTTAGTCATGTCCCACTGTTTGAGATCCCATGAACTGTAGCCCACCAGGTTCCTCTGTCCATGGAATTTCCTGGCAAGAATACTGGAGTGGGCTCACATTTCCTCCTCCAGGGCACTTTCCTGAGCCAAGGTTGGAACCCACATCTCCTGTGTCTCCTGCACTGCCGGTAGAATCTTTTATGTTCTGCGCAATAGTATTTTTTTTTTCTTTTTTTAAAAACTTTGGCTGTATAGCACAGCCTGCCGGATTTTAACTCCCCAACCAGGGATCAAACCCATGGCCCAGTCTTAAACACTGCACCACCAGGGAAGTCCCTAGAGTTATAGTATCTTATGGTCATTTACTGGGCTCTATCTCAGCTCCAGGCTATGGCTCCATTCTTTCTGTTCTTTTTCTGAATGACTCCCAGAGGCCACAGTGCCTCCTGCTGTTCCTAAATGTACCAGGAACTTCCTTTACCTCCAGTTCCTCCCACTAGAACACTGAATTAAGACATTCATGAGACTCATACCCTGGCTTCCTTCAGGCTCAGATCAAAAGGACACCCCACACCACTTTTTTTTTTTTTTTTTTTTTGCTCTGCCTTTTATTTCTTCATGGAATTTATCGCTAGCTAAAATGATTTTGCTTACTTATTATGCATTGTCCTCTACCAGTAGAAGGTAAGTCCTAGGAGGGCATGGACTTTTATTCTCGTTTCCCTTTTGTCATCCTCAGAGGCCAGCACGTAGTCACTTCCCAATATATACTGCCTGTGAGCACAGTGAAATTACAGTTGTATCTCTCTCCCTCAACTATAACATAAGCTTCTTGGAAACAGGGATACCATGTCTCTGGTTTATCATTGTCTCCCTAGCGTCCATTTCTGTCCACGGCATCTGACAGATTCTAAGCATTTATTAAAAGAATATAACTGACACTTACAGAGCTTGGGATGTAACAGTGATCATTTCTGTCTAGGTATTTATTTGAACAACATTTAGTTTAAAGGGATTTAGAATATTTAGAAGAATATCTTCAAGATTACCTGTACAAAGTTATGTCCGCCCAAAGTCTACATCCATGTGAGTGAACAAACACGTGAATATGACCTTATCTGGAAAGAGTATCTTGGCAGGAGAGATCACCTCAAGTTGAGGATGAAGGTGGTGGTACTTAATCCAGTGCCTGGTGCCCTTATAAGAGGGAAATTCCCACACACAAAGATACAGAAGGAGAACGCCATGTGATAACAGTGGCAGAGACTAGAGTGATGCATTTACAAGCCAAGGAACACCCAGGATTGCCGGCGCCTACCAGAAGCTAGGAAGAGGCCAGGAATGATCCCCCCAGAGCCTTCAGAGAGAGCATGGCCCTGCCAACAACTTGATTTTGGACTTTTAGCATTCTAGAACTGTGACAGAGTAAGTTTCAGTTGTTTGTTCTACTCAGTCTGTTACTTTGTTTTAGCATTCCCAGGAAACTTATAATACATGATCTCTCTTTTTAAAAATCCTGTTAATCAAAAGATACAATGGTATCAATATTAAAAAATTTTGAGAAGAATTTGATAGTGATCTAGAAGCTCTTTCATTTTGAGTGTTGGAGATTCTATTAAAGACAAGATTGTTCAAGGTGGAAACTAATGGCAAATTGGCTTGGCCTGCTAAACATTTGCCTGAAGAAATGAGAAGCTATTTCCCCATGCCAGGGGATAGGTGCTCAGTGTAACACCTGGTGAGGGGATCAAGCACACACTGCTATTAGCTTTACTGACAGAAAGCCAAGAACATAGAAGTAGTTGAGTCAGATGAATATACCCTGAGACACACTCTAGAAAAGCCAAAATTTATGTAGCATGTAACACACCTAGACAGGCACACACTCATTAAACAGCAGCATTATGTAAGGAATGATGCTTGCTTGGCCTACACTCATTATAAAACAATCTTAACTGAAATAAACAGTTAAGGTTATAGATATATATCACTAACAATACTCAAGGAGTTCCATAACCCAAGGCAAGAAAAAAAAAAAACATTGAGAAAAATAAACTTATCTTATGGAAAAATAATTTTGTACATGTAGAGAAAAACATCTACATCTACATCTGCCCCTACCTCCCTCTATCCCTGCAAATATACGAGGCTTGATTAGGAGAGAAAGTTGAGGCCAATTGGGATGGAGAAGGCTGGATCCTAAGAGAGAGCCGACATAATGCTGAGATCTCATAGGATACTTCAAGGTATTTTGTGATACTGCAGAGGATGAGGAAGGGAAAAACAATTTCTTGTCTCTCCTGGGAAGAGAGCAAGTTTTACTCCTTGCTGGGAATTTCTGCTCAAGCATATGAGAAAGAAAAAAGTGGAAATGGCCACACTACCTCTTATAGAAGCTTGATTCTCTTGTGTTGAATAATATGAAATTTTTCTTTTTGGGGGGAGCAAAAGTGGTTAATATCAGCAATATCATAAGGTTCATTAAATGCATTCCACCTAGATTTCTTGGGGAGCTAGCTTTCTTCTCTGATCCTTTTGGTGCAAGGAGTAAGTTTCATATCGAGTTTCAAAGTGAAGACTTCCCCAGGGTGCATCACAGTATTAAACAAGCCCCCTGATGCAGAGCCTGGGCATTTAACTCTTCCATCTTTCCATGACACATGAACAAAACTCAATAATTTCCTTAACTTCAGGAAAAAGCCTGCTTCATTCAAACCTAGAAGATGGCATTTCTTTATATTTTTCCCTCTGATTTATATATCATTAAAAAAAAACAAAAAACAAATTGTGAGTGCATGGTTGCTGCTGCTGCTAAGTCGCTTCAGTTGTGTCTGACTCTGTGCGACCCCATAGACGGCAGCCCACCAGGCTCCCCCGTCCCTGGGATTCTCCAGGCAAGAACACTGGAGTGGGTTGCCATTTCCTTCTCCAATGCAGGAAAGTGAAAAGTGAAAGTGAAGTCGCTCAGTCGTGTCTGACTCTTAACGACCCCATGGACTGTATGTAGCCCACCAGGCTCCTCCATCCATGGGATTTTCCAGGCAAGAGTACTGGAGTGGGGTGCCATTGCCTTCTCCGGTGAGTGCATGGTAGTATTTAAATTAAAACAACACTTTATGTTTTAAAAGTACAAGAAAATAGACTCTTTATTCTCTCCAAGTTCCCCTCTAACTAAAAGAGGGGCTGCACTTCAAAGACAGATAACCTAGGGACAGGTGAGGGTCTCATGCATGCCATTGGCCATGTTAGCCTAATGCAGTGATGCACAGTTGCGCTGGCAAGCACTGTTCATTAGAGGAAATAAAACTAGTCACTGAAATAAGGCTTTTTAAAATGATTTTTGTTTTCAGAGCAAAGAAGCTTGAAAGCAATAACCCGTTTGTCCTGAGGGAAATAGCAGACAACTTCCTAGGCTCTGAGAGGATGTACTAAACAGCATGGAAATCATAAGGTAAATACCATCTGAGATGTACCTGCAGGAGAGTTACTTACATCACATTAAGAACATTCTGCCAACCCCTCAGCTTGGTGTCAGTTAGACCCTGAGGCAGCACTTGACATGGCTACTTTATTTATTTATTTATTTTTTTTGACATGGCTACTTTAAAGAAAAACCCATCCACTATGCAAGACAATGCACAGGCCAACCTACCTTCTCCCTGCCGCTTCCTGGAGGCAAAGATCTCACTGGATCCAGGAAATACTGTTTCGGGAAGATTGTCACACATTCCTTCAGGGCCTCTCATGTTTGCCATGGGTTCTTATAACCTAGACAACAAGAGCCATGAAAAGAAAATTTGGTGGGAGCTGATGAGATAATTTAGTAGAAGTTCTTCCAACAAATGGGATGTGTGTTCAAATAAAAAGAACCAAGCCCTTTAAAAACTAAACAAACAGCAATATGAAAGGTAGGATCAGCAGCAGAACTACAAAAGTTTTTAAAAGAATGCTGAGAAGATAAAATATAAAGCCAGCTGGCTGTGTTGACCTGTCTTGCCTCATAAGGGTTTTCTCTCTTCTTGATTTACTATAAGAATTGTTCTCACCCTTTCCAGCTTCAGGAAGAGAAGTAAAATGTATGTCTTCTCTGCAGCTGTATTCAAGATTTATGTAGAGCATGTTATGGAAATATTGGCTTTTTTCTTTACCTTAATAGAAAATTGTAATAAAAGATTTGATCTTAATAAACATTAAAAATAATCCATCCTCCAAAACATATGCAGAAAATATAAATGAAAGCCCTAAATGCCTTTTAAACTGAAATGAATTTTCATTATTTTTTTAAAAAGACTTCAGGTTTCTTGAAGGATGAAAAGTTAAGAGTATTTATTACAGTTCCATTAATCTTTGCACGAGAAAGTAAAAAGTAAGTGTCAGTCATTCAGTCATGTTCTACTCTTTGTGACCCCATAGACTGTAGCCTGCCAGGCCCCTCTGTGCATTGAATTCTCCAGGCGAGAATATTAGAGTGGGTAGCCATGCCATTATCCAGGGGATCTTCCTAACTCAGGGGTCAAACCCAGGTCTCCTGCCTTCCAGACAGATTCTTTACCATCTAAGCCAGCAGGGAAGCCCTTTCAAGAGTAAGGTCCTGCAAAAATTAGCAATGATCACTGATACCAAAGGAATTGAGCACTGACCATACCTGTTATCAACAGATTTTTCTTAAAAATTTGTAAAGACCCTCATAATATTTTCATTTTATCAAGTCCTAAACCTTTTCAGTATCAATGAACTGAAAACTCTGATGAATATATTTTTATTTCCTGGCTTCAGTTAGCTTTGTGAGGTGCTGCTGGTTAAATCACTTACAGAGTTAATGACATCAGATTGAATTTGAACCAGCATTGCGTCACTCCAAAGGAAAACAACACCCAATCTCTTTTCCACTTACTTTAGCAGAGCCCTGGTTGTGAAAGTGATTGTTTACATCCACAGGTAAGTGGAGTTGACTTAGAATAACTGACTAAAAAAACAACATGAGTTCATGTCATCCATGTCATCTTTGTAACTGAAGAAAAGCATTTGGACTTTCGTCTTAGACTCGCTATTCACTTGTTTTGATAACACTGATGATTGGGTCTGAGTAAACATTACCCAGCCATGTGTGCGTGTTCAGTCATGTCCAACTCCATGTGACCCTATGGACTGTGGCCCACCAGGCTCTTCTGTCCATGGGATTTCCCAGGCAAGCATACTGGAGGGGGTTGCCATTTCCTACTCCAGGGGATCTTCCTGACCCAGGGGGTGAATCCATATATCCTGTATCTTCTGCATTGCAGGTGCATTCTTTACCAATGAGCCATTGAGGAAACCTAAGCCAACACCAGATATAATGAAAACCCTGTTGGAGGTAAAAACTTACCTTTGCACAGAGGCATGGGCCAGAGAAACCTTTATATATACAGCCGTATATATATATATACAGCCGTATATACAGCCGTAAAATCTTTACTACAAAGTGTGAGAGGTTGGTATCTAAACTGTCTGTTCTCTATAAAGTGAAAATCCCGGATGGCTTTCACTTATTCAACCTTGATCCTTGGGAGGAAATTAGAACTGAGTGCAGCAACTAGGGAATCCATTGTTAAGGTCATCACACAGCATCTATTTGAACACTGTGAAACTTATTTGCCATAGAATCACAGCTGCCACAGAGCGGCAGCTGCCTGGTGCTGGAGTGGCGACTGTGTGGTGCTGGAGCGACTGTGAAGAGATACCCCATGTCCAAGGGCAAAGAAGAAGCCCCAGCAAGATGGTAGGAGGGGCGAAATCATGTTTAGAATCAAACCCCATACCCGCCAGAGACGCTCAGAGGGCTCAAACAAACCTTGTGCGCACCAGGACCCAGAGACCCCACAGAGACTGAGCCAGAACCGTGTTTGAGTGTCTCCTGTGGAGGTATGGGTCAGCAGTGGCCTGTTGCAGGGGCAGGGGCTCTGGGGCAGCAGACCTGGGTATGGCATAAGCCCTCTTGGAGGAGGTCGCCATTAACCCCACCATAGAGCCGCCAGAACTTACACAGGACTGGGAAATAGACTCTTGGAGGGCACAAACAGAACAAGGACCCAGGAGAAAGAAGCAGTGACCCCATAGAGACTGACCCAGACTTGCCCATGAGTGTCCATAGTCTCTGGCAGAGGCCTGGGTCGGCAGTGTCCTGCGGCAGCGTTGGGGCACTGAGTGTAGAAGTGCATGTATGGAACCTTTTGAAGGAAATCCCAATTATTTTCATTACCTCCACCATAGTTTGGCCCCAGGTAAATAACAGGGAGGGAACACGGCCCCACCCATCAACAGAAAACTGGATTAAAGATTTACTGAACATGGCCCCACCCATCAGAACAAGATTGCCCCCTCAGTCAGTCTCTCCCATCAGGAAGCTTCCATAAGCTTCTTATCCTTCTCCATCAGAGGGCAGACTGAAAACCACAATCACAGAAAACTAAGCAATCTGATCATATGGACCACAGCCTTGTTTAATTCAATGAAACTAAGAGCCATGCCCTGTAGGGCCACCCAAGATGGGTCATGGTGTCGAGTTCTGACAAAATGTGGTCTACTGGAGAATGCAATGGCAAACCACTTCAGTATTCTTGCCTTGAGAACCCCATGAACATTATGAAAAGGCAAATAGATAGGACACTGAAAGATGAACTTCCCAGGTTGGTAGGTGCCCAATATGCTACTGGAGATCAGTGGAGAAACAACTCCCAAAAGAATGAAGAGACAGAGTCAAAGCAAAAACAACACCCAGTTGTGGATGTGAATGGTGAGGGAAGTAAAGTCTGATGCTGAAAAGAGCAATATTGCATAGGAACCTGGAATGTTAGGTCCATGAATCAAGGCAAATTGGAAGTGGTCAAACAGGAGATGGCAAGAGTGAACATCAACATTTTAGCAATCAACGAACTAAAATGGACTGGAATAGATGAATTTAACTCAGATGACCATTATATCTACTACTATGGGCAGGAATCCCTTAGAAGAAATGGAGTAGCCATCATAATTAACAAGAGTCCGAAATGCAGTATTTGGATGCAATCTCAAAAATGACAGAATGGTCTCTGTTTCTTTCCAAGGCAAACCATTCAATATCACAGTAATCCAAATCTATGTCCCAACCACTAATGCCGAAGAAGCTGAAGCTGAACAGTTCTATGAAGACCTATAAGACCTTCTAGAACTAACACCCAAAAGAGATGTCCTTTTCATTATAGGGGACTGGAATGCAAAAGTAGGAAGTCAAGAAATACCTGGAGTAAAAGGCAAATTTGGCCTTAAAGTACAGAATGAAGCAGGGCAAAGGCTAATAGAGCTTTGCCAAGAGAATGCAAAGAGTCAGATACAACTGAGCAACTGAACTGAACTGAACTGAAGAGAATGCACTGGTCATAGCAAACACCCTTTTCCAACAAGAAAAGAAAAGACTTTACACATACACATCACCAGATGGCCAACAACAAAATCACATTGATTATATTCTTTGTGGCCAAAGATGGAGAAGCTCTATATAGTCAGCAAAAACAAGACCCAGAGCTGACTGGGGCTAAGATCATAAATTCATTCTTGCCAAAATCAGACTTAAACTGAAGAAAGTAGGGAAACCCACTAGACCATTCAGGTATGACCTAAATCACATCCTTTATGATTATACGGGGCTTCCCTGGTGGCTCAGATGGTAAGGCGTCTGCCTGCAATGTGGGAGACCCGGGTTCAATCCCTGGGTCGGGAAGATCCCCTGGAGAAGGAAATGGCCACCCAGTCCAGTACTCGTGCCTGGAAAATTCCATGGACTGAGAAGCCTGGTAGGCTACAGTCCATGGGGTCACAAAGAGTCAGACATGACTGAGTGACTTCACTTTCACTTATGATTATACAGTGGAAGTGAGAAATAGATTGAAGGGATTAGATCTGATGGACAGAGTGCCTGAAGAAATATGGACAGAGGTTCCTGACATTGTATAGGAGACAGGGATCAAGACCATCCCCAAGGAAAAGAAATGCAAAAATGCAAAATGGCTGTCTGGGGAGGCCTTACAAATAGCTGAGAAAAGAAGAGAAGCTAATGGCAAAGGAGATAAAGAAAGATACACCCATTTGAATGCAGAGTTCCAAAGAATAGCAAGGAGAGATAAGAAAGCCTTCTTCAGTGATCAGTGCAAAGAAATAGAGAAAAATAATAGAATGAGAAATACTAGTGATCTCTTCAAGAATATTAGAGATACCACAGAATATTTCATGCAAGGATGAGCACAATAAAGGACAGAAGTGGTATGGACCTAACAGAAGCAGAAGATATTAAGAAGAGGTGGCAAGAATACCCAGAAGAACTATACTAAAAAGATCTTCATGACTCAGATAATCATGATGGTGTGATCACTCACCTAGAGCCAGATATCTTGGTGTATGAAGTGAAGTGGGCCAAAGGAAGCATAACTATGTACAAAGCTGGTGGAGGTGATGGAATCCCATTTGAGCTATTTCAAATATTAAAGATGATGCTGTGGAAGTGCTGCACTCAATATGCCAGCAGATATGGAAAACTCATCAGTGGCCACAGGACTGGAAAAGGTCAGTTTTCATTCCAATCCCAAAGAAAGGCAATGACAAAGAATGCTCCATGTACTGGAGCATTCATCTCACATGCTAGTAAAGTAATGCTCAAAATTCTTCAAGCCAGGCTTCAATAATACGTGAACTGTGAAATTCCAGATGTTCAAGCTGGATTTAGAAAAGGCAGAGGAACCAGAGATCAAAATGCCCACATCTGTTGGATCATTAAAAAAGCAAGAGACTTCCAGGAAAACATCTACTATTGTTTCATTGACTATACCAAAGTGTTTGACTATGTGGATCACTACAAACTGGGAAAATTCTTCGAGAGATGGGAATACCTGACCACCTGGCCTGCCTCCTGAGAAATTTGTATGTGCATAAAGAAGCAACAGTTAGAACCAGACTTGGAACAACAGACTGGTTCCAAATAGGGAAAGGAGTACGTCAAGGCTGTATATTGTCACCCTGCTTATTTAACTTACATGCAGAGTACATCAAGAGAAATGCTGGGCTGGATGAAGCACAACCTGGAATCAAGATTGTCGGGAGAAATATCAATAACCTCAGATATGTAGATGACACCACCCTTACGGCAGAAAGTGAAGAAGAACAAAAGATCCTCTTGATGAAAGTAAAGGAGGAGAGTGAAAAGTTGGCTTAAAGCTCAACATTCAGAAAACTATGATCATGGCATCTGGTCTCATTCAATCAGTTCAGTTCAGTTGCTCAGTCATGTCCGACTCTTTGTGACCCCACGAATCACAACACGCCATGCTTCCCTGTCCATCACCAACTCCTGGAATTTACCCAAACTCATGTCCATCGAGTTGGTGATGCCATCCAACCATCTCATCCTTGGTCATCCCCTTCTCTGCCTGCCCCCAATGAGGTGGCCAAAGTATTGGGAGTTTCAGCCTCAGCAACAGTCCTTCCAATGAACACCCGGGATTGATTTCCTTTAGGATGGATTGGTTGGATCTCCTTGCAGTCCAAGGGACTCTCAAGAGTCTTCTCCAACACCACAGTTCAAAAGCATCAATTCTTCATCACTCAGCTTTCTTCACAGTCCAACTCTCACATCCATACATGACCACAGGAAAAACCATAGCCTTGACTAGACGAACCTTTGTTGGCAAAGTAATGTCTCTGCTTTTGAATATGCTATCTAGGTTGGTCTTAACATTCCTTCCAAGGAGTAAGCGTCTTTTAATTTCATGGCTGCAGTCACCATCTGCAGTGATTTTGGAGCCCAAAAAGCAAAGTCTGACACTGCTCCCACTGTATTCTCATCTATTTCCCATGAAGTGATGGGACCAGATGCCATGATCTTCGTTTTCTGAATGTTGAGCTTTAAGCCAACTTTTTCACTCTCCACTTTCACTTTCATCAAGAGGCTTTTTAGTTCCTCTTCACTTTCTGCCATAAGGGTGGTATCATCTGAATATCTGAGGTTATTGATATTTTCCTGGCAATCATGTTTCCAGCTTGTGCTTCTTCCAGCCCAGTGTTTCTCATGATGTATTCTGCATATAAGTTAAATAAGCAGGGTGACAATATATAGCCTTGACATACTCCTTTCCTGATTTGGAACAAGTCTGTTGTTCCATGTCCAGTTCTAACTGTTGCTTCCTGACCTACATATAGATTTCCCAAGAGGCAGGTTAGGTGGTCTGGTATTCCCATCTCTTTCAGAGTTTTCCACAGTTTATTGTGATCCACACAGTCAAAGGGTTTGGCATAGTCAATAAAGCAGAAATAGATGTTTTTCTGGAACTCTCTTGCTTTTTCCATGATCCAGCAGATGTTGGCCATTTGATCTCTGGTTCCTCTGCCTTTTCTAAATCCAGCTTGAACATCTGGAAGTTCATGGTTCACGTATTGCTGAAGCCTGGCTTGGAGAATTTTGAGCATTACTTTACTAGCGTGAGAGATGAGTGCAATTGTGCGGTAATTTGAACATTCTTTGGCATTGCCTTTCTTTGGGATTGGAATGAAAACTGACCTTTTCCAGTCCTGTGGCCACTGCTGAGTTTTCCAAATGTGCTGGCATATTGAGTGCAGCACTTTCACAGCATCATCTTTCAGGATTTGAAATAGCTCAACTGGGATTCCATCAACTCCACTAGCTTTGTTTGTAGTGATGCTTGCTAAAGCCCACTTCACTTCACATTCCAGGGTGTCTGGCTCTAGGTCAGTGATCACACCATCGTGATTATCTTGGCTATGAAGATCTTTTCTGTACAGTTCTTCTGTGTATTCTTGCCACCTCTTCTTAATATCTTCTGCTTCTGTTAGGTGCATACTATTTCTGTCCTTTATTGAGCCCATCTTTGCATGAAATGTTCCCTTGGTATCTCTAATTTTCTTGAAGAGATCTCTAGTCTTTCCCATTCTGTTGTTTTCCTCTATTTCTTTGCATTGATCACTGAGGAAGGCTTTCTTAACTCTCCTTGCTGTTCTTTGGAACTCTGCATTCAGATGCTTATATCTTTCCTTTTCTCCTTTGCTTTTCACTTCTCTTCTTTTCACAGCTATTTGTCAGGCCTCCCCAGACAGCCATTTTGCTTTTTTGCATTTCTTTTCCATGGGGATGGTCTTGATCCCTGTCTCCTGCAATGTCACAAACCTCTGTCCATAGTTCATCAGGCACTCTGTCTGTGAGATCTGGTCCCTTAAATCTGTTTCTCACTTCCACTGTATAGTCATTAAGGGATTTGATTTAGGTCATACCTGAATGGTCTATTTAAGTCTGAATTTGGCAATAACGAGTTCATGATCTGAGCCACAGTCAGCTCCCAGTCTTGTTTTTGCTGACTGTATAGAGCTTCTCCATCTTTGGCTGCAAAAAATATAATCAATCTAATTTCGGTGTTGACCATCTGGTGATGCCCATGTGTAGAGTCTTCTCTTGTGTTGTTGGAAGAGGGTGTTTGCTAAGTTCTCTTGGCAAAGCTCTATTAGCCTTTGCCCTGCTTCATTCCGTGTTCCAAGGCCAAATTTGCCTGTTACTCCAGGTGTTTCTTGACTTCCTACTTTTGCATTCCAGTCCCCTATCATGAAAAGGACATCTTTTTTGGGTGTTAGTTCTAAAAGGTCTTGTAGGTCTTCATAGAACTGTTGAATTTCAGCTTCTTCAGTGTTACTGGTTGGGGCACAGACTTGGATTACTGTGAATTCAATATCACGGTTTGCCTTGGAAACGAACAGAGACCATTCTGTCGTTTTTGAGATTGCATCCAAGAACTGCATTTCGGACTCTTTTGTTGACCATGATGGCGACTCCATTTTTCCTAAGGGATTCCTGCCGACAGTAGGAGAGATAATGGTCATCTGAATTAAATTCATCCATTCCAGTCCATTTTAGTTCGCTAATTCCTAGAATGTTGATGTTCACTCTTGCCATCTCCTGTTTGACCACTTCCAATTTGCCTTGATTCATGGACCTAACATTCCAGGTTCCTATGCAATATTGCTCTTTACAGCATCAGACCTTGCTTCTATCACCAGTCACATCCACAGCTGGGTATTGTTTATGCTTTGGCACCATCCCTTCATTTTTTCTGGAGTTATTTTTCCACTGATCTCCAGTAGCATATTGGGCACCTACCGACCTGGGGAGTTCCTCTTTCAGTATCGTATCATTTTGCCTTTTCATACTGTTCATGGGGTTCTCAAGGCAAGAATACAGAAGTGGTTTGCCATTCCCTTCTCCAATGGACCACATTCTGTCAGACCTCTCCACCACAACCCTCCTGTCTTAGGTGGCCCCACACGGCATGGCTTAGTTTCATTGAGTTAGATAAGGCTGTGGTCAGTGTGATCAGATTGGCTAGTTTTCTGTGATTATGGTTTCAGAAAGCAGTCACCACTTGAGAGTACTTCAGAGGAAGCAGATCTTCAGTGGGGAGCTGGTTTCAGTAGAGCAAGTGTTGAAGGAAATGTTGGGACCTTGATGAAGACTAAACATGGGTGAAAGGGGCAGCAACCAAGAGCACCAGGCTGCAACAGCAGAGGAGCGGCCAAGAGGAGCTACCCCACATTCAAGGTGAGGGGCAGTGGCCGAGACGAGCTACCCCATGGCTGAAGCCAGGGGCAGTGGCCCAGAAGAGCTATCCCACGTCCAGGGTCGGGGCAGCGGCTGAGAGGAGCAACCCCACGTCCAAGGAGCGGTGGTTGCACAGGTGCAGGAGCGCCGAGAGGAGCTACTCCAGGTTCAAAGTCAGGAGGGGTGACTTGTCCAAGGTAAGGAGCAGCGGTTGTGCTTTGCTGGAGCAGCCATGAAGAGATACCCAAGTAAGATGGTAGGTGTTGCGAGAGGGCATCAGAGGGCAGACACACTGAAACCATAATCACAGAAAACTAGCCTATCTGATCACATGGACCACAGCCTTATCTGGTCCCATTACTTCATGGCAAATAGATGGGGAAACAGTGAAACAGTGAGAGACTTTATTTTCTTGGGCTACAAAATCACTGCAGATGGTGACTGCAGCCATCAAATTAAAAGATGCCTGTTCCTTAGAAGAAAAGTTATGACCAACCTAGACAGCATATTAAAAAGCAGGGACATTCCTTTGCCAACAAAGGTCTGTCAAGTCAAAGCTATGGTTTTTCCAGTAGTCATGTATGGGTGTGAGAGTTGGACTCTAAAGAAAGCTGAGCACCAAAGAATTGATGCTTTTGAACTGTGGTGTTGGAGAAGACTCTTGACAGTCCGTTGGACTGCAAGGAGATCCAACCAGTCCATCCTGAAGTAAATCAGTCTCGAATATTCGTTGGAAGGACTGATGCTGAAGCTAAAACTCCAATACTTCGGCCACCTGATGGGAAGAACTGAGTCATTTGAAAAGACCCTGATGCTGGAAAAGATTGAAGGCAAGAGGAGAAGGGGACGACAGAGGATGAGATGGTTGGATGGCACCGATTCAATGGAGAGCTTGAGTAAACTCTGGGTGTTGGTGATGGACAGGGAGGCCTGGCGTGCTGCAGTCCATGGGGTCGCTGAGTTGGACACAACTGAGTGACTGAACTGAACTGATAGAACCAGAGAAGAAAAGTTTTCTACATCTGCTTATTGAGTCAGGGGGTGGTGTATGAGAGCATGCAGTCAGAAGGGGGGATTTCTTTGACTAACAGAAAGACTAGAGGAAACATCAGAATCCAGATTAGAGAGGTGAGAGAATTACCTCACACAGCCTATTGTTCTGTGACCAGCTACAGAGGGGTCTCTGAAGCCTCCGGTTGCTGCCATGTCATGGACCCCTATTGAGGGTAAGGATTCCAATGAACTCATTCCTGCCTACATTGTCATGTGCCATGCATAAAGTCCAAATCTGTTCCACCAGCCACAGTTAACTGAAGCAAGGATTAAGGGCCCTTTGGAAATAGATTATCATTTCCCAAGAAAATGCACATAGGGACAGACTTTCATTTTGGCCTATAATTCCAGAGGGTTTGTGAATCCCCAAAGCCTCAGGTCAAAAATCCCTAATACTGAAGAAACTGACCAAAGAAGTGAAATATGGGGAACCAGTTCTAGTTGCGGAACCTCCCAGTGAGAAGCTGAAAGCTGACTCGTATTGTGCAAGAGGAGTGAAGACAAGACACATTACTTCTCTGCCCTTTGATTATAGGAAAGAAGTCTATTGTGCTTCCTCATTCCAACACTGAGGCCCTGGGACCAGGAGGAACTGTGCAGCTAATGAGGAAATTTCCCATCTTACCCTAAGTTCTCACATATTCTGACAATAAAATCTCTGACAATAAAATTACTGAAGGTGATATGCTACATATAGGATTCCTTCTTCTGACCTTGAAAAGCCCAACTAATACACCTACTCAGATGGGAGTTGGGATGCCCCAATAGGATTACTCAATTGCCTGGCTTCTCTCCTCCCACTGCTTTCCTATAGCATCACAGCTAAGATGGGACCACCCCACATGCTAGCCCTTATCCTTGATACTGATTGTCTTTATTGTTTGATTCTTATTGAGGGATTAGAAGAAAGTTTCTGGGTAGTTGAACTTCAAAATGAGTAATCTGGGAACTCGGAAAACAAGTGCTAACAAAAATTGCTCAATGAACGCAATTGAGGGTGGGGAATTGTTCCTCAACTAAAACTTGGACAGGCTCCTAGAGTTTTTGAGCTGGCCTTTAGTTCAGTGTTTTTGAAAAGAGTATTAGTCAAGATGAGTCACAACCAAAGTCACCAGGTCACAGGAATCAGAAATATCATGAAAGTCCATAGAGATATGATCTAAGGCATTTATGACACCACCTCTCCCACCCTGGCAACACACACTTTCACATACACTGGCATAAACCACCCTCACCTACAGAGCAGAGACTTATGTCCTCATATGTAACACTAAGATGGAATGAGGGCTGCTAATTGTTCAAATCAAAAGGGAGACTCAGTAAAGAGGCCTTAAGTAGAGTCTTAAAGAAAATGGATCATCACTTTTCTAGAATGAATTAAGGCAGGGAATTAGATAAGATTCATTTCTCATTTCTGGAATTGATAATTTTGAGGAAATTTTCGAGAAAGGGTTAAGGGAAGGCCAAGCGGTTTTCTCAGCTAGATTATGAGACAATATTTTGTCTATGGAAAGAAATACGTTATCTGATAAGTAACATGACATAACCTGCAATTGCTTGGGTAGAAAATTCTGTAGCTGCAGCTACAGGTTATCTAATGTCACTTGGTTGACAAGCTCAGTCTCCCTAGTCACTGCTGTGGTGTTCCACTGGTCTCCTGAGAATCCTAGCTCTTCTGCTTCCTTGACCGCCCAGGATACAAGGTCAATGGTTTTCAGTTGGCTGCACATTAGAATCACCTGAGGAGCCTTTTAGCTATCAACAACCTAACTCCATTCTCCCAAGATTCTTCTTTAATTGGTTTGAAACAGGCTTTGTCTCAGTGTTTCCTCAAATTCTCCAGATTTTTTTTTCATGTTCATCTAGTTTTCACAACCACCACCCTGATAATTATCATTCTCTTAGTTCAAGCTATACAAAAAAATACCACAACAGAAATTTATTTCTTACATTTCGAGAGGCTGGGAAGTCTAAGATAAGGTGCCAGCAGATCTGGGGTCTGGCAAGAGCTGCCTTCTGGTTCATACACAGCCCTCTTCTCACCGCATCCTCATCAGAAAAGGACCAGAGAGCATTCTGGGATCTTGTTTATGTGGGTACTAAGTCTCTTCATGAAGGCTCCACCCTCATGACCTCATCACCTCCCAAAGGCTCCACCTCCTAATAGCATCACATTGAGATTAGAGTTGCAACATATGAATTTATGGGGACACAAACATTCAGATCATAGCAATCATTTTTACCTTAAAGGATAGTGTGTTTTTTAAACTTTAATGTGAATAAGAGTCACCTGAAAGATTTGTTAAAACAGTTTCCTGGGCCAGTGATTCTAATTCAGTAGGTTGGGGAAGTGGAACATGAATGTCTAACAAGCTTATAGTTAATGTATGATGCTACGGGCCTCAGGCCCACATTCTGAGAAACAGTGGTCTAGTTCTTTCAGGTTACCATCTCTGTGAAGAAATGGGGGCTTCCCTGATGGTTCAGTCTGTAAAGAATCTGCCTGCAATAAAGGAGACTGCCTGTAGCACAGGAGACCTGGCTTTGATCCCTGGGTCTGGAAGATCCCCTGGAGAAGGAAATGGCAGCCCACTCCACTATTCTTGCCTGGGAAATCCTACAGACAGAGAAGCCCGGTGGGCTATAGTCCATGGGGTCACAAACAGTCAGACACAACTTAGCGACTAAACCACAACATCTCTGTGGAGACAGTTCCGATAGCTTTGCGGGGACTGGGTTTTTGAGCTCTCGGAAGGACAGAACTTTTTGCAATCCTGGTCAGATCCACCGGGCACTCACATGGGGGGACCAAACAGCAAAGGCTCTTTCATTCTCTCTCCTCAGAACTGATTTCCCTGTTTGCGGAGGGAAGCTAGACTTTGAATTGTGCATTAACTTGGTATTTAAAATATTTATTAAACTCCTATTATGAATAATGCACCCATGCTTGGCACTGGAAGATAGAACAGGGTGTTCTTGTCATGGCAAAGTTAACTACCAGCCCCAAAGTGATTTTCTCCATGTCTTAAGATCAACAGGAAGTCTGGGAGGTTATTTCAGAGTTCTCCACACAGAAATGCAGATTAGGCTTCAACAGGAAGTTGGATATACCCTCACAGAACCCTGCTTACAGCAACTCAAAATTTGCACATATGTTCTCCCTTTGAGACAAAAAGTAGGTACCATCATCCAAAGCAGACTCTAAGGATGGCAGATGGAAATACTGTTGATATGCAAGTATCTTCCAGCCATTGGTAAGGATTTCTCATACCCTTTTCTTACTGAATAAATGTTTTAGGCCAATCTTCCCTCAAAGTGTCAATGGCGTAAGGAAATGGGTCTGCACAACCAAATAAAGTAGGAAATATAGCACATGATATTCTACTCTTAATTGAAAATGCACTTTGCATGTTAAAAGCTTTGTTAAGTTCTTCAGTAACTAGTGTTAAATAACCCGCCTGCCAATGCAGGAGACATAAAAGACATGGGTTCGATCCCTGGGTCAGGAAGATCCCCAGGAGGAGGGCATGGCAACCCATTCCAATATTCCTGAATGGAGAATCCCACGGACAGAGGAGCCTTGTGGGCCAATTCCAAAGGGTCGCAGAGTCAGATATGACTGAAGTGACTTCGCACATACAACATCCCCTTAAACAGACTGAGAAACTATGGATACAAGTCCACCCAAGGCCCTTGTTAGTACCTTTGAAGACTCTGGGTTATAGTAGGTAGTTCTGTGTTAATGAGTGAGTGAGTGAGGGAAAGTCGCTCAGTGGTATCCGACTCTTTGCGACCCCAAGGACTATACAGTCCGTGGAATTCTCCAGGCCAGAATACTGAAGTGGGTAGCCTTTCCCTTCTCCAGGGGATCTTCCCAACCCAGGGATTGAACCCAGGTCTCCAGCATTGCAGGCGGATTCTTTACCAGCTGAGCCACAAGGGGAGCCCTCAGGGTTAGTAAAGACTATCACAAATCAGTAATATAGCCACAAGTCTGATCTCGGTAGTGCTAGAAAACATGAGCTTTTTCCTGCTGTGAGCATTCTGTTTTTCTGAAGAG
Organism: Bos grunniens; assembly: GCF_055505025.1. Taxonomy (NCBI): domain Eukaryota; kingdom Metazoa; phylum Chordata; class Mammalia; order Artiodactyla; family Bovidae; genus Bos; species Bos grunniens. The sequence goes on along the minus strand of NC_141168.1, from coordinate 69,489,218 downwards.
ATTTTCAGCAGTTTGGGACTTAGTGGGAAGGAAATGCAGGGCTGGTAAGCTCCCTAAAGTGGAAACTGTAACTAGAAAGTGATTCTCTCTTTCTGTGGTAAACTTCTCTCTGATTAGAAATGAATCTAAACTTCCAATGGCTCATAATCCAGTCAGATGTGATTTTTGGAAAGACTTGTAACCTCTGAGCCTCACAGAATTATGAACCTCATCCACAGAGATTGTGTGAGGAACAAAATGAGAACTGTCTATGAACAGCACCTGGCACAAATTCAGTGGGAAAATAAGAGTTAACTGAGGGAATAAAGATCAGAAAAGCTGAAAACCGCAGGAATTAGCATTCAGCTGGAGGACACCTTCTGGAATAGGCAGGTGATGAACTTGTGGACCTGCTCTCAGGGAAACAAAAGGGTACTGGTAAAAATGATCAAACAACCATTTAAAGTCTCTGGACTAATGGTATACAGCAAATGAAGAAACATTTATTCAAGAAAATACAATCAGTCTATTAAGAACAACAAAAGTCCATAGCTATTCAGCCATAACTTGCTCCCATATCCCTTCCTGAGCTTGGTATGACAGAAGCTGTACTCTGGCATGTTGCAGTCAAGAAGCTGGGGTTCCCTTTCCCCCCAGTTCACAGCCTAGGCCTGCAGTATGGCCCACATACCCAGAGGTGTGGGCCAGCACCATTTCACACTCTGCCAGCCTGCAGGTCTGTGTCACAGAGGCTAAATTTGAGATGAGGGCAATGGAGGGGTCAGGGGGCACCCTGCTCCCCACCCCGCATGGTGCCCATTCTAGGGCAGAGGATCTTCCCAGATGTGGCAGCCTAGAACCCTCTGGCCCTGAGAGCTCTCCCACTAGCTATTTCAAAGGGCAGAGGTTCTTAATCAGGCAAGGCAAGCTTAGAAGACCAGACTGAGCTCGATAACTTGCTATAAAGCTGGGTCAGTAGGAAACTGCTTGCCCCTAGCTCTGGAGCAGTGACTCAGAGACTTAGCCCAAATGGAGAGGCCACATCACCAAGACAGAACTCTCCCCAAAGGAACAGAAGCTTTGGGAACAGAAGCTCAAGCCTGAAGGCATTTTCAGAAACATCGAAGATTTAGGTGGGAAGCCATTGAGAGCAGCTTGGTAGCTCCTTAAGAACAATGAAGTAGGCAGACTAGTTTACCAGAGAGAACCAGAAAAAAAAAAAAGACAGCAAAGAAAAACCAAAGGAACCTAAACGTATCTCCAGCAGGCAGCATAATCACACAGCCAGGAATTATTCCAAGTGACTGTAAAGCAAAGAAATGTGCCTGCACCTATCTTCTGGAATATACCCTAATATGAGGAGGAAAAAAAAAAAAAAAACTGCAAGGGATAAATAGGAAAAGGAAATTAAAAGTAGTGCTGGTGTGTCTGTGTGCGTGCTCAGTTGCGACCAACTCCGTGACCCCATGGACTGCAGCCCACCAGGCTCCTCTGTCCATGGGATTTTCCAGGCAAGAATAGTGGAGTGGGGTTCCATTTCCTACTCCTGGGGATATTCCCCGCCCTAGGATCAAACCCACGTCTCTTGCATCTCCAGCACTGGCAGATGGATTCTTTACCACTGTGCCACCTGGTACTACTATTTTGAAATGGTGAGCCAGAGAATAATTATGTAATACCTTAATTTTTTTTATCACTGTTAGTGTTTTTGAGAAACGGGATTCTTGGCACGGTAGAAACAAAATGTAAACAGAAGATAAAAGAAAGGTAAGTAAAAACACTACAGTCCTGAAATTGGATGGGAAATAGCAGTATGACCTTATAACATATTTTCATTACAGAAGATATAGAAACAGAGACACAGACATAAACATAGAAAGAGAAACAGAAGTATACAGAGATGTACTTTTTTGCTCAGTTCAACTTCATTACGTATTTTATCTGTATCTATTTCTTAGCTCAACCCACTGAAAGAACCAATCCAGTGACCAATTCTATAGCAAGGAGAAACTCTAGTGACCAAATTTTGGTCTTCAAATACCATTTCCTACTGAAAGGAACCTGGGTTTCTGAAGAACTGGTGAGTCCCATGTCTGCAAGTGAGCTTAGAACATGTACAAGTAAGCTGAAGATAGCTCATCACAGCAAAATGCAAGAAAACTATCATACCAATTGTTGTTCAGTCACTAAATCATGTCCGACTCTTTGCAACCGCAAACTGCACCACGCCACACTCCTCTTGTCCTTCACTACCTCCCAGAGTTCACGCTAACTCATGTCCATTGAGCCTGTGAAGCCATCCAACCATCTCATCCTCCGTCACCCGCTTCTTATCCTGCCCTCAATCTTTTCCAGCATCAGGGTCTCTTCCAGTGAGTTGGCTCTTCACATCAGGTGGCTGAAATTTGGAGCTCCAGCTTTAGCATCAGTCATTCCAATGAATATTCAGGGCTGATTTCCTTTAGGACTGACTGGTTTGATCTCCTTGTTGTCCAGGGGAAGAGTCTTCTCCAGTACCACAATTCAAAAGCATCAATTCTTTGGCACTCAGTCTTCTTTACGGTCCAACTCACATATATACATGACTGCTGGAAAAACCACAGCTTTGACTTTACAAACCTTTGTTGGCAAAGTGATGTCTCTGTTGACTAGGTTTGTCATAGCTTTTGTTCCAAGGAGCAAGGTCTTTTAATTTCATGGCTGCAGTTACAATCTGCAGTGATTTCAGAACCCAAGAAAATAAAATCTATCATTGTTTCCACTTTTTCCCATCTATTTGCCATGAAGTGATGGGACCAGATGCCATGATCTTCATTTCCTGAATGTTGAGTTTCAAACCAGCTTTTTCATTCTCCTCTTTCACCTTCACCAAGAGACTCTTTAGTTCCTCTTTGCTTTCTGCCATTATAGTAGTATCATCTGCATATCTGTTGTTGATATTTCTCCTGGCAATCTTGATTTCAGCTTATGAGTCACCCAGCTTGGCATTTCACATGATGTACTCTGCAGATAAGTTAAATAAGCAGGATGACAATATACAGCCTTGACGTACTCCTTTCCCAATTTTGAACCAGTCTGTTGTTCCATGTACGGTTTTAACTATTGCTTCCCGTCCTGTATACAGGTTCTTAGCAGACAGGTAATGTGATCTGGTATTCCCATCTCTTGAAGAATTGTCCACAGTTTGTTGTGATCCACATAGTCAAAGGCTTTAGCATAGTCAATGAGACAGAAGTAGATTTTTTTTTTTTTTAATTCCCTTGCTTTTTCTATGATCCAGCAGATGTTGGCAATTTGATCTCTGGTTCCTCTGCCTTTTCTAAATCCAGCTTGTGCTTCTGGCAGTCCTTGGTTCACATACTGCTGAAGCCTAGCTTGAAGGATTTTTAGCATAATCTTGCTAGCATGTGAAATGAGTGCAATTGTGTGGTAGTTTGAACATTCTCTGACATTGCCTATCTTTGGGATTGAAATTAAAACTGACTTTTTTCAGTCCTGTGGTCACTCCTGAGTCCTTTTTGGAGGTTACCAGTAGCCTTACCATAGAGCCTGTAGACTCCAGGATGGAATCACCTCAGGCCAAACAGCAGAGAGGGAGCACAGCCCCACCCATCAGCTGACAATCAGATTAAAGATTTACTGAGCATGGCCCTGCCCACCAGAGCAAGAACCAATTTTCCCCACAGCCAGTCTCTCCCATCAAGAAGCAAGATCCATAATCCCACAGCCTCCAAAAGGAAAACCATAATCACAGAAAGCTAATCAAACTGATCACATGGATCACAGCCTTGTGTAACTTAAGGAATCTACTAGCCATGCCATGCAGGGGACCCAAGATCAGTGGGTCATGGTGGAGAGTTCAGACAAAACGTGGTCCACTGGACAAGGAATGGCAAACCACTTAATTCTTGCCTCAAAAACCTCAGTAAGTAAGTAGTAAAGTTGCTCAGTCAGTCATGTCCAACTCTTTGCGACCCCATGGACAGTAGCCAACCAGGCTCCTCCGTCCATGGGATTTTCCAGGCAAGAATACTGGAGTGGGTTGCCATTTCCTTCTCCAGGGTATCTTCCCAACCCAGGGATTGAACCTGGGTCTCCTGCATTGTAGGCAGACGCTTTACCATCTGAGCCATCAGGAAGTATGAACAGTATAAAAGGCAAAACGTTATGACACCAAAAGATGAGCCTCCCAAGTAGGAAGATGTCCAATATGCTACTGGGGAAGAGAGGAAAATAGCTCCAGAAAGAATGAAGAGGCTGGGCCAAAGTGGAAATGTCTCTCAGCTGTGGATGTGTCTCATGATGAAAGTAAAGTCTAGTGCTATTAAGAACAATATTTAATAGGAATCTGGAATGTTAGGTCCATGAATCAAAATAAATTGCATGTGGTCAAGCAGGAGATGGCAAGAGTGTACATCAACATTTTAGGAATCAGTGAACTAAAGTGGATAGGAATGGGCAAATTTCATTCTGATGACCATTATATATTCTATTGTGGACAAGAATCCCTTAGAAAAAATGGAGTTGCCCTCACAATCAACAAGAGTCCGAAACACAGTGCTTGGGTGCAATCTCAAAATGACAGAATGATCTCTGTTGGTTTCCAAGGCAAACCATTCAACATCACAGTAATCCAAGTCTATGCCCCAACCACTAATTTCAAAGAAGCTGAAGTTGAAAGGCTCTAACGAAGGCCTACAAGACCTAGAACTAATACCAAAAAGATATCCTCTTCATCATAGGGAATTTACAACAACACAAGAGAGGACTCTATGCATGGACAGCATCGGATGGTCAATACCAAAATCAGATTGATTATATTCTTTGCAGCCAAAGATGGAGAAGCTATGTACAGTCAGAAAAAAAGAGACCTGGAGCAGACTGTGGCTCAGATCATGAGCTCCTTATTGCAAAATTCAGACTTAAATTGAAGGAAGTAGGGAAAACCACTAGGCCATTCAGGTATGACAAATCAAATCAAAACCTATTACGGTTTTTCAAAAGGGCTTAGGAGCCAGCCTAAAGCCTTTGTTGATCTAACCGCTAGTTTACATGAAATGAGGAGGAGTACAGAAACTTGTTAAACAACTCTGTAGAGAAGAATACAGCAAAATCCAGACTCTGGAAAACTGTAAAAGATAAACAACCTGGTTTCTCCAACCAGCAAACTGCATGAAAAAAAAAAAGAAAGAAAATGGAGAGAGAATCTAGAAAGGAACTCATAAGATACATGAACCAATTACAATAAGTAAACCTTAATTGGATCTTCATTCAGACAAACTATCGGCAGTCCTTTTTATACCATTTAGACACAAATAAATTTCCTTCACAAGAGTCTAGTTCAATAATAACAGTCCCTCAGCAGCATGGTTCAAATATCAGTTGACACAGTATATTGATGGTGAATAATTGGATAAAATACAAATATCACTACTAGCTCTTCTGTCTACAACTCTTGAGTCATCCCTCAGTATCTACACGGATCCATTCCAGGAGCCCCTGTGGATACCAAAATCCATGGCTGCTCATGTCCCTTAAGACAAAATGGCGCAGTACAGTGAATGCAGTCAGCCCTCCATATCTGCAGATTTGCATCATGCTCAGTGATCAATCATGCCCCTTCTTTTAAAGTCTGTTGGTGACAGGCCTCTGTGCAACTCTTACTCAGTACACTTGAAAACAGTACGGTGTGGAGTGTGTGGTGGTGTGCCTCCTGGTCTCTCAGGGATAAACCCGCATACCACTTTACAAAAATGGAAAAGAGGGCATTGGCCAAAAAAGAGAAAAATGTAGCAGCAACAAAAAGTGATAACATGGAAGTGAAATTTCAATACTTTGTAAATAGGGTTATGGAAGAAACAGCTGACCATGGGAATGTCGAATAGCCATTTAAGACATTCTAGATATGCAGCCAGAGGAACTTGCTGGGGGCAAACTTAGTGACATAGATGAGGAAAGTGTGATGCTAAGGACTTTATTCTTTTTAGTTGTTGCAATGGTATTGGGATATGTTTATTAAAAAAAAAAAGAATGAGAGAGGAAATCCTTGCCTTTTAGAGATAGATACAGTTCAAGTTGTATGATGTCTAGGTTTTGCTTAAAATTATGTAGGAGGGAAATTCAAGGGAGAATAGATAAAATAAGATTGGCAATGAGTTGATATCTATTGAAGCTCAGTGACAGGGATGTGAAGTTTATTATACTATATACCAAACTATAGGGAGGGAACACAGCCCACAGCAGAAAATTGGATTAAAGATTTACTGAGCATGGCACTGCCCACCAGAGCAAGACCCACTTTTCCCAAGAGCCAGTCCCTCCCATCAGGAAGCTTCCACAAGCCTCTTATCCTTATTCATCAGAGGGCAGAAAGAATGAAAACCATAATCACAGGAAACTAACCAAACTGACCACATGGATCACAGCCTTGTCTAACTCAAATGAAACTATGAGCCATGCCGTGTAGGGACACCCAAGACAGATGGGTCATGGTGGAGAGTTCTGACAGAATGTGGCCCACTGGAGGATGGAATGGCAAAACCATTTCAGGATTGTCTTGAGAACCCCATGAACAGTATGAAAAGGCAAAAATACATGACACTGAAAGATGAACTCCTCAGGTCGGTAGGTGCCCAGAAGGGTGGAAAAACAGCTACAGAAGGAATGAGGAAGCTGAGCCAAAGTGGAAACAAAGCCCAGTTGTGGATATGTCTGGTGCTGAAAGTAAAGTCTGATGCTATTAAGAACAATACTGCATAGAAACCCGGAATGTTGGGTACATGGATCAACATGAGTACATGTTGGGTAAATTGGAAGTGGTCAAATAGGAGATGACAAGAGTAAACAATGACATTTCAGGAATCAGTGAACTAAAATAGAAAGGAATGGACAAATTTAATTCAGATGACCATTATATCTACTATTGAGGGCAAGAATCCCTTAGAAGAAATGGAGTAGCCCTCATAGTCAACAAAAGTCCAAAATGCAGTGTTTGGGTGCAATCTCAAAAAAACCCAAAATAATTTCTGTTCATTTCCAAGGCAAACCATTCAACATCACAGTAATCCAAGTCTATGCCCCAACCAGTAATGCCGAAGAAGCTGAAGTTGAATGGTTCTATAAAGACCTACAAGACCTTGTAGAACTGACACCAAAAAGATGTCTTTTTCATTATAGGGGACTGGAATGCAAAAGTAAGAAATCAAGAAATACCTGGAGTAACAGGCTAGTTTGGCCTTGGAGTACAGAATGAAGCCAGACAAAGGCTAACAGAGCTTTGCCAAGAGAATGCACTGGTCATAGCAAACACACTCTTCCAACAACACAAGAGAAGACCCTGCACATGGACATCACCAGATGGTCAACAACGAAATTAGATGGATTATATTCTTTGTGGCCAAAGATGGAGAAACTCTATACAGTCAGCAAAAACAAGACCTGGAGCTGACTGGCTCAGATCACGAACTCCTTATTGCAAAATTCAGACTTAAACTGAAGAATGTAGGGAAAACCTCTAGGCCATTCAGATATGACCTAAATCAAATTCCTTATGATTATACGGTGGAAATGACATAGATTCAAGGGAGTAAATCTGATAAACTGAGTGCCTGAAGAATTATGGATGGAGGTTTATAACACTGTACAAGGGGTGGTGATCAAAACCATCTCCAAGGAAAAGAAATGCAAAAAGGCAAAATGGTTCTCTGAGAAGGCCTTACAAATAGCTGAGAAAGTAAGAGAAGGGAAAACAAAGGAGGAAAGGAAATATATATACCCGTCTGAATGCAGAGTTCCAAAAAATAGCAAGGAGAGATAAGAAAGTCTTCCTAAGTGAACAATGCAAAGAAATAGAGGAAAACAATAGAATGGGAAAGACTAGAGATCTCTTTAAGAAAATTAGAGATACCAAGGGAACATTTCATGTAAAGATGGCACAATAAAGGAAAAAAATGGTATGAACCTCACAGAAACAGAAGATATTAAGAAGAGGTGGCAAGAATACACAGAAGAACTATACAAAAAAGATCTTCATGACCCAGATAACCATGATGGTGTGATCACTCACCTAGAGCCAGACATCTTGGAGTGCGAAGTCAAGTGGGCCTTAGGAAGCATCACTACAATCAAAGTTAGTGGAAGTGATGGAATTCCAGTTGAGCTACTTCAAATCTGAAAAAACGATACTGTTAAAGTGCTGCATTCAATATGCCAGCAAATTTGGAAAACTCAGCAGTGGCCACAGGACTGGAAAAGGTCAGTTTTCATTCCAGTTCACAGAAGGGCAATGCTGAATGTTCAAACTACTGCATAACTGCACTCATTTCACATGCTAACAAAGTAATGTTCAAAATTCTCCAAGCCAAGCTTCAACAGTACAGAACTGAGAAGCCCCAGATGTTCAATCTGGATTTAGAAAAGGCAGAGGAACCAGAGATCAAACTGCCAACATCTGCTGGATCATAGAAAAAGCAAAAGAAAAACATGTACTTCTGCTTCACTGACTATGCTAAAGCTTTTGACTGTGTGGATCACAACAAACTGTGGAAAATTCTGAAAGAGATGGGAATACCAGACCACCTGACCTGTCTCCTGCAAAACCTGCATGCAGGTCAAGAAGCAACAGTTAGAAGCGGACATGGAACAATGGACTGGTTCCAAATTGGGAAAGAAATACGTCAAGGCAGTATACTGTCACTCTGCTTATTGAACTTATATGCAGAGTACATCATGAGAAATGCCCGGTTGGATGAAGCACAAGCTGGAATTAAGATTGCTGGGAGAAATACTGATAACCTCAGATATGCAGATGACACCACCCTTATGGCAGAAAGAGAAGAGAAACTAAAGAACCTCGTGATGAAAGTGAAAGAGGAAAGTGAAAAAGCTGGCTTCAACATTCAAAAAATGAAAATCATGGCATCTGGTCCCATCACTTCATGACAAATAGATGGAGAATCAATGGAAACAGTGACAGACTTTATTTTCTTGGGCTCTAACATCACTGAGATGGTGACTGCAGCCATGAAATTAAAAGACGCTTGCTCCTTGGAAGGAAAGCTATGACAAACCTAGACAGCATATTAAACAGCAGAGACATTACTTTTCCAACAAAGGTCTGTATAGTCAAAGCTATGGTTTTTCCAGGAGTCATGTATATATGTGAGAGCTGGACCATAAAGAAGGCTGAATGCTGAAGAATTGATGGTCTTGAACTATAGTATTTGAGAAGACTCTTAAGAGTCCCTGGAGAAGGAAATGGCAACCCACTCCAGTGTTCTTGCCTGGAGAATCCCAGGGATGGGGGAGCCTGGTGGGCTGGCGTCTATGGGGTCGCACAGAGTCGGACACGACTGAAGTGACTTAGCAGCTTAAAAGTCCCTTGGACTGCAAGGAGATCAAACCAGTCAATCCTATAGGAAATCAAACCTGAATATTCATTGGAAGGACTGACGCTGAAACTGAAGTTCCAATATTTCAGCCACCTGATGCGAAGAGCTGACTCATTAGAAAAGACTCTAATGCTGGGAAAGACTGAAGGTAGGAGGAAAGGGGGACAACAGAGAATGAGATGGTTGGATTGCATCATCGACTCAATGGACATGAGTTTGAGCAAGTTCAGGTAGAGGGTGAAGGACAGGGAAGCTTGGTGTGCTGCTGCAGTCCATGGGGTCGTAAAGAGTCAGACACGACTGAGCGACTGAACAACAACAAATGCCTACTTTTATAGGTATTTAAAATTTCTAAAAATTTCTAAAAACCTAATTGACGAGATAATGTAAAATCATCATCAAATGTCTGGTTAGGATGTTTAATTTTACTCTGTGTCTCCATGGCCAGAGAACAGTCAGGCAACACTGCTAAGTATAAATGCAATGCCTGGTGAGGTCTCCTTAGTAGGAAAGAAGCTTAGTCTGTTCAAGGACACCCTAATGCTTTTTTGGTCCCCCCAAGGACAGTGGAGCATCCGCCCTAAATGAGACAAGAAAAAAAAAGATTTCTTCTCCACAAGAGGATTACTTATGAACACAAGTTGATTTATACAACTTTTCCTGTAGAATATTAATAAGCCCCTAGTATCTGCTGTCATTGAAGAGGCAGAAGGGAAAAGAGATGGTTGTTTTGAAAATCGTCTTGTTTTTGTTAGCTTACAGAACTCTGACAAACATGATAGTCAGGCAATGTATTGTGGCTAACTATTTTTTTTTTTACCACTTAATCTAATTTCCAGCTTTATTGAGATATAATTGCCATGAAGCACTGTGTACATTTAAGGTGTTGATTTGATATACTTATGTATTACAAAACGATGACCATCATAGTGTTAGTTTGCTGCTGCTACTGCTGCTAAGTCGCTTCAGTCGTGTCCGACTCTGTGCGACCCCATAGACGGCAGCCCACCAGGCTCCCCCATCCCTGGGATTCTCTAGGCAAGAACACTGGAGTGGGTTGCCATTTCCTTCTCCAATGCTAGCAACTGTCAAGTATATAACACAGTATTGTTAACTGAACTGTATTCAACATGCTGTACATCACACCCCCAGATTTATTCATCTTATTATTGGAAGTTTGCATCCTTTGACTGACATGTCCATATTTATCTTGGTCCCTGGTAACCGCCATTCTACTCTGTATTTTTTTTTTAAATAAAACAAATAAAGCCTACTCTTTATAACTTTTGGTAAATTACAACTTTAATTTCATAGGGGCTAATTGCAAGATAGATTTGTTTTTTTTTTTTTTTTTTAGCATTTGTGCCAATATTTGCCAATCAAAATACAATTCAGCTCTAGTTCTGTTTATCAGCACATCTGTCATTGCTGTTGAAAATTATTCATTCTATTATTCCATCAGTGTCAAAGGTGAATGGGGAAGAACATAGTTGAAGGATTGTTTATACACCAAAATTATTTAGGCTTAAATTCCAATATTCACTATGTCTTTAGGAGAAAATGTCTTAGAGATTCATTTAAATTAGTGTGTGACCACTACATTTAAAATGGATAGTCAACAGGGACCTAATGTAGTACAGAGAATCTGCTCAATATTCTGGAACAACCAAATTGGGAATATAATTTGAAAAAGAATTAATACATATTTATGTAAATAAATAAGTGTGTGAGTCTGTGTTCGTTTCAGTAACTGGAATTTGTGGGTTTTTGAGGAAAAGCAGTTATCCTAACAATAGAACCAAATCTCTACAAGGGAGTACTGCTGCTAAGTCACTTCAGTCGTGTCCGACTCTGTGCGACCCCATAGACGCCAGCCCACCAGGCTCCCCCATCTCTGGGATTCTCCAGGCAAGAACACTGGAGTGGGTTGCCATTTCCTTCTCCAATGCATGAAAGTGAAAAGTAAAAGTGAAGTCGCTCAGTCATGTCCGACCCTCAGCGACCCCATGGACTGCAGCCTTCCAGGCTCCTCCGTCCATGGGATTTTCCAGGCAAGAGTACTGGAGTGGGGTGCCATTGCCTTCTCCAACAAGGGAGTACTAGTGGAAGGTTAATCTGTACTTTCTGTATCAATTTTGTACTTTGATGAACTGTGTCTTAACTTTTGATCCAAGTAATTATTTAGCATTATTGCTACATTAACTCATTTTGCTACATGAAATTAAAGGTCAGTATTAGCATATTTACTTAAAAAATTTTAGCTACATTTCTTAATGCACTACATCATTTTACAATTAATGGAAGTGATATCTCAAAAGGCAAATGAGTGGTCCAACTATGATGGATTAAGGATAAAGCCTAAACTTCTGCCAAGAAGTCTCCCTTCCCTGGGAAGGTACATAGATACTGATTCCCCAGTTTCCTGTCAACTGACAGAAAGTGACTGGGGTCTGTTTGGCTCTGAACACTAGAAGTAGCTAATAATTCACCATCTATTGATTTGGAGTTCTCATGGCCAATGCATTTGTCTTGAATTTACAGGTTTTTCTCATTATATCTTTTAATAGGGAATTGTGATTGTCTGCACCTGTTTTAACAGGTCAAACAGGTTTTTATATGGAGCGTTTTAAACCTCATTCTAAACTGTCTTCTACATAATATTTGAGGGTTCTTTCTTTAGCAAACTACTAAAATATTTACATTGGGGGTTTTATTAGCCTTTCATTCTAATACACTGCAATTACCCAATCCTGGAAGGTCTTCGGTTGTTGGAAGGAAATGCACTTGTTTCAAGCCTTAGTTTTTTTCTCATACATAATAAGGAAGAACAAAGTGAAAGGTCTGAGAAATAAATTTTAAAAGTGTAAGTCAGATGGGAGTGGGTGTAGGTTTGGACAACCGAAAGCCTGAACTCCAGACTTATATATAGAAAACAAATAGATAAAAGTAGGTAGTCTGTGGCCAAAATAATTTTTTAATAATTTATTTTGAGAATGAAACAGAAGAGAAAAAGCCAAGTGTTATGTCAGAGCGTGGGTGAACAACACTGATTTTCCCTCTTGTTTCAGTGTTTTTCTTCTTAAAGTGGGCCTTCGGAATTAGGACTTCTTTTGTCACATTTGTTTGTATTTGACTGCTTCTACCTTTGCAAAGTTTTGTTTGTTTTTCACTCAGAATGAACTAGAAAGACTTCTGGTTTCAGATCTGGTATGTAAGGAACTTTGAAGTTGCTACTCCAATGAGGAACTGATGCTTTCAAACTGTGGTGTTAGAGAAGACTCTTAAGAGTTCCTTGGACAATAAGGAGATCAAACCAGTCAAACCTAAAGGATATCAACCCTGAATGTTTATTGGAAGGACTGATGCTGAAGCTGAAGCTCCAATACTTTGGCCACCTGATGTGAAGAGCTAACTCACTGGAAAAGACCACAGTGCTGGGAAAGACTGAGGGCAGGAGGAGAAGGGGACGACAGAGGATGAGATGGTTGGATGGCATTACCTACTCAATGAACATGAGTTTGAGCAAACTCTGGGAGACAGTGAAGAGCTGGGAAGCCTGGTGTGCTGCAGTCCATGGGGTTGCAAGGAGTTGTACATGACTGAGAGACTGAACAACAATAACTCCAACCTAACAATAAAGAAAGATTTGAGCAAACTGAAAGATCAGCAACTCCTCTAGATCTGTCAGAGAAGTAAGGTCACAGGACAATCTGCTGCTGAAGCAGGGGCTGAGTCTAGGGCGAATGAGGGTGATCCTAGTTGCCCAGCCTTCTGCCAAGAAACTGTCCTGGGATTAGAGCTTCTGTTCCCAGGGAAAGGTGTTGTCTCTCTGAGCCTCTTGTGGGCCCCATGGCATGATGCTGTGTCTGTACAAAGTACGCACAAAGGTACTGTCCTTTACCTTTGTAAACTACATTTGACATCGATTAAACTTGTATAAGGGCTTCCCTGGTAGCTCAGTGGTAAAGAATCTGCCTGCCAATGTAGGAGATGTGGGTTTGATCCCTGGGTCGGGAAGATCCCTGGAGAAGGAAATGGCAACCCACTCCAGTACTTTTGTCTGGGAAATCTCATGGACAGATAAGCCTGGAGGGCTACAGTCAATGGGGTTTCAAAAAAGCTGTACATGACTTAGCAACTTAACAATAACAACAACAACAAACTTGTATAACCAGCTTAAAAAAATTGGAGACACACAGGTATATACAGAGGATCACAACTTACCTAAGTAGAAACTACCAAGCAGAAATTTCCTTAGGGGTCAGTGCTGAGATAGGAAAACCTGACCTGTAACTGATGAGTTCCTAGAAAATCTTCAAGGAGACTCAGTCATCAGAGGAGAGAGACCCACACTTTCATGGGTTTTACCTTCCGAAACTCATTAACAGGGTCTCACAATAAAGATAGATTAAAATTCCCTTTTGCTTCCAGCAGGGGGAGGAGGAAGGTAATCATTTTGAAAAATACTAGAGAATTCTGTTTTTCTTATCAAGGCGTGCCCTCAGAAGAACCTACTATATCAGAGTCTTAACCTATCTGGGGAAACGTGCATGCTCAGTCATTGGAGAAGGAAATGGCAACCCACTCCAGTGTTCTTGCCTGGAGAATCCCAGGGATGCAGGAGCTAGGGGGCTGCTGTCTATGGGGTCACACAGAGTTGGACACGACTGAAGCGACTTAGCAGCAGCAGCAGCATGCTCAGTCACTCATTTGTGTCCAACTCTTTATGACCCCAAGGACTGCAGCCTGCCAGGCCCCTGCATCCATAGGATTATACCAGCAGGCAAATTGGAGGGGGTTGCTATTTCCTACTCAAAGGGATCTTCCTCACCCAGGGTTTGAACCTGTAGCTCCTGCATTGGCAGGCAGATTCTTTACCACTGAGTTGAAAACCCCTATCTGAAGAAGAGAAATACCCAATTCCAACCCATTCTAGCAATCCTGCACCACTAAGGAGAGGGGACAAAAAGCTAAGAAGCACTGGTGAAGTTCACTGGCCAGGGGTACAGGATCATCAGAAGGCTAAAACCAAACCATAGGACTACAGAACTCTTGTTTTCCCCTATATATTACTGTTGTATATCTAACAGCCTATTTACCAAAGCTCCTTCTCCCCAGGACATCATGTTCAGCATCTCCCCAGTATATCCCAAAAAACCACAAAGCATACACAAAGGTGAAAAAAAATAAAATAAAAAGTTAAAGAGACTGAACAGTATCAGAACTAGAGTCAGATATGCCAGGAATTATTAGCCCAGGAATGAATAAAAACATTAGATAATGTAACCAAAAAGGTAGAGATTCTAATAAACAATTAAAAGGAAATGCAGAAATAAAAAACAATATAATAGAAATGAACAATGCCATTGATGGACTGAACGTGGCTGGGATAAGATCTCTCAGCTTGGTGATACAATAGAAACCTCCCAAACTGAAAAACATAGAGGAAAAAACACCCTGAATATTCAAGAACTTAGAGACAACTACAGAAGGTCTAATATATCTGTAGTAGGAATACCAGGAGAAAAAAGAGAGAAATAAACAAAAGAAACATTTGAAGCAATAACAACAGAAAAATTCCCCCAAATTGATGTCAGACACCAAACGGCAGATCCAGGAACCTCAGTGAACACCAAGCAGGATTGATGCCCCCACAAAACCCTACACCTACGCATCATATTCAAACTGCAGAAAATCGAACACAGAGTAAACAACTTGAAAGAAGAGGAAAATACACTATACCTACAAGGAGAAAAGATAAGAATTACATGTGCTCAGAATAAGAATTACTGCTCAGAAACCATGCAGGCAAGAAGAGTGGGGTGAAATATTATCATTTAAAGTATTGACAAAAAAAACCAAACCTAGCATTCAGTACCCTGCAAAATTAACATACAAAAATAAAAGAGAAATGAAAACAGTGTGATACAAACAAAAACTGAGGGATTTGTTGCCAGTAGACCTACCTTGAAAGAAACTTTAAAAGAAGTTCTTCAGAAACTCATGCCAGAAACTCAGATCTACATGAAAAAAGGAAGACCATCAGAGAATGAATAAATAAAGGTAAACATTTGCAAAGACACATCTGATAAAAGACTGTTATCCACAGTATACAAAAAACTCTTAAAACTCACCAATGAGCCCATGAACAACCCAATTTAAAAATGTGCAAAAGACCTGAACAGACAACATACCAAAGAAGATATACAAATGGCAAATAAGCATATGAAAAATTTTCAACATCATATGTCATCAGGAAAATACAAATTAAAACAACAAGATAAAAGTATACATATGTTAGAATGGCCAAATTTCCAAACATTGACAGCATCAAATGTTGGTGAGGATTCAGACACACAAGAATTCCTATTCATTACTGGTGGGAATGCAAAATGGTATAGCCTTTTGGAAAACAGTTTAAAGGTTTCTCACAAAATAAAATATACTCTTACCA
This sequence comes from Bos grunniens, assembly GCF_055505025.1. Classification (NCBI taxonomy): domain Eukaryota; kingdom Metazoa; phylum Chordata; class Mammalia; order Artiodactyla; family Bovidae; genus Bos; species Bos grunniens. Next base: position 69,473,396 of record NC_141168.1, on the reverse strand, counting down.
CAAGATCCTTAGTATTTACCCAAAGGACTTGAAAAGTTCTTTCCACACAAAAAGCTGCACAGGAATGCTTATTCATAATTGCCAGAAGTTGGACTCAACCAAGATATCCTTCATTAGGTGAATGGATAAGTAAATGGTGGTAGATCTAGACAATAGAATATTATTCTCTACCAAATGAAATATCAAGCCATGAGAAGATATGGCTTTTATATCTGAAGGAGAAAACAAATACAATTACTAAGTAAGAGAAGTCAATCTGAAAAGGCTACATACTGTATATCATTCCAGTTATGTACCATTCAAGAAAAGGCAAAACTATGGAAAGAATAAAAAGATCAGTGGTTATCAGTGCTTAGTAAGGAGGAAAGAAGAAATAAGGGTTCACCAAGAATGAAACTTAATGTAAACACTGGATTTTGGGTGATAATGTTGTGTTGATTGTAACAAATGTACCACTCTGGTGTAGTATGTTGAGAGTGGGGAAGGCTAAAGAAGGTGGGGTGTGTATTACAGGAACTCTCTGTACTTTCTTCTCAATTTTGCTGTGAATTTAAAACTGTACTAAAAAATAAAGTTTATTAATTTAAATACCTGAACTTGAAAAACTAGAATAGAGCATGCTCTGACACTGCCTTCTTGGGGTCACATGTGAAAATAAAATTTTTTTCTCCCAGTAAGAAAACAGAGTTGGAGGCTGCAGGACTCAGTAGGGATCTACAGCCCATCTATCCCCTAATGGCAACTGCATCTTTCATAATGAAACTCTGCAAAGAAGAAAAGGGGCCCCAAAAAGCCTTGTCAATGAACAACAGGGATTTGGACAAAGAAAGCCACCTAGGTTCTAGTGTAGAAATGCTATTTCTTTAATGAGATTTGCTCACGTGTCAAGAGAGTAGTAAAAATAACTACTGCTCATTGAATAAACTTTCAAAGAAATAAATGAACTCTTATGGAATATATATATACATTATACATAATTTTTATTCTATAAGCCTACATTTTAAAACAGAAATAAGCTAAGAAGTGTCTTTATTCATGAAAGTGGGGACGTTAAGTAGATATTTGTACAACCATGTTCATAAAAGCATTCATCCAACATAGTCAAAAGATGGAAGCAAGCTAAGGTTCCATTGACAAATGTATGGAGAAGCAAAATGTCATATATATGCTTTGGGTTGGCCAAAAAGTTTGTTTGGGTTTTTCTAGAGATTGGCTCTTTAGTAATGCTTAGTTGTCCTTAACTTCATTTGAAAAAATGTTAAGATTGTATTGCTTCAGCTGTCCTATCAGTGTGCATTTAAAAAACAAAAAAACTTACTATAATTGGTGAATTTTTGAGTAGCCATTTTAATATTGAAGATGGAAGAAAAATGCAATATCTTTAGCATATTATGCTTTATTATTTCAAGAAAGGTAAAAAACACAACTGAGACACAAAGAAAGATTAGTACAGTCTACAGAGATGGTGCCGTGACTGGTCGAACATGGCTGAACTGGTTTGTGAAGTTTTGTGCTGGAGATTTCTTGTTGGATGACGCTCCACAGTTGAGTAGACCAGTTGAAGCTGACAGTGATCAAATTGAGACAGTGAGATCAACGTTATGGCACACAGGAGATAGCCAACATACTCAAAATATCCAAATCAAGCACTGAAAATCTTGTGCACCAGCTTGGTTATGTTCATCACTTTGATGTTTGGGTCTCACATAAGTTAAGTGAAAAAACCTTCTCGCCCATATTTCCATATGCTATTCTCTACTTAAATGTAACAAAAGATTCCTTTGAAAAACAATCTGTGATGGGGGATGAAAAAATGGATACTGTACAATAATGTGGAACAGCAGAGATCATGGGGCAAAATGAACCACCACCAAACACAACAAAGGCCAGTCTTCATCCAAAGAAGATGATCCCAAAGAAGGGATAGGAGGGGAGTCTTCTATAATGAGTTCCTTTGGAAAACAAAACTATTAACTCCAACAGGTACTGCTCCCAATTAGACAAACTGAAAGCAGCATTCAACGTAAAGCGTCTGGAATTAGTCAACAGAAAACACATACCCTTCTACCAGGAAGAAGATGCTAGACTGCATGTTTCTTTGACAACCAGACAAAAACTGTTACAGCTTGACTGGGAATCTATATTCATCCACTGTATTCATCAGACATTGTATCTTCAGATTTCCATTTATTTTGGTCTTTATTCAATTCTCTTAACGGAAAAAAAATTTCAATTCTCTGGAAGACTGTAAAAGGCACCTGGAATAGTTCTTTGCTCAAAAAGATAAAACATTTTGGGAAGACGGAATAATGAAGTTGCCTGAAAAATGGCAGAAGGTAATAGAATGAAACAGTTAATACACTGTTCAATAAAGTTCTTGGTGAAAATGAAAAAAATGTGTCTTATTTTTACTTAAAACTGAAGAAAGTTTTTTTCTTTTTGTCCAACCCAGTAACCTACAATGGAATATTAATCAGCCTTTAAAATTCTGACATATGCTACAACATGACAAACCCTGCTGAAGACATTGTAAGTGAAATAAGCCAGCCATAAAATGACAAATACTAATGATTCCACTCATATGAAGTGCTCAGAGTAGTTAAATTCAGAGAGACCAAAGATAGAATGGTAGCTGCCAGGAGCTGAGAGAAAGGATAAATAGGGAGTTAGGTTTAATGGTTACAGAGCTTCAGTTTTGCAAAATGAAAACATTTCTGTGAATGGATCGTGATGATGATTTCCAACAATGTGAACATACTTAGTTACTGAACTGTACGTTGAGAAATGGTTTTAAAGTAGTAAATTTTAGTTTATGTATATTTCACCACAATTTAAAAACAGAAATAACGTTTTAGACTATCTTACTGCACTTGGGATTCTCAAGAAGCTGTATCTAAAAGAAAGATGAATATTCTGTGTTCTATGACCGTTAGAGACTGAGTAAGAGATCAATGAGACACGACTAATGAACACACCTGAAAACAGCCAAGTTTCACACAAATACATGGATTTTATTGACACATGATATTCCCTTTCCATAATAAATAGAATGCAATCTTAATGGTTAGTCTGGAGTTGAGAAGGCAGTGTATTCTTGATAGGGGTGGTCAGATTTTGTGGTACCATTTTTTTAGAAGTGCATCTAAGACGAAACCAGCATGTGGGCTGGGAATCACACAGGTTGTGCAGCAACATAATACATAGACCCTGGTCAGTAGCCCCTCAATATTCCCCCAAGGTTTCCTCCCATCCCAGTTTTAATGTAATGTATCATAAAAATAGCTAGTGCCATAAAAAGTCAATATTTCAAATATAAAAATTCTTTTATACAAATATAATTCATAATATAATCATTCTTAAAATACAGCCATTTATATATGTTTGAAACATTATTAAAATAAATATTTCCTAGAGAAAATTTCATTTGCATCGCAAAACTATAAAACAGAAGAATATAAAATTCACGACTGACTCTTCAGTGTTCACTGTGCCCATTATTTCTCCCGCTCAGTATGTACAGCATGAAGTGCACATAGGTAGCCTGAAAACACACATCACCCTCTCCATACCTAGATCTTTGAATTTCATGTACATCTACATGGAGTGCCCACGGTCTTTCTGCCTGCACACTCTGTACCTGGAACTTCTGTGTTATGAAGGGTTTTCCTGTACCAATATGCATTAAAGCATTTTTCCAGCCATCCTTCAGTTCAGACATCTTATAAGTTTGCTACTTTCTGGAAGCAGAACCGTTCACTGACAAATCAAGGGAGCTATATCTTTGTTCCCTGCATGGGACTGTAACAGCCCGTAGCCCAATTAAGGGATGTTTTCTGATTGTCTAAATTATTTGGAATTGGGTATTGCTGAACAGTACTAAGCCTGATTTCCAGGACTGGGAAGTTCTGTCTCCTGACACTAAGATCTTAGTGTCCCCTGACACTTAGATGTTGCATGGTGCATATTTGATGTGCTGTCTTGAGCCTCTCACAGCATTCCATTCCTTGCTTGGAAATAGGACTGTTTGAATCCTTAGTAGGCAATATATCTGTGTTTTTAAATACCATGGAGAGAGTAGAGAAGAAGGTACATAAACTGATACAAGCCACTCAAGTTCCAGTTAGCACTACTTAATTGTATCTCTAAATAGTATAATTACAGTTCTTCTCTACTATTACAAATGAGTAAGTCTGACTAAACAGTAAGCTGAAGAATTAATCTGGCTGACGTTTACAGCCACTTTTTCAGTGACCACCAAAGGGAAAAGTTTTCAGGAAAGGCTGACTGGTGAACACAAGTGGTAAATCTTCAAGGATTTGAAGTACCTGTCACACAATTTGACCACTGCCAGGAAGCCATGGATCCGGACCCAAAGGAGCGTCCTTAATTCCTCTTACCCCAATTTTTCCTTCTGTTTTCAAAAAAAATCATTCCTCCTTGTTTTCTGAGGCAGAAACTTTTTCCTTCAACTCCCATGTGTGAACGTCCCAGGCAAACGTTTGTTCTGCTCTCTAAAGCTTTGTTTCTTGCACCTCTTCTTCTGTCTCCTCCTTCAGAGCCGCGATGTTGGACCGAGACCTCTGCCTGCTCGAGTTCCGGTGGGGCAAGAGCTTCAAGCGGTCTGCGGGGCTGATGGCCTGCCGGAAGAGGCTCTTCTCGCTCAGCATCCTCTGGATGGAATCATACTGCCGCACCTTGTTCTCCTCTATGACCTAGGGAAGTGGCCATTAGTGAGATCCTGGACAAGGAGGCAGGGCGGGCCACAGTAAGGCAAGAGCAGCACGAGCTCAGAGGAGGAGGAAAGCCAGGAAGAACACAGCATCCAGAGGCTCATGGTTTGAACAGCCAGGGACTGTTCATTTCACTGCTGAGTCCTTTTGCTTTATAGAGCTTCTACCATTTGTGATATTAGCTGTAATTTTCTACTTAGAAGCTGATTTTTTTTTTTTTTAATTGGTACGGTACTAAACAATGTGCTTCTTCAGAGAAACTTGGAGGAACTAAGTGGGCTTTGAAATCAAGAATTATTTATGTTAGATCCCTTACGTATTAATCTTAAAAATGAGTGTAAGTCCACAGCACCATAATGAGTTGGATGTCTTCAACAGTGGATTTAAAGCTTAATAATTTGGAATTGGTCAGGGTATGCCTGAGTTTGGGCTTCCCTGGTGGCTCAGTCAGTAAAGAATTCACCTGCAATTCAGGAGACCGCCTGCTATAGAGACCCAGGTTTGATCCCTGGGTCAGGAAGATAACCTGGAGAAGGAAATGGCAACCCACCCTAGTATGCTTGCCTGAGAAATTCCATGGACAGAGTAGCCTGGTGGGCTACAGCGCATAGGGTCGCAAAGAGTCAGGCACGACTTAGGGACTCACACATGCGTGAGTTTACTGTGCCTCCTTCACATCTTCAAGCTGAACAAAGAGGTTGTGAGTCGGCCCCCTAATTTGTCACTTGAAGCTTATTAATAATAATGGTAATAACTATCCTTCATTAAGAAAAGCATTTACCTCGAGGAGCCTCAAAATTCTTAATAGAAATGATGTGATATATCATCCCCAGAGTTTCCTTCTGACTAAACCCAAGGAATTTGTACACATCACTTGAAAGAATCTGTGGCAGTTTGGAAAGCACAAAGAGAAGGTGGTTTGAGAGGCACAAAGATGAGCTCCACATAATGGCTAAAAAATGAAATAAACCTTTTGCCAACTGCATTGAAATCATACATCAGATTGCAAGACAATCCAGGCCTGGCCTAGATCACATCCAAGGGAGATTTAGTTTCTGAAAGCATTGGGACTTACTCTTTTTTATGACTTAATTCCCAAATAAAAGACTCAATAAGTATAGATATTCTAATTTATTAATGTAACTTAGTGATAAGCTGTTATTTTAGATTTGCTGAATTCCAACCTCACCTTGTTGCTCCGATCAAAGTGAGAAACTTGGGCAGGTAGGTATTTTGAGTAAAGCTGGATGGTTGTGTGACATATGTTATAAGGAAGAGCTTGTACATTGCTGTGACTTGCAGGAATGATCACATTGAAGATTGTTATCAAGAATAGAAGGAGAGATGAAATCTAAGGTAAATTATAAACACTCACCAAAAATCGTTGACATTCCAACATTGCTTCTATCCTGTGTTCAGAGAGGATTACTGTGCAATTAGCAAATGCTTGTTTTAGGGTTCTTCGAATGATCTGGTATGTTCTAGAAAAAATATATATATATATATAACACCACAGAACATTAATAATCTGTCTCTATCCTTGATAACAGACCTATTGTTCTATCAATTTAATTCTTTAAATTACTTCTCTTTTCTTGAATCCTTTTAACATAATATTGAGAGACAGAGTCAGCTACAATCAAGTTTCCAACCATGGCATAGATCCTAAGTTTTCATAAATAAATAGGACAAATATTTGGGAAAAAAATTTCACAAAGTTTGAAAAACATTTCCCAAATAAATGTTTTTAATTATGTATAATCACTAGTAGTTCTTTGTTTTGTACTATAAATATTTCCTATGGTATAAATGGGATAGTAAGGAAAACCATAAGGATTCAATTACACCTGCGTAACTAAATATTTCACCATGTGATGATAAAGGGGAAGAAATTCTACAATTACACTTAGAAGAGAAAACACAGCTCTTATACTGGGAAATAAGTACCTGTACTCATGTTAAGTAGTAATTTTTCTATTGGGCAATTATTTTATATCTAGAGGGTGGTCTGCTTGCAGACATGACAGCCTGATGGAAATTTGTGTCAATATGAAATAGGTCTCAATGATTCTTTCTCCTCCCTATATTAGTAAATGACAGGAATTCTGAAACTCACATTGGATCCAAATGAGCACTGGGTTCATCAAGCAGCAAGATCTTTGCTTTACTGAGAACAGATCTGGCCAAGCACATCAACTGCTTGTGGCCGTGGCTTAGAACACAACCCCCATCCACAAGGACAAAATCAAGCTTCCCAGGAAACTGCTCTATCACAGATCTGAGTCCGACCTGCAGAAAAGAGGGAAAACGCTGTGCTTAGGAGGGATAGTTCATGTACTACAGGGTTAAAAACATTTAAGAGGCTGACAATCTGAAAAGACACACAGGAGTTCTAAAAGTTTAAATTTCATACCAACTCCCCTCCACCACCACCATTCTTGCTACTTGGCTTTAATTGAACAAAAGACTGTATAATCTTGGCAGTTCTAAATCACTGGTCTACAGAATATTTCAGTTCTGTACTTTGTCTTTCATGAGATTTTCAATGAGTTCCTATTCTGTGTCAGGTCCTGAAATAGGGTTTAAAGAGATGATGACTGGCAAAGTTCAGGGTTTATAAAGATATACACAGATAAGTTAACACAGTTGAAGACACGATAATATAACAATAGATAAAGAAAAGATAATATATACAGAATGCAGTTACTCTATCCTAACAGAGTCTTTTATGCCACCTTCCATTCTCTGCTCTGCCATAATAGAAAAATGAAATGTAGCACTAAAAAAATCGGCAAGCCATTGAGGGATGGGGGACACATGTACATCCATGGCTGATTCATGTCAATGTATTGCAAAAACCACTACAATATTGTAAAGTAATTAGCTTCCAATTACAATAAATTAATTAATTAATAAAAACAAAAAAACTGACTTTAAGAAAGTGATCAAACTATGAAGCAAAAGTTACTGGATGTAAAGTAGTGATATATTGGGAATTCACTGGTGTCCAGTGGTTAGGAAACCAACCTTCTACTGCACAGTACAGCTCCCCTCCTCCGCCAAAAACAAACAAACAAACAAAAACTAGCGGTGTATAACCGGAGATTTAAAGGTGCCTAGATATTAGAACAGAATATGAGAATTCTGTTAGGGTCAATGACTTTTTTTAAAGCTAGATAGAAAAAAAATAGGTTGAAAGTGCAAATGAGATACAGAAACCCATTCTTTCAAAATAAAACAAAAATGAAATCTTGCCTCATCATGCCACTTATTCAAATACATGTGAACTGGCATACATATTTTTGCCAAGTGTTGCTGAGTGTTTGAGAGCTAAAGAGATACATAAATTATTATCCTGCCCTTGGGAAGTCTGAGATTTAGTATTGGAAGGTGAGATATGCTCCCACCTACCTGTAATACAGGCAGAAAGAGATAATGGCCTAAGACAGACTTTCATGAGTTCAGTGATGAAGTCAGAGATGGCCCACATCACTGTGTTTTTCAGGAAATATTAACTGTGTGCCCATGATATGTATTGTAGACAATATTCCTTGACTGGATTTCTCATTCAAGCAGCCTCACTCTATGAGAATTCATCAATGTTTGAAAAGTTTCTGAGATGGCAGGGAATGTAAACACATTAATTAGACAAAGGGGATGACTCTGAGGTATTTTGAAGACTCAAACATAAAGCTAATTTGGGATCTGAATAGCTGGGAATGTGAACGAGGGCTCTGGAGTGAGGAGCTGGAGGACTTGTGTTCTTTCTCTCTTCAGCTTGCGCTTTTCATTGGCTTCAGCCTGTGAACCTGCTACATCTCTCCCTTCTTAGAAATAAAACATGCTGGAGAGGGTGTGGAGAAAAGGGAACCCTCTTACACTGTTGGTGGGAATGCAAACTACTACAGCCACTATGGAGAACAGTGTGGAGATTCCTTAAAAAACTGGAAATAGAACTGCCTTATGATCCAGCAATCCAACTGCTGGGCATACACACTGAGGAAACCAGAAGGGAAAGAGACACGTGTACCCCAATGTTCATTGCAGCACTGTTTATAATAGCCAGGACATGGAAGCAACCTAGATGTCCATCAGCAGATGAATGGATAAGAAAGCTGTGGTACATATACACAATGGAGTATTACTCAGCCATTAAAAAGAATACATTTGAATCAGTTCTAATGAGGTGGATGAAACTGGAGCCTATTATACAGAGTGAAGTAAGCCAGAAGGAAAAACATAAATACAGTATACTAATGCATATATATGGAATTTAGAAAGATGGTAACAATAACCCGGTGTACGAGACAGCAAAAGAGACACTGATGTATAGAACAGTCTTATGGACTCTGTGGGAGAGGGAGAAGGTGGGAAGATTTGGGAGAATGGCATTGAAACATGTAAAATATCATGTAAGAAACGAGTTGCCAGTCCAGGTTCGATGCACGATACTGGATGCTTGGGGCTAGTGCACTGGGACGACCCAGAGGGATGGTATGGGGAGGGAGGAGGGAGGAGGGTTCAGGATGGGGAACACATGTATACCTGTGGCGGATTCATTTTGATATTTGGCAAAACTAATACAATTATGTAAAGTTTAAAAATAAAATTAGGAAAAAAAAAAAAAGAAAAAAAACCCCTCACTTGGCTCCAGCTTTTCCTTTAGCTATTATTTAATATTTACCCTTTGTCATCTAGAAATCTTAAACAAGGAGTGCGCATCTATTGTCTCTACTGCCTGAGACCACAGAAAATTTTTTTTTCCCCTTCTTCAAACATCTAGTCCTTGGCTTATGAGAAACCACACCCTCTACAACCATTCCTTCCTATTATCATGTGTAGGTAACTCTCTCTTCCTGTCCCTTGAATATTAGTTTTCCTCATTGCCAGCTCTCCAAATACTTCTTCCAAGATCTCATTCATTCTTAAGGTCTTGACTACCACTGATAAACGAATGATTTTTCACTTCTATCTCCAGCCCCAGGCCTCTTTCAAATACTTCTTAATCTTATTCATTCTCACTAGCCCCAAACTGAATAACAACTGAATCCAGGCCATTATCATCTCTTAAACTTCATACTATAGATCTCAAGTTGATTGGTCACCCCAAAACCCCACATAGTGAAGTCGCTCAGTCGTGTCTGACTCTTTGCTGACCCCATGGACAGTAGCCAACCAGGCTCCTCCGTCCATGGGATTTTTCAGGCAAGAGTACTGGAGTGGGGTGCCATTTCCTTTTCCACCAAAACCCCACAAGAACCCTTCTAAAATAGAGGTTTGACCCTATTGCTTCTCTGTTTTAAAACCTACAGTGGCTGTTCTGACAGAACAACTGAACTCTCTCACATGGCAGATCCAGCCCTCTCTACCTTTACTTCCAGTAGCACTAAACACACATCTTCTAGCTCCCTCTACACCTTGACCTTCTCAGGTCTGTGCCATAGCTTAGCAAGGGGTATCCTTCCAAATACTCCTGATCAGCTTCTAGGTCAGTCAGGCACATAGTCCCAGAAGCATGGGTGCGAGTTCCCTTGTTAGACTGTCAGCTTCCTGAGCATAAAGACATGTGCTCAGTGACCTCGCTGGACTCATTGCCAGCCTCAACACATCCATCCATTTGTTCAACAATGTGCACTGAGCCCCTAGAATGCTGACCAAACAAGACAAACACAGCTTTGATGAATGATTCTTAAAAATCCAAATTTAAAGACGAATGACAAATGGTAAATGGTGCCTGGTTTAGCTCTGCCACTATAGACCATGACCTAAGACCAGTCACTTCATCTGCATATCTCTGTTTTCTCATTTTTCAGATTCTATAAAACCTCTTTTTAAAAAGTATAAAAGAAGAAGTTTTTTAACACTGTAAGTCAGTATTTTCTTCAGATGAATCAGAAATACTGGGGAATTTTTTATAAGTCAAATTAAGCATCAAGAAAACTACTAATAAAATACTAGAGCTTGGATGTCACACACAAGTAGCTTTCAGTCTGCACTCCACCACTCCTTTGCTGATGATGTCAACTGTATTACTGGAAGTCTCACCTAGCTCATGGGGAAGATATGGGGAAAATAATAGGATAGACTATAATGAGGATTATAATGGGGATTAAATGAGACAACCTGTGGAAAGATCTGGCCACAAAGTGTAGCACAGGGTAAGCACCTAATCCACCCTAACTATTAGTATTGTTAGAACCTGGGGAATTCCAAGTCATAGGCCTGGTCACTGAAACACTTCACAGGTATGACAGCATGATTTGTAAGATTTCCTCTTTGTAAGTTACCGTAGAAAGCAAGTTAACAGGAAGTATTACAATACTAACGATTTACATCATGCCCCTAGTAACAGGGTTAGGATTTTGCTAAGAATGTTTCTCAGTATGTAGTCTCCCTTTTTAGATTCAGATCACTCCTACCCTTATCTATTAAGGCCACACTGGGAAAGCTACTTTAGTGAGTTATACTCTGTACTTTCCTGTGATAAAGAGCTGAACAAAGTCTGTAGTTTTTACCCACATGAAACTTAACACAATAAACAAGTACCTAAATACACAGCACTGTTAATATTTAGAGAACAAAACTATGCAATGAGTGATGGAGAGGCAGACCAATCTAGGGTGCATTTGGCCACATTTCTATCTCTCTGATCAACTCCCTACCAAGTATAGTAAAAATCTTTTAAAACCATATTCACTAGAGAAAGGTAAACATAAGTTAGTAAAACTTTAAATTTGAAGTCGGTGAATATTTAATGTATTAATTACCTATTTCCTGCCTGATATGGTGATAGGCTTTAGAGAGAAAATAGGAAGCAAGACAGACTAGTAATTAGTTTTGAAAAGATAACAAAGCTCTTATTACCAATTCCACGTGCCAATAAGAATGGCTTAAATTAACCTCGTGATTTATTTTTTTTTTTTTTTGGTGCTTAGTAATAGATTCCTTAATAGACTCTTAATGGGAGTTTATTAAATTCTAGGTACTATGGCAGACCTGGGAATTCAACGATGAATTAAACCAGACTCTGCCCTTAAGGAACTCATGGTTCAGATGTGGAGAAAACTAACAAGTGGGAAATTATTTCTCAAAGTGAAAAGTGCTATTGTAAAAGAAAAAAAAAAAATACTGAAAGGGAACTTGCTACAGAAATCATATAATTTAATGATCTTTAACAGCAGAATTTTTAAAAAATAAATAATAAAAATAAAATAAATAAAATAAATTTATTTTATTTAAAGAATAAATTCTTTAAAAATAAAATAAATAAATATACATGCATATGCACATATATATGTGTGTGTGTGTGTGTTTATATTCTATGTTATTTGCACTATTGCCACAAACCATTTTTCAATAGATTAAAAACAAATATAAACTTTAGCTTAGTCTGTCCAAACTAATGTGAATTTTAAATATATGGAATCTCAACTTTCTAATTATTTTCATTCCAACTTAGCATTGCAAATAACTTAAAGCATCCACAGTTTGTAGATATAAAGAACTTTAGGAAAAAAGCATTTGCCAGCTTTCTGTGGCTGAACTGATAAATCATACATACTTCCAAACTGCTATTTACAAAGAACAAATTTTATTTTGTGACATATCAAACTAAAAAATGTGTTATAGTCTGAAAAGGAAAAGTATTGACTTTTGCAATTGTTGTACTCTGAAATGTTATAGAGCAAGAGTTAGTTCTTGTGACAAGGAAACATGAAAAAAAAAAATAAGGAGAGTAAAGTGTTGGACTGGGGAGTCCATTGGCAGGTAGTTACAAAGACAGACTCTGTCAGCTCCCTCAGACATTTCTTTTGCTACTCTACAGGTTTTCCAGGACAAACTTTCAACCTAAAAGGCCACTATTTCTGCTATTTAGCTTGCTCTCTAAAATAGCTTACCTGACTATTGATGTGTAAAGAAAGAAACTATTTTATAAGCAATCTAAGGAGCAAACAATTACCAAAAAGTCTCCATTCTATCAGTTTGGATAACACTGAGTAACACTGAGACTGAGGTGAAGGAGCTTGAGATGATAGACAACATCAGGGCACCTCACTGTGGGGAAAGAGTCTGTGAACCAGAAACCAAGGGAGGGAGCTGCACCCACCCATCCCAGCCAAGCCCCAGCATGCTCTTGACAAACAGTGATATCCGTGTGGATGGATCACAAGGCTGCCTTCACGACACATTACACATGGACAATTTATTTTTTTCATTTACATAAACGAATCAAATCATTCATTCATTCATTCAGTCCATATTCACTGAACACCATCCACATGCCCCACCCTGCTCTAGGCACTGGAAACACCACAGAGACTCATCCCTACCCTCGAGGAACTTACAAGCCCGTGGGGGAAGTGCACAAGTTAAGAGGCAAATCTCTCTCCTGTGTGGAGAAAGCTGTGACAGGCATGGAGGTACAGGAGACACGTAGGAGGGGCTCCTCATACCTGGAGCTTCGGGGCAGGTTTCTGAGAAGAAGTGAAGTGTAAGTAGAGGCCTGAATGATGAGGAGGGGCAGGTAGTGAAGGGCTAGCAGGATGTCCCAGCCACAGAACATGTGAAAAAGCCTCTGCAGAACAGAGAGCACAAGGTGCCTTAGAGGAACCAAATAAATTCAGTGTAGCTGGATCCTGGTAAGCAGGGACAGTTGGGGAGGGAGTTTAGAGACAGGCAGAGACAAAATCACATCAACTATGAGCAGTGTGGACTTTGCCTAAAAGACAATAAGAAGCCATAAGAAGGGGAGAAACAAGCAATCAGATGCAAGGCTGCAAAGGGCAGAATGAGCCAGTAAGAGAGAAACTGGAAAGAGGTCTATTTCAAAAATCCACAGAAGAATTAGGAGTGGTGTGAGATGAGGACAGAGAAAAGTGAATATATTCTAGATATTTGCAGGAAACACCCTTGACAGAACGTAATAGGTGGAGACAGGTGGAGAAATTGGGAGTCAAGGATGAGCCCCAGATCTTGGCTTTGGGCAATAAGAAGCTGGTGATGCCATTCACTAAGACTGGAAATGCAGGGCAACTGTGTGGCTGGTGCAGCTAAGAAACTCACTTATGGACATAAGATGCCTGTCCAGGCTGAAACGTCAGTGAGGGAGCTCTGGGAACAGGTAGATTTGGGAGTCAGTAGCATAGAGGCGGAGGAGCCTAGTAGGCTGCAGTCCATGGGGTTGCTAAGAATCAGATACAACTGAGAGTCTTCACTTTCACTTTCATGCATTGGATAAGGAAATGGCAACCCAGTCCAGTGTTCTTGCCTGGAGAATCCCAGGGACGGGGGAGCCTGGTGGGCTGCCGTCTATGGGGTTGCAGAGTCGGACACGACTGAAGCAACTTAGCAGCAGCAGCAGCAGCACAGAGGAATTAGTTAGAGCTATGAAGATGCATGATATTTTCCAGGAAGAGTAAGTAAAGTAAGACAACAAATAGGATTCTGTCAAACAGCAACATATAAAAGCTGACCAGATAAAGACCACATGAAAACATGACTATAACAGCTAATGTTCACTGACTGTTACTTGCCAGGCCCTAGGCTGGGCCTCTTATACATACTAGCCTGAAAATTGATAGCAACCCTACCAATTTATTAGTCCACAATGCTAGGGGTCTACTTTTTTTTTCTCCCTCAAGACTCAGCCTCCTTTGAAATGCTCTTGGTCTACACAGCTGGTAGTCAGGGCTCCTAGGTAGAAGATATCTGGTCCTCAGTGGTTTAGGGGTGGGGAATTTAGACTTTCATAGTTCCAGGTCATAGACAAAAACTCTTTCTCTCCCTTGGACTTGCTTTAAACTCATCCATTGAATGATAAGGCGTACAATGCCAGGATGAAGGTCTGGGCCAGGGCGCAAAGGGTGAAAGAGCTGCTTTGGCCACCAGTGTTGCTCCCGAGTCTTAGAGCTTGTAACTAGGCATGTTCCTCATGGCTTCACATGATCCAGTCCAGATGTGCAAAGGTTCCACACTGTACTGTAGGGCCAAATCCAAGGTAGAAATAGAGTATTTCTTGGCCTGACACTGTCTTCATGAGCCTTTTGATTTCCCTTTCAGGGAAAGGGGAATTACAAAGAAGGTGCTCTTGGGATAAGATTCAAGTGTTTAACTCTCTGCTATAACTCACTTCATTTCCCTCTAGAGAAACGAGTCACACTAAGGTCACAGAGAGGACCGGATGAGATGACATTCAATCCCAGTTTTCCCTGGCCAGTCCTGGTTGACATCTTTCATCCCAGTCTCCTGTCCAGGTAAGTAATGGACACATCCCCGAATGTGCAAAGTGTATGATCAACCATACAGGATTAAATGCAGACCCCATAACTTGTAAGCCAATGTATTTTCTGCTTCTCTGGGCTTTTGCTGCTTTGTCTGTGCTCTATTCTCAGGATACTTCAACAAAAATTTATCACTACTCTTCAAATACATGACATTAATACAAGGACAGCAGCAGTAACTTTATGAACAGCAAATTATTTTAAAAAGACCAGTAAAAAGATATACCTAAATATGAGCTGATCAAATAAAAATCTAAACAGGTAAAATTTTTGCATTATACTGGCATTTAAAGTGCTTGTGCTATACCCAGGTCTGCTGCATCCAGAGCCTCTGCCCCAGCGGCAGACCACTGCTGATCCATACCTCCACAGGAGACACTCATACTCAAAGGCAGGTCTGGCGCAGACTCTGTGGCATCTCCTGGTGAGCCCAAGGTTTTGTTTGAGCCCTCCAAGCATCTCTGACGGGTATGGGGTTTGATTCTAAATGTAATTTCGCCCCTCCACCTGTCTTGCTGGATGTGGGGTATCCTTTTTTGGTGGGATCCTTCATTCTCCTGTCAAAGGTTGTTCAGCAGCGAGTTGTAATTTCGGAGTTCACAGGAGAAGATGAGCCCCTGACCTTCTACTCTGCCATCTTGGGTCTATCATTACAGCTGGGTGTTTACGCAGTGGGTTTTGGGGCATGGGGATACATAGATTGTCTCCATGTCTTCAGATAGTCAGATTCTCATAGGAAAAGATTAGATTGTATACTTTTAACAAAGAAAAATGCCCAAAGGATTTTATTTTTATCTTTAGGAAGAAAGGAAGACATTAAAAGGGAATTGTCATTTAAGTCATATTTTCATAGCTAATATAAAGTAATGGTAATTTTGCTATACTATATAAACATCCTGGTTGAAAATGTATATGCATATACAAACATATTGTAAATGTATATACACATACATACGTAAAATTAGTTTTAGGGATATAGATAGGATAATTTCTTTTTAAAAATATATTCATTGCTTTACATTTTTTCTTTTTGAAAAAAATATGGAAATGGAATTTCAGCTATGACCTTAATTGTGTATAAACTTGCTTCATTTATATCTAAATGAATGTTAATTTTTATATAAAATGTTTAAGTGGCTATGTATTTTTTTAATGTTTCCATATATACTTCTGTGAGAACAGAATTTCTGTGATTTTGAGTATTTTTTTTTTCTGAGAGCTTTTGAAAATTTTCTGGTGGGTAGTTAAATTTGTATACTATAATCAGTAACCAATGTCAGGAGTATTCTCAGTTGCCTATAATGTAAATAATTATTTACATAATATTACATTACAAATATTACATTACAAAATAATTAGAAGTATCATTAGCATATCTTATTTTGTGTAGCAGTTTGGCAATGACAATCAAAATTTGAATATGTAAAACTTTTAAAATGATACAACTTGCTGATGGGATTTTACCTATTACTGTTCTCAAATTCATAAAGAATAAAATATGTTAGAGATTGTAACATAACTTGAATGTCTGAAATATATATCATTAAAATAAGAATTGTAATGATAAAAAAAATCTTAACCATGTCTTCTAAAACTTTAGACTATTTTTATGACCCTGATTTCCTGTAAATTTTATTGTGACTTGGCAATACTTGCAGATTTTATAAAGTATTCTGTCTTCCTTTCAAAGTTTCTCTCCCACCACATTGTGTTCCTATAGTTCATTCTCTGAAGTCACATCAAAGACATTAAAATGTGTCACTTGCAATTTAGTTAATGTTTTCTTTAAAAACCCTGTTTGTTCAGTAATAAGGAAACTTTGATAATGAAGACGGTTAATCTAAGTGCATTTTATTAGGGGCATGTTAAGGTTAGACATTCAATGGGTAAGTGTTTAAACTCATGGGCATGTCAAAGCTCCTGGCAAGATCCACTCTGAAGGGAGGCAGACAAGGAAAGAAAATTTGGAATAAAAAGATTTCCAAATATGTTGGAAACAGTGTTCTCTAAGAAGGCCTTTGCATCTAATGTTCTTAAGTCCCATAATTGTAGTCAGGCACCATTCAGATCTTTGGACATAAACCTCAAGTTTAATAAACTAGAACAACTTATGTTCTCCTTTCTTAAATACGATGCCTGTATTTCAAGAATTATTAGTTAACAGCTAGAGTGTCTATCAAGCAAGCCAAGATTTCCATTTACACTCTCCACCAACTCTAAATTCCTCTGTATAATACCTTCAATTATAATGAACCACTTGTTCTTTATAAACAGGCTGTTATTTCATTATGATACAGGTTGTTATTCAGGAATTTAGATTCCATTTCAAACCATGTATTTCCTATGGTGTACTAATGACCTCAAAGAATATAGCATGCCATATCTAGGTCATTTAGTATCATATTTTGCATAGAGATGCTCATGACAAATGCTCCCGAAGGCAATTGACTCCTGGTGACTTCCAGAGAAGACTGTAGCCACCTGTAGGTCCTCTAAAATTATCATCTCCCTTTTGCTAAACCTGTGCTTTCCAGAGAAGTGTATCATACCAAACCAAAGCTTTGTTTTTGTGCTGGGAAACCTTCAGAACCCAGATGGGGAATAGATGAGAAGGTATGGACAGAAGCTTCTCTGGATTGTGAATAATCCTGGTGTGCTGTAGGTGTCTAGGTCTCTCCTAGTTCATGCCTCAGTGATGCACATTCTGGAGGAAGGCTAAAGTAATGCTGGCCCTGGAGCCTGACTGACCACTGAGAAAAAGTCTAATCCAAAGAGGTGGGTGATCCAGGAATATTAGAGTTTTCCATTTGAAATTTATACACACACGTGTACCGACACGCACAAAGGTAAGTAACAAAATTATCTCAGCTATGATAACCAATCGTGTGTATATGAGCAACCCTTTCCAAAACTACTTCAGTTAGCTTCCTTACCTCGTCTGCAACTTTCCATATTTCTTGATCACTCCACTGTCCATAGGGATCCAAGTTTTTTCTAAATGTTCCAGAAAAGATGAATACTTTCTATAGTAACAAAAAAAAAAGAGGAAAGCATGAATAACCTAAACATCTTTGTGTATTTCCCTTATTTTATTGTGAAATATTCGAAACAGAAAAAATATTTTAAAATAATAAAACATCCATGTACTTACCACTCAGTTTTAATTTAAAAAATTTTTATATTTGCTTGGTATCTTTTTTAAAGAAATAAAATATTATAGCTACATCTGAAACCCCTTGTGAATACTTATCTAACTTCCATGTCCTTAGGATAAAGAAACTGAGATCACTTTAAGTTGTGGGAAATTAAAATGTTTTATTCAGAGCAATATTATTATAAGCAAATATAATATAAAATTAAACAGTTAAAAATTATGCTTATGAGAATTTCCCTAGTGGTTCAGTGGTTAAGACTCCATATTTCCACAGCAGGGGACATAAGTCTCATTCCTGGTCAGGGACGTTCCACATACCGTACAGTGTGGCCAAAAAAAAAATTATGTTTATGAGTTATAATGAACTTGTTAGAACAAAATTCTTATTTTGTACCGGTATTTTCCTTGGATTTCTTTTATAATCCTACCTTCCTAAGGGATTTTGAAACTGTGTGAATTTACAGACACTCAAACACATATGTTCATATGGTGTATAAACCAAGGCACATGTGTAACTAGACAGGCACAGGAAAGGGTTACAACTTAGAAGTCAGTGAAAGAATGAAAATCAAATATTTGTGTAACTGACTGCATGTCACAGAGGGAAGGAGGGCAGACGAGATGGATGGTGCTGAGGTGGCAAACTGACAATCTAATTTCCTGTTAAGGAACACTACACAGCTATCGCCCTTGCTTGCTACATCACTGTCTACTTAAGTCTGCCTATATGAATAAAAAAAAAAATAAGAAAATCACTGTCTCATTGGGAAATGCAACAACAATAATAATATTTAGGTCTCTCTCTGTATATATGGGTGAACTGAAAAATACTTCTGATGTTAACATTCAGAAAATTTTTTTCTTTACCTTTTTTCTTTTGTCTGTGGTTAATGACACAATCAAGAGAGCTGCTAACTACATTTTTTGAATATTTAATTTTCACTAGCTGCCTTAGACTAAGACAGAATGCTCAGCACCCATCTGATCTGTGAGGAACTACAAAAGGTAAGTTGGTCCCAGATGAATGGTGTCTGTGCCTTGCCATGGCAGTCAAGTTCAAGGATAGTCCTATTGGAGACCTCATTCCCTGGGGCATAATCTATGGCTTAAGGAACAAGGTTGTTGCCAAATATCTCAGGAACCCTCTGCAGAAGGCAACAAGATTATGCTGGTATTTCTTAATTTGCATCAAATCAGTTCCTAAGGGATGCTTCCACTGCTTTACAGAAGTGAACATGAGACAATATATGACTCGTGGGCTCATAAGAGGTGATGGATATATTTTTGGTATATCCTCCTCCAAGCTCCCAAGTAAATGAAAGCAATGTCCAAATAAGCTAAAGAGAACAGACAATGTATGCTATTGAGAGATTCTGATGAAGAGAATTAAATAAGAAGTGGCTCTGGGAATGCCAATTTATTACTGAAGCAATCAGGTTTATTTAGTATCTACAGTTCAAAGGCTTGCCAATGGAATTTTGCCATTTACTGTCTTTCACACACTTTCTTTTAATGTTTTCTTTATATGAAAGTTTCTAGCATTACTGAGAAAGATGTGAAATAACAACTGTAAGGGTTTATGAAGTATCAAACAATGCATCACTTCACTAAAGTTATCCTACCAGGAACTCAGAGGCTACAACAGAGTCTATGGCCGGCTTACCACAGGCCAGATAAGACTCTTTACATGTGTTGTCTCTTTTTATCTTCATATAAATGTAATGAGACAGATCTTACTGCTGTTCATGAAGAAATCACACTTGGGACAAGTTAAGTGACTAGCCCAAGGTTACTGAGCTAGTAGTTGTAGAGTTGGAATTCAAACCTTTAGAGTGCTCCGCAAATTCATAGCAAAATGCCTCAAGTCCTGGGCAGACCAGTTTTGATTCCTGGTCTGGAGCTTAGGAAAGATTAAAGGTTGGGCAGAAGCAGCCCAGTGGGTCCATAAAGAGCCCATTTGCACTCAGCAGCACAGTTGTCAATTCAAGCAGTGCTATCCATCCCTCAAGCCACAGGCTCAGTACCCACACTGTGAATTGAGAGTTTAGCTTTCTCTTCCTATGCAAGTCCTGATTCAAAGGCTTTTATTTGGGCTACAGTGTCCTTGTAACTTTCATGGAGACTTACGTATCCAATGGAACAGCACAATATGAAATCTTACTTTGGCCAAATGGAAAAATGTCAATGTTCTGGAGGACCATAGGTAGAGGCTGAAGGTATTATAACATCAAAGCAAACACAGAAGTTTGTTAAGGGCAAGGTGCGTTGCGCAGATGCTGTGACAAAGCAGCTCTTGCCCGGCGAGTGTACCTATGAACAAGAACCCAATCTTTTTAAGTTTCAATGTTACCGTAAAATGGGGGAGATGTCACATTTTTCGATTTTCTAAAATCTACTCTACCCCTGGGCTTTTCCATTTTGACAGATAGTACCTTTATTTTGAAAATGAAAGCCACTCAGTCATGTCTGACTCTTTGTGAACCCATGGACTGTAGAACAGTGATCAATGCAAAGAAATAGAGGAAAACAATAGAATGGGAAAGACTAGAGATCTCTTCAAGAAAATTAGAGATACCAAGGGAACATATCATGCAAAGATGAGCACAATAAAGGATAGAAATGGTATGGACCTAACAGAAGCAGAAGATATTAAGAAGAAGTGGCAAGAATACACAGAAGAACTATACAAAAAAGACCTTCACAACCCAGATAATCATGATAGTGTGATCACTCAACTAGAGCCAGACATCCTCGATTGTGAAGTCAAGTGGGACTTAGGAAGCATCACTATGCACAAAGCTAGTGGAGGTGATGGAATTCCAGTTGAGCTATTTCAAATCCTAAAAGATGATGATGTGAAAGTGCTGCACTCAATATATCAGCAAATTTGGAAAACTCAGCAGTGGCCACAGGACTGGAAAAGGTCAGTTTTCATTCCAATCCCAAAGAAACGCAATGCCAAAGAATGTTCAAACTACCACACAATTGGAGTTATTTCACATGCTAGTAAAGTAATGGTCAAAATTCTCTAAGCCAGGCTTCAACAATACGTGAACCATGAACTTCCAGATGATCAAGCTGGATTTAGAAACGCAGAGGAACCAGACATCAAATGGCCAATATCTGTTGGATCATTACAAAAGCAAGAGAGTTCCTGAAAAACATCTACTTTTGCTTTACTGACTATGCCAAAGCCTTTGACTGTGTGGATCACAATAAACTGTGGAAAATTCTGAAAGAGATGGGAATACCAGACCACCTGACCTGCCTCTTGAGAAATCTGTATGCAGGTCAGGAAGCAACAGTTAGAACTGGACATGGATAACAGACTGGTTCTAAATAGGAAAAGGAGTATGTCATGGCTGTATATTTTCACCCTGCTTATTTAACTTATATGTAGAGTACATCATGAGAAACAGTGGACTGGAAGAAACACAAGCTGGAATCAAGATTGCCGGGAGAAATATCAATAACCTCAGACATGCAGATGATAAAACACTTATGGCAGAAAGCAAAGAAGAATGAAAGAGTCTCTTGATGAAAGTGAAGGAGGAGAGTGAAAAAGTTGGCTTAAAACTCAACATTCAGAAAATGAAGATTATTGCACTTCATGGCAAATAGATGGGGAAACAATGAGAGACTATTTTTTTGAGCTCCAAAATCACTGCAGATGGTGACTGCAGCCATGAAATTAAAAGGTGCTTGCTCCTTCGAAGAAAAATTATGACCAACATAGATAGCATATTAAAAAGCAGAGAAATTACTTTGCCAACGAAGGTCCATCTAGTCAAAGCTATGGTTTTTCCAGTAGTCATGTATGGATGTGAGAGTTGAACTAAAAGATAGTTGAGCACCAAAGAATTGATGCTTCTGAACTGTGGTGTTGGAGAAGTCTCTTGAGAGTCCCTTGGATTGCAAAGAGATCCAACCAGTCCATCCTAAAGGAAATCAGTCCTGAATATTCATTGGAAGGACTGATGCTGAAGCTGAAACTCCAATAGTTTGACCACTTGATATGAAGAAATGACTCAGTGGAAAAGACCCTGATGCTGGGAAAGATTGAAGGCGTGTGGAGAAGGGGATGACAGAGGATGAGATGGTTGAATAGTTATCACCGACTCAATAGACATGAGTTTGAGTAAACTCCAGGATTTGGACAGGGAGGCCTAGCGTACTGCAGTCCATGGGGTTGCAAAGAACCAGACCATAACTCAGCAATTGAACTGAACTGAACTGGACTGTAGCCCTCTAGGCTCCTCTGTCCATGGAATTCTCCATGCCAGAATACTGGAGTGGGTAGCTGGTCCCTTCTCCATGGGATTTTCCCAACCCAGGGATAGAACTCAGGTCTCCCACATTGCAGGTGGAGTTTTAACAATTTAAGCCATCATGGAAGCCCTTCATTTTATCAATCCATAAAATTCAGAGTTATGCATGACTTATCTTTCTCCCTGATTATCCCAAAAGGAATTAATCATCAGTCCTGTGGATTGTTTACCCAATATATCTCAAAGCCATTTATTTCTTTATCACTTCGGCTACCACATAGTTCAAGCCACCAGCATCTTTCTCTGAACACTGTAAGAATCTCCTATTTCCTTGCTTTAGAAACCAAAGAAATCACAATCAATATAAACTGGATCATGTCATTAACCTTTTAAAAAAACCTTCAGTGGGGACTTCCCTGGTAGGTCCAGTGGTTAAGAATCTGTCTGCCAGTGCAGGGGACATGGGTCCGATCCCTGGTCCAGGAAGATCCCTCAGGGAAAATAAGCCTGTGCACTACAAGCACTGAGCTCCAATACTGGAACTACTGAAGCCTGCATCCCCTAGCTCCTGTGCTCTGCAACAAGAGAAGCCACCTCAATGAGAAGCCCATGAACAGCAGCTAGAGAGTAGCCTCCACTCGCCGCAACTAGAGAAAGCCTGAATGCAATAATGAAGATCCAACAGGGTCAAAAATAAACAAATTTTTTAAATTAAAAAAAAAGAAAACCTTCAATGGTTTTCCATTACATTCAGGGCAAAATGTAAAACCCTTAAGATGACCTACAGATCCACCATTGTACAACCTCTTTCACCTTGTCTGGCTCATCCAGTGCTTTGTCCACTCCACTCCCTTTTTCACTCCAGCCACCTGGCTTTCTTTCAATTCCTCAGTTCACTTCACACGTTCTATCCTTCCTGCATGGGAATCTCATCTCCTGTCTTCTTCCTATGGCCAACTGTATTTTTCAGGTCTCAAGTTCAATGTCACTTCCTCAGAGAATCTCTCTTGATTCTTAAAACCAAATAAGGTCCCTCAATATAGGATATCATAATATCTATACTTTACTTTCACAGCTTACAGTGAATATTATTAATAAAATTAAATATGTATTATGAGCATTTTGTTTTTAACGTCTGACTCTTCTCCTAGACCATGGTTGCTGTGTAACCTGTCATTAGCAAACAGGCTTTACATGGTGTATGCTCAGTAAATATTGTCTGAAGAAATAAATGGGCCGATGGGAACATCAGAAGTAAAATTATGAAAATATCAATAGAGTTCAGCAAATATTATTTTTCTTCCTTATGGAAAAATAGCTAACAAAACCCAGTGTCTTTAAATGAATAATAATAACAGCCCATTAAAGCTTTCATGTTTCTTTGTAACAGCTTGAGAAAAGGTACACCTTTTTCACAGTAGCCTGATAATTTACATGTAATATTTATCAAACATATGGCAACATTTACTTATATGCAAAATAGATACATATTCAAAATTATGAAGGAAGAAAGTTATTTGTTGAAACTAGACTAAGCCTTGGTGGCTCAGTTGGTAAAGAATCTGCTTGCAATGCAGAAGGCCTGGGTTTGATCCCTGGGTCAGGAAGAACCCCTGGAGAAGGGAAAAGCTACCCACTCCAGTATTCTTGCCTGGAGAATTCCATGGACAGAAGAGACTGGCGGGCTACTGTCTATGGGATCGCAAAGAGTCAAACACAACTGAGTGACTAACACTTTAACTTTTCAATTTCAGACATCCAAAAATTTTAGATGTAGTGGAATTGATACCATGCTTCCCTAGTGACTCAGATGGTAAAGAACTTGCATGCAATGAGGGAGACCTGGATTCGATCCCTGGAGGAGGAGGAGGGCATGGCAAACCCCCAGAGGAGGGCATGGCAACCCACTCCAGGATTCTTGCCTGGAGAAACCCATGGACAGATGAGCCTGACGGTCTACTGTCCATAGGATCGCAAAGAGTCAGACACGACTAAAGCGACTAAACATGATGTGACATGACAAATTTTATAGGTCTTTTGTTTAAAATTTATAGTCTAGCACTAAAATAGTATCAATACTTTCATTTTAACTTTAAAGAAAAGTTAGAGTAGTTCAGTCAGAATTCAATTTCATACAGTTAATCAAACATGCCACTCTAGTCTTATAAATAGTATCTGGCACTCACTTGTTTCTGAGGGGTGCCAGTGGGTATCTTATTGTTTTCTATACTACTGAAATTTGTGTTCCAACAAACTCATCTCTAAAGGTGAGATGTCCTTGGAGGTCACTTATGTCCTTTCCCTAGTGTATGAATGAAACAGCCAGAGTCCTGAGAAGTTATATGGTTTGACCAAGGTGGCACAGTCTGACTGTGCAGCAAAAAAAAAAAAAATTGAAACTATAAATCACAATGATCTGCTACCTCTCTTTCAAGAAAGTGTTCAGCAGTAGGAAAATCAGAATGTACAAATATTTGATGTTTATTTAATGTCCTGTATGTACACTTTGGCCACCTTATGCGAAGAGCTGACTCATTGGAAAAGACCCTGATGCTGGGAGGGATTGGAGGCAGGAGGAAAAGGGGACGACAGAGGATGAGATGGCTGGATGGCATCACCGACTCGATGCATGTGAGTTTGAGTGAACTCTGGGAGTTGGCGATGGACAGGGAGGCCTGGAGTGCTGCGATTCATGGGGTCGCTAAGAGTCAGACACGACTGAGCGAGTGAACTGAACTGAACTGATGTACACTACAAACAGCAATACTTGGGACTCAAGGAAGAACAAAGAGAACACCATCGGTCACCACCTGACTTATCTCTTCCCTGAAGCTCACTCCTCAACCACTCAACTGGAGATGGCAAGCCTGGGTGGAATGCTCGGAGCTGGTCAAGCATCACAGCAACAGGTATCATGCTTTAGTCTTGGATGTCAGATGAAAAACAAAAAAGGATTTGGCTTCTGTGGTTACTAAATGTACGATAAATTAAATAAGTGGGAGGAATGACTTATCTTTAAGAATATAGTATTGTTTTGTTTTGGCTCAGAAGGGAAATATGTATATGTATAGTACATGAAGTCACTTCAGCCATGTCTGACTCTATGTGACCCTATGGACTACAGCTCACCAGACTCCTCTATGCAAGGGATTCTCCAGGCAAGAATACTGGAGTGGGTTGACATGCCCTCCTCCAGGGAATCTTCCTGACTTAGGGATCAAACCCGAGATTCTTATATCTCCTAAACTGACAGGCAGGTTCTTTACCACTAGTACGAAACTGTGAAGCCTACATATATACATACCTTCATACATATATATATGTGTATATATACACATATGTACAAAGACCATATATAGCTTCATTAAAATGTGATCCAGATTCTTATAAGCATCACAGTGTCTGTGAGCTCACCTTTTGGCAATGTCTGCAAAACTCCATTATAAGTTAAATTTGTACAATTAAAATCCATCCAATATGAACAAATCAAGATCCTAAGGTGGCATTACAGAACGTCTAAAAATAAATGCTGCTTTGCTTTTAGGAACATCGAGTAACAAAAAGTAGGTGAATTATATTGGTCAAAAGTGTTTAAGGTTGATAAAAATAACTATAATTTTGATTATAAATCATTTATTTGTATATATATGACAACTTATGTTCAAATTATGTTTCTGTAAAGTCATTTTTCACAACATTTTACACTACAGTGTTTTAATATACACTTTCAGAAATAACATCAAAACATGATTTCCAGATCTGACCAAATTACCATAAATTTCCAATTTTTAGGCTCAGAAACAGTACAATTATGTTGTATTAATACCCAGACTAGTCATTTTCCTTTTCTCCCTTAAATTCGGCACTCCACGCCCAATGCTCTACGTCCTATTCACTTTAGTTCAGGCTCTTACACATCACAGCTAGGGGGTTTCTGAGCCCATCTCCCTGCTCCCTGTCCTGCCTACTGAAATCCACTGTCCACTAGCTGCTAGCATGGCATACTCTTCTGCTGCCCTTTACCACCTACCTCCCAGCTCAAGAAGACTCAACCCACTCCTCACTAGACCACTTTAGTACGAATCAAGTCTCCCTCTTTCTCCTAATGCTTCCTAACAGATGGTCTTCTCTCCCCATTGTCCCCCAACTCTTATTCTAGTTGTCATCTCTGTAGTGGCTTATAATATGCCTCTCTGGGGTCCTGGAATATCCTCTCCACAACTCCCTGCCACACACGTTTCTAAAACCAAGACATTTTATGACCCTTTAAGGCCCACTTTCATCATCATGTTCTCTGTGAAACTGTCAATACTTATTCATTCATTTCCTTTCCAATACATAAATGAAAGAGACATGAATCCCTATTCTCAAGGAACTATAAATAAAAGTAACAACTAGAACAACAGAGTGTATTGTATTGTACTTAACACATGCCAGGAAGTAGTTTAAGTACTTCAACTTATTTGAAGTTGAAGTTCCTTTACCCATTTAATCCTCATAAACCCCCAGTAAAGTAGTTACTACCATTATACCCATTTTACAGACAAGGAAATTGAGGCTCGGAGAAATTAAATAACTTGCCAAAGATTATAATACTAGTAAAATACAGATCCAGGCAGAACCACAACCTGTTGGAAATGACAGCAAGCATTTCATGACTCAGCCAAAAAATGTGGGTAATGAGTCCTACCATGCAAGCTATTGTATGTGCTATATAAGAGATAGAAAAAACAGTAAGAGGAAAAAAAAAATCTATGTTTTATTTTGCATTTCTACTACAGCCTTCTTGCTAATCTTCTGATTGCTTATGACTTCATGTTTAAATCTGCTTCCTTAACTAGAATGTCTACAAAGTGTTTACAATACTGGGTGGAAATTAAATAAATACATAAATAATTCCAATATAAGACATAGAGAAGTGCCAGGAGAGATTTATAAACAAAGTTCTCGATCCCACTTGGGACTGGGATGCGGGAGTGGAGAGTTGGGGTTAGAGTCAGGCTTAAAGGGAGAAGGGAAGGAGCTAGAAAAGGCTACCTGGTAGAGTTAATCTCTGAGATGCCAAAGTGACTCAGCTGAAGAAAGATCATCTCAGACAGAGGAAATGCAGGGACAGAGGAATGAGCGAGAAAACTGAGGTATCTCCCATGGCACAAGTCCTGCTTGACTGAAACTTAAAAGCGCCAGGTGTGAAGAGTGGTGGACCTGACTAGAAAGCTTGTTGAAACCAGATTATCAGGGACCTAAACCGCAAATGGAAAAATCTGGACATTATTTGTGAAGAA
Source organism: Bos grunniens (assembly GCF_055505025.1). Classification (NCBI taxonomy): domain Eukaryota; kingdom Metazoa; phylum Chordata; class Mammalia; order Artiodactyla; family Bovidae; genus Bos; species Bos grunniens. The sequence continues at coordinate 69,445,679 of NC_141168.1, read as the reverse complement.
AGGGGTGTCCTAGAAGGTTTTTGACTTGACAAAGCACAGAGCTGGAATGGTGCTGTAAAACATTTACTTTGTGTGCAATAGAAAATTTAAGAAGATGAGAAAAGCACAGTGGGAGCAAAAGATGGAAGGATACAGTTTGTGATGGAAGCAGCCATGACAGAGCTTGGAGCTGGATTCTCTCTCAGCATGTGAATGATTCTCTCATTGTTCACCACTACACTTAATTACCTCTATTTATCATTTTGGCTTCTTCCTCTGATCCCTGACTTAAGCAATGAGTTCTCACTGAAAGTTCATGGGCTGGACTGAGACCTCAATATCTTATACTGTAAGTACAGAACCCATGGTACTTATTATCATTTAAAGCATGTGGAAGTAGTTTAATGACTAAGTATTAAATTGTTAATTACTGTGAAATTGAATGAGAAGTGCTGCACATACAATATCATTGTTCAGCTCTACAGATACATGATTTGACCCTATCTGATAGCCCTCATAGCAAAAGATACTACGCTGTGTTGGTATAGATTATTTTCAGATCAAAGAGTCTCACTGCAGGAGTAGGCTGAGTCATCCCCTAATAATAGTTTGCAGCCTTTCAAATTTGTATCTGAAGCTCTAAAAATTAACTTATTTTTCTGCTTTTCTTGAATTAAGTGATTAACAAGGTTCAAGGTGAATGAACAATTTTAAGTCTTGGTATTCAACTGGCTAAGTCAATGGGATCTGACAATAGGCCTCATTGTCTCCTCTTCATGCTCTCAGAGCTTAGAGGGTAAAGTAGAACAAATTCAAAAAGGCGCCACCTCAAATGTACACAATGTACTGTTTTCTACGCTGGTACCTTTTCTAAGATTTCTAGCTACAGGAAGAAAGAACACACACACGCGCGTGCACACACACACACACACACAGAGTAAGAACTTGCCAAAACTAAAGACATCTTGTGATTCCACAGCTGATATTTCAGGATCACTTTGAGGGAGAGGAAAGTTTCCTGTTCAAAGTTTCCTGTTTCATGTATCTGGATACAAATGACTAACTGACCTAGAGATCTCTGATATCTCAAGTGTCAGAGGTCTTGGGGAACTATGGCCTTGCAAGGTCAAGAAGACAGAAGAGGGGAAAAAAGATGGAAAAGCAAAGAAAAATACTTCCTGGATTTTTAATTTCTTCCTGCTGCTTTTTAAAGATCAAACTCTAGGAAAGAAAAAAAAAATTGCTTAATTTGAACTTTTAAAGGAAAGTTGGGAAAATAAAAGCATCTCTTGATTTGGATGTTAAAAAGGTCTGAGGAGTTTGCCCTCTTTCTCTCTTGGGCATTCATTTATCATTCTCAAGATGTCACTATAGAAGAAATAATACTTTCTGTCCTACAGACATCCTTGTGATACTGGAAGACTGTCCCAGAAACCAGGGTTGTAAACATGTATATTGAGAAACATTTATTATTAGCATGATCACACATTTATAAAGGCATAGCTTAAAGTATTTCTTGTTTAGTTTATAATAAAACTTGATGCCATGGAAGAGGGGAAAAGAAGTTTGGAAGATTCATGTTGACAGAAAGTCAAGATAAAAAATTTTCATAACTCTAGCCTTCTTAGTTTTCCTCCATACTTTACATATTTGGGTTCCTAAATAGAACATGTGCGTGCTCAGTAACTCAGTCATGCACAACTCTTTGCAATCCCGTGAACAGGGGCCTGCCAGGCTCTTCTGTCCATGGGATTTCCCAGGCAATAAAACTGGAGTGGGTTGTTATTTCCTTCTCTAGGGGATCCTCCCAGCCTAGGGATGGAACTTGCATCACTTTCGACCCCTGCATTGGCACCCGGATTCTTTCCTACTGTACCACCTGAGAAGCCCTAAATAGAACATACAATAAAACAAAAATCTCTCTATCACAAGTGAGATAAACAAAGGACTCCCAATGAAATGAAATTATTTCTTAGAGCTTTGGTTACTCTAACAAGCAGATCTGTATAAACAAGAACAACAAAGAAGAACAAAAGCTTCACTATTGTCGTTTAAAATTGGATCAGAAAACAGAGAGTCAATTGAATGGCAGTGCTTCTTAGACAACCAGATTCTATCCCCAGCTCTTCAACATTGTTATCTTGCCTAATGCTGTCACCACGGGATACTTGTATTCCCAGGGTTTCTTCATCTTCACACCCACTAACAATCCCTCTTTTTTTCCTGAAGAAACAATACTGTTTTTCAAAAGTTCAACCAGGATGAAGCTTCTGGCACCATGACAAAGTCTAGACAAATGAATTAAAAGCATCTGTCTAGCAGTCACAATATTTAGTGCCTCATTAGATGAAAGGGGAAAATGTTCCACAGAGGTAATCTATCAGGAAATACAAGCCATTTTCTCTGGTTAGATTTGTAGTCCATCTACCCAGAGATGCTCCTGGCATTTTAATTTTGTGTTTAAAGCAGAGAATTGTTAGAACCATGGTAGTGGAATGGACTTAGTGCCCATTAGTACAAAGAGATCATAAAACAGAGACTATATCCATAGAGATGAGAACAAATACTAGTAGACATACAGTTCATGCCTTTCAGACTTGGTCCCAGTAAAGACATTTCTTGGTTTCCATTAAGGTCATTGAAAAATGGAACTATTGCTATTTCTTACATAATTAAAAAGCCCTTTTGCATAATAACACAGATAGAATGATACTAAACCAGTGAGGCTGAAGATCCTTTGTAACCCAAATCAAAGAGTGACATTTTTGAAAAAAAGCTACAGATTAATCCGACATGGTTCATTCTATTCAAAGAACAGAAAACAATCATTACATTTTCTATTTTCAATTCCACTATATAATGCTTCCGAGTTTGTTATTTCAGCAGCATACTTCACTTGCAAAACATTTCTCAATCTGCTGTGATTGCTAACTTGGAGACCATTGAGGCAGGAATAAAAAAAGTTGCTAAGTACAAAAGCCCCATGTTCCTACTCTGGCTTATATCTTCTGAAAAAGCTATCAAAGTTATTAATATTTTAACAACTGTATGTCAGAGAATTCCAAACTTCTAGAAATACTTTTACTCCCTATAAAAAGACTGCATAACAGAAAATAAAGACAGCAATACAAAGGGAATATGTTTTGCAGGGAAATGTGAATTTATTGAGTTCAAGTGTCAAATAATGGGAAAATGTACTTAGTTTTTTTACTAGTTAAGTCTTTCTGTATTGCTTACCTGTGGTATGACTCCAAAGGCCTTCCTCCATTGTTGCAAAGTAATTGAATCCCAAGACACACCATCTATTTGGATTTCTCCTTTGGTATTCAGCAGTCTCAAAAAAGCCAGTAACAAAGTGCTCTTCCCTGATCCAGTTCTTCCCAAGAGGCCCACCTAGAATATTAGAGTGATGGAATTACTCCTGTGACACATAGATACAATACCATAAATGCAATCTGATATTATACATGAATTTTAAAAACCCATGGAAAACATTTTTTTTTAATCATCACCCAGGAAGTCTCACTTATTCATTCAAAACTTTGTACATACTTCCAATTCTGATTAAAACTGATTTGGAACACAGCAACTCTGGAAGACAATATAGAAACTGGCCATAAGGGACTGGATCCCTGATGCCGAGTTCATTTATCTCTGATTTTTACTAATGGCAAAAAGGTTAAAATAAGGTCCATTTCACATCGAAGAAAACAAAGGGTGTCTTAAAGCACATAATTTTTGAGAATGGGATCAAGCCAGAAGCAGAGACCTACAGCTTGATCTGCTGCTGCTGCTGCTAAGTCGCTTCAGTCGTGTCCAACTCTGTGCGACCCCATAGATGGCAGCCCGTGAGGCTCCCCCGTCCCTAGTCAAATGTGAATACAAGCTTGAAGATGAATAAATCCACAGGAGTTCTAACATTCATATACTGTCCATAATAAAATAGGTGAAGGCCAAGTTCAGGCCTGACAAGACGCAATAAATTCAGTGAGCTACACATTATCTCAAAAGACAGGTTGGGCCTTGCCACTTCTCAGTGGGTAAGTACCTGGACAGTTGTCAAATCAACTTCTTCCATCCATTCTGATTGGCAAGAACAGAATTTTAGGAAGCAAAAGGGATATTAAGGGAAAGAGAAAAAATAACCTGTTCCTGTGACTTAAAGACTCTACGAACACAGCATGGAACTGAGAAGGCTGTGCACTGCAAGGTGACAGCGAGTGTTTCGGGTGGCCCACACGGAGCCGGCTCTCTGACGCCAGCTCAGACCAGCACTTGGAGGAAGATGCTCAGAGCGAGGCCATTAATGAAGCCCTGAATAAACTGCTCAGCATTTAGTGGCACTGAACAGTTCTTTCTTTCCCCTTGCATTATTGCTATTTCTTTTTTCTCATTTGGCCTTTTTACAAGAGAGCTGAACAGTCTTGTAGAATCAGGCTTTTTACACCATTTGGGGTAAACACTTTCATTTTGTTTGGTGTTTGACTTTCCAATCCATAGCTAAGTATAAAATCAAACATGATTTTCTGAATTCTTACTCTCAGTTTCTATATTTATCTCATTACAGACTAGTAACAGTTTCTAAATCAGAACTAATTAGGGACTACAATAAATGCTTGAGAGCATACACAAATCAACAATAGTAATAACATACTGAATACCAATTAGGAACTTTAACATATTAAATACCAATCAGAAAGGCCTAGGAAGTAAACTAGGACTTTGCGGTAAGCCAATAAACAATTGTGATGCATCTGCCTTTCTGTCCATTATAAGAGCCCTATAATGGGACTTGCACACATGCCTATTTTCTGAGACAACAGAAATCAGATAAACAATATGTTACACATGAACACCCTGTTGAGGTTCTTCATACTATGGATCACAATTGGTAATTATTTTATTTATTCTTTTCTTGATTATTGCTTGTGTTCACCCCAAGAATATCAGTTCAACAGGATAGGGTAATCCATCTTGTTTTCTATTGAGTTCTCAGCACCTGGCATAGTGGTTGGTTCACATAAGTGCTAAATAAAAAACATTTGGACTGACTGAGAGACAGTCAGATGAAAGGATGGATGGATGGACAAATTGGGGGGTGAGTAGGTGGCAGATAAATGGAAGAAATGAAAGAAGGGAGGGAAGGAGGAAGATGAAAGAAAGGAAGGAGGAAAAGAAGAGGGAAGGGCAGAATGAATAAACTTATTTAGTAGAATATGAATAAACTTATTATAGTAAATCTAAACAAATAGATATAGTCAATTTTGGTTAACTCAATTTAAAAATCTTGTTGAATTTTATATGCACACTTCTATTTCTGAATCAGCCCATTTTGTACAAACACATTCACCATACTTGATGATTTTCCAAACACAACAGTAAAGCTTTGTAGAAGCAATCTGAGTATGCCTTGTACAGGGAGGCATGAACAAAAAGAAGGTAAGGGAAATTCAAGAGCAGGAAGTGAACTGCTCTAAAGTCATATCAAGAACTTTTGATGATAAGTTCCTTGAGCTTCAGATTCTTAAATCATTAGCCAGGATTCTAATGATTAGGGTACATGACTACATTCTTTTTCCTTAAGAAGCAAATATTTAAATGTTTAGAAAACCAAGGTTTTATACTAGGATAAAACTGGATTAAGGCAATTTGTAAATCTTTACTTCTATAAAGTTTTAGCTATCTCTCTGGTTTCCTTATATTGCATTAAGTCAGACATGGCTTTCAACAACATGTCTAATTGATTCATACCTAACAAAGTCTTCTGTTGTGTATATACTTGGCACATAATAATTCTTTTCCGGGATTTGTTTTAAGAAGGCCAGACTACTTCCCGCAAATAAGCCTTTAAGACAGATGTTAATTCTAAGTCAATGTTTTCTAGTAACTTCAATGCACCTCCTCTTTGATAATTTTGGATCAAGATAAATCACAATGTTATGTAGAGAGTTAAACAGTGTTGAATTTGGTGCTAGTTGTAATTTCATTGTACCATGAATAGAACAGTTTCAGTACATTCTTCTCAGAGAGTCTTATTCACAATTTTAATACTGTAATAGATTGAAAACTGTTATAATTATCATTTATCTTCCTGTGGTCTCTATAAATCAAATGTCAAATCAAATGAAATTTAGATCCCTAAAGTTACAATAACTGTAATTTTATATGTTGATTGATCTGTTTATTATTAATAAAACATAATTTATAATGTAATAAGTTCTTGAGACTCTACTCTTTACATAACCGGTATAAGTAACTGAATGATTCCAATACTTCACATCAGTTTTTATCAAGTCAGAATGTCATATGTGTTTAAAAAAATCAAATAGATATTAGGTGCTTATGCTGCTATGATCTGAGCCCTTGATATTATTTGAATTGTTTCTAGCATCTCAGTATTTTAGAGAGACTACAAATGGAGAAAGCAGATAAGCTCACCCAGATTAGGTCTTGAAGTCTGATTAAATATATTTAATCAGAGGACTACCCAGTACTGTAATATATATAATATGTCATCTGAGGCATTTTGATAAATCTAGGTTTATCATGAATGACCTACCTCCAAATTAAAATCCTAGCCTATACTTTGAGATGAAAAAGAAAAGGAAAAAGAAAAGAGAGATACTAGTTAGGGGAAAGTGACGTTAAAAATTTAGGCAAAAAATCAAAAGCTTTTAAGAAAAAACTATTTGAGACTGAAAAGAAAAATAAGTTTTCTTTTTTAAAGTTACTCTTTTTAAGTTAAACTTGTGAAATACTTGCTACATTACTCATGCACTGAAAATAAAATTTAAAGTACAGATTCTGTAAAGTAAAAGCCTAAATTAAGAGCCTAAAGAGTAAAAGGATTTCTCAACACTAAAGTAATTTCTATGGACAAAGTGCTTTAATAAGAAGATTGAACAATTTTTCTGCACAAAATATTATTTTGTCTTTTTGCCATGTAATGGGCTGAATATTTGTATCTCTCCTACATTCATATATTGAAATCCTAACCCCTCAATGTGACACTAGTAGAGGTAGGGTGGCTGGGAGGTGATTTGGTCACAAGAGTGGAGCCTTCATGATGGGATTCAGTAAAGTTCAGTTCAGTCACTTAAGTCATGTCTGACTCTTTGTGACCTCATGGACTGCAGCACACCAGGCTTACTGTCCATCACCAACTCCCGGAGCCTGCTCAAACTCATGTTTATCGCGTTGGTGGTGCCATCCAACCATCTCATCTTCTGTCATCACCTTCTTCTCCTCTCACCTTCAATCTTTCCCAGCATTAGGGTCTTTTCCAATGAGTCGGTTCTTCATATCAAGTGGCCAGAGTATTGGAGTTTCAGTTTCAAATTCAGTCCTTCCAATGGATATTCAGGACTGATTTCCTTTAGGATGGACTGGTTGGATCTCTTTGCAGTCCAAGGGACTCTCAAGAGTCTTCTCCAACACCACAGTTCAAAAGCAACAATTCTTTGGTGCTTACCTTTCTTTATAGTCCAACTCTCACATCCATACATGACTACTGGAAAAACCATAGCTTTGACTAGATGGACCTTTGTTGGCAAAGTAATGTCTTTGCTTTTTAATATGCTACATATGTTGGTCACAGCTTTTTTTCCAAGGAGCAAGCGTCTTTTAATTTCATGGCTGCAGTCATCATCTGCATGATTTTGGAGCCCCCCAAAATAAAGTTTCTCACTATTTCCATTATTTCCCCATCTATTTGCTATGAAGTAACAGGACTGGATATTGGAGAAGGAAATGGCAACCCACTCCAGTGTTCTTGCCTGGAGAATCCCAGGGACGGCGGAGCCTGGTGGGCTGCCGTCTGTGGGGTTGCACAGAGTCAGACACGACTGAAGCAACTTAGCAGCAGCAGCAGCAACAGGACCGGATGCCACGATCTTAGTTTTCTGACTGTTGAGTTTGAAGCCAATTTTTCACTCTCCTCTTTCACTTTCATCAAGACGCTTTTTAGTTCTTCTTTGCCTTCTGCTATAAAGGTGGTGTCATCTGCATATCTGAGGTTGTTGATATTTCTCCCGGCAATCTTGATTCCAGCTTCTGCTTCATCCAGCCCAGCATTTCTCATGATGTACTCTGCATATAAGTTAAATAAGCAGGGTGACAATATACAGCCTTGAAGTACTATTTTCCTGATTTGGAACCAGTCTGCTGTTCCATGTCCAGTTCTAACTGTTGCTTCTTGATGTGCATACAGATTTCTCAGGAGGCAGATAAGAAGGTAAGGTATTCCCATCTCTTAAAGAATTTTCCACAGTTTGTGGTGATCCACACAATCAAAGGCTTTGGTGCAGTCAATAAAGCAGAAGTAGATGTTTTTCTGGAACTGTCTTGCTTTTTTTGATGATCCAACGGATGTTGGTGATTAGATCTCTGTTTCCTCTGCCTTTCTAAATCCAGTTTGAACATCTGGAAGTTCACGGTTCGCGTACTTTTGAAGCCTAGTTTGGAGAATTTTGAGCAATACTTTGCTAGTGTGTGAGATAACCGCAATTGTGCATAGTCTGAACATTCTTTGGCATTGCCTTTCATTAGGATTGGAATGAAAACTGACCTTTTCCAGTCCTGTGGCCACTGCTGAGCTTTCCAAATTTGCTGGCATATTGAGTGCAGCACTTTCACAGCATCATCTTTCAGGATTTGAAATAGCTCAACTGGAATTCCATCACCTCCACTAGCTTTGTTTGTAGTGATGCTTTCTAAGGCCCACTTGACTTCACATTCCAGGATGTCTGGCTCTAGGTCAGTGATCACACTATCGTGATGATCTGGGTCATAAAGATCTTTTTTGTACAGTTCTGTGTATTCCTGTCACCTCTTCTTAATATCTTCTGCTTCTGTTAGGTCCATACCATTTTTGTCCTTCATTGTGCCCATCTTTGCAGGAAATGTTTCCTTGGTATCTATTTTTCTTGAAGAGAACCCTAGTCTTTCCCATTCTATTGTTTTCCTCTATTTCCTTCCATTGATCACTGAGGAAGGTTTTCTTATTTCTCCTTGCTATTCTTTGGAACTCTGCATTCAAATGCATGTATCTTTCCTTTTCTCCTTTGTCTTTTGCTTCTTTTCTTTTCTCAGCTATTTGTAAGGCCTCTTCAGACAACCATTTTGCCTTTTTGCATTTCTTTTTCTTGGGGATGGTCTTGATCACTGCCTCCCGAACAATGACACAATCCTCCATCCATAGTTCTTCAGGCAGTTTGTCTATAGGATCTAATCCCTTGAATCTATTGAATATAATCCCTAGAATCAGCCATAGGTGAACCCATGTCCCCACCCTCCCGAACTTCCCTCCCAGGCAGGGAGGTTCTTTACCACTAGTGCCACCTGGGAAGCCCTAGGGAAATCTAAACAAACCGCTGGAGGCTCAGTGTGGTAAAGTCTGAGAGTAAAAAACTCCCAGGGAGCCATTCATAGGGAAGACGCACACACTTTTATAAGTATTACCTCCAAGAGCCCCCTACCAACAGTTAATCTCACAATGAAGTACACAGAAATATTTTCTGATATCCTCAGGAAAAGGTGAGAACAACAATTTTATAATATTCCAGAACATCCTGTTTTTCTTAACAAAGCCTCCTTCAAGAGAAACTATTTTACCAGAACTGAACCTACTGGTTTTTTTGTTTGTTTTTTTTTTAAGAACCTAACCGATCAAAGAAAGGAAAATATTCAGCACCAGCCCACACAAGTGTACTACTGCATCTAAAAGGGGAGAAAAATCTGAGAAGCACTTGTGCAGCCCAAGGGCACAGTCTCAGTAAAGGACCGAGACATAATTATAGAGCAATAGAACACTTCCCTGTACCCCAAACCCGACACGAGTGAAGGCCTAATTATTTGAGTTTCTTTTATCTAGAATATAATGCCATTTGTCAACAAAAAATTACAACATATACTAAAAGGCACAAAACACAGCGTGAAGACACTGAGCAAGCACCAAAGCCAGTCAGATATGCCGGAAATGTGACAATTATCAGTCTGGGAATTTAAAACAACAATGAACAATATGTTAAAAGCGCTAAGGAAAAAAGTAGAAAACATGCAGGAACAGGTATTGTAAACAGAGAGGAGGAAATGCTAATAAAATTCAAAAAGAAATGCAAGAGAGAAAATACAACAACACCATGGTAACAGAAAAGAAGAATGCTTATGGTGGGTACAGGAGACAGAACATGGCTAAGGGAAAAAATCTGTGAGCTTGAGGATATGAGAACAGAAATCTCCAAACCAAAAACAAAGAGAAAAAAGCCTAAAAGGAAAAATTCAAAATATCCAAAAACTATGGGACAATTACAAAAGGTATCATGCGCCAATAATGGAAATACCAGAAAGAAAAGAAAGACAGAAAGGAACAAAAATATTTGAGACAATAATGACTGAGAACTTCTCCAAATTAATGTCAAAGACTAAATCACAGGTCCAGGAAGCTCATAGAACATCAAGCAGAATAAATGCCAAAAACCAAATATCAGATCAGTCGCTCAGTCGTGTCCAACTCTTTGTGACCCCATGAATCGCAGCACGCCAGGCCTCCCTGTCCATCACCAACTCCCGGAGTTCACTCAGACTCACGTCCATCGAGTCAGTGATGCCATCCAGCCATCTCATCCTCTGTCGTCCCCTTCTCCTCTTGCCCCCAATCCCTCCCAGCATCAGAGTCTTTTCCAATGAGTCAACTCTTCGCATGAGGTGGCCAAAGTACTGGAGTTTCAGCTTTAGCATCATTCCTTCCAAAGAAATCCCAGGGCTGATCTCCTTCAGAATGGACTGGTTGGATCTCCTTGCAGTCCAAGGGACTCTCAAGAGTCTTCTCCAACACCACAGTTCAAAAGCATCAATTCTTCGGCGCTCACCCTTCTTCACAGTCCAACTCTCACATCCATACATGACCACAGGAAAAACCATAGCCTTGACTAGACGAACCTTTGTTGGCAAAGTAATGTCTCTGCTTTTGAATATGCTGTCTAGGTGGGTCATAACTTTCCTTCCAAGGAATAAGCATCTTTTAATTTCATGGCTGCAGTCAACATCTGTAGTGATTTTGGAGCCCAGAAAAATAAAGTCTGACACTGTTTCCACTGTTTCCCCATCTATTTTCCATGAAGTGATGGGACCAGATACCATGATCTTCGTTTTCTGAATGTTGAGCTTTAAGCCAACTTTTTCACTCTCCACTTTCACTTTCATCAAGAGGCTTTTGAGTTCCTCTTCACTTTCTGCCATAAGGGTGGTGTCATCTGCATATCTGAGGTTATTGACATTTCTCCCGGCAATCTTGATTCCAGTTTGTGTTTCTTCCAGTCCAACGTTTCTCATGATGTACTCTGCATAGAAGTTAAATAAACAGGGTGACAATATACCGCCTTGACGAACTCCTTTTCCTATTTGGAACCAGTCTATGGTTCCATGTCCAGTTCTAACTGTTGCTTCCTGACCTGCATACAAATTTCTCAAGAGGCAGATCAGGTGGTCTGGTATTCCCATCTCTTGAAGAATTTTCCACAGTTGATTGTGATCCACACAGTCAAAGGCTTTGGCATAGTCAATAAAGCAGAAATAGATGCTTTTCTGGAACTCTCTTGCTTTTTCCATGATCCAGCAGATGTTGGCAATTTGATCTCTGGTTCCTCTGCCTTTTCTAAAACCAGCTTGAACATCAGGAAGTTCACGGTTCACATATTGCTGAAGCCTGGCTTGGAGAATTTTGAGCATTACTTCACTAGCGTGTGAGATGAGTGCAATTGTGCGGTAGTTTGAGCATTCTTTGGCATTGCCTTTCTTTGGGATTGGAATGAAAATTGACCTTTTCCAGTCCTGTGGCCACTGCTGAGTTTTCCAAATTTGCTGGCATACTGAGTGCAGCACTTTCACAGCATCATCTTTCAGGATTTGGAATAGCTCAACTGGAATTCCATCACCTCCACTAGCTTTGTTTGTAGTGATGCTTTCTAAGGCCCACTTGACTTCACATTCCAGGATGTCTGGCTCTAGGTGAGTGATCACACCATTGTGATTATCTGGGTTGTGAAGATCTTTTTTGTACAGTTCTTCTGTGTATTCTTGCCATCTCTTCTTAATATCTTCTGCTTCTGTTAGGTCCATACCATTTCTGTCCTTTATTGAGCTCATCTTTGCAAGAAATGTTCCTTTGGTATCTGATTTTCTTGAAGAGATCCCTAGTCTTTCCCATTCTGTTGTTTTCCTCTATGATATTCAGATGACAGAAAACCATAGATAAAGAAAAAAATCTTGAAAGAAGCAAGAGGAAAAAAACACCTTACTTATAAAGTAACCAAAAAAAGAACTAAATCCAACTATTCTTCAGAAAACATTCAAGCCAAAAAAGAATGGAGTGAAATATTTAAAGTGTTGAGAGAAAAAAGCCACCAACTTAGAATTCTGTACCTTGTGAAATTAGTGAGAAGTAAAGACTTTCTCATTTTCAACTAGTCCAAATCACCTTTTAACAAACAGTACTGGAGTACTTCACAGGTAATAGAAGTATGTTATCATAACAAAATAAAGTTGCCCCTTCAACAGGGTGGGTGTAAGGGGTACCCACCCTCTGTGCAGTCAATAAATATTCGCTCTATTTATCCGTAGTCCCTTTGTATTTAGGATTCTACATCATCTGATTCAACCACACGTGAAAGTTGTAGCACTGTAGTGTTTACTATTGAACGTGATCTGGGTGTAAGTTCAAATGTGTGTTGTTCAAGGGTCAGCTGTATTTCCACTTCCTCCCTCTTGTCCCTTGTATTGTTGCTGCCATTTATTTTACTTATAGAGAAACATAAACATACATAATTGAATACAGTGTTGCCATTATTATTTTGAGCACAATGCTATCAACAGATCTACATAAATGAAGAGTACCAGAAAATGAATAGTAAAGGAGTACCATATAATGATAAATGGGACAATAATAGTCCAGAAAGATATAATAATAATGTTTAATATGTATATATCTAACAGCAGCATGTCAAAATACATGAGGCAAAAACTGACAGAACTGCAAACAGAAATAGATGAATCCACTGTTATACTTGAAGACTTCAATATACTATCAAAAATGGACAGACACAGAAGTGAAAAAATTATTAGAATTTTACATTCACCAAGATAAATCACATTATGGGCCATAAAACACAATATAAAGAATTTAAGAGAATGCATCTCATATAATGTATGTTCTCAGACCACAGTGGAATTAAACCAGAAATCAAGAACAGAATGACAGTTGGAAAATCCCAAAACATTTGGGCATTAAATAGCACATGGTTTAAAAAAGAAATCTCAAGAGAAACTTAAGTATATTTTGAACAGATGAAAATCAAAATGAAATTTATCAGATTGTGTGGTATGTAGAAAAAGCAGTGCAGAGGGAAATTTATAACATTAAATGCTATAGAAAAGAAGAAATACCTAATATAGCTAAGGGGGTGTGTGCTAAGTCACTTCAGTTGTGTCAGACTCTTTGCAACCCCACAGACTGTAGCCTGCCACTCTGTCCATGGGATTATCCCGGTTAGAATACTGGAATGGGTTGCCATGCCCTCCTTCCCAGGATCTTCCCAACCCAGGGATCAAACCCACATCTCTTGCATCTCCTGCATCCACAGGTGGGTTCTTTGCCACAGGTGGCATCCACTAGTGCCACCTGGGGAGCCCAAATATACTAATGCAATAGTAAATATTTATAGTATCACACAAATATCTAGTATAGAAAAGAATATAATATGTAATATAGAAAAGAATATCTAAAATCAATAGTTTAAGCTTCTATCATAGGAAATCAGAAAAAGAAGAGCAAATTTAATTCAAAATAGGCAGACAACAAATAAATAAATAAAAATTAAAGCAGAATCAACCAATTGGATTGAAAACAAAATCAGTAGGGAAAATTAATAAAATATAAAAACTGGTTCTTTGAAAAGACACTAAATTTTATGTTTCTAGCCAGGCCAACTAAGAAAATGAGAGTGATGACATAAACTACTATTGAAAATGAAAGAATAGTTACATTATTTACATAAGGAATACAGTTAATATATTTATAACTTTGTATAGGGATGGATGGTTTCTAGACTTCTTGTGGTGAACATTTCATAATGTATACAGATGTCAAATCACTATGTAGTACACCTAAACCTTACATAATATTGTATGTCAACTATATTACAATTAAAAATATATATATATATTTTTTTTTTTAGGAATCAAAATTTGGCTATTTTATTTTCTAGGAGGACTGGAACAGAATGGAGACTATGATAATATTTCCAATACTCCTTTCTTTTTTTTTTTTTCAATGCCATTCTCCCAAATCTTCCCACCCTCTCCCTCTCCCACAGAGTCCATAAGACTGTTCTATACATCAGTGTCTCTTTTGCTGTCTCGTACACAGGGTTATCGTTACCATCTTTCTAAATTCCATATATATGCGTTAGTATACTGTATTGGTGTTTTTCCTTATGGCTTACTTCACTCTGTATAATAGGCTCCAGTTTCATCCACCTCATTAAAACTGATTCAAATGTATTCTTTTTAATGGCTGAGTAATACTCCATTGTGTATATGTACCACAGCTTTCTTATCCATTCATCTGCTGATGGACATCTAGGTTGCTTCCATGTCCTGGCTATTATAAACAGTGCTGCGATGAACATTGGGGTACATGTGTCTCTTTCCCTTCTGGTTTCCTCAGTGTGTATGCCCAGCAGTGGGATTGCTGGATCATAAGGCAGTTCTATTTCCAGTTTTTTAAGGAATCTCCACACTGTTCTCCATAGTGGCTGTACTAGTTTGCATTCCCACCAACAGTGTAAGAGGGTTCCCTTTTCTCCACACCCTCTCCAGCATTTATTATTTGTAGACTTTTGGATCGCAGCCATTCTGACTGGTGTGAAATGGTACCTCATAGTGGTTTTGATTTGCATTTCTCTGATAATGAGTGATGTTGAGCATCTTTTCATGTGTTTGTTAGCCATCTGTATGTCTTCTTTGGAGAAATGTCTATTTAGTTCTTTGGCCCATTTTTTGATTGGGTCATTTATTTTTCTGGAGTTGAGCTGTAGTAGTTGCTTGTATATTTTTGAGGTTAGTTGTTTGTCGGTTGCTTCATTTGCTATTATTTTCTCCCATTCTGAAGGCTGTCTTTTCACCTTGCTAATAGTTTCCTTTGATGTGCAGAAGCTTTTAAGTTTAATTAGGTCCCATTTGTTTATTTTTACTTTTATTTCCAATATTCTGGGAGGTGGATCTTAGAGGATCCTACTGTGATGTATGTCAGAGAGTGTTTTGCCTATGTTCTCCTCTAGGAGTTTTATAGTTTCTGGTCTTACGTTGAGATCTTTAATCCATTTTGAGTTTATTTTTGTATATGGTGTTAGAAAGTGTTCTAGTTTCATTCTTTTACAAGTGGTTGACCAGATTTCCCAGTACCACTTGTTAAAGAGATTGTCTTTAATCCATTGTATATTCTTGCCTCCTTTGTCAAAGATAAGGTGTCCATATGTGCGTGGATTTATCTCTGGGCTTTCTATTTTGTTCCATTGATCTATATTTCTGTCTTTGTGCCAGTACCATACTGTCTTGATAACTGTGGCTTTGTAGTAGAGCCTGAAGTCAGGTAGGTTGATTCCTCC
Organism: Bos grunniens; assembly: GCF_055505025.1. Taxonomy (NCBI): domain Eukaryota; kingdom Metazoa; phylum Chordata; class Mammalia; order Artiodactyla; family Bovidae; genus Bos; species Bos grunniens. The sequence continues at coordinate 69,430,038 of NC_141168.1, read as the reverse complement.
AGTTCCATTTTTCTTTCTCAAGATCGCTTTGGCTATTCGAGGTTTTTTGTATTTCCATACAAATTGTGAAATTATTTGTTCTAGCTCTGTGAAGAATACTGTTGGTAGCTTGATAGGGATTGCATTGAATCTATAAATTGCTTTGGGTAGTATACCCATTTTCACTATATTGATTCTTCCAATCCATGAACATGGTATATTTCCCCATCTATTAGTGTCCTCTTTGATTTCTTTCACCAGTGTTTTATAGTTTTCTATATATAGGTCTTTAGTTTCTTTAGGTAGATATATTCCTAAGTATTTTATTCTTTTCGTTGCAATGGTGAATGGAATTGTTTCCTTAATTTCTCTTTCTGTTTTCTCATTGTTAGTGTATAGGAATGCAAGGGATTTCTGTGTGTTGATTTTATATCCTGCAACTTTACTATATTTATTGATTAGTTCTAGTAATTTTCTGGTGGAGTCTTTAGGGTTTTCTATGTAGAGGATCATGTCATCTGCAAATAGTGAGAGTTTTACTTCTTCTTTTCCAATTTGGATTCCTTTTATTTCTTTTTCTGCTCTGATTGCTGTGGCCAAAACTTCCAAAACTATGTTGAATAGTAATGGTGAAAGTGGGCACCCTTGTCTTGTTCCTGACTTTAGAGGAAATGCTTTCAATTTTTCACCATTGAGGATAATGTTTGCTGTGGGTTTGTCATATATAGCTTTTATTATGTTGAGGTATGTTCCTTCTATTCCTGCTTTCTGGAGAGTTTTTATCATAAATGGGTGTTGAATTTTGTCAAAGGCTTTCTCTGCATCTATTGAGATAATCATATGGTTTTTGTTTTTCAATTTGTTGATGTGGTGTATTACATTGATTGATTTGCGGATATTGAAGAATCCTTGCATCCCTGGGATAAAGCCCACTTGGTCATGGTGTATGATCTTTTTAATGTGTTGTTGGATTCTGATTGCTAGAATTTTGTTTAGGATTTTTGCATCTATGTTCATCAGTGATATTGGCCTGTAGTTTTCTTTTTTTGTGGGATCTTTGTCAGGTTTTGGTATTAGGGTGATGGTGGCCTCATAGAATGAGTTTGGAAGTTTACCTTCCTCTGCAATTTTCTGGAAGAGTTTGAGCAGGATAGGTGTTAGCTCTTCTCTAAACTTTTGGTAGAATTCAGCTGTGAAGCCGTCTGGACCTGGGATTTTGTTTGCTGGAAGATTTTTGATTACAGTTTCAATTTCCGTGCTTGTGATGGGTCTGTTAAGGTTTTCTATTTCTTCCTGGTCGAGTTTTGGAAAGTTGTACTTTTCTAAGAATTTGTCCATTTCTTCCTCGTTGTCCATTTTATTGGCATATAATCGTTGATAATAGTCTCTTATGATCCTTTGTATTTCTGTGTTGTCTGTTGTGATCTCTCCATTTTCGTTTCTAATTTTATTGATTTGATTTTTCTCCCTTTGTTTCTTGATGAGTCTGGCTAATGGTTTGTCAATTTTATTTATGCTTTCAAAGAACCCGCTTTTGGCTTTGTTGATTTTTGCTATGGTCTCTTTTGTTTCTTTTGCATTTATTTCTGCTCTAATTTTTAAGATTTCTTTCCTTCTACTAACCCTGGGGTTCTTCATTTCTTCCTTTTCTAGTTGCTTTAGGTGTAGAGTTAGGTTATTTATTTGACTTTTTTCTTGTTTCTTGAGGTGTGCCTGTATTGCTATGAACTTTCCCCTTAGGACTGCTTTTACCGTGTCCCACAGGTTTTGGGTTGTTGTGTTTTCATTTTCATTCATTTCTATGCAAATTTTGATTTCTTTTTTGATTTCTTCTGTGATTTGTTGGTTATTCAGCAGCGTGTTGTTCAGCCTCCATATGTTGGAATTTTTAATAGTTTTTCTCCTGTAATTGAGATCTAATCTTACTGCATTGTGGTCAGAAAAGATGCTTGGAATGATTTCTATTTTTTTGAATTTACCAAGGCTAGCTTTATGGCCCAGGATGTGATCTATCCTGGAGAACGTTCCATGTGCGCTTGAGAAAAAGGTGAAATTCATTGTTTTGGGGTGAAATGTCCTATAGATATCAATTAGGTCTAACTGGTCTATTGTATCGTTTAAAGTTTGTGTTTCCTTGTTAATTTTCTGTTTAGTTGATCTATCCATAGGTGTGAGTGGGGTATTAAAGTCTCCCACTATTATTGTGTTATTGTTAATTTCTCCTTTCATACTTGTTAGCATTTGTCTTACACAAAAACAAGACCCCTACATATGTTGTCTACAGGAAACCCACCTCAAACAGGGGACACATACAATTAAAAATATTTTTAAAGAAATGAAAGAGGAAAAATCATTACATCTGAGCATGTATTATTAAGAGAGTAATAAGGAAATACTATGAACATCTCCATGCCCAGTAGTTTCATAACAGGTGAAATGAACAAATTCCTCGAAACATACAAAATCTGCCAAAACTCATAACAAACAATCTGAATAGGCACATATTTTTAAAAAGAGATTGAACTGCTAATTAATAATCTTCCAAATCAGAAAGGACAAATTCTAGATAGATTCATGGTAAATTCTACAAGATAGTTGAAGCAGTAATTCTACCAGTTCTCTACAATCTCATTCAGAAGATGGAAGCAAAAGTGATACATCCTAAGTCATTCTATGAGAGTAAAAAGTGAAGCTGCTCAGTTGTGTCTGACTCTTTGCCATTCCATGGACTATAGTCTTCCAGGCTCCTCCATCTGTGGGATTTCCCAGGCAAGAATACTGGACTGAGTTGCCATTTCCTTCTCCAGGGTATCTTCCTGACCCAAGGATTGAACCCAGGTCTCCTGCATTGCAGGCAGACTCTTTACCATCTGAGCCACCAGTGAAGGCCGAATTGCCATAATACCAAAACTAAAGACATTAGAAATCAATATTTCTCCTAAACTTAGTTGTGAAGTGCTTAAAAATATTAACAAGTCAAATCCAGCAATATATACAGAGAATTATATACTATGAGCAAGTGGGATTTATCCTAGATATGAAAGGTTGGTTCAACATTTGAAAAATCAATGAATAAAATCTATCATATATCAACAGGCATGAAAAATCATATTACCATATTAACAGATGCAGAAAAAACACAAGATAAAATCCACCACCAATTTCTGATTTAAAAAAACTCTTAGCAAAGTAGGAATAGAGGGGGAAGGTCATCAACTTGATAAAGAACATCTACAGAAATCCTACAGTTATTACTTAATGATGAAAAACTTAGCTTTCCTCCTAAGATCAACTGAAGGCAAGAATTCTCCTCTTATTACTTTCAACATCCTACTAGTGTGTGTGTGTGTGCTAAACCACTTCAGCTGTGTTCAACTATATGCGACCCTATGGACTGTAGCCCCCCGGGCTCTTCTGTCCATGGGGATTCTCCAGGCAAGAATACTGGAGTGGGTTCCATGCCCTCCTCCAGGGAATCTTCCCAATCCAGGGATAGAACCCACATTTCTACGTCTCCTGTAGTCTTAGCTAATGCAACAAGACAAGAAAAGGAAATAAAAGGCATACTGATTGAGAATTAAAAAAATAAAACTGTTCTTGTTTGCAGATGAACTTACCATCTATATAGAAAGTACAAAAGAACAACACTATAAACTCCTAGAACTAATAAGTGATTATAGCAAGGTTGCAGGATACAGGTTTATATACATAAGTCAACTGCTTTCCTACATACCAGCAATGAAGAAGTGGAATTTGAGAACAAAATACAATTTACATTAACACTCCCCAAAATGAAATACTCAGGTATAAATTTAAGAAAATATATACAAGACGAAGATGATAAAAATACAAAACTGATTAATTTAATCAAATAAGACTTAGAGAAATGGAAAGATGTTCCACGTTCATGGATAGGAAACTCAATATGAACCAAGATGTTGGTTCTTTCCAACTTGATCTATAGATTCAATGCAATCCTAATCAAAATCCAAGCAAGTTATTTTATGAATATGGAAAACAGATTCTAAAGTTTATATGGAAGTGCAAAAGAACAGTCAACATATTATTGAAGGAGAAGAACAAAGACAGAGGACCGACACTACTGAACTTCCATGACTTTGGAAGTTGACTGAAAAGACTGCTGCTGCTGCTAAGTCACTTCAGTCGTGTCCGACTCTGTGCGACCCCATAGACGGCAGCCCACCAGGCTCCCCTGTCCCTGGGATTCTCCAGGCAAGAACACTGGACTGGGTTGCCATTTCCTTATCCAATGCATGAAAGTGAAAAGTGAAAATGAAGTCGCTCAGTCACGTCCAACTCCTAGAGACCCCATGGACTGCAGCCTACCAGGCTTCTCCACCCATGGGATTTTCCAGGCAAGAATACTGGAGTGGGTTGCCATTGCCTTCTTTGCTTGAAAGATTAAGACAGCCTAATAAAAACACCTTCAGTTTTTCAGCTGTTTGCTCAATGGTTCTCTTTAACTTCACTTCTCTTTAATTCCACTTATCTCCTTTCCTCTTGTCTCAAAAACAAAAACAAACAAAACCAAAACCAAACAAACCCAAGTACTCTACAGTACCAAGATAATTCCATCTATGTACCCATCATCTTAGACAAGTGTTCTTGCTTTCTCTTTCCCACCACCAACATTGTTGTTCTACATGACCCCTCATTTCAGGACTCACCCGTTCCCTAAGCCTTTGCAATTAGGCTTCTACTCGCACTCGTCTACACCTAATGACTCAGACCACTGTCCCCACTCCTTGGCCAGTAGGGCTCAAGAACATGCATTTCTCACAAGTACTCAAGTGATACAGGTGATGCTGGTGCAGGAACCACACTTTGTGAACCACTGCTCTCAAAGACCCTGAGATAGCAAAATCAATTAGGGTTTTCTGAGTCATCAACTCCCTTTATTGCTTTGGTTCTCAAGATCCATAATCTGCATCATTTGCACAAATCTTGGCTTCGGTTACATCCTTTATGCATCCTCCAGTTACTGAACGACTGAACCAGTCATTGTTTTCTGTACATGCCTTGTGCCTCATGTTATTCCCTCTGCTTATAGCACCCTTCTTCACCCACATTTGATAATTCAAATCACAGTTTAAGTCTTAAGTCTCATTCTAAAGGCCAGTTCCTCTGGAAAACCTTGCCTGAATAGCCCAACTCCCAGCCAAATGGTAACAACTGGCTTTGAAAGTGGCTCAGCCAAATGAAGTCCTTTGAAGCCTCAGCTTTGTTAGCTTCACAGTAAATCTGTTTCAGCTCTTGCTGGATCTAGCATTTTGCCTTTTAGTCTGACATCTTCTGTGACAGATCTCTCTCTCTTTCTCTCCTCTTTCTTCTGCTTTTGCTTCTCATTCTTTTAAGAGAAATGAGTGAAAAAGAACTTTGAGGTCAGAGAGATCTGAGTTTGACATCCTCGCTATGTCACTCAATTGAACATTGTTTCTTCCACTATGCAGAAAAAGGGTAATAACAACTACCTTTGGAGTTATAATAAGACCTAATGTTATAGAAAATAAAGGTTTTTAAACACAATGTTAAACACAATGCTTAAGACACAATGTGCATTTGATAAACATTTACAGTCTTATGTAAATAATTTTCAATTCCCCCAAAGCACCTAGGGAGTGTCTTGCAAATACACACAGCCTGCTTACTGCATAAACATTCCGAGAAGATGGAATGCCTGAACATATTGCTCCTTCCTCATTTTACACTATCTCTGATCACTATTGTCAGATCAAGGAAACTACCTACAGAAATGAGGGCTCTAAAACTCTGTCACTCTATTAGGACTTGTTTGAATTTACTTTAGTGGGCAAGTAAGCACTGGAAAAGCAAATGGATGAAAGGATGCCAGGGAGAGTGAAAGAAAATAATTTACCAAATCTGTCCTTGCTGTGTATCAACCTATCTGTTGCTATTATCATAAAGTCACAGTGCCTTTGGCATCCATCCTGGTGACCGTCAGCTGCCTATGGCATTCAAGATGTGTAAAGCAAAAAAGAGTAACTAATTATGCTTTTCTCAATGGAAAGGAAGAGTGAAGGCAAACCATTAATTTTACTTAGTTTCAAGGTGTAACTTTAAACATTCTCACTCTGATACTAGATAAAAATTCAATCTAAAACCTATTCATTCCATTTATGCCCATTTATACCTGTTTTCTGTAAGAAAAGGAAAAAAATTAATTCTTGATGAACATGAATGTAGGAGAGAGCTAATTTTAGTAGTATGTGAATATATTTTTCCTAACTAGAGTAAAAGTTAAGTCAAAATTTCCACTGTGCCACTGCAAGCCAATTAGCACAATATGTAGAGAATTTTTGCTCACTCTATGTCTTTTTCTTCTTAGAACTTTGTATAATATATCAAATGATCAAATCTTCTAAAGCCACGGGCCAAGGCAAGGGAAAGTAGTCAGTTTTTACGTAGGTGACAGTGACGGTGGACTCTCACCAGTGTAAAAAGCAGTCTGTTTGAAATTAAACCACAAAGAGATGAAGTTTTAAATTTCAGTTTTCATAAAACTTGGCTCAATGGTATTCCATTTCAATTGTAAAGAAAAAGAAAATAGTCAAAACAATATACTACTCCTGTCTAGACTTAGAGGGTCGCAGAATAAGGAATCTGGAGAGAATGTAAAATCATATTTACAAAGCATAAAATGTGGGAGAATGACCATCCCCTTCTCAAACAATCAATTCTAGACTCTGTATTTGAGTAACTTCTGCAAATTCAGCCCAGCTGGGATCCATAAGAGACACTTCAAAATAGTGCAAGGTTATTTCTTATTAAATAATAGAAATGCTTGCCTCATAAATAATTATTCCTTAGCAAATTACTGGGGAAAAAAGCTTTACAATCCATACCATGATGAAGACTCCAACCAGAAAAAATGAAAAAAGCGAAGGAAAAAAGTACCACTTGTTTGAAAGACTGTCAAATAGGTAAAATTTTAAGTCTTTAGATGGAGTTAGCAACAAAATATTTCCCTCACCTGAAATGGAGGATAGTTTCAAGATGCAAAATCTAGAATTAAAATTTGGTTTATGTAACAGTTTCTTTAGTTAGTAAAGTAGCAATAATTAGATATTCTGCAAGTATAACAACACTTAAAATGGTCCCATTATATGCCCAGGAGTGGGACTGCTGGATCATATGGTAGCTCTATTTTTAGATTTTAAGGAACCTCTACACTGTTCTCCATAGTGGCTATATCAATTTATATTCCCACCAACAGTCTAGGAGAGTTTCCTTCTCTCCACACCCTCTTCAGCATTTATAGATTCAGACAGGTGTGAAGTGATACCTCACTGTGTTTTGATTTCAATTTCTATGATAATTAGTGATATTGAACATCTTTTGGTAATCTGTATAACTTCTTTGGCAAAGTATCTATTTAAATCTTCCATCAATTTTCTGATTAGGTTGTTTTTTTCACATTGAGCTGCATGAGCTGTTTGTGTATTTTGGAGATGAATACCTTGTTGCTCACTTCATTTGCAAATATTTTCTCCCACTCAGAAGGTAGACTTCTTGGTTTTGTTTATGGTTTCCTTTGCTATACAAAAGAGAAGCAAAAGACAAATGAGAAAAGGAAACATATACCCATATGAATGAAGAGTTCCAAAGAATAGCAAGGAGAGCTAAGAAAGCTTTCCTAAGTGTAAACACAGCAATGGCCACAGGACTAGAAAAGGCGAGTTTTCATTCCAATCCCAAAGAAAGGCAATGCCCAAAAATCTTCAAACTAATGCACAATTTCACTCATCTCACACGCTAGTAAAGTAATGCTCAAAATTCTCCAAACCAGGCTCAACACTATGTGAAACATGAACTTCCAGATGTTCAAGATGGATTTAGAAAGGACAGAGGACCCAGAGATCAAATTGTCAACATCCACTGGAGGTGGGGATACTTGTTAATTTATGTTGCCTAAGAACCAGCCTCTTAGAGGAGGCTATTAGGAGTAGGAGCAGAGGGTGGGCAGGGGGATGGAGAGAAGGGCGTCTTGGAAGCCCGCTCTGCTGCGGCCCCACACAGACCCCGCCGCCCTGGGGCCCCAGTGTATCCCCTAGAAGTTTAAAAAAAAAAAAAAATCCACTGGATCACAGAAAACGCAAGAGAATTCCAGAAAAATACCTACTTCTACTTCATTGACTATGCTAAAGCCTTTGACTGTGTGGATCACAATAAACTGTGGAAAATTCTGAGAGAAATGGGAATACCAGACCACCTGACCTGCCTCCTAAGAAATCTGTATGCAGGTCAAGAAGCAACAGTTAGAACTGGATATGGATAACAGACTGGTTCCAAATAGGGAAAAGAGCACATCAAGGCTGTATATTGTCACCCTGCTTATTTAACTTATATGCAGAGTACATCATAAGAAATGCTGGGTTGGCTGAAGCAGAAGCTGGAATCAAGATTGCCAGGAGAAATATCAATAACTTCAGATATGCAGATGACACCACCCTAATGGCAGAAAGTGAAGAACTAAACAGCCTCTTGATGAAAGGAAAAGATGAGAGTGTTGGCTTAAAACTCAACATGGCCAATAGATGGGGAAACAATGGAAAATTGAGAGACTTTATTTTCTTGGGCTCCAAAATCAGTACAGATGGTGACTACAGCCATGAAATTAAAAGATGTTTGCTCCTTGGAAGAAAAGCTATGACCAACCTAGACAGCATATTAAAAAGCAGAGACATTACTTTGCCAACAAAGGTCTGTCTAGTCAAAGCTACGGTTTTTCCAATAATCATGTATGGATGTGAGAGTTGGACCATAAAGAAAGCTAAGCGCCGAAGAATTGATGCTTTTGAACTGTGGTGTTGGAGAAGACTCTTGAGAGTCCCTTGGACTGCAAGGAGATCCAACCAGTCCATCCTAAAGGAGATCAGCCCTGGGTGTTCACTGGAAGGACTGATGCTGAAGCTGAAACTCCAATACTTTGGCCACCTGATGTGAAGAAATGACTCACTGGAAAAGACACTGATGTTAGGAAAGATTGAAGGAGGGAGGAGAAGGGGACGACAGAGGATCAGATTGTTGGATGGCATCACCAACTCGACGGACATGAGTTTGAGCAAGTTCTAGGAGTTGGTGATAGACAGGGAAGCTTGGCACACTGCAGTCCATGGGGTCGTAAAGAGTAAGATATGACTGAGCAACTGAACTAAACTTGCTATACAAAAGCTTTTAAGAATAATTAGGTTCCATTTGTCCATTTTCGCTGTTATTTTCATTACTTTAGGGGGTGGATCAAAAAAAATCTTGCTCCAACTTATGTCAAAGAATAGTCTGCCTATGTTTTTCTCTGATTTATAGTACAAGGCCTTACATTAAGGTCTTTAATCCATTTTGAGTTTATTTTTGTGTATGGTGTTAGGGAGTGTTCTAATTTCATTCTTCTGTATAGAAAACCATAATTTGAAAGGATGCACGCACCTCAATGTCACTGTAGCACTATTTACATTAGCTAGGAAATGGAAAAAACCTAAATATCCATCAACAGAGGAATGAATAAAGAAGATGTGTTACAAATATATATGGAATTTTACTCAGCCCTTAAAAAGGAATAAAATAATGCAATCTGTGGCAACACAGATGGATCTAGAGATTATTATACAGAGTAAAGTAAGTCAGAAAGAGAAAGACAAATATTGTATAATATCTCTTAAATGTGACTTACTTGCAAAGCAAAAATAGAGTCACAGATGTAGAAAACAAACTTATGGTTACCAAGGGGAGATGGGATGAACTGGTGGATTGAGACTGATATATATACACTGCTGTATATAAAATAGACAGCTAGTGAGAATCTACTGTATAGCACAGGGAACTTTACTCAGTGCTCCGTGGTGACCTAGATGGGAAGGGAATCCAAAAAAGTTGGATATGTGTATGTATGTAACTAATTCACTTAGGTGTACAACAGAAACTAATGCAACATTATAAGGCAACTATACTCCAATAACTTGGAGAAGGAAATGGCAACCTATTCTAGTGTTCTTGCCTAGAGAATCCCGTGGACAGAGGAGCCTGGTGGGCTGCTGTCCATGGGGTTGCACAGTCAGAGATGACTGAAGTGCCTTAGCATGCAGGCATGCACTGGAGAAGGAAATGGGAACCCACTCCAGTGTTCTTGCCCGGAGAATCCCAGGGACAGAGGAGCCTGGTGGGCTGCCATCTATGGGTCGCACAGAGTCGGACATGACTGAAGCGACTTAGCAGCAGCAGCATACTCCAATAAAAAAATAAGTAAGATGGTTCCATTATATAGATTCAGGACTCTGCAAAATAAATTTCACATGAAACAATACTGACTCCATATAATAACTTGAAAATATTTGTGTTCAACATCCTAGTCAACAATAAGAGTTACAAATGGATTCTGTCCACACATTGCTTTAGGCTACTGAGATTCACCTACTGAACACAGGTTTAACAAAGCAAGCAATGTTTAAATCTTACCCTCTGGCCGGGACTTATTGAGAAGGATATGTTCTCTAGTATGGCATTCCCTCCATCTGTATACTTTGCTGTGAGGTCTTTGACAGTCATTTGGCCCCCTGAGGGCCAGATGTCATCTTTCTTCACATGTTGATTCTCAATGATCATAACTTTTGAGGGCTGACTATCCTTGGATGGTCTGAATGAATTGTTAGGTTTACCATCTTCTGTTGGCATATCAATAAACTTAAAGACTCGGCTCACAGATCGCATCTGAAATAAAAATAATATTTTATTTTTTAAGAGTTGCAGAGAATGTCAAAATTAGTTTAATGTTTCCTAAAATATAACTGTAGGATGTGATACTAGCTAGTCATCAGTTGGTTATTTGTTAGGTTTCTCAATGAAGTAACAGGAAATAATTGGATAGAACTAAAAGCTTAACCAAGAGAATTAACTAGGATTTCTATAAATGGGCTCTTTATAAACCTGTTTATTTTTGTGATCACTTAACTCTCAGTTATGCAAGCCACACATAAATAGCCAAACTTTATTCAATGGAATAGATGATGTCAAGGGGAAACTTTTTTTCTACCATTGTGTAGTACAATGTTCTACAACTGATAAGTTACTATAAAATGTTTCAAACTTCAAAATCACTATATAAAAGGCTTTCCTTATTCTTGCAGTGCATTAATAACTATCAACAATTCTATGTCAGCTGGGTGGTAAGTGGACTCCTGAGGCTCAGTAAATTTTGAATAACTTCACAGTAATCTTCAAACAAATTTGAAGTCACTGGCATATATCTGTAGTTAAATATTACATTTTTAATCTAAATTACTTAAAGATCCATGTCCACTGCTGAGCAAAATGTGACTGTGTATAAGGGCTGTATTTGAAATTCAACCATTTTAAAAATTAATTTATTTTTAACATTTTATTTTATTGACGTATAGTTGATTTACAATGTTGTGTTAGTTTCTGCTATCACAAAGTGATTCAATTACTCAAATGTATACAAATCCTTTTTCATACTCTTTTCCATTACAGTTTATTGAATACAGTTCCCTGTGCAACAATAGGACCTTGCAGTTTGTCCATTCTGTATATAATAGTTTGCATCTGCTAACCCCGATCTCCCAATCCATCCCTCCCCCTTGGCAACCATAAACCCATTCTCTGTGTCTGTGAGTCTGTTTGTTTTGTAAATAAGTTCACTTATGTCATATTGTATGTCCACATGTGATATCATATGGTGTTTGTCTTCCTCTTTCTGACGTACTTTGCTTAGTGAGATCATCTCTAGTTGCACCCATGTTGCTGCAAATGGCATTATAAAATTCAACTATTTTGCACGAGTGCTTAAATTCTTTAATGACAGCATATTTCTCTGAACAATTATAACTTACAAAATTTGGAAAGTGATTTTTAAAATAGCCTGGCATATAATAGGCATCCAATACATAATTGAAAATATTTAAAGTAAATGTACCTGTGTGCTCAGTTGTGACAAAATCTTTGTGTCCCCATGGACTGTAGCCAAGCAGGCTCCTCTGTCCATCGGATTTCCTAAGCCAGAATACTGGAGTGGGTTGCCATTTCCTTCTCTAAGGGATCTTCCTGACCCAGGGATCGAACCTGCATCTCCTGCATTGGCAGGCAGATTCTTTACCACTGAGCCACCAGGTAGCCCATTAACAGCTTACTAGACAGAAAATTTTTTGTCTTAAAAGTAATTGCTGATTCTGCCTTTACCCAGTTGAGAATTTAACCTTCTTCTTTACAATGTTAATTTATTATCATCGTAGTTATTTAGATATTAGAAATATTTCTTTCAGCAAAAAAAAAAAAAAAACTGGTGAGATGAAATGATATGGGTATTCATTTCTATTATTTTTATTTTTCATTATGAAAAGGTGAAATGGGAAGAATTCTTCATCTTTAGTATGAAATGACTCATAGATGAATCAGAGAAGTTCAGATATTTATCCTTAATTGAACATTTAAAGCTTCATCTTAGAAAATCATATAGCATTGCCTGTTTTCACATGCACTGATCAAGACTGATATTTATAAAGAGCTTTATTCTATCTAGTAATTGTATGCTTCAATTTCCCTCATCTTGAATATATCTTCAAATTATCTTCAATAATTATTCAAGATTCAAAAAGAGAATCCTTTTAAGCCAAAACCCACTAGAAATGGAAGTGAAAAATATCCAAAGCCGATGTCCATCATAAATAACTCAGGAGGAAATAAATGGCATATTATAATTATTCCTCTGACATAATATTTTAAATTCCAAATTATGGGTGATTTTCAGAGTTTATTAAATCCTGACTCAGTTTTTTTATTAAATTTGAATTGAAACACACTGTTGACATTTCTGCATGTCAGTGCTGTGAAGAATTTTATACTAGTCTTTGTTAAGTGCTTTAACACATCAAGGAAGGAACTGTATAACAAAAATCCATCCTATTTCAACACTTTCAAGCATCAAAAAACATTTAAATATTGCTATCAAAACTACTCAAAATTACATGTGTTATTATTAGAAAATGACATCAAAATGACTATTTTGACAGCACTAAAATGCCATGCACAATTTTTCTTTGTAAGCATTTGTCTGAGTACAGCAAATTACATTCTTCATTAGCAAGGGTGAACCCAGGACTTCTTTTGTTGTTGTTTTCTTGTTTTTTGAATTCCGAATTTCTAATGTCAGCTTTGGTATACAGAATGCACCTATCAAATTGAGAAAACACAATTTTCCACTCATCACCTTTCATATAATCTACTTGCTTAAAGTGACCCCGAGACAGGTTATTATAGTTATCCACAGCATGGTCAAATATCCCTGACCAAGAACAAGTTCACCTTAACAACAGGCACTCATCTACAGCCCATGAACTCACTCAAGTCAATGGGCTAAAGTATTTTCTGACAGGAAGGAAAGGTGGCCAATGCAGACACTTGCATTATGGTTAGGTTTTCAGCCACTGAAATAGTGAATAGACGATGTGGCCAGATAATATTATGAATTACTAACTCCCTGTGCCTCACAGGCTCTCCAACTCACACATTACTTCCACTGCCTGTCAAAGGAGAAGGGACACAGAACCAGTGCACAGAAAATCATTTCCGGTCTTGCAAGTTGCAGAAAACTGCCTTTGTAGTCAGAGATTGATAGTTCAAAAATTTTGAGCTACAAGAATATTGCCTGTTAAGATTCAAAAACCAAAGCCTGAAGGACAGGGTTTATCTAAAAACCAGTAGTCAAGGATGATCTTCTGATGGACAAGAATCAGCTTCTCTCCTCACCCCACAATCTGACTCACAAATGGGCTGAAGCACCAGTTCCTCTAAAAAGAAGCACTGCCTTGCAACTGAACTCTGGTTCTATCCTCGAGTAGATTTGAGTGATTTTAGAACTTTGGAGGCCTGTGCCTCAGTTCTAAGGTGGATACAGGAATGGGGCAGGGCTTAGAGAAGCTTCCAGTGCCTGTATGGCATAGGAGTATAAGAGTGAACATGCCTGCATGGCATGTTGAGACACAGATGACTTGACATAGCTTTGGATTTTACTTGTGTTTCCAGAATGATGATGAGGGGGAGCCAAATAATCCCAATGCTTTGACCCCCTCGGGGTCTTCCATTCCTCAGGGATGTGGAAGCAGCTGAGAGAGTGCAGGCTCACCAAGGGAGAGCTAACAGTCAGGACCTGAAGGAAGACCCAATGTACCTGGACTGTACACCTCTAGGTCAGAGACAGCCCTGGATCCACTGAGCACAACAAGGGACAACCTAGGGCCAGACACGCACCCCCCCCTGCCTCCCCCCCCGCCACCCCCGCCTCGGTATCTTGGTATCCTGTAAACGCTGCTCACAATTGATTATAGAGTCACTTCTAGTAAGATCTCTGAATTCGCGGAGGTTTCTTCTACTCGGTGGAAGGCATGCTCAAATAGAAAATAAATATGACTATAACACAAGTAGTCGTATATCTTCTACACTTGATTTAACAACCAAAGATTCCTATCTGTAGTCAGGGATGGATCCAGGTGTGGTGGAAAGAGACTTAAGTAATGTGGGAGATTCTTCTTAAGAGAAGGTCTTAAGAAGACATCAATACTATATCAATACAATGAAATATTATTCAGCCATAAAAAGGAGGAAACATGAAATATTGTCATTTGCAACATTGATGAACACAGAGATTATGATACTAAGTGAAATCAGACAGAGAAAGATAAATATTATATGATATCATTTGTATGTGAATTCTAAAAAAAATAATACTAATGAATCCATTTACAAAACAGAAACAGACTCACAGATACAGAAAACAAACTTATGGTTACTAAAGTGGGGGATAAATTAGGAGCATGGGATTAACAGACACACACTACTATAAATAAAAAGAATAAGCAATAAGGATTTACTGTATAACACAGGTAACAATATTTAAAAAAGAGAAGAAAGAAAAAGAAATAAAATTCTATATAGAAAATTAAGTACAGGATCTTCAAAAGGTTCCATGCAAGTGGCAGAATGTGAGCTTATATCTAAGGGGCTTCAGTTAAACCCACTGTGCCTATTACAGTAAACTTACTCAAGCACTGTTTATATATCTTCCCCACCAAGTGTTTAGCATCATGCAGTCCCTTAATAAATCTCTGTTCATAATGAATTAACCCATTGTTCCACCTCACATGCAGAAAGCGGTTTCTGAGCAGGGAGAATGGCAGTGCTGTAACTTAGTAGGAAATCCAGGCTGCAGTTGTAGCCTCAGCTCTCACCCTAAAAATATACATTGCTATTTGGATCAGAAGGACGTTGTAACATATCAAATTATTTTTAGTCTCATCTACTTGTTTTCATTAATCTTTTTAACCTAACTGAATCCTATCTCTAATTTGGGATGTCTAAATATTTTAAGGTGATTTATAAAAACTGCTGTGCCATTGTCCAGCTATGTAGCTGGAACTGGATGGAAATTCAGATTTGACCATTTTCTAAGTTCTGTAGATGGAGTTGGGCAAACTCTTTAACCTGAAGCTGCTGCTTCTGTGCATAGAAAAGTGTTTCCTACAGAGGAATGAGGGGGTATCGCTGTTTAGCTCACAAACAGCAAAGTCTCGATGTAGCCATTACCAGCTTAGGTAGGAACACATGTCTTAGATTTTAAGAAGTAAATGATGAAGCCAAAATGAGACTCAGTCACTGAAACATCAAATCATCAATCAAATCATCAAGTTTTCTGGAAAACTTCATATAATTTGCATAGGCTTTCCACAAAATTAGAGCTTAGTCAAAATGAAGTGGGGCTTTGCTTGAGAAGCATCTCATTTAAAATTTTGGCATGATTATTTATATCATGTATTATACTCAAAAATTCCCCTGAGCCCATCTTTAAAAATCAATTTCATTATCTTTATGATAATGTCTGAATTACTTATCTAAGCATCAGGAGAACAAAGTCTTTTGGAGAAAGACTGCTCCATAGCCTCATCTCAACTTTACTTTGTAACAGATATACTTAGTGAAAGAGAAAATGATTCCTGATTTTCCTTTTCACCTTTTGTTAACAAAGAGGCAAGAAAAGGCTTAAAGACCTCTTTTAGGGCAAGTCAGGAAACCAAACTCTTTTCCCTGCACAAAATATTTGTTCTATTTCCTTTCATCCTTTCAGTTGTTTGGAAACCAGGCCATCAAATTTGTTCATTAACACCTAAACTACATGTAATACCCACAAAGTCACAACAATAGAAAATATATTGCACAAGTCTGAGATCTGGCTGGCAATGTTGTAAAGAGTGTTCATAACTGGTGGTTACAGGAAGATTACAATAAATAAATGTGAAGACAATCATCTATTAATAGAAAACTGACACCATGTGAAAACAGCATACATTTTGCAAGAGAAATTTTCAAAACGTGAAGTACATAAAAGGGAGGATTAAAGTGTTTTAAATCTTTGATTCTTCCTGGTAGGCCCAAACTAGATGCTTTTCACCAAGCAACTGACAAGTGTCAACTGACAGTGACCTGAGACCCAAGGCCATGTTAGAGTGATTAGCATAATCTTTAGGCGATGGATATAGACTTAAGAGATAATGGTTATCATGGAAATAGACTCTCTACCCAAAACATATTTTTGAAACTCTGATCTATCTTTCTGCACCAATTACTTATGCTCCTAGAGCCCTTAACAAGTCAATCAGGACTGTACTGCTATAAATTATTAACAGCATAAGTGAGTTACTTACAGTATACTATAGATTCTAACCCTTTAGAAATTATTATAGCTTGCTACCTAATCTGTGACGAATTATATGGCAAGTCAATTTGACTTTTTCTGACTGCAGGATGTGCAAACACACACACATACACACACACACACAATTAATGTCAAAAAGGCATATCTTAAATAAACACAGAGGTATCAAATATATTGGTGCCTATTTTCAATAATTAAGAGCTTCAATAATTATGGTACCAAGTACCAATAGGCAAAGGAGGACTCTGATTTATCTATCTAAAAAGGTCTGATACATCACTTATTACATCTACTACTCAAACTTGAATTTAGATGCTTCTGGAGTTACTATTTTCTAAAAGCATATGATAGGCTATCAACAAGTGCTTGGTGAATACAACTGAGCCTATGAGGTGTCCATTAAACATATTTCAAAGGAAATCTCAAGAAGAGGAGATTTACTAGACAAAAAAAATTAAAACAGATCAAAATATTTTCCCAAGGTTTTGACTATTTTAATAAGATTTTTTCTAAGCATCTTAACTTTGAGACAGCACAACTTCCCCAAGTTCTCTATCATTAAGCACCATTCTTTACACATCTTTCAGGTTTATATCTATCACTGGTCGATATACAGGATAAAAATAATTTGCTGATAGTCCATCAGTTCCAAAGTAAATTCTATCCCATAGACCAGAGGTGAGCAAAACTATGGCCCAATGGCCAAATCACACCATATCCATTTGTTTACATTCACTTTGCCCTACAAAAGTTTAGGTTTCCCAGGTGGTTCCGTGGTAAAAAACCCACCTGCCAGTGCTGGAGCTACAGGAGATGCAGGTTCAAACCCTGGGTTGGGAAGATCCCCTGGAGAAGGAAATGGCAATCCACCCCAGTATTCTTGCTTGGGAAATCCCATGGACAGAGGAGCCTGGTGGGCTCACAGAGAGCCCACGTCCGTGGCATCACAAAGAGTTGAACAGGACTGAGTGTGTGCACGTGTGCACACACACACACACAATCTTAGTTGAATAACTGCATAGAGACCACATAGCTCACAATGTTGAAAAAGGTACTACCTAACCTTTTACAGGAAAAATTTGCTGGCTCCCTGCCATGACTCACAGAAAACTGGGGTGAAAATGAACCTTCGAGACCCTCAAATCCAGTGAATCACAAGTCTATATATACCAGAATAACCTGGAGCACTTTTTAAAAGATAGACATCATGCCTGGTCACTTTGCCCTCAACCAAGAGAACTGCTTTAATTAGTCTCAGAGGACCCTGAGTAATCTCTCTTTTTATAAAGGTTCCACATGTGCTGTCAGGTTGGGAACCTCTGATCTAATCCATTCCTTCTTGGTACAAATGAAAAATTTTAAATCCAGGAAGTTTAAGTGATAAGCACACAGCTCCACAAATTTCACAAACTTTCCTACACTCTCACAATCCCATCAGGTTCTCATAAGCCTCTCCTACCAATTCAAGACTCAACAACATCTTAATGGAGCTTTCTTTGTCTTTGTTGGTTCCAGTAACACACTGGTTAAGAGTTCTTTGATCAGCTCTGACAACTGCAGTGGTGAGTGACCTAATCACTGGACCTGAGCCTTCAGGGCAGTGGCAGACCCCTGGGACTCCCAAGAGCACCCGGAACAGTGCCTGCATATGTGCCAATGAGGATATCTTGAGATATCTCAGAGATTCAGAAGAGAATGTCACAACTAACAGAACCTTAAAAAATTTCCAACCAAACCATTTCATTTACAAAGGAGGAAAAAGCCCTCATGCAGGTTATGACTTATTTGCCTAAGGCTGCACAACTTCTTGGTGGTGGCTAGAGCAGAACACGGCATAGAAAGCCACTTTATAGGATGGGAATAGAAAGGCTGGGTGAAACGAAGTCTTGGAACAGACATCATAAGTGGAAAATACACCCCCAAAGACTCATGAGAACAGAAAAACAAAGAAAGGTATTATCAAGAAGCCATTAAAAGGAGGTTAAAAAAATATAAGAAATGAAGCCTCCCCTCAGATTCTCAGGGCAGAAACTATTTTCAATCCAAAAGAATTGGGCATCAGGAGAACTGAGAATTGAAGAAAAGCCAGGTTCCCCACTTCTCGCATCAGGTTTCTCATTGGTCACTGTACAATCAGTCACTTGATCTTTACTGGAACCCAAAATAAACACAGGCAATAAAAGGACAAAGGAGAAACAGAGGGAGTTTCTATTGACAGAAAACTCTTCTCAGATTACATCAACCTTGTAAGAACTTTCTGGAAACTCATTAACTGGAATCTAAATGTGAACCCTGCAGAGGTGCAGTCTTCCTTACTCATCCTGGAGGCTTCCACCCTCTTGTGTTACTAAGAACACACTATGCAACAGGGATGGTTTATTGGCTGCTACGACTGGAGAATTAAGAAAGTGGGTACTAGTCATATGCTCAGATATTTTAGTTTTGCTCACCAGGACGCAGACAGTCCTGAAAATAGATGAACTGTCAATTGCCTCATTCGAACAATGATACTCTTAGCGTGAGCAATTCACCAGTCACCAGATGGCTTGATACAACTAAGTCTGAAACATTACCTTTGGGTCCTTTCTAGCTCTCATTTATTTAATTTTCACTCATTCATGGAGGCAAAAATCTAGGTATACACTGACTATTTAAGACAGTGAAGTGAAAGTATCTCAGTCGTGTCTGATTCCTTGCGACCCCAGGGACTATACAGTCCATGGAATTCTCCAGGTCGGAATACTGGAGTGGGTAGCCATTCTCCAGGGGACCTTCCCAACCCAGGGACTGAACCCAGGTCTCCCACAATGCAGGCAGATTCTTAACCAGTTAAGCCACCAAGGAAGCCCAATTAAGATATATGAAGTTTAAATAGTTAACAATAGGAGACAGAGAAGCTTTATGTTGTTAAAAATGGCAGGCATCTTATGAATTCATACACAATAAGTACACAACTTTGTTAATTAATAACACAAAATGTTTTAAGATTGAATTTACTTTAATTAATATAGTACTTGAGGAATGGAGCTAAAAAGAATTAATACTTCTCTTTTCATCCCATCTACAGAATAGTATAAGCTTTGCAACTGAAATGAACAGAGAGACATACACATGTGCTGTGCTATGCTTAGTTGTTCAGTCGTGTCCAACTCTCTGTGACCCCATGGTCTGTAGTGTCCTAGGCTCCTCTGTCCATGGGGATTCTCCAGGCAAGAATACTGGAATGGGTTGCCATGCCTTCCTCCAGGGGATCTTCCCAACCCAGGGATCGAACCCAGGTCTCCCTCAGTGCAGGTGGATTCTTTACCATCTGAGCCACCAGGGAAACTCATGAATACTGGAGTGGGTGGCCTATCCCTTCTCCAGGGGCTCTCCCCAACCCAGGAATCAAACCAGGGTCTCCTGCATTGCAGGAGGATTCTTTATCAGCTGACGTACCAGGGAAGCCAGATATACACATAAATTATGTTAAAATTAAGAGAGAATTAGAAGTAATAGTTTTTAAAACACTGTGGTATCAATTGAAATAACTGGAAATCCCCTAACATGGGAGTTTAAATGGGAATTAAGTTGGACTCTGATAATTTTACTATTTTTAAAATCTCTGGAATTACTCATGACCTATTATACTACACTGTTCATAAGGTGACAGATGAATTTTTTCCCAAACTCCTATATAAAGCTAGACAAACTAGTAGGCAGAATAGAAGTTTTGTTCACTTTTAATGGTCTCTTGATACCACAAGCATATTTCTAGGAGATTCCAAATAAGAATTTAAGAACTAAAATGTCAAGTCTACTGGAAGACAGTTTATCACTGTGTTTTATAAATACATGGAGGTGTCAAGTTAGTAGTTGAATATATATATATAGAGAAAGAGCAGAGGAGTGGTCTTAACTGGAGATATGAATGTGTGATTCACTGAGAGATGATTTCAGAAGCACGGAGTTAGATTATAACAGCCAAAGAAAGTGTAGATAGAAGAGGGCTAGCATACAGCTAGGAGAAGGCAATGGCACCCTACTCCAGTACTCTTGCCTGCAAAATCCCATGGGTGGAGGAGCCTGGTAGGCTGCAGTCCATGGGGTCGCTAAGAGACAGACACGACTGAGCGACTTCACTTTCACTTTTCACTTTCCTGCATTGGAGAAGGAAATGGCAACCCACTCCAGTGTTCTTGCCTGGAGAATCCCAGGGACAGGGGAGCCTGGTGGGCTGCCGTCTATGGGGTCACACAGAGTCAGACACGACTGAAGCAACTTAGCAGCAGCAGCATACAGCTGGTGTTTAGCAATCTGAAAGAAGATAAGGGGTCAGCAAAGAGAACTAAGCAGGAACCAGTGAGGCAGCAGGAAAACCAGGTGTGAATAACATTACCCTAGTGAAAGAAGAAAGGATAACAAGAAGGATGTGTCCATGGCATGAGTACTACTGAGAGACTGAGAGATATAAAGATGCTGGCTCTGGAAAGATATAGGTTATGAGTCTGAGGGATGATGGAAATAAAATGAAGTAGGGTATGGAAAGAATTTCCATATTTCAAATCCTAAAAGATGTGCTGTTAAAGTGCTTCACTCAAGTTGCCTGCAAATTTGGAAAACTCAGCAGTGGCCACAGAACTGGAAACGGTCACTTTTCATTCCAATCCCAAAGAAAAGCAATGCCAAAGAACATTCAAACTACCACACAATTGCACTCATTTCACATGCTAGCAAAGTAATGCTCAAAATTCTCCAAGCCATGCTTCAACAGTATGTGAACCATGAACTTTCAGATGTTCAAGCTGGATTTAGAAAAGGCAGAGGAACCAGAGATTAAATTCAATATCCATTGGATCATCAAAAAAGCAAGAGAGTTTCAGAAAAACATCTACTTCTGTTTCATTGATTACACCAAATGGTGTGGATTTTGATGGTGTTGATGGTGGGGATCACAACAAACTGTGGAAAATTCTTCATGAGATGGGAATACCAGACCTCCTTACCTGTCTCCTGAGAAATCTGTATGCTGGTCAAGAGCCAACAGTTAGAACCAGACTTGGAACAACAGACTGGTTCCAAATTGGTAAAGGAGTATGTCAAGGCTGTATATTGTCACCCTGCTTAATTAACTTATATGCAGAGTACATCATGCCAAATGCTGGGCTGGATGAAGCACAAGCTGGAATCAAGACTGTCAGGAGAAATATCAACAACCTCAGATATGCAGATGATACCACCCTTATGGCAGAAAGTGAAGAAGAACTAAAGAGCCTCTTGATGAAAGTGAAAGAGGAGAGTGAAAAAGTTGACTTAAAGCTCAACATTCAGAAAATGAAGATCATGGTGTCCAGTTCATCACTTCATGGCATAATAGATGGGAAAACAGTACGAGACTTTATTTTCTTGAGCTCCAAAATCACTACAGATGGTGACTGCAGCCGTGAAATTAAAAGACACTTGCTCCTTGGAAGAAAAGCTATGACCAACCTAGATAGCATATTAAAAAGCAGAGACATTACTTTGTCAGCAAAGGTCCACCTAGTCAAAGCTATGGTTTTTCCAGTAGTCATGCATGGATGTGAGAGTCGGACTATAAAGAAAGCTGAGTGCCAAAGGATTGATGCTTTTAAACTGTTGTGTTGGAGAAGACTCTTGAGAGTCTCTTTGACTGCAAGGAGATCCAACCAGTCCATCCTAAAGGAGATCAGTCCTGAATGTTCATTGGAAAGACTGATGCTGAAGCTGAAACTCCAATACTTTGGGCACCTGATGCAAAGAACTGACTCATTGGAAAAAACCCTGATGCTGGGAAAGATTGAAGGCAGGAGGAGAAGGGAACAACAGAGGATGAGATGGTTGGATGGCATCACCACCTCGATGGACATGAGTTTAAGCAAGTTCCGAGAGCTGGTGATGGACAGGGAGGCCTGGTGTGCAGCAGTCCATGGGGTCACGAAGAGTCGGAAACAACTCAGTGACTGAACTGACTGACTGATGGAAAGGACTGGGAGGATGACATGGAGTAAAACACTGTTTCAAGAATTTCTTCTGAAAATAGGTCAAAGAAAAGGGGTGTTAGATCAAGGGATGGTATTTTTATGCTAGGGAGAAAGGTACCACAAAGAGGAGTTAATTGCATATACTGGCCTTTACACAGGAGCAAAGACACAGAGGGAACTGGAGCATATGAGCAGTCGTGCAGAATGGTGTTACAACTAGTGGAAAGAAAGGAAGAAATTCTTCCTGGCTCCACCTTTTTTTTTCTATGACATATATAGCAAGATCATTGACTGAAAATGCAAGGCGTAGAATTATTAGAGCACCTGAGAAGAGACAAGAAGGTGATAAAGTGCTATCTTAGGGAATAAAACAGAGAGAACTTATCAGGAAAATGTATTAAAAGGTTTGTTGACCAGTTTTGAGTGCCAACCTCTGAGATGTGTAGTTAGTCATAAATACAAAGCTACCTGAGGCTGTGATGAGGAAGTGTTATCATCCAAATATTATTAATACCTTCACTGGCTGAAAGCTAAGGAAGTCTGGGCACCCGAGTTAATGAATGGATGAGCAGTAAAAGGAAAGTTATATTCTTGTAACTTCATATTTCTATTGATATTTGATGTTCATGCTTAAACCCAGCCAGATGGGTAAATGAAATATTCTTTCCCAGTCTAAAGATATTTTTTTCCTGGCTATCTGTGTACTAAAAAACGGCAAGTGTCAAACAAAACACCCTATTTATTGAATTTAAACTCAGCTGGAGGGATGTCCCTGGGTCCAGTGGTTAAGACTCCATGGTTCCAATGGAGGGGGTGCAGGTTCAATCCCTGGTCATGGAACTAAGATCCTACATGCCGCAAGATGTGGCCAAAAAAAAAAAAAAAAAACCTACCTGAGGTCTAAATTCATTTCAGAACTCAATAAAATAAAATGAGTTTTTATTTCAGAGGTTACAAGGACCTTTAGTGTTAACATATATGTAAACATGAAATTTGAGGTTATAGCTCTCTCTCCTCCAACTTTCAACATATGCTAGGTAAAAACTAACAAATCACTGGACAGCTGTAGCAGTTGCAGGGGTGGAAGCAGCAAGATGGAGTTAATAACTAGATAAATGCCAGCAAAGACTCAGGCAAGACCACTTGTGCTATTTGGCAGCGAAATGCAAACTAACATGATCACTTTGATATTCAAACAAAAGAATATAACTTTTAAAAATATGATGAACTCCAAATATTGATACTTTTCACAGACCGTATTATAACATAATATTTTATTGCAAAGATCCTCTTATGCCAGGAGATGAAAGAAACAAAGTCAAAGCGCAGGTCACAAAGTCTAGGATGACCATGTGAAAAACTAGCTAAATAAAAAAGCTTGAAAGAAACTTTAATGGAGATTAGACATGCAAAAAAGACAGGCACCAAACAAAGAGAGGCTGTAGAGGCTGTTATATAAACCAAGGAAATTAATACAATAAAGAGAAAAGAATTGTGCATGTACAAGGCGAACAAATGCTTCCAGATAAAGAAAAAGAAGTACATGAGGATTTTAACTGTAATGTCAAAGTTGAGGAAAGTTCGAACAAAGAATTAAATAGCCAGTACAATATTTACTTAGTATTCTCCTGCTATTTTCCAACAGAAACATTTTAAAGTACATTTACAAGACACAACCACAAACGTATACAAGCTAAGAGAGGAGATAAATAGAGTCACTAAAAGAGCTGGTCAAACTAAAATGAAACTCTGCTATAAATCATATTAAGGTTAAATAATCTTTCAATGAATTATTAAAATGCTTTTGTTAAATAAAATATTGTCACAAGGGCAAGAAGAGGGCAGGAAAAAAATTGGTTTTTCCCTAGATGTATATTTTATAATGATATTTATTCTGACAGGAATTGATTATACACATTTCAACAACTGAATGAATATGTGCATTTTGAGAACATGTCAACTGTCTCAGAGAAAAAGAAAAAGACCATAAACCAAAAGGTCAGGAAAGAACCTAAACCAAAAGGGTAATAAATGATGGGGAGGCTGTGGAGAAAAGTGAACCCTCCTACACCTTCCTATTAGTGGGAATGTAAATTTGTGCACCCACTATGGAAAACAGTATGGAGCTTTCTTAAAACAAATTAAAAATAGAGCTACCATCTGATGTAGCAATCCTGCTCCTGGGCATATGTCTGAAAAAGATAAAAACTAATTTAAAAAGATATATGTACCCTAATGTTCACAGTAGCACTATTTACCATAACTAAGACATGGAGGCAACCTAAGTGTTCATGGACAGACGAATGGATAAAGATGTGATTCATACATATAGTAAAATACTACTCAGCCATAAAAAAGAATGAAATATGCAGTTTCCAGCAACATGGATGGACCTAGAGAATAACATACTAAGTAAGTCAGTAGAGAAATACAAATGCTATATAACACATATATATTCTATATGTGGAATCTAAAAAGCAATACAACTGAATCTATACAAAACAGAAATGACTCATAGATACAGAAAACAGTTACAGTTACCAAAAAGGAAGGAATGGGGGAGAAATAAAGGAGTTTGGGATTAGCAGATACAAACAACTATATATAAAACAGATGAGCAACAAAGTATCCACAGGGAACTATGTTCAATATCTTATAATAATTAAGAATTGAAAATAATCTGAAAAAATACATACCATTGAATCACTTTGGTATACATCTGAAACTAACACAATATTGTAAATCAACTATACTTCAATTTTTTAAAAAGTCTGACATTATCAAGTGTTGTATATAATACCTATGGACCTCTGAGAATTCTTACACTCTCTCTTTTTTAAAAATACTTATTTATTTGGCTGTACAGGGTCTTGGTTGCAGCATGTGGGATCCAGTTCTCTGATCAGGGATCAAATCCAGGCCCCCCCTGCACTGGGGGCGTGGAATCTTGGCCACTGTACCAGCAAAGGGAAGTGAAGTGAAGTCACTCAGTCGTGTCCGACTCTTTGCAACCCCATGGACTGTAGCCTACCAGGATCCTCCCTGCATGGGATTTTCCAGACAAGAATACTGGAGTGGGTTGCCATTTCCTTCTCCAGGGGATCTTCCCAACCCAGGGATTGAACCCAGGTCTCCCACACTGTAGGCAAACACTTTACCATCTGAGCTACCAGGAAACCACCAAAGGGAAGTCCCCTCTTATACTCTTGTTGATGGGAGTATAATCTGGTACAATGGATCTTAGAACAATTTGGCACCATCCAGAGACTTCACTTTCACTTTTCACTTTCCTGCATTGGAGAAGGAAATGGCAACCCATTCCAGTGTTCTTGCCTAGAGAATCCCAGGGACGGGGGAGCTTGGTGGGCTGCCGTCTATGGCATCGCACAGAGTTGGACACAACTGAAGCGACTTAGCAGCAGCAGCAAAGTTGAACATGGGTGAATTCTATGACCCACCAATACCACTCTTGGGTGTCTATCCTAGAAAAATCCTAGGCAAGGAACTGCAAGAATGTTCATAGTAGCACTAGATCTTGACTGTGGCTATTTATATGGAAGAAAGAAGAGATATGGGTTTAATAAGAGATACAAACAGTGAACTTCAACTCATCTGCAGTTTTTTATTTCTTAAGCTGGGGTTGGGTATATAGTCATCCCTTATGCTATTATCTATACTTTTTGGTTTGTCTGAATTTTTTTCATAAAAGTTAAAAAAAATACTTACCAAGCTATCCACATCTATGCTAGAGTTTACAGCCCACTGCAATGTACCCATGATATTCATGGCTAAAGTTAGAATAATCCCAACTCTTCCTTCTCCTTCACCTACAGGTGGAAAAAATATATAAACATACTTTAGGCTACTTCTCTTTTCTGTGAACCGCTTTATGTATACTTAGAAGACAGATTATGTTAAACTTACATTTAGATTCTGTGCCAATTTAAACCATTTTTCATCTCAGTTCCCCAAAGCATGCATCACTAGTGATAATATGCCCTGTTAGTATTCAACCAATGTTTTAAATCAAAGAGTGACTGCATATTAGTAAAGAGTTGCCCTTTTTTTTAATGCTTCAGATATTGAAGGCGATGTTGGTGTTGGGTAATATTATTTTTAATCTCTTCTACTATTACTCTGTAAGTAATAATATCTTCAAAGACTACAATGGAAAGACTTTCTGTGTCTGAATAATCTCCTCTACAAAGAAGTCAAAAGCAGGAGAGAGGTGTGTGAGCAGCATCCAAAAGATGTTTAGATGTGCTTCATGTCTTCGTAAGGAGGACTTATCTCTGTCAATAAGATGCTGTTGGGAAGAAAGAACTAAGAGTTTCATGGAGAAGTCAGAACTCATGGGTCTGCCATTTGGAAAAAGAGAAGACTGCCTTTTGAATTAAAAAATTGATTAGTTCAGATAGGAAGAACAATACTCAAATGCTTAATTAGAGTAGTTAGTTTTTAAGGGCTAGAAGGGACCCCTAATTAAAATTTACAAATACTCTGTATTCATGGCCCTAAAGTTTTTCTAATAAGAATGTCCTTAAATTGTTATAAATTTATGTTATCAAGTCCTAATTGATAATCAATCCCTGCAGCTGTAATGCATGATAAAACAATTTTAGGGCTCGAAAATTGGGAGAAATAAGTCATCCTATTATTATGAATTGAAATTTTTGTTTACATAATTATTCTAATAGAAGATAAACCACAGACAGCAGGTATGTGGTTTTAGTACTAAATCACTTATTTTAAACAGGTAAAATTTATCCAGGGCCCAATACATTACTCATTCTGAATATTAAGATGAGAGTAAGATAAAATTTTAAAAATAATAACAATAATAAGTAACATAAAATTTTTGGGTACCTACTATGGACTAGGCACTACAGTAAGTGCTTTGCACAAATTATTACATTTAATACTCACCACAAACTTATGAAACAGGCACTATAATGTTTATTTACACATGAGGAAAATGAGGGCTTTAGAGTAGTTGACTAAAGTGTACAAGTCACCACAGCTGAAGACCAGCAGAGGCAGGGTTGATACTAGCTGTGTGGCTAACATTCACTCCGGCTGGGCATCTGATTTCATGGATAGGTCCTGGGCGATACTGGTTCTTGAACGCTCTATCATGCCTAATAAGCCAGGACTCAATCGGATCCTTAATCATTACATTAGAGCACATGATATATTGGTGTGATTTCGCTGTTAACAAATCCTTGTTCATTCAGCCCTCTTGGATCCTGTTTCAAATAACTTAATTAAAAAATTATTTAATTCTGAACCACAAAAGAAACTTTATTTTGTTTTAAGGTTGCCCCAAACTATTGTACTGCTAAGGATTTACTTAAGGATTTGCCTGCCCCCTTGAATCCTTTTGCAGAGTCATTTCCCAAAGCCTTGGGCTGAGGGAACGATGAAGGTGAGGAATCCACTACTCTCTCAGCACCTGCGGGACTGCAGGTGGACCAATATAAGCCTGTTCCCTGTTCTTGTCAACACTTGGTAACTGGACAGAGGAACTCAGCTGTTTACTCAAGGGCCCTGACTGGAAAGGCCATACCAGGTCCCTGTTGCACAGCCCTGGCACATTAGCCAAACCAGTCTTTAGAGAAAGAGAAATGAATGAAGTGGCCACAGAAAGGAATGGGCATGGCTGGCATCTGGCCTCCAGAGATGGGAAGCTCTGAGTATGACTCTCCATGACTGTTCCATTTCCCGTGGAGATGCAGTGTGCCTTCTGCCCACAAGGCCCTCCTGGAACTCTCCAACATTTGCTTCATTTTGTTTGAACAGAATTCTGTTCTGTTTGGCAGTCCCTCGGAATCTTCATCCACTGTAACATATATATCTCAACACTTCTTAAAGCTCAGTAATTCAACTTTTTTCATTAGAAGAGCTCACTTGTCTATATAGGTCTTCATTTTACTTGTGATGAAATATATCTATCTAAGTTTTTCAACTGCATACAGCTCTAATTCAAAGAAATCATTCATTCAACAATAAACAAATTTTTGATTAATAAACTAAAAAAATCTATTTAATGATACCTAAAAATGTTAACATACATGAATGCAGCATTTTACTGGCTGACAAAGCTTTAAATTAAATGCTTAGCTAAACAGTTGAGTTCATAGTACCTGTTGTTAAAATGGAAATGAAGGTAACAGCAATGAAGAAGATGACAAAAATCATTTCTATTCTCATTTGGAACCAGCGCAGTGTTGACAGATACAAGAACCAGTTGGCAGTATGTAAATTCAGAGCTTTGTGGAATAAAGTTTCAAAGTAAGGCTGCCGTCCAAAGGCACGAAGTGTCCATAGTCCTTTTAAACTTGTAACAAGATGAGTGAAAATTGGACTCCTGCCTGTGAAATATTTCCATAGAGAACAATGTAAGTCATGTAAATACATAATGCAAATTATTACTTTCGAAACATTAACTTAATGAGTAATCAAACAAGTAATCAAACAATGGACATCATTGGAAAGGCTTTTCATTGTGACTCAAACTTTGAATAGATGCAATCTGTTATTTTAATGAGTTACCTTCCTTTTTAACTTGGTTACCGTGGATGGAAACTTATTATAAAATCGTTGCCATTATTAATTCATATTCCTTGGCTACCACTGGGTATTGTTTATCTGACTAATCCTAAATTAATCACTGCTGAAAATGTTTTTCTTTTGAGACAATTCATTCAATGCCTCAATTAAGAAAGTCTGTGTGACTTAATTTAGCAAATAACCTTCAATGTAGAAGCACACTGGAAATATATCCCCTGAAAATGCACCTAAGCAAAGGCTGTTATTGAACAATGAGCTTTCCAAAGAGCTCAAGCAGTGTTTGGGTGTGCACCAAAAGGCAGATCCCTGGAGAGAAAGCAAAGGTGTCTGGAAAGAACTTTGTCCAGTCTCATTTAGGAACACAGACAAACCTTTAGAAATAGTGGCACTACGGTTTCAATTTTTAATTTATAGAATTAAGAACAGATATCATATACATCCAGCCTCCTAAGACTCCATATACTCGTTTTAAATTCAAAATAAAGTCACATAGTCATTAATTCATAAAAATAATCTACATGTGTTTTATAATTTACTGTTTCCTTTTATATACTTAGATTTTTTTGCAGAGTTTGTGGTTTAACACTACATTTTAAATCTGAAAGAAGGCAATGGTCAAATTCTCAAAAATAATATTTAATAACAGTTTTGTTAATAAATTTGCTATTTGTTAATTACTTGTTATAATAAAAATTATTTATTAACAAAATATAAGAACCAGGAGAGGTATATATGATGAGAATGTACAGAAATGGCCCTGAATCAAAGTTGAAATATACATTTTTAAAACTCATTGTCATATCATGCAAGTTTAAAAACAGGAAAAACGTTTTGAAAACTAGATGCATTGCAGATAAATATCCACAGGTAGCTCTTGTGGGCATGTCACTAGCTGTACCATACCTTCAGATTCCAGCTGCTTGAGTTGTTGGGAGGTGTGGAGGAAGTAGGCTCTCAAGAGAATAAAAGCCGCTATCACTGGCACTGTAGCCAGGAAGATGTAGGGCTGTAAAACTGAGACGACCACCACAGCTCCGATCACAATTAATAACAACTGTAGGATCAAAGACAACACTGGGATAAGTAAATATTTCCATGTTGCAAAGGGACAAGGTATGTTACCAATGTTTCCTAAACAAGGTTTTCACGCTCTGTTCCATTTTAAAGACAGGGAAGGTATCTTTCTACTGGGAAAGTGGTCACATTAAAGCACATTTTTCATAAGTTCTATCAAAATTCCAAAAATTGCTTAGGTTGCTCATAATAATATTTTAGAAAACATGGTATTCTTGTATCTTAGTATATTTTCACTTCCTATACCCTTTAAAGTGTTGTATGACAAATTTTAAATGAATGTAATTTTTTCTTGCCTGGGCTTCTTTTAAAATAAACTTTTTATTTTAAAATAATTTTAGTATGAATGGTCATCTAGGTAAGCTACTTGATTTCTCTGAATCCAGATGATTAACATTTAAGATTGAAAAAAATTATACTTGAATTTTACTCCACTTACTGTTTTTGTTCTTGGCCCTTAAAACAACTGAAGATGACCCTGATGCTCAAAAACAAAAGGAAGATTTTGGGGGTAGGGCTGATTTAATTTGAAATCAGATCATTTTTTCTCTTGTGTATTATCAAATTAATTTTGTGTTTAAGTCAAGCCCATTCATTAGAGATAGTTCTTCACATTATCCACCCCAAAAGTGAAGCCATGTGGGCAGTCTCAGAAACAAGTTGATTACACTGGTGTTCTTCAGATCAAGTTAAAGGCTTAAATTCTATATTTCCAAGTGACACTAAATCCATATGTATAAAAAAGTAAAAAAAAAATCTGCCAGCATTTGCTCCCTAATAACCCATGTGAATAAAGTATAAAGTAACTGTCACTATAAGTGTTGAAAAATAAACCTATCATAACATCTATCTGACAATCAGCAATCCAGTTCTCTACCAGCTCCCATGGGTGACACATACACTTTCCAGCTGATGCAGAAATACAGAACATTTTGGCAGATGGAAACATGAATGAGGGTGTAACATCTGCATAAATCTTCTTTGAATGGGTTGCTATTTTCATCTAAAGCCTCAGATGATCATATCTCAATGATAGGTTTAATAGAGAAAATGCCTCTAATGTGTCCATCATCAAATTCTACAGTACCAGCCCTTCACTCATTTTTGTTCAACAAATACTCCGAAAAATCTTTGCTGTGCCAGACCCTGGACCAACTGCATATGACGACAATAATTTAAGGAAAGTAAAAGTGAAAATCACTCAGTCATGTCTGACTCTTTGCAACCCCATGGACTATACAGTCCATGGAATTCTCCAGGCCAGAATACAGGAGTGGGTAGCCAGCCCAGGGATCGAAGCATGGTCTCCTGCATTGCAGGCGGATTATTTACCAACTGAGCTATCAGGAAAGCCAACTTAAGGAAAGTCCTCTCTTCTGCTCTTGCCCTACAAGAGCCACCAGTACAATGAGAAAGCCTCAATCACCCTAGTTATTACACGACAAGACTTCATCAATGCAAAGGATTCAGTTTTTTAACTGAGGATATGCGTTTCTCAGAAAGAGAGTCTTACGGAAAAAAAAAACAGAAAAATTAACTTCCAAGCATTATTTACTAGGAACTACATTTTAAGTTAAATGGGCCACTGTATTAAACACCAGTATGTCTGAAAGATAAATACTGTTGCATTTGCAGCACAGAAACATTCAGCTGTTTCACTAGGATCAGGCTTTGTTCATCTGTTTACTGTTGACAATTGTAAAGAGCACTATGTTCGTTTGCTGCTATTTTTACCGTTAATTCAAATCAGGAGCTTTTGTGTTATAACAATGGGTGGGGAAAGTGATCATTGTTTTTTAAATTATTGCTGATATGGTTGATATTCTTAGGAATGAATTGTAACTGTGTTACAATACAACAGGAAGAATTGTGTAGCCGACCCAACCAATACAACAGAAGGTTTGAGAATAATGGAGAAGGTGGGAACAACTGGAAGTGATGAAATAGTCACAAGGTAGACTTCCAGTGATTATAATCATTTGTAATATAGCCCTAACTGAGAAGTGAAAAACTAAGTCTAAGCTTTGAGGAAAACAACTCAATCTGCTCTGTAAGGAGTCATCCTTAGGCACTGAGGTCAGAAGGTAATAATTTAGCACTTATGCAAAACTAAAGGCACTAGTTTAATATGCCTTGGTATTCTAACTACACAAAGAAACTTCAAATTCTGTCCTAGCTTGTAATTCGTAGTGAATAAGAAACAAGTCATACCAGACCAGGGGTATTAAAGAGAGGACAGCAAAATAAATAAATAGATTTAAATACAAGATGGAAATATGAGCACAGATCTTAATTCCCATTCAAGCTTATCAAAGTCCTAAAATTCTAGGGGAAAAAATATCAACAGACTATAAAACCTGCAAGGCACCATTTTCATCCACCAAAAACGGCTTCAAAGTATTCCTGACACAGAAGGGCACATGCTGTTGCCTGCGTAACTGGAGCAGATGATAAGAATGAAGGATCACTTCAAAACCATTTAGAAGGTGCATTAAGTAACTGACTGATTGATAAATATCTATTTAAAACCAGGCAATGAACACCAGATCTGCAATTTAGTTCATAATTGATAGCCCTTGAGAATTTTTAAGTAACAGATTATTGGAATTAACAGAATGAATAAGAGGGGGAAAGATGTAAAAGACAGCAGAGATCAAAGTAGAAGGGCTCACTGTATTAAGACAGAAGAAATAAAAAAACCTAAAGTTTTGAGGTTGAAAAGAGAAGATTTGCACATTTTAAGATGTACAGGCTTCTGTTTCATGAAAAAAAATCTGGCACTCAAACATAGAGATAAATTCTACATGTGCTCAGTTGTGTCCGACTCTTTGTGACCCTATGGACTGTAGCCTGCCAGGCTCCTCTGTCCATGGGGATTCTCCAGGTAAGAACACTGTGGGAGTGGGTTGCCATGCCCTCCTCCAGGGGATCTTCCCAACCCAGGGATCAAACACACGTCCTCTGCATTGCAGGTGAATTCTTTACCCACTGAGCTACCTAGGAAGCTCACAGATATAAATAGGATGCTAGGATACATTTTTTTTCTGTGTGGCTTCAAGTTCAAATTTGTCACATTATGATCCATTTCCAGTATGACAATCTGAAGCATATGACTTTGGTACTGAAAGTGATCATCATCAGACATCTTCCTCATTTTAGAAACCTGAGATCCTTAGAGATTAAGTGTCTTACTCAAGGTAAAATAAATAGTGTTATTTGCAAAACAGAATCTGGATGTTTCATTTTCACTATACAATGTCCAAGCCAGAAAGCAAACTTCCCAGAATATTATCAAATGTTAAGAACTAGAGTTAGTATAAATTATACTTTTTTGGAAAAAAGAAATTCATAGGTGTGCCTTATTCTGTGAAAAACCTGTTTCTGAAATGTGACTAGAAAGGAATTTCATTAACTTGAACATAAGTATAACCAACAGACCTCACAAGTTAAAGGACCTCTCTAATGCATGCATTTTTTAATAAAATCAAAATTAATCAGATTTTTATTGTATTTGATTTCCATATCATGCTTCCATAATGTGAGAGCCTCTTCTAAACAAAATAGGGAAATCAACATAAAGGAACCCTGCCCAATCACTTATGAGGCAATGACTAGTGAACCCCAAAACACTAGAAGTTGAGCAGAAACTATTCAAATTGCTGTAAGAGAAAGGATGAGACCATCACATGTGTCAAAAAGTG
Source organism: Bos grunniens (assembly GCF_055505025.1). Taxonomy (NCBI): domain Eukaryota; kingdom Metazoa; phylum Chordata; class Mammalia; order Artiodactyla; family Bovidae; genus Bos; species Bos grunniens. The sequence goes on along the minus strand of NC_141168.1, from coordinate 69,395,980 downwards.
CTAATTCATAAAATACATGTTCAAAAAGAAACTCTCCCAAAGGATTTCTGAAATCAATCTTACACTGATTCAGAAAATACTCTGCAGGCTACAAAAGTTTTTAAAGAAAAAATTAGCAAGGGCTAACATTCACGAATCCTTTTGCAATCATGTCAGGATGTCCACGTTCCATTTTTTAACTGATTTAATATTATATTTCAGTCCGGTTATTTATAAGCATAGAACAAGGAAGAAATGTCCAGAAATTAAAGACATGGGCGACAGTTCTTTACATGATGAACTCAAAGCTTTTTTTTAATGAATTCCAGCAGCAGCTGCTGAGTTATATCCCTAAACAGAGTAACTGAAGGAAACTCAAAATACTAAAGTTCACTTGGAATGGTTAATGTGTTTGGCTGTGCCAATCATTTCAGATGAGGCAAACTGGCAATCTGGTTTTTGTGCACCTGCCAATATTGTTGTATATACAGACAAAAGTGGCAGCCTTTATTTTATTTCACAGGTTCTCAGTGGTGGGATTGGGAGGAGGGATGGGGGATGAGGAGAAAGGGGCCACTCATCCCGAGATGGGTAGCATCCTGTTCCAACTATCTCCAAGGAGGTCACTGAGACTGCTTTGTCGTTTACTCCCTGAGGCTCAACCCAAGCCAGCCAGGAATCTGCTTTCAAACCTGGTTTAATAGCCAAGGTTATCAACTTACAACACTCAAGTTCTATCACTTAATGGAATCCTAACGTGGTTACCCCTAGGTCACCTTTATCTTCTTCCCTGCTCCATTTCACCATCAGTCTTCCCATCCCAGGACACATGCTCAGAGTCAGCCTGTGCTGGAGATGCCTTCAGATCTATAACCCAGGGATAATCCTCACTAATCCTGAATTTTTCCTTCCTCCCTCACCTGCCTGAAAACTTACCTATACTTCTGTCCCAGCATTATGGTCCTTACTGTGAGACTGCTAACTAGCCATCTGTGCCAAAGTTGTTCATGGATGAGCTTGGGTGAAACTATAGCCCACCAGGAAACCAACTGATCGTCACTGTAACCTAGGCCATCTGAATGTAGGTGACTTCTATCAAAGGTGATGCCAGTGTCAAAAACGTCACACTTCATGGACAGTGATTTGGGGGAAAGTAGTCTGTTATAAGTCTTAAATCACTTCTAAGTAGAGAGCTATTATATCTAAATGAGGAATTGCCTTAGGTTCTGGTCAAGTAAGGGCTTCCCAGGTGGCACTAGAGGTAAAGAACACACCTGCCAATGCAGGACGTAAGAGACTTGGGTTCAATCCCTGGGTTGGGAAGATCCCCTGGAGGATGGCATGGCAACCCACTCCAGTGTTCTTGCATGGAGAATCCCATGGACAGAGGAGCCTGGTGGGCTACAGGCCATCGGGTTGCAAAGAGTTGGACATGACTGAAGCAACTTAGCACAACAGCACACATTGGTCAGGTAAACAGTTTTGACTTATTATTGAATTTACTAAATTTATGACTATCTTGAAGATTTCTTTTTAATATTGAAAAGATTCATATACTAGACACGGTTCAAACTCTTAACCAAATGAAAAATAAGCAAGAATTTACTCTTTATAATTTTTCTAAATACTTTTAAAAAGTGCAACAAAGTGAAGTCACTTAATAATACTTATTTTTACAAACCTGAACAAAATCAAATATGGTAAGAGGCAGAAGATCATCCAAAACTGCTATATCTTTGGAGAATCTATTAAGAATCCCACCTGCAAGGTAAAGAAACATTCTTCAAAAACTAGTAATCTTAAAAGATATATCAAAATTTGATAAACTTGGATCATAGCAGAAGGACTCAGAACTCAAATACAAATGAACATATAATCAGAAGTATAAGGCTATAGACAATTTCAGTGTTCTACAAGGATTCTCTGATGCTGGGAAAGACTGAGGGCAGGAGGAGGAGGAGGCATCAGAGGATGAGAAGATGGTTGAATGGTAACACCGACTCAATGGACATGAGTTTGTGCAAACTCTGGGAGACAGTGAAGGATGGGAGCCTGATGCATTGCAGTCCGTGCAGTCACAAAGAATCGGACATGATTTAGTGACTGAATGACAACAAACAGCAAGGATTCTAAGAAACTTTTTATACAAAGACTCTAAATAACTCTGTGTTCAAATTTTTGTCTCTACTTGTAAACTTTTATGAAATAAAGATTGCTGTAAGATTCATGCAAAGCCCAACGTCTCTAACAGAGCCCTATCACAAATTACGTCAGGAACAGGCACCCTTCTACTACTATAATCCCACACTTACAAGCCTGAGTTTTGTGATAATTTTCTGGCTGTGCTTTCATCATTCCCTTATTTCGTAATGTAGAGCCTCCCTAATTTTCAACTTCCACACCTTTCTGACACACCTCAGCACAACCTGTTCTCAAACCCTCCCTGCCCACCATGTGGCCCTCTTTGGCCATGTTCTCCTTTTTTACCGTCTTCACTGACAATTTAACTTCAGCCTGTCTTCTAAATTACAGACTCACATTTGTAAGTCTGATCATTTTTTCCTTCAGTGAAAACAATGTCACACATGGAGTGTCTACAGGGCACTGGGCACAATGCTAGGCACTGAGATAACAGACGTGGATCAGCCAATGCTCCTTGCCCTTAAGGAATTCATCGCCTAGGGGTTAGTTAGACATACAATTAAAGTATAATAATACTGTACAGATTGTTTTTGATAAGATTGAATCTTATCATGTACCCTCCCCCATGAACTGCAGGATAAAGTCGTAATTTCTTAGTTTAATACTTAATAACTTCCATGATTTTGACCTTAAGTCACTCAAGGAACAAGCTTCCTCTTTTCAAACATTCTGTTTCAATCAATCTGGTTTATTCTTTAAACACACTTTACTCTCTCCTATTTCTTTGCACTTTCCATATGGTTCCCTCTGCCTGAAAACCCTTTCCCCTCATCTCTACTTGCTAAAAAATATTGTCTTCTTCATGGCCCTATTCAAAATGCCTCTCTGGCAAGGACACATCAATGTTTGCACCAGTTCAAATTAATCCCTTCCTCCTCTGGGCACACTGAATACCTTTGCTATATCTTGTCAGCACTTCTGTGTTATAATAATTATATACATGTTGTATAGTTGCTTGTATACATGTCTTATCTCTTTTTTCTAGATTGCAGATTTTGAGAGGTCACTGGGACCATGTCACATTTATTTTGTGTCAATCTGAGCCCTCAGCAAAAAGCTTTATGTAGGAATTATCCAATGCTTATTTTCTGTCACTATCTCCTAGTCCTTACTAATGATACATTATTTAGCATATTTAATCAATCATATTTGTATACCTTTTCATAAATAAATAAAAAATTGTGGGGGGAGTAGCCTATGGTATTTATTTTGTGTAGAAAATGAAACTCACTTTGGTAAAAAAAAGAAAAAAAAAACATCATTCTGGTGCTTAGTATATTTCAGATGGGAAACAATAGCAAGGGAATAAGAGTGGGTAATTGGCATTGACCTGATGTTGGCTATGTAATGGCCAGTAGGTGATGACCTTGTTTCATTTCACAATGGTCTTTTGAGATAAGAATTCCTTTTCTCATTTTACAGATGTGGATGCAAGTCTCAGAAGAGTAACTTGCCCATGATGATCACCCTTAAGAGGACAAGACAGAGCTCAAACAATGCCCATGCTCCTTCCATTATATCTCATTGCCTGTTTCTCACTGCTAGAATCTTGGGTAAAACCCCTACCTTCTCTGGAGCTCAGCTCTCCCATTGAAAAAAAATGAAATCACTGGATGAAGGTAATTGGACATTCCCTTTTAGGTCTAAAACATCTTAGCTCTAAAATGGAAGCATGGTGATGAGTATATCCAAATGGGGCAAGACTTTGGTGACACACGAGGGCTTCAGAATAAATATAAGGAAGATCCTCTTGAATATTAACACTGAAATGTTATTACCCAGAAAAAAAATGATGGTTAATTTTTATCTTGAGGTTTTTAGATACAAATTACTCTAAAACTCTGACTTGGAAATTATTTTTTCCTTTATAATCAAATATTCCAGTTCTTATCAATTATGGTCACCACATTATACACTAGATCTTCAGACCTTACTGATCTTATAACTAAAAGCTTGTACTCCTTTACCAACCTCTATGATAGTGTCAAAAGTATTTTCAAAATATATCTGGGATACCCCAACCCATTTAAAATAAAACCTGGAATGAATTTATGGGATTATCTTTGAACAGTTATATGAAACTAGATTACTCTATCTCATCAAAATACTTCATTAGTAAAAGAATTTTGCTTTTTGGATCTCTTCAAATCATCTCCCCTTTTAAACAGCACTATACATTGACAACAAGATACCTAGAAGGGAGCTAGCTCAAATACCTGAAGAGAGAAGGATATTTGACTCAGAAGGGGCTGCTTCTGCTGCTATAGTCCCATCAGCATCATGTCCTAACAAACTGTGCTACTCTAATAAACAGAAATATGAAGAGTGACAGTACCTGAGAGCCTATAATACCCGAGACAGGCCCACGCCCAACATAAGGAAGCTCAACGAAGGGTAAATGCCTCCATGCAAAAGCCAGTGTTATCACTACAAAATCAACCAACTTATAGGCCCTCTTTGTGGAGGAGCAGCAGCTTCATCTTGTACATCTAGTTAAGTACCTGTTTTCAACGTGTTGAGGGTTGACATAGGGGCTTGAAGAACAGACTGTAGCATTTTGTGGTGTAAAGTTTTTGACACTGTGATTAGAGTATGCACCAGTGGTAAACCTCTGAAGAGTCCTAGAGCAAGCAAAGTGTCAGCCACTCCCACATAAATGTAAAAAATATAATACGAGCTGGTGCTGGTGATGATCACTGCATAACTGTTATTTGCACTCTTAGTACTGTTTCCTTTGTCTTGAAAAAATATTCTGTAAAGCAAAAGGAAATTATTATTTGACAACCAAACTTTTCCAATGAATTACCAATACATGTAAATGATGCTGAATTTGAGTCCAAAGAAATACAACATATTTCATTAGCAGAATTTATGCCTTTAACCTGAAGGACTTACTATTGCAAGAAAGCAGACTAAGCTTTCCACCACTGAAATAGATAAAATTTCAAATACTAACTGTGCAAGGTCATCTCAAACATTGTTATTGCATTTTATGGAAACTAAACACGACTAAATCTTTTAAAAATTGATAATGAGCTACAAAAACTGCACACACAATTTTAAACAAAAGAACTCAATTCTCTACTACATTACTGTGGGGAAATGAAGCAGAGTAGAAATTACAATGTTTAATAAAACCCAAATAATCAACAGAAACAAAATACAATCCACAATAGGACATGGAATACTCACTTCGGAAATAGGCACAACACAACCAAAGAAGCGGCCACCTGGAAGGGAACAACACACACTTGACTTTTTCCATCCTCTTTTCCCATTTTTCCCACACCCACCTCTAATTCCATCATGACCAATATCAAAATACACGCAATTTTATTTTCCTTGGCTTTACTTTCCTGGGTCCAAAAGCTGCCATAATTGTTCTAGGAACTATTTGAGGTGAGACCATGTTAAGCTAATGGAATTCAAATTTCACCAAATAAAATACTTATTCATTTCTCTCCTTCATTCAACAGGAACTATTCATTGAACCTCACAGAAGAGCTAACACTGCAGTTAAATGTTTTAAGTAATAAAGTTTGTTTCTTATGAAGAGATTACTCTCAGCCTGCTGGCAGATAATTGATCTCGTTGGTGGCTATAAATAATTTAATTTGTCATACAATGATTATGAGGGACTCAACTATAAGTCCAATTAGTTATGAGAAAGGATGAGATACATATTCAGGAAACTTGGTTAACATTTCAAAAGGGCAAAAATTCACAGTGTTTTAATAAAGTGCATTCACATTAAAACATACTACTGGCACTATGTGGGCTTTCTCATGGTGGAAATTTTTGGCTGAGGAACATATATTCTATATCATAACTAAAAAAAATGAACTATCATTTGTTTATTATCTGAACTCTGTTCTATTTCAATTTGGCATTCCAATTTCCTAAAACACTGTGGGGAAACAATCTTGCGATGATACCAACACAATCATAATACTAGAAATATTTACACAATTATAAGACTGATAGTATGCAATTAGACCAATAATAACTTTAACAAAGAATCAAATAGAAAAATAGGAGAAACTGTAAGCAAAATAAAAAAATTTGAAAATGAACACAGACAAAAAACAAATAGGGGAGAAACAAATATGCTTGCTATAAGAAATCTATGTATTATTTCATAATCAACTTAAGCATTTAACAGTATCACATAAAAACTATGGAGAATAGTTAGCAGTAATTAAGAAATTACATTATGAAGTCTTAGAGTCTAAATAGTATATAGTGGTGGTTTAGTCATTAAGTCGTGTCTGACTCTTTGCAACCCCATGGACGGTAGCCTGCCAGGCTTCCCGGTCCGTGGGATTCTCCAAGCAAGAAGTGGAGTGGGTTGTCATTTCCTTCTCCAGGAGATCTTCCAGACCCAGGAATTGAACTGATGTCTCCTGCATTGCAAGTAGATTCTTTACTGACGAGCTACGAGGGAAGCCCCACTTTACGTAAATTTGCCTATCAGATTGGAGTATCATAATGAAAAAGCTAATGGCATCATTCACAATTTCCTACTTTTTCATTACACATGGCCTCCATGCACCTATTGACAAAAAGTACCTTTGTCTCCTTGAAATTCAAGTGAATTCAAAATGACAAGAAACTGAACAATAATCTTGCTACTTCAAAAGTCTCTGTTCCAGTAAAAATGTTTTCTGATTTCCCAATACTAATCAAATTACTAATCAAATCAAAGGGTATATTTCTCAGTTACCCTTTGGTTATTGTAGTCCCTCTTTGTTCCAATGAAAGAAGTGTCAACAATGTTGGCATTCCAACTTCTCTGAATGTGAGTAAATCCAAGAAATAAATATTCTATAATATTTACTATGGAACAACCAAAGCAGTTGTTCAAAGACCCTGGTCTAATCTGTGCAATATAAAGGTATTTCATGGCTCTTGTCAACAGAGACCACTTATGGAACTACCAACCCAAACTGCTTTTACTGACTGGAACACAAACGTTTCCAAGGACTTGACATAATGACTTTAATAAAAATGTCTGGGGCATGTATAAACAATTGAGCAGGCAAGTTCTAGCATTTAATTTCTAAAATGTCTGAGGTTATAAAGTTCATGCAGTTTAAGATAGAATGACAAGTCCTGAAAGACTAAAGAACAAAAGTAAAAAGGTCATTATTTTCAGCTTTGTTAGGGTTTGAAGAAGCATTCCTTATGTTGAAAAGGGTATAGTCTAGATCAGCAATGTCCAACAGAAACTTCCACAAAAATAGAAATGTTCAATATCTGCACTGTTCAGTGTGATTACCACTTAATACAAGTGGCACTTGATCCCTTGAAATGTGGCCAGTGTGGGTGACTGGGGAACTGAATGTTATATTTTGTTTCATTTTAAATAACTTAATTTACATTGTCACACATAGCAGGTGGATACTGTACTGGACAGTGCATGAATAAACTAAGCCTATTAGCTCCATAGGGTTTTAGCCAGAGTACTTATTCCCAGGTGGCTCAGTGGTAAATAACCTGCCTGCAACATGAGAGATGTGGGTTTGATCCCTGGGTTGGGAAGATCCCCTGGAGGAGGAAATGGCAACCCACTCCAGTATTCTTGACTGGAAAAGTCCATGAACAGAGGAGCCTGGTGGGATGCAGTCCATGGGGTCGCAAAGAGTTGGACACACTCACATGCACATGCTCACCACCTGCATACACTTATTCTATACCCGTCTAATCATCAGGAGCCTGATGACAGTGTTCTCTAAGGATAGATCCATGAACAGTCAACATGATCACTCACAGACTTTGCAAATGACCACAAATGAAAAACTAGTAGCCAGTATTTAGAAGCTAAATCATGATTTAAATTATATAGATGATTTGTCTGTATGATTTAAAAAATAATGGCATGTTGGGACTAGAGGACCATAGTATATATATATTCAAAGAGAAGCCAAGTGCCTATATCTGAAAGACTTATTATGATAAATTAACTAGTAAACATCCTTGGAGATGTGATAGATAAAGGTTGATGATGTATGTAGTAAAACTCCAACAGTATGGTTTCAAAAACAAGATGTGATGGAGAACTAGAGCAAGAATATATTCAAGACATAGGAGGAACCTACCATTACATAACCGGGCCAGTACAAGTCTGACACTCACCACAAAAGAAAATAGGCATGAAAAGAGAACACTGCCAAGATCGGGTATAGAAAAGGTTCAGAAATGTGAATATAACCAAAAGAGGTATAATGATCCAACATTCTATCATGAAGAACTTCAGTTCAGTTCAGTCACTCAGTCATGTCCAACTCTTTCAGACCACATGGACTGCAGCATGCCAGGCTTTGCTATCCATCACCAACTAACAGAGCTTGTTCAAACTTATGTCCATTGAGTAGGTGATGCCATCCAACCATCTCCTCTTCTGCTGTCCCCTTCACCTCCCGCCTTCAATCTTTTCCAGCATCAGGGTCTTTTCTAAGGAGTCAGTTCTTCGCATCTGGTGGCCAAAGTATTGGAGTTTCAGCTTTAGCATCAGTCCTTCCAAAGAATATTCAGGACTGATTTCCTTTGGGATGGACTGGTTGGATGTCCTTGCAAAGGGACTCTCAAGAGTCTTCTCCAACACCACAGTTCAAAAGCATCAATTCTTCAACACTCAGTTTTCTTTATAGTCCAACTCTCACATCCATACACGACTACCGGAAAAACCATGTTTGGCAAAGTGACCTTTGTTGGCAAAGTGATGTCGCTGCTTTTTAATACACTGTCTAGGTTTGTCATGCAAGCATCTTTTAATTTCATGGCTGCAGTCACCATCTGCACTGATTTTGGAGCCCAAGAATATAAAGTCTCTCACTGTTTCCACTGTTTCCCCATCTATTTGCCATGAGGTGATGGGACCAGATGCCATGATCATAGTTTTCTGAATGTTGATATTGAAGCCAGCTTTTTCACTCTCCTCTTTCACCTTCATCAAGAGGCTCTTTAGTTCCTCTTCACTTTCTGCCATAAGGGTGGTGTCATCTGCATATCTGAGGTTATTAATATTTCTCCTGGTAATCTTGATTCCAGCTGGTGTGTCATCCAGCGTGCCCTTTTGTATGATGTACTCTGCATATAAGTTAAATAAGCAGGGTGACAATAAACAGCCTTGACATACTCCTTTCCCAATTTGGAACCAGTCTGTTGTTCCATGTCCAGTACTAACTGTTGGTTCTTGACCTACATACAGATTTCTCAGGAGGCAGGTCAGGTGGTCTGGTGGTCCATCATGAAGAACTTCAATGAACTTCAAAGTAGATACTCTTAAATATTTCACTGAAATATCTGTAGACTTTTAAATATGCCTTAAGGGTCTGAACACTGTGGCTGTTTAGCCTAGTTAATAAGAGCTATCTTTTCCTGTCATAACAGATGTTCCTACCTTCCCTCTTGTCCCTATCCAATCCATTTTCCATATACCACAGTGATCTTTTTTTAAACATAAAAAATCATATCATACCTTGAAAGAAGGCGTTCAAAGTTTTCCTATTGCACTTAAAATAAAACTGAAGTTCTTCAGTGAATGCTTCTGCAGACCTGGCTTTGATTTACTTTTTCAGTGTCACCACATGATATGCCACTCACCACTTTCTCCCATTCCTCCAAATGTGCTGGCCTTCGCTTAGTTTCCACAATTCACCAAACTTCTCCAAGTCCTTTGTATTTGCCCCAGTTTCTGCATGTCTGGAGTACTTTTTATGCTTCAGGTGTCAACTAAATGTCATTTCTTCAGGAAGACCTTCCTGTCCTCTCTGTCCAGCTTTATTTTAGCCCACTATTTATCTCTTTATGGAACTCACTACATTCTGTGATTATTTCCATCAAAACTTATTTACCATCTGTCTTCTCCCTCAGAAAGTGCTTCATAAGATCAAGGAGGAGCCATCTGTCCTCTTTCCCATTGCATGCTTAGCTTAGTGTCTATAACAATATCCAAGAGATAGTAGGCATTCAGTAAATCTATCCTTAATAAACAAAGGAAGGGATGAATAAGAAGATACTTAAAAAACACAAATGTTTTTTATTTTAAAACATTTAAATACAAAATGGAAATTATATAATTTTATTTATAATTATATAAACAGAAAGAAATTATATACTAAACAGAAAGGAATTATATACTAATCACATAAAATATTTTTAAAATGTTTTAAAAACATTTTAAAATGCAGATGACATTTTATGTAGTATAAAGAACCAGAACCAATTCATAAGTTCTGTACATCTATAGAATTCAGAGCTACCTTCCAAGCCACACAAGAAGATCTATGTTTAAATGAAGACCTGTTAAAACAGTATTGGCATTTTGAGCTTTCACCAAAGGAATACAGTATTGTGAATTCTGTTTACACTGTAAACATAAGTACATTGGTGTAATCCATTGGTATGTTCTGTTTTGTCTTCGCTGTAAACAGAGCATATAGAATCATGCTTGGCATATTGAAAGAACTTGAAAAATATGTGTTGAATGAGTAAGTGGCTGAATGAATGAGTAAAGAGTAAGAGGCAGTAAGAGTAAAGTGACACCTTGTCAAGACTTAATCACAGATTTCAATGCTTTGCAGGTTAAATCATGCCCTAAAACATAGACCCTTGCTAAGCAATACTGCCTTGAAAGTATTACTATCAATAAAGGTATAACTATCATTAAGGTATTATGGGAGCATAATATATATTGAGGGATTCCTCATTAAGAAACAAAGAGGACAGACTTTGCTGCAGCACAGCACACAGGCTCTTCCCAGAGCAGGGATTAAACTCCTATCTCCTACATCACCAGGAGGAATCTTTACCACTGAACCACCAGGGAAGCCCCTACTAAGCCTGTGCTCTAAAGCCCGGGAGCTACAATTACTGAGTCCATGTGCCCTAGAGCCTGCAATCAGCAACAAGAGAAACCACTGCAATGAGAAGCCCATTCGCTGCAACTTAGAGAGCAGTCCCAACTCACCACAGCTATGCACCAAAAAAGCCTCCACACCAATGAAGATGCAGAATGGCCAAAAATTAATAAATTGTAAAAAATAAAAATAACATACTTTTTAAAAAGAAACAGAGATGAAGTCATTTAAGAATAGTACGTAGCAGTTCTCTAACACATTTCTTAAAACACAGGCATAGAAGGACCAAATGTGATCTTTAGTTATTCGAGGCAACAATAATATACTCTGGTTGTTGCAAAAGAAAAGGTGGGCACTGCCTCCTACCTTATTATTTGCATTTCTTTTCTATCTAGTCAATGATGCACTGCCAAATAGAAGCACTAGAGAGACCAACATAATAGAAATTCTAAAGCCTGTATCCTTGGTTCTAATATCTAAGAACTTAACAGAAGATACTATGCTATCATAAAGAAAACAGCACAAAAATATAAAGGTATACTGATTCACTTAATAAATTAACACACTATAGATAATTTGTTGTTGTTCAGTAGCTAAGTCATGTCTGACTGCAACCTCATGAACTGCAGCAAGCCAGGCTTCCCTGTCCTTCACTATCTGCTGGAGTTTGTTCAAACTCATGTCCATTCAGTGAGTAATGTCATCCAACCATCTCATCCTGTCACACTCTTCTCCCTTATTGCCCTCAATCTTTCCCAGCGTCGGTCTTTTCCAGTGAGCTGTCTAATTGTAGTAGGTAGCAAAAGTATTTTGGAGCTTCAGGTTCAGCACCAATCATTACAATGAATATTCAGGTTTCATTTCTTTTAGGATCAATTGATTTATCTCCTTGCTGGAGAATCTTCTCCAGCACAATTTGAAAGCATCAGTTCTTCAGTGCTCAGCCTTCTTAGCAACTCTCACATTCATACATGACTACTGGAAAAACCATAGCTTGGACTACAAAGACCTTTGTTGGCAAAGTGATATCTCTGCTTTTTAATATGCTGTCTAGGTTTGTTTGGCCTTGGAGTACAAAATGAAGAAGGGCTAAGGCTAACAGTTTTACCAAAGAACATGCTGGTCATAAAAAAACACCCTCTTCCAACAACACAAGAACTGTCTCTGCACATGGACATCACCAGATGGTCAATACCGAAATGAGACTGTTTACATGCTTTGCAGCCAATGATTGAGAAGCTCTGTACAGTCAGCAAAAACAAGACCGGGAGCTAACTGTGGCTTAGATCATGAACTCCTTATGGCAAAATTAAGACTTAAATTGAAGAACACAGGGAAAACCACTACGCCATTGAAGAACCTAGGGAAAACCACTACGCCACTAAATCAAATCCCTTATGACTATACAGTGGAAGTGACAAATAGATTCAAGGGATTAGATCTGATAGAAAGAGTGCCTGAAGAACTATGGAGAGAGGTTTGTAACACTGTACAGGAGGCTGTGATCAAACCCATCCTTAAGAAAAAGAAATGCAGTAAGGCAAAATGGTTTTCTGAGGAGGTCTGACAAATAGCTGAGAAAAGAAGAGAAACTACAGGCAAAGGAGAAAAGGAACTATATGAATGCAGAGTTTCAGAGAATAGCAAGGAGAGAAAAGAAAGCCTTTTAAGTGAAAAATGCAAAGAAATAGAGGAAAACAACAGAATGGGAAAGACTATATGAATGCAGAGTTTCAGAGAATAGCAAGGAGAGAAAAGAAAGTCTTTTAAGTGAAAAATGCAAAGAAATAGAGGAAAACAACAGAATGGGAAAGACTATATGAATGCAGAGTTTCAGAGAATAGCAAGGAGAGAAAAGAAAGTCTTTTAAGTGAAAAATGCAAAGAAATAGAAGAAAACAACAGAATGGGAAAGAAATGGGAAATTTCTTCAAGAAAATTAGAGATACCAAGGGAACATTTCTTGCAAGTTTGGGCACAATAAAGGACAGAAACTAAATGGACCTAACAGAAGCAGAAGATAATAAGAAGAGGTGGCAAGAATGCACAGAAGACCCACTTGACTTCATATTCCAGGGTGTCTAGCTCTAGGTGAGCAATCATACCATCGTGATTATCTGGGTCATGAAGATCTTTTTTATACAGTTTGTCTGTGTATTCTTGCCACATCTTCTTAGTATCTTTGGCTTCTGTTAGGTCCATATCATTTCTGTCCTTTACTTTGCATGAAATGTTCCCTGGTATACCTATGGCTGATTCATGTTTATGTATGGCAGAAACCAACACAATATTGTAAAGAAATTATCCTTCAGTTAAAAATAAATACATTAAAACAATAAAACTTCTGCAAAAACCCATTCTATAAAATTATAATTATATATACTACAAATCTACACTGAAGTATGACCCCTGTGAAAATTAAAAATGGATACATCACTTTCACAAAGGAAGAAGTGGATCTTAACTTTTCTTTGGGTCTCTGATCATGTTGAATATGAAGCTCTATTAAACAATATTTAAAAGATCTAAACTATCTTCCTGGATTAGTACTTGTACTATGATGCAAAGCACACATGAAATATTTCAGTGGTAATGAGAAAGGGCCCACTAGTATCAAGAAAGGAGCTTAGTCGAACAGAAAAATTATGTAAATTTTGATTCAAAGAATATGAGAGAACTGTGAACATCTGAATGATTTGTTTAGCTGTCTAACTATGCACATAATGAAAATGGTCACTCTTTGTCTACTATCACTAAGTTTTTGTTATTCAAAATTTTGAGAGTCAGTTAATTGGAAATGCATTCAGGACACTGACCTGAAAAGACTCATCATTTATCTATTATTTCTTGCCTAGAAAATTACGTTATCAATTTTTTTCCTACAAAAGACAAGTTTTTGCAATAATTGTGAGTTCAATTAAAAATGGGAAGTTATACAACATTTACATCCTGTGTTGTAGTTTGGATTCCAGCCTGAAGACAAAGGACCACTGTCATCTTGAGTAAGTGAGCTAATAATATTGTACATATGCTCAGAGGCTCTATGCTCAGTCACTAATTAATTAACTATACACTGTTTTTTTGGGCTCCAAAATCACTGCAGATGGTGACTGCAACCATGAGATTAAAAGACGCTTACTCCTTGGAAGGAAAGTTATGACCAACCTAGACAGCATATTCAAAAGCAGAGACATTACTTTGCCAACAAAGGTCCTTCTAGTCAAGGCTATGGTTTTTCCTGTGGTCATGTATGGATGTGAGAGTTGGACTGTGAAGAAGGCTGAGTGCCGAAGAATTGATGCTTTTGAACTGTGGTGTTGGAGAAGACTCTTGAGAGTCCCTTGGACTGCAAGGAGATGCAACCAGTCCATTCTGAAGATCAGCCCTGGGATTTCTTTGGAAGGAATGATGCTAAAGCTGAAACTCCAGTACTTTGGCCACCTCATGCGAAGAGTTGACTAACTGGAAAAGACTCTGATGCTGGGAGGGATTGGGGGTAGGAGGAGAAGGGGACGACAGAGGATGAGATGGCTGGATGGCATCACTGACTTGATGAATGTGAGTCTGAGTGAACTCCGGGAGTTGGTGATGGACAGGGAGACCTGGCGTGCTGTGATTCATGGGGTCACAAAGAGTCGGACACGACTGAGCGACTGAACTGAACTGAACTGACACTGTTTTGAAAGGTGTATAAGTTCAGCTCTACAGCTTTGCATGGGCAAGGGTCTTATAAGTGAATATAAATCACTACCACATTCACAGAACCATTTTTTCTCATAAAACTAAAGACATTCAAGCAATGTTGATCTTCAAGGAAGGGGTTCAGATTATTAACAAAGTGCTGGTTTGAGATTAAATGTGACACAGGAATGAGTTTCATTCACATTAATGCTGGTCATTTGGCATAACTGGCAGAGATTAATGAGGTAAATTAAAAATACTTTTCAGTGCAATTTGTTACTCATGTGAGAGTGTCAAGTTACTCAGCCCATATTTTCATTAAAGTATAAAAGGGATTCTTGAAAATTTCATTATATCTCTGCTGTGGATTTGTTCACTTCAAATTAGCTTGAGCTTTATAATGATGATAGATGTTAAGGATATTAGTCAGAATAGCAACTAACATTGCTCACTATGTGCCAAGCCCTACAGTAAGTGCTTTATAATCATCTCTTCACTCACAGAAATGACCTATGAAATGGGTACTATTACAACCTCCGTTTTATAGATGAGGAAACTGAGGCTTAAAAGAGGTTATCTAACTTGTTCGGTGTAAATGGTGTTAAGAACACAGAAATAAAATTCACAGTCAGGTCAGTCTGATTCCAGAGGTGACACTCTGCTGTATTGTACCTCACATCCAGCCTCCATTTGTTTTATTAATGTAAAAATAATAGGAGAGCAAAAGATAAGATATCATCAAAACTCAAAGACCAATTGGAAACCAACACTTTACAGGTAGAGTGGTATATAAAACTTTTGGTATATACCTTTAGATATTTTCCACTACTTGGTCAGGGAAGAGTGATAACATTTTATGTAGACTTCTTAACTGAGGTTAGAAACAGCCTAATAAGACAACAGGAACTTCTCTGGTGGCTCAGTGGTAAAGATCTGCCTGCCAATGCAGGAGATGTGGGTTCAGTCCAGGAGTCAAAAAGATCCCTTCAAGGAGGAAATGACAACCCACTCTAGTATTCTTGCCTGGGAAATCCCATAGACAGAGGAGCCTGGCGGGCTATAGTCCGTGGGGTCGCAAAAGAGTTGGACACGACTTAGTGACTAAACAACAACAAGACAATGACGGAGTTTTAAGCTTGGGTTTGATGTATGCATAGAACTATATGCGCTCAGGAGAGGCAATACTTCACCCAAGTCATATCTCCCCTGAAGGCAACCTGGGTCTTTATGCTGGACTCAGGCTCTGCAGTGGGAGACATCCAGCAGTATCCTCTGAGATTTACCTAGTGTGGTCATACAAGGCTGAATCCAATCCAGATGTGTTTTCTCGTATGCACATAGTGTTCATCTGCTTGTTTTACTTTAACCAACGACCCACATTAAAAAAGTAGAAAATGTTTACAGGAAAAAAAGAAATCTGTATCTTCATCTTATGTTGTTAAATAAGTTTTAGTGAAACTGATCCCAGATTTCCTTATGGGAAGCCATTGACTGGTTTTGAGTTACAATTGCCTCCTTTAGACAATCGAAGGGTATTCTCCATCCTGCCTCAAAGCCACTTTACCACAGACATCCTCTGCCAAGCCTCTTTTAACATTTAAGTGGCTCCTCCTGACCTAGAGAAAAACCTCATCCACCAACCAGATTTGGAAACCTCTTACCTGGTGCTGAACTGGTGATGTACTACCCCCTCTTTTATTTTAACCTAGTGATTTGATGTGTCTCTTTTCCAGGGGCATGGTAAAGAGATCACAGCAGTGGCGTGAAAACAAAAGAATTCTGAAGCAAATGGGTGATCTGAATCTTTGAAAGGCTTGTTTAAAATGGTTGCAAAGCCACTAATATATATTTATTTAATTTTGTGAGGAAGTAGTATTTTAAAGCTGGCGATTCATCATCAGCATATTTAATAAGAGTTAAATGAGTTTAAAATTTAGTACAAATAATTTTCTTTGTTAATTTCAATTCATACAGAGCGTTCTACTTTGAGGTTTTGAATCACTCTATTAAAAACTCTTCATATAGAAGATATGTGCTTAAGTATATTTTATATACTATGTATGAAGTAACAAAATAATTTTATAATATAAAATTACATATATACATATACACTTATATTTATGTATATGTAGTGGGCCTTAGAAAGCATCACTATGAACAAAGCTAGTGGAGGTGATAGAATTCCAGTTCAGCTATTCCAAATCCTGAAAGATGATGCTGTGAAAGTGCTGCACTCAATATGCCAGCACATTTGGAAAACTCAGCAGTGACCACAGGACTAGAAAAGGTCAGTTTTCATTCCAATCCCAAAGAAAGGCAATGCCAAAGAATGCTCAAACTACTGCACAATTGCACTCATCTCACATGCTAGTAAAGTAATGGTGAAAATTCTCCAAGCCAGGCTTCAGCAATATGTGAACCGTGAACTTCCTGATGTTCAAGCTGGTTGTAGAAAAGGCAGAGGAACCAGAGATCAAATTGCCAACATCTGCTGGATCATGGAAAAAGCAAGAGAGTTCCAGAAAAACATCTATTTCTGGTTTATTGACTGTGCCAAAGCCTTTGACTGTGTGGATCACAATCAACTGTGGAAAATTCTGAAAGAGATGGGAATACCAGACCACCTGATCTACCTCTTGAGAAATGTGTATGCAGGTCAAGAAGCAACAGTTAGAACTGGACATGGAACAACAGACTGGTTCCAAATAGGAAAAGGAGTAGGTCAAGGCTGTATATTGTCACCCTGTTTATTTAACTTATATGCAGAGTACATAATGAGAAACGCTGGACTGGAAGAAACACAAACTGGAATCAAGATTGCCAGAAGAAATATCAATAACCTCAGATATGCAGATGACGACCCTTATGGCAGAAAGTGAAGAGGAACTCAAAAGCCTCTTGATGAAAGTGAAAGTGGAGAGTGAAAAAGTTGGCTTAAAGCTCAACATTCAGAAAACGAAGATCATGGCATCCGGTCCCATCACTTCATGGAAAATAGATGGGGAAACAGTGGAAACAGTGTCAGACTTTATTTTTCTGGGCTCCAAAATCACTGCAGATGGTGACTGCAGCCATGAAATTAAAAGACGCTTATTCCTTGGAAGGAAAGTTATGACCAACCTAGATAGCATATTCAAAAGCAGAGACATTACTTTGCCAACAAAGGTCCATCTAGTCAAGGCTATGGTTTTTCCAGGGGTCATGTATGGATGTGAGAGTTGGACTGTGAAGAAGGCTGAGCGCCAAAGGATTGATGCTTTTCAACTGTGGTGTTGGAGAAGACTCTTGAGAGTCCCTTGGACTGCTGGGAGATCCAACCAGTCCATTCTGAAGGAGATCAGCCCTGGGATTTCTTTGGAAGGAATGATGCTAAAGCTGAAACTCCAGTACTTTGGCCACCTCATGCGAAGAGTTGACTAATTGGAAAAGACTTTGATGCTGGGAGGGATTGGGGGCAAGAGGAGAAGGGGACGACAGAGGATGAAATGGCTGGATGGCATCACTGACTCAATGGACATGAGTCTCAGTGAACTCCAGGAGTTGGTGATGGACGGGGAGGCCTGGCGTGCTGCGATTCATGGGGTTGCAAAGAGTCGGACACGACTGAGCGACTGATCTGATCTGATGGAGAAGGAAATGGCAACCCACTCCAGTAGTCTTGCCTGGGAAACCCATGGACAGAGAAGCCTGGCGGGCTACAGTCCACAGGGTTGCAAAATGTCAGGCACAATTAAAGCAACTTAGCACACATGCACACATACAAGTATACATAAGTATACATGTGTGTACATATATAAGTTCTTCCAAACTATTCCCAATTAACTTTAAATCACATTAATATGTTATAATAGAAAATTCTTACCTCAACCAGAAAAACGACTAAGCACCAAATTAGCACAAACATTAAGCTCTTGTGGACAGTAATATATCGAAGGTATGTGTTCCATGTAGTCACTGCTGGTATGTTCTCCACATCATCAAAAAAGCAATCCTGTAAAAAAAAAATCCTGGTTATTACAATGAGGCAATATAATTTCATACAACAATTGTGGTCTTATTTTGAAAGTGAGGAAATAAATATTACTATCTGAAACTAAGTGAATTTCAATGAATATAAACCATTATGAATGACACATGCTATGTCACTTTACAGCCAGTAAAACTGGAGCAAGATAGCTTTTTGTAAAAATGAGAAACACTGCAATTCTTTAAACTGTGAACATAGTATCACTGATAATACAACTGTACTGTTTTTGGACAATTTTACCATCTTAATGCTTAACAGTGTCACACATTTTATCAATAAATGGTACTAGTAAATTGAAGCTTCCCAGAATCCCCTTGATTTAACTCTTTCCTTTGTGGGGGGTGGTCCATGGAAAAATATAGTTTGGAATTTTGCCAGCTCTAGTGGTCTTTCAATAGACCTGAAGGCTGCCTGATGCTTCTACATTCCGTAGTAGCTAGGATTCTCTTTCCCAACTATGACTTAAGTTACATAAATCTAACCCTCAGTCTTCATCTGTTATTTGAGAGCTATAGTTCAATAATTTGAAAGAGAGAAATTCCAGATATTTCAAACGGAAAGGATAGTTTTTTATTACCAACAAAATTTACAGATGAAGTGCTAGAACCTCAGAGAAAAGAACCCTATGAAATCAGAATATGGCACTCTGGTTAGGTATAAAGATTTCTAAAGTCAAATAAACCTGGTTTTGATATTGGACTCTACCATTGCCCTCCTAGGAGCTGCTTGAATTCAGGCAGCTAAACTTTCCTAAAATTTAGTTTTCTTATCTGTAAATGAGGATAATGACAGGTCCCTTCTATTCTATGTCATGGCACTAGAAGCAATCAACAAATACTATTATCAGTCAAAGTGATCATCTTTACCATTCAATTTATAGAATCCAGTTTGAGAAATTCAATCAGATTGATAATTACAACCATACAGATAAATTATCTTTTAGGAAACCTTTTTCAAAATTATAAAACACGAAGTAGGTACTTGAGAGATCACCTATTCTGCTCCCTCATTTAACAAAGAAGAAAACTTTGGCCCTGAGACATTAAATGGCATGCGACTTGCCAAAGTTCACACTACTCTTAATTGATCTAAGCTATTAAACATATCAATTGATTATAACACTATTTCATCCAAGGCACTGAAGAAACTCTTCTAGTAAAACTAAAAAATAAAAACTTCCTCTTTCTACTGCTTCCTATTTTAAGAAAGAAAGCATTTTATTCTTTAGAACTTAATATAAAGTACTTTCTACCTGAAAGTTGGCAGTAGTATATGTTGAATTTCACAAACCTTCTTTAAAAGAAACCTGCCCAGAAATCCTATGTATAAAGCCAATTTAAAAGATGAAAAAGCTCAGGTTTAACTAAGTTCAGGCAAGACTGATGTATAAACCAGAAAATTAGTCCTGCTGAGAGACTAGATGTATATATGCCTTGGAGAGGCTACCTGCATACAGAAACATTTTTTAGGCTCTCAATAACTGAAGCTACTATTTGTTTATGTATTTATTTTCACTCCACCTCTTCCTACAGAGGTTTTAAGGGGGTAATGAAACAGATTTATAATAATTTATAATTTTTCTAATTGATAATAATGATTATTACTGCTTAGAAAAGGAACCAATAATAGCCCTTGCTTTGACTTACATCTTATGGTAAGAGACAAAAGGAAATCACAAGGGGAAATAGTTGATTCCTCTACATTTTGAAGTTGCTTACATAATGTACATACTTTGGACTTTGGGAATCTTAAAAATAAACCTCATCCTAAACTCAAATTTAAGTAACTTTTGCTATTTACTCTGTATTTCATTTCACTCTGTGGACAAAAGAAAAAACCAAACACCACACTGATAATTTATACACACCCTTAAATCTTCTTCATTAATTTCTTCACTTATTTCCAAGCCAGTATCTTGAGATAACCGTCTTGAATATATATCTATTTCGGCTAAGCTTGCCTGAGGAGCCAGTGACATTTTTCGTGTGGATGTCGCTGTCTTTCGATGAATGCTTTGACCTTGGTTCACTGAGGAGCCGGTCATAAGGTTCAGAACGGACTGCCTCCTCCCTCCCAGAAATGTGGGGCCACTGTTGACTGCATTGCTCCGAGGCAGGATCCCCTCTCCAGGTTCAGAATGGGGAACTAAGGATAGTCTTCTCTCTAAAGGCGCATCAGCAGCTCCTTCGATACCATTCATTTGTAATGAAGTCTTTTGTACAACTGAAAATTTCCTTATAGAGTTGATTGAACTGAGAATGGAGTTCTTCCTTTTTTCACCAAACTCTCCAGTCTGTTTAAAAGAAGGCTTTTTCGTTTCATTCCAGGACACAGAAGTATCTCCTTCTAATGAGAAACGCCGTAAAGTCTCAGTTATGATTGAATTTCTTCGTTCTGCAGTAAACTGGTCGAAAGTGTCACATCCCATGAGCTTCGAGCTGAAGTCAGGCCGCTGATTTTGTAATTCAGAAAATGTCCCATAAAAATAGATGCTACCTTCATGTAAAATTAATATTTTGTCAGCTTTCTTTAAGTGCTCCATTTTAGAAGTGACCAAAATCCTAGTTTTGTTAGCCATCAATTTACAGATACAGCTTTAAGAATATAAAAATATATAAATATTAATTTTATAAACATTTTATTACAATAGTATATGTATTATATTTTAACACTTTATTAATGTACTCCTGTATATTACTTCTATTATAAAATGTTATTATTACACTTAAATAATTCTAAAAGTAAATATTCAATAGTAATTAAGTTGGTACTTCTTGATTAATTATGTAATGAAATATTGTGTTATTTAATTATTATAGTATGCTACACCATAAAGTTAAGTGTTAATAGACCTAAAATGAAATTAAATACCAGACATTAAATAAACATTTGACTTTGAACAAACTAGTTACCCTTTGGGCTGTGGTTGATTCATCTAGAAAATGAGAGAATCGGATGACCTTTAAGATTCCTTAGCGGCTATATTTCTACATGCCTTCTAAAATGTCAGAACTTTCTTGTTCTTTAAGTTTTCTGCTCCTTTTCTTTTATATTTTAAGTTGATCACTAATTTAGACCTCAAAGTTTATACTGTAAGCAGGACCTAACACATCATAAAGTAACTATATGCCAGTAAAAAGTTAATTTTAAAAACCTTAAGACTAATTTACTTGTTAAAAACACAACAATAACCTGAGAATTGTATAAGAAATCTGAACTTCCTCCAACAAAATTTCCGTCTAGTGTAGAATTAAATCCTGACTAGAACCATCTAAGGAAGACCAATTTCTTTTAGGCATTAAAACATTATATATTTTATAGAAAGAGCCATAATTCTAGACTACACTTTAACATACTAATACAACTAGCAAAGTTTATATAGGTAAGAAGGTATTTATAATTACAGAATTGTAAAAATAGTATCACAGATATTAAATTTAACCAAATTCTAGGAAAGGTGCTTCTAGGAATAATGTGGTAATTTAATACACACATACATCTACATCCTTACTGATTAAACTACTTCATAGTCTACAAAATCATTTTGATACCTTAAAATCAAGTCATATAGCCAACTGTTCCTCTTAGAAACTTCACATACATTGAGCCCTAATGGGAGCTCCAAGAAAACGTACACCCAAGCTCTGTATGACTGAGAAAGAGGTTCTGAAGGAGGTATTGAGGTAGACGAATAATTAGAGCATTCACCTATATTAAAACATCAAAACATTCAACTTCTTTGGTTCCTTAAGACGTTTACTATCTAAGGAGTAAAATACACTAAAAAGTAAATTAAAAAAATTGAGTAAAATAATCAATTAAAATAATATAAGCTGTGTCACAAGACAGTAATACTATCAAAACTCCATAGACAGTGACAGTTAAAGTACCAGCGATGGGAGACATTGGTTCAGCATAAGGTGGACAGAAAAGTGAAGTGATCTTGACCATGGAGGGAAGATCAGATTTAAGCAGCTAAATTACATAATGCCACACTGAGTCACAGTGGTGGACCTATTTCTCAAAGAATAATATGTAGCCTATGGTGGTATAGTCATTCTTTCTTGTCTCTTAGAATGAGTATTATAAATTATTCAAGAACATACCTTTCAAATATTTCTTTCTCTGTTAAAACATCTAGATATCCAAAAGGAGAGTCTAATAGGTACAAATCAGCATCTTTGTATACTGCTCTAAAAAAGAAAAAGAAAATCAAATTAGATTCCTTCAATATTTACCATTTCATTTGGTGTAGATGATTCTAAATAAATTTAAAAAGATAAGTCACATAGGATTTTTACAATTTTGCACAATACTCCAAAAACTTCTGAGGTCATTTTGCTAAGTGTAAGTGACATACACTTGCAAAAGTTACAAACTAAATCACACCATACATACAATTTTAAATATTGCCTTAAAAAAGAAAAAGGAAGAAAGAAAACCTTTCAACAATAGTACCTATTTTCAGCAAGCACTATGCTACATGCTGGGAATATAATGGTAAAAATTACACAAGCCCTATTCTCAGCAATTTTGCATTTTGGTGGGGAAACAAGGAAAAGAGAATGTTTCAATCCTGTAAAGTGTCAGAGACAGCAACTAA
Source organism: Bos grunniens (assembly GCF_055505025.1). Lineage (NCBI taxonomy): Eukaryota > Metazoa > Chordata > Mammalia > Artiodactyla > Bovidae > Bos > Bos grunniens. Next base: position 69,372,628 of record NC_141168.1, on the reverse strand, counting down.
ATCTCAGCACTTAAGTGAAATTATTTTTTTATTTTTTTCACTGTTGACTGTTACCAATAAACCGATAGCAGTACTGTTACAACTGTATGATTGATATTGCTCTTTGCTCATTATAGTCCTAATTTAAGGACCATACTCATAAAAGTTCCACAAAAGTGCAGGATGCAAAATTTGTGGTAACAATGTATACCCATATTATTTTATATTCTAAGTTAAAAAATAAAATTTTATGAGCAAGTAAAATCTTCATTAAGTTCATCTTAGGGCAGTAATAAAATGAAGATATGGTCCCATACGAATGTAAATGAGGTAATTTCTTCAGAACATCTAAATTTCTCAGCTGCGGTTGTGAGTAACCCTATACCTATACCAACCACATACAACTCAATGTTTACATGTAATTCTGAAAAAAAGAAACTATGTTTAGTCAGCAGGTAACTAAGAGAAATAAAATAATTAAAAACAGAAATAGCAAAAAGTCAAAGCAAAATCTAGAAGGACATTTGCAATGTAAATTATCTTTGAAAACAACATTCAGGAATTAGATAAAAGACCCCCAACAAAATGTACCCTCAAGAGCTTTCTTCCCATACTCAATTCTTCTCTCTCTCTCCTTCACATTTATGACCAGGTGCTCAATCACTTCAATCGTGTCCAACTCCCCGCGGACCTTAGCCTGCCAGGCCTCTCTGTCCATGGGATTCTCCAGGCAAGAATACTGGAGTGGGTTGCCATTTCCTTCTCCAGGGAATATTCCCGACCCAGGGATCAAACCCAGGTCTCCTGAGTCTCCTGCATTGCAAGCAGATTCTTTATCTGCTGAGCCACCAGGGAAGCCCCATTTATGACCACAGTTTCTCAAAAGATTAGAAATAATATACGCATCATCCAAAACTGATCAACACATGACACATTCAGATCAGAAGAGCAATGAACAACGATTTTCTTTAATACAGCAAACCATATTTTATAATATATAAATATATATATATATATAAAATATATATATATAAATATATATAATATAATAAACCTGAATCTTCAACTGGTAAATACAGACTTAATTTTATGCTAAGGTTTGAAGCCGTATAGCATGTTATCCTAAATTTGAAATGAAATATTTAAGACAGTCTTACTTTGGCTCACAGATTAATCAACTTTCCTTTACTTAGAAGCCATTATTTTGTTTGTGAATTACTCATATCTATATATGGGCTATATAGATATATTGGGCTTCCCTGGTGGCTCAGTCGGTAAAGAATCTACCTGCCAATGTAGGAGACACTGGTTCAACCCCTGGATGGGAACGATCCCCTGGAGGAGTAAATGGCAACTCACTCCAGCATTCTTGCACGGAGAATCCCATGTACAGAAGAGTCTGGTGGGCTACAGTCCATGGGTTGCAAAAGAGTTGGACATGACTTAGCAACTACACAACATCATTGATTTATTACTTGACATTGTAATCCCAAAGTTGATTCACGGTTTAGTGTTAAGTCAAGATGACCTGATTCAAACTGTAACTCTACCATTTCCCAGTGTGGCTTTTGGCAAGTTAAGATCTAACCACCTCAATTACCTCATGATCTCTTCCATAAAAAGTGGGGAGAACAATTCTTTTTTGGCAGACTGATATGTGGATTAAGTAAAATTACACATGTACTCACGCACACCCCGCCCAGAATAGTACTAGGCAATTATAGGTGCTCAGTGAGTAAGTTTCCTGTCCCAGCTTTTGGAAACATGAGAAAATAAGGGGGATAAAGGCCAAAATATCAGTAAGTCATTGTGATTTCTTGTTAATAACTTCAGCAACACAGTAAGAAGAATTTTATTCAAATAAACCTGGAGGAACATTTAATATCCCACATCATCAATATTTTTTTAAACTGAATGTTACATTTTAACCACAAATTAACTTATACACACACACACACACACACACACACACTTCTCTTTGACAGCTCAAAATGCTTAGACCAAGAATGTCTCTACTAAGAGACCACCATACCCCGCACAATATTAGATATGCTTGTCCCATTTGTTTTTCTTTGAAGATTACAGACCTTAAGCTTAAGTACATCATCTGCCTTGCTATTTCTGTTGTGAGATTAATTAGTTATGTTGAAAATTTTGAAAATTTATGTTTATCTAAGATGGGGAAACAGTGGAAACAATGGCTGACTTTATTTTTCTGGGCTCCAAAATCACCGCAGATGGTGACTGCAGCCATGAAATTAAAAGATGCTTATTCCTTGGAAGGAAAGTTATGACCAACCTAGACAGCATATTAAAAAGCAGAGATATTACTTTGTCAACAAAGGTCCGTCTAGTCAAGGCTATGGTTTTTCCAGTGGTCATGTATGGATGTGAGAGTTGGACTGTGAAGAAAGCCGAGCGCCGAAGAATTGATGCTTATGAACTGTGGTGTTGGAGAAGACTTTGAGAGTCCCTTGGACTGCAAGGAGATGCAACCAGTCCATTCTAAAGGAGATCAGTCCTGGGTGTTCATTGGAAGGACTGATGTTAAAGCTGAAACTCCAGTACTTTGGCCACCTGATGCGAAGAGCTGACTCATTTGATAAGACCCTGATGCTGGGAAAGACTGAAGGCAGGAGGGGAAGGTGACGACAGAGGATGAGATGGTTGGATGACATCACGGACTCAATGGACATGGGTTTGGGTGGACTCTGGGAGTTGGTGATGGACACGGAGGCCTGGCGTGCTGCAGTTCATGGGGTCACAAAGAGTCAGACACGACTGAGCGACTGAACTGAACTGAACTGAAACCAAGAAACAAAACCAGAAGCCTAAAGCAGATGTGCACATTTTGGGATAGGGTGAGCAGGCAACTGTCTGAAAGACTAAATAAAAGTATACATATTCTCTTCCCTGTGCTAGGCAGAATATTAGGGTTTTCCATTTGTAGGGAATCATAAAGCAAACAAACATATACACACTAACAAAAGGGTATGCATTTTAAAAAAGCCATGAGCTTTATCAGATATAAATATTATATCATTATCTATAGTTCCGAAAGGTTAGTCTTAACCTGCTAGCTATAAGATCCTGGGCATTTTTTCAATTACAGAAAGAGGATATAAAGAAACAGAGAACTATCTATAATGTTTTACACTCATTTATACAACAAATGCTTGCTGAACCCATAGGCAGATATTCACCTTGCTAAAGAAATTCTCGCTCGCTGACCTCCACTCAGTGTGATTCCACCTTCTCCGAGAACTACGTTGTCTTTCTCTGCAAACTTGGAGATGTCCTATTATCAAAAATAGAAAGTTAGGAAAAAAAGAAAAACACAGAAAGTTAGGAATTGTCAGAATGTCAGATCTGAATTTAAAAGGTACATTTTCCTTCAAATATAATCATGTATCAGACTTCCACTTTAACCACAGCAGAAACTGTGAACACCGCATCTCAGCTATTTCAAATGCATTTCAGTTGGTCAAAACATTGCTGAAATTTCGTAAAGTTTTTCTTTAATATTCCAATTGCTATTTATGATCATTAAATAAGAACTGGAAAATATAAAAAGTAAAGCATATGTAAATCTATGATATGTAAAGATGTGCCATCCACTGACCATTACAAAAACCCAGTGCTATTAACATGCTAATATGCACTTTCTTCCAATTTAAACCCACTCTTTTAAAAGGAAATCTCCAAAGATGAATAAACCTCCTAATAAGGAAACAAAAAGAATATCATTTACATCTCCCTGCAGTATCTAAGCATACTCAGTGGGTGACCATAAGTACAAGGCACCTCCCTTCCACACCTCTCTCACCTACTCCCCCCTGAAACAACACAGCTTTCTTTCTCATCCATCCTCCCATCTCATCCTTCTGTCCTCTCCCCATCTACTCTGCCCCTCCTGTCACCTTCCTGCCACATGTGTCCTTTCTTCAGTTCATGAGATTTTCTGTGGCAACAACCACGCTAGACATTCTAAAAGATTAGAATTTATAAGAAATTGTGTTCAAATTGCTATCATTGTAAGCCTAACTCAGAAGATAAGCCATAATTCTGGAGAAAGCTAGGAAACATCCCAAAGAATCAATTAACCATTTTAAGACAAAACAATACATAATTAATTGGCAAATTAATTCTTCTGAATATAGAAGTATTATAAAGTAGGTAGAAAATGCTAGAAGGCTTTCTGGAATAGATGAGGTTTGCCCTGAGACTTGAGAATGAGAAGAGTCAGGTGAATAGTATTCAGGTGCTCAGTGGTAAAGAATCTGCTTGCCAATACAAGAGACACAAGTTCGATCCCAGATTGGGAAGATCCCCTAAAGAAGAAAATGGTAATCCACTTCAGTATTCTTGCCTGGGAAATCCCATGGACAGAGGAGCCTGGCAGGTTACAGTCCAGGGCTGCAAAAGAGTTGAATACGACTTAGCAACTAACCAACAACAACAATTCTTTAGTTTAAAACAAGGTCTTTGCCTTTTATTTTCTCATCCCCATATAAAATCTCTTTTCTTTTGTTACTACCTTCCTCTCTCTTAAAAATACTCTTCCATTTAAGTTTTCTTTTTTCTTTCACAACCCAGAAGTAGTTCATCTGTTCTCCTTGATCTGACACTAGCATTATCTATATTTAAACTGCCAAAATGGTTACTTTTATTGTTTCTGTTATATACCACATGAAAGTTAAATAGAACTTCATATACAGCTATAAATTTATAGCTGGTAAATTAGTAATCATTTATATTATGAACTAGCTTGCAGCTCCTATAGGCTGAAACCATGCCAGCCACTGCCTCCAAGGAACTGCTGTTGTCAATACTCTTGACCTAAGAGGACCAAACATGATTTTTTTTTTTAATGTGGTAAAAAAAAAAAACAAACAAACACTGACATGTAAGAGAAGATACAGCAGGACCCAGGGGAGCTGGCTACTCAGGCACTGGAGGAGACCAATGAGACCCATATAGCACTGCAGAGAAGAGGACCTTCCATAGTTAAAGACCCAGGAAAACAAGTGCTTGATTTCTTTCTACTGGACCAAATTGTTTTGGTTCAACTTATGAACCAGACCACATACCTATGATTCCATCCAAATAACAAGGATTGCAGCTAAATTCCACACCCCTGTTTTAAATCTCAGTCTTGCTGAAGGAGCACACCCAGGAGCACCTCTATCTTGAAGCCTTACCTGAGCTGTTCTACACAGCACATCCTCTGCCCTCGATCTAGAGCAACTGGTAAATCAACTCACAGGTGTATTTCTTCTCTACTGTACTGTCTTTCCCTTACCCATATTCCATTCCCTTTTAGAAAATTAAATATTTTAGAGGAAAAAAATGGATACTTTTTTGTATATGAATAAATTGAGTGTAGGCTTTTGTAAAGGAGACACATTTTCTAACACAATATGAAAAAACCAGAGGTTGCCAAAATTATTGGAGCTTATTTTTTTTCTCCAAATTTGAATTCAATACAGTTTTAGTTAAATCAGATAAATTTTCTAATTTTTAAAATTTAGAAATATCAGTAGTTATCTTGATGGTATGATTATAACACAGTTATAGATTTGGAGGGTGCAGAATCCTAGCCCAGTGCAACAATTTAACAAAGATTTGTGGAATGAAGGAAGAAAAGAGGAGAGAATGGAGGAAGGGAAGGTAAACAAATATTAAGCTACAAAGAAAGAGGTATATATAAGAAAAAGAAAATGAAGAAAGGTGTACAGCCTAGAGAAAGAAAGAAAATGGGGATAAGAATAATTGTCAGAAGCAGCATATATCAGTAGGAAAAAGCAGGAAGATAGTGGCAGTATAGAGACAAGAAAAATGAAGGGGAAGATAGGAAATGACAGAAGACAAGGAACCAGAGTTGACACTTCAGCAAATATCCCTGGTGAATTCGAATGTGCAAAGAATACAAATGCAATTTATTACAATAATTTTCTTAAGACAATATATAAGAGATTGTTTCAGCCAAATATCTCTCACAGGAGCCGGTAATACTCATCCTTTCAACAAGCTAAGGAAATAGGAGGGAGAAGGAAACTAAAAAATCTCTTCCTTCTTTCCTACATGAACAGGCTGAAATATAACACTAGAGAAAGAAATCAGAAGATCCTCAAGTGAGCTCAAGCTTTTTACACTCAGACTGAATGGAATATCATCAAATTCCTCCAAAAAAGACCAGAAATAGCATTTCCTTTGAGTATCACTCCTCAAATCCTGACTTGGAGCTGGTCCAGGGAAAGGAGAAAATGCATTAAGAAAATGAAGATTCAAGGAAGGAACTGCTTGAATGGTTTCTCAGTACCAAGTTAATCTATTTCAACTATAATACAAGCTACTGTTTCCTTTTTATTTTCAGAACAGTATCAAATTTTAAGCTCCTATGACAATGAACTCTGCCCTGTGCCTGGGATGCTCAGCACTCTCAGTCAGTAAGCTATGCCAGCATCCCTGGGATGCCCAGGCCTGCCTGGAATGATGCCTGGTGAGTCAGTCACCTTCTTTGGCCTGGCTTAGACAGAATGGGATTTCTCAGTGTGAAACTTCCACTCATACTTGGGAGAATTTCCAGGTTGGGTGCATTCTTGGAAAATGCCATGAAGAATTGAATCTAAGCATCCTTGCCCCCCAGGTCACTAGTGAGCTGAAATCTGAATGATTTGTGGTACCCATTTAGAAAGCAGTTGGGATGTCATGTAAACCATGCTAGAGGTGACTGTTCAATAAAGAACAAAGCTGGAATACTCAACTGGATGGCATGGGACCCAGGATTTGAACCCTGGTCTATAAGCTATTATGAAATCTCAGTTACTTAAAAGCTTTGTAATTTAATTCTCTTAAGCATAACCTGGGTGCAATTATAGCCCATCTTTTATAAAGGTGCCCAGTATGAGAATTAGAAATATGGTATATACAAAGAAATTCAATAAATATAAATAAAAGAGATGAAATGTGCCGATCTAAATGGAATATTTTTAATTCTAAAATAAAGCTTAAAACAAAATAGAAAATATGAATGGCAACATTGACCACAGAACACAGAGACCTATTTTCCAGCTGTTTCCGTTAATAACTAGATAAGTAGCTTTGGGCAAGTCTCTTCTGGGCTTCAGTTCTCCATCTATAAAAGGGGATAATAGTACCTTCCCTTAACAGGGTCAAAAATTTGACGTAATTTAATATAAAGAGCTTGGTCCATAAATCACACTCAAACATTGGTGATGTACAGTTTTAGAATGAGATGTTTACCAATGATTTGTATACATCATTCATTTCCATTTGGCCTTGAATAAAATGTTCACCTGATGTAATACTATGCCCCACTCTCCTACTAAAGGAAAAGCAAATTCTAATTAGTCTGAAAATATAGCCTTTATTCATATTATCATAAAAAATGTACAAGGGATAATGCAGGGGGAAAGAATTGGACTGAGAATTGGAAGTCCTATGCTCAAGTCCTAACTTTGTATGTCTTCACCAAGTGTACTTTGGTTGAGGTTGCTATGTACACATATTTTGAAACTTACAGTTCAAGGTTCTTAAGAGTGACACCATATTCTTAAGAGTGACACCAGATTAGATCTAGATACTTTCCAAATGCTACCACTTTGAAGATGGCTGTTTAATTTTATTTAACATTTTGTTGTTGTTGTTCAGTCGCTAAGTTATATCCAATTCCCTCACGACCATATGGACTATATAGTCTGCCAGGCTCTTCTGTCCATGGGATTTCTCAGGCAAGAATACTGGAGCAGCTTGCCATTTCCTTCTCCAGGGGATCTATCCATGCTATATTGTGCTCTGATAGTTTTATTCATTGTATTATCTCCTCAATATAAAATAATCAAGGGGGGCTTAGGGAAGGCCAATTCTTTACCTTCTATTTTCCAAGAAATGTTTTCACACTTTTAGGATGATTCTGTAGTATTTGATTTGAAATTTCCACTATCATATGTTTTTAGCAGTACAAATAAACAAGAAGACTATTTTTAAATCCCTACATTTTTCTGCTAATTAAGATACTACTGAATGAACACCTAGTTAGACAAATAAATACTTTAGTAATCAACACTACAGTAACCTTCTTCATGAGTCAACATAAGAATTCTATAAGAAAATAGATGGACACAAGCTGCTTTCAAGGAAGCTCTGTGCTCAAATTCACTTCTCCAAATTTTTTTCCAGTCTGGACTAGACTGGACTGGAAGTATAAGATTTTGTATTTCAAATTATATAGTTCTATCAAATGTTCTATGACCTTCCCTGGCATTTAATACCAAAAAAGAAAACACACACACACACACTCTAATAAAACCGTTGTACATAAATCATTGAGATTTTGTGATTTTTATTTCTATAAGATATATTCTTATTAGTAGGATAGCTTGGCCATTGGTATGTCTTCTTTCTTTTTAAGAGAGGCTGTTGCCAGAATCCTTACCAAACCACATTTAAAAGTTAGACTTCCAAAGTTGCAGTTTTCCCAGCAAGATCTGAGAGTTCCCTTTTCCTCAAATCATCACCTACAATAGCTATTATATTTATACAAGGTATGAGATAAGCATCTAGTCTTATTTTCTTTTACTATTATAGTAAACATGATTTATTAAATAAATGATGTTTCCAATTAATTTACATATCATCTATCATCATCTCACATTTCCAAAGATCTGCTTCAGGATTATTTGGTTCCTTCTATTTCTACAATAATATTCTGCTGAGTTTTTGGTGTTTAGGTGTTTTAATGGCTTTAAGTAAGATTTAATACCTGACAAAGCACAATCCTTCTTCATAAACTGTGGTCTCTTTTTGCTCAGTCTCCTATATAACAATATTAACAATAAAAACAATGTAAGTAAGAATGCTAATAAGAGCTAATATATATTGAGTGTTTACTAGGTAACAGGTACCATTTTAAGTCCTTTATGAGTGTTAACTTTTTTAATGCTCATCACAATTCTATCCCTCTTATAAACATGAGAAAATTCAAAGTTAGAAAAGGTAAATGTCATTCCAAAGATAACACAGCCAAAAAACAACAGAGGCAGGATTCAAACTAAGGCAATTTGTCTACAAAGCGTGGACTCTAAACTCCTTTTGGTATTTCCTCCCACATGAAATATACTTTAGTAAAATTCTGAAAACAATCTTATTCAGATGTATTTGCAGTTTCATTAAATATAAACATAAGTTTGAGTGCAATTTGCATCTTAGAATGCTGCTGGTGCTACTCAGTCGCTTCAGTCGTGTCTGACTCTGTGTGACCTACAGACCGGAGCCCACCAGGCTCATCTGTCCGTGGGAGTCTCCAGGCAAGAACAGTGGAGTGGGTTGCCATGCACTCACTCCTCAGGGGATCTTCCCAACCCAGGGCTCGAACTCACAGCTCTTCTGTCTCCTGTACTCTCGGGGCCGGGCAGGGGGTTGGGGGGGTTTCTCACCACTAGCATCACCTGAGAAGACCCTCTTAGGATGCTAACTCTTATTAAAAATCATGATCTTTCCATTAATTCAGTTCTTGCTTTGGATCTTTCAATAAGATTTTCTGATCTTCTATATACATGTTCTGTATATTTCCTATCAGATTTATCCTTAAGTATTTTATCATTTTCTACTAGTGTGAACTGAAGAGCTTTTTATTTCCATTTCTAGATTGTTATTGCTAACATAGAGAAGAGCTAATTATTTTTATATGTTTATCTACTATTCAGCCATCTTATCATATTCCTTTATCAATCTGGCAGAGTTTTGCTCTCTGCTTCTGCTAGAATCTCTTGGGGGTTTTTTAGGTGAACTTTTTTTTTTTCAGAAACATGTAACGTTCTTTTTTTAAGACAAACAATTAAATTTTACCATTTAAAATAATGCTTACTTTGGAATGTTTGGTTAAAAAAGTTACGAAGTTTTTTAAAATGAAGTTTTCTTCTATTCTTACTTTGAATTTTTATTACAAATCACTGCTAAATTTATGTAAGATTCTTTTAGCATCCACTGACCTTGTTACATGGTTTTTGTTCATTGTCAATATACAAATTATTAATATATCATATTTATAAATTGTTTATATTGAAGCACTCATATTTCTATTCATGAATCTTGCTTGATCATCTTTTCATACCATGCTGAATCCTATTTATTAATACTTCATTTAATAGTATTTTATTTAAATATCTATATTCCTAAGTATGATTAACTGCAGTTTTCTTTTTTATATAACTTTTCAGATTTTGATACAAATAATCTTCTCGCTTTAGAAAATGAAGAGTTTTTCATTTTTGTCTATAATTTGGTATAGTTTAAATAATATAGGAAGTTATGCTATTAAAGGTGAAATATAATCCAGCTATGCAATTTTCTACTGATAGTGTCTTTTTAAGTAATACACATTGAACTATCTTTACAGTGATAATCTGTCTATTCAAGTTTTTTTGTTTCTTTTTTCAATTTTGATCATTTGTATTTCCTTAGTAAATCATCCAGTTCCTCTAAGTTTTAAATCTGTTTCAACAGAATTGCACTAACTTTTAATAATAATTTTAATCTTGCTCATATTTTTGCTAAAGCTTCTTTGTTATTCCTAATATTGTAAGTCTTTTCTTGACTACAAACAAGGATAGATTCAACAATTTTATTGATCTTTTCAAAGAACTGGCTTTAGGAATTATATTGTCTTTCATTTCTCTGTTGGTTTTCTCCTTCATTAAATTAAAATTTGATCATTACTTACTCCATTATAACTTTTTATTTAGTTCCTTCTTTAAAATTCTCAAGAAAAATATAAATGTTGTATATTTTTAGCCTTGTTTCTTAATAATAAAGGTATTTAGAGCTAAAAATCTTCTGAGTGCAGTCATGTTCTACAGATTGTTATATGAAGCTTTCTAGGTTTCAAATAATTTATAGTCAGTCAGGAGATTTTACCTTTCCAAGTATTTGTCTTCAACTTACCTGGCTTAATTATATCTAAATAGATGTAATTTTTACCAAGCATAACATGTTTTGTCATTCTCATTAGAACCTATGACTTAAGAAGAAGCTAAGCAACTATAAAAAAAAAAAAAAGTTTGAGTGGACAAAGAGTAATATTAGAAGGTCTTACATGTATTTCCTAAAATTTTAATGGATTTTTACAGATCTTCAATAGCAAAACTGAAAAAATTGGGGCTTGGGCTAAATTTAGCTTAAGAGGAGAGATCTTCAAACATATTTTAAAAAGATCTAATCTGATATGAAATGTAAAGGTATTGTTTGTTGTTTTAGCAAACTGAAGTTGTTTTAAGTATTAGATAAGACTTTGTCCTCTAGCACTACTTTCCTCAATAATATTTTAATGGTATATAAAATATTTTCATTTATTAGTATATCTAACCAGAAGCTATTACAACTGCTATCCAAAATATTCATTACAATGACTGAAGTATAGAAATACACATACATTTGAATATACATACATATATAAACACATATAGATTGCATTTTTACACATCTGTATATATGTGCATATACATGTACATACATGTGCATATAATACATATGTGCCTGTGTATGTATGGCATGCATACAAATATGCAGGTGTTTATTCAGCTTGATCTCTATCATCCACTATTATTGTGCTAAGAAAAGAGAAGTCTGCAATAAGTAAAAGAGGATTATTATTTTATGAATTAGATTACTATTTCTCTCACCAAAAAAAAATTTTTTAATATGTGAAAGATAATGGAGTTCTTAACAAACAAGTTGTCTCACTTTCCAAAGGTTTATTCTCTTCAATCCTATTAATATAACATAATGAGAGCTGACTGACCAAGAAGGCTTATTGTATCCCATGACCCTAAAATACAGAAAAGTTAAATTTTTTCTCACTTGATAGAGGACAGCTTGACCAAAGAACATGTGATCCAAAGTACTCTAAACAATTCAAGTTCATTCAATCCAACTGATCGTGTCACACCCCTGTTTATAACATCACAAAACAAACAAACAAAAAAATATACTGGATCCTTGTGAGCTCCAGAATAAAATCCAAGCTTCAAAAGATGGCATACAAAACGTTTCCCAGCTCACTTCTTCATCCTCACCTCCCAGCACGCTTTCAAATGCATCTTGACCCCTGGCCACACTGAAGTTTTATTGTGCTCCAAATTTACCACCTTCCACCATCTGCACCTGCTGGTTCCTCTATCGAGATGACTTTCCTCTACTTCTTAATCTGGCAAATTCCTTTAAGGTCAATAAAAATTTAATATCCTCCATAAAGTCTTCCATTATGTTAAAAGGCATGTTCCTATGTGTTTTAAGAGCTGTTTATGTTCCTATGAAAGAACTTTCATCTCTTTTCTTATTGTCTGTTTACATTATCTTTATCCTCAAAGACTGCAAGCTTCTCAAGGACAAAGACAGAATTATTATTTGTTCTATGCTTTGGGAACCAGGACAGGTTTAAGATATTATTGGTATATGTTCTAAACAGTGAGTAAAGTATTTTAGGCAACTTAGAGATGGTTAAGATTAATCCTCTGCCTTCAGAAGCTTACAATCTGCAGCCTACCAGGGACAACTTAATGAAAGACCTGGATTTTGAGTTAAGATGTGGCTCCATGCCTGAGAACTTCGTGTCTTCCTCATCCAACTTTACCAAGTCTGCCCCCAACTTACCTCTCTGGCCAGGTTGACAAACTGTAATAAGACACCAGAACACATTCATTAACCCTCAACCCTGAATATTCATTGGAAGGACTGATGCTGAAGCTCCAACACTTTGGCCACCTGATGTAAAAAGCCAACTCAATGGAAAAGACCCTGATGCTGGGAAAGACTGAAGACAAAGGGAGAAGGGGATGACAGAGGATGAGATGGTTAGATAGCATCACTAACTCAATGAACATGAACTTGAGCAAACTCCAGGAGATGGTACAGGACATAAGAACATGGCATGCTACAGTCCATGTGGTTGCAAACATTCAGACATGACTTAGCAACTGAACAATGACAATAAATACTGTCATTTTAAAAGTAGATTGTGATGTGAGATTAAACAGATAGATGAATGGAACAGAATAAATATTTCACAAACAAACATGTAGATCAGAACCTAGCATAAAAGTGTCAGAATGACAAATTATAGAGAAAGGAGAAACTGCTCAAAAAATGATCCTGGGACAAATGGATCTCCCTATGGAAGATAAAATTAGACCCCTAGCTCACACCAAATACAAAAATTAATTCCAGCGGTTTTTAGTCCTAAATGTAAAAATTGAAGCTAAAAATACTAAAAATATATAAAAAATATATTTTTATCATTTGTGTTAGAATGTCTTAAAGAAAAGATAAAGAACAAACCATAAAGAAATACACAGATACAATTTGTTATATGAAAATCAAAAGTCTATTTAACAAAAGGCTTAGTGCAAAATATACATTGCATCATCTCCCATCCATAAAGGATAGTAATGCAATGTATTTAACTGTCTTAGTCCAGTCCTTCCAAGCTGTAGATACCAAGAAAGTATTAAACATGAAATTATCTTATTATGGGAAATACTTGTATAACAGAAAATAGGAAGGAAAGCAAGGAAGGCTGGGAGAGGTGTCAGACCTCGATGCAGTTTCAACCCTCCAAGTGAAGGAGAGAAGGACAGAAGCTTGAATGGAAAGACATCAAAACACAATCTAAGCAAGATTTGACAGAGCCATCTAGAAGTCTCTGAGCCAAAATCCGTAAATAAATAAGTCCCATGTCTTTCAGACACAAGATCTGCTTCAGTATCCATGCCATACTTGATCAATCAGGGAAAGCAGCCTGTGGAAGGAGTAGTCTCAAAACAAACTCTGAAAATGAATGATTTCAACTCACAATGATGGACTCTCATTCAATTACATTCCCTACAACAGTGGTGCATAAGGCACATCTCTCAGCTACTATGAACTTAGCAAAACAATTGACATAGGATATGAAGTCAAACAGCTAACAAATATAACCTCACAAGCAGTCAGGGAATTGCAAATTAGAACAGTAAAGAAATATGGGGACTTCCCTGGTGGCACAGTGGACAAGAATCTGCCTGCCAATGCAGGGAACACAGATCCAATCCCTGGTCCAGGAAGATTCCATATACCATGGAGCAACTAAAGCTCATGCGCCACAACTACTGAGCCCATGCACCACAGCTACTGAAGCCTGAATGCTTTAAGGCCTGCAAGTCACAACCAATGAGCCCCGTAAAGCAACTACTGACACCACGTGCCCTGGAGTCAGCAATCTGCAGCTACTGAGCCCACATTCCACAACTACTGAAGCCATGTGCCTAGAGCCTGTGCTCTGTAACAAGATAAGCCACTGCAATGAGAAGCCCGTGTACCCCAACGAGAAAGTAGCTCCCAATCTCCACAACTAGAGGAAGCATACATGCAGCAACGAAGACCCAGTACAGTCAAAAATACATAAAAGTTAAAAAAAAAAAAGAAAGAAAGACAACTTTTTACAACTTAGAATGGTAAAACTTTAAGTCTCTGTTAGTAAGAAGCATTTTCAAAGATTGAGGAAACAGGAACACTCATAAATGGCTAGTGGTAGTGTAAATCAGAACAGCTGCTCTAAAGTGCAATTTGGCAGTGTCTAGTGATATTGGCAGAAAGTGAAGCGGAACTAAAAAGCCTCTTGATGAAGGTGAAAGTGGAGAGTGAAAAAGTTGGCTTAAAGCTTAACATTCAGAAAACGAAGATCATGGCATCCGGTCCTAACACTTCATGGGAAATAGATGGGGAAACAGTGTCAGACTTTATTTTTCTGGGCTCCAAAATCACTGCAGATGGTGATTTCAGCCATGAAATTAAAAGATGCTTACTCCTTGGAAGGAAAGTTATGACCATCCTAAATAGCATATTGAAAAGCAGAGACATTATTTTGCCAACAAAGGTTCATCTAATCAAGGCTATTGTTTTTCCTGTGGTCATGTATGGATGTGAGAGTTGGACTGTGAAGAAGGCTGAGCGCCAAAGGATTGATGCTTTTCAACTGTGGTGTTGGAGAAGACTCTTGAGAGTCCCTTGGACTGCAAGGAGATCCAACCAGTCCATTCTGAAGGAGCTCAGCCCTGGGATTTCTTTGGAAGGAATGATGCTAAAGCTGAAACTCCAGTACTTTGGCCACCTCATGCAAAGAGTTGACTCATTGGAAAAGACTCTGCTTCTGGGAGGGATTGGGGGCAAGAGGAGAAGGGGACGACAGAGGATGAGATGGCTGGATGGCATCACTGACTCAATGGACGTGAGTCTCAGTGAACTCCAGGAGTTGGTGTTGGACAGGGAGGCCTGGTGTGCTGCGATTCATGGGGTCACAAAGAGTCAGACACGACTGAGCGACTGATCTGATCTGAGTGATATTGGAACTTGCCTGGAGAATCCCAGGGGTGGGGGAGCCTGGTGGGCTACTGTCTCTGGGGTCGCACAGAGTCGGACACAACTGAAGCAACTTAGCAGCAGCAGCAGCAGTGATATTGGAAAGCAAAGACCTTACTTTGCCAACAAAGGTCTGTCTAGTCAAGGCTATGGTTTTTCCAGTGGTCATGTATGGATATGAGAGTTGGACTGTGAAGAAGGCTGAGTGCCGAAGAATTGATGCTTTTGAACTGTGGTGTTGGAAAAGCCTCTTGAGAGTCCCTTGGACTGAAAGGATATCCAACCAGTCAATCCTAAAGGAAATCAGCCCTGAATATTCATTGGAAGGACTGATGCTGAAGCTGAAACTCCAATACTTTGGCCACCTGATGCAAAGAACTGACTCATTGGAAAAGACCCTGATGCTGGGAAAGATTGAAGGCAGGAGGAGAAGGGGAAGACAGAAGATGAGATGGTTGAATGGCATCACTGACTCGATGGACATGAGTTTGAGTAAGCTCCAGGAGTTGGTGATGGACAGAAAAGCCTGGTATGCTGCAATCTATGGAGTCACAAAGAGTCAGACACGACTGATCGACTGAACTGGCTGAGTAAAATATTAGAACAACCTAAATGTATGTCAATAACAAGGTGAATAAATAAAATGTTACACATAAGCACTATATAGCAAATGAAAAGAATGAAATAGAATTTCTACATCTAAATAGTATAGCTAGACCTCAAAAAGGTAATAGGAGCAAAGATAGCAAGCTGAAGAATGATGTGTACAAATTATACTATTTACACAAATTTTGAAGCCACACAAAACTATTAAGTATTGTTTATAGATAAATATATTTAGTGTAAATTCATTTAAATGCATTGGAAAAATATGTATCACATTTGTAATAATGACTGCTCGAAGCTTGGGGTTTATGAAGAATGATGTTGAGGATTTAGGGAAATGTTCTTCAAATTCATCCAGAGCTCTAACAATAAAGAAAACAGGGATATTGTCAAATGGATGTTTCCAAATCTAGAACAGATGCTAGTGATACAGATTACATTGTAAAACACAAAACTAAAGATTCCTGCATCTGAAAAAGATTTGATGTTCTCAACCAACACATTTGACCTTCTTTTCTGGAATGAAATCATTTTTGAAGAAAAATGCATCAATGTGGATAATTTAATAAGTATGTCAAAGATTATAATAGAAAGCTGTTCAGATTGAAGTGAAACAAAATAGTCAGGCTAGACTGAAGAGAACTGTGAATAAGCCTTGTCCTTTAAGATCAAATACATTAATAACATCAATATCCTGCTAATGTGAGTACTTATTCTGATTACTTTATTGTTCATTTGTAGAGTTCTTTATTAGTATTTAGCTTCTATTTGATTTAACATAAAACACTTTGTTTTGAATACACTGTTAAACATTTATCTTTGCTGACTACTAAAGGCACTCCAATCTGGTGCTATATTTATCTTAAGGGTGTTGGTTTTCAGCCTTGGTGCTATCATGAGTTTAAAAAGCAGTACAGAGCATGAGCTGCTCAGAGAAGCTTTGTAACCAGAGACAAATGGTTTCTCTTTGCCTGCACTGCAACTTCTCTGGAGTTCTCTTGGAGTTACCCATAAAAACTGTTGGAGGAAATCATTGATTGGAATTAAAGTACAGGGCTGGGCTTCCCAGGTAGCTCGAATGGTAAAGAATCTGCCTGCAATGCAGGAGACAGTGGTTCGATCCCTGGGTTGGGAAGATTCCCTGGAGCAGGGCATTGCAACCCACTCCAGTATTCTTGCATGGAAAATCCCATGAACCAGAGGAGCCTGGTGGGCTACAGTCCATGGGGGGTCGCAAACAGTCAGACACGATTGAGCACACACACACACACAAGCTAGAGGACATGATTTGATTACTTATACAAAAATTAGCTATTGAGATTGTTTAAACCTAAGTCAAAATAAATCAAATTTAAAAATTGTGATCAATTAATTTTCTTATTAAAGGAGACCTTGAAAAATATTTCTTTGTAACCACCCTACACTGCCATTTTAATAAATTTCTCAGCAGTTTACCTAAAAATAAAATCAAATATCTGGATCATTGGTTTTCAAAGTTATTTATTTTGACCAATTATTTTCATAATTATTTCAGAATCACCTAGGGAGTTTGTAAAAACTGCTGCACCTATTCTTACTCAGAAGAAATAGACCAGAGTGCAGGAATCTGCATTTTAACATGTGATTTTCATGCCTGCTTGAACCTGTTCTTTTGGCTAACTTCCTTTACAGCATGCTGGTCAGAAAAGCAAATGTCAACTTCAAAGGATTCTGTGCACATAATATATTAAGTCTGTTTGAGATTGTAAAGCACTTGAAAATACTTCGATAAAGAGTACCAGAGAGGGTCAAAGTAATATTATAATAAAAGTCCAATAAAGATTAACTTATTTTATTATTTAGAAGTACATAACATACTCCATGTTATGGACATACTTTTTACACAAATGTGTATCACTTTATTTTTTTAAATGCATCTAAATTTCATCACCTGATATTATTCAACTGAGCCAGACAAATCAGAAGCTATTAAAAGAGGAACTGCTAATACAAAGCTCATTAACTCTGTCTTGAACATATCAGAGAAACAGTAGAGGGTATTATATTGAGAGAGAAAGAACTTTAAAAAAAGGGTGGAGTGTTACATTAACTGGCCCTGTGTAATTATGCAATATTTGCTGAGTACATTCGAGCTTCCTGTGACTTTGTAGATAGGAAAATACCATAAACCTTGTTTTATACCTGTATTATCACTCTTCAGAACAACCTTGACAATACAGCTGCTTGTGGTAAGGGAAGATGGTAAGAAGCTTGGGTTGACGGAACATGAACTTTAGAAGCAGTGCTATTCAATAAGGAATGTTTGTAACCAATCTTTAGACAGTTAATGCCACTGTTATTAATGTTTAGTAATTATTAAGCACTTGTATTGTGCTTTATGTACAAGGACACTAGGCAAGGAGGAGGAAGGAGAAAAGAAGTGTTGGAGGAACAGAGGAAAGGGGAAGGGAAAGGAGAGGAAGAAGAGAATTTGAGAAAGCCCAAGAGCACACTGTAAAGAGAAAAAGAATGAACTAACCATTTTTGCACAAAGCTGCTGTAAACGTGGATGTAGCTCTGCATGATATGTATCAACACAGGGAAGTTAACTTCTATAGCAGGAAATATACACGAACAAATTCATGAAGTAGCCTGTTTGCCTAAGTCAAACTTGATTACAAATAACTGTGCATACAAATATTGGCTAAAGATTAGTCCTTATCAGAAAGTGTAGGAAGTAAGAACTTTTTATCAACTTGAAATATAAAAGCTCTTCTTTCACTGGGCTTTGGTACTAAGTCATAGCAGAAAACTGAAATAAACTGAAATTCCAATGTATTTGTTATTGGACCCAACACAAGTACAAAAAGCACTATTATAATAGATGTTACAGTCTTTGTCACCAATATTAAACTATTGTTTAATACTCAGATATATATATATAAACACATACATGGTTTTATATATGAATTTGAAAGTATATACATAATTCTATTAATATCTCTATGCCTTTGATGTCTATTTCTGTATGTGTGTAGGCCTATATTTGTATTTGAAAACTAATAATGTAAGCATTTTTAAAGGAATAGCTTTGAAATGCAGGGCTTTAAGGTATTTCAGGGTAAGTGTTTCCAAGGAAGTAAAGTTAGAAAAGATACTTGAGACAAATAATTTTATTTATTGTATTCTAGCTCTACGTTAGACTCATTTAACCCCAGATTTCTGAACTCCAGATTTCAGATTCTCTGGAATGACCCTTAACAACCTAGTTTTGAAAAGCTCTCTACATGATTTTGATTCAATTGGTCTAAGAATTGGCATTTAAGAATCTACTCATTCCTTAACTATCTCTTCCAGGTCTACCCACCCAAGATGCTGGGACAAATCCAATCTGTGAAAAGCACTCCTTTCTTAGAACTTTGCTGGCACATGACTGTGCTGCCCTGCAGCTGATCCTGCTCTGGAGTTCCTCACAGGTCTCCCAGGTCTCTAGAACTAGGACTCCCCAGGAGCTGAGCTTGTGCACTACCTCACCCATCACCTCTGAAGAAATCCTATGAAAATCCTTATTCTTTCTACAGGTGACTTTGGAGAACCAGCTGTTCAACTTGCCCTGATCGGGCTTCCTTCCCAAACTGACTGCCCTTCTACTTGGCCACCTACTGTATTTTAAATGTGAGGTCATGAGGCATGAAGAAAAGATTCTGCCCCAGTGGCAAGAAGAAAAAAGTTTACTTGGGAGAAGATGAAAAAAATTTTCCTGACCTTTAAATTTCAAGTGGTTTTTTTATGTTCTTTATCAAGCCTTTATCAAGTGTAGTAGAAAAGCTTCTGTATACTCCATATATAAATAATATGTATAATATATATTTTAGAAAACTTATGAATCTTTGCCTAACTAAAAAACTTATTACATTTTGATTCCACTTGCTTGACTTAATATGAATAGAATGCTAGATTCTATTTAGAAATCTAGAATCTAGAATGCTAGATTTCTATTTAAAAAAGAAGATATGCATCAAGCAACAAAGGTTTACTGTATAGCACAGTGAACTAGTCAATATTTTATAATACTTTACAAAGGAAAATAATCTCAAAAATAATATATGTGTACATGTATAACTGAATCATCTTGCTGTGCCCTTGAAAAATTGTAAGTCAACTATACTTCAATAATACATATATGTATACATATTAAGAAAAAAATAAAAAATACATTTCAAGTGTTAGGATAGGTGATTTTCCCAAGATCCAGGAGTACAGATTTTATGAATATGGTAGCTTGATACATCATTTATAGGAAAACAAGTCATAACCTCCTCTTTCACAAAGGCAGCCTTACAATCCCAATGGTTTAATAATACTGCTACAATCATAGTGAGATTAACCAGTCTAAAGTTCTAACTCAAAATCTGCAGTGTTCAATGCAGAAGGCATTAGCGTCTAAGAATTTCTAATACACAATCCTAATCAAGCATAGCAAAAAAAAAGGTAAGTCAGAAGATCTGGATTCTCTCACTGGTCTCATCAATTATGAGATATATGATTCCAATAAGTCTCTTAAATTTTCACTTCTTACACTTTAAAATGTGAATAACAATATTTCATAAATGTCTAACCACATCTCCATTATCTCCCTCCAGTTTGTGTGTTACACTGGATAAATCTTCCTAAAACACTGTTTTTATTATGGCACTCCCCCCAGTGAGGGAAGTCACCATGCAAATACTGTGGACCCACCTGCTCCCTGCCCAGGGTTCCTACCTGTGTTCCCACTAAGCACCATGTTTCGCCAAATCCTCTGCAGCTGGAGTGTTGCATGAGAATTGGATTGCCCCAGGTATATGTAATATGAAAGTCAAGTGTGGAGGACTCTGCCTTTCTGCCTGTTTTGGCTATTTGGTTTAATTGCTGGCAAGTGCAGAGACAGAAATCATGATCTGCGTGTTTTCTCCCAGTTCAGCTCTCACCATAGACCCCTTCTTTTCCAGACTCTACCCTTGCTGCACTGCCTAGAGTTCCCCTTAAAGTGCACTGTTTTGGCTCGACTCCAGCCCATTTCATCCTATACCCCAGCCACACCAAACTGACTCTAGGTACAAAGGTTCAACAAACGTTCTCTGCTAGCTCCAGGTCTTGTACATTCTGTTCTCTTTCTGGAATGTTCTCCTGTTCTTCATTCAGATGATTCTTACTCATCCATCATCTCTCACCTTAGCTGTCACTTCCTTCAGGGAAACCTCATCTACCCATCTAAGACCAGATTAAGTGCTGTTTCCATATACCACATGAGAATCTTACATTAACCAATATCCTAGAACTTAACAAACTGCACTGGCTTTACTTGCTTATCTTCACCAGAATGAAAGACCCTTGAGGACAGGGATTGCTCCTATTCACCAATAATCCCCAGAGTTTGATGTCCTTTGTTCAATAATTGCACTCACAGATATTTACTACACAAGTGAATATATATATGTGTGTGTGTGTTTTGTGTATGTGTATATACATTTTCCCCCCAAATACTGTAAGTCAAAAACTCATAACAAACAGGATCCTTGTTATACTTGCACGCAGTATTCAGAGTGCCTAACATATACTGTGTCCACAGGGGAAACTCAATAAATATTTATTGAGATCAAAATTTTAATTTATGAAATTTGAATCATGGATACTTAAACTTTCTAAATAAAAATTAGGTATTACAGATTTGGCCTCAAATATATTCTTGATAATACAATTGCTGTTTCAAAGGCTATTTTTGTCTAGAGAATACTTTTACACTCAATTTTTAGAAAAACTAAGTTTCCCTTCCTGGAAAGGCCTTTATGAATATTATTACCAAGTTCTAAGTTTCTAGTAAAGTCTAAAGTTCTCTTAAATATAAGTGTAAGATCTTCTCTCGATCTTGTCTAATTAGCCATTGCTACAAAACAGAAAACTCCAAGGGTGTGGGGTCCAGAATACTAATTCTTCAAGAGGATGAAACATCAGGTTTATCTATAAGATACAGCATGGCTTTGACCTTTGGAAAACTTAGCTAATTTTTTTGTTTGATTTTTAATATGAAAGCCTGGCTTAACTTTCTGAATTTCATTATCTATTCATGAGCTAGCTTGATCCCACACAGTTATAATTAAATTTTTATACGACTGTTCTGTGGATTTGCCCACCTCTTAGGAAGAAGGGCAGTCTTTGGGTTATTCTGGATTTAGAGATGTCAGAACTGTCATTTAAGTTAATAATTAGTTCCAGAATTGCAATCGTAATTCCTAAAAGTTAGTTCATACTTTTAGAATTTAGCACAGGCTCATCTCGATTGCAAACTCTACAGAAAGCTGTCACTAGATAACTAGAAAGTGACAATTCAAAGGACCAATGTGTGCAAAAACACTCGGCACAGCACTACTGACTTGAGCCCTCCCAGTGGATGTTAACTAGTATTTATTTTTTAAGTTTCAGGGTTCAAATGATGTGAAATAACAGTCAGTTCAGGAAACACTATGGTGTTCCTGCTTGGTCCTGGTTCCATAGTATTATAAAATAAAGGTATTTGCTTCATATTACAATAAGTAAATGGCAGTGCTTTCAAACTTAATTACCTATCAGTAGAAAATGACAGGTGGATCAAGGTACAGTCACTTGGTGTGGTTTATTCTGGTTTAGGGAACGTAGTTCAGTGTGTTTCAAATATCTGTTTTCAATGTTTATTATATCTTGGCTACTACTGAATGCAAATGTTAATTTGTATGGTATCTTTTTATTTACACATCTCCCAAGTGAACATTCCTGAATTCTCCTACAATTGTGGATTGACCACCCAAAAGTTAAGCCTCTGTTCAATGCAGGTTAGTTTTGGCCAGATGTGAAGATCCAGGGGTCAAATTCAAATATGATTAGTCTTGTGGTATGTGTAAGATGGAATTTATTTTCCAGAAGAGTTAACTCATTTCTTTGCTTACTTCCCTCCCAAGTTTTTCATATTTCTTGCCAATTTCCCTCCCAAGTTTTTTTTCCTCTTAATAATTTCTTGCCAACTTCCCTCCCATTTTTTTTCTTCTAGTGACTTAAATATGAAGACTGCATAGTAGAAGGGAAAACACAAACAGATTTTACATCTTCAACTTACACAGTAAATATTTTTATTACAATGTGTATGTAATGGCTGTCTTGACAAATATTTACCTAATGAAGACCATTTTGTGGTTACAAAAGGATTGCAACAACTTTGTGGAAACCAATTACATATACTAAGCCTCTGATCTTTTCTTACACTCCCCACCCCACACAATTATAAAAGCCAATTACTGCTCCAAACCAGGTACTTTTACATAAGAGTGAGTCACTAAATACAGTCCAATTATTTGGTATCCAAATGCTGGCCTGCCTAGAATCTGTTGCTGTCAGTTGTAGGGTAGTATGGTAGGATAAGGTATTGAAGAATTGCAAATGGTTGGTATTCTGGAAATTTTAAGAAGGTAAGAGAATAGTGAGATATTACTCTTACAGTATGAAATATGATTAAACTCTCCTTAATGGAGAAGTAAGTTAATGTGGGGCCAATTACATTAATTCCTCTTTTTGGGCTAGCAAAATCTTCAGTGCTGGTTACAAAAGTCACAAATATTTAGGAGGATTTTAAGGGAAGTTTGGGTACATAGAAAGTAAACAATGGGAGGATAAGTCAATGGACACAAGGATACACAATGGTATTTTAAAAGAACTATTAATTTGTCTAGAAATCCTTTTACTATAATTAAGATTTGAAGTATGACATATAAGCAAGACTTGGAGAAGTTCCTGAAAGAGGAGATCTCAGGGTAAAAAATCTGAGCAGAACTTGCTCACTTGTGCCTGCTCGTTACAACTTTTCTATCAGCATAGCCCTGTCTCCATGCCCTTCCCTGTGATAAAGTCTTCATGCAACTCCACTGACTGAATATTTTCAACCACAGACTGAAATCAGGAAACTATGTGAACTATGTTGTGCGTGCTTCTTCCTATCCAAGAAAATTTACACATACCTGCCTAATCCTATGACACCAAGCATCATTACACACGCAAGTACTTTGTGGGTATTAAAGCTGAAAAGAAACACCAAAATGAGGAAGAAAATACTCCGCCTCATCTCCAGTTCCAGATCTAGATGTAGTATATTAAGAAACAGAACAGCTTTGGCAGTCAAAGTGAAAACATACTGGATCATGTATGTTTGTATTTGCAGATGGGGCTACAAACAGTGCACAGAGGAAGTCTCAGCTGATACCAGCTGTTAACCCTCAAGGACTCTGTAGGTATTTTGTGCTCCTGTGCTCAAAATTCCCCCATGCTTAAACATATAAAACCTTCATTTTTGGAGGTTCTCACTGGCCTTTTTCAAAGGTGTGAAGACTTGCTTAACAATAACAAAAATTGGAAACTCTGAAGTCACTGAAAATAGGAAAAAAATTTCATTTTGACTGTCAAGATTGTCTAGCACTTTTAATTATTTTTATTTGTCCCTCACAAGAACAACTTGCTGTTGTATAATCATCTCCTCAAATTCTGAGACTGAGAAGCTCAGAAAAGAACATTTTCTGAGTAAAATTCTTGCAACTGACATGCCTACTTCAAAGCTTACCTCTGAAACAGTCAACCAATAAGAACTTATCCTTATGCCTATCAATGTGCTTGGTAGAGTATCCCAAAATAAAATTTTTAGAATCACCATTCTCAAGAAATTTACCATGTAGTTGGATAGATAACAACATACAGGAAACATTCAGAAGGAGTCATATACTAATGTACTCACCATACTCACTGCGTTTATCAAAGTACAGGAATTTAGGAGATGCTGGATGTTTTTGCCTATCATAAGATGAGTAGGAAGATCTAAATCAGTTGCAAAAGCCAGCAGAACAGTAAGGAGCTGGGACTCAGGGACTATTAAAAATAGAAAACTAAGTGTTTTATTTGATATTTGAAAGCAAAGAGGATGAAGAATGAATTAAATGGTGGTCATCATTGTCATTACAGCTGATCTAGTGGTGTCCTCCACTGGTACTCTGTTAGCAAGACCAGTGGTCCCTCTGCTTGATCAGATATCTCAATTCTATGTAACTGATCTCCACATCCTTCCTTTCTAAACCCATGGCATTTCTACTTGTCCTTCTTTCCAGTTCCTGTTATACAAGGAATCCTTAATCCTAAACCAACTACTCTTCTCTCTTAATTTCTTGAGGAAAAAAAATATTCACTATTTCTCAAAGGCTCATTTTCCCTGATGCCGTTTGTAAGGATGCAAATAGTACACAAAGAGATCCCTATCTTCTCACAATTCCTCTGCTACTTTTGTCTCTTGTCCATCGTTGACATTAGCTGGATTATTGAAATAGCTTCCTATTAGTCTTCGTCCTTCTAGTCACAATAACAAACAGTACGGCTCCTCCGTCCATGGGATTTTCCAGGCAAGAGTACTGGAGTGGGTTGCCACTGCCTTCTCTGAAACAGTACTACAACTACTACTATTAATAATAATCACTGATTTATTTAGTGTTTGCTATGTGCTAGAAGAATCCACAAAACTGTACAAATTAGGTAATAATATCTTCATATTGCAGAGGATAAAACTCAGTATATAGCAAGGTTAAGTAATGTGCATCAGCAACCCACCCTGTTAGATTTCAAAATCTCTTTTCCTTCTGCTACCCCAAAAAAGTGTGAATCATATCCACCTTAATTCTGCTTCACATTTCATAGTCAAAGAGATATATCTAAATTGCAAAGCTGATTACATCACTCCCCTGATTAAACCTCTCCAAGACCAAATTCCTGAGACTTGTACACAAGCTCCCAAGACATGGCCCTCCAGTTTCCTTCCTCCCTACTCACTGTCCCCCAGTTATACCCTCATTCTGTCAAGATGCTTGTGGTTCCCTGCACTAACCAAGTGGTTTCATGTCTGGTATTTCTGCTCATAGTTTTCTCTGTCCAGAATATCTTTTCCATTAACCTTAATGGAAATGGAAAATTTCAATTTTCCGTTAAAATTTCCTTAATTCCTTCTACTTATCCTTCAAGGTGTTTTTAGAGAAAGCCTCCCTGAACTGACCAGGCAGGCTGAAAGTCCTCAACTGGGCTTCTGTAGTGCCGAGAGAGCTTCTATCCCAACATTTGCTATATTATATTGAAATGGTCTCTTGGCATATGTTTTTCACCAATCAGCCTATAAGCTCTTTGAGTGAGGGAATAATCAAGTTTTCATTCTGCACCTACCCTGCCTCCACCACAGTGAAGAGAGTCTGGTTATCACAGAAGTCATGCTGTGAGATCCGAAAGGGAAAGAGAAACTGGAATCACCTCCCAATCCCATGGCCATTTCTGGAGCATGGAACCAATGGGCCAATGCTCCAAACTTTCAGGATTGTATGCCAACTCTTTTCTTCCAGAGAACACTCAAACTTCTGTTACTTTGGTCATACAGACCAACTATAGATGACCACTTTTAAAGTTTTCTCTCAGAACTACTTTTGTCAACATTAAAATTCATACTGATGACTTTTTCATGATTCTGATTCACGGTTCTCTTCAATTATGCCAAACCCCACCTTGTTTCCATAGCACTCACTAACAAGAACTGGCTTTGAGACACATGCCTTGTGTCATGCTCTCTAGCAGTATTCTCTACCTCCAAAGGAAATAGAAATTAGCTACAGCTCACTGAGTGGCAAATATGCACCAAATGCTGTGTTAGGCACTTTCTATTTATCTCTTTTCTCAACAATCCAGTAACTATCACTTATCAATCTTCACTTCTCATATACCTAACCTTCTCTCTATTTTACTGGCAACTCCAATGTTCTTAATAAAAAAAAATTCCTCCAACACCATAAGTTCCATTCTTGTCACCATTAGAATTCGACAGGGAATCATTCCATCAGAAAAATGGCCTTCTGCCTCCTCTGAAGGTTATTTCATCATTAGCAGACCCAGATTTCTCCTTTTACTCCTTTAGAAATGCCTCTTTTTTTTTCCCTGTTAGAGTAACCTTACATTCTTTATTGATACATTTTCCTATTGGCCCATGAACTTCCAAAGTATATATATTTTATTCTATTCATATTTTCATAAAATGTCTCAATAAATGTTTTCAAAATTAATACCCCCTACTTTCTTCTAGTTTAAAAGCTTAATTAGGCACAGAAAATTATGTTATATGATTACATTTTTGTGAAATATCTAGAATAGGAATATTTTAGAGACAAAAGGTTGCTTACAGTTAGGTAGAGAGGTTAGGGATGAGAGAATGTAAATTGATTGCTAATTGAGGTTTCTTTTAGAGGAATTGAAAATGTGATGGCTATACAACCTTGAGCATATGAAAATAAAAACTACAATGAATTATACACTTTAAAAATAATTTTAAGACTAGTCATGGAATCGGAAAAAAAATAAAATGATTTTACTCTTCCCCTGTTTCTCTTGTTATTTTAGCAGTTTTATCATGGTCCAATTCACATCCTATACAACCATTCATTAAAATACAGGTCACTTTATTATGCACTCTTTAGAAAACAGACCACACCCATTTCACCCTGGCATTCTCAGAACCTATTCAGAAGACAGCAAATGTACATTCTATGAATTAAGTACCTATACCTCTGAATTTACTACTACTAACGTAGCTACGTCATGCATGCCTACATGCATGCGTGCTAAGTCGCTTCAGTCACGTCTGACTCTTTGTCACCTTTTGGGCTGTAGCCTGCCAGATTCCTCAGTCCAGGCAAGATCACTGGAATGGGTTGCCATACCTTCCTCCAGGGAATCTTTCTGACCTAGGGATCAAAACTACATCTATTATGTCTCCTGCATTGGCAGATGGGTTCTTTTTACCACTAGTGATACCTGAAAAGCCTATAGTTTTGCCATATTTAAATTAAATATATTTTTAAAGGTTTACTTGGGGGAATCAGGACAGCATTTATAAAACTATTTCTATGAGAAAAGATATATTTAAAAGCAATAAATAAAGGTACCAGAAGCTTTCTAACACCTTTGCACTAATAAATAAACAGAGCTCATGCTTTATCTTGCAGGACATTGAGTATCACTCCTACAGCCTAGCCCCTCATAGACAAATACCTACATTCTCTAGAAACATGCAGAATTTTTTTATAACAAATTTAATGAGTGTTCCAACCTCCAGGTTGTGAAATACTATTCTTGGAAGAAGAGCTTTTGAGGAATGAAGAATGTTTTCTTCAAGGTAAATCAAATATTTTTCAGAATAGCTTTTATTTCATTATGCTTTCAGAGTGTGAAAATAAGAGAATTAAGCCTTTAAAAGCAACTGTTGAATGAGCCTGTATATACATAAAGAGTCATTTGTTCAAGCATGTAGCTCTCTTTTATAAGGACTGTAGTTTCTATCTAATCCACAATCAGCCTTTTTTTTTTTCCTATTTTTCATATGCTGTATATTAAGCTTCATTTTATTCCCAGTGCAATTTTTTCATAGAAGTTGATTTAAAGGGTACTACTAGTATCAAATGCCACCTATCAAGGAGAGTGATTTTGAATCAAGATCAGTATTCAGGCAATACCGCTGACAAACCTCATAACATGATATTTTCCCTGCTGATAAAACTCATCATGGTACTTTCCCTACCATTAACATCATAATGACACTTTCCCTAACATTAAGTTCCAGGGGATCTTCCCAACCCAGGGATCAAACCCATGTCTCCTACAGTGCTTCCAGAGTCTTTACTGTCTGAACTACCAGGGTGAAAAGTGAAAGGTTGCTCAGTCCTGTCCCACTCTTTGTGACCCCATGGACTATACAGTCCATGGAATTTTCCAGGCCAGAATACTGGAGTGGGTAGTCTATCCCTTCTCCAGGGGACCTTCCTGACCCAGGAATCGAACCAGGGTCTCCTGCATTGCAGGCGGATTCTTTACCAACTGAGCCATTAGGGTGTGAACAGTTTATCATAAAATTTATGTGCTGAATAGTACGAGATCCATATATTGGCTTTACTTGGAATACTTCTGTATTTCTAGATGATGAACTCAGTCCTCAATATTGTTATGAAGTGATTCATCATAATTTTGCCACTGTTTCAGAGGATTACAGACACTAAAGGTTATATAGTTACATGTCCAAGGTCAAAGGATGAGATATAATCACAACTGTATCTTAGATTCCCTATCGGCAGGTCAGTGTTTGTTTCTTTAGGCTATGGTGTTATTAAAATACTTAAAATTCTCTTATGTAATTCTGAAGTACCTTTAAAAAATGCATCCTATACAAATGCCCATTGAGGACATTTGTCTCACTAATAAGTGAACAAAATTCTTGCCATTTCATAGAGTTTTTATTGTAACCAAACCAGCCCATCATTTAAAAAATGAAGTGCATATTAAATTCATTAAAAAATGAATTGTATCTTTATGTTTTTGCAGGCTTCTTGTAGCAGGGGTCATATATTTTATCAATTACTTTACTCACAGTAGTTTACTCATAGTGGAAATGGGATTAATATATGTAGACTTATTAAAACATTAAATATATAATTTAGGTAGTTTGAAGGTTTCATATGCATAACCAGAAGTTTTTCACATAATTACTTACCTCTTCTAGTTGGCATGCTTTGATGACACTTCTATATCTGTATTCATCATAGGAAACACCAAAGATGATGTTATCTTTAATGGTTCCAGGCATGATCCAGGAATACTGAGAGCAGAATGAAATTCTTCCACTGTGCTTAATTTTACCCTCTGAAGGTTCCAATTCTCCCATAATCATCATGAGAAGTGAAGTCTGGAAATACAACTAGTGTTATTAAGTCAAATCATTTGATCAAATCATTCTCAGGATGCAGGTGCCACCAACTGTCATCCTAAGCATAGGTATCCTAATTTTTAAAGATTCTGTATTCATTCAATTCAAACTTCCTATTTTGGGTATGCTGCTATGCACAAAAGATACAAAGGGAGACAAGAGACAACTACAACAGAATGTGATAAGTGCTACACTAGAGGCTCACAGAGATGGCGTGCTGAGTTCAGATTGTTGGGATGGGGTTGGAAGAGGTCAGGGAAAGATTAGTAATAACTGACATGTATTGAGTGCTCATTAGTTTTCTCACATGCCTTGTTCAATCTAATTCTGTTGTACCTTTCTTGGAAACATGTGCAGAATCTGACTGCTACTTCCATTACTATCCAGATTAAGCTAACAACATCTCTTGCCAGAATAAATAGAATAGCTTTCTAACTTTCTCGGAGAAGGGTTCTAACTCCTTGCTCCACCCTTGTCTTCCTACAGTCTATTCTCTAACTCCTTGCTCCACCCTTGCCTTCCTGCAGTCTATTCTCAAAGGGGCCCTGTCAAAATGTATGTCAGATCATGTTACTTTTCTGCTTAAAACCCTCCAATGGCTTCTAAAGTTCTCAGAAAAAAGGCCTAACTCGTTACAAAGCCCTTTATGAGGCTCGCAGGGCCCTTATGTAATGGTCTCGCCCCCATTACTTCTCTGACAGCTCTACTCTCCATGGCTCACTCTGAGCCGACCCCACTGACCTCCCTGCTGCTCTGTGAACCAGACAGACAGTCCCATTTCAAGGGTTTGCTCCACTCTCTACCTGGAAGACTCTTCCCCAGATGATCATATGACCTAACCTCTCACCTCCTTCAAATCTTTTCTCAAATGTTACCTTTCAATGAGGCCTCCACTGCTTAAAATTGCACCCCTATCATCAACCTTTCTTTCTGTTTTATCTTCAAAACATTTATCATCGTATGAAATTATATATACATATATATATATATAAACATTTTACTCAATAATATAATGACATTATTGTTTGTTGTTTAGTCATGTCTAACTCTTTGCAACATGATACACTGTATTATACATTTTAAAATAAGGGTTCAATAACTTTAAAAAGTGAATTACTGGTACATAAATAGACAAATCAATAGTATAGAATTAAAGCTACAAAAGTAGATCTAAATGCATAAAAGAACTAGTATTTGATAAAGACGGCATCTAAAATGAGTGGAGAAAAATAGACTATTCAGTATATGTTGTGGGACAACTGAACAGCCATGTGGAGGGCAGACAAAAAACCGTAGCCATATGCCACACCCAACACGTGATGAATTTCAAATAGGTCAAAGAATAAGTACAAAAATAAGACTGTAAGAAGACTTAAAGAAAACACTGAAGGATGTCCAAAAGAAAAGAAAAACAACTACCATAGAGTAAGAAAGCTTTCTATATGAATCAAAATCCAGAAGTCATAAAATTAAAAAATAAATCACGTTATAAAGGAAAAAAAAGACTTGGGCACAGAAAACAAAAGGAAAAAATGTCAAACTGAAGTAAATGTTTGCAAGTTATATGACACAAAGGAATAATTTCCTTCTTGAGTGATATTAAAGTCAAAAAGAAAAATAACAATAACTCATTAGAAAACAGTACAAAGTATACAGATATTTCACCAAAAATTAAAATAGAGGTGAGCTTTAATCATATGATAAAGTTTTTACTTTATTCCTAATAAGAGAAATGCAAATTTAAAAAAGACTGACATATGACTTTA
This sequence comes from Bos grunniens, assembly GCF_055505025.1. Lineage (NCBI taxonomy): Eukaryota > Metazoa > Chordata > Mammalia > Artiodactyla > Bovidae > Bos > Bos grunniens. The sequence goes on along the minus strand of NC_141168.1, from coordinate 69,341,056 downwards.
CCCAACAAGACTGGAATAAATTCAAATGTTAGATAACATATGCTGGGGATGCTGTGGGGAAACAAACCTATAATCTACATGGACTGTAACACATACACACAAATTGATGCAGCCTTCAGGTAAGAAAGTTTCGCAGATATACAGAAATACTAGTAGATGTGCTAAATGACATATATGCAACATTATTCATAGAGTCATTCTTCATATTAGCAAAGCACTGGCAATAACCCAACTGTCAATCAATAGGTGATTCATTATATTACAAACATCTATCCAAACAATGAAATACTATGTATAAAAGTATATACATTCAAAAAACTAACAAGAGTGTCTGTCTGAATTGGGAGAAAGAATGGTGAAAAGTGGAAAATAACCAGAGGAGAAAGAGAAGTGAGAGAAAAATTTTCGAATTTTTTTGCACTTAAAATTTTAACTTTAACAAACAGTAATACCACCTAAAATATATTAGGAAGAAAGAAGGATCAAGAGATAGACACTTTTTTGATACCTATTTCAGTAAATTTTAAAATTCTTATTGTATATGGAAAATATCCAAAATTCCTTCAGTTCAGGTGTTCAGTCATGTCCGACTCTGAGACCCCATGGACTGCAGCACACCAGGCTTCCCCGTCCATCATCAAATTCCTTACTTCTACATATAATTCTTCTGTATAATTGAAACTGTAAGTATTATTTTCATATAGAACAGATTTTTAAACCCCAACAATGGAATGGATCTGATTACATATAAATATATACACACATATTACATGTGTATATATATACACACATACATATATGTATACACAACATATATATATGTATACACAATATACAGGTTTGGCTCTATGTAAGTTTGGATCTATATCAAATACAAAGGTTAAATATATATTTAACAATATTTATCTATATAAACATATAAAATTTATCAATATTTTGGTATTTTGAGAGATGCAAAGTTAAACTGAATTAATATATATAAAATGCCAAATATTGATAAGACCTTGGTTTGTTCCCTGGGTCAGGAAGATCCCCTGGAGTAGGAAATGGCAACCTGTTCCAGTTGTCTTGCTGAAAAATTCTATGGACAGAGGAGCCTGGTGGGCTACAGTCCATGGGGGTCACAAGAGTCAGACATGACTGAGTATGCATACACATACATATGTATACTGATTGAATAACATGCCATTATATAACTACACCAAAATTTACCTAATCAATCCCCTATTATGAGATATTTAGGAGTTCTCCCAATTTGCAGCTATTGAAACAACATGAGGAATATCTTTATATAAAAATCTCTGCAAATATACTAGGGTAAATCATACAAATAGAATTGTTAATTGGTTATTTTTAAGGCTTTTAATACACAAATTACCAAATTGAGTGGTTCAGTATTTATCTTGAAATGTGAGTATTTGCAATTATTCTATCTTATATTTTAGCTAGCTCTTTTATCTAATAAGAGTATAAAATGCTCCATTCCTACTGAAATGAAAGGACGTCCTTGTAGACTTAGTTGTCAAACTCTATTTCTCAGAGGGGTTTAATTATTCCTAAGGAACAACTGCCTCCATCTGACTCTGTCTTCATATCTACTTCTCAGAAGATGTAGCTGTAACTCCAGCCAGCAATTATCTGCTCATCAATTCTTAATAGAGTTGCCTGAAATTTAATTGCTGGTTAAGTCCCATATTTTGTAATTCCAAAGCTGTTTGTTTACACCTTTCAAAGAAGTAATTTTAAACACATAAAATTAATTTTAAAAAATTCGGTGAAACACAATTACTATCTTCCCATAAGCAATCATTCTCAGTCAAGTCATCTGTGATTTATTAGCAAATCCTGCTATGGTATCATTTTCTTTTAATAGTGAAAATTTCTAGTTATATAAGAAATAGAAGGAAAAAGTAGCACTTTAAGAAGAAATACATTTTTCAAAGAAGAAAACATACAACTATAGCTGCTTTATTGAAAGGCCTATTTTACAGGTGGGAAAACACATAGAGAGAAAAAAGCAAATTGTATATTGCTACAATTATGAACACCAAATTCAATGACTAGAAATTTTCTATAGTATTTTGTTTCCCGAGTCTCAGACTAAATTCTTTAAAATGTGATTCTTCCTTAACTAGACATTAATAAATAACTATTTTTCAGGGGTATTTAATTTCTGTTTATATTTACATTTTTATCTTACAGTGGCACTGCTCCTTCCTTCCTTCTTCCTTTTCTTTCATCATTCTGAAGAGTTTTAAGAGGACACTAAGCTTTTTTAATTTTTCCAGAAAGTATTGTAGCTAAAATTACAGTCAAGTGGGAATAAGAACCTCCTTTTAATAGACTTCCAAAGCAAATATCTATTATCCTTAAGTAGTCCATTTCAAAGCCAAGAGACCCTTTCTTATCTCTGATTGTATTCCTTCATGCCCTTTGAATGTATTTCCCAGATAAAGAGAACAAGTGTTTATCATTATCTGAACAATAGCTCAAATCATTCAAGACTAATATAAAGTCTTCTCCTGACAATGAAAATTGACCCTTTAGTTTTTTAACCTCTTAATTTTTGTCAGATGTATCTCCAAATATCCATGGTTTATAATTAAATGAGGCAGGGTGGAAGGCTGATCAGCACAGAATACAGATTCCTATGTACTGTCATCAAAAAACTATTCCACTCAATAATTTTCCCTCATAATAAATGATAAGCAAGCCTGAGTCCATTCTCCAAAAAAATTCTTTGTCAACAATATGGGGATCTTTTGCCCATGTGGTTACTAAAGTAAAATGTAAGCCATAACTGTCCTGGACCAGCTCTGAGAAAATGTCTTTGCCACAGATTGGCAAAAAGGGATGCTTTACTTGTTCAACAAAGTTATTAAACGCTCACCATGTATGTGCGTGACACTGTACTGAGTGATGCCCATAATATAAATATATAAAAGTTACTGAAGATATCAGAAAGAAATGAAAGGCTAGAGGACACTATCAGTGGAATAATTATACACAGTATCCAAGTATTCTCCTTTTACAAACTAGAAAAAGAAAGGAGAAAAGCATGTCAGGTTAACATCTTCACGGTGAGGTATAAAAGAGACTACCTTGCCTGCTCCCGTAGATCCAGCAACTGCCAACAACTGTCCTCTTTCTATCTTGAAACTGATATCTTTCAGGACAGGAGTACCAAGAAGTAAGTTACTGAAGAAGAGGCTGTTATCACCATTGGAAATTTTTCTATTGTTATTATTTTCTTTTGCTTTCTCAAATAATTTACTAAATCCCTGTAAAAAAGAAAAAAACACAGTAAATAAGAAGGTATGTTTCTCAGATATTTTCAATGTGTGTGTGCGGGTGCAGTTGTGTCCGATTCTTTACAAACCAGTGGACTGTAGCCTGTCAGGCTCCTCTATACATATAATTTTCCAAGCAAGAATATTGCAGCAGGCTGCCATGTCCTTCTCCAGGAGATCTTCCTGCCCAGGGATCGAACCTGCATCCCTTCTGTCTTCTGCATTGGCAGGCAGGTTCTTTACCAGCTGAGCCACCAGGGAAGCCCAATATTTTCAATAGCTATTTACATGATGTATTATTAGTTTGAAGAGTATGTGGACATGGTCCATACTTTATAGCACACAAGTTATAGCACATGATTTCTAGAGCACATGACCCAAAATATTTCAAAATTATAATAATAATTTCAATTGCTGATTGTTGCTCAACATCAAATTTAATTAAAGATATCTAGCTGGCAACCCTCTCCATTGTTCTTGCCTGGAGAATCCCAGGGACGGGGGAGCCTGGTGGGCTGCCGACTATGAGGTCGCCCAGAGTCGGACACGACTGAAGCGACTTAGCAGCAGCAGCAGCAGCTATCTATACAAAGGTATCTATCTCCTCTCCCATAGGCTGAACACATACACATATTTATTCAATCTTCAGCAGAGTAACAATATATGAGGTAGACTTTATAAACTCTTTCATTCAAAGTTGTAGACTTTGACTCAGAGAGGTTAAGTAACTGAAGTCATTTAAGCAGTAGGCCTGAGTGGAATTACAACCCAAATCTTCTAACTCTATCACGCTGGCACCTTACTCTGAGAAGCTCAAAGTATTTTAGTAGTTATTACTAAGTGTAAATGTGATGATACTACCATTTAATTTGAATGAATTCCATTCTTGCAAAAGTGCTGGGAGAAGGAGTTCTTTTTTGAAAGCTCCCTGCTTCTGGACTGCCCTATGGGATGCGTTAGAGTGCGTGCATGTGTTTAGTCACTCAGTTGTGTCCAACCCGTTTGTGACCCCATGAACCATAGCCCACCAGGCTCCTCTGTCCATGGGATTCTCCAGGCAAGAATACTGCAGTGGGTAGTCATTCCCTTCTCCAGGGGATCTTCCCAACCCAAGGATCAAACCCAGGTCTCCTGCATTGCAGGCAGATTCTTTACCATCTGAGCAGTCTTCAAATCACAGTTAATAGCACTGCAGGTGATCAGGAGGAAGGTAGTTGTTCACAGAGTTTTAAGAGAATGTGTTTTCACAACCTCAACATCCCGAAGTACTCCTTCCTAAAGTTAATCATCTGAGAATTCGCTTGCTCTGTCACTTCTCTTTCCTACTTTCTGCTTCTCCCCTCAGAGAAGAGGCAGCCTTCTCACCAGTCCTAAGTTTAGCTAGGCTGCCCTTTCCGGAGTGTTAAAACTCCATGATACAAACATGGGGACCATAAGAGAATGATTTTCTCTTGATAGGGGATCCCATAAAAGCAAAGCCAGAAATACTGAAGGAGGTAATATTGTGTTTCACCAGGTTTCAAAGTGATGGCACTTTGGAGATGAATTGAAGAACAAGTTATTTTAATTAACTTATTATTTATCTAATTTTAGTAATTTAATAAATTAATACAAATTATTATCTGCACTTTAAAGTTACATTTTCCTGATATAAAGCAAGTAATATTTATCTGATTGACTTAGCAATCAGACTTGACTCTATAAATTCATTTTATTTTCCTTGAAATTGAAAGTACTGAAATGGCAGCTCCCAAGTTTTGACAAAAATCCATTTAACATATGAAGACACTATACAATAGACAAGAATTACATTCTTTACCACCACTTAAACCTATGTTGAAAATTCATAAGTCAGCTTAAAATGTATCAGCGGTATACAGATTTTCAGTACTATCAAACCTTTAGGGCATACATAAGCAATTAAGGTTTAAGACTACTGCTTGAATTCTTATGAGATGGATAGCTAACATCTCTTTCAGTCATCAAATAACTAAAAGCAAATTTTTAAGAAGTAGGCAATGAAAATTCTTCAAGTGAGACAAAGGCATTTTTTATTCTATTATTAACTTAATTTATTGAGCATCACCTGTATAGTAAAGACCACCTCAAAAGTCTCAAATAGGAGAGTAACAAATGGGCAGATATTAATATTGTATCGTGTTTAGTGCTACAATGGAAAACTCACACCAAGTCCTATAGAAGCACATTACATAAAGCAAGTTACTCAGTCTGGAGCTTGTCCAAGTAATTAACCCAGTATTAGGCTATGAAGGATATAGGTGGTATTTCACAAGACCAAGAAATAGTACAGGCATTCCAGGAAGAAGGACCTGCATGCATGATGATTTAGGCTTAAAAGGACAACATACACCTCAGGAGTGGTGAGTGGCTAGGTGAATGTATATAGTAAGATGACAAAGGACATCCTCGATAAACTGGGCAGTGCAGACTGTTAAGGGGCTCATTTTCCATGCTTAGAAATAGGGCTTTTATCCAACAAACACTTGGACCAATGGAAGGTTGCTTTTACTTTAATTTACTTTAATTTACTTTAATTTTAACTCCTGATTACAGAAGTCAAAACTTACTTCAGAAAATTTGGAAAACAGATAAAAGCAGCAAGAAGAAAAGAGAAATCAGCTGCAGTCTTAACACTGAGAAGAAATCATGTTTAACATTTCAGTGAGATCCCTCCACTCCTTCGCATATACGTAAAATCATATATAATTTACATTAAGGAAAAATTATACATGAGCTTTGTGATCCTCTTTTTCTGACTTACAATATAAATCATAAATATTTTCACATACCATTAAACACTCTTTTTGATATAATTTTAAGTTGCAAGATAGTATCAAAGAGTGTGGATAAACTATAAATATTAATAGTTCTCATTTTTTACATTATATGACTTTCTTTTTAACTTAATAATTCTGTGATGTGTGTACTTTGCTATAAATCTTGGAACAAATCTCTGGTTTTTTTAGTATAAATTTCCACAAGGGAAATTTCCAGAGCAAAGGTATAGCAAACATTCCAAGTCTTTGGAAAAGTAGTTTCAAATTCTCTTCCATCAAGGTATGAGAGTGCTAGATTTCAGGAACCATCATTAACAATGGTGATTTCTGATTTGGGATTTATTTTGTTTTGTTCTATTTTTGTGTGTTTTGTAAGTGAAAATGGAATCTCAGTATTGATCTTATTCTTATTTATTTGATCCCTACTCTGGCTGAACACTTTCTGTGTTTACAAGCTCCCTGTAGTTGTGAGAGAAATGATTATGGTATCCTTTGTCTTTATTTCAGTATCTGTCTCATCTTCTCAACTAGCTGCATAATAATTGATAAATTATGACATTCTGAGCTTTAGGCTCCTGGACTGTTGAGGATCTTAAGTGAGATAATATAGATGAAAGTATTTTGTATACAGTAAAACAGTAGTCCATTTTTTTCATTAGACACAGGATGGTGAGTAGAAAATACATTTAGAGTCAGAGAAGCCTAGGCTGACCTTTATGTCCTAACCAGTTGTATAATCTTGTTCTAGTTACTAAAATTCCCTAAAGCTCAGCTTCCTGATATATAAATAGAAATTGTCCCTACTCACAGGTGTGAAGTGAGGGAGGAGTCATATATAATTCATCAGGGACATGCCTCTTGAGTCACTGGGTGAATGGTGAAATCATCAAATGAAACAGAGAAGACACTGGAAGAAGCGGGTTTATGAAGCTTGGGAAGTGATGAATGTGAAGTGTTTGAGGACCTTGCAGGGAATTGGAAATAATGTATGAAGTTCAGGAAAGAAACTGGGGCTGAAGATTTGCCTTTGAGAGTCATCAGCACATATATGTCAGTTGAGCCTGGGCTGAGTCACCCACAGAGAGCATGAAATACCAGAAGGCAGTGGGGACCCTGTGGCCGACCGCCACTTCAGAGGCAGGCAGCCAAGACTGAGAAGTCATGGTTGGAATATAAGATTACATGGAAAGAGTGGTTCATGAAAGCTAAGTTAAATAAATATTTCAAAAGAACAGTTTTTAATGCATTGGTAAAGACAGAATCCAGATTGCAGAAGGCAAAAGTCAAAAGATGAGGAAGTAAGAACAGTTTTAACAACAAAGGGAAGGAGAATGATAAGGCTTGGATGATGGGGTTCGGGGGGGGCAAAAGTCAGAAAAGAAATTTCTTTAACTTGAAAATATTTAGATATTAAAAGAAGTCAGTTGAAAAAAAAGGAATTGCGCTTCTAGACTGAGAATAGTTGCTGGCTCCATGTCCTGAGAAGATGAAGCAAAATAACAATAGTTCAGCTAAGGGCCGGGGGAAGCATACATCCTTCTCTTAGACAAGAAAGAAGAAAATAATAATCTCAAGGGTGAAGAAAGAAGCTGTAAGAATTCATATATGACACTCTATATTTTATAGCATCTATATACTTTCTCTCTATATTACAGAAGTCAAGGCCATCTGCTGGGGGTGAGCATATCTGGGAGAGATTGGGAGTTTCAGGAAACGTAAAAATCTGGAATTGCTTTTAGGGAAATGGTAAATAAAATTAAGTAAAGACAAATGAAAACATTTCCCAAGAAAGTTTACAGGCCCATTTAAAGTTGAAACAGTAACTGTATAAAACTTATAACTGACTAGAGTATTTGATTTTCCCAGATAGCATTCCCTTCACCAAAGCTGTTAAGAGAATGTCTTACAGCAAACGATTCAGTGAAAAGAAAAGGGGATTGAGGGTGCTGTTGTAGGAACAGCTGAAGTGACTGATGGAGGTTAAACCAGGAGTCCAAAAGGGAGAACTAAGGAGACTAGAAATCTTCATGAAATTGGAAGGTGGTAAAGGTGGGATTAAGAGACTGAGAGAGCTAGGATTGGGAAACTCTAAACTGAGAAAGAGATTCCAGAGCAGGACATTTCCAAAGTGCAGTAAGTCTCGGCAATCACCAAGCTCAGCATATGAGCATGAGAGGAAGCTTCTGAAGAAGTAACTGTAAACAGAAGTTCTGAGGACAATATTGGAAGGATTTTTCATGTGGGTATTAAAGTCTTAGACACGATGAGAGCGGTTTAACCAGCACCACTGTCCTGGGTAAATATCATCAAGGAGTGTCCAGAATTTGCTAGGTGACGGTGAGAGTCGGGAGGACGAGGATACAGCCAGATGGAAGGCAATGGTTCAGTGAAAGGGTTGTAGACCGTGACATTTGGTCCAAAACTTAGCTTCATCCCTTGCCTGGTACATGAGCTGAGCCAGGTCCTATAACCTTCCTAAGCCTCCATTCCCTTATCAGCAAAATGGAAATATTAAGATTACATCATAGGAATGTTGTAAGAAATAAGACAAAACATGTAAAGTGCTTATCTAGTACCTGGCACATAGTAAGGGCTCAAGCATGCTATCTATTTCATTAGATGAAAGGAGAATGAGATGGAGATTAGAAAAACAATTGTCTGCCAAACTCCTTGCTTTTCTTTCTGTCTAGAAGGGCATTTGAAATTCCTAAAATCAAAGAAGTAAAATCAATCTAACACACACACTTCTCCATAATTTTTCTAGGCAGATAAAGAATTATTCTCTTACCTCTATCTTAAAAAAAGAATTACAGTGACGCCCTTAGGATCAACTTACTTATATAAATAAAACCAGTTTAAGATATTGTGAAATATGTAGAAATAGGACATTGCTTGCATAATGCCTATGTTTACTCAACAGAAAAAAGTGATAAGGAAAGAGGAACTCCACTGGTATTCTCTATAATCAAATATTAGTCCTTTAGAAGCTGAAAAATCATTAATAACATTTTTTTTGACCATGAGAAATGAGAATTTTTAATAGTGAATTAAAATAAGTGAAAATAGTAGAAAACAATACATAGGTCTACCCCATATACACCTTTATGTTTACTGGTATATGCAAAGCACGTTGGACTGGAACTTGAGATCAGAGAGGGTAGCATTTACTGAGGAACTATTACGTGTGCGGTACTATGCTGAATACTTCCCATAAGTTATCTCAGTCAAACTTCACAACAACCTTGTAAGGTATATATTAATATTCCCACTTTACAGATGGAGAACCAGAGGTTCCACAAAATTCAGTAACTTGCACTAGAGAGTAAATGGTAGAAACAGTACTCAATTCCAGCTCAATTTGGCTCCAAAACCTATGAGCACTGCATTACTTCCTAATTTATTATGTGAAACAAATTACATGACTTAGAAAAACACGAAGAGGCCAGTCTGTCATATTTCATATTCCTGGGCCTCCACCTCTTAAACTACAAAATAAGTGGAGTGATTCCTCTTTCAGTTCTAACAATTCTATCATCATTCTAACTTTATTGCCCATTAAGATGAAAACCAGAATCACAAATAAGAAAAGCTTAAATATTTAGAGCAAACAAAAAATTCTGACCTCCTCCCAGAAGGCTGTTACATTCTCCATCACTACATCTGTAGTTGTTAAGTTATATTCCAATGTCTTATATTCTTGCTTTTGTAAGAAATCCTGTTTACAAAAGAAAGCAAAAACATATTATACAACTAGGATACTGTTAATACATTATTACATCTATTTAACTCTAATAAGTGCTGCATTTTGTATTTTATGAATTATATTAGAAATTTTTTCCTAAAAAATAATTTTATAAGTGTTCTAAAGTTAATTGTCAAGTACTAGGATTCATTATATTATAAATGCATTCTTTAAATATGTGACATTTTACAGAACTTCAGTTCAGTTCAGTCGCTCAGTCATGTCCAACTTTTGCGACTCCATGAATCACAGCACGCCAGGCCTCCCTGTCCACCAACAACTCCTGGAGTTCACTCAAACTCATGTCCATTGAGTCGGTAATGCCATCCAGCCATCTCATCCTCTGTCGCCCCCTTCTCCTCCTGCCCTCAATCCCTCCCAGCATCAGAGTCTTTTTCAATGAGTCAACTTTTCACATGAGGTGGCCAAAGTATTGGAGTTTCAGCTTCAGCATCAGTCCTTCCAATGAACACCCAGAACTGATCTCCTTTAGAATGGACTGGTTGGATCTCCTTGAAGTCCAAGGAAATCGCAATAGTCTTCTCCAACACCACAGTTCAAAAGCATCAATTCTTTGGCGCTCAACTTTCTTCACAGTCCAAGTCTCACATCCATACACGACTACTGGAAAAACCATAGCCTTAACTAGACAGACCTTTGTTGGCAAAGTAATGTCTCTGCTTTTGAATATGCTATCTAGGCTGGTCATAACTTACCTTCCAAGGAGTAAGCGTCTTTTAATTTCATGGCTGCAATCACCATCTGCCATGATTTTGCAGCCCCAAAAAATAAAGTCTGACACTGTTTCCACTGTTTGTCCATCTATTTCCCATGAAGTGATGGGACCAGATGCCATGATCATAGTTTTCTGAATGTTGAGCTTTAAACCGACTTTTTCACTCTCCTCTTTCACTTTCATCAAGAGATGTTTTAGTTACTCTTCACTTTCTGCCATAAGGGTGGTGTCATCTGCATATCTGAGGTTACTGATATTTCTCCTGGCAATCTTGATTCCAGCTTGTGCTTCTTCTAGCCACTGGAGAAGGGAATGGCAAACCACTCCAGTATTCTTGCCTTGAGAACCCCATGAACAGTATGAAAAGGCAAAATGATAGGATACTGAAAGAGGAACTCCCCAGGTCAGTAGGTGCCCAATATGCTACTGGAGATCAGTAGAGAAATAACTCCAGAAAGAATGAAGGGATGGAGCCAAAGCAAAAACAATACCCAGTTATGGATGTGACTGGTTACAGAAGCAAGGTCCGATGCTGTAAAGAGCAATATTGCATAGGAACCTGGAATGTTAGGTCCATGAATCAAGGCAAGTTGGAAGTGGTCAAACAGGAGATGGCAAGAGTGAACGTCGACATTCTAGGAACCAGCGAACTAAAATGGACTGGAATGGGTGATTTTAACTCAGATGACCATTATATCTACTACTGTGGGAGGAACCTCTTAGAAGAAATGGAGTAGCCTTTTGGTCAACAAAAGAGTCCGAAATGCAGTACTTGGATGCAATCTCAAAAATGACAGAATGATGTCTGTTTCCAAGGCAAACCATTCAATATCACAGTAATCCAAGCCTGTGCCCCAACTAGTAACGCTGATGAAGCTGAACAGTTCTATGAAGACCTATAAGACCTTTTAGAACTAACACCCAAAAAAGATGTCCTTTTCATTACAGGGGACTGGAATGCAGAAGTAGGAAGTCAAGAAACATCTGGGGTAACAGGCAAATTTGGCCTTGGAATTTCGGAATGAAGCAGGGCAAAGGCTAATAAAGTTTTGCCAAGAAAATGCACTGGTCATAGCAAACACCCTCTTCCAACAACACCAGAGAAGACTCTGCACATGGTCATCACCAGATGGTCAACACCAAAATCAGATTGATTATATTCTTTGCAGCCAAAGATGGAGAAGCTCTATACAGTTAGCAAAAACAAGACCAGGAGCTGACTGTGGCTCAGATCATGAACTCCTTATTGCCAAATTCAGACTTAAATTGAAGAAAGTAGGGAAAACCACTAGACCATTCAGGTATGACCTAAACCAAATCCTTTATGATTATACAGTGGAAGTGAGAAATAGATTTAAGGGACTAGATCTGATAGAGTGCCTGATGAACTATGGAATGAGGTTCGTGACATTGTACAGGAGACAGGGATCAAGACCATCCCCCTGGAAAAGAAATGCAAAAAAGCAAAATGGCTGTCTGGGGAGGTCTTACAAACAGCTGTGAAAAGAAGAGAAGCAATAAGCAAAGAAGAAAAGGAAAGATATAAGCATCTGAATGCAGAGTTCCAAAGAATAGCAAGGAGAGATAAGAAAGCCTTCCTCAGCAATCATGCAAAGAAATAGAGGAAAACAACAGAATGGGAAAGACCAGAGATCTCTTCAAGAAAATTAGAGATAACAAGGGAACATTTCATGCAAAGATGGGCTTGATAAAGGACAGAAACTAAATGGACCTAACAGAAGCAGAAGATATTAAGAAGAGGTGGCAAGAATACACAGAAGAACTGTACAAAAAAGATCTTCATGATCCAGATAATCACGATAGTGTGATCACTGACCTAGAGCCAGACATCCTGGAATGTGAAGTCAAGTGGGCCTTAGAAAGCCTCACTACAAACAAAGCTAGTGGAGGTGATGGAATTCCAGTTGAGCTATTTCAAATCCTAAAAGATGATGCTGTGAAAGTGCTGCACTCAATATGCCAGCAAATTTGGAAAACTGAACAGTGGCCACAGGACTGGAAAAGGTCAGTTTTCATTCCAATCCCAAAGAAAGGCAATGCCAAAGAATGCTCAAATCACCGCACAATTGCACTCATCTCACACGCTAGTGAAGTAATGCTCAAAATTCTCCAAGCCAGGCTTCAGCAATATGTGAACCGTGAACTTCCTGATGTTCAAGCTGGTTTTAGAAAAGGCAGAGGAACCAGAGATCAAATTGCCAACATCCGCTGGATCATGGAAAAAGCAAGAGAGTTCCAGAAAAACATCTATTTCTGCTTTATTGACTATGCCAAAGCCTTTGACTGTGTGGATCACAATCAACTGTGGAAAATTCTTCAAGAGATGGGAATAGCAGACCACCTGACCTGCCTCTTGAGAAACCTATATGCAGGTCAGGAAGCAACAGTTAGAACTGGACAAGGAACAACAGACTGGTTCCAAATAGGAAAAGGAGTACGTCAAGGCTGTAATTGTCACCCTGCTTACAGAACTTATTTATACGTTAAATTTTAACATACCACTGACTCATCCTTGTACTAGACTACATGTTAACCTTAGTAATGAATTTAAAAAGCACACCTGAACTACCCACTAATCGCCTCAATTCAACATTAAGAGAGAGAAAACTGGTATTTTCATCTTTGTAGCATCCTTCTTTTATTAGTCCCTGGTCCACCACTGGCAAACTCTGTTGGTGGTTTAGTTGCTGGTTCTTGTCCCACTCCTGTGACCCCATGGACTGTAGCCTGCCAGGCTTCTCTGTCCATGGGATTTTCCAGGTAAGAATTCTGGAATGGTTTGCCATTTCCTTCACCAGGGGAATCTTCCTGACCCAGCCAGCGATCGAGCCCGGGTCTCTTGCACTGCAGGCAAATTCTCTACTGACTGAGGTACTAGGGAAGTCAAACTCTGGCCTAGGTTAAATAATGGCAGAACTACCTTAAAGTGGCTCGCCCTTCCCCCTCATTTTTTTACACTTATGGCACACTGATTTATTTTCTGGATTAAATATTTAAATATATATCACAACAGCATAATAAAACATTTTGAATTGTATACTAATTCTAAAAATTATAACCACATCCAAGTTCCTGGTGGTGATTCTGTTAGCTTGGCATAAATTGAGTCTAATAACCATAAGGACTTTAGAACTTCTCTTCAAAATTAACAGCTACGTCAGAATGCTGAGATTTTAAGGTAATTAATGTGGCATACATTGTCATTCTCATCCATCATACTGTTCAGAAAAATACTTGGAAAAGTTTAAGGTAAACATTCCTAGCATAGAAAATTTAATAACTTCCTGATGAATCTGCCACCATGATTTTGCACATTTGCCAAGTTCATTAGAACTATTCGATTGATTGATTACTTGAATAATAATCTCCAGAATACGGAAACAATATTTTTTTCAATTTCTCTGACTAAAATCTCATGGGCTCTCATTTTATTTCACTAGGCTTTACAAGGGCTTGTTGGACCACATATAGACATCAAGAGAGGAAATACTGTACATCAAACAGGTCCAAGGCCAAGAATTCATCTCTAGAGAGTTTGCTCAGGACAAAAGTTCTAAACTGCTCTAAATTCATGGAGTCAGAGGACCCATTTTGGTACACTACCTGTATTTTGTTTATTGCTCCCAGAGAATCATACCAAGTTTGTACAGCCCAGGGGAACTGCCGAGTAACTGCCATGCGCAGAACGATGCAGAATGAGATGGTTGTGAATATTTTTCGAAGGATGATTCCTTTGAGCAGTGCATAAGGAAGCACAGATAAAAATACCACAAAGAACCCTGAGAAGAAGAAGGCTGAGCTATTGAGGTATCTCACATAGGCTGCCTTCCGGGTGAGTTTCAGTTCTGTTCTAAAAAAAAAAAAAACAAAAAAAAACAAATAGTAAGATTTGGGGTGCTTATATATACTTTCCAAAATATCAGGCATCTTGGAATAAAAAATCTGCACATAGACTCTCAAAAGCTTTCTCTCTGCTTTCTGATTCTGGTTCTACCCTAGATGAGCTGTGTGACCTTGAACAAGTTATTTAACCTCTCTGGGCCTCAGTTATCTTTTCTGAAAGAGGGGTGGATGACAATGAATATACCAGCATATAATACGTATAAATATTATTTTTAAATAATCTCAATAATTATTACATTATTTTTATATCTTCATTCACATCATTATTAATTTACAGATTAATGAAACTAGTAATTTTTTATTGATTGGTGTTTTAAGTATTTAAGTACAGATATGAGAATAATGTTGAAAGATTTATAGAAGGAAAAGACAATCCTGGGATTCCCTAATGGATTGTCAACATTTTAGAAGTTCTGGATTGGCTTTGGATAACCTTTAAAATAACATATGAGCCAAAGAGAAGTGGTTCTCAAGGCTTAGCAAAGATAAAAATCACCTGAGAAACTTTTTAAAATGAAGTGTATCAGGATCACCATTCAGAGATATTGACTGAGTCTGCAGTAGGCCTCCAGAATCCGCTTTTTAAAAAAGATTGCTGCCAGTAATTCTTGGAAAATTACAAGAGAATAGATATTGCATCCACCCTCTCTCCTTTCAGGAAAATTATTTGCAATCATACTTTTTTTCAGTCTGAACTGCAAATGTGAACTATTTTTTCAACACAAACAGAAGAGGTTTAAATGCACCAACAGCCAGAAAACAGGGAGTGCAGAGCTGGCAAAAACAGAAGACAATGCTTCCTTCGACCTTCATCCCACCCTCACAGGATCATCAAAACTGGAGTCACTTGTGATCCTTCCGTTCAGCTCTTGTGAGGGAAAGAGCAGAGATGAGTCAGACAAGTAGAGCATGCTGGTGGGAGGGGGCGATAGCTGTGCCTGGCATTTGGGTGCTAGTTCCACATGCTTGTACAACTCAGAAAAGTTCTCATTCTCAAGTGGTAGAATTCAGATGAAATCTTTTTTTCAAGTCTGAAAAAAAATGTAATCCTCAGCACTCTGATGAAGAAAATGAAGTTCAGTGCTCCCACCTACATTGTGATTCCCAGTCAAATGTGGTTTAGCTTACCTATTTTAATTATTTGGCATTAAAGGCAGATTATGATTTTGGAATCTAACTGGGGTGTGACTCAGCTCTGCTGGTTATAGCTATGCCATCTTAAGCAAGTTGCTCTTCCCTCTGTCCCTACAGAATCCACATCTACAGAAGAGAAATGTAACATCTCCCTTGTGGAGTTGTCGCCACAATAAACGACAGCACAGGAACTTGCACTTAGAACTTTCATGTCTCTCTAATCTTCAACTGAAAGAATACTGTTGGCTAGGCTTATATTTTTTTAATGCTAGAAAATGCTGATTACCAAAATGTTAATAAATTTGTCAAAACTGTCATTGTATATTATAAACAGTTGAGGAAAATGAAGGAATGATACTATAAGAAAAGAATAACGGGCTCAAGAACATGTATTGATAAAGAATCACCCAGAAAGCAGTACTCCCCATAATAATAACACTAACACTTTGAGTCATAAAAACATTTTATCTTATTATGATTAAAAAAAATTGAAAGTGACTTTATTACCAGAGAGCAGTAAAGAAGTAGATTTTCAGGGAGCACTGCATAGCCTTTTACCCAGTTCATCAGTGACCCTTGAGAGCTAACTCAGTTGTTAAAGAGAAACATTTCAACCAACTAAGCAAGATCTTTACGGATGTTTCTGGAAAGAAAATATAATTCCTTTCCTGGATTTGTCTTGAAAGGCATAATAAAAACAGGTGACCAATCATGTTTGGGCAATAAGTAGTCTTTTACTCTTTCTATTTACATGGCAAAGGACTTACCATTTCAGCATCTCTTTTGTTGTTCCAATCACACACCTGCAGCTTAGTTACCACTGTCTCCTGGACTCAGCAGCCTGAATCCCTGATAATCATATTCATATCATCTAAAATGGAACTCTTCTCTTTAGTATCTTTTCTTCCTTTGAAATTCTCATGAGCTAATTCATTCTGAAATTATTTGCCCTTTAACAGAAGATCTATGCCCACTGAGTCTCCTTAGAACCCTTTTTTAAAATTGCAATTTGTAGAACATGGAACTTGACTAAAGAAAAATGGTCTTAGGGCTACAGAAATACCTTGGTTTATATCATGTCCAAAATTTTCTCAGCAACAGTATCCCAGTCTGTGCTGTACTTTTTTGCTGGCTATAATCTTTACTAACCAGTGAAAGAAAGTTATCTGAGGCAAAACAAGACCAGAGATCAAGATGGGTGCCAAGTACTGATTCTACTTCAGGCGGTGGCTTTCATTACTTGAATTGATTTTTCAAGTGGAGGGTTTATAGAACACAATTTATAGATATTACCCTGGCATTGCTCTTAAGTAAAGGAAGAACAAACATATTTTAAACAAACAGAAGGGTTTTTTTTGGTTTTCTTTTCATGAGCCATAACATACAAATTAAGGAAGTTATAATACTAGAGAATCATTTATTTGGCTCAGAGTTGTATCTTTTTTACTCTAGCAGCTCTATTTAAGGTTTCATTCAGTCTTTAGCATCATGATCATTAGTTTAGTCTATTAAGCAGCTGTAAACACAAATAGGCAGTTCTTTGTAAGATATCCTTGTAGTGCAAAAATAGCTCACCTATGTAAAATGCCAGTCCCATGAAAATGACATTAGACCACTAACACATGAATACTGATATAACTTAACACAACTATTTGGTTGTCAGAAATTTCAAATATGAGCTGAAGTCCACTGTGACATACTCCTTTTAAATATATTAAACCTTAATTGACTAATTTAACTGATATTAACATTTTTCGAATGACTTACTGTCTTAGGTTTTCAATGATTTTTTCCATTGCTTCTTCCCAGCAGTATGCCTTAACTGATTGGATATTTTCAATCATTTCTGATGTTATCACCAGTCTTTCATTGATCTTTCCAGCTCTCTGATCTCTGTAAATTATTTCATCCACAAATCAAATACTTAGTAAAAATAAGGCAAGCCGCCCACTAAGAACTGCCCAAGCTTTTAAGAAAAGCCACATTTCTTTTATTAAACAGATGGATGCTTATTTTATTATCAAATACACAGTGACAAAAATAGTAACACTCAATCAGTAAATGCCTCCCAATTGCAGACCATGTATGAGATGCATGTCATATACTATGCCTAATCCTCCAAGGAAGGCGACTATTTCATTTTCAAAACTGAAAAAACCAGAAACACAAAGGTTGAAGCAGCTTGACACAGGTCGTATGTCTAGTAAGGTGCAAAGTAGGATTCAAACTAAGAACTATTTGACTCCAAAATTTGAACATTTTCTTTCACACTCTAGCTGGCAAACTCCAGAAGTCCTCTTTCATAAGCAGTGATTGGGATCACTGAATCATTCAGTAAAAGAAAGCCACTAAGGCTGTGATGTGATGATTCATGAACCAGAGTAGAAAAAGCTCATGAACTTTACCTAAAATGTATGCATTCCCTCCCATTCACAATGTTTTGAATACAATGTTTGGATACAATGTTTTATCCATTGTACCTAAATCTCTGATGTGCAAAAAAGCAAAATGGATGGTAACATACTTATAAAGAAATTCTATAGACTGGCAAGCTAAAAAATGTACCATTGATATAGAAAGTATCATTTATATCCAGGTCCCCAACTTCTGGGATCTAATGTCTGATGATCTGAGGTGGAGCTGATATAATAATAACAGAAATGAAGTGCACCCCTCTCCCCATCCATGGAAAAACTGTCTTCCACGAAACCAGTCTCTGGTGCCAAAATGGTTGGGGACCTCTGATAACATCATGAAAATATTCCTTTTTGCGACATCTAGTAAGAAGATCCAAGGTTCAGTACATAGAGAAGTTCTGGTTTTACCTGAGTGGGCTAGTATGTCATACACTCTGCCTAATCCTTCTGACAGCCTAAGGGAGATGATTATTTCATTTTAAAGATGAAAAAAACAAACACAGTGGCAGAAGCAGCTTGACACAAGTCATATAACTAGTAAGAATGCAATCTGTGTTTCACACTATTTAAAGAGTTTCTACCTGTACTTCATCATCATTTTCCCTAATCCGGCTTGAAGAAGGGCGAGGACTATGAGGAAAGCAAGCCCACAGAAGGTGAAGGCCTGCAACAACTCCCAGAGCAGCCCCATGAGCAGCGTCACTTGCAGAGGAGCGATCCACACAAAATGTGCCAGTGCGAGTCCCTGAAAAATAAAATCACAGTGAAAACCATGGACATTTTATCCTCCACCCCCAAAACAAAGAGAAAATCAAGAACAGGAGAAAGAAATCAAGCACAGTGAGCTCATACAATCATGGTTCTGAATGCACTAAAATCTAGGTATTCATTATATGGAGCACACAGCAATGTGCTTAAACATTCTACACAGAGACTAACTGCAAGTTAGTCCAAACCAACTGCAAGTCACTGTGATTTTTTCCAGTGGATATGTGTGGTGATTGGATATCACCACACCACTTAGGTACCGTGTCTAGAATTCTTTAAGTAACTTATTCCTCTGCGAATAAAGCAAGAGCCATGACAGAGAACATGAGAAGACAAGACTCTCCTGAATTTCAGTCTATAAAATTGCACAACCCTATTACCTGACCAAATACTCAGAAAACAACATGCACACTCAATTCAAAGTAAATTACTTAGCACTTGCTGAGAGTCTGATAGCATGCTAAATACTAGAAATGCAAAGATAAATACATTGTGTATAAAATACATAATCTGTCCTCAAGGACCTTGAATTTTATTGTGACAGAAGACAGCCCTAAACAAGAATTTTTCAGAGTATCATACTCAGCCAAAGGAAATAACTGATTTAAAGCACTAAAATGAAACAAGATCTGATAAGGATTTAATTTTGAAAAACCACACCAAATAAAAAGCCAGCTGAGGTGCCCTTGAGTTGTCTGGTTCTGTGAGATCCCAAAATGGCACTCTGCTACACAAGTCGGTTTTCAGAAATAGGGAAGCTAGGAATGCTTATGACATAACCACTCACTAGTTATCTGACTCAGAAAATCTTTGGGGTTGTATGATTTATAACAAAGGTGCATAGAAGAGTAAATCAGTAGGTACATACTTCATCAAATTTGTTCAGGTTGTTGGAAAGGAGACTAACAAGTTGTCCAATACTTATTTTATCCAGAACACGGCTTGATAGCTTCAAAGTCTAAAAGGAAATTAGAAGTTAGATGATGTCACTGCACAGTAGACATATTTATAAGCATGTTATAATACAGCTGAGGAGTTAGGTAACTATGCATGCATTTTTTAAGTAAACCTAATAAAATTATCTTATGTTCATTTAATTTAATATCTTCTCAGATTTATAAATATTTCTCTTTACAATAAATATAATGGCATGCCTCTACTTATATTATTTAACAGTATCTATGGGGTCGCAGAGTCGGACACGACTGAAGCGACTTAGCAGCAGCAGCAGCAGTAGAGAGGGTTAACAATTGTTTCTAGTCCAAAATGGGAAAAATATTGTACTTGAATATTCATTTATATACTGCAGAGGTTTGCTTGTTGTTTTTTTATTTTTGTTTGTTTTTATTACAGATGAAACTAAAGGCAAGTGAAATTTGAGATTAAAACTTCAGTCTCATAGGGAATTATATTCAATATCTTATAATAACCTATAGTGGAAAAGAATCAGGAAAAAAAAGATATATATATATCTGCATCACTTTGCTGTATACTTGAAACTAATAATAATGTAAGTCAATATATTCAATAAAATTTTTTAAAATAAAATCTTGGCCTTAAATTTTTCATGTACTCTATGGTGACTGTTGAATAAAATTACAGTTAAAGTCAATACAAGTATATTATAAATAATTATTAATAATTGTCTGAAAGATTACATTAACAACAAAAAATTCTTAAATTTTACAACGAAAAATACATCCATATAGACAAACAGGATTATAAGTAGATAAATTAATTATTATTATGAGTGGTCACAGGCACACTTCGCCTACAAAATTTAATAAGAATTGGCTTTGACTGAAGAGTACCCATTTAATATTTGCTTCAACTGACTCTTACACATGTATTGAGCACTTAGATACAAATCACTGTATTCAGGGTTTCAGGGATTATTATTAGTTATTAAAAAAATTATTACCTCAAGACACCTAACAAATACATAACTAAATATGATAAACTAGTTAAAGGGAGTGGAATATAATAGGGTGGTTAAGAGCAAGTTTACATATCTGGTTATAAAAATCTGTAAATATTTCACTGAGGGAGAATTTAAGATGGTGTGGAATAACAGATAGTGTTTAGATAAGCACAGATGAAGAAAGAATAAAGCTGTTAACTCCAAATGCTATTAGAGTAGTATGTCGGGGCAGGGTCCATTGAGCTAGATGATACATGCTTTAGTAACACACTCAGTCTCAGGTGACCCGAATTCTATAATGCTTAACATGGAATGTACGTGCACAATAAATACTCAGTGAATATCTACTCACTATATAGTTATCTTTCTCAAAATTCACAGGCAAAGTTCAACCTAGTTTGCATTTAGATTCATTATTTAAAATCTAATTTGAATGTATCATGTTGCAGATTTTGGAACAAAGAAGATGATGCTCTATGACAAAATCTATAATAATCTGGGAAGAGTCAGTGGCTGCCTGCCACATGGATAAAACTGGTCAGATAAGGCACTAGTTAACTTTAGTGACCAAACCACACATGGAGATGCAATTGTCTTCTTAGATGGTGATGTCAGTGCAGGTCAGTAGGTATGGCTAGAGGGGTAAAGTAAGCTGGGTAAGAGCACATATAAACAACACTGAGAAAGAACAGACATAGCTTCCAACTTTTCATTAACGCATCCTGGGTTTGAAGGAACATATATTGCTGTATTTGTGCTAAACATAATATAAGAACTAATCCACAAACTAAACAACTCTTTGCCCTCCCTTCCACTTTAGCCCTGAGGGCTTCATGTCTCTCTTTCTATGTAACACAATTTGACTTGCAACATTATTTCAGTACCTATCTTATGTTCTCTAGTAACTGGAAAACCCTTAACTTCAAGAGGGAAGCCCATGTGGCACAGTGGTAAAGAATCTGCCTGCCAATGAAGGAGACATGAGATGTGGGGTTTGATCCCTGGGTTAGGAAGATCCCCTAGATAGGAAATGGAAACCCACTTCAGTATTCTTGCCTGGAAAATTCCATGGACAGTGGAGTCTGGCAGGTCCATGGGGTCATAAAGAGTTGGACATGACTTCAAGGATTGTGACTTATCCACTTTAGAAATTTTGAAGCAGTTCTTACACAGTGTTCTATACTTTTTAGGCCTTTAGTTTATCAAAATATTTTATTCATAAAATAGGAATAATAGTTTCTACCATATAGAGTTTTGAGGAGGATCAAATGAAATGATATACCTAAATCACTTAGAAGTTTGTCATGAACATCAATTATCACTATAATAATCACTTTTATAACTGTTTTTATTTTTTTATTTTTTTAAGCACGGAGTATAATTTTATTTATTTATTTTTATTTTATTTTTAAACTTTACAATATTGTATTAGTTTTGCCAAACATCAAAATGAATCCACCACAGGTATACGCATGCTCCCCATCCTGAACCCTCCTCCCTCCTCCCTCCCCATACCCTCCCTCTGGGTCGTCCCAGTGCACCAGCCCCAAGCATCCAGTATCGTGCATCGAACCTGGACTGGCGACTCATTTCATACATGATATTATACATGTTTCAATGCCATTCCCCATATTTCCCTACCCTCTCCCTCTCCCTCTCCCACAGAGTCCATAAGACTGATCTATACATCAGTGTTTGTTTTGCTGTCTCGTACACAGGGTTATTGTTACCATCTTGCTAAATTCCATATATATGTGTTAGTTATAACTGTTTTTAAACTGGATTCAACTTTCTTTCATATGCATCTTGTCTAAATTCTATCTTCTAAATGATATCTAATAATTTATTCACTTATATAAAATTTCTGGATCAAGATAAGATTTTTATTGATTTATCACCTGTGCTTTCCTGGCACTTGTAAACTGATGAGATTGCAGCTGGGGTGATTTGGTTACACTGTGGACTCAGTTTTTCACTTGGGCCTCCATAAAAGGTCTTTTTGAACACTAATGTATAACTATCAAGGTTTTACAACACCACTGACCTTGCATGTATATTATGGAAATGTTAATGGGTTATTTGTAGAGGGAATGTCAGGTCCACAGCTCTTATAAGCCAAATATATAAAGTTTTTATATTGGGGGAATAAGAAAGAGAAGAAGGGTAAAGAAAATAACCAAAATAACCAACAAACTATCTATAAAAAAAAAAAATAAGAAATCTTTAATCTTGGTAAATCAAAGAGTCACACATAAATCAGGTTGGTGAAAGCATGTATCATTGTGTCACTAAGATGACCTTAAAATGTGTTTGTAAGGTAAGAAATTCCTTTTTTTCCCCCACTGTGATGCATGGCATGCAGGATCTCAGTTCCTCAACCAGGGATCAAACCTGGGCCCCATGCAGTGGAAGTGTAGGGTCTTAACCACTGGATCACCAGGGAAGGCCTGGTAAGACAGTCTTAATTTGAATCCACCCAAAGCATGGTTTAGCAACGTGGGCTTTTGACTTGACAATGAATACGGAAAAGTAGAAAAGGTTCTTATGGTTGCCGTGTATGTGTTATTTCAAAATTTTTAATTTCCAAGACTTAGGATGACAAAAATCTAACTCAAAATAAGGCAGTGGATACTATCATTGTGTCATAACTAGTTAAAAATAGCACGAAGTCATGTCCAGCTCTTGTGATCCCATGAACTGTAGCCTGCCAGGCTCCTCTGTCCATGGGATTCTCCAGGCAAGAATATGGGAGTAGGTTGCCATTCCCTTCTTCATGGGAACTTCCCAACCCAGGAATTGAACCCATGTCTCCCACATTGCAGGTAGATGCTTAACTGAGCGAGCTATGGAGGAAGCCCCCATAACAAGTTAAGGTAGAAATATCAATTGCTTGGTTGATCAATAACAATTATACACTATATTCTTGTTATTGCACATAAAGGCAAATGGCATTTTACCATAAGATGATATTTTGTCAATGACTTTTATGCACACAGCAAGAATCATTTCAACAGGGAGCCATGGATTCCAAAAACTGATGATATGGAAAAAACAAATATGAAGCTTAAAATACAGGCAGTTTACAGAATTACTCAATAATTATTAGTTGAAGGGAAGTATCAAGGAAAAATTAGAAATATTCATTATTCCTGCCATTTACTTCACAGCCCTACAAAACTGATTTTAGCATTTATCCCTTACTTGTACTAGTGTAGCATTTAAAACACAATGCCACTAACAAGTAGCATAAAGACTGTGCAAGGAAGTATTACCTTCTTATAAATCAAACTAAACATAGCTATTCTCATCTGCATTCCAATGTGATGGAGACCAAAAATGGCTGGGTGCAGGAGCAGTGTCCTCACGATAAAGAGAAGGCATAGGCCTATGCCTAAGTAAATGGCAATGGAGCGTTCCACCTTGTTATCTGGGTCATAGGAAGCTATGATTCTTCCCAGTAAGAGAGGCTGGACTGCTTTGGTGACTTCCTGCAGAAGATGGAAAACAGAAAAATGAAATTTTATTTTTCTTTCATAAAGTGCCCTCACAATTTCAACACAAGCAGTTTCATCTTTACAGGAGGATTTAAAATGGGCTTACACAGCAGGCCATGCCATACATGAAACTCTTGATGTCCTTTGTAATATCTTTATACTATGAAATAAGACTTTATTTAGGTTTTAGCAAAAATCATTTGGAAACATTTATGTACGAGGTGTTTTCTTTCTTTCTTTTTTTTTTTTTTTCACTAAAAATATATAGCAGCCATAAAGTAAAGGTCCAATTTCTAAAGTAGTGTGTTAATTGGTAACATCTACATTGCACTTAACACTTTATAAAATATTTTTCATTTGATTTTTATGACAACTTCAGGAGTCAAGAGTAGGCATTATTAGTTTCACAGTGCAGATGAAAAAACCGAAGCCAAAGAGACCAAGCGATTGATGTGATTTCAAAATAGAACTCTCAAAAGTACTTTGAGTGATAGAATGAACAGCAGAATGAACAGCTTCTTGAGACAACCACATAAAGGGGAGCTGGCAACAGGAGGGAGGAGCAAAAAGGCACTGGTGCCATTGACAGTCCGATGCCGTATCCTTCCCAGTCTGGGATAGGTGGTGACTTTTAGGAAGAAGTGTGTCAAAAAATTGCAGCCTCAGGCCAGTTTCCAACTATTCATCAAGGGCTCAAAGGTCTATGAGTTAACAAGAAAGAAAAGAAAGTGAAGTTGCTCAGTCGTGTCTGACTCTGAGACCCCGAATCCTGAAAGATGATGCTGTGAAAGTGCTGTACTCAATATGCCAGCACATTTGGAAAACTCAGCAGTGGCCACAGGACTGGAAAAGGTCAGTTTTCATTCCAATCCCAAAGAAAGGTAATGCCAAAGAATGCTCAAACTACCGCACAATTGCACTCATCTCACATGCTAGTAAAGTAATGCTCAAAATTCTCCAAGCCAGGCTTCAGCAACATGTGAACAGTGAACTTCCTGATGCTCAAGCTGGTTTTAGAAAAGGCAGAGGAACCAGATATCAAATGGCCAACAGCTGCTGGATCATGGAAAAAGCAAGAGAGTTCCAGAAAAACATCTATTTCTGCTTTATTGACTATGCCAAAGCCTTTGACTATCTGGTTCACAATCAACTGTGGAAAATTCTTCAAGAGATGGGAATACCAGACCACCTGACCTGCCTCTTGAGAAACCTATATGCAGGTCAGGAAGCAACAGTTAGAACTGGACATGGAACCACAGACTGGTTCAAAATAGGAAAAGGAGTTCATCAAGGCTGTATATTGTCACCCTGTTTATTTAACTTATATGCAGAGTACATCATGAGAAACGCTGGACTGGAAGAAACACAAGCTGGAATCAAGATTGGCAGGAGAAATATCAATAACCTCAGATATGCAGATGACACCACCCTGATGGCAGAAAGAGAAGAGGAACTCAAAAGCCTCTTGATGAAAGTGAAAGTGGAGAGTGAAAAAGTTGGCTTAAAGCTCAACATTCAGAAAACGAAGATCATGGCATCCGGTCCCATCACTTCATGGGAAATAGATGGGGAAACAGTGGACACAGTGTCAGACTTTCTTTTTTTGGGCTCCAAAATTACTGCAGATGGAGACTGCAGCCATGAGATTAAAAAACGCTTATTCCTTGGAAGGAAAGTTATGACCAACCTAGATAGCATATTCAAAAGCAGAGACATTACTTTGCCAACAAAGGTCCATCTAGTCAAGGCTATGGTTTTTCCAGTGGTCATGTACGGATGTGAGAGTTGGACTGTGAAGAAGGCTGAGTGCCGAAGAATTGATGCTTTTGAACTGTGGTGTTGGAGAAGACTCTTGAGAGTCCCTTGGACTGCAAGGAGATCCAACCAGTCCATTCTGAAGGAGATCAGCCCTGGGATTTCTTTGGAAGGAATGATGCTAAAGCTGAAACTCCAGTACTTTGGCCACCTCATGCAAAGAGTTGACTCATTGGAAAAGATTCTGATGCTGGGAGGGACTGGGGACAGAAGGAGAAGGGGACGACAGAGGATGAGATGGCTGGATGGCATCACTGATTCGATGGACGTGAGTTTGAGTGAACTCCGGGAGTTGGTGATGGACAGGGAGGCCTGGCGTGCTGCAGTTCTTGGGGTCGCAAAGAGTTGGACATGACTGAGCGACTGAACTGAACTGAACTGGACTGTAGCCCGCCAGGCTCTTCTGTCCATGGGATTCTCCAGGCAAGAATACTGGAGTGGGTTGCCATTTCCTTCTCCAGGGGATCTTCCCAACGCATTCCCAGGTCTCCCGCATTGCAGGCAGAAGCTTTATCCTCTGAGCCACCAGGGAAGCACAGGATGAGTTAACAAGGGAAGACCAAAGTTGTGTTTTCCAAATCCACTTTGTCTGATCCTCAACTGACCACTGAATCAAACTGTTCACCAAATCATTACCACTTTGCCTGGATATGTAAGAACAGATTTGAGCACATGGATTTGAATCCAGACGGTCTAAGTCTTAACCATTTTGCTAAACTGCCTTCAAAAGAAAAAGACATAATTCTTGTTTCATGGTGGTCTAGTGAAATGGGGATATGAGGCTAAACCTTGCCTGGAAATAATGCTATGCTAATTGAGTCTATTTCATATGTATATTTTCAACCAGACAGCCCCTCTCCCCTTTTTGCCTAGCGTTATTCTCCCTCAGCTGATAATTTGCTCCACCCACCCCACCCCCACCCCCATTTTCTACAATGTCTTTTCTAAACCTCAGTGCCCAACTCCATCAGCCCACTCATTCTCAATAGGTAAAGTGCTTTCCTATAACCACATCACCCCCACAAGCTATAAGCCATAGTGCCATCCTTGACTGACTACAGGCTTTACGTAGCTATTCATTCAATACTTGGTTTTCAGTACCTCATTTCAAATTAACTACGTAGACCAAGGTTCTGAATGTAAGAAAAAGTTCAAACCTTTTTAAAAACTTTCCAAACTAATCACAAACATGGAATATTAGAATTCTCTCATCCCATATAGCCACATTTTAATATAAGTTTGAATTGTACCAAACAGACAGATACTAAAAAAAATAAACAAACATGCTAACAACTTACCCAGATAAACCAGGTAAATAGTTGGCCATATCTACTAAAGAGTCTATTTATCTTCCCAGGTGGCTCAGTGGTAAAGAAGCCACCTGCCAATGCAGGGGGCATAAGAGATGTTGAGAAGATCCCCTGGAGAAGGAACTGCAACCCTCTCCAGTACTCTTGTCTGGGAAATCCCATGGATAGAGGAACCTGGTGGGCTGAAGTCCATGGGGTCGCTAAAGACCCAGGACTTAGCGACTGAGCACACATGCACACAGAAGAGTACCTTCTATCTAAAAGGTAAATAAGTGCAGAAATTACTGCTTGTTGGCATGTACCATTTTATGCATGCTTTGTACTTTTGTTACATGTACATTCATTTTTACAATATATAGAATTGTTTTTGAGGCTGTAACCTTTATATAAATGGTATCATATTGTGCTGCTTGCAACTTTAACTTTTTAAACACAGTTGTGTTTCTGACATGTAGCCCCAATGATACTTATATATCTACCTCATTTATTCTAAGTGCTGTTTACATGACATCCTGTGACTAAATCAGGATAATCGCCCCATTCCCTATGCTGGGGAAGATGGGCTGTTCCCATTCCTCAACTATTAAATCTGTGCAAGTGCTGCCCTAGCTGTTTTTATTAAGTTCTATAGATTCATGCCAAACTTTCTCTAGAATAGATCATTTATTTCAAAATAATTCCTTAAACTATGAAAATGTACAGTCAACATGAACCTTAGATTTGAAACTACATGTATAAATATATCCGTAATACAAATATAATTTTCATAGTATGCTTATAGTGGCACTATTTCATCCTCAAACTTAATTTTACATCAATGTTTTATCCTAGAATTTTTCCATATTATGTCTACATTCTTCATAGACAAATGTCAATGCCACATCTATACTGATTTATTTTTACACTAATATTGGGTTTGCATTTGGTTAAAATGCTCTCTTGATTGCAGTCAAGAGGAATGAACTCATATGTGCCACCCATGTTGGATATACTGTGTGTGGCCATGAAGCAGAGAATAAGTTGGGAGCACTACCAGACATAACAGATAAAATGTCATTTCTTGTTCATTATAAGACTTTAGCCAGAAGACTATGATGTGTGACAACTTTCCATGAATCCAGCTGCTTGTATCATAATTAGCATAATCACCTTCCTCCTTTTTCCAGGACTAGTAGATACTATTATTGAATATAGAACCACTGATAAAAACCACCATGCATATTTCTAAGGAGTGACTCTTATCTATGGAATGCCAAAAAAGAATATTCTGAGGGAAAAGAGAAATATTTTAGTAATTGAGCTGTACACAGAATTTTTAGAGTTAGAAATATATGGGTTTACTTAAGTTTTCTCCTACTGAGTAATCTGAACTAAAGTCCCTGCCACTGTATCACCATTATATTTTTTCCATAACCTGTCACCTCACAACAGAACTATTTGCAGAATTGGAATTCAGTTGTGACTTATAACAAAATAAATAAGACTGTGTTAATCTGATTCAGATACCTATTCTGCAGGTTGCATGACTGAATTAATTAGCTGTCACCTTACCTCAAACAAAAAGAGAACATATTCATCCTTTGAACAACAATGGCTATTCCACAACGACATTGGTAGCATTACTCTGGAGGGTACATGTTCACAGAAAAAAGAAAAGAAAAATGCAGAAAATTTTTGGTAGAGAAAATTTTAATAATTTGACCATCTGCCAACAGCAAAACATAAACCTCACTGCCACATGGAACCCATCAACATTCAGGGACAAAATCAGCACTCCAGACCCCTCCTCCTATAGTTTTCCATGCTCTGTTTTAAGCAGCATGTTCTCTAATATTTATAATGAAAGCACTTACAGACATCACCTGATTTTATTATTTGGAAAGGAAAACAATGGTAACTGATACCTAGGCTTAATCTATGTGTGCAGTCCTTTAAAAAACCATCCTGGTAATGACGGGGAGAAACACAGTCCTCTATTCTTACTTCGTGTGAACCCTGTTGCCAGACTATTTTCATTACACAAGAAAAGTCCCAATTTGCGACCATATAAAATAGTGCAAGCTGACTAAGGCTTGAATGTAATGAGGTAGAATGCAAATTTATTTAAAATTTGATAAAATATTTTATTTTTAATCAGACACAAATCAAGATGAAATTAAGAGTTCACTTAGATAATGGGAGAAGCCTGATACCAATCTTTAAGTCAGCGCGACAAGGCAATAAACACTGAAGTGAGAGTCATGAAATCCAAGTTCTTATCCCAGCATGTTACCTACACTCTGTGTCACCTTAGTCACTTCCCTCCTCTTGACAGTTTCCTCACTCATAAACTAAGTGGTGGAGCAAGCTTATCTTAAAGATCCCCTCCAGAGCTAATATCTCAGATTATATGATCTGAGTTCAGGGAATCCCACGGCAGAGGCTGAGGATTCCCTGGACAATTGTCTAGCACACATCCTGATGTTGCTATGTGTGTTTTCTACTCACAGGGATGCAGGTATGAATAATATGAGTTCAGAAGACCATCTGGGTAGAGGGGGTCAAGCTAGAGAACAGCACAAGTGACTACCTTCCTGTTGGGAATATATTTAGATTAGCCTGCCAAGAAAAAATTAAGAAGCCTGAAAATACCTCCTGGGAAATACATCTGGTCTCTCCCGGGATCCTCTAGACCTCAGCTTAAATGAACTGTAGTGGAGTCTGAATCCTTTAACCATTTTGTTTTATCTGCA
This sequence comes from Bos grunniens, assembly GCF_055505025.1. NCBI lineage: Eukaryota > Metazoa > Chordata > Mammalia > Artiodactyla > Bovidae > Bos > Bos grunniens. The sequence goes on along the minus strand of NC_141168.1, from coordinate 69,310,975 downwards.
CACTTAGGACAGCGTCAGATGTTTCTAGAGATACGAACGTCCGCTGGATAGTTAAACCAAGAAAGAAAGTTCAGGTGAAAACAGAAAACTTGGTTCATGCTTGCAATTACATTAAATTAATTAATCCCAAGATTACTTTAAAAATTATAATTGCAAATCCAAAGCATAGTTGTTTCTAATATAGGAGGAATCAGTTGAAAAACCTCTAAGGTTACATTGTTTTCTATAGTGTACAGTCAGTAAAATCATCATTATCATCTCGACTTGCTTTATATATATTTTATGTATCTTAATCCCAGAAATGTAGAAAGAAAGCAGAAATTATATAAAATAAGAAAATAGATTCCTAGATACCAAGAGTAATAATTAAGTAAGCATCCCATTTCTAGTAACAATACAACAAATGATACATTGAAAATACCAATAATTAATATATACATATCTTAAAATATATTCTAAAAAACATTACTAAGACATATTTTTAAAGTCTTAAGTAAATGGAGAGACTGTAAACTTTCTAAAAAGAAAAAATGAATATTACAAAGCTAACATTCTCTTTCAAGTTATTGTATAAAATTAATACAATCTTCATCAGAATTCCTAGTGGATATTTGGGCATGAACCATAAGAGCAGGGACTGTCAGCTTTTCCAAGAGTCCCAACATCATGCACCATACCTAGCACAGAATATCCATTCAGCAAATACTTGAATCAACAGATAAAATGATTCAAAATTTCATTTGGAAAAAAACAAGAGACTAACCAAAAACATTTGGGGAATAAGAATAATGTGTGAGAAGATCTACCTTACTGGGTATTAAATTATATTATACAGCTCTAATAGTTTGGGGAATGACAAAGAAATAGACTGATTTGTCTGGAATATTCAAGAACAGGTCCAAGTACAGACAGTAATTTTATATGTAATAAAATATGTCATTTTATTTCAGTGCAGAAAGTACAATAAACAATGGAGACACTCACACTTATTTTTTAAAAATTAGATTTCTATCTCAGACATGGGCTTCTCTGGTGGCTCAGACAATAAAGAATCTGCCTGCAATGCTGGAAACCCAGGTTCAATTCCTGAGTCAGGAAGATGCCCTGGAGAAGGGAATGACTATCACTCTAGCATCCTTGCCTGAAGGATTCCATGGACAGAGGAGCCTGGTGGGCTATAGTCCATGGGATCACAAAGAGTCAGACACAACTGAGCAACTCGCACTTTCACCTTCATTTCATACATACATCCAAATAAATTCAAATGGATTCAATAATTACACATAATGCTGGATGCTTGGGGCTGGTGCACTGGGACGACCCAGGGGGATGGTGTGGGGAGGGAGGAGGGAGGATGGTTCAGGATGGGGAACACATGTATGCCTGTGGCGGATTCATTTTGATGTTTGGCAAAACTAATACAATTATGTAAAGTTTAAAAATAAAATTTAAAAAAAGAAAAAAAAAAGATGAAAAAAAATTTTTAAAAGAAATATGCACTTACAACTCTGGGTAGAGAAGATTTTTTAAATGTCAAATGTCAAAGACAGAAAACAAACCTAAAACAAAAAGTACAGGTATGGGCAGCAAGGTTTTAAAAATTGAAACTTCTGATCATTAAGAAAATAAAAAATTAACAAAACCCACTAGAAACAAATAACAGGCTGAGGAAAATAGCCTTTCAAAAAGCAATAAGAAAATAAAAATAAACAAATAATATTAAAAGGCAATCAATTTACACCCCTCAAAAACATGTATATATAAATGCTTAATACATGTGCGTGCATGTTAAGTCATTACAGTCATGTCTGACTCTTTGAGACCGCATGGCCTGTAACCTGCCAGGCTCCTCTGTCCATAAAAACTGTTTAAACTCAGTAGGAGACAAAAATAATTCAAATAAAAATGATAATACACTCTTTTAACAATTTGGAAATGTTTTTAAAATTATAATACCTATTGTTAGGACTGAATTTTCATACTTTAGTATAAGGAAAGTAAATTAATACATCTTTTCTGGAAGGCAATTGGAAAATACTAAAATTTAGCTTTTAAAGAGATGTGCATTGAAAGATTATTTATAACAGTGAAAAATTGGAGGCAATCTAAATGTTCAATGATGAGGAACCGATAAAATAAATTATGGTACAGCCACATGAGTCATTAAACATTAAAATGACTAGGTACAAAAGTATCTAATGATATGAAAAGGCATTCATAATGCATTAAGAGAGGTAAATTTATAATGCATTATTTAAAGTAATGATTCACATCCCTTCGTTAAGTATATATATTCTTATGGGAAAAAGTTGGAAGATAAGCATCAAGTTTATCAATAATTATCTGATAATTTTCTTAATCATAAAAACACTCAAAATTAATAAACTTTAGATAGAAAGTTGTATATACCTTATGATAGTAAATAAATGATAAAAAGAAAACACACATACAAAAAAATGGAAGTGTAAACACACAGGCAGGGATATACCCAGAATTTACCATAAAATACAAACAGTACTGGCTTACATACCAAAGGAAAGGCTTATGATTTGAGAGAGTAAACAAAAGTGTCAAATTTTTATTTATCTTGATACACTACAGTCTGATGGAAATTTTTGACTTTATACTAACTGCTAAACAAACATTTTACATATTTGACATAGAAAATAAAACCTACCCACTGTTCAAACTATGCAATTTTTGCAAAAATGTATGTACACCAACACCAAGAACAGAATTCAAAAGTATCATCATAGTATCTGTCTACCCTGAAGCATGTTTTTAGATTCAATGCCTAACTGAAAATGTTTTGCTTTTGGTATTTTCCTTTGAGTGTTTATTGATTTAATAACTATTACTAGCAATGTCTTTACTAGAAATCTAAGCTATGTTCTTCATGTTTTATAAGAACATGTTCCTGGACTTGCTGATATAGTAGCAAGAGTAGGCTTAATTCAGAAAATGGAATACTATAAGATATGTTAAAATATCAATTTTAATTTCTGAAATAATAGTTAGAGTCTAGGTATTTTTATATGCTCCAGAAATATGAAATTGGTACTCTAAGACTTGCTTCTAGAGTATGGAAAAATAAGTAAATGCAAATAATAGGAGTATTTGTAAAGGTCGGTATAGACTATATTTAATGGTACAGTAACAGGTAACACTTATGAAGCACTTTCTTTGTACCAAGATATACTCTACATGCTTAACTTTAATTTGCACAATAATTCTATGAAGTAAGAGCTATTATTGTCTCCATTTACAATTTTAAAAAACTGAGACAAACAGTCTAAATAACTTGTCCAGTGTCAGACAGCTAGCAATTGGTTAAAACTAGGATCAAACCAGTTTGGTAACAGAGCCTCAACTCTTATTTATAACATTAAATCAAAATGAAAACTGTTATAACATGACCTGGTTTTCCCCAAGATGATCATCAGTACAAGCATTGTGATTTGTTCAACATTAAACTACCAAATCAAGTTATGGTAATATCACTGCAATTTAAAATAAATACTATTTTTCTAGGCCCCATATGATAGACACATAATTTAAAAGTTAAAAGGAATCATAGAAACTGTACACCATCACCACATCACACTCATGAGTCACCACTCGATACTGGTTAACTAGAAGACATAAAGAGGCCCCAAGCTCACAGCAAGAATGAGGAAACTGGGCCACCGGTCCCAAAAGAGTCGGACATGACTTAGTAACTAAACAACAATAAACATGCAGTTTAAGCTGTTAAGTACAATACATGATCACAGACGATTCCTAATTTATAAATCAACTTAATTCTAAAGTTTCACATGTGAGAACAGATGCATTTTGCCCCAGAGACAATATCCTATGAGACATGGTGTTGGATTCCTAAATTCGTCTTTAAAACCACATGTAATGCTAAATGCTTGTGCAGCAACTTTGTGTTCAATAGTACTGTAAAAGCCTAACCAACCCACATAATATTGTTTTTAACAGAAAGAGATTGGATCATCTCTCCATGCAATCTTGAGAGTACCTCCTAGCTACACCTTTGCCCTCTCCATGCACATTGTCATCTACTCTCCAACAGTCTTGAGAGAGAGTGCCAGAGTAAGACACAGAAAGTTAATAGTTAACATTGGGACTTTGAAATAAACCCTTCAGTTCAGTTCAGTTCAGTTCAGTCACTCAGTCGTGTCCGACTCTTTGCGACCCCATGAATGGCAGCACGCCAGGCCTCCCTGTCCACCACAAACTCCCGGAGTTCACTCAGACTCACGTCCATCGAGTCAGTGATGCCATCCAGCCATCTCATCCCCTGTCGTCACCTTCTCCTCCTGCCCCCAATCCCTCCCAGCATCAGAGTCTTTTCCAATGAGTCAACTCTTCACATGAGGTGGCCAAAGTACTGGAGTTTCAGCCTCAGCATCAGTCCTTCCAAAGAAATCCCAGGGCTGTTCTCCTTCAGAATGGACTGGTTGGATCTCCTTGCAGTCCAAGGGACTCTCAAGAGTCTTCTCCAACACCACAGTTCAAAAGCATCAATTCTTCGGCACTCAGCCTTCTTCACAGTCCAACTCTCACATCCATACATGACCACTGGAAAAACCATAGCCTTGACTAGATGGACCTTTGTTGGCAAAGTCATCTCTCTGCTTTTCAATATGCTATCTAGGTTGGTCATAACTTTCCTTCCAAGGAGTAAGCGTCTTTTAATTTCATGGCTGCAGTCACCATCTGCAGTGATTTTGAAGCCCCCAAAAATAAAAGTCTGACACTATTTCCAGCTGTTTCCCCATCTATTTCCCATGAAGTGATGATCTTCATTTTCTGAATGTTGAGTTTTAAGCCAACTTTTTCACTCTCCTCTTTCACCTTCATCAAGAGGCTTTTTAGTTCCTTTTCATTTTCTGCCATCAGGGTGGTGTCATCTGCATATCTGAGGTTATTGATATTTCTCCCGGCAATCTTGATTCCAGCTTGTGTTTCTTCCAGCCCAGCATCTCATGATGTACTCTGCATAGAAGTTAAATAAACAGGGTGACAATATACACCCTTGACATACTCCTTTTCCTATTTGGAACCAGTCTGTTGTTCCATGTCCAGTTCTAACTGTTGCTTCCTGACCTGCATACAAATTTCTCAAGAGGCAGGTCAGGTGGTCTGGTATTCCCATCTCTTTCAGAATTTTCCACAGTTGATTGTGATCCACACAGTCAAAGGCTTTGGCACAGTCAATAAAGCAGAAATATTCCTGTTCGTTTCCAAGGCAAACCATTCAATATCACAGTAATCCAAGTCTATGCCCCAACCAGAAACACTGAAGAAGCTGAAGTTGAACGGTTCTATGAAGACCTACAAGACCTTTTAGAATTAACACCCCAAAAAGATGTCCTTTTCATTACAGGGGACTGGAATGCAGAAGCAGGAAGTCAAGAAACACCTGGGGTAACAGGCGAATTTGGCCTTGGAATACGGAATGAAGCAGGGCAAAGACTAATAGAGTTTTCCCAAGAAAATGCACTGGTCATAGCAAACACCCTCTTCCAACAATACAAGAGAAGACTCTACACATGGACATCACCAGATGGTCAACACCAAAATCAGACTGATTATGTTCTTTGCAGCCAAAGACGGAGAAGCTCTATACAGTCAACAAAAACAAGACCAGGAGCTGACTGTGGCTCAGATCATGAACTCCTTATTGCCAAATTCAGACTTAAATTGAAGAAAGCAGGGAAAACCACTAGACCTTTCAGGTATGACCTAAATCAAATCCCTTATGATTATACAGTGGAAGTGAGAAATAGATTTAAGGGCCTAGATGTGGTAGATAGAGTGCCTGATGAACTATGGACAGGTTCGTGACATTGTACAGGAGACAGGGATCAAGACCATCCCCATGGAAAAGATATGCAAAAAAGCAAAATGGCTGTCTGGGGAGGCCTTACAAATAGCTGTGTAAAGAAGAGAAGCGAAAAGCAAAGGAGAAAAGGAAAGATATAAGCATCTGAATGCAGAGTTCCAAAGAATAGGAAGAAAAGATAAGAAAGCCTTCCTCAGGGATCAATACAAAGAAATAGAGGAAAACAACAGAATGGGAAAGACTAGAGATCTCTTCAAGAAATAAACGCTTAGCCACACTTAATCTCAGTGGGATTCCTGTCCCTTTCATTCAGGGACTCCTTGGCCATGATAAGTCCACCTAGTTCTTTTCTCACAACTGTAACTTCTAACTAGCCTTTCTCTTCTTCTATGACCCTGCAAGTCCCTGCTACTCAAAGTATAGTGCTAGGAAAAGAGCATCTTCACCTGGGAGCTTTTTTCTTTTTTTAATTTTTATTGGCATATAGTTGATTTATATTATCGTGTTACTTTCTTGTGAAGTGAAGTGAAGTCGCTCAGTCGTGTGTGACTCTTTGCGACCCCATGGACTGTAGCCTACCAGGCGCCTCAGTCCATGGAATTTTCCAGGCAGGAGTACTGGAGTGGGTTGCCATTTCCTTCTCCAGGGGATCTTCCCAACCCAGGGATTGAACCTGGGTCTCCCACATTGCAGGCAGACGGCTTTACTGTCTGAGCCATCAGGGAAGCCCTTTCTTTTAGAGATGAAGAATCTTAGGTTCAACTCAGAAACTTCTATATTTTAGCCAGGTGGGAGGAGCCGCTGCCTAGTATGTATATAAAAGTTTGAGAAACATTGTCCTTCTGTCATTAAGGGAGCTAATAATTATTTCTATGTTTAAAAATTTTTGATATCATCATTTTAAAAAATTCAACTAAAAAGTTCCAAAAGTACCACCCCACCCCCTATATCCTCACCTTAGATTCTAACGAAAGTCAGATGCATTCAGTGAAAATGTTCATGCCAGTCTACCTCAATCAGAATCACTGGGGGAATTTTATTCCAGAGTCCATCTCAGACCAAATAAACCACTTTATGTAGGGTCAGACTGGTTACACTATAGTAAAAATAACGTGTTTCAAAGAAATCTAAACCATATAATTTTCCAAACCTTGTCATAGGAACTGGATAGTACACTATGGGCTGCACAAGTAAGTATAGCCATGTCTTAGGAATGGGGGTTCTAGTAGAGGACAGAAATATTCAGGATACAGGGTGAGTGTAGGCAGTATAGCATTCAAGACCCCAATGGGGTAAGAGAAGAAGTTAGATAGAGGGGATGGGAAAGGAAGCTGAAAAGAGTCCTCCATGACAGTCATCTAGATTTGCTGGAGGTAGCTGACCTTTACCATCTGAGCCACCAGGGAAGCCCACTTTCCTGGTGGCTCAGATGATAAAGCATCTGCCTACAATGTGGGAGACCTGGGTTTGATCCTCTGGAGAAGAAAATGGCAACCCACTCCAGTATTCTTGCCTGGAAAGTCCCATGGATAGAGGAGCAATGGTAGGCTACAGTCCATGGGGTCACAAAGAGTTGGACACAACTGAGCAACCTCACTTTCTTTTTGACTTTCACTTTCAGCTGACCTTAGGTTAAAGGGACATGCTAGTAAAAGTTATGCTTAAAGCTCTTCAAGCCAGGCTACAGCAGTATGGAAACCAAGAACTTCCAAATGTACAAGCTGGGTTTAGAAAAGGCAGAGCAACCAGAAATGAAATTGCAAACATTCCCTGGATCATAGAGAAAGCAAGGGAATTCCAGAAAAAAAAAAAAAATCTACTTCTGCTTTATTGACTACACTAAAGCCTTACAAGCACAACAAACTCTGGAAAATTCTTAAAGAGACGGGAGTACTAGACCACCTTACCTTTATGCAGGTCAAGAAGCAACATACAAACTTGTACGCAGGTCAAGACGCAACAATTAGAACTGGATATGGAACAATAGACTGGTTCCAAACTGGCAAAGCAGTACATCAAGGCTGTATTGTCATCTTGCTTATTTAACTTACATGCAGAGTACATCATGTGAAATGCCAGGCTGGATGATTCACAAGCTGCAGTCAGGATTTTTGGGAGAAATATCAACCTCAGATATGCAGATAATATCACTCTAATGGCAGAAAGTGAAGAGGAATTAAAGAGCCTTGTGATGAGACTGAAAGAGAAGAGTGAAAACGCTGGCTTGAAACTCAACATTCAAAAACCTAAGATCATGGCATCTGGTCCCAACACTTCATGGCAAACAGAAGGGGAAAAAGTGGAAGCAGTGACAGATTTTAGTTTCTTGGGCCCCAAAATCACTTCGGATGGTGACTATAAGCATGAAATTCAGACACTTGCTCCTTGGAAGGAAAGGCATGACAAACCTAGATAGCATATTAAAAAACAGAGGTATCACCTTGTCAATAAAGGTCTGTATAGTCAAAGCTATGGTTTTTCCATATGGTAGTTATGTAAAGATGAGAGAATTGAATCATAAAGAAGGTTTAGAACTAAAGAACTTATGCTTTCATACTGTGGTGCTGGAGAAGACTTTTGAGAGTCCCTTGAACTGCAAGGAGATCAAACCAGTCAATTCTAAAAGAAATCAACCCTGAATATTCATTGGAAAGACTGATGATGAAGTTCCAATGCTTTGGCCACCTGATGCAAAAAGCTGACTCAGTGGAAAAAACCCTGATGCTGGGAAAGATTGAAGGCAAAAGGATAAGAAAGTGGCAGAGGATGAGATGGTTAGATAGCATCACCAACTCAATGGACATTAGTTTGAGCAAACTCAGGGATATAGTGAAGGACAGGGAAGCCTGGCGTGCTGCAGTCCATGTGGTTGCAAAGAGTCAGAGTCATAACTTAGTGACAACAACAGCAACAATGAAAAGGGACATAAGTAAGTCAAAGTGCCTACACCAGAGACTACATGTGTAGAATTTCCCCAAACACTCTCTTCATTAGCAGTATGCCTGAACTCAAACACCTACCCAATGTCTTTGTCCAAACATGACGACAAAGATCTTCTTTGGCAAGACAGACTGTGGGACTTGACAACTCTAGCACCACAAGTCCCAAGACATCTTTATGCCCCTTAAACTTCTGGGGCTTAAGAAATTTAAATAATAAAAGTAGTTTGACCCAAGTTTTACTGATGTGTATCTCAATTTGATGATGGAAATATGCCCAGAGCTGCCTAGGAGTCAAAAATATATTTGAGCACGCACTTGTAAATTTCTTATCATAATAAAAGTATCATGATAACCATATTCTCTAAGTAATCTGCTTATAGAACTCCCTTCCCTTGACTCCCTCTAACTGTCCTTAATTGACTCACATAATTTTTCAACAGTCAGTTTCTCTCCTATGCTCAGAGTCTTAGATGTTAAAGGCAATTTTGTATCTGGCTGCTGAGTCAAATGCAGAAAAGAAAAAAAAAAAAACAAGTACATAGTTAATGAGGAGACGCCATAGCTAATATGACTTAAAATTACATCACTATTGCAGAGAGACAAACTCTTTCCTGATGGCATTTCCTTTTTTTTCTTAACCTTTCACAGTCAACAGCAAATTTTATAGTACTTTTTCTATCAGTCCTGAAACCAATCAAACCTTCTTTACACCATAATTATTCTGGTTTAGAGGGACTAAGAACACACAGGACATCTTGAAAGTATGTCCATCTTTTACCAAGAGTAATGTTATAGCAGGTTCGAGAATCCCTGCTCATTTAATGAAACAAAAATTACCAGAATGACACACACAGAGGAAAGAAGAAACACCCAGAAAGAATACAATAAATACCAAGGCATTTGGTACAAGTTGTTTAAAAGGAGAGAGGTCTTATTAGAATAGTGAATTTTTCTCTCCTTCTTTTCTTCCTGTAACCGATAAAAAGAATGGAGTAGAGAGATCAGATGTCCTGAGAAGCTACAATCATCTTAATGACCACCATATAAATTCTTAAAGACTTAACAGTTTTCAACATTTTCACTGCTTAAAACTGCACAGTGAGGCCATGAAGGCTTTACTCTGTGACAAGGCTGAGAAACCCACAGCCTCAGCACACCTGTGCCAATAAATATTCTCTCCCTGCCTTCCCACCATACACATGTCAATTGCTTTCCCCATCAGTCCTTTTCCTCACCCATATTCTGCTGGTTATCAGCGGAAGTTGAGCTGATGGAAATCAACTTTGCCCTTTAAATGTGCTGTCAGTTCCAGACCAGGGGCTTTGGGCCCGGCTTAGCTCAGGAGCATCCGTCACTCCTCACTCCCACCTCTGGGTAGTTAATTAATACACCTACAAAGGCTTTAAGATTCCTTTTGCTGGGATATTTTTAGGCTTGAGACATTTAAGAACAAGCTAGTCTTTCTCCACATTCACTTCATTCTTCTACTACTTAATTTTTTCTGTATCTTTGACCCTTAGCACTTCTGGCTCTTGGGTGGATTTCACACAATTCCTTTCCAAGTATAAGCGGAAACATTCCAGTTGGTTCCCCTGTCCTGCCACCAAAATATGAATTTTCTTCAGATTTGTCCCTGAGGTGACCCTAGAAGAATCCTCAACCTTCAAACTTTTAACCTGTATCTCCTGAGAATATGCAGAGTAGATCAGCAGGCCCAAGACTGATTACTACAGCCACCATTCTATTTAGTACTGACATACAATCATTATATAGTGATAGAGCAATTATAATCTGATCTAATGGAAGGGTCACAGGCTTTGGAACCAAAGAGACCTGGCTATCACCAAATTTGCCATATGCATAACTTTGGAAAAGTTAATTTCCTGCATCTCAATTTTCCTTTCTGTTGGAGACACTAATGCCTGCTTCATAGCATTACTAGGAGAATTAAACAAAATAATCTTTATAAAGGGCTTAATGCTGAACCTGGAATAGCTAAGATACTCAATAAATATTAAACTATATTTTGATCTGTGTATATCAGACCAAACATAAATTTTATAAATATGTTCATGCATCATCTAAATTTCCATGTTTAGATGAGGGCTTTTGTTCACATGAAACTTCTATCCTGGTGGAATCTAGAGGAACAAACTATCTCACAAGTCAGGCAGAGCATAAAAAGGACTTAATAATTCAGCCTTTCTCCCAGCTTCTACTCAGTTGTGTTTATGTTAATCAATGGAAGCAGCATGTGATGGAGAACATGAAGAAAAATGAGTTTCACCACGGCCTTAGTAATGGCATAACAATTATCTAAAGTAGTCACTTTGATCCAAGGATGACCATTATATGTTATGGCCAGAGAGAATTGTACTTTTAATACTCTGATTCAAAGGCAGAGTTTGTAGTCAGCAAGGCAATCAACACATTTTTTTAAATAGATAAAACTGTTTCCCAAAGTCTGGGTGCTCACATTAAGAAAAATCACCTCAAAAATATCTTAAAAGATAATGAATTCCTCAGCTGCCTTATTCATATTTACAAATAAAATAGCATCACCCCCAAACTACTGCACATTTCCATACAGATAGATAAACAGATAATTTCAAAAGGCAGAAGAATGTCTTCCATGAGGTCATCAAGAGGATTATAAAACATGTGATCATCCTTGTCAAAACAAATGTGGAAACGTACTTATTTGGTATGCATTAAGCACAAGTTCTTAAAGCAATGCAACTTGCGGGGCACCTCTTGGGGAGCACTAATGCACTCCTCACTTCCAGAGGCATAAAGACCAATATAATTGCAACACAAATCCATCCAGTTGGTACCTAACCTCCCAAAGTAAATATTGTACAGTAAGTTTTCAACTTGCCATCACTTTTACAGGTTACAATCAAGGATACAAAATGATGCTCTGGTGATGTAAAAAGTAATAGATTAGAGTCACATTTGACAGCAGCTGGGGAACATAGACTGCACTTGAGCACCATAAAGCCTGGAGTCCTCACACATGGAGATCTCTTCACAATGCAGGTGACACAGAAGATTGAGAAAACATACTGCAGGAGTACTTCACTGCTGTATTTTTAATTTTTGCTATTTAAAACAATTCAGCATGCAGATATGATTTCAAAATATTACAAATACTTATGTATGAAATTAGCTGAATTTTACCTAATTCTCCTGATACTGTCTCCTGACCTTATGTAGAATATAGGAAAATAAAATCACCCGTAATCTTATATTCCAGTACAATAATGTGATTTGTGATAACAGAAATGATTTTTTTTAAGATTTATTCTACTGAACCCATTTTAAATTATAATACGCCACCTGTGTTCCAGTATCTCTTAGTTCCAAAGCACTTTTTACTTGTCTCCACTAAAGTTTTAGTGGTTTCTTTGTATTTGGAGTTAGATTAGTCCTTTTTCCTGTGTACCAGATTACCCTATTCCTTTTACAATCTTAAAAATGAATGTAATTATTTTAACTACAGTGAGTTTACAAATAAAAGCCTTACCCCTAAATATAATATGATTCCATAGAACATAAATCTCCAGAAAAAGCATCGTCGAAGGGCATTTATGAGTTTGGGATTTTTCTTTGAAGCCAGTTCTCTGTCCCATTCTCTGCAAAAGAATAAAAAGTGGGACCAGTAAGTTGCATGTGCAAATATTTGAATTCTCTATTTCCCTTAACATAGTTTTATTCACACAAGTACATCCATGGAGATTAACCCAAGTGACCAGAGAGACAAAAACTTGTGGGGGAGCTTCCAACACTATCTCAGGCAGATATTTGGCTGAATTCAATGCTCCACCATACACTAATTTTCAAGGAGTTGACTTCATGACAAGTCCACATTATATATGCTAAAGAAATGTTCTGGGATTCTAAAAATGAATGAATGTGAGAGTTGGATAAATAAAATACAACACTTATGAATACACATAACCATGCTTGGAACAAGGTGAAAAATAAATACTTAATTTTTTCCTTTACGTCTTATTCTTTATCTATTTGTAACTGTAGTGGATTGTACAAAATTTTGCTGTAAAACCAAAAACAAGGTTAAAAGTCAGGTGGATTTTTCTGTGATTTAACATTAGAAAAACTTATTATTTGGATTTTGTTTTTAAATGTAGGAGTATGGAACAAATATCATCAAATGTCACTTTCATATAAAAGTCTTTGGAAAATTGGGATATAATCAAATTCTGTATTTTCTGGTAGAACAGAAATTTAAAAGTATGAAAAATGGTTGGTATTAAATAAATGTTGCTTTTTCTTTAAATACTATACATCCATAACCTGATTATATTTAAGGTTTTGCCATTACTTTCTGTTAATAAAAACCTTCTTCTTTCCAAGTGGTTAAAATATATCCCTAAATGTTACCCTTCATCTTCCTTTTTATACTGTACAGAGATGAGAAATTTCACAGGAAAGAACTATATAAAGATTCTGCATTTTTTCAACAGCTATTCTCATCACTGGCTTTCTCTAGTAGCTCAATGGTAGAGAACCTGCCTGCCAAAGTTGGAGACTCGAGTTCAATCCCTGGGTTGCGAATAACCCCTGGGGAAGGAAATGGCAATTCACTCCAGTATTCTTGCCTGGGAAATCCCATGGACAGAGGAGCCTGGTGGGTTACAATCCATGGGGTTGCAAAAGAGTCAGATGCAACTGAACAACAAATTCTCATTACTATCCATCTACCTTTATTAGAGGTGTTCTAAGTTATTCCAAAGGAAGCTCACACATCTGAGATATGAAGGCAGATTTGGCAATCATGGGCATTGTACATGGACACTCGCGTTCCTGAGAAGCTTACTATCTATCATGCCTAAACCCTATGCCATCCATCTATCTGCTCACACTCTTTCCACTCCTTACTCACACACAGTACTTGCCTCCCTTCCATGTCATGCAGTGATTCACAACAGGGTAAGAAGCAAAATATGGAGGCAGAATCTGCCTCTTTCAAAGGAAGAATGAGTCGGATGAGAAAACCAGGAAGACAGGTGGTACAGAAACCAAAGAAACGATTTCAAGGTGGGAAGAAGTGGTCAACCCTGAAGTCATGGTAGGAAGATGTCATTATATTTCATATTAAGAGACCTCTGGTGAACATGGTCAACATCATTTTAATAACATGGTAAACACAAAAATTATAGTCAGGGAGCTGGGATGTAAAGGAAAGGAGGAGAAGTGGAGAAACCAGGAGAGCAGAGAATATTAACAATGAAAAAAATTAAAAAAAAAAAAAGAATGGGGTAGCGATCTGAGGGGGAAAACAAAGCTGCAGAATTTTTTTTAGTGGATGGGACTTGTACTCCTGGAACATGAAGGAATTGGCAGTGAGGGTAGATGCTGTGTTAGACCCAGTAAGCATTCTGAACACCAAGAGCTGAATCACAAGGGAAGAAATTTTATACTTAGCAAGTACGTAGCTGAGTTATACTCATGAAATGGATGTGTGGTTTGCACACAGGAGAGTTACACAGAGTTCAAATCCAAGGTCACAAACTGAGCCAGATGGACCAATTTACTTCAACTGCAGGGTAACTGCCTGAGGGCCTTTGTCACAAATCAGTTTTCGAAATATGAGGCAGGGTCACTTTCCAAGGGTGTAGTGGAAACAATGACTGACTTTATTTTTGGGGGCTCCAAAATCACTGTAGATGGTGATTGCAGTCATGAAATTAAGACTTCCTCCTTGGAAGGAAAGTTATGACCAACCTAGACAGCAGAGTTGGACACAACTGAAGCGACCTAGTAGCAGCAGCAGACAGCATATTAAAAAGCTGAGACATTACTTTGTTAACAAAGGTCCATCTAGTCAAGGCTATGGTTTTTCCAGTAGTCATGATTGGATGTGAGAGTTGGACTATAAAGAAAGCTGAGCGCAGAAGAATTGATGCTTTTGAACTGTGGTGTTAGAGAAGACTCTTGAGAGTCCTTTGGACTGCCAGATCCAACCAGTCCAACCTAAAGGAAATCAGTCCTGGGTGTTCATTGGAAGGACTGATGTTGAAGCTGAAACTGCAACATTTTGGCCACCTGATGCGAAGAGCTGACTCATTTGAAAAGACCCTGATGCTGGGAAAGATTGAAGGCAGGAGGAGAAGGGGACGACAGAGGATGAGATGTCTGGATGGCATCACCGACTCAATGGACATGAGTTTGGGTAAACTCCAGCAGTTGACGATGGACAGGGAGGCCTGGTGTGCTGCGGTTCATGGGGTCGCAAAGAGTCGGACATGACTGACTGACTTAACTGAACTGAGAGTTACAAAGTACCATAAGTGTATGTTACTCTTCCAAAATGTTTGAATAAACTCTAAGTAACAACTTTTATTTAAAAAAAAATACATAAGAGAAGAAAGAAGAAATACCCCCCAAAGACAAAAATATTAATAGGGTTTATGGACTTATGCTGGCACACAGCTGTTGAATTGGAAAAAAGTGGGTACATTTGATATGAAGACAATGAAAACTGAGGAGAAAATATGTTAGACCAGATAATACTACAAATTCAGGTATATGTCCTCTATTCAGCCACAGATAAAAATAAACCTGGAGTAAACAGGTTTTGAGTAGCCTAGTCCTACTGTGATTAATCTTTTGTTCAGCATCCATTTAGAACTTAGATATTCACTATCTACTAGATTATTTTGAACTTGCTGATAAAACTACAATGTATTATGTTTATATATTTTATCCCTGCAGCACTGTTACAGGTTTTTGCATAATGTCAGCCATTTCACATTCAATCATCATTTATTCATTCAACAAATATTTACTAAGCACCTACTAACATGGCCCTACATGTCTTCAGGTTCCACATCTGTAGATTCAACCAACGGGGGAAGGAAAATATTCACCAAAAATTTTTTTTCAAAAAGTTTCAAAGAGCAAAACTTGAATTTTTCATGTGCTGGCAACTATTACATAAAATTCACATTTTATTAGGCATTATAAGTAATCTAGAGAGATAATCATGATGGTGTGATCACTCATCTAGAGCCAGACATTCTGGAATGTGAAGTCAAGTGGGCCTTAGAAAGCATCACTACGAACAAAGCTAGTGGAGGTGACAGAATTCCAGTTGAGCTATTTCAAATCCTGAAAGATGATGCTGTGAAAGTGCTGTACTCAATATGCCAGCACATTTGGAAAACTCAGCAGTGGCCACAGGACTGGAAAAGGTCAGGTTTCATTCCAATCTCAAAGAAAGGCAATGCCAAAGAAAGCTCAAACTACCACATAATTGCACTCATCTCACATGCTAGTAAAGTAATGCTCAAAATTCTCCAAGCCAGACTTCAGCAATACGTGAACCATGAACTTCCTGATGTTCAAACTGGTTTTAGAAAAGGCAGAGGAACCAGAGACCAAATTGCCAACATCTGCTGGATCATGGAAAAAGCAAGAGAGTTCCAGAAAAACATCTATTTCTGCTTCATTGACTATGCCAAAGCCTTTGACTGTGTGGATCACATTAAACTGTGGAAAATTCTGAAAGAGATGAGAATACCAGACCACCTGATCTGCTTCTTGAGAAATTTGTATGCAAGTCAGGAAGCAACAGTTAGAACTGGACATGGAACAACAGACTGGTTCCAAATAGGAAAAGGAGTACGTCAAGGCTGTATATTGTCACCCTGCTTATTTAACTTATATGCAGAGTACATCATGAGAAACGCTGGGCTGGAAGAAGCACAAGCTGGAATCAAGATTGCTGGGAGAAATATCAATAACCTCAGATATGCAGATGACACCACCCTTATGGCAGAAGGTGAAGAGGAACTAAAAAGCCTCTTGATGAAAGTGAAAGTAGAGAGTGAAAAAGTTGGCTTAAAGCTCAACATTCAGAAAACGAAGATCATGGCATCCGGTCCCATCACTTCATGGGAAATAGATGGGGAAACAGTGGAAATAGTGTCAGACTTTCTTTTTTTGGGCTCCAAAATCACTGCAGATGGTGACTGCAGCCATGAAATTAAAAGATGCTTACTCCTTGGAAGGAAAGTTATAACCAACCTAGATAGCATATTCAAAAGCAGAGACATTACTTTGCCAACAAAGGTCCATCTGTTCAAGGCTATGGTTTTTCCTGTGGTCATGTATGGATGTGAGAGTTGGACTGTGAAGAAGGCTGAGCACCAAAGAATTGATGCTTTTGAACTGTGGTGTTGGAGAAGTCTCTTGAGAGTCCAAGGGAGACTGCAAGGAGATCCAACCAGTCCATTCTGAAGATCAGCCCTGGGATTTCTTTGGAGGGAATGATACTAAAGCTGAAACTCCAGTACTTTGGCCACCTCATGTGAAGAGTTGACTCATTGTAAAAGACTGATGCTGGGAGGGATTGGGGGCAGGAGGAGAAGGGGACGACAGAGGATGAGACGGCTGGATGGCATCACTGACTCGATGGACGTGAGTCTGAGTGAACTCCGGGAGTTGGTGATGGACTGGGAGGCCTGGTGTGCTGCGATTCATGGGGTTGCAAAGAGTCGGACACAACTGAGCGACTGAACTGAACTGAACTGAAAGTGAATATATGTAGGTTATTTGCATATAATATAACATTTGGTATACGGGACTTGAGCATCCATAAAGTTTGGTATCCATAGGGGATCTACCAAGGGACAGACTCTATTCTAGACTTTATTCTGTTTATTTATCATAACCAGAACAAACCAAACAAAAACAAAAAAACAAAAGTAATACTGCCTTAATGGCACTTACATATACTAAGTGCTCAATAATAGAAACTGGTGCTTGATCTTGGAAATGTGAATCTGCTACTTTCACTATCCTAATTCTTTGAATAAAACCAAGAAACAATAAGGCTAAACACCTTATGTGCCTTGAAACTTCAAAAGAAATTCAATGAGTTTAATGAACATAAAGTAAACGAATTATAAGTCTACTCAACTATTTTATTTTGGTGCTGTTAAAAAGTAGTTGCTTCTCTTTCTTTTTTGCCAACTCCCTTTCCCTTTCCCCCTCATCTGGTATCAGATCCTGTACTGCTGGCACAAGACTCTGTCCAGCTCATTCACAGATTGTTGTTGGTCCAAGAAGTAAGCATGTGACTCAAAAGTTTCTGGGATTTTTCACTTTTGGAAAAAAGACTCTTTCCTCAGTGGTCTGTAAAGACATGAAAAAAGCATTCTGAGGACCACTGCATGGAGGAAGCCAATCTGAGACAATAAAACCAGTTCCTGGTTCCACTGAGTCCCTAACGGCAGTTCTGTCCCTAAGCTTTTACACAGATACACTACATGAGTCAATACATTTCCTCTTTTTATTTACTTAAGCTACTTGATTGGATTCCCGTCACTAGCAATCAAAAGGATTGTAACCAATACTCTTTAAAAAGAAGACTTCTTTACAATGGGAAACACTGTTTTTGGGGAAGCTGGGAGTATGGACCCAAGTTTGAATCAGAGCTCAGCCATTTATTAGCTGGAAAATTTATCTCTCTGAGCCTCAATTTGCTCTTCTATAAGATAGAGATAATGATACTTTCCTTCCAGAGAGGCTAAGAGGAGATACCATACCTGGCATTCAACATGTGCTCAAAAATATGAAACTTCTACATATTCTTGACATCCAACTGCCTTTACCCTAAGATTTCTGAGTATGCGTATCTGTATTCACGATTTAAGATTCTAGAGGCAAATATACACAACTTGCTTCATAAAGATGTTGTTCCGGTCTTCACAAAATCCACTTAATGTTCTTTAAGTGACAGATAGCTTCTCAGAATTCAAATATGTATTTTTCAAAAAATAAAAAAGATCTTTTCCCAGGGAAATGGTTTTCTTTCATCCCTTCTATGGTTAATTCTTAATTGATCAAGACTTCATCAAGAAAATAGGATGTTCCTATTATTAATACCCCATTTTAAGAATTAGGCCCTCCAATAGTAGTTCTCTAGTCTCTAATAATATTAATTTCTCTCTTCAACTAATAAACAATGTTCATGAACATACCTTTCCAATTTTTCAGATAGATTGTCAGCAGAATCAGAAGAAGAGATATGGTATATGTCTGACAATTCCAAGCGCTGTCTGTATCCTTTCTTCAAAATTGGTCTGGTCCAGCTAAAATAAAGAGAGGAGAAACAGATATAACTGTTAACTTGATCTCCAATGTAGACTTGAAATCAGATAAAGTTTCAAATTTTCTAGCATGTGGAAAAGAGCCGCGCATAAATATGAGAATAAAGTAAGGCATCTTCTATGAATATCAGAGATTCATATCTCACAGAACTCAACTGTATAAAACATCAACACCTCTGAACTGACATGACTATAGCTTTTTCTAAAAGGATTAGGAATGGTGGTAGAATCTTTCCCAGAGAGGAAAAAAAAGAAAACTGCTAAACATTCTATACTAAAAGTATAAAAATCTGAAAGGAAGGGCGGGAAGGAGAGAGGTGGGAAGAAATTTCCCTAAAATAACCAGATATTAAAAGTTTATAGTTTGTTGAAGTCCAGCCTCTACAAAATGATCTATGAATGATCAGACAGACACTCAAACAACACCCAACATATCATAGTACAAACTCCTCAGCAATGTGCTATTTGTGGAATGAACTAACTATAGCTAGAGGGCTAATGAGTAGTGTGTGTCAATTTGTTGACTTAATCATCACCCCTGAATGACGGTGGGGATCATAATTTTCTTGTGTTTGTCTCCTCATCTTACAACAGTTACGCACTTCGGCCCGCTACATATCTAATAAATAACAATTTATGATGGAAGCTGGCCTGGTAAATGATTAGGCAGGATACTGCAGTTATTTTCAAGTACACGTTTCTAACTATTGTGAATAAGGCAAAATAATCTTCACAGAGAGGCTTTCCAGGTGGCTCAGTAGTAAAGAATCTGCCTGCCAATACAGGAGATGTGGGTTTAATCCCTGGGTGGAGAAGATTCCCTGGAGAAGGAAATGGAAACTCACTCCACTCTCCTTGTCTGAGGAACCCAATGGATAGATGAGCCTGATGGGCTACAGTCCATGGGGTTGCAAAGAGTCAGACACAACCTAGCAAATAAACAACAACAATGATCTTCACAGAGGTGAGAAAATCTAAAAACAAAACAAAGAAAAGGGAAAACAAAGAGGAAGGAGGGAGGGGCAGGAAAACTGTTAAAGAAATTATGTACAAAAAGAGACTTCTAAATGAAAGTTGTTGAGCAAATGAGACCTTTCTCATGTGAAATGGCATGTATTTATTAACAAAATGAATTGAAGTTGAAATTAGTGATTCTCTGGAATCAAGATTGCTGGGAGAAATATCAATAACCTCAGATATGCAGATGACACCACCTTTATGGCAGAAAGTGAAGAGGAACTAAAAAGCCTCTTGATGAAAGTGAAAGTGGAGAGTGAAAAAGTTGGCTTAAAGCTCAACATTCAGAAAACGAAGATCATGGCATCTGGTCCCATCACTTCATGGGAAACAGATGAGGAAAAGGTGGAAACAGTGTCAGACTTTATTTTTCTGGGCTCCAAAATCACTGCAGATGGTGACTGCAGCCATGAAATTAAAAGACGCTTACTCCTTGGAAGAAAAGTTATGACCAACCTAGATAGCATATCAAAAAGCAGAGACATTACTTTGCCAACAAAGTCCATTTAGTCAATGCTATGGTTTTTCCAGTGGTCGTGTATGAATGTGAGAGTTGGACTGTGAAGAAAGCTGAGCGCTGAAGAATTGATGCTTTTGAACTGTGGTGTTGGAGAAGACTCTTGAGAGTCCCTTGGACTGCAAGGAGATCCAACCAGTCCATTCTAAAGGAGATCAGTCCTGGGTGTTCTTTGGAAGGACTGATGCTAAAGCTGAAACTCCAGTACTTTGGCCACCTCATGTGAAGAGTTGACTTACTGGAAAAGACTCTGATGCTGGGAAGGATTGGGGGCAGGAGGAGAAGGGGACAACAGAGGATGAGATGGTTGGATGGCATCACTGACTCGATGGACATGAGTTTGAGTGAGCTCCGGGAGTTGGTGATGGACGGGGAGGCCTGGCGTGCTGTGATTCATGGGGTCGCAAAGAGTCGGACATGACTGAGCGACTGAACTGAACTAAACATATGTTTTTACTCTTACTATCTTTCTTTTCTTCAGAAAGTTCTAAAGTTTGGTGTCATTGAGAATTTGGTAATATCAAGGCATGTCACCCATCAAAAATTAAAAGAGTGTTTTAGCAGTATCTGAGAGGCCAAATAAACTCATGACAGCAAAGTATTCTAGCAAAGCTACTCTGAATAAAAAGAGGAAATGCTATGCCAAACACAAACATTTTGACATTGTTTCAGGGCAAAACTACAAAAGGCTCTTATGTCTACCTTCACCACTCCCACCCAACGGGTCCAGATTCTTGTTTACACTTCCCTGGTCTTCACCCCTTCCCTGCGTTCCTGGTGTATCTACAACTTGTCCTTCCTTAAAATTCAACTGAATTTAAGAGACAAAGAAGGTCACTACATAATGATCAAAGGATCAATCCAAGAAGAAGATATAACAATTATAAATATATATGCACCCAACATGGGAGCACCGCAGTATGTAAGACAAATGCTAACAAGTATGAAAGGAGAAATTAACAATAACACAATAAAAGTGGGAGACTTTAATACCCCACTCACACCTATGGATAGATCAACTAAACAGAAAATTAACAAGGAAACACAAACTTTAAACGATACAATAGACCAGTTAGACCTAATTGATAGCTATAGGACATTTCATCCCAAAACAATGAATTTCACCTTTTTCTCAAGCGCACATGGAAAAAAAAAAAAAAAACAGCTTACTTGAAAAAAAAAAGTATTTCAATGAAATAGCAGTAAATAGAAATTATGATTCCTCTTTCTATGAAATGTCAAACATTAGGAGAAATAATATTAAAATCCCCAAATACCTCCATGATAGCAATATTCAGGAAATAGTTTATGGTAAACATTTTTAATAAACAGCAGCATAAAATAAAATAAAAAAAAAAGAATAAGCATTTATTATAGGAAAGTTACCATGTGCTTATAGAATTTTGGGCAATTGATTGAAGAAAAGAATTCAGCTGAAAAGTGTTTTAAATGGCTAGGTAAGAATTTTTAGGATAAGAAAAGAATTTCTGCTTCAATTGAGAGTACTTCAAGGAATACTAATTTTCACCTGCCATTTTGGATAACTTTTGAACTTGCCATTGATCCTGGTAACACACTGAGTGAAAATCCTTGATGTCATATATGCTAAGATGGTGCTTATTATCTTGTCTATTCACATCATAATGAAAACTTATCATGAATAATATGTGTTAAGTGATGTATGTGGTTTTTGTTTGTAACCTGTAGGACTTTCATTAAAAAATATATGTACTTCCAAATTGTAAAACCAGGTAACTTTTAAATAATTTTAAATGACTTTCTACAAGAGTCTACTAAATTTAGGACAATTACTTCACATAGAATTTTAATCATTCTGTGAAAAACTAAAAATTTTGTTATAGGAAAAGAAAGGAAATATGGGCAATATTAGCACAATAAAAGTCCATTCTGGGTTGTAAGTATATTTAAAAAAAAAAAAATTCAACTGAATTACAACCCAGCTCAAAGGCTCAGGAGTTTCACCAACCATTTCTGACCAAGATATTAACAAGTGACAATGGCTTAATATGTCAGTTTTTTTTCATTTTTACTTGCAATGTTTGCATCTTAACAAGAGCCTTCAAATCTCAACAAAGGATGATAGTAAGGTTCATCTTTATTGCCCATTGTGATCCATTGGCAGTTTTTCAGAGAGAACAAGAATGAAAATATTGAGGACAGTCTGAACACAGTAAAGAAGTCCCATGATCTAGCATCTACAGTGGGCATTGTCTGAGAGAGTGTTGGCACACCCACCTGGCGCTTGCCATCCAGTAGCAAGCATAAGCACTGGAGCCACATTTGCTGATACAGGGGTCGGTGAGAGTGTGAAAAATCTGGGGCAGCAATTTTAGGATATAAACTCTATTCTGTTAGTTATAAGCCTTTGTAAAATAAAGTCAATAAGTGAAAAGCTGAAGCAAGTGTTTACTACTAATAAAAAAATTATGTGTGTACAGCACTTTCACAAACACTAGCATATTGTCATTTTAATTTGAAAGTCTTCATAGGTAGGCAGAACAAAGAGATGACTGCCTTACTTTAAGCATAAAGGAATGGAGGCTCAAAGATGCTAAATTTGTTTGTTACTAAATGGCAAAAACTATATTTTACCACATTCTTCTGACATCATCCCTTCCTTTACCATGTTCAGCTTTTATTGTCTAGGAAAATTAAGCTTGGTGGGTTATTCTGGACAGAGTATGGAAGGAGGGTCTAGCAGCAGGGAAATCAAAAGCTAGCAAACTGCAGGCAATGATATGGTGTGCTAGCATGTCTTCGCCCATGCCTTCCTCAGAAAAACAAAAGGTGACTTATGGCATCAGCCAGTTTCTGTGTTGTAAACGCTCCCACCATGACCAGTTTCAAGCCATCAAATGTGAAGTCACTGAGCACCAAGTTGGGAAGAGATACACAGTTGCATATCATAATATAGTGTGATTACCATTCAGATACAATCAACTAACCTCAGTAGCATAGATAATAATGAATAGGCAGCAATAACTTTTGAGTTTTTATTATCTTTATTTAACATAATTTATTTCAATTAATTTTTAATACTAGTTGTGCTTAACAACCAGCTCACGAAGTTCCTGAAAATTTAACAATCAGCTCAACCAGAAAAGGGCCAACTTGACCTCGTGGATTCAATCTCTGGGTCAGGAAGATCCCGTGGAGAAGGAAATGGCAACCCACTCCTCTAATCTTACCCAGAAAACCCCATGGACAGAGGAGCCTGGTGGGCTGCAGTCCATGAGGTCGCAAAAGAGTTGGATAGACTGAGTGACTAAACAACAACAGCAAAAAATGGAAAATTTAGAAGAGAAAAATATACTCCCTCTATTGCTAAAACTTTTATTTTCAGTATGTTTAAAATTGTTAAAATATGAAACTAAATTTACAAATAAAGAGAATCTCACTAACTGTAAATATTATAATACCATAGACATTTGCAGGAAGTTTAAAAACAATTTTTTTCTTTTAAAAACTAATAAACATACGTCTTTTGGTCCATATCTAAGACCTGATCACCAATTCCATAAATGACTTTCTAGCTCATTTTAAAGTAACACAATTTGATGGCTACGTTTATAAAAAGCTTCCTTGTGTTATCTGTGCCCATTTTAATACATATATTATAACATTACCTCTAGTCTTGATTATAAAGAGCTCCATAGCCCAGCACCATCAAATCAAACATATTCAGTAGTATTAAGAGTTAGCCATTAATAATGATTAATACAGTTTAGTGTTTCTGACAGATTCATTACAGTAAACCTATATTCATAACCTGAAACAGAAACTTAAGGTTAATTATGAAACCTAAAATCAATTAACTTTAAGCTGCCTGGTAATCAATCACCAGTTAACTGAAAGAATTTATTTTGTGAGATTAAGCCAAAAACAACTGAACAAAATCTCTGCTCCATCATGGAGGTCCCCCTGACTACCTCAAACCAATCCTAAAAATAAAAACAAGCAAATAAAAAAATCCCAGTTATCTATATCTAGACACTCAATGAAATATTAGTTACTGTAAAACTCCAGCCACTCTTTCTTTTGAATGAGCTTGAGTATGTTCAACATACTTGGATAGAATTTAGGATGACAACTCAGGATACCTATCTCAAAATTTCTTCCATTAAAAAATGAATGAGCATGCAAGTGTTTCATAATAGCAAGGCAGGTATACCTGCAATAGCCAAAAGCAATAAACCCTGTTCTTCCTCATTTTCCTCAAACCTGCTCTCACCATCCTTTCCCTCATCTCTAACTGATCTTATTCTCCTTTTTTGTTCATAACCTGTAACTGCATATTGAAAATGGACTTATAAATTGAACTTAGAAACTGTGACAATTTCCAAAGTTTTCGCTATTTCTAACAGAAACTCACTAATCATTAATTACAGGGCTTCAGAGATTCTTAAGGTATACAGTTCTTTATATCCTAAAGTTTTCAGTTCAGTTGCTCAGTCATGTCCGACTCTTTGCGACCCCATGAATGGCAGCACACCAGGCCTCCCTGTTCATCACCAATACCCAGACTTTAGTCAAACTCATGCCCATCAAGTCAGTGATGCCATTCAGCCATCTCATCCTCCGTCGTCCCCTTCTCCTCCTGCCCCCAGTCCCTCCCAGCATCAGGGCCTTTTCCAGTGAGTCAACTCTTCGCATGAGGTAGCCAAAGTATTGGAGTTTCAGCTTTAGCATCAGTCCTTCCAAAGAACACCCAAGACTGATCTCCTTTAGAATGGACTGGTTGGATCTCCTTGCAGTCCAAGGGACTCTCAAGAGTCTTCTCCAACACCACAGTTCAAAAGCATCAATTCTTCAGTGCTCACCTCTCTTCACAGTCCAACTCTCACATCCATACATGACCAATGGAAAAACCACAGCCTTGACTAGATGGACCTTTGTTGGCAAAGTAATGTCTCCACTTTTGAATATGCTATCTAGGTTGGTCATAACTTTCCTTTCAAGGAGTAAGCATCTTTTAATTTCATGGCTACAATCACCATCTGCGGTGATTTTGGAGCCCAGAAAAATAAAGTCTGACACTGTTTCCACCTTTTCCCCATCTATTTCCCATGAAGTGATGGGACCACATGCTATGATCTTAGTTTTCTGAATGTTGAGCTTTAAGCCAACTTTTTCACTCTCCACTTTCACTTTCATCAAGAGGCTTTTGAGTTCCTCTTCACTTTCTGCCATAAGGGTGGTGTCATCTGCATATCTGAGGTTATTGATATTTCTCCTGCCAATCTTGATTCCAGCTTGTGCTTCTTCCAGCCGAGTGTTTCTCATGATGTACTCTGCATATAAGTTAAATAAGCAGGGTGACAATATACAGCCTTGATGTACTCCTTTTCCTATTTGGAACCAGTCTGTTGTTCCATGTCCAGTTCTAACTGTTGCTTCCTGACCTGCATATAGGTTTCTCAAGAGGCCAGTCAGGTGGTCTGGTATTCCCATCTCTTTCAGAATTTTCCACAGTTTATTGTGATCCACATAGTCAAAGGCTTTGGCACAGTCAATAAAGCAGAAACATATGTTTTTCTGGAACTTTCTTGCTTTTTCCATGATCCAGCAGATGTTGGCAATTTGATCTCTGGTTCCTCTGCCTTTTCTAAAACCAGCTTGAACATCAGGAAGTTCACGGTTCACATATTGCTGAAGCTTGGCTTGGAGAATTTTAAGCATAGACCAACATAGAAAATAAAAGTCTAGCACCCAGACCCATTGCACATTTAATAAGAGACTTCAGGTTTTATCAAGAAAAAAATCAATCACTTGATTAAAAAAAAAAATACAAACACACACAATGAAACTGTATTTAGTTTCATTTCTTAGAATAAAAATTCTGATTTTTGCACAGATGTAGAGTGACTTGTACTTCCTTATGATGAAAAGAATTTTCCAATTAAAGACATTATTAAAGCCTTGATATTTCAAGAAACCTATCCCTGTACAACCACATAATTAAAGCTTATAATCACCTTCCCATTTGACATTTGGCTTTATTAATCCACCAGAGGCAACTGACATTTTCATCTGCTATAATTTAAGATGAAGGTCAAGTATCAGATCTTTTCAGTTTAAGATGATTTTGTTTGTATAAAACAATCATGTCTCTACATTATGTAATATTATTTTTGATTTATATAGCCAAGTGAAATAAACAGCAAATTCAAATCCATGGTTGCATGACACATCTCCCAAATACTGACAAATCGATAAACTCAAATGACGAAGACTTTTTCCTTTCTGCATGAAATGATACTTAAGGAAATAATAGAAATTATTGTAAACTGCTTAGTATAGACAAATTTAAATACACTAGAGGTTTTCTCCTCATCCAGTGTATTTACCATGGTTTGAAATCCCTCAGATATGTTGGATAGTCCTAAAGAAAATGCTGAAGTTTAGGAAGAGGAAAGGAGGGGAATCATTTGAACAGACTGTGACAATAAATCTCAAATTTCTGCAGTACGTTTTGCCCGTTTGCTTTAGCTTTTTGAAAAATGGCTATGATGGGAAGAATTGGTTTCCGACCAAAAGTCATTTCATCTCTACAAGGATGTCGTTTTCAATTCATGTAAATAACACTTTAAATGTCACAAGTGTTTAACCAACTTAGATCCAGGGTTATTTGTGTCAGATGTGTTTTTCCTCAATGAATTTTAGTAAAGATAAACCTTGAGAAAGTAATGGCATCTAGCCCTCAAAAGTCCTACATAAAACTTGTAGGTTTTAAGAATGTACCTCACAGCTGCAGCACTGGGTGCAGGTCAGGTCAGTGAGTATGTCCTCTGACTCCACAAGGTAATTAAACAGTGTTTGCCTTCTTGCTTGCTAAACAAGCTATTTTTGTGTTTGAGAGTTAATTTCTCATGAGGCACTTACCTTACCAACAGAACTGTAGAAATTCTTTTTCTTCGTGTAGATAAGTTAACAGTAAATAAATGTAGTCAATGAATTTTAGAAGATTTGGAAAGATGATTATTTGCTGCTCAAAAAAAGCCTACAAACCAATCTGAAAAATCTTCCAGAGGCCCACAATTTAAAGCCATGATACAAATCAATTTAACTTCATGCCGAATGAACCTAAACTTAAATAGAAAATTGATAGACTTATTTTATAAGATGCTTCTAAATATAAATGTATCAGGAATGCAAGCGTATTAAAACATCTGGCAAAAATACTTTCTTTTTGCTTATCTATATACAGTAATGTCTAATGGTAAGTATGTATAACTTGAAATAAGAAAGAAGTTCTATTTAATTAAAGAAGAAGGCATATATAATTAGTACTCGCTATGGCTATCTATGCCGGAGAAGGCAATGGCAACCCCCTCCGGTACTCTTACCTGGAAAGTCCCATGGACTGAGGAGCCTGGTGGGCTGCAGTGAGCCTAACGACCATGGGGTCACTAAGAGTTGGACACGATTGAGCGACTTCACTTTCACTTTTCACTTTCATGCATTGGAGAAGGAAATGGCAACCCACTCCAGTGTTCTTGCCTGGAGAATCCCAGGGACGGGGGAGCCTGGTGGACTACCGTCTATGGGGTCGTACAGAGTTGGACACGACTGAAGCAACTTAGCAGCAGCAGCAGCATGGCTATCTAAGCAAACAAACTTTCTAGTCAAATATACCTTAACTCCATGATTTTCACGTAATTTTCACTATAAATTTTAATTCCCATAAACTTTCATTTCTTTCCTGATATAACTGTCTGAGATAAAACTACCATGAAGACTAAAAAAACTCCACTTAATTTCTACTATAAATCTGTTCTGAAAAAACTGAACTAGTGATTTTAAGTGGAGAAGGCATTGGCACCCCACTCCAGTACTTTTGCCTGGAAAATCCCATGGATGGAGGAGCCTGGTAGGCTGCAGTCCATGGGGTCATGAAGAGTCGGACACAACTATGAGACTTCACTTTGACTTTTCACTTTCATGCATTGGAGAAGGAAATGGCAACCCACTCCAGTGTTCTTGCCTGGAGAATCCCAGGGACTAGGAGCCTGGTGGGCTGCTGTCGATAGGGTCGCACAGAGTTGGACATGACTGAAGCGACTTAGCAGCAGCAGCAGCAGCAGCAGTGATTTTAAGAAGAAAATTTTAAGTTTTAATTCTATTATTTCCCAGGCATGTGACCTTTAAAAAACTCTTATTAAGATCTCTTAGCTGCAGCTCCTCCTGGAAATAACAACTATGACTATTTGGTTTTCATGGGGGTCAGATTCAATGTTGTTCATAAAATATTATAGCTGTAGATTATTATATTGCTTCTTCATAGAATCTACATGGCTTTAATTTCCAGAGCACTAGAGTTTATTATTGGGACTATAACAAAAGTAATAGCTTACATTAGTAGACTATTACTATAATTCTGTAAAATTCTAAGTATTTCACATTCATTATTTCATCTGATCCCCACAATGATTCAACAGTTAAGTCCTAGTATTATCTTCATTTTACAGATGAATAACAGGCTGAAGGAGCTTAAATCATTTATCCAGGGCAGAGTTAGAATTTCAAAACAGGACTGTGATACCAAAGCCTACACTTGTACCAAATTTGCCATATTAGGACTAATTTTAGGAAAACAAAAATAATATATCCTTAGGTATAATATGAAAAGCATAAGCAACAACAGAAAAAAAACAATAGATTAGACATCATCAAATTATAAAAATTTTATGCCTTAAAGCAGACCATCAAGGAAGTGGAAAAAATAATCCAAAGAATGGGAGAATTTTTTTGCAGATCATACATCCAATAAGAGATCTGTATGTAGAATATATAAGGAACTCATAACTCAATCATAAAAAGACAACCCAATTTATAAATGGGCAAAGGATCTGAATGGACATTTCTCCAAAAGAGATATATGAACACCCAAAAGCATATGAAAAGATGTTCAACTTCATTAGCTGTTAGAGAAATGCAAATCAAAATCACAATGAGATTCTACTTCATAACCATCAGAATGTCTATAATCTAAAAGACAGGTAACAGGAGGGCGGTCCTAAGATGGCAGAGGAATAGGATGGGGAGACCATTTTCTCCCCAACAAATTCATCAAAAGAACATTTAAATGATAAGTAAATTCCACAAAACAACTTCTGAATGCCAGCAGAGGACATCAGGTACCCAGAAAAGCAGCCCACTGTCTTCGAAAGGAGGTAGGAAAAAATATAAAAGACAAAAAAAGAGACAAAAGAGGTAGGGATGGAGCTCCATCCCAGGAAGGGAGTCTTAAAAAGAGAGAAGTTTCCAAACACCAGGAAACACTCTCACTGTCGAGTCTGTGGCGAGCCTTGGAAGCACACAGGGCAACATAACAGGGAGGAAAAATAAATAAATAATTAAAACCCACAGATTATGAGCCTAACAGTAACTCTCCCAGTGAAGAAGCAGCACAGACGCCTGCACCCGCCACTAGCAAGCAGGGGCTGGGCAGGGAGGCACTGGCTGCATTGCTTAGAGTGAGGACCGGGCCTGAATGCCCCGAGGGCAATCTGAGTGAACTAACTTGGGCTAGCAAACCAGACTGTGGGATAGCTACCATGTGAAAAGCCCTAAGACACCTCCAGGCCCACTCACAGAACAAAGGGCTGAACAGAACTAGGCAGCTGCAGACCATCCCCTTCTGGTGACAGGCAGCCAGAGCCGGAAGGGGGAAATCGCAGCCCCAGAGAGACATTATCTACCGAACTGCAAGCAGGCTTCTTTTCTAACTAAGACTTCTTGGGGTTCTGGACAGTCAACATCTGCCTGAGAAGGTGCACCGGTTCTACACCCAGAAAACCGAGCAGCAGGGACGGGGGAGGTGATAAGTTGCAGCGACCACGCTCTCCAAACACCTCATCACCTGAGCTGCTCGGACCTGGAAAGGGCACAAAAAGTAGGCCCAACTGAGTCTGCGCCTCTGAGAACTACCCGAGTGCCTGAACCTGAGTGGCTTAGAACTGGGAGGTGCATGCAGCCCAGGGCCAGCCTCGGACAGTTCCTGGTGGAGCAACCTAGAGCCTGAACAGTGTGGGCAGGGAGGGCACATGTGCCGTGAGTGGGGGCAGGCCCAGTGTGGCTGAGACACTGCAAGCACATGCCAGTGTTATTTGTTTGCAGCGTCCCTCCCTCCCCACAGCGCAACTGAACAAGTGAGCCTAAAAAAAGTGTCCACCACCACCCACTTTGTGTCAGGGTGGAAAGCAGACACTGAAGAGACCAGCAAACAGAAGAAGCTAAAACAGAGGGAACTGCCTTGGAAGTGACAGGTGCAATAGATTAAAACCCTGTAGTTAGTACTGACTGCATAGGAAGGGGCCTATAGATCTTGAGAAATAGAAGCTGGACCAAGGAAATATCCAAAAATGAACTGACCCCACAATACCCACAACAATACCAGAGAAAGCCCTAGATATATTTTTACTATTTTTATGATCATTCTTTTTTTTTTAATTAAAAAAAAATTTTAAGTCCTCTATTACTCCTTCAATTCTTTAATTTTCACTTTTATAACATACTATTACTTTGCAATAAAAAAGACCCTATTTTTTAAAGCGAACTTCATATATTTTTTTTTATAATTTTTGTGACTTTGTTTTTTCTTCTTTTCTTTAATATTGTATTTTTGAAATTCCAACCTCTACTCTAGATTTTTAATCTTTGCTTTTTGGTATTTGTTATCAATTTTGTACATTTACAAACCCAATCTTCAGTACCCATTTTTCACTTGGGAGCAAGATTACTGGCTTGACTGCTCTCTCCCCCTTTGGACACTCCGTTTTCTCCACCAGGTCGCCTCTGTCTCCTCCATCCCTCTTCTCTTCTCTACCAAACTCTGTGAATCTCTGTGTGTTCCAGACGGTGGAGAACACTTAGGGAACTGATTACTGGCTGGATCTGTCTCGCTCCTTTTGATTCCCCCCTTTTATCCTCCTGGCCACCTTTGTCTTCTTCCTCCCTCTTCTCTTCTCTGTTTAACTCCGTGAATATCTCTGAGAGGTCCAGTTGTGGAGTGCACATAAGGAAGTGATTACTGGCTAGCTTGCTCTTTCCTCTTTTGATTCACCTCATCTCATTCGGGTCACCTCTAGCTCCCTCCTCCCTCTTCTCTTCTCCATGTAACTCTGTGAACCTCTCTGGGTGTCCCTCACTGTGGAGAAACTTTTCATCTTTAACCTAGATGTTTTATCAATGCTGCTGTATAGAAGGAGAAGTCTTGAGACTACTGTAAAAATAAGACTAAAAACCAGAAGCAGGAGGCTTAAGTCCAAATCCTGAGAACACCAGAGAACTCCTGACTCCAGGGAACATTAATTGACAGGACCTCATCAAATGTCTCCATACCTACACTGAAACCAAGAACAATCCAAGGGCCAACAAGTTCCACAGCAAGACATACCACGCAACACAGGAACACAGCCCTGAGCTTCAATATGCAGGCTGCCCAAACTTACTTCAAAACCATTGACACCTCATAACTCATTTCTGGACACTTCACTGCACTCCAGAGAGAAGAAACCCAGCTCCACCCACCAGAATACCAACACAAGGTTCCCTAACCAAGAAACCTTGACAAACCACCCGTACAACCTCACCCACAGCGAGGAAACTCCACAATAAAGAGAACTCCACAAACTGCCAGAATACAGAAAGGCCACCCCAAACTCAGCAATATAAACAAGATGAAGAGAGAGAGGAATACCCAGCAGGTAAAGGAACAGGATAAATGTCCACCAAAGCAAACCAAAGAAGAAGAGATAGGGGATTGACCTGATAAAGAACTCCAAATAATGATAGTGAAAATGATCCAAAATCTTGAAATCAAAATGGAATCACAGATAAATAGCTTGGAGACAAGGATTGAGAAGATGCAAAAAAGGTTTAACAAGGACCTAGAAGAAATAAAAAAGAGTCAATATATAATGAATAATGCAATAAATGAGATCAAAAACACTCTGGAGGCAACAAATAGTAGAGTAACAGAGGCAGAAGATAGGATTAGTGAAGTACAAGATAGAATGGTAGAAATAAATGAATCAGAGAGGAAAATAGAAAAACGAATTAAAAGAAATGAGGACAATCTCAGACCTCCAGGATAGTGTTAAATGCCCCAACATTCGAATCATAGGAGTCCCAGAAGAAGAAGACAAAAAGAAAGACTATGAGAAAATACTTGAGGAGATAATAGTTGAAAACTTCCCTAAAATGGGGAAGGAAATAATCACCCAAGTCCAAGAAACCCAGAGAGTCCCAAACAGGATAAACCCAAGGTGAAACACCCCAAGACACATATTAATCAAATTAACAAAGAACAAACACAAAGAATAAATATTAAAAGCAGCAAGGGAAAAACAACAAATAACACACAGGGGTATTCCCATAAGGATAACAGCTGATCTTTCAATAGAAACTCTTCAGTCCAGGAGGGAATGGTAAGACATACTTAAAGTGATGAAAGAAAATAACCTACAGCCCAGATTACTGTACTCAGCAAGGATCTCATTCAAATATGAAGGAGAAATCAAAAGCTTGACAGACAAGCAAAAGCTCAGAGAATTCAGCACCACCAAACCAGCTCTCTAACAAATGCTAAAGGATATTCTCTAGACAGGAAACACAAAAAGGGTGTATAAACTTGAACCCAAAACAATAAAGTAAATGGCAATGGTATCATACTTATCAACAATTACCTTAAACGTAAATGGGTTGAATGCCCCAACCAAAAGACAAAGACTGGCTGAATGGATACAAAAACAAGACCCCTATATATGTTGTCTACAAGAGACCGACCTCAAAACAGGGGACACATACAGACTGAAAGTGAAAGGCTGGAAAAAGATATTCCATGCAAATAGAGACCAAAAGAAAGCAGGAGTAGCAATACTCATATCAGATAAAATAGACTTTAAAACAAAGGCTGTGAAAAGAGACAAAGAAGGACACTACATAATGATTAAAGGATCAATCCAAGAAGAAGATATAACAATTATAAATATATATGCACCCAACATAAGAGCACCACAATATGTAAGACAAATGCTAACAAGTATGAAAGGGGAAATTAACAATAACACAATAGTAGTGGGAGACTTTAATACCCGACTCACACCTATGGATAGATCAAACTAAACAGAAAATACAAGGAAACACAAACTTTAAACGATACAATAGACCAGTTGGACCTAATTGATATCTATAGGACATTTCACCCCAAAACAATGAAATTCACCTTTTTCTCAAGTGCACACAGAACCTTCTCCAGGATAGATCACATCCTGGGCCATAAAGCTAGCCTTGGAAAATTCAAAAAAATTTAAATCATTCCAAGCATCTTTTCTGACCACAATGCAGTAAGATTAGATCTCAATTACAGGAGAAAAACTATTAAGAATTCCAACATATGGAGGCTGAACAACACGCTGCTGAATAACCAACAAATCACAGAAGAAATCAAAAAAGAATTCAAAATATGCATAGAAACAAATGAAAATGAAAACACAACAACCCAAAACCTGTGGGACACTGTAAAAGCAGTGCTAAGGGGAAAGTTCATAGCAATACAGGCATACCTCAAGAAACAAGAAAAAAGTCAATTAAATAACCTAACTCTACACCTAAAGCAACTAGAAAAGGAAGAAATGAAGAACCCCAGGATTAGTAGAAGGAAAGAAATCTTAAAAATTAGGGCAGAAATAAATGCAAAAGAAACAAAAGAGACCATAGCAAAAATCAACAAAGCCAAAAGCTGGTCCTTTGAAAGGATAAATAAAACTGACAAACCATTAGCCAGACTCATCCAGAAACAAAGGGAAAAAAATCAAATCAATAAAATTAGAAAAGAAAATGGAGAGATCACAACAGACAACACAGAAATACAAAGGATCATAAGAGACTGCTACCAGCAAGTATATGCCAATAAAATGGACAACGTGGAAGAAATGGACAAATTCTTAGAAAAGTACAACTTTCCAAAGCTCGACCAGGAAGAAATAGAAAATCTTAACAGACCCATCACAAGCATGGAAATTGAAACTGTCATCGGAAATCTTCCAGCAAACAAAAGCCCAGGTCCAGACAGCTTCACAGCTGAATTCTACCAAAAATTCAGAGAAGAGCTAACACCTATCCTACTCAAACTCTTCCAGAAAATTGCAGAGGAAGGCAAACTTCCAAACTCATTCTATGAGGCCACCATCACCATAATACCAAAACCTGACAAAGATGCCACAAAAAAGAAAACTACAGGTCAATATCACTGATGAACATAGATGCAAAAATCCTGAACAAAATTCTAGCAATCAGAATCCAACAACACATTAAAAAGACCATACACCATGATCAAGTGGGCTTTATCCCAGGGATGCAAGGATTCTTCAATATCTGCAAATCAATCAATGTAATACACCACATTAACAAATTGAAAAATAAAAGCCATATGATTATCTCAATAGATGCAGAGAAAGCCTTTGACAAAATTCAACATCCATTGATGATAAAAACTCTCCAGAAAGCAGGAATAGAAGGAACATACCTCAACATAATAAAAGCTATATACGACAAACCCACAGCAAACATTATCCTCAATGGTGAAAAATTGAAAGCATTTCCCCTAAAGTCAGGAACAAGACAAGGGTGCCCACTTTCACCACTACTATTCAACATAGTTTTGGAAGTTTTGGCCACAGCAATCAGAGCAGAAAAAGAAATAAAAGGAATCCAAATTGGAAAAGAAGAAGTAAAACTCTCACTATTTGCAGATGACATGATCCTCTACATAGAAAACCCTAAAGACTCCACCAGAAAATTACTAGAACTAATCAATGACTATAGTAAAGTGGCAGGATATAAAATCAACACACAGAAATCCCTTGCATTCCTATACACTAATAATGAGAAAATAGAAAGAGAAATTAAGGAAACAATTCCATTCACCATTGCAAAGGAAAGAATAAAATACTTAGGAATATATCTACCTAAAGAAACTAAAGACCTATATATAGAAAACTATAAAACACTGGTGAAAGAAATCAAAGAGAACACTAATAGATGGAGAAATATACCATGTTCATGGATCAGAAGAATCAATATAGTGAAAATGAGTATACTACCCAAAGCAATCTATAGATCCAATGCAATCCCTATCAAGCTACCAATGGTATTTTTCACAGAGCTAGAACAAACAATTTCACAATTTGTATGGAAATACAAAAAAACCTCAAATAGCCAAAGCAATCTTGAGAAAGAAGAATGGAACTGGAGGAATCAACCTGCCTGACTGCAGGCTCTACTACAAAGCCACAGTCATCAAGACAGTATGGTACTGGCACAAGACAGAAATATAGATCAATGGAACAAAATAGAAAGCCCAGAGATAAATCCACACACCTATGGACACCTTATCTTTGACAAAGGAGGCAAGAATATACAATGGATTAAAGACAATCTCTTTAACAAGCGGTGCTGGGAAATCTGGTCAACCACTTGTAAAAGAATGAAACTAGAACACTTTCTAACACCATACACAAAAATAAACTCAAAATGGATTAAAGATCTCAACGTAAGACCAGAAACTATAAAACTCCTAGAGGAGAACATAGGCAAAACACTCTCTGACATACATCACAGCAGGATCCTCTATGACCCACCTCCCAGAATATTGGAAATAAAAGCAAAAATAAACAAGTGGGACCTAATGAAAATTATAAGTTTCTGCACAACAAAGGAAACTATAAGCAAGGTGAAAAGACAGACTTCAGAATGGGAGAAAATAATATCAAATGAAGAAACAAACAAACAACTAATCTCAAAAATATACAAGCAACTCCTGCAGCTCAATTCCAGAAAAATAAACAACCCAATCAAAAGCGGGCCAAAGAACTAAATAGACATTTCTCCAAAGAAGACATACAGATGGCTAACAAACACATGAAAAGATGCTCAACATCACTCATTATCAGAGAAATGCAAATCAAAACCACAATGAGGTACCATTTCACACCAGTCAGAATGGCTGAGATCCAAAAGTCTACAAGCAATAAATGCTGGAGACGGTTGTGGAGAAAAGGGAACCCTCTTACATTGTTGGTGGGAATGCAAACTAGTACAGCCACTATGGAGAACAGTGTGGAGATTCCTTAAAAAGCTGGAAATAGAACTGCCTTATGACCCAGCAATCCCACTGCTGGGCATACACACTGAGGAAACCAGAATTGAAAGAGACACGTGTACCCCAATGTTCATCGCAGCACTGTTTATAATAGCCAGGACATAGAAGCAACCTAGATGTCCATCAGCAGATGAATGGATAAGAAAACTGTGGTACATATACACAATGGAGTATTACTCAGCCATTAAAAAGAATACATTTGAATCAGTTCTAATGAGGTGGATGAAACTGGAGCCTATTATACAGAGTGAAGTAAGCCAGAAAGAAAAACACCAATACAGTATACTAATGCATATATATGGAATTTAGAAAGATGGTAACAATAACCCTGTATACAAGACAGCAGAAGAGACACAGATGTATAGAACAGTCTTTTGGACTCTGTGGGAGAGGGAGAGGGTAGGATGATTTGGGAGAATGGCATTGAAACATGTATAATATCATATATGAAACGAGTTGCCAGTCCAGGTTCAATGCACGATACTGGATGCTTGGGGCTGGTGCACTGGGACGACCCAGAGGGATGGTACAATACTTTTAACTTTACAATACAATATTGTAAAGTTAAAAAAATAAAATTAAATTAAAAAAAGAAAAATAAATATCAAAGTAAAAAAAAATAAAGAAAGCTGTGGTACATATACACAATGGAGTATTATTCAGCCATTAAAAATAATACATTTGAATCAGTTCTAGTGAAACTGGATGAAACTGGAGCCTATTATACAGAGTGAAGTAAGCCAGAAAGAAAAACACCAATACAGTATACTAATGCATATATATGGAATTTAGAAAGATGGTAACGATAACCCTGTATGTGAGACAGCAAAAGAGACACAGATATATAGAACAGTCTTTTGGACTCTGTGGGATAGGGAGAGGGTGGGATGATTTGGGAGAATGGCATTGAAACATGTATAATATCATATATGAAATGAATCCTCAGTCCAGGTTCGATGCATGATACTGAATGCTTGGGGCTGGTGCACTGGGATGACCCAGAGGGATGGTATGGGGAGGGAGCAGGGAGGGGGGTTCAGGATGGGGAACACGTGTATACCTGTGGCGGATTTGTGTTGATGTATGGCAAAACCAATACAATATTGTAAAGTAATTAACCTCCATTTAAAATAAATAAATTTATATTAAAAAAAGAAATATACAGCTAGCAGTGGAGCGCTTTGCTGAATGTGCTCTTTACCCCCTGGCCTGCTGGGCATATCTTACACCAATTTCCTTCATAGTTTATGGTTGTACCTATACCTTAAGAATGTCAGTTTTCCTTCTTTGTGCTTATTTCCTCTCAAAGATATTAACCTAACAACAATATTACTTTGGACAAACCATTCACAGGCCTTGGTTTTCCTATCCATAAAATACCTTAATTTTTGGTAGAGAATACCTAACTTTCTTTCAGCATTATATTTCTAATTGTCTAATGTCACAAAAGAA
This sequence comes from Bos grunniens, assembly GCF_055505025.1. Taxonomy (NCBI): domain Eukaryota; kingdom Metazoa; phylum Chordata; class Mammalia; order Artiodactyla; family Bovidae; genus Bos; species Bos grunniens. Next base: position 69,272,868 of record NC_141168.1, on the reverse strand, counting down.
TCTCAGGCTATACTCTTTCTGAAAAGCAATTTAACAATAATTTCTAAAAAACTTTAAAAGTAACTGCACTTTAAGAACTTTGTCTTAAAGAAACAGTCATAAACTTTAACAGAGATTTATTCACAATGATGTTTATCTTAGATTTGTTAATAATAATTTAAAAGTCAGAACCAGCTTAGATAAAAAACAGTAAGAAAAACTAAATTCAGATACTTATATGTTTGAATATTATAATGTTGGGATATATTTAAATATTGGAATAAAAATTTCAAGAACCATTGAAAATAAAGATTTCCACCAAAATATGATAAAGAGGAAAAAGTTTTACAATCCAGTGTTAAATTGTTTATAAACTCAATCTGTAAAATACATATGTTCATGGGAAGAAAAGTTGGAGGAAATAAAAATGAAACTTGTAATTACCAAAAATAAATAAATAAATAAATAAAAGGCAGGTAACGGTATGTACTGACAAAGATGTGGAAAAGTGAGAGCCCTCATACCCTGCATTCTAAAATTAGCTACAGTGATAGTCACACATCTCTTCAAAAAACATTGACTTGTATACTTTGAGTTAATTTTTTGGCATGTGAATTATATCTCAAAAAATCTGGTATTAAGACAAACAAAGGTGGTATAAAGAAATCAATTGTCAGTGTGGATTTAGGAAAGTTTTCCCAAATGTTTGATTTTCACTCCTAAAATTGGTAAAATGCAAAAATTTATTATGTTGACTTTGACATTCTAAACCCTTTCATAGTCAGTGCCTGGGTAGCTGCTACAAGTGATTAAGGCTATGCAAAGCCCACAAATGGATCCAAGGACTGGCAACACGCAACATGAGACATACAAATTACCTCCTGGGTCCCAGAAGCAAAGCAATTAACTGCTGCAACCATAATACTATGAACACAGAAAAAGTGAGAATGATGATAGTACACTGAAGAAACTGAGGAATGAGTAGTATTGGCATAAAAAGACCATGTGTAACAGCTGTACTTAATTCATTCACAAGTGCTGGATTTCAGGGACTCAAGCAACTGAGAGATAATAAGCAATGCTACCAAAAAAATAGCCAAGACTGTATACTTCAGAAAAGCAGCCTCAGAGTATTGTTTCATGATTTTAATTTTTTATCCTATCTTGGCATGAAGCCAAAAATAAGAGACCCAGAATTAACTGTGGCTGCAACAACTGGCTAGGAAGCTAGGATGATTAACTGTTCTATAAAATTGTGGCATCTCCTATGAGTTCACTTTCAGGAGCCCTTTACTAATCAAGAAAGACAAGTGATAACATTGCTCTCTGATTTCTAATTTTTATTTCCATTGGTAAAAAGAAATATATTTGAAACCAAGAAAATAAGGAAGAAGGGAAATGGACTGGCCTCCAGATTTTACAGCAGAAATGCCACTGGATTACTAGCTGGCATTTGTAAAAATTACAGAGAAACTTGTGCAACTATCAGAACTTCTCCACTATTACTGTTGTTTTAGACAATTCCATACCAGCAAAAAGAGCAGGGAGGCAATTTCAAGCATGCCCAGTGGTAACTGGGAAAGAAGGAAAATGAGTTCTACATCATTTTCTAAGGTAGGAACAAAATATATTTCACTTCACTACACTTCACATAAAATTCAACATTCAAAAAATGAAGATCATGGCATCTGGTCCCATCACTTCATGGCAAATAGATGGGGAAAATGTGGAAGCAGTGACATATTTTATTTTCTTAAGCTACCAAAATCACTGCAGATGGTGACTGCAGACACAAAATTAAAAGATGCCTACTCTTGAGAAGAAAAGCTATGGCAAATCTAAACAGTATTTAAAAGCAGAGACATCTATTTACTGACAAAGTTCTGTATAGTCAAAGCTATGTTTTCTCCAGTAGTCATGTACAGATGTGAGAGTCAGATCACAAAGGCTGAGCGCTGGAGTACTGATGCTTTCGAATTGTGGTGCTAGAGAAGATTCTTGAGAGTTCCTTGGACAGCAAGGAGATCGAACCAGTCAATCCTAAAGGAAATCAGTGCTGAATTCACTGAAAGGACTGATACTGAAGCTGAAGCTCCAATATTTTAGCCACTTGACGCAAAGAGCCAATTCACTGGAAAAGACCCTGATGCTGGGAAAGATTGAGGGCAGAAGAAGGGGGCAACAGGAAATGAGATGATCGGATGGCATCACCGACTCAATGGACATGAATTTGAGCAAACTCCGGGAAATAGTGAAGGACGGGGAAGCCTGCCATGCTGCAGTCCATGGGGTGGCAAAGAATAGGACATGACTTAGTGACTGAACAACACACATGATATATTGATTTAACTGGTATTTGCTTTATATTAATAATTATCCCACTTATTTGATATTCCCTCCTTTTTTACAGAACTCTGAATCCCTTCCTGAACTTCTTTGTTTACCTAGTTTGTTCAGATACCATCACTAGGACCCAAAGTCGGAGAAGGCAATGGCACCCCACTCCAGTACTTTTGCCTGGAAAATCCCATGGACAGAGGAGCCGCGTAGGCTGCAGTCCATGGGGTCATTCAGGGTCGGACATGACTGAGCGACTTCACTTTCACTTTTCACTTTCCTGCATTGGAGAAGGAAATGGCAACCCACTCCAGTGTTCTTGCCTGGAGAATCCCAGGGACGGGGGAGCCTGGTGGGCTGCGTCTATGGGGTCGCACAGAGTCGGACACGACTGAAGTGACTCAGCAGCAGCAGGACCCAAAGTACACACTCTCTAAGAGGCTTCTCCATCCTTCAGCAACTAAAAACCCACATCTTTTGGAGGCACGCTTGTCATTCTAGAATTAATTCAACATCTGGAGTCAAGGCTACTTGATACTTCTCTGTTAAAGTCTTTCTCACAATATGGAGATGACTTTCCTCTCTTGGAGACAGAAATCCTGAGACGCTCTGGGATGTGGAGTCAGGGATCTGTTTGGTATGAGCCGCTATAGGCAAATCACATGCTAGATTCACGACCTTCAACCTCCAAATTACTTAATTATTCCTTACCATGTGTACCCCCCCCAAAAAAAAGCACTACTTATTAAATCCTCTGTGACATCTGCTTGCCAATTACTGCCTCAAAGCAACATTTTTCCCCAAAATTTTTAAAATGCGCTGTAATTCCACCCAACATAGTTTGAGGATGTTTACTTCTTTATTTTGCTTGATAGATAGAATGGTGAAACGGAGGTTGGTGGCAACTTCAGAAATGTTTTAAGATGAAGGTGTTAAGATGTAATCCTCCAAGGGAAATATTCAAACATGATACATTAGGAAGACAAAGCTGATAATTTTTAATTTAATCATGATGAAGCTGGTCTCTTGGGTTCCACTTGGAATTCCCTAGCCAGATAAATGCTTGGTCAAATTCTAGAATTTTTCTCATTTATCTTAACCTTCTCTTCACTCTAATTTGTTTACACTGTATGCTCTGCTATACTGTTATCCTACTGTTACTTTTAGAAGGATTCAAAGAGCCATATGGCATTGTATACAGACGTCTCAGCTGCAGATGATTTCCCGTCTTCAAACTATATATGAAATTTGGTCATTGGTGGCATTTTAACCTTTATTATCTTCCATTGTTATTATTTCACCCTCTAAAATACAAATCACAAATTACACATTGAAAGATAAATTTAGCATCTTCATTTCTCCCTGCTTTGGCGAGGTGGGGAGTGTTGTAGATATACTGTATGACTAAGGATTTACATTTCAGATCCTGTTCCTGAGGTTGTTGAGCAATGCTAATGTTATTTTTCATTTGCTTAGAGTCTTGATATTACTTAGAGGAGAGGAGCACTGACGGTAAAATTCCTAAGAGGTGTAAGGAGAGAACAGTTGTGGCTGAACCCTCACTCATCCCGACTGTGAACCTCAGAAAAAAAGAAGCCAGACAAAAGCTGAGAACAGAGACAGCCACTCGTTTAAGGTTTATCATGGAAATAAGACTTTACTGCATGAGCCTTACTTTAAATCCCCTTCACTTAATCTTTCTATCTTTCTTTCATTTAGGCAATATCTAAGCAAATAAAGACCCACAAAATATCCTGTTACTTTTTCCCCCCAATAGCAAAAAACAGGATAATGGATGACTGAATCAGTAACTGAACCTAATAAACAATTTAACAGTTCAAAACAGTCACCTTTGCAAACGGGTCCTTAAAAATAGAAATCATAACACAAACGTTGATAGTTTAGTGAAAATCATTTTATAGGCATTTAAGAATTATTGTGACTTCAAAATGTCATAATCTTTTGCTTGCAGACACACTTTAGGAAAAAGAACTTTAAAATAAACATCAAGTCAAATTCTCTTCTGTTTGAACTCTGCAGGAGCTCCCAGTGGATGAAGCCATTGATAATAAGGTGGCTCTTAATTTTTTAAAGGATTCTTCTATTTCCATAATTTGATACAGTATTTTTTTGTTTTTATTCCAACACCAACCAAACAACAGGTGACGCTGAAGAAAAATTAACAACTATCTCAAAATAAAACGTGACCTCTATTTCCCAAAAATCTCAAATGTATTGAAATAATTTCATATGAATTATGTATGGGAGTGGCTCACATACATAATTCATTTAATTTTCCTCCCATGTGTTCCATTCGCTTCCATACTTCCTCCACCTGAGCTGTTACTAATTGTCTATTTTCTTGTCTGCCAATCTATCATGTCTCCAAACTCACTAGATTGTAAACTCCCCAAGGGCAAACACCTTAGAGATATATTTTTTTTTTTACTGCTATATACCCTGTACCTACTATGAAGTATAGCACATAACTGTCACTCAATTATTTTTTAATTGTTAAATTTATGTTATCACATTAATGTACATGTCATATATATTTTTATATGTTCATTGTCTTGTCCAGTGCCTAAGGCAGTGATTACAAAAGCTGAATGAATTAATGTGCTAACTAATTAATTACTCAAACCTGATATTTATAGCCCATGTTAGGACACTGATACGACTACAAATAGGTGTTGCCCAGTCATTACTCCTGGTCCAATGTATTAAAAATGAAAAAAAAGTGAGAATATGCTTCAAGTTGATGATAAAAGCAATGCAAACATGAGGGTGTCAATAGTTTTCCACCAGCCATTCTTTTAATAACAGTTATGCCCCCTTTCTGAATCATTACTTAAAGCCAACAATCTTAAAACTTCCAGCCAAAATTACTGAATTCTGCTCTAAAAATGTTTTCATTTTTAACATTCTTCATTACCAAAACATTCTAATGTCTGGTCTGGCTTTCATTCTATTTATTCTCAGTGGCTGCTGCTGCTGCTAAGTTGCTTCAGTCGTGTCCGACTCTGTGCGACCCCATAGATGGCAGCCCACTAGGCTTCCCCGTCCCTGGGATTCTCCAGGCAAGAACACTGGAGTGGGTTGCCATTTCCTTCTCCAATGCATGAAAGTGAAGTGAAAGTGAAGTCACTCAGTCGTGTCCGACTCTTCAGGACCCCATGGACTGCAGCCTACCAGGCTCCTCCATCCATGGGATTTTCTAGGCAAAAGTACTGGAGTGGGGTGCTATTGCCTTCTCCGATTCTCAGTGGAGATGCACCAAAACTTCATAAATGGAAAGTCATTCTTCAGTCTACTCAAGAGCAATCAGTCCCTTTTTTTCTGACCCTTCTTGACAGTTCCCATATCATATCACTTGACATACTCTACACTGTTCCCATGTTACTTGTGTTCCACCACAGATGAAAAATTTTATAAATTAATGTAACTCTCTACATATATTATACTTTATTGCTTCAGATTGCTTCCATATCTGTTTCTGTTCCTGAAGACCGTTACTATTAAGAGTTGAATCCTAACCCCCAGTACTTCATAATGTGATCTTTACAGAGGTGAACAAGTTAAAATGAGTTCATTAGAGTGGGCCCTAACCCTATATGACTGGTGTCCCTGGAAATAAAAAGGAAATGTGAACACAGAGACAGGCACACAGGGAGAACGCCACGTGAAGATGAAGGCAGAGAGCAAAGTGAGGTGTCTACCAGTCAGAGAGTGCCAGCAAATCACCAGAAGCCTGGGAGCTCATGAAACAGACTCTCTCACAGCCCCAGAGGAAACCACACATGCTGACAACTTGGTATCAGACATCTAGCCTTCACAACTGTGAGACACTGCATTTCTTTTTTTTTTTTTAATTTTTAAATTCAACTTTTAATTTAAGATTCATATACAGTTGTAAGAAGTAATACAGAATGCTCTTAGGTACATTTTACTCAGTATACTGCAAAACTCTAGTGCAACCAGGATCTTGACGTTCATATAGTTAAGATACAGAACATTTCCATCACCAATACTTTCCTCCCACTTCCACCCCTTGCCTTAACCACTGGAAACCACTTGTCTCTTCCCCATTTCTACAATTTTATCACTGCACGAATGTTATAAAAATGGAATCATATTTTTAAACCTTTTAAAATTGAATTTTTTCACTCAGCATAGTCTCTGGAGATTAATTCAGGTTTTTACATGTATTAATAGCTCATTCTGTCTTTTTTTTTTTTTTTTTTGCTATACCATAGTCTGTTTAGCCATTCATTCATTCATTGAAGGACATCTGTGTTGCCTTCGGTTTGCTTCTACGAGACGCTGCATTTCTATTGTCAAAGCCAGTCAGTTTTGGGTACTTTGTTAGAGCAGCCATAGCAAACTAATACACTGGCTTAAAAGAGTATGACGGTAAGACAGTTAAGTCACAGAGCAAGGATTCCAGCAGGTTCTCCTTGATTCCAAAGTACTTCTTTCTTCCCTTATACACTGCTACTAAGAGTTGACAGTAAAGACACAGACAAAGTAAATGTGAGATCATTTTGTAAGAGTATAGGATAGGTGAAAGGACTCAAAGGAAGGCCGTCGATGACAACCAATATGAGGGAACCAGTATTTCAGTGGTTTTCAAACAATGGACCCCAACACCTAGTGTTTCTCTGTGATACTTCCTGAAGTTCACCAACTTTTGGCTTGAAATGTCAATATTTAAAACTATGTTTTATTATTTTAAAAATAGGAACAGAAAACATTACACATTCCCAAATGTGTTATATGAAAATTTTATCACACTGGATCCATCCAATCATCATCCTGGCGTTCAAGGCTAATTCAATTTTGTGTCCACTATGTAGGAAAGCTTCCCCTGACATCTCTTTGAACCTATTTAAACATATTACAATCTGTCACTGGGTATATCCACACTGCATCAGTGAGCATATCACTGCAGACACATGTGAGCCAAGCTCAGTTACAGCCCATCCTATCTCTGACATACCTGCTCACACAAGGCTTCATCTCAGCATAACAGAGAGTTGTGCAATCCCAAGGGAAAGATAACAAAAAGCATATGATATTATCTTGGTTTTACAATACGTTACCGTGCTTACTCAACAATAAGGTGACATTGATTAATTACAAGACTCATCATCATTGTAGTAATAGCCTTTCAAAAAAAAAATCCTACTACATTAAATATACACGGTTTAAATTTTTTCAATATTATATACTTATTCACACAATTACATATCACTTTCTTCTTCAGTATCATAAAGTTTTCATCTAAGCCTCCTTCACATTCAGATAAAAAATATTCTTTTGAATTATTCTTGACTACTTAAAGTTATAAATAAAGTTACAGTGACAATCGCATTTACAACACCTTCACCAGCAGGATGTGTGCGTGTTCAGTAGCTTCAATCATGTCCGACTCTTTGCGACCTTATGGACTGGGGACCACCAGGCTCCTCTGCCCATGGAATTCTCCAGTCAGGAATACTGGAGGGGGTTGCCATGCCCTCCTCAAGGGGATTTTCCTGACCCAGGGACTGAACTCGCGTCTGTCTGCAACTCCTGCACTGCAAGCAGATTCTTTAACCACTGAGCCATCTGGGAAGCCCACAGGTAGTATAATTTCGAAGTATAGTGATGTGCTGAGCTTGGGCAACTTCTACTTTAATTACTGTCCTTGGTATGCCAGACAAATTTGAGACTAAATATTAACTGTTCTTTTAAAATCAGATCACAGAGTAATCTTTCTCAAGAAATTTCAAGCAAGAAACTAAATTTAAGTTCAAAGTCAACCTTGTGGGGTACAAGCAATGCAAACAATCAGCTGAGGTTACAGATACTGTTGTTCAGTCATTAAGTCGTGTCTGACTCTTTGCGACCCCATGGACTACAGCATACCAGGCTCCACTGTCCTTCACCATCTCTTGGAGTTTGCTCAAATTCATGTCCACTGAAGTCAGTGATACTATCTAATCATCTCATCTTCTGCTGCCCCTTCTCCTTTTGCCTTCATTCTTTCCCAGCCTTAGGGTCTTTTCCAATGAGCCAGCCCTATCCTCCATGAATTGCTAAGTTAATAACTACAAGTTATTTCTAGGCCTGATGGCTGACAGGTTTCTTTTGACATCAGTTACAAGAGGCATCTCAGTTTCAGAAGTATAATGTGAAAAGCATTAAGCGTACATGACTAAGAAAAGAGCATGCAAATGTTACATAATCATTTCAGCCCTTATTTGGGCACAGGAGGTTAACTATATCTTTGTATTTATGGAGGGTTTACTGTCTTTTATTGTCACTTTTATTTGCATACATTGCAGCTCCATGGAAGAGTTCATTTGAAGTCTGGATTCACTGATTAAATGTATTTAGACAAAAAAACTATAAAAGAAATTTCCCACTGCACTAGAAAACTCCAAGGTTTATATATACGAAGTGTCAAATATCAAGTTGAAGAACCACCTGACAGGTGACTCTGCCTTTTCCTTCAGCCCCAGGAAATAGAGCAAGAGTAAACATAAAGAAACAGATGACAGGAAAGATGGACAACCAGGGACTGGTGATGAGAGCAGGACACCAAAGAGAGTGGGTGTTGAACCTGCAACTCAGCAGAGGGGGTTAAGTTGGTAAGGTAAGAAGAGTAGATACAAAAACTCAACAGAAGCCTAGGTTTGACACAATGGAAGAAGACAAGAAGCTAGATTTGGAACATGAAAAAGATGAAATGAGATGATTAGTAAATGATTAGTACTTGCATGGAACAAATCAAGATAAAAAGTACAGTCTGGGTCAGTTTTATAAAACTGAGCTGTTTCCATGGAACAATAGTTGGCTACTGACATGCTTTTGGCTTACCACATCTTTCACTCTTCAACTGGACATTTAGGATTTTAAAAACCTCATTAACCTGCAACAATACCCTTCCCTCCTCTCTTCAACGCTATCCTCCTCAAGTAGTTTGTCACATAGACCTCTGCAAAACACAATGAGAAGGCATGCTTCCAAGAACTGAATCTAATGCCTTATTTAAATAACATTATTTATTATCTATGTATAAAAAATAAATTTCAGAGAAAAGAAAATTAAGAAAACAAACTAAGTGAAATAACAATTTCATTCAAGATTTTTGGATAGTATAAAATACTGGTCACAAAATAGTCAGAATTGACTTAGTGACTAAACAACAATAACAACAAATACACTAGTTAAAAGCAGAGTTCTAGAGATCTAAGCTCATGGCTTGACTTCACAGTAACTAGCTAGGTGACCTTTTACAAAACACTTTCATCTTTGTAAACTACATATTTTTAACACTGTTTGAAGATTTCATTGAGATAATACATATAATCTCTGGCACAAAGAAAGTACTTAGTAAGCCTGTGGCAAAATTCAAAGATTTTAACAACTATTTAAGAGAAGACTGAATTCTGCGCCAAGTTGAATGATACCTCTTGTTAACTTACAAAAAATGTAGTCTTTCAAAATTCTCCTCCTTGGACCCTAAGGTTACAAAAGAAGAATGTTAGGATGCAACTAAAGATTATCATACTAAGTAAGGTAAGTCAGAAAGAAAAAGACAAACACCATATCATATCACTTATCAGATCAGATCAGATCAGTCGCTCAGTCATATCCCACTCTTTGTGACCCCATGAATCCCAGCACGCCAGGCCTCCCTGTCCATCACCAACTCCTAGAGTTCACTGAGACTCATGTCCTTGGAGTCAGTGATGCCATCCAGCCATCTCATCCCCTGTCGTCCTCTTCTCCTCTTGCGCCCAATCCCTCCCAGCATCAGGGTCTTTTCCAATGAGTCAACTCTTCGCATGAGGTGGCCAAAGTACTGGAGTTTCAGCTTTAGCATCATTCCTTCCAAAGAAATCCCAGGGCTGATCTCCTTCAGAATGGACTAGTTGGATCTCCTTGCAGTCCAAGGGACTCTCAAGAGTCTTCTCCAACACCACAGTTCAAAAGCATCAATTCTTTGGCGCTCAGCCTTCTTCACAGTCCAACTCTCACATCCATACATGACCACAGGAAAAACCATAGCCTTAACTAGACGGACCTTTGTTGGCAAAGTAATGTCTCTGCTTTTGAATATGCTATCTAGGTTGGTCATAACTTTCCTTCCAAGGAGTAAGTGTCTTTTAATTTCATGGCTGCAGTCACCATCTGTAGTGATTTTAGAGCCCAGAAAAATAAAGTCTGACACTGTTTCCCCATCTATTTCCCATGAAGTGATGGGACCAGATGCCACGATCTTCGTTTTCTGAATGTTGAGCTTTAAGCCAACTTTTTCACTCTCCACTTTCACTTTCATCAAGAGGCTTTTGAGTTCCCCTTCACTTTCTGCCGTAAGTGTGGTGTCATCTGCATATCTGAGGTTATTGATATTTCTCCCGGCAATCTTGATTCCAGCTGGTGCTTCTTCCAGTCCAGCGTTTCTCATGATGTACTCTGCATATGTTAAATAAGCAGGGTGACAATATACAGCCTTGATGTACTCCTTTTCCTATTTCCATGTCCAGTTCTAACTGTTGCTTCCTGACCTGCATACAGATTTCACAAGAGGCAGGGTCAGGTGGTCTGGTATTCCCATCTCTTGAAGAATTTTCCACAGTTTATTGTGATCCACACAGTCAAAGGCTTTGGCATAGTCAATAAAGCAGAAATAGATGCTTTTCTGGAACTCTCTTGCTTTTTCCATGATCCAGCGGATGTTGGCAATTTGATCTCTGGTTCCTCTGCCTTTTCTAAAACTAGCTTGAACATCAGGAAGTTCACGGTTCACATATTGCTGAAGCCTGGTCTTAAATTTTGAGCATTACTTTACTAGCGTGTGAGATGAGTGCAATTGTGTGGTGATTTGAGCATTCTTTGGCATTGCCTTTCTTTGGGATTGGAATGAAAACTGATCTTTTCCAGTCCTGTGGCCACTGCTGAGTTTTCCAAATGTGCTGGCATATTGAGTGCAACACTTTCATAGCATCATTTTTTAGGATTTGGAATAGCTCAACTGGAATTCCATCACCTCCACTAGCTTTGTTTGTAGTGATGCTTCCTAAGGCCCACTTGACTTCACATTCCAGGATGTCTGGCTCTAGGTCAGTGATCACACCATCGTGATTACCTGGGTCATGAAGATCTTTTTTGTACAGTTCTTCTGTGTATTCTTGTCACCTCTTCTTAACATCTTCTGCTTCTGTTAGGTCCATACCGTTTCTGTCCTTTATCGAGCCTATCTTTGCATGAAATGTTCCTTTGGTATCTCTGATTTTCTTGAAGAGATCCCTAGTCTTTCCCATTCTGTTGTTTTCCTCTATTTCTTTGCACTGATCGCTGAAGAAGGCTTTCTTATCTCTTCTTGCTATTCTTTGGAACTCTGCATTCAGATGCTTATATCTTTCCTTTTCTCCTTTGCTTTTTGCTTCTCTTCTTTTCACAGCTATTTGTAAGGCCTCCCCAGACAGCCATTTTGCTTTTTTGCATTTCTTTTCCATGGGAATGATCTTGATCCCTGTCTCCTGTACAGTGTCACGAACCTCACTGCATAGTTCATCAGGCACTCTATCTATCAGATCTAGGCCCTTAACTCTATTTCTCATTTCCACTGTATAATCATAAGGGATTTGATTTAGGTCATATCTGAATGGTCTAGTGGTTTTCCCTACTTTCTTCAATTTAAGTCTGAATTTGGCAATAAGGAGTTCATGGTCTGAGCCACAGTCAGCTCCTGGTCTTTGCTGACTGTATACAGCTTCTCCATCTTTGGCTGCAAAGAATATAATCAATTTGATTTCGGTGTTGACCATCTGGTGATGTCCATGTGTGTAGGGGACTGGAATGCAAAAGTAGGAAGTCAAGAAACACCTGGAGTAACAGGCAAATTTGGCCTTGGAACACGGAATGAAGCAGGGCAAAGACTAATAGAGTTTTGCCAAGAAAATGCACTGGTCATAACAAAACCGTCTTCCAACAACACAAGAGAAGACTCTATAATGGACATCACCAGAATATGTGGAATCTAAAATATGACACAAACGAACCCATCTACAAAACAGAAACAGACTCACAGACACAGAGAGCAGACCTGTGGTTGCCAAGAGGGAGAAGGGAAGGAGAGGGACTAACTGGGAGTTTGGACTTGGGTGATGCAAACTATAACATTTAGAATGGATGAACAGCAAGATCCTAAATGTGTAACACAGGGAACTACACTCAAATCCTGTGATAAACAGTACTGGAAAATAATACAAAACTAAAGAATGTATATATGTATATAACTGAGTCACTTTGCCATGTAGCAAAGATTGGTACAACACTGTTTTTAGTACACAAAAAGAATCACCTGAAATGGGGGGTGGGGAACTATAGTTGACCTCTCCTGAAGATTCTGGATTTAGTTGGTACGGAGTGGCACCTAGGAATCTGCATATTTAATGTAAAATATATTATTTGTAGATAGATCTTAATATATTTTTGAACAGATGACTGGCACTTTGAGACACACTTATCTAAAGCTATGGAAAGTACTGATATTTATGAAAGGGTTCTAATTTTAAGAGCCTAAGTATTTACCTAAAGAATTTCTTAATCCTGTTTCTAGTTAGACTTCTTTCTCAACTGAATAACTAAACTTCGATCAAAGTTTCATTAATAGCAGATTTGGTGGCTCCTTGCTTTTTTAACAATAACATACATGTCTACTAATCCCAAAATCTGAATCGGACTGTACTCAGCATTAAGGGTGGCTGGAGTGGCAGACTGTGACTCAGGAAAGACAAGAGGCATGTCGTTACCCTTGGCAGCGACAGAAACTACTAAATCAGCAAAACCTGTATGAGAGCTCAAAAAGGCTGCCAAGTTACAAGTTAACACCGCAAGGGATCCAAAGACTGTCTTCAAAGACTAAATCCAAATGTGATGATCTTATATTTACATTTCATAGGAAGTATTTTGTAAATACATCAAACAAGTTTTGGTGTCAAGGAATTATGTTGTTGACTTTAGAAAAGTTTATTATGTGAGATGATCCTTATTTAGTAATTTTCTAAATTTCTAAATAAAAAATTTAGACATTTTATCTTCAGAAAATCCAAATGGGAAGTTTTTTAAAAATTTCATGAGTCAATTTTTACATTTCCATCAAAAATTAAATTTTAGAAGCACAATAAACTGAATTAGTCAAGTTTTACCCATTCAACAAATATATGTTAAAGAACCTACTATTCAACAGGGAGTCAGACAGGTGCTGGGTACAAAAAGATGGATAAGGTAGAGCCTATATATTAAAGGATACATCAAAAAAATATAAGCAAAAGAGAAGTAAAGATGAAATGGTCACTAGGTTCCTACATGACAAAACTATTCTGAGAAATTATCTAATAATAGCTAAACTATTATTTCTTTCTTCTGAGAAGTCCATTTTGCATGTCTAAATTTTTCACTTTTTAAATTACCCAATTACTGAATACACTAATGTTAATTACAAATGAGCCTTGAAATTTTTTCTAGACCTTTATTTTAAACTAAATAATTTTAAAGCTATAAATTTTGAAGCTTATTGTAAAAGAATTTTTTTAAAGAAAAATATTTTATGATGTGTGAAAATTATATGAAACTCAAATTTCAGGGTCCATAAAGTTCTATTGGAACACAGCCATGACCATTTGTTTGCATCCTGTCTATGGCTGCTTTCCTACAATGGCAGAGACCATGTAGCTCATGGTCAACATTGAAAATATTTATACACTATCTGGCCCTTTACAAAAAAAGTTTGCCAATTCCTGATTGAAAGTATAACAATAGATTTTGGCTGGAGAAAAGTACAGCTTTGTTTTTGTTTCTCTATTTTCCAGAATTCATAGAGATGCTTAAATAAAATATGCAAAGAACACTTACTATAAAGTTTCTCCAGTATGCTGCCTCTAGACAAGGATTGCTAATTTCGGTCAGCAGGGCTTCATTTTCTTGTTTCTCCCATAACCAATACTGGGCTTCAGTGTCTGGCCTTGAATCTTCTGGAAACCCAGCTGTCAGGACCTCTAGGATTTTGCTACTTATTAAGCCTAATTTTCACAGAATGGTCTGACTCGTAATAGATGAAAAACTCTTAGATCCCTTTTGAAGTTATCAACTTCAGTTAAAAATTTCACTAGGTGTTGGGGCTGGGTGTGAAGTTAGGTAGAAGGCTGCTGTACCTCTGTAGACAACACTAAGAAAGCAAGCTATGTGCTTTAACAGCTCAAAGTTTTAACATAAAACAATGGTACATAATTGTATGAGAATCTTTTTTTTAGGTTAATAAAATTTAATAGTGTTATTATGCTTCAAACTAGACTTTAAAATATATATCAGAGCCACAGTGTTACCCATGGGCTTTCACATTCTACATTATATATTTCTTTAATTTTGAAATACTTTTTTGGGGTAATGATCAGTGTATTACCTTCTTTAGTTATATATTTTTTTCAGATTATATTCCAGAAAACTGTTTTTCTTTAACACACCAAAAAAACGAGTTCATGATAGTAGGCGTGCTCTTATTTACTCAATCACTTCAGACAATACCTGAAGCCCCAGATTTTTATACCTCCTTAAATGTCTATGATCACAGAAATCAGCTGTGTAAAAACTACTATTTAAAGGTATGCGGTTAGGGTGAGGTAAGGGCACTTCATATATGAGTGGGTGGATTTGTAAGGTAAGGTAGTGGGAGAATTCTAGGTAGAATTTAACCGGTGCTGTCCCTAGTATACAGTTGCTTGTTTCTGACACACTCTCAGGTGACTCCATATCACAATGAAGCCTAAAAAGTGGGCACTTTCAATTCTTCCCTAGGTACCACCCTGGGCTTCACCGAACAATGTGAAGGAAGTATTTACAGTGCTTACTATCATCTCAGAAATCCAAATATCTCTTACCTAAAGCTCTAAATCACTTCAATGTTTTCACACAATCACATTACTTGGCCTTGAGCCAAATGCATCATTTCCATTTTTATCTTCAAGAGAAAGCTGAGAGTCTGCATAGACCTTCACCTCCACTCTGAGTCACCTCCTCCAACTGTATCTCCTCACTCAGTAAGCAGCACCATCACCCACTGCTACCCAAGTCGGCAAATCTAGGCAGTATCCTTGATTCTTCTCTTTCACTTTCCACATCTAACCAATTGCCAAACCTGTTGATTTTATCTCCTAATGTCTTTCAAATCCATCTCTTTTTCCTCTATCCCAATTGATTTCTTTTGCAAACTTGCAACAGATTTGAACTGGACATGTCACTTCCCTGCTTAAAATCCACAGCTTTTCATTTCCAATATGATAATGCCCAGACAAAGCTCACCAAGCCCCTTGGATCTGGCCCTTGCCACAGTTTCAGACCCAACCCCCACAAACCTCTATCACACATCTTAGACTCCTGTTATAGGGAACTTCTTTGACTCCTTTGAAGGTGCATGCTCAATCTTGCTGTCAGTCTTACACATAGTCTGCTGCTTCAGTTTTCACATTTTTCCTGACCCATCCCAACCCTTTTTATCTGGATGATCTCCTTCAGGTGTCAACTTAGTCACTCCTGCAGCAAGGCTTCCTTAACCAGTCTAAGACTGGATTGAACGTCCAGGGGACAGCTGCTATAAGCCATTGAAAATCTGGCTTTGAGAGAACTCATTCCATCAAGACAGCACCAATTTCTTCCTTGTCCATCTCAACATTCATACTGCCTCACATAGAATACAAAAGGTGGTGAATTCATGAAATAAGGTGCCCTCCAAGCTGACCTGAATCATAACCTACAGAGAAAGTATTGCTCTGACTCAGTCCTCTGAAGCAACCTAAGGGAGAATTCTCTGATTATAACGGAACCCAGTTGTCCAGTTTGAGGGCTAATAATCCTAACCACAAGGACTTAGCAAAAATGTTCAAATCTATTTCTTGATCCCATTAGCAAGGTATTAGCAAGCAGGTCTTCACACAAGGCAAAAGCTTAGTTACAAAGGGAGATAATAAATATTTCATAGATTAGCTAGTATAAGTATTTTAAAAAATCTGTCCAGGGTTCTGCTGGCTTTGCTTTGACATCTCTTTTTCAGAATAATGTTCCATTACAGGAACTGTTGAATGTAAGCAATCTACAATATCTGTAAGTCTCCACAGATCACCATGGAATTATCAGCATCACAAATATTTACTGAACCACTACATGCAGGAGTCTTGAAATGTTCTGAATACTCTACTAAACAAGTCATAGAAGGCCCTGACATCCAGGACTTTACAATATGAAACAGTCATTGATGTTAAAAGATAGTAATAAGCTAACAGAGCTGCACAAAGAATAGCAAACTAGACAAATCTTGTAACTTGGATACAGCAGTGAAAACAGATAGTTCAGGACCCTGTAAGAATATATTCATTCTTTACATCAAACAAGTTAATTGAATTTCTACAGTTTTCTTGCTACAAGAAGCCTAAACTCTCAGGCTCAATAGCAAAGCCGCTTTGTAAGGCTAATTTTACTTTCAAACAGCCACAAGGTAAAATCTTAGGAGGTGAAGAGAAGCACCTGAAATAGTAATGTTTTGTTTTGTGATAACCCACTTAACATATATATAAAATAAGCCTTCAGTCTGGGTCCCCAAACAACCAGACATCTATCATAATCTGTTTTCCCTTCTTGGTCTCATTGCATCGCAGGGATTTTGCTCCAGGGAAGAGCCCTACAAAGATGTGTCTGGAATCAGTGGAATCAAAATTGCCAAAATTGCTACTGAGTCAGAGGTGTTTTCAAAGTTTTGCCAAACAACACACAGCTCCATGCTAAATGGTTAACACCCTTCCCTGATGGTTTTGCAATCCTATATTTATATTGTAGTTCTATCACTGAAATTACAGGTTCCTGTGAAGTGACACTGACAATAACAACACATTTTATAGTCAGGATCATTTAAGGGCCTTTTAAACAAGTTTTAACATTTATGCATTGAATATTATCACACTAAGTTCTACTTCTTCCTATGAAACAAAAGGGAAAAACCATGATTTCCCCAGTGTATCAGTTGTCTCTAGAGGATATTTTGACTGTCACACCAAACATAAAATATTGATGAAGCAGTTAAGAAAACTGATTCCACTTCTCACTTTAGCAAGGAATAGAAAATTACATTACACTGTATGTTATGTGTTATGAGTTTTCCCAGAGAGTTAATTAAGTAATAATTTGAACTAACATATAAAAACTATTGGAATACACTTCATAACCAAGGATGAATTTTTTAAACTTGCAAAACGAACTAAAAGAAAATTATATATATACACATATATACACATACATTTTATATAATAAAACATATAATTTTAGTAATATCATGCAAAAGAGGTACTTCAAGAACTCTTGAGGGTTGAATCAATCAAAATTGACACACATCCCAAGTTAAAAATCTGTATCATAAGAACATGATTAGCAAAACACAGATGGATAGAAAGGAATTTTAAGGGACTGGTGTAAGGAGTCAGCATTTGTCAGTGTTCAGGCAACACTGTTCAAGAGGGAGGGGTCCCTGTCCCCAAAGTGGTATTCCTACAAGAGACAAAGTCAAGAGAATGTATAGGAACCCTGGGCTGTCTTCACTGGATGGTGTTTGCCCACTGATTGACTAAATGAACTTGTGGTATTAAGTGTCCCTTAGCAGCTGTCCATCTCAATATGAATTGTGCATCTCATATTGGCCTTCTGTTTCATGCAGCTGTTTCTTTACATTTGGATAGTCTAAGCCTTGTTTGAGAGGCAAACCTGAGATACTATATGTGTATTGATCAGGACAGAACAGGCCCTTGTTTGAGTGGACAACTAGTCTCCTTTGGCAAAATTTCTATAAATTCCCCTGATGAACTGCAAAAATACTGATGACTCTGCCATAATTTCAGATTTCCTCTTGCCTTGCAGAAAGTAAATATAAAGTCGTTGTGATGGATTTTTTTCAACATATACTGTAACTCATATAAGCAAATAGGTGTGGTCCTCTTCAAAACTGTTATCTTTATGGGTCTTTGATTAACTATTTATTATAATCATCTTCTGTTGCTCAAAGCACTTATGTTTCTCTTCATTAAGAAATGTCTTTAAAGTTTGCAATACACTTTTTGAATAATACCTAAACTTAAGTAGCCCTTGACTCTTAACAAATTACGATTAAACATCTTTATACTTTTTTCAGTCTAACATTGTTTACTTTTTGGTCTTATTTGAGATTCATCTGTGGAATTTATTGGGGTCCCTAAATCCAGTCTTGTAAGAAATTTGTGGCATTGTATACATGGATTCTGCAGGTATATTCCTCAAGTATAGATCTAGACTTCTGGTATAAAAACCACGATCAAAATTCAAATTGTGTCATCTGACACATGGCTTGATACACAATAACATCTAAAGAGAATATGGGAAAATCAGGGCATAGGAGAAGGGACAGAATAACATACTGCTAGAAAGTGTAAACTTGACAAATTGCTCAAAAATGAAAAACATAATCTCTCTTGGAAAACATTTGTAAATCAATTGCACTAGTATATAAATTATAAATTCTATGCAAATATTATCACCTCTAGTTTAAAAAACCTTTGTATTTCATAAAAGCTTTATGTTAATGTAACTTGGTCTCTGAGATACAAATAATTTGAATTTTTGCAGTGGAATTATCTTTTGGATTATGTTTATAATACTGACACTATAACATTATTATTATTTTATGCATTATGCCACTTCGGGTGTCTTTCAAATTTCATACTTGATGTAAAACTCAAGCAAAATTAAGAAAAGTATTTAAATTTTTCCTAAACTTTATTAGTCTTTTCAGTAACAAAATCCAGACAATAAAAGAGATACTTAATATAATCTATAACACAGCCCATAACAGCTGTACTCTTTTATGACTCTGAAACTGACTGGATCATACTCAAAAAGTTAAATTCTAAGACATATAACAACATATTACACAAGCATATGACTTTTTTCCCTGTGTACCTGGTAAGGCCATGTTAGATGAGATTTTTACCTAAATTCTCATCTAGGCCATTCATTGCATATGCAGGTGGATTGTCATAAACTTATTTCAACAAAGATGAATTGAATATTTATATAAACAAGGTTCACAGTAAAGAATGTAAAAATATCATAATTAATAAGAGTAATAATAGCAGTAAACATTTACTAGGCTAACTACTTTACATGCATTTTCTCAATAAACTAAGCTTCCCTGGTGACTCAGATTGTTAAGAATCCACCTGCAATGCAGGAGACCTGGGTTCAATCCCTGGGTTGGGAAGATCCCCTGGAGAAGGGAACAGCTACCCACTCCAGTATTCTTGTCCGGAGAATTCTATGGACAGAGGAGCCTGGCAGGCTACAGTTCATTGGGTCGCAAAGAGTCAGACAGGACTAAGGGACTTTCACACACTTAACATCAGTCCTATCCGTCTCCAAGTTTTCAAGGTTAAGTAACACAAAACAGAGATGTTAAGGGACTTGGCCTCCGGTCACAGAACTACTAACTAGCAGGTTGGGGATCTGAATGGAAAAAAAAATTGAATCCAAAGCCTTCCAGTATTGTATAATCCAATGCAGAAAACAAGTTTCTTACCCTTCCAGAATAACCACCCAGAAGGAAGTTTATAATCACTGGTGCTTTAGGTGATTGTCAGTTCCTATAAATAGTAGGACCTAAACTTTTTCAAATATACCTATTCTTAGAGCAACTTATTATAAAGTAGTTTGAAGAACAGGACTGAGTATTCTCTTAACAAATTTAGTAGCCTTTATAATATTTACCTTTTAACAAATTCACCTGAGAGCATTTTTAAAACTAAACTGTATAGGGTGATCTGTTTTAAAAACAGAAAATACTTTGATAGACCAACAATGATCTAACTTAAATCAACAATGAGCTAATTTAAAGTTCCTTAGAATTTAGACATAGCCATGAGGTATGCAGTCTTCTGAAAACTGATTTTTTTAAACTGCATTTTTTAGACAGAATGGCTTTTAAATTCTTCCAAGAGCTCTACTAAAATAGCTACAATTTATGCCAATTAACATTCTGATTTCATAAATAACAGGAAAACAGAAGAGATAATCCCACTTGTATAGATGGAATAACATAACAAAAGGCGCTGAAAACACAAACCCCAAAGGCAGTTCCAAAGTGTAAAGTCCTTCTCTCCCATCCACAGGGAGGAGCTCTCCTTCAAAGGTCTAGGCCCTCTCCTTAGCACCTGAGTTCAGCACTTGCTGCCCATTCAGAGAATAAAATATTAGAAAGATGTGAAAGCCAAGTTCCTTCCCCACATACACATATGGGCATACTTATTATGTATTTTGCTTTTCTGATACCTAAGTATGCTGATTCATTGGCTACTTATGAATTAAGTAATAACCCATGAGATATGAATATACCTATTCATTCATTCATACAAGTATAACAGGAATAAAGTAGATACAGTATCCAAAGAACACTTCAAATATGAAATGCTACATCTAATTACACTTTGCCTAAGACTCTGAACTTTTAAATTCTCATTAGATGAAGTTCACAAGATGAACTTGTGTTTTATGGCTCATCACAGGCAAAGTACGCTAAGAGGACAATTGATTAAATGTCAGTGGGTTTAACTTCACTATCTATTCCCAAGGTTTCACATTTCCATGGTAATTCTGACCCCTCTTTTAAAATGTATGGCTTGTAGAATTGGCTTTTTTTTCTTTTTAAGGTATTTCGAAGGATTTGCTCTCATTCGTAAAATAAAGAATAATGGAATTGTGGCAAATACTTGTTAGATATATTCAGTATCATAACAATAAAAACTTTAAGTACATACTACCCACTTCATACTTCTCCTCTAAAAACGTTCAAAATTCAGTCAACTGAGCACCTATCACACACAGGCATGGCACTTGTAGGTGAACCAAGATTTCTAAGTTTCCAAGGCATGAAGAGGGGGAAAATAGGGGCCAAATTTAAGTATTTGTTACTAACAAGTTTATAATCCACAAATTTCCTAGAAAAATCCAAGAAAACAATTGCACAGCAGCACATTTGGGTCTTGAGAGGATGATTTTCAGTTGCAGGTAGTTAAAACTTCAGTGTTAAGCTAAGACTCTATTCAAACAATGAGCTTCAGTTTATTATCTTCTCCTAATGTTTTCTATCTTATTCCACAAAATCCTCTATAACAATGAATGATACGGCACCTTTTTTAAAAAAAAAAAAAAAACTAATCCTCTTTCCCCAAAACCCAACCCATACACGCGTCCTCCTCTTTCCTGGGCACGTGTGATTCCAAAGCTCAACTGGACACCCTCTCACCTGAAAAAAAGTTTGGAGACGACGCTGGCCTTTTCCAGAGGCGACCTCTGCATGGTCTCTGGGGGCACCGAGGTCCCTGCCGGGGCAGGCCGGGCAAGAGCTCCTAGTGCCAAAAGCCCTACTCTTCTCTGCCTGCCGCTCGCCCCTTTTTCTCTGACCTGCTGTGATGTCACTTGCTTCCAACTCCCCCCACCCACCCCTACCGCACACACCTCCCCTTTCCTTTCGCTCCTTTCCCCCGCCTCCACTGCCCAGGTTAAAAGCTGGGCGCTGCCCGGCCGGGCCTCAAATCCGCTCTAGCGGCTTTCTCCACCCCGACCGCTCCTTGCTTCTTGCCTCCCTCCCTCGCGCGCGCGCTCCTTCCAGGTCGGCGTCCCTACCATCCGGCCGAGCCCAGCCCGCAGGTGGGGGACACCGTCGCGGCCGCTCTCCAGGTCCAGACTCGGACGCGCGAGGACAGAAGGAGCCACCGGCAGGAGCAGCAGTCAGTGCCCCGGGGAGCCTTCTGCGCGCCGGGCTCCGCGGGCTCCGCGGCACGCCGAGGCCAACTCCCCCGAGCCATTTGCCTCCTCCCTTTTCCCGAGATCCTAGCCGCGTTCGGGTCGCGTTTGCAAGGTGCATTTTGAAAGGGGAACGAAAATCTGTCCCTCCGGTTATCAAAAGGCAGCCTCAGAGAGCCGGAGGGTTCCGCAACAGCGGCAGCTGTGTTCACCTTAGCGCTTACTTTGCGAGTCAGAGGGAAGAACCAAGCTTGTTAGTCTCAGACTTAGGTGAGTGCCAAGTGTGGTCCCTTAGGAGACGTACTTACTACAGGTGGAGGCAATTCCTGTAAGGTGAGAATTACCGCTTTGTCCACTACCCGCCCAGGATTTGTTCCTTGTCTGCCCTAAGTTTTTTCAGTCCAGTTTGCGTTTTTTAAGAAGTCTTTTGTGCGTGTTAGCAACTACGAGGATGACGAGCGGACAGAATGTAAACTCACCCGCCCTCATACAGAGTTCCAACTCTCGGTCAGCAAAACATCATGACTAATACACTGAAAGGAATCCAGTCTTTGAAGCGAAGGTAGCGCGTTAACTCTGACCTGACTCATGGAAACGCCATCTTCAACTCTTGAAGGGCATCTCAGCTTTCCCAGGTGTGGGCGCACGAACTTCCCCGAGTTTTTGCTTCGTGGACCGTGTGCCTGTTTGATGGCTTTTAAAGAGCCAAACCTTTAATTCCTGAATCCTGTTGTGTAAAACCAAGGGCACACCGAGTTTAAACTGAAAAATTCAAATGGAAGTGAAAATTTTGGTCTGATTACAGTTAATGCCTCTACACCTAAAGCAAGGACATTTACTTATGAATTGGTTATCGCTGATTTGTGGTCACCCAGATACAGTACAAATGAAATCGTGCACTTCTTAATAACAGACAGGAACACGTATTTAAATTAATAAATGGGTTCATCCGGTCTTTATAGCTCCCCTTTGCATTTCCATGTCACCATGTTTTAAATCTTAAAGTGGTTTAATAAACATATAAATTTTGTTATCCTAAACTTTAACAGTAGATAAAATAACACCAGAGAGATAGGCAAACTGCATAAACACCAGGAGAAAGCAATTTCTAATTCATAATCCCTGCTTCATATCCTGCACCTGTGTTTTCTTCTCTTCAGTATGGCATACAAATTCAGGCTCTGCCTTCATTATTGACTTTTCCCAGGTATGTGATTGAACTCACTTCATCCACTTCCCCAACTCCCACTCTACTGTTTGCTTTATAACTGCTAATGTAACCCATCAAATGTAATACACACATTTTGAAATGAAGCGGTAGTCAGTTCCTCTTTGTTCTCAAAGAACAAGTGACAATAAAAAGATTAAGAATTAAATTCCAAATAAGATCATAGAAGCTAACCAAGTATTATGCTTCAGAGACCCCAAATATTTGTCAATCTCATTCCTCTAGAAAGAATAAATAACTTAGTGACTCTTTCTTGATTTCTTACTGTTTGCTAGACATCATCTCGTGGAAATCTTACCACAACCATGTAAATAGGTGTTATTCCCCCCAATTTTCAGTAGAGGAAACAGAAAAGAGAAGTAAATGCCTGTAATGGTAGAGCTAACATTTAAACTCATGTCTGATTTCAAACCATCACTCCTATCAGTGGGTAATACTGCTGCTAATCGAATCATCCCTCATGTATTTATATACTATCACGTACACTGGTGTAACCAGTCTTTCCTCTCACATTAGTTTCATGCAGTCATAATTGCTAGACCTGTTTAAGAATGAGACAAGAAAGCAGAAAGCTGAAAACCAAGTAGCTACTGGAGTTAACACACTTTTAATAAATGACATCTAACTATAATATTCCATTTTAAGTATGTGTACACACATGTACATTGGAAGACCCTAGATATTTATCATAAAAGCTTACCTCCCAAATTTGTTCTTGGCATCAGTAAGACATCACCATTGTTCAGAACATTAGCATGGTTAGCTTACATGAACAAATGAACTAACTGAGACATGACTTTTAAGGCTTGCATACAGGTACATACCTAATGTGGGAATGTAGATTTATGCACCAGGGAATTGTTCAAATATGGCTGAAGGTCATGACTGAATTCCTAATTGTGTCTTTGAGATGTCAAGAATTGGTAGTAAGAAATAGTGAAGCTCTTGTCTCCAAGCTGCTCAAATATCAGCTCACAAAATTGCATTTAATGTTGTAATAGCTTACATTTGTTAAGCACTTACCATATACATAAGGTGCCGTGCTAAATACACAGAATGCTTTGCCTTTTTTAATCCTGATAACACCTTCATGAGATATTACGTTTGTCATTATCTATATATTATAGGTGAAGAAACTGGGGTACAAAAAGTTTAGAAAATTTCCCAAGCGAGTTTCACAGTAAATAGTAACAGAGAAAACTGAGATTTCAACCTAAACTGACTACTGTCTGAGACCAAGCATGTAACCACTACATATACTTTCCCCACAGAATTTCCTGACATTTTAAGCAGAACTGATCTTTGGTAGAGAAGATTAGGTGGTCATTTGTATGATTTCTTTATTGTAAAATACATACAACATAAAATTTGCTATCTTGAGCCATTCTTAAGTGTACATACAGTTCGGTCACACATTCACATTATTGTGCAACAGCCACCACCATCACATTTTTATCTTGTGAAACCGAAACTCTATACCCATTACACAATGACTCCCATTCTCCCTTCCCCCCAGCCCCAGCAACCACTGGTATACTTTCTTATTTTTATGATTTTGACTCTAATTACTTCATATAAGTGGAATTTTGTGGCTGGCTTATTTCACTTAGCATAATGTCCTCAAGGTTTTTCCATGTTGTACCATGGTCCAGGATTTCTTTCCTTTTTAAGGCTGAACCAGTTCATTCTAAAGGAGATCAGCCCTGGGTGTTCTTTGGAAGGCATGATGCTAAAGCTGAAACTCCAGTACTTTGGCCACCTCATGCGAAGAGTTGACTCATTGGAAAAGACTCTGATGCTGGGAGGGATTGGGGGCAGGAGGACAAGGGGACGACAGAGGATGAGATGGCTGGATGGCATCACCGACTCAATGGATATGAGTGAGTGAACTCCGGGAGTTGGTGATGGACAGGGAGGCCTGGCATGCTGTGATTCATGGGGTCGCAAAGAGTCGGACACGACTGAGTGACTGAACTGAATATGGCATTATACATATATTTGGCTTATCCATTCATTTTCTGATGGATGGGTCTTAGCTATTGTGAAAAATGCTGTGAACATTGGTATAATAGTGCAGCATCATTTTCAAGGTATATTAAAAAGAAGCAAGAAGAGAAGAAGGAGAAGGAAAGGAAGTCAATTATTTAGTACCTACTATATGTTCAGCAGTGTGCCATGTGCTTCCTTAAATGATCTCAAGATATGAAAGTTCACGAGATACCCTTCATCTCATGTTCCTATTCTACATTATTCACTCTGCCATCACATGATGGCTGAAGTTTCATCATTAGATATCACCAGAGAGAAAGTGCACTACGGTTATTCATTACGTTCAGTTTCATTTGAGTATGTTCCTCAGATTCTTCCCTGAGAACAGGCTTTAATAGTGATAAGCAGAGCATGACTGTGAGGGCACTAAGACCTGGAAAAGTAGGAGTAAGGACAAAGTCGCAAAACAAGAGAGGGGCAAAGTCTTGTCAGCTTCACATGCATAGACTGGCTCTGCTTATAAACGTATCTAACCTAGAAGAGTAAGAGCAGCTGAGGCTCTTCCTGTGCCCCTCAGGAAGTGATGCCAACACACACTGAATCTCACAAAGATGTTTCAGACTCAGAGAGAGGTGTCTTGGTACATGACTAAGCCAGATTATCATTTATTTGTTACCACTTCTAACATTCTGTTTGGTCTGAAAATCATGTTTATAAATGCACATGCACGAATACTTCTGTTTATATCCATACATAACCTTTCTTCCCCACAACCTCCTTGGACACACGAATTGTGTCTTCTGTTTTCCTTTCAACTCATCTCTTATTTAGTAATACTGTGTACCATCAAACAATTTTCTCTAGGGGTTACTGACCTAATAGTTGAAATGTCATTCTAAAGGGGAAATCTGAAGATGGCCAAGAGATGAATCATTGCCATTAATCTGTCAGCAAGCAAGCGCTCAATGCTAAGGCAGGGATATGGAATTAAAAAGGATCTCCACCCTCCAAAACTCAGAATCTACACATGGTCGTCAAAATTCTCTTAAAAGAGAGCAACAGAATATAGTGGAAAGAGTTTGGACTTTGAGGCAATAAAGAGCTAGTTTTTCAATCTTGGTACCACTGCTTTCTTAGCTGTGTGGCCTTGGGTAAGTTACTTAACCTTTCTGTGTCTCAGTTCCCTTTACTGAAAATGAGGTTAATAATACCCATCTCCAAGGGTTGTTGAATGTCTTCAGTGATGGTGCTTTCTACCTCATCACTATTGACATTTGGGACTGAATAACTCTTTGATGTGGGGGACTGTCCTGTCCATTGGAGGAGGGTTAGCAGCATCTCTAGCTTCTTCTACACCTTAGATGACAATATCTACCCTTCCCCCAAGTTATGACAACCTAAAGTGTCTCCAGAGATTGCCCAATACTCTCTTGGGGGAAAAATTACCCCCACTGAGAGTCGCTGGATGAAATTAATTGAAGGGGGTGCATACAATAGACATAAAGGAGTCCATAAACTTTACAGTTTATTGTTACATATCACTAGTGATAAATCAGAAACCAGTGCAGCACTGCATAATAGACTGCTACAAAAAACAGAATTGCCTGAAGGCTTTCAGAATTCCCAGGAACTCTTGGGTTCTCTCATTCCCTCTGAAGTTATTTGCTTATATTCAGAATAGATAACGGAGAAGGCAATGGCACCCCACTCCAGTACTCTTGCCTGGAAAATCCCATGGATGGAGGAGCCTGGTAGGCTGCAGTCCATGGGGTCGCTAAGAGTCGGACACGACTGAGCGACTTCACTTTCACTTTTTCACTTTCATGCACTGGAGAAGGAAATGGCAACCCACTCCAGTGTTCTTGCCTGGAGAATCCCAGGGATGGGGGAGCCTGGTGGGCTGACATCTACGGGGTCGCACAGAGTCGGACAGGACTGAAGTGCCTTAGCAGCAGAATAGATAAAAGCAGGAAATTGAGATACCCTTCCAATTGTAAGCTAATTTTGATTTAGAGGCAGAACTCTATTTTTGTATTGTGGAACCATTCTTACTCCTTTTGCACTGAAATGACATCTGAAAGCTCAATTTTTCAGTCCCTCTCATTTTCAGCTCATCACTAGTGGTATACTCTTAACAACTGTATCCAGCTGGAGTCTGGCACCCTGACGGCTCTTCTGTAACTTAGAAGTGCTTCCTAGTACTTTTAGGGGAAGCCTTGTGTGTGTGTCACTCAGTCATGGCCGACTCTGCGACCCAGTGGACTGTAGCTCGCCAGGCTCTTCTGTCCATGGAATTCTCCAGGCAAGCATACTGGAGTAGTTTGCTATTTCCTTCTCCAAAGTGAAGCCTTAAGGATCCTCAATCTGTACAAAGCAGGAGCTTATTAATATCACTAATGAACTGGAACAATTATGAATAATATTCAAAATATAACTTTGTCATGAATGTGAAAGCCAATGGATCTGGGATTTTCTAAAATTGATTTTTATAAAAAAATCATTATTTTTTTTTATTATTTTTTAGGTGCTTTTACATTTTTCCTGCTAAAACCTTTTTAGAAACAAGAGAATTTATAACACCAGATTAAATTTTTATTGATGATATCCTGAAAGCCAAATGTTCTCTGCAGAATTAAAACTGTGGTTTAGTATATTTGAACCCTAAGAAAAATTTTCTTCAGATGAAGTCTATACCAATCTATGTACTACATAAAAGAGTTCCATTTAGAAAGGCAATAGAGCACAGTAAGTAGAACAGTAGGCTATTTACTTATTTGTAACTATTTGCCCCATGATAGTTTATAATTAAAATCTATAAATCAAGAGAATGTTTGAAATAGAAAAAAATAGAAGAGAGAGTAGGTGGGAATTTGTTATTGTATCTGGGAACAAAAAGCAATTCAGAATATATTGTCTGTCAAAGTCTAAAAGGTTATTTATTCTTATAGTCTGATATTTGACAGAAGTCGACATCCAAGTTTACCTGGGGAAAAAAATCCTCCCTCCACCCCGGTCTTGGAAAAGTTTGTTATTCAAAGGTTCACAGAATTATTACTGAATGACATCATGGTCATTATTTTCAGCTATAATTTTTTCCAAAATATCTATTTGATGGTCATTTCTTATACCAATTTGGAGAAGGAAATGGCAACCCACTCCAGTATTCTTGCCTGGAGAATTCCATGGACAGAGGAGCCTGGTGGGCTCCAGTCCATGGAGTCGCAAAGAGTCGGACACGACTGAGCAACTGTCACTCACTCACTCTTATACCAATTCATAATTAAAGCCAAGGACACAACATGAGGTCACATGAGTTACTCAGGGACACAACATGAGTTAGGACACAACACAAGTTACTCAAGGAAGGCTGTTTAGCCTGGGAAACTAAAATAGAAGAATTCCCAGGTTCAGAGTTTCCTTTCTGTTTAATTTTAATTTACCCTATATAGACAGAGTCTATGAGATCTTGTTGTTTAAGACACCATGATAGCTACTTATTGATCCACAAGTTCAATGTGATTGGTGAAACTATGGTGATTAATCTGTATGGTCAAAAGGACAACCAATACCTAGTTCAGCGACTCTGGCTCACTGGCCTCTGTAGCCTGCATCCCTAAGGCTGCATCCCTGTATCTCCTAGAGTGACTGGAACCTCCTTACTTCAAAAGCTGTGGAGAAGCAGCACTGATGAAATGACGCAAAGCCCTTTGGAATTCTTATTGCTCAAAAATTACATTTAGTGATGTATATGAAAATCATCTAAATCCTTTCTAGAATAAAGTGTTATTGTTGTTATTCAGTTGCTCAGTTGTGTCTGACCTCTTTGGGACCCCATGAACTGCAGCATGCCAGGCTTCCCTGTCCTTCACTATCTCCCAGAGTTTATTCAAAATCATGTCCATGGTGTCAATGATGCTATCCAACCATCTCATCTTTTGTTGCCCCCTTCTTCTCCTCCTGCCCTCAATCTTTCCCAGCATCAGGGTTTTTCCTAACTGTATATACTTTCCTATACTGTATATACTTACTTGCTGCATAAACAATATGATACATCTCAGAAAAATCCTATGAATCAGCTCTTTGCATGAGGTATCTAAAGTATTGGAGCTTTAGCTTCAACATCAGTCCTTCCAATGAATATTCAGGGTTGATTTCCTTTAGGATTAGCTAGTTTGATCTCGTTGCAATCCAAGAGACTCTCAAGAGTCTTCTTCAGCACCATGATTCAAAAGCATAAGTTCTTTGGTGTTCAGCCTTCTTTATGGTACAACTCTCACATTTGTACATAACTCTTAGAAAAACCATAAGCTTTGACTATATGGACCTCTGTCAGCACAGTGATGTCTCTGCCTTTTAACACAGTCTCTAGGTTTGTCATAGCTTTCCTTCCAAGGAGCAAGCATCTTTTTATTTCCCTGGCTACAGGCACTGTCCTCAGTTATTCTGGAGCTGAAGAAAATAAAACCTGTCATTGCTAACACTTCTTCCCCTTTTATTTGCCAAGAAGCAATGGGACAAGATGCTATGATCTTAGTTTCCTGAATGTTGAGTTTTAAGCCAGCTTTTTCACTCTCCTCTTTCACCCTCACCAACAGACTCTTTAGTTACTCTTTGCTTTATGCCATTAGAGTAGTATCAGCTACATGTCCAAGATTTTTTATATTTCTCCCAGCAATCTTGGTTCCAGCTTGTGGTTCATCCAGTCCAGCATTTCACAATAAAGTGTATACCATGCTAACTAAATTGACTTATCAAATTGATAAGTATGTATCAGAATTCTCATCTAAACAAATTTGACAGTCACAAAGTTTTACCTAAAGCTAATTGAAATTTTTATAATAACAAATTAAGTTTACCATGATCCTGTTTTACAAGAAAAAGTGTATGCTGTATATACTTACTTGCCGCATAAACAATACATCTCAGAAAAATCCTATAAAATTGGTATATTTTATTTTCACTGTTGTTCCATTCCCCATATGAAGAAATTGAGGTACAGAAGGTTAAGGGCCATGCCTAAATTCAAGAAATCTAGAATTTGAACAAACCTAGTGGTTTGGTTCCAGAGCTTTTAATCATGGTGCTCTGTGTGTAACTGGACCATACAGAATGGTTTTGTTTGTTTAACAGGAGTTATTTTTTATAATTTATCCACTTGCTTCTCTGTTTAGGTGAAAACAGGGGCTTATTACAAAGAACCTGTTTCTTCTTTATCTTCATTTCTTCAGAATCTGTTGAGTGGTCTCTTCATTATAGGATTATAAACTAAGTAGGTATCCATGGAGAAAAAGGAGAGAACAAAATGTTTTCCTTTTTCATTTGAGATTCAGCATAGTTAGAATCTATTTGATGAATCAAGATGACCCCAGTCGAAATGCTCAAATATGGCACAAATGGTCCCTATGGAGAACCAGACACACTATGAGAGGAAAAGTTCAATGTCAATATCTTCTTCTGGGCGGGAGACAGGCCACTTTGCAGCTGAAACTGGAAGGTAGTCTTTTCCTGCCCATCATGGGATGCTGGGTGGGTCTTGGCAACTACTGGAGAAATACTGGAAATCCAATTGTAATGCCCTATCCGCCAAGGCAAAGGAGTAAGCTTCATCTTCTTCTGGGAATCGCCATGACCTGAGCAGAGACCTATTCCGACAGGGTGATGACTGCAGCAGTGCACCAGGATGCATCAGACCCTGTGGGAGGACCTTTTGCTCTAGTAACACAATGTTGTGGTGACTGAGGCTGCTGCAGCAGCAAATGAGGTGGGGCATGTGACAGTGTACTGGTCACGTCCTCCATATCCTCCATCTCTCTGTCTTTGGAAACAGAAATGACCCCTTTGGACGACATAAACCCTGGGGTTCTTGGACAGTTGGGGGTGAAGGAAGAAATGCGTACTGTAAACTAGAGTGACTTTCTGACTCCATTGCACAAATGATTTTGGAAAGCCTATAGCATTTCAGCTCTATGCCAGGAAGGGGAAAAAGTTGTAGAATTCTCCTGCAACTTTCAAAGGGTTTCAAAGGGTTGTTACTTAAACTGACAAAACAAAGCATTAGTTGCCTGGGCCAAGAGGAAATGACCAGTGTCCTTGTCTCTTTTTCATTTAGTCTGGATTCTGCAAAATCACAGTGATTCCCCTAAATCTTCTTCAGCAATCTTTGTTTTGCCCCTACCCCAGGCCTGTGTTGTTCCCTCATTCCCAGTTTTAGGATATAGTTACAAAGATGCCCTGTCAGGAGTAGTCAAAAAATAATTTCCATCAGGTAATTTTAAACATTTCATCCAGAGTCAGCTTCCTCTGCCACTAGCTAGTTCATTAAAATTTAATATTCTTAAATCCTGTAAATGTTATGTGCCTTATGCAAGTGCCACAGTTATACAGCATTTCATTTTTTGCAGATTAAAAGCAATATTTTTTAAATGTAGAAATGCAAGATAAAATATAATTTCTAAAACTCTAATTTGACATTTTTTTCTTTAAAAGAGCCAAAACAAAAAACTCTAACACCAGAAGCCTCCAAAATGGAAGTGTCTCAGTCCTATTTCTCCAGAGGACCCTGCAAACTCTCCACTGCTCACAGAGGCCAGGCAAAGGAAGACCCTGGAGGAGCAGCAGTTCTCACAGCCCTGTCAACACAGTGCTCTCCCCAAACCAGAGCGGGAGCTCCACTCCCCTTGCGCCTGGGCTGAGGGGTACTCCTCCTGTTTCCTGTCAGATGACCTGCATGCCCTCAGCACTACTGGGGAACAGAAACCTTGAACCTTTCTGCACCTGCCGAGTGCTTGGCACTGTGGGAACCCAGCAACTGACAGCTCCCTGGAGGGGAGCCAAGCCTAGTGGAACACCCAGTCCCACGCTGCAGGCTGCTGGCCAGCTCAGAGCCCGCCGCCAGCTGCGATTGCACTGCTATGTTTTTCAAGGCCCAATTTGGTCATGATTCTAATTGTCTTTAGGAATTCTTTTCCTTAACACCTATCTAATAACAAAGCAAATGACTCTTGGAAATTATTTGTCTGTTCCAAAACGGGGTTACATTGTATCTTGCTCACTTTCAAGAAAGTGAAGATTAAAAGAATGATAAAAAAATAGATTTAGAGGTTTGGGGGGAAAATGTGAACTGAATAGCGATTTAATCACCTGAATGTGTTCTCACACAAATCCAAATTTGAGGCTTGTAAATAATCTGGAGTATTCAAGAAAAATTGACTTTTCTTCTGGAATCTGTTTCTATGTTCACTTATAATTAAATTTAAAATATATTTGCATTTTCCTGTGTAATAAACTTTAGATCATCTCACTTTAAAGACTGTTGTCTATCAGAGACCATGGCATAGGGGTTCAGAGCTTTTCCTCTGGGAGCTGAGATTTCCTTATTTGTAAAATGGGGGAAACAAGAGCTTTTATTACACAGGGTTGTAGTGAGAATTAAATGAATTGATACAAGCAAAAAATGTAAAACATTCCCTGACATAAGTTAAACTCAATAAATAGTGTGTTTGAGTGTTTCAAATTTCATATCTTTACATCAGTGATTCTCTGAAAGCTGAAGTGGTTCTTCCCCGTTTTTTTTCCTTTTCTTTTTACATGAAAGAATGTGATGGGCATGGGATAGTTCTTTTAATGTACATCTTCTCACCAGGTTTTGTTTTTTATTTACTTCCTTCAAAAGTAAGGGAAATGAAACTCAACAATAAGAAAACAACCCAATTTAAAAAACAAGCCAAATATCTGAACAGACACTGCACCAAAAAAGATATACAGATGGCAAAGAAGCATATGAAAAGATGCTCATCATCATTTGTCATTAGGGAATTGCAAATGGAAACAACCAGGAGATACCGCTGCTCACCTTCTAGTGTGGCTGAAATCCAAAAACCTGACAATACTATATCTTGATGAGGATTGCTGGTGGGAGTGCAAAATAGTATAGCCACCTTGGAATACAATTTGACAGTTTGTTACAAAGCTAAGTATACTCTTACTAGACAATCTAGCAATCACATTTCTAGGTATTTATCCAACTGATTTAAAAACATATCCACACAGAATCTGCATGCAATATATATAGTCATTTTATTCATAATAGCCAAAACCTGAAGCAAACAAGGTTTATTTCAATTGGCAAGTAGATAAACAAATTGTGGTACATCTAAATAATGGAATACTACTCAGAAATTTAAAAAGAATGAACTATCAAGCCACGAAAAGGCATAGATGAATCTTAACTTCAGTGCTAGTGAAAGAAGCCAGAGTGGAAAGTCACACTGTTTGATTCCAATCATATGCATTCTGGAAAAGGTACAACAATATAGAGATATTATGTGTATCACTTGTTACCAGGAGTTTGGGAGGAGGAGAAGGTTAAATTATTGAGGCACAAGAAATAATTTTTAGGGTAGTGAAACTATTCATTATAATACTGCAATGATTAAAAAAATCATTTAGGTGATCAGAATGAGCGGATTTCTAGGATGGAACACAGAATATGACAAAAGAATCTAACTATGTTACAGATATATGAAACAACCTCACTGAAGGGAATTGGGGGAGGAGAGGTGTGGAGTGTCTAAGTAACTTGGAAGTAGTGGAGTCTAAAAGTGAAGGTAAAAGACTCTATATAAGCACTCCTCTAGTTGATAAAGTTTATCCCACAGGGATGAATAATTCTGAAACCACTATACATGTATACTGGAAATGAACAATTAAGTAAATAGATAGTGGATAGTGGAAGTCAGGTTTCTCACTGTTAGAATGGGAAGCTACAGATAAGCAAGGGGGAAGAGATTAGAATGATCCATATGGTAATTGATTAGAAAGAGAGACACCAATATTAACTCATTATTAGTTTAATAAAGATACAGATGGTTATATTTAGAATTATTTATAGACGTGTCTGGCAAAAAGCAAAGAGGAACTAAAGAGACTCTTGATGAAGGTGAAAGAGGAGAGTGAAAAAGCTGACTTAAAACTAAGATCATGGCATCTAGTCCATGGCAAATAGATAGGGGGAAAATGGAACAGTGACAGATTTTGTTTTCTTGGGCTCCAAAATCATTGCGGATGGTGACTACAGCCACAAAATTAAAAGACGCTTGCTCCTTGGAAGAAAAGCTATGACAAACCTAGACAGCATATTAAAAAAGGAGAGATATCACTTTGCTGACAAAGGTCCATATAGTCAAAGCTATGGTTTTTCCAATAGTTATATATGGATATGAGAGTTGGACCAAAAAGAAAGCAGAGCACTGAAGAATTGAGGCTTTCAAACTGTGGCACTGAAGAAGATTCTTGAGAGTCCCTTGGATAGCAAGGAGATCAAACCAGTCAATCCTAAAGGAAATCAACCCTGAATATTCACTGGAAGGACTGATGCTGAAGCTGAAGCTCTAATACTTTGGCCACCTCATGCAAAGAGCCAACTTATTGGAAAAGACCCTGATGCTAGGAAAGATTGAGGGCAGGAGGAGAAGGGGGTGACATAGGATGAGATGATTGGATGACATCACTAACTCAATGGATATGAGTTTGAACAAGCTCCAGGAGACGGTAAAGGCTGGGAAGCCTGGTGTGCTGCAGTTCATGGGGTTGCAAAGAGTCAGGCACAACTTAGAACAACAACAACAACACAGACGTTTGTATATACTAGTTAGCATACACATATTTACTTGCTTTGTCAAATGAGATAGCCTAGAAACTATGATACCTTAATAGCAGTCTTATACCCTAACATCCAGATCTTGGTATTAAATGCTATTCCTCAATAAAAGAAACCAAGATTCCTTTTAGGACTGGGGCAGAAAGTATTAAAATGAGCCTGGAAAATCTTGTAGTGCCAGAAAGTAAAGAAGTGCTAAAACAAAACAAAAATAAAATTGGGGGTATTTCAAAGAATATCTAAGAGTCAGGTAAAAGAGCACACTAATGATCAAAGCTGGAAAAATTTGAGCAAAAAAATAATTATAACCCAGTTGAATCATAACCCAAGTATAAAATAAAAATCCACAAGTCCATAGCAGCAGAAATAAATGATTGAATAAAGTAATGGTAGAGAATAGACAATTTCCTGCACAGAAGAATTTCACATAATTTATGCAGATATTTCACTTTTAAGGAGGCAGAGCTCAACTCCCCACTCAAGTGTGGGCAGTGCATGATGACTTCCTTCCAAACAATACAGTATTGAGGGCAGAAAAGAGTAACTATGTCGAGAAAGAAGCTGAGAACCACTATTTCAGCCAGGTGATCAAGGTCAATGTACAGGATGATAGTATGTACCCTTGATATAATATGATGAAGATGGCACTTTACCTCTGTGGCCTTCTCCCTAAAACTCATAACCCTAGCCTTCTTATGAAAAAAAAAAAAAATCAGACAAATCCCAACCTGTCAAGGTCACCAAAATTAAGGAAAATCTGAGTTGTTACAGTCAAGAGAAGCCTAATAAAGCACCAAGACTAAATATGGTGTGTTAACCTGGATGAGATCTTAGAAGTGAAAAAGATCACTCAGTCAAAACTGGAGAATTCTGACTAAGGTAGGGACTTCACTTAATAAGGTATCAATATTGGTTCATTAATTATGACAAATGTACCCTATGAATATACAATGTTAATAGCAGGGAAAATCGAGTGTGTAATGTATGGAACCTCTCCGTAGTATCTTCACAATATTTCTATAAACCTAAAACTACTTTAAAATTTTATTTTAAAAATAATGAAAAAATGATTGATTTTTGGCACCTTTTCCATGCAACCCCAAATTACTAACAATTTAAAACTTTTGATATTTAATAATAATATCTCAAGCCCAGTCAGGTCATTTTATCTCATATATATTTAGCACTTTCAAAGTTGATACTTTTATACTTATTCTTATTAATTTTTTCTCTTGCAAGGGTGAGCATAGGATCTAAGACTTAGAGTATGAGCTACACAAGTCTGGAAAATTGGCTTGAAATTGGATTACTCAATGACCTTAAAAAACTTTACTCCCAGTGGGAAATAAATCATGTAAAAAATAACAGTCAATGAATATGTCTTAAAAACTAATTTCAAAAATACTGATAAATTTCTTGATTCCAAAAAACTCACAAGAAAAATAGTCTTCATGTCCTTTTGTCAACTCAGAGCCATCAAACTGGCCTGCAATTATTCAGTAATCTGTTGCTATTATTAAGAAAATGGAAGTCATCATTAATATCAAATTTTCAAGGTAGTATTAACTACTAACTATGAAGTTTGCGTGACTTGAAAATAAAAGTGAATTGGTCACAGAGTGGTGATAAATTTCTACCTCCATTGTATTGTGTAAAAAACATTTGGATTCTAAAAAAATACTGGATTCAACTTTAAGGTACTATTGTTTATTTTTTCTAAGAAAATATATTACTGAAATAATTATATTCCATCTGTGTGATTACATCTCTTCACATGCTCTGCTCTCTCATTCTTCTACAGTTAACATTGCTGACTTTCAGCTTTAAATTTTGTGTAAGATTGCTGTGAATTAACAGAGTTGTCCACATTTTATTCAAAAAACAAAAAAAGAGCATTTTGGAAAATGTGTAGTAAAGCATGCTTTGAAAATAAAATACTTTTCTTTGTGGAACAACTATTGTTTTAAGACATTAAGGCATAAAACATGCATCTTTATTCCTCACTTGATCTTGTCTCACTTTCCAATCTGAATTAAACCCACAATGTATCCAGGATAAATGAAATGCAAGAAATTAATTGGTATTGATTTCCTAATGAATCCCCCACTATTTAATTTTCTCAATATCCTTATGAGATGATTATTATCATAGAATTTTACTCTCAAGGAAAATATGATTCAAAATAATACTTAATATACCTATCTATAGCCTTTTATCTAGTAGAGGTAGCCCTGGATTTCATTCCAGGACTACTCTCTGACTATACTGTTATGGGGTAAAATGTCATTCAGTAAACTAAAATCATTGGAAATAGGACATTGTTGAATTCATTCCCAATATGTTTTTTAATAAGAGACCTTCATTAATTAAAAAAAATAAGCTTTTACTGTGTAATATCAGCAAAATAATTTGTACTGGAAAATTCAGCTAGTTTCTTAACATCACAGAGATTTTTGGCAGTTGGAAGGGGAGATGCTGGCTGTTCCCCTGAGTATCACGAGGTCCACCTTATAGAGCAAAGGGTAAGGAGGGAAAGAATTATAAGACAATACTCTCTTCTTACACTTGCACACTTAGAAGAAGCCCAGTTGATGGGACATCTCTTCATTCAACAATTTAGGCCAGAGCTGAAACCTGTGGCTGCTCAGAGTCTGTGGTTGGCAAAAAGGGTTAAGATTAAACTACATGTTTTTAGAGTAATGAAAGTTTTGTTGCCCTTGAACATGGAATCCCGTGTGGTTGTGGAATAAATAAGGACTGTAAATAAAGACAGTCTGTATGTGTCTGTAAATAAGGATACATAACTGGGCTTTGTTTTGTAACATTGCACAGAAATACAGGGTGTTTTTTTTTTTATGAGACAAATTCTAAATTCTTGTTGGATCTTTTGATATAGTTAGGACTACACCATGTGTTTCACAACCTCATAATTGAGAGTTTTGCACACAAATAAATGTGTGTTTTCAGATAACCGTTGGCCATGTATATATTCCTATTCAACTGGAAAGTGCTGGTCATTAGGTCATTATGAGAGCTATCCTTCAGACATATCTTTATATGTGCAAACTGTCCTCCTGATATTTTTCCTTGGTCTTTAAAAAGCTATCTGTACTCTTTTCCCATAAAATTCTACACTGATAACATTGCATGTTACTATTTTTCCTAAGTTTAAGTTATATTGGTAATTATTTTAAATGTCTTCATGTGCTATGCTTATAAACAAATTGTAGGTTATCAAAATGCTTTTAACTTTTGGTAAATTTTAACATTTATAGGTAAAAAAATGATAATATGAGAGATGTATGGGTAAGGGTTATATTCATATTGCAATTTACTTCTAGTCATTAAAAAACCTTTAGTGTTATTATAGATTTGTAAATGTTTTTTTACTGCATAATCCAGTTTAAATAAGTGTAAGTTAATATATTTAAAATAAACTAATCAATAAACTTGACAAATAAGTTTATCTTTCAAGTTTTCATATATTTAATTCTCTATCTCTTAGGAATGATTCTTGAGAACATATCAGAATCGCTTCATTTAATATAAATTATTAATTCTAACTTCACCACTCCTTGGTCCCTGATATTTATGAAAATGAAAGTGTTAATCACTCAGTCGTATCTAACTGCTTGCAAATCCATGGACTGTAGCCCACCAGTCTGCTTCTTCTGTTCATGGAATTAACCAGGCAAGAACACTGGAGTGGGTAGCCATTCCCTTCTCCAGGAGCTCTTCTCAACCCAGGTTTCAAACCCAGGTCTCCTACACTGCAGGTAGATTCTCTACTGCTGAGCCACCAGGGTATATATCAAATAAATCAAATACATGGGAGTAGGATAAAACGACACCCATTGCTTAAAGAACCAAATTTTCTTCTTTCTTACTACTGAATTATCACAACCAACTGGGTCCTCGGCATTTCTTCTTTTCTTTTTCATTATACAATAATTTTCTAGAAAAGGTTGGGTTCATAATAATTTCACAAAGAGGGCCTGAAACACATCATTCTACTAATTAGTCTAGGAAAATGAGATTATATTAGAAAAGAATATCTAAATGCATATACTTCAAAAAACAATGATAATTCTAATAATGAGTCCATGCTCCCAGTTATACCTGATTTCTATGCAATGTATTAGAAGGAGAATTATAGAGAAAGGTTCACGTATCAACATTTATGCACCTCAGAGTGGGGATATTTCTAACTGGGCAAATTTAAGCTATATTGTCTAATAATAGTAGAGAATGATTTACTACTGATATCAACTTTAACTCACATGGCAATGAATTCCAAATATTTTTGGAATCATTATTTTCCATCCCTAGCCTAGTTTCAAGTAATAAATTATGCTAATTCTCATCATGTTGATTTTTGATGCTAAATCAAGAGTCAGAGACACAGCTCTCTTTGTGTCTAAAAGCACAGTAAAATATGCACTGACTCACTCAATCACTAAGAATGAATACTTTTTCTCCCTCCTAGTGTCTAGTTCTTTGATCTAACAAGTATAAAACAACTAGAAGTTAAATTATAGGCATTAAGTTAGCAGTTAGTATTAGCTTTCAGTTTATTTCTGAATAATATTCTAATCAAATTAAAAAATAGGAATTAATGCAATATATGTATATTCAGCACCTTTTTGGCATATAATTAAATTTAACTCACTTCAGTAAATATTTATCAGGGCCTCTCACACAGAAAGTCAGAGGGTCCTTTGGTGCAGGCCTCAGATGGTGCAGTCCCAGAGATACCCTGACAAGACTGAAAGAAGACAGTCACTACAAGGTTAAACTCACATTCAGTTACTAGACCACATCAACTGAAGTATGGTGGTGGTGGTTTAGTCACTAAGTTGTGTCCGACTCTTGTGACCCCATGGACTGTAGCCTGCCAGACTCCTCTTCCACGGGACTCTCCAGGCAAGAGTACTGGAGTGGGTTGTTATTTCCTTCTCCACAACTGAAGTATAGTGTGAATAGATTGTTTCAAAAAATTCATGAACAGCACAATTACTTTGGGGATTACTGTGGACATGTATATGTTTTAGTTAGATCCATTTATCAATGGATAAATGTAACATTTTAAATACACCACAATTTTGTAACCCTGGCATTTCTTCCATTTTTAATATACCGAGTGCCTCAAAAATGCAAATGGCGCTAAGCCTCTGAATATCTGACAGGTTCTTCGAGTTGCAAGGCACCATGCTATTCTTTGAGAATAGTCCTTACCCTCAACAAGCTTACTGTCAGTAGAAAAAAAGAATCAGATACAAACATTACCTATTAGGGGCCATTGTAGAGATGCCAAAAGCCATGAGATTCAAAGCACCAAAGATCCTTTCCAGTTAAGAATTAGAATATCTTTAAGAGGAAGTACCACTGAAGATGGATCTTGGAAGACAAGGAGGTAGTGATAGTCAGAGATGAGTGAGAAAGACATGAATGAAGAGACAGGTTTAGAACAGCACCATTTGGTTGGTGTGTAAAAAGCAGAAGAGGAAGTGTACGTGGAAGGTCAGACTCAGGCCACATAGTTCAGAGTCGCAAATGGCAGGATAAGGAGTCCACTCCCATTCTCACTGGCAAAAGAATGTGAGTATGGGGTTTTGAGCAAGGAAGTAACATCATGTTGCCTTTTAGGAAGATAAAACTGGAAAAAATTTACACAGTGGCCTAATATAGCAGGAAGAGAGAGTACGGGAAATCAGTGAGGCGGTTGTCACGCAACCCTGAGCCAAAGATTCATTGCTCTTTGCCTTACCAGAAGAATTTCCTTTTCCCTCAGTCCTGAAGACCCTTTCTTGTTTATTTTCCCTGTATCTAAACTATAAGCTTAGGTTCAAG
The DNA here is from genome assembly GCF_055505025.1 of Bos grunniens. Classification (NCBI taxonomy): domain Eukaryota; kingdom Metazoa; phylum Chordata; class Mammalia; order Artiodactyla; family Bovidae; genus Bos; species Bos grunniens. Next base: position 69,231,964 of record NC_141168.1, on the reverse strand, counting down.
GGTGATCAGAAGTTCTCTTCTGTTCAGTGATTTGAAACATTCCTTATTAAGACCAGGGGGATTTCTCATCAAAAGACTTTTATTCCTCATCTAGCTTGGTTCCTTTAAAAGAACTAGATCTTATCCTATTATATATTTATTACACATAGTTAGGAAATTCAATACCAATTCACACGACACCAGGAAGCATTTAGTCCAAGACAACTAAGTGACAGACATTACTGCTCGCATTTGCTTGATAAAGTTAATGATAAGCATCACTCAAGTCAAAGGTTTTTTTTTCATCGAATAAATGCAGAATAAAATTATCCCTTCTGATAATGAGACTATGTTTCTAGCTTTCCTTTTTATTGAAGAATCAATTTTTTTCAACTCTACATGATCCCCAAGGCTAAATTTAGAGTAAATCTATGACTTTATCATTATAGCTAACACTTACAAAGCACTCACTATGTGCCTATAGTGTTCTAAGCACTATATATAACTTTACCTGACAGTTTTTGGAAAAAAAAAAAAAAGATTCTTACATATGAGGTTCACAGAAGAGGAAAGAAGGAGCTCCTAGCACTTAAAATAGGAAGCATGGAGATTTCTCTTCTTAATGGCAGAACTTATTCAGTTTCTCCTTGCTCCTGTACTTCCAGAACAATGGTGTTATTCAAGAAGAGACGGCAAAAATCCAAGTTGCCACTTGACTTTTGATTTAACAAAGGTTATATGGAAGTTGTCCTGAGCTGTTAAGTTACATAGTTTATCGTATCGTCTAGTGTTTTGAAAAGGATGCTTTATTATTGGTTAAACAAATCTAAAGTTGCAAGATAAAACATCTTAATATACCTACCAAACCTATATTCAAATATTCCCATGAGGTACACTACTACAAGAAAAAAAGAAAAAGAAAAGCTCTGTTGCACTGCACTTGAGTTTCCTTCCATTTTGTTTTAAAAGACACATTAGTTGATTAATAAAACCGCAAACTATGCTTAACAACCCTGCATATTGAAGTATGACCAAATAATTGTATTAAGATACATATGTAAAACAGACACATAAGCATATCCATAACTGAATTAGAAAATCAATATAAAAGAGAGCTAACTAATCATTATTATCCAAAATAAGAAAACGCATTTTAGACATATAACCTCAAAACACAAATTAATTCATATTTTTCAATATAATCACTGATTAATAAGCATAAAAATTCAAAGTACTAATTTCATTTGAAATTCATTAAGCTAAATATACCTGTAGGAAATGGCAACCCACTCCATTGGTCTTGCCTGGAGAATCCCAGGAACAAGGGAGCCTGGTGGGCTTCCATCTATGCGGTCGCACAGAGTCGGACATGACTGAAGCAAATCAGCAGCAAAAAGTAAAAGCTATACTTAAATCACTTTCAAAATAGAATAATCAAAAAAAAAAAAAAACCAAATGACCTTCTTTGTAAATATTTCAGAAAAATGTTTAAATAGTTTGAATCAAGACCAGAAAATAAATCTTTATTTTCTTCTCTCTTCCTAGCCTGCCCTCTGCTGGCAAAAAAAAAGAAAAGTGTAGTAAAGAAGCCTCACAAAACATACTGAAAAATACATTTTTAAACAAAAAAATGTATGTTGTTGCTGTTTAGTCGTTAAGTTGTGTCCAACTGTTTGCAACCCAATGGACTGTAGTCCACCAGGCTCTTCTATCCATGGAATTTCCCAGGCAAGAATACAGGAGTGAGTTGCCATTTCCTTCTCCAGGGGATCTTCCCAACCTAAGGATCAAACCCATGTCTCCTGCATTGGCAAGTGGATTATTTACCACTGAGCCACCAGGGAAGCCAAGAAATACAGAGTTATACAATTTTCCATAAGATTAATTTGCCATCATATTATCTCACCACACATATATGAGCTAAGATTGGAGTTAAAAAAATAGAACTTGGAAATATTTCACTATTTAACATAATTCAGATCAATGACCACATTTAAATAAGAATATAAATATATAAACATGTCAGAATGAGCAATACTTTATGTCATTTATATCCTTGTATCCTTACTGACAAATTAAACATGGACTGGGTGAGTTTCATTAGCAGCACTCATAATTGTTTGAATGACCATGGCCAAAAACGTCTGACAAGTGAATCACTGTGAGCCAGGACAGAGGTTAATGAGGGTGCTCTGCAAGGCTTTTCTCTAGTCCTTCCTGAAAAACATACCCATTATGTTGAAAATGAAGAATAGTAAATTACAATCCATAAAGATTTCAACAGACTGGACACTAAACCGATTTTATCACAGTAAAACAGAAATTACTACATTGGTACACAAGTTGCAAAAACATGAAATTCATAGTGGCACCATCTGTAAAAGAGACATGCACATTTGAGATATTAGTGAAGTCAAAATAAATCTTCAGTGTGATGCAAGTTTCCCCTCAAAAGTTAACGTGTTTTTATTGAGTGCTTACGGTGTGCCAGATCTATATTAAGCTCATCACATATTTCATAAAACCCCAGAATAATAATGCAAATTTGGGTTTGTGATTGACTCCTTTATTGCCCAGCTATTGTTTACCAAAAAAAAAAAAAGGCAGAAGAAGAGAGCAGAGAGAGAGCTAGTATTCTTTTACTGGGGAAGGATGATCATGAAATGACAGTTTCTTGATATTTTCAAACTTTCTCAATAAAAATTAAATTTGTAGTATGCAACAGAAAGTTCGAATCTCTTTACTCTTGTGCTTATCATGAAAATTCAGACTCATTAATGGTACAGTATGATAGCCCTGTGTTTTCAGTTCAGTTCAGTTCAGTCGCTCAGTCGTGTCCAACTCTTTGCGACCCCATGAATCACAGTACGCCAGACCTCCCTGTCCATCACCAACTCCCGAAGTTCACTCAAACTCATGTCCATTGAATTAGTGATGCCACCCAGCCATCTCATCCTCTGTCATCCCCTTCTCCTCCTGGCCCCAATTCCTCCTAGCATCAGGGTCTTTTCCAATGAGTCAACTCTTCGCATGAGGTGGCCAAAGTACTGGAGTTTCAGCTTTAGCATCTTTCCTTCCAATGAACACCCAGGACTGATCTCCTTTAGGAAGGACTGGTTGGATCTTCTTGCAGTCCAAGGGACTCGCAAGAGTCTTCTCCAACACCACAGTTCTTCGGCGCTCAGCTTTCTTCACAGTCCAACTCTCATATCCATACGTGACCACTGGAAAAACCATAGCCTTGACTAGATGGACCTTTGTTGGCAAAGTCATTTCTCTGCTTTTCAATATGCTATCTAGGTTGGTCATAACTTTCCTTCCAAGAAGTAAGCGTCTTTTAATTTCATGGCTGCAATCACCATCTGCAGTGATTTTGGAGCCCAGAAAAATAAAGTCTGACACTGTTTCCACTGTTTCGCCATCTATTTCCCATGAAGTGAGGGACCAGATGCCATGATCTTCGTTTTCTGAATGTTGAGCTTTAAGCCAGGTTTTTCACTCTCCTCTTTCACTTTCATTAAGAGGCTTTTTAGTTCCTCTTCACTTTCTTCCGTAAGTGTGGTGTCATCTGTATATCTGAGGTTATTGAGATTTCTCCCGGCAATCTTGATTCCAGCTTGTGCTTCTTCCAGCCCAGCGTTTCTCATAATGTACTATGCATATAAATTAAATAAGCAGGGTGACAATATACAGCCTTGATGTACTCCTTTTCCTATGTGGAACCAGTCTTTTGTTCCATGTCCAGTTCTAACTGTTGCTTCCTGACCTGCATATAGGTTTCTCAAGAGTCAAGTGGTCTGGTATTCCCATCTCTTTCAGAATTTTCCACAGTTTATTGTGATCCACACTGTCAAAGGCTTTGGCATAGTCAATACAGCAGAAATAGATGTTTTTCTGGACCTCTCTTGCTTTTTCAGTGATCCAGCAGATGTTGGCAATTAGTATCAAATCATAATTTATACTCTACCAACAGCATATGGGAGTTCCAGTTTTCCCAGATTTAAGACAACACTTGGCATAACCAGGTTTTTTTTCCTTCTTTAATTTTAATCATTTTGGTGAATAGTGGCGTCTTATCATGGTTTTTGATTATTTATGAATTTGAGTCCATTTTTATATGTTTATTGACCAACTGAATGCGTTTGCTTGAGAAACACTTGTTCAACTCCTCTGCTCATCTTTTCCACTAGATTATGTGTTCTCTCTCTCCCAGTTGATTTTTAGGAGTTCTTCGTATATCTGGATATAAATCCTACGTCTGATATAACATACTGCAAATATCCTCTTCCTTTCAGTTAGTTTACTTTTCACTCTCTTAATGATATCATCAAATGAATGATATGCCCAAGTTTAATGAAGTTCAATTATTAATCTTTTCCTTTTTGTTGAGTACTTTTGTATCCCATTAGAAATACACCAGAGTCTTTTGGGCAAAAGCCAGGTTTACTGCTCCAAGCATTTTGGCCTATCAAGTCCTAACTGTTAATCATATTAAGCAGAAAAGGAAAGGGTAGGAAACATGACATTGTCTTCAAATATTTGAAGGGTTATCATAGGGTTTGCCTCTGTATAGTGCCGTGAAAGAAATAAGACCTTTAGGATGGAAAGTTATCAACATAAAATTATACATCTGACTAGCCCAATGATGAAAAGAGATTGTACTTTCTCCCTGTTACTGGAAGTGTCTCAGTACAGACTGACGTATAGTTCTCTGGAAACATACACAGTAATAGATAACCTTTAAGCCAATCCATCAGGCTTTAAGAAGAAAGTGGTTATAGTATCTAATGTAGAACAGAATAGTTGTCCTTAACACCACTAGCTTAAAGAAATTAGGGTTGGACTTGTATAATATCGTTATTTTTTCCCTAATAGAATCCACAAATCTTTGCAAATTCATACTTGCAACTATTTATATTTTCAGTCTCTATGACCTCCACGTTTACAAGAGTACAGTAATTCCCTTCACTTTAAATTTCCATTTGGAGAGTTTTTAAGCAAAAATCTATACCTCTAATATTCCAAGATTTGTCTAATAAAATTCTATTTATCCTAAGAAGAGGCTCTAAAGTTTAACTCTGGTCCTTTCCCTTTCTATCTACATCTATCCAGAAGAAAAAAAATTTTCTGCTAACTGCTAACATGGCAGTAAATGTCCTTCAAGTCTTTGTTTATTCTAAAATGCATTCTCCAACATATTCTCTAAACATTCAATAGCTCTATGTATTCCTTGAAGTTCAGTATCAAAAATAGATAAATATTATAAGACAGAATATACTACTGAGGTAGCAGTGTACTGTTTGCTTAAGCAATAGAACCCTAGAGATAGATGAACCTAATCCAAATTCCATCTCTACCATATTCTAAACTATGTTACTTAAACTTTCTAGGCCTCAGTGTTCTGGAGATAATAATATTACCTACCTCATTGTTTGTTGTTGAGGATTAAATGAGATATTGCCCATAAAATTCAGTATAGTGCATGACTGATAGCATACTCTTTCCTTTGGGAAAAAAGTACACACGGTTCAGTTCAGTTCAGTCGCTCAGTTGTGTATGACTCTTTGCGACCCCATGGACTGCCTCATGCCAGGCCTCCCTGTCCATCATCAACTCCCAGAGTTTACCCGAACTCATCTCCATTGATTCGGTGATGCCATCCAACCATCTCACCCTCTGTCATCCCCTTCTCCTCCCGCCTTCAATCTTTCCTACCATCAGGGTCTTCTCCAATGAGTCAGCTCTTCACATCAGGTGGCTAAAGTATTGAGTTTCAGCTTCAACAAGAGTCCTTCCAATGAACACTCAGGACTGCTTTCTTTTAGGATGGACTAGTTGGATCTCCTTGCAGTCCAAGGTACTCTCAAAAGTCTTCTCCAACACCATAGTTCAAAAGCATCAATTCTTAGGCACTCAGCTTTCTTTATAGTCCAAAGTACACACAATGGAATATTATTCAATTGTTAGAAGAATGACTCCGATACATGCTACAACTTGGATGAACCTTGAAAACATTATGCTAAGTGAAATAAGTCAGACACAAAATGATCAATATTGTATGATTCCATTTACAGGAGGTGTCTGGAATAGGCAAATTCCTAGAAACAGAAAGTATTGTAGAATACAGGTTAGCAGGGGCTGGGTGAGAGAGAATTGGGAGTTACTGTTTAATGGACAGAGTTTCTATTCAGGATAATAAAAATTTGTGGATGTGGATAATGAAGATGGTTGCATAACATTGTGAATGTACTTAGTGCCACTGGATTACATCATTAAAATAATTTAAATGGTACATTTTATATGTGTGTTTTACCAGAATAAAATAATTAAAAATTTTTAATGAGCCATCATTTTTAACGTCCCAGAATCTCTCAGGAAGGTCCATGGTGACCCTAAGATCATGTCCCTACAGTGATCATTTGGATTCTTTCCAGGTTTAGACATTATCTTATACCATGGGGTTGCAGAGAGTCAGACATGACTGGGCGATTGAACAACAGCTGAAGTTTAGCTCTCTTCTTTCTGTCCTCCTTCCCATCATTCCAGACTTTTAAAATCTCTTTAATTTTTTTCTGCATCTATGAAGCATTTATTATGTGATTGTGAACTTAGACATTTAAGAACCTCATCTATAAAATTCTTAAATTAACATCAGCACTTATTATGCAGAGAGTCAACTACTAAACTTTTATTTTTGAATAAGTGTTCTGACACTTTATTACTGGTCTCTAAATGTTTCTAAATAGAGCAAAGCTTTTCCTCCAACCCTATAGCAACCCTATAGTGTATGTTTTAAGGAACAGTTTCTGGTGTGTGTGTGTATGTGTGTGTCTGTGTCTGTGTATGTATGTGAACGAGGTGGGCATAGCAAGGAGAATGAAGACTTTGTCAAAGTTATTTTTTCTAATGTTAATAAGTTATATCTGTTTGTTCCTCTTTTTTCTGATAGGTCTTTATCATTCCACTGAACTCAACTTGATTGGCTGGCATGACTTCCCATTACGTAAATCATACCGTTCATCTGCAAATAGATTGTGTTTGGTTAAATGTTCAACAATTATACTATTCATTACAAATTCTACCAGCTTTCCAGACCTTGAAGTAAAAGTAAGCAATTTGTAATCAAAAAGGACCTCCACTGAAATGCTTTGTGTGGATCGATTACACAGAAGTTATTTGTAATGATAAGATATACACTTAGTCAGCTCACGTGTGCTCAGTCACTCAGTCATGTCCAGCTCTTTGCTAGCTTGCCAGGCTCCTCTGTCCATGGGATTTTCCAGGAAAGAATTCTGGAGCTGGTTGCCATTTTCTACTCCATAGTCAGCTAATATTAATAGATTAGGAAAAAAGAATTCCTTCATGAGTGCCACCTAGCTAAATTATTTTATTTCTTAATCTTGTTATTTCCTATTCTTGCTGCTAAGTCGCTTCAGTCGTGTCCAACTCTGTGCAACCCCATAGACGGCAGCCCACCAGGCTCCCCCGTCCCTGGGATTCTCCAGGCAAGAACACTGGAGTGGGTTGCCATTTCCTGCTCCAACGCATGAAAGTGAAAAGTGAAAGTGAAGTCGCTCAGTCGTGTCCGACTCTCAGTGACCCCATGGACTGAAGCCTATCAGGCTCCTCCATCCATGGGATTTTCCAGGCAAGAGTACTGGAGTGGGGTGCCATTGCCTTCTCCGTTCCTATTCTTAGTCAGATATAATATATCTTATTATCATATATACATTTAAAAATCCTGGATGTGCATGTAATCTGCTCCACAAAAACTATATATTACTACTAGTACTCAAGAGGTACCTAAAAAATTAGAGGCAAAAACTTGTAACACTTTGAGATACAAAAAATATATGCTCTTCCACAAAACCTAGTTTTATGATATCAGAAAATATTCCAATTTTGCTTTTAGTGATGTAGATTCCATTAACAGAAAATACACAAAATATTACACCTAATTTTAGCCAGAGTATTACATTCTCAAATTTCTACTGGACATCCTTGGGCTAGCAGATCACATGAGAGAGCACAAAAATTTATCTATGTTCAGCTTTAAAATACTCGCAGTAAAAAGAACATAGTGCAAGAGTAACTGTGCCTGATCACAAGCGTCCTTCATCACAGGGATTTAATCTATTGTCCTATCCTTTACATCTTACATGAACCTTATGGGAGAGAATTTAAGGAAAGAGAGAACTGATTAAACTCTCCTGGTACCGAAAAGAAAAAAAAAAAAAGGCAGTGTATTATGGTGATTAGAAATTGGGATTAGAGGTCTTAGGTTCCTACAAGGGCCTTAGATGAATTTATTGGTATGTACTCTCAAAAGTGAAGGATAGGCTAGATCAGGGGAAGCAAGAAAGGGGCTCAGATATAGACGAGATTCAGTGAGACCCCATTAAGCTCAGGAGCACAAATCGCACCATAGAATTATCCTGACCTTGAGGCAAACGGTCAGTCCTTTGTAACCCTGATAATCTAGTCGTTGATCAAGAGCTACTGGGAGGGATATGAGGAATCAGTCTCCAGGAGAGAGTAACTTGCTGAGTTAGCAGCCCACAGTCATATCAGCTGGGGATGGGGTGGCCGGCAGAGTAAAGTGGATCCAGCTGCAGCATCAACATCTACTGCAGGGTCCAGCTGGTCAGGTTTTGAGTCCTACCACAGATGGCTCAGTTAGTAGAGAACCCCCCTGTAATGCAGGAGGCTTGGCTTTGTGCCCTGGGTTGGGAAGATCCCCTGGAGAAGGAAATGGCAACCCATTCCAGTATCCTTGCCTGGAGAATCCCATGGAGGATTCTCAGGGGAGCCTGGCAGGCTACAGTCCATGGGGTCGCAAAGAGTCAGACATGACTTAACAACTAAACCACCACCATACAATGCTTGGAAACTATTTGGGCTCTCTGACCTTGGGTTCTTTATCTATAAAATTGGGGAGAATAACACTTCTCTCTCAAGGTTGTTTGGAAAAATGTTTTAATGTATATATAGTACTCGGGATGGTATTGATCAAAATGCCCAAAAAATAAATGCTTTTAAAAATGCTAAACAGCTAGAAGGCCAGAGTGATTGAAAGAACAGCACGGTTTCTTTCAAATGCATATTATACTTGGTAAGCTCTACAAGTAGGAAAATATTTTGGGGTGCCCTTCCAACAGAGCATTACACAGTGAAGCTATTCTTGCCTGTTTTCACAGATGTCTGTGTAATCACCAAGTCTCCAGTGACTCGGTGGTAGTGGTCAGTGAAAGAGCTGAAGTTGTGAGGTAAGTGATGTGATTCTCTTGAGAGCAACTGCGGGCTTGGTAGACAAAGGGTAACCAGCAGAAGTTGCAACATTCAGCAGAAAGGAAATAGAACAGGAAGGAAAAGAGGTTGAACCTATGCCCTAGCTGACCAAACTTGTTAGTCAGGACATAAGAGGCACAGGATGGAGGGGGAACCTGGCACAAGACTCTGATCCTACAGTACCAAGGGTGGTGATGGTAAGAGTTAACCAAAGAAGAATAGCACTAGATCCCAAGGGGCCACTGCTCTGTCATATTTATTGATGTAGGACATGTTTGACTAGCTACAGGGTCAGGGAAAATATCTGTGATTGGCATCAACCGCAGTAGGCTTGCCTGGAGCAATATTCTAGGGTCTTAAGCTACACCATGGGGAATAAAACACAGATGCATGCTACTGGAGTTTATAGTCTAGCAGGGAATAAACATAATAAGTAAGCAAATAACATATACTGTAGTATGTTAGAAGGTGGTAACTGGTATGGAACAACAAATATGGAGTAGGATAAGACATGTCAGAGGGTGAAGGAGTAGGAGTATGAAACAGGGCGATCATGTAATAGACAACATGGGATACAGGTAATAATACTGTGTTTTATATTTGAAAGTTGCTAAGAGAGCAGATCTTAAAAGTTCCTATCATAAGAAGACAAATGTAATCGTGCATGTGTGTTGAGGGATGTGAACTGAACTTACTGTGGTAATCATTTCTTAGTGTGTATATATATGTACGTATATATATATATAACCATATGTTAGACATCAAAAACTAACACAAAGTTATATGTCAATCATATTTCAATTTTAAAAAATACAGGTTGGTCATTATAAGCCCTAGGGAGAGGGTTAAATTTTGAGCAGAGACATAAAGGAAGTGAAAGTATTAGTTTCATAGATATCTTGGGAGAGCATTTCAGACGGAAGAAACAACTACAGCAAGAAACATTAAGTCAGGAGAGATTAGCCTGTTTAAGGAAAAACACAAGAGGAATAAGCAAGAAAGGGAGTGATATGAAAGGAGGTCACCAGGTAAGAAGAAAAAGTAACAAGTGTAGCAGGGGATTCAAAGTGGAGGGACAATTTACAGGGTGTTGCTGATCCTCTCTTCTGTGGGGACATACCTGCCAGATTAGAAAAAGCCACCATCACCACGTTCTGTTGTTGAGTATCATCTCTTGTCTGCACTAGCCTTTTGTCTACTGGATTAAACTCACCATCCTCTCTCCTCCCCTAGTGCTAACTCCTTCTCAAGTCTGTGACCTTGAGATTTTCCTACCACTAGGACATTTTTCTCCTTAGCCTTCCCAACTCATGACCCTGCCACCATTGCTTCACCTCTGTGCTCTTCTGGTTCAAGTGTCTTTTCCTCTTGCATTCTTCACCATGCTATTGACTATTGACTGGATCCTGCAATCTGATTTTTGAGTCCACTCCCATTAAAATGTGAGTGAGTGAAAGAGGGCTTTTATTTGTACCTTCAATCAGCAATAACAGCCACCTTTGCTAACTAAAACTGGAGAATTTGATGAAATGACTGTAGTTCAACATGAATTTTTTTTTTTTTTTACTTTTTATTTTTTTTATTATTTTTTTTCTAATTTTATTTTATTTTTAAACTTTACATAATTGTATTAGTTTTGCCAAATATCAAAATGAATCTGCCACAGGTATACATGTGTTCCCCATCCTGAACCCTCCTCCCTCCTCCCTCCCCATACCATCCCTCTGGGTCGTCCCAGTGCACTAGCCCCAAGCATCCAGTATCGTGCATTGAACCTGGACTGGCAACTCGTTTCTTACATGATATTTTACATGTTTCAATGCCATTCTCCCAAATCTTCCCACCCTCTCCCTCTCCCACAGAGTCCATAAGACTGTTCTATACATCAACATGAATTTTTAAAGTGTAGTAAATACATTTACAATAAAGGCTTCCCTGGTGACTCAGATGGTAAAGAATCTGCCTGCAATGCAGAAAACTTGGGTTCGATCCCTGGATTGGGAAGATCCCCTGGAGAAGGCATGGTAAACCACAGACTGAAGGGCTACAGTCCATGGGGTTGCAGAGTCAGACAGGATGACTGAGTGATTAACACTTTAAAAAACATTTACAACATAATAGTAAATAATCCTTCTCTGTGTTTTCCAAAGCCTCTTTTCATGTCAAGCAATATTTGGACAGGTCTGGGACAAAAGAGACTTGGGTTCAAGTCTAAGTTCAGACTCAGTGATTCTCATCAAGGTAATTAAATTTTCTGAGCTTCAGTTTTCTCAACTGAAAAACAAGCAAAAGTGAACTGAAAGCCGCTCAGTCATGTCTGACTCTTTGCAACCTCATGGACTGTAGTCCATGGAATTCTCCAGGCCAGAATACTGGAGTGGGTAGCCTTTCGCTTCTCCAGGGGATCTTCCCAACCCAGGGATCAAACCCAGGTCTCCTGCATTGCAGGTGGATTCTTTACCAGCGGAAAAACAAGGCTGACACATAATTCTCAGGGTGACTTTCAGACTCAAATAAAATAGCATGAAAAGGTCTCACATAGAGATAGGTAGATAGGTAGGTAGGTGCTCAATGGTAATTCCATTTCTACCTTAAATATGTTTCCCTCTTTGTGTTATTCCTTTTCTTCCATTTATCTTGCTCATAACATTCAGCATAAATCTATGAAACTTCTGAAAATCTATTCATTGCATACTAAAAATTCAGATAGGTCAATCTAGATCCTGTAAGAACTTAAGATAAGCAATGGCCCTAAAGTCAGGTCAGAGCAGGGAGAAAGCTGCTTCTCTCTTCCAAAACATAGTAAATACCATTTAAATAGCCCATTTTAAGATCTGTTTGTTCTCCAAATAACAAATTATGAGAGGCAAGTTTCTGAAAATTTTCTTGCAAGCTAAAAAATTTCCATCTATATTACTGATTTATTTAATGTGACAATTTCATAGTTTTAAGCCAAATACATACAGGTTATAATTAGCTTAAATTACTGCATATTTATAAATAAAAACATCAAAATTTTTAATAAAAAAGATATGTGCAAGAGATCGTTTTCTTCAAGTTCATAAAAACTGTTTTATTAGTATTCTATGGCAGCAATGACTGTATAAATCCACCTTTTAGAATTAAATTGATAGGAAAGCTATTTAATATAATACAAAAACAAGAAGTCTATTAAAAGGAAATAATCTCAGTACTGTTTATTTATGAAACATAGTGCTGAAACCATAAAACTCCTAGAAAACAACCTATGCAGAATACTCTTTGACAAAAATTACAGCAATAGTTTTTGGATCTATGTCCTAAAGCAAAGGATATTTAAACAAAAATAAACAAATGAAACCTAATTAAACCTAAAAAGCTTTTGCACAGCAAAGGAAACCATCAACAAAAGCAAAAGGACAACTTACTGCATGGGAGAAAATATTTGTAAATGATATGACATGTTAATATCCAAAATATATAAACAGCTTACACAACTCAATATTATGAAATGAAGAACCCAATTTAAAAATGGGTAGGAGAATTGAACAGACATTTTTCCAAAGAAGATATATAGATGGCCAACAGGCACAACACGAATCATCAGAGAAATGCAAATCAAAGCTGTAATTAAATATCACCTCACATCTGTCTGGTGGCTCAGTTGGCAAAGAGTCTTCCTGCAATGCAGGAGACCTGGATTCCATCCCTGGGTCAGGAAAATTCCCTGGAGAAGGGAATAGCAACTCATTCCAGTATTCTTGCCTGGAGAATTATTTGAACAGAAGAGCCTGGTGGGCTACAGTCCATGGGGATACAAAGAGTTGAATCCGACTGGGTGACTAACTCTTTCTCACTTTTACATCTCTCAAAATGGCTATCATCAAAAGTCTACAAATAAGAACTTCCCTGGTGGTACAGTGGATAAGAGTCTGCCTGCCAATGCAGGGGACACTGGTTGAATCTCTGGTCTGGGAGGATTCCACATGCCGTGGAGCAACTAAGCCCATGTGCCACATCTACTGAGCCCCCATGCTACAACTGCTGAAGCCCATGCACCTCGAGCCTCCTCTATACAAGAGAAGCCACGGCAATGAGAAGCCCATGTACTGTGATGAGGAGTAGCTCCTGCTCGCCACAACCAGAGAAAGCTCTTGCACAGCAACAAAGACCCAGCACAGACAGACATTAAATAAAAAAATATATATTTTTTTAAGTCTACAAATAACAAACGGTAGTGAGGATGTGGGGAAAATGGAATCCTAGTACACTCTTGGTGGGAATGTAAAATGTTGCTGTCACTATGAAATCAGTATGGAGGTTCCTCAAAACAGTGAAAACAGAACTACTATATAATCTGGCAAGTCTACTCCTAGGTATAATATCTGAAGAAAATAAATCATTAATTAAAAATATACATGTGCCCCAATGTTCACAGCGGCATTATTTATAATAGCTAAGATATGGAAGCAACCTAAGTGACCATTAACAGATAAGTGGATAAAGAATAAGTGTGTGTGGATACTGCTCAGTCATGTCTGACTCTTTGCCACCCCAGGACCTGCCAGGCTCCACTGTCCATGGAATTTTCCAGGAAAGAATACTGCAGTGGGTTGCCCTTTCCTACTCCAGGGGATCTTCCCGACCCAGGGATTGAACCCATGTCTCTAGAATTGGCAGGCAGATTCTTTACTGCTGTGCCACCTGGGCTTCCCATATTCATAAGAATATAAATGTATATAGTATGTATGTGATCAGTCGCTCAGGCATGTCTGACACTTTGGGACCCCACAGACTGCAGCCTACCAGGCTCCTCTGTCTCTGGGATTCTCCAGGCAAGAATACTGGAGCTCATTGCCATTTCCTACTCCAGGGGATCTTCCCAGCCAAAGGATCAAACCCACATCTCCTGCATTGGCAGGTGGGTTCTTTACCACTGGTCTTCCCTGGTGATTCAGACAGTAAAGAATCTGCCTGCAATGTGGGAGCAAAGGAGACAAAAGCACAAATCTGTTGGAACTTCTAGGAAAGCTTTGCCTACCTTGATGAAAGGAGACAGATGTAGCTGAGACCACCCTCTGTCCTTTTTCTTGCCTTCAACACAAACACACTGCTGGGAGAGACATCTTACAAATATGAAAACAAGGTCAAGGGAATGGGATGCTGTTAGAAACCATTTTATCACTGATTCAATGCCGTTTGCCAGAATCCTGTTAATATGAAAAAATGAACTGTAAATTTTTAACTGACTGATATTGAATATTGTTACCTGCAGCTAAAACTATTCCTAAAATACACAGTATGTATCCACGTGTATAAACATGTGGAATGCTTTGAATAGTTCTTAGCCATGATTAATGCTTAATAAATTTTAACTGTATTATTTTCCAGTTGATCATTTGTTGTATGTCATCAATTTGATATTCATTAAGGCTATGGTTTTTCCAGTAGTCATGTATGGATGTGAGAGCTGGACTATAAAGAAAGCTGAGCGCCGAAGAATTGATGCTTTTGAACCGTAGTGTTGGAGAGGACTTTTGAGAGTCCCTTGGACTGCAAGGAGATCCAACCAGTCCATCCTAAAGGAAATCAGTCCTGGGTATTCATTGGAAGGACTGATGTTGAAGCTGAAACTCCAATATTTTGGCCATCTGATGCGAAGAGCTGACTCATTTGAAAAGACCCTGGTGTTGGGAAAGATTGAAAGTGGGAGGAGAAGGGGACGATGGTTGGATGAGGAGAGGATGAGATAGTTGGATGGCATCACCGACTCAATGGACATGAGTTTGGGTAAACTCCAGGGTTGGTGATGGACAGGGAGGCCTGGTATGCTGCGGTTCATGGGGTTACAAACAGTCAGATACGACTGAGCGACTGAACTGAATGTGTGATATGTATTTGTGTGGTTTATGTACCTTATCTTATAATTTCAACATAGTTGTAATATTATTTAAATATTATTTTAAATTCACTGTATTTTAAACACATGATAAATTTAATCATCTTATAGCAATTAATCTGTCTAAATGGCCATTTTTTTGCTATCTACTTTGATTCAAGAGCCCATTATATCTGTTGAACTCTTCTTGCTGTTCATTAATATGTTACTAACTTAAAATTTTTGGAAAAGATGCTCTGGAACTTCACCATTTGCTACCTTTTCATCCATTGCTTTAGAATTTCTAATTTTGTAACATTTTTTAACATAAAAATACTCAGGCACTTATGAGCTTCTACTATTTCCTGCTGCTGCTGCTGCTCCTGCTGCTAAATCGCTTCAGTCGTGTCCGACTCTGTGCGACCGCATAGACAGAAGCCCACCAGGCTCCCTTGTCCATGGGATTCTCCAGGCAAGAACACTGGAGTGGGTCGCCATTTCCTTCTCCAATGCATGAAAGTGAAAATTGAAAGTGAAGTTGCTCAGTCGTGTCCGACTCCTTGCAACCCCATGGACTGCAGCCTACCAGGCTCCTCTGTCCATGGGATTTTCCAGGCAAGATTACTGGAGTGGGTCGCCATTGCCTTCTCCTAGTAGTATACAAATATAATGTTCTTTTTGAATAAGGGTTACTCTTACAACACTTTCTTCCACCATGCCTATCTGAAATGCAGTAGCTTTATAGATATACACTAAAAATATAGGAAGAAAAAATAAATTATAAGAGCAATTTAAAAATCTACAAGTTCTAAAACTTACTTTATAAGCTAAGTAAATTATTGAGTAAATTTCTTAGTTAATGCAAACAAAAAACAGATATCAAGTCAAAGAAAATTATTCCAGGGAACCATTCAGTTGTGAACATGTATCCAACTGTACAGAACATTCCATTTTAGAGTTTATTGACACTCCCTACATTATGAAGAGTAAACCAATACTCCTGATTTCAATACTCCTTGACACATATACCTCCACATATACAGATACATCCCTGCTTCTCCTCATATTTTCCTTCACTAGAGTAAATTTAGCCACCATTTACCTAATATTTCAGGCTTAAAACTTGGATGTCATATTAGCAGTTCTTATCTGCTATCTCCACAAAACACATATATACCCTGCCTCTGGCATCTAGCCACCTCCAAAGATAACTCCTCTTGACCTATCCTCTACAATCATTTTCAAACCTAGGTAATATATTAGAATATTTGAAGAAATAAACATGACACAAACATTTTCATTAACCATTACTTCCTTGTATTATATTGGTTAATGCTTCTTTTAACAAATACCCATTTCCATCATTTCCTGATGAGTTTTAACTCTGTTTAAGGATTGGTTTAGTTCTCTGGTCTAATCATATTCCTTAAGGAAGAAAACAAATCCAAATAAGAATCCATTCCTGTATTAATAGTTTAACCTCATCATTATGGATTTTTATACTCTCCCACTGGACAATGATAAGTGCCCTAGAGCTAGCTTGGCATCTTTCTTGTACAACCTTGTGTAATCCTGGCTACATGTTAAAATCATCATAGGAGCCTTGAGAAATATCAACTCCCAGGGATTTTTATATAATTGGTTTAGACTGGGACTGGCTAGAATCAACTCCAGAAGACACTAATATACAGAGAAACCAGACTATTGTGGCAGACTATTCTTAATTGGAGCTTCTGATTCTCCTCTTTCTCCCCTACATACAGTCTTTTCCCCCTTTAGCCAGAATGACCTTTGAAAATGGGAAGTCAAATCCTTGTAACTCCTTATAACACTATGAATAACACTTCAGAGAAACCTTCTTTGAAATCCCTATTTCAAATTCCCATTTCCCTCCACTAATATCTCTTCCTTTCACCTAATTAAATTTTCCTTATAGAATTAATTATTACCTAATATATAATTATGTATTTGTTTCTTTTTCTTACTAGACTATAAGTACCCCAAGGTCAAGAATCTTGCCTTTCTTACATCCTCCGTGTCTAGAAAGTATTCAGTTCAGTTCAGTTCAGTTGCTCAGTCGTATCCGACTCTTTGTGACCCCATGAACCACAGCACACCAGGCCTCCCTGTCCATCACCAACTGCCGGAGTCTACCCAAACCCATGTCCATTGAGTTGGTGATGCCATCCAACCATCTCATCCTCTGTCATCCCCTTCTCCTCCTGCCCTCAATCTTTCCCAGCATCAGGGTCCTTTCAAATGAGTCAGCTCTTTGCATCAGGTGGCCAAAGTACTGGAGTTTCAGCTTCAATATCAGTCCTTCCAATGAATACCCAGGACTGATCTGCTTTAGGATGGATTGGTTGGATCTCCTTGCAGTCCAAAATATAGTATACTCTATATATTGGGTTGGACAAAATGTTTGCTTTTTTCCATAAGATGGCTCTAGGAGTGCTTAGTTGCCTTTAATTTCACTCTAAACAGTTTATTTAGATTGTATTGTGACAGTTGTCATATCAGCTAGCATTAAAAAAAGAAGCACCAAAACTGATGATTTTTTACATAGCCATTTTAATATCAAAGATGGAAGAAAAAGGCAACATTTTCAGTATATTATGCTTTATTATTTCAAGAAAGGAAAAACACCACTTCGGACACATTCTATCAGTCACAGCACCTTCTCCACACGCTGCATAAATTTTTGTGTTTCAGCTGTGCTTTTCCTTTCTTGAAATAATAAAGTGTAACATGCCAAAATGTTACTTTTTTCTTCCATCTTCAATATTAAAATGGCTATGTAAAAATTTATCAGTTTTGATAAGTTTTTTAATGCATGCTGAAACGATAGCTGTCACAGTACAATCTAAAAAACTGTTTTGAATGAAGTTAAAGACATCTAACCACTACTAGGCCAGTCTTCATCCAAAGATATGCTGTGTATATGACGGGATTGGAAAGGAATCCTTTATTATGAGCTCCTTCCGGAGAACCAAATGATTAATTCTAGTAAGTAGTGTTCCCAATTTGACCAACTGATAGCAGCACTCAACGAAAAGTGTCCAGAATTAGTCACAGAAAATGCATTACCTTCCATCAGGATAATGCAAGACTGCATGTTTCTTTGATGACCAGGTAAAAACAGTTACAGCTTGGCTGGGAAGTTCTGATTCATTGGCTGTATTCACCAGACATTGCACTTTCGGATATCTGTTTATTTCGGTCTTTACAAAATTCTCTTAATGGAAAAAATTTCAATACCCTGGAATACCATAAAAGAAACCTGGCACAATTCTTTGCTCAAAAAGATGAAAGTTTTGGGAAGACAGAATTATGAAGTTGCCTGGAAAATAGCAGAAGGTAGTGAAACAAAATGATGACCATGTTGTTCAATAAAATTCTTGGTGAAAATGAAAAATGTGTCTTTTATTTTTACTTAAAAGCCAAAGGAACTTTTTGGCCAACCCAATATTATACTATAGAAAATAAGCAAGAATTATAATGATGTGATAACATTAAATTTAAAACAAGTTCTCCACAAATATGGAGAAGGCAATGGCACCCCACTCCAGTACTTTTGCCTAGAAAATCCCATGGATGGAGGAGCCTGGTAGGCTGCAGTCCATGGAGTCGCTAGAGTCGGACACGACTGAGCGACTTCACTTTCACTTTTCACTTTCATGCATTGGAGAAGGAAATGGCAACCCACTCCAGTGTTCTTGACTGGAGAATCCCAGGGACAGGGAAGCCTGGTGGGCTGCCGTCTATGGGGTCGCACAGAGTCGGACACGACTGAAGTGACTTAGCAGCCCCACAAATATAGCATCATCAAAGGTACTGGTAAAATAAACTGTATTAGTTAATCATCACTAACGTCTGAATCAAAGCTTAAAAGTTAAAACAAAGCAAAGCAAAACAAACAAACAAAACCACCCAGGAACTAAGGGGAGCCTAAATTTGAGTAATATTTATTTCTCAGATACTGCTGGTTTCCTGCCCTCTTTGTTTTACCAGGCTCCTGTCATCAGTGAACCAAGCAGAACACTGTGGTCATTAACAAACAAGGTAGGTGGCTTTCTGACCCACTCCAGGAAGTCACCCTGGGGGAATTCCCAAATCTTTTCAGACAAAAATCAAATGACCCATTTCTTATCTGGACAGGAATGAAGTGAAGCTTGTGATTAACCTGTAAAAATGAATCGAGGTTTATTCTGAGTATGGTTTACTAAACGGAAGATGAAATCTGCTTTGCAACAGAGTGCTTTAGAGAGGGGGTGACAGTGTGAAACACACGGGAGAAACAAGTATCGTTCTAGGGAGTGAGTGCTTTTGTGGGTGTCACACTTCCCTGAGTTAAACCTGAGCCCCATTCCAGACCCAGAGAGTCTGCTGCGAATTCTGACCACCCATCTACTGGTTGTATAATCTGGACTGTTTACCTAATCTTTCTGTACAGAAAGTACTTTCTGTACTTTCTCACCTGTAAAATGGAGACAATAGTACTTACCTCAAAAAGTTATAGTGAGGCGTACATGAAATTAATGGATGTAAGGTACTTAGAGGGACTTCCCTGGTGGCTCAGATAGTCAAGCATCTGCCTACAATGTGGGAGACCTGGGTTCGATCCCTGGGTCGGGAAGATCCTCTGGAGAAGGAAATGGCAACCCACTCCAGTACTCTTGCCTGGAAAATCCCATGGATGGAAGAGCCTGGTAGGCTACAGTCCGTGGGGTCGCAAAGAGTCACACACTACTAAGCGACTTCACCTTTACCTTAAAGGTACTTAGAAAAGTGTCAGGGCACAGGAAACTTCTACATAAGTGTTATAACGTAATGACTAAAAGTATGAATTTCAGAGCTGTTTCCAGCATTTGAATTCCAGCCCTGACAAGGTAAGTGACTTTGAGCAGGTGACTTTACTTTCTGTGTCTCCATTTCCTCTTCTGAAAAATTGACTGGCATATAGGAAGTACTATAAAATGAATTTAGTTTCATTATTATTGCTGTTACTATTATCTTAGGTTATAATTCAGTGCAAGATTTTTGAGACATTGATCCCTTCCAAGTCTCCTGCTTCTTTGATCATTATTTCTCAGGCCCCTTGATTGCTTCCTTTTTTTGGTGGCTTTCTAAAAGAACAGTCATTCCACAAGGATGTATTATTGGCCAACTGATCTCATCAGCCTACCCATTTTCCATGGTAAAATGGAGCAGGACTCTATGGTCCTTGCCCCCACCCCCAACCCCATGTCCTCTGCCTATCTTTTGTCCTTGGAAAACTTTAGTCAAAGAATAAGTTTAATCAGAGAAATGAGAAATGTGGAAACAAAGGAAAACAGTCAAAGGCAACTAAATAATAATAATATTAAGCCAAGTCAAGGACCTTAAGTTCCTTCTCGAGGGCTATAGATAATATTCTGAGCCATATCCTGTAAGCTATCTTATCGATACTGAAACCCCAGGTGGAGAAGTTAACTACATGATGACCAGACCATACCCAGGACATGAGCAGCCACAATTCTGAGGGCTGGCCTCAAAGAAATGAAACAAACCGACCCTGGAACGGAAGATTAACAGTACCTAAAACAATCAAGATGACACTGGTCAGACCATCTATGACCAATCTGAAGATGACTGTTAGAGATGACTGCTATTTCTGCATGTAGCCCCTTCCTTCTGTCTGTAAAGACTCTTGCTCCACTGGTTGCCAGCTGGGGGGAGTCAGCCTTTCGACAGATGTGCCCTCCCCCCACCCCCACCAGTTGCTGGCATCTAAAATAAAGTAAAGCTTCCTTTCCACCAACCTGGCCTGTTTATTGTCTTTTCAGCGGCAAGCAGCCAGACCCATCTCACCTTTTGGCAAGAGTGGCAATATCATTCCTTTAATATATTCATTATCACCTCTTAGGAAGATGGTTTGTAAAGCTGAACTGATAGCTCAGGACTCTCTGGGAGCTTTCCACCTTATCTGGACATGGATGTTCCTCGGACATTTCAGACTTCATGCAAAACAAAACTTCTGTTCCCTCAAAATGTTTTCTTCTTCTAAAGCTCTTGTCACAGTATCTTTGACTCCTCTGTCCCTTTGTCCTTCATATACAGTCACCAAATCCTACCGATTCTAATTCACAATAAATTTTGAATGCATCCTCTTTTCTCCATCTTTCCTGCCACTTCTCCAACTCACAGTTATAGCAGTCTTATAATGGGTCCTGCCACCTCCTAAAAACTTCTGAAATCAATACCACAGCTTATTCAGCATAAAAGGGAATGAAGTACAGATATATGTTACAATGTGGATCTTGAAAACATTATGCTAAGTGATATATATGCTATATCAGGATAAATTGTGCCCCCTCCAATTCATGTCCACCCAAAACCCGTTAATGTAACCATGTTTGGAAATAAGGTCTTTGAAAATATAATCAAGTTAAGGAGAGGTCACAGTGAATTTGGGTGCGCCCTAATCCAATACAATTGATGTCCTTACAAGAAGAAGGGAATTTAGAGACAGAGACATTTAGAGACACGGATGCACAGAAGAGACTACCTTGTAAATACAAAGGCAGAGATTAAACTGATGTATCTACTACAAGCCAAGGAATGCCAAAAATTGCTAGCAACCACCAGAAGTTATGAGAAGACAGGGAAGGATTTCCCCGGCAGACTTCTGAGGGAATTGGTACTGCTGACACTTGGATTCCAGACTTTAACCTCCAGAATGGTCAGAGAATAAATTTATATTGTTATAAACCACTCAATTTGTAGAAATGTGTTATGGTTGTCCTGAGAAACTAACATATATAGTGTGGATATACCACATTTTGTTTATCCATTCATCAGTTGAATAACTTTCGGGTTGTTTACACTTTTTGGCTAATATGAACAGTGCTGCTATGAACATTTGTGTACATCTATGATCTGAGTTAATTCTTTAGATGATTTATTTTTAAATAATTTTATTTATTTATTTTTGGCTGTGCTTGGTCTTTGTTGCTGCCCAGACTATTCTCTAGTTGCAGTCCACAGGCTTCTCGTTGAGGTGGCTTATCTTGTTGCAGAGCACAGGCCCTAAAGCCTGTAGTTGCAGCAATAGGACTCGGTAGTTGTGGCTCCCGAACTCCAGAGCACAGGCTCAATAGTTGTGGTGAACGGGCTTAGTTCCTCCAGGGCATTTGGGATCATCCTGGATCAGGGATCGAACCTGTGTCTCCACATTGGCAGGTGGATTCTTTACCACTGAGCCACCAGGGAAGCCCTATTTTGAGTTAATTTTTGAGAAGACGTGAGGTTTTCAAAATTAGGTCTAGGTTTTTTTAACATGTGAATATTTAGTTGATCCAGCATCATTTGTTGAAGACAATCCTTCCTCCATTGAATGCTCTTACACCTTTGTCAAAAAACATTTGGTCTTACTTACATGGGCCTATTTCTAGGTTCTCTATTCTGTTCTATTCCTTCTCCAATATGACACAGTCCTGATTATGTTAGTTACAGGATAAGTCTTAAAACCAAGTAGAATTACTCTAACTCTATACGAGAAGACTCTTAGACTACTAGAGAAGACTCTAACTCTATACGAGTCCCTTGGACTGCAAGGAGATCCAACCAGTCCATTCTGAAGGAGATCAGCCCTGGGATTTCTTTGGAAGGAATGCTAAAGCTGAAACTCCAGTACTTTGGCCACCTTATGCGAAGAGTTGACTCTGATGCTGGGAGGGATTGGGGGCAAGAGGAGAAGGGGACGACAGAGGATGAGATAGCTGGATGGCATCACTGACTTGATGGATGTGAGTCTCAGTGAACTCCAGGAGTTGGTGATGGACAGGGAGGCCTGGCATGCTGCGATTCATGGGGTCTCAGAGAGTTAGACACGACTGAGCAACTGATCTGATCTGATCTGATCTGATACTTTTTTCTTAGAATTGTTTGAGCTATCTAGTTCCTTTGCCTTTCCACCTAAGTTTTAGATTAATCTTATCTATTGTTATAGTCTGTTCAGGCTGCTATAACAGAGTACCATAGACAGGGTGGTTTAATATAACAGAAATTTAGTTCTCACAGTTCTGGAAGCTGGGAAGTCCAAGACCAAGCCACTGCCAGTTGCAGTGTCTGGTGAAAACTCACTCCCTGGTTCATAAAGAATCTTCTTGCTGTGTCCTCACATGATGGAAGGGTCAAGAGCATTCTCTGGGGTCTCTTTCATAAAGGCACAAATCCCATTTGTGCCGGCTCTGCCCTCATGAACTAATCACCTCCTAAAGGCCCCACCTCCAAACAGCATAATTTTGGGGATCAGGTTTCAACATATGGATTTTGGGAAGCAGGTGGTCCCAGGGGACACAAACATTTAGTCTATAGCATTTATATTTACAAAAAAATCTTGCCAGATAAATTCTCATTTTAAAAATCAATTATGTGTAGATGACTCCAAAATTTATATCTCTAAGACCAGCCTTTCTTTTGAGCTCCACAGCTAAACACCCAACTACCAACCTGACAGCTACAATGAGTATTTATTTTGACTATGTTAATTTTGGGATGCTCATGTCAAGTTAATCCTTTGATCTTCTCCCATCTTAGTCAATGGCACCAAAAACTTCCTTTACAAGAGTTTGAGTATCTTTATATAGAAACACACACACACACACACACACACACACACACCAGAACATGTCTTTTATCAATTTAAATATTTCAGTGTTCAATTGCTGTGAGAGTAAAATCTAAAAAATTCTTGCTTAAAGCCAACAAGGTCCTCTTATCACATACCCCTTCCTTCAGAGAAGTTCCAGCCTCAGGGCTTTCTGGTCCAAAGGCAATGAAAAAGGAAAGTGAGTGAGACACCTAGAGTGCAAAACAGAAGAACTTACAGACCCCTGAGAGTGAGTGTCTTAAATTTTGCTTCCCAGAGCCTTCAACTGCCCCGTCCTAGTCCAGGCCTGGGTCCCAACTTTTCCTGCCTTTGGGACTTTGTACTAGTCATCTCCTCCACCAAGAAAGCTCTCCTCTCCCGATTCTTATGGTTAGCTCCAGTCAACTACTCCATCTAAAATAATAAAAACAATAGTAGCTAAGATTTATTAATCTCTTACATTGAGCCTGACTCTATTCCAAGCTCATTACTTTATTTAATCCTCCAAACAACCCTATATGACGAGTACTATCATAATTCCCATTTTACAGATAAGAGAATTGACAGAAGAAAGAGGCTAAGTAATTGCCCAGGAGCACAGAGCTCCCGGTAGTGACTTGGCTGGGAAACAACCCAGGTAACTTGATTTCAGAAACTGAGCGCTTGTTTATTTCTTTGACTCATTTACAATCTGCAACCGTCCTGCTTGTTTACTGTCTTTCTTCATAGAATGTGAGTTCCATGAGGCAGCTTGGTTTGTCTTTGATGTCCCCCCAAACTTAGTTATGCCTGACTGTGCTCAATGATCCGGAACATTTATGGAATGAATTCATTTAGAAAGACTGATCTTGTCCCCAAATAACCACAGTACTTAAAAATACTTATCTGTGAAAATCTCTGAAATAATTTCAAAATCTTACACCAAAGACTCCCTAACGAAAAATACACATGTATTGTTAACACTTCCTAAGAATGGTGCATGGCTGTGCTGTGCTTAGCTGCTCAGTCTTGTCAGATACTTTGCGACCCCAGGGACTGTAGCCCCTCAGGCTCCTTTGTCCATGGAGGTTCTCCCACTCCAATACTGGAGTGGCTTGCCATGCCGTCCTCAGGGGATCTTCCCAACCCTGAAGGAATCGAACCCAGGTCTCCCGCACTGCGGGCAGATTCTTTACCAGCTGAGCAACCAAAGAAGCCCTGGTGCATGGCTACATTCTTTTAAAATTTTCTTTGGGTACAGGCATGTGCCCTTTTCATTGATAGGTCTATTTTTGCAAAAATAATCACTGTGTTACGAATATTTCATCTAGAAATTAGAGTAGATGCAGAAAAGTGAGTTTGGCTGCTTTCACCTGAAGTTGTTTGTACCGCTTACCTTCCGAAAGTTTAAATCATTTCTTCTTCCCCGCTCATCTGATCCACTCTTTTGACTTTCCCCTTCCTTGATCATTTCCTTTCAGGGTTCTATATTTCTTATCTGTGAAAGTGTTCTGATGTCCTGAAGTTTCTAAATTTACGATGATATCCGCGATCACAAGAAATTCAAAGGAAGAATTCTTCTGATTCCTTTATCGGCTCCCATTTATCTGCTCGCTACTTGAATGTGTAGGTGATGCTCCTTGAGGAAATATTCTGGCCAACAGCACTGGCCAAGGGACGCACATTTGACAGCGGATTTGTCAGGGGGGGGACGGGTGACGGGAATGGGAGCAAAAGCCTACTTTTCGTGACATTTAAACCCCATTCTGCTCCTGCCACAAGTGGGGCTAGTCTTTAACCTGTAAGGACTTCATCAGGCAAATACCCTAAAAAGAAAGAAAGATAAGACTCCCGCCCCCCGAAAAGTATCGGCAACACTGGCCACAAGATCAGGTCTGCCTGGCCTGTCACGCTGGCCAGTTTTCCTCTACCGAGGGTTTTATGACTGGCAGAACGAGCTCAGGGCCGCAGCGCACGCTCACGCGCCTGCGCTGGAGGGTCCAAAGCCCCAACGCTGGCGCGTCGCGCCTGCCCGCACAGCCTTTCCCGCGCAGGCTTACGCACTCCCCAGTGCGCAGGCGCAGATGGAACCAGTGAACAGGCAGCCTTCCAGTGCCGTGCGGAGAGGGCCCGGTGGTATGGCGGCGGGCCCCCTACGCGGTCTAGCAGTGGCCGGTGGAGGCGAGAGTAGTGACAGTGAGGATGACGGCTGGGAGATTGGGTATCTCGACCGGAAAGCTCAGGTAGCAAAGGAGGCCTTGTCTTGGCCGCACCTGGATCGGCCTTCCCTGGCCATGAAACGTCTTACTTCCTTGCCTGTGTTTCCCTAAGTTTTTTTTCCAGCGTGAATACAGGCTTTTGGACTCCAGACAAACTCGCAGTTTCCCTCTCATTTCCTTACTGTGTTTTCCATCATATACGCCTTTTTAGGTTGTCAATATGGCTCTTCTGGGTTTGAACCCCTCATTACCCATTCCCTTTAAAGATCCCTTTTTAGTTATGAATTAGACACAAATTTTGTATTTTGCCTCCCCCTGCTCAATCCCTAAAATGATGTACCTAAAACCAATCATTATTGTTTCCCAATGCGGTGGGAATGAAAATATGTATAACAAGAATTTTTTTTTTTTTTAATTTTCTGTGTTCTTAGAAATTAAAAGGACCGTTACCAGTTGAAGAAAGGCAGGAAACATTTAAGAAGGCTTTGACCACAGGCAATATTTCATTGGTCGAGGAGCTCCTAGATTCTGGTGAGAGTCAAGGGATGGTTTCAAACCTCGCACAGTTGTTTCAATGCACAGGGATTCCGTGTTTTAAAAGATATGAGTTGGTTTTATAATGGAAGCACAGTGAATGTTAGTCATATCAAGTGTCCTGCATATCTTACTTGACTCTGAGTTCTCTCTGCCTTATTTTTTCCTCTGATACAAATTTGGAATGCTACTGATTACCTTCCATCAGTTCTTCCACTTCCTTCGAAAGGTCTACTCTGACTAATCCTGCCGTGCTTTGATAATCTTGACTCACTTTTCTCAACATTTATCTGACTATAATTTTGATTGTGAGTTTCTCAAGAGTTGTTCCCAGTTATGTACATTTTAGTTATAGTCTTTGCATGTGCTGGTTGTGTCAGTGTGTGAATGAAAACAAAGGAGGAATGTATCTGGATACCTTTTCCCACCTATGGCCTGTTCAGTGTGCTTCTTTGGGAAAGTCATTTTAAACCTCCAGAGCATCTGTTTCTTTATAAAACATCATAATTATGTCTTGGGTCCCATGACGTTTTTCTGTTTGCTAAATATTTTTTTAAATTACCTTGACATGGAAGTGTGAATTGTTGATATTGACTGAAATTAATCAAAGGAGTAATAAGCATCCACTGTCTGCTTGTAAATACAAAACATTCCCACACAAAATTGTATATAGCAAAATGTTTTTCTTCTATGCTAGAGATGCATGGTTTAATGGAAAGTGAATCATTTGGGAAACAGTACAGTTCTGGGTTTGATTACTAGCCTGCTACTTGGCTCTGTAATCCTGACCAAGTTAGGAAAACTTCTAAGCTTCAGTGTCCCCATTTTCAAAAGCAAGATGCATTGGATCAAAGGGTTTTTATTTTGGGGGGAGGAGAGATTAAAATGAGAGAATATATTCAAGTCTTAGAACATATAGGCATTATATAAATATTAACTGTTGTAACAAGTAAGGATTGTGTGACTTTATGGACAATGGAACTTGAGCTTGAGTTCATAGGTAAAGAATTAAATAAAATTTGAATAATTGAAAGAGGTCTAATACTAGAATATGAATACATGCAGGAGTGTGCATAATGTTGGATGGGATGGAATAGGCAGAAATTTCTTTTAGAAAAGAGAGCTTGTCTTGGGTAGTGGGACTAGATACAGTGAAGTGATGGAGTCTCTTGAAAGGACTTGAAAAGAGCCTTCTGGTAAAGTATTGTGTCAACCTTCTAAAATTTGTCTTTAATTACAAAAAATTTTAAGTTCCTTCTAACAAACCAATAACAAATAGGTTTAAGTAGAAAAACACCTTTGTCCCCACTTTAACCCCCACTATCCTTGAAGTCTCACTTTAACGTGTAACTCCTATTTTAGTATCTCCTGATTTCCTCCCAGAGGTCATCATTTAACACTTGAAAAAATATTTTTAATTTTTTGCCAAAGTCATACATATTTCCGTACTAGTTGGAAATCTTAATAAAAAAATGAAAGCTCCTTTTGAGTCAGCCATTTTTAGTAGTCCAACAATACCTCTGGTTTTTGCTTTTCTGCTATGCACTAACATTTTCAGTTCTCTTTAAATTATTAAGTATTTTGGACACTCAAAAATGTATGGAGACTTACCTTTCTCCTCCTGGAAATTAGCATTGTCCTATAGTTGATATTTTTTATTCCTATGCATGTCTTTATACATTTACCATATGTGTATATATCCACAAACAATATAGTGTTATTTTGAATCGTTTTTTTTTTTTAGCTATATAAAAATATCTTGTCAGTTCTTTTAAACTTATCTTTTTGCATTTATGCTTAGAACATCATGTGTTTAATAATTTACTTTTTTGAGTTTAGGGGTGATGATTACTAAGAATTTTTATACTAAAATGCCACATTTGCTTATCTTTATCTTCACATCTTTTCCTTTTTAATTTTGCTGTCACAGTTTGAGCAGTAATATCAATAAGGAAAGAATAATTTTCTCTGATCTTATTCATATGCTTTCAGTTGCAGCAGTTTAAAGAGAAAAATTTGTTAGAGAAGACAAGTTGGGACAGCAGTATATTGTTTATAGAATACTTAGTTTTCTGATGTTTTCTCCAGGGAATTATCATGTACCTTATATCAATTAAACAACTGGGAATTTGACAAATAATCTTTCAGCACCTTAGTGTTCCTACAGAAAAATACTGAGTCTTCAGAGAAATAAAGTGAGTCCTCCCTAACAAGTTTGCTTTCCTTCAGTGATATGACCTTTTGCAGATGAAATACTTTATAGCCAGACTATAAAACCTGTCAAATATAAGGTATTAAGGGAAGGCTGTATTCAGTGATTTTTCATATGCAAGTTTTCTTTCTTTGAAATACAAAGATGTTCTATTTTCTTTCTTTTCTTAAAATTAGCAGATATTTCTTAGGTTCAGGAGAGAGTTCACCATTTAAATATTGATCTCTTCATATAGCAAAGGCTTTACATAAATTTAATGGGTTATGTTCACTGCCTCATTATAACTTTGTCTTTGTGTCATATCTTCTATGCTCCTCCGTAGTCTTAGATCCAAACCTAGATTAGTTCACCAGTTTTTTTATGTGACTAAACCAATCAGTGCTATTGGGGAAAATTAGATGACTTCACGGATTTGTACCATTAATGATTGAGGGTTTTAAGGGCATCTGGCTCTCTCTCATCCTTTCTTAACAGTTATTATCCATCTCTTCCTGTCTCACTCTGGATGGTGGCTATCTAAAACTTTATCCTACTTCTCAGGCCTGATATCTCATCTGTGCTTCTTCTTACTCTAGCTTATTGTTTCATTCATTTGTCCAAAGCAAACTTGATAGTTATTTTCTTTTTCTTATGTCATTGTTTATTTTTAATGCCAGAACAGTATTCCTGATGCAATTTTAATATTTCATTAAGGCATTAACTTTCATATTATGAGCTGTATCCAAGGTTTTAATGTTTTTTTAATTAGCTTATTTTTTAATTGAAGATAATTGCTTTATAGATTTTTGTTTTTTGTCAAATCTCAACATGAATCAGTCATAGGTATACATATATCCTCTCCCTTTTGAATCCCCCTCCCATCTCTCCACATCCCACCCCCCTAGGTTGATACAGAGCACCTGTTTGAGTTTCCTGAGCCATACAGCAAATTCCCGTTGGCTATCTATTTTATATATGGTAATATAAGTTTCCATGTTACTCTTTTCATGCATCTCACCCTCTCCTCCCCTCTCCCCATGCCCATAAGTCTTATCCTCTATGTCTTTCTCCACTGGTGCCCTGTAAATAAATTCTAAAGTACCATTTTTCTATATTCTGTATATATGTGTTAGAATATGATATTTATCATCTTTCTGACTTACTTCACTCTGTATAATAGGTTCTAGGTTCATCTACTTCATTAGAACTGACTCAAATGTGTCCCTTTTTATGGCTGAGTAATATTCCATTGTGTGTATTAACTATAACTTTTTTATCCATTCATCTGTCGATGGACATCTAGGCTGCTTCCATGTTCTAGCTATTGTAAATAGTGCTGCAATGAAAAATGGAATACATGTGTCTTTTTCAATTTTGGTTTCCTCAGGGTATATGCCTAGGAGTGGGATGGGTTGGTTATATGGTGATTTTATTCCTAGTTTTTTAAGGAATCTCCATACCGTCTTCTGTAGTGACTGTATCACTTTACATTCTGACCAACAGTGCAAGAGCATTCCCTTTTCTCCACATCCTCTCCAGAATTTATTGTTTGTAGACTTTTTGATGATGGCCATTCTGACCTGTGTGAGGTGATATCTCATTGTAGTTTTGATTTGCGTTTCTCTAATAATGAGAGACATTGAGCATCTTTTCATGTGTTTGTAAGCCATCTGTATGTCTTCTTTGCAGAAATGTCTGTTTAAGTCTTTTTCCCACTTTTTGATTGGGTTGTTTGTTTCTCTGGCATTGAGTTGTATGAGCTGATGTATATTTTGGAAATTAATCCTTTGTCAGTTGTTTCATTTACTATTATTTTCTCCCATTCAAAGAGTTGTCTTTTCACCTTGTTTATAGTTTCCTTTGCTGTGCAAAAGTTTTTAAGTTTAATCAGGTCCCACGTGTTTACTTTTGTTTTTATTTCCATTACTCTAGGAGGTGAGTCATAGAGGATCTTTCTTTAATTTATGTCATCAAGTGTTCTGCCTATGTTGTCCTCTAAGAGTTTTATAGTTTCTGATCTTACATTTAGGTCTTTAACCCATTTTGAGTTTATCTTTGTGTATGGTGTTAGGAGGTGTTCTAATTTCATTCTTTTACATGTAGCTGTCCAGTTTTCCCAGCACCATTTATTGAAGAGGCTGTCTTTGCCCCATTGTATACTCTTGTCTCCTTTGTCAAAAATAAGGTAGTCATAGGTGCCTGGGTTTATTTTGGGGCTTTCTATCTTGTTCCATTGGTCTATATTTCTGTTTTTGTGCCAGTACCATACTGTCTTGATGACTGTAGCTTTGTAGTATAATCTGATGTCAGGAAGGCTGATTCCTCCAGCTCCATTTTTCTTTCTCAAGACTGCTTTGGCTATTCGGGGTCTTTTGTGTTTCCATATGAATTGTGAAATTTTTTGTTCTAGTTCTGTGAAAAATGTCATTGGTAATTTGATAGGGATCATGTTGAATCTGTAGATTGTATTTAATAGTATAGTCATTTTCACAATATTGATTCTTCCTACCCAGGAATGTGGAAAATCTTTCCATCTATTTATGTCATCTTTGATTTCTTTCAGTAGTGTCTTATAATTTTCTGTGTACAGTTCTTTTGTCTCCTTAGGTAAGTTTATTCCTAGATATTTTATTCTTTTTGTTGCAGTGGTGAATGGGATTGATTCTTAATTTCTCTTTCTGATTTTTCATTGTTAGTATATATAAATAGAAGTGATTTCTGTGTATTGATTTTGTATCCTGCAACTTTGCTAAGTTCACTGATTAGCTCTAGTAATTTTCTCATATTATCTTTAGGGTTTTCAATGTACAGTATCATGTCATCTTCAAACAGTGAGAGCTTTACTTCTTTTCTGATTTGGATTCCTTTTATTTCTTTTTCTTCTCTGATGGCTATAGCTAGGACTTCCAGAACTATGTTGAATAATAGTGATGAAAGTGGATACCCTTGTCTTGTACCTGATCTTAGGGGGAATGCTTTCAGTTTTTCACCATTGAGAATGTTTGCTGTAGGCTCATCATATATGGCCTTTACTATGTTGAGGTAGGTTCCTTTTGTGCCCCTTTTTTTAAGGGTTTTAATCATAAATGGGTGCTGAATTTTGTCAAAGGCTTTTTCTGCATCTGTTGAGATTATTATATGATTTTTATCTTTCAGCTTGTTAATATGGTGTATCACATTGATTGATTTGCATATATTGAAGAATCCTTGCATCGCTGGAATAAACCCAGCTTGATCATGGTGTATGAGCTTTTCGATGTGTTGCTGAATTCTATTTGCTAAAATTTTGTTGAGGAGTTTTGCATCTGTGTTCATCAGTGATATTGGCCTGTAGTTTTCTATTTTTGTGTTGTCTTTGTCTGTTTTTGGTATCAGGGTGATGGTGGCCTCATAGAATGAGTTTGGAAGTGTTCCTTC
Source organism: Bos grunniens (assembly GCF_055505025.1). NCBI lineage: Eukaryota > Metazoa > Chordata > Mammalia > Artiodactyla > Bovidae > Bos > Bos grunniens. Next base: position 69,199,868 of record NC_141168.1, on the reverse strand, counting down.
CTCTGCAATTTTTTGAAAGAATTTTAGAAGGATAGGCATTAGCACTTCTCTAAGTGTTTGGTAGAATTCTCTTGTGAAGCCATCTGCTCCTGGGCTTTTGATTTTTGGAAGATTTTTTATCACACTTCAATTTCAGTGCTTGTAATTGGGTTGTTCATAATTTCTATTTCTTCCTGGTTCAGTCTTGGAAGATTGAACTTTTCTAAGAATCTGTCCATTTCTTCCAGGTTATGCATTTTATTGCCTTATACTTGTTCATAATACTCTCCTATAATCCTTTGTATTTCTGCATTGTCTGTTGTAACCTCTCCTTTTTCATTTCTAATTTTGTTGGTTTGATTCTTCTCTCTCTTTTTCTTGATGAGTCTGGCTAAAGGTTTGTCAATTTGGTTTATCGTTTCAAAGAACCAGCTTTTGGTTTTATTAATCTTTACTATTGTTTCTTTCATTTCTTTTTCATTTATTTCTGCTTGGATCTTTATGATTTATTTCTTTCTACTAATTTTGGGGGTCTTTTTTTCTTCTTTTTCTAGTTGTTTTAGGTGCAAAGTTAGGTTGTCTATTTGACGGGTTTTTTTGTTTGTTTGTTTCTTGAGGTAGGATTGTATTACTTTAAACTTCTTAGAACTGCTTTTGCTGCATCCCATAGGTTTTGAGTTGTCGTGTTTTCATTGTTATTTGTTTCGAGAAATTTTTTTATTTCCCTTTTTATTTCTTCAGTAACCTGTTGGTTATTTAGAAATGTCTTGTTTAATCTCCATGTGTTTATGTTTCTTACAGTTTTTTTCTTGTAATTAATATCTAGTTTCATAGCGTTACGGTTGGAGAAGATGTTTGATATGATTCAAATTTTCTTAAATTTACTGAGGTTTGATTTGTGACCCAAGATGTGGTCTATCCTGGAGAATGTTCTATGTGCACTTGAAAAGAAGGTGTATTCTTCTGCTTTTGGATAGAATGTCCTGAGATATCAATGAGATCCAGCTCATCTAATGTATCATTTAAGACTTGCATTTCCTTATTAATTTTCTGTTTTGATGATCTGTCCATTGGTGTGAGTGGGGTGTTTAAGTCTCCTACTATTATTGTGTTACTGTCAGTTTCTCCTTTTATGTCTGTTAGTGTTTGTCTTATGTATTGAGGTGCTCCTATGATGGGTGCATAGGTATTTACAATTGTTATGTCTGCCTCTTGGATTGATCCCTTAATCATTAGGCAATGTCCTTCCTTATGTCTTGTAGTATTCTTTATTTTAAGGTCTATTTTGTCTGATAATGAGGATTGCTACTCCAGCTTTCTTTTGCCTCCCATTTGTATGGAATATATTTTTCTGTCCTCTCACTTTCAGTCTATATGTGTCTTGAGGTCTGAAGTGGGTTTCTTGTAGACAGCATATATATAGGTCTTGTTTTTGTATCTATTCAGCCAGTCTGTGTCTTTTGGTTGGAGCATTAATCCATTTACATTTAAAGTAATTATTGATATATATGTTCCTATTGCCATTTTCTTTAATTGTTTGGGGTTGATTTTGTATATCTTTTTCCTCTCTTGTTTTTCTTGACTATATGCTGCTAAGTCGCTTCAGTCGTGTCTGACTCTGTGTGACCCATAGACGGCAGCCCACCAGACTCCCCCATCCCTGGGATTCTCCAGGCAGGAATACTGGAGTGGGTTGCGACTATATAAGTCCCTTTAACATTTGTTGTAAAGCTGGTTTGGTGGTACTGAATTCTCTTAAGTTTTGCTGGTCTGAAAAGCTTTTTATTTCTCAATCAATTTTGAATGAGATCCTTGCCAGGTACAGTAATCTTGGTTGTAGATTTTTCCCTCTCAGTACTTTAAATATATCCTGCCATTCTCTTCTGGCCTGCAGAGTTTCTGCTGAAAGATCAGTTGTTAAATGTATGGTGTTTCCCTTGTATGTTACTTTTTGCTTTTCCCTTGCTGCTTTTAATATTCTTTCTTTGTGCTTAATCTCTGTTAATTTGATTAGTATATGTCTTGCATGTTTCTCCTTGGGTTTATCCTGTATGGGACTTTGTGCCTTTTGAACTTGATTATTTCCTTTTCCATGTTGGGGAAATTTTCGACTATAATCTCTTCAAAATTTTTCTCATACCCTTTATTTTTCTTTTCTTCTTCTGGGCCCCCATAATTCAAATGTTGGTGCGTTTGATATTGTCCCATAGGTCCTCACTTTTTTTCATTGTTTTTACTTTATTCTGCTCTTCAGAAGTTATTTCCACCACTTTATCTTCCAGCTCACTGATTCGTTCTTCTACTTCAGATATTCTGCTATTCATTCCTTTTAGGGTATTTTTAATTTCTGTAATTGTGTTTTTTGTCTCTGTATGTTTATTCTTTAATTCTTCTAGGTCTTTGTTAATTGATTCTTGCATTTTCTCCATTATGTTTTCAAGGTTTTTGACCATCTTTACTATCATCATTCTGAATTCTTTTTCAGATAGTTTGCCTATTTCCTCTTCATTTATTTGGACTTATGTGTTTATAGTTTGTTCCTTCATTTGTGTAATATTTCTCTGTCTTTTCATTGTTTTTTTTTAACTTACTGTGTTTGAGGTCTCCTTTTCCCAGGCTTCAAGGCTGAATTCTTTCTTCCTTTTGTTTTCTGCCCTCCTAAGGTCGGTCCAGTGGTTTGTGTAAGCTTGTATAGGGTGAGATTTGTGCTGAGTTTTTTTGTTTGTTTTTCCTCTGATGGCCATGGATGAGTTAGGTGGTAATCGGGTTTGCTGATGATTGGGTTTGTATTTTTGTTTGGATGAGGTGTCCTACACAGGGTGGTTGGGTGATGCCAGCTGTTGTATTCAAATAGTTTCCTTTGTGTGAGTTCTCACTATTTGATACTCCATAGAGTTAGTTCTCTGGTAGTCTAGGGTCGTGGAGTCAGTGCTTCTACTCCAAAGACTCAGGGCTTGATCTGTGAAAAGTTCTGCTCCATAGTTTAAATTCTGTTCTTGGTCCTTCTCAAGAGTCTTTTGACCTCTTAGCTCTGCTTCTTTCTGTGTTGTTTCCACTTATGATAGGTTCTCCAGTTAGATGGACAAAAGGCTTCTGACAGCACTAGACTCGTGTCCCATCCTCTGAGCAACCCCAGCCGAAAAAACGTACCCCTTCCTCAAAAGTTTCAAGCAAAGAATCTGATATTGTCTATTTATTCTTTTTTAACACTTCTCTTCCTCAAAGTAACTTTACATTCCACTAACCGTGCCTTTGAACTATCCTTTTGTATTCCTTCTCTTTCTCAACTGCCCTTGCTCTGACTTTTGCTTGGACTTGAAACCTCATTACCAGGTCTCCCTGCCTCCTATCCCACTCTCAGCAGTGGTACCTAAATTGTCTTCTTATAATACAATTGTAATAATGTAAGTCTCTGAATCACAAAGTACAGTCTACATTTCTTAACAGAGCTTTCATAATCAAACCCTAACCTACCTTTTTAGCCTCATATTTGGCCAGTAACCCATGGTTAAATTCTGCATTCAGAAGGAAGTTAAGAGAGTTTTAATAAGGAGTATTTTTGATATTTGCCACCATAGACATGTGTGATAATATTCTAACTAAAAAGACATTTTTACATCTGTGAAGCTTCCCAACTGCCCTAGAAAGGAAAAGGTAGCATGTAAAAACCTGTCCTAATATAGATAACATATTGTATGAAAAAAAGCCTTCCTGGTAGCTCAGTGGTAAAGAATCCACCCACTAATGCAGGAGATGTGGGAGACATGGGTTCAATCTCTGGTCAGGAAGATCCCCTGCAGAAGGAAATGGCAACTCACTCCATATTCTTTCCTGGAAAATCCCACGGACAGTGGAGCCTGGCAGGTTACAGTCTATGGGGTTGCAAAGAGTCAGAAACCACTGAGCAGCTGAAAAACAAATATATGAAAAATATATCTGACAGATCCAGTCTCTTGAAATATAGTGACATGGAAGTGAACTATCACGAAAGTGAAGTTAGCTATTTTATTATTGGAGAAGGCAATGGCAGCCCACTCTAGTACTCTTGCCTGGAGAATCCCATGGACGGAGGAGCCTGGTAGGCTACGGTCCATGGGGTTGCTAAGAGTCGGACATGACTGATTCACATATAAAATTATTTTCTATTTTTCTTAAGCCGTTACTACCAAGAAATGCCCTTCCATTGTGAAGTACATGGTGTATGTCACTGTGTGCAGTGCTTTTAACATATTAATGTGACATGGATTTGTTTGTTTTGGTGAAGGACTTTTAAAAGCTTGTTTTTGTGTTAACAGGCATCAGTGTAGATACCAGCTTTCAGTATGGTTGGACTTCCCTTATGTATGCTGCTAGTGTTTCCAATGTAGAACTGGTTCGGGTCCTTCTGGACAGAGGTGCTAATGCAAGCTTTGATAAGGGTAAGATGTTTTAAATATTTAAAATATGTGAACATTTACTTTGTATACTTCTCTATTTAGAAACCAAATTACATTCTCTTTGGGGTAGTGATATATACTTTTTCCATGCTCTATTTTCATATATTCACTTCAAATTAAAACTTGGCTCTTAAAAAATCATAATAAGGGTAAAATGAGGTAACTGATTATTTTTACTGTGATTTTCTTGATCCCCAAGCAACTATTATGCAAAGTGAAAGAAACTTAAAGGAGTTTTTAAAAAATATCTTCCTGTTAGTTACATAAACAGAAAACCAAATTAGAAACCATAGATATTTTGAAAAACCCTTCCAAAGAGGTAGATTCCATTTATATTACCATTATAACTGATTATGTTATTAATATGTACCTTTAAAATCTGTGCTAGAGAGTTTTGGTTATTTTTATGGTAAAACACAGTGAAAGAAAACATTGAAAAACTGGTAATTTAGTGGAAAATTGCTTGAAAATCAGTCTTTTGAATTTACAACTCAATTCTGAGTTATATCATTTAAAAATTGTTTAAAAGATAATTATTAAGTCCATTTCTTTGTTATTAAATAATTTCTATTTATTATTGCTTTGAATAAGAGTATATGTGCAAATCCTATTTAATTATATTGAATAACTATTTTTACATGTTTACAATAGACAGATTTACTTTTTAATTCAGATATAGTTTTCATATTAACTTTGTACTGCATTTGATATTTGTAAGATCATTTCTATTCTGTTTTCTCATATATATATTTTATATAATTTCATGTCTTAGCAATAGTTCTCTGTTTAATCTGTTGCTGTGGTAGGTTTTTCTTTTTATTATGTCATTTAAAATATCACTAAATGAAAGCTATACTTAAATTTTTGAAACTGTAAAATGTTCTGCCCAAAAAATTGATCAGTAGTTTTCTTTCTTTGCTTTTTGTAAACAGAGAATACCTTACAGTTATAAAACATTTTTTGCCCAGCATGTCTTCATAAATTATTTTGTGTATCTCACAGGCCCACTCAGGTAGAGGGCAGACATTAGCTTCTCAACTGTAAGTTAAATCTACTAAGAGACTAAGATATCACTGGAGTCATAGTTTATCAGTGACAGAACTGGGACCAGAATCTAGATTTCTATGTTTGGTCAATAATGAACCACAAATATAAACCATGGCTGGCATGACTTAGTTTAAGTTCCCCAGTTCTTACTTGAGAATTATTTTTTGTCTTTTAATTAACCCTGATCTCCACTGATGCCATAGGAGGCAACGGAAGAAGAGTTTTAGGAAATGGGATGAGCTGAGAGAGATCAAGTACGCAAGGACTAAAAAGAAACCAATAGGTGTAGCAGTTAGGACATCTTCAGTAGGAGGGTTTGGGCGTGAGCCAGATATCAGTGAGTTGTTAAATGAGTGAGAAGAAAAGAAGTGAAATCAGAGAATATCAATCATTGTTTTTTATCCATGTGTTCAAGGCAAATTTTAATCAAGCAAAAACTGTTCAGTTCCAGGTGGTAAATCTGCACAGAGCCCATGCTCTGAACCACTTTCCTATCCTCTTAAAGAAATGAGAATAGGGAAAGGAAATTAATAAGTGAATTGTAAATATACTTTGGAAATTGTTCATCACTCATCTCATTTTTAGGTGAAGGAATACAAAATTACCTATTAAGAACAAGAGATTTGGGAATGAGTTACAGAAGTTTAAGAATGCAATAAATATTTAGAATGTTTTGAATGATAAAAGAAGTCAGCTAGTTACAATTTCTGATGTGTGTGGGGTTTTCCTCACTTTTCCTTTCATTATAGATAAGCAAACTGTTTTGATTACTGCATGTTCTGCTCGTGGCTCAGAGGAAAAGATCTTGAAGTGTATAGAGCTACTACTTTCAAGAAATGCTGATCCAAATGTCGCTTGTAGGTAAGAATCTTACTGTTTGTTCAAAAATGATGAAGATGTACTTTTCTTTGATTATTAGTCTTTTCTTTGTTAAACATTTGACAGCATGATTTTTTAAAAATCATAACCAATGTGTGTTTACTTGGCCATATAACTGATGAATGAAAATAGGTCATAAGGTCATGATTCCAATTGTATAAGTGTGTCAAAGGACAGTTATATCATCAAAAGTAGTCTTTCATATTTTAATTTTAGAAGAATGTCCTAAGAAGTTGAAGTGAGCGGAAGAAAGACAATTATTAACTGTATCACTTTCCTTTGAATTACACACTCAAAAGAATATGATAATTGAGCTATAATAGTAAAGCCTCTTCGGAGAAGGCAATGGCACCCCACTGCAGTACTCTTGCCTGGAAAATCCATGGACAGAGGAGCCTGGTAGGTTGTAGTCCATGGGGTCGCTAAAAGTCAGACACGACTGAGCAACTTCACTTTCACTTTTCACTTTCATGCATTGGAGAAGGAAATGGCAACCCACTCCAGTGTTCTTGCCTGGAGAATCCCAGGGACGGCGGAGCCTGGTGGGCTGCCGTCTATGGGGTCTCACAGAGTCGGACACGACTGACACGACTTAGCAGCAGCAGTAGTAAAGCCTCTTAGCATTCTTTTTATAAACACTTATCAACAGAAGTCTGTTTCAGTGTGTAAAATAGCATAGAAGCCCTTTTGTATTCTGTAGATATAATGAAAATGACAGAGTCTTAGTCTGTATATAATATGAAAAAAAGAAAAAGAGAATTTTACCTGTATTATAGACAGGAAGATAATTCTAGATCTTAAAATGGAAGTGATTCACTAGTCAAATGTACCACTTGGTTCTAATTGCACTAAAGGTGAAGAGAAGAATAAAAATTAGGAAAAAACTATTGAGTTCCCTTTGTTGTTCAGTCACTCAGTCCTGTTGGTTTGCAACCCCATGAATTGTAGCATGCCAGGCTTCCCTGTCTTTCACCATCTCCTGGAGTTTGCTCAGACTCATATCCATTGAGCCAGTGATGCTGTCCAAGCATCTTATCCTCTGTTGCCCCCTTCTCCTCCTGACTTCAGTCATTCCCAGTATCAGAGTTAGCTCTGCGCATCAGGTGGCCACAGTATTACAGCTTCAGCTTCAGCCTCAGTCCTTCCAATGAATAGTCACGGTTGATTTCGTTTAGGATTGACTGGTTTGATCTCCTTGCAGTTCAAAGGACTCTCAAGTCTTCCCTAGCACCACAGTTCGAAGGCATCAGTTCTTCGGTGCTCAGCCTTCTTTATTATCCAGCTCTCATGTCCATACATGACTACTAGAAAAACCATAACTTTGACCAATATGGACCTTTGTCAGAAAGTAATGTCTCTGCTTTTTAATATGCTATGTAGATTTGTCATTGCTTTTCTTCAGAGGAGCAAGCAAGTCTTTAATTTCATGACTAGTAACCGTTAACACTGATTTTGGAGCCCAAGAAAATAGTCAGCTACTGTTTCCATTGTTTCCCTGTCTATTTGCCATGAAGTGATAGGACCAGATGCCATGATCTTAGTTTTCTGAATGTTGAGTTTTAAGCCGGCTCTTTCATGCTCCTCTTTCACCTTCATCAAGAGGCTCTTTAGTTCCTCTTCGCTTTCTGCCATAAGGGTGGTATCATCTGCATATCTGAGCTTATTGATATTTCTCCCAGCATTCTTGATTCCAGCTGGTGTTTCATCCAGCCCAGCATTTCTCATAATGTACTCTGCATATAAGTTAAATAAGCAGGGTGACAATATACAGCCTTGATGTACTTCTTTCCCAATTTGGAACCAGTCTGTTGTTCCATGTCCAGTTCTAACTGTTGCTTCTTGACCTACATACAGATTTCTCAGGAGGCAAGTCAAGTGGTCTGGTATTCTCACTTCTATAAGAATCCTCCACAGTTTGTTGTGATCTACATAGTCTAAGGCTTTAGCATATTCAATGAAGCAGAAGTAGATGTTTTTCTGGAATTCTCTAGCTTTTTCTGTGATCCAGCAGATGTTTGTAATTTGACCTCTGGTTCCTCTGTCTTTTCTAAATCCTGCTTGTATATTGGGAAGTTCTTCATTCACATACTATTGAAGCCTAGCTTGAAGGATTTTGAGTATTATTACTTTGCTAGCATGTGAAATGAGCTCAGTTGTACAGTAGTTTGAACATTCTTTGGCATTGCCCTTCTTTGGTACTGGAATGAAAACTGACCTTTTCCAGTCCTGTGACCATGGCAAAGTTTTGCTGGAATATTGAGTGGAGCACTTTCATAGCATCATCTTTAAGAATTGCTCAGCTGGAATTCTATCACCTCCACTCTCTTTGTTCATAGTGATGTTTCCTAAGGCCCACATGACTTCACACTCCAGGATGTCTGGCTCTGGGTCAGTGATAACCACTTTACCATCGTGGTTATCCAGGTCATTAAGATCTTTTTTTGTATAGTTCTGTCTATTCTTGTCATCTCTTCTTAATATCTTCTGCTTCTGTTAGGTCCTTAGTGTTTCTGTCCTTTATTTTGCCCATCTTTACATGGAATATTCCCTTTGTATCTCTAATTTTCTTGAAGAGATCTCTACTCTTTCCCATTCTGTTGTTTTCCTCTATTTCTTTGCATTGTTCACTTAAAAGGATTTCTTATCTCTCCTTGCTGTTGTCTGGAACTCTGCATTCAGATTGGTATATCTTTCCTTTTCTCCTTTGCTTTTTGCTTCTCTTCTTTTCTCAGCTATTTGTAAGGCCTCCTCAGACAACCATTTTGTCTTTTTGTATTTATTTTTCTTGGGGATGGTTTTGATCACTGCCTCCTGTACAGTGTCATGAACCTCTGTCCATAGTTCTTCAGGCACTCTATCATATCTAATCCCTTGAATCTATTTGTCACTTCCACTGTATAATCATAAGGGATTTGATTTAGGTCATACCTGAATGGCCTTGTGGTTTTCTCTACTTTCTTCAATTTAAGTCTGAATTTTGTAATAAGAAGTTCATGATCTGAGCCACAGTCATGTCCCAGTCTTGTTTTTGCTGGCTGCATAGAGCTTCTCCATCTTCGGCTACAAGGAATATAATGAGTCTGATTTTGGTATTGACAACTGGTGATGTCCACATGTACAGTTGTCTGTTGTGATGTTGGAAGAGGGTATGTGCTATGACTTGGGGGTTCTCTTGCTAAAACTCTGTTAGGCTTTCCCCTGCTTCATTTTGTACTCCAAGGCCAAACTTGCCTTGTTTCTCTAGGTATGTCTTGACATCCTGCTTTTGCATTTCAGATGATGAAAAGGACATCATCTTTTTGTGTGTTTTTGTTGTTAGTTCTTAGAAGGTCCTGTAAGTCTTCATAGGACCATTCAACTTTAGCTCTTTCACCATTAGTGGTTGGGGCATAGACTTGAATTACCGTGATGTTCAACGATTTGCCTTGGAAACTAACCAGGATCATTCTGTTGTTTTTGAGCTTGTACCCATGTACTGCATTTCGAACTCTTTTGTTGACTGTGAGGGCTACTCCATTTCTTCTCAGGGATTCTTGCCCACAGTAGTAGATATAATGATCATCTGAATTAAATTTGCCCATTCCGGTCCATTTTAGTTCACTGATTCCTAAAAGGTCGATGTTCACTCTTGCCATCTCCTGTTTGACCACTTCCAATTTATCTTGATTCATGGACCTAACATTCCAGGTTCTTATGTAGTGTTCTTTATAGCATCAGACTTGACTTTCACCATCAGAGACATCCACAGCTGAGCGTTGTTTCCACTTTGGCTCAGCCTCTTCATTCCTTCTGGAGCTATTTCTCTGCTTTTCTCCAGTAGCATATTAGACACCTTCCAACCTGGGGAGCTCATCTCTCAATGTCATGTCTTTTTGCCTTTTCATACTGTTCATGCGGTTCTCAAGGCAACAAGGCTGAAGTGGTTTGTCATTGCCTTCGCCAGTGGACCACATTTTGTCGGAACTCTCCACCATGACCCATCCATCTTGGGTGGCCCTAAACAGCATGACTCATAGTTTCATTGAGTTGGGCAAGGTTGTGGTCCGTGTGATCATTTGGTTATATTTCTGTGATTGTGGTTTTCTGTCTGCCCTCTTATGGATGAGGATAAGAGGCTTCTGCAAGCTTCCTATTGGGAGGGACTGGCTGTGGGGAAAACTGGGTCTTGTTCTGGTGGGCAGAGCCATGCTCAGTAACTCTTTGATCCAATTCTCTGCTGATGGGTGTAGGGCTGTATTCCTTCCCTGTAGTTGAGGCCAAACTATGGTAGGGGTAATGGCGATAATGGCAACATCCTTCAAGAAGACTTTTGCCAGCACGTCCGGCCTCCTTGGACTACTGTAGTCAGTATCCTGACCCTGCGGTAGGCCCCTGTCAACTCACACCTCTGCCAGAGACTCTCAAGCACACACAGACAAGACTGGCTCAGTCTTCTTTAGGGGTCACTGCTCCTTTCTCCTGAGTCTTGGTGTGCACAAGATTTTGTTTGTGCCCCTCAAGAGTCTGTTTCCCCAGTCCTTTGGAAGTTCTGTAATCAAATCTTGCTGACCTCCAAAGTCAGATTCCCTGGGGATACTCAGTCCCTTTGATGGGAAAGGGACTTCCCAGGTTGGGAGGTCTGTTGTGGGGCCTAGAACTTTTGCAGCAGTGTGAGAACTTTGTTCTCCAGTTTGTGAGTTGCCTGCTCGGCAGCTCTATAGTGGGGTTAATGGTGCTGTCCTCCAAGAGGCTATATAAGCCATGCCTCCTAGGACTGCTGTTGCCAGAGCCTCTGTCCCCACGGCAGGCCACTGCTGATTCACATCTCCACAGAAGACCCTCAAACACTTAAAGGTAGATCTGGCTCAGTCTCCTGTGGGAGTCACTGCTCTTTTCCTTTGCCCTGGTGCACACAGGGTTTTGCTTGTGCCCGCCAAGGGTCTCTGGCGGGTATGCGGTTTGATTTAAATGCAATTGCATCCCTCCAGCCATTTTGTTGTGGCTTCTCCTTTGCCCTTGGTTGTGGCGTATCTTCTTTTTGGTGGGTTCCAACATTCGCCTGTCCATAGTTGTTCAGTAGCTAGTTGCAATTTTGGTGTTGCAGAAGATGAGCACTCATCTTATATGCTGCTGCTAAGTCACTTCAGTCGTGTCCAACTCTGTGCGACCCCATAGACGGCAGCCTACCAGGCTCCCCCGTCCCTGGGATTCTCCAGGCAAGAACACTGGAGTGGGTTGCCATTGCCTTCTCCAATGCATGAAAGTGAAAAGTGAAAGTGAAGTTGCTCAGTTGTGTCCGACCCTCAGCGACCCCATGGACTGCAGCCTACTAGGCCCCCCGTCCATGGGATTTTCCCAGCGAGAGTACTGGAGTGGGGTGCCATTGCCTTCTCCAACTCGTCCTATATATATTGATGTTATTTTAATCTTAGCCATTTGCCAAATTGCTTTCTTTCACCTACTGTCTGTCATTTTGCCTTAAATTTAATTAGAGGTCTTGCTGAATGGTACTGAGGAAATTCTGTAATAGTTTATAAAGTTTTTTTATTGTGTGTAATTTACATAAATGTGAAAAAATTCAGATTTTCAGTGTGCAGTTGAATCAGTTCTGAAAAATACATGTTCATATAACTCACATCTTAACAAAGAATATTTTAGTCATCCCAGAAAGTTCCCTCATGCCCCTCCCCAGTGCTGTACAACTTACTTCTATCACTATAAACTATTTTTTGCTATTCTAAAATGTTACATAAATATAATTATACAGAATTTTTTCACTCAGGATAATGTTTTAAAGATTCATCCAAGTTGTGTATGTCAAAAATTTGTTACTTTTTATTGCTGAGTAGTATTCTATTGTATAGAGATTCTGTACTAATAAGAGTAGGACACAGTCTTCTTGGCCTCACAAAATGGCTGACCCAGTCAGGCAGAAAGTTGATTTGCTTGGAAATTGAAAGAAAATACAGAATAGTGTATTTGAAAGATCGTGAAATTGTTAGAATACTTCAGTAGGCAGAATTGACAGCATATTACGGCTTGCTCTGTGCTTAGGCTGCACGAGTGCTGACAACATAATGCATGATTCTGTATCCCTAGCAGCTCCTGGTATTCGGTCCAAGTACCTGTAGCCATCCCTTAGCTTCTCTTCCACAGTGTTCTTCATGTCACTCCTTTCTTGAACTTGCTCCAGATTCCTGTGTCTTTTCCTCTAAAGTTTCCATAAAGTTATTAAGTCCTACTTGTCCCCCTCCTTTTTTTAATTTAAAAATTGTGGCAAAACATTTATAACATGAAATTTGCTGTTTTAACCATTTTTTATGTGTACAGGTTAGTGTTTCTTTGACTAAACATTTGCTCGAGGCACCCGACACTTGGAGTCTTTTTGAGCAATGCCTGCTTTTCTGACTTGAGTTCTGAGTTAAGCTAAATAGAGATGAGCGTTTTGTCAGTTCTTCAGATAGCTGTGACTGTCTGCTTCTTTGTTCTACCTGCTGAATGCATATTGGTGTTTGTTGTTTGATTTGGGTATGTGTGCTGCACATCAATATCGCTGCTGCTGCTGCTGCTGCTAAGTCACTTCAGTCGTGTCCAACTCTGTGCGACCCCATAGATGGCAGCCCACCAGGCTCCCCCGTCCCTGGGATTCTCCAGGCAAGAACACTGGAGTGGGTTGCCATTTCCTTCTCCAGTGCATGAAAGTGAAAAGTGAAAGTGAAGTCGCTCAGTCATGTCCGACTCTTAGCGACCCCATGGACTGCAGCCCACCAGGCTTCTCTGTCCATGGGGTTTTCCAGGCAAGAGTATTGGAGTAGGTTGCCATTGCCTTCTCCAATCAATATCACTAATCGCTCTTATATAATTTTCAACATTTATTTTACTTCCTTAGCTGTTCTGGTTCATTATTATGGTAAACACTTAATAATATTCAAATTTGTTAGATAAATATTATTTAAAAGAGCAACTTTTATCTGCTTTGAAGTTTTATATTGTTTCCAAACTTTGTGTGTAGACTTTCAAATCAGCTAATACATTTGATTTCTAGGTGTCCATGTATTTTGGCAGAATTTTGGTAGTTTCTTCTAATGTTTCTCTGTTTCATCTTGAAAATGGCTAATGAAAAAAATCATTAATTTAATGTGGTAGGTATCTATCAATAAGACATCTCCATCTGCCATTTCAAGCATTATTATGAAAAGCTTCTAAATTTGGGGTTGGTGCCGCAGTTCTGAAGAAGTCTCATCCGTTGTCACTTTAGGTATTACTGGTGCCCTTTTCTTTTCTCTTTTTGGGTCTCTGATTGTATACCTGTTAGACCTTTCTCACTGTATCCTCAATGCCTGTCTTTATTTTCCATCGTCTTGTTTCACTGTGCAACATTCTGGATAATAGTGTCCAGTCTGCCTTCTAGCTCACTGAATCTCATTTCACTTCCTTCTAATTTATTGTTAAACTCCTCAATTGGTTCATAATTTCAGTTAGTTTTTTTATTTCTAGAAATTCCATTTGATTCTTTTTAAAATTGACAGCATTATAAGGAAGTTATAAAGTATTATAAATAAGTTTATGACTTCTTGTTCGCTGAAAATATTTTCAAGCTCCTAATAAAACTTTAATATGGTAAACATATAGTCTAGATGTAACAATTACAGTATCTGAGATCTTTGTGGGTTTGTCTTTGTTTACAATAGTTTCTTATACTCCTCACTCATGACTAGGTGGTAGTCGTTAGATTTTAAAACTTGTTGGAATAATATGAGGCCTCGGATGATCCATCAGAGATTTTGTATATTTCTAAAGATGCCTGGGGCACTTATCACTCCAGGACTCATGTAATCTAAGTTCAGGAGTTGAAGCTTCCTGGAGAATTTTGGTGATGTAAGTTAAACCTAAACCTAAACACCTTGTTTATTTCTGGTTCACCCTTACCCTAAATATACTTAGAGGCCCGGTGTCTTCATTATGGTTTAATAAATTTCCAATTTTGCTTAGGTGCAGTGCTTTGAATTGTGTTCATCAGGAAGTTTGAAGCTGCCGAAGCCACAGCTCAATTTCCCATTGGGTTCTCAGTTCAGTTCAGTCACTCAGTCATGTCCAACTCTTTGTTACCCCATGGACTACCGCACGCCAGGCCTCCCTGTCCATTACCAACTCCCAGAGTTTACTCAAACTCATGTCCATTGAGTCGCTGATGTCATCCAACCATCTTATCCTCTGTCATCTCCATTTCCTTCTGCCTCCAATCTTTCCCAGCATTAGGATCTTTTCAAATGGTCAGCTCTGCGCATCAGGTGGCCAAAGTATTGGAGTTTCAGCTTCAACATCAGTCCTTCCAATGAATATTCAGGACTAATTTCATTTAAAATGGACTGGTTGGATTTCCTTGCAGTCCAAGGGACTCTCAAGAGTCTTCTCCAACACCACAGTTCAAAAGCATCAATTCTTCGGCGTTCAGCTTTCTTTATAGTCCAACTCTCACATCCATTCATGATTACTGGAAAAACCATAGCTTTGACTAGACGGACTTTTGTTGAAAAGTAATGTCTCTGCTTTTTAATATTCTGTCTAGGTTGGTCAAAACTTTCCTTCCAAGGAGTAAGCGTCTTTCAATTTCATGGCTGCAGTCACATCTGCAGTGATTTTGGAGCCCCCAAAAATAAAGCATGCCACTGTCTTCACTGTTTTCCCATCTATTTGCCATGAAGTGATGGGACCGGATGCCATGATCTTAGTTTTCTGAATGTTGAGTTTTAAGCCAACTTTTTCACTCTCCTCTTTCACTTTCATCAAGAGGCTCTTTAGTTCTTCTTCACTTTCTCCCATAAGGGTGGTGTCATCTGCATATCTGAGGTTATTGATATTTCTCCAGGTATTCTTGAGTCCAGGTGGTACTTCATCCAGCCCAATGTTTCTCATGATGTACTCTGCATATAAGTTAAATAAGCAGGGTGACAATATACAGCTTTGACGTACTCCTTTCCCAATTTGGAACCAGTATGTTGTTCCATGTCCAGTTCTTACTGTTGCTTCCTGACCTGCGTACAGATTTCTCAAGAGTCAGGTTAGGTGGCCTGGTATTCCCATCTCTTTCAGAATTTTCCACAGTTTGTTGTCACCCACATAGTCAAAGGCTTTGGCATAGTCAATAAAGCAGAAATAGATGTTTTTCTGGAACTCTCTTGCTTTTTCAGTAATCCAGCGGATGTTGGCGATTTGATCTCTGGTTCCTCTCCCTTTTCGAAAACCAGCTTGAACATCTGGAAGTTCACAGTTCATGTATTGTTGAAGCCTGGCTTGGAGAATTTGAGCATCACTTTACTAGCATGTGAGAGGAATGCAACTGTATGGTAGTTTGAGTATTCTTTGGCATTGCCTTTCTTTGGGATTGGAATGAAAACTGACCTTTTCCAGTCCTGTGGCCTCTGCTGAGTTTTCCAAATTTGCTGTCATATTGAGTGCAGCACTTTCACAGCATCACCTTTCAGGATTTGGAATAGCTCAACTGTAACTCCACCACCTCCACTAGCTTTGTTCGTAGTGATGCTTTCTAAGGCACACTTGACTTCACATTCGAGGATGTCTGGCTCTAGTTGCGTGATCACACCATCGTGATTATTTAGGTCGTGAAGATCTTTTTTGTATAGTTCTTTTGTGTATTCTTGCCACCTCTTCTTAATATCTTCTGCTTCTGTTAAGTCCATGCCATTTCTGGCCTTTATTGAGCCCATCTTTGCATGAAATGTTCCCTTAGTTCAGTTGCTCAGTTGTGTCCAACTCTTTGTGACCCCATGGACTGCAGCACACCAGGCCTCCCTGTCATCATCAACTCCTGGAGCTTACCCAAACTCATGTCCTTTGAGTCAGTGATGCCATCCAACCATCTCAGTGCTGTTGTCCCCTTCTCCTTCCACCTTCAATCTTTCCCAGCATCAGGGTCTTTTCCAATGTGTCAGCTCTTCACATCAGGTGGCCAAAGTATTGGAGTTTCAGCTTCAACATCAGTCCTTCCAATGAACACCCAGGACTGATCTCCCCTAGGATGGACTGGTTGGATCTCCTTGCAGTCCAAGGGACTCTCAAGAGTCTTCTCCAACACCAGAGTTCAAAAGCATCAATTCTTCAGCACTCAGCTTTCTTCACAGTCCAACTCTCACATCCATACATGACCACTGGAAAAACCATAGCCTTGACTGGACGGACCTTTGTTGGCAAAGTAATGTCTCTGCTTTTTAATATGCTATCTAGGTTGGTCATAACTTTCCTTCCAAGGAACAAGCATCTTTCAATTTCATGGCTGCAGTCACCATCTGCAGTGATTTTGGAGCCCCTAAAAACAAAGTCAGCCACTGTTTGCCCATCTATTTGCCATGAAGTGATGGGACCAGATGCCATGATCTTCGTTTTCTGAATGTTGAGCTTTAAGCCAACTTTTTCACTCTCCTCTTTCACTTTCATCAAGAGGCTCTTTACTTCTTCTTCATCTTCTGCCATAAGGGTTGTGTCATCTGCATATGTTCCCTTGGTATCTCTAATTTTCTTGAAGAGATCTCTAGTCTTTCCCATTCTGTTGTTTTCCTCTGTTTCTTTGCACTGATCACTGATGAAGGCTTTCTTTTCTCTCCTTGCTGTTCTTCTAAACTCTGCATTCACATTGGTATATCTTTCCTTTTCTCCTTTGCTTTTCACTTCTCTTCTCACTGCAATTTGTAAGGCCTCCTCACACAGCCATTTTGCTTTTTTGCATTTCTTTTTCTTGGGAATGGTCTTGATTCCTGTGTCCTGTACAATGTCATGAACCTCTGTCCATAGTTCTTCAGGCACTCTGTCTGTCAAATCTAATCCTTAGAATCTATTTCTCAGTTCCACTGTATAATTGTAAGGGATTTGATTTAGGTCATACCTGAATGATCTAGTGATTTTCCCTACTTTATTCAATTTAAGTCTGATTTTGCCAATAAGGAATTCATGATCTAAGCCATGAATACAGCTCCCAGTATTGTTTTTGCTAACTGTATAGAGCTTCCCCATCTTTGGCTGCAAAGAATATAATCAGTCTGATTTCAGTGTTGACCGTCCAGTGATATCCAGGTGTAGAGTCTTCTCTTGTGTTGTTGGAAGAGGGTGTTTGCCAAGACCAGTGCTTATGAACTGGCAAATGCCCTCAAGGCAAAAGCTAACTGTGAATGCTGAGTTTATTTACCTCTATATTTTGCCATATAGATTTTGGTTCAGTAGTTCTTTGATATTGTATTAGTTCTTCAGTCTTTAAGAAATTAAAAAAAAAAACTAGCTATTTTTAAAGGCTTTCAGTTTTGATCCAAATTTAGCTTGCAATTACTGGAAGCAGAAACCAGCATCTTCTTGATTTTTTAATTGATTTTTATTTATGTATCTTACTTTATCAAATCTTGTTGAAAACAGTATTGATTTATTATTTAATAATCAGCTAAATGTGAGTACATATAGATCTACCTTGATCTTTTATTAGTTTTTCTTAGTTTTAAAAATTCATTTTATTTTCTATCCTGTAGGACTAATGGAAAAAAAACCTGACAACTTGAAATCCATTTTTAAATTAATACAAATTATGCTTTATATTTCTCTTGGATCTTGCCACACAATACTTAGTATACTATGTCTAGCAAATACGATAATTTTTAATACTGATTTATTTGGGGTTTTATAATTTGTTTCTGGGTTAGGCTTTTTAATTTTGTTTTTATTTTATTTTATTTTTTTATTTTTTTACATTTTTAAATATCAGCTTTATTTTTTCCTCATTGATACAGAACATAGCTTAATATAACATCAAGTCTTAGTGGGGAAAAAAGAGAAAATCAGAAAGCAAAACCAGCCCCAAACAAAGATAACACACAACCATGACATAATTTGGCAACAGTCTAGGCTTAGAAATTTAAGAAGCTTGGAAGAGGACTAAAATATTCCTCTTTTGTTAGCTGTGTCCTTGGACTTAAAAGACTATTTGGTATAAAGACTTTTTGTTATAAGCTGATGGTTGTACTATTTAAGAGTACAGGGAGATACAAAGAGGAGCCTAGTTCATCAAGAGAGACACATTACTGATTAAGAGAGAAGAGCTCATGTACACTTGGCAAGACCAAGAAGTTTTTGTCTGTAAACTGTGTTTATATGATGGCTAATGACATGTCCTTATTCCTTTCATTCATAAATACAGAGGCAGAGCTATTATGGCCTCATCTACTCTTGTACAACTCATACATTGTGGACATTAGAATAAGTGTGCAGAATGATAAAGGTGCTCCGGTTGAGGAAGCCTCCTACTTAATTTTGTTTTTAAATGAAACATTTATTCATTGCTTCCTGTGTAGTATGCACTGTGTCATTTGCTCTTAAATTTGTTGTCTAATGTAATCCTTACTGCTCAGTGGTAGATAGTATCCATTATTTTTATAGAACAGAAAGTTTGTAATCAAATGTTTGAGCCTTTGACTGTAGCAAAGGTTTGGTAAGGAAATTTACAAGTTTGATGTGAGTAGGATCCACCATTGGAATGTATTTATATTCCCCATCTTGTCTAGGTTGAGGACTTTTTTAGCTCAACCAGTTTAAACAACATGACTTTTCTAATTGTTGCAAAACACATCTTAAGTTGACTTGTATTTTGGGATATTTTTCCTCTTTCCCTAAATTATTGTAGGTACTTGAATATTTTTACTTGAAAAGTCCACAGATTGCAAAGGAAAATACATGAACAGAAAATATTATCACTTTAATTCAGCAGTATAATCGCTTTTAGCTCTGAAAACAAGGTGTCCTTCAAGTAAATTAATTGGAACTTGGCAGCTGTGCTATAATATGGACTTTATTTTTCCTTATTTTTTTATTTTATGTCTATATTATGAGTGTATTTTATGTCTTATTTCCTTATTTTATGTCTATAATGCAGAAACAGATGATATGAAGTATCAAAGTTTTAAAGGTCTGTATGCGACACATAATGAAATTTTAAACACTTCAGTCTAACCTTAAATTTGCAATTGACATTTTTATTGTTTGAGTAATAATAAGCCTTTAAAAATATAATTAACATTTCTGTTTTTAGAAATTGTATTTTCCCCCTAGTTTGCTAAAACATTTTCTTATATTAGAAAAAAAAAAAAGATATATTTTCTTTACATTCAGAAGGCAACTTTTCTGGCAGAGGAGTTTATTATATTCACAGTGCTTAGTCATGAGATAAGGGTTTCGTAAAATGATGTGGCATTTTCATTTCAGTAGATGTTTTATTACCATTGATAAGATTGCACACAGGAACCAATGTCCAAGGTTTTGACGTAATCATTTGTGTGATTGTTAACTTGTTGAATGTTATTGCCGGTAGAGGAAATACTCTGGGAAAAATGTTACAGTTACATTTTATCACAATATAAATTTGGTTGTAAACGTCACTGGAGCAGTTTGGTGGATGGAGGTGTAATTTTAGATTAAAATATTAACTTGTTTTCTAGTTGTAAGTAATGATGTGACATATTTTTGCTCTGAAAGCATAGACTGCTGCTGCTAAGTCGCTTCAGTCGTGTCCAACTCTGTGCGACCCCATAGACAGCAGCCCACCAGGCTCCCCCGTCCCTGGGATTCTCCAGGCAAGAACACTGGAGTGGGTTGCCATTGCCTTCTCCAATGCATGAAAGTGAAAAGTGAAAGTGAAGTTGCTCAGTCGTCTCCGACTTTTAGCGACCCCATGGACTGCAGCCTACCAGGCTCCTCCGTCCGTGGGATTTTCCAGGCAAGAGTACTGGAGCGGGGTGCCACTGCCCTCACAAAAATATTTTCAGAAAAAAAATTTTTGATAGCTTATTTAGAAAACATTACCAAAAATTGTTATTTTATGATTTTTTTCTTTTTTCTTTTTTTATAGATTGCCTGTTAACATCTTCTACTTATTTTTTTATTTACCTGTCTTTTCTTTATCTGCATTTAGGACCTGATTTTTGTTATCAATTTCACATGCAAACAGTGACAAATATCTTAGTGTTCCTTGCATATATAAGGTGTAGGATTGATATTGCTATTCATATATGTGTAAATCTGCTTGGTCCTTTTGAAAGCACAGAATGGAGAGGATAAAGGTGAGGAAAGCTAGGTAATGAAAACCCTTGACGCTCATCTGTCAAGACACATGCACAGAAACCAAGACTAAAAAAAAAAAAACTAGGACAGAAACTGTTCAAATTTTGACCTGACTTTGTGTTATTCATGTCTAGCACAGATGGTAAATTGTGTGCTGGCTGCTAAAGCTCCCACCTGGAAGAGACCCATGTCATTTCATCTGTTTAATTATGGTCATATAGTCATAAAGAGTCAGACACGACTGAGCAACTGAACTGAACTGAACTGAAAGAAGTTCAGTCTTGTTGTGTTCACAAAATAAGAATCAGCAGTATTGAGTGGGCAGCCCTGATGACTTACCATGTTATTCTAAATGTATTTTCTTCATGGCTATAGTAATTGTATTTCCTATTTACTGTATACTTAAAGCAATAGTTAATTTTGAATATTGAACATAAATTTATACCAAGAAAAATAGATATTTATCTCAAACTTTTACATTCATTTTTATATATAATTTACTGTTTCTCGGTAATGTTTCTTAGATTTATTTCAGTTTTGGTACTTATCATCCCACTTTAGGGGCAGCTTTGTTGTTGTTTAGTCACTAAGTTATGTCCAACTCTTGTGAGATTGCATGGACTATAGCCCGCCAGGCTTCTCTGTCCATGGGATTTTCCGGGCAAGCATACTGGAGTGGGGCATACTGGAGTGGGTTGCCATTTCCTTCTCAAAGGGATCTTCCCAGCCCAGAAACTGAACCGGGGTCTCCTGCATTGCAGGCAGATTCTTTACCACTGAGCTACCTGGGAAGCCCAGGGGCAACTTAAATAGCCTCCTAATGGGTATTTCTGACTGCACCATTTCTGTACTTTAGTCAGTCCTATGTGCTGTTACCTGTGGAACACACTTCCTTTTGTCTATTAGGTGAAATCCTAAACTCTCAGTAGTTTGATCTCCCTAATGTCTAACTTTTATTTCATTTATACAATTTCAGTGATATTCTTCAGATACATAATCATTTCTACCTCTTTGTTTTTCCTTTTGTTATTCTTCAGTTTGGAATATCCTCTCCTCCCCTCATGGTGCATTCACATTTTGCTGTCAAGGGCCAAATTAATAGTTTGTTAACTTCCCTATTTTATTACAGCCCACAAGAGTGCTTTTTGTTCATAGGCTATGATTTTGGGTAGGTGATTATCTTGTTCAGCACATTTTTATACATGTCATGTGTTGTTCTCTTCATTCTCGCATCATTTAATATATGAAAGTCTTCATTTTACTGTAAGCTGCTTGACTACTATGGTATTTTTTACTTCATAATTTTTCATGTTACATTTATCAAGTTTTTTATTGAATTAGTGTATTTGATATAGAATGGTCATTTATGTATTTATAAAGCTTAACTAAAACATATCATTTGTGAAGTAATTAATATATTAATCCATTTATACTGCAGAAAGTTTGAAGCATGACTTCAAGCCTGAAAATCTTGGTCCAAATAATACCTCAATGACTTGTCCAAGCTAATATGGCTATTAAGTCGCTTGGAAATCTTTGAGGTTCAGTTTCCTCTGTCATTGAGATGATATCTAGCTAATTAGCAAGATGACTATGAGAATTAAAACAAGATAATGAATATGAAAGGACTTAATTAACATGCTGCCATTTGATAGTTCTGATGCTTACCAAATATTTAGTCACTAAGTCTTGTTCAACTCTTCTGTGACCCCGTGGACTATAGCCCACCAGGCTCCTCTGTCCATGGGATTTCCCAGGCAAGAATACTGGAGTGGATTGCCATTTCCTTCCCCAGAGTATTTTCTCCACCCAGGGATCAAACCCGTGTCTCCTGCATTACAGGAGGATTCTTTACCACTTAGTCGTCCAGGAACCCTCTTACCAAAAGTTACGTTTACCTAAATTGGGAATACTTCCTGTGTTGTGTTATAAGCACCATGATTTCTAAGATATTCATTTGATTGATTTTAAAACAAATAAGTGTAAGTACTATTTTTCTTTAAACATTTATTCTTTTAATAAAATATACATAAACATGTGTTCCTATGTGTTATGATAAAACATTAAAATGATTATTTCAATGTGAAAAAAAAAATCTGGAGTCTTATTGAGATAAAGAAAGAGAAGTTGCTCAGTCATGTCCGACTCTTTGCGACCACATGGACTGATTGAACCCAGGTCTCCCGCATTGCAGGCAGACACTTTACCATCTGAGCCACCAGGGAAGCTCAGGGGAGACAGTAAATGAGAGTAGGGGATGTGGAAAGAATGAATGTAAACTGCCTTTCTGGTAGCTAACGAAGAGAGAGAGAAGAGATACAGGATACTGTCTAAATAGGATGTCAAGTACAGTAATGAACTAACTGTTCATTTTAACAGTTAGTCTTTTAACTCTGCTCTGTTTAAAAAAAATGAATTATGTTAATCTGGAGTTTGCCTCACATGCCTCAAAAAGATTACCCAAGTAGTGAATATAATTATTTCAGATGCTTTGTAATTAGAAATTCTAATCCATCTTCTTCAGAAGTCTCTTTTTGAACCTTGGTAATGATATACTTATGTCACCAGATATATTTTCACAAAAATTAATTTGAAATAAAAACCAACCATATTTCATGTTTTATGACACTTTTTTCCCCGCATATTAGGATTTCTGAAATCGGTATGCATCCTCATATTGATGATGTCTTAGATCTAATAAAATATAGTAACTTGTTACTTACCTATTTTAGTAGTCTTATCTTAGTTTGAACTGTATTCAGTTTGTATTCAGGAATATCCAGTGATACTAGAAGTCCTGGGAAAAGTGAACGGTGTAAAAATAACATTTAAAATTTACTCTCATATTTCATAGCTTTCAAAAAGTAAAAATTTTTATTTAAATATACTCTATTTCAGCATTTTCTCACCAGAATAGGTTAATTTTATATGTTAATGGTCTGTGCTAAAGAATGTTAGAAGGATGATTGCTGATGCAAGTGAAGCATAAGATGTAAAGAATTAATATATTTTTCATTATATCCTTTCATTATACTTTGTACACACATATAGGTGACATATTCATTACTGGGAAGAACAGTGCTAAAATTTTATTTTCATGTGGAAACCCTTCCCACATTCCAGTGTTATAGCAGTAAGTCCACGAATACACAGAAGTAAATCCATTTGTGCCAGGAAAACTTAATATCTGCTCTTCATGTGTCCCTGTGGAACTGTGCAATTATTAGGACCTTTATTTAGTCCAGAATTTACTGGATCTTAATCTTTGAAGATATTCATTTTTAATATCCATTCAGATTAGATCAGATCAGATCAGTTGCTCAGTCGTGTCCGACTCTTTGCGACCCCATGAATCGCAGCATGCCAGGCCTCCCTGTCCATCACCAACTCCCGGGGTTCACTCAGACTCACGTCCATCGAGTCAGTGATGCCATCCAGCCATCTCATCCTCTGTCGTCCTCTTCTCCTCCTGCCCCCAATCCGTCCCAGCATCAGAGTCTTTTCTAATGAGTCAACTCTTCGCATGAGGTGGCCAAAGTACTGGAGTTTCAGCTTTAGCATCATTCCTTCCAAAGAAATCCCAGGGCTGATCTCCTTCAGAACGGACTGGTTGGATCTCCTTGCAGTCCAAGGGACTCTCAAGAGTCTTCTCCAACACCACAGTTCAAAAGCATGAATTCTTCGGCGCTCAGCCTTCTTCACAGTCCAACTCTCACATCCATACATGACCACAGGAAAAACCACAGCCTTGACTAGACAGACCTTTGTTGGCAAAGTAATATCTCTGCTTTTGAACATGCTCTCTAGGTTGGTCATAACTTTCCTTCCAAGGAGTAAGCGTCTTTTAATTTCATGGCTGCAGTCACCATCTGCAGTGATTTTGGAGCCCAGAAAAATAAAGTCTGACACTGTTTCCACTGTTTCCCCATCTATTTCCCATGAAGTGGTGGGACCGGATGCCATGATCTTTGTTTTCTGAATGTTGAGCTTTAAGCCAACTTTTTCACTCTCCACTTTCACTTTCATCAAGAGGCTTTTGAGTTCCTCTTCACTTTCTGCCATAAGGGTGGTGTCATCTGCATATCTGAGATTATTGATATTTCTCCCAGCAATCTTGATTCCAGTTTGTGTTTCTTCCAGTCCAGCGTTTCTCATAATGTACTCTGCATATAAATTAAATAAACAGGGTGACAATATACAGCCTTGACAAACTCCTTTTCCTATTTGGAACCAGTCTGTTGTTCCTTGTCCAGTTCTAACTGTTGCTTCCTGACCTGCATACAGATTTCTCAAGAGGCAGATCAGGTGGTCTGGTATTCCCATCTCTTGAAGAATTTTCCACAGTTGATTGTGATCCACACAGTCAAAGGCTTTGGCATAGTCAATAAAGCAGAAATAGATGTTTTTCTGGAACTCTCTTGCTTTTTCTATGATCCAGCAGATGTTGGCAATTTGATCTCTGGTTCCTCTGCCTTTTCTAAAACCAGCTTGAACATCTGGAAGTTCACGGTTCACATATTGCTGAAGCCTGACTTGGAGAATTTTGAGCATTACTTTACTAGCGTGTGAGATGAGTGCAATTGTGCGGTAGTTTGAGCATTCTTTGGCATTGCCTTTCTTTGGAATTGGAATGAAAACTGACCTTTTCCAGTCTTGTGGCCACTGCTGAGTTTTCCAAATGTGCTGGCATATTGAGTGCAGCACTTTCACAGCATCATCTTTCAGGATTTGGAATAGCTCAACTGGAATTCTGTCACCTCCACTAGCTTTGTTCGTAGTGATGCTTTCTAAGGCCCACTTGACTTCACATTCCAGGATGTCTGGCTCTAGGTCAGTGATTACACATTAGTACTTATTAAAGCTAATAGAAGACATTAAAAATTAATAAAAATCATATAAAACTTCTGTGTATCAAAACTATAATTCATATAGTCTCAGAAAAGCCATGTTTTGCCCAGTGATTATAATTTTGCTTTAAGTATGTTTTAAAATAACATAGATTGATTAAATCTCAGTTTGTTTCCAAGGCAAGGCATTCAGCATCACAGTAATCCAAATCTGTCCTCTAACCACTGATGCCAAAAAAGCTCAAATTGCCCAGTTTTTGTGACAACACCACCTTCTAGAACTAGCACCAAAAAAAGATGTCCTTTTCATCATAGGGGATTGTTATGAAAAAGTAGGAAGTCAAGAGAGTAACAGGCAAGTTTGTCCTTGGAGTGCAAAATGAAGCAGGGAAAAAGCTAACAGAGTGTTGTCAAGAGAACACACTGGTCTCAGCAAACACCCTTTTCCAACAACCCAAGAGATGACTACACATGGACATCACCAGATGGTCAATACTGAAATCAGATTGATTATGTTATTTGTAGCTGAAGACGGAGAAGCTCTACTCAGTCAGCAAAAACAAGACCTGGAGCTGCTGTGACCCAGATCATTGCAAAATTTAGGCTTAAATTGAAGAAAGTAGGGAAAACCACTAGATCATTCAGGTGTGGCCTGAATCAAATCCTTTATGATTATACAGTGGTGGTGACAAATAGATTCAAGGAATTAGTTCTGGTAGACAGTGCCTGAAGACCTAGGGACAGGGGTTCATAACACTGTACAGGAGGCAGTGACCAAAACTCTACAAAAGAAAAAGAAATGCAAGAAGGCAAAGTGGTTGTCTGAGGAGGCCTTCCAAATAGCTGAGAAAAGAAGAGAAGTGAAAGACAGAGGAGAAAAGGAAAGTTATACCCATCTGAATGCAGAGTTCCAGAGAATAGCAAGGAGAGATAAGAAACCCTTTTAAGTGCATAATGCAAAGAAAGAGAGGAAAACAATAGAATGGGAAAGACTAGAGATCTCTCTTAAAAAAATTAGAGGTATCAAGGGAACATTTCATGTAAAGATGGGTACAATAAAGGACAGAAACAATAAGGACCAAACAGAAGCAGAAGATATTAAGAAGAGGTGGCAAGAATACACAGAAGAACTATACAAGAAAGATCTTCATGACCCAGATAACTGTGATGGTGTGGTCACTCACCTAGAACCAGACATCCTGGAGTTTGAAGTCAGATGGGCCTTAGGAAGCATTACTACAAAGAAAGCTAATGGAGGTGAGGGAATTCCAGCTGAGCTATTTCAAATCCTGGAAGATGATGCTGTTAAAGTGCTGTACTTAATATATCACCAGATTTGGAAAACTCAGCAGTAGCCACAAGACTGGAAAAGGTCAGTTTCAATTCCAGTCCCAAAGAAGGGCAATGCCAAAGAATGTTCAAACTACCCTACAACTGAGCTCATTTCATGTTAGCAATGCTATGCTCACAGTCCTTCAAGCCAGGCTTCAATATTATGTGAACTGAGAGCTTCCACATGTACAAGCTGGGTTTTGAAAAGGCAGAGGAACCAGAAATCAAATTGCCAGTACTCTTTGGCTCATGGAGAAAGCAAGGGAGTTCCAGAAAAATATCTACTTCTGCTTCATTAAAACTAAAGCTTGTGACTCTGTGGATCACAACAAACTATGGAAAGTTCTTAGAGAGATGAGAGTAACAGATCATTTTACTTGTCTCCTGAGAAACCTGTGTGGGTCAAGAAGCAACAGTCAGGACAGACATGGAACAACTGACATTCAAATTTTGGAAAGGAGTATGACAAGGCTGTATATTGTCACCCTGCTTATTTACCTTCTGTGCAGAGTACATCATGCAGAAGGCCAGGCTGGATGAAACACAAGCTAGAATCAAGATTGCTGAGAGAAATATCAACCTCAGATATGCAGATGATACTACTGTCATGGCAGAAAGTGAAGAGGAACAAATGACCCTCTTGATGAGGGTGAAAGAGGAGAATGAAAACACTGGCTTGAAACTTATTATTTAAAAAGTTAAGATCATGGTATCTGGTCTCATGACTTTATGGCAAATAGAAGAGGAAGAAGTGGAAGTAATGACAAATTTTATTTTCTTGGGCTCCAAAGTCACTGCAGGCAGTGATTGCAGCCCAGAAAATAAAAGATGCTTGCTCCTTGGAAAGAAAGCTATGACAAACGTAGACAGAATATTAGAAAGCAGTGACATCATTTTGCCGACAGATGTCTGTGTAGTCAAAGCTATGGTTTTTTCAGTTGTCATGTCTGGATATGAGAACTGGACCATAAAGAAGACTAAGTGCCGAAGAATTGATGCTTTCAAATTGTGGTGCTGGAGAAGACTCTTGATAGTTCCTTGGAAGCAAGGAGATCAAACCAGTCAATCCGAAAGAAAATCAACCCTGAATATTTGTTGGAAGGACTTGCTCAAACCGAAGCTCCAATACTTTGGCCACCTGATGCAAAGAGCCGACTCATAGGAAAAGACCCTGACGCTGGGTAAGACTGAAGGCAAAAGGAGAAGGTGATGGCAGAGGACTAAATGGTTAGATAGCATCACCAACTCAATGGACATGAATTTGAGCAAACTCTGGGAGTTGGTGGAGGACAGAGGAGCCTGGTGTACTGCTGTCCATGGTTTTTCAAAGAGTTGGACATGACCTAGTGACTGAAGAAAAACAACAAAGGCCCCTTTGTATCCTCCCAAATCATACTCACTTTTCCTTCTTTCTTTCCCAAAGGCAACCAGTCTTATAATTTGTGTGCATATTTCCTGCCCATGTTAAATTTTATATATATATATATATAAAATATAAAATTATCTATCCACATGTATATACATACAATCATCCATCCATTCATCCATCTGTACACATCATATAGTAAAATTTGGCATAATTTTAATTCCATTTTTTTAATTGAGATCTGATTTACAAAGTGAAATACACAGATCTTAAAGTGTAAATTTGAATTATGATTAATGTATATACAAGTGTAGCTCACATCCCTTTCAAGTGGAGAATATTTTTCCATTACCCTTGGAAGTTCCTTAAAGCACTTTCTGAGACAATCTCCTGAGCCCTAGAGGTACCCACTCTTGTTTTTTCTTCTCTATGCTGGTTTAGTGTTTTTGGTTAGTACCTCGTACATTATAAATTCTTAATATCTAAATTCTTTTTAGAATTTTTTTTATTTTGCATTTGTGTCTGAATTCTTTAACTCAGCTTAACAGTTTTTAGATACATTCATGTTAAAATTTATTTTGGGGGGCTCAAAATCACTGCAGATGGTGATTGCAGCCATGAAATTAAAAGATGCTTACTCCTTGGAAGGAAAGTTATGACCAACCTAGATAGCATATTGAAAAGCAGAGATATTACTTTGCCAATAAAGGTCCATCTAGTCAAGGTTATGGTTTTTCCAGTAGTCATGTATGGATGTGAGAGCTGGACTATGAAGAAAGCTGAGTGCTGAAGAATTGATGCTTTTAAACTGTGATGCTGGAGAAGACTCTTGAGAGTCCCTTGGACTGCAAGGAGATCCAACCAGTCCCTCCTAAAGGAGACCAGTCCTGGGTGTTCATTGGAAAGACTGATGCTGAGGCTGAAACTCCAAGACTTTAGCTACCTCATGCGAAGAGTTGACTCACTGGAAAAGACTCTGATGCTGGGAGGGATTGGGGGCAGGAGGAGAAGGGGACAATAGAGGATGAGATGGCTGGATGGCATCTCTAACTCGATGCACATGAGTTTGGGTGAACTCTAGGAGTTGGTGATGGACAGGGAGGCCTGGCGTGCTGTGGTTCATGGGGTCACAAAGAGCCAGACACGAGTGAGCAACTGAACTGAACTGAACAACAGTTCATATGTTTTTATTGCTGAGAAATACTTTATATATCCACTTTTTTTATTCTCCTAGGTTTTTTTTTTTAATGTTTTAAATTGATTTCCAGCCAAATTCCACAGGTGTCAGAGAACATATTTTGTATGGTTTCAGATCTTTGAAATTTGTTGAGACTTTCTTTATGGCCCAGCCTATGAAAGTTTTTGCAAATGTTCCATGTATACTAGCAAATAATGTAATTTGGTAATAGTTGGATATAAATGGTCTATGTGTATTAATTAGGCAACATTTATTAGTTTAATTGCTCAGATCTTCTAAATGACTACTGATATTTTTGCTTGCTTGCTCTACCAGTTACTGTGATTTGTATTTTGTTGAACTTTTGCTTTTATGTTTTTAAGGCCATCATATTTCTGATGCGTTAACATTTTTGCTCTTATGAAGTGTACTCCTCTGTATGTCTAGGAATTCTTCTTATAATATCTAATGCTAGTGTGGTTATGTCAGCTTTCTTTTAGTTAGTGTGTGTATAATGTATCTTCTTCCACTGTTTTGCTTTCAACCTTTCTATGTATTTTTATATAAAGTACGCAGTATAGTTCATTTTAAATCCAGATTGCTTAATAGTTTACTTTTAACTTTTACTATTTAGTCCATTCACATTTAAGGTACATACTGATATATCTGTTCCATTTAATTTGTGTTCTTTTTTCCAAGATTGTTTTTAGATTAATCTTTTTAGTTATTGCAGTTTCCTATCTTGCTATCACTCATTCTTCTATTATTCTTTGAATGGCTACTCTAGAGATTATAACATGTATTCTCTACTTCTTAGAGTCTATTATAAATGAGTACTTTTGCCAGTTCCTGGACAATGGCAATAATCTTGGAGTATTTTAACTCCATTTGCCCATCCCACCCACCCCTTTGTGTTGTTGTCATGTGTTCCAAATCTATCTATATTTTTAAGCTTCACAATATATTATTATCATCATTTTATTGTTTTCAACTATGTTGTCATTATTATCTACCTTTATGTAGATTTACTCCTGTAATCATCTTTTCTGGTGCTCTTCATGTCATCCCTATATTTTCATGTTTCAATCAGGGGTCATTTTCCTCTGAAAACCTTCTTCAGTTGATTTGCTGGTGACAAAGTCTTTTTGTTTGAAAACCTTTGTATTTCACTTTAATTTGGAAAGTTATTTTCATTGAGCATAGATTCCTAGGTTAGGAGTTAGTTTCCTTTTTGGTATTTTAAAGCTATTATAGTTGTCTCCTGGCCTCCATTGTTTCTATTGGAAAGCCAGCTAGCTGTTATTCTTATGCTTTGAATGTGTTGACTGTATCCTGTGGTAGATTGTAAGATTTTCTGTTTGTCTCTTGTTTTGGGCACCTTTGCTATGTATGATATCCCTAGGTTTGCTTTCCTTTCAGTTTGTCTAGCTTGAGGTTCATAGAACTTGAATCTGTTGCTTGGTATATTTCATCATATTTTTAGTATTAAGAAACTGCTTTTGTTTCATGCTCCCTCTCCGCTCTTTCTGGGATTTAGACCATTACACCCATATCATGTATGTCTCTTTTCCTTACTTTCCATCTTTTCCCTCTCCCATTTATTACAGTAGTTCCCTGGGTATTTTCTCCTGGCCTAGTTTCCAGGTGACTATTCCTCTTCTCCTATAGCTCATCTTCTATTAAACCCGTGTATTACCTTCTCAATTTCAGTAATCCCATTTTCCGTCCAAAATTTCTGCTTTCCTCTATTTTTTCCCTGAAATTCGGGTTTCTAATTAAATTTTTCACTTGTCTTCTATTTCTGAAGCTTATCAATCACACTAATTTTTAAAAGTGTGTTTCTCATAATTTCTGTGGGTCTGTTTTTATCATTTCTTTGTTTTGGTCACTTGGTTGTCTGTTAATATGCCTAATTATTTTTGATTGAATAATGTATGAACATTTGTATAGGTCTGTCTACTTCTAGAAAATACTTAGTTTTTTTCCTGATTGGCAGTTAATCCCTGATTAGATCAGGGTTCTACATTAGTTCATGCCTGGGTATTAGGTTTAGTCTATTTCCCCATACTCCTTCAGTGGTCTTATCTCAAATTTAGGGGTTTACTTGAGTACCCTCTCCCTTTGAGGGTCATGAATGCCGTATTTTGTCACCTCAACTTTATGAGTGCTGTGGGTCAGACGGTAAAGTGTCTGCCTGTAGTGCGGGAGACCTGGGTTCAATCCCTGGGTCAAGAAGATCCTCTGGAGAAGGAAATGGCAACCTACTCCAGTACTCTTGCCTGGAAAATCCCATGGACAGAGGAGCCTGGTAGGCTACAGTCCATGGGGTCGCAAAGGGTCAGATATGACTGAGTGACTTCTCTAAAAGCCCTTCTCAGCTTTTCACCTTTTAGCAGCTCATTTGTGGTCTGCCTTTCACCCTCCCTACACGTATTTTGTGTAGTTTAAGAATCTCAAAATGCCTTGAAGATAAAAGCCCAGCAAAAGATCCCTTCTCTGCAGGGCCACTTTTCTGCTGTTCCCTTTATTCCAGACTGTCTCTAGCTAAAATAAGGCCTACTTATGCCACCCAGGAACTGGCAAATGTCACAAGGGAAAACCTGTCAGAGAATGTAGGACTCCATTCAGTAAATGCTTCTTTTCTCTCCAGGATCCTGACTTTTGATATTTTAGCTGCCTCGATCTACTACAGTGCCTTCAGACATATTTTGTATTTTGTCAGCTTTTATAGCCTTGGTTACTGGAATCATTAATGTCATAAAACTGGAAATGAATGTTCAATTCAGAGACTTTTATGATTTTCAAAATCTCCTTTATCATAGTTATTTCATTAATCTCCCAGCCAAAAGCTGGGACTAAAAATAGTAGATAACACTGATCTTTACAGTAAAAATGTGACAGGAAGATAAACTAGCTGTTTTTTCCTTAGTACAGAGAAGTAATAAATATACCACTAAGAAGGTATTTTTTTCCTGCTGTCAGACTTGAGCATTTGGTTCTGCTTTTCTTTGGATGCCCTCTAGTGGAGGTTTTATTGAAAAGAAATAACTAGAAAGATGTATAAAAGGCTCTATCATCCACTAAAAAAATTCTGCATAATTTTCATTCTTTTTAACCAACTCTTGATTACTAACAGTTCTGAGGACATTTGGTAGTTGAATTAAAAAACAAACAGTATCACTAGTAAATTCAACTAGGTTTTGTTAAGCAATATGTGCTAAGTACTAGGAGATACAAGATAAAAGACTCAGTCCCTAATTCTACTGTATTTGATAATATAATAGAAGATATTATAATACTGTAGCGATTTACAACATTGTAAGATTAGAGATGTTTAAGAGTGTTTCTGGGAATAGAAATTAGAATTTAACTGAGATGTAGAAGACAAGTAAAAGCTCTCTGAAGATTTATCTTTTGAACTGAGATTTGAAGAATGAGTGGGATTTGGCCGGCTGAAGATGGCAGAATGGAGTATTCACTGTAGAGGACAGTGCATGTACAGACAGAAGGATGCGAGAGCATAATTCATTTGGGCAATTTTAAGTTATATAAGCAGATGATATAAGAGTAGAAAATGAATCAGAATTGAGCAGTGGCTAGATAGAACCTGTAACCTGTGTGATCCATGCTGAAATACATGAATTTCATCCTGAAAGCTATTGAACAACTTTAAGACTGAACATATTAGTATTTTATAAAGGTTATTCTGTCAGCAGCTGAGATGAATTGGGACCAGGAGGTCCAGCTAAAAGATTTGCTCTTACCAAAGAATTAAAATTAGCAAGTAATTTTGCCTAAATTTGAAGCTTAGTTCCAGTATACCTCCAGATAGTTTTCAAATTTTATTTAAAATTCTGGTCATAAAAGATTCCTATTACATTTTTTAGACAATGTTTAACTTAGGTGAAAAGTCTTCTGTTTTCCCTATAATGTAGTTGGTTGTTATATATTCTTACAGAACTTGTTCCATGTGTTAGCATTTTTCTTTTGTTTTCCTTTGTTATTAACTGGGATTTTATCCTATATACTACATTTCAACTGACTTATTTAAACAGTGTTTCATGGACACTATACCTGCCAGTATGTATAGATATAGTTCTCTTTATAATGACTGCATTATATTTTGCTATGTAGATGTGATATCCTTACTTAACCTAATATTTTACTGAAGAACATTTGGGTTATTTTCAGGTTTTTAATATTATAAAAATGCTACAGTGAACAGCTCTGTCAGGTTGGGTAGGTTTTCTATAGAATATATTCCTAAAATGGAACTTCTGACTAAAAGATATATGTATATTTAGAATTGTGATAGACACTGCCAAATTGTCTTCTGACAAATGGAATCACGTTATACTGCCTCCCACAATATTTGAAAGAACCCACATAATGATATCGCTGGATATTTTGATATTCTAAATTTTCCAGTATGATTTGTAAGTAATACTTCATTTTCTTTTCAATAATAATTGATTAGTCTTCCACATTTTTGTTAGTGATTTATAGATATTTCTTTTTCTATTAATTGTGTCTGACCTTTTTTGACCATTTTTCTATTTGATGGCCCACATGTGTCTTATTGATTTATAAGACCTTTTTGTATATTGAATCTTTTAGTTTATTACATGTGTTGAAGGTGCTATTTCTAGTTTGTTTTTTATTTATTTATGTTTTTAATTTTATGCTGTGATTTTTATCTGTCTTTTGAGAAAAACTGTCATAAAGCTAACTTCCAAAATATGTCCTGGACTCAGAGTTTAACAGGTCATTTCTTAAACTTCCAAGGAATATATTACACTAATACAACTTGAATAATTCCAGAGTATAAAAAGAGAGAGAAGCCTTTCAGTTTTTTAATAAAACAAACATAATTCTAATTTTTAAATCCAGTAAAAAAAATTATCCACTCCAACAGACTTTATAAAGCAATCTCATTTATGATTATAAATACAAAAATTCCTTAATGAAGTATCAGCAAGGTGAATGTTATCTGCACAATGAATAAATAATATATAACGATCAAGTGGGATTCATGTCAGAATTTCTATTTCATAGGAAAATGTCTCAATATCAGGGAAATAAATTCTATAAATATGTCAAGAGCTTTTTAAAAAGGAGGAATTCATTATAATAGATGCCAGAATGGTGTTTTTATAAAACTTAAATTCTGATTCTGATTTTTGTAACCTTAGTAAAATTTGATTAGATGAATAGTTCTTCAGGGATGCTTATTATAAGCTTTCTGTCTTACAGTGTTTGGGGAACTACAAGGTAATTTAGCCATGTAAGAGAAGAAAACAAGAGATACAAATAATAGTAGAAATAGCTAATAATGACAGAGCATTTATTTTATGCCTAGTACCACTCTGATTATTGAACATTATTATTTCATTACCACAGATTATGATAATATCACAAATAGGTACCACAAATATAGAAACTATTTTTTATACTGTGTAAAGTTGTAGAAACTGAGACAGTGACAGTTTAAGATACTTGCCTAAGGTTATATGGCCAATAAATACTGAAAACTAGATTTTAACTTTGGCAGATTGACTTTACTTTTAGATATACTATACTCTAAACTAGGATTTTTGCAATCCTTTAAAGTGTGATTGGAACAGAGCCATGCTCATTCCTTTATGTATTGTCTGTGACCACTTTTGCTCTCAGTAGCAGTTGAGTGGTTTTGACACAGCCCTATATGCCCCATTAAGCCTAAAATAATTTACTCTCATACCCTTTACAGGAAAAAATTGCCAGCTACTGTTCTAAGCCATTGAACTATCTTACCTTTGATCAGACTATGAAGGTTTTTTTTAATTAGGAAAGAGGAGACACATTTATAGTTTAGATTATATGAATATATACTTGGTAAATCCAAGCATGAACTCAGAAACTATTAGAAATAGTAATCATAAAGTCAGATAGTTTTCTTTTACCTAATATGTAAAATTCAGTCAGCTTCCAATTTGCAAATAGAGCCAGCTTTAGAAGAATTGGAGAATAGATCAAAGTCTCAAAAGCAAAAAAAAAAACAACCCATAAATATCTGAAGGTAAATGTAAAAAAATGTGAAGGGTCCAAATGAAGAGAAGTTTAAAACTATACTGACTAAAACAAAAAGAGACTGAATAAACAGCCATGCCATTTCCTTGGCTGGGTGATTCAGCATTAAAAAAGACATTTTTTAAATCTAAATTAGTTTGTAAAATTAAATATCTTATTCAGAGTGCCAGGGGAATTGTTTTAACTTGATGAAATGATTCTAAAAATTCTGAAAGAAAAACATGACCAATAAAAGACCAGGAATTTTCTGAAAACTAATTTTATGACTTCAAGATGTTAAACTGAACATATGTTAAAGTTTTGCCCTTCCACAGCAAACTTTAGACATCCGTAAAGTTTTAATAAACTTCTGTTTGAAACAAGAAAGGGAGTTATCTCTGGAATGGAAAAGGAGTCACTCCCTAAAGAAAGAAACAAATGGGAACCCTCTCTGTTAATCCCTAAGAACTGCATTACTGATAGTTCAGGCCAGGGTTGTTGGCTTGAGATTTCCATGCTGAAGGGGTCTTTTTAGGCCAAAAGATGGGTGTGCTCAGTTGCTCAGTCATGTTTGACCCTATGGACTATAGCCTGCCAGGTTCCTCTGTCCATGGAATTTTCCAGGCACATATACTAGAGTGGGTTGCCATTTCCTACTCCAGGGAATCTTGCTGACCCAGGGATTAACCTGCATCCCTTGCATCTCCTGCATTGGCACGCAGATTCTTTACCACTGTGCCACCCAGAAGTCCAAGAAGATCGTAACCACAAAGTATCAAAACCTAGAGAATATAAGCATTGCAAAACAAGGGCAACAAATCTAACAAAGGATTAACTTAGATTAGATACAGTGGAAAAAACAAAAGAATCTAAAAAGGACTATATTCTTCTGAGGAATAAAAGAGGGATTTTCTTCCACAAAATAACAAACAGGAATTATGAAACAAATAGAGTGAATTATGAAAAACAAACTTATTGAATATTAACCTAAATATGTGTGAATAGCAGATGACACTCAGCTGAAGAGCTAATGAGTAGACTGGAAGATAGATGTGAGGAAATCTCCAGCATTATACAACACAAAAAGTTACAAAGGAAAAGGTAAGAGACATGGAGAACCTCACCAGAAGTTACAACATCTGCCCTAATAAGGGAGAAGGCAATAGCACCCCACTCCAGTACTCTTGCCTGGAAAATCCCATGAATGGAGGAGCCTGGTAGGCTGCAGTCCATGGGGTCACTAAGAGTCGGACATGACTGAGTGACTTCACTTTCACTTTTCACTTTCACGCATTGGACAAGGCAATGGCAACCCACTCCAGTGTTCTTGCCTGGAGAATCCAAGGGATGGGGGAGCCTGGTGGGCTGCCGTCTATGGGGTTGCACAGAGTCAGACACGACTGAAGCGACTTAGCAGCAGCCCTAATAAGAGTTCCAGAAGGAGGAAATGGAAGCTGAACTGTATTTGAAGTAGTCATGGCCAAGAACGTTCCCAAACTGAACACACAAATCCTTAGGATTGAAAGATCTACCAGGTGCAAACTAAAATTTATACACATAATGATGAAGATATATAACTTATATTTTAACTTAAAATATATAGACACATCATGGCTTCCCAGATGGTACAGTAGTAAAGAACCTGCCAAATTCAGACTTAAATTGAAGAAAGTAGGGAAAACCACTAGACCATTCAAGTATGACCTCAGTCAAATCCCTTATGATTATACAGTGGAAGTGAGAAATAGATTTAAGGGACTAGATCTGATAGACAGAGTGCCTGATGAACTATGGAATGAGGTTTGTGACATTGTACAGGAGACAGGGATCAAGACCATCCCCATGAAAAAGAAATGCAAAAAAGCAAAATGGCTGTCTGGGGAGGCCTTACAAATAGCTGTGAAAAGAAGAGAAGCAAAAAGCAAAGGAGAAAAGGAAAGATATAAACATCTGAATGCAGAGTTCCAAAGAATAGCAAGAACAGATAAGAAAGCCTTCTTCAGTGATCAATGCAAAGAAATAGAGGAAAACAACAGAATGGGAAAGACTAGAGATCTCTTCAAGAAAATCGGAGATACCAAAGGAACATTTCATGCAAAGATGGGCTCGATAAAGGACAGAAATGGTATGGACCTAACAGAAGCAGAAGATATTAAGAAGAGATGGCAAGAATACACAGAAGAACTATACAAAAAAGAGCTTCACGACCCAGATAATCACGATGGTGTGATCACTGACCTAGAGCCAGACATCCTGGAATATGAAGTCAAGTGGGCCTTAGAAAGCATCACTATGAACAAAGCTAGTGGAGATGATGGAATTCCAGTTGAGCTATTCCAAATCCTGAAAGATGATGCTGTGAAAGTGCTGCACTCAATATGCCAGCACATTTGGAAAACTCAGCAGTGGCCACAGGACTGGAAAAGGTCAGTTTTCATTCCAATCCCAAAGAAAGGCAATGCCAAAGAATGCTCAAACTACCGCACAATTGCACTCATCTCACACGCTAGTAAAGTAATGCTCAAAATTCTCCAAGCCAGGCTTCAGCAATATGTGAACCGTGAACTTCCAGATGTTCAAGCTGGTTTTAGAAAAGGCAGAGGAACCAGAGATCAAATTGCCAACATCTGCTGGATCATAGAAAAAGCAAGAGAGTTCCAGAAAAACATCTATTTCTGCTTTATTGACTATGCCAAAGCCTTTGACTGTGTGGATCACAATCAACTGTGGAAAATTCTTCAAGAGATGGGAATACCAGACCACCTGATCTGCCTCTTGAGAAATCTGTATGCAGGTCAGGAAGCAACAGTTAGAACTGGACAAGGAACAACAGACTGGTTCCAAATAGGAAAAGGAGTTTGTCAAGGCTGTATATTGTCACCCTGTTTATTTAACTTATATGCAGAGTACATCATGAGAAATGCTGGACTGGAAGAAACACAAACTGGAATCAAGATTGCTGGGAGAAATATCAATAACCTCAGATACGCAGATGGCACCACCCTTATGGCAGAAAGTGAAAAGGAACTCAAAAGCCTCTTGATGAAAGTGAAAGTGGAGTGTGAAAAAGTTGGCTTAAAGCTCAACATTCAGAAAACGAAGATCATGGCATCTGGTCACCACTTCATGGGAAATAGATGGGGAAACAGTGGAAACAGTGTCAGACTTTATTTTTCTGGGCTCCAAAATCACTGCAGATGGTTACTGCAGCCATGAGACTAAAAAATGCTTATTCCTTGGAAGGAAAATTATGACCAACCTAGATAGCATGTTCAAAAGCAGAGACATTACTTTGCCAACAAAGGTTCGTCTAGCCAAGGCTATGGTTTTTCCTGTGTTCATGTATGGATGTGAGAGTTGGACTGTGAAGAAGGCTGAGCGCCGAAGAATTCATGCTTTTGAACTGTGGTGTTGGAGAAGACTCTTGAGAGTCCCTTGGACTGCAAGGAGATCCAACCAGTCCATTCTGAAGGAGATCAGCCCTGGGATTTCTTTGGAAGGAATGATGCTAAAGCTGAAACTCCAGTACTTTGGCCACCTCATGCGAAGAGTTGACTCATTGGAAAAGACTCTGCTTCTGGGAGGGATTGGGGGCAAGAGGAGAAGGGGACGACAGAGGATGAGATGGCTGGATGGCATCACTGACTCGATGGACGTGAGTCTGAGTGAACTCCGGGAGTTGGTGATGGACAGGGAGGCCTGGCATGCTGCGATTCATGGGGTCGCAAAGAGTCGGACACGACTGAGCGACTGATCTGATCTGATCTGACCAAAGCAAGAGATGAAAGAGACATGGCTTTGATCCCTGGATTGGGAAGATCCCTTGGAAGAGGGGATGGCAACCCACTCCAGTATTCTTGTCTGGGAAATCCCTTGGACAAGGAGTCTGGCAGGCTACAGTCCATGGGCTCACAAAGAGTCGGACACAATTGAGCACACACACAGAGACACATTGTAATAAACTTTAAAATATCAAGAATAAAGGCAAAATTCCTAAATATTATCTATAGAAAAGACATTTCACTAAGACAATTCTTATCAAGAAATGACCATCTGACATTAGAATTCTTAGTAACAACTATATATGGGAGAAGACTGATGGTCTGAGGAATAAACTTTGAACTATAATTCTATGTTTAGCCATTCTGTTATTCAAGAGTGAAGGCAAAAATAAAGATATTTTCTTATCTACAAGAACTTAAAGTTATCATCTTAAGCAAAAGTACAAGTGACATTTTGAGTGGGATTATACTGTGTATTACAGGATATTTAGTAACCCTTTCCCTCACTCATTAAATGCCAATAGGTGATTCCAGTCATTTGATAAACTAAAATACCTCCTACATATTTCAAAGAAAAGTGCTACTAGTCAAGAATTGTGTTCAACTGACTCTTAAAAATAAATCTTGAAAGTTAATTACAAAAAGGAAAATAAACTCAGAGGTAGTGAGATATATAATGTTGAACAAAGAAATTAGTAAATATATTGGTAAATCTAAATAACTATTGACCATAAAAAAGAGAGAGAAAAAGTGTATGTGGTATACTAAATTTTCATGGTAAGTTTGGAATGTGGGTGGCTGAGAAAAGAATGAAGCAAAATAAAAGTAAACTTCTCCCTTCAGATGAGACCAAAGTTATTCACTTTAGTTGTTGTTAAATGGTAAGGTGAAGGATGTTAGGGAAAAGGTGAAAAGGATTTAAAAGTAATAAGCACAGTAGTTCCCCCCTTATCTGCTGTTTTGCTTTGTGTAGTTTCACTTACCTATAGTCAACTACAGTCTGAAAATATTAAATGGAAGATTGCAGAAATAAACAATTCATAAGTTTTAAGTTGCATGCCATTCTGTGTAATGTTACTAAATATCTTGCTGTCCCACCCAGGACATGAATCATCCTTGTCCTGCATATCCACACTGTGTATGCTACCCTCCCATTAGTATAGAAAAAAACATAGTATGTAGGGTTTGGTACTGTCCACTGTTCAGGTATCCACTGGGGGTTTTGGAGCATATCCCCTGTGGATAAGGAGGGACTGTTGTACTAGAAGAAAAGAAGGATTGTTAAAAGCTTTCAGATCAAGGGGCAGCAGTGGCGCTAGAGGGTGGATAGAACATACAGAACTTGATTCAGTCCGACAAGACTTAAAAGGAGACTTAAATGCATATATTTATCATGGAAACATGATAAATAAAAAGTGCAAAAATACAGTGTCAGAAATAAGTTTAACTATATTAATATAAAAGAAGACTAGTTGGTAAAGCTCACTGGTTATAATATTAACTCATATACGGCTAAAGTGAAGTGAAGTGGAAGTCACTCAGTTGTGTCCGACTCTTTAACAAAGGTAAATTGGCTGTATCGGGTTGTTGTGCTGTGTTTAGTCATGTCTGACTCTTTGCAACCCTATGGACTATAGCCCGCCAGGCTCCTCTATCCATGGAATTCTCTAGGCAAGAATACTGGAGTGGGTAGCCATTCCCTTCTCCAGGAATCTTTCCAACCCAGAGATCGAGCCAGGGTCTTCTGCATTGCAGGAAGATTCTTTACCAGCTGAGCAACCAGGGAAGCCCATGGCTAAAACCAAAAGCCAATGAAATCACAGCTAAAATACAATAATACATAAAAGTTGAAAATAAAATGATAAAGAAATATTCATTTAGAAAGTACCTATACCTGGTGGATAACAAGACCATAAAAACCCAGAAACTCTCTGGGATAATAAATTATTTATAGGAACAAAGAGGAAGTGTTCATTTTGATAAAAGCAAAAAAATTAACAGGAACAGTTTTAATATAAATGGCTTTAAAATATATGAAATGAAAATTATAGAACTAGAAAGGAAATAGAAAATCTACAATTATATTTGAGTCTTTAGTATAAATGTATTAAGACAGAAAGTAAAGATATAGGAGATTCAGATAACATTTAACAAGCATGTCTAATTCACATTTATCTAGAATTCTGACTCCAACATAATTTATACAGATTATTTTCAAATACACGTGGATTATTTTTATAGTAGTGTCCTAGGCCATATAGGAAGCCTTAATAAATTCCCTTTTAAAAAGTTATATAGAACACTTTCACTAATCAAAATGTAACAAACTTAGAATTTAATAACCAAAAGCCTTCTCAGTGCATAAAAGCAGGTATTTAAATTACATATTTTAATAACTTCTAGATTAAGAAGGAAGTTAAAGATAAATGATAATTGAATAACAGTTATATCACATGATATCAAAACCTGTGTGATTCACACAAAGCAATACCCAAAGGGAACTTAAGAGTTTTAAAATCATTTATTGACAAGTCAGAACTACATAAACAGCATGATATTATTTATATTAAAAAAATTCTTTTTTCCTGCACACATTTATATATGTAAAATTTGTTCTTGTTTGCTGAGATCTGGAAATATACCCAACTCTTATCATTAATTATCTGTAGTATTCTAAGGGAAAAGTACATATGTGTAAGTTAAGTAATTTTTAAAAATCAATATGTCATTTAAAAAAGAGTAGTATGTAATTTGCCTTGTATTTTTAAATCACAATAATTAAAATGTGTGTTATTAGTGGAGAACTCTGAATTGCTGATCTCTAAAACAGAAAAGAAAATCTGGGATGAAATCCACAAATACATGAAATTATTAAATGATTAATGTGGCATTCAGACTAGTGGGGAGAAAGTGGATCATCATTTTGGTGCTGGGGAGTTAGACAGCTATTTGAAGGAGTAAAAAATGCTGGTTTCCTCATAGCCAATATAATCATACTCATGGTGAAAAACTAAAAGCCTTCCCGCTAAAATTTGGGACAAGACAAAGATGCCTGTTCTCACCTCTTCTATTCAACATAGTACTGGAAGTTCTAGTCACAGAAATCAGGCAAGAGATAAAACGTATCCAAATTGGAAGGGAAGAGGTAAAATTGTATTATATGCAGATGATATGATATATAGAGAAAATTATAAAGACTCCACACAAAAACTACCAGAACTGATAAATGAATTCAGCAAGGTAACAGGATACAAGATTAACATATAGAAATTGGTTGCATTCCTCTATACCAGTGATGAACTATCAGAAAGAGAATGTAAAAAAAAAAAAATATATATATATATATGTTTTAAAATCATATTTCCCAAAATAAAATACTTAGGAATAAACCTAACCAAGGAGATGAAAGACTTATATACTGAGAACTATAAAACATTAATAAAGGAAACTATAGATGATTCAAAGAAATGGAAAGATATCCCATGTTCTTGAATTGGAAGAATTAATATTGTTAAAATGGCCATACTGCCCAAAGCAGTCTACAAATTTAACATGATCCCTATCAAATTACCCATGACATTTTTCACATAATAGAACGAATAATCCTAAAATTCATATGGAATGATTACAAACTCAGAATTACTGAAGCAATGCTGAAGAAGAACAAAAAAGCAGGAGAAGTAACCATCTCAGACTTCAGACAATACTCCAAAGCTGTAGTAATCAAGACTTTATGGCACTGACACAAAAATAGACATATGATCAGTGGGACAGAATAGAGAGCTCAGAAATAAACTCACATACCTTCGGTCAGTTAATTTTCAATAAAGGAGTCAAGACTATACAATGGGAAAAAGATAGTCTTTGGTGTTGGGAAAGTTGGACACCTGCATGTGAATCAGTGGAGTTAGAACACACCCTCACACCATGCACAAACTAAACTCAAAATGGCTTAAAGACTTAAGACATGACACCATAAAACTCCCATAAGAGATCATAGGATAACAAAGCATTCTCTGGTAAGTATAACTCATACTGATGTTTTCTTAGGTCAGTCTCCCAAGACAATGGAAATAAAAACAAAAATAAACAAATGGGACCTAGTCAATTGCACAAGCTTTTGCACAGCAAAGGAAACCATAAACAAAAATGAAAAGACAACCTACAGAGTGGAAGAAAAAATGATCTAAGACTGACAAGGGCTTAATTTCCAAAAATATACAAACAGCTCATATAACTCAACAACAACAAAACAAAAGCAAAAAAACCAATGCAATTGGAAAATGAGCAGAAGACCTAAAGAGACATTTCTCCAAAGAAGTAATATAGATTACCAGTAGGTACATGAAAAGATGCTCAACAGTGCTAATTATTAGAGAAATGCAAGTCAGGATTACACTGAGCTCTCACGCTGGTCAGAATGGCCATCATTAAAAAGTCTGCAAATAACAAATGCCAGAGAGGATGTGGGGAAAACTTACATTCCCTCCTACACTGTTGGTGGAAATGTAAGTTGGTACAGCCACTGTGGAAAACAGTATGGAGGTTCCTCAGAAAATTAAAAATAGAATTACCATATGAACCAACAAGTTTACTCCTTATATCCATATATATATATCCAAACAAAACTCTAGTCCAAAAAGATACATGCACCCCTGTGTTCATAGCAGCACTATTCACAGTAGCCAAAACATGGAAACAGCATAAAGGTCCATCAACAGATGAACGGATAAAGAAGATGTGGTGCATATATACAATGGAATTCTACTTAGCCATAAGAATGAAATAATGCTATTTGTAGTAATATGAATGCAACTAGAGATTATCATATTAAGTGAAACATGTCAGAAAAACAAATACCATATGTTATCACTTCTCTGTGGAATCTGAAGTGTGACAC
Organism: Bos grunniens; assembly: GCF_055505025.1. Lineage (NCBI taxonomy): Eukaryota > Metazoa > Chordata > Mammalia > Artiodactyla > Bovidae > Bos > Bos grunniens. The sequence continues at coordinate 69,155,984 of NC_141168.1, read as the reverse complement.
AAATGAACCTATCTGTGAAACAAACAAGAATCACAAATGTAGAGAATAGATTGGTGGTTGCAAAGCGAGTGGGGTAGGAGAAGAATAAAAAAAAATGCAAGAGGACTGCTTTGGCTGTCCAGTGGGTAAGACCCTACACTTCCAGTGCAGGACACACTGGCTCAATACCTGGTCAAGGAACTAAGATCCCATGTGATACAGTCAAAAAAAATGCAGGGCCATGTGGTATGGCCAAAAAAATGCAGAGCTCCAATCTCATGCCAGAGTAATTTCATATGCCTCAAAATATTTAAAAATTAAAAAATACAAAGTCTCACAAATGCTTAATAAAATTACTAGATGAAAATGTGGATGAATATATGTGGGACTGGCAATGGTCTTTATAAACATGACACAGGATATCTGGAAACTTGGCTACCAGAACATCATTCTCTTCCTCTTTTTTTTTTTTTTTAATACAACCACCAATCTTCACAAAATAATTTTAATACTTTGTGCCTGAGCTAGCAGCATCTTGCACTGTGACATTCCTATACATACATAATAAGCATTTTATCCAAGTACAAATGTTAAAAGCAGCGTAACTTAAGCAATTGTCTATACAAAGGTAAATAGACACTGTAGGTTATTTTTTTCTTGAATCATTTTTGCTGCATAGTAAATTGCAATTACATGTCAGTATAATCTTACTGATCTATAGAATACACTTTGAACTGTGAGGTATGGCAACTCCCTATGAGAGAGAGCTAACATGTAAACCTGAATATTTTGAGTGTTTTTTTTTTTTTTTTAGCTGCCATGGATGGGTAAGACAAAAAAAATCCAGCATTCAAAGACCCTAGCAACTTATTTTTCTAATAAATAAAAAAAAATAAAATCTTTTAGTCATTTTCAGCTATTTCCTATCATTTTCTTATTGGAGCACTGATGAATGGACAAAAATATTGAGGTGAAGCTAAGTCTGTTATGGAATTATGGATTAAACAGTTATTTGAAAAAAAAAATCCGCCAGGTAACTGCTCATTTACTTTACATCAAGTTGAGATTTTGATATATATCTCTATATATGCATCCCAACTTTATAATTCAAGATTGCAGTTAAATACTTCTAAATTCACTTAAATTACCATGGTAATAAGACAATTAGAAACCTTATATTTTCTTTAAAAGGACATGCTTAACATTTTCTGACATTACTTCTAAACTCAGATGAAGCACAAAATCCTCCCAAAACAAATATACTGTTCTGAAAGTTAAGTGGTTGAAAGTTGGTAGCAAAAGCTATCATGGTTTAACATTTCCACCAGAGTAGATACAAATAAACAAAGGTAACTGCTCTTTATACATCTGATATGAAATTAACACAGACCAATGGACTGAAATTACAAGGTAAGAATACTGCCATTCTAGTTGAATATTTTCAATATTTAAGTTTCATACTTTCAAAATGGACAATAAAGCAGTTCTCCTATGTTCTGATGTGATATCATTTTAAATTCTGTGCCCAGATTAATATTTAATGCTTATAATTGGGTGCTGAGTCACTCATATATTATTCAAATATTCTATAAAATAAATCATGATTGGTTAAATGTACTATAATTAGCTATCACAAAACATCAAAGGAAATAGAGGAATTATAGAAACGGAACCAAATAAAAAGAATAGGAAGAGCTACCAGAAGAACCAGTTGAACACTGGATGGAAGAATATACTCAAAACAAACTTGCAGTGTTCTTATATGAAAGAAAAGTTAAACTTTTTGTCCATATTAATTTGTCCTCAAGAAAATGAAGTCCCTTTTTCTAGTGTCTGTGAGAGTCTTTACAGTGCTGGGCAGGCACTTTAGTGACAACATAAAAATTACAGTGATTAAAAGTGGAAAATTACCAAATATAATTCAATAACCAAACCTGTATCCTTGGCCAGACTATTAGAGAAGATATGTATATTTTAAGAAATTAATTTAGAAAATCTTAACTGTCTCATTTTTAAAATCTAAATGGACTATTATGAAGATTCTTTTAAGCAGTTTTTGTGGAAGGAGCATCATAGATTATTAGTTTGCAAAAGAGATCTTTGCTGACCTACCCAATAGTAATCTATATACAGGGAAGCTGTGTTATCTGGCACTTTACCAACTGGAATTTCTGAACACTCAATGCAAATCTTGACTATACTAGACCACCACACCCAATGATATAACACACCAATCATACAACAGAATACAAGACCTCAAGGGACTGACAATATGCTGTTTTTAGGGTGGTAAAATAGGGGAAGGGAAGAGGAATCAGAAGAAAACCACCTGGGTCAACAGAATTAACGCTTAATTAACAAAGCAGTTTTGATTCACTTCCACTCTCCTGTTATGCTGGATAAAAAAACTTACTATATTATTTCACCTTAGGGAGGAAAGCAAAGTAGGTAAGTTGGTATAATAGGTTACTTTATGGGGTACCTCTTAGTACCAAAGGAAGGTATGGAAATCACTCTCATCAGTAAAGCACCTCAAGAGAGGACTGAGAAAAATGAAATACAAAGGAGTTTCATTCGTGCTACCCTAAATCATCAACTATAAAAAGTTAAAACACTCCTCTCCTCCCCAACATCATACTTAAAGTAGTAAAAATGTTTTTTTAAGAACAGTTTTTATATGTATAAATAAAAACATGGAGAACCTAGGATCCATAAAGTGACTTTGCTAATGCAAATTATGGGGGAAATTTGGATTAACTCAGTGTAAAGAAAGAACTGATTACAACACTAATTTGTATACACTGAAGTCTTCCACAATCACTTTTCTACAAAAAATGCATCCTCAAAGAAAAGTTACTGTCTGAGCCAGAACAATCTCTTCCTCTTTGTTCTGAACTCCAAACTGTGCCTTTCCCAAGCTTTGGGCTGATAAGACTGTAAGGGAGCCGGGTCTGATAAGGACTCAGGCTTGTGTTCCTATCCCTGCAAAACATACAGTGGCATCAGACTTCTTATGAGCACAGCTGAAAACTAGAAAATGAAATCACATTTTCACTTAGATCAAGGTATGCAGCCTAAAGATCTTATTCTCAACCAAGCTGTGCCTCTCGGGGTAGAAAAAAAGATTGTCGAAGATATGCAGGAACTCGGAAAATACATTACCTAAGCATCCTACCTGAGGAAAATGCCTGAAAAAAGACTAGCCAAACCAAAAAGAACCAGAGACCTCATGAAGGCGGAGGATAAAGAGAAAGCATTGAAGAGGGATGAATTTTGGTAAATGTGTATTAGACTGGGAATGTGAATTGTGAGTGCTAAATAAGGATTCTGGAAATGGCAAGACAAAATGCAAGCCAAATTCTAATAATTAGATTATGCCAACAGATTGTAAGAGCTATAGTTTGCAGTGAGTTGGGGGATACCCAGGAGAAGAAAGGGAATGAAGAGTATTCAGGAGGCTTTATTCTGTTTGAATACAAGTAGGGAGAATGTGTCCTGGTGGAGGAGGAAACTATAATCTCATTAGGAGAAACAAGTCTCATCTTGCTTACCTATAAGAGAGTGTTTTACTAGGGTAATGTTTAACGGCGTTTTAAAAAAAGGAAAAGCAGAATCAGATTTTCAAGGGGAGAAATGTAGTGAATGGTGGTTTTGTTGCACCAACAAAACAGAAGAATATTGTCGGATATATCAGTCATTATGCTAAATGAGGATGGACTGAATTTTTCAACTGAATATTGGCTTAAAAACAAAAGATGGCTAAATGCTATTACAAGAAAATTAGAAGAAAATGGGTATGAAATATCCCATTACAGGTGGAGGTAAACCCATGGAAATCAGGATTATCAATACCAGATATTACTAATATTATATACAATAAACAATAAATTTTATACTATAGTAAAAAAAAGATCAATGAAAATATAACAAACACAGACCTGTGCACACTATACTACATGACTGCTAAATCCATAAATTGAAACCTATTAAAGTAGATCAAAATACAATGATAGCAGGAAATTTGAGTATTTATCTCATTACACAAATCTAATATATGTAAATTGAGTAAGGATATAGATGAGCTGACTAACACAGTAGACATGAGATGATGTAATAGATAAGAAGAAAACTCTGCCTGTATTAAATGTACACATGAAACACAACAGAGAAGCAGACCTTTATACTAGTTACCGAATGGTCTGCAGGGTGGTGGATATAGAGACAAGTCAGGACCATCATGGGTTTCCCTTGTGGCTCAGCTGGTAAAGAATCCACCTGCAATGCGGGAGACCTGAGTTCAATCCCTGGGTTGGGAAGATCCCCTGGAGAAGGGAAAGGCTACCCACTCCAGTATTCTGGCCTGGAGATGTCAATGGACTGTATAGTCCATGGGGTCACAACCAGTCAGACACAACTGAGTAACTTTCACTTTCACACTTTCAGGATCGTTAGCCTCAAAGAACTGATATTCTGGTTGAGAAAACAGAATTGAACAAATGCTGACATGAAAGGTGACCTGATTTAAATAAGCACAGAGTGCTATAAGAACATAGAGGAGAGTAGGGTTGCTATCTAAGATGAGGCAGATCATCAAAAAATTGGGGTGCATGCTGGCTTCTAAGATTAACCCCAGAGGTAGATTATGAATACATTTGTTGAAAAGCAAAAGGACATTTCGACCAGTAGTGCTCTGGAAATAGGCAGAGGAGAAAGACGAATTCATGCCTGCAGAACAACTGAAGTATTTTACTGGGATGGAATAGGATGACAGGTACTGAAAGGTAGAGAGGTAGACAGGGGACTTATGAAGATCCTCATAGGTGTAACCCTGAAAACTTCAAACTGAATTTATTTGATGAGGTTTACAAATGTAGAGGAAAGATTGGAAGGAGGCCAGTTGTTATTCTTTTGCATGCAGTAATCCATGTAAGAAGTGATGAGGACTTGAAGACAAGGAAGGAGGCAAGTGTAAAGTACAGGTACAAATGATGGGAAGGAGGTAAAACTGGCAGGAAAGTTGGGTTAGCTCCGAGGACCTGAGGAGTCATAGATAAATTCATTCAGGCTTCTGGGTTGGGTCATGCTTGACCTGTGATGCTGTTCATGGAGATAGGTAATAACAGAGAGTACTTTGTGTTGGAGGGAAGATGGAGACTTCAGATTTAGGTATATGTTGGTTTTGAGTTTTGTTGGGAAATGACAGATATGATCTGGAGCACAAGAGTAAAGCCTGGGCTAGAGATACAGATTCAGCAGCCACCAGTGCATTAACAATAGTCATGAGAGTAGGTGAGACCATACAGGTATGTTGTTTAGGTAGTGAAAAGGGAAGAATATTGAGGACAGCAGCCTCTTGAAATACCTACCTTTAAATGCTAGAAAAATAAAAGGAGTCCAAGTAACTGCTGACTTTTGCCAAAGCAGTTATGTATTGGAAGGAGCGGGAAGTAAAGAATTCTTTATATTAAATCTCAGGAAATAAATAAGATGGAAATTAATATTGAAAGTAAAGTTATCAGTAGCACAAATAGTTATCATGTCATTTGATCAAACCAGTTAAAAGTTTTATAACTTCCCTGAGGAGTTTATAATAAGACCATTTATAAGTTCAAAAGAGTTTGTAAGATCGAAGACTTAACTTAGATTTCATTAATCTATGACAGGCAGGAAACAATAGATGTTAGAAGTTTCTGTAGATATAAAACCACTGTAAGAATTGTTCTGTCCCCTCTCAAAATTGTCATGCAACAATATTGATAGTATCAGTAACTCTAATAACTTTCAGAAGCTAAGTAACACACTGAAATATTGAATATTGAAGCTGACACTCCAATACTTTGGCCACATGATGGGAAGAGCTAACTCACTGCAAAAGACCCTCATGCTGGGGAAAATTGAGGGCAAGAGGAGAAGGGGGCAACAGAGGATGAGATGGTTGGCTGGCATCACTGACTGAATGGACATGAGTTTGAGCAAACTCGGGGATAGTGATGGACAGAAAAGCCTGGGGTGCTGCAATTTGTGGGGTCGTAAAGGGTTGGACACGACTTAGCAACTGAACAACAAATACACTTTCTAGATAATCTAGACTCCATTATAGGAGTTTGCTATCCCATTCAGTAAATTCAACTTAGAAATTAGAAATCAATGAAGCTTTATTATTAACACATATTCCGTAATGATCTGAAGCATCTTAGTCTGCAAACTATACTAGTCTAGTAGTTTTATTATGTAGGATGACATAAGCATTTATAAAAGCCATTTTATGTCTCTCTGAATTTACAGACTGAAAATTACACCCCTGCTGTTTTCTAAGATTCTATTACAAGAAAAATTGATATTTAAAAGAACCTCAATTTTCAAAACAATTTCATACAGATTCAGAAAATTCCAATAATAAGTTTCAAGCAGATAGGACACTCAGACTTTCATGTTACCTTCCCTGGAAAAGATGAAGGAGTGTGCAGTATGAAGGTCAAGGGAAAGGTAGAAGGAACAGCATTTGCACAGTCTCTGAAAGGGGAAGAACTTGGCATCTTCAAAAAGAGTACGTGGCCAGAACAGAAGCATGGAGAGCAGTTATGAGGCTACTGCAAAAATACAAATCAGAGAAATAAAAGTGATAGCATGGACTGCTTACAGTGGCTAACAAGTTGATGAGACATGGTTAGATTCAAAATATGATAGTAAAATAGGGAACAGGACCTTCTGATGATGTGTATATGGAGTGCTGGAGAAAAGTCATGAATGATGCTTAGTTTTAGGCTGAGTTATTTGGTTAATGGAAGCTCTGGGAAATAGGGAACCTTGGAAGGAGCAGATTTGAGCTGTTGTCAGGAAGGTGGGAAGAGAAGCATCAAGCGGTCTGATTTAGACTTAGGAAAGAATTTGAATAACCAGTTTACTCAAACAAGCTCATTCTACTGTATATATTCTCCCTATTTGCTTAAGCTATCCAGAAAGTCACACTTCACTTTGTCAAGATTGTCTACTAACGCCCCTATGTAGGAGAAATTCAAGGTAGAGGAGGCAGTGCTTGACAAACTACCTTAGCATGTAATTCTAATAAAAAGTTGAAATTGTAACATACTAGGAAATAGAAGGAACAGATAAATGCGTGAAACTTTCCGTGTAAAGACATTGGTGTGAAGTGACCAGACTCAGGATATACCTTATGTCAACAAATCTTACAGAGAAATATTGTTTATATGTAGTACATGTAATATGAGTAATCAAGACAGACTTCCTTAATGAGATCAAAACTGAGAATTGTAAAATTATTTAATTTATTGTTCTTTTGTGAAGGTCTTTGTATATAGGTCAGATATTTGTGATGACTCAGGAAGATTGAGGCCAGAATCCTAGATCTCCTTTAAAACAGACTGTGCTACTAAGTTCAACCCAAGTAGAACTAATAGAACCTTTCTGGTATCCTTTGTAATTAGGTTCAGAAGCTGAATGACTTCTAGGAGTCGAGGGGTTGAATCTCTAATTTGAGGAAATGATTCACTAGAGGGAAACCACTGTGTTCTCCCAGAACATAGTCTCAGAGTCTGGCAAAACTGTTGGACTGATGTCTTTCTTTATTAAAGTAAGCCTCAGGGTAAAAGTCTCTCAGTCCTAAAGTAGAATTATTAACACATTAAGAAGTAAGAGATTTAAACTTATATTTTTACTAAATAAAATAAAGTTTTTAAAGTGTAATAAGCATTTAAAATGAGCAATTTTGAGAACACAGGGTCGGCGGGGGGCTTGTTTGTGTCGTTCATCACTATTTTCCAGCATAAGCGTAGTGAGGTACTCTGATATTTTTATATGTGAATAGGTAAATTAATGAAGCCTCATATTAAAAAGTATGGGCTCATTTAGTGATTTTTAAAGACATTTCTTCACTAGAGGGTGCTGTGTAAGCATGCAATACTTTTAAGAGTGTAATCTCCTTCATATTTTATTTATTTGCTGGTAAATTGGATTTTTAGATTTTTTTCCCCCTGCTTTGTGAAAAGCTTTCCCATTTCTTTGCTCTAAGAACAGCACTGATGTTCTGTCCAGCCTTTGAAGAACTGTTAAGGGCAGCGCTGACACAGTTGTCTCTTTTCTTCCTCCTCCTCAGGAGACTTATGACACCAATCATGTACGCTGCACGTGATGGCCACCCTCAGGTTGTTGCTCTCCTTGTTGCTCATGGAGCAGAAGTGAATACCCAGGACGAGAACGGCTATACTGTGAGAACCTTTTTATCTCTAGGACATTGATATCTTACTATCAGTAGTTGGCAGAAAGGTTTTAAGAAGTAAAAATTACAGAAGGGCTGGGATGTAATTGCTGTTCAGTAAAGAAAAGCAACAGTTTCAGTGAGAAAAAAGAAATTATCTGCCTTTGTTGGCACCCTTGACAAAATGTAACACACAGCAGAGCCTGGATTCTGTTAGACTACAAATAGAATTCCTTTTTATAGAAAACAGTTCTCTGATTGGCAGATAAATCGTTTTACTCTGTAACTTCACTTGACCGAATAAGACATTATTTGGTTTTACAAAATCAGTGAACACTGGCAGTCTGCTTTGCGATTACAACATTGGAAATATGTTTACATTATATTGTGAAATGATAAGATTGCATCATTCCATTAATTAACCATGTTCACTTTTTTATTGTGCCATAAATACTGTTGAGACATTTTCTTCTCTGTGTCATATATACTCCCTCTCTTTAAACAATCTTTTTTTCCCCCACTTACAGGCTTTAACATGGGCAGCACGTCAGGGTCATAAAAATGTAGTTTTGAAGTTGCTTGAACTTGGAGCTAATAAAATGATACAAACCAAAGATGGAAAGACACCAAGTGAAATTGCAAAAAGAAATAAACATCTAGAGGTATCCTGTTATTTAGCTAATTTTTCTTAGTTTACATTATTGTTTGTAAAACTTTGGTATGATTTTGTTAGAACTCACTAATAATAATTTATCTATTATTAAATGTTTCAGTATGTAATTTTTTCTCAGCTAGGTAATGAAAACTTCAGTTTACTAGAGTATTTATCTTTTTACTAAATAAGAGGCATTTATAATGTGGTAATTTAAAAGCTATATAAAGGGATAATAAAGTCTTATCTGGCCCTAGAAATAAAATTGTTAACAGACTATTTAAACATTTCCAACTGATTTTCAAAAATTAATTAATTTTCAAAAATTAGTGTATTGACATGGCTAGTAAAATTTCAAAATTTGCATATGTAAACTATTGTTTTTAATTTTAATTAACACATATTAGACAATTTAAAAATTAAATCCTTTGAACTACATTTACTCCTATACATTTGACAAGGTATATAGTAAAGTAATAACATGTGGGTATATGATTTACTGTCATTCAGATAATAAAGTCAATAGTAAATATTTGCCATACATTAAATAATTTTATTGATATAAACTTTTGGTCTAAATATGAAAGCTTTCAGCCAAAGGTCTGTAATTTCTAAGCAAGGATCAAATATAGTACAACTCTAAATCTAAGTTATATAGTTCAAGATCTTCTAAAACTGAGTTTCTGATTTTAGAAGCTTATGACATTCCAAAGTTTCCACCATACAGTAATCAGACCATGTCATTTTTATTGCATGTAAAATAACTTCCTCTATTTTAAAGCAGCCTATAAACATGCCTATCATTTTATAATCATATCTACATTTCCAATATTATTCTGGTGTAAGTGCTAATCACTGAAGCCCTGTGAGACTTTAAAAAGAAATTTACAGTTTTTCTCCTAAGCTTTCAAAATTTGAAAACTTTTCATTAATATACTGCATTACTAAATTTAGGGTGGATGATACTGAATTTGACATAGTAAGAAATCTATGAATATCAAAGATTATTTTGAGTCATAAATTGTTTCCTGAAGTGAGATTTGATTTTGTATCTTGACTGATTATGTGACTTAACCTTAACTTACTAAAAAGTTAGAACTAAGAAGTTTTCAAAAACTAAGGAATTTCACATCTCTTTAAGGTGTACAGTTGAGGTTTATGTACCTTAGTCATGCTTCTTACTTTCTTTCTGTTTAATAATGTATTTAAAATACTACCTGAGTACTTAGTCTTTCTGACTTAACTTACCAAAATGGAATTTTTAGTTTTGTTTTATATTTTGTTGAAAATATTATTAATTACTATCTTGCTTTAATTGTTATTATAACTTTTTCAGATCTTCAATTTTCTTTCCTTGACTTTAAATCCTTTGGAAGGAAGGCTTCACCAGCTAACTAAAGAAGAGTCTATTTGTAAACTATTGAGAACAGATTCTGATAAAGAAAAAGATCACATATTTAGGTAACAGCATGTTTTTGTTCAATACCTATAAATGAGTAAAAATTGTGTGTTTTTATTATAGTAAAGTGATGATATTTGAAATGTACAATATTTTAAACTTTTACAAGTATTTTAAAATACTGCTTAGAAATGTATGAATTTTAAGTGTTTGGTTCTCCAGAATTTTAGAAAAGTTTTATATATATATATGTATTAACAGTAAAGAGAATTATTTTTTACTTTAAATAAAATATCAACAATACAGTTTATTTCTAAAAGGTTCTAAGGTTATAGTTTTGTTAGTGTTCAAACTAGATTGCACTTTGCTTTCTAATTCTTTACAGCAGATTTCTGATTTTATAAGCTAAAAATAAAAATACTTTTCCCCCCTCCCCGAACACAGTTGTTCAATACATGGCACAACATTATTCTCTACTTACCTACATTTAAAAATTGTTAGTGAATTGTTAGTGAATTTTTACTTCCTGAAATTAAAGAGATTTTCATGTCCAGAGCTCTTATAAAGAATAGTTTCCCCGTGAACATCCCCAACAGGGGTTGGGGATCCTGACCATCCCCCTTGGAAAGTCTGTATTCACGGTTCCTCCACATCTGCATTTCCACATCCATGAATTCACATCCATGACTGTATGCTACTGTAGTATTTACTATTGAAAAAGATCCATGTATAAGTGGACCTGCACAGTCCAAACCATGTTGTTTCAGGGTTCATTGTATAAATACTGGCAAATATTTTCCTTCTTAGGGAAGATGAGTTTCATTTTACTATCACCATTTTCTGTTTACTTAAATCTTCATTCAAGAAACATTTCTTATTCCTTTGTATAATATAGATCAAATTTGCAAATATAGGCATATTTCAGAGATATGGGTGTACAGTTCCAGACTACCACAATAAAGCAAATATCATAATAAAGTGAATTACACAGATTTACAAGTCATATTTACACTGTACTGTAGCCCAGGTGGCACTAGTGGTAAAGAATCCACCTCCCAATGCAGGAGATCTAAGAGATATGGGTTCAGTCCCTGGGTTGGGAAGATGCCCTGGAGGAAGGGAGGGCATGGCACGGCAGCCCACTCTAGTATTCTTGCCTGGAGAATTCCATGGACGGGAAGCCTGGCAGGCTACAGTCCATAGGGTTGCAAAGAGTTGGACACGACTGAAGCGACTTAGCACACATGCACATAGTCTATTAAAGTGTGCAGTAGCACTCTGTCTACAAAAACAATGTGAAAAAAGTGAAAGTGTTAGTCACTCAGTGGTGTCTGACTCTTTGTGACCCTGTGGACCGTAGCCTGCTAGGCTCCTTGGTCCATGGAATTCTCCAGATAGAAATACTGGAGTGGGTAGCCATTCCCTGACCCAGGGGTTGAACCCGGGTTTCCTGCATTGCCGGCAGATTCTTTACCATCTGAGCTACCAGGGCCCCACAAAAACAATGTACACGTATTAATTTCAAATGCTTCATTTCTAAAAAATGGTAACCATCATCCGAGCCTTCAGCGAGCTGTAATAGCAATACCAAAGATCACCATAACAAACATAATAATAATGAGAAAGTTTGAAACATTTCATGTATTACAAAGTGTGACACAGATACACAAAATGAGCAAATGCCATTGAAGAAATGGCACTAATAGACTTGATTGACAGGGTTGCCACAAACCTTCAGTTTATAAAAAACAAATGTTTGCAAGTAAAGCAATAAAGTAAAACACAATAAAACAAGGTATACCTGTATATTCTACATGGACTCAATCATTCTTATTCTCTTTTGTACATTAAAATATATATTTATTATTTGTACACTTATAGTCTGTTCTGAAATTGACATTGCTATAACTGTGTATAGTTCATATACAGCATTTGGAGATCTGGAAATATTTTTACATGGTCTTGGACTTGAACATATGACAGATTTATTGAAGGTAAGATTTTGTATGAACTACAATGAACTGTGTATGCATGTTTAGTTATTAACATAACATTAAATTAATATAACATTAATTCATAAGCATGCTTATAAAAGAGTGACAGATGCACTTTTCTCCATAACTTATAGTACATCCCATTTTAAACTTGAAAGCATTTTGAAAATGTATTATAAAAATTTACAGAAATTAGAATCAGGCTCTTACCCACTGCTCGTAGCTTTGCAGAACTCCATGTACATCTGTGCCCTTAGTGTGTTTTTGCAATTGCCGATCTTCCTGTATAGAATATTAGGAGCAGCAGGATTTTAAACCAAACAAACCTGGTATGGGATTCTTGCTCTAATGATTATTAACTGAAATGTGTTACTTAAATCTCTTTTTTTCCCATAAGAATGGTAATACCTAGTGTAGGAGTGTCATAGATATTAAAGTAGATCATATGACAAGCACTGTTGGAGGTATTTTAAGCCTGCGTTATGGAGTTTGCGTCAATGACAGTTCTCAGCCATTTAGCTGATGCTGCAGCAGTAAAGCACTGTTTTAGATAGGCTCTCCCTAGGAATATGCACATTCGATTAGGTTGATTGTTTAGAATTGGGTTTCATTGTACATCTTGAAACTTCCTATTTGAGAATTATTTAATAAAACTAAATTATTGATTGTTAAATCTTATACAATTATAAATTTAGACTACTTATAATACATCAGATCAGATCAGATCAGTCGCTCAGTTGTGTCCGACTCTTTGCGACCCCATGAGTCGCAGCACGCCAGGCCTCCCTGTCCATCATCAACTCCCAGAGTTCACTGAGACTCACATCCGTGGAGTCAGTGATGCCATCCAGCCATCTCATCCTCTGTCGTCCCCTTCTCCTCTTGCCCCCAATCCCTCCCAGCACCAGAGTCCTTTCCAGTGAGTCAGCTCTTCGCATGAGGTGGCCAAAGTACTGGAGTTTCAGCTTTAGCATCATTCCTTCCAAAGAAATCCCAGGGCTGATCTCTTTCAGAAATAGAGCTATTTATATAAGCAAGTAAAAGTTGTAACAGTTTTTTTACTCTGGAAAACTAGCTGTATGTATGCTTTTTAGGTCATTATACATATTATTACACTTACTACTATCTACCCAGTAATATAGCTGTACACCTGCATATGCTGTCTCCTCTAGAAAGTTGAAAGTTGTTTGGGAGGGTAACATATACCTGACTTACTTATGTGTATACTTGCCTACTTCCCCTTCCACTATTTCATTTATATTGAAGGTGGCATTTTTTTTCCTTTCCTACAGGAAAGGGAAATAACTTTAAGACATCTTTTGACCATGAGGAAAGATGAGCTTGCAAAGGTTAGTATCAATTTCAAAAACTCCAGACATTAATATTTTGGATCCTTGTCATTTTATATTTTAAAAATCTTACAGCTGTAGACTGTGAGTTATCTTTTGCTAGGTTCCTCATTAGATATGCTTATGGATAACCATATCTAAAATTTTCTATTATAGTATTAATTTGCCTCAATATTTGAAGACTTAAAGTTGGTATTTTTTTCCTTCATATTAGTTAAGACATCTCAACTAAAACTGGTGCTATGTTTCTAAATATGAAATAGATTTATAAAACTATATAAAACAGATTACTCAGAGATAAGAGGTGATTTTTTAATACATGGGGACATAAAAATATATTGTTCAAATATTGCCTTTTGCTAGGTTCTCAAATGATCAGTTATTTTGCCATCAAGTATTATTAGTAACAATTTGAAAATAGCTGTGGGAAACATCAAAGATACTTTAATACATAGGATAATAAAAAGGAATGATCTCCCTGTATGAACACATTGAAAACTTGAAATCTTCAGCATCACTGAAAATCAAACCAACTACATAGCTAAGATCCAGCATAGGAAATTTAGTTAATACTAAAGGTAGAACACAGGCAAAAGGAAGACTTAATTCTCACTTAATCACTGATAATATTTAGTAGGAAAAATTATTTTAGTATGATTTTCTGGAAAGTTTATATTGTATATTAAAATCTAGTCATTTGTTTTAGAATCCATCACATTGTTATGTAATGTAAAAAATTGTAGTCACTATGTATCTAAATATTTTAATGATGTAACTTTGTCAGTCCAATTACAAGCAAATTTGTATATTTTTCAGTATGATTTTTTTCAATATGCATTTTTTTTCAAGATGAGAATTAATCAGGTAGATCTTGTTCAGTAATTTCAAATTTTATACAAGTATGACTACCTTGGGGCTTCCCTTGTGGCTCAGCTGGTTAAAGATTCCTCCTGCAATGCTGGAGACCTGGGTTTGATCCCTAAGTTGGGAAGATCCCCTGGAGAAGGGAAAGGCTACCCACTCCAGTATACTGGCCTGGAGAATTCCATGGACTGTATAGTCCATGGGGTCGCAAAGAGTCGGACTCAACTGAGCAACTTTCACTTCACTTCTTCATGACTACCTTACTGCACCTTGAAATCATTTCTGCTTAGAATGGAATTACCAGTAGAGATCAGCAGAAAATTATGGCTGCCCTTAAAGAACTGGAAGTAGAAGAGATAAAATTTGGAGAATTACCTGAAGTCGCAAAGTTGGAAATCAGGTAAAGTTAACTTATTGGTTTACATTAATACTGTTTAGAACCACCTTTCCTTTTCAGTTGAATTTTGATAATGTCTGAGTTATTTTACTTGATACCATCATTTTTCCAGAGATATGGGTAGTTCATTTTGCTGTATACTGTGTTCTGAGATAGAAAGTACTTTACAAGGCAGGTTTTACCAATACCAAGAAGCAAAACAGTGCATTTTCTTAATTCACATAGAAACATTTTTGTTTTATTTTTTCATTGCAGTTTGTTAAACAAGCTATTTAAAAGATCTTGCAGTTTTCATGGTATAGCTCCTACTCTCTTTAAATCATTTAAGTGTCAAGTTGAAAATTTAAAGGTAATATTTTTGCTTATGGCAATAAAAATGTGTTTCTCATGTAACTCAGCTCTATTTTCAGCCTTAATGATTTATGAAATTATGTTATCAATATATAAAGTTCCTTTTTAATATTATAAACTTGTCAAGCACTGATTATTAGTAATATTAGTAATTAAAATTATCTTGAAAATAAGTTTGATTTTTTTTAACATATTGCACAATATTAAATGATTTTTTAAACTTTTTATTTGAATTAATTATAGATTCACAAGAAATTGCAGAGAAGTATAGGAATGTTCTATGCACCCTTCTTCACCTGTTCTTACCTGGTCTTAATATCTTGCCTAACTATAGTACACTAACAAAACCAGAAAACTGACATTGATATAATTTACATAGCTTATTTGTATTTCACTAGTTATACTTGTGCTCATTTGTATGTGTGTATGTATTTACAAATTTTACATTTTATCATGTGTCTAGCCTCACATAACCACTGCTGCAATCAATATACTTAACATACCATCACCACAAGGCTACCTCATACTACCCCTTCATAACTCCCCCACCTCTCCCCCATCCCTAAAACAAGCAATCAATAATTTGTTATCCATCTTTATAAAGATGTTATATCATGAACATTATATAAATTAAATGTAGTCATATAGTATTTTTCCATTTTTAAAATTTTTATTTTAATTGGAGGCTAATTACTTTACAATATTATGGTGGTTTTTGCCATACATTCACATGAATTAGCCATGGGTGTACATGTGTTCCCCATCCTGACCCTCCCTCCCCCCTCCCTTCCCATTCCATCTCCCAGGGTCATCCCAGTGCACCAGCCCTGAGCACCCTGCCTCATGCATCGGACCTGGAGTATTTTTCCATTTTTGTTTGTCTTTTTTTTTTTTTTTTAATATATCAGGTTCATCCAAGTTATATGCTATAAAATATAAAAGTGCACTAGTGTAGCCTGCCTAAAACTAACATTGCAACTATGAGAAACATTAATTAAACACAGGAATAGTAAGTTTCCATACCATTTTAGAATTCAGAGAAGTCTTCTAGTGAATAAATTAGATGATCCAGATTTCTTTAAAAATGTTACTGCAAAATTATTTCCCTTTCTCTAACTATACCTCCTTATAACAAGATGATCTATATTCAAAATAATGTCTCATCACTGTTTAAAAATAACCACAACTCTTGAATATGTAAGTACATTGTGAAGGATTTCAGTTGTGATGATGACTTAAATCAGAAAACCTTGAATCTTTTTGTTCACTGTCTTTACTTTTTTAATGTATTGCTTCTCTGAAGGGATATTCTAAGTTCTACATGACTGAATTGGAAATTAAAATTTTAATATAATTTATAGGATGTCAGAGTTGTCTCTATGAATTTTCACTGTGAGGCTTAATAGATTTAAAGAATGTATAGAATCCTGAATGGTTCACATATTACAACTGCTAAATTTTTTAAAAAATAAAACTAGCAGACATATATTTCAGGAATTTGACCTTGTTATTAAATCACAGACTTTGTTTACACGCTGTTATGGAAAAGGTTTTACTTTCCATTTGTTCAGAGTCATTCTTTAAAGAAGAAATTAGTCATCAAGTCATAAGAAAACTAACAGCAGGAAAAGTTGAACTGATTGATTATAATCTTCTGGTAATGTAACTTTAACAATTTAGCTACTGATTTGTTTTAAAATACTTTTCTTCTATGTGTTCAATTTTATAGTCTGTTACAAGAGTACACATGCACAGTACTTTTACTTTCTTCTACAGTTAGCCTTAGTATGTTTTCAGAATTAGAGAATGCAATTTAAAAATACCATTTCATTACTACTTTGAGATATTTTTTTGAACAGAAATAACTAAGTTTCACCCATGTCTTGACATTTTCAGCAGTTTCTGCCCAAACCTTTTCTCCAAGCCTGATATCTACTTGAATGTATCAAAGGCATCTCAAAATTATGCCTGCTTAGAAAATGATTTCTCCTTCAAAAAAAAAACTGTATAGATGCAGATTTTCACATAAAAATACATTGTTCACATCTATGATTTATAACTATTCTAAACTTGGAAACTCCAAATATTTAACTTTAAGTGGATGGTTGGATTACATTACATCAATATAATTATTTTATTCTGTCACTTAAATTATTTTGAGACTTAATGTCATGGAAAAATACTCAGAGTAATAGAAAAGGCAAATATAAAATGGAGTGTGAGTTATAATGCCAGTTGTATGTATGCATATGAGAAATACTTAGTTCCCTTATAATATTCTGGAAGAAAATAATACCAGTCATTATATTTGTGTGATTAAAGTATTGGTTATTTTAATTTTTCCAGATAGTCTACAGTGAGCACATGGTTCTTCCATTTGGAGTATCTATATTTTGGTAGAAAATGGATACAAGTTTTATGTATGGCTGATTCCCTTCACTGTTCATCTGAAACTATCACAACATTGTTTGTTAATCGACTATACCCAAATATAAAACAAAATGTATAAATTATATATTTTGTTCACATCCTTAACTTCAGAATTTTTAAATGTGGCCTATTGTTTCAGTCAACTTATACTTTTTGTGCTGCAGTAACAAATAACTTCTAAATCTAAATTGACTTACAGTAACAAAATTTATTTCTTGATCAGAAATATGATGTGATCCATGTATATCATGGATCAGCTGCAGTGAATCTCTTCCTTATTATTCTGCCAATAGGCTGGAGAAACAGCCCCACCTCAGATATGCCACTCTTGTGGCAAAGGGAAAAGAGAGGTGGCAGAGCCAGTCAGTGGCTCTTAGAGCATCTGTTCAAAAATGACACAGTCACTTCCAGTCATATTTTATTTGCCAAAGCAAGTCATTGGCCAAGCCTCATGTCTTTGGGACATGAAATGTAATTCTCTGGCAGAGAGAGGCCTAGTAGTATCTCGCTCAGTAGAAAGAGACATGACAATTTGATCAAATAATATAGTCTACCATACCTATGCCATATCTGCTTATCTGGAATTCTTTAAATAAGCTCAAAATTATCAGGCATTCCATGTAAAGGTATGTAGGTTGTACAGTTCTAGGGTGGGGGCTGGGCATCCATTTCACACAGTGATGATAAGAGGCATAAAAGTTGTGTTTTTTATAACTTGCCTATCCATATTCAGTAGCCCTGAAAATTATACATCACAAGAAAGGTATATATTTGCCTTTCATTCATTAAGACTATGTAATTTTGTTCATAATAGTATTTGCTTATTTCAACTGTGGTCCTATTGTATTAGAATTTGTGTGAGTTTTTATTATAATAGATACCACTAAGTAACACTCCAGAAAGGTCATCTTGCAGATTCATCAACTCTTGATATTAATCATCTTCCTAATTTTTGTCATTCCACTGGAACATAATGTCTTATTTTTATTATAATTCCATGTTTATTATCCATTTAAATTTTCATTTTTTCTTTTTGAGTTACCTATTATCCTTTCTATTAGCTTGTGTTAGTTTCTTTGTAGATTTCACAATAAGTTTGCTTCTGTCTTTGAAACTAATCTAGTCATCATTGTCTCTTTATTGTCAGAACTAGTGGATTAATCCTGATGATTTAACATGCTTGACTTTTTCTCTTCATCTTGAATCTGTTCCATTCTTTACCTTTCATAATAGAAATTACTCCTGATTTTCTTTTTCTCAGGCTACTTTTACTTTGATAGCTTTTTTTACACCCCTATCAATTCGCCCCTCTTCACAATATGTATCTTTTTTCTTGGTGGCGTTCTCCATGATCATTGTTTTGATTTCCATTGGTTAGCAAATTATAGACACTTCTAATACTTCTGTTGTTTGTGCCTATATTCACTGTTGAAGGTAATACTGAAATTCTTTTAGAGGTTAGTGAAAATAAAGATGTAATTTTTCCCCATATAAGTTCACCAGATCCCTGAATTCTTTGTAACCTCATGAGTCAGTCTGTGGACCCCAGGATAAGTACCTACAAGACTGACATTTTCTACTACTTACTGATCACTGCATCTACATGACTCATATCATTGCCATCATCAACATAATATTAAGTTTGTTTGAATGCCATCTGTGTACTAGATTAAATACTATGTGCTTTTCATATAGTATCTCCTAAGTCCTCCTTCCCTGGTGGTCAGCTAGTAAAGAATCCACCTGCAATGCAATTCCTGGATTGGGAAGATCCCCTGGAGAAGGGATAGACGACCCATTCCAGTATTCTGGCCTGGAGAATTCCATGAACTACTGGGCGACTTTCACTTTTCAGTCCTCCTGACAGTCCTGTTATCTCAGTTCTAGAGATATGGCAATATTTGGCTGAAGATTAGGTTTGCCTGAGGTCATAAAGCTATGGAAGCTGTATTCAAACTCAGGGTTTCCTGATGCTAGAGTCTATATTCTTAATTACTATGCTATATTGTTTCCTCTTTACCCCACTTATTTCTTTACTACCCACCCCCAAATTCACTTCCCTGCTTGGTAGTGCCATTTTCCACTGAAACCAAGGAAGTTAGAATCACCCTAGACCGTTCCTTTCCTTTTACATGCGGTCCATCACCAAGTTTTTCGGTTTATTCTCCTGAACATTTCTTAAACTATCTCCTAATTATTCTCTATACTTCCACTTTTGTTTTCCTTTTAATCCACACTATACCCCAAATAAACTCTCATGCAAAAGTCTGATTTTCTACTTCCTTGTTTAAAGTCCCTTAGTAACTGTACATTATCCAGAAAATAATATTCCATTCCTTAGCATGTCACAAAAGTTCCTTAAATAAATGATCCCATATAACCTCTTTTTTTACGACTTTCACATGATTGTGCTTTAGTTATACTTCGGAGACTTCCTAACCCCATAGTTCCACACCTGCTATTCTCTCCATCCAGAATCTCTTCTCTTCCTATGTACTTGACAAGCTTATTTTTCAGCTCCAGACTCAGTTCAAGTATGAACTCTCTGAAATGTTACTAAATCCCTATTCCCAGTTATGTTGTTGTTGCAGCCCTGCAGACTGTAGCCCTCTGGTCTCCTGTGTACACAGGATTTCTCAGGCAAGAGTATTGGAGTGGGTTACCATTTCCTTCTCCAAGGGATCTGATCTTCCTGACCCAAGGATCAGACTCCACGTATCCTATGTCTCCTGCATTGCCAGGAGGATTCTTTACCATTGAGCCACCAGGGAAGATGCCTCATTCCAACTTATGCTAGGTTCATTATCTCTTGAATTTTAGATATCTCAACTGTAAACTACTGTTAATAACATATACCTTACAGGAGCTGTTGGAAGGAATTTAAAAAATAATAAATGTAAAATCAAATGCAGTGCCTTCACATAATAGACACTCAAATACTGGGACTTTTATGTTCCTTCTTCATATGTCCCTGTGAATAATTAGGTTATAATAGTAGGTCTGCCTCTCATCCTGAACTTTGAGATCTTCAAGATTGGACACTTGGTTTTCTTTGTATGCTTAATGTCTTATTTCATATGCTAATACAAATTTACTATTCTACAGATACTTTTTAAAGAATATAATAAATGTTATGACTCAACAGTGAATAACTAGCTAAGTAAAATGGAGTAAATTGTTCATATCAGTGATTCCTATTTGTTTATTTCCTATCTTTAGTGGTGATGAGTTCCTCAACTTTCTTCTGAAATTAAACAAACAGTGTGGCCACTTAATAACAGCTGTACAGAACATTATTACCGAGTTGCCTGTAAATTCTCACAAGGTATTCTACAAAAATTATTAAGTGAAGAAACGTATAAATGCAAATAACTACAGATAAGTTAATGATAATTCAGTAAATAATAATGATCTAGTAAAACTGTATCTTCTACAAAATCATACAAGAGCTAAATAAGTCAATTTATTTAATATTACTTCTTTTTATATGAAATAATTGAAAAACTAATGTTCCAGCCCTCAAGAAAAGAAATGAGTCAGACCAAAAAGTAAACTGATTTGTGTACTAAACTCACCATTTGTTTTTAAAAGGAATTTAATTGTTTAAAATATAAAGTGACAGGAGACCCAAGTGAAAGTTGAAATAAAACAGTGTGTTGAGTATTATTAAAAATCATATCAATATAAGGATTTTTTAATGAAAGAAATTTTAAATAGAGAAAGTGTAAGTGACCTGTTAAAGCAAACTTGTTTTGTTTTTTTTCATGTGATTTAGTTTTAGCTGTTTGTATGTAGTGAAAAATATTTAATGCATTTGTTTTCCAATGATTTTTGTATAACACTGATATGGAAATCATGTCATTATTCAAACCTTCATGACTTTATTTATTCACCATAAATATTATTACTAATATTAGTTTCCATAGTTACATGTACATGTATTTAATAAATGCATTCAGGAAACTGATTGAATTATTTGTATAAAATTACTCAGTTCTTTTGGTGTCAGGATTTACCATGATAAAAAAAAATGCTTTTCAGTTATGTAATTTAATGTTTCATAGTATTGTATAACTTTTGTGGATACAAAGTTGTGAAAAGTTGTTTCCCATTGTTTAAAATGTAACTTTTGAAAATATTAACAGATAGTACTAGAATGGGCTTCTCCCCGGAATTTTACTTCAGTTTGTGAAGAACTGGTTAGTAATGTTGAAGATTTGAGTGAAGAGGTCTGCAAGCTAAAAGACTTAATTCAGAAGGTATCTATTTAAAATTTAAAAGGGGAAAAATTATTTACAGCACAGTATGTTAGACAATGAGGGCTTCCCTGATGGCTCAGATGGTAAAGAATGCTTACAGTGCGGGAGACCTGGGTTTGATCCCTGGGTTGGGAAGATCCCTTGGAGGAGAGCATGGCAACCCACTCCAGTATTCTTTCCTGGAGAATCCCCATGGACAGAGGAGCCTGGCAGGCTACTGTCCATGGGGTTGCAAAGAGTCAGACACCACTGAGCGACTAAGCACACGTTAGACAATGAAGCAATTCTGACAACAGCAACTTAAGTTCTCACTAGACAGATGGGAAAAGGACCATTTCTAAAGAAAGAAATTTACCTAGGAAAGACACTTTGTTGGTCATTAATGAAATGCATACTGAAAGAATAATGATACATCATTTTCATCCTATAAATTAGCCGGGAATGTATTACCCTACTCATTACTGGTTATAGTTCACCAAACTAATATTTTCATGTAAGACTGATGTTAAAACAACTTTCAAGCACAGTTTAGCAGGATGTAGCAAGGACTCTAAAAACGTTTTTATTTTTCAATAATACTAGTCGAATGATTCCAAAATTGTTCGTACTGGAAGTATAGTATACTAGGAAAATGATTTAATAAATTATGGTATGGCCATTTGTCATAATGGTATGCAGCCAGTTGAAAAATATAATGAAAAGCAAATATCAACTTGTTAAAGACAAAATGTTGTATTTCTAATTTTTATTTATGTGTAAATATTGAAAATTACCAAAAATTAAAGGTTTATTAGCTCTGTTAATGAGGTAGGATTGTAGATGAAATATTCCTTCTATTTTCTAGACTTTGTATAATATTGGGTTGGCCAAAAAACTCGTTCAAGGTTTTTCCATATGATGTAACTGAAAAACCCACACGGATTTTTTTGCCAACCCAGTATCTTTTAAATTTAACTTTTTAAGAGTATAGGCTTTTTTTGGTTCTTGTTTCTGTACTCATATAGAAGTATGTATCTTGGTTTAAGGACAGGTGATTTTTCTCCCACTTAAGAAAACTGAGTATATCAAAATCTAAGCTGGTAAAATAGAGAACTCTGTTGAAGGTAGACAATAAAGGAAAACACTTTAACTTTACTAAAGAACTCACTTTGAGTTCTCCAAGTCTAATAAATATATTTGGTATCTAAAAAGTTTTTGTGAAATATCTGATATGAACATCAGATTATGCATTAAATTTTCATAGTTTCATCCCATAATCGTTTAATATTCTCATTAATATTTTATCAAAAAGGTTATTTTCCTCAAAATAACTTTATACATATTCCAGATAATTTGTCATTCTAGCTGTTAACATCGGAGAAGGCAATGGCACCCCACTCCAGTACTCTTGCCTGGAAAATCCCATGGATGGAGGAGCCTGGTGGGCTACAGTCCATGGAGTCACTAAGAGTCGGACACGACTGAGTGACTTCACTTTCATTTTTCCCTTTCATGCATTGGAGAAGGAAATGGCAACCCACTCCAGTGTTCTTGCCTGGAGAATCCCAGGGACAGGGGAGCCTGGTGGGCTGCCATCTATGGGGTCGCACAGAGTTGGACACGACTGAAGCGACTTAGCAGCAGCAGCAGCAGCTATTAACATATGTTCAGACAAAAGGAGTCTTGTTAAAAACTGAGCAGAAAATTGAAGCAAATTCTGCAAAATTATAGGAGAATAAAAACATGTAAAATAGGGCAAATGAACAATATAGTTCAAAGTTTTTGTAGACAATAACTCCTTCCCAGAAAAAGTCATCTTAGAAGTTGTGCTATCTCTGACATTTACTCATTCAACAAACTTGAGTGCCTGTTGTATGTCAGGCAACTGTGCTACACATTACTTTTCTAACTATGCTCTCTGCTTCTACTTTTGTGTTTCTTTAATCCACTCCACTCCCCAAATAAACCTTCTCATGCAAAAATATGATTTTATACTTTCTGAACTTGATTACAACATGAAAATTATAGCACCATTCATGTTTACTATATCCATCATCCAGAAAAATTGAAGGGAAATGGTATTGATTTTACTTATTAGCATGGTGTTTTTCCTGGGGTCCAAGGGAAGTTTGGAAGGATTTATGTAAAACTTTCTGCAAAGCATCAACTTTTCATGTTTAGTGTAAGATATTCCCTAAGACATCTTTGTCTCAGGATTGGTAATTATTTGATTTCTCCAAGATGAACAAAAACATTTGGAGGGAGAGTAGATAGAGGAGTAAAATGAAATTAGAGAGAGAGATCAGATTTTTCCTGAAGGGATGAAAAAGGTACTGCTTTCAAGTGTAACTGATTCTAAAACACAAACAATTGAGTCAGGTACAATAATATTTATTTTAATAATGTATACCTATAGAGAAAATTTTCAGCTTTTTTTATCTAAGTGGAAGGTCTTTTTTCTTTGGTCTTTTCTACCTTGAATCTATACATTTCTATATAAGGATTAGCCTTGAAAACATATTTATTGGTTCATAATAACAATAGATATAATTCTTTGGGCAGGAAAGTATTAATTCTGCAGCAGGCTAGTGCATTGGGGTTTTTTTAGTCTTAAACAAGCAATAATCACGAAAATAAGATTTTATTTAAAAAAACTGTGAGGACTTCCAGGTTTGGGAGTATGCTATCATGCCTGTTAAACTTACAATATTTTAAGAGTTTACCAATAATAACAAAGGATTTTTTTTTAAAAAGAAACATATGAGCTATCATAGATAAGTATATGGAGGTAACAGAGAGAGGGTGGGAGAGGTCAAGGCCAGACTCTCACACCACATCATTCTCTTTCAAACCAACACACGGACAGGCTCTTGTCAGAAAGGGTCATTCTAAGTAATTGGTTAATAAAAGGAATGACTGTCTCAGGATTCAGTAAATGGAGCATCAGTGTCAAAAAGGAATCTGTTGCTGAATGAAGCCATTTGGAAGCTAGACCAAGAATACAGTATTAATGAGATTGGCATTGAAGTCCATCTTCTACTATAAATTTAAAATTAATTTTGCAGGGTTCTTTAATTAAATATTTACACTGTAGATTTGAGAAGTAGTTATTTTTTCTAAGGTTCAAAGTATTTATGTCACCACTCCAGCACAGGATGTTTCCAGTAAATATCACTCTATAAATGTGCCTGATTCTTTTTATCTTTCAAGGATCTTCTGGTTTCTGCTTGTTCTCCCTCTTCTGCCTCTCCCCCAACAACTAAACTATCTTCTCCACACCGCCCTGGACCCCCACCCCCGCCACCACCACCACACACACACACACAAAGTTGAGGGGACTTCTTTACCAAGAAAGTTCTAATATGGAGATTTAGAAACTGACTGAGTCATGTAATTTCATTGCTGGAAAATGCTAAAAGAACCACTGAAATTTTTGTTAACATTTGTTCCTGCAACTATATTTAAATAAAGGGTTATACTTCTAGCATTAGCATTGAATCTTCTAGTTTTTGTTGAATTTCATGTATTGTAGGTATTCTATAAGAATGGTTTGCTTTTTTTTGGTAAGAAATCAGTTGATATTTAATACAGAAGGAAAAAAAAAGATTGTCATTCCTTAAAGGTAGAAACAGAAACTTTGACATTAAAGGAACTTTATCTCTTGACATGAAAACTTGATTTTAAAACGTAGTCATCTGTAGAAGCCTTTATTTTTAATATAAAACTAATAATCTAGTATAATCGGATCCTGGTTGAAGGAAAAACTATTTTTTAAGACTTTAAATTTTCCATGGGAATCTTGCATTTAGGTTACATCTAAATCAAGTGAATTAACATGTATATTTTGATACTTTTTAAATCAAAGATATTTTTATTTTCAGTATACTGTACATTAACTCTTCTTTTTTCCATACTAAACATTAGTTACAAAATGAACGAGAAAATGATCCAACTCATATACCGTTAATGGAAGAAGTATCTACATGGAATAGTAGGATTTTGAAGAGGACGGCTATTACAGTATGCGGATTTGGGTTTCTTCTTTTCATCTGCAAGCTAGCTTTTCAGAGAAAATAACACTAATGTTTGTTTTGAATAATGTATGTGTTCCTTATTCAAATTACCTAAAAATGTTGCTTTTAACTATTTGTGACACACTGTAACTACCTTTGCCAGTACTCTGTAGGAAGAATTATGATAGTATAGAGCAGAATGCTTTTCTTTAAAAAGTGGTTTGTCAGTTTGAATTGAAAATATAATTCGTTATATTTTTATGTTAATTTTGATCAAGCAGTAAATTATAAGTGATTTTTAAGTTTGATCCTATCCTATGTAAATCACATTCAAAATAAAAGTTTTATCTAATATTCTTTGACATTTAGAAAAGAATGTTCATTTGTCACAGTAAATCTACAGAATTTGTAAAGTGTTCATAAACAGTAGCTTTCTTTTAGTCTGTGTCTTCCCTTTCCATTACTATGTAGTAAGGACTTATTTAGTTTTTTTAGTTATATATCATTATGTAGAAATTATTAATTTGAGAATATTTTAGAGAATGCAGAGTATAGATAAAATGTGAAAATTTTTAATCATTTATTAAAAACAGGAAAAATATTTTAAATGTAAATTTTAAAAAGCAGAAAATTTAGAATAGTGTGGAAAGCCCAAAGCACATTAGAATTTTTTATGTAGTGTACTTTGGGAACATATGACATGTACTGCGTGTAACATTGTTGAGGATGGTATGAAAGTGAATGGCATTTGGCATATAATTTCTCATACCAATCTAAAGAAGTAATGCATGATTTATGAGTTTTTTTTCAAAATCAAAATAATGATATTCAGATTATAAAAGTGAAGAAAAGGCAGGCCTAATTTAGCAGGCAATATAGTAGACTTCGGAGAAGGCAATGGCACCCCATTCCAGTACTCTTGCCTGGAAAATCCCATGGACGGAGAAGCCTGGTAGGCTACAGTACATGGGGTCGCAAAGAGTTGGACACGACTGAGAAACTTCGCTTTCACTTTTCACTTTCATGCATTGGAGAAGGAAATGGCAACCCACTCCAGTGTTCTTGCCTGGAGAATCCCAGGGACTGGGGAGCCTGGTGGGCTGCCATATACGGGGTCGCACAGAGTTGGACACAACTGAAGTGACTTAGCAGCAGCAGCAGCATAGTAGTTAAATCTCGCTTTATTTAAATAGTACCATATTTAGATGCAATTGACACACAGTTATTAGAAGGTAAACATCACACAAAGAAGAAAATTGTGGAAAAGAAGAACAGCATGAGGAATATTGTTAGTAGCTCTAGTAGCTCTTGGTTACACCAAAGCAGCAAGGTTTGAGTCGTTCTTTTTTTCTGAGAATTACTCAACGATACAGTTTTGGAAGGAATTGGTGTCTGACATTTTAACCTAAGTGCCACAGCAAGACATTTTTTTCTAATATCCCTCATTTAAATTTAAGGCTTCAAGTGTTAGAACTAATGTAGAGAATGGATAGGATAATAGGTACTTCTTTTAACATAGATCGTATTTCCCTACTAGCCCAGTGCTCAGGCAGACAGAGGTGTTTAATAAATGTTAGTTTTAGTTTCCTTTAAAAAAAAAAAAATAGGAAAGTGACACACTACCTGATTGTTTACTTAACGGTAGTCTTTCACCTCAGTTCATCTTTAAAGACCATCAGTTGGCTCAACGGATTGCTAAATTTTTTCACTAACCAAACCAAACTGTATGCATCTCTTAAATGGTAAGACAAACTATGAAAATGCAAATTGATAAAATATTTGCTTTCAAAAAGGATATATTGCACAATTCCTTAAAATATTGATGTTTTAGTAGTAGCGGTGGTAATAATAATCTGTCCCAGTATATGTCAAATATAATTAGCTATTCAGGGAAAAGAAGTACTGTAAAGTCCATTGTATCTGCATTATCTGAGTATTTTCATTCCCTTGACAAATACGGTATAATTTTCAGATTATAGACTGAGAATAAGTAGGACAGCATTTGTTGTAATTAAATTGTTTCTTCCTGGGTAAAATAAACTTTTTCTCCTGGTTTAAAATTAGTTATTTTATCTAGCATGTAAGTCCCTTCTTACTCTGATTATTTGACTTAATTACAGTGCTTTACTATGAGGGAGGCAGGGTATAACGTCTGGAATATTCATTCTTTTATAAGATAGCTCATTAAAAACCATTTGTCTTCCTTTTATAGAACAAACTCAGTGGAGAACCTCCTTAAAACTACAGACAGAAGTGGTGTAAACCTAATTTTAATTTTATGTACTTGAAAGTAGTAAAACTTTATTAATTGGTGATTAGTTGGGATCAAAAAATGTTCCTGTACCTTTGGAATCAACTTTGAAGCTCAGATAATTCATTATAAGCACTGGTTAGAATGCAGGTATCTTTCACACACACAAAAAGTATGCTTACTTGCCACTCTCCTCCAGTGCCATGCCTAGCGCCCTCCACCAGTTCTATTCCATGTCCCTGGTATATTCACTAACCTTTTTACTTCTCAAACTTCTAAGACCTCTTTCTCTTGATCTCATTCTTAAATAATGGCCTTGCTTCTTAATGTCCTGGGAAACAGAATCAGTTAAAGAAGAACTTCCACACTGGGTTTCCTTTAGTTATGTCAGCAAACTCTTTTTGTAAAGGACCAGATACTAAATATTTTAGCTTTTGCAGGCCATATGGTCTATGTCACAGCTTTTTAACACCAGCACTGTAGCGCATTGTAGCACATAAATTAATAGATGTGGCTGTGCTACAGTAAAACTTTACAAATACAGGTGATTTCCTGGAGTTAGCCCACCAAGCTATCGATTGCCAAGCTATTGATTGCCAACCTCGGTCTAATGTCACACAGTTACAAATATGAATTAAAAATAATAATAATATCCAGTCTAACAATCTGTCTTTTGATTGAATTATTTAATATACTCACATTCAGTGTTACTAGTTTATTATTAGAATATTATAAATATCTGTCATTTTAATTTTTATATGTCTCATATTAAAAAATCTAATGATTTTTCACATTTTTGAGTTATTTTTTCAGTTTCTCTAGGGCTTACCATGTATATTTTAACCTACAAGAATCTGCTTCTGATTTACACTAACTTGGCAACCCACTCCAGTGTTCTTGCCTGGAAAATCCCAGGGACGGGGGAGCCTGGTGCGCTGCCGTCTATGGGGTCGCACAGAGTCGGACAGGACTGAAGTGACTTAGCAGTAGCAGCAATTTCAGTGAGATATGGAAACATTCCTGTAGAGCTCTATTTCATTGTCTTCCATCTTTATACTGTTATTGTTATGCATATTACATCTATATTTATATTATAAACCTAACAATACAGTGTTTAATTATTGCTTTATGTAATTCTGTGTCTATTAAAGAAACAGAGAAGATGACCATCAAGCTTATAGAATGTGTCATTAACTTTCTTATTTCTGGTCCTCTTCATTTGTTCCTATGGATTCAAGTTACCATCTGGTGTTGGAATCCTTACTCCAGTACAACTCTTTGCACCTACCCACTTTGTGCTGTTATTTTCAAATACAATACATTTCTATAAGTTACAAACCCAGTGGTACTGTTATGTATATATTTCTTCAAATAACTGCTTTTTAAAAAGAAAGGAGAAGAAAGATATTGTTTTTTATAATCATATAATTATCTTTACTACTGCTTTTTGTTTTTTCTTAAATCTTTATATTCCCATTTGGGTTTACTTGTTTCCACTCTGAAAAACTTTAGTATTTCTTATAAGGTGGATTGCTAGCAATTCTCTTTTAAGTTTTGTCTACTTGGTAGTCTTTGTTTTGCCTTTATTTTTAAAAGAAAGTTTTTCTAGATATAAGATTCTAGGCTGACAGGGATTTTTTTCTTTTAGAATTTTGAATATGCTGTCTCACTGCTTTCTAGTTTTCATGGTTTTTTTAAATGATAAGTCAGCTTTTGAACTTTGGGGGCTTCCTTGTACAAGTTTTCAAGATTTCCTCTTTGTCTTTTAGCATTCTTACTATGATATGTATGTGTTTGAGTTTCTGTATTTATACTACTTGGGGGAAGTTCATTGAGCTTCTTTGATGTGTAATGTTTTTCATCAAATTTGGGAAATTTTCAGCCATGATTTCTTTGAATGTTTTTTCTATTTCTTTTTCTTCTCAGTTTCTGGTATTCCCATTACACCTGTATTGGTGGATCCAAAAGTATCCAACATTTTTTTCTGTTTTTCTTCATTCTTTTTTCTGTCTCTTCTTCAGGTTGCATAATGTTCATCCATTTATCTTCACTGATTCTTTTTTCTAGTTCAAGTTGACTGTTTAGTTACTATAATTTTTTATTGCAATTATTGTGCTTTTTAATTTCATAATTTCCGTTTGGTTCTTTTTTTATGATTTCTGCCTCTTTATTGACATTCTCTATGATGAAACATTTTCTTCATACCTTCTTGAGTTCTTTAAACATATTTATAGTGGCATCTCAGAGAAGGCAATGGCACCCCACTCCAGTACTCTTGCCTGGAAAATCCAATGGACGGAGGAGCCTGGTAGGCTGCAGTCCATGGGGTCGCTAAGAGTGGGATACAACTGAGCGACTTCACTTTCACTTTTGACTTTCATGCATTGGAGAAGGAAATGGCAACCCACTCCAGTGTTCCTGCCTGGAGAATCCCAGGGACGGTGGAGCCTGATGGTCTGCAGTCCATGGAGTCGCACAGAGTCGGACACGACTGAAGCGACTTAGCAGCAGCAGCAGCATAATGGCATCTTTGAAAGTATTTATTAAAAATAACATCTGGCCCCTCTCACAGTCTCTGTTGCCTACTCTTTTTTCCTATGTATGGGTCACACTTGCCCATTTCTTTGTAAGTCTCATAATTTTTTGTTAAAAACTGGCTATTGTGGAAAGGGATTCCTTTCTCTCCCCCCACAAGGAACTGCTGTTGTTGCTCTTTGCTTTTTTATTTGTTTAGTGACTTGGCTGGTCTATTTTACTGAAACCTGCTTCCCCCAAAGTGTGGAGCCCCTGATGTCACTTTTCAGAGAGTGCAGTCTTAGGCATGTACACACTCACCCTGGTATGGCAGTGGTTTTAGCAGGGCTAAACCTGCAGTCTCTTTCTCTTTTTCTGACTGTCTCTTTTTCTAATATCTCTTAATAGGCTGGCTGCCTCATTTGGTATTACACCCAGCCCATGCTTTGCTGTGCTGTGCCGAGTCGCTCAGTCGTGTAACCCCATGGACTATAACCCTCCAGGCTCCTCTGTCCATGATGATTTTCCAGGCAAGAATACTGGAGTGGGTTGTCATGCCCTCTGCCAGGACACCGAGCCCTTAGGTTCCACCAATTACTGGTTGATTGCTTGATCTTTTTTTGACATGGCCCTGGAGCATGCATTACTCAGCAATCTGATAGAATTAAATTTGGATGGGATAGTTTTTGAGGCCATCTTTTGAGGCATATTCTGACCAAGGGACAGTCCCTCTCAGCTGTCTCTCCCTGCTTCTCTGGTCAACTAGTTGGCCTACAATTTAGCTTGTTGCTCCTAATTAAGAGGAAATGTTTTCTTCAAGAGTGCCATTGGGCTTGATTTTCTCCACATTCTCTTTCAAATGAAGTCAGTTCCTTTGGGGAGAAGAATGAAACTCTCTCCTTTCTTATGGACTGCTTCTTTCCCTGGACAAAATCTCTGAGCCACTCCTCTGAGTGCTGGGTGGGGCAGTAGCCTCTGGTCTTTTGGGTTTGTTTCTTACAGTTGTGTTCTTCCAGTCCTGTGAGTGAGCTGGCATAAGGAAGATGGGGCCTTAGTGTCTGGCCTTGCCATTCCTGGGGTAAAGCCCTCATCCCATGAGCTCAATGAAAGGAGAGAACCCTCTGCCTTTCAGCCACACTCATCAGAATTTAGCCACTTAAGCTTAGAGTCAGACGGCCTTAGAAAAGCTGGAGGATTGCCCTTTAGATGAGATGAGATATGGTAACCCTTACTTGGGAGCTGAGGGGAGAGGGAGCCCCATCTTGTTGACCACAAACTGAGTTGGTGTAGGTTTCTTTGAATAAATATTTTTTTCATTTGTTCTGAGCCCTTAGGACTCTTTGCAAGGATTTTTAGTAAAGTTGTGTGTTTATAGCTTTCTCTAGCTTTGCTTCCTTGAAGAGTATGTCCATGCTGTTCTTTACACTTCTATCCTGGCAGTGAAACTCCTACACTGGTATTTCTAGGGTATTTCTAGGGTCCTTTAACATAGTGCTTGGCCCAGAATAGTATGAAAGAATTTTTTTAAGCCAAAAACATTAGCTAAATACTTTCATGTAAGCTTTACCTCCCTCCAGGTTAGTAGCACAGGATGCTTAAAATTCTAAGAACACCTAAAAAGAAGCAAAAGAGAGAGACCACCTCGGTTTGACCAGGAAACATTATGAGTAGATAAATGATGGGTAAAGCAAGGCTACACTCTAAATTTTGAAAACTTTCCTGTGGAAGGTATTTAAGCTAATACCATAATTAATTATATGCATTAAATATAGGAAACAGGATATATAAAAGTCTAATGAAGCCAGCTACAATTTCAAGCACCAGAATTGAAATTGAGTTTGTTTTTTAATGTGACTTTTTACACTGACAACCTTTTTTATTTATCCTAACATTATCCAAAAGTTAATCTTTAAGAACACAGATAACCACGATGACTTCTGATTTGCACTCCAAGTCACTCTGTCACTGCTTAATAAATAATCATTTGTAGCTCTGTGGGGGTGGAAATAGGGTGGGGATTTTCTTTTTGGCACATCCACTAGTGA
The DNA here is from genome assembly GCF_055505025.1 of Bos grunniens. Lineage (NCBI taxonomy): Eukaryota > Metazoa > Chordata > Mammalia > Artiodactyla > Bovidae > Bos > Bos grunniens. The sequence goes on along the minus strand of NC_141168.1, from coordinate 69,123,293 downwards.
GTAATACATTTATTTCAAGTGCCAATAAAAATGTTATACTGGACTTATGTGACACATTTGTTAGTTATTAAAGAAAGTAATTCTAAACTATTTGAGCTATGCTCTATTATTATATTTCTCTACCTATAAATTCAGATTATCCTATCAATAGTCTAAACAAAGTGAACAAATTTTTAATACTGCATAACAGTTTGGGGGAGAGAGTAAATAAAATGCCATTTTTGGAAGTGTCACCATCTCTGGACTTATCTCTAGAAGGCAGTATTATTCACCTTTCTCTTCACAACTAATCTTTCATAATTGTTTCCATGAATTGTCTTCCTTCCTGGAATCTTTCTAACACTTTATCCATCTTTCTTTTCTTTCCTTTTGAAGTCTGCCTAGTGTTACATGCTGCCTCTTTCCTCTCAAGCCTTCACTTTTCTGTTGACAATGAGGTAAAGCAGAAGGTAGCCTGTGTTCCTAGCCCTGTTGCATTACCTTGTACATTCTCAGTCTTGGTTTCCTCATCTGTAAAACAGGTTCTAAAGACTAAATGAATCAGAACAATGCCTCCTTGTTAATAGGGCCAGTTTGGAGTTCTGAAATTAGAATAAAATCATAGGGACTTTATGTAAGAGAATCAGTGCTTCCTAGACACATTGAACCCCTCATAAGTGGTTTTGCTTTTGATTTCTCGTCCAGAGATCTGATAAGAGAATTGATCTTAACATTGGGTTATTGCCAATATTTTATAATAAATTTTGGGGAAATTACTAGTAATTACATTTCAATTCATTAAACAATTACTAAGTGCTTAGTATGTATAAGACAGTAATATGCCCATATATTACATGTTTTATATGAGATCAAAAAACTCAAATACTTTTTGCTATTAACAGAGACAATGAGGTTACTGTCTTAAAGACATAAGCTTAAAAAAAAAAAAAAAAGCCACTTTGTAAAACTGTTTCATGAAAAGGGTGTGGTTGAGCATTTTGTCTTTAATTTCCACAGTTGAGAATGCCCTGTGGAATTCTCAGGTCGTGATAGATTCACTTATCTTACGGGAGAAGGGCTCACTCAACCTCAGTCAGTGCCTTCCTACAAAAAAAAGAAAAACAGCAACAAAGGGAAAACTGGCTAAGTGCCAGTGTGTGAAATCTTTTAGAAGAGATATAGACTATATTTAAAGTAAGCGGGACTTCCCTAGCGTTAAGTGGCTAAACCTCATGCTCCCAACGCAAGGGGCCCAGGTTCAGTCCCTGGTCAGGAACTAGATCCCACATGCCACAATTCAAGAGTTCACATGCCACAGCAAAAGATCCCGTGTGCCTCAACTGAGACCCAGCACAGCCAAATAAATAAGTATTAACAGAGTAAGCTTCTACTTACGGATTTAAGATTCATTGTGCTAAACCAATTTTTGGAGTTACATATATTCAATTTCCTGTGCCATCAATGTAAAGTATTAAAATCAGATACCTAGAATATTTGGTAGTAGTACTATTAACCATCCAGTTACTGGTAATAGAACAATTAACTATAGTTAGTGGTAGAACTATAGTTGTCATGTTAGTGGCAATATTACATTAACACTGGGGTTAGCTGTGGTGAATGAAAATTGGACTTAAAATGTAGAAATGAAAGATTAGAGTTAGCATGAAAGTTCAGTCAGTTTGTAGATAAAATAGGAATAGCATCATAGAATGAAAGAAAAATTATGCATTTTGTTGTTAATAAAGTTTAGTTTCCTGAAGTATATGCCATGATGTAACTCCCAGATTGCTCTTTAAGAATAAAGAACTTATTCCCACAGCGACTGAGAATGCAGCTAGCAGAAAGGCCTCTTTAGAAGTTTTCTCTGCTAATGAAAGATGCCTTCCCAAAAGCATGTCCTACTCCCAGCAATGACTAATCAACATAGGGCTTTAAAAGCCCCAATTTCAAGGACGCTTGAAGGCAATGGTACCCCACTCCAGTACTCTTATCTAGAAAATCCCATGGACGGAGGAGCCTGGAAGGCTGCAGTCCATGGGGTCGCTAAGAGTTGGACACGACTGAGCGACTTCCCTTTCACTTTTCACTTTCATGCATTGGAGGAGGAAATGGCAACTCACTGCAGTGTTCTTGCCTGGAGAATCCCAGGGACGGCGGGGCCTGGTGGGCTGCGGTCTATGGGGTCGCACAGAGTCGACGACTGAAGCGACTTAGCAGCAGCAGTATCCCAAATCAAGATTAACTCCAAAGGACCATCCCACTTTCAGGGCTCCTTGTGGGGTTGGCTGAGGCCTTCATCAACACTACATCACAGGGACTTGCCTGGTGGTCCAGTGGCTAAGACTCTGTGCTCCTAACGCAGGGGGCCGGGGTTCAGTTCCTAGTCAGGGAACTAGATCCCACATGCAACAACCAAGACACAGCACAGCTAAATGAATATTTTTAAAGACTGTCACAGTCCATCTTCTCCCTCTACCCAGTCCTGCTTCCTTCCCTTCCCTTGCACAGGTTTTCCTCCCCAGAGCTCTCCCTAATAAATGTCCTGTACGCTAATCTTCATTCACTTCATGTTTGCTTTCCAGGGATCCCAATTCTGTCAACTGACCAGCAGAGCCTTGCATAAATCATGAAATGTATTATCATTGTTAATAACTTCTTCTCCAGAACTTAGTTTCCTAATCTGAAAAATAAAGCTCATTCTGAACTAGAGTTGTTGAAATGTTAAATGGAGTAACATACAAGGGACTGTAGAGTTTTATAGTTAATGCAGACTTGTGACTAAACAGACAGTTCCAGTTTCAGCTCTGCCTCTTAACTACCCGTACAACTTTTAGAACACTACCAAAAATCTCCAACTCTCTGGTTCTTCATCCATAACATAAGAATAGTAATCAGATTAAAAATAATTGCTTTAATTGGGTGTTTATGCCAGTCATTTGGCTAATTTTTAAAAACCTATATTTTAATAGACTTATTTAAACCGGTAAGGTTGTTATAAGGACTAATGAAGTAAGGCAATATAAAGGGTTTTCTACAATGCATGATATATAGCATACATCAAATAAATGGTAGCCAGTATAATTTCTGTTAAAATTTATCATAAAGCATTCACTACAAGTGACTTGTACCAAAAATCAAATCTTTATATTGCCAGGACCAGATTTTTGTGACATATAATTAAAAATAGTGACATATAAGGGGGCCGGAAAAAAAAAAATAGTGACATATAATTAAAAATACTTAAATTGTCTAAGCTAACACAGGTACATTCACAATCCACAAGACAACATTTAATAAACCAAGCAGATAAATTATTTAAGATTCCATTTCCCATCTTCCCTTTTAACAGGTGGTACTATGCTCAAAAGCGGAAACCATTTGTCTATAAAGCCAAGTTTATTAAACCCTCTTGTGATGATGGTGAGAGCTAGAGTTTGCATTCTTATCATCCATAGATGAAAACTGAGGAGATATGTAATTCAGTCCTGGTCAGACTGTCAGCTTGATAATGACACCCTAATACATGTTCAGCTCAAGCAACAAAGAGGACCTCTTCTCCCAGAAATGGTTTACAGAGCATGAGGGCCACCAGTTTATCGACCTGAGAGGGACACATTTTTTCAGCCATTTATTAACTTCACTGATGTTCAAAATATTTACCTACTTTATGTCTACTTGAAAATGAATACTAAAGACATGGTAAAAATCTGGGCCAACTGAATTGATAAACATTGTGAAATGATTTCATTTTAAGCACAGATATGAGGCTGTTCCCAAATCCCTGAAAGCCACAGATGGAGCCCCACACTAAGAACAGTGCAAGAATCCTCCTAGTATAGATCCTGGGGCAGCTGCACCAGCTCTGAATTGTTGACCTCTACATTATGAGAAACATTAACTCATCCTTTGGGGTTTTCTGTTAATGGTGTCAAAGGTATCCCAACTGATAGAGGGTTGTACCTATGGTACCTCATTCCCCAATTTGCTTTTTCCATAAACACTGTTTTCAGATACATCCATGTTAAAACATGAAGATGTAATGAATTCCTTTTAACTGCTCTACAATATTTCATTATATATTATTCCATCCCACAGTTTACCTACTTGTTCCCCCACTGATAAAATTTTGAGTTATTTTGGACTTACTCTTCTCCACAGTATTATATTATATATACTTGTACATGTGTCCTTGTGTAAATATGACAAAGTTTCTTTAACTACATTTAACAGTGGAATAGCTAGTTGTCAGGCACAAAAATCTTCAATTTCTATTTCGTTAACTATTGATGTTGCCGGGTATTTCTGTTTGCCCCCTTGAGATCCTCTCTCCACCCCACTCCACCCTGGGAAGCTGAATCTATGAAATGCATCAAAGGACCCTTCAACTCCTGATGGAATTTATCCAGCGACAGAATATCTGAAGGAGAGTAAGGTGTAGATATTTATTCACCTGGCAGTACTTCCTGTGAGACTACTACCTGTGCCCCTCAACTGAAGGCTTTGTCTCAAGACAATCTCAAAATTCATTCCTGGGTTCCTGGAAACTTTACTTCCTTGCACATCCGTTCTGGTCTGGGGGTGGTAGCAGCTTCTCTGCCCACACTTTCAAAAACAGTCTCTTTGCAAATCACATCTCCTTGAGTTATCATGCCATGTGTTTCCAGGTGAGAGCCTGACTGCATCACTGCTATTCTACACTCTTGAAGGAATCTATATTAATTTACAGACCTACCAGCCATGCCAATGCTTAAAATTAATGTCCTTAAGTTTCCTCCTACCTGATGGATTCAATAAAATTGATTGTTTTTTATTTTGTGCTCTGATTACTAGTGTAACTGAGCATTTCTTAGATTTATAGGCCATTTTCTCCCTATAAATTGTTTTCTACTATCATTTGCTTATCTTTCTACTGAACTGTTTCTTACTGGGTTTTACTCCTTTAAATATTTGAAATATCAGTCATTTACCTGTAACATGTACTGGATTTCTGTCTACTGCTTATCTTTTGTTTATGATGTTCTTTGTTGCCCAAACATTTAAAAAATCTTACCTATATTTTTTGTTTTTAAAGTTTTAATTTTTATGTTTTAGACCTTAACAGAGCTGAAAATTATTTTTATGCACAGTGTGAAACAGAAATCCAGTAACATTTCTTTCCTTATAGTGAGCCAATTTTCACATCACCATTTTAAAATAATCTTTTCCTCCTTGATTTGAAATGGTACTTATTTCTATGCCTAATTTCTAATGACTTATGGACCTGAGTTTTATGTTTTATTCCATGCATCTATTTGCTGTCAATATCACACTGTTTTAAGTACCAAGACTTTATAACATACCTTAATATCTAGTAGCACAACAGTAATTTACTACTCCATTTGAATTTGTTTATTGCTGGCTGAGAAACATAATTACTTCTGTGCTTGATCTTAAATACAAATCAAGATTCTGAACTGTCTTATTCATCTTAATAATTTTGCCCACTGATTGCTTCAGGTTTTCTATATATAGATTTGCAAATAATGAAATTTTGACCTCTTCCTATTTCTTATACTTATTTCTTTACCTTAGAACATTTTAGAACCTCAGTCCCAGTGTTAATAATAGCGGTCAAAATGGATGTTCTTGTTAATTTGGGGACTATTTCTAATACTTCCTAGTATTTCTTCCCTGTATTTATGCCCTTGCAATGGGAAAGCATGTGGAGTCTCTTTCATAACCCTCAGTATCCACATTGGCCATTTGATTTTTTTTTGGCCAATGGGACATTAGCAAAAAGGATGGAAACAAAGGCTTCAGGGTTTGCTCTAGGTGTGCCTTAGGCTTTCCACTCTTGTTGCTTTTCTGATCCTCCCTCACATCAACAAGTTCAAGATAGCTTAATATAATGAAATAACCATGCCCCCATTATCCTTCACTCTAGCAAACTCACTGACATGACAGTGAGGCCATCAAATGCGTGCCCAGCTCAAACCTGTTTACATTTCTGCTTCACAAAATAGCTAACACATGGCTATTATTTTAAGCATCAAAATTTTGGTTGTTTTAAATTATGTGTTACAAGGCAAAAAAAAAAAAAAATGATATAGTCAGTTAATGACAGCAGTGGGTTAAATATCACTAAGATTTTAAATTTAACCTAGTATTTCTGCTCATCTTTGCTATGAAGATTTGAGACTGTAATGTTAGGTGAATTAAAATTATTGTCTTACAGGTGGATTTTATTTTTTATCATTATATGATCCAACTTTTTTTTATCCCTAACTAATGTTTCTAATTAAAATCTATTTTTTTTCTGATACTAGTAAAGGTATACTTTTTAAGAAGCTATTATTTTCCTGATATGTCCTTTACTATTCTCATATTTTCATTTTTTAACCTGTGTCCTAAAAGGAAATAAATTTGCCAATCCTGTCCTTAAAAAGAACTGGAAAGTTTAATTTACATTTCTTGTGATTATTGGTGTATTTATATTTATTCCCACCAAAATGGCAGCCCACTCCAGTGTTCTTGCCTGGAGAATCCCAGGGACGGCGGTGTCTGGTGGACTGCCATCTATGGGGTCGCACAGAGTCGGACACGACTGAAGTGACTTAGCAGCAGCAGCAGCAGCAGCATCCCTTTGGCTTTTATTAAGCTTTTCTCCTTTCCTTCGTCTCACTGATTTATGAAGTTGTTGTTTTTTGTTGTTGTTGTTTGTTTTTTGTTTATTTTGGCTGTACTGCAGGGCTTGTGGGATCGTAGTTCCTTGACCAGGGATTGAACTCGAGCCCTTGGCAGTGAAAGCACAGAATCCTAACCACTGGACTACCAGAGAATTCCCTATGGAGTTTTTTAAGTCCTCCTCTTTTTTCAACCATATTGTAAATTACATATTCTTTTTAGTGATTATCCTTAAAATTTTAACATAACAACAGATGCAAAGTCTAAGGAGAACGAGTAACTCTGCCTTCCTCTTAAAATTATAACCTGGAAAACTTTAACTCTGATCATTCTCCTTTTGTTTTATTTGCTCTTGTTCTTATATTTGTTAGATATTTGAATATGTTCTTTGTGAAATGACTATCCAAGGTTTTTGCCCATTTTATAATTGGATCGTCTACCTTTTTCTTTTTTAACTGGCAGGAATTCTTACAATATTCAAGACAAAAGTCCTTTATATACATATTGAAAATATCTTCTCTTAGTCTGAGGTTTGCTTTTCAAACTTTCTTAATGGTGTATTTTGATGAACAGAAGTTCTTAATTAAGTTCAACACGTTTCTCTTTTCCCTCACACCGCTTTTAATGTTCTGTTTAAGAAATATCTGCTCATACAAAGGTCTTTAAGGTGTTGTCCTGTGTTTTATTCTTGAAGCTTGATTGTGTTGTTTAGTTTTCATATCAAGATTTATGATCAATGTCATAAATATGATCCATGTAAAAAAATACTTATTTTTGGTATTATACGAGGTAGGGTTAAAGATTAATTTTGCTCATTCAGCTATCCATTTGCTCTAGTGCCAAATTTTGAAAGAAGCTTTCTTTCCCCAATAAATTGCTTTGCATTTTTCTGAAAAACAAGTTGATTCTGTATGTAGAGCCCCATTTAGGGACTCTATTATTTTAAACTTGTTTCTACTTGACTATTCTTGCAATTATCACTTGACCCTAATTATTATAGTTTTTGATTTAGGTCATACCTGAATGGTCTAGTGGTTTTCCCTACTTTCTTCAATTTAAGTCTGAATTTGGCAGTAAGGAGTTCATGGTCTGAGCCACAGTCAGCTCCTGGTCTTGTTTTTGTTGACTGTATAGAGCTTCTCCATCTTTGGCTGCAAAGAATATAATCAATCTGATTTCGGTGTTGACCATCTGGTGATGTCCATGTATAGAGTCTTCTCTTGTGTTGTTGGAAGAGGGTGTTTGTTATGACCAGTGCATTTTCTTGGCAAAACTCTATTAGTCTTTGCCCTGCTTCATTCCATATTCCAAGGCCAAATTTGCCTGTTACTCCAGGTGTTTCTTGACTTCCTACTTTTGCATTCCAGTCCCCTATAATGAAAAGGACATCTTTTTTGGATGTTAGTTCTAAAAGATCTTGTAGGTCTTCATAGAACCGTTCAGCTTCTTCAGCATTACTCGTTGGGGCATAGACTTGGATTACTGTGATATTGAATGGTTTGCCTTGGAAACGAACAGAGATCATTCTGTCGTTTTTGAGACTGCATCCAAGTACTGCATTTCGGAGTCTTTTGTTGACCATGATGGCTACTCCATTTCTTCTGAGGGATTCCTGCCCGCAGTAGTAGATATAATGGTCATCTGAGTTAAATTCACCCATTCCAGTCCATTTCAGTTCGCTGATTCCTAGAATGTCGACATTCACTCTTGCCATCTCTTGTTTGACCACTTCCAATTTGCCTTGATTCATGGACCTGACATTCCAGGTTCCTATGCAATATTGCTCTTTACAGCATCTTATGGCAGAAAGTGAAGAGGAACTAAAAAGCCTCTTAATGAAAGTGAAAGTGGAGAGTGAAAAAGTGGGCTTGAAGCCCAACATTCAGAAAATGAAGATCATGGCATCCGGTCCCATCACTTCATGGGAAATAGATGGGGAAACAGAGGAAATAGTGTCAGACTTTATTTTTCTGGGCTCCAAAATCACTGCAGATGGTGACTGCAGCCATGAAATTAAAAGACACTTACTCCTTGGAAGGAAAGTTATGACCAACCTAAATAGCATATTCAAAAGCAGAGACGTTACTTTGCCAACAAAGGTTCGTCTAGTCAAGGCTATGGTTTTTCCTGTGGTCATGTATGGATGTGAGAGTTGGACTGTGAAGAAGGCTGAGCGCCAAAGAAATTATGCTTTTGAACTGTGGTGTTGGAGAAGACTCTTGAGAGTCCCTTGGACTGCAAGGAGATCCAACCAGTCCATTGTGAAGGAGATCAGCCCTGGGATTTCTTTGGAAGGAATGATGCTAAAGCTGAAACTCCAGTACATTGGCCACCTCATGCAAAGAGTTGACTCATTGGAAAAGACTCTGCTTCTGGGAGGGATTGGGGGCAAGAGGAGAAGGGGACAACAGAGGATGAGACGGCTGGATGGCATCACTGACTCGATGGACGTGAGTCTGAGTGAACTCCGGGAGTTGGTGATGGACAGGGAGGCCTGGCGTGCTGCGATTCATGGGGTCGCAAAGAGTCGGACACGACTGAGCGACTGATCTGATCTGATCTGATTATAGTTTTTATTAAGTAAGTTTGAGAGCCCACAGCCCAACTTGGCTCTTCTTCAAAATTATTAGACTATTCTAAGCTTGTTGCATTTTCATATACATTTTAGAATCACTGCCTGAAGAGACTTATCTGTACTACAACTAATTTGATAACAAGGTCCTAGACTTCAAACCAATACTATAATTCAATACGACAAGAGTGGGAGAGAGTGAAGGTTTTGTGCATGCAAAGTAATGTGAACTACTTCTCCCAGAGAGAAGAGTGTGGAAGGTTGTATTTTTCCATAGCTACAACAATATCTCCTATGTTACATGTCCTTCTGCTTTACCTTACTACACTCAAGATGGGCCCTCAAAAAATCTAGCTTTGAAAGCCAAGAAGCTTGCATCCATGAGATCTACAAGACTATAGTGAATGGAGAGACAGTTCTTAACAGGCTCACACAGACTCACTGGCTGCTTCTCAGAGCATAGAGCAGAGGCAGTAGGCTGAAACACTGGAGGCTCCTTCACGAAAAGAGGCTTATTTGCTTCTTTTAAACCCTTCAGCCTGAGGGCAGGCTTCTTATTCATCCAGTGAGAGGAACATAAAGGAAGAAAAGAATGAAAGAGAGTGGAGACAGCTTAAAGGACTTGCGGGACAACATCAAGAGGACCAATGTTCACATTATAGGAAACAGAGAAGGAGAAATGAAAAATGAGAAAGAATATTTAGGCCCCCCTAAAGGGGACGAAATATTTACTGAAAATTTGCCTAACCTGGGGAAGGAAACAGACATCAAGATCAAGGAAGCCTAAGAATGTTTCAAATAAAAGGAATCCAAAAAGACTCACATCAAGACACATTATAACTAAACTGTCAAAAGGTAAAAGATAAGGAGAGATTCTTAAAAGCAGCAAAAGAGGGACACTGCCAAGACAACAGAGTATAAAGACCATGAGGCCCACCTCCTCTCATGGGCACACCAAAATTACAAGTATTTATGTAAATACTATCAGTGAAAAAGACCAGAACGTCCAGAAAAGATGTTATGCAACTAAAGAGAAAAAGAAGGAACTGCAAAGAAATGGGTAGGAGTCTCAGAACCACAGTGTAGTTAAGACCAATACTCCCAGGTGGGTGACACTACCGAGAGAATCAGTACAGTCGCATCGGTTCTCCCCAGGGAGTGAAGGGGACCAGCCCATACTGGGATCCTCAGATTGGAGAGCCCATGCTGGGAAGACAGCCCCAGAATGCCTGGCTTTGAAGGCCAGTGGAACTTACTTCCAGGAGACCCAGGGGGCTGTGGGAAATAGAGACTCCACCTTAAACAGTGCACTCAGTATCTAACATGCTCTGGGACCCAGGGCAGAAGTACTAATTTAAAAGGAGCTTGATGAAACCTGATGACTGAGAGAGTTTTCCAAAGAGGCAGGAGGCAACTGAAGCTCGCCTTGGGGACACAGCCAGTGGCAGCAGCCATCCTAGGGGCTCATTCTGCTACCTGGACACTGGTGCTGGCAAGTTTGGAATCCTTCCTCTACCTTATTAATCCTAGGACCCCTGCCCCAGATCCCAGCCTGTAGGCACCAGGACTAGGGCATCTCAGGCCAAACAATTAACTGGGTGAGGACACAGGCTCATCTGTCAGCAGATAGGCTGCCTGAACACCACCTGAGCTCACAGCCGACCCTGGATATGGCCCTGGCCATCAGCGGCCCAGGACTGGCCCCACTCACCAGTGGACAGGCATTAGACCTGAGACCCAGGACCCTACAGCCAGATGGCCAACAGACACATGAAAAGATGCTTCACATCACTACAGCAGGAAAGTACAAATAAAAACCACAATGAAGTATCCTCTGACACCTGTCAGAATGACTATAGTCAAAATACAACAAGTAATAAATGTTGGTGAGTATGGGGAGAAAAAGGAGCCCTAGGTCCCTGTTGGTAGAAATGTAAATTGGTACAGCCACTGTGGAAAGGAAGTATGGGTGTTTCTCAAAAAACTAAAAAATAGAACTACCATATGATTCAGGAATTCTAGTCCTGCATATACATCTGAAGAAAACAAAAACACTAATTTGAAAAGATTCATGTAATTCATTCAATTGTAAAACATTCAATGTTCATAGCAGCATTAGTTACGATAGCCAAGATGTGGAAGCAACCTAGCTGTCTACATTGTGAGACATGAAAATGGAAATATATCAAAACTAATGGGATACAACAAAAGCAGTTCTGAGAGAGAAATTCATGGTGATAAATGACTACATTAAGAAACAAGAAAGGTCTCAAATAAACAATATAACTTTATACCTCAAGAAACTAGAAATAGAACAAATTAAACCCAGAATTAATAGAAGGAAATAACAAAGATCAAAGTGGAAAGAAATGAATTAAAGTTTTAAAAGATAATAGAAAAGATCACCAATGCAATGGACATAAACTTGGGCAAACTTTGGGAGATGGTGAGACGCCTGGTGTGCTGCAGTCCATGGGGTCACAAAGAGGTGGACTTGACTGAGCGACCGAACAACAAGAAAAGATCAATGAATCTAAGAAATGGTTTTTTGAAAAGATAAGCAAAATTGACAAATCTTCAGCTGGACTCACCAAAAATAAAAGAGAGAACTCAAAATCAGAAATGAAAGAGAAGACAACATAATTTATGCCACAGAAATACAAAAAATCATAAAGACTACTATGAAGAATTATACACTAAAATGGGCTTACCCAATGTCTCAGTGGTAAAGAATCCATCTGTAATGCAGGAGCTGCAGGAGACACAGGTTCGATCCCTGGGTCAAGAGGATCCCCTGGAGAAGGGAATGGCTACCCAATCCAGTATTCTTGCCTGGAGAATCCCCATGAACAGAGGAACGCAGCAGGCTACCGTCCATGCAGTCATAAAGAGTCAGAGATGACTGAAGCAACTTAGCACACATATACCAAAACATTGAACAACTTAGAAGAAACGTTTAAGTTCCTAGAAGCATACAACATATCAAGGCTAAAACATGAAGAAACAGAAAATCTGAGCAGATCTATTACTAGAAAGGAGATGGAATTAGTAATAAAAAAAAAAAATTCCCAACAAACAAAAGTCAGGAACAGATGGCTTCACTGGTCAATTCTATGAAACATTTTAAATAGAATTAATAACAATCCCTCTCAAACTTTTCCCAAAAGATACAAAAGAGGACACTTCCAAACTCATTTTATAAGGCCAGTATTACTCTGATACCTAATGTCTAAAACTAGACGAGAACATGACAAGAAAAGAAATTATAGTCCAATATTCTTGATAAACACAGAGGCAAAAATCCTCAACAAAATACTAGCTAACCAAATTCAACAACACATGATTAACCATATTGTTACCATAAACGTCTACCATAATCAAGTAGGATTTATTCCAGGCATGCAGTGATGGTCCAGTCAATGCCTACAAACCAGTGTGTGATATACCACATTAACAAAAGGAAGGATAAACTCATATGATCATCTCAACAGACACAGGAAAAGCACTTGACAAAATTTGACATCCATCGCTCATAAAAATACTCAACCACGTGGGTTTAGAAGCAATGTATAATACCTTAACACAAGAAAGGCCATATATTATAAGCCTTCAGCAAACACTTTACTCAATGGCTTTTTTAAAAAAAAGAAACCTTCTAAGATCAGGAAAAAGACAAAGATTCCCACTCTCACCACTTTTATTCAACATTGGAAGTGCTAGCCAGAGTAATAGTCAAGAAAAAAAGAGAAAAAAGCCATCCAAATTGAAAAGGAAGATGAAATTTGCATCTATTTGCAGATGACATGATATTATATATAAGAAAGCTAAAAACTCCACCAAAAGAACTATTATAATAAATGCATTCCATGCACTTGAAGGATATAAAATCAATATACAAAAGTTAGTTACATTTCTATATACTAATAATGAACTATCAAAAAGGGAAAATAAAAAGTTACATTTTAAATTGCATAAGAGAATAAAATACCTAGGAATAAATTTAGCCAAGGAGATGAGATACACATACAATGAAAGCTATAAGACACTGATGAATGAATTAGAAGACATAAATAAATGGGCTTTATAACAACTACCCAAAACAGGCTTCCCTGGTGGATCAGTGGTAAGGAATACACCTGCAATGCAGGAAACACGGGAGATGTGGCTTCAGTCCCTGGGTCAGGAAGATCCTCTGGAGAAGGAAATGGCAACCCACTCCAGTTTTCTTGCCTGAAGAAATTCATGGACAGAGGGGCCTGGAGGGCTACAGTCCATAGAGTCACAAAGAGCCTGATATGGCTGAGCAACTGAACACAACACAAACCCAAAGCAATCAATAGATTCAATGCAATGCCTATCATAATTTCAGTGAAACCACTATCACACAATGTTATTATTTTTGCCTTCAACTATCAAACATATTTTTAAGAACTGGAGAGAAGCAGAAGTTTATAATATATATCCATCTATTTACCATTTCTTTGCCTTTTATTTTTCATACCAGATTTTCCCAATTTCTTTCTTGGATCATTTTCCTTTTAACTTAAAATTTTCCTTTGGCCATTTCTTTTAAAAACAAGTCTACTCATAATTAATTTTATGTTTTTCCTTCATCTGAGAGTATCTTTATTTCATTTTCATTCATGAATGTATTTTCACTGGATATAGAATTCTGGACTGAGCTCTTTTCTCTCAGAGCTTTGAAAAAGACTGTTTCATTCCTTTCTGCTTTCACAATTTTTCATGAGAAATCTACAGTCATTCAAATCATCATTTTCCTTTGTTCCTCATAAGTAATGTATCACTTGTCTCTATTGTCATACAAGATTTGGTCTTCCTCTTTAGGTTTTGGTAGCTTTGTTATTATGTGTCATGGCATGGATTTCTTTGGGTTTGTCCTGTTTGGGGTTTTTGAATCTCAAGGTTTTTGCCTTTGACCAAATTTATGAAATTTTTAGCCATTAGTTCTGCAAATATTTTTTGTTGCAATGGACTGTTTATATTGTTTCAGAGATTCCTGAAGCTTTGTTCATTTCTTTTCACTCTTTTTTTTTCCTTCTGTTATGACTAGATAATTTCTACTGATATGGCTTCAAGTTCACTCACATTTTTCTGCCATTCCAATATTGCTACTGCCCTTATTCGGTGAGATATTTCACTGTCTCACTGTGGAAGACTACATATTCTTTCAGTTCTAAAACTTCTGTGCGGGTCCTTTTTCCATTTTCTGTCTCTTTCCTGATGTTTCCTATTGTCCATTTGTTTCCAAAGTATTCATCTTTACTTCTTGGAGCATTTTCATCAGAGCTGCTTCAAATGTCTGTGATAACTGCAACATCTGTGTCACCTATGAAACGGTGTCTGTCCACTGTCTTTTCTAGTCACTTTGGAATGTTACAGGTTCTTTGTATGTCAAGTCATTTTTTGGCATCCGGGACATTTTGAATAGAATGTTGAGACTCTAAGTCTTGTTTAAATCCTATGAAGAATGTTGATATTCCTGTTGTAGCACATAATCAAGCCAGTTGGGTTCAGGCCAAAAATTCTGACCACCTTACCTTTCTGTGGGTTCTTGCTCTGGTGTTATTAACATTTCAGTTTTCAAGTTTTGTAATGCTATTTCCATGCCTGCCTCCATGTGTAAAGCCCAGTGGTTTATCTGGGGCCTGACAGAGGTATATCCCACTGTTCTTTTCTCAAAGTATGATTTTTAGAGTCAGATCCACATGTGCATACCCTGGGAGGTCAGCATAGGAGTTCACATATACCTTTGTGGGATTACTTTCCCAAGCTCTTCATTCTGTATGTGATTTTCTAGATACTTTTGGGTCTTCTGTCCAGAAACTGTGGTTTTAGTTATTTCACTCTGTCATATATTTCCTGTGACTATACCCTTCTGGAGCCACACAGCAGGAGAGAAAGAGAAAGGGGAGAAAAGCCATGAAATTTTGTCCCACCTTCTTGGTACCAAGTTCTTCAGTGTGGAGAGGATTTTTCCCATCTCTTAAGAGTTTTAGGCACATGTGGGTCCTTGCTGCTGCTAATGCCATTACTGCCAATATCAACTTTCTAGGGCATGAGTTATGAGAGAGATTGGGGGCTGGGGGAAAATGGGATTTTCCCCACTCTCTCTGAGTATGTTAGGAGTTCCTTTTAGGCTCCTTGAATCAAAATTCTAGAGACTGTCCCTGGAGATCTCTCTGCCCTACTCCAGTATTTGGGTGCTTTGGGTCCAGGCTGCATGATACCAGAGGAGATACAAAAAAGAAACTTATCACTTAGTCAACTTAAAATGTCAGTGATTCTTAATCCATTCACTTTTCAAAGTGAATGCTTCACTGCTACCATTCACTTTTCAGAGTCCTCAAATAGCTTCTCTCTGCAATCCTTCCACATTGTCTAGCAGTACTCAGTGGGAGAAACAGCAGATTGTACTTATTCCATCTTACCTGGAATCAGAGTCCCTTCCTGAGTTTTGTGCTAATGTTATATATTTTCCTTCTACATGGTTTAAACCTTGTAAGATATTATAGTTGTTTCAACAGTCAATATTATTTTATATTTTCCCACAGACTTACCCTTCCCAGTGTCCATTCTTTTCTGCAATTTCATAATATCATCTGGTATAATTTTCCTTCAGCCTAAAAAACAGACTTAATACTTATTTTCTTAGCTTTTGTTTGAAACTATCTTTGTCTTCATTTTTGAAGGATCTTTACAATGATTATAGAATTCCGGTTTAGCCGTTATATCATTCTACTGTCTTCTGATTTCTGTTGATTTCAGTAGGTTCTGTTGAAAAGCCAGTCATGTATCAGGATTTCTCTCTTGAAGCTATTGTGTCTGTCTTTTGATGCAGCTTTAATAATTTCCCTGTCTTTGTCAGTCATTTGTGTGATTTGCTTAAATATGGTTTTCCCTGTCTTTATTCTTGAAGTTTATAGATTTCTTGAATATGTGGTCTGATTTGTTTCAGCAATTTGGAAAATTCTTATTTGGAAATATTTTCTTAGTCCCATTCTCTCTCTCCTCTTCTTCTAGATATCTAATTACAACTAGGTTAGACATTCTTATGCTATATCTTATGTTCTGTATTTTTATACCCTTTTAACTCTGTGTGTGTGTGTGTGTGTGCATTAACCTGAATACTTTTTATTCATTTCTCTTCTTGTTTACCAGTCCACTGTTCTGCTGGTTCTAGATAGTTCAACCCATCCATTCTCAATTTCAGTCTTAACTTCCCCCCTGCCCTCAGTTCTAGGATTTTCATAAGACTTCTAACATGGGTTCCAGCTCTCTGTTAAAATTATCTGTTATTTTTTGAACTTTTAAATTTTAGTTATTTTGCTGTCCCCAGATAAATCAAAACTAAATTATTTGTGGGTCTATTTTCTGTTGGTTTGCTTATGGGGTTTTTATTTTGCTTTTTGTAACTTTTAGATTTGATGCTAGATATAATAGATAAAAATTTGTAGAGACCCAGAATGAAATTATGTTCCTCCAAGGAGGGCTGCATTTTCTTTTGGCTTGCAAATAGAGAACCCATGACTCAGTTTGATCCTGTCAAAGTGGGTTTAACTTCACTGGGACTGCTCTGTTTCAGTTTTGCCCTTGCTCATGAACTGTAGTCTCTCCCAAGGTAAGGGAAAGAACAAAAGAAGACCTCCTCTTTCAATTTTGAAGGATATTTTCACTGATTATAGAACTCAGTGTGGACCATTTTTTGTTTTCAGCATTTTAAAGATGTTGCTGAACTGTCTTCTGGCTTCCATTATTGCTAGTAAAAAGTCAGTTTATGACATGTATTCTTGTTCCTCTATATTTAAAGCATCTTTCCCCTCTGGCTGCTTTAGAGATTTTTGTCCTCCTTTTTTGAGTTTAAATTGTTTGATCATGATGTAGAAAGGCGTGATATGCTTTGTATACTTATGTTGCTTGGTGTTTTGGGGTATGTAAATTGATGTGTTTTATGATACTGGATAAATCTGGTATAACATATCTTCAAATATTTTTGTCACATTTTTTTTCCTCTCCTTTCTTTTTGTAACTCCACTTGCCCAAGCCTTGCAGCATCATTCCGCTCAGCTCTTGGCCAAGGACTCGGGGTTAATTTCCATGTAGACTTCTTGGGCCCTCTTTTTCACAGCTACATATTTTCAGATATTCACATATCTATAGATACCTATATTCAGATATTTCAGATAGTCTACCCTGCCCATCTCAGGTACTTCAACAGCCCAGACCTCTAAACCGTCCCTGCTTAACTAAGACTACCACTCTGCTTGCACCACCCCTCCTCCCCCAAAAGTGTCCTTCAGCAGAAAAATCAGGACAGGTATGGGACAGTTACGGAGCACACTCCGTGTGTTTTCCTTCTGTCAAAGACCATGGCTGTGTGCTGCCTATTACCCAGTGCTTGAAAAGACCTGCCTTATCATTTTGTCCAGGTCTTATAGTTTTTTTCAGTAGGAGAACAAGTCAGGTACCTATTACTTTCTAAGGTAATAGGTAAGTAATAGGTAAGTAATAGGCAAGTCTTTGGTGCCTGTTAATTTAAATGCACATTGAGATTTAAATGATTGATATTAGAACTTTTCATAAAAGCAATTTCTGACAAAGAATAAGTAAAAGTGAAAGAGTTAGTCGCTCTGTCGTGTCCAGCTCTTTGCGACCCCATGGTCTGGAGCTCACCAGGCTCCTCTGTCCATTGATTTCTCCAGGCAAGAATACTGGAGTGGGCAGCCATTTCTTTCTCCAGGGGATCTTCCTGACCCAGGGGTCCAACCCAGGTCTCCTGTACCGCAGGTGGATTCTTTATCATCTGAGCCACCAGGGAAGTCCTATGAATCCAGATAGTATATCAAATAAAAACATGGGATATATATCATTAAAACTTTTTTTTCCTGCTAAGTATATCCATCTAAGAGAATCATATACATAAAAATAAAGGTTAAGTTTGAAATTTGAAGTGTTTTCATTGCCCTTAAGGTCTTGCTCCCTTTCCCCTTTAGTCACTCCTAAATTCTTTATTAATAAAATTTATTAATAAATTTTTTATGCATATGATTCTCTTAGATGGAGATTTAGCAAGCAAAAAAGGTTTAATGACATATATTGTTTTTATTTGATATATTATCTGTATCGTTATATATATAATAATACTAGATTTAGAAAGCAAAAAAATACAGTTTTTCTTTCCCCTCCTTGATCTGTTCTGTTAATACACAATGTTCTTTTAAGATCATTGATTCTAAGTTGGAAATACTAGACTTTTGAATCACTGGTTAGTGAGTAGCTAAATCGGGGTCACTGCCTTAGGAAGACGCCAGTTCAGACTGAAACACAAATGACTATTTGGTTAAAGAAGTAACTGTCCATTTTTAAAGGGTGGAGATGGCTTGCTAGTAAATTAGTTTTCCCTCTGCCCTGGGAGATTAGACAAACAATGGATCTAACTAAGAAAATAGACTGACTCATTTGGCTACAATGCTATACTAAAGTTACAAGTAAAGTAACATTAATATCCAGAAAGAGAATTGGGTTCTGTATACAGTAAATGAATTTTACAATCAATTCAATGAGAAATAAAAAATGAGATATTAAATGCACAGATCTAAAGGCACGTTGAACTCTCTCCTAACTCATCATCTGTTATAGCAAGATGGAAATCATGTGCAATTTACTTAATTCTTCCTTAGAATGGTAGTTTTTATTGGAAGAGAGGTGAAGTTTGTAATAACTTTCTTTCCTTCTAATTTTCTTGAGCATTTCCCAGCTTCTAGCAGTGAGCACTCCATCTCAGTACAGATGAGGTAGGAGGAAAGTCAGACCTGCTGGGCAGGTAGAGAATTTGTACAGGGCTAGTTGATTATAAGTGAATAGGGGTGGAGAATGTTAAAGACAGACTCACAGACCTGGAAGTCACCTGGTCAAGACTGCTTCTAGATAGGACAGGAAGAGGTGTCTGTGTGAACCTTTCTCACATCTGGATTTAGCTTTTCTTGAACTTTTTTAGCCTTCACCATTCACCAAGGCTGATTTCTTCTCTGCAAGTCATGAGGTACTGCTCCTGCCCCAGGATAAAGTCCTTTGGAGTGGATTTCATTAGTTTTGGGGATGGTCCTGATCTCATTCCAGGAGGTCTGTTTCAGGTTTAGGTCATTTCATTGGCCTCATCTACAACTGAAGGGCAGATCTTCTGACCACTCCATAACTCCCTGGGTGGGGAGGAAAGGCCTCTAAGCTGATAGTCACACTCCTTGTATTTCTAACTCCCCTCTACTGGGAGATGCGCTGAGGTGGGTGGAACTTGAGTGTTTTAGATAGTTTCAGGTCTCACTGTCCAGGAGAAAAGCACAGACAGCCTACCTTTCCCAACATACACACCCACACCTCTGCAGTATTCACTAGTCGCTGGTAGAAGTGCAGGGACTGTGGACAAAAGAGAATGGAAGTAAATTTTAGCTTACTCTTCTGCTTCACCCAGGAAAAAGGTTTATGAGTATAAGCATAGACGTAAATGAGATATTTCTTGCTGTTTGGTGCCTACCTCATCACTCTCTTCTCCCCTTAACTGCCACCCGCGCACAGGCACACACACAACCAGCTTGTGCACACACTGTGAGCAGAAACACAACCCGCTCCTCCCCTGCCCCTCCCTCCCTCCCGGCACAGACCGATCAGAACTTCCCCTGGGTCGCGGCCCAGCGATATGGAGCGGCCCTGGCGCGGAGCCCTGCTCTTCCCGAGTCGTGGGTGGCGCGGTGCTTGTTTCCCTCCCCTCCCTTTCCGGACCCAAACAGGGATGTATCTGGGTCAGCCTGGGAGGGGCTGGACCTGCCAGGGACCAGCGGTTGAGGGGCGGTGGTGGGGAAGGGGTGGCGATGACAGCATCTTTCAGGTTTTTGGCTTTTCTGAGATTCGCCCCGTCCAGCTTCTCACCTCGTTCGCGCCGAGCGAGAGCTGATGCTCCGGCCAGTCTCGGCTCTAGGAATAGGGTGTGGGGAGAGCCTGTCCCTCCTATCTGGACCGCCACCCCTCCATTCTCTGCGAACAATACAGCGCCCACCCAACCCCCAACACGCACACACATTCCCCAAGGCATGCTCCGTGGGCAGGCGGGCGGCGGGCGGTGGGTCCCCCCCGCCCCAGGAAAAGAGCAATGGAACAGTTCACGGCCGCCGCGAGTTCCTGGTCTTCCTTCCTTTCCGGTGATAAACGGCGGGGCTACAAGCCAGTTGCTGCTCAAGATGCTCCACCCGCGGGCTGAAGCCTCTTTCTCTGGGCCCGCCGGGGGCCCAGATCAGGACCGATGGCCTCTTTACCTCCGCAAGGCGCAAAAGCTGAACGCCCGGGCGACAAGAGGCGCGACCAGGGCTGGGGCGCGGACCCTCGGCCGGCTCCTGCTGCCTCGCTTCCTCCCTGCATGCTCTTTTGCGCCAGGGAGGAGCTGGGTGTGCGTAAAAGCCGCATCTTCCCCAGACGCTATGGCTGAGTACGCCTGGGTGAGGTCCGGAGGGTCACGGACCTTCCTGGCTCCCCTCCCTGCGAGCTCTGTATATAAGCCCAGCACGGAAGAATCAAGGCCACAGGTCCTCATTTCCTTGAGGCCTGGCCCCTCCCTCCCCAACCTTGCCCTCCTTAGCTCCAAATTTACAAGTGTTTGCTCTTCCTTTGGGTGTTAGGGAGAGAAGCGGAGGAACGAGTTGAAAATCAGCTCTGGGGTTCTGCCTCCTGTACACAGCTATCTCTTTACCCTCTCCCTCGTTTCCCCACATTGCACGCTGCGGGACTTCTGTAGCCTCGTCTACCCCGAGCGCTTGGTCCCGCAGCTGGGCACCCACTGATGCTCTTTGACCTGGAGCTTCCCGAAAGGTGCCTGCCTCCGCGGGTGCTCGAGGCCACACAGAGGTGTTTCTTCCTCCCCACCGCACTTCACCCACAGACCTCTCTTGCCATCATTTCATCCACCCTTATATAAAACACCGCTCCCCCCACCCCCACCGCCTCCGCCACCCTAGCCGGCGCAGCGCCCCCTCCCTCGGCTGCGCCTGGGCGGGCAGGGAGCTGAAGGGACCGGGACGCGCCTGAGGCGCGCAGAGCTCTCCAGCAGCCCGCGCTCGCCGCGCCTGGGGAATTGGCTGTGGGCGAGGCGGCCCGAGCTGGCCTTTATCGCTCGCCCCGCTGGTCGCTTGAAACTTTATCAGCGAGTCTCGCCACTCGCCGCAGACGCGAACGGGGGGCGGGGGCGCGGCGAGGCGCCGGCGGCCGTGACGAGGCGCTCCCAGCGCCGAGCGCTTCTGCTCCGGGCACGCATGGCGCCCGCACACGGAGTCTGACCTGATGCGGACGCAAGGGGGTTAATATGAACGCCTGTCTCGTTGGAATCTGGCTCTGGCTCCCTCTACTCTTTACCTGGCTCAGCCCTGAGGTCAGCTCTTCATGGTGGTAAGTCCACGCGCACGGGCGCCGAGGGATTTTGGAGATGGGAATCGAGACCGCACTGGTCACATAGATCCTTCCCGGCGGCGCTTCCTCGCAGCCGTGGCAGTCACGGATTCCGACCCGATCCCAGCTGCTGCCCTCTCCTATCACCCCTTCGCTTTTCCTCGGAAGGCCATTCCGGCTTTGACAACTCCAATCCTTCCACCACTACCGCCACCCACTACACACACATTGCCCCTCAAACGAGAGCTCGGATGTTTGGTTTATTTGGATCCAGCTGAGTGACAGCAAAATCGCGATCTTTTAGACAAGCGCTAGCCGGGTCTCTAGCTCCACTAGCAGAGACGTCTGTGTATGCGTGCGCACGCGCGCGCGTGTAAACTCACCTCCAAAACTACAATCGTCTCCCTCTGCTCCCACCCCGCAAAACCCTCAAGGTAAACCGACGGGTCAATTCAGGCAGGCGCGAGCCGTGGAACCCAAAGCGTGTGATTTTGCATTATCTCCCGTCCTTCCACATTCCTAGTGCTTCACCCCAGTGGGGCGGAAGAACATTTTGCTGCCCCCAGGTAGAGACTACCACCTTAATAGAAAGCTCCAGAGGTCGGGGACTCTAAGACGTTACCCTGTTCGAAACCAGTCACCTCAAAGGGTAACTTTGCTGCTGTCCCTTTATACGGTAATCTTCTATTTTGCAGAGTAAAGGAACTTTGAAACCTAACAGGTTATCATCCTTAAATGTTACAAGGGGAGAGGCTCTCCCCACCCACAAACTCTTCTCCATCTCCTTCTGATCTTGAGAAGAGAGAGCTGAGAACTCTCTAACGTTTTTGCACCTAAAAACTTCAGACCAGACACTTAAAACTCGATTTAGAAAGATCGGTTATCTGTTATGAAGTGCTTTTTTTTTTTTTTTTTTTTTTTAAGAATCTGGCAAAAGGAATCTTGGCCAAATGAAAGACTAGAGCAGGAAGCTTTAGGAAGACACGAGCTCTCCAAAGAAGCAAGGCAAAGGGTTGATAGGAAGAGGAGTTCAGTTCCTTCCTAAGCTGCTTTGAACAGAAAGGCGTTTAGCCTTGACATTGCTGACACAGGATCAAAGATTGATTTATCAGAGTGACCATTTTTCAATAAAATGACTATTTCTGTTTCCATGGGTATATAAACATTATTTACTGCCCAGGCTTTTTGTCACATTGTCTCTCAGCTGTCACTTAAATATATTTTTGGGGAGTCACAGCTGTAACGATTTTATGATCATATAAAATAATGAAAATACAAGAAAAAGACATTCTCCTTGTTTGATCGCTTCAAAAGACACCTATGGCAGCTTGGGTTATATAAAAGGTACCTTTCTAAACATTTCACAACTAATAGAGAACATCTGGGTAGAGATGATGATGTAATTTTTTGTTAAAGTTTCTTTTCAAAAGTACTTTATGAAGCTATAACACTGTTTGATTCTTCCAAACATTTAGTATCCTTAATAACAATAGAAAGATTTTTTTTCCAAGGGTTCTCTATAAAAGTCAAAAAAGAGCTGGAAAATGGAAATATTTAAAGGATTCTTTAGTAGGAAAAGAATGGCATGTCTGTGCAGAGAGTGTAGCATCAGATCCCAGTAGGTGCTGATTAGACAGACAGTTTCTTTAAGACACTTAAACATCAGATCAACAAAATGGCAGTGAGGAGCTTCTAAAGGTCTACTTCCTCCAAAACCAAGTCTGGACACACTGTATATTGAGATCAGAGCCTTCTTGAGAAAAATGTTTTCCAAAAACCTGTTGGCCCTTCCCCTCTCACCCCATTCCTGGACTGCAGACCTCGCCTCTCCCACTCTGCCCAGAGCCTCATCTGGTGGCCTTAGCTTCGTGGCCAAGAAACAGTCAGCACTTAGTTTTGGGGTGGCTTCTACCAGATCACTTACCACACCTGCCGTGCCACTTCTCCAGTGAACTTAAGTTTAAAAAAACAAAACAAAACAAATTTTGCTTTCTAGTATCCCCTAAAGGATAAAGAATTCATATTTGAAATGCTGTTTTGAACTGTTCCCACTCCGGGGAAACACCCTGCCAGGTCTTGCTGTTCAGTACTCTCCCCAACGTTGGTCCTTCCTAGGTACATGAGAGCTACGAGTGGCTCCTCCAGGGTGATGTGTGACAACGTGCCAGGCCTGGTGAGCCACCAACGGCAGCTGTGCCACCGACACCCGGATGTAATGCGTGCCATCGGCCTGGGCGTTACTGAGTGGACGATGGAGTGCCAGCACCAGTTCCGCCAGCACCGCTGGAACTGCAACACCCTGGACAGGGATCACAGCCTCTTCGGCAGGGTCCTGCTCCGAAGTAAGTCTCACCTTCACACAGCTCATGGGCTCTGCCCTCACATACACACACCCTTATTTGGTCTTCACAGCCCCTGCCCATCTTGTCTTGCATTCTGTTCAGTCGAGAAGCTTGTTCTGTTGGGTGCCATTGGCCCTATTTTACAGATGTGGGCTCGAGAAATCAAGAAGCTTGTCTAAAGTTTTGGAGGAGGCTGATCATGGGTCAGGATGCAGTGTTCCTTGGCTCTGTCCATCCATGTCCCTTCATAACCCTGCCTGTCCCTCCAGGTTCAGATTTTGTCTCTAGGAGAAAAGGAAGCAGCAGCCACAGAGCACTCTTGACTTTTAAACTCTTCTTTCTGGGACCTGACCCTACCAGAAGGATTTAGCAGAAGATTGGGAAAGAATGCCCACATCTTTTATTGGCCATAAATGGTCATTGTTACAATAACAAATCAGTGTGATTGAAAAGCAGAGAGAAACCTCTGCTTGTCACCTTTGACTTCCCATTCAGCTACTCAGTCTTGGGTCACTCTGTTTCTGAACTCCACCCCCCCCACCCCCACCCAGTAAACTGTAAATTCTGTAAGGCAGGGACTCATTCTGCCTTCTCTGCATCTTGCTTGTATCTCATATGTTGTAGGCAGCACTCATTCATTGAATGGTTGAATGAATGAATGGATAAACTTGCAGTGAGTACCTATTCTCCAGGTATGTTTTAGGCAGAAAGATACTTATGGAAGGTAGGGTGAGACCCATGAATACATCAAGGTAGACCTTCGAGATATTGAAGGTTTGGTTCCGGATCACTAGTCACTACAGTAAAGCAAGTCACATGAATTTTTTTGGTTTCCCAATGCATATAAAAGTTATGTTTAAATTATATATATGTGTATTACATTATGTATACATGTCTATTAACTACTGTAAAAACAATGTACATACCTTAACTTTAAAATACTTTATTCAAAAAATGCTGTCATCTGACAATGCAGGGTTGCCATAAAGCTTCAGTTTGTAAAAAAAAAAAAAAAATCACAGTATCTGTGAAGCGCAATAAAGTGCAATAAAATGGGGTACGCCTGTGGTTTCTTTACTTTTTTTAGAAAGCACATTGAAAATTATATAATTACATAATAAATGTTCTGAATGTGGAAAGTAGCTCACTAGCTTATATACAAGCAGAGAAAATTAACTGAAAATCAAATCCTATTAAAAAAAAAAAAAAAAAAAAACCCATCCCTTAACCTGGCCTTAGCAGTTTCTTCAAGAAGCAGCACATCCCATTTGCTACTGGGAAATCTGACTGAAAACACAACAGTCTATGTGTGAATCGCAGAAACAGGAAGCTTTCCTCTTGTTTTTGCCCACCGCCCTCCCCTACCCCCTTCCTAAGAAAATCGTTCGGGCTGTGCACTTGGTAATGCTTAACAGAGGGTGTTTCTATCATGTAATCATCATAGCCCTAGGGTTTTATGAGGCCAAATGCATAACTGAATGTCTCTAAAAATCCCCCAAGGGCGTAGTGCTCTCACTCTTAGTGTATCCCTAAAGTTAATTTACTGCGATATTCTGCACTTTTATTCTCTAGTTTAAGAACTATATTCTTCTGCATTCCTTTTGGAGTTTCGATATGACATCGCAAAATTTTTGAAAGGATGATAATAATAAATTTCAGCTACATGGAATTTTAAGACTTCACCTAGATTAGTTCACCAGTGAATCAATCAAAGTGCTGGACCTTGTCAAAGAGAGTTTGCAAATATCTGGCACAAGAAATCTTTGCATATATTATGTACAGGCTCTCGGTATTTAAGATGTATTAGGAGTGTTCCTTTTCAAAGTTCTCACAACTGATTACAAATTATAATGACTACAAATTAAGAGTAGCTCTCATTTATAAAATGATCACCTATAGAGTCTGTCTATGAAAATCCATTAAGATGTCTTCATAATCAAAAAAAACCCTTTAGATCACAAATCAAAGGAAGCAAGTTTGACCACTGATCCTAAAGACAGTATATCTCCCAAAGCTGGAGATTCATTCATAAAATACTTTAACTTAATATTGGCAATATTGGTTTCTTCAGAGCTGTACTGTGGCTGAGAGGGGAAAGGTAATAAATAGAGAAAGCATAACAAGTTTGACTCAATCTAAGGCTTCAGATAAATTAGAGATTATAACTGTATTTCCTTCAGATTTCTTTCATATGAAGCCGAATGCTCTGCCAAAGCACTCAAAACTTAGAACACTCATGCTACACAATTTCTTTCCAATCTTCATAGAAGGCCAGATTTCTTCCTGGACATTTATGTAAACTCCTGTGACTGTCAGTGATGATTTTGTGTTGGTTATGGGAAGGCTGAATTTGGCCTAAGGTAGCTTATCCTGGAAATAATCACGAAATTCCAATGAAGTTATCCAAAGAGTTTTCAATTAATTGCTTGGAGGGAAACTCACATCTTAGAGTTATAAAGAAGCCTCCTTCGGAAACCTAAGTGTTCCCATAGATGAATAGGAAAGGCAAAGGGCAGTACCATATACGAGGAGAACCTAAAAGTTACTAACATACCCCGTGGTCACAGAGAAATGGAGAACATTTGCTTCTTTTTCTTCAGAGAACAAGAGTAAGACCAGAACGATTTTTAGGAACTTATGTAATTTGCTCATTGAACTGGCTGTCTCCAGACATGCGCAGAGAAATGTAAACAAAACTAGTAAACTTAAAAATAATCCTACAAGAATTTGCATATACCTCCAGAATTCTAGAGTAAGCCTTACACAAAAAAAAAGGTCATTAGGTAGCATCCTTGCGTTTTTTGTGTTTTTTTTTTTTTAAAGCAAGCATTTTAAAAAAGAGCTGCATAATCCATAGCCTTCCAGAAAGCCTAGCTTCTAATGTTTTGCCCTCCCAGTCACCTATACTAGCCTATACACTGAGTAAATACTGCTTGACTTATCTCAAACCAAAAATTAGAGAAACTTCAATAGTAACATAATAGGAAGTCTAAATATCACCATTCAGATTTGGATTTTGTTTAATATTGCAATGGCTTTAAGCAGAATCAGTTTTTCTAAAAGGCCTAAGATCAAAATTTATTTTGTTACAAAGCCAACTCTTGAAATGTGCTACTATTTTGCACATAGCATTTAAGTGATTCATCTAAGACACTTAACTGAAAACATCTTAAGGCTGTATCTACATGATACCAAAACATCTGGAGGTAAAATGAAAAGTCATTCCATGTGCTATTTTTTTTATTTAAATAAACAAATATCTAACTATTTAGTAATGAGTTTGAATAATAAATGACACATATTCAGAAAGGTGATGGTTTTGCTTTGGAAATTATTTCTGAAATGTAGCAGATTTTGAAGGATTTTTTTTTCTTTCAGCCAATAGTCAATGTACTTGTTTGCAAGTTAAGCCAGGATGCAGTCTATGAGTAAGCAATTCATTCCTCTACCAACTTGCAAAATACTGTCTGGTCACTGACATTCTATCTTCTGGATCTTCCCTAGCTTTCCCCTAAAAGACCACCTCCTAAAGTTTCTCTTCTTTCTCCTTAAAAAGTAAGATTAGTGCATAATAGATTATGCATTTGAGAATTTCCCCCCATGCGATATCTCTAAATGTGGGCACTGAACTCCAAATTCAAAACCAGGTTTTAGCAGACCAATGGGATGACTGTGGACAAGGTATTTTCTTAAACAGTAAAAATGGGTAAGATAAAAATTTTATTTATCTGAAAGCTACTACCAGAGATTAAGCCACATCTCCATCTATTAGTCATCAGTTTTTACAGAACATCTCAATTTCACTTAGAAAATCATCTGTGATCCTTATAATATAATCTGGAATCCTAAAACAGCTCCCACGACCATCACATTTCTCTCCGGAGAGCACTACCTGCTACCTATGGCAAATATTCATATAATTGATTCTACTTAACTTCAAGGCATGATTGATTCCTTTTCTTGGTTTGTTTGATGATTAGAGGTTTCAGGGGAGATTTTTTTTTGAAGGCTGAGGTAAGTGCCATTTAATATGGTGTAGATACGTTTTCCTGATTTTTAATAATGAGACTAGCAGAGCAGATATTGTAAGGGATGTATAATAAATTTTAGCACTGA
The DNA here is from genome assembly GCF_055505025.1 of Bos grunniens. Lineage (NCBI taxonomy): Eukaryota > Metazoa > Chordata > Mammalia > Artiodactyla > Bovidae > Bos > Bos grunniens. The sequence continues at coordinate 69,095,174 of NC_141168.1, read as the reverse complement.
ATGACAAACGGAAACAAGTAGGGCTTCGATGCGAAAAGGTGGTTTGTTCTCCCAGCTGCGTGGTTCAAAAAGTCACACTCGTTTTGACATATTGAATCACCAAATGGCTCTCCATTTGCTTCCTTGCATTGGCATTAGCTTGTTCAGCTTCTATTTTGATTGTTAATATATTTCCTGCAGCAACCATTAATAAAAAGGCATGCTAATAACAATGAAATACAGCTCCACTTGAAAAATGAGGTGCACACAGACCCTAAAGAGCCTTATATCTGTCACTATACCACAACACCGTGTTATGAGTTACTACAGATTATTAAAATAATTTAATGTAGTTATTGCACTGAAATATGTACCTTTCAGCCTGTAAGTGAAAGTAGCCTGTGCTCTAATAAAGAACAATTCTAAGAAAGCACCCCAAAGGGTTCTTGCCCAGGTCTAATTATAAGCGGTAAATTTGTTTCCTTCCAGAAAAACCAAAGAAAAGCTTTTCACTGTCTTTCACCCAATACCAGTGATTAGCGCAGGTGTTCCAGAAGAAAGTAAATTCATCTTAATAGTTAGATGCAGCATGTAACTCAAGGATATTGCATATTGCCTCCAACAATCTCTCCCTTACTTGCAAGTTGATGCCAAGAGGGGATGGCATCCCCTAACTGTCTTCCCACCTCAGCCCCTAGATTACTTTGAATTCAGCATTTCAGTAATAATCATTTACATGCATCTGAGTGTCCTCAATAATGCCTGGAAGGTTTTTTCCAGGAGAGCTGTAGTGGTATTTTAGAATACCAAAATATGTTATGAAACGACAGAATTGTAAAATTCAGACGGTATGGTGTAGAGGAGGCAACGAAGGCCTAGACACATTTGTCTCTTCTCTTCTGGGACACATGAGATTCTAGGTTAAAGAAAGCACATGTATGAGACTAACGTGTGCAGGGCGGGCTCCTGCTGCATTTTCTTTTATACTCTATTTACTTTAAGGATAGTTGTTACACAGTTATCCAAATTGACAAAGGCTTGTAATAAGTGCAATGATTCATACTCAAGAGCAAGCTTTGGCTCTAGGAAAGAATTCTTCAAGAATACTTTGTCAGAGGCAGAACAAGGATTAAACAGCCATCATGTGAAAGTTATTCACAACGAGCCATTCCAGACTACTTTTAAGAACAGCATCTTTGTTACAGGTAGCCGGGAATCTGCGTTTGTTTACGCCATCTCTTCAGCTGGAGTTGTATTTGCCATCACCAGGGCCTGTAGCCAAGGAGAATTAAAATCCTGTTCCTGTGACCCAAAGAAGAAGGGAACCGCCAAGGATAACAAGGGCACTTTTGACTGGGGTGGCTGCAGTGATAACATTGACTATGGGATCAAGTTTGCCAGAGCGTTTGTGGATGCCAAGGAAAGGAAGGGCAAGGACGCCAGAGCCCTGATGAATCTTCACAACAACCGAGCCGGCAGGAAGGTATGGGCTGCGACAGTGCTCACTGTGTAGACTGCATGGCCTTATAATCACTTAAGCCAAGCTTATCTTAAACTTTCCGAGAGTTACAAAAATGCTTCTCATCACAGCTTCCCACTGTCCCCCAGCCCAGAGCTGTTTGCTCTAAAGAATACCACCGACTGGGCTGAAATACCCCACTCCACCTTCCCTACCACAGCGGAGGTGAAAGAGTCCACCCACCGCTTTTGGCAGTGTGTACAGTCAAGTGTCTGTGGTCTCTCTGCATACTGTACCATGTAGTACAAGACAGCATCTGTGGCTGAGGCTAGGGCTGCTTCCCACATATGGATGGGACAGCGAATGCTTGTATCTAAGGGGTGTCAAGACCAAGAATATCTTCTCTCAAACTTATCATGAAAGCAGCTCACCAGGCATGGCTTGTTGGCTTCTTCTAGATTCAGGGAGGCTCTTTTTAAAACCAGACCCCAGTTTCACTCTTGAAAGCCCCACCTTGGGTTTTCTGGTACTGGATGAGTAAATGCACCAGGGGAAGACGTGCCCCCGAGGCGCTTTGGCCCCTTAACCGCTAGTCCTGCCTAACTTTTTGGGTATCTGGTCAGTATTCATTCCCTAACCCCTATTTGTTAGATGAGGAAACAGACCCTCCAGAGCTCAAGGTCACCTGCAGAATCACAAGAAATGTCAGGACTAGAATTCCGGTTTCACCTCCCAGCCGCGGGGTGGTTTGGCCTAGGATTAAACCATTTTAATGCCAAAGATCAGTCCACTGATGAATCATGTTTGGGGATATGGTGGCATGACCGGAATAACAAGAGAATCTGAATGCTGCATGTTAGGGCTTTGTGTAAAAAAAGCATAAACCAGTTGGGCTAATCAAACACTCAGTCAGAACCACTCTAAAATAACCTAATTGCCAATGAGAAGAGATAACCATAATTTGTCTTTTATCAACACAAAATAAAAATGTGCTTGATATTAATATGTAAAGAAAGATCAGCATAAAATTGAAAAGTCCCCAGGGGGGCTTTAATAGGAAAAAGAATAGAAAAGAATGCAGATCTGTTTGGTTGAAAACCCTTTTACTGGGCTCACAGAGGGAACAGATCGCATTTAAAGGAAGTTGGAAGGAAAGAAGTCTTGCTTAGCACATGGAATAAGATGAGTGTGACCTGAGCTGTTTACAAACAGTACCTTCTTGAACTTTGAAAATCAACATCCTTTATTTTCATGAATTTATGAACTTACAGTGACTGCTGCCAAGAATATAGACTACGGTTGTGCAATCCTACAACTATTGGTAATTACTGTTTATGCAATGGCTCAGATAAGGAAAAATTTACATTGACCTTTGTTTTGACATTGATACCACATGTATAGGTTATAAAGTGTGGTGTCTTTGATAGGAGAATGCTGCTCAATTATTCAAGCACAATATACGGATCTCTCAGACTATCTGTACAGATAAGAGCATATGGTTATACACTGCATCCAAAATAACACTGACTCATCAAAATAAATGTTAATTTTGCTTAGTAGGTCATTAGATATTGAATGTTTCCATTCTTCAAGACAATAGATCTCAGCTATTATACTGCAGGCTCTGAATCAATATGACTTTTAATGTAAATCACATGATTCCTCACTGGGTAGAGGTGAACAGCTGTCAGACCTCAGATATTCTCCTGCCTACTCTGCAAAACTTAGGAGGCTACTTTTGATCGGAATAAAAGTGCACACACTGACTTTTTAAAATGTGGCTTTAATTAATGGTGGGTGGGCAGACTTTTTCAAGGAGATGCATGATGTCAGTGAATATGAACTTTAATGAGAGTAAATGTATTGAGATAAACATGCGTCTCTAATTCTCTTCTTGCGGTCATTAGACCCCCAGCCTCGGCTCCCCCTTCTTACCAGCAGAAGGTCTGTGGAATCAAAATGAGAACAGGCTGGGCTGTGTTTGAAGGCAAACCTCCTGAGCTAAGCCTCCAACTGACCTGGCTCTAGTAAACCCCAGCCTCCAAAGCTGACAGCAACATTGATTCATTTGTTTTTTTATTCTTTGCTTTTCAGTATTTCCCAAATTGTCCAATATGAACATTTTCTACTTTTTTAAGTGGGGCTGGAGGGGAGGAGTAGGGCCAATACATTTTAAAAGAAAAGCCATCTATTCCAAGATTGTTCTGTTTAACCAACGCTACGCATGAGAATTCAACACTGCCATCACAACAGGCCTTAACTTTCCCCTAATATTTGAGCAGTTTAATTCCTTTATTATAGCAGCTGGTTAGAGCACCCTCATGTGTCTCTGTGCTGTAATATCATTTTAGATCTTCTGTGCTATTATATCATTTTATTTTCATCACAGCTTCAACAGAATTTGTAATGATGTTTTCCTGAAACTCATCTTGAGTCTAGTTTTCTACCTCCAAATAGGGCTATTAATAAGTCTTGAAAAGATAAATCTACCTTGTTCAAAACAAACATTTTATGACAAAAGACATTCCGTAGCTTCTCTCAGCAGTTCTTTTTAGATCTAAAGAAGCCATGCTATGAAAGCTTGTAAATTGCATTGTAAGGTAGGTTAAGGTAAATGACAAGTAAAAGGTACTTGGTTGATATCCACCACTTGTTTCCTCTCACGATCCAGAAAATGGCTTTTAAAGTAATCCACTCTTTCTACATGAAGTAATCCCAACTTCTTTTACGTTTCCTGAGAGAATGTGTCTCAAAATAGTCCATGTACCCAATCAAATACTGCCCTTCAATCACTGGACATTTCCATAATAAGAGAGGAATTCCATAAAGATATTTTCCCACAAAAGTATTTCTTACCATAGTGAAGATGGAACATAGGATGTGAAGCAAGACCTACCTTCATTTTAATCCTGCAATACCAATGGCTTGGTGCTGCTGCTAAGTCACTTCAGTCGTGTCCGACTCTATGCGACCCATAGACGGCAGCCCACCAGGCTCCTCTGTCCATGGGATTTTCCAGGCAAGAGTACGGGAGTGGGGTGCCATTGCCTTCTCCGATGACCAATGGCTTAGATCACTGAATTCAGCTCTTTCAGATGTAAAAGGAATTTCAGAAGGCTGTGGAAAGACAAGGAAGGGAACAGAAGAGAACCTGGCACATAGTAGGTGTTTAGTAAAAGTTAGTCCCCCTCTTCCTCCCTTAGTGATGTGAAGGTTATCTGTAATTTGAGGTACAGAATCAGGCACAAATCCAATTTGAGCTGGTATTTAGGATTCAATCTGATCTCTGCAAGTACCCAGAGACTCATCCTCAAATACAGTCTGACATAGTCTTCCCTAGTGTACAAAAGACCATCAAAACCCTTTGTAATTTGATTTCTAAAAACCCCCACAGGAATAAAAAAAATAGTATTAGTATTTTTGTTTTTCAAATAAGGAAACTGGGTCTCAGAGGGATCAAGTGGCTAACACACAGGGGCACGCAATCGTGGAGTACTGGGCTTGGGGGTTCAAAGCCTCTGCTTTCACCCTTTTGTCTTTACTACCTTTCCGTATTGTCTCTGTTGAGAAAGATAAACACACAGTATTTCTGTATTAAAAAAAAATTAAAAACAAAAAACAGTAGCAGTTGCTGCCCTTGGAAGGTAGTTTACTCATGATTTTCCCCCCTTTGTGTGTGTCCTTAATTTCACAAGTCTTCTAAAGTGAATATGTATTATTATTTTTAATAAAAGGGAAAACTTTGTTTTAAATGCCAAAAACATAACTTCTAGTCATCATGAGCATGCCTACTGCAACTCGGCCTTATTTGGTGGGATTCCCAAAATTTCAACTCAAGGCACAGCAAGTATGTGCTGTTGGGTTAAATTTGGGGAAAGCACTGTTTCTGGTACTATGGCACATGGAGAAAAGAATAAAACAAAGTTCTGACCATAAGAAACTAAACCTGAGTCAGGGAGACAAGTGAAATACAATTGCGAGGAAGCGCTATACTATATGGTAGAGCAGAAAAATCACCCAACAGAGCCAGTCAGTTGAGGAGAGAAAGGCTATGTCATAAAAGAGCTGGATATTGGAGATAAAGGTTTCCCATGACTGAGATAGGGCAAACGCTTTCCAGGATGAAGGGCCTCCAAGTCACAGAAAGATGTGAAAGCAGAAAAAAACATCAGAAGTGAGGAATGACAAGGGTCCCAGGGGAGCTCATGACTGAGAATTAATACGGCCTGAGGCTTCAAATCGGAGTCATGGCCAGCTGTGGAGAGCCTCAAATGCCTTGCTGAGATATTCAGATGCTGCTGTGAAGCAACAGGAAGGTACTGAACAGGAAGGTGCTGAACAAGGCACCGGGGGAGATGTTAAATACTTAAGTTCTATCTCTATGGATTGTTAATTTCTCTAGAGTCCACTTTAAAAGAATGATAGATTTCAAAATTCAAATCTCCCGGTTTGAATGAACAACTTAAAAAAATGGACTCACCAGGAAATTTATGAGACATTTTTATCTCCCTGAATTTTATTTTCAGCCTTACCTATACATATAAAGACTGATACAAGCTTCCTGATGAGTAGTAATTAAAAATTAGCACATGGCAACTGATGTTGCTATTGCTATTTATATTTTTAACATAATGTTTACATTGTTATTGGCATTTCTCTTATAGCTCAGGGAGTAAAGAATCTACCTGCAGTCTGCCTGCAATGCAGGGGACACAGGAGACACTGGTTCAGTCCTTGGGTTGGGAAGATCCCCTGGAGAAGGAAATGGCAACCCACTAGAGTAGTCTTGCCTGAAGAATCCCATGGATTCTGCCAGAGGAGCCTGGCAGGCTGCAGTCCATGGTGTCACAACAAGTGGGACACAACTGAGCCCGAGCATGGACGGACTTAGGCTGTCATTAGCTCATTGGGGGTTCTCAGCGATTGACATCATGTTGACTAAGCAACATGCAGGCTGGGACCCTGAATTAGAACACTGGTTCTAAAACTTGAGCACAATCTTGGAATTAGAACACTGGTTCTAAAACTTGAGCACAATCTTCGACAGGTTACCTAACAAGGATCGCTACATAAAATGTATAAACATATGCACCAGGTTTTAAGCAAGCCTACAAGATAGGTATCATTATTATCCATATTTTGCATATAAAGAGACTAATTTCAGTTAGGGAATAAGTTCAACTTGTTTCCCAATTCCCACTAGAATTGAATTTATTCCCTAGCTGAAATTCAAACTTAACCTAGCCTCCTGTAATTTTTATTTATATATTTTGATAGCCTGTATTTTATATGTGAGAAGTTTGGAGGGTGAAGATCCAAAGTTTTAGTTCTCTGCCCTGCCAGGCCAGCACCAAGCAAGGTCAGTGCTGCGGAGCGGAGCACTGGGCCTGCCCCTGAGCTTAGCCCACTGGGGCGCGGCACAAAACAGATACTTCCCAGTTCTGACTACAGGAAATGCCTCCAAAGTCAACACAAATGGATACTGTACAAGATGTAAGCACAGCTTTACAGGCAAGTAAATCATGGGCCTAATAAAGGCTTCCAAGAATAGATCCTATGATGCCACCTAAGATAAATAATACATAATGGTTCTGAACCAAGAGAACTGGGCGTGATGAAAAAGAAATCACTCTCTAAAAGTAAGGAATGTCAGTAGAAAGAAAAGTGATAAAACTGAACTGAATTAGAGCCAAACTGCTTTAACCTCCTATATATCCTCATCTTCCCCTCATGTTGAGCATTTTCATGAAGCCCAACTTTCACTTAGCACAGATTTATTTTCTGATTGGTTTTCTCCATTCATAAAATTAAATGCATTGTGAAAAATTAGATCAGTCCTTCCTGCCTCATCTCTGTCTTACTGGACCCCAAAATAGTATGTTCTTCATACTGTTGATCTTTTATTGTCTATGAATCAAAAACTAACCAAAATTAAAGCCCTGAAGCAAAGAGTAACTCTTAAGAAAATTGTTACAGTTCCAGGTAAAGTTCTATTATTCATATAAAATATTTTTTTTAGACTAGCTTCATTAGTCAGTAAGAACTATTATATATATGGTTAGTCAACAGTAATGTTCTTAAATTCCACAAATATAAATTCTACACCTTATATTTCCTAGCTAAGCCCACCCACAGGCACTGTTTTTAAAGAATGACAGTGCTCAAGAAATCACAATGTCTTATTTAAGTTAATAAATGATTGCATAAGCAAATCAACTGCACAGTTTGCTAATAAATATTCCTTGTTTTCCTAGTTCCAGAGCATGTATGTTTGAAAGATATGTTGGTCTGGTTTTCACTCTGAGAGATGTGGACCTGTCAAAAGGATTTAATTGTTAATAAATGTACTTGGCTTTCAGCCAGTATCTGAAAATTAAATAATATGATTTTAATGTGTGTTTCCCTCAGGAAAATTGATATAGGACCAGAAATATGGTGGTTTTGTGGCAAACACCCAACTAAAAAGTGACGTGCTAACACTTCTTCAAATACTCAAGTTAAACTAAATAATTTAGTAGAAATATACAGCATATATCAAACTAAAATAAATCCTAAGTAGGCTTTCTAAGGCAAGGTCAGTAGTTAAGTTTCTACAGATTTCACATGGTATGAGGTAGACAGCCCTTTTTCTGATAGGGAGAGAATCAGTAGGGCATGACACAAGGGTCATAAACTTAGCAAAATGCAGGTACTTAGAAAAAAGACAACTCTCATGATGTACAAAGAAGTCTTATAAAGACACCCTGGCGTTGCTTGAGTTCTGTCTTCAGAAAGGCTGAGTTAAGAAACTAAAATTTCACTCTCCTTGGGAGAAGTTTGTCTTTAAAACTGTCAAAATAATTCTTTGTGGACTAATTTAATGTGAAAACACTAAATGCAAAAACTTTTACAGAACCCACCACTGAAACCAGAGTAAAGGAACCCCTCAGGACTTCATAAGAAAGGCTGGCAGAGTCAGACAGGCTTAGGGTGCATCCTGCCTCAACCATGTTGCCTGTAAGACCTGGGGCAAGGTCCTTAGCATCGAGGTGTCTCAATAGCCTCATCTGTAAAATGGGGGTGAAAACAGTATAGGCCTCATATGCTTGTGTGGATTAAATAAAAGTGCTTAAATCAAGTGCTTAGCATAGTTTAACATATGCCAAGAGCCTAATGAATGTTATGCCTCGTTATTATGCTCTGACCTTTAGTTGGGACAGATACATATAAAACAGAATTATTCTGTTGCACAATGCATGTATTTCCTTCTTCTATACCTTTTTTTTAAAAAAACGTTCAGACTTCTGTTTCTGCGGTAGAGAATACTAATATTTATAAATTTCTTAAATTCTAAGAGTAGAACATAACTTCTGTAGACCTGAAGGCTTAAAATGCTGAAAGTCAAAGGTTTAAGGGCCATCCACAATCTACTAAGTAAAATTTTGGCAATAATGGAACGATGAGCTTATTGAAGATTTTTTATCAGGAAAAGTTACATATTAAGCTAAAATGGCTTCTACAGGGCTTAATGCCAAGAGTAATGCTGTCCTCAGCAGTCATAGTTATTCATCTTTTTAAAAGTTGTCATGTCAAATGAGGTTTCATGATGAGATGCCGCAGAGCCAACACTGATGGCACTGAACAAGAGGTGACGGAGGGCGCTGCTGAGGAACTGTGCTGCTGCCGGGGGTATACAAAGCTATAAGGGCCGTGAGACCGTCAACACAGGAGCCTACGGAGGCAGAAGGCGAAGGAAGTGGTAGAAGAAATCCTTTAGAAAAGGTTCAAGACAAAATAGGAAACAGGACGAATGTGTCATGAGGTGTGGCCTACCTTTCCAAAAGAAGTTTTCAGTATCACACACTGAAGACAGCAAGTCACTGTAATCGATTGTTTATCATGTTCTTCCTGTTATAAAAACAATACTCATACAAACCAAAGTAACAAACTGAGAAGTGCAGAAGTGTGTATCATAAAGTGAGAACATTTCCTCCCCTCACAATCCTTGTCTCCTTCCAGAATATTTCAAAGTACAATCAGATGCAAGCCTGTGGATAGAACATATACTTTTTTACTTCTTTCTCCCTCAGATCTCATTAAAATCATAGTAATGGAATAAACATGGCTTAAACCAACAATAAAGAGAATGGTCAAAGAAATGAGAGAACTCAACAAATTTCTGGAAATTTATGGAAAGGGAATGAAGAAACTGTAACTGATAAAGCAGGGTGGAGAAGCCTTCAGTCTAGCAGAATAAAAGTAGATGAGGAGCGGGAAAGAAAGCAGATGAGGAACATGGAAATCAAGATGCCCTGAGAAAATTTCAGATACTAATGAGCACTAGAGAGAAGCAGAGGTTCAAAAATTGGGATTAACTGAAAAACCCACTGGTGGCATAAAGAACCCCATCTCCTCCCCTTTAGCGCTGAACAGAACTCCTAGAAGTCTAGCATCAAATCTTCTAGGCTTTTTGGAGTTATAGTCCCCCAAACAGTGTCCTACCTAGTCACTAGAAACCAAACCTCTGGTCCACAAGCCCTACCATATAACCAGATTCCTAAATATCTTTTTATGACTTCACTCTTAAATACGAAGAAAATGTCCAAGAATTACCATATACTTGATTAAATTCAGAAGCATAAAAGAAAAAACAAAAAAGCAGTACGTCAGGGATGAGAAGAGAAATTTTTAAAAACCAAGAAGATCCAAGAAGGTATTTATATCCATGAACAACAAGAATGGATGCTTTCAAAAAGTAACAATTAGAAAACAAGAGAGAACTTGGAAGAGAAAGTCAAAGAAATCCCCCAGAAAGTAAAACAAAAAGCCCAAAGGACAAACAGAGTCATAACATCACCTCTCTTTCCCACTTGAGTTTGAAACCAGCTGAAAAGTGGACAAGGGAGGTAGATATAAGGAGTAACAGCAGCTGCTGCAGGATGGTGGGGGGGGGGGGGGAAACGGCAGCCCTGGAGGATGCAGCTTTGAAGCTTCCATTCCACTCCAGAGCTGGGTAGACTTACTCACCCTGTCCCAGGCTGTGTACCCGGGCTCTGCAAGGAACCCCTTGCTGGAGGGCAGGAGCTGATCATAACTCATCCTCTCCACATGCTGGCAGATGCCCAAAGAGAAGGAACCCAGACACACAAGCCCTGCTCCTTCCTCTAAACTCACCAGTTGGAAAAGTCTGTAGTCCTCCCCTGGGGAGAAATTAGTAAGGGGATAGAGAGAGCCAGGAGTATTACTCTAATGGAATTTCTTCCTCAAGAAGCCAGGAAGAAAGTATTAAAACTATAAAAGAGAAAATATAAGAGACATGGAGGATTGATTCAGAAGGTTCAGCAACTTGACTAATTAGAAAGCCATAAAGAGACTAAAAAATTGTGGCGTGTTGAGGGGGTGGAATATTAAGAGAACATCTCAGCGCTGAAGTTTTCAGATTGAAAGGGCCCACTGAGGGCTGAACAGGACTAATTTTTTTAAAACTTCTAAATACATCCTTGTGATATTTCAGAACACCAAGGATAAGAGCAAGTTTCTAGTGCCTTTCATGTAGGGGGTGCGGTGGGGTAGGGGAAGTGAAATGAAAACAGAAATCAGTAGGCAGAGAATCAGCTGCATATCAGATTTCCCATCTGTAACACTAGAAGCCAAAAACCTTGGAGAAATACCTTCAATTTTGAGGGGAATTTATTTTCAACCCAGAATTTTATCACCAGCCAAGCTATTAGTTGAGTGTGAAGACTGAATAAAGACTTCATAATACACAAGGTTCAGAAAATGCATCCTCCATGCACCTTGAAGGAGTTACTCAAAAAGGGGCTGCAGTAAAGAGAAGGAATGAACCAAAAGAAAGAGAGAAAACATGGCATCTGGCAGTGCCGTGTGCTCCTCTAGGAGGGCGTGATCCCAGCTGTGTCCAGGCAAGACTAAGAAGATTCAGGGCCACAGAACCCCCCCAGGAAAGGAGGGGACGTGGTGGCACAGGTGGAATGAGCATTGAGAGTGGAAGACATTGGGTTACAGTAAGTGCACTTAGTAACAAGTAAAGTAAGAAAACACCAAGCTTCAATCTAGCAACATTCTTCGTCCCAGACGTTGTCCAATTGGATCAGAGATTATAAAATGCAGTCCTGGCACAGTCCTTGGTTGTGCGGTTAACTAAGGAGATCAAACCAATCATTCCTAAAGGAAATCAACCCTGAATATTCATTGGAAGGACTGATGCTGAAGCTCCAAAACTTTGGTGAAGAGATGACTCATTGGAAAAGACCCTGATGGGGGGAAAGACTGAAGGCAGGAGGGGAAGGGAGTGACAAAGGACGAGATGGATGGCATCATCCACTCAATGGACATGAGTTTGAGCAAACCGTGGGAGATAGTGAAGGACAGGGAAACCATGGGTTTGCAAAGAGTCAGACACGACTTAGCCACTGAACAACAACAAATATTTATTGTTTTCAGTTTTTAGATTTGATGTTTAGACATACCATGAGACACTTAATTATGGTTATAGAACATTAATGCTCTAATCTTCGTCACCACAAAAGGACAGACCATGCTGATGGAGACTGGGAAGTGGAAGGGGAGGAGAACGGAGGGGGCTGCAAGTATCCTCATCTCATGAGAGAGAGCACTGCTGACTTCAGGAACTAGAAGAGGTGTAAGGATTCTCCTTGAAGCTGGAGACATCATCAGAACCAACCATGATAGAACCATGTTGGGAGTCCGAGGGAGGGTAAAATTAGTGAGGTGTGAATCAAGTTTTCACCCTCACCCATAAGAAGAAGTCTATCAGGGACTATACAGCATTGCTTGGAAGGTAAATAAAGTGACTGGCAGAACTGTCACACTCAGTTGTGCCAGCTGTGCGTGGTGCCCCTCTCCAGAGGGCTCCATTCACTGGCATTCAGGTTTGTTTAGTTATTAAGAGAATTTTCTGGTGGATGTCCATAAAATACCTTGAGGATGGGATTGTGTTTCTCACAAAGCTGGAGGAAAACTAGTACAGACCTTGTTCTACAGACACGTAATGAACCACCACAAGGGCACAATGCATTAAAAATGACCGCTCTGGGGTTGTGCCAAGCAGACCGGGAGGGGCGAGGTGGAGTGGGCACAGCAGAGAGTTACTGCTTTTTATTCTCTTTGCTGGACTCTAATTTTTTAAAATCATGTGTACATGCTGCTGCTGCTCCTGCTGTTTAGTCGCTCAGTTATGTCCAACTCTTTGTGAGCCCATTGACTGCAGCCTGCCAGGCTCCTCTGTGCATGGGATTTCCCAGGACAACCCACTGGAATGGGTTGCCATTTTCTTCTCCAGGGCATCTTCCCCAATCAGGGCCTCTCCTGCTTAGCAGGTGGATTCTTTACCACTGAGCCACCGGGGAAACCCCATGTGCGCATACTTAACTTTAAAATTCAAGAGTAATACATAAAAACAAACACAAAAAGGCCCAGACTGTCTGGCAGTGCCTGGATGTCCCCAGGTCCCCTGCTTCGTTCACTCATTTCTTCACAGTGCAAATAAAAAGTCTGTTGCAGCTCCACAGCTGCCTGCGTGGGAAGCCCCCAGCCCCTCTTCCCGCGCCTCCGGAGACCCCGGAGGAGAATCCTTGTGGCAGGGCCCTGCGCGGAAGCCTGTCCCAAAGCAACGCTAACGCAAAGGGCTGTTTGTGGGAAATTTTCCCTGGAGGTCAGGACATTTTGGAGACATAGGATATGACATAGCTTCTAATTCAGTCCTCAGATATCCCAGTTTCTAGAAATGTAAGACTGGCTCTGCACGTGAATGTCTTACCTGCTCTGGCCGTGGTGCGGACTCCTTTTCTACTCCGCCACCTTCCCTGGTTTGGACGTGACTCAGCCTGGCTGTGTATTAGAAGCACCTGGACCGGAAGTGCCCTCAAGGTGGGCCCCACCCCCTGCCCAGGTTATGGTGTATTCCGCTCCAGGAGAGGTCAGGGTCTCTGTGATGGAGGCAGTCTCCAGATGGATTCTAATGTGTAATCAGGAAGAGAACCACTGCTCTACTCTGCTCTCTCTAGTTGCCAGAGAATAATTCCAAGATTCTTGGTTCGTTTTTCTTTTTAACTTGAGGAGTAGTTTGATTGTTTTTCCCTCTTTCGGATTATGCAGCCCCTCAGACAGCATCCAGATTGTAAATGAACATTCTTTCCCTTCCTTCTCTGTGTATGCACACATATGCAAGCCTTTTAGAAGTGCATCATACAACTTACATTGTTCTGCAGTTTGCTTTTCACTTGATTTCCTTTTATGCCTGTAAGAATGATATTATTAATTAATCAAAAGCCACATCATATTCCTTTATTAAGCACATACCATTGTCTTGCTGACATCTGAGTTTTTCCTGATATTTTGCTAATTATGCTGCAGTGAACATCCATATGGGTCTGTATCCTTCAAAGCTTGTGCAAATATTTTCAGAGTATCACCAAAGTCAAAGGATACTATACATTTAAAATTTTGATAAGTATTGCAAAAATGCTATTTTACATGACATATTGATTTAATCTCTCACCAACAGTTTGTTAAAGCATCTCCTTTCCATGCTCTTATCAACACCAAATATCAAATCATTGATTTTTTTTTTTTTTTTTTTTTGCTAACCTGCTAGGCAAAAGCAAAAAAAGTGTTACACTATTCGAGTTTGCTTTGTCTGACTCCTAGTGAAGTTGAACATCTTTTTATCTTGTTATTACTACTTTGTACTTCTCCGATGAATGAACTGTTTCTTAGATTTTTTATGACAATTAGTTTGGAAGATGCAATGTGATTCCTATTTCCCTCCTTACCTCTTTTTTGCTCTAATAGGTCTATAACATTATCCATTTAATTCTTGATTTAGTCAAAATAGAGGGAAGCAGAATATGCACAATTCAAAATTTGAGAAAAACACAATTTACAGGACTATTTAAAATGCGTTTGTAGAAAGAGCATGGATCTGTGGGCGAAACATATCTGATTCACATTTTTCTAAAGTCTGCCTCTGTCTCACAGGGATGACTCTGGGGATTTGACTTTCCGTGCTGAGCCCTGGTTTCCATAACTGTAGAATGGGAATAATAATCTACTTTGCCTAATCATGGTAATTACATAAGACAATGTGTGGAGCCTGGCACATAGTGCCATGCTTATTACTATAATGTTGTTATACCATTTGAACATTGGAATTCTTCTAAACTAGGAAGCATTGTTGTGAGCTTCTTACTCTTACATCAGCTACTTTCTAAATGAGGCCACCTAGGCTTAGATCCCCTGCCCTCTGCCTCTCTGATGGAGTGGGTCCTCTTCAAGGTTAAAGATTTGAATGTCAAGTCTGCAAACTCAGTATACAGAAGAGGCAGAGGTAGCCCCCAAGTGTGACTGAGCACTGCTTGGACTGCCTGTTGGGGATGGGACCTGGAGATGCCAGCAAACCCAGTACCAGAGAAGGCGGCTCGCTCTCCCCCGGGTTAATTGTCAGAGTCTGTGATTAAACTCCAATCAAGAACTGATCATGGTTCCAGTGGGAATACTTTCACTTATAAGTAACAGACCCCAGGGAACCTAAAAGATGAGGAAAACTCAGTATTTTGGATCATGAGAAGTCTGGAAGGAGGGCAGGGCCATGGTGGGTTCACTCAAGCAGTTCAGCAACACCCTCTGGAAGCTAGTTCTTCCTGTCTTTCCAGGCTGCTGTCTACAGCCTGTTGCTTGTCCTGCATTGGCTGCTTCATGTCCCAAGGAGGCAGCTGCAAAAAACTGCATCCAGAGACAGAGAAAAAGACATTTATCTCTTTTAAAGAGTGGAGGAACCTTTCCTACAAGCCTCCCAACAGATTATCTGTAACATCATATTGGCCCAAACTGTATCACTACATACTCTATGCAAAAAAAAAAAAAAAAAAAATCAGTGGCACAACAGTGCAATTAGTATTAAAGATTTCGGTTGTTGTGGGTCAGAAAGAGTCCAGGCCAGTTCTGAAGCACGTGGCTACCCACACCTGAACAGAAGTTAGAAGGAAGACAGAAGTGGGTGCAGCCACTCAACAGTGAACCACGGTGATCATCAACAGGGTGTCCCACTCCTGCATGTGCTTATAAGAACTCATAAAGTGTATTTTAAATTAATATGCAAACCCTTCAGTTAATCATATACAAATACCAAGTTCTAACTTTGTAACCTGGAAACTTAGTATTAATATTATAAAGGAGAGTAATATATCCCATTATTTTCAAAGACAAGTATTACTTGTGAGTAAATAAGTCAGCTTTTAAAGGAATAAGCTTTGACGAATAAGCGTTCATAGTCAGTTCCCAAACGCTTGGCATGGAGTGAGCTCTGTGTGACTCCATCAAGATCTTTGGACAGAAAGCTCCTGGACAGGTGACCCAAGTGGGGCAGAGGGGGTGGAGTCAAGATGGCCCTCCTAACGGTGTTTCTCTGGCAGAGGCCTGCTGTCCGGGTCACCTAATAAGTCTCATACCAAACACCTGCCATATAAAGATAGGGGGCAGAGGTGGGGGGCACAAGGGAAGTGTAGTTCCAGAAAAGGAGTCCATTCTGAAACATCCTTTAAAAATGCCCAGAGCCCCGTGACCCAGAGGACCAAACTCAGGACATTTCTCCTTCCTTCTATGTCCTTCCCTCCAAAGCTGGCTTATGCTGAACAGGGCAGACTTCAAATGTAACAGGACCCAGTCATCATGTGGGACAAAGCGGGGAAGGTGTGGTGCTACGGCCTGAGCCAAGAAGGGGGTGCATAACCGTGAAGCCCTCATGCTGTCTCGGCTCCTGCTAGATTGCTTTTGTGGGACTGATCTTCTGGAATGATGAACATTCTGTATGCTTGGTTCTACCATAGCGTTGGATGGAAACTGAGTCTGTGCAAGAGGCAAAACCTGGGTAGAGTTACCTGGGGTGAGGCCCTGGGGAGGGACAGGCAGCCTGGAACACTGGTTTCTGTGAGGTGGGGTGTAGGGTGAGCTGGGGTGCTGTGGGGAGCTCTACCCATTTTGTGCTGGAGCCAACCCCCATATCCCCACCAACCCCAACGAAGAACCTCAGAGAGTGGGCAGAGTTCCAACCATCAGCTCCAAGTTCCTAGAAACAGGGCTATCAATGTGTTACCCTAAGAATTTTGTTCCTAGCACTGTCTCAGATAATGTCACCAAGGGGTTTCACTCCCCTGCTGCCTCTGCCTCCCATCCGCACCACCCCTTGGCTTAGACATGCAAATGGAGAGGGCGGAGGCCCTCAGAAGGCAGGTTTCTCATCCTCTGCCCTGAGCCTGAGCTGAGGCCAAAGGCTCAGACTTGGTGAGGTCTCCAGGGTTGGTCTCTCCCATAGCCTCTCTCACTCAGAAATGAGTGTCACAGTGCTCTGGGGAGCTGATGAGGGAGACCCTACTCATCCCACTTGCCTCTATCTCCTCTCTCCAAAAGAACACAGCAAGCTCAGCTCTCACTGAGTTATTCAGAATAACTCAGCCAGAGCTGAGTGATAATCCCCCAAATTTAATGTCAACTTCAGGGTCACCGACTGACTTTCCAATGTACCCTGACTCTGTCCTTACCAGCTGTGTAAACTTGGACAAGTGCTTTTACAACTCTGTAAGTCTTGCTCCTCAATCATCTGCAAATGAATCCTGTAACACAGGCTTGTGAAGATCAAGGTCATCGAGACAGGGTGCAGAAGCATCAGCACAATGCCTGGACCATGGGAAACACGTCATAAATAGGAATAATCAGTATTATCGGCTTATTGAAAGAAAACGGGCTTAGCAATTATTCATTTGAGTAAGAGGATACATTTTCAACATAGTAAAACTTATTTAGAAAATACTCTAATTCATTCCCTCATTCTTCAAATTGGCTCCACATCCCAGTAAATTCAAATTAGTGAGGCTTTTTTTTATGCCCATAGGGAAGCAGGTTCACAGTCAGGTGCTGGCCCTCGCCACCTGCTACAGTCAGGGTAGTGTGCCCAGAGTGACTAGCAAATGACTGGAACATCTCCCAGTCCTGAGTCCCAGGATCCTGGGTCTTCAGTTACTTCTCTTTTCCTTCCCCCACCCCTGCCTTTAAAAAAAAAAAATTATTTTATTGCAGCATAGTTAATTTACAATGTGTTAATTTCTACTGCACAGCAAAGTGATGCAGTTATACATATATATGCTTTCTTTTTCATATTTTCTACCATAATGGTTTATGGTCACTTCCTGATTGCTTGGAGGTAAGAAAAGTGGCAGCGTGTGTGTACATTTGAATCTGCCTCCACTGAACTCACCTGTCCTTTCCCACAGGCTGTAAAGAGGTTCTTGAAACAGGAGTGCAAGTGTCATGGCGTGAGCGGTTCCTGTACCCTGAGGACCTGCTGGCTGGCCATGGCTGACTTCAGGAAAACGGGCAATTATCTCTGGAGGAAGTACAATGGGGCCATCCAGGTTGTCATGAACCAGGATGGCACTGGTTTCACTGTGGCTAACAAGAGGTTTAAAAAGCCAACGAAAAATGACCTCGTGTATTTTGAGAATTCTCCAGACTACTGTATCAGGGACCGAGATGCAGGTAAGTTCAAAACACTTTATTCAAAGTACCTAATTCTTCCGAGAATCAGCACTCCTCAATTTAAGTGCAGTACTGTATTTTCCACCTGCCAGTCCTCTAAGTGCAGCCTACTGTCTTCAGGTTCAAAGCTCAGGTTCTTCAGCATTCATATTTTAAGTGCACAGAAAGCTTTCCTAAGCAACTGGAGAAATTCACTGATAATGTGCAGATTCTGGAGAAATGGAACCCAACAAGAATGTACGTGTCAAAAAGTCAAAATGTGCAGATTAGCAAAAGTCCTCAGCCTGGGCAGAACTCTAACTGGTGGGTTCATGTCCACTACGTATAGAAGCCCAGCATCTTCCCTGTGATTTGACGCTCAGGGGAGGACAGCTTTGCAGTATATCTGCCCCTTTAAGTCCCACCTTTGTGATTATGGAAGAGGGTCCCACGGCTTTAGAGTTAGCCTGTTCTGAAATCCTCCATACTTCACACTCCCTTGCTCTTTCCAAAATGCTCTGAAGTTGCCAACTACTTGAAAGCAGGAATTCATCCCCACTGGCTCAGCTGTCGGAGAGCAGTGGATGAGGGCTGCCTAAGAGGCACTTGGTTTATTAAAGCCACACCCTTCCCTTGCTGACGGCACCTTCCCTGTCCTGAACTCACTCAGAGGGCAGATCCGTCAGCCTCAGTACAGCAGTTGCCACCTGTGGGCTTTACACATGTGCTTTTCTCCACCTCTTGCCCCTCCTGGTCAGCCGTGAACTCCGGGCTTAGCACAAAATCCATGCAAAGACTTTGATACAGAGTAAGAATGAGCACTATGTCTCAGTGGAGAGGAGGTGATGGGGAGCCCACAGCCAACTTATCTCAAGCCAACTTCTCAGGCTTAGTAGAAAGCAAGGGAATTCATTACCAGGAAAAACATCCTCAAATTCAAATTCTGAATTTGTTTTTCATTCCAAAGTAATTGCAAAGGAAACAGTAAAACAGAGCAGACGTCAGCAGCTCCTATCACAGGTCTGAGCAGGATTATCAGGGGATGTCACAAAAAGTCCAGAGCCTCTTCTTTGTCCCCGAGTGGTTGAATTGCCTTCATGGTTTGATGAGCTGGTTCTTTGCAGCCCTGGAGCACGTTTGGACATGCAGCCCCTGGATTAATAACTGCTGAGCGAAAGGGCCAGATGCTGTGCCCTGCTGCATTCCTCACGTGCTTTGCGACCTCTAACAAGTCATCCTACCTGTCAAGCCAAAGTTTCCACCCAATCCCCAAGAAACTTGTGTTTTGGTACAGGAGGGTCCCAGAGGTGTGGGTTCTTTTGTGCTGTTAACTAGCTGCTTAACTTCAGACTGCTCAGACAAGCATGGGGCTGATGACATCAGGATCACTTTAGGAACAATGTACTGACTCCTGTGTACCAGGTACTGCTCTAAGACCATTGCACACATGGTCTTATTTAATCCTTAGAACCACCCTATGACATCAGTGCACTGGAACTGATTATTGAAGAAAAAAGACAAAAATGATTAAGAATAGGGTGGCTCCTAGTTGATCAACATCAACCAGGAACCAAATTCACCTCTTATATTTTTGAGATCAGTTAAGCACCCTGGATATCACTGTCCCTATTGTACAGATGAGAAAGTGAGTAACCAGCTCAAGATCTGGCTGGTCTTGGAGGGGATCAATGTCCAGTTGTCTGACCCCATGGCCTGTGCTCCTAGCCCAGACATTACAGCTTGCCCCTGTCTTTCTCCCAGGGCATGTATGTGAAAAGACGGGTGAAGCATGAACCTCACGTCAAACATAAGAGGACCTGCTTCCCCTGGACATCTTTTCTGGTTTTTTGAATTGAAGCAGTTTGCACAGTGAAGCAGTTATGCATGATGACCATTTAACTGCTACAGATAGATAGAAAGACCTTACTTTCTCTTCACAATGGGGAGATTCTGAATTGAATCCCTGCTGCCTCTTCAGGATACTAAGTTATTTTTGCATACTTTGCTTTTTATACTCCCATATATTAGAACATGATTCTGTTTCTTGACCCTAAAATAGCAAACACATTTGCAGTACCCACCACATATTAGGGCTTGATCCATATTCTCTCATTGAGTAAGGTGGGATGTTATTATCCCACTTCATGGGAGGGGAAACTGAGGCTCAGACAGATTATGGATTTTTCCCAAGGACGCTAATGGGTAAGAGGCAGAGCAGGGACTTGAATCCAAGTCCTTCCATCCTTGTAACTATTTCACTCTGCCTCCAAATGCACCAGCCACAAGGTCTACTGCTGCGGGTCCAGACTTTCTGAGGGAGGTTATATAATTTATTCACTCTCTTAATTTATTTCCCTTCTATTTTAGGCTTATTTTAGCTTCTCTGACTTAAAAAGATTTGAATTTGGTTCTGGGTTGGTCTTGATTTACCAGGAGCCACCTTGTTATTTGTTTAAGTAGCCAGTTCCATTGTTTTAGATCAGATTTCCACTAAGATTCCTAGATTATTCATAAATTGAACTATACTTAAGGCCTTTTCATTTTAGCTAAGCCTAGAAAAATGCCAAAGTCATCTATGAAAACTTGCAATATTTCTTTTTAGTTCTGTTGACCGTCAGATGACTGTTTTAGTGAAAATATGATTTAGGGTGTTTGATATTATGTGGAGAAATTTTGGATTGCTGACAGTATTTTTTCATTGTTCATATCTGGACAAATAACACTTACAAATAACACATATATGAGATGCAGATTTTCTCTGAGACAGCCTCCTTTAACCCAAACAGCTGCTGAGGGCCTTGCCCTGGTCTGTATAGAGATGAGACTTTCTCCAGGCTACTTTCTTCTAGAGACTTCTGTGGTATGTACTCTGAAAAGTCGGTCAAAGTGTGTAGTTCTGAATCTTCCTGGAGTGGCTCCCAACTTTTGATTGTGCAGGCAGTGAGATATGACAGAGTCTGAGAACTGTGAGAAGGGGAGATTCCTGAATCTAACTCAGTGGCATTCCTTCTCTGGGCTCCCCGCCTTCATCTGGGTCAGTGCTAACATTCTCTGCTGTACATTTTAAGAAGCACTCACAGTTAACGAGTCAGGACACCACTGAGAGAGTCTCTCCACATGATTGCACGACATCAGACCTGCTTTATGGTAAATGGAACATGTTCGAAATGAGTTGATGTTGTTCAGTTGCTAAGTCGTGTCTGACTCTGAGACACCATGGACTGCACAAACCAGCTTCCCTGTCCTTAGAAATGGGTTACCATCAGAGTTATCCAGGCTCCAAAGTAAGTCAGAAGTTTTCAGTAAAATTTAAATCAAATACATTTGTGTGTGTGTGTGTGTGTGTATATATATATATATGCATTTGTGTGTGTGTATGTGTGTGTGTGTGTGTATATATATATATATATATTCACTCTTAAAATTGACACTAACTTTTCCCTTGATTTCATCACAAACTACCCACTCTGCTGTACTGTGGTCATTTTATCTTGCCTTTTTAAAAAAAAATATCATGTACATTTAATATTCAACTGATTGGACAACTTCCCTTCGTCAGCACTTAGAAAAGCAATGGTGGTGAGAAGACTGAATATTGTCAAGTCATAGGTATTTGGAATTGGCAGACTTTACTCTTGCTAGTTAGCGGCTTCTTCCTGTTCAAATCCACTCATAATCTGACTGATGTGAGCTGGCTTGTTTTGTCATTTCAATTTGTGAAGTGGATAAAGTCTGTAGGTCTAGTCCACTATTTTCCAAAGTGAGGGCTTCTTCAGAGACCTGTTGGATCAGAATCTCGGGGTTTTTTTCATGAGATTCTGTATGCTTTTCACACTCAAGCACATCAAAGTCTGAAAAATCCATAAGGTTTCCCTGGTAGCTAAGATGGCAAAGAATCTGCCTGCAATGAGGGAGACCCATGTTTGATAAATGAGTCGGAAAGATCCCTTGGAGAAGGGTATGGTTACCCGCTCTAGTATTCTGGCCTGGATTCCATGGACAGAGAAGCCTGGCTGGCTACAGTCCATAAAGTTGCAAAGAATTAGACACAACCGAGCAACTAACACTGTCACTTCACTTTTCAGGGAATCCACAATTCCCTGATTTTCTATAAGTATCAGGTACAAAGAAATCTTACTGAGAGATTTTTTGTTGTTGTTAAATATCTGATCTCTTACAAAGGAAAAGAAGTTTTTCTATTTGAAAAGCTCTAAAAAAATGTCACTCAAAAACATCCCTGCCCTGACTTACACAGTATAAGAGGATGTTCTTTCACATTAAGGCAGTTTTTGGGACCCTCTTTTACTGGGAAGAGCACTCTGAAATGATTTCATCCATCAAAGCTTCCCTTGGAATCAGCTTGACGGAGATCATCAAGACAGCCCTTTAGTGAAGGCCTGAAACAATGATATCAGGACTAGTGGATTTTGGTGAGAATTACAGAAGGGTGAGTCAAGACCCTAGGGTATTCTGTCTGAAGACAGACCCAAACCTCAGGTTGGAAAGGTTATGGGAACTTTGGGTGAACTCCTACTGAGAGTCAGGCCTTGGACTGCAAGCCTTGTGTGCATTTTCTCTAAATCTTCACAGCAGTTACCTCTATTTATAGAGAAGGAAACTGAGCCTCTGAAAAGTTAACTTGTCCAAGATTTTGTGGCCTGTAAGTGGTAAACAAAACAAAATAAATAAAATCAAAACAAAATTCTATACTTTTCTTACCTTACTTCCTGAAACTTGAGAGTAGCGACGGGGGGCTGTGTAATAAAAAGGCAGCATGAGGACATAGAGCATAACAGAATGAGGTGCCCGCAGAGCAGGGAGCTGGGAGGTGGGGAAACTTCAACCGCATTCAGCTTAGACTGCCTAGAAGCCCCATTCAACTACAAGCCCTTTCAGATTTGGAGGGTGTTAATGTCTTCAATTGCTCCTAAGAAATGATAAGCTCGAAAACCTGTAAAGGAGGATTTTCTTATGGCAACAATAATGACAAAAGACATTTTTTACCCCCCAGTCTTCCACTGAAGAAGCTGAGTGCTCCGATGCTCAACTATAAATACTTCCTAGAGATTCGGAGAGCAGGTACAGCTGTGTGATGCTGTGCATGTGACATTTTGCAGACTGAACTGGAGGCCAGATCTAGGAACTGGGCTTTCGGGGATGGGTGGTTGTGTGGTTATCTCCTCTGGTTATTGCCCCTGGCATCTGTAAATCAAAGAAGCCCTTAAGTTAGAGATAGGTGCATCTCTGGCTAAAGAATGCCGCTGTCTCTCCAGAGAAGGCCTGCACCTAATCACAGACCACTTGCACTGCTTATTCTGTAAAAACCCTGACCTGGGCCAGAGGTCACCACGAGGTCTCCTCTCCCACTGTAGAAAACAAGCAATCCTCCTGTCAAGTTCAGAAAGCAAGTGGAGTTCACCAGTTGTTTAACTTGTTACTGAAAGCCTGAGACAGGTTTGCCTTGCTGTCTAGAAGTAGAACCTTCCTATAAAGACTTTCATAAGCCGAAACGGCCAAAAGCGAAGAAGTGATTGCCTTAGAACACATCTTGCTAACAGATGCACAGAGCCCATGGAGATAAAGCATGGACACTCCCAAACTCAGTTCCGCGTGATGGCGCCTTGATACGGAGATGCTGAGTGCAGGTCCCAGGGAAGGAGCTGAGCAGGGCCACTCTTGCTGCTCCAGGTGGGTGCTGCCTCTGTACCCGCTTGCTCCAAAAACAAAGGCTTGGTGCTACTTTCACTGTTCGCCTTTTTCGGTAAAGCAAAAATTCTCTTGGGATTTCTTCTGGTTAGCAAAAATCGGTACTGATGTAGGACTTTC
Organism: Bos grunniens; assembly: GCF_055505025.1. NCBI lineage: Eukaryota > Metazoa > Chordata > Mammalia > Artiodactyla > Bovidae > Bos > Bos grunniens. Next base: position 69,071,380 of record NC_141168.1, on the reverse strand, counting down.
TGCAAAGTGAAATGCATAAAGTGAACTTCCTCAGAAATCAGAGAACAGCTTTACCTGCCTGACAGCTGCAGGCTGTGAACGATGTGAGTTCTTGGGTATCATGGTTCTTCCCACATAAATCATATTAGCAAACAGCTCAATACCTATGGGAACACAACCCCATCCAAGGCTTACCCAGTCTGGTGTTCTAGACCTACACCGTGGTGTGACTAGCTTGCAGAACCTCTGAACTCTGTGGTTATGACCTGATAAAAAAAACAACAACAACAAGAGAACGCCATGTCAGCCAATAGCAGTGGGTGGACCTTATTTTGATCCGAAATGTACAATTCCCACCAGGATATCTGAGGTTCCTCATCTCTTCATGGAACAAATATTTATTAAGCCCCTTCTATATGCCAGAAACTACGATAAGCCACAGGAATGCAAAAATGAGGTAGTCAGAATTGGTCTTTGCCCTCATGGCTTCATAGGCCTCTCCGTCCTTGTGGATGACCCAGGTGGGTGGCGGGCAGGGGACACAGGCTAGGTGCTAGGAAACCCTACCTGGGCCAAAATGTGATTTTCTTAGGTTTCAGTTCTCACTCCACTGCTCTATTATGAGGTTTTACCTTACATTTGTCACTTTGAAAATTAATAAGTTTTTTATCCCTTTCTATGTTAAGCTTTATTGTAGAAATTTCATGATATCTAAAAAAGTGCTAAGACAGCTAGAATAGGCGAGAATGATACGAAAATATATTGGTGAGGTTTTTAAGTCACCATTTTCACAGTAATTGTTGATTGATTATCTTATATAATGTATATCAATATTATTTGCTGGACCCTCAAATTCCTGGTGGCATATAATGCAGATAGCCTATCCCTCCTTCTTATAACACTATTTCCTTGACCTCTGTAACACCACAGTCTCCTGATTTTCCTCCTGACCTGAAATTGGTCTTTCTCAATTTCAGTTGTTAGTGTCTCCTTGTCTACTTCTAAACCTTGAAGATCTTCAGGGCCCGATCTAGTCTCTTCTCACTGGTTCCTCTGCATTTTCTCTCTGGGTGCGCTCCTCCACTGATACGGTTCTAACTGCTATCTCAGGCCTCATCTGTGTCCTCTCCTCTCTCTTCGTTCTGTATTCAACCCCCTGCTTAACAGCTCCAGCATGCTCATGTTTTTATCAACCTACTTCTGTTAGAAATTGAGCTCTAGATTTGTCCCATTCCCCAAACATGTTTTCCCCAGGTTTCCCCTTCTCAGAAAATGGCATGACTGTCCATGCCATCGGTCAAGCCATAAACCCACACATCCTTTGTCACACTGCTTTCTCACTTCCACATCTGGTCCATCACCATGTCCTCTTAAAATGTTCAGAGGATCTATCACAGAAAGCCTTCTTTTTTCATTCCTAGAATGTGCCAGAAGTTTTTATTTGTTTAAATATTTGTTCACTACCTGTCTGTCCCACTGGATTCTGACTCCATGATGGCAGGAACTATTAATATATCTGTCTATTCACCACTGAATCCCTGGCACCTAGTACATAAACATGTGTTGAACTAAACTGAATGGCAAGTTATAAACAACATAAAATATGTTCATCATATTAGCTGGATACTTATGTTGGTGCAGTGTCTAGCTTAAAGATAATTCGTTTTTTTTCAGCATGTCTTCATTCATCACTGATTATTTTATAACACACAGCCTATGAAAATTCCCATTTAAGCATAAGTGTTAAATGGAATTTTTCCTCATATTCAAGTGCATTAGTGGGGCATTTACAGAGCCTAAGATGCTTCTGGCTACCCATTTCCTTGGATGAGATAAAAGGTCTTAAATAAAGGCAGCAGCAGACTCTGTATGTTACTTTTAGCTGCCACCAAATACTCAGTTCTTTTACTCTTTGGGGGGCCTTTTTCATTTACTGTTATCAGTGGGATTACAGGCTAGTTCATCAGATTTCATTGTTAACATACCAAAATACCTTTTACAGCCAATGCTATTTTATAGTATAGACATGACCTGTAAATCTGCATTTCCTTTTAGAATACAAGCTTGCTAGAATTACGTTTTAGGATACACTAAAAAGTACCCTGATTTGACACTGACAATTAGATTGAATTTGTGAAGTTTTTTTAAAAAGATTTTTTTTATTTCAAAAAAAAAGAAAATATAATTTTCTTATTTCTAAGTCTTTGACATAACTACTAACAACAAAGAATTTATCAAGTAGATATTCTTTACTTTTTTGGAAATAGAAAAAAAATGTTTCTAATTACTGTATTAATGTGTGATTATTTCTAATTACTATATTAATGTGTTACAAATAAAAGAATGTTAAAGTGCTTTAAAATAATGTATCTGCATACTTCTTTTAAGCTTTCCCCATGAAACTTATTTTGTGCTGCTGTGGTAAATCTCTTCTTAAAATTTGCAAATTTCATATGCCTATGAATTTGCAAATTTCATATAATAAAGAGCCCTGCATTATAGATTAGGAGATGGATGCTGCCTATGATTATTTCTACTGATTACTAATTGGGTAGTATTGGACAAATTCACTTCTCTGGATCTCTTAAGATATGTATCTCACTTAGAAATTCCTAAGGTTCCTATGACTCAATCTACGAATGAATAGTTTATTAATTAATCTTACTCTAAGTTTGCAATAGCAGAACCTGAATCTGATGCCACAGACTCTCCTGTCATTTTTAATTTCTATGTATATGTTTAATTTACATAGATTACATTAATGTAATTTAAATTACATTACATATGTTTAATTTCTTTGTATATGTTCTCTTTATATATCAAGTGAGATATTTCAAATAAAAACCAGGCTCTCAGCTCCTCTGTCCTCACCACAGTGCCCCTGGGTGAGCCCTTCCTGGAGAAGTATGCCCCTGTTTGGCAAGGGAAGGTTGATATTAATTTGTAAGAAATTGATTTTAGTACTTAATAAATCAGGAAGTATGTGTTTACCATCTGAGTAATATGAGACCTACTGCAGTCCTTAGGGAACAAGATGTATGAGAAATCACCAAACATTTCAAAACAGTGTATGAGCCCTACAGCCTGATGTGCTAACATTACAGGACTTGGGAAGATGGTCCAGGTGGGCTTGGAGCGGACAGAGAGTGCTTGATGTAAGGTGCTGAAGTAGGCCCTGAGTCTTGAGGGGTGGGAAGACTTTCAGTCTAAAGGAGTGAGGGGAAAGTCCCGCGCGGCAGGTGAGGGTAACTCTCTAATAGTCTACATGGCTGTGACATCAGAAAGTCACTTCAGTAGGACAGTGAGGAGTCAGCTTGATGAGGGTGTGGGTGGAGGGTGTTGGGAAATAAACTTGGCTTAGGCTAGTTAGCGCCAGATAAAACCTTGAAGAGTCTGACTCAACAACTTTAATTCTAGGATAGGATTCGCTAATTTAATGGGACGCTCTTTCCTGTGCCAGTCAAACCTTTCCTAGTGATTATGAGAATGCTGAATAAAATGCCTTGAGATAAGTGGAGAGACATTGTCCCGGCTGTAGCTTTACGATCCTTGATGCAAGGAAGGGGGAAGCCTTCCAAGCAGATGAATGTGCGGCCTCTAACATGTGCTCTTTAACATTCTTTTCTTCCCTCGATAAATCTGTGTTGTGAATGACAACATGTAAGTCAGCCAGAGGAGAAACAGCCTATTGGATGACGGGCTTAAGCGAATCTTGCTTTATGCCCTAATGGTCAACATATGGGCTTCTGTCAGCCTGGAGGGCAGGAATTTCCAGAGATACAGACCCATCCAGAGAGAGATAGAGAAAGCGCCCTTCCTCCAGGTCCCTGAGGTGTGGGTCTGGGAACTATTAGCACAAGCCCCCCATCCTCCTCTGCTGTCAGGAAGATGCATGTCAGTGGAGACAGAAGTGTTTCTGCGCTGGGAACCCTGACTCCATTATTAATTTTATAGCTCTGGGGATGGCATGCTTGATTCTGTAATGTTCCTTCAGCCTTGCTCCACCGAAGGTGTGTTATGTGGTCCCAAACTTACACAATTTAGAAGCTCCAATTCTTTATCCTTTTCCCTCATGGGTTTGTGAGCTCTTGTGTGGGTCAGGATGAGGACAACACCTGTGGGAGGAGAGAGGTGGATCTGGCTGGAACCTGCACCCTCCCATGGTTGTAGACAGCCTGGATCTCCCGGGCACTGACTCCAGGCAGATGGTCTGACTACGGCGTAGTGTGAAGACGATGGGTCTGCTGGGCCTGCGTTCTGCACCACTCTGGGCACTGAGATCTGTACCCAGCAGGCCATACATCTGGGCATATTTCACAAACCTAAAGCAAAGGGAAGTCAGGGAAAAGAGTTTCCAACTTGGCACTTCTGTTCAGTGAACTGAGTAAATCAAAGTGTAGTAAGAAATAACACTATAAAGCAATGTAAATAATATTTTAAATAAGCATATCAAATCTGAAGCATCTAAATATATGTTTATCCTTTTAGCATATCAGTTTGGGAGGCTGATATTAGGGCCATTACTCAAAAACATTTTTAAAATTTCTCCTTTGAAGGATTTTTAGAGCCAGCCACACAGGCTGTTGTAGACTTTGTATGATGCAAATATGTGACCAATTTGGCATTTGGAAATGGCACAGAGAATCTCAGAATGAAGTCTGAGAAGAGTTAGGTCAGTGATCAAGTGATGCCATTTCATTTTAGTGAGATGCAAGTTGATGCTGTCTCGTGCTCAGCCACTTCAGTCCTGTCTGACTCTTGGAGTGCAGCCCACCAGACTCCTTTGTCTGTGGGACTCTCCAGGCAAGAATACTGGAGTGGGTTGTCATGCCCTCCTCCAGGGGATCTTCTGGACCCAGAGATCGAACCCGTGTCTCCTGCGTCTCCTGTATTGCAGGTGGATTCTTTACCGTTGACCCACTGGGGAAGCCCAGTTGATGATACAGGCTTTTCTAAACCAGAGAATTCAGCGTAGAGACGCTCCTCCCAGAGTCTCAGTCACATCAGTGACATACATTAGAACCCCCTTGAGGGCACACATGTTTTAGAGATGTATACCCTGCTATTACAAAGTAATCAGTCCGTCTATTTCCTCAAAAAGGTGACAGGAATTCAACAGGAATATTATAAAGGAAGAATGCAGCATAAGCTATAAGTACCATGCTAACCAGCCTTCTTTACTTTCTTACATAACTATATGTCTTAATTGTCAATGACATATCATGTGCTGGAGAAAAAGTTCCCCTCCAAAAGAGCTATATGTCAGGACCTTTGCAAGTTCATCAGTTGATAAAATAATGAAGGGAGAGAGCAGGAAATAGGTAGAAGCACTGATCACATACTGTTACACATGAGCCAGCTTTCTGGGGCCTATTTCCTATTTTCTGGTGGGACATGAGGCCCAATCACAAGGTCCAGACCTCCATCTCTGGGCTCGGATACGCCTTCTCCAAATTCTGACCCCGCCACCTGCTTGCCGTGTGATCACTTAACCTCCCTGACCTTCTCTTTCCTCATTTCCAAAACAGTGATGATAATAGTACCTACTTTGTAAGTACTTATGAGTATTAAATGAGATAATGCAGGCAAAGGCTTATCACAGGGCCTGGCCTGTAAAAGTTAAATATTGGCCCCAGTTATGAACAAAAAGAAGAGAAAGAGGATAAGAAAAAATGTAGAGGGGGAAAAAAAGAAAGAAGAAAAGGGGTAAAAGAGAGGAGAAAAGAAAGGATGGATGAACTTCAGCTCTATCTGGCTTTGAAAATGTAAAAACCGGCCCTTTTGGGCTTAAATCTGGTAGCGTAGCTGGTTTTATTTGTGGCCCAGGCAGGGGTCATCAGATCATGTAATGAGTGACTCATTATTTAATAAGTTGGTATATAATTTAGAATAAAAGTCTAAAATATATGTCCCAAATATTCAGAACTAAACAAGGAGTCAGATCATATAACTCAGTGACTCCTTTTCATACACATGAGCTCACTCTCCCACACACACATGCACAAATGCATAGTCTTGATTCTTTCTAAGGATGATGGTGATGGTGATGTTTTCTGTCTTGAAAGAGTAATGGGAGGTCCCGAAGACAATAGAGGCCTACTGCTGTCAATCATACTAAGTCCTTATTCTAATTTTGATACAGGAAAACAATACCAACAAGTTTTATATAGCTCTGCACTCTGGCAAATGCTCTCTTCAGGGTTTTGATGACATAGCTCTGTTGTTATTTAGTCACTAAGTCACGTGTGACTTTGCAACCCCATGGACTGCAGCACTCCAGGTTTCCCTGTCCTCCACTATTGCCTGAAGTTTGCTCAAACTTACGTCCATTGAGCGGAGAAGGCGATGGCACCCCACTCCAGTACTCTTGCCGGGAAAATCCCATGGCTGGAGGAGCCTGGTAGGCTGCAGTCCATGGGGTCGCTAAGAGTCACGACTGAGCAACTTCACTTTCACTTTTCACTTTCATGCATTGGAGAAGGAAATGGCAACCCACTCCAGTGTTCTTGCCTGGAGAATCCCAGGGACGGGGAGCCTGGTGGGCTGTCTATGGGGTCGCACAGAGTCGGACACGACTGAAGCAACTTAGCAGCAGCAGCAGCAGCTTGTCCATTGAGTCAGTGATGTCCTCCAATCATATCTTCTGCCCAAATTACAGCAAGTGTCAGAACTTCCCTTCCTCCCTACAGTCTTCAGATCTAATGAGATCCAAAGCCCAAAGCAGAGCGGTTGGCAGTCTGTTGCTAGGCGGCTCCGCCTTCCTCTCAGCCAGCCTGTCCTGGTGCTGCTCATCCCCTAGAAGGTCTGTGGCCGCTCCAGGCTGCAACCTCACAGCACTCTCACATCAGCAACTCTCAACCTTCTGTTCAGAGTCTCAGTGTTTTCCAGCATTCTGTAGCTAAACACTGAACTGCTGAGACAACTCAGTGCCAGAGTCTCTGTCTCTTTTTCTGAAACCACTTCTGAGTTTAGCTCTTGCCGGTGGCCATCGCTCTGTCTGCTCCTCTCAGAGTTTGGACGATGTGGAGATTCCTTCACTGAGTAGCCGTCTGTCCAGATGGAGTCTAGTCCAGTTGCTGCATTTGGGGAACAAAGCCCACCAGGGCCATTACTCAAGGCTGAGCTAGACCACCAGCGTAGACCCCCTTATGCTCGCAAGCCACCAGGGGACGACCACCGCGTGTGATGTCAGTAAAAGGCCACAGTCTGATTCAGGAAGGAGACATTTTGTCTCTCTGTCCTGGCCCCTGTGCCCCACAACCCCAAAGTGGGTAAAGAATTCGAACTGCATTTTAATGGATTTATATTCTGATAACAGCATATCAGCAGAAGTGAGGAATGTTTATCAGTGTGCAGGGCTTATGAACAAAACACAAAAAAGGTAAAAATTCTGAGTCTCCTGTGGACGGCAGGTGAGAACACTTTTCACACCTACTAGGGGTCTCGTTCACACCCCGGGCTTCAGTTGCCATTCAGCAAAAGATGTCCTAATCCGTGTCTCCATCCTGACCTCTCTCCTGAGTCCCAGAGGATTTTTAGTGACCATTCCTACCTGGATGGGCCACATTCACAGCCAACTCGACATGCTGCAAACTAAGCCCGTTATCTCTCCTCAAAGCCTGCCCATCCCAGGTGTTCCCCACCTCTGAGAAACCCTCTCACCTGTTGGTCCAGTCAGCCCGCACATCCTGAGATGCTCCTCCTCAGCATCTCTCGAGTCTGTTAGCCTCTCCCATTCGCACACCATTGTCTCCGTCCAAGCCACATCATGTCCTGCCCAGAGTTTCACTGGTTTCTAACTTGTCTCCTGGCCTTCACCCTGGCCCCCTGCAATCCAGTCACCCCTGGTGATTCTTCTGAAATGCAAATCAGATCACGTCACCCTTTTAGGGAGCACCCACTGCCCTTGGCTAACATGCAAACCCCTGAGCCTGAGACACAAGGTCTTTCCCAGGCAGCTTCTGCCCACCTGACTGGCTCATCTCCGGCCACTGCCGTTTGAGCGCTACCTTCTCACCGAAGTGAACACCCTTCTGCTCCTCACACATTTCCACGTCTTTGCACATGTGGCTCAGCTGCTGCTTCCTCTGCCTCCTCTTCCTCTTCCCCTTTCTCTTTTCTCATACCGCAAAGTGCATGTATCCCACATGTACAGCTCAGTGAATTCTCAAAGAAGCACCTCTGGGTATTAATAATATGTGCCCAGATCAGGAACTTGAAGAGAACAGTATTCTGGAAGTCTCCTTTGCGCCTCTTTTCACCACAACCCACCAAAAGACGTGACTACCCTGACCTCTAATAGCATAGTTTCCCCATTTGCGCTTTATATAACGAGCACCCACGCACGGTGCATCAGATGCGTGCTGCTGCACAACAAACTGCCAATCAACCTGCCGGGCTGAAGTCGCCCTGAAGTCCCGTCTTCAGCCTCATCACTTCTTTTTTTATTACTATTTTCTCTTTCTGAATGTACTCTTTGGCTGCACTGGGTCTAGTTGTGCCGTGTGGGATCTCTATTGTGGCACACAAGCTCTTGGCTGCAGCATGTGAGATCTGGTTCCCAGGCCCCCTGCACTGGGAGCACAGAGTCTTAGCCTCTGGTCCACCAGGGAACTCCAGGCACACCGCTCCTTTCACTTCATCATCAAGCTTCTCGGTCCCCACCCGGCCTTTCCTCCCCACTGCGCCCTCGCATATTGCCCCAGAGGCAGCTCTCATTAAAGCACACTAGTTGCCTCCCTTATTGTTGAACCGAATGAACAGTTTTCAGTCTTTTCCTACTTGACACATTATTACCCCCTACAACTCGTCCTTTAATCCAGTGAGTCACCAAGACCCAGTGATCCTTCCCCTTTAACACCTCATGCATTTGTCTTCTGCCCCCACTCATTATCTCTTGCCTGGACTGATCCAAAGGACTCAAGACACCACCCTGCCCCAAGCCACTCTTTCAGATTTATCATTTTGACATATTTTTCTCTGAATAAAAATCTGGACTGGCTCACCGCCCACCATGCAATAAAGTCCTAATTGTAGCAAAGCAGGAAGACTCTTTGGCTCCAACCTCCCTTTCCGTGTTTGTTGCCTAACATGCAACCTCTGCCTCGGTCACGTTGAATCTACACAGTCTCTTGTGTACTTGACCTCCAAGTTTCTACTGGGAGGTTCTCTCTTGCCAGAAAGGCCTGTCACCCCATTCTCCCTTCAATCTTCTATTCATCCTTCATGTCTTATATCTAATGCCACCTCCTCTACAAAACCATTAACAGCTCCTTTTCTGATCCTGTTTGCTACTATTAATATTAATAAATATCATTATGATAATATGCTTCATGCACTCTCCCTAGAACATAAACTCCTCAAAGCAGGCAGGATCTTTGTTTTGTTCATTGACACAGCTCAAGCTCCCAGAACTAGGCCTAGCACATAGTAGGCACTTTTGTTAAACACTCGTTAAGTGAATGAATGAAGTGAAGTGTTAGTCACTCAGCTGTGTCTTACTCTTTGTGACCCCCATCAACTGTAGCCTGCCAGGCTCCTCTGTCCATGGGATTCTCCAGGCAAGAATACTGGAGTGGGTAGGCATTCCCTTCTCCAGGGGATCTTCCCCATCCAGGGATTGAACCCAAGTCTCCTGCATTGCAGGGAATTTCTTTACCATCTGGGCCCAAGTGAATGAACGGTTAACATTTATTGAGCACTTATTATGCCAGGCGCCTCCAAGCATAATCTCATTCCATCCTCACCACAGCCCCTGAGGAAGGAACTGTTTTTATCCCAATTTTGCATGGGAGGAAACTGAAGCTTAATGAGATTAAGTAATTTATCTTACTTAATTTACCCAAGGTCACACAGTCATACATGGTAAAGCTAGGATTTGAACCCTGATCTGTCCAAGCCCTAAATAACCTCACTCTATTGTCTTGAGCTTTATGGTGCTATTTTCACAAAACCCTACCATTGGCTATAGAAAGTCTTCAGCAAATGGAGCAGTTATCTTGAAGTAATGGAAATACCTCTTTACATATTTATCTCTTCCTTGTATTATGAGTTTCCTGTGAATCAGAACTGAACTAAAATCCTAATTATTTTATTTCCTCATCATCACCACCAAAACCCCAAGTAGCCACACAATGTCTTACACATTTGCATTCACTAAATATTTACTGAAGTAAATAAATGGGTGTGCTGTTAAGAGGCAGCATTTGGCAGTGAGTCCTTTCTGCACAGTAATTCTGAGTACTGTCCTGATGGTCGCCCCGAATCTGGCTGCTGTCTCTTCTAACCCTTTGCTTCTTCAGCATGATGTAGGCTCCGAGCCATCCCTGGCTGACCCACCCGCCACCCTGACCCCAGCCCTTTGCCATCCTTCCTGTCCTTATGAAATTCCCCTGCCTTTCTTCCTGCGGTCAGTGGCCTGATCACGCAGAGCAAGTCCTGCCCCTCCTACTCTTCTTCTTGACCTCATGCCCTGCTTGAACCTGGCTGCTTCTCTGGTCATTCTTGACAGGCAGGGCAACATGACATTTATATAGATAATTGGAACACAGGGTGGAATGTGATAAACAGAGTCACGAGGCACCGGAGGAGTTATAAAGAGGGAGAAATTCCTAGTTAAATAACGGAGCAATGGAAAATGAAGTCACTGTCTTTTTCATCCTGATAAAAGTTTTTGTTTTGTTTAGTTTTTCAGTAAGAGTTTAGCTTCTCTAGGTTTGTAGATTATATAGGATTGTCAATCACAAGTAATAGAAACTTGAGTGGTTTACGCTAAAAGGGGAAATTTATTACAAGGATACAGGGTGTCTAGGAATCCAAAAGCTGGAATGCAGCCAGACCTCCGAGAGAAATGTCCAGAAAACAGTCCAGCATCTGGGCAGCGTTCTCATTCCATGTCTTGTCCTCACTGTCTCTGGACATCTGTCTCGTCTTGTCTGTGTGATGTCTTCTCACCCACAGACCACATCATGGTACACAGCTGCCAACAGCTACCGAGTTTACACTTGGAGTTTGTACTGTCTCCATCGGAAGAACAAATCCTCAGGGAAATCTACCCGAGTGGCCCAGTTCAAGTCAGTGCCCACCCCTGGCCCAGTCACCTGCTGCTGACAGAGAAGACTCACGTTGCTTACATTGCTGCCAGGCGCCCTGCTCTGAGCACAAAGGATCACTATGAGCTGAGCAGGCTCTACAAATGTCCACTACCCTTGGTTCTGCTGTCTGATAGCACTCCTGTAAAAGAGTTCTGAGTGCTTCCCCACGAAAAGAACAATTAAGAGGCTTCCTATCTTTGAGATTCTTGGAGAAACAAATACATAAATATGAATTGCCATGTAGCAAGCATCATCCTAAATAACGAAGACAATGTCCACTAGTCATTTCTAACAGGCTTTTTATACCAGTTTTGTTTATCAAAGACCTAGAATCCTGTCTTCAACCAGGTATCTCACACACATCTCAATGGCCCACTAGACCAACACACAAAAGATAAACCAGGCTGAGCATGGCTCCCTCCTCAAGGCCTTACACAAATGGTGCCCACACATCCCCTTCAGCAAGCAGAGCTCTCTAACCTTTCCTAGAAGCCAGTGTAATCAGGTCCAGGGAGGCAGAATCTCCTCCCTTGCAAGAGGTCCATACCCTGACAGATTCCAAGAGAGCTAACTTTGGCCACTGCTTCCTTAGTGCAGTTTAAGGTCAGGAGAGGGAGGATCAGGACAGGTCCTTCTTTCATTCTGATCTGGCCTTGGCCATCCAGTGACCCATCAGTCCAAGGCTGGGTAAGGGTAAGCAGAAAAGTCCATCCAACTTACAGTGGCAGTGCTGGAGTCAAGATGCCCAGGACAGCCCCAGGGCTTCATGTCCATCCTTCCTGGATGTGGCCCTTGCTGCCATTGCCTCCGAGGCTGACACGCGCTGTGTGGTCCAGCCCTGGGCTGTGGTGAGGTGGCATCGGGGCCCAGTCCTGGAGGATGATCTCGGAACCCTTCCTTCAGAAGAATGCTGTATTCCACCCATGCTAATTCAGTAACATGCCCTGACCTGTCTTCCAGGCTCCCTGGGTACAGCGGGCCGTGTGTGCAACCTGACTTCCCGGGGCATGGACAGCTGCGAAGTCATGTGCTGTGGCAGAGGCTACGACACCTCCCACATTACCCGGAAGACCAAGTGTGAGTGTAAGTTCCACTGGTGCTGTGCCGTGCGCTGCCAGGACTGCGTGGAGGCCCTGGACGTGCACACGTGCAAGGCCCCGAAGAGCCCCGAGTGGGCTGCTCCGACATGACCCCAGTGGAGGCTATCATCCAGCTTCCCTCCCGCAAGGACTCCATTGGATCTGCAAGGATGCTGGGCCTTTGGGTTCTCTCTGGGAGATACTTCCTGAGGCACAGAAGCCCCTTCCCCCTCCCTGGGGGGCCAGGACAGGGGCCACACGCTGCACACTAAGTCTTCCCTATTTTCTCTGACTTCTGGCATCCTGGGACATGTCTCTTCCTGGTCACAACAGGTTGTTAGAGGAGCGGAGGGGCCAGGTCACTGTTTCCACCCCCCTCAACATTTCCTCTTTCTAGAGCAGATGACTAGAGAGAAAAAGTGTCTCAAATGAGCTTCCTCTGTGTTTTTCAACAAATGTTCACAGTTAAGAAATTCTATACTTCTCTCTGGAGGGTAAAGTAAAGAAAGCAGAATCAGTCCCCACTGATTTAACTTTAATTCTTGAAAAGACCAAGCAAGGCTTTTGCCTGATAAAGTGATTTTCACAGCCTGCTACCTCTGGGGTAATCAATCGGTAATTGGCTGGAGAAAAATGGCTTTCAATAAACTTCAGGTTTCAAATGCATGTATTTCAAGGCATTTGTTGCCATATTAAAATCTGATGTGACAAGGTGGGTCTGTTGTCCATTGGTACAGTTTGGAATCTGTGCAATAGCAAAAGCCTCAGAAAGTGACTGCTTTGCATTACTGTCCACTCAATATAAAGAACCTTTTAGGGAATGAGATTTGAAGAGAATTAAAAAGGAGACTTATGATCTGGCAGTATTCTGTAAGTACTGGGTGAAGATGGAGGGAAGTAGCGTAGAGAGTGGAAGGTTAGAAAATGTGTCTGTACAACATGATAAGGGGGAAAGTGGGGAATAAAATTCCTACTTGGTGTGATGCCTGTGGCCCATGGAATTTTGTAACTGAAATGGCTTTGAAAATGAACACTTTTGAAATGACAAGACCAGGGAACCAAATTGCTGACAGAGAGGTTTCCAAAGCAGTCATGCCCAGACAACCTCTACCATAAGCAGATGCCTAAAAGTTGTCCACATACACAAGGGAGCATCAGCCAGTACTCATCTCCCTTCAAGCACACCGTTAAAGACCTGTCATGTTTAACTGTGTTATTTGATGTTTATATGACGACAAGATACCCTAACCTAAAGCAAATGACACGTAACTTTGCTTATGAAGTTGGTAACTCTAGTGTATTATATTGCAAACAAATTATAACTTGGAGACTATAGTTAAGGGACCGAGCTGTAATTATGGAAACATCAATAAGCAAATTGTGGCGGGCTTCTGCCCTAAACCAAAAATTGACATCCAGGGGAAATGGAGAGGCTGCCTGCCCTACTTAATGTATCAGATGAAAGAAAGGTGAAATACATGAAGGTACTCCTTCTGCCCTGTCCAGTTAGCGTCTAGATCTAAATGTGATCTCTTCACACAGCGACGCTAACTAACAGGATGGTTCCCTTCAGGCATCTTGTGTCAAATCACTGATGCTGCTCATCCTTGGATATTTTGGCTTTCACGTTCTCTGTCCTTGCTTTAGACAGGACATTTAGACCAAGGCTTATAGATAGCAACCTTATGGAGTGTTTTGTCATAATGATATTTGCCCCTTCAGTTTCAGTTCAGTCCCTCAGTCGTGTCTGACTCTTTGCGACCCCATGAACTGCAGCATACCAGGCCTCCCTGTCCATCACCAACTCCCGGAGTTCACTCAAACTCATGTCCATTGAGTTGGTGATGCCATCCAACCATCTCATCCTCTGTCGTCCCCTTCTCCTGCCCTCAATCTTTCCCAGCATCAGGGTCTTTTCAAATGAGTCAGCTCTTCGCATCAGGTGGCCAAAGTATTGGAGTTTCAGCTCTAACATCAGTCCTTCCAATGAACACCCAGGACTGATCTCCTTTAGGATGGACTGGTTGGATCTCCTTGCAGTCCAAGGGACTCTCAAGAGTCTTCTCCAACACCACAGTTCAAAAGCATCAATTCTTTGGCACTCAGCTGTCTTTATAGTCCAATTTTCACATCCATACATGACTACTGGAAAAACCATAGCCTTGACTAGATGGACCTTTGTTGACAAAGTAATGTCTCTGCTTTTTAATATGCTGTCTAGTGGTCATAACTTTCCTTCCAATGAGTAAGCTTCTTTTAATTTCATGGTTGCAATCACCCTTCTCAAAAATGACAGGATTCATCTCTTTGCCCTCACTGCCAAATCCTAAAAAAGAGTGAAGTCACTCAGTCATGTCTGACTCTTTGTGCCCCCATGGACTGTAGCCTACCACGCTCCTCTGTCCATGGGATTTTCCAGGCAAGAGTACTGGAGTGGGTTGCCATTTCCTTCTGCAGAGGATCTTCCCAACCCAGGGACTGAACCTGGGTCTCCCGCATTGTAGGCAGATGCTTTACCATCTAATTTTTCCAAAGTGGCTATTCCTTCTTTTTATTCTGTGGATTTAGAGGGAAGGAGTGAAGTGTTATGGTGGCTGCTCTGGGTCCAATGTGGGCCTGGGGGTCTCGTGGGAGGCCAAGCAGTGGGACTCAGTCTTGGTTACACTGATGCTTGAACCATCAGCACCTCTTTTCCTGCTGGATAAATTGTGAAGTCATAAATCTATGGATATAGTTAGACATAGAAAGGATTTGGGAGGACATTTTAGTTCCCCTCAGCTTGTACCTGGAAAAACTGAGATCAAAAGATGTAAAGGGATCTACAGAAATACCAGTCATTACCCTGATGCTCCTACAAACAGAAACACACTCAAAGTCTTCAAGAAAGTTAGGCACTTTATCTCTTAAATGAAACTAGTTTGTCTCCGAATTAACCTGGTAGATTCTAAGCAATTTTAACATCTTGAGGGGATGTTCATTGTTTGTTTATCCATGGCATGTTTAGATCTGACTTTCTTTTTATGTTGAAATGTATCCTTCATGATAAGGAACAAGGGGACAAGGCATGTCCATGTTCCCTTGCTCATAAATTGCCTCTTGCTACATAAATTGTCCTAATTTGTAAGAGAGACTATGGCAACCTTCTCAAGCAGCAGTAGATTAAGCCACTGTGGAGGGCAAAATAAGAGAGTGAAATATTTTTACCGGCTTTTACTTATGAAAGAGAAAATCTCCATTCTTTGGGGGAAATTCTCCAAATTTTTTAAAAGGTGAAGTTAATTTCAAACTCATTTTTTCTAACACTTGGTAAAGTATCAATGTTTCATGACTCTAAAAGATACTAAACTCTTGATTATCCAGGCTTTAAGGGAATATATGGCATGGATTACCCAAAATAAAACAATGAGAGACTCCATTCAGGTCAAATCCCCTTATGAATTTCCCCTCAATAAAAAAATCGTATTAGAAATGGAAGTTTTCTAAGCCCAAGATCATGTCTTTTCATTTGCTTGTGGTGCCAACTGATCTTTGTATTCTGTGAACACCCTTTGTCAAGGTGCATTCTAGTTACAGCGTCCTGGACGGTCACTCTGAGAGCATTAACACCTTGCCTTAAGAGGCCAGTTAGGGACTTCCCTGTGGCCCAGGGGCTAAGACTCTGTGCTCCCAGTGCAGGGGCCCCAGGTTTGAACTCTGGTCAGGGACCTGGATCCTACATGTCATAACTGAAGAGTTCACAGGCCACAGCTAAAGATCCCGCGTGCCGAAACAAAGATCCCATGTGCCGAAACAAAGATCCCACGTGCCAAAACAAAGATCCCACGTGCCACAACCTACAACCCAGAGTGGCTAAATAAATAAATATTAAAAAGAAAAGAAAAGGAGAGACAAATTTATCTCCTTAAATGGCTTAAACTCAAGCACGAGCACCCCTGGAGCCATGATCACACTTGGCTCTGGCTCTGTGCCCCTTGGGGATGGGGACCCTGACCACAGTTGCTTCAGGATGGGAGGAGAGGTACAAGCACCCCGAGGTGTAGAACACTGCCCATCTACTCTGCCTTACAATGGGTGTCACTAGATTGGACACAGCATCCCAGAAGATCCACCAAAAATGGCAATTTAATCTGCACGTGGCCTGATCATGGGAGGAGAAGTGACAAGGAAAGAGCCAGGTAACTATTGCCAAGAGACCAGCTGAGTCTGGCAACGGTGGAGTGTGGCTTTTTCAGCTCTGGTGGGTAGCCCCCAGCCTCCTGCTGCTGCTGCGCCCGTCCCCTCCCAGCACTGACTTCTAGGCATCTGGAGGCCCTGAGCCTCAGGCCATTGCTCAGCTGTCCATACCTGGTGTCCAGCTCTGCTCCCAGCTGCCAATGTTAATTTCAAGAGATGTTTTCAATTGTCACAACCACTTGCCTTTTTATAGGAGTCATTACAAAGCTTGAAAACATCAGGTATCATATTTCTTTTTCAAAGAAGGTAGCTTTAAAGTCAGAAAAATCTAACGTCACATCGGCATTTCTCGGCCTTATTAACTTATTAAAGAATCTTACATTGACTCTACAAGACCTACAGCAGGCCTCTCTCTCTCTGGGACAGCCAACGTGACTGTACATGTGCTTGGGTTTGATGGTATTTTCAGGCCAGGATATTGTTATTACTTCTCATTTATTAAAGGCTGGCCCAGGGCTGATGTCTTGCTCAGCTAAAGAACATTCATCTCCCCTCTTGCCCACTCTCAAAATAAAGGCTCAGAGAGGTATCCAATGGACCAGAACCGTTCTTTTGTCTATTTACTGTACTTCAACCTGAGTTTCCTTATCTTAAGAGCAAGAGTTGCACTGTCAACAAATAGACCTCCCAGTTCCAAAGCCCGTAAACTGCTCTTGTCAGGTCTGCACTGACCTTCTGCAAAGCGGTCTGCTGGTGTAAGCTGACAACTAAGGCGTGCTGATTCTAACCTCCTCCTTACCTAGGCAGAGAAAACTTTCACTCATCCATGAGAATGTTCTTTACATTTTTCTGGGGATGACAGGTGGCTTGCAAAGCCCAACATGATCATTATTTTTCTAAATCATCATTGTTCAAGATCTAGTTTTTTTTTTTCCCCTGGTATTCACATAGATTCTTGTTTAGCCAAACCTCCCACTTCCAAAAGCTAATAAAAGTGTCAGGCAGACTGTTACAAAGAACTATTGTTATTTACAAGTCTACATTTTCTGTGAAATCAAAACATATTAAAGAGAATTTTCGGTGTTGACATTGTTATTCTAAACTCGTGATAGTCTTGCCAAACCCTCTGGTGAAAAGAAGTTATGGAAATTATTCCCTTGTCTTTTCTTGGGATCACACTTAACACCTTGATTAACAGGTGTCTTTCAATCTGTAAAGATTTTCAGGGAAGGCGTACCTTACTATGATAACTAGCTTGTGAGTTCACAGGTAAGATATATTCTAGATTAAGAAATTATTCCAGATGTTCACCTGTGTTCTCCTGGGGTTGTCATCTAAGTGCTCACCACCTCTCAGTACCAGCATGCTTTGGTAGCACAGCAGCTAGACCCCGCCCCATCAAGTTCTCTCTGTTATTGTTGTCTGTATCAGTGCTTGCTCTTGGCTAACATGTTTTTTTCCCCTCAGCTTAATTAAAAACATATAAGATCTCTAACGACTTCACTGAAATCTGTGCATCCAGACTGTGTGTGCCACTTAACATATAAGCAGCAAAAGCTCAGAAAATGGAAATAAACTCTCCCACAGCAAGGGAAATCTGCCCCTCCCCGCATTTTCTCTTCCCTGATGAACTATGTTTTGGGGTGACCTAAGCAAGGTACTGAGAGTACTTCAAGCACTCCAAGGTGATCAGCCCCCTAGTTGGGCTTCGCCTGGTCCCTCTAGAGTTCCATCATTCCTTCTAGAAACTCTCACACTTGAATGATCTAAAGAAGAGGTGGCAACACAAAACATGTGTCTGTGTGTGTTTTTCAAAGGGCATTTCCCCCAAATATTTTTTGCCCAGACACTGTCAACGAAATTCCCCTTTTATCTAAGCCTTTGTACAAGAGGACTGTCCTGTACATTGTAGGATCTTTAGAAGCAACCCCGGTTTCTAATCTCTGGATACCAGGAGCAACTCCCCTGCTCCCACCTGCGACAACCGGCAGGGTCTCTAAACATTGTCGGATGCCCTCGGGGGGGTCGCGGGGGGAGAGGGAGGTGACAGTGAAACAATTTCCAGTTGAGAACGGAGGATCTAGCATTTTAAGTCATCTTATTAAAATGAAGCCACACATATTCATGCCATTGTCAGATAGAACATCTCCTTGGGAGTCTTATCTTAATGGGATTAATGCTCAGCATTAATACAACAGACCAGCTGGGAAGGGAGATTTGGGACAGGGTATAGTCACAGAACTTCCCAACACAGAGACAGGATGACCAGGCTGGGACTTGCGGGTCACTTAGACCTATGCTGTTGTGTCCTGGGAGGGTGGGAAAGCACGGGGCTCCTGGGTTTCTGCTGACAGGAATCAAAGGCAGGATAAAAGGTCAGCAAGGGGAAACAATAATGTGGTTTTAGAAGCTGGAAGCAGAATTTTTCTTAGGGATTCCTCAGTTTCACAACACAGGAATAAAAAGCCCCAAAATGTGACCCGGAAGGTGGAGGAGTGAGAATGTTCTAGCTCATCCTAACATAGCTGAGTAATTTCGAGCTTCTCAGGACAGAGAGGGGTAATGTCCAATGGGGGCCTGGCAAGATGAAGGAAGTCTGAGTTTCAAGCCAAGAGATAGTGAAAACTTTCAGTGGAAGACCAGGGTGGGCATCAGCTGCAGGTTGTTCGTTGTACGAACACAAACACAAGAGCCTATTATAAAACACACAGTTGTCCTTATTACAAGTACCCTAGCCTTGCGGGGTGATATTTTAGTGAAGTGAATGCATTCAGAAAGCTGTCCAACATTTGCCAACGAAGGTGGGAAAGGGCCAACATGTGCTGGACGTGAGGTGGGGCAGAGTGGAAGAAGAAAGACACTGGTTATAGACAATATGAAGCATGATCCCAGCTGACTGGAGAACTTGGGTAGGATGACAACTGGCTAAAGGAAGAATATGGAAAGCCTGTTTTCTTTTACTTGATAATTTTTCATGGGTCAAACTGGATTTACATATAGGCTACACAAAGAAGTAGAGAGCAGATGAGAACCACTTGGGTGAACAAAAGAACTCTTCATCTGTTCCTCCATGCTATGATCCAGTTTTAGATAATACAGCATGGGTAAAATCTGATCAACACGATCAATCTACCATTTAGACTATTTTTGGACTCAACTTGATTTTGTAATTTCCGAGTACTGACTAACCCTGTGAAAGCCCCTGTAATTCAATCACAGGCTCTGGATTTCCCCAGGCAGTCCACACAATCCTATCTTAATAGCATCATAGGCTTTCCTAAGTTCCATGCATGAGAGGAATCACATTACTGCCTGTAAAGTCAATTCAAATGCTTCAGTGATGAAGATGCATCCAGTATCCACTGGCTGGCTTGCTCGTACCGGTTACTTGGGCAGAGGCTGGGGAGTTTGGCAAACCCATCTGTAAATGTTTAGGGGCTTCATGTTACAGGTGGAGGTTGCACACCAGCCAAGCCAATATCAGGAAATACAGAAAAAGAAATTTGAATTGTAGTCTCCAAAAGTCTACCCACCCACATAAACTTTGGCATCTGCCCCTTGACCATTTTTCTCCAACAGTAATGAAGACTTCATGAAAGGCCTTGAACTCTAAGTCGTCCCTGTTGAATTGTGCTTAATCAAGGCAAATATTCCCAGCCTAAGAGGACAGCTAGAAGAAGAAAGGAGTAGAGATTTAATTTTCTTATATATTGCCGTAACTATAAACAATGCCTTATCTTCTCAATAACTCTCATGAAATAACAAGCGCTTGTGTTTTTTAAAGTATTTACACCAGCCCTTAGAGATTTTATTAGACTTATGATTCACAGATGAGAAATTTTCCTCCTCTACGGTGTTTAGTAACTGGAGTAAGAATTACTCAGTAGACTGTCTATACAGACAAATGAATCTGAATATGTCTTCTGGCTATTAACCCATCATTTACTGGTGATTTTCATTTATCAGTGTTTTTCTGAGCTGACTGATTGGGTCAAGATGATCCCTCTGGTTTGAATACTGTAGACATAGAATTAAACAGTTTCTGAAAATTATGTTGCTCTGTCATATGGATATAGGATTTCAGCAGAGCAGCACAAATTCTCCTAAAATTCACGGAATCACAGAATGCCAGAGTTGGAAGGAACCATACACATAATTTATTCCCAACTTCTCATTTTATTCATGGGAAAACAAAAGAAATGTCACAGTTTTGAACTGTGATGTAAGTAAGACACTGAATCATCGTCAGGGAAGAACAATTATTATTCATTCCATCAGTCTGTGCTGAGCATCTCCAGTGAGTCAACCTCTATGCCAAATACTGGAAACACAGCAGTGACTAAGACAGACATGCCCTTGCCCAGAGGCTTCCGGGGGGCTACACGGGACACGTAGATTTCACTTCTTACTTTACAAGCACTTTCAAATGTGTGGCTGGATTTAGTCCTTTGAAACACCCTTAGATATAGATATGATTATCCTCTTTTTTTTTAGGTAAGTTTCAAAGAGATTTAGTAATTTGCTCAAGATCATAAAAAGGCTTATAAGAGAGAGAACCTGGACTCAAAATTCATTTGCAAGTCTCACTCCAGTGGTCTCGCTAGTATGCCAGCTCCTTGATTAAAACTCAAGGAGCTAGTATATATATGTCAGTGCTACTTTCCCAATTTGTCCCACCCTCTCCTTCCCCTGCTGTGTCCACAAGTCTGTTCGCTATGTCTGCACCTCCATTCCTTCCCTGTAAACCGTTGTTGTATGGCAGAAACCAACATAATATTGTATAGCAATTATCCTCCAATTAAAAATAAAATTAAAAAGAACCTCAAGAAGTATTCTGTCCAGTGGGTTACTGAAAACTACTTAGTTGGTTCCATGACATATTTTTCAGTGGACATGTGGACTGCCAGAGGATTTCTGATTTCATTTATGTGCAAGCCAGATGCAAATCATCTGTAGAGTCACATGTAAAAAAGCTCTTCTAGAAAGTGACTATTAGTTACACATCTAACAAGTATTTATATTTAAAATACATATACATAATAATAATAAAAAAAATTTTTTAACAAAAAAATAAAATACAATGGTCTTGAAAGTCTTCTAGAAAATATAAGATTTCTGGCCATAAGAAGTCTATTTACTCTCTCAGGGGGATATTGACTCCACAACTGAAGAGGGTTCAAAAATATTCTGTATCAATTCAAACATGACATGGATTATGATTTATTCAAGAGTTTTCATCAAATTCCTATCTAATGCTGATTACTCAGGTTGAATTAACATGTCAACAATTTTTAAAATATTTTTCATAATAGTCTTGCCTTATTACCCTAAAATAGGGAGATGGTTAAAATTTTCTTAGCAACAGTACTCAAGAAAAAACTTTCAGAATTGTATTCAAATGTAAGACTGTATTTTAAAATATTTTAAAGGTATAAAGTGCTTATAAATATGATATTAGCATCTAGAGGCAATAGTGACATTTTTACCTTGTTTAACAAGAACTATGGGTGGTCTTTCTCTCCATAAAGCAAACTGGGAAGATCTGTATAACCCTCAATGGCACCCCACTCCAGTACTTTTGCCTAGAAAATCCCATGGACGGAGGAGCCTAGTAGGCTGCAGTCCGTGGGGTCGCTAGAGTCGGACACGACTGAGCGACTTCACTTTCACTTTTCACTTTCCTGCATTGGAGAAGGAAATGGTAACCCACTCCAGTGTTCTTGCCTGGAGAAGCCAAGGGACGGGAAGCCTGATGGGCTGCCGTCAATGGGGTCGCACAGAGTCGGACACGACTGAAGCAACGCAGCAGCAGCAGAGCATTAGATAATGTTCTAGAAACAACAGATGATCTCTTCTCTACCTTCTGATCTAGAAACAGTCCAGCAGAGCTGGGGCAGTACACATTATTGGAACTGACATCCAATTCGTTTCTAATCTACAACTTACTCAGTCCAGCCTTGTGGTTGGGATTACTTCCGATGGTGGCTAAATTAGCAAAAAAAATTCTCTTCAGAATGTAAGGGAACCAAGAATAAGTCTTTACATGAATATCTGAGGAGTGTAGGGGAGTAAGAGAGAATCTTTGTCTAAATGGAATCTTAAACAATGGATTAGGGGAGAGGAGAGGGTGGAGAATTTTTATTACTTTAAAAGTGTATGGAATAGATTTACATTCATGTTTATTCATGATGAAAAGAACTTGTCCCTAGATATGAATTTTAATTTGTGAGAAAACTGCTAAGAAATGTGAGATCATGGAGAAGGTGGTCCTTAAAATAAATAAGTAAATAAAATCTAGGGAAAGTAATCCTGCTTAGAATGTGATTCATTCTTTTGGAGCAATAAATAGAGTGAGATGATGTCCAAAAGCAATTTTCATATTTCTTGAACATGTAAGCATTTTTCCTTATACAACTATCGCAGAATAAGATCCCTAGGTAGATTATATAGACAATCGTGGGGGTAACAACTCACCCCTAAATGTCATTTCCTCTCACTGTCCTAGAATGGGGCCTAAATTCTCACCCTTACCAATGCTGCCTGGGGATGAAGAAACTATCTTAGGGACTTTTCCTTTAAAATGCATGAATACTATTGAGCTTTATTCCTTAATTCAACAATTATTTATTCAACAAATATCTGGCACAATTTACCATCTATCAAATGGTATTTTCCTCAGTGTTAGAGAAACAGTATTGAAAAGGTAGGTGAAATAAATCAGATTTATCTTTCAGATATTAATAATATGGCAGATGAAATAGCCCCCAAAGAAGCCTTTTGCTACAAAATGTCTAGAAATTCAATGTAAGGTAAAATAAACATCCTCTGAAAAGTGTGAGTGAATTCTCCCCACACCCATCCTCAAATACAAGAAAGTTCCAAAGGCCAAAAGTAAAGAGGAAGCTGAAAACTCAAGTTTTGGTGCCTCAGTGGAAGTTCACTGATCGTCCTCTTTATAAGATTGGTCATGTCAGTGCGGGAAACAAGGTTTGGGGCCTTCTTGAAGTGAGGAATGAGAATTAGGACGCAGTATCCAATCCTTCCCCACATAAAGTCAGAACCTTCAAAGGGCTATAGGGTCAATAAAGGACAAATCTGACCACTAGCACAGGGAATCAACTGGGGACCTGTTTGCTAAGTATCAAGATTTGTGTAGGGAAAGATAAATTACTCAATTAATTATGATTACCAGCCTCTCCTCATCTTATTTTGAAGTTAGAATTTATACAGCTTATTCTAGGAATTGCCTAGGGAAATGACAAAAAGACAGCCTTTGTGTTTGTAACCTTCAGTGACCACAACTCCATGGATAAGGCTGTCATTCAGAAATGCAACCTTTTGAACAGCTGTAACTGTGAAATAAGGACAGCCCTGGGCAAGCAAGAGATGGACAGTTCCTCATCCAGTGCAAAATGGTTCGGAAGATCTTAGCAGCGGTTGAAGAGGTTGTTTTCAAGGGAATGGCAATTTTGGTCATGGAGGAAACTTCAGTGTTGTTGGCTTTGCCAGCAGCCATGTTGGTGGTGGACTTGATGGCAACAGTGGATTTGTTAATAATGGAAGTGGTTTTGGTGGTGATGAAAGCTACAATGACTTTGACAGTTATACAATAAACCTTCAAATTCTAGAATCACAAAGGAAGGAAACCTGGGAGGTAGAAGCTCTGGTTCTTATAATAGTAGAGGCCAATATTTAGCCAAGCCACAAAACTAAGATGGTTGTGGGAGTTCCAGCAACAGTTGGTTATCATAAGAGGAGATTTTTATTATTGTCAAGGAAAAAAAAAAAACTTAGCAGAAAAGGACAGCTATAGACATGACAGAGAAGTTACAGTTTACAATAGGTTTGTATACTCAATCACAGAGGCAGGCCCTAACTGTTAGGACCAGACATGGAACAATGGACTGGTTCCAAATTGGGAAAGGAGTACATCAAGGCTGTATACTGTTACCTTGCTTACTGAATTTATATGCAGAGTACATCATGGAAAATGCCAGACTGGATGAAGAACAAGCTGAAATCTAGATTGCAGGGAGATACATCAATATTCTCAGATATGCAGATGACACCACCCTTATGGCAGAAAGTGAAGAGGAACTAAAGAGCCTCTTGATGAAAGTGAAAGAGGAGAGTGAAAAAGGTAGCTTAAAACTCAACATTCAGAAAACGAAGATCATGGCATCCAGTCCCATCACTTCATGGCAAATAGATGGGGAACAGTGGAAACAGTGACAGACTTTATTTTCTTGGGTTCCAAAATCACTGCAGATGGTAACTGCAGCCATGAAAATTTTAAAAGACGTTTCTTCCTTGGAAGAAAAGCTATGATCAACCTAGACAGCATACTAAAAAGTAGAGACATTACTTTACCGACAAAGCGAAAGTGAAGTGAAAGTGAAAGAGTTGGACCATAAAGAAAGCTGAGCGCCAAAGAATTGATGCTTTTGAACTGTGGTGGAGAAGACTCTCGAGAGTCCCTTGGACTGCAAGGAGATCCAATCAGTCAATCCTAGAGGAAATCAACCCTGAATATTCATTGGAAGGACTGATGCTGAAACTGAAGCTCCAATACTTTGGCCACCTGATCCGAAGAACTGACTCACTGGAAAAGACCCTGATGCTGGGAAAGATTGAAGGCAGGAGGAGAAGGGGACAACAGAGGATGAGATGGTTGGATGGCATCACCGACTTATTGGACATGAGTTTGAGCATGCTCCGGGAGCTTGTGATGGACAGGGAAGCCTGGCGTGCTGCAGCGCATGGGGTCACAAGAGTCAGACACAGCTGAGTGACTGAACTGAAGTATAAGACAGAAAATCATTAAATACCCATTAAATACTTTCTAAATGCTTCTTAAATTCAACAAAGCTCTGATTTTTATACAGTAATTTCTATAGCTTTCTATTCATTGTGTGGCTCAGGAGGTGTCTTCAAGTAAATCTTTAGGTTTATAAATACAATGATCTACTCATGAAAGCAGCAGAAATTCACACTCACATTAATTTCCTGTAGATGATCAAAAAGATCCCAAATGCCTAATGGTCCCTGAGAGCTGGTTGTCTTGAGACACATTAATATTAGCATGTAACTGAGAATCACATTCCCCCATACTCTTTATCCCTCTTCTCATCACAGATGAATAACTGGAGCTTGAAAGCTAGTATTACTCTTATAACCCTCCTACCTAGCTTTACATATTTCCCCCAATTTATCGTTTATTCATCTATGTATCCTAATTAGCAGAAATTCAGGATCTTTCTCTTGGAGTTCCCATTTCAAGTTGTCCAAGAATCCCACAGACTCACTAAGCCCATATGGGTCAGTACTTTTAAAGCAGCATAACCGGTAGGTCTCTTTGGCCTTGGCATCATTGTTTCTGTGACTTTTTCAGGTAAGGTGCTCTCTCTTCACTACTCGTGTCAAGTTGAAAGGACTCTAGCTCAAGGATCAGGTAACACTCTTGCTGGACCAGATCCTGGTTCAACCCAAAGTTCACACTTGGGTTTCAAGGATATCACTCTCTTCATTTTCACCCGCATGGTCAGTCATTGCCCTCAAAGACAATGGTGTGTCGGTCCCGAGGTTCTTCAGCCTCGTCTACATGTTTTGCTGGAACCCTTCTTTGAGCCCGCATCACCTCATAAGGAATTCCCCTTTGGGCTCTTGAAGTTTTCTCATGCCAGCAGATGCCACACTCTTAGAAACAGATTTCTCTAATTTCAACTCTCCAAAAGAAGAGCATGGGGTCTGGCATTCCTTACCTACCAGAAGCCTCTAGGGTTCTTATTGCAAACTGATAAGCCACAGGAATTTTTTAAAGATTCTGTTACATCCTCCCTCTAGCAGAGCCCAGTGCCTTCGCATTAGCTTAACTGAGACTGGGTACAAAAAGACTTCCTCTTATAATGAAATTCTGCTCCAGACTGATTCGTGTCTACAGTTCTATACATAGTAGTTAGAGTACTCAGATACATGAGCTTAAAAAGCCAATCTGCTCATCTCAAACTACTATTAATGTATATAAAATAGATAATCAACAAGGACCTACTGTATAGCACAGGGAACACTACTCAATAGTCTGTAATAACACACATGGGGAAAGAATCTGAAGAAGAATAGATATACGTATGTATATAACTAAATCACTTTGTTGTACTCCTGAAACTAACACAACATTGTAAATCAACTATACTCCAATGTAAAATAAAAAATATAAATAACAGTGAAACCACAGTAGCAACAAAAAGTTAATCTGTGCTCTCTGCTTTCAGGTAAGGCGCAGAAAGCCAGAGTGGGCCAGCCTCCTACTGTGACAACTCACAGCTTTCAGGTACAAATGGCCCTTTTGAAACACACAGCAACCACCCTTTAAGGGCTCAGGAAAGAGGAGGCAGTCTGCTTCCACACTAGAGAAGCTGTGTTGAGCCGATGAGAGAGGTCTACCGTCTTCATACACTTAGAAGGGAGTTTCGAGGGCAGTTTAGATTACACTGCAGCACCCACCCTCTGGGTGAACTGGAGCTCCACTCAGTTTGGATCACTTAAATGGACTATGCTGCCCTTCTAAGAATGGCAGTAGTGCATGATACCTGTCCTCTCAGAGAGCCCCGCTGTACCCACATAACATTAGGAAGAGTGACAGGTTCTTGCTCTCATCTAAGTGCAGTGGGAAATTTAAATAAGTTTTCATTGGTTGAGGCGATGAAAATCCAAAATGCCTACTGAGCTGTGTCTCTACTGGCAAGCAGAGATCTTTTCCTCTCTGGACTCTTCTTGCAAGATGCTCACCACCCTCCTTACCAGTTCCAGGTGAGTTTTCTGGTGGGGACAACACTTGAGCCTGAGGTTTGCATTAGTAAACACTCTGGGGTCAACAAAGAATGCACATGAGGGAGCACTCAGATAGTAGATAACCAGAGATGATGATACAAAAAAAAAAAAAACACCCACAGTACCAGGTCCTGGCCACGCCCTCCACCTCACCTCCTAAACCTCCACCTCTTGGGATCCCACCCCAAACAGGTCTTAGCCTCAGCAAAAAAATAATATCAGGTCCAAGATGAATAAAATCAGACACTCTGAAAATGAGTCAAGGTGTTGGTATTAAAAGCTCCTCAGGTGATTATGATGAATACTGAAGTCAGAGAACCAGGGCTATCCATACCCAATAAATGCTTCTAGTCACACTGTGAAATAACTCTGATAAAGTAAAATACATAGCAAATAACAACAGATTGAGAGTAGAATCCAGTTCTTCATCTCTAATCTCACATTTTCCCTGACTACACAGTACGTAGTTACTGCTAATCTAAATTAGCAACTTTATCGACGATACCCAGGGTGAGACAGCAGAACACCAGACTCTTCTGCTCGCCATACTGCCAGAGGTGTTGGAGGACTAGAGGAGTGAGGAGGTGAAGGTCATATTCTAAAGAAACAACTCCAGAATTCACAGAATTTCCATTTCTGAAAGCAGTGTCGCGCTTCCGTTAGTTTTCTAGATCCCCCAGCTTCAGAATTTTGAGTCCTACTTTTCATACAGTATCTGTGTCCAGCCATTCTTGTTCACTTTCTTCCAAAAAAATCTCTCTTCTCTCCTTCCTTTCTCATTGCTGCCACCCCAATCAAAATTAGCACAATTAATTCATGATGAGGCTTGCTGGCACCAGACTCCTCTCTCGTCAACCCATCTTGCACACTCTGTCCAAAAAAAACTCTCTAAAACATGCGTCCACTGTTTAACTGCCATTTTCCAAATTTTTCATTGGTTCCATCGCCTAAAAAGCCCAAATCCCCTACCCCTCCACAAACGAGCCAGAACTCACCTTTCCAAACGTATCCACCAAGCACCTTTTCAGCAAACATTGGATCCTGTGAAGGGAAAAGCTTTGCAATCAGTCGTGTCCAGACCCCCATTATGCCCCTCATGCACAGGGGGCGTTATTTAACCTCTCTGACTTCAGTTCTTCCTTGGTCACAGGTGAATAACAATGCTGACCATGTCATAAGATGCCTGAGAGGATTTATGACCGAGCGGGGTAAAACGATAGAAGGTGGATGCTTGGACACGGTAGACATGATTACTACTTTGTGTCAACTACATCCCTTGCTTGAGCTGCCCCTCTAGGACTGGTTACCAGACAGTTATTTCTCAGCTCCAAGCCAACCCTCCTGGCTGGGGCACAAGGCTGAGGCTGCAAACTACATTTCTGCTTTACCAGCTGCTCCTTGCTAGGCTCTTCCAGAAGGAGGCGCCCAGTGGGAGACTGCTCTTTTCCATGGGATGTTCCCGTGGGTGTTATTCCAGCAGTTCTTCCTGAAGCAGCAGCTATTTCCAGTTTGCAGGTTTTCCCACACTCCAGAACCAGCCTTGTTGTGACCCTGAGCGACACCAGTCCCATCTGGGCAGGAGCCCTGTTTCAGCTCCAGGGCCTCTTCTCCAAGTTTCTAGTGATCCCAACCTTTTCCCTTTGTTCCTCTACCCCTAGCTGCTTCCTGCATTTCCTGTCTCTGTAATACCTCAGAATTTCCCTTATGTTCTCCAGAACCCACTTAGGAATTCTCTCTATTAAATTGCCTGTTAATACAACTGGGGTGGTGTGTGTTTCCTGACTGGTGTGGCTGATAGCCTTCCCGACACTTCCCCTCTTCCCAGTTGAATATACACACCTCACTGCCAGAAGCTGCATGGCCAGCCCATCCCATGAACTCTTGCAGACCCCCAGACTAACCACAGATGAGAACTGGGATGACCTTAGAAATAAATTTCTGGTATGACCTTCCTGTCTTGCAGTCAAAGAAGCCGGGGTTCAAAATGGAAGGCACAGCCTCTGCCTGATTCTCTCCTGGCCTTCCACAAGGAGCCGCCTGCCTGGACCGTTCACTTTGCACTCAGTCACTGGAGGTCCTGCAGCATCTCCCTCATTACTTCTTAAGTACGTCATTTAACAGAGACCATTTAACTTAGCTTTAGGCATCCTTATAAAACAACACTCCTGTGTGAGTCACTGAACAACAAATGCTACTTGGCTCTGTGTGTGTGGACATCTTAGGAGGACTCCAAATAAAGTTCGGTGAATAAATTATATGATTAAGCCAGAATTTTGAGCATATAGAAAGGATGTCCATACCTCTCGTATTTTCTAGATAATAGCCAGCAGTGACCAACATCTGAACCTAATACCATCTGAGAAGAGTAGTTTTATGGCCTTTACATATGCTGAAAGGTCTTCTGAGTTGTCTGCTCCTTAGATGCAGCAAAACAGAGGCTTTAATATAATTTTATAAGAATGCAGATCCTACTCATTAGAAAATTAATGTAAATTCACAGCACAGTTTTATCATGTGATGGTTCCTAACTGATGGAACTTAATACTAAAAGTTATAAATAGTCTTAAATGGGACAAACATTTTAAAGAGGTAGTCTAGTTTTCAAATTTTCTTCCATAAATTTGGCTATACTAAAATAACTTCAAGTACCCTCCTAAAGTCAGTATAGAATCTGCCTGCAATGCAGGAGACCCGGGTTTGATTCCTGGGTTGGGAAGATCCCCTGGAGAAGGAAATGGCAACCCATTCTAGTATTCTTGCCTGGAGAATCATGGACAGAGGAGCCTGGCTGGCTACAGTCCATGGGGTCGCAAGAATCGGACATGATTGAGCGACTAAACCACCACCACCCTCCTATACTGTTGGTGGAATTGTAAACCGGTACAGCCACTATGGAGAACAGGATGGAGGTTCCTCAAAAACACTAAAAATAGAGTCACCATCTGACCCTGCAATACCACTCGTGGGCATATATCCGGAGAAAAACATAATCCTAAAGGACACATGCACCCCAATGTTTACTTTGCGTTGTTTACAATAGCCAAGATACTGCAGCAGCCTAAATGTCCATTGACAGACAAGTGGATAAAGAAGATGTGGTACATGTATGTAATGGAATATTACTCAGCCATTAAAAAGAATGGAACAATGCCATTTGCAGCAACATGGATGGACCTAGAGATTGTCACACTGAGTGAAGTAATCAGACAGAGAAGGGGAAATAATGTATGACACCTTTTATATGTGGAATCTAAAGAGAAATGATACAAATGAACTTACAAAACGGAAAGAGACCTACAGACTTGGAGAAAAATCGTGGTTGCCAAGGTGAAGGATGGACAGAGGGATAGTTAGGGACTTTGGGATGGACATGTACACACTATGGTGTTTAAAATTGATACCTGACAAGGACCTACTGTATAGCACAGGGAACTCTATTCAACTCAACGGCCATCTTTTCTGTGAAGCTTCTGGGCAGAATTGGCAGTTGCTCCTCTTGTCTGCCTTCGTGCATTACTGCTAGTACTTAGTTGACTCTGTCTTGAATAATGACTGGTTATTTTTATTTCTGCTACAAGTTCTTTACTAATAATCCTTTACTGAGTAACATATGCACTTTGTTCTTATCACCTCATTTGATATTCACCACAGCTCTTCAAAGTGATGTGGGAATCTCTCTTTGCCAAGAAGGAAAACTGAGGCTCAGAGAGGTTCAGTCCAGTTCAGTCACTCAGTTGTGTCCAACTCTTTGCAACCCCATGGACTGCAGCATGCCAGGTCTCCCTGTCCATCACCAACTCCCGGAGTTCACTCAAACTCATGTCCATTGAGTTGGTGATGCCATCCAACCATCTCATCCTCTGTCATCCCCTTCTCCTTCTGCCTTCAATCTTCCCAGCATCATGGTCTTTTCAAACGAGTCCGCTCTTCGCATCAGGTGGCCAAAGTATTGGAGTTTCAGCTTCAGCATCAACCTTCCAATGAACATTCAGGACTGATCTCCTTTAGAATGGACTGGTTGGATATCCTTGCAGTCCAAGGGACTCTCAAGAGTCTTCTCCAACACCACAGTTCAAAAGCATCAACTCTTAGGTGCTCAGCTGTCTTTATAGTCCAACTCTCACATCCATATATGACCACTGGAAAAACCATAGCCTTGACTAGATGGACTTTTGTGGGCAAAGTAATGTCTCTGCTTTTTAATATGCTGTCTAGGTTGGTCATACCTTTTCTTCCAAGGAGTAAGTGTCTTTTTATTTCATGGCTACAGTCACCATCTGCAGTGATTTTGGAATCCTCCAAAATAAAGACTGCCACTGTTTCTCCATCTGTTTGCCATGAAATGATGGGACCAGATGCCACGATCTTAGTTTTCTGAATGTTGAGCTTTAAGCCAACTTTTTCACTCTGCTCTTTCACTTTCATCAAGAGGCTCTTGACTTCGCTTGGATTTTTAGGGTAAAGATGGTAAGTACTGTTTGAGACATGTCAGGTTTGAAGTGAGAGGTCCTACTGGTAGTTGGAAATGTAGGTCAGGAGCTCAGAAGAGACGGGATGGAGTAGTGGTGGGTGGAGAGAGTGGGCAGCACATGGGTGAAGCTATGTGAAAGAATAAGATGGCCCAGAAGTGAAGCAAGAAGGCCCTCTAGGACAAGATGAGACCTTGTGAGAGGCATGTATTTATGTAGTGGAAAGGAAAACAGACCAGAGAGCCTCAAGGAGAATCCAGAGAAGTGTCTTAAAGGTCAAAGGAGGAGAGTTCCTGGGGCTCTGTGATCACATTGGAATTGGGAATTGGGCTGTCACTGTTTCCCTTTTGAAAGAGCAGATTCTGACAGAGCAAAGTTTGGAGGGTTGAAGAAAGAAGATGCGAAGGGAAACCAGGGACAGAGCACTGAGTATGAATCTAAAGAAGGAGTGGGAAGATACTGAATGACAGTTTCAGGAAGAAGCAAGATTGAAGAATGGTTGGTTTCTATAAAAATTCTCGACTATTTGTTCAGATCAATGAAAAGGTGACCTGAAACAGAGACAGTAGAGGAAGAGAGAAAAACTGATGTGGGCTGTGCTGGGGGAGAGTCAGAGGCTGGGTGAAAAGGCGAATCTAGACTGGGGAGAAGAAAATAGAGGTCAGGAGTTCACCAAGAATTAATACAATATTATTAAATGGCATTGGGGACCCACCTGGAATGAGACAGAAAATGAAAGAGACTGGGAAGGAGAGAGGGTAGGAGAGAGGGAGGGAAAAGGGGAGAGGGAGAGAGTATATATTTGCATGAAGATAGCTTGAGCCACAGGAGCAAGTGTTGTGATAAGCCAAGATGCACAAGGTGAGCACGGTGGAGATGAGAGAACGAGGGAAGCTGTGGTGCTACATCCACGCAGGTTGCCATGGCCAAGCATGGGGCTGGCTGAACTGGGAAGGAAACCTGAAGGGAGCTGGGCGCCTATGACATTAGGTAAGGAAAAAGACAAAGGGTCTTGATGAACCCTAAGGGCAGGCTTACTGGGAGAAACTAAAGGGGAAAAAAAGAGCCTAAGAAATTGTCTTCATGGAAGGAAAATCAAGACATCCAGGTTTTGGAAATAAGCCAGTTATAAAAGGATGAGTCTATGATTTGGCTTTGGGAGTGCACTTCAAAAACCAAAACAAAGTAAGATTATGACTGGGAAAATATTTCCCAGCCTATAAAATACGAATCACTTTTTATGTATTGTTTTCATTATTTTTGGAGTGGATAGGGCGAGGAACTACAGAGCTGACCTGTTGCATGAATCGTCCATGTAGACATGGAAGTTGCCCAAGACAATGGCAAGGAAAGGAAGGGGAGGGGAAATTTCTATCTACATTTATTAGGGAACATGGAACAGCGTCCAGGGGCTTCCCTGGTGGCTCAGTTGGTAGAGAATCTGCCTGTAATACTGGAGACCCACATTTCATCCCTGGGTCAGGAAGATCCCCCGGAGAAGAAAATGGCAACCCACTCCAACATTCTTACCTGGAGAATCCACGGGAGTCAGACATGACTTAGTGACTAAACCACCAAAGTGTCCAGATATCAATGGATGACAGGAAAGAAGACAGTACATCCTTGTCTGGACATGGACCTAAAAGGAAGGATGACCTTGTTTGTTTAACAGAAGTGTTGCAGAAATATCTGGGAAACGGCACTGTGAGGTAAGAGGAGTAGAATCCTTCTCCCAGGGTTGATATTATAGATACGTCTCGACTTGACCCCTCTGTCTCCACTGGATAGATCTTGAAGGCAAAACCGTCACCAAGAATATTCAAGAAAGGCTCTTTTGGTGGCACCAAATAAAAATTCACTCAAAATGGCAGACAAAAAAGGGGACACTTATTGTAATATTATACAGATCTAGGAGAATTCCTGAACATGAAGCAAAGTGCAGTTGGGCTTTGAATGAAATAATGTTTGTTTCTAGAAAGATGTTGGGAACCAAGGTAGCTACTCTCCCCTTATCATTCATGCTAATAGCCTCTCTGCAACTCAGCTTTCTTTTCCTCTCTCTTAGCCTCTTCCGTCACTTGTTTAAATTTCACAGTCTAGCATGACAATTGACTCCAACTCTTCATCCCACATCATGCTTCCCACACCTGTCTCTCCTCTTCCCTAGTTCAGTGAAGGAAAGAAACTTGCTGAGCCCTCTCAGCAAGTATGTCAAGGTTCTCTTGCTCACCTCTGGGTTGGTTGCCCAGAGGTCAGTGTCTCCCCTCCTGTGCAGCTTCACAGGGTTTGAATCTGCCAGCAATGCAGAAGACCCCAGTTTGATTCCTGGGTCAGGAAGATCTGGTGGAGAGGGGATAAGCTACGCACTCCAGTATTCTTGGGCTTCCCTGGTGGCTCAGATGGTATAGAATCCTCTTGCAATGGAGGAGACTTGGATTTGATTCCTGGGTTGGGAAGATTCCCTGGAGAAGGGAAAGGCAACCCATTCCAGTATTCTTGCCTGGAGAATTCCATGGACAGATGAACCTGGCAGGCCACAGTCCATGGGATCACAGAGTCAGACACAACTGAGTGACTTTCACTTTCAAGAGAAGCTGGAGTGATGGATGGTAAATTTGGGTGTGAACAGCTCCAGGGTAAAGCCAAGACTTTATTGACTCTGGGGATGGAGAGGGTATGGGAAGACATGCTAGAGAGGGCTTCAGTGAAAAAGACCTAAGGGCAGGTCAGAGAGGACAGAGAGGCTGAGAAGAAGGATAAAACATCCAGACGATGGGGGCTACATCTTGGGCTGTCTTGGCCAATCCAGGAGGTAGGAGCTGGGACATAAGCTGGGAGGACCAGGTCAGCTGTGTGTGAGCACCGTATGGACTGCTAGCCCATGGTAGCCCCCAGGCTCCATTCACAGTCTTGAGGAAACCAACTGGCCCCACCCCATAGCATAGTCTGGGTGAAAATTCTCTAGCTAAGCAGAAGCAAGGCTGGTTGGGTTAGTTAGACCTTTTAGTTTTTTCTTCTCCAAGGATGCTAGCTAGGGAAGAACAGGCAACAATATTCAAACTTCAAAGAGTCAGGGGAAGCAATCCCAGGAAAAGCTGAACTAAGATAAAATAAGAAACCAGTTGTTCTCACAGTGTAAAATGGCAGCTCAGCCCCTGGGCCTGATCCTCACTTGTGCCTAGGAATGCCTCACACATATCAGATGTTGAAGCTCATTGACCTACCTGCTGTGAAGTCCTCAAGCCAAGTTTCTCCAACCAGGGCCAGTTGGTTGCCCAGCATCCCTGCCAACAACACATCAGCCTTTCCCAGGGTACAGGGTTGTTATCGTACGGCTGCTGGTTTCACAGAGTTAGAGCTCCCAAGGATCAACAGAGAAACAGAATGGCCTATGTGGGGGCAGAGCTGGGGAGGAAGGGAGGGGAAGGCATGGTGGTAAAAACACAGCATGTGGAAGGAATGAAGAGGAAAGCAACAGAGAGAAACTGTCACAACAACAGTCTGGAAAACGCACAGAGCAAACACGTTTCTCGAAACGCTTTTTTTCCACTGAAAGGAACCAGAGCTCCTTTTAGGGGCAAAGAAATTACAAAATAAGCTTAGAATATCTTATCTTGTGCCAGAAAGCAAGGAAGTGATCACAGAATGATGGGGACATGTCACAAAGACACAGAACCAGACTAAATGGCTCCTTCTAGCTAAACACAGCACAATTTGAGGATCAAAATAAACAATAATTCTAACAGATTAAAACCTTTCAGATACAAACACACTAATAAATTGAAAGTTGGGAATAAGACATTTACATAAAGTCAAAAAATCCTTTTCGCAAAATACTAATTATAAGGGGAGAGGCCTGGGAGATACACCTTAATCAAATGATCAAAATCTTCATTGCCAGTGATCATACACATTGAAAACATAGGTTATGCAGAAGGATGCAATGAGAAGAACACAGCATTACTTTGGGGGTGGTCCTGAGAAAGACATATCTCTGAATCTAATCATGACGACCTATCAGCCCAAATTGAAGAACATTCTACAAAGTAACTGACCTTCAATCTTCAGAACTGTTAAGGATTTGAAGTGCAAAAAAAGACTGAGGATCTGTTTCAGGTGAAGAAAAGTGAAGTGATGGGATAGCTAAATGCCATGTTTGGTTCTGAAGCAGGTCCTTTGGCTATGAAGCCAGATTTAGGACAATTGGAGGACCTTAGATGGGATGGTTGACGCGGAGAAGTGAAGTTGTTCTGTGTCAGCATTGCTTTCCTGGTTTTGACAGTCACACTGTGGTTACATAGAGGAACATCCTTGTTTATGGGAAATGCACACTGAAGTCTTTGCGGGTGATGGTGTAGCATATCAGCAACTAAATCTCAAAGGGAGGCCTTTGGATGACACTGCCAACTTTTCTGTAAATTTTTATTGGCTTCAAATATTTTTTAAAAATAAAGTATAAAAAATATCAGTCTCTATGTTTAAAAAACTCACCTTTGTTTGAGTATGTAATGGGCTGGTAGGGCCCCGCAATAAAGGATACTCATGTCCCAGAGAACCTGTAAATGTGACCTTATTTAGATATGATTAAGGTAAGTGACATGGGATAGGAGCATTCTGGATTAGCCTGGTGGGCCCTAAATCCAACATCAAGTGTCCTTACAAAAGACACACAGGGGAGAGATACACAGAGGGGACTACCATGAGAAGTCAGAGGCATGGGGTGGAGTGAAGTAGCCACAAGTCAAGGAAAGCCTGGAGGCACTGGGAACAGGAAAAGACAAGGAAGGATTCTCCCCTGAAGCTCTGGAGGGAGCACGGCTCTGCCAACACCTGAATTTCAAACTTCTGACCTCCAGAACCGTGAGAGGATACATTTTTGAGAAGGACAAGGAAGTATTCTACACACCCTTCTGGACTGGTTTTTTTTCACTGTAGGAAGAACAGATAACATGAACTCTCCCCTCTTGAAAAAGTTTCTGGTATACAGTACAGTATTGTTATGAGATGGTTAGACAGCATCACAGACTTAACGAACATGAACTTGAGCAGACTCCGGCAGATAGTGGAGGACAGGGAGGCCTGGCTTGCTGCAGTCCATGGGGCTGCAGAGTTAGATACGACTTAGCGATTGAACAACAATAGTATCGTTAATTACAAGCACAATGCTGTTCAACAGATCTCTAGAACTTATCTATCTTGCATAACTAAACTCTACACCCACTGAACAGCAACTCCCCATTCCTCCCTCCACCATCCCCCGACACTCACCATTCTACTTTCTGCTTCTATGAGTTTGAGTACTTTAGCTATTTCATATTAATACAAGAGAATCAGGCTATGATCAGCTTATTTTACTTAGAATGATGGCCTCAAGGTTCATTCACATTGTCACAAAGGACACAATTTCTTTCTTGTTCATGGCTGATGCCATTGTATATCTTACCACATTTTCTTTATTCATTTATTCATTGATGGACAATTTAGGTTATTTCCACCTCTTGGGTATAATGCTATGGTGAACATGGGAGTGTGGCTATCTCTTCAAGCTCCTGATTTCAATTCTTTTGGATAAACATTCAGAAGTGGGATCACTGGATCATATAGTAGTACTTTAAAAAAATTATTCTGAGGAACTTCTGTATTGTCTTCTTTAGCAGATGTACCATTCTACATCCCCACCAACACTAGACATGGGTGTCAGTTTCTCTGTATCCGTTCCCTCATTTGGCAACTTTTGTTTGTTTGTTTTTGGTAATAGCCATCCTAACAGGTTGATATAATGTGGTGGGATTTTTATTTTTATTTCATTGGTTTTAAATTACATTTACCTGATGATTAGTGATGCTGAACATCCTTCCATACACTTGCTGCCCATTTGTATATCTTCTTTAAAGAAACATCTATCTGAGTCCTTGGTCCATTTCTAAGTCAAGTTATTACGATTTTTTGCTATTGACTTGCGTGAGTTTTGTACGTGTTTTGGATATTAACTCCATTATTGGTTATGTGGTTTCCAGATATTTTCTCCTATTTCATAGGTCGCCTTTTCATTTGTTGACTGTTTCCTTTGCAGAGCAGTAGCTTTTCCATTTGTATAGTCCTACTAGTCTATTTTTGTTTTTGTTGCTTATGCTTTTGGTATCATATCCAAGAAATCATTGCCAAGACCAACATCATGAAATTTTACCCTGTGTTTTCTTCTAGGAATTTTGCGATTTCAAGTTTTACTTTTAAGTTTTTAATCCACCTTGAGTTGATGATTGTGTATGGTGTAAGATAAGGGTTCAATCTAATTATTTTGCATTAGCTGTCCAGTTTTCCCAGCATCATTTGTTGAAGAGACTCTCCTTTCCCCAGTGTCTTTTCTTGGCACACTTGTAGATGGTCAGTGGAGTGTATATGTATGGGTTGATTTCTAGGCTCTTTATTCAGTTCAGTTGGTCTATATGTCTGTCTTTATGACAGTTCAGTTCAATTCAGTCACACAGTCATGTCCAACTCTTTGCAACCCCATGAATTGTAGCACGCCAGGCCTCCCTGTCCATCACCAACTCCCGGAGTTCACCCAAACTCATGTCCATCGAGTCAGTGATGCCATCCAGCCATCTCATCCTCTGTCATCCCCTTCTCCTCCTGCCCCCAATCCCTCCCAGCATCAGAGTCTTTTCCAATGAGTCAACTCTTCACATCACACTAATTACTGTATCTTTGTCATATGCTTTGATATTAGGATGTGTGATATCTCTAGCTCTATTCTCTCAAGAATATTTTGGCTACTTGGGGTCCTTTGTAATTCCATATGAATTTTATTGTTTTTTCTCTTTTTGTAAAAATGTGATTGGGATTTTGTTAGGGATGCACTGAAACTGCAGATCACTTTGGGTAGTATGCACAGTTTAACAATATTAAATCTTTCAATTCATGAATATGGGTGTCTTTCTCTTTATTTGTATCTTCTTTAGCTTTTTTTCATTAATGTTTTATAGTTGGCAGTCACATCTTTATAATCTCCCTCATTAAGTTTATTCCTAAATATTTTACTACAGTAAATGAGATTGCTTTCTTAATTTCTGTTTTGAATAGTTCAGTTTAGCCTTCCAACTTCTTATGTGTCTTCCAGTTCCAGAAGTCTATGGTTTACAGTAAACTGTGGACTGTGGATGAGATGCGGGGATCAAGAAAAGGATCTGGGATTTCTCAGGAGTCCCAGCCTCACACCTTTCTTTAGGCTGGTCTTGCCCTTTACTACTAACACGTGGAGAGAGTGATACTCTACAAGTGATTCCTGTAAATTGGTTCTGAACACACTTGACAAAATATTTCAATTCCAACTATCAAGTTAAATTGTACAAGGGGGTGCCAGTGCCCTAGCCCTGAACCCTGGGATCTTAAGTTCTCACATGATACAGTTTGGGAAGAGAACATTTCTAAGATTCTAATCCCTGCCCCACTTCTGCCTCTTTTCTCTGCTCGGCATTTACTGATCAGCAGCAATGCACATACTGTGCTTAACACTGAGAATACAAAGATGAATAAGTTAATAATCTGACAGGAGGACAGACAGAGACATTAAATATGAAGTTCTGAGTGCAGTCATAAATGGAATTTTTTTTTAAAAAGCCTCCTATACACGACAGGGAAAATCAAATCAGGATTCAGATATTTCATAAGAGAGATGAAGAAAGCATCCTGGGGAGTTAAAATTGAAACTAATATCTCAAAGGGTAGATCAGTCCTTACTGTGGTGAAAAACTGACTGTGGGATATGAGAGCTCCTAATTTTTGAAAATCCAATGTGCTTTTCAAGTGTCTAGTGAGACCTTCTGAACTAAAACACATCTAAAGATATTTTTGAAGGCAAATATACAGAAGTCCTGAAAGTCAACATATATAAAGATGTTTCTGAGAGCCAAATGGAGCTTGTTTGTGTTGCTGTAGATGCTTGGGTGGGAGGCTGTCAGTGGATATAATCACAGTGGAGCAAGACAGAGAAATGAGGCCCTGGGGCAGCTGTCATGACTCATATTCTCTGTTTTAACTTGGATCATGTTGGGAAAGCAGGTGGATTAACTAAATGATCCTTTAAGGCATGTCTGTGGCTGTGATGACCAGTGATCATTGGACAATCTCATCTGACATTTTGATTAAAGTAGGTGATTAAAACACCTACTTACCTATAGCTTGGCTATTTTTACACTCTAACATTTTTCTGGAGTCCAAGACCCTGGGCTAATATGGGCAAAGATGTTCAGAGGAGTTGAGGAGAGGGAATGGGGCTTTTTGTAGGCCTTGCATATGAGACTTCAGTAGCAATGCCATTGATCCCCCTCCTGGTGACAGCTGCAGGCACATCAGAGCTGAGCCAGGGCCTGCTCAGCTAATTGAAGTGTCCGTAGGTTCTCTTTGCCCTCGAGAACCTTTCTGATAAACAGTTCTTGACCAGCTCCTTATATGGGTACAGACAGCCCCAAGAGGTTGAGATGTATTTTGGACACTATCTGATTCTCATTTCTCAAGCGTCTCAGGCCTTCACCTTTGCAGCTGACGGAGATGGCAGTGGCCTCCAGAGGCTCTCGTGCCCTGGACCCGAGGCAGTCACTCTTCCTCTTATCTTGAAGAAGAGAGGTGCCTGGCGCTCATCACACTGTGCTAGGCAGTGGCTAAGATAGTTTGAAAGAAAGCATGTGGGGAAATCAGAGCTGGCAAAGTTCACAGGAGAAAAGTGGCTCTTGACTTGTTCACCTTTTGAGAGCCTTTGGGGCCCAGTGAGAGTAGTCTCCTAAGCCCCTTTGGATATGACATGCTGGCTGTTCCACTGTGTTTGTTTATTACTCAGAAAAGCTACACCCCCAAGAAGGCTTACAGGTGTCGCCTGGCATCAGGTGCCACGTGAGAAAGATGGATGGCCCACGAGGACTTTTTTCCCCAGAGGACTGTGGCCCTCGTTGTGGTCACAAGCTCACCAGCATGAGCACAATGGATTTTTCTGTTGCTGTTCATTGATGGAACTCAATGCATCACATATGCTGAAGAAAGGATTGAATGGAGCAAAGAAAGAAGCTAGCTGGTGGCTCACTAGAACTTTGTGCTTGGATAAAAATATGTTGTCATTGTGGATTTATTGATGTGATTAAAGATTACATCCTATGAAATCCCCCAAAGTGTAAATGTCTATAAATGACACTACAATACAGACACTTAAGAGCCTGGTTGCCACAGAAGACAAAGCCTTGATGACTGTAGAGAACAAAAACTCATTTTGATGTCATGTTGCAGAAGGAAAGATATTGTGGATTTTTGTCAATGGTCTTGATGGATTCTGCCACAACCATCTCCTGCCTCCCTTAATCAGTGCAGCCACTCATGCTCCAAACTATCCTGAAGGCCACAAGCTCTCTGTCCCAAACAGCCACCACTTTCTAATCTCTTCCCCAGAAAACTCTAGATAACAATACTTTCCACCTTTCCCAGGTATACTTTTCCCACTGGAAGGCACATCTTCCCTGAGGAGTATAAAATAACAAGAGAAGAAAACTTCCAGGAAAGACAAGGAGCCAGGAATGAACAGACAATGCTCTCAGGCTCCACTACTGCAGACCATATTTA
Source organism: Bos grunniens (assembly GCF_055505025.1). Classification (NCBI taxonomy): domain Eukaryota; kingdom Metazoa; phylum Chordata; class Mammalia; order Artiodactyla; family Bovidae; genus Bos; species Bos grunniens. The sequence continues at coordinate 69,030,151 of NC_141168.1, read as the reverse complement.
ATCCAGACCTGTAACTGTGGAGTGAGAGCTATTCAGAAATGTATACCCAAGGGGAGTACCGAGCTGTAATATATGAACTGATTTTGGAGTCACATGTAATATGCTTAACATAACACTGTAACCAGGGGAGCCATTTTTTAGGAATAAAACAACGAGGGAGAATAAATACCATTAATTCAGAATGAGTGACATGGGAGTTCCCAGTGAACAAGGGATTTTTCTCACTCTGACATCAGATTCTAATTGCAGAGGGACAATGTTAGTTGTCACTAACCAGCTTTTAAAACAAATAACGTAAAATATAATTTGTTAGATATAAGACCTATAGGCCATGGGGTTGCTGAAAAACCGCACTTGGTGGGAATCGCAAGAGAGTGACAGTTACTGACTGGTCACCATGGCCAAAAAACCAATTCTTAACAGGCTCTCTCACTGGGTTTTTCTCAGATAACTGGAGAGAAAACAGAACCCTTGAATTACGACATCTAACCCAGTCCTTAATCTCTCCCCTTTTTTCAGCTGTGTTGTTATCTAGAGACAGTTAAAAGGCCCCAGGACCCTCCTGGGGGTCCATGGCCAGCACCAAGCAGACTCAGGAGGGGACACGGAGCACCTGATGCCAGTTAGGAAGCATGGCAGGGGTTCGAGGCTGCACGCACCCTGAGTTCCCCTCAATTCTGTCAGGCAGGTCCCACCTGGTCAGGATGTATGACCACGTCCCACCTGAGGGGCACACGCCTTGTTGGTGGGATCCTCCTTCTGATTCAGCACTGGTCTTGTCCAGTGTTTTCCAAAATGAATATTGTGAGATGTTTATAAGTCTTCTTCATGAAAGAGGAAGGTGATCTATGATTTGATTAGCAGGAGAAGAAGTGCTGGGTTAAATGGATTTCTTCATCACGAGAATTCTCAGGGCTTATGACACTGAACTTCCAAGAGAATGGTTAACTGTCCTGTTATCATTGAGAGCATTTCACCCAACTAAAGCTTCTCAAAATTCACTGTGGGTCTGTACTCATATCATCTACTCTAGAAACTTCTGTTCCCTGACTCCCAGGACAACACACATGGCTGAAAAGTGAAGAAAAACATGAAGTTCACTTTGTCTTTAGAGACCTGTTCAGGCTCTGCCTCTTTCTGGGGTATCTGACAGGCAGTGTCTCCCTGACCTAAAGGCAGTGAATGAGTACTCTGCCTCTGGCTGGAAAGACCAGATGGGTGGGCAATTAGAGGCAGGCAAGCAAGTACCCTGTGGCCACATAGCATCAAGACCAGTGGCCCCTAGTGCTGCGGCTCAAGCCCAGCTCCTTGACTCAGCAGCTGCTCAGTGGCGGGACACCTGCACACACTCCACACATGGTTTAGAGGACCCAAAGAGGCCCTGCCCTGGCGTGGTATCTAGGCACCATAAAAATGAATAATGATTATTTGGGGAACACAGTAAGAAGAAGTAATGTGTCCCAAAGATAATGATGAGTGGGCAAAGTTTTCACAAAAGCACCTCATTAAGCTGCTATCCCAAGAACAGGATAAATACATTTTATTTCATTTTAATAATCTTTTCCCTGGACTTCTATAAAAGGGTACTCACTTCTGATTTAACATCATTCTCTCCTCTACCTTGTCTGTCCTACCTTCCTGCCAACATTTATTGAGCTTTTATATTCTAGAATACAGAATCGCCAGTTCCAGATCCCAAGGCTGTGTATAATGTAAAGCTTAAGTTTCCTTTGCATGAGACAGGCAAGTAAATGTACAAATAATGCAGGGTGATCAAAGCTGCAGTTCAAGGTGCAGTGGGGAGAGCATGATTCTACCCCTGGCACACAGTAGGTCTTCAATACATTTCAATATTGGCTTTCCTGGTAGTTCAGATGGTAGAGAATCTGCCTGCAATGCAGGAGACCTAGGTTCAGTCCCTGGGTTGGGAAGATCCCCTGGAGAAGGGCATGGCAACCCACTCTAGCATTCTTGCCTGGAGAATCCCATTATAGTCCATGGACTTGCAAAGGGTTGGACACGACTGAGTGACTAACATTTTCACTTTTACTTCACATTTCACTATACTTACAGGAATGAGAGAGCGAATGGAACTAATTTATATTGGATGTGAATTATCTTTGATTTATGGGGCAGATTATCATTCAGATGTTAATTCATATTTTCTCCCAGCATCCTCCCTTCTGTTATTTCAAGCAGAAGTCATAGTACTGTGCCCCAGAAAACCATCAGAAAAGCAGCTGAGAATGCCCTGACTTTGGAAGGACATGCTTCCACTGAAGAGCCTGTCTGGGTAACCTGAGGGAGAGTGGAGATACTGAAAGGCACCAAGGAGTGGCCTATGGGCCTGCGAGCCATACCCAGAAAGGAGGCAGCAAAGCTCGCGTGGGAAGCCTGTTGCGGGGAGGCGCATCAGGTCCGACAGCCATATGCACAGAAGCCAAGAGCCACCAGACTTCAGGAACATATTACATATTCTCTAAAATCAAAACCTACTGCCCCTCCCCTGGACAAAAAGAGACCCACTTGAAGTCTGCTTGCCTAATGATGACGGTCAGTTGAGGAGTTCGATTCCAGGTTTTTCTTCCTAAGATTGGTCACACACGTGATTCAAGGCTGAAGATCCAAGGTACTATGAAATGGACTTGAACTGGTCAAAACAAGAGACAAGCTGCAGAAAGAGGGGAAGAAAACCCATTTCCGTTCTGCCCTTTCCTCCTGCTGGAGACTCACAGTTGTTACTCTGAAGGAGACGGCATTATGAAGATGAAGACCTGCAGGTCTTCGTCCCCTCAGCACTCCTGGCTTTGCTGATAGAGAGCTAATTCACCTCTGCCTGGATGTTCTCATTCCAGCCAATGCCTGTTTGATCTCTTGATCTCATTCTTGACCCTCAAAAGCCAGGACTTCAAGACAAGTTCCTTCAACCCCTGTCTAGCCCCCACCACCTTCTTTTACATTTCAGTTCCTGATACAGCCTGAGCTATCATGACAGCAAGATCAGATCAGATAAGTCGCTCAGTCGTGTCTGACTCTTTGCGACCCCATGAATCGCAGCACGCCAGGCCTCCCTGTCCATCACCAACTCCTGGAGTTCACTCAGACTCACGTCCATCGAGTCAGTGATGCCATCCAGCCATCTCATCCTCTGTTGTCCCCTTCTCCTCCTGCCCCCAATCCCTTCCAGAATCAGAGTCTTTTCCAATGAGTCAACTCTTCACATGAGGTGGCCAAAGTACTGGAGTTTCAGCTTTAGCATCATTCCTTCCAAAGAAATCCCAGGGCTGATCTCCTTCAGAACGGACTGGTTGGATCTCCTTGCAGTCAAGGGACTCTCAAGAGTCTTCTCCAACACCACAGTTCAAAAGCATCAATTCTTCGGTGCTCAGCCTTCTTCACAGTCCAACTCTCACATCCATACATGACCACAGGAAAAACCATAGCCTTGACTAGACAAACCATTGTTGGCAAAGTAATGTTTCTGCTTTTGAACATGCTATCTAGGTTGGTCATAACTTTCCTTCCAAGGAGTAAGCGTCTTTTAATTTCATGGCTGCAGTCACCATCTGCAGTGATTTTGGAGCCCAGAAAAATAAAGTCTGACACTGTTTCCACTGTTTCCCCATCTATTTCCCATGAAGTGATGGGACCGGATGCCATATCTTTGTTTTCTGAATGTTGAGCTTTAAGCCCACTTTTTCACTCTCCACTTTCACTTTCATCAAGAGGCTTTTGAGTTCCTCTTCACTTTCTGCCATAAGGGTGGTGTCATCTGCATATCTGAGGTTATTGATATTTCTCCCAGCAATCTTGATTCCAGTTTGTGTTTCTTCCAGTCCAGCCTTTCTCATGATGAACTCTGCATTTAAGTTAAATAAACAGGGTGACGATATACAGCCTTGACGAACTCCTTTTCCTATTTGGAACTAGTCTGTTGTTCCATGTCCAGTTCTAACTGTTGCTTCCTGACCTGCATACAACTTGACAGCAAAGCAGAAGACAAACATGTGATGGGAACCTGGTTTTGCTTGGTGAAGAGCATGGCCATGAGGCAGGGAGAATAAGAATAACAGAAACAGTGGAAGAGACATAAGCATGGTTTAGATATTTTAACGCTACCCTGAAGGTTGACACTGAAGCAAGATGTAATTTTTTAAAAAATGTTGGAAACAAGGATCAAAGGCTTACTTAGAAGTAGTTCATGGATATGAGGTGTCAGTGTATACTGTATTTGGGGGTAGTAGTTGAACATCTTTGACATTTTCATTAGATATTTCAGAGCAATATTAAAAATAAATCCCTTCAAGGCAGTAATAGAGAACTAATTACTAAAAACAAAACAAACAAACAAAAAAATGCCCCCAAAGTGATCCCTCTTGGATAAAAAGAAACCAAAACACAAAATTCTAGCAAAGAGTGAAGAATGCTTAATAGCAAAATCTATGGAACAAGAAACCTACATTTAGAGGAAAAGTCATAGCCTTAAATATCTCCTTCCTAAAATAATATAAAAATGTACCAAGTACTCACCTAAAGGAATTAGGAAAATCAGGAAGAAATAATAAAGTACAAGATAAAAAGTAAGAATGCATCAACAGATCCAAAACTTTAAGATAAACTTTGAGAAGATGATTAAAGAGTGGAAAAAGAGAGAAAGAGAAAAAATATACAAAGTTAGGAATGAGAAAAATGAAATTACCACAAATACAGGAGAGATTAAATATACAATAAAAGATATACCTGGGTAACTTCATGATAATACATCTGATGCCTAGAGAAAGCATTAATTTCCTGGCAAACATGAAATTAGGCAAACATAAAAAGTAGAATATTTGCATAGACCAATCGCCACTACAGATAGTAAAAAGGTGATCAAAGACCTACCATTAACAAAGAACTAAAATTAGATGTTTCATGTCTGAGTTTTATCTAATCGGTGAAGAACAGGCAATGTTGGTGTTTAATTATTCTGGGCTATATAAAAATATGGAAAGCTCCCCAATTCTTTCATAAACACAGAATGATATTGATACTTCAGTTCAGTTCAGTCATTCAGTCGTGTCCGACTCTTTGCGACCCCATAAATTGTAGCACGCCAGGCCTCCTTGTCCATCACCAACTCCTGGAGTTCACTCAAACTCACATCCCTTGAGTCAGTGATGCCATCCAGCCATCTCATCCTCTGTCGTCCCCTTCTCCTCCTGCCCCCAATCCCTCCCAGAATCAGGGTCTTTTCCAATGAGTCAACTCTTTGCATGAGGTGGCCAAAGTACTGGAGTTTCAGCTTTAGCATCATTCCTTCCAAAGAACACCCAGAACTTATCTTTAGGATGGACTGGTTGGATCTCCTTGCAGTCCAAGGGACTCTCAAGAGTCTTCTCCAACTCTTCTCCAGTTCAAAAGCATCAACTCTTCGGCATTCAGCCTTCTTCACAGTTCAACTCTCACATCCATACATGAGTACTGGGAAAACCATAGCCTTGACTAGATGGACCTTTGCTGGTAAAGTAATGTCTCTGCTTTTGAACATGCTATCTAGGTTGGTCATAACTTTCCTTTCAAGGAGCGTCTTTTAATTTCATGGCTGCAATCACCATCTGCAGTGATTTTGGAGCCCCAAAAAATGAAGTCTGACACTGTTTCCACTGTTCCCCCATCTATTTCCCATGAAGTGATGGGACCAGATGCCATGCTCTTCGTTTTCTGAATGTTGAGCTTTAAGCCAACTTTTTCACTCTCCTCTTTCACTTTCATCAAGAGGCTTTTTGTTCCTCTTCACTTTCTGCCATAAGGGTGGTGTCATCTGCATATCTTAGGTTATTGATATTTATCCCAGAAATCTTGATTCCAGCTTGTGCTTCTTCCAGTCCAGTGTTTCTCATGATGTACTCTGCATAGAAGTTAAATAAGCAGGGTGACAGTATACAGCCTTGATGTACTCCTTTTCCTATTTGGAACCAGTCTGTTGTTTCATGTATAGTTCTAACTGTTGCTTCCTGACCTGCATATATGTTTCTCAAGAGGTAGGTCAGGTGGTCTGGTATTCCCATCTCTTTCAGAATTTTCCACAGTTTATTGTGATCCACACAGTCAAAGGCTTTGGCATAGTCAATAAAGCAGAATTAGATGTTTTTCTGGAACTCTCTTGCTTTTTCGATGATACAGCAGATGTTGGGAATTTTGATCTCTGGTTCTTCTGCCTTTTCTAAAACCAGCTTGAATCTCTGGAAGTTCACAGTTCATGTATTGCTGAAGCCTGGCTTGGAGAATTTTGAGCATTACTTTACTAGCGTGTGAGATGAGTGCAATTGTGTGGTAGTTTGAGCATTCTTTGGCATTGCCTTTCTTTGGGATTGGAACGAAAACTGACCTTTTCCAGTCCTGTGGCCACTGCTGAGTTTTCCAAATGTGCTGGCATATTGAGTGCGGCACTTTCACAGCATCATCTTTCAGGATTTCAAATAGCTCAACTGGAATTCTGTCACCTCCACAGCTTTGTTTGTAGTGATGCTTTCTAAGGCCCATTTGACTTCACATTCCAGGATGTCTGGCTCTAGGTGAGTGATCACACCATCATGATTATCTTAGTTGTGAACATCTTTTTTGATACTTAAATACTGATAAAAGAAGTTAAAACAATTCAACCTTTCCATTTGGTCACATTGTATCTTGTACATATTGCTAGATCCAATTTGCTAATATTTAGAATGTGTGCATTTGTATTCCAAAAACCATGGGACACTTACTGTCCTGCTGGGAGGAAGTGTCTTTACAGAGGAAAGCCCATCAGGATGGATTTTGATGTCCCCTTATACAGAAACAAAAGCAGAAGGCAGAAATGCAACTTGAATTCCATTTGCCATCTTATGAAGTCAGGAAAAGGAGCTTAGGCAAGAAATGTAAGAACTGTGTAAAATCAATCATATTAAAAATTGCTCTGACGTACCGGGCGCTCTTGTTTTGTCTCTCCACAGATTTGCATACAGCCCTTAAAAAGGCCTGAATGCTTGTCCTCAGCGGCAGCAATGTAAGGCAGGTGCTGGGAATATAGCAACCTTCCTGGTGTCCAGGCCCAGGGAGGTCAGAATGGTGAGAGTGAGTCATGGTTGCCCTGAGAGTTGAGCAGAGTACTGAAGAGAGAGGCAGAAGACAGGGATTAGCCCACACGATTAGCTCCTCTCCTGTACCGTGGACTCATTCCTCCAACAGTCCCTCTTACTCCCTCTGCAGTCTTCATTCTGTCACCATCTTTTCTCCACCTTCGCCTCTCCCATTCACTCCCCTTAGCTGTCAAAGTCTAACTTTGGCCTCCCCTCTCTATGGAACTGCTCTCAAGTCCTAATTATTAAATTTACAAAGTGCTTTTAAATCCTTGTGTGTTACATTTCTTTGCTGTATTTCCTGCAACTGGGGTTTCTAACAACAACTCGTGTTGGGCCATTTCCACTTACCATCACCTACAGGCTCTTGAACCTTTCACTTAAGGCTTATCGCAGTCTAGTCTCAACTTGAACAGGTTGAAATCTCTTTCAACCTTGGTTTCCTCATCTGTTAAATAACTGCATGAAATAATTACTACTTTTCTTTCAGCGCCAAGTTATAATTCTAAGGCTTCCCTGGTCCTTCTCTGCTGGAACCAGTCTCATTACTCTGAAAATGAATAAAAGTTTATCTGTACCTATCATATATTATATTGATTTGTCCAACAGATCATTTGAGCATCACTCCAGGTCAAGAGTTGTACTGGGGGAAGAAGAGGCAAAGAGGCGAACAAAGCAGGCACAACCCTGCCCCCAAGAGCAGCACTACTGATGTGAATATAGGGTTTAAGTTTCTTCTGAGGAAGGGCAAGAGCCAACTGCATGTGCCTGCCGTGGCTTTGCACAAAGAAGGTAGAGAAAAAAGTCTGCCCGAAGCATGAAAAGGCCTGTGCACCTAAACATTACCTGCCTCTTGACTCTGCTCTTGGATGAAGACCAGGAGGTTGCAGGAAGTCCAAATGCCAAGGGGGCTGTGGTGTGGTGCTTTCCCCAACTCTGCCTACTGTAACGCTCATGGGGACAGATTCAGGATTCTAAACAAAGGGAAAACAAACCATGTAAAGGATGGTCCTTTTTATAAAGCACTAGATTGAGATTCTGAATAGAGGTACTTATCACTTCAGAAGAGGAGTCAAGGTTATTAATTTTTCTTTTTTGCTTAAGTAAAGCCAGATGCATGCTCGGCAGGTGTGACTCATGAAAAAGGCTTTCAAAGATGGTGAAGACAAACGACCACTTTGGTTCAGATCACGAAAACACTCAAAGAACGCTCACATGCATGCATCAAGAATGCAAAGATGATAAAAAAAGAAATTACCCTTATGAGAAAACATTTAAAAAATGGCAATGTTGAAAAGTGGGCAGGTTCTACAATAGACTATTGGGTTAGCATCTTCTCATCAGAAGTTTTCTTCTCACAACAAATTTCAGAAAGCCAAACCAAAATGATTCCTGGAACCACAGTGCTGAGCTCTATTCTGTGAGTAGTCTGAACCAGAACAATCTGTGATGGCTCATAACTTTCATTCATGCTTCCTGTCATTCATGCTGGAAGTTTCTTTTGTGTATTTGGCCTATGAGGGCACACAGTTTGCAGCTGAAAAGACGGTGCTTTTTAGCCAAAGAAAGTCTATTTTCCAAGCCAAGGGGTGCCAACGGCCTGGTGAAATGAGTCCTCTCAGCTCAGAACACCATCGCGTGGTGTTCAGCAGATTTGGGGGCCTTAGTAAATTAAATGTAACCTATAGATTTATTTGGATACCAATGATTTTAGGGTTGGGAGACACAACTGGTTGCTGCAATACACAAAAGTTTATTTTTGACTTTTTTTCTTTTCTGAAGGCAAAATATAATAGAACTGAACATCAGTGAATTTTGTACAACAAAAACAGCTTTTAATATGGAACAGACAGTTCATGAAGGTTTTAAAATCCTGGAATGGCTTCCCTTTTTCAAAGTCATGCTTTCTTGAGGTCCACGAGGAGTTGGCACAAAGAGACGGTGGCAGCCTGCTGGGCGAGGTGAGCAGAAGGACAGGTGGGCTCCCCTAGATCCGAGTCAGCTGGTGCCACAGACTGGATGGCAGGATGCTCTCCACTTTTTCCATGACAAAGTTTAAGGGGGCAAACAAAGTGCTGAGGAACTGTGAACAAACCAGAAGAGCACACAAGTCAGGAGAGATCTTTTTTTTTCCTTTGACTACATCGGGTCTTAGTTGTGGCACGTGGGCTCGGTTGCTCCATGGCATATGGGATTTTAGTTCCCTGACTAGGGACTGAACCCACATCCCCTGTATTGTAAGACAGATTCTTAACCCCTGAACCACCAGGGAAGTCCCTCAGGAGAGATCTTGCTCAAGACTATAAAATGAATCTCTCCAACCCATGCTTGCGTATTAAGTCTCTGCATCATAAAAAGTGCCCAAACACTATGATTACACATTTATGTTTGTAGGAAATACTGGTTGGTGAACAAACCTGCATTCCAGTTTCTGTCCCCAACCCTAACCCCGCCACCCCTAGCCTGAGTTCTGATGGACAAGGGAAGAAATGTTGGCTGACAGGCCCTCCACTCCTTGGACAGCTGCCCCCAGTGCTGAGGCCTTCCAACTAGTCTTCAGGATATGAGGCTGCCCATGGAGATGACCAGTGCCATCAAAGGGATGGAGGACGGGTGGTGAGTGAGTAGAAGAGCTAAAACATGGCGACAACTTCTCCGCCTGCTTGTCTAGTTATAGAGCTTTAAGTGGAAAAGGCAACAACAACAAAAAGTCCAGTCTGCGGGATGGTTGTGAGCTGCTTTGGGATCCTATGATCTCCCAAACACCTGCAGCCCATGCTCCTTTCTGAAACAGCTGCTCAGCAGTGAGCACCATGGGAGCCTGGGTGAAGGTAGCAGGCCGGCCAGTCCATAGACCACACATCCTTGTGGAAAAGGTGCTCCTCTGAAGAGACCTTCAGAATCTCTCTCATTCGGTTACTGAATTCCTTTCTGCCTTTCACGTAGAGAATAATGTTCTTCAAAAGCACCTTTTAAAAAAGCCAGGTGCCTCACCTAAGACTCATTTAACACGATCTCAAGTCTGTTCTTATTATGTTCTCATGAAGAATCAGCCTCTTTCCACAAGCCATCAGCAGCTGGCAGAGGAAGTGCCTAAACCCAGCCAGGCACAAGACGGGTATCTGGATGGATTGCTTGCTCTCTGTTCAGAACCAAGGTATCATCTCACAAAAGTTCAATATCTGGTCCTCATACTGTGGAGTCCTTTGTCCCAGTCCCCTGTAGAGAGTACAGCAGAGTCTACACCACCAAGAATTCCCCACAGAACTGCAGTGTAGGACATGAGTACATACACAGAGTAGAGAGCACGGTTCTGAGGTCAAACTGGTAGATATGCATTTAATCCAGTTAAAACAGGCTCCTCTACTGGTCACATGCTCTATGGATTGCAGGTCCTCAGAAAGAAGTATGGCAGGCAAGTTTCCCAAGTTTACTTGACCTCAGAATCTTTCCTTCTTTTTTTCAAAAAAGAACCAGTAGAATACAAACTGGGAAGGCTTGTACCACATTATGGCAGGGTTATCAAGGGTGAGATTTGTGTAATGAAAACTCGAGAGTATAAGATTCAAAATCCTTCTCTATGTTGCCTCTTTCACAACAACTGAATATATTTACTCAGTAAGGCACTTAAGTACTGGGTGAGATATAGAAGTGTCTAGGACAAAAGTCCCACTGTCGGGAAGGTCAACGCCTGCGGGAGGGGGAAGGGAGCTACTAAGAACTGTACCCAGCAAAGTAACAGTACCAGGTAGACCATAATGCAGCAGACAGATGCACAAGCAAAGCACCAGGAAGGTCAAGAAAGGGAGAGAATCCATTCTGTTGAAAGGAACAGGAGAAGCTGAAAACGAGGTGACTGAAATAGTCCCCAGTGGATGGCTGGGGTATGAAAAAACAGAGAGGGGGTAAGAATAGTAAGGAAAGAAATGTGAGCAAGGCGGAGGGGGAGCAGTGGATGGGGTGGGGGGGTCCAGGCTCAAGAAACAGCTGGAACAGAAATGGGAAAGCAAAGCAGCTAGGAAGACCAGAAGATAATAAACAGTTCAGTTTTGCTGGAAGGGATGGAGGAAGAATGCTCAGAAGCAAATGGAAGAGCTTTGGGGAGGGCCTTCAGTGTCAGTTTGAACTTGCACTTAAGAATAAGGCAGCCTCTGGAGAGGGTGCAGAGAAAAGGCAACCCTCTTACACTGCTGATGGGAATGCAAACTAGTACAGCCACTATGGAGAACAGTGTGGAGATTCCTTCAAAAACTGGAAACAGAACCGCCATATGACCCAGCAATCCCACTGCTGGGCATACACACTGAGGAAACCAGAACTGAAAGAGACACGTGTACCCCAATGTTCATCACAGCACTGTTAACAATAGCTAGGACATGGAAGCAACCTAGATGTCTGTCGGCAAACAAATGGATAAGAAAGCTGTGGTACATATACACAATGGAGTATTACTCAGCCATTAAAAAGAATACATTTGAATCAGTTCTAGTGAGGTAGATGAAACTGGAGCCTATTACACAGAGTGAAGTAAGTCAGAAAGAAAAACATCAATACAGTGTATTAACACATATATATGAAATTTAGAAATATGGTAACAATGACCCTATATGTGAGATAGCAGAAGAGACAAAGATATAAAGAACAGACTTTTGGACTCTGTGGGAGAAGGCAAGGGTGGGATGATTTGAGAGAATAACATTGAAACATGTGTATTGCCACATGTGAAACAGATTGCTGGTCCAGGTTCAATGCATGAGACAGGGCGCTCAGGGCTGGTGCACTGGGACAACTCTGAGGGATGGGATGGGGAGGGAGGTGGGAGGGGGTTCAGGATGGGGGACACATGTACACCCATGGCTGATTCATGTCAATGTACGGCAAAATCACTACAATATTGTAAAGTAATTAGCCTCCAATTAAAATAAATAAATTTTAAAACAAAGAACATACAATGGAGAAAAGACAGTGTCTTCAATAAATGGTGCTGGGAAAACTGAATAATTACATGTAAATGAATGAAATTAGAACACTCTAACATCATACACAAAAAAACAAACTCAGAATGTATTAAAGACCTAAATGTAAAAACAGATGCTATAAAAATCCTTGAGGAAAACAAACGTGGAATACTCTTTGACATACATCTCAGCAATATCCTTTTGGATCTGTCTCCTACAGTAATTAATGAAAATAAAAATAATCAAATGGGGCCTGATCAAACTAAAAGCTTTTGCACAGCAAAGGAAACCATAAACAGAACAAAAATACAACCTACAGAATGGGAGAAAATATTGGCAAATGATGTAACCAAAAAGAATTAATCACCAAAATATACAAACAGTGCATAGAGCTCAAAAAAAAAAAAAAGGGGGCAAAACATCTAAATAGATGTTTCTCCACAGAAGGCATACAAATGGCCAAAAGGCACATGAAAAGATGCTCAACATCACTAATTATTAGAGAAATGCAAGTCACAGCTTCAACGAGGTATCACTTTATACTAGTCAGAACGGCTATCATCAAAAAGTCACCAGAGAGGGTATGAAGAGACAGGTCCCCTTTTACACTGTTGGTGGGAAAGCCAATTGGCACAGCAACTATGGACAGGAATATGTGTGTGTGCGTGCTAAGTTGCTTCAGTTGTGTCTGACTCTGCATGATCGTTGGACTGCACCCTGCCAGGCTCCTCTGTCCATGGGATTCTCTAGGCAAGAATACTGGAGTGGGTAGCCATTCCCTTTTCCAGGGGATCTTCCTGACCCAGGGATTGAACCTGGGTCTCAGGCACTGCAGGCAGAATCTTTACTGTCTAAGCCAGCAGGAATTATTATTACCTTCTCCAGAAGAGCAGTATAGAAATTTCTTGAAAATCTAAAAATAGAGGTACCATATGATCCTGCAATCCCACTCCTAGGTATGTGTTCAGAGAAAACTGTGATTTGAAAAGCTATGTGCATCTCAATGTTCATTGTAACACTACTTTCAATAACCAAGACCTGGAAGCAACCTAAATTTCCACTGACAGATGAATGGATAAAGAAGAAGTGGAATAGTTACACAATGGAATATTACTGAGCCATAAAAAGAATGAAATAATGTCATCTGCAACAACATGGATAGATCTAGCAATTATCATACTAAGTGAAGTAAGCCAGACAGAGGAAGACAAAGATCACCTGATATTGCTTATATGTAGAATCTAAAAAAAATGATACAAATGAACTTATATTCAAAGCAGAAATAGCTCCACAGATATAGAAAACAAACTTATGCTTACCAAAGGGAAAGGGGGAGGATAAATTAGGAGTTTCAGATTAACACTACACACTACTCTGTATGAAAGAGATAACCAATAAGGACTACTATAGAGCACAGGGAAGTATACTCAATATTTCATAATAACCTATAAGGGAAAATAAACTGAAAAAAATATATATATGATTATCTATTTCTGAAATTTTCTCCTTCAAAAATAACTAATTTCCACCTATACTTATGTAAAAATAAATTAGTATACATCTTCAAAAAAAACAAACAAGAATAAGGCAGCCTCAATAGTTCTCGAGTGAAGGAAGGATGGCTTTATACTCCAGTAGGTGCTAACGCACGGCAATGCCTGACTTTCTGAAACCATCCTTGGCTGGGCACACAGTACCACGGGGGTTGCTCCCCCTACTAACTGGATGGCTTGCACTTCTCAGTTCAGAGCTGGATGCAGTTGTGGGAGATCCTAGACCCAGGAACAAGCAATTACTGTGCACACTGCCTCTGAAAGAGACTGTTAAATCCTAGTTCTGAGAGTGTAATACGGAGCGAGTCTCCTGATTGTATCAGTCCAACATAGTAACACGGCAGAATTTAAAATATGCATACATAACATTTGTTTGTAATCAGAGATTGTCAAGGCTCCATAACATATATTTGCCTGTATGTAATAGTTCCATGAAGAGGAGCTAGGTGCTAAACTGGTCTGGATGACCCAGGCATCCTGGCAAGAGACGGAAGATGGGGCCCGATGAACAAGGTGATTTTGCTGGTGAAGTTGTCATATCCCGAAAACCTGACCAAAAACAGATTTATAACCACCAAATTTGTGACTGAGGTGGGAAGGAATGACTGATGCATTAACATGAGCCAGAGTGGTTAGACGAAAGGCACCACTCAAAGTCTGAGTTCTGGGTGACTTTCTATACTAACTGGGGGCTGGGGCGGGGACACAGGGAGCCATGGCATGAGTAGCAGAACAAATGAAGATGCTGTTACAAGCCTGGTTCGAAATAAAGGCCTGCCTGTTTATTGGCTTTGTTTTGGGCATTGACCTGACTTGGGTAAAAGGGAGGCCTCTGGAAATTCAGTAGCAAGCCTTGCTCAGCTTGAGGTCTGCAAACACCTCTCTTTCCACACTGCGCCACCAGATGCAATGCACCCTGCCTGCCTGGACCACACCTGTGCTTCACAACCAGGTTCCCCAAGAAGTAAGTCCTGATACCTCCCGTGTATGTGATCATTTACTGTTCTCCCTTGTATCTAGGATGTTCTATCCTTGGGAGAATTGAGAAAAGAATCCTTCGAATTGTTTCCTAGAGATCCTAGTTCTCTCGCATTCACCCAGTTGGGATGTACACCCTTTGTTACTAGGTTACCTTCCTCCTTAGTAGCCCTCCTCGTGTCCTCTTCCCCATCCCTCACCCACAAGGAAGAAGCAGCAATGAAATAAGGTGCCTGAAACCAATAAGCTCTTTTCACTTAGTAGCTAGACAAAGGTCAGTGGCTTTCACCAGGAGGTATTACAAAAAAAAAAAAAAAAGGTTTGGTGGAACATGCCTTACTTCCTTGGGATGCTCATTTATATTTCTTTGCAAGTTTGAAAATCAGTCAACACTTTCTGACCCAAAACTCAACCAATGCACATGGAGAAACAACAGTTTCACTGAGGGACTTGGGAAATGTTAGTGCCTGAAAAGTTAAGTCTGAATGAGCAACACCAGGCAACCCTGAAACAGCTCATCTATCTCAGTGTCCAAAACTCCTGTCCCGAGGGCAGAGATACATGGTCCAAAACCCACCATAATTTAATCAGTGTCTTCTGGTGAGAAAAAGCAACTGAACTAATAATAAAAGAGAAAGCGACACTTCAATCGCCTGATCCTCCTTTTCCCAAAACACCATTATTTAGAAGAAGGTCATGGCTTGCAACATGCTTCATTAACATTTGAAACGCCTCTGCTTATCTGAATAAGTTCCAGGTGCCCTATTGCAATCAGACAATTGACATTTCACTGTAATCAATATCAGACTTCAAAGAGGTCAGGGTCTATAAGTTGAAGACGAGAGTCAGAAGTCAGGGGGCTGGATCTCAGGGAAGGAGAGAGACCAGAGGAGTAAAGACAGGGCCCTTCAAACAGAAGAGGTCAGCACACTGACCTTCCCACATTCTGTGAGGGGCTGGGTTTGGAACGATCACTTATTTATATGAGCAACCTTATCTTGGTAACCAAACATTCTAGGAAGAGTTAGTTCTAAGTCATTGAGGTAGATTAGATTAGGCGGGGAGAGCCAGTTGAAACCTCTCATTTTACTATTTTCCAGTGGCTCACACTTGGCTGTGGGCTTCCTTACTGGCTGCATATCAACATGTAAACACACTGGAGAGTTCCCAAGCTGCACGCAGCCTGGCGGGTGGCGGTGCAATCTCTCTCCATCTACTAAGAGTCATTATCCCAGGGACATTATCTCAGGCGAGGGCTGAGAAAATCATTTTCACAAGCTGCAAATGGTTGCAGGCAGCCTATAGGGCAGCTGTGATAACCTGTGGGGGTCTTCACGAGGGGCCTGATGAAGTGACAAGAGTGAAGATGTGGCGAGGACTCGGGGGCGGGGGAGGAGGGAGATGGGGCTCGTCTGCTCCGGGCTATCCATCTTCCTTCCCCACAAAAGCTCTCCAGACATTTTGGAAGCTGCTAAGCCTTAACGAAGAGGGAGATGAATGTGATCCTCCAGGCAGAGGCTTAAAAGCAAATTTATCTGAACTACATTTGAAAACTGTGAGTAGCTGACCAAACTATCACACCTTGGTAGTATATAAAATAAGAGGACCATAAAGGCAAATTTATATTTTATTTAATCATTTGGTCTCTGACTCAAAATAAAGCTATGGAAATATTAAATGAGGAGAGTGGCCCTTGGTCTAATCTGTAATGAATACACCTTTGTGATATTGTGGCAGTGACACAGCCTAACCTAGGGAATGCCCAGTCGTAGTCTATGTACTATCCGCCATTCCCTCTAGCCCTCTCCCTGGTTAACGCAGCTTCAGGCAGTCATTCCATATAATATGGTGGTTCTCAGCCGGGGCTGCACACCCAAATCACCAAGGGGGAGCATCTGAAAACTCAGATACCCAGACTGCACCCCAGGCCAATTAAGTCAGAGTCCCCTGGGTTGGAAGATCAGGCATCAGTAAATTTTAAGCTTCCCAGACAATTTGAAGGTGCAGCTAGGGTAAAACCACTGGTTTCCAGAAAGCGGTCACCTCAATGGCTTTGACACTGCACCAGGCATCCATAGATGGCTGCTAGAAGGCGGGCTTTCGTGAGGCCAGCGTTCTCTGAAGGAATAGTCCTCAACCCACCCATCCATCTTCATAATGAGTGGTGGGCGGGGAGGGAGCTATTTAAAAACACAGATTCCTGGGTGCTAACACTCAACACTCTGAACTCCTAATGCTGGGGCCAGGTGAATTCTGCGTGCACCAGAGGCTAAGAATCACTGTCCTGATCCCAAACTCCCACCAAGAGTCGTACATTAGTTTAAGGAAGAATACCGGGCCAATGACATTGTCTAATGTTGTAAATATACTATTTTAAATTTTACATTATACTCTAATCTACCCAGATTTTTGGCAGCTACTTTAATTCAGAGGTTGGCTTGGGATAGAAGCAAATAATGAATAGCATAGGCTCATAAACTAGGGAGCATCCACAGTAGAAGCTTGGATGATACTGGGTTCAGGAATCATATCATGTTAAGGAACTTTAAGATATTCTGCCTGAAGAAAAGAGAAGGTATTAACTGAGAAGTAAGAAGTTGCCATGAATGTAGTAACTGCCTCAAGAATTTCAAAGAGGAAGTAGAGTTGTTCACTATAGTTTTGGAGAGTAGAATAGGAACATAAGTAGAAATTAAAGGAGGGCAGACTTGACCAATGAAAGGAGAGTTCAGAGTGAGCCAATAATGGAACAGGCTCCCACGTCGAACAGCTGAGTGCCCCATGGCTAAAAGTGCTCAAGATGCATCTAGGTGATCTCCATCAAGCCACTGTTGCAGGCAGTTTGTTTAAGGTCCCTTTCAACTCTTAGTATCTATGATTATAATTATAAAAGAAGAAATGCTAAGCTGTATCTGAGTCTTTACACTGATTCTTTCTGCAGAAACCACTACCATTTATTCATTTAATAATCATTTATTGAAAACCTACTATGTGCAAGGCAAAGCTATGGGGATACAGAGATGAGGAAGACACAGTCCTGCTCGCAAGGAGCTCACATTCTAAAAGGGGGTCAGACAAGATTTTAACAATTATAGTACAGTACAATAAATGTAATAATATAGGTATTCATGGGTGGGATCAGAGAGGAAAGGTTTCTAACTCAGCTTAGGAGGAATTTAGAAAGCAAGCCGAGTATGAAAGAATAAAGAGGCATTAGTAGACTGGACAAGTGCTGGTGGTAATGGGGAAGGGCATTCCACACAGTGCAAACAGCACGTGCAAAAGCACTGGGGTGCACAAGAGACTGTGGCATCTGGGAATGGTGAGCAATTCACTGGGGCCCAAGAGCAGTGCCTGGGCAAGAGTTGAGAGAGACTAGGCTGAAGAGGCAAGCAGGGGCCCGATCACAGAGGACCTCGTGTGCCATGCTAAAGATCTGTGACTTTATCCCAATGTTGGTGGGAAACCGTTGGGGAAGTTCAAGCACAGAAGTGACATGCTCAGATTTTCTAAAAAAAAGATCATTTTTGGGTCAGTACAAAGGAAATACTGGCAGAGGAGAAGCCTGGAAAAAAGGAGACCAGTTAAGACTCTTGCAAGAAATCACAGAGATCTAAACTCAGAGAGAGTCATGGGAGAAGAAGGAAGATAAGAAGAGGTGAATTCCATCTACTGACCACCGAGCGGCTCAGGAGGTTAGATCCGACAGACTGTGGAAACAGAGACAGATGGGGTGTAAAGGGTGAGAGAAGGAAGAGTCTGGGAGGGCTGCCGAGTTTCTGGCTTGAGTGACTGGGTGGATGTCAGAGCCACCGGCGGAGGTCAGGGATACGGGAGGAGGAGCAGTTTTGGTGGTGGGGGGAGGAGGGTGATGAGTTCAGTTTTGGAAATGTTGAGACTGAGGTGCCGGTGGGATTTCCAGTTCATCTTCAACACGCATGAAAATACTCTCGCAATTCCAGTCCCTTAGCTCTGCCGAGCAGAAAATGTCAATCATCTGGAAAGGGATTAAATCAACCCAGCCAAGTTAGAAATCATCCTTTCTGACTCCACTTGCCTTGAAATCAGAATGGAGTTCCAGGGAAACAATTGGTATTCTTTTTCTGACTCCTTCTGTTTGAAACTCCTCTGTGGCAAAATTAGTAAACTTATCCTCACTGTGTGTGCAGGTGGAAATAGTCAGTTTTCATCAAGGAAACAATGGTTCTTGGTTCTCAATGCAGACGACTTTTCTTATTAAAGCTCTTCTCCATAACCATTTTTTTTTTTTTAGAAAAAAAATTTAATAGTCATTTTATTTAACTCAATATATCTAAAAATAATCATTTTAACATGAATTCAGTACAATAACTAAGGAGATATTGTATATTCTTTTCCAAGACTAAGTTTGAAATTTGGTGGATATATTATAGTCTCAGTGCATCTCTTTTTAAAAATTTTTATTGGCATATAGTTGCTTTATAATGTTGTGTTAGTTTCTATTATTCAGCAAAGTGAATCAGCTATACGTATACCATAACCTTCTTTAAAGAGTCTTAACGGATTCTGATAGTTCTAAACATTATATTTCTATACTTATTAATGCTATACACCCTTCACATCCTCTCAGTTCATTCCCCAAACAATTTAATTTGTCAACATTACAACTTTTAAAATTTAAATCATCTTTGAAAATGTAAATTCTATCCTTCTTGAAGGAAAGACCTACAATATCTAAAGATTAGAAATAATGTCATTCAATGTATATAAAACTGAATAACCTCCCAAATATTTTTCATTTTCTAGGATTTCCTTAATTCTTCATGTAATTCTTTTAGAACTCACGCATTTTTGGGGGAACTGCTGAGAATTTTTTTGTATGTGAAATGAGGCAAGGCATGCAGTAATAAACAAGCTACACTTTCGCATTTTGATTCGACTGATGATACTGAAAATTCAGCGTCAGTGAGCAAAGGATCAGTACAAGCACGTCCACTTTTACATGACCCTCCCCCGTGTCTCTTACGCTGCTTTTCATGACTTTTCCTGCCCCCTGCCCGAGGCCTCTCTCTTGGCAAATACTCACAGCTTTTGCAAAGACCCCCATGAGTTCTGGGAACTGATGTGTCAGGAGGGCCAGCATGGCTGTGAAGGAACACAGTCCAGCAGTAAAGAGAATAAAGAAGGGAAGCTCCTTTTTGGGGTAAACTGAGACTTCATGGAAAGCTGTGGAGAGGAACAGAAGGGAAGTGTTAGGGCCGCAGTGAGACGCACTCTCAGGGAACTGCTCTAGGTGGGACAGACTCTTCAGAGCTTTGGCTGAAGCCTTTTGGAAAGGAAAACCGTAGGGCCCTCGCATGAATGAGCGCCAACATCTCCGCCAGCCTCTGGAGCCTAGTGCTTCTCCCAAGTCCCTATTTACCCCCCAGGACTCTATCCGGGGCATGATGGGGCTAACACGGGGATGTCACACATTCATGGGCAGGGACAGTGACTCTATCTACGCCTAACACACAGTGTTCCTTTCTCAAAAGGAAACATAAACAAAACTTTATTCAAATTATAAAACACATGTTCACTGAACAAAACCTATAAAATCCTAAGTCAAGTATCCTGAAATAAAAATGCTTCTCTCTAGGTTGTCATCATCCTGTAATTTTTAAATCATTGTCATAGGGAGATACTAGTGTGTATGTTAAGTCACTCGGTCATGTCTGACTCTTTGTGACCATGGACTGTAGCCTGCCAGGCTCCTCTGTCCATGAGAGTCTCCAGGCAAGAATACTGGAGTGGGTAGCCGTTCCCTCCTCCAGGGGATCTTCCCAACCCAGGGATCGAACCTGCATCTCTTGTATTAGCAGGTGAGTTCTTTACCTCTAGCACCACCTGGGAAGCCCAGATACTAGTGTAGCTTGTATTTTTTCCGGGTACAATCTAACTGTATCAGTGGAGGATACTACCCTGAGGGAGACACATTTAGCAAGGACCATCCATCCATCAACGAGGGGAGATTTTAGAGCTTTTCATAACTTTTAAATTTCAAGTGACCTGCACAGAGAGAAAAGCACCAAAGGCTGGCCCCGTGGACTGAAGCCGTGTGGCTGTGTGTGAACAGCACTGCCATTCCAACCAAAGGACCAAGGGTCTCCATCTTCCTCAGGAAACCCAAGGTTTCAAGCCTCTCCTCGACCTTTCAACTCCAAGCCCAAAACATGACAGGGTAGAGGGTCAGGGAGGGACAAAGACAAACAGCACCTGAATCTGAACCCAGGGACGTCAACCTGCTAGGGTTCTCCTTGGGCGGATGTGTGCTCAGGGCCACTGTGGACGCCGCACCACTAATGTGCCGAACACAGGTAACATGTGAAACCACCCATCTGCCTCTTATCCTCACCCTCAACACTCAATGAGTGTGAAGGGAAATCAGACTTGAACCACTGCATTCAATTAAATCAACATGAGTCATAATTTTCTATTCTAGGACTGTAAAGATTATTCCTAGACATTGTCTTTTAAGAATTATAATTTCGTTCTAATAGTGAATCTATCCCCTATGGAAATGTGTTTGAACTCAATTAAAACATTTTAAAACAATGTACTTTTTAGAAAACTGCCTTTCTTATCAGAAATCAGAAATACTAATAAGGATCTCCCTGAAGGGAGAGCTGAAATGAAAAAGCATGGGCCCATCACAGACCCTCTTTCTGAAACCAAATCTACTGCAGAGTGAGGCCTCACCCCCTTTACACAATAAATGCAGATGGTGAGGAACACCATACCACTGAGGCCTCCACCTCCCGAGGTAACTCATCATGCAGCAAAGAAAGCAGAGAGCTGCCTTCTGCTCCTTCATCCTGAGATGGCAGCTCATTTTGCACCCGGACCCCACCATTTTGGAGATTTACAACTGTCTCAAAAAACATGGCCATTGGACAGTTTATAAGCACCCAGGGCTCCAAGTTCAGCTGGTCTTCTGGGCAAGGCATCTAACTATGTTAGAGCTATGAGATGTGATAGAACTGGGGCTAGTGCAGGGTGGGAGTGGCAGGAGAGAGGACAGGAAAGAGAGAATAGTCAAAATTTGGAGCTTATTATCTGAGGGAGAAAAGTATGTCCTAAGGCAGGGCCACATGAAGGGCCTGGACACGATTCCTTATACACAGTATAATTTGATAATAACTATTTAGCTGGAATTGTCAAAACAATGTTGGATTACAGTAAACCAAATCATACTTTCCACGTGTGGTACGGGTCCTCCGACTGCCAGCTGGTAAGGCCCTCGAGGGTAGGATTTGCCCTCTGCCTGCTGTGGACAGAGCTGAGGCTGCACGTGTGCCCTGCACACATCCCACTGGCTCACTGCATGCCATCCAAGAGATGCTCGCAGGAAATCGTGCCGGTCAACAGCACTGCACCACTGCAGAGAGCACGCCCACCTGGCCCATGGGTCCGCCTCTGGTGGCAATGCCAGCATCCTCATGCTGCCCTGCCCTCCCCGCCAGACTCTTTTGCAGCTCCTCTGCTTCTCCTTTAGACTCCAGTGTGTGCAGACTGCCTCTGACCAGCGGGAGAGCCCAGGCCGAGCCCTGCACAGTGGATCGGCCCAGCAAGGGGCATCTGCCTCAAACTAGGGTCTCTGCGCTCAGACCAGCCAGGACATGATGCCTCTTCATCTAAACTTCAGTCACCAGGGGTCTTTCCCTTTGATGAATCTGGAAAGATGTGGAGGAGCAGGAAGCCAAGCCTACACACATAACTCACTTTAATGCTTATGCTATCAAATGAGGACAGGGTTTGGGAAAAGAGTAATAGAAGACAAGGAACATCATAAACATTTATCATTCCCACCTCTTTCTATCCCTGTTGTCGGCACACCACCCTCACCAGCCCAGGAGAGGAATACGGAGGGGAGACTTACATGGAAGCAGCTCACGATCTGCTGTCTCTGTACAGATGGGGTAGGGATAAAACAGATGCCCCTTTTCCAAGGGATAAGGGATCATCCGAAAAGCTGAAAAGGAGAGGCAATATGTTAGAGGCACAATATTTGTCTCATAACATCTCAACTTCACGAAGAGCATTTTGAGCATTTTTATAACAGTGAACATGTCTACAAGTAACTTTCAGAAAGGATGCGACACTTACCCAAATGCTGAGGCATGCGCGAGAGAAATTGTCAGAGATGCATTATGACAAATGACTCACACATTAACCTCACACTATATATCTGGACAAACCTCACAACACTAGGTGGGGATGGGGGTGCAGAGGAGAAGGCAAAGCCATCAATTCCAATGCCCAGGGTTTCCTCAGCTACAAAATACTATGAAAATGTCATGAGCACTAATTCAATATAGCTCAACTGATAGTAATAACACAAACCTGGATTGAAATGCTTCCCCAAGAAGCAACGTGGACTGACTTGTAGGAGCATGTCACAGATGCACAAATATGAAAGGCATTCTAGCATGTCTATTTTAAAAATATGTCTAGGTGGATTAGAATTCCAACCAAGATGGATAAAAACAAGAATCTAAAGTGCATGACTTGGGAGGTATTTCTAAACTTTATGAAACTTTTAAATCTTCAGCATCATGTGGGGGAAAAAATGGACCTGGAGAGATTGAGTATCTGTATTTTGAGGATGTCAGGCCACGTAAGCTTTGCTTTTGGGGCATCAGATAACATTAGGTCTCACACTGAATTATGACTTTCCAGTCAGTCCATCTCTTCCCATTTTCACATGCGTTACTCTCCCTGTTACAATGTCAACAGCATGTTAGTCTCACTGTTCCTATGAACAGTACTCGAGGAGGTAATTTTTCTTCCACAGATGTCCGGCAACTACAGCATGCTGTAGATATAAAATATAAAAAAACTAGACCCTACACTGGGAATGTCGAATTACAATCCTTGCCTTCGTGTGTGTCAAAGAGAGACGGTGGCAACACAGCAAACTTTTCAGCCTTAAATGCTGCATTTCAAGGACTCCTAGCTATGTCTTCAGCTGTGTAATTACCGAAGTCTTCTCAAAATGCTGTCAATGTACATATTTGTCTTTTGCATACTTATTTCAAACAGAAATCAGAAACAAAGAATGTTCTCCCTCACGAGACATGACAAGGTTCCATTGTAACCAGCATCAGTGCACATATGGTATTTATTCTGGTGTCTGAATATTATTTAAAAGTAAAAACATTATGTATGTGAT
Source organism: Bos grunniens (assembly GCF_055505025.1). NCBI lineage: Eukaryota > Metazoa > Chordata > Mammalia > Artiodactyla > Bovidae > Bos > Bos grunniens. The sequence goes on along the minus strand of NC_141168.1, from coordinate 69,006,372 downwards.
CCCAGCATTTGGAATGCAGTCAATCTGCACCACAGTGCTATCACTCTGAGGTTACAGCGTGTTGCCACGGAGAATATAAATCACTACAAACGTGGGATTAGAGCAGAGCCAGTTTGCTGGCAGTTGGCTGAGGTAAAAATGTTATCAATTTTCCTCTTGTAACAGAAACCTCTTAAACAGAGATTAAAACATTAAAAACACCCCAGACTTTAACTCTTCTTAAAATGAAAGGCTCACCCTAGTTCAATCAGACCTTCTCTTTCATGCAAAACAAGATGACTTTTGCCCGTTACAGCAAGCAAGAGAGGGGTTCCCTGCACAAGCTGTTAACACACAAAGATTACTTGAAGGAACCAGCATTTCTCTCAGTAGAACTAGGCTTTCAAGAGAAGGAAAAAAATTACAAAACCAAAAAAACCAAAAACCCACTTATTGCTTTATAGGATACACTAAACTCTCTTCTGGGAAGCAGGACACTTAAACTGCAATATGGCAGGATTTTAATACCATTTCCCATAAATGATGGCTGCTATGAAAGCATCCCCAAAATGTAGAAAAACCTATGTGGAAGGTTTTTTTTTTAAATGCAGATTTTCATGTGCACTAGGGCTCCTGTAATTAAGAATCTGTCTAGGTTCATATGATATAAATAAACCCTCAGTTTTCAAAGTGGCTATAAATTTGAATGCTAAACTTTATTCAAAACTGAAGTCAGTTTGCACTTCAGGGAGTAATTTTTTTAAATGAAATATAGGAGTGCGAGATCTTGAGAGTGTTCAACCATAGAAATCAAATGGTTGGTTGGTGTCTTTTCAATCAAATACCAAATGCTTTTTACTCCAGTATTTGGCATGCATACAAATTTTGTGCATCAAGTTACTCTTTTCCTTCTAATCAGTTCTGGTCTTTCTGGAGAGGGTGAAGACACTGATTATATATGATTCAACAAAGAATATACACACACTCTTCCTGTACCATCCTCTGCTCCCAAGGCCCGTGATAGTAAGGTGCTTATGTGCCCTTAAAATTTCTCTTTCTCATGTCAGTTGTCATTTACATCGAGTTCATAAAATAATGTTAAGACTTTTGGCTTCACTAAACAAAAGCAAACACAATTTCTGTTTGCAATTCTATCCTTTATCCACCCTGCTGGGCGGGGTCCAGCCAAGTGTGAGATAAGCACTGGAGGTCTAGAAAGAGTGGGCAGAGGCACCACGTGAGCCGCGCCAGGGGCACCCCCACCTCCTGGTCCTTTCACTGCAAACATGTGTAACTGCTCCACAAAGACCTTGTGGCTTTAGGTGAATGGCCACAACTTTTGCAAGTGCAAGTAGTAACACACTGATTCAGCAGGGCAAGTAAGAATCAAAAGAAAGGTCATTTGAACTGTTTTATGAATTTGATCTACTTCACGAGTGACTAAAAACCTCCTAAAATATTTCCATCCAAAAAACAAAAAAACACATACATTTCAGAAGAAATACATGAAAATGTACATGCATTTGGTTAGAAAAAAAAAAAAACAAAAAAATCTGGACTCTTCAGTGTTAGTACATAGAACCCAATGGCATTTTTGCATTTCCCTTTTGTGCCATCTCCTCCCCTACCTTGGTTTCTACTGTGCCTTTGTGGGAGAGGCAAAATGAGCCGGGAACTACTTAGTGAACACAGCAGGCCCTCCACGATACCGTGTGAGACATTACACTACTGCCTTCTGGCCTCACCCAGACACATTTTCCAGACAGGTTTCAAGCCTATATCAGTGTTGTACCCATCAGAGACTTAACCAATTCTGGATAAAGAATCAGGAGAACCAAAGAATGGACACAAGCATGGATACATGGACAAGCTAACTCTTGATTTTCCCACTGAATTCTAATGACCTTTCATCCTATCCACAATACAGGCAAGGATAGAAGGCAATGTTTGGTACTTTGCCTATGTTGAATTTTCAAAGAGTATCTCAGAGAACTTTATACAGATTGTTTGCAATACTAAGGACTGAGTTTGAATCCCAGCTCTACATGGTCAAAATGTGAGTGTCTTCCTTGTACAGCAGGGACTGTGAGCCAAGCATGCACTGTTTCTGGACTGATGGAGCTGACTGCCCAGGGTGGGAAACAGATGAGACAATAATCATGAAAACAAGTGTGAAAGTTCCTCTGTGATAGCGTATACCTAATGGAGTAGCGGTGGAGGTGACAGCTCACGACGAGCCAAACTGGACCAGGCTGACAACCGTATGACCTCAGGAGGGTCATTATTCTGTGTCCAGCGGGTCATTTTATGTGTCCATAAAAATGAGGACTCCAAGGACCTCGAGAGGCTGTTAAAGGGACTATGCGTACAGCAGAGCTCAAAGTGTCCACAAATAGGGCCTGACTGCTCAGTGAAAGTTAGTTTTCTCTTTACTTTCCCTTCCCACCAACCCCAAGCTCCTACTTGCTCTATAAGTCATACTCTAGCTTATAAGTACAGATGCTGCTTATTTGTGAACAGTTAGAAGTACAAATGATAGAATAGAAAGTTATCATCACAACCCACAGTTTACGTTCTATTGACTGTAACATAGGCAATGGCCATAAAGGCTTTCTGTCTTTTGTGAAGCTTTGGGGACAACAACAAAGAAAATTCAAAAGTTAAAACTCTGGATTCTGATTCACATTTTTTCACTATCTAGTTATATGGCCTTGGAAAACTACTTTCCTTTTAGATTACAAGATGTTCTATTCCAATTTCAAAGAAAAATTCTAGAGTTTTGGAGCAGAGTCACTAGCTTATTAGTGACCTGTAACACTCTAATACTCTGTTCCTGCTTCCTTGATAGCTCTGCTCCTACCCACACTATATGTACACATACATGTGCACATGCATGTGAGTATATGTGCACACACACGCACACACACACACACATTGTTTCTCCCAAAGCATTTCAGAGTCTTACTTATCTTGATATCCCCAAAAGAATGCCTATAAATGTTCACTGAATAAAGGAATGAATAAATTAATGCACAGTAGGGAAGAGACAGAATTTTCCCTTTAAAAGCCCCAGTGGATCCAAATTAGGGTCAGTTGCTCAAAACTGAATAAGTGAAAGGAGCAAGCTGGTTCTACTGGGCAGTAGATGGGGAAGCATCGTACAATATCTGGATTCTGGCTACTAGTATAAATTGGCTATGGCCAGGGACTTCAGCTGCCATTGTTTTCTCCCAAATTATAAAATTTAGCCTTGGATTCATGGGCTGAAGGGTGGGAGAATTTCTATTTAGCAGTCTCAAAGGTGCCAGGCTTTTGGAGGAAAGGTTTGATTAGAGGAAATGCCCCAAGGATCACATCTTACAGCCAGTAGCATTTACCATCGGGTTCAAAGAGAATAAATTAGAATCAGAATCTCATCCTTTGCTTCAACAATGGGCCATTTTCTCCTCTCAAAGGAAAGATTTGCCTTAATCCCCCTAAGAAACACCACCTTCAAATCTTATACATTATTTAGTGAATTTTTTGGGGGAAAAAAAATCTTCAAAAAGAAAATAAAGATCAAGTGAGGAAGAAAATGGAAACAAAGAAAAGCTAAGTGATTTACCCCATGGTATTCTAGTTTTCTGATATATGGAACCTGAAAATTAAATCTCCAGTTGTGGTCAGCAGACTACCTCACTTTATAAAATAAATACAGCCAAATCAGAGCCTTGAAAATATCAAGGCAGGAGGGAGATGAGGCCACATCAGAATTTAATACAGGTAAATTAGAAGACGTGCCATTTAAAACAGGGCACCATAAGGCACAATACCATTGTAACTAAAGACACAGTTCAAATGAGTTTCCTCATTCATGTATGTTTTTTATATTCAACATATACTTGCAGTCATGTGTATACATGTTTGTGAAGATAACCAGAACCTACAGTGCTTAAAATAAATATAATTCAGATAATGTGGCAGTTGTGTAATGAACTTAGGAACATGTTTTTAAATCTTAAATAAATTAAAACATTTCCCCTTTCTTGATTATCTTGACTTTTAGAAACACATTGTGTAATTTCAGTGGTTGGGATAGTGATGAATCAAACATTTTACAAACCTTTGAAATGCTGATGTATTTGTGGTTGAGGATTCAGGTTTTTTTTTCTTCAAACCACCATATGTTTCAAACCCAAACAATCTCTGCCATGCATCAGCTGGACTTTGGGGTTTTATCAAAAATGTGAGTTATTTCACCCTGATTGGTGGGAGACTCACTTAATTCCACAAGATGACTAGTGCTCCAACATAATAAACTCATTAAAAAGCAAATAAAACTATACCTCATCCCTACCCCTAACCAACACTTTTGACATAAGTAAGGCTTTTAATTCTTTTTCTAAAAGATAAAGTGAATTTTTGAAAGAATACTCACTTTTAACACGGAACCTAGTGAAATTAGGTAGTTACCTTCCTTTCTGAATTCTCTTTCTAGTGAAAAAGAGGAACTGGAAGGGAGTTGGGGAATGGTCTTAAATTTCAGAATGAAGAAAAAAATGATTTAAAGGCGAAAACCTAGACTATGAGACTGGAGATGTCAAAAGGCGCCACCCAGTGGTGAACTGGAGGAAGTGCAGCCTCTGCGCTTAGGCACGGGCAGTCTAGGGGAGCCCCACTGACCTCCGGAGAGGGAAAAGGAGTGGTTCCTGTACTGTAGCAGCCCTCAGAGCAACTGCCCTGAAGCTCACCAACTTGGAATAGGGTGGTGGCATTCAGTATCATCAACACTTCATGGTTTTCAAAAAACGGGTATGTTAATATCAGTAAATGGGTAGCTGAGCCAGAATTCTAATCCAAGTCTTTTGATTTAAAATCCAGAGCTTTGATGCCTCCACTTAACTTAGAATGGACAGAGATCTAGAAGTCTTGTCAAACAATCGCACACAACTGCCTGAAGTTGGAGTGGTAATTCCTTCTCCTAAATTTCAAGACAGATTTATAGCTTTGTATTTTTTAAACAAAGACAAAACTGTTTGTAATGAAAGATTATTTTCTAAATACATTCATATACATATATATACATGTACATATATACACATAAGTGTTTATGCTTAAAGAAAATATATATGTTATTGTAGCAAGTTTGAAAAATACAAATATGAAGAAAAAAATCACTTAAAAATCTACTTAAAGGTATATCTATTTCTAACCTCTTTTACCTTTTTTCATACATAGAATGTATTTTTATATTAAATTGGGCTCATTCTATATTTTAAATGTTTAAGTCAATATTTAATAAAAAAATATAATTTTATGTAGAATAATTAGCTTTCAAAACATTAGAAAGGGCATAGGAATACCCCAGCCTTAAGTAAGTAGTGGTATAAATTGAGGGCTTCTAAACAAATGTTTCAGAGATGGCTGCTCCTCTTCTCCTTAATCTATCCAGGTAAGGCCTAAATAGCTGGTATTACAGAAAAGAGCAGTGAAGACACAGTAAGCCTGATTCTAACATCAGTGCCTGCAAGACGTTCAATAGGTTGCTCACCTCAACGAACCTGCTTCTCTCTTGAACATCTAACATGACCACCTTTGTCCTGCCTGACTTAGAACTTTATCAGGAGTCCATGAAATGATGGAAATGCAAATCCTCTGTGAATTACAGTTACACAAACATTCTTCAAGGTTCTTGGGATCCTCTACTAAAGTCCTCAATTGACTACTAACTAAGGCAGCCACCTGGTAAGCACTCTCATGGTTCTCTTTTCTAAACTGAATGGTACAATTCTCTTTTTGAAAACTGAAAAGCTGTGTAATTTCCTGGCTTGGTTCTTAATTATCTATAAGGATTAAATGCAGAGTTTGCCTTTCATATAGGTCCCTGACTGCTCTGCCATAATGTTTAATGTCTAAAAACTCACCATTTCTTTATATTCTAATAAAGTGTTCCACCCATCTAATTTGAGGTAATTACATCCTCCCCAATGGTACTTCACTGCTTGATGTGGGGATCACTGTGTCACTTCCCATCTCTCAAAATGTCACTGTCCTTCCCAGTGTTTCCAAAGCATCTCCCTATTGTTGTCTGGTAATATGGGTAACTAACTTCCAAACAGAATTTTTTCATTATTTTTTATTTTTACAGTTATGCCATTCCTAACACTGTGTCTTTATCATTTATTGCCCCACCCCTCTTCTGACCTTTTCTATAGGACTATTTTATCAATCAGATCCAATCAATAAGCTTCTATTACTATATTTCCAAGATACCAATCTATAAATTGAAGGTCAAGAAGCAATAGTGAGAACTCAACATGGAACAACAGACTGGTTCCAAATTGAAAAAGGAGTACGTCAAGGCTGTATGTTGTCACCCTGCTTATTTAACTTATATGCAGAGTACATCATCAGAAATGCCAGGCTGGATGAAGCACAAGCTGGAATCAAGATTGTGGGGAGAAATATCAATAACCTCAGATATGCAGATGATACTACCCTTATGGCAGAAAGCAAAGAAGAACTAAGCCTCTTGATGAAAGTGAAAGAGGAGAATGAAAAAGTTGGCTTAAAACTCAACATTCAGAAAACTAAGATCATGGCATCTGGTCCCATCACTTCATGGAAAATTGATGGGGAAAGAATGGAAACAGTGACAGACTTTATTTTGGGGGGCTCCAAAATCACTGCAGATGGTGGCTGCAGCCATGAAATTAAAAGACACTTGCTCCTTGGAAGAAAAGTTATGACCAACCTAGACAGCATATTAAAGAGCAGAGACATTACTTTGTCAACAAAGGTCTGTCTAGTCAAAGCTTTGGTTTTTCCAGTAGTCATGTATGGATGTGAGAGTTGGACTATAAAAAAAGCTGAGCACCAAAGAATTGATGCTTTTGAACTGTGGTGTTGGAGGGGATAGAGTCCCTTGGACTGCAAGGAGATCCAACCAGTCCATCCTAAAGGAGATCAGTCCTGAGTGTTCATTGGAAGGACTGATGTTGAAGCTGAAACTCCAATGCTTTGGCCACCTGATGTGAAGAACTGACTCATTTGAAAAGACCCTGATGCTGGGAAAGATTGAGGCCGGGAGGAGAAGGGGACAACAGAGGATGAGATGGCTGGATGGTATTACCAACTCAAAAGACATGAGTTGGTGATGGACAGGGAGGCCTGGCGTGCTGTAGTCCATGGGGTCGCAAAGAGTCAGACACAACTGAGTGATTGAACTGAACTGAACTGAATCTATACATGTATGTTCTTACTTGGTAAGCCAATTTGTCCATTTAATTTTACCATGACTAATACTAGGAAAGGCCTCTCATGTTCAGTCTTGCTGGGCTTTATCTCTTCCTTTCTTATGTTTAAATAAAAATTCCTTTTGTCTCATCTGTATAGAACACCATAAATGCAACAATAAGCCCAAGCCAGAGAGAAGTGCACACGTGTCCACACACACCCTGAGTCTGCTGTCTCAACACATCCAAATAGCAGGACCAGGACACTTGGAGTAGATTACTACACTTACGGAGTGAGTGTAGAAATATCCACCAAGTCACCACCCCTCAAGGTATAAACAGTAAATGATTTAACTAGACCCGCTACAATTCTCTGAAGAAGTATTTTCCAAACAACTAAACAAAAAAACTTTCAATCAACTGGAGTCCTGTCTCTGTCAAGTTGCTTTTACTCCATCTCATTTGACTGCTCCCCACCCCTTTCCTGTACCAGTTTAGATTCCTGCTGGGTTAGGGAAGGGCAGGAAAAGGGAAGAGTAGAAGATTGGCAAAATGAAAATGGAAGGAGCAAAAATAAACAGTGAAAGGGATTAAAAAGACATTTGCTTGTGAGGCTGATCAGAGTAGGGGTGAATTAAGGAAAAATTATCAGAAGACTCTAAAATGTCTTTTCCCCATGAGGCGGGGAAAACCTGTGCTACATGCTATGCTTGCTTTGTTTAAATTTATGATAGCAGTGTCAATATACATGTTGTTCAATAATCCAGAATCTTGAGCCCTTTTCATTCTCCCCAACAGCTCCCCCCACACACTTAGCACTGTTCACAGTGTCCTTGCGTATAAAACTGTTGTAGTTCTTCAAGGCTTGGTTCAAATCTCATATGACCTATAAGGTTACCCATGACTGCTCCACCCCATAGGTCTCTCCCATCTGAAAAATCATTGAGCAGCTGCTAATGCTGCTAGTTACTCCTTCCAATTGGATGAGATGCTTCTCTGGGGCTGGGAGCATGTCTCACCCACCATTACAGAGCTGCTCAGATCAATGTATCCCCACATCCATCTAACAGGCATTTATTCTTCAACACACAAGGCTACCCCTGCCACCATACTAGGGTCCAGTTGTCCTGAAGTATAACTGCTGCTCCTTTTTGTTTGGCCAACTGAGGTCTCCTAGAGGATAACTGTGGCTCTTCAGCCAACCCTCCCAGAAAGCCCATCTGGAAGTGGTCATCAGAGCCCAGCAAGGAGCCTGGCTTCATGCCAAAGACTCGCATGATGCCGAGGGGCTGTCTGGGTCTCCAAGGAGGGTTTCCAGAAGTAGAGTGCTCCTCTGATCTCTGGGTTGGGAAGATCCCCTGGAGGAGGGCATGGAAACTCACGCCAGTATTCTTGCCTGGAGAATTCCCATGGACAGAAGAGCCTGGCAGGTTGCAAAAAGTGACATGACTGAGCAACTAAGCATAGCACAACTACTGGAACAGTCCAGATTCACCCCCTCCGCTGTATAAACTTGTCTTTTTGAGGTGCAGAGGCAGCATCACCACAATAACACCCACTACCACTGGGAAACCAGAGAGCCTGCGTAATTAACCACATCTCTGTGATGTGGTTAGAGAGCAGAGCTGCTGCTGCTGCTAAATCGCATCAGTCGTGTCCAACTCTGTGCGACCCCATAGACGGCAGCCCGCCAGGCTCCCCTGTCCCTGGGATTCTCCAGGCAAGAACACTTGGAGTGGGTTGCCATTGCCTATAGATATGTAAATCTTCATCATTCATCACAAATGCTCAGGGCAAAAACAGCTTTAGCATGTTTTCGTGCTTAAAAAAAAAAATGTTTCAAAGAAAGAAAATTACTTACTGCCTTCCCATGTACAATGGAGAAGATTCAAAGCTCCTTCTACCCTCTTCCAGTGCGCCAGATGGAAGAATGCATATGCTATTGCTTCACTGTCCCCTCGCTTCAGGATGTGTTCCGGGGGCAGGATTAAGCTTTTCATTTCTAGTAGGTACTGAAATTTAACAAAAGGCAGGAGACAGATGCATTAATACACAGCAATTTGGAATTCAATATTGAAAATGGAGAGGTTAATTTCCCCAAAGCCGCTGTTCATAAGTGCTTCCTCAAACCTGCAACCTCATTACCACATTTGAGGGCAATTACGGAAACATCCAGCAATCCAAAGTTTGCTGACAGATAATTAGCCTTGTACTAGTTTCCGACAGTGAAGATCAGAGGCTTTCAGGCTAAGACATTCTAATCAAAGAAATATATACATAGAGACTCAAGCAGAAAAAGGAAAATTTAGAAGACACAATCATTTGGTATAATTTTGTAACCAGAAGGAAAATACATGAAACACACACATGAAAGCTAAGAAGTCATATGCCTAAACCAACTGCAGTAGAGAGACGAGGACGATGAGCACTGCCCATTAGTTTTTCTATACAGATCTATCAAGGAGAAGGCCAGGGTCCTGTGGAAAGGGTCACCTGTAGCTTCTCTGATGCTGGAGAAGGACAGGTGGCAGCTGGGGCACAGGAAGGCCCAGAAGGAGGGAGCAGAACAGACCCCAAAGCATGCTCTTCCTTTGGCTCCTTTCAAACACTTCAGGGGCCTCAAGAGCACAGGGAGAGGATGGATATTTTTCCTGGGGCTCACAGAAGACTAAGTTTCTGTCTGTATTCCTATGTTTACTACAGAATAGAAAGGGAAGCAAATTCAGACTGGTATTTTATATTTGCAAAAGCTCACTGGCCTTTGCTGGCTGGCCTTCCCCATGCTCCACTCCTCACCACCTCCCCTTTGGATCTGTCCCCAGCACACAGACACCCACCCAACTGCCAACCACAGTCGCAACAACCCAGGCATCTCCTATCAAAAGGAGATTAGCAGACCACGGAGGGATGTGTTTCATGAAAACGGCACCACCACAGCGAATGGAGGTGCTATGAGAAGAGATGTCCAACACAACTTTAATGTCAGAAACAACCGTCTGGATTCATGTGTTGGAGGAAATTTATAAGAGAGGGTGAAGAGTGGAAGAATCCAAAGACACAGAATGGAGGTTACGAGACACCCATCAGCGTTTCCTTCTCATCTCACTGTGCACACTGGCACAGGGGTGCAGTGGCCTTAAGCTCCCTTGCCTCTAGGTGTGTTCGGTGTCAGGGCACACTGCCCAGCAGGAGCCGGGTGGACACATTCTGGCCTCTGGGTTCAGCAAATGAAACTTCCCTTGCTCTGGGTCTGATATCTGAAGAGAACTCTGAGCCTCAAAGCAGGAAGAGCAGGAAGTGAGAAGGCTCACCCCGAGGGCAGCAGAGAGCAGCCTGCACCTTCACCCTTGTGGAGCGAATGGGTTTGAAGGCCCTCCTCCAGAGAGAGACCTCTTCCCAGGCTGGTCCATGAAAGGTGGTCATTAGTTTGATGAGAGCTCCTAGGGCATGAGTTCATATGCTTTTTTCAATTCTACATGTTGCTTTCTTCCTTCATCTTGCTTTAAAACACTGCACAACACAAATCCTTTGGGAAAGATAATGATTTTGAATTACCTACTAATCGTAATAGCACTGTATCTATAATGAATATCAATCATAATATAAATATAAAGGTGAATTTTATATTCAGAGATATTTGGCTATCATCTTGTGATTTTACCTTAACAGAAGTTATATCATATGCTGCCACTGCCCATGATGATCTTAGAAGGCCCCAAGAGTCATAACTTATAAAATGCTCTGAGCTGTGTTGATTTTTTTCAAAGTTAGAGAAGGAAGACCTTTTGGTCACTCTCAATAATCATCAAGAGAGCAAAAGAAAGGGAAAATTTCTTGCTTAATGAGTGCCCTAGAATAATATTTTGATTTCTGAGTTCCTAATAACCCTGATGCTGGGAGGGATTGGGGACAGGAGGAGAAGGGGACAACAGAGGATGAGATGGCTGGATGGCATCACCGACTCGATGCACATGAATTTGGGTGAACTCAAGGAGTTGGTGGTGGACAGGGAGGCCTGGCATGCTGCGATTCATGGGGCACAAAGAGTCGGACACGACTGAGTAACTGAACTGAACTGAACTGAACTGAATAATTATTTACAGCCTACCAAACAGTCAACTCTAAAGAAGGATCATGTTATATGACCTTTGAAAAAAACTAAATATGAAAACCACTACCTCATGTACCCCAAGAAAATAGAAACCTCAAGTTCCTAAGGATTGGATGGTAGTTGAAAGAAAAGTGTAACTTATTCCATTTAATTTCTATGATTAGGAAAGGTTTTCAAAATCATATCATTAAGCATCTGTGAGAGAACCCTTCTCTTGGGCTAAAAAACCTTCAGGAATAGGAGCACCTGAGAAGAAGTGGGCCTGGTAGATACCCACAAGTGGGTAGAAGCCTAAACAAACCAGGAAGGGGTGTGGCAGAAGGAACTTGGGGAAGGAAGGAGGACTTTTAGAAAATTATCTACAAAGGGATACATTAGATCTGTGTTGTCCAACGTGGTATCCTCTATTTAATGTGTATCTATTTATCAATTAAAATTAAATTAAATTAAAAATTCAGTTCCCACTAGCCATATTTCAAGTCCTCAAGTGCTGTAAGGAGTTAATAGAACAAGGCAGAGACAGTTCCGTGATCACAGAAAGTTCTAGTGGACAGCATTGATTCAAACAATGGAAGTTTCTAATCTTCAAATAATCGAAACCATTTATAACATGAAAAATTTTCACAGATGTGTGTCGAATCTACTGATCAAAAATACACAATAAGGCAAAAAGTTACAATAAATAGTAATAATACAAGAATTCATTTAAAAATATTACTGGCCACCAGGGTGTCTACATAATATCTGGAAAGCAGCAGTGCACATGTGTATGAGACAGCTGGTTTACTCAGCCTGTTGACTGAATGTGGTGCATATGGCTTCAAGGACACTGTCCACAGCCCCAGGATGGGCTGTGAGGTAATGCTCTGTTTCTCCTCTTAGCTCCCTCTGATCTCTGTGTATGTGTACTTTTCACACACCACCTTAGATTAGTTACATGTCTCAGCTCAGGCATAAGATCCCAAAGAACATGAATCTCATTTCCCAAGAAGTCCCTCAAAATGAGCATCCTTGGCCTTATCAGCCTCATGAGACGAAGCAGTGTAGCTCACCAAGAAAACTCAGCTGCCTTCCCATTGCATCTACTTTATGGCATAAACAAGTTTTGTCTATAAAGGAGATTTATACTGCAGCATGGTTTCAAACAAAATGTTGGCTCTAACCAAATAATGAAGGCTAATAACAACAGTGTGTTATGTTTCTGGCCTGGTTTAAAATGGTTGGCAAGATTAGTTCTCAACATGTGCAACATTTAAATTAGAAAGGCATGGAACAACATTTCACATCTTACTTGTCGAGAGAAAAATAAATGGAAGAGGGCAGATCCCTATCCACAACTATGCAGAAATCAATTAGAATAACTGTAGCTTGCAAATCAGAGAACACTCCCTGCCTGTCTGCAGCAGTTCATTGGCTTCGATTAGCTAAGCCAGCATTCTGCCCTATCTTGCCTGCCATCCTGCCTCTGACTTCCTTCCCAAATTCTCAAATCACATTGCTCTTGAAGCACATGCTTCTAAAGGTTTCGGAAGCAACTTTTCAAAATCTGTTTGTGTCAGAATCTGGTTCCTAAGCTCAAGATAGGAACATAACACATTAGCACAGATGAAGAGGAGCTGAGTGGTGTCTGCTTATGGAGGTCTGTGAGCAGAGGCTGGTTCACCTGTCAGGAAAGGTGTAGGAGGGAGGTGCCCTGTCATAGGCTACCCCAGGTGGCTGCTCAGATCTCTTCTGTTAAGGTCTTAAAATTCTATAATAATTAGAGTGAACATGATTCCAAAGTTATCCTTCACACAGATATTAATGCCAAATAGTCCATACTCCCTTTTTGGATTTCCAACACCGGTAACAGCAGAAGTCCTATGAAAATAACTGGCAAAAACATGGGATAAAGAAATGAGAAAGAACAAATTAATTAGACTCCAGTACATTTAGATGAGGAACATGAAGTACATGTTCCTCATCCAAAATCAGGTAGTGGAAGAATATTTATTAGCATGAGGAAACGTTCATGATATATCACTAAATGAAGAAAGAACAAAACAAATGTATCACACAGATTGTGATTTTGGTAATACAAATGTATGTGTAGTAATTAAAAGCATTGGAAGGTCACAGATTGAATGTTAATGGTGGAAAATACTGATCTTATGAAGATTTTTCCACTTTTTCTATGCTTTCCAAGTTTTCTGTAATAAGCATTTTAATATTTTATCTCTCTCTGCATATATATGTATGTGCATGAGTGTGTGTGAGTATATAAAAACAAAACTATTTTCTAGACTTGCATCAGAAACATAAAAAGCAAATCACACAAACAAGATAACCAGGGAGAGCAATTTTTCATGTCTTCAGTGCTTTGGTGCAACTGGCTCTGAAAGAGGCTTTAAGCTTAGAAATGATGTGTTAAAAACATCAGTAAAGGGCTACTGGGAAGCCATGCTGCATATTCTGAGTTTCAGTGATGTTCACTCCCTGGAGTCAGTAAGACACATTCTGGAATAGAACAGAGATGCCTGAGGGGACCACAGCTTGCTCCGACCATGCTGCAGTGGGGCCTCAGGTGCACAGTCCTTTGCCCCAGTCCCACTGCTCATCTGCTCCCTGCTCCCTTAAACTGCTGCTTGAATCCCGTCTCCACTATTCTGCTAAGAGGCCTCGGACAAGTTATGCAATTCTTTCAAACTCAGTTTGCTTATATGTTAAAACAGAATAATAAAAACACCCTCTTGCTGCTTTAACTTCTGTATACTACATAGGATAATAGTTGTAAAGCATTCACACAGTTCCTGGCACATGAGTATTCACTAAATAGAAGCTATTTTTTGCTAACCAACAAACAAATGAAGTATTTAAATTACTGTGGAGAGAAGTTGTGTTTCCTGTGGATATATGTCCCACAGATGATTGAATCTGTTTCTTGGTAAAACACTTCAGCAATTTTATAGTAGTAGCAGTTCAGCTAAAGAGAACTGGCTGCCAGGGGTCATCAACTGACCAGTATGAAGACAAGCACAAAGCAAAGCTGAAATGCCAAATTCAGCCTGGTGAGCTGTAGTACCACACACGGGTCCTCTTCTCAAGCTCACTGCTTCTTGCTGGTTCACTTACCTATTCATCAGCTGCTGCTGCTGCTGCTAAGTCACTTCAGTCGTGTCCGACTCTGTGTGACCCTATAGATGGCAGCCCACCAGGCTTCCCCGTCCCTGGGATTTTCCAGGCAAGAACACTGGAGTGGGTTGCCATTTCCTTCTCCAATGCATGAAAGGGAAAAGTGAAAGTGAAGTCGCTCAGTTGTGTCCAACTCTTAGCAACCCCATGGATTGCAGCCTACCAGCCTCCTCCATCCATGGGATTTTCCAGGCAAGAGTACTGGAGTAGGGTGCCACTGCCTTCTCCGATTCATCAGCTACTTTGCTTCATTCCTAAAATACAGCATGTCCACCATATATCCCAAGAAAAATTATGGGAGTGCTGTCCCCCAAGGGCACAGATATAGCAGTGGCCACATGTTACGCATACATGCCCAGTCATATCTCACTCTTTGCAACCCTATGGACTGTAGCCCACCAGGCTCCTCTGTCCATGGGATTCTCCAGATCAGGAATACTGGAGTGGGTTGCCATTTCCTCCTCCAGGGGATCTTCCTGACCCAGGGATGGAACCTGGATCTCCTGCAGCTCTTGCACTGGCAAGCAGGCTCTGTGCCACCCTGGAAGCCCACAGAAGTGGCCACAGTGTTCTCCAATGACACATGTGGGAGGACCCATAGCTTACCCCAGGGGCACAGATATGGGCACATCCACAAGTCACCTCAAGTGCATGGACATGATCAGGTCAGGTCCCTACCTTGGTGACCTTTAATCTTTGTAGGAGTGTGAGTGTGAGAGAGAGTATACATGTGTGTGTGTGTGTGTGTGTGTGTGAGAGAACATGCATGTGTGCACACGTGTACAAAGAAACAATAAAATTCAACATGATGACTATCTTAGTAAGAGGCATATACTTAGTACTAAGGAAGCAAATGAGGAACATTGTCTCTGGGACAGCTTCACAGAAAGAGGAAAATATGAGTCAGTCTTACTAAATACACAAGAGTTTAACTGTAAAGATGAGGGGAGGTGGAAGCCACTGTAAGGCTGGGCCAAAGCATCACAGGGCATAATGGGTTTGCAGTCTTGAAGGGCTTGAGTACTAACCTGACGGGAATGGCCAACTCTGATGAAGCACTAACACATGTCAAACATACTTATCTCAGGTACTCCTTACAACTGTGTGAGGGAGCTGATATTATTATTCCTATTTTACAGATGAAAAAAAACTGGACACTTTGGGAAGTTAAATAGCTTGCCCAGGGTTGCACGATTTGTGTGTGATGGAACCTACCCTGGAACTCAGGTTTCATGCTGCTCTCCAGGGGGTGAAGCAGGAAACGTGCATGTAAAAGGCCTTTCGTGATTTGCTCCAGAGTACAACCTTTCCCCTGAGTTATTCTGTGGTTTCAAACTGTGAGACCCTGAAAATTCTGTTTTGAAGAGAAAAAGAAACGTAACACAGAATGTGAAGTTGATGTAAAACAAAGCTGTGGGGGATCTTAAGGGAAGCACCCAAGAAGGACTGAAGACTCTAATAGCTCCTAGGCAGAGTCTGAAAACCCCTGCAGTAGGCACTGGGAAGAGAGTTGGTACAGTTTGTACCAAAGTTTCTCCATAAAGAAATGGGTAAGTCATGTGTAGCAGCACCAGATAGGGAAAGACTAAGGTTAGAAAGTCTTAAAAAGCTCCTGTCCAAGTGAGGGCCGATGAGACTGAAGAGGGGGACTTCCCCTGGACTTGCCACCTGGCTGAGTCTGAGGATGAGAGAAGGACTCAAGGTGATTGAGATATTTCTAGTTTAGGAAACTACCATAATGGGAGATCATCAGCTAAGATAAAGACACCAGAGGAGGAAGAGGCTTACTGGTGGGAAATAACAAAAACAGCTGAAGTGCCTACAAAACACCTCTGGAGTGGTGGCCTGAAGGGAGGAGTGAAGGCATGCTGGTCTGGATGTGCGGGGAGCAGAGAGGCAGAAGAAGCAGGAGTACACGAGGTCTCCCAGGAGGGCTTCCAGAAGGAAAGGAGAGAACTGAGGACCAACCTGAGGGAGGGCAGGGAGGAAGTGGTGCAGGAGGAGGGCCCGGAGAGGCAGCAAGTGGCACAGGGAGAAGGTGGCACAGAGCCAAGATGCCCTCGATATAGAACGTCGTCAGTGGGACCAGAGGCTGAGGAAACATCACATAGGATGAGCTGGGGGAAGAGGGGGTTCTGGGTGGGAGTATCCTCTGTGGAAGCAGCTATACTGCTTTTTGTTAGAGAGACCTCTTAGAAACTTTCTGTTTTTGAGAAATGTGGCTAAAAACTGGTTTGTGTTCATTTTTCCCTGGGTCCTATTTCCACAATACATTCTCCTTTCTCTAATCCAAAAAAGCTTTGGAACAAAATATGACTCAAGTCAAAGAAACTTATATTGAAATAATAATATTTCTGAAATGCACCATCGACATACAATATCATAGACAATCTGCCAGGGCATTCTAAGTTTCTGCTTCCACGCTTCAAGCACTTTTAAATGCTAAAACCCACGACACATTTTGTTTCCTAAATTTGATTAAAAAGCAATTTTATACTCTGTCAATCAGCTTTACTAAGATATAAAGGGAGGATTACATTAGTGTTTGCAAGAAACAGAATTTCCATCACTATAATAAAGTCCCGTGGCTACACCATTAGCATATTCATTTACCAGGATGCTTTTCCCCACAAACCTCTAGAAATCCCCATGAAATTTTAGATTAACACGAGACGAACTTTCCTTTTAAAAAAAAATGCAAAATTTTTAATGGGAGTGCATTTCTGTCATAACATTCTTCATTCTTCCCTCTACATTTTCTTATGCCTTTCCTTCCATGCTCCTTTTATCATTTAAAAACTAGATCCTCACCTCAAAGTTCTGTGGCAGGCGCCCAGGCTGCCCTGTTGCTGACTGAGGGTCAGGAGTGTGGCGAGCCCCTTTCTGCCAGCACCCTCAGGATGCCTATGCACCCCCTGCAGGCCCCTGGAGGGGCCCAGGAAGACAAGCCTGAGATTTAGCAGCACTGGGATTTGGGGCAAGATGAAGAGGAAAGTTTTCCCCCTTTGGTCCTGGTGATTTTTCTTGATTTTTCTCCCTCAACAGCTCCAGCCACAGCACCCAAGTACTCCAACCACCCAGGGCTCCGAATGGGTGTGGGGCCTTCTGTTCTACGGGTGGGACCTCATGAGTTTGGGACTATCCTGTGGTGACGGGGATGACTCCCAGGCTTCTGTTATTTTTTAAACTGTATGAAGAGGTGCCTTGGGGTTGCAGGGCTACCAGCCTTCTCATCCCAGTTTCAATCAGAGTGATTCTACTTTTAATTACTTTGTTCACTGAGGTTTCATGTAAGACTGCAATAGGAGGGAAAAAACTGTTTATTGCTTTAAAAATAATACATCATTATTAATTAGTTTGTTGGTGTATGGTTTGGGTTTTTTTTTGGTGGTGGCAAGTAGGAATGACTGTGCTAGAATAGGGGTACGAGGCAGAGGTCGGAAATGGGTAACTCTTAATCAGTCACAAGTGAAGGACTTAGCCAGCAGTTACAAACTAGAAATTCATGAAGACAACAGCTGCAGCCGGAACATGCTAGAGCCTCTTCCAAGTCTGGAGGCTGAGGAGAACCTGTGGGCACTCCAGGTCAGGGCACTGTAGAGCCACTGTTACTCTCTCTGGCTATACTTCTTCAGACTATGGCAGTCTAAGAAGTATCATTAAAGTACGTTTCTAAACAGCCTGTACTTGGCCAGCGCGCAAGTGCAGAAACAGCTGCGGGTACGAGGGAAGAGGCGACGAAAGGGCCAGCACGTACCGCACACCTACTATGTTCCGAACAAGCTATGCAGTATAATTCCACTTACTTTTCATCAACCTTATGAAGCCTTTATTCTTATCCCCATTTTATCAAAACAAGAAACCTGGCAGGGAGCTAATTAACTCTTCCTTCCCATACTTCCCTCTGGTCTTGTGGACAGGAAGTGGGAGTTCTTGTTTCAAATACTTCTGAACTTCTCCAATAATACTTGATGAGTCTGCCTACTTATGTTCATACCCCTTGCATCATCATTGTAATTAACATTTTCCCAGTAATAACAGGAACTCTACATACTGGGCCTGACAATTCAGACAAGAATAAACACAAATAGCTGATGATGTTCCACATTACTAGCAGTGGCAAAGAAATACAAAGTAAAAGAACAGAATTACATCTGTCTGTACTTAATAAAAATCATCATTTCTATTTTCCTTCTTTTTTTTTTTTTTTGGTTTTAGACAAACTGCTCCATGTTGGTGAGAGTGTGATAAAAGGGAAAAGTAAGAGTCACCAGCTGATGCGAGTGTAAACTGCTATAATTTTTTTGGTAAGCAATTCAGCAATAAATATTAAGAACCCTAAATGCTTCTATATGTTATTCAGTCATTCTTATTATGTAAATTTATCCTAAGATAAATTTAATAATCTTAAAGACCAAAAAAATCTTTATGCCCAAAGACATTCACTAGTTGAGATGACCTCAAACTGATGCCTACAATTAGAGAACACAAAAAAACAAATCATTCTCTTCAACAAATGGTGCTGGAAAACCTGGATATCCACATGCTAAAGAATAAAATTGCACCTGTATTTTACACCATAGGCAAAAATCAACTCAAAATGCATTAAGACTTAAACACACAGGAAAAACTTCCTAACACTGGGTCTTGGCAATGATGGCTTGGATATGATACCAAAAGCACGGGCAACAAAAGCAAAGTAGACAAGTGGGACTGCATTAAAATGAAAAGCTCTTGCATAGTCAAGGAAACAACAGAAGAGGCAACCTATGAAATGGGAGAAAATATTTGTAAACCATATCTGAAAAGAAGTTAATATCCAAATAAATAATGGAACCCCAACTCAGTGAAAATGACCTGATTTAAGAGTCAGCAAAGGACTTGAATAGCCATTTCTTCAAAGAAGACATACAATGATCAACGGGTACATGAAAAGGTAACATCATAGACCATCAGGAAAATGCAAATCAAAACCGCAATTAGATACTACCTCACACGTATTAGATTGGCCACTATCAAAAAATTGAATATGACAAGTGTTAGCATGGAAGTGAAGAAACTAGAATTCCTGTGCACAGTTCGGGGGCAGGATGTAAAACGGGACAGGCAATATGAAGACCCCTCAAAAAATAAAAAATATGGTCCAAAAATCACACTTCTGGGGATTCATCTGAAAGAACTGAAAACAGAATTGAAGAGATATTTGCACTCCCATGTTCACTGCAGCATTATTCACAACAGTAATGAAGTGGAAACAATCTAATTTTCCATCAATGAATGCATAAAGAAAGAAAATGTGGTGTATACATATAAACACCATATTGGAATATTTTCAGTCTTAAAAAGGCAGGAAATTCTGCTTTGTGCAACAAAATGGATGAACTTGGAGGACGTCATGCAAAGTGAGATAAACTAGTCACAGAAGGACAAATAATACATGATTCCACCTGTATGAGGTAGCTAAAGTAGTAAAATGCATAGAAGCAGAAGTAGAATGATTACCAGGACCTGGGGGGAAAGAGAAATGCTGAGTTGCTGTTCAGTTGGCATACAGTTTCAGTCAGGAAGAAGAAGATTCTAGAGATCTGCAGTACTACAATGGGCTTATAGTTAACAACACTATGCTTACACTTAAAAATTTGTTAAGAGGGTAAATTTTATGTTATATACTTTTTATAATGAAAAAGGAAGTAAATCATCCAGAAAATATTTTTAAATTTTTGAAAGTACATGGCTAAAGACTTGGACTTTACTGTGAAGCTAGAGGATAACAATTTCAAGGTCAAAGAACTCTGAAAATCTGATGATCCTCCCCAAGAAGGAGTAAACATACCCCGATTCCCAACCATAAGATTATATTCAAGACTATTTTCTTCCTGCCTTTTTTCTATGCATTTTTTTTAATACTTAGGAATCACAGTCACACAGCATATTCATATTTTTGAAAATTAACATGGACTGTTCAGTTGGAATATATGGTTGGGAATTAGGGATATATTTACTCCTTCCGGTGACTTTCCTGGTGGCTCAGATGGTAAAGCATTTGCCTACAATGCGGGAGACCCAGGTTCAATCCCTGGGTTGGAAAGATCTCCTGGAGAAGGGAATGGCAACCCACTCCAGTGTTCTTGCCGACCAACCCCCACCCCCACCCCCGCCAAAAAGCAGCTCAAATAAATATTTTTGGCTTCCCTGGTGGCTTAGAGGGTAAAGCATCCGCCTGCCATGTGGGAGACCCAGGTTCAATCCCTGAGTTGGGAAGATCCCCTGGAGAAGGAAATGGCAACCCACTCCAGTACTCTTGCCTGGAAAATCCCATGGACAGAGGAGCCTGGAAGGCTGTAGTCCATGGGGTCTCAAAGAGTTGGACATGACTGAGCGACTTCACTTCACTTACTCCTTCTAGATATGGGGGCTTCCCTGGTGGCTCAGTTGGTAAAGAATCTACCTACAATGCAGGAGACGTGGGTTCGATCCTTGGGTTGGGAAGATCCCCTGGAGAAAGAAATGTCAACCCACTTTAGTATTCTTGCCTGGAGAATCCCATGAGCAGAGAAGAGCCTAGTGGGCTACAAGCCACGGGGTCGCAAGAGTCAGACACGACTTAGTGACTAAACCACCACCACCGTGACTAGATATGAAGGGATTATGAATGATTTCTTTACTCTTTTCTCAAATATATATATATATATATTATATATATATATATAATTATAATACCACTATGGAGGGAAACAAAGAAGGCAATGGCACCCCACTCCAGTACTCTTGCCTGGAAAATCCCATGGGCAGAGGAGCCTGGTAGGCTGCAGTCCATGGGGTCGCTACAAGTCGGATGAGAATGAGCGACTTCACTTTCACTTTTCCCTTTCATGCATTGGAGAAGGAAATGGCAACCCACCCCACTGTTCTTGCCTGGAGAATCCCAGGAACGGGGGAGCCTGGTGGGCTGCCGTCTATGGGGTCGCACAGAGTCGGACACGACTGAAGCGACTTAGCAGCAGCAGTAGTATGGAGGGAAAAACCATATCTAATGCAGCTTGTAACAAACCAATAATTTAGTCATTTTTTGGACATTTGTCAAAGTAAAATTTATCTTTAGCACCCTGAAGGAGTGAATGCAACATCCTCCAAACCAAAAATGTGTCTCTTCACAGGGAGAGCCTTGAGATGGAGGTGTGGCATACTAAGAGCACATAAACTCATTAACTTAGATCTGTGTAAAGATCTCTGATAGAAATGTACCCCTCCTTGTCAGGCTGAGCAAGAGCAGAGCAGGTGCAAAAGCACATGTGTAGGGAAAGCAGAAGAAAAAAACTGAAGCTAAAAATCCATTAAACAATAGATAGCAATACAATGTAACGATACAAAATATAGAACCAAGCTGGCCCTTCATTGGTCCAGCATTACATGGTGAAGGACAGTGAAACCTGGCATGCTGTAGTCCATGGGGTTGCAGAGTCGGACACAACTGAGCGACAGAACAACGTGAGTGAAATTTTCTTTAAAAAATGGAGAAACTCTCCTTAAATTCAAAACTCCTATTTTAAGCACATTGAATGGGAAACTCCTCCAATGGTTAAAAGCTTTGTCTTTTTGAACTGTGTACCCAGGTCTTGAAAATCACCAGCATGATTAAGATCCTAAGACCCCTCATCAAACTCAAAAGAGGTGACCAGTAGGTACATAATCAGTGTGGTGTAGTGAGAGACCAGAGGGGAAGAATGATTCTGGGATGGGGAGGTACACGCTTCCCAGCAGTGACTTGCAACGGTGGGGGTGAAGGGTGAGGAGGATGGCCTGTTGGAAGAAACTAGGAAAAAATAAAAAGACAAGTTGGATTAGATCATAAGCAGTCCTGAAGAACTATCCAAGGAGTTGACACCTTCTGTAGGGCTGGAGACACAGCTGCACTTCCTCGGGAAGGGAGTAACACAATTTGATGGCAGTATGAGTCTATGGCGGAGAAGGCGGTGGCACCCGACTCCAGGACTCTTGCCTGGAGAATCCCATGGACAGAGGAGCCTGGTGGGCTGCAGTCCATGGGTCGCTGAGGGTCGGACACGACTGAGCGACTTGACTTTCACTTTTCACTTTCATGCATTGGAGAAGGAAATGGCAACCCACTCCAGTATTCTTGCCTGGAGAATCCCAGGGACGGGGCATCCTGGTGGGCTGCCGTCTATGGGGTCGCATAGAGTTGGACACGACTGAAGTCACTCAGCAGCAGCAGCATGAGTCTATGGGGTGCTTCCTCCTTATACTTTGCTGCAATCTAAAGCTTTAGAAATCATGTTTGGAATCAAACAACTTTGAGGCTCTCCTTCAGAACAAAAATCCACAACTTTGTACTATTGTTATTTATTTCTCAGTCCTGTGGTGTGGTTAGGAGGAATACTCTCTATTCTTTATGTTTGCAGGTGAAGAGAGTTCCCAGGAATAACCCTCCTGGAGTAAATAACTAATATTTATCATTGGACATTGAAATATTAACTATTCTTACTGGGGTTGGAACTAAACTATAAATTTATGGAAGGCAATTCACAGTTACCATAGTTGGTATTTTTTCTCCTTCCAAGCAGGCTATAATTGGGTAAAACAGCATGTGTATACTGAAAATTCCGGGGGTAGGCCACTGAAAACTTCTTGTGAAAGAGGAAAAGAAACTATGGAAGTAAGTAAGACACGGTAACACCCTGAAGAAATCTGGATTGTCCACAGGAATCAAGTGCCTTGGGAGGGGATGTGGCTGCCATCATTTCTAGGTTCCTGCCTAGGCTGGTCTGCCACCTGGCGGGATCTGGGGGACAGTGGAGGGAGATGTTTAAGAGCTGGATAACCCAGACTCAGTTTAGGCTCTGTCATTTACTTAATGGTGTAACCAACAGCAGATTACTTAACCTCTCCAAACCTGTAGTGCCCTTTTCTATGTAGCAGGGATAACAGTATCACAGTGTTGTTATGAAAAATAAATAAGATGGCATATGTGGTTCAGTTAGCACTGTGCTTGCCACATAGTAAACATTAACAGACACCAATAATAAACATAACTTTAATAGTATCATTATGAGAGATTTAAGCTTAAAATCTTGGAGGTGTCCCACATGACATTTAAAGTCCCTTCTTACTGAAAGAATCTTAAGTGTTTATATCCTCCATTGATGTCTCTTAGAATTAAGGCTATTCTCTGCCCGAAAAGGCACCCATATACATACACACACACACGTGCATGTGTGCACACGTTAGGAAGCAGTCCCAACAAACAGAACATGTATAAAAGATATTACTAGCAGTCTGCATATGTACACATGTACCAGAGGTTCATTGGAAGGACTGATGCTGAGGCTGAAACTCCAGTACTTTGGCCACCTCATGCGAAGAGTTGACTCATTGGAAAAGACCCTGATGCTGGGAGGGATTGGGGGCAGGAGGAGAAGGGGACAACAGAGGATGAGATGGCTGGATGGTATGACCAACTAGATGCACATGAGTTTGGGTGAACTCTGGGAGTTGGTGATGGACAGGGAGGCCTGGCGTGCTGCGATTCATGGGGTCGCAAAGAGTTGGACATGACTGAGCGACTAAACTGAACTGAACCAGAGGTATGTGATTAACTCTGCACATATGAGGTCAGTGATTCATGGGGCTTTTCCCCCATAGAAATGTCAATAATGAGGAGGATCTGGAAACAAGTTTTCTCCTCAGCACAATCATCAATAAAGCAAAGTGGTGGAGAATCATTTTATTCCTATGACCTATTGGTTTAATCACTGGAAGCTAGAGTGAAATCAAATATTCTCAACTTGTTCTAGTTATTTCCACTTTTATAAGACTTCTATTTTACAACTAGAATACTAATTGACTGAGTCAAATTCTTCCATGGCAGCTTTAAACTATTTCTTAGGGCTCTTACTACTCTTCTGAAGGCTCAACCATTTAAGACCATTATCTAGAATTAAATGACAGCTTCAGTTAAAATGTCTAATCAACAAGCATTGTTCCAAGGATTGCTGCAGTTTTCTAGCTTGTGTCTCAGGATGACAGGCTTAGGCTGGTATAACCGAAAAAGTTAAGACTCAGGTCCCATACTTGAAGAGCTGCCAACAAGCCAAATATCAATAATTTTAATGATTTACAAACATGGTGCGCTCAAGTACTTTCAAAGAACTTCAAATATATTATCTCACTTGATCTTTATCACAGAACATAGGAGAGGCTTATATTTTTATCTTCACTTGGAAGACAAGGGAAAACTTTGAGTTCAGAGATGCTAAACTCAAGATCCCATGATTAGTAAATGACAGAGCCAGAACTGGAACCCAAGTTTTTGTTTCAGAATCTAGGACTCAATTGCCCAATACTGTTTGTAAAAGAGACCTATGTGTGCTCATAAAATAGCTATGTAGTTAGAGAATGGCATTCAATAAATATTAATTGATGACCTAAGTTTACTGTAATTCAGGATAATATTTTCATGATTCATTTTACATTTTAATTAAATTTGATAATATGTTTTTAACTTATCTGAAAAGATATTAAATAGATATATATTTTATACCACCCTATATACAATACCTAAGTCTACAAATACTACGCTGCTCATTATCCACTGAAACTACAGTGGATAAATATATCCTTCTGCAAATGTGGCACTGTGCACCCCTCTTCAATTTCCTGTTTTGTGAGAAGATGACCATGATCTGAGTAAAACCTTAGGAATGATAGAGATCACCTATTTCTGTCACTCTGGAGATCAACAAAGTAAATTAAAGTAGGTAACTCCATAAGTCATCACACAGGCACACACACAGACACCCCAAATCCACCCTTTTGCTACAGTACTGCAACAAAACAAGAAAACAGCCTGATTTTATCACTTTTCACCAACGGAAATTTTCATCAGACATTCTGCCAAGAAAACTGTCTTGTACCTGATATGAACTATAGGAGGTTTCCTAGAGGTCATGCTTTATAATATCCAGAAACAGAAATGGCCCTCAGCAATAAACTTATCATGGAGCAGGTACTCAAAGACAGGTAATTCATGAACACACACTCTCCTTCTGAATAAAAGATTACAGAAATATCCTCTGCCATGATTTGACTCCCTTAAAATCAAATTGATAAAAAACACACGGGAAATATTGAATATTTATAAATTGATCAGTCTTGTAGTTAATAAGACAAATATTTCCTATTAAAATAGCACTCACAAGTCAAAAGAATACTCCTCCATACTGTGAGGTTTTCCTCATTATTCGCTGGCCAATACTGATTAATTATCATTTACTTATGGGCTTTCCTGATAGCTCAGTTGGTAAAGACTCAGCCTGCAATGCAAGAGACCCTGGTTCAATTCCTGGGTCAGGAAGATCTGCTTTGAGAAGGGTTAGGCTACCCACTCCAGTATTCTTGGGCTTCCCTTGTGGCTCAGCTGGTAGAGAATCTGCCTGCAATGTGGGAGACCTGGGTTTGATTCCTGGGTTGGGAAGATCCCCTGGAGAAGGGAAAAGCTATCACTCCAGTATTCTGGCCTGGAGAAGTCCATGGACTGCATAGTCCATGGGGTTGCAAAGAGTCTGACACAACTGCAAGACTTTTACTTCACTTCACTTATGGAGACACAGAATTCCATATTAGTAATTTTTTTTACCATTGCTTTTCACAGCAAGGTTCATTTCTCGAGTTGGTGCTAAGTAAGACCATAACTGATGTGCAGTTCCTATCAAATGCATCAACATCCTTGGGGATCTCCATATTTTGCCAATTTCAGGCTTCCTGACCTGGCCTGCCTAAGCTAGATCTATCAATTTACCTTTACTATAAGAAGCCCGAGAATGGGCCCCAAAGCCTCTTGAATGTAGCTTTTGCTTAAAAATGAGGCTAATAAGCATAGCTTATGCAGGGCCTCAACCAAAATTCACTGGTTGCAATTCAGTCTTTTTAGAACTGGGTGTATTCGAGACATGACATTGTGGTCACCACATACTCTCTGCTCTCATAACGAGCTCCTTCGGGGATTCCAGACTCACTTTTGGCACGTGAGGATTGAATTCCACAGCTCTATGAATGGCCTCTACCGCATTCATCTCTGCTGTGCTCAGCCCCCGCCGAGATGCAGCCTCAGGAGAGAATCTGAAAAGCAGAAAGACAAACACCATCCAGTTGGGACCACTGCTTGGGCATTAACCCGGAAAGGCATCCACACATCAAGGGCCCAGAAAAACCACAGCGAGCCAAAGCCATGAGCTCTCCAAACCTCCACTGCATCAGACCTCTGAGAGACCCTTCAGACAGAGGCCAACAAAAACCCCAGCAGAAGCAGAAAGCGTGCTTGTGTCTAATCGTGGAAGGAATTCAATTCAGCTGTCAAGTCTCTCTGTCTAAATAGCTAATCTAAGTTTTCTAGGAGGTACCTGCTTAGGTCAGGGGAGGGGGGAGGACTGACAAGGGCAGACAGTGTAGGAAAAAGAGAAAACTAGGTTACAGAAGAGCGCACTTGGTTAAAAACAGAACTGGGGAGAATTTTAAAGGAGGCTCCCAACCCCATGTCAGTGCTGCGATGGAGGGTTAAGTCTTGCAGCTTCAGCAGCAGGCGAGCCTGCTGGGGGCTATTCCGGCAGGGGGCGTGTGCATGCCCAAACTGCGGGCAAGACACCTGCCCGAGTGAATGAAAAAAACCAGACCATGCAATCTCTTTCTCACCTCACACCCAGGGCTAACTCCAGAGCTGTGCTTGGCAGGCAGACACCACAGGGGAAGCTGTGACAACCCTGGCCCTGCCCTCCCAAGCTGGAGTCGCTGTGTAGGGAGAAAAGATGTTGCAGTAGGTACTGGCGATCTACAGGATAAAAAAGAATGAAAGAAAATTACTTCGGTCTTGAAGTGCACACACACTGAACAGCAAACCTGTCTGACACAGCAGAGGCTGTGTTCTTTTCCTGGTATCTGCTTTTCAATGCTCCAGAGGGAGTGGAGTGGGACATGTAAGCGTTTATGAACTCAAAACCAGTTAAGCCATCTGTTCTCTTTCACCTGCCAGTCACCTGGTTTATGGAAATTCTCTATGCCATTGTCACCTGCCTGAATAAAAAGGGCCAAGGTCCCACTGAGATGGTGACTCACGAACCCTGGGTGGGGAGTCAGTTTGGAATTGCTGAGATAAAGAATGGGGGATGACCATCCCTTTTTACTGTATTACATCTCTGTTATGACCACTACCCAATCCTGGACTGCTGGAGGAAGAGGAATACGCCAAAAAAAAAAAAAAAAAAAAAGAATCAAAGAAGGCATTTTTGTGTAAGTCTCAAGCAGGCCTTTTGGTATCTGTGGTCTGGCAAAAAAAGAAAAAAAAAAAAAAAAGGAAAAAAGTCACCTCAGAGGCATGGAATTTCATACAAATCCCTCTTTAGGGACCCATTCACCATTACAATTCCTGGGGATATGCATTCCCTCCTTCTAGTAGTGAAAGGAAAGATCAGCAGGTTTTGGAAAATGCATGCTCATAAGCAGGGGTCTCATAGACTAAGGAAAACTTCCAGAGAAACCCTCAGACACAACGCATCTCCTTCAGTCCAGACCGACACCTAGTACCACCAGGTCACTCTCCACTTACTTGTCAGAGACAGCTCTTGCTTTGAGCAAGGCAGCTGTGTAGCATATTGTTGCCGACTTTGGTAAGCTTATATCTGTCAGAGAGAAAAGAAAAGTAGGAGCTGTTATACGTTTGTACAAACAAAGAGCAATAATTTTAAATACACTAGCATTTTAATCATATAAGCCTACTAAAGCATAAGACTATGTCAATCAATGTATGCAGTACACAGCTGTTTCTTATGTATCTGGGTGGTATGTGACAAACAAGGTAATTCAGTTTTCTGTAAGTAATTCAGGTTTAAAGCCCACCACACTGGCAATCATCTTCTGTTTTAAAATGTATATTTTCATATGTTGAGTTTAAGCAGAGAATAGCTATAAATACATAAAATAAATATTACATGAAGAGCCTTGATATCAAGAAAGGCAAATAGGAACTCTTTGTTACTTATAAAATTTCTCAAGAGGTATATGAAATACTAAAGTGAAGAAAAAAATACTACCTGGATTTTTAAAAAATATAAGTATTTTAGTGATAAATCAATTTATTTTAAAAACTAATCTTAAAAAATTTAAACCTGGTTTAAATTTAAACCAGATTTCCTTTGCATTAAGCTTCAAGAAATTTATATTCAGTTTTTTTGTTAACCGTGAGAAGAAAAATCTTTATAAAGCTATATACATTTATATATACATAAGAAAACTTTATAAAACTATACAATTTTTGTTCATTAAAAACCCATGACAAAGCCTCTTTCAAATTATGAAGCCTAATCTGTTGCCCAGAAAAACAGGTCCTTTTGGTTTGTATAGATAATTTCAGATGGAGGGGTGAGGATGAGAACCAGATTCCATTTACAGGGAATAAAGCGCAGAGTGCAACTAAGAGTAGATCAACTCAAAGAGGGTAGTCCCTTGATGGGGGGCAGACTTGTATGTAAATTATGATCTTATTTCGTACCAGAACTGTATTTCTTTAACACTCATAGTAATTTATACTACTATGACATAGAAATACTTTCTTAATTCAGACCAGGTAAAAATATGCCATTCTAAGGTGCTACAAAATTCACTCTAGGTTAGAAGAACTCTTAACACTTGGAATTCTCTTCAAGTTTCTTGTAGGGCTGTTTTCAACTTTAGAAGAATGACATTATAGTAGGAATGAAAAGGAAAGTCCATAACTAGACAACAGACAGCAGCAGAAGAAAATAATTTCATAAAAGAAAAACAATCTCTCATTCAATAACCAATTAACCACCAACTCCAGCATGAGGAATTTCTCTTTGAAGGAAATTTCATGACGTTGATAAAATACAAATAATCAGAGAAAATACCAATACAGAATTGAAAGGGCCAGATGTCTCTGCAATCCTGATCTCATAAGTTATATTCAAACAAAACTTAAGCACTGTAAGCACAGTATAAAATGTGCTTGTGACTAAGAAAGAAAGAAAAGGTCAGACACTCATGGATTTGTCTTGTTGTTTTTCCAATATCTAAACATTTAACTACTTCCCAGTAGTGAGGGACAGAGGATCCTGGCGTGCTACAGTCCCTGGGGTCGCAAAAAGTCAGACAGGACTTAGCAACTGAAAAACAGTCCAGGAATCAACTGTCTTGTTTGCTAGGGTCCACTTATTGATTGTTATTAGAAGATAATGAAAAAAAATTGCAGATAACACACATTCTACTTAAAAGTTTACACCTTTTTTCCTTTTTTTAAGTTCTGCTGCTAAGTCACTTCAGTCATGTCCGACTCTGTGTGACCCCATAGATGGCAGCCCACCAGGCTCCTCCGTCCCTGGGATTCTCCAGGCAAGAACACTGGAGTGGGTTGCCATTTCCTTCTCCAATGCATGAAAGTGAAAAGTGAAAGTGAAGTCGCTCAGTCCTGTCCGACTCTTCTCTACCCCATGGACTGCAGCCTGCCAGGCTCCTCCGTCCATGGGATTTTCCAGGCAAGAGTACTGAAATGGGGTGCCATTGCCTTCTCCGTTTTTAAGTTCAGACCTTTCATTTAAACATTATCTAAGCCCGTAGTGGTAAAGAGTGAAGTGAAATTTGCTCAGTTGTGTCCGACTCTTTGTGACCCCATGGACTGTATAGTCCATGGAATTCTCCAGGCCAGAATACTGGAGTGGGTAGCCTTTCCCTTCTCCAGGGAATCTTCCTAACCCAAGGATCGAACCCAGGTCTCCCTCATTGCAGGCAGATTCTTCCCAATCCAGGGATCGAACCCAGGTCTCCTGCATTGCGGGTGGATTCTTTACCAGCTGAGCCACAAGGGAAGCCCAAGAATACTGGAGTGGGTAGCCTATCCCTTCTCCAGCAGATCCTCCACACCCAGGAATCGAACCGGCATCTCCTGCATTGAAGGTAGATTCTTTACCAACTGAGCTCTGAGGGAAGCCCCTTAGCTTCCCTCATGAAAAACCCTCCTGTTAATGCACAAGACATAAGAGAAGTGGGTTCAATCCCTGGGTCAGTTGGGAAGATCCCCTAGAGGAGGGCATGGAAACCCACTCCAGTATTCTTGCCTGGAGAATCCCATGGACAGAGGAACCTGGCAGGCTACATTTCATAGGGTCACAAAGAGCTGGACACAACTGAAGCGACTTAGCACTCATGCAAGCCCTGTTTTCACCCTTCCTAGAGTGATCTGTGTTCCTTCTGTGTCAATCTAGCACCTTTCTATGAAATGGGAACAAAGGATTAGTCCTAGAAAGGAGCTGAAACTGAAAATAATGGTCAAAATTATTTGAAGGTGGCAGCACAAGAGGAAGCCTCACTTGAAAAACTAAAGAAAACCTGTTGCTAAGGATTTAGCTTCTCAAGGAGAAGGCTCAGGTTGTTTTGAAGCAAAGGAACACATTCACCTAGTTGGAAATGCAAAAACATATATATGACTGAGGTGTTTCAGCAGAATATTAGAGATGCCTAATCAAAGGCAATCTTTAACTCTTTCACTCCTATAGACAAGACATTCACAACTCTGCAACATTACAACTACTATGGTATATTTTCCCCATTTAAAAAATGTTTACCCTTATTCCTTTATTGTATGTGAAGATGTTGGTAGTATATGCACATGATCATAATACTTAATAAAAATATATATTTTAGTCAGTATCAAATGGGGGAAGGAAAAATATAAATACCACAATTCTCCACTAGTAGCAAGTTTATTTCATTTGTTATCTCTTTAGTATACTATTTTGCTTTCACTGTTAAACAAAAATGAAAAACTAGCAAACAATTCTTGCATAACCTACTTATATAGTTTCAATATTTTTCTTTTAATTGTGTCAAAGCAAGACATCTATTTGGTAATGGCAATCTGTCTCTAAGGAGG
This sequence comes from Bos grunniens, assembly GCF_055505025.1. Taxonomy (NCBI): domain Eukaryota; kingdom Metazoa; phylum Chordata; class Mammalia; order Artiodactyla; family Bovidae; genus Bos; species Bos grunniens. Next base: position 68,974,946 of record NC_141168.1, on the reverse strand, counting down.
GATGAATCATTATAAAGAAACTGATCCTAAATATCCCTTCAGGTAAAGCATCTTGTTCAAATAAGGCTTTCTTTTACAACATATTTTTGTAAATGACACTTATTTATGACAATATAAATCAAATACTTTAACATTTTGCCTACCCAGCAATTCTACATCTAAGGCTTTATCTTAAGGGAAGTCATCATGATTGTGCATGAAGATTTAACCTTAAGGATGTAGATCACAACATTGTTTCTAATGGTAGAAAACTGCAAACAGCCTAAATGTCCAATCACAGAAGAAAGGCTAAGGTGCTACACCATCCACAAGGTGCAATTCTGGGCAGTCATTAAGTTGTACGGTAGGTAAGTATTTAATGAGCTGGGAAAGTTCTGCATTATTGTGTACACATCAATAAGTAAAACAAGTTTACAAAAATTATGATTTCACATATTTTAAGAAAAGCATTTATACACAGAGAGATAAAAAGGCTGGAATTATACACATGAAATATTAAGTTTTATTTCTGGGTGCTGGGATTATAGACAATTTTCTACTGTTTATCTGAATTTTCAAAGCTTCCTGTGATGTGCATGTAATAAGTGAATTTTTAAAAGATAATGTGAAATGTCATGTATGAAACGAGATGCCAGTCCAGGTTCAATGCACGATGCTGGATGCTTGGGGCTGGTGCACTGGGACGACCCAGAGGGATGGTATCGGGAGGGAGGAGGGAGGAGGGTTCAGGATGGGGAACACATGAGAAATAAAGGAATAAAAAAAAAAAAAAAAGAAATACAGATTTTAAAAGCTGTGGTAATATATACCTATTAAAATAAATATAAGTAACACACAAAAAAAAATAAAAATAAAAAAATAAAAGATAATGATGATGCTAAATAGAAGGATTCTTTTTACTAACTGCCTGAAGCAAGATCATGGGCAAATACATTGGTAGAGCCAGACACAGACAGCATAAACAGACAGAGGCAGAACTTACACAAAGTGCTGTCAGCCCTGCAGATCTAGAAAATGTATTTACATGCCTTTAAAAAAGTTAGTGTATTCTTTTGCAGTGTGCAATTGTTAACCATATTTTAATCTAATAACTGCCTAACATCTAAATCGGAGGCAGGAACTGCATGTTTTGGCACAGTTTTTAAGAAAAACCATATACACTACCTTTAGGAGAAAGCTAATTACTATAGGCCGCTTGCCCCATAAGCACTGCCTTTTTCATTTTGTAGGGAAAATAAAAGACTGAGACTTGCTGGTTGCTGCCTATTATAATTTTTAAAATTATTATTTTGAAATAATTATAGTGTCACGGAGTTGTGAACATAGTACACAGAGTTCTGTGAAGCTTCTCTCAAATGGTAACAACTCACAAAACTGTATAATGATATAAAAACCAAGAGACTGACACTGGTATAGTACTATTAAGTCAATTATAGACCTTATTCAGTTTTCACCATTTTTTACATGCATTCCTATGAGTTTGTGGTTCTATGCAATTTCATCCCAAGGCTAGATTCATGTAACCACCACTACTATCAAAACACACAACTTTCCCAAAGGAATCCTCTTATGCTGGCTCTTTCCCTTGTCACCCATACCTGTCCCCCAGTGACCACTAATCTGTTCTCTATCTCCATAAATTTGTCTGCCTACTATCATTTTATGCTTTTGCAATCAGGGAAATGAATATAATGGTAAGGGGAACAGAGTGACTAACAGTAGTGATGAAAATGGTAGTATCAGAAGTTTAAAGCAGGAAATAACACCAAATAAGATGCTTTCCTAGACTTCTTATAATTTATTCAGAAATTTTATTTTGAGGAAGAGACTTGAAATTATTCTAAGTCAATTTTATGAAGAGACTCTAACTATGCAGTGCTTTTCTGTCTTTTTAAGTGGTGTGTAGCTACCACTATTGCCAGAAAGTCTCTTTAAGGATTAGAATCCAAGGAGGAAATGAAGGGAAATAATGAGACATCACATATTTCCATTACTCATTATAGAAAGAAGGAATGCTGATGTTTCTCACTTAAGCAAAGCTGAACTGCTGGCGTTAATTCTCCTTCCACTTCTTTGCCATCTTGTGCTTCATATGGATCCTTTTATGAAAAGGGAAGAACTTTCTCTAAGCGTGTGTAAAATCAAATAGACATAAAAAACTTTAATTAAAAGCTACAATCCTGAACTCCACAGAATTAGAGTCATAGCGTATGCACTTTCGTGTCAGGCTTCTTTCATTCCAAATGATATTTTGAGGTTCATCCATGTTGTAGCGTACAGCAGTATCTCATCCCTTTTTATTGCTGAGTAGTATTTCATTGTGTGAATATACCACAATATGTTTATTCTCTTGCTCATGGCTATTTGGATTGTTTTCCAGTTCTTCACTATTATATAGAAAGCTGTTGTTATCATTCTTGTGTATGTTTTTTCTTAAAAAAAAAAACAAAAACTCATTGTTCTTGGATATATAACTGGAAATGGAATTTAGTCAGAAGACAGATAAATGACTGGTGGATAGTACTCCAAAGAGGTTGTGTGAAGTTTGCAAAACTAATATATGGTGAGAGAAGTCAGAGAAATGGTTACAGCTGGGTTGAGGGGTAACTTTCTGAGATGATGGAAAATTCTATGATCCTGGGCGGTGATCACAGAGGTGTGTATGTATAACTGGTGGCTCAGATGGTAAAGAGTCTGCCTGCAGAGTGGGAGACCCAGGTTTGATCCCTGAGTCAGGAATATCCCCTGGAGAAGAAAATGGCTACCCATTCCAGTATTTTTGCCTGGAGAATCCCATGGAGTGAGGAGCCAGGCAGGTTATAGTCCATGTGGTCACAGAGTCGGACACGACTGAGCAACTTCACTCACTCACTCATACATAACTGAAAAGTCATCCAGCTCTATGTTTAAGACTTGTGTATGTTACAGAATGTAATTTATATCTCAATTAAAAAAAGGTGAAAAAAAAAAAAAAAGCCAAACCTATGATCCTGAAGCTGTCTTCTCTCCCTTGCCTTTCATCACTTTGGCCCCTCCATTCCCTCTATGGATCCTTATCTAAAAATTCCTTCTTAGTTTAATAAACAGAATTTGATTATTTCTCAAGTTGACCTTTCAACTATTAAGATGGTTAAATTATCTCCTCTAAACCTAATCTTATCCACTCCAGCACTCTTGCCTGGAAAATTCCATGGGCGGAGGAGCCTGGTAGGCTGCAGTCCATGGGGTCGCAGAGTCGGACACAACTGAGTGATTCACTTTCACTTTTCACTTTCATGCACTGGAGAAGGAAATGGCAACCCACTCCAGTGTTCTTGCTTGGAGAATACCAGGGATGGCAGAGCCTGGTGGGCTGCTGTCTATGGGGTTGCACAGAGTCGGACACAACTGAAGTGACTTAGCAGCATCAGCCCTTTAACTGAAGACACAGTATTCAGAACTTCTCACTTCTTTTTATTACAGAGCCATGGGTGATTTAAAAATATGAGATTTACAACTGTAAATAATCCTCTGGATCCCTGAAACCTGACCAGTACAGAGCCAGGGAAACATGCAGCCTGGGGAGCCCGTGGCCACTGCCCCAGCTCTGAGTACCAGCAAGGATGGCCCTGAAGTTGAACAGCTGCAGCACTTTGTTCCTAAGACTATGTGGTCAACAAACCTTCACTCCACATTCTATCCAAACCAATTTCACTCAAAGGCAGGTCTTCTCTCTATTACTTCAGCCAGGAGAATTTTGGAATCTATGAGCAGGATTTCCACATATGCCTCCATTAAATTTTAAATCTTAAGATAAAATCTAAACTATTAAATAGTAATGGTTTCAGCATATCATTCCAGCCTATCAGTCATAGTTGTAACTCAACCTATCACCTATAGCTTTGCTCCATACACGTCATAAGTATACCTTCCTTTCTATATGATCATTATCATCATCAAAATTACCACTAGCTAACATTTATTGAAGGCTTATTAAGTCCCAGACACTGGTGTTAATCACGTATACACATTAATCCTCAGACCAGTAGGTCCTATTAGATAGGACCTACTGCTAGCCCTGTTTTACAGATGGGGAAAGTGAGGCATAAAACAGTTAAGAAATATGACAACACGACACACCTAGAAGAAATATGAGCTTCCCCCAGAGCACATGCTTGTTAACTGTGCTATGCTGTCAGCAAGGTCTGACTTAAAAACATAGTGACCACAGCAATACCAAGGAGAGAGTCCAGAAATGGTATTCTAGAGATTGCCCTGTATTTGCAGTGGTCTGCAATAATCTGTGTGCAACCATTTATTAATAATTACAACAGGTAAAACTGTGCAGCACTGGAGAGACTTTAAGGAGATACCCCATGTCCAAGGGCAAAGGAGAGCCCCAGCAAGATGGTAGGAGGGGCAAAATCGCGTTTAGAATCAAACATACCTGCCAGAGACATTCAGAGGGCTCAAACAAACCTTGTGTGCACCAGGACCCAAAGACCCACAGAGACTGGGACAGAACTGTGTTTGAGTGTCTCTTGTGGAGGTATGGGTCAGCAGTGGACTGCTGCAGGAGCAGGGGCTCAGGGTGCAGCAGGCGTGGGTATGGCATAAGCCCTCTTGGAGGAGGTTGCTATCAACCCCATCATATAGCTGTCAGAACTTACATAGGAATGGGGAAATAGATTCTTAGAGGGCACAAACAGAATCCTGTGTGCACCAGGACCCAGGAGAAAGGAGCAGTGATGCCACAAGAGACTGACCCAGACTTGCCCATGAGTGTCCAGGAGTCACTAGCGGAGGTGTGGGTCGGCAGTGGCCAACTGCAGGTTGGGGGCACTAAGTGCAGCAGTGCGAGCATGGGACCTTTTGAAGGAGGTCACCATTATCTTCATTACCTCCACCATAGTTTAGCCCCAGGTGAATAACAGGGAGGGAACACAGGCCTACCCATCAACAGAAAACTGGATTAAAGAATGGCCCCGCCCATCAGAACAAGACCCAGTCTCCCCCTCAGTCAGTCTCTCCATTCAGGAAGCTTCTATAAGCCCCTTATCCTTCTCCATCAGAGTACATAGACTGAAAACCACAATCACAGGAAACTAACCAATCTGATCACATGGACCACAGCCTTGTCTAACTCAGTGAAATTATGAGCCATGCCGTGTAGGGCCACCCAAGATGGACAGGTCATGGTGGAAAGTTATTACAAAACGTGGTACACTAGAGAAGGAAATGGTAAACCATTTCCATATTCTTGCCTTGAGAAGCCCATGAACAATATGAAAAGGCAAAAAGATAAGACACTGAAAGATGAACTCCCCAGGTCGGTAGGTGCCCAATATGTTACTGGAGATCAGTGGAGAAATAACTCCAGAAAGAATGAAGGGACAGAGACAAAGCAAAAAGAACACCCAGTTGTGGATGTGACTGGTGATGGAAACAAGATCCAATGCTGTAAACAGCAATATTGCATAGGAACCTGGAATGTCAGGTCCATGAATAAAGGCAAATTAAAAGTGGTCAAACAGGAGATGGCAAGAGTGAACATTGACATTTTAGGAATCAGCGAACCAAAATGGACTGGAATGGGTGAATTTAACTCAGATGACCATTATATCTACTACTGCAGGCAAGAATCCCTTAGAAGAAATGGAGTAACCATCATAGTCAACAAAAGAGTCTGAAATGCAGTACTTGGATCAATCTCAAAAACAACAGAATGATCTCTCTCTGTTTCCAAGGCAAACTGTTCAAATCACAGTAATCCAAGTCTATGCCCCGACCAGTAATACTGAAGAAGCTGAAGTTGAATGGTTCTACAAGAACCTTCTACACCAACAAGACCTTCTAGAACTAACACCCCCAAAAGATGTCCTTTTCATTATAGGGGACTGGAATGTAAAAGTTGGAAGTCAAGAGATACCTGGAGTAACAGGCAAATTTGGCCTTGGAGTACAGAAAGCAGCAGGGCAAAAGCTACAGAATTTTGCCAAGAGAACGCAGTGGACATAGCAAACACCCTCTTCCAACAACACAAGAGAAGACTCTACACATGGACATCACTAGATGGTCAACACCAAAATCAGACTGATTATATAATTTACAGCCAAAGATGGAGAAGTTCTATACAGTCAGCTAAAACAAGACCAGGAACTGACTGTGGCTCAGATCATGAACTCCTTATTGCCAAATTCAGACTTAAATTGAAGAAAGTAGGGAAAACCACTGGACAATTCAGGTACGACCTAAATCAAATCCCTTATGATTATACAGTGGAAGTGACAAGGGATTAGATCTAATAGAGTGCCTGAAGAACTATGGATGGAGGGTCGTGATATTGTACAGGAGGCAGGGATCAAAACCATCCCCAAGAAAAAGAAATGTAAAAAGGCAAAATGGTTGTCTGAAGAGGCCTTACAAAGAGCTGTGAATAGAAAAGCCTCTTGATGAAAGGGAAAGAGGAGAGTGAAAAAGTTGGCTTAAAGCTCAACATTCGGAAAACTAAGATCATGGCATCTGGTCCCATCAGTTCAGTTCAGTTCAGTTCAGTCGCTCAGTCGTGTCTGACTCTTTGTGACCCCATGAATTGCAGCATGCCAGCCCTCCCTATCCATCACCAACTCCCGGAGTTCACTCAAACTCACATTCATTGAGTCGGTGATGCCATCCAGCCATCTCATCCTCTGTTGTCCCCTTCTTCTCCTGCCCCCAATCCCTCCCAGCATCAGAGTCTTTCCCAATGAGTGAACTCTTAGCATCCAGTCCCATCACTTCATGGGAAATAGATGGGGAAACAGTGGAAACAGTGTCAGACTTTCTTTTTTTGGGCTCCAAAATCACTGCAGATGGTGACTGCAGCCATGAAATTAAAAGACGCTTCCTCCTTGGAAGAAAAGTTATGACCAACCTAGACAGCATATTCAAAAGCAGAGACATCACTTTGCCAACAAAGGTCTGTCTAGTCAAAGCTATGGTTTTTCCAGTAGTCATGTATGGATGTGAGAGTTGGACTATAAAGAAAGCTGAGCACTGAAGAATTGATGCTTTTGAACTGTGGTGTTGGAGAAGACTCTTGAGAGTCCCTTGGACTGCAAGGAGATCCAACCAGTCCATCCTAAAGATCAGTCCTGGGTGTTCATTGGAAGAACTGATATTGAAGCTGAAACTCCAATACTTTGGCCATCTAATGCAAAGAGGTGATTCATTTGAAAGACCCTGATGCTGGGAAAGATTGAGGGCAGGAGGGAAAGGGGAAGACAGAGGATGAGATGGTTAGATGGCATCACTGACACAATGGACATGACTTTGGATAAACTCCGGGAGTTGGTGATGGACAGGGAAGCCTGGCGTGCTGCAATTCATGGGGTCACAAAGAGTTAGACACAACTGAGCAACTCAACTGAACTGATCTGAGAAGAGAAGTGAAAGGCAAAGAAGAAAAGGAAAGATATACCCATCTGAATGCAGGTTTCCAAAGAATAGCAAGGAGAGATAAGAATGTCTTCCTCAGTGATCAATGCAAAGAAATAGAGGAAAACAATAGAATGGGAAAGACTAGAGATCTCTTGAGAAAATTAGAGGTACCAAGGGAACATTTCATGCAAAGATGGGCTTAATAAAGGATAGAAAAGGTATGGACTTAACAGAAGCAGAAGATATTAAGAAGAGGTGGTAGGAATACCCAGAAGAGCTATACAAAAAAGATCTTCACAACCCAGATAATCATGATGGCATGATCACTCAACTAGAGCCAGACATCCTGGAATGCAAAGTCAAGTGGGCTTTAGGAAGCATCACTACAAACAAAGCTAGTGGAGGTGATGGAATTCCCGTCTAGCTAGTTCAAATCCTAAAAGATGATGCTGTGAATGCGCTTCACTCAATATGCCAGCAAATTTGGAAAACTCAGCAGTGGCCACAGGACTGGAAAAGGTCAGTTTTCATTCCAATCCCAAAGAAAGGCAATGCCAAAGAATGCTCAAACTACTGTACAATTGCACTCATTTCACATGCTAGTAAAGTAATGCTCAAAATTCTCCAAGCCAGGCTTCAATAGTACCTGAACCGTGAACTTCCAGATGTTCAAGCTGGATTAAGAAAAGGCAGAGAAACCAGAGATCAAATTGCCAACATCTGTTGGATCACAGAAAAAGCATGAGAGTTCCAGAAAAACATCTACTTCTACTTTATTAACTATGCCAATGCCTTTGACTGTATAGATCACGACAAACTCTGTAAAATTCTGAAAGAGATGAGAATACCAGACCACCTGACCTGCCTCTTGAGAAACCTGTATGCAGTTCAGGAAGCAACAGTTAGAACTGGACATGGAACAACAGGTCAAGGCTGTATATTGTCACCCTGCTTATTTAACTTATATGCAGAGTACATCATAAGAAATGCTGGGCTGGAGGAAGCACAAGCTGGAATCAAGATTCCTGGGAGAAATATCAATAACCTCAGATATGCAGATGACACCACCCTTACAGAAGAAAGTGAAGAACTAAAGAGCCTCTTGATGAAAGTGAAAGAGGAGAGCCAGAAGTTTTTGGCTTAAAACTCAACAATCAGAAAACTAAGATCATGGCATCTGGTCCCATCACTTCATGGCAAATTGATGGGGGAACCATGGAAACAGTGAGAGACTTTATTTTGGGGGGCTCCATGGGGTCGCTGAGAGTCGGACACAACTGGGCGACTTTACTTTCACTTTTCATTTTCATGCATTGGAGGAGGAAATGGCAACCCACTCCAGTGTTCTTGCCTGGAGAATCCCAGGGACAGTGGGGCCTGGTGGGCTGCCGTCTATGGGGTCGCAGAGTCAGACACGACTGAAACGACTTAGCAGCAGCAGCAGCAAAATCACTGCAGATGGTGAATGCAGCCATGAAATTAAAAGACGCTTCCTCCTTGGAAGAAAAGCTATGACCAACCTAGACAGTATATTAAAAAGCAGAGACATTACTTTGCCAACAAAGGTCCGTCTAGTCAAAACTATGGTTTTTCCAGTGGTCATGTATGGATGTGAGAGTTGGAGTATAAAGAAAGCTGAGCACCAAAAAATTGTTGCTTTTGAACTCTGTGTGGTATTGGAGAAGACTCTTAAGAGTCCCTTGGACAGCAAGGAGATCCAACCAGTCCATCCTAAAGGAAATCAGTCCTGAATATTCATTGGAAGGACTGATGCTGAAGTTGAAACTCGAATACTTTGGCCACCTGATGTGAAGACCTGACTCATTTGAAAAGACCCTGATGCTGGGAAAGATTGAAGGCAGGATAATAAGGGGACGACAGAGGATGAGATGGCTGGATGGCATCATTGACTCAATGGACATGAGTTTTAGTAGGCTCCGGGAGTTGGTGATGGACAGGGAAGCCTGGCATGCTGCAGTCCATGGGGTCACAAAGAGTCGGATTTGACTGAACGACTGAACTGAACTGAAAGTTCTTTTTTTTTTGATAAGAATTAAATCCAAGGTATTAATTACTCTCAGACTTTGCCTACGTTAGTTGTAATTAAAGTGTCGAGAAGCAAGGTCCCTAAAGACCTTCCACCTCTTCCTCACATTTCACTTTTTTCCTCCTTGTGTCACTGCTATCACTCAGCAGAAGTATCCAGGTATTGATGAAAGTAGGTAGCATACATGAATCCTGGCAGACGCTTAATGTAACATCTTAGTTACATTCCCCTCGAAAAACAGATTATCTAAGGGTTTTTCTGGTCTATATAGGTCTTGACTTCCTGGAGTTAAGAAAGAGATCACCAGAGACCAAATGAAATTAAGTGCTTATAATTCAAAATAAAAGTTTTGATTATCCATGAAATAAAAAGTTTCTGCATTGGGATTTGCATTTGTTGTTAAAGGAAGAAAAACCAAACTCTATTAATAACTCTTTTACACTTCTTGGTTGGAGAACCTAGAATATGTCTCCCTGAAGGATAGAATTCTACTTCTTTGCAGAGTCTGAAAGCTCTGCCACAGGAGTTCGGCATCCTACCCTCTAGGTCTCAAGGCTTTCACACCGTGTTCACCTCCTGACCCACCTCAAGTCAAAACTGGCCGAGTGTGAATTCACTGTGCCATTCTCTTCATTCTGCAGGCAGAATGAAGCCCTTACTCTGCTGAACTTGCCTTCAGGGTCTCTCAATAGTCTTCAGAATCAAAGCTCTTTGAGCTCTGGCTCCTGCTTAACTCATCAGCGCATCTTCTGCTGCAGCCCTCCTCTACCCCTCTGCTCTGTGGAAAACAACGTTCTCCATACAAGCTGTGTCAGTCCTGCCCAAATGTGTTTGGATGTGTTTTCTTTGCCTCCAGCACCTTCACTGTTTGGTTCTGCACAGATCCCACCTCCATGGGGGTGGTTTCTCTCATCACCTTGGGTGAGGTGTCCCTTCCATCTTAGGTTAAACTCTGTCAGTCTTTACACTTCACATCAACTGTCCATTCTCATTTCCCTGTCCTATTCACATGGTGTGCTTTAAGGGTTAAAGCTGTGTTTCTTCATCACTTCCTACCCACAATACAAAACAATGTTTGAAACATAGTTGGTGGTCAGTGCTTGCTGAATAAAATCCTAAATTAACATAGTAACATATTAAATCACTTTATATCACTTTCCTTGGACATGCAAACATTTACTTCTAATTTAGCTTCTAGGAGCCAAGAGTGATCTATATTGATGTGTACTTTAAGAGGGAGTCAGAAACGTGTTATTTCTCAGCATGTATACTTCATTTATCTTTGCTTACAATTCCATGAACAGAGGAGCCTGGCTGGCTACAGTCCTTGGGGCTGGAAGAGTCAGACACAACTGAGCACGGACGCACGCACAGCATTCCAGCAGAATGCATGACTTTGGATTGTGTTCTAAATCTAGATGTCTATTTGACAAAGCAGTATAGTGGGAAAGTGGGGCAGGAAGAAGCAAGAGTAAAAGCTGAAGCAAGGTTAAACAAAAGTGAACTTTCTGTTCAGAAACAAAGAAAGCAAACCACACCTCTTCTGGCTCCCAAGCACCCTTTATGAGAATGGTGCTACTGAAAAAAAAAAAGAAAGGTCATCTCGGGGAGGATGACTCTTAAGTTTTCAAAAGTCATGAATGGCTCATACTAACAAACTTGAAATTCAATGAAATAATCTTGGGACAAAGTTATGATTATGAGTACAGCTGTCATTTTAATGTCTCAGAAAACCCATGGGGCAAAACCTCAGATAGGATAGAATTTTTTTCCAGTGATGATCTTTTTGCCTAATTTCCCTTTGTTCATCTATAATAATAGTAACAATCAAGATGTAATCTTAAAAATATCATTACTCTTCCTATGTATGAGATCGGTCAGTTGAGGGTCAATTTCACACTGAAACCTCTAAAACCATGTTTTCAAGGGCAGCAGCCAGTAGATAAGTAAGTCCCAAAGCACCTCACAAGTAAGAGCACTATTTCACAGTGCAGCTCCATCTGACAAGTCGATCATTCCCCACAGACACTCTGAACATCTACCGTAGTACATCCGTGTCCAAGAAGAGGACACAGGGCTTGCTCTCAGAGTTTCTTTCTCACTACTGCTAGCAGCATGTTTCAAACTGATTCACTGAGCACAGATTCACCCCACCTTGATTCATTATGGGTTGCTTTTTTGTTTTTAACCTCTTTCTCCAACAGACTGAAAGCCTCTTGGCAACACAGAGTAAATAATATTCATCTTCAAATCTGGAAGTACCTAAAAGTATCTTCAGCATAAAGGTTTGCTGAATTAATTTGAAAAAATTAATCTAATTAATTTTTAGGTTTTTAGGTTTTAATTTTAGGCTCCCTGTAACCACCTAAGATTACAGAGTATCAAGTATCACTTTTCTTAGTCAGACAACAAGTTGATATACGAAGTTTATGTAGCCTTGACAGATTCTTCTGGAGCCATGAACAGAGCAAATGAACAAACAAAAGTGAAAAACAAACTAAGGAAAATACAGCCCATTTCTCCTTCCTGTCAGTGGACCATAATGTCTTATTACTGTACCATGATGTGATTCTATCTTCCATGTGACTGTCTTCAATAAGATTTCTCTGTTTACTCCTGTTCATGATATGATGCAAAGAAAACAACAATATATATGCATAATTGTGTTCTTAAATTTTTCAGGGGATTCTAGACAGTATGAAGTTGTTTGGTCCCACCTTCAAAAAGTCAATCTAAGGTTGTCCCCTTTCAACCAAAGGAGAAAGCTTCACTGAAGAAATAATAAGGACTGATATAAAATAAAAAGAACCTCAAAAAGGTGTGTCACCTGGGAAGTCAATGATTCAATCAGGAAACACCACTGATCTTAGTAATTTAGAGCAAAGGGAGTGGCAGGCAACACGGATTCAACTACATGAAGAAATATTTATCTTATGCTACAAAGCAAACACCAGATGTTATTTGCAGCTTCTGGACTGGATTATCCCAGAGGGTCTGTGTCAGAAAGCACTTCTATGGCTGGTGCCCTAGAACCAAATATCAAAGTTTATGTGATGGTGATGGCCAACTAAAGAGAAATGTTACCTTGGTAAATTATGATAACTGGACCAGAAGGATTACTAAAGCAAGCATAAATTTAGAGGGTTGTTCCTATGCCAATTCTGTGAATTATAGATGTATGCACTCATAAAATGTCTTCCATCATCAGAAATTGTAGAAACTTTTCACACATACAGTCTTTACTCTGAAATAGCATCTGTGAGTAGTCCTGCTCATTGCACATACAGCATGACAGCCAAACACTTTGTAACCTCAAAGGCCCAGTTCTCATGACAGACCTCCTTCTTGGTTTCCCAGTCAGCAGGGCACTCAGTGCAAAGCTATACAGGGCCATTACTTCTCAGTGACTTATGCTCACCAGCCTGAAGCCATAGTCCATGGTGTCAGGGCGGATAATTATTTTCTTTTTTGAAGCAGCAATGTGATTATTTGCCCATCTTTTACACAAAAATTCTCTTCAACATTCGCCTGGTATCCTTGATCTTTTCCATAAGAACCAGGCCAAGGAAGGGAGCTGGACTAGGCTTAAAGTCTGTCACTTGGGACTGACCGCACTTCAAATCCTCTTTCTCAAATGCCACCTAATTTTGCAGTGGATATGTCTCCAAAGCTGCTTGTGCCTGTGGTATCAAAACTCACATCTATAGATACACTTGACTGAAATGCACCATTTTGGAGGTCTGGACAGCCTAATCTGATAGTCTGATGCTGACAGCCTCAATACAAATTCTATTCAATGGTCCTTCTGAAATCTCAAATCCCACTTGTTCCATAAATGTAAGTGAAAAACAGCCTAGACAAAAGACAGGGTATCTGGTGACCACTTTAGAGGAACAGAGATGATCACTGAGTAACTTGTTCTAGCTGTAAGGCCCTGGGCAATGAACAGTGCACAAAATTTTTACTTATAACTACATGCTGACTCTGTAAAACAATGATCAGCAGAAAGTTTACTCTCTGAAGGGTCTCAACATAGAGTGATTCCCTCATGTTTTCTTTAGAATTTCTGCTTTCAATCTACTGAGATGAAAGTATTCCCCCAATGCTACAAACATGTCCTGTACTTAAAAGTATTCCTTCTGCACACTGTGAAGTGAAGTCGCTCAGTTGTGGCTGACTCTTTGTGACCCCATGGACTGTAGCCTACCAGGATCCTCCATCCATGGGATTTTCCAGGCAAGAATGCTGGAGTGGGTTGCCATTTCCTTCTCCAGGAGATCTTCCCGACCCAGGGATTGAACCCAGGTCTCCTGCATTGTAGGCAGACGCTTTACCATCTGAGCCACCAGGGAAACTCTTCTGCACATTACCAGATAGTAAATAAGAATACAGATTTAGGATGGGCTTGATGGTACCAGTAAAAATGGTCTTGATATAGCTGTTGCATTTATATAACATTCGTGACTATATAAAAAGACCAGCTGTCCTTCACAGGGAAGCTTCTGACCCCAAATTTAGGGCAATCACTAGATGCCCTAATGCAGTAAGTATCCAGAAGAGCTTGAACTTGTATCTCCATTGGTACAAATTGCTCCGAGGCGGAAACGATCTGTCTTTATCTTGAGTGAAAATCTCGGGCAATTTTTATTTTTCAGTTTTCCAAATGTTTAAGAATTGTTTTAGAGATAAAACTAAGTGTTTCCATTCTTATTAAATATCTACACACATGTCCTATTTTATTGTTCAGTCACTCAGTCATGTCCTACTTTTTGTGACCCCATGGACTGCAGCACACCAGGCCTCCCTGTCCATCACCATCTCCCGGAGTTTGCTCAAACTCTTGTCCATTGAGTCAGTGATGCCACCCAGCCATCTCATCTTCTGTAGTCCCCTTTTCCTCCTGCTTTCAATCTTTCCCAGCAATGGGGTCTTTTCCAATGAGTCAGTTCACATGTCCTGTTAGATGTATAATGAATTTTAACAAGAGGCTATAACAGTTTTTAGGGGACACAAGACAGGGCTCTTCTGCTCTCATTTTAATTGACATTTTATATACGGTTTTCCATTTGAACAAAATGGGTTGAGAAGAGTGGTGAAGTTCAGGAGTGGTCCTCTTGTCTCTTTATAATGGTTAATAGTTACTGAATTCTTATTGTGTGCCCCATACTTTTCTAAACACTGTTGTTTAGTCGCTAAGTCATGTCTGACTCTTTTGTGACTCTACGGAATGTAGCCCACCTGGCTCCTCTGTTCATGGGATTTCCCAAGTAAGAACACTGGAGTGGATTGTCATTTCCGTCTCCAGGGGTTCTTCCCAACCCAAGGATCAAACCAGCATCTCCTGCATTGGCAGATAGATTCTTTATTACTGAGCCACCATTGATTAAATGCTTTAATCCTCACAACAAATTACCAGCTGTGTGATCTTGGGCAAGTTGCTTAGGCTTTCTAAGTCTTGATTCCATTTCCAGAGAAAGAAATGGAAGTTTAGAAGGTTAAGTGATTTGCTTAAGTTCACTCTCACATCCATGAGATGTGAGAGTTGGACCATAAAGAAAGCTGAGCGCCTAAAAATTAATGCTTTTGAACTGTGAAGTTGGAGAAGACTCTTGAGAGTCCCTGGGACTACAGGGAGATCAAACCAGTCAATACTAAAGGAGATCAACCCTGACCATTCATTGGAAGGACTGATGCTGAAGCTGAAGTTCCAATACTTTGGCCACCTGATGCAAAGGGCGGACTCATTGGAAAAGATCCTGATGCTGGGAAAGACTGAAGGCAGGAGCAGAAGGGGATAGCAGAAGACAAGATGGTTGGATGGCATCACCGACTCAATGGACATGAGTTTAAGCAAGCTCCGGGAGTTGGTAATGGACAGGGAAGCCTGGTGTCCATGGGGTCCCTGCAGTCCATGGGGTCACAAAGAGTCAGACAAAACTGAGAGACTGAACTGAACTAAGTTCACTCAGCCAGTGAAAGGCAGATCTGGGCTTGCTCTCAGCAGGCTGGCACCAGGGCTAGTCCTCTGCCCCACCACCAGGACTGCCTTGGGTATCCTCAGGAGTTACTAACTAAAGACAGAGCTAGGTACTCCCAAAGGAAATGCTCACAAAGGGAGCACTCATATTCATATTCACTTGCTTTGTGAGATTCTTCTAAAATTCAAATGCGCAAATGATAATGAATAAGAAACGCATGAATTCTTTTCCTCATTCCCACCCTAATCTTCAGACTTAAGCTTTCAAGCTAGGTGGCCTATAAACATCTTTGAAAGGCAATCCAAAGCTTGTAACAACTTTCTCAATGGCTTCATATAGAAGGTTCTGATGACCTTATGATCTTAAAAACATTGTCTTTATAGCTAATGTATGACTGAAAAAAAAAAAAGATAAATTAAAATTAAATGAACACCATACATCAAATCCCTTTTGTGACTAATGAAATCAGGAACAAGGTGATTGGAGATGGTTTCAGAAAGATAGACAAATACAGATATGCCCAATTCTCAAGGAATAATTTTTTAAAAATCTTAAAAGACAATTTGGCATCACTGAAATTCTGCACCATGGCTCCAGCCTGCCTAATTCATTCTTTATAAGAGGAGGGAGAAAAAGAAAGTCACTTCAACGAGGCTTACGTTTATGAAAAACACATGGACTCTTAAAGCCAGCTAGACCTGAATTTGCATCTCAGTTCTGCAGTTTTGCAGTTTTCAAGGAATGTAGTTTTGAAAGTTACTTAAATTTACAAGCCTCAGCTTTGCATCTGATAAAACAGAATACCTTCTTGCAAGGTATACCTACCTTCTTGCAAGGACATTGTAAGGGTTATAGGTAATGTGTATAATTGGAACCAATGATAACAACAAGAAGAGTGTTAATAGAAACAATTAAATATACTGCCAACAGCAGAGACAGTGGAAGTGGGATGATGGTTAAGGGCATGGGCCTGGGGTCAGATGACCTCAGTTTATTCTTGCTTTCCTTTCCTCGTAGAATTCACATCATATCGAACAAAGGCTGTTCTAAGTTTCTCTCTTTGCCCTCACAACATAATATCTCCATGGTTTTACTGTGACATCTTAGGCTCTTCACTTGAATAAGTTACTTAACTCCTTTCTGTACCAGTTACCACAGCTGTAAAATGGGCTAATAATAGTATCTACCTCATATGCTGTGGCAAGAATAAATGAGTCCAGTCCATCCACGCCAAGCTTAGGATCATGTCTGACTGTGACACATCATAAGAACTCAATGTTAGCTGCTGCTGTTTTTTCAGTCATTGTATGAAAGACCCTCCAAAACCAACACCAACCACCTGGATAAAAATTGCTCACCCATAATGTTGGTTAACAGATTGAAACTAGAAGACCATGAAAATTCCTGAGGATGGCAAGACAGCATTTCAGACTAATGGCTGGAATAACATAAGATCAAAAGCCATCTGAAGGGAAAAGTAAAAATTAGATTGCAGTTTACAAGGAGGGGTGACTAGTTAACTGGTAATCCCTACTTGGAATCCAGGCTTGCCAAAGGGCTTCCCTATAAAAGAACTTTGTAAATGTCATTTTAAAAAGTCAAAGCAAAAAAAAAAAAATAGAAGTGAAGAATAAGAATGAGGCAAAGGGAGTATATGCCGCCTTCCTCCTTTCCTCAGAACATGCTGTGTTTTTTTCCCCTGTGCTTTGCCATATTTCTAAATCCTTTTTGCAAAGGTCAGAGAAGCAGCAACAATCCCATTGTGTCACTTCCCCTCATACTACTTAAAAAAATTCAGCCACCTAGCAAATGTAATAAAGAAGGATTGCTGTACCCATAAAACATCCAAGAAACAGCTACCCAACCAGAGCATTCCGATTTGCAAAGATAACATCTAATCCTGCTGCTCTGGGTGTGGCTCGATGGTGAGGGATGGGGAGGCTGGGGTTCAAAGTGCTGTCTCCAGCATCTCACAGATTACATTAATGACATCAGAACCAGGGTGAAGAGCAGGGCGCCCCAATTGCTGTCTGTACTCCAAGCCCTCTGAAGCTTCCACTTCCTCACATAGAGCAAGAAAATTGGATAAGAACTGGGTCGAGGGCCTTTGGGTCTCAAGGAAAAGCTGCAGGGATGAGCCGGAAAGAGCCCATTTTCTGGTCCGGGGAGAAGAAGACAAGGCATGTTTTTAATAGTCTGGTGTGGCTGCAGCTCACTCCTCGAGAACAGTAACTTCAGCAGCCACTTCATTATATTTCTACTGTAAATGACACAGGCCTGAGCCAAGTCTGAGCCAAAACACCCTCCAGGATTCAGCTGGGGTTAGGTCATCTGCAGCGGATTGACCACTGCTGAACTCTAAACCCCTAACGAGGCATCTCAGCAACAGTATGTGTCCTGCCACTAATGAGGCTCTTTTTCCATGAATAATGAGAAAGAACATCATCTCTGTTGCCAGGTACAAACATAAACAAAGCTCAACACAGGGCTTTGGTATAGTGAGTTTGTCCATTTGCAACAAAGGAATTTAGCAAAGTGAGAGCCAAGTTTTAGTGGAGGGTGGGACAGGCTCTTGTAACAAATAATGTGAACATATGTTATCAGAATCTAATAAATCAGCTTTCAGTTGTTGTGGCATGGAGACTGTGCAATGGGATAGAGACAGACGACAGAAAGCTCCAAATGAGTTCACTGCTTTATTTTACAATCAGTCTTGTAACACAAAGCTGTTGATTTCTGTAATGAACTGAGATCTTCATGAAAGGAGCCTTAGGAGAGACCTGAGATCCCAAAGGCTCTATTGGCTAAACCTTTTCTCACGCCTTGATGTAGCAGGCTGAGTGCAGGCTGACTCTGGGGATGAGAACACTGAAGCCTTGCCATGACACTGCTGGCTTTGAGGTACTTTGTGGAAGGCGCATGACCACCTGAACCCATGTGCTGGGTTTCTTAGGTACCAAAAGGCCCTCAATGTACCATGAGCATTCTGCCTCTAAGGTAGTCTCCTGGCTTAGACTCCCAAGGTCAGCCCAACAGTGAGATTCCAGCATATAAACAGAGAACAAAAGTGAGCTGACATGAAGGCCAAACAGTCTTTATTTCGTTTACTGTAAAGTGTGCCACATTTTTCTCTCTTTCTAAAATCAGTTCCATACTAGGTAGCATGTATTTTCTTACACAGGGTGCTCATGTTTGCACAGGCCAAGCGGTGCCATCACTGACTAAGGGCTTTTAGTTTGCATCAGTCTGAGCAAGAATTAACAATAAAACAAAATGAAAACAGTCTCACGACGCCTCAGTTCCTCCAGCTGCAGAGGGTAACAACTCTAACCTATTTCAGATATACCTTTTGAGGAACTGTGTGTCAAAAATAAGACTCAAATAGTATAGCTGGCTCTATATGTTTGATGAATTGCTAGAAATTTTGACCTCAATAATTCTTTTTTCATGGAAAGGCATTTTATTTTAAATATAGCAGTGTGAACATGTCAATAATTCTTTAAATGTACTAAAAATGCTTACTTAATAAAGAATATTTTATAAAGTAAAAAAAAATCATGTAACATAAACAATCACTTCCTAACATCCATTTTATAAGCAAATATATTTATTTGGGGGAGAGAGTTAATGGGACATGGTATGAGTTAATGGCAGAATGGTATGAAATTCTGCAGAGATTCTAGCAGCTAATTATGTAGAAAATTGTGTATAATTAATCAAATAGTAAATTCAAAGACAATGGCAATTGAGAAGATTTTTCAAATATCTGGGTGGTATCAGCTTATTTTTCTGGTTTATTAAGAAAAGCAAAATAAAATAAGCTCATGGGTGAGTAGGTTAGAATGGCAAAGGGACTGCAAAGGCTTTCATGTGAAGAAATGGGAGTTTTTCTGCTAAAAAAGAGAAGACCTGGGGTGAAGGGGCCATGATTTCATCTTCAAACATTACTGAACTGTCACAAGTTTTGTAGCAGAAACTACCAGCTGTTTTTGGTGAAGGAAATGGCAACTCATTTCAGTATTCCTGCCTGAGAAATACCATGGATAGAGGAGTCTGGCGGGCTACAGTCCATAAGGTTGCAAAGATTCAAACACGACTTAGCAGCTAAACAACAAGAAAACCCAGCTGTTCTATTGCTTCAAAGATCTACATGACCAACAGGTAGTGGTCACAGCCAACCAGTGAGGGGTCAGCGCTGTTCCTACAGGGCACGTGCTGCCCGCAGAGGTTCTGAGTGATTCCTGACCACGGAAATCAGGTGGAAATTCATAAGACAATAGTTAGCACAGTGCTGTGCTATTTGAAATGATCCTTCTCATCTAATCATTGAAACACATCAAGAAGAGAGGAATACTCAAGTAGATAAAAGTACCCAAGGACTTACCGTCATACTTTGCTAAGACTGCCTGAACATCAGCATATGCTTGTAGTTCCAGGAGAGCCTCTAAAAGGTTTTCATGGATGTTGAACATGCTCAGGAGAGGGAACTCCTTCATTAACTAGGAAAGAAGAAATCAAGGGAAAATTAATATGTTTCTTTTTTTTTAAGGTATAACTGAGTTATTTATATACTATATATAAAAGTATAGTATATTTTTTAGAAGTACAAGTAATACTAAATTACAAGCATTCACATCAATTATTATGTTGTAAAGCATTAAACGCTTAAATTTTTTCATGCTATTTTTGGGAACAGCAACTTTGAATTTGTGAGAATCTAAGGTGGGAGAAAAATCAAAAAGTGAGGAGTTTTATGAACACTGAGGAAGATGCTTACAGGCAGTATGAATGTTAAAATGCCTTTAAGGCCAAATAAGGTGAAGGTGGAAAACTATCTCCTAGTTGTTAACAGTTAGCAGTTCTGGATGGAAGCCAGAGGGTAGAAGGAGAAGCAAAAGGCATTGCTCTTTTGAGCAGCCTGATAGCCAAGTTAAAGACAAAAAGTAGGAAAATAACTAGAAGGTGATATGTGTTGAGAAAATTTGCAGGTAGACAGAGAATGGTAGTAAAAGAAGATGTTAAGGAGTTTCTGCCTGTTGGTCTTAATAAAACAGGAGTCAAGATTATTTTTCGAGACTGAGGGAACAGGTGACAGGGAGGAAGTAGGAAGACCGCGGTCAAAGTGTGGAACAATCAAGGATTCCAGAGGCTGTCTTGGGACCCCAACAGACTGGAGACCACGGATGTAGAGAGTACAATTGGCACCGTTGTCAAGTTTCAGCT
The DNA here is from genome assembly GCF_055505025.1 of Bos grunniens. Classification (NCBI taxonomy): domain Eukaryota; kingdom Metazoa; phylum Chordata; class Mammalia; order Artiodactyla; family Bovidae; genus Bos; species Bos grunniens. The sequence continues at coordinate 68,954,300 of NC_141168.1, read as the reverse complement.
GACAGGGCTCAGCAGCCCAGGGACAGTGGCAAAGATGTCAAATGATAAGGTTGAGCCTGGGAAAACTGAATTAGATTCAATGAAAAGTCAAGGAGCAAGAGAACAGGCTAGAATGGTGAAGGAATGATTAAAGGAAAGGCTCAGGTTCTAGACAGCATAAAGAGGAAGAGAGGTCCAAAGGGAGTTAAAAGATATGATAATGAATGTCATTGGAAAACAAAGAGAAAGAAGAAAGGACGTGACCAAGAATTTCAGAGTAAAATCTTATCCTCAAGAAAGGTAAATCTCACCTTAAGGAGAAGACAACCAGGTTCTTTACAAAGCAAAGTCACACACGCACACATATACGTGTGTAAGTAAGTAATGATGTATTCATATATGTGTATGTATCATGACCCAGATAATCATGGTGGTGTGATCAACTCACCTACAGCCAGACATCCTGGAATGTGAGGTCAAGTGGGCCTTAGAAAGCATCACAAAGAACAAAGCTAGTGGAGGTGATGGAATTCCAGTTGAGCTATTTCAAATCCTGAAAGATGATGCTGTGAAAGTGCTGCACTCAATATGCAAACAAATTTGGAAAACATAGCAGTGGCCACAGGACTAGAAGAGGTCAGTTTTCATTCCAATCCAAAAGAAAGGCAATGCCAAGGAATGCTCAAACTACCGCACAGTTGCACTCATCTCACATGCTAGTAAAGTAATGCTCAAAATTCTCCAAGCCAGGCTTCAGCAATACATGAACCGTAACTTCCAGATATTCAAGCTGGATTTAGAAAAGGCAGAGGAACTACAGATCAAATTGCCAACATCCACTGGATCATCGAAAAAGCAAGAGAGTTCCAGAACAACATCTATTTCTGCTTTATTGACTATGCCAAAGCCTTTGACTGTGTGGATCACAATAAACTCTGGAAAATTCTTCAAGATATGGGAATACCAGACCACCTGACCTTCCTCTTGAGAAACCTATATGCTGGTCAGGAAGCAACAGTTAGAACTGGACAAGGAACAACAGACTGGTTCCAAATAGGAAAAGGAGTACGTCAAGGATGTATATTGTCACCCTGCTTATTTAACTTATATGCAGAGTACATCAGGAGAAATGCTGGGCTGGAAGGAATCAAGATTGCCAGGAGAAATAGCAATAACCTCAGATATGCAGATGACACCACCATTATGGCAGAAAGTGAAGAAGAACTGAAAAGCCTCTTGATGAAAGGGAAAGAGGAGAGTGAAAAAGTTGGCTTAAAGCTCAACATTCAGAAAACGAAGATCATGGCATCTGGTCCCATCACTTCATGGCAAAATAGATGGGGAAACAGTGGAAACAGTGTCAGACTTTATTTTGGGGGGCTCCAAAATCACTGCAGATGGTGACTGCAGCCATGAAATTAAAAGACGCTTACTCCTTGGAAGAAAAGTTATGACCAAACTAGATAGCATATTAAAAGGCAGAGACATTACTTTGCCAACAAAGGTACATCTAGTCAAGGCTATGGTTTTTCCAGTGGTCATGTATGGATGTGAGAGTTGGACTATGAAGAAAGCTGAGTGGCAAAGAATTGATGCTTTTGAACTGTGGTGTTGGAGAAGACTCTTGAGATTCCCTTGGACTGCAAGGAGATCCAACCAGTCCATCCTAAAGGAGATCAGTCCTGGGTGTTCATTGGAAGGACTGATGCTGAAGCTGAAACTCCAATACTTTGGCCACCTCATGCAAAGAGTTGACTCATTTGAAAAGACCCTGATGCTGGGAGGGGTTGGGGGCAGGAGCAGAAGGGGACGACAGAGGATGAGACAGCTGGATGGCATCACCAACCCGATGGACATGAGTTTGGGTAAACTCTGGGAGTTGGTGATGGACAGGGAGGCCTGGCGTGCTGGGATTCATGAGGTCGCGAAGAATCGGACACAACTGAGTGACTGAACTGAACTGTGCTTAGTCGCTCAGTCATGTCCTACTCTTTGCAATCCCATGGACTATAGCCCTCCAGGCTTCTCTGTTCATGGGGATTTTCCAGGCAAGAATACTGGAGTGGATTGCCATGCCTTCCTCCACGGGATCTTCCCATCCCAGGGATCGAACCCAGGTCTCCCGCATTGCAGGCACTTTCTTTACTGCCTGAGCCACCAGGGAAGCCCGTATACATATATACCCTCTATTTAATTTACTAAATGGATAAGTGTTCTCTATTATAACACAGTGACCTTTAAAGAAGTAATACTTCTTTTTTCGATGTCATCATATTTAAAGCAATTGTGCTGAGAGAAATAATACCCCTCAAAATAGACAAATTTATTATTAAACAAGAAACCAGTGGAGACACTGCATTGACTATTCACTTATTCCAAGTTAGAAACCTTTGCAATATTGTTTTATTTTTAAAAAATCCAAGAACTATTTAGCACATCTCTAAAAACAAATAATTTTCTGCAGCTTCAAGGCATCATATTACCAACAAATAATACCTATCAAAATGATTATGTCTTCAATAAGCCTGTCTAAACCCCCTAGAGACAGCCTGCAGTATTTCCACTGCTAGTAAAGGAAGTGAATAAGACTGTATCACACATTGTTGATGTTCTGCAACCAATAAAAGTATTACTTGTCTGGTTTATTCTGATTCTGGTTCACATCACTTTTTAATTTTTTTTCTCTTTCTAATTAGTGCTTGTTAGAATTAAATCTCTATCATTCAGCATTTGGCAATACAATAAAGATATTCTCTAAACTGCAACATTTAAACATTAACCATTTTTGATCAATTCTTTAGGTAGAGGTCAAACTTCAAGGACTCAAGTCATATTCTGTACTTTAACAACTGCAATTCCAAATACTAGTATGTTGAAGCTTAAAAACTGAAAGGGGAATCTAATTAAAATCTAACACATGTATGCCTATGGCCGATTCATGCTGATGTATGGCAGAGGCCATCACAACATTGTAAAGTAATTATTCTTCGATTAATATAAATAAATACATTTAAAAGATCCAATGAAACTCTGAGCAAACATGGAGGTCTGGGCTTGTTTAAATAGAACTCAAAGATGCTAGGAGTTTGGGCAGCAATGCTTTCACTGGATGCTTGGACAGAACATACCATGTCCAAAAAACAATCACCAATAAAAGAATTTTAAACATAGCAAATAGCAAATGTTGGAAAGGCAATTGAAGTCATATTACAATTTGGAAATCTAGCTTTGCTTCCTGAATATAAACAAGAAGAAATAGTGAACCTTCCACTGCCCCACTCACTCCAGTTATCACCTGACTTTCTCCAGCCTTTCAAAGCAGGCTTTCTTAGAGAAGAGCCATGAGTATTCCACTCCTTCCGCTCCCTTCACTCCTCACTGTAAGCTACAATCTGGCTTCCAGCCCCACAATTTCTCTGAATCTACTCATTCCACATTTCCAGGTGACTTAAATTGCTCCTGTGGACACCCTCCAGTCCTTTTCTTGCTTGACCTCTGCAACATTTGACAGTTTGATGACTTCTTGAAACTCTTGTCTCTTTTGGCTTCCTCCATACCATTTTCTTCTGGTTTTCTTCATACTCATCTCATAGCTCCTTCTCTAGTTTCCCCCTTTTCTGCTATTTAGGAGTAAGCTGTCTGCCTGGGTATGTCCCAAGTATTCTTTGCATAAACACACTGATCTCTAGGACACTTTCATGTCCGGGGTCTCAATACCACCACTTTTGTGGGGATGGCTCCCACATCCTCATATTCTGCTCTGACCTCTCTCCTAAGCCATTACATCAATTTATAAGCTCTCTCCCTGACAGTTTTACCCGATCCATCTAATACCAGGCTCATAAATTCCAAAGCCAACCCTTCAAACCTGTTCGTCCCCTTGGTATTTCCTATTTTGGAAAAGAACCATTAAGCCCTGCGTTAAGAATCTCTATGGCATGCCCACTATAGCCACCTCCTTAGAGATCTTTAAACCCCTGAATTAATATGTAAAAAAAAAAAAAATGCTGGCAGCTTTCATCAAGTACAAAGAAAATTCTGTCATGCAAAAGAACAAACATAAAACAAACACTTTAAGAAACATTACTACTTCCTCTTTTCTCTGACCTTGCTACCAATAATTTAGTTTATGCTCTTATACTTGACCTAAATTGCTCAAATGGCATCTTTCCTCTGCCTGCTTCTGGAATCACCTTTTTCCAACCCACTCTTCACATTACTTTCATAACAGTTTTTCAAATAAACACACTTGAGTTCATCACAACCCTGCTTAAAAGGCAACCACTCATGTGGAAACAGGCAGATGTGAATACAAATTTACAAAGACTGTTTTTTACAACAGTATTTACAGTGATGAAAAATGCAAGCAACTTAAAAAATTATGTATTATGAGATATTTACATAAAATAAGATATAGTCATCTTTGGGACTATAATATATAGTCATTAGTAGCTAAATTATCAAATAATTATTAATGGTATGGCCTGGGAAATGTAGACATGTGACATTACATTAGAAAAAGCAAGATACAAATAAAATTTGACAATAATATCAAGCTTTTCTTTTGTATCTACGCATAGACACATACTTGGTTAGAAAGACACCAAAATGTTTTACTAGTAGTTATTTTCTGGTTAATGAGATTAAAGGTGATTTTTATTGCTTCTTTCATATTTACCATAAGTTGTAATATTTTTAAAAGGAATATATGTACATTCTTTATATGGGGGTGGAAAAACTCTTTTTGAGAATATTGACTTCTCTGAAAACTATAAAACATTGAAAAAGGAAATTAAAGATGACTCAAAGAAATAGAAAAAATCCTATGCTCTTGGATTAAAAGAATTTATATTATTAAAATGGGCATATTACCAAAGCAATCTACAGTTTTAATGCAATCCTTATCATTACCCATGAAATTCTTCAGAGAACAAGAACAAAAATCCTAATATTTATATGGAACCACAAAAGACTCAGAATTGCTAAGGCAATCTGAGGAAGAACAAAGATGAAGGTCTAACCCTCCCAGACCTCAGACAATACTACAAGGCTACAATAATCAAAATAGCATGGTACTGGCACACAAGCAGAACAGAAAAGAGAGCCTAGAAATAAATCTACCCACCTGTGATCAATTAATCTTTGACAAAGGAGGCAAAAATATACAATGGGGAAAAGACAATCTCTTCAGCAAGAGGTGTTGGGAAAGTTGGAGAGCCACATGTAAATTAATGAAGTAAGAACACTCCTTCACATCATATACAAAAATAAACTCAAAATGGCTTAAAGACTTAAATATAGGACATGACACAAAAAACTCCTAAAAGAAAATATAGGCAGAATCTTCTCTGACATAAATTGTAGCAATGTCTTCTTAGGTCAGTCTCCCAAGGCAACAAAAATAAAAGCAAAAATTTTTAAATGGGATCTTGAACTTAGAAGTTTCTGCACAGCAAAAATCATCAACAGAACAAAAAGACAACATATGGAATGGGAGAAAAAATATTTGCAAACAGCGCAACTGACAAGGTCTTAATTTCTAAGTTACACAATGAGCTCATACAGCTCATTATCAAAAAAATAAACAACCCAATCAAAATATGAGCAGAAGACCTAAATAGACATTTCTCCAAAGAAGACATACAGATGGCTAAGCACATGAAAAAATGCTCAACATTGTTATTATGCTGCTGCTGCTGCTAAGTTGCTTCAGTCGTGTCCGACTCTGTGCGACCCCGTAAGACAGCAGCCCACCATGCTCCCCCGTCCCTGGGATTCTCCAGGCAAGAACACTGGAGTGGGTTGCCATTTCCTTCTCCAATGCAGGAAAGTGAAAAGTGAAAGGGAAGTCGCTCAGTCGTGTCCGACTCTTAGCCACCACATGGACTGCAGCCCACCAGGCTCCTCCATCCATGGGATTTTCCAGGCAATGGAAACTAATCAAAACTACAATGAGATATCACCTCACACCAGTCAGAATGGCCATCATCAAAATGTTGACAAATAATAAATGCTGGAGAAGGTGTAGAGAAAAGGAAACCCTCCTACATCATTGGTGATAATGTAAATTGGTACAGCCACTATGGAGACCAGTATGGAGGTTCCTCCAAAAACTAAAAACAGGGTTGCCAATAAGATCCAGCAATCTCATTCTTGGGCACTGATCTGGAAGAGATGAAAACACTAATTCAAAAAAATACATGCACCCCCATGTTCGCATCCTGGTGACTCAGATGGTAAAACATCTGCCTATGATGTAGGAGACCTGGGTTTGATCCCTGGGTCAGGAAGATCTCCTGGAGAAGGGAATGGCAACCAGTATTCTTGCATGGAGAATTCCATGGACCAAGGAGCCTGGTGGCTACAGTCCAGGGCGTTGCAAAGACTCGGACACAATTGAGCAATCAACACTTTCACGTCAGTTTCCATGTTCACAGCAGCACTATTTACAAGGCCAAGACATGGAAACAACTTAAGTGTCCATCATCAGTTGAGTGGATAAAGAAGATGTGGTCCATATATACAATGGAACTTTACTCAGCCATAAAATAAAAAGAATGAAATAATGTCCTTTGCAGAAACATGGACAGACCTAGAGATTAACATACTAAGAAAAGCAAGTCAAACAAAGAAAGACAAATTTCACATGATATCATGTGGAACATAAAAAATGGTCCAAATGAACTTATTTACAAAACAGACTCATGTGGTTAACCAAAGGGGAAAGGAGGGAGGAGGGATAAATTAAGAGTTTGGGACTAACAGATATACACTACTATATATATAAAAGATATATAACAAGGACCTACTATAAAATAGATATACAACAAGGACCTACTGTACAGCCTAGGGAACTATATTTAATATCTTATAATAACCTATAATGAAAAAGAATCTAGGAAAGAATATGTATAAGCATATTTTCACATATATATGTATATATGTTCCTCTACCATTTAAAATCTTCCAGTGACTGTGCATAAACTGCATCTTGTAAAATGTATAGCTAGAACTCATATGCTTTGACTCAAGGTAAGGAAGAATTTTCTTAGAGTTGTCAGAAAATGAACAGATGGTCTATAGAAGTCTCCATCACTGAAATTTCGTAGCGAGAGAGAGGCTGCTCACTGGGCAGGGATGATCAAGATGGAGGACATTTTAAATCCTCTAATTGCAAGGGAAAATGCCCCAGCTCCAAAGCATAACTTTCAGGCTCTCCCTCAGCTTAGTGCCAGACTTTTGCCTCCCCTGTCTTCTCAGGATTAAAACTCTAGCCTTGTCAGATCAGACCATTATAACCATCCCTAGAATTCTTTCTACAGTTACTAGCCACTGTGTTTTTATTCAGACTCTTCATACCACCTGGAATACCTTTTCTCTTCATTTACAAGGCAGCCTGTCAAAACCACCCCACCCTCCAAAGCCTAGATCAAATGCCACCTCCTAAAGTCACAGCATCATAGAAAGTGAGAGCCAGAAGAGCCCACGGAGATCATCCAAACACCCTCCTCAGTTTACAGACAGCTCTCGCCCGCCCTCACCCCTCCAAACAACAATGACGGCTGCAAATTTAAGTGACGCAGCCAAGTCAGTGCTGGGACTGTGATTCAAACCCAGTCATCAGTACCGATTCCAAATTTCAATACATCAAAACCCTGTCTCTGGCTTGCCAAGTCTAGGAGAACTAAACAATTTTGCTGATGCTTCTTTGTTATAACACTTACCTATTTGCTTGGTATTGTGTTTGCATGAATATATGAAGATGGCTATATTACAGAGGAAAGAGCCCTCTATATTTGGAGTTATTCCTGAGCTTAAATCCCACTTATACCACTTACTACCTGTGTGACCACCTCCGTTTTCTTATCTCCTGGGTCTCAGTTCAAATGGCATCTTCCCAGACTCTCTCTACCATCTAGCTATTGTCACCAGCTCACTCAACCATTTTCCATTGCTTCTATCATATTCTGAAATTATGATATTTATTTATGTAGCTGAATATTAGATAATTTAAAAAACAAAACAATAAACAGAGTGACAGTAGGTAATACTATAATTTCAGGAGTCAGCAAATTTTTTTCTGTAAAGAGTTAGACAGTAAATACTTTGGGCTTTGTGAGCCATATGGTCTCTGTTGTGACTACTCAACTCTGACATTATAGCATGAGAGCTGCCATGGACAGTACATAAATGAATGAGTGAGGCTAGGTTTCAATAAAACAACTTACAGAAACAGGCAGATCAGATTTGGCCACAGGCCTTAAATTGTCAAGCCCTGGTTAACAGGAATAAGTTTCAAAAATCAAAAAGCCTTCATAAAATGAGTATCATAATGATATTACACTTGAAAAATAGGACATCTCTTACACACAGCTGGTTTGACAGACCATAGTAAAATGGAAAAAGGCCTACTCTACAACCCAACACTTCTTCTCCCAGCTCTGTTTCCTAGAGACCATTCACACACATTTCTGAGGATTTACATACTGCGATATTCACAGAGGAGGAGAAGCACTGTATAAACATGCTGGATGGATAGATTAAATGAGGCATACTCATGACAAAATGCTATTCAGCAGGAAAAAGGAATAAGTTATGTTTAATACATCTTAATGTAGACAAATCAAGCAGTTTTGAGTTCTCTAGAAATACTCTAGGAAACAGCCTGCAGAGTATAACAATTAAAACTTTTAATGCACACAAAATGATCCTACATATTGTTTATGGGTATATTATATATAAACATATGAAAACTAACTGAAAAAACAAAGTTCCTGGTACCTAATGGATGGTTGTGAATGGTAGTCACATGGGGGTCTATAGCTTTGTATTGTTTTATTATAAAAGTTTTAATTATTAGCTTACTGCTATTTATTATTAACTATAATTAATTCTGAGTGGTGAGGTTATTTTTCAATATATTAAACTTTTATATATAAAGTCGCTTCTTTAAACATAGGAAGCTCATTAGATGTACTTTTCATTTGTAATTCCTCAAGAGTTTCATACTCCTCATTTAGATTTTTAATTTGTTTTCCTATTTTCTAATTGCCTTTTGAAGCAAAATTACTTCCTCCTGTTGGGGGCTTGACTATAGCTCCTTAAAATATTGCTCAGTTCAGTTCAGTCGCTCAGTCATGTCCGACTCTTTGCGACCCCATGAATCACAGCATACGAGGCCTCCCTGTCCATCACCAACTCCCGGAGTTTACTCAGACTCATGTCCATCGAGTCAGTGATGCCATCCAGCCATCTCATCCTCTGTCGTCCCCTTCTCCTCCTGCCTCTAATCCCTCCCAGCGTCAGAGTCTTTTCCAATGAGTCAACTCTTCGCATGAGGTGGCCAAAGTATTGGAGTTTCAGCTTCAACATCAGTCCTTCCAATGAACACCCAGGACTGATCTCCTTCAGAATGGACTGGTTGGATCTCCTTGCAGTCCAAGGGACTCTCAAGAGTCTTCTCCAACACCACAGTTCAAAAGCATCAATTCTTTGCCACTCAGCTTTCTTCACAGTCCAACTCTCACATCCATACATGACCACTGGAAAAACCATAGCCTTGACTAGATGGACCTTTGTTGGCAAAGTAATGTCTCTGCCTTTTAATATGCTATCTAGGTTGGTCATAACTTTCCTTCCAAGGAGTAAGCATCTTTTAATTTCATGGCTAGCATCTAGGAAAAGGTCAATGTCTGATTAAACAGCATTTAGAGATTTTCCTCAAAAAACAAACAAAAAAAAAATTTGAGCTAATAGATTTTAATGTACTGCACTTGAATCTGATAATAATGACAAGATAATGATAGCTAATCTCAGAGGAACCACATATTAGAAACCCAATTCTCCTCCATCTGAGTTCCAGAGAGTATGGCCTTGGACAGACGTGGTGTGAAGAACTATATAAATTATTGTTTTACCTTGAAGGATGCCTCAGAGTTAAGATGACTATAAATTCCTTCCCTCTCTATCCCCTTAGTCCTGGGACTGGGGTTGGAGTTGGGGTTGGGGTTAGACTTAGATGAGACCACCTAACAAGAAAACTCTTCTGTCACAAAATTCCTTCCTGCTTCTTCTCCAGAACCACAAAGATTCATATGACACATTGTTTTCAAAGTAAAGGAGAAGGCACTGGACATGGCAGTGGGGCTGCTGAAAAGGACTCCATGTAGGGGAGGTGGTACATTACAAAAGCCAAGATCACCACAGTCTTTGGAATCAGATAGACCTGGTTCCCATACAGGAACAGTGGAGCTTCTTAGCACCATGTGAGCTGATTTTTCTCATCTGCAAGATAAGGATAATATGTGTACTAGCTCACAGTACACCCAGACACAATCTGGGGCTTGAAAAGCGAGCTATTTGTTTTGCTGTGTGTGACAGTTTCCTTTTAGAGTTTAACTGCACAATATAACATATCTTGATTTATTTATTTATTTTAAAATAATGTGCAACAAATAGCTTGGTGACATAATTAGCCTTCCTACTAAGAAACTCAAATGAAGGCATATGATAACTACAAAGGCCTGTTTTCTATAATCTAAGTCATTCTAAATAAATGTTTAAACTCCTATCTAGTATAGGTTTGTTTATTTATTGTCAGCTATCTTCCCTGCATTGGTAATTGCTTTCTTCTGGCAGTAAGAAATTTATATGCCCTGTTTTGCCCAAATACTACAGTTCATGTACAATGAAAACATTAACTTTCCTATGATTCCTCTAATACCTAGGGGGAAGAACATGGGATGGGCCAAGGATAGAATTTCAGTTTCAATTTTACATCATCTGGCTATTGTCAGTTCAACTTTATTTCAATGAAAGAATTTGAGACACTTCTAAGGTTAACATTTATGAGCTCAAGTAGGAAAAAAAGAAAAAAAGGAGAGTTAATTTACTGGATTTGAAATACTCTATGGACATAATTTAGAACTACAATCTGTATGCTTTTTCTCAGCTGACTTACAGGATGAAAACAACAGTTTAAACTTTTCAAGTTTGATTTGTATCTATTTAAACATTTTATTAGTTTAGCTATCCATGCATTGTTCTTTGAGTGAGAAAAGCAATGTGAAAATTCTTACATATTTTAAGGCAGAGGTAATTAAAAGAGATTCTTAGCCAGATTCCTACTGAGGTCAACGCAAGCTTGGCCTAATTAAAGTTTATAGAACTTGGCCTGTATTATATTCAAAGAGCAGATATTATTTTCTTACAGTTGCAAGTTTGACATTGCTTAATTACAGTTTCAAACAAGGACATAAACAGGAAATAGAAAATACACTCTGTATTGCATGCCTATTATTTTGTCATTGATTTCCACTGACACTGAGGGCCATGAAAGCAAAACAATTGTTTACTAGTGTCCTCAGAGGCCTCTGCGAGTTCCAGTTACACAGACCTCCACAAAATGCAGTCCTGAGAGGTATAAACATACATTAATAAGAAAATGTCATTTTCAGAGTGAATGTAAAAGAAAATACTAGTATAGTTTTGTTTATTTATTGTCAGCTATCTTCCCTGAATTAGTAATTGCTTTCTCCTGGCAGTAAGAAATTTATATGCCCTGTTTTGCCCAAATATTACAGTTCATGTACAATGAAAACATTAACTTTCCTATGATTCCAACTTTGTATCTATTGCAGTTATATGACCAATGCATGATATTCACAGTTAGTTAAACCACTAGTTAACTAGTTCTTCACTGAACTGAGTACATGATGTAAAAACATTCATCACCAAGAACTGGAAAGGGAAGTGGCAGTTGTGGGGATGATGGTGAATCATCCAATGACAGCTTGGTATGACCACCCCCCGCCCTGTCCCTCGCAAAAAATTCAGAGGGATGGAAGGTTATCTAATTACCTACTTTTCTTGTCAGAATTATGCTCAGTTCATCACAGAGAAAGAAATTTTCCTTAAAAATTTCTAGTGAACGAGACAAGCTTTGGATTTATACAGATCCTAATAAAAATATTTCAGTATAAAACTTCCTCTTCCATTTGTTACTCAATCAGTTAAAGATAAAACAAAGGCAGCCCTGGTCATAATTTGGGAATCTTCAAAGATTCTCTTCCTCAACCTCTACCTTCCTTAGTGACATTCTTGTTTTTCACCTCGCTCTGGTAGCCCAGTTGGTAAAGAATCTGCCTGCCAATGGAGGAGATGCAAGAGAGACGGGTTTGATCCCTGGGTTGGGAAGATCCCCTCAAGGAGGAGATGGCAATCCATGCCTGTATTCTTGACTGGAAAATTCCATGGACAGAGGAGCCTGGTGGACTACAGTCCATGGAATTGCAAAGAGTCACACATGACTGAGCACACACATGCACATACATGCATGCACACGCATGCAAGACATCTAACATTCCTTTCCAAAAGCAAGGATCTTGATAGTACCACTGTTTCATCTATGTTATAATACTTTGTCAATACACATCTAAAATTTCTCCTTACTTTAAACTCTAGGGTAAACTTCAGTTTCAGGAACCCTGAATGTGAAGCTGGAGAAGAGAGCAGAGAAGTCAGCCTCATCCTGTCTTGGGGAAATAATAATTTACACCAATCTTTAAAACTGAGAGGGAACACATTGAGTAAAACAGTTTCTTTATCATCTTAAATTGCTTCAAATAGGGCTGTGTCCTAGCCCTGAAATCATGAACAAATCTGAACAATTTGATGCCTATTTCAAATGGGTAGGACACAAGCCTGGTAACAGGAAATAAGATGATAAACATCCTTCCATCTGTGATGATATGACGTGGCTCTCCTGTTCCAGGAGTGGCCTCAAGGAGCAGCTAAACATACTGGCCAACAGTTACTGCCAGAAAGGACTTTTTATGTCAAAACCACAATAACTGTGTTTGGCAGACACCCTTCCACATCCACACAGGTAATGGTAAATAACTCTAGTCAGAAGATTAAGTCATCTGGTTATCTCAGGCACAGTGAACAAATACTCATCCTGACAGGCATTTCACAACAGGGTCATGCTGAAAGTTTACAGTTATGAGAGACGTTTTTATAGCAACAGGCAGAAGGTCAGTACTCCAACCTTGACAGTCATCCACACACCACTCTGTAATCCCTTGGCCTTCCAGTGTTCTTCTTCCTCCCAAAGTCTTTCCACTCTACCCTCCTGAAACCCAAGTCCACGACATACAAATTTTCCAACACATCTATTAGCTATTTACAGAACATGAGCCTGAGTTCACGGCTTCTGTCAATTTCCCAGACAAAGCTTGTGTCTACCAGCAGGATACAGGGCTGCATCCTAGGTCCCCAAAGCACATCTAGATTGTTACTGCTCAGCCCTGGGGCCCACTTCCTACTCCTCTGAAGCACACGCCATAAAGCACCAACATCTGCCACCATCAGACTGGGTTTTCTACCAGGTGACAGACCCTCATACACTGAAGATTCTGACACCTGTCTCCGACTCTTATTCTTAACCTCAAGTCCTACCCTCCATATAGATGATTACAGTCCATGTAAACATCCCACCTAGTATTCAAGATCCTCAACTATTTTACCATCTCTAAGGAAAAGACTGTCCCTCTCCTGTAGTTAAATAACCCAAGGTTATAGCCAAACTCCAGACTGTGACATCCAGATGAGTCCCATCTATGCAACTCTTTGACCAGAATCTACTGATCTCATTTATTTCCAGGTGCTCTTTCTCAGAAGCCACTGGATGCTTCTCCTCAACCCAACCCATCAATGCTGGAGACCACAGAGCTCAGTTCTTAACTTTCTTTTTTTCTGTCTACATGATTTCATATAGAGATGAACCTTTGTTCACCTCTGCACACATGATTTCACGCAATACCAGGGTTTTAACTCTTACGGATATGTTGATAACTCCCAAATTCCTCACCCCCGAGTTCTAGACACATACCCAGTTGCCCTCCTGATATCCCTACCTGGAGGTAAAAAGGCCATTTCAAATTTAATGTGGCCAAAACAGAATCCCTGCTTTCCCCTGAAACTCTGTTCCTCTCCTATTTGTCTTCCTTTCTATAAATGCTATGACCATCAAGAAGCCGCTCAGGCTAAAAACCTGTGGACTTCTAGGTTTTCCTGATTATACAATTTCTTTCATTCCACATCCGTTCCATTCAGTGGCTAATTTTTCAACTGGTTACTGAGAGGCTCTACGTGCTAGGCATTGCTTTCCTGGGGTACAGTAGTAAACGTTAAAAAAAAAAAAAACTCCCTTCCTGAAAGAGACATTTTAGTGAAGGGGGAATAATAAATACGCAGATAAATATATGGAGAGACTATCAGGTGGTACACATTCTAAAGAGAATGAATGAAGCCAAGAAAGGTTTTAGGGAATGCTGGCAAAGCAGGCAGAGGCAGGTTTAAATACAGCAGTCAGAGAGGGAGGACACAGAAGGTGGGATTGCGAAGCTGTTTAAGCAGAAACTGAAGTGGTGAGGGAGCCAGTCATGAGACTGGAAGAGGAGAATTCCAGGGAAGGCTTCCAGAAAGCGAAGATCCTGAAGAGGCAGTGAGCCTGGCGCATTCAGCAAACAGGAAGAAGGCCAGTGTGCCTGGAGCACAGTGAACACAGAGCAGAAAGGAGGGCTGGAGAATGTAGAGCCTTCTAAGCCACTCACAGAGTCTAAGTTAAGGATGAGATGAGAGACCACTAGAAGGTTTTAAGCCAAAGAATGACTATGTTTTAAATGGCTCATCCTAGCTGCTATGTGGAGAGACTCATACCTCAGAAAGCAGCCTTGTGTACCAGTGAACTCCTGAGTCACAAAGGCAATGTCTCTAAGCCCATGGAGAGGCAGAAGGCTATGGGGGTATCTGTTCTTAGCAAGCAGGACGGACAACTGACCAGGAAGGAGATATATTCAATGCTTATGTAATGATTATTTAAAAAGGGAATGCAAAAGACCCAGATCATTGGCCTCCGTGGTCATCACATGCACTGTGCTGGCTTTGCCTGCTTTATGGTTTCTGTTCCTCCCGGCCCAGGTCAGCCAAAACGTTTTTTTTTTCAGTAATCATGTCTCTGTTCACCCTAGAAGTCAACAGCTTCACTGATTCCTGGTGACAGAAGCAGCCTGGCCAAGAAAGCAGAGACTCAGACATCAGTTCTCCCTGTACATCTCACAGAAGGAAAAACTGTTTATAAAAGTCCCTGGTTGAGGTGTGAATCAGAAAAAGTACAAGTACAGGTTAAGATAATTATCATTTGGGAAAATGATATAGGCACTGATAAACTTAACAGCTGATCAAGAAACATAAATGTAATCACGGATCCTTAGTTAGTAGGAACCACAAGAATAATATAGTCAAAGCTATGGTTTTCCCTGTAGTCATATATGGATGTGAGAAATGGACCATAAACAAGGCTGAGTGATGCAGAATCGATGCTTTCAAACTGTGGTGCTGGAGAAGACTCTTGAAGGTCCCCTGGACTGCAAGGAGAGCAAACCAGTCAATCCTAAAGAAAATCAATCTTGAATATTCATTGGAAAGACTGATGCTGAAACTGAAGCTCCAATACTTTGGCCACCTGATGCAAAGAGCTGACGTATTGGCAAAGACCCTGATTTTGGGAAAGGATGAAGTCAGGAGGAGAAGGGGCTGACAGAGGATGAAACGGTCGGATGGCCTCACTGATTCAATAGACATGAGTTTGAGCAAACTTTGGGAGATAGTGAAGGACAGAGAAAGAAGCCTGGCATGCTGCAGTCCATAGAACTGCAAAGTCAGACACGACTTGGCAACTGAACAACAACAAAACAAGAATAAAACAGATTTTTAAAATATTGAACCACTAGACCTACTCAGTGGAAGAGAATAAAGAGGTAAAGCATGACATACAGAATATGTCAGCAAAAATAACTCTAAACAGAATAATAATGATGATAAACACAAATGGGAAAAACATATGAACCAAAATTAAAGAACTGTCAGATTTGAATAAAGATGATATTCAGCAAAACATTTTACAGATCCAAATGGTCTATCAAAAAGTTACAGAAAACTTGATTATAAAATATGTAAATACATATATTAGGCAAATCCAAATCCAAATAGCTAAAGTAGTCCATCTTAACCCAAGTTAAAAACAAAATCAAGGCAGAAAAGTAAAAGGGACAAAGAGGGACATTATATACTCAATAATCAATAAGACAAAATAATTATCAACATAAATGTATTTAACAATATAGCTTCAATGTATATAAAGCAACAAGTAACTGAACATGGAAAAAAGGAGGTTCATAAACAATGAGAAATGAATAATCAATCACACACCTCTCAGAAACTGATACAGCAAGCAAACAAAATATGCTCAGATACAGATTTGAATAACATGATTAACAATACAATTAAACTAGTAAATACATATAGACTTTTGTAACCAACAGAAACATACTCCTTTCAAACAGATATAACATTTATGAACTGACCATATACTAGACCTCAGAGGAGGCTTCCATTAAATTTTCCCCAAATCAATATCATATGATTTATGTTCAAAATCATATGATTTAAGTTCTCTAAAGATAATATAAAGAAGATTATGAATCAATGACAAGGGGCTAAAAAGATACTAAGATGAAATCATAAATCAGAAATAAGATAAAATTATAAAGAAATAAAGAGATACTTACTTAGAATCAAAGGGAGCTAAGTGTTTAACATAAGAAACTGGTAAAGAGACAACAAACAGGGAATGGGGGAGGGGAGGAAAAGAAGCAGGTATGAGAAGAGAAGTACAAGTATGACCAGAAAAACTGGAATAAAGACAAAAAGCTGAGAAAATAAATAGAACCAAATCCTAGTTCTTTTGAAAAGTTTTATAAAAAAGACACACCTCTGTCAAGACTAATCAGCAAAAATAAAAGTTAAAAAAGACAAAGAGAACACAAAATGAAAAGGGGGGGAAAACTACAAACAAAATATTTTTTTAATTATGAAATAACATTATAAAAGCTATTGGCAATAAATTTGAAATATATATAACATATATATAGTGCTTAAAACAGCCTAGTACTGAGATAAATGGGCGTAGTCATGTATTGCTGATGAGAATTTAAACAATCACAGGCAGCCATTCTGGGAAGTGTACTGGCAGGACATGCTAAAATCAATATTCATATGCCTAACATCCAACAATCCACTCCTGGCTACACACCCAGTGAAGGCTTCTCACATGTCTATAAGGATGTTCACTGCAGCACTGCTGTGATAATGGGAAACCGGAGGCCATGTGGGGGTCTTCACTGGGGAAAGGATAAGTAAAATAGAGTAAGAGTATAAGAGAGAATACAACGCAAGAATTAGAACTTGCAAACATATACCAGAGGTATGAGAAGTAAAAATAGATAGGCCTGAAAAATAATGTTGAGTAAAAATGGTAAGAAAATCTATAGAGATATAAGTTAAACATATACTGCATTACATATTTTGCAAGACTGTGATGGTCCTGGTATCTCTAAAATCAATTAGGTTTTACTCTCCTGGGATTTCTTAAATGAAAGGTATGACAATGGGAGTTCCTCATCAACTATATCTTAGAAGTGAAGTGAAAGTTGCTCAGTCATGTCTGACTCTTTGTGACCCCATGGACTATACAGTCCATGGAATTCTCTAGGCCAGAATACTGGAGTGGGTAGCCTTTCCCTTCTCCAGGGGATCTTCCCAACCCAAGGATTTTCTCAACCCAGGGATCGAACCCAGGTCTGCCGCACTGCAGACAGATTCTTCCATCAAACCCAAAGGTCCCATTATTTTTCCTCTATATAATGGTTTCCTCACCTCAGCAAAGGGAAGATTTGTTATAATTCACAAAAAGATCAAGATGCCATTATGATAAAAATGAGTAATGTGCTCTCTCAAATACAGTATGTTCAAAACTGAACTCCTAACCTTTCCCCCCGCAAACCTGCAGGTTTCCACATCTTAGCTAATAGGAACTCCTCTTCCATGGGAAAATCCTTGGAAACATCCTTGACTTCTCTCTTTTTTTCACACTGCATATATATTGAAGGCTCAGCTCAACAGTGGATTCTACTCTCCACGTGGAAAAACGTGGGCCACATATATGAAACACCCTGATACTGAGAATTAGCTTATCAGCCATATATTTATTACGCTACAAGTAAAACTTTCATGTATATGACATGTGTAAATAAATATAACACTCTCATCTGCCTCAGGGATTATCTGCCACAGCTCTTCACTGTGAATATAGAGTATAATGCTGATGAAACTGTGCTTCATCACTACTGATGCAACAAGGTAATAACCAATAAATCTATTATTTGCTCTTAGTAGTTAAATAACTTTCCTTCCTATATAATCACTAATTCTAATAACTTATTAAATAAGTTAACTCAATAAATCAGGCAAATCCAGAGAAGCAAATCATGATAAAAAAGCAAAGGTCATATAAAGTTTTCAAAGTCATATAAACTCTGAAGATCAGTGCATTAATATTTATAGCATTTGCTTTCAAAATTCACTTTTTCTTTATTTGTAAGTATTGCAAAGATAGAATCTAGAAAACATGACAACAAACACTTCAGGAACACTTACTATGAACTAACATATTTTGCTGCATACTTTGTCTTTAGTTCACCCGGCTTCCTGGTGGCTCAGAGGGTAAAGCGTCTGCCTGCAATGCAGAAGACCCTGGTTCAATCCCTGGGTCCCATTATCTTTAGTTCAATGATATATGTGGTTGTTGTAAAAGCTTGAATGGAACTGTGTTCGAGTGATACTTGGTTGCCTAAACTTATTAAAATGCTACTCCTATGCCTCCTGTCCACATAATGGTACTTGACTTCTCTCAACAATCAACATCTAAATAAATTCATCAATCAAGTTATCCATAATAATCCAAGATAAATTTCAAGAAAAAAAGGATATACTGATAAGATGGAAATCATGTGACCTTAAATGCTCTAGTTTTATTCCTTATAAAATTAGAGCATTTAAGATATAAGGAAAAAGAGATGAAAAAGGAACAGAAATTAACCAGTAAAACATTCATTAAAAATTTTTCTCCTGAGAAGATCTTTTTACCTATGCAATAAAACAGAATTTCTGTTACAGAATATTCTCTAATTTTTTAAAACAATTTGAGAAGGGCATACCAGTTTTTTTTAATCTTTAATTTCATGAAGATTTTTCTTCATGACCATAAGTAAACAAAAACACAAATCAATAGTCCTTAATGTTCCAAAGAGTCTGATTAGTCCCAGAGGTTTATATTTTCTAAAGGGTGCTTTCACCAGAAGTGCTTCTCTTCATAAATCATTTAAAGGGAACCCTCTTGCTATTAATACTATTAAATTAATCCCCAAAGGTCAATTGCTTACACCCTAGGATACCTCTAATGACCTAGAAGGGATTATATAAAATGAACATCTACAATAATTTTCTGAATAGAACTCACTTTAATTTACATTAGTTTAAAAATAAACATTACCACTTCCAAGGAAGGTAGAATTAAACCGTTACCAAAAAGGTGTCTTAACAAAGGATGGCAAAGAAAAGTCACAGGTGCAAAGTGCTAACTGGGAATTTGTATGCTACAGCTCCAATTCACAGACTCAAATATTTTCTTGATTGTCTGTCTACAAGACACTGTGCAGTGTGCTGGGAGGGACACATGAGAAAACTAAATACCACACCAGCACTCAAGAAGCTCAAAATCTAATGAACTTCACTTATCCCTTTTGTATGTTATTAAAATTTGGCTCAAAACACCTGTCTCTCTCTGTTCATTGGCCCTAATTTCTCCTTAATGAAGGGATCATCTCAATAAGTGATGTGAGATAAAAATTGAGAACAGTAAAGTACAGGGATAAAATACTTGTGAAAGAAAAGGTCAGGGAAAATGGTACTGTATTACCTCAAAATTTGTGGAGGAGAACCCTTAGGGAAGAAGCTCGGAAATTGAACACCCCCAAGAAGGCTTAATTCTCATATGGAAACTTGGTTAAGATACAAATCAACTCTGTTCAAAATCCTTACATGATCAGATACGAATTTATAGGCACAAAGAAAAGGGGGTGAAAATATGTACACTGACTCATGAGTGTGTCACCTCAGTGAGATGGCATAGCAGGAGTGGAGGAGAGAAAATAGCATCCTTATTTCTTGACTTGTTACAGTGAGTAAAAATTATTCTTCCAATTTAATAGGACACCCATGGTATGTGAATTAAATGAGATGGTACATGTAAACTTCTTAGCAAAGTGTCTGGTGCATAGTAATACTCAGTATGCGTCTTACATGAAAAAAACTGAAAACCTTCCAGTTCTCAGCTGGGAATTGTAGAAATGAGGCTGAAAATATAGGAAGGATACAACCCAGGGATGAGGTAAATGCAGTTTCCTCTCACTAATTTTTATAAAGAACCCTGACTAAGAACAAAAGAATAATGTTTAGCAGTTATAACCCTATCGTCTAGACTAAGAAAAGGTTTAACATGGTCAAAAGCATTAAAAAAAAACACATGCCTTTAGCTAAATGTGATATAGGCGGTGAAATTCTGAAAGAATGAAAGTACTGACAGAGAGTTTTGCTTTTGTATGTAACCTGGTGCTATGGATTGAATTGCGTACTCCAAAAAACTATACTGAAGTCCTAACCCTCGGTTCCTATGAAAGTGACCTTACTTGGAAACAAGCTCTTTGAGAACATAAATAAGTTTTAGCTTCAGAAATGATTAACATCAATAGATAAACCCACACAAATAAAAGTCGAGGTCCTTAGTAAATTTAAAAGGATTCTGAGACCAAAAAGCTTGAGAACTAAGGGTTGATATTAGCATCTATTTTTAATTGAAAAAAATGGAATCAAACTATATCTATTATTACACCTTTCCTTATCACTTAACAATATATCTTAGATAGTAATGGTAAGAATAGCAACACTAACTGAGTACTTATTCTTTGTAAAGTCCTGTGCCAAGTGCCTTGCAGGAATTATTCCATTTAATTCTTATACCAATCCTATGAAGTAGGTACTCACTAGCACCCTGGCTATCACTGATGCAGGTGATTGGAAGATCACCTTCTCAGAACTATGCATTAGCTATGCAACCTTGAACAAGCACCTACGTCAAGGGCTGTTATGAGCATTAAGTGATTCATATTTGTAAAGCACTTAAAATAATACCTAGAACATAATAAACACTGCAGATATGTTCATCAGCATTCAAACCTCTGAGTCTAAATGTCATTTTCCAGAGTTGTAGATGGAAATCAAAAAGAAGGCTTAGAACAGTCCAGGAAACACTTCAAATTTGGGAAGTTAGGAAGATGAGGAGAAACTAGCCAGGGAGACTGAGACTTCATGAGGACTAAGAAGCATGGTTTCCTAAAAGAAATAAAATGTTTTAATAAGCTTGTGATGACCTGTGTCAAATGAGAGGCCAGGATAGCGAAAGAGGTAGAGCTGCAGAGACAGGATGAAACAAGAGTCAGGGATAACAATGCAGAGGTCTGTTGAAAACTACCGAAAGGAAGAGAAACAGGTGCTAAGTCCAAGAGCCTGTGGTCAACTTTCAAAGGAGCTATACATTTTAGGGAAGAGGGGAAGATGATGATCTAGACCAAGGCAGGACCAAGGAAGACACTCCCCCACATTAGCCTTTATTTTGCCTCTCTCTTACCCCTCCAACTAGGTCCCCACCAAAATCTTTAAGTTCACTTACTCTTGACTCCCCAGATCCCTATTCAGTGAGTCCCATCTAAGACTCATTTCCCCAAACTAGCACAGTCCCAGGTCAGTCAAGGGTTCTAGTAGGAACTGATTAATCCCAGGGATGCTTTAGAGGCTTGTACCTACCACAGGGGAAACTCAGACTACGGATAAGCAGAGTAAATAAAAATTTGATGTCTGCCCCAAAACACATCTACTCACTTCAGGATTCTCCACATCAGCGGTTCTTAGTGGGGGACAAATGTCTAAAGATGGGGGAAGCAACAAGCGAGGGGGCAACTACTGCACCTAGTGGGTAGAGGCCAGGGATGCTGCTGACCATCCTACAATGCACAGGATGCACACAACGAAGACAGGTGGCCCCGAATGTCAATGCTGCCAAGGCTGGGAAACCCCACCCTAGACTCAGTGACCTGCGGCAAGATGAGCTTTAAGAAGGTTCTCTTATCTGGGCACACACTCCCATCCATACCAGGGGCCAGATGGAGCACGGCTTAGGGGCCAGACCAGTCAGTCTCATGAATTCCATTTCCAATCAACTCAAACAGGACCAGGGAAGTATAGAGGAAAAACCTGAGGTTAGCTCATTGGTAAAAGTTAAAAAGAGAAAATAAATGGTGTTATATATCAAATGTTAACATGAAAGACAAAATTCTTCTAAATGAAAACAAGCAAACAGACTTTGCTTTAAGTTAAGAAAGCAGAAAATACAACTCTTTTCACTTTGAATATTAAATAACACCTTATAGTGAAGCTCAAAAGCCACCATGCTCTCTTAGCTCTGCTTGCTGCCAAACACTCTTCAATAAGGAAGGTACTCTTGTATTCTTGACTGCAAAAGGAAGCTAATTAAAGTGGGTTTTTTTGAGAAAATATCCTGAGAGTTAAAAATAATTAATGTCTTGCTTTTAAAAAAGAAACCATGAATCTTGACATTCAGGAGCCTATGTTTTCTTTTCTCATCAGTAGTTCACTTAGAGGATCAATATTTGGATCCACTACCATCGACAGCCTTCCCAGAAATCCATTCACTCTCTTTCAGGATAAACCACTAATGAACAGTTTTTAACAGTTTTCCCTTTCTTAAGAGATTTCCAGAGAAATGTTTTAAAGAGTCTACTTTCTACATGGAAGGCATTTTGACTCTACCATTTCTGTTTCCACTTTAAAATCTGCTCTAGGAAAGTTTCAACTAATACATATGGGGTAGGATGGCTGTGTCTTAATGAAAAATTAGGTCCTTCTGCCCTAAGGCTTTATCAGGAGGGTGCCTGGAATCCAGTGTGCTGTTTTATCAAAGGAAGCTTTCCAGCAAGATGGCTCATGTGCACACTGTTAAAGGAGTACCCCCTCGGTGAAGTTCCTGTCTATGCATGACCCGTGACCCGAGAAGAGTCAGGACCGACCAACTGTCTCCTGCAGGGCTGGGGCCAGCTGCAGCTTCAACAGAGAGATGCTTCAATCTTCCCTCCTCCGCTTAGGGTTCCAGGAGCTTCTGAAGGAGAGAGTATTTTGGATATTTCTCTTCAAAACACATTTCTACCACGTCTGACAGTGTCCTTCACAGGACTGTTACAACACTGGGTCCCCTATCTACTGGATGTTCCAGAAACCCAGTCAAAAGACAACATGTATTGGTATTCTAATAATATGACAGATGATTTTTTAATAAAAGTAACGCAAGAAACATATATATATAAATATAGATATACACATGTATGTGTGTGTGTATATATATATATATTTATACACATATGACGGAGAAGGCAATGGCACCCCACTCCAGTACTCTTGCCTGGAAAATCCCATGGATGGAGGAGCCTGGTAGGCTGCAGTCCATGGGGTCACTAAGAGTCGGACATGACTGAGCGACTTCACTTTCACTTTTCACTTTCATGCATTGGAGAAGGAAATGGCAACCCACTCCAGTGTTCTTGCCTGGAGAATCCCAGGGATGGGGGAGCCTGGTGGGCTGCTATCTATGGGGTTGCACAGAGTTGGACATGACTGAAGCGACTTAGCAGCAGCAGCAGCAGCAGCAGCATACACATATGAAAAGAGAAAGACTGATTCATTTAAGGAAAGGAAATCAGAAATATCTCA
Source organism: Bos grunniens (assembly GCF_055505025.1). NCBI lineage: Eukaryota > Metazoa > Chordata > Mammalia > Artiodactyla > Bovidae > Bos > Bos grunniens. The sequence continues at coordinate 68,930,522 of NC_141168.1, read as the reverse complement.
AAATGCTCATCAGAGGAACAGTTCAGCAAATTTAAGACATATAATGGAAAAAAAGTCGGGCAAAAAAGGGAAGCATATCTATTGTAGGTCAGGTGTTTTCACATTATGTCACTTCATCACTCCCTCAATTAAGCTTTTAGATAAGAATCATTATCCCTGATTTACAGAAGACAAATGAAAAGCCCATGAAAGGGAAGAAAGCTGCCCTGAGTCACAAGGTTAATGAAGAGCGAATCTGAGATTCACCTGCAGGTTTTCTTACTCTCTGCCCAGCATTTATTTTATTGGATCCCAGATTTACCCCCCCACCCCCGCCCCCTGCCCAAGATCTATTTGTAGACTATGTCAATAAATGGAATTGCAAATATAAAATAATGTTAAACAAAAATTAAACCACAGTATAGATGTATTGGTTTTAATCATATGAAACTTTATATGTATATACTAAAAATTATGACAATCAGAATGAGGCTGATTGAAAAAAAACTGGAATTAAAATCATCTGAGTTTGTTTTTTCTATGAAGTTGCTTAAGCATATAATAAAGAAAATCACCAGAATCTATTCTTCAATGCATGCTTGTCCCAGGCTAATTAAGGTTAAGAAAAGGCAATAAATATAAAACACCTTGTTAAAGGCTGAATGTGCCAGGGCCATTTTAATGTAGCTGGGCCACTTTCACATAGAGAAATACCCTATCCTTCATAAAATTCTCAGCTCTTTCAGTGACTGGCAGCGTTTCTTCACTCTATTAAAGGCTGGAATGCCTGCAAGTGAAAAAGCTTTGAGAGCAAGTCATGTCTCTACAGAAATCACCTTTTCTAAAATTTAGCACTTATACTATATAACAAACATTCTTTCAGTTCTTCCTTCAACAAAAAGAATTTAATCCTGGGAGGTTCCCTTTGCAGTGGCTTTGCCTAAGAAACATCTATCACCTTCAGTCAAGTTAAGAGTTATTTTGGAATCTCCCTCCTGTGTTCCTCTCTGCAGGTCTGGGGGCTATACTGCTGTTTAGTGGAGTAGCCAGAACCCAAGCCAGAAGCATGGGTCTCACTTGTGTCATCCCATTACGCTGTAACTTGCAGAAACAACCAGGGATGATCCTGAAGTGCAGACTCCCACTGCCAAAGAGTAACTGAGAATTTACATAAATAATACTGGTCCAGAGACAAACTGAGAAAGGGCTCACTGGGTTTACACAATCCTGTTCTCAACCCCAAAGCTGAGACCTGTGCAAGACACCACTTTTATTTTACCCCATGTTTCTTTTACTTTTATAATGGGCAGTTTACCTATGCCTCCTAATTAAGTAAGACAGTAAAGGAATGAAACGTTGACAAAGGCTTTCTGAGACTGTTTTTCAAAAGAAAATGGTTTATAAATACAATCCCCACTGGTGTCTGTTTCTTTATGAAAAGCATTTCTTACTATAAAAAAATAAAAAGTGGAAGTAAAAGTTCCTCCACTGGTTTCCCTTAAAACCACTGTTTTTATTTAAAGTTACATAATAATAACCTCCTTTGGTTCTCTTGTTTTAAAACTTTCACCTATTTCTTCTCTTAGTATGTTGACTACTATTAATAAAATGTCTTGATTCAAGAACCTAGGAAAATGCTTGAAATGACTCTAATAAGATTAGATCATGTTATTAAATTTGAGAGTAGCAATTTGAGCCATAGTTTATTTAAATCGTCCTAACAACTAAATACAAAAAATGTCAGTTAGCTAAAACGGCTGATCTCATTCTTGGCTTCCGGCTACAGCCCCAAAGGTCTAATAACAAGGATATTTCTTTAACAGGCTAGTCATTCTATTAAAAGTTTTGCATGTATTATCTCATTTAATCTTCACCACGATCCTAAGTAGTAATCATTATTATTAGTGTGTTGCTATTGCTAAAGTTATTGTTATTCCCATTTTATGGATGAGGAAATAGGGCACAAATAAGCTGAGTCACTTGTCCGAGATCACTCACTGACTAAGTTGTGAGGTAGAAGAGAAGCCCAGCCCCCATGGCAGCACCACACCATCAGCAGTACTATCTGCTGTGGTCTCACTCGGCGAGCTCCTCCTTCTCTAGGTCAGGTGCATTGCCACTACTCCCAAACACCGCTTCACACTCACATCTCTCATCATTTTCACTGCTTCTCTGGTCCTCCCGAGTCTTCTGGCACACATGGCTAGTCTTCTTTTGATGTAGACCAAGACATTGGTGTCTCGTCCTGAAGAGGGAGACATAAAACATGAAAACTTAAAAAAAAAAAAAAAAAAGAGCTTTCAGCTGAGCAGCAAAAAAAAAAAAAAAATACAGAAATACAGAGGCGTATTTTCCACGCCCTTGAAGGAAAACCTCAGAAAGAACAGTCTGCTTCTTTGACTTTTTCTTACTGGAGGAGCACTGACAACTTTGCTAATAGCAGAAGGTATACAGAGTGAAGTCGAAGTACTTAGCCTTCCAAGGTCAAAGCATGTGACTGATTAATAATCCATGCTTTTGAGTTAGGATATTGAATATTCGATAAATAAAATCATCTGCCACAAAGTGCTGGGAAAATGGACATATCCACATTGCATGCGGTTTACAAGCAAAAATTCCACATTCTTCTAGTGTGCATGCCTTTGGCAAAGATGCAAAGAGGTGAATCTCAGGTTGCATCCTGATGAACTATTATTTCTTTCCTTCTTGACAATAAGTCTAGAGAAGCCTCATCTTGAACTTCTGTTTTATATTATTCTTTCCCTAACACTAGTGACATCATAATCATCTCCAGGTCCCCAAAGCAGTCAATTTCAGATGGCAACATAACACATTCCAGATATGACAACAGACTATGCAACAAAATGAAAAACTACCCTAGTGTGAGAGAAAGTATTGACAAGCTAAATAGTTGTAATAATAGTCACCAAAATGGCTCTTAAAAAGCACATTAACAACTTCTCATCTTAATCTCTTTATTTAATTATGTGTCTTTTTGGATATGTTTCCAGACCAGTGAGAACATGCATGTACTTAATCCTCAATAAAATTACCATGTTTTAGAAAAATATGACACACCTGTTATAGATTAAGTATATGTATAATACGCAGCTATTAAAAGATGTTAAGACCAAAGTCCTAACATTTCAAGTTTCAAACAATGAGAACAAGATGTGTGTTGAAAATTTGCCAGATACCTACCAATTATTTTAAAGATGTGATTATATTTTTGGATAGATTTGGGCAACAGGTTGAAAGGATTAATTTACAGAAGAAAAGAAATAAAGAAAATTTCTCAAGTTGTATTACAGATTTTGTAATTTTATGTATTAATCCTCATTTAGTTCACAAAACAGACATTTACTATATATGTCTACAAAATTCACGGTGTTATACATATTTTTTTTAAAAAGCAAGAGAGACATGATGATTAGAGAATTGATTAACATATACACTGTGCTTAGTTGCTCAGTCGTGTCCAACTCTTTGCGACCCCACAGACTGTTGCCCACCAGGATCCTCTGTCCATGGGGATTCTCCAGGCAAGAATACTGAAGTGAGTTGCCATGCCCTCCTCCAGGGGATCTTCTCAACCCAGGGACTGAACCCACATCTCCCCCATTGCAGGCGGATTCTTTACCGTCTAAGCCACAACATATACACTACTACAGAATAAAAATAAAAACCTGTGCATTTGAGGGGTTATGTGGACACACTTACATGTACACGGGCCACAATGCAAAGATCTCACTGTACCTTAGTCATAGGGACTCATGCACTCAGTTTCTGCACCAAATTCAGGCTTAACAATCAAACTTAATTTTATAATCTCAAATATGAAGGAGATACACTCCTACTCTCCAAGATGCAGGAGAGAGAAATGAGTTGAGAGAAATATCATTTTAAAGAAACACTTCCAAGTTTGGTTAGACAATAAAAACATTCTCTCTCACAAGGATCACTAAATTTCTTCTTAAACAACCAACAAACTGACAAGTCAAGGAGCTCAAGGAATTCCAGAAATGGCTTTGTTATCTTGTTTTTATACCATTCCCCCAAACATCACTGACTCTCAGTTTAGTGTACTAAAATGAAAGGTCTCATGTTAAAGAGTTGTGTTAAATATGGGAAGTCATCACTTTAAATATAAAAAATATAAATAATTAGGAATTTAGGGCTCTTCCTCCCTAGAAGCCAGCAACAGTGCTTCCTAAACAATAGCTAAATACTGAGACAATCACCAATCGCTGTTAAATTCTTTAGCTGTCCTATTTCAATTCATGCTGTATAAGACCCATGAGATAAACCTCTTATAGCATTAACACTAATTTAAGTCCTGTTTGCCACCTAAGACTTAAAATTATGGGGCAGAGAAGCAACTGGTATATAGAACTGTGTAAGAATTATGAGGAGAAAAAAGGTTCACCATTAAAGGTTATTATCATTTATTTCTAGAGTTAAAAATCTATGGGGTGGAAAGAAAATATGAACAATACTGAAGCTATAATTTAATTATGTACTGTGCTCTTATGGACAAGAAAAATAAACAAAGAAAGGCCAAAAACTTCATTTATTCTAAACTCGGAGAATCGTATTTTGAACTGGCCTGAAAACTTGCTCTGACTAATCATGTTACAATTCTGACCCCCCAGCACATCAACCTGGAGGAAACCTTACTGTGTTGGGCTTCATACTGGGATCCATGATGCTGCAGCTGCTGAGAACGCCGGTAACAGCCATCTCCAGCTTTCAGGGCCTGCTTAAACAGCTTCTCTGCTTCAGCAATGGTTGTTGCTTCTTCTTCAGCCAAGAGAATATAAGCAGTTGCACACCTGTCCATGCAGACAATAGCCACCATCAATTACAAATCCAGGGACATTGTAGTAGCTGTAGGAGTGCATGCAGAAGGGCAGGAGTTACACCAGAACATGCAGAGTGGCCAACTGGTTCATGCACCCCTGTTTGCAGTTGTTGACATAAAATAATGGTACAAAAGAAATGTCTGTGTTTTAGCTTGAAAGGGACGATGAGTAGTGTTAGGAGCATGGGGCTTACATATGGACTCTGCCCCTTATTAGTGTGTCCCTTTGGGCGAGTTATTACTCTGCCTGCCTGATGGAGAACATGGAATCTACTTGTTCACAGCATTGTTGTGAAGGTTAAGTAAGGTGATGCATGAAAAGTGCTCAGTACAGTAGTAGCCAGCATGTGGTACATGCTCAACAATGTCATTAATGATGGCAATGGTAATAGCTGTTGTTAAACATCTCCTTCTGACACTCAGTTAGAAATACCAGAAAGTTTACTTCTATTTACTACACACAGATTCTCTTTAGTCTTAGGATTTATTCAGAATGAGAAATTCATTAAACCAAGTAAGTTGTTTCACAAGCAGTGCTTCAGCATCTCATTACAGTTAGCACTGGTTTCCTATGTCAGAGAAGAAGCCTACAAGAACCTACAGGTAGAGGTTATTTCAGAAGAGCTCAAAATTTGATTCAGCCTCAGTAGCAAGCAAGAGTTAAATTTCATACCTTTAACAATAATAGCTACCACCTGATGCTTACTATATATTAAGGACTGTACCAGGCACTTAACATATATCATCTCATTTAATCCTTTCAACAACCTCTAACGTAGAAAGTCAGAAAGGATAAATAGTCAACTAATGAACAAGGGGAACTCTTGAAAATTTAAACCTTCCAAATGGTAGAAGAACAACTCAACTGCCAAAGAAAGGGAATGTGATAAGGAAATGGTGAGGCCAGAGCAGACCACACAGGTCCTGATCTATAACATCCCTTGGCTTTCTCCACTGCCTCTCTCGTGGTCATTTCCCTATTTATCAGAGCCTCCATCAGACCACAAGAGAGAAAAACAGAAAGGGAAACCAAATGTTACTTCTACTATTCATAAACTAAAATAGCCAGCTAGGAAACGGAGGCTGAATTCATGAGTAATATGAGATTTGGGGTTACTCATTAACCTCAGCCTTGAGGAGGGGTCTTTTAATTCTTTAGCCAATCCCTCTAATTTCAGGCAGGACTGATCAATAGGGCTTTAAACTGAATGTGGTGAGGTAGGGAGGAAAAATGCCCAGGAAAAAAAAAGTTGTAAAACCAATTACTGTGGAAGGCAGCACACATGACTTGGAGAGAATAATCATGATGCTGAAACTGCCCAGTAACTCACTGGAGAAAATAAGTGGGTTGGGCAATCAGGAAGCAATACTTCATGCTTTAGGTGCTGACACATGAATATGGGTCCAGGGTTATAAAGTGAAAATTGAGATTATAATACTGAGTGGTAGACACAATATCAGAGGAATTAGCTATAAGATTACAGTTGGTGGGCTGGGAACTCAAGACAGGTTGGGGCTAGCTTGCTTGCTTTGTTTATTTATATTGCAAATAGCACTCTTAGGAGGAGAGGCAGAGTAGCACTACTGGCCAAGAAAGCATACATCTATGTGGAGACTCATGAATCTGGGGTAGAAACATGCTAAGAGTTTATGAGTGAAGGAGAAAGGAAAGAGCAGTAGAAGTGCTAATGGTTGGTGGGGACAGAACAGACTGCTCAGCTCAATGGGAGATAGAGATGATGTGTCCTTGTCACAACACAATACACATACAGAAGCAAGAAAGTATGGTGATGGGGGTGTCAACCATCCAGATATCTGCTAGAATATGTCTCATTTGGTTAGAAGGAGGGCACTTAACAGGTTCTTGACTTACTTTGGTAACAATTTTATCTCCCAGATGGTAGAGGAAGCAATTAGGGGAACTTCAACTCTGGACCTAATTCTGACCAAGAAGAAAAAAATAGTTGGTGAAATGAAAATTGATAGGAACATTCAGAGAGTTACTATGTCATTTCAGAGTTTAGGATAGTAAAAGAAGGTAAGGTGGACTTCAAAAAATTCAAAGAAAAGAGGCATGATTCAATGGCATGAGATGCAGAAGGCAAATGGTTTAAGAGGGTTGGTAGCTTCCAAATGTCTAATCACAACTGCAATCACAAATGATCCTCTCGGGAAGAAAAGAGGGGTGACAAGTAACCACTATGGCTGCACTGAGGTCGCTCACAAGATCATATTTTTAAAGGACATGTAAAAAAAGATGGAAAGAAGGTATGTGATGAAGGGCTATAAGAGAGTGAAATGAGCTTATAAGAATGTCAGGAGAGCTGCAACTTCACATTAGCTGAAGCTCGCAAAACAAAATAAAGGCAAAACGAAAAATGCTAAAGACAACCATCTATTCCCTGTATTCATATTATGTTTAAGGCCCTGTAACCACCCCAACTTCTCCAAAACCATGACAATATAAATAAGGAAAAAAGACAAACAACACAACAACGTCAAAACGAGGAAAGTTTATAGTTAGTAGCAACAGATAGTAAAGAGAAAACAAAACTCTCTAACTCCTATTTTCTTCCTGGTTTCTCCATCAGGAAGAATGACTGTCAGACTGACAAAGGGAGAAGAAATTAAACTCTAAAATGAATTAAAAAGATGTAAGATAGCACATAACTGATCTATGCTAAATGAATTACTATACTGGGATGGGCAAATCCCAGAAAGCCAACAGATCTTGTAGGCAGCCCATGGAATTGCTCTCTGCGGATTGTTAAGAAATCACAAACAATGGAAAGGTACTAGAAGATGAAATGACAAATGTAGTAAAAATGTTCAAAAAGGGGAAGAAGGCAGACTTCCCAAACTACAGAACAATTTGGTTCTGATTTGGAAAGATATTCTAATGGATTATTAAAGGGATAGTTTCTAGGCATTTTGAAAAGAAAGTAGTGAATGCTGGAAGCTAGCTTAAATTCACTAAGAATAAATAAATCAGGCTGTGTTAACCTAATGTACTCTAATGGATTTACTGCACATTAAAGATCCATAGCTACAAGTAGTATCTCAAAACGCAGAAATACAGGCTGAATCATGGTGTAACTAGGTGGCTTAGTAATTGGTTGTACAATAAAACCCAAAGAACGATGGTTTGTGAAAACATGACTCTAGAGCGTGGTTTCTATATGTAGCGTCACAGGGTTCTTTCCCTGGTCCTGCCACTTTTATCAGAAACATGGATGACACATAGAACGTAGGCATATCAAATTTACAGATGACAAGAAACTGGAAAATAAATATGTTGCATGACAGAATCAGAAACCAAATAGATCAACAGGTTACACTGGCAGGATTTCCAACTCTCAAGTGAATCTTTTCACTAAGACCTCTGAAGATTCTGTAACCTTCTTCAGAAAAATCATAAAATAGTTTAACAATGACCACTTGGCAGGGAGAGTGCTGAGGTGATTCAAGCACCAGATGGGTGTTTGAGTTACATGACCTTTAAGGCCTCTGCCAACCCTGAGCTTTTATGACTCCAGTTTTAAGAATCTCTCATTTTCTGAGATCTCCAGACAAGAGTTTCCAGCCTTCCTTGGTGACCCACAGAATGTTTAACAACACTAAGGACATCATTTCCTCCTTGTCTTGACCTTGTAATATTTTTAAAGTGTAATTTCTTCACTTTATGTTTTTACTATGTTTCCTCCCCAGTAGAAGTTCTACCTAGAAAATCTGATGGCACAAATGAGCACTGTATGTCTGGAAAAATGTCCCTGTCATAATGTGTTAGGTATGAAAGCACTGTATTTATTTTATGTCCACACAGTATTCCACAGCTAGCCCTTAAATGATTTAATTTAGGACCATAGCAAAGCCACTAAATTTTTCTCTAAAATGACTAAAACTACCTTCACATGGATGTCCTTTAAATTTTTTTTAAATAAAATAATGCCCCCAAAATAATCCTCAAATTCAAATACATAGTTTAGTGTAAGTATCCCATGAATGGCAACTGAAAACATTCAGCAAAGCAAGATTTCCCCCCACTTACTCATTTATCTCTAAGGCTTCGTGGGCAGCAGAAATCCTAGCTTGGGGGTTTCTCTCTCTCCAGGCTTTCTGCATTACTATTTTAGAAAAAGAGAGAAGAAGTCAATATATATGCTCAGGAAGATTCAGTACAAGAGCTAAATTAATAGCTTTTTTTGAATTACAAAAGAAGAGTTCACTTACCAAGTGGGTTAGCCCAAAACTCTAAAGTCAAACAAATACATTCGAATTTGCTATTCCATTGTCCTTCAACAGCTGATTTAAAATCTTTCTTAGGCTCATAAAACTAGAGACCTAATATCTTATATACTAACCCATAGTCTATAATCATAGAGACTTAATTAAGATTTCTTAATCTGGGAGACATGACCTTTCATTCTGTCTCAACCAAAGATTTAGTTAGCTTCATATAAGATCTATATTTCTTAATATAGAAAGTAAATTTAAAGTAAGTAAATCCAACTTTGGTATACGTTTTAAAAATAACATTTTCAATTATAATGAGGGAACTCATGTCTGCAATAACACTTCATGGCAATAAAGCTTTATTTAAGTAGCAACTTTCTGCGTCTTACTGGTCAATCTCCAATTTAATATTTTATTCATCAGGGTTTTTGTAGAGCAGACATCTAAAAGTAGTAACTTTGATCTCTAAAACAAACAAAAAGCCCTCCCACTCAGTAACTATCTAAAGGATTTTCCATACTTGCATCTGCAGGACGCAGATGGTCCGAGTCACAGGTAAAGAAGGTCTGATGGTCCTGGGCAGAGAGATTCATGTCATAGTAAGTCAGAGGCTCTCGTCCAGTCACCCAAGTGTACCTGTAAAAGAGAAGTAAAATGATCAGACACTTCTGAGAGAGGAAAGCAAGACCTACAAAATATTAAGCTGCATAGGTGTTGAACTATAACCCATTAACTAAGTACTACTGCCAATAAATTAAAAACAAAATAATCATGCTAGTCTCCTTTTAGGAAGTGTATCAGCAGAAAAACAGTTTAAAAATTCTGCTATATTTTTGTCTTAAAATTTTAGTAGCACTAGCTAATGAAAACCTTCCCTAATTAGTATTATGCATAGAGATTTCCCCAAAGCTATGAAAATTCTGATTTGCCTACTTACTCTACAAAATTAAATTCTAACATTACTTCTGGGGCATCTTTATAACCATGTTCCAGGTAAGCTACAAAATATTTTGACTTTATAATATATAATGAAAAAATAACTGTAATAGAAAAATCTCTAAAAACAACAGGTTTGTATGTTGTCCTAAGTTCAAAGCTAAAATATTTATAAAACAGAAAAATCAAAATATTTGAGCATCAAAAAATGGAAGCACTAAACAGACTGTTTTAAATGACCCCTAAATGAACCTGCAAAAACATCTACTGCTGTCTTTGCCCTCTGAACTAGACCCATTAATTTTCCAAGCTGGCAAAATGCTTACCGATTATATTCAGCACCCCTAAATAAATTAAGTGGATTTCGCCATACTTTGCATTCTGCAACAAAGAGAATGTGAAAATGTTACACATAAGTTCAGAGACACTACAAGCTAATTAATTCAGCAAAACACCCTTCCTGGCCATTTGATAAGATAATTTTATTCTCTATCTTCTACATGGGAAGCAATGTGGAAAAACTCTGGGTAGTTAATCAGGAAATGTAGCTTAGGCACCAGGACTTCGGAAAGTTTCACTTAATCTCTCTGGACTGAAGTTTCCTCATTTGTTAAATCAAGGCACATGCCAAAATCAGCTAGTTCATTACTTCCATAGTCACTTCAAGAGATCCAAATACATTCTATAAATTTATTTCTAAATGATAGGTAGAGGCAAAACTACTTTCTATAACTCTAAAATATATCTTACAGTGTCTATCTATGTAACAAGCTAAATTTAAGCTCCAGAGTACAATGTGCAAAGAACCTCAGGCTCTTAATTAGGGCCTATTCTAATATTGATTTTGTGATAATTCACCAGGTTGCTTTTATACTGCTGGAAAGGAGTGGCAAGAAAATTAATACTAAAGCTACCATCACTATAGGGAGAAATGTTATGAAAAAAATTGTTTTCAAATACTTTACCATGGTTTACTTATGCAGAAACAGGTAATTAATCATCATACTAATATCATAATGATAACATGTACTAATAGATTATACATTTTGTTATACAAGAACCACAGGCAGAACCATAGGACTTTAATTTAGAAAAGTAAACCATTAGCTTTTTAAGACAGTTATAGTAAATGTGTGACTAATAAGCTGCAATTCTTTTAAAATAGTCTATGAATAAGACTTTCTACTGATTCAGAATGCTATTAATATTTCTTTGGATGAATAATTTTTTATTAGAAAATAAAATCAGTTAACAGTATTTAAAAACCCATGTGTGCTGTCAGCCAAAAAACCACACCCAAAGACAAAGAGACACAAAAGTGAGCAATTATTGCAGAAACTGAAAGAACATTAAAGGCCATGAATGATTCATTAAGACTCTACCCTCAGTCCTGTTACATTCAATATCATCCATCCATTCATTCACCTATCCATCCATCCAATATATGAATACATTAACTGAGCACCCAGTGGGTCAAACAAATGCATAAGCCATGGGTTACAATACAGCGTGAAAATGGGGGAAAACATAAAGCACTACGGGAACACCGTGTGCAATCTCAATACATTTTTTAAAAACAGCGAATGAAAGGTGTATACATAACAGGAAGTCATGTCCTTATTTTAAAAAAATAAATTTATCTTTAAATTAGGGCAAGATCCCACCTGAAATTTACTTTATGTTTAGAAACAATGGTCCTAAATTTTTTGTCACTTAGCTTAACTTGCCATTTAAGAAATGATCTTTGCTAAGTTAGTTTAGCATTATTGAATTTTGTTCTTGAGAAACTGAAATTCAATGGCTGTCATTTCATATGAAACTAATTAGAAAGTTACACTTCCCTTAAGTAAATACTTTTTTTCCAGACATGAAGCTCCTTAGTGGGGTCACTAACGTACTTCAAATTATGGCTTGAAACAACTGGTGAGCCAAACAACCATGATCTCAGTACTTATAGCTTCTACAGCTCTGAGGTCCCCACAGCTCCCAATCCCTCCTAAGATGATGTCTTTTAAGATTCCAAATGCTCTTCTTAAATCTTCTGAAAGCTTCATGAATATTACAAGGTTTGTATTTAACATATAATAAACAGGCATACAAATCTGTATTCAATGATGGTCATTTCTAACATTATTTACAATAAATAGGGACATTTGTAGAAGCCTCTCCCCTAACAAATTTCATCTGAAATATCAGTAAAAAAGTTATGGCAAAAATTTTGCCTCCATCAAAGACATGATATTGCCTGGAAGGATAAGTGCTATTCAAATATCAGTTGACAAATTATAAAGAAAATTATCTTTCATTAAAATTTTAACTCTATTATGCATTTGATGCAAATGAAATTATTTCTAAATAAAAATAACCCCAAAGAGAAAGGGTGTGTATAATTAAAGCTTAGCAGTATTTAAAGATGCCATCTTTATTTAGGAAGTGCCAAGATATAGCCAGCAGGGGGTGCTGCAAACATTTTGAAATATTGTTTTTATGACTTCAAGAGTACCTGTGGTGGATTCATTTCGATATTTGGCAAAACTAATACAATTATGTAAAGTTTAAAAATAAAATACAATTAAAAAAAATCATTGTTACTATTAGTGTCATACATATGGTCTGTATGCAGTTTCTTCAGCTACTTCTAAAACTTAGAAATGAGTATATGAGCAACTGTAACAGATGTTAAATGTTCTGAATGAGAACAAACGTGATGAGGAAATATATAAGAAATGTCTTCATGAGCTGTATCCTTCAAGTTGAGGGTGTGGAGAAGGTACAATTTTCTTTTAAGAAATAAACAATCTATAGGTTTAATATGAACACGTGTAAAATTTCTCTTCAAATTAGCTTAGAGCTACATTCATTTCTTCTTTGCTGCTATGTTTCATGATTTTATCTTTACTACAAAAACTCTCTTTTCTGGAATCATTCTAGGGAACATACCCCATAAATTTCTGATGTTTTCATGATATAGACAAAGGTTGTAAATGCCAAAATTATCATAATATGAAGATTTAAGTCAAGAAATTAAACTCAGGTCTTCAGTGGATAAAAGCTTTTCTTTATGAGGCCTACTTTCTTATCTTGTATCTTTGGGAAATAAATTTCTTATTTACATCTGAATTAAAATTTTACCTCCAAAAGGTATTTGCATTATCCATCAATATCAACAATTTTAGTGCTCTTTAGAAGCACTAAAGCTTGACTGGGACTCATCAAGGGCTTGCTAACATCATTAATAGTTGAAAATATGTCCCTGATATACTTAACCATGCCCTCTCTGGTTCCATCTGTACCAACTCACAGAGAAGTCTCCACCTACAACTGCTGACTGAAATGTTCAGACCTCACCAAGCAAGCTAGAATGCAATTCAAGAGAAAGAAAATCACTAAATATTGGGAAAGCACTTGTTTAGTTCCCGAAGTCTGGAGAAAAGATTCCATTCATCCATAGGATGATAATAAATTTCTGTGTGAGAGATAAAGAACATAAAAAATAATGCCTACTACTTTCAAGGACTTATAAAATGCTCAAATCTTTTTTTCAGTCTTCCCGCTCACCATTCCCTACCACAACTTTCCATCTCAGCGGATACTTATTTCCTGTCTTTTCATATCCACCCCCAAACATGCCCCCCCACACCCCACCCCAGTTACTCACTGGACTAAGGGTTTAAGCACAAATAGAATGGCTATTACGCCTTAGTCCTTGCAGGAAGTCCTAGGTCCCTGCCCCCCCCCCAAAAAAAAGATACATTTTATGATCTGCTAAGTCGCTTCAGTCCTGTCTGACTCTGTGTGACCCCAGAGACCGCAGCCCACTAGACTTCCCCGTCCCTGGGATTCTCCAGGCAAGAACACTGGAGTGGGTTGCCATTTCCTTCTCCAGTGCATGAAAGTGAAAAGTGAAAGTGAAGTTGCTCAGTCCTGTCTGACTCTTCACAACCCCATGGACTGCAGCTTACCAGGCTCCTCAGCCCATAGGATTTTCCAGGCAAGAGTACTGGAGTAGGGTGCCATTGCCTTCTCCATTTTATGACCTAGACACACTTATACATTGGTAGAAAAAGAACAAGATACTTAACTACTATCTGGTATCCATATGAAGAAGTTCTTATAAAAGGAGTAAATATACTGAGAGAACATGATCACAGTCCTCAAGTAAAAAGAGAACTTAATTCTTGGGAAAAACCAAAAGACTCTAAAGTCATAGGGCTTTTTATCATCATATGGAAGAAAATATTTTTCTACATCCAATTTTTTTAACTCTGGAAACTTTTTTCTCCTAAAATTAAAATATAGACATAGAAAGAATCCCCACTCCTAGGACTTTCAAATATACAACTAATTTATAGTCTAGGAAGATGTACTATACTAAAATTTACCACCTCATCCCTGGATCCAAAATGTAATGATGACAGTAATACTATTATAGTACAAATGGCAACAATAGCAACTTTGTCATAGCTATAAGCTTGATTTTCATTGAGCCTTTCAATAAAAAAGCTTAAAGCTCAAGTCATCTATATTCCTTACATAAGCTAGTGAGGGTCACAGAGTAGGTCCTTTTTATACAAGTAAAGGGTAAAGCATAAAGGGTAAAAGCTACATAATTTCCCCAAAGAAAAGTAAGTGAGATTATGGCCTGGTATCCAGCCTGCCTAACAATTACCTACAATATACAACAGACCTGTTACCCTGCAACATCATATTTTAAAAATCCTGTGACTTTATCAATTACTTTTTCTACTAGAGAAACAGTTTTGGAAGTCCTCTAGGGAAATATTAGGCACTTGAAAATAACACTTTAAAATATTTTAGTTCCAAAGTACAATGGAGAAGGGCTCTAAATAATGTTCCATCAGATATATTATGACAATCAAGATTAACCTCAAGTTAGTCAATTTCTAACATGTGATTCTGCATTTATTTATTAGCTCTGCTATATCAGAAATGAATACTCAGTGAATACAAGCCCATCTTAAGCAATCATTAAGAGTAACAAAATATCCATTTTCTTAAATAATTAAGCTTTAATTGTTTTCATAACTTTTTGAAATAATTATTTTGAAAAGAATACTAGAAGTAAAGGCACAAAGTATTAATAATATATAGGTAGCATTCAATTCAACAAATATATTACCCTTTCAAATTCTTTTATGGAATGAGAAAGGTGCAAATAATTATGAGTTTTAAGATCATTTTTATTGACCTGCTTTATTCAAGACAGTGTATAACTTTCTTCAAGAATATTGCTAAAATGGCTAACCTCTGTGTCTCTCATACATTTATCATTGGTCATTTCTGATCTAAGTCAATCAATTCTATCAAATAATATGAAGACCATAAAATATTTAATAAGTAAATATTCACCAGGGGCCAAACATGTTTTTGAGGAATTTTCACCAGTCAAATGGAGAGCTAATCTATCCTAGAACACACATTTTTAATGGCAAAAGACTTTAAAAGATGTAATAAGCATTGCCTAAGAGAATCATTTTCAACACTTAATAGATTTTGGCAAGTATAAACTGAGTTTCCCCTGATTGAGGTTATTAAAGAGCAATTCTAAAGGCTCTGGACATATAGCAACTTGAAATTTTGCTAATGGATATATTTGAAATGCAAGCTCTGAAAGGCCTGGTCTTAAGATATATATTTACAATCTATGAGTTTCTTCATCTCCATTGCTTTTCTTTAATTTGTTACCTGTATTAAACCAGTGCTTGAATTGCCTATACTGATATAATGAACCTTAATTAAGAATTCCAGGTGAAATTCTTAGTAAAAGTTTTATATAAAAATGGATATGATATGGGCTTCCCTAGTGGCTCAGTAGTAAAGAATCCACCTGCCAATGCAAGAGATACAGGTTCAATCCCTGCGTCGGGAAAACCCCCTGGAAAAGGAAATGGCAATCCAATCCAGTGTTCTTGTCTGGAGAATCCCATGGACAAAGGAGCCTGGCGGGTTACAGTCCATAGAGTCAAAAAAGATATGATATACATTTATCTTAAAGTGAGAGTAAAATGAGATGACTTACAACATTATGCCAAATGACTATAACCAGAGTTTGTCTAAAGATCCAGTTCTATGCAAGAGGCTATTAACATGTCTCAGAGAATTTAATTTTTGGAGAAGGAAATGGCATCCCACTCCAGTGTTCTTGCCTGGAGAATCCCATGGATGGAGAAGCCTGGTAGGCTGCAGTCCATGGGTTCGCACAGAGTCGGACACAACTGAAACGACTTAGCAGCAGCAGAGAATTTACACTTGACTTTGGCAAGGATAATTCTTATGTGATGGAGCACCCTGCACTTTTGTAAATATCTTGAAGAAGATGAACACTGCAAACCTTTGTCTTTGAGGCATCTTATTTGAGAACAGGGCAAATTATCAAACAGATATTCCCATAAACCCAAATTCAGAATGTTCTTAGACCCTGAGAATCCCTTGCCTTAAGATAGGAGAAGGTGGACACATTTTAAATCCCTATGCATCATCAATTCATAAGTTAAGCCGAATTAAGCAATGGCAGCAAGAGTAAGTGTAAATACACACTGGATGCCATTAATAATTTTTATATTGATTGCATGTTAAAATGAAAATATTTAGACATATTTGTTTAAAGAAAATACACATTTCACTTGTACATTTTTATTATTCTGATTATTAAAATGCTAAAATTACACTTGTAGTTAGCATTATATTTCCACGAGACAGTGCTCACTTAGAGATTTAGTTGGGTATGTAGTTTTGTGCAGCTAGGTCATTTGGAAAAAGGATGAAAGTAAACCATCTGAATTATTCAAAAGAACATGCCAAATCATGAAAGAGGAGACAGGAATAAATATATTCAGCTTTCCTTTGTATAATTCTGATCACAGGTTATTAATTGTGTTATTAGATGTAATGAATTTTTAAAAATGGCAACAGGAAACATGGTGATGTGGAAAATACATCAGCAGGATTTATCAGAAATTGTGTATTTGTGACAAAAAAAGCCATTTAGCTCCCAAATAAATTGAGACAAGTGAAATGTTCACAAATGCTAACCTAAGCCAAACAATCAGAAATTTGGCTAGATTAAGAAGCTGTATTATTAATTACACATTTCTGCTCTGGTCCATAAACAAAGATCACTACAAATTTTGAGAGGATTTGCACTTGGGCCAATTTACACAGATCCAAATGTTAAACAGCATATGAACAGTCTGTCCTATAACAATCACTTCCCATTTCTCCACTGCAAATTATTCTTAGTAGGCCAGGTCTTTCAGCTTTTAATAAAACAAATGATTCTTTAAGGAAAGAGCTATACTATGAGTTTTCATATAGTCCAATGCTTATATAAGTCCTATTCTCTGTTTTAGCTTTTTCAATGATTTTTTCAAATAAGGAATACTATTTAACTGCCTTTGCCAATGTTCATGGGACTTAGTTAGCCATGTTTATTTCATGTAATATTCAGCCAAGAAACATCTTGTGATGATTCTTTTATTAAAGCAATAGTAATTTTGTTATTAAGGCAGTATAAATTTTGAAACAAATTCCTCCATTTTAATAAAATATATTAATTACTCTCAGCTTTGGATCTTCTTTTTCCTTTATACTTAACTGAAACCAGACAATGAAGTAGACAATGATTAAGGGTAAAGATATAGAGAGACAACATACTTTTATACAATAGCATTTTTCTTGTTCAAAAATACAAATCACAACAAGAAAAGAGACATGAGAAATGGTATTAGTCCCATGTTATCTGGCATTTCCATAACAATATTTATGTGTGTTGAGCTGAGTTAGTGAAATAGTAGAAACCCAAATGTCAAGGATGGTCTGAGGGAGCCCTAAACATACTAGGAGAAAGTAATTTCTGTTTTCCTAAATGTAATTATTTGAATACTGTTATGAAATCAAATCATAGATGCTGTATCTGTTATAGGAGATGAATAGAAATATTGACTGCATAGTAGTAGACATTCAGCCAATACTAGAGGAAGAGAATTAATAATAATACTCAAAAGCTCAATATTAGTGAGGTAAAAACTCAGTACAATTAAAACTGGGAATTTCCATGATCATTATTGTAGAATATATTTTTATAAAGGACTGTAATTTTCCCTTTAAAAGCTGCTACTAAGCTTCCCTTTACAAGCACTAAGAGTAGCATCAAGATTTATATAATGCATAAGATTTGTTCCAGGCACCCACAGAGAGAGAGAGAGAGAGAGAGAGAGAGCGCGCGCAAAGTAACAGTGACAATAAGGAGAGTATAAACTCTTTGTCACGTTAAGGAATGATGTCAAGAGATTTAAATTAGGTAGAAAGAATTTTAATGAAAATAAAAACACATTCACAATAAAAATGTCCTTAAATGAGGCTGCTTTCTGTAAATCTATTAATTTTCTACAATGTTCTGTGTCATCCGAAGACTACAGTAACTTGGGTCAGGCAGGGTACATTTAACCTGCAGGGTCTTACAACAGATGCAAAGTGATGGTGATTATCCACACTGCTTATGTGACAATGACTGCAGGATCAAGATTCCTCATTAGAATAATATGCCACCCATGTAAGAATAGTCGGTCAACGTGGTATTTTACTTTGCTCAGATCTCTTTCTGTTTCTTTCACAAAATGGATGAGTTTATAAAGTCCCAGACAATTTTGTTACCTCAGTGGTACCATCTCTCACACATGTACCCTTTAGAATGAAATAAATATGTACCCAGAGGTGCCCATTACCATGGCGGGCTGGCAAAGGGTATATTATTAATAAAAGATCATTGAATCAACATCAGATATTTTATATATATATATATATGTACATGCGTGTGTGTGCATGTGTATGTGCTGTGTGCTCAGTTGCTCATTCATGTCTGACTCTTTGTGATCTCATGAACTACAGGCCACTGGGCTCCTCTGTCCATGAGATTTCCCTGGCAAGAATAGTGGAGTGGGTTGCCATGCCCTCCTCCAGGGGATCTTCCCAAGCCAAGGATCGAACTCGAGCCTCTTGCATCTCCAGCATTGGCAGGCAGGTTCTTTACCACACAGCCACCTGGGAAGCCCACATACATATATACATATAGTTGTTGTTTACTCCTGAGTCGTGTCTGACTCTTTTGCAACCCCCTGAACTGTAGCCCACCAGGTTCCTCTGTTCATGGGATTTTCCAGGCAAGAATATTGGAGTGGGTTGCCATCTCCTTCTCCATACACACACACACACACACACAATGCTCATTGATGCCTATCACCTGGCTAGACAGTTATGAAATATTGAATGAGTTATTTTAGGGAGGAAAGAAAAAAAGATCTAACTTAGTTCTTTTATCTCTTCTTCAACCCTCAAGTCTCAGAACTGGTACCATCTCCTTCAAGAAGCAAACTTCTTCCCCTAGTTTGGATTGGGAACCCCTCCTTTGTACTCCACAGTGTTACATGTTTCCCTCATATGATCATAGCACTGAACACTGTTTCCTTCAACAGACACAAGAGTTCGATGGGGGCAAGGACTCTGGCATTATTTTTAAACCAGGCCAGGTTCACATTAGAGATCTGGGAAATGTTTATTGAATTGATAAAGAGACCAATCTAGGAAATTATATTCATCCCTCTTCTTTTATGAGGGGAGAAATTACAGGCCTTGTATGTCCTCATTCTTTCATCTACCGAGTTTCAATGATAAAGTAGAGACTATTCAAAATGCTAGAGATACTATGATTAAGCAGGAAGGTTAAAAAATTCATTATAATTTAGTAAATGTTGCTAAAAGTAAACATATTATGAGTCAACAAAGGTGTAGAGATAGTGCACAGCCTCTCAGAGAGGGTTTCCCTGGAGGTAGCATTTGAGTTGGGTTGTGTGGCTCAGTGGTAAAGAATCCACCTACCAATGCAGGAGACGTGGGTTCAATCCCTGGATCGGGAAGATCCCCTGGAGGAGGAAATGGCAGCCCACTCCAGTATTCTTGCCTAGAGAATCCCATGGACAGAGGAGCCTGGCAGGCTACAGTCCAGCAAAGACTCGGAAGCGACTGAGCACAGCACATGTGAAAGATAAGCAAGCACAAAAAGAGGGCAAACAGGCTTCTGGGCAGAGGGTTGTGAGAAAAAAAGGCATGTTCAAAAAATGAAAAGGACAGGGAAAAGACTGTGACAGAATTCAAGACTGGCAATAGAGAAGCAGCTTGCGTGAGGGCTCAGTTGCTTCAGTTGTGTCTGACTCTGCAACCCCATGGACTGTAGCCCACCAGACTCCTCTGTTCATGGGATTCTCCAGGCAAGAATACAGCAGTGTGTTGCCATTTCCTTCTCCAGGGAAATCTGCCCAACGCAGGGATTGAACCCAGGTCCCCTGCATTGCAGGCAGCTTCTTTACCAACTGAGCCACCAGGGAAGAAAAAGTCAAATTAAACAAGATACCTACTTCCTTTACCTGGGATGCCTACACTCAACTTCTCTGGCAGAAGTTGTCAACTCCTTGGGAAAATAAATTGCATTTTTCTTTGAAGTCTAATATTTAAATAACAACATTCTTACTGTTTTATAGTGATAATAATGTAGTAAAAGTAAGTAAATACTGCAAACTGAAGGACTTTCCATACCTGAGACACTTTGCCTGTTGGAATCTGAGTCCCCGTTACTGGAATTAGAATTGTTGGAGGAATTGTTGTCAACCCCTCCCAGAAGGGGGCGCAAGTGGCTTACTGAGACTTGTTCAATGAATGATGTTCCATACTTGCGAAAATACCACCATTCAAATATCTAGAACAGAAAAATAGTAAGCATGATTACGGTCCTGTTACCAGCTATAATTTTGTACATACTCATAAAATACGTTGTATCTACTAATTATACCCACCTTAAATTAAATACTGGTTTAAACATATTTATTCCGAAAAAATTGTTTAATTCTAAAAATTAAGAAATTCTTGGCAGCAGCAAATACCATTTACATTTTAACTTCTCAATGTTGTTTTATCCACTTAATACTGGCTTTTAAGGAAAATTTATATACCAAGTCATGGTAAAAGAACATTGTTAAGAGCTGCTCATTATTACTTTCCTCCAAATTTATATAATATTGATAATAAAATCACCACAGCTGAAAAGCAACTCCAGAAATAAATACAAAGAAGCTAGTATTAAAAGTGTGGCTTATGAAATATTCCAATATTTGGCATTTTATATTCTGATAAAGCCATACCTGCATAAGATTTTTAAGACAGCAAAATTCCATTAAAAAAAAACCCAGCATCTCCTTAGAGAAATCCAGCTTTACAAGAAGAGTAATAGTTATCCCATTTCATGGTACTCTGGCACCCAAATGCTGAGAGATTCAGTAATGTCTGCCAGCTGAGATGTGCTTTATAAACACTAGTATCTGTTGTACACCATTAACATTTCCTAGCTCACAAGCCTACCAGTAATGTGCTGTTTGCAAAGAAGAAAAGAAATAACTTTCATTAAAAGAGGAGAGAAGTAATGATGCTCACATGACTAGACTAAAATCAGGACTCCTAAGCAAGGGGGAAGCAAGCGACCTCCCGCAATTTCTCCCACCTGCCCCACCTCCCCTACACCACTGTCTGAAGCTGCTCTCCCCACATCCTTTCCTGGCCTCCCTGTCTGATTTTGAATCTGTTCCATAAGCAGTCACAAATCATTACAGAGAAGAAATTTAAAAATCAACTATATCCCAGAGTCTCCTAAGAACTATACTTTTATAATATAGAATGTGGAACTACATAAAATTAACTACCTTTATCCTTACTTATTTCATAAAAACAAGATGATGCCTCTCATCCTTTCATTTCAGTCTAAATGTCACCTCCTCAGAGCTCTTTCCTAGTCACCAGATCTACAGTCAGCTTCTCTTGCCTCTCTCAAAAGCACCCTGCTTTTCTTCTTGGCAGCATTTATGACATTTGTTTAATATCTACATGTCCCACTAGAGTAAGAGTTTTGAGAGAGTAAAAAACATGTTTTGTTCATGATTGTATATCCAGGATTTGATAAATACTTCATGAACGAATGCAAAAAACAAGTCCTATATAATCAATGAAGCCAAAAGTTTGTTTTTTGAAAAGTTAACAAAAGTGACAAACCTTTAGCTAGACTGGCCTCCCAAAACAGAGGACTTAATGTTTTTAACGCATGAAAGAAGGGAAAAGTTAAGTTCTCTGTAATAGACTTTGGGCTATCATTTAAAAATTGGTATTTCTCTATTTTGTTCTACCAAAAATTCCTTTAAAAGACAGAAAGAACACCTACAAATGACCAGAAGGAACTATCAATCAAACCAAATGTTTGTAATACTATAACAGGAGAACTTGATTTAATGCCAAGGAGTTACCCCTTCTAACTCTATGAGTTTTCACATGTTAAGTCATTTAAGTAATCTGACTGGGCAGACAGGAAGAATATGATATAAAATCTAGGAAGGGATAGGTCTAGTCTATAATGTAGGAACAGGAGGAATAAGAGAGTTGTTTGAAGAAAGAACAGCATTCAAGAATGGTAAATTTACGAACCATAGATTCAGAAGGGAGTTTGTAACCTTAAGTGAGTTATTTTATCTATTTTAATATCAGTTTCTTCAACTATAAAGTGTAAATCACATTTGTTATTTATCCTTGAGTGTCCTTAATTTCACACTCATGTAAATCACCCAGATCCAAACCCCATGTAAAAGACTCAGTTCAGTGCTTGCTGTATAGTTGGTTCTCAAAAGTAACAGCAAAGCTATTATTTATCACACTGATGCTGTGCATACCTCCTACAGGCAGCACAGCTCACATACTGCTATGATGCACTCCTCTTGTTACTCTATAGTTTAGGCTAATACAGCATATTGTCTGTTACTAAATGGTTTGCTGAAAGCCCTTGTAATCATTGTGAAAAAGGAGGCTGCTTACCATTTGGTCCTGACCACCCCCCCACCCAAAAAAAAAAAAAGATTTTGGCTTTGCCTTTATTGAAGAGAAGGAAGGCTCCAAAGGACCCAGAACAATGGTCACAGAACTAGCAATGGCTTTCAATCACTTGTGGGAAAGAGCTTTCTTTGCCCCAAGACTCTGCCTTTTATATTATGCTGCTTGGGCACCTGCCAGGCCTTCATTTATTCAGTAGCACAGCACTAAGCGCTCCATAACAAGCATAGGCTGTGCTCCAGGGTCACAGAGCACAGATAGGGCCCCTGACACTACCAATCCATGCCACAGGCCCACAATGCCTCTCACACTCTGCTCCCATCACACACACACACAAAACCCCACTTTGCGACTCTTTAGGATCTCTCAGTTTATCCAGCCAAATCAGAGAACCCCAGCACTAAAAGGAACCCTCAAGGCCCATGAACAGTTTCATTTAGAATGCATGAGGGCAACATGTTAAGGTAGTCCAAAGTCACAAAGCTAACTCAGTAGCTATTTAACCTGAAGTCTCAGTTCTTGTGCCACTAATCTTACTAGGGCCCTAAAACAAGACATCTTTTTATAAATCTCTTGCTCATTTTAACAGATTTACCTGTCATTTTCCTTTTCAAATCTTCACTTCCAAATGCCCTCCTCTTCTACTGTCTCTTTGCCTTCTTAGCTATCAAACATAATCCAGAAGTCTATCAAATGGGACTGGATAATACATCCCAAGGTAAAAATGCTTCATATTAATGGAGTATTTGCATTATAATAGGAGACAGACCTTCCACCCAGTATTTCTAATGCAAAAATAACAGACTTAATGAAGACTGGGTTATTCATGCAACTGTTTGGATGGCAAAGGAGGATCTTCTCAAGCCTGTCCTATTAGAGCTGTAGATGTGGCTTCTTACCCAATACAGACCTTTATACTGGTATCTACAATACCATGGGACAGGCACTCCAATATGAATTAAACAAACAGCTACTAAAAGGAAGTGGGACAGGACTTAAAGCCTTCTTAAACTTCAAACCAAAACCTCTAATCTGGGGTCTTAGCACCAATGATCTGTCCCATATCCTGAAAAACAGCAGGCTTGGGCCAGAACCTCACAGTATTTTTAAAAAGCTGCACAGATACAAATGGGCAGATGGTGTTATTTAACACACACATATTTGGTGTCACTTTGAATTATTCTCCCTGGTGCATAACCTACAATGTAAACAGCAAAGCTCTCATAAACAAATTTAGATTTTAAAATTAGCCCTTAGACATGCTAGTAGCTTAATGGAATTGCCATTGTGGAACAAAACAGTTTTTAAATCTGACAAGTAACCATAAAATTAAAATATACATTTACACATTTCATAGCCTTTTAAAATGCAATCTGCCTACACCAAGAATTATACAGATCAAGTAAGATGAGAACTAAAAAGCACCAATTAGATTTGTCATTTGGGAAGTCAATAAGACCCTACAATCCTGCTGAAAGGTAAAGGCCCTAATATATTGAAAGACAGCAAGGTTGTGTGTCTTAGTTGGTACTCTTGATTCTCAGTAATATAATGTGTAAAATAAAGTCACTCAGTTAATGTTGGATGGATGGATTGTTGAAAACTGAATGGAGAGACGGCTGAAAGGTTGAATGGATGGATGATAAGGGTTGGTCTGGTGACTTATGGGATACTGTCTAAATAAAGAGCAGGACCAATGAGAGGTTTTGTGTTCATTTTGTTAGTTATAAAAAAGAGAGACCTATACATATTTGTTGGAAAGGAAAGAATCAAGTGGAATGAGAGAAACTGAAGTGCAAAAGAGTACAAATGACCAAGAGGCAGGACACCAAGAGCCCAGGAAGAACACTTACCCTGCCTCAGAAAGGTAACTTAGCATTTCTTCCTCTACGACAGGATGAATGGGAAGCATGAGTGCACAGACAAATAAATTTTATTTGGGAAATAAGGAGTGAGATGAGCTGTTTCACAGGTAAGAAGGCAACAAACGAATGAAAAGTAGGTGACAGTTATCTTAGTGGAGATGCAGGTAAGGGTTATCATCTGAGAATAAGGGAAGCAGGGGTGGAATTGGGAATGTGAGGATCAAAGCAATGGTTTGGATCTATACCTTGCAGGACCGAAGGGCCATTGCTATACTCCGGACCCAGATCACACTTAAAACAAAGACTCATTTGTCAGGAACCCAATTTCCTAGGCCTTGTAACCTTCTCTATTACTGTTGGATCAAGGAGCCATGCAGCTGCAGGCTGGGAGTGGAGATTCAGGTTTGCAGCTGACCTAAGATGCAAACACCTCATTTTCACCTGCAGGGAAGGAACAAAAGTCTGGCAAAGAGTAAACAAATAAGGCCCTTTCATCTGTCTTGCATACCTAAAAGCTGAATCTTTCCTAAAGATGCCTAGATTCTTCCTATCCATTAAGAACTCCCCTTCTTGAATTGCATGTTTTGCATATATAACACTTCTTTCTCTTCACTTATTGGGACTTTCCTATCTTACTCAAAAATGCTTCAAGATTTCCACAGAGAAGCACCATAATGATTCCACACCAATTCCATTAAACCCATGGGAAACACAAAGATGTCACAGCCTGAAATTGGCTATGTGTTTCCCAAGGATTAAAGTAGATGATGATATCACAGGATAGATACAGCTATGGTAGAGAATGAAGAGGAAATATGAAACTCTGGCAGTCTACTCTCAAATAGACTGCAAAATTGACACCTGCTCTAAGTCTTCAGAAATACATCTGGTGGTAAACAGATTTTTGGCAAGAGGCGATCTTCTAGGCTTAAAGAAGATAAACCAAGGCAGTTGGCATGGGTTATAGTAATATCTGAAACCTTTTTAGAAGTTTCCTGTTAGAATTCTCAAGTAGATCCTTTTCTCTGTACCACTGACTCTTTCAAAGTCCCTCCCAATTCCTCATGACGATTTTCTTTCTTTCTTTTAAACACTCCTGGCTCCTTCCTATTTTGTTTAGAAATACTGAAGAACTATGGTACAGGACTGGAGAAGGCAATGGTACTCCACTCCAGCATCTTGCCTGGAAAATCCCATGGATGGAGGAGCCTGGTGGGCTATAGTCCATGGGGTCACTAAGAGTAGGACACGACTGAAGTGACTTAGCAGCAGCATGGTACAGGACTTGGTCTCCTGCTTCCTTGACCTCAGCCAATCGCCCCACCAGCCATCTGTTCCCCTAACCAGTTGAGGGGGATATGTAAAGAACTTGTCTTCATGTCCTTCTACCTCCATTCCTGGCCTCCTACTGTCAAGGCTTAAGGAAAAGAAAAAAGACAGGGAACTGAGGTTCTCTTCAAGGTCAACAGCCAGTGATCCATCCCCACCTCAGTGTCTGCATTGCAGCATTAATGACTATGACCTGGACAGGAGGATCACTGTCTTGGGGTAAAGTCACCTAGCGACCACTGACAACTGGGAGATGTGAGCCTTTGCCATGATGCCCAAAGCTCTGTCAGCTAATCCTGGGGGTCAGCTTTCTTCCAGGGATTCTGACTTGATTAGTCTGGAGTGGTATTCAGAATCCATCACTTTAAACAAGCTCCCAGATAATTCCCAGACACAGTCAATTAATTCATCTGTTCACTGAATCTATGTGAATTCAACAAATATTTAAGAATTAGCAAGGCATTACACAGATATATTTTCAGCCTATATGATGCTTCCATCACAGAGAGGATAAGACCATAAATGTCATAAGTGAAATTATAAATTATGGTAAGTGATGTTTTATGTTCTAGACTAACCAAATCTGACCTAAGCCACAGCTGATTGGAAAAAGTTTCCTCCAGAGACGTTTATAGTCTCCCTGCCTCCCTCTTTCTTTTCTCTTCTTTTCTCTTTTCCTTTTCTTCTTTTTGCTTTCTTATCTACGTGGTCCACTTCTGTAGGCCTGTTAAAAGGAATACATCACCCACTAGACACTGCTGCAATCCATCTTCCTAGTCAACACATTAATGAGATGAACAATGATGCTGGGACAAAGCAGTGAAAATTTAAACTTTAATCTTCCTTATACTCTTACCTAGCAAGGTGACCTGACAAGTCATAGGTTTTCTGGCTGCCTATTCCTTAGGTTTTTACTGACTTACACTGGATGACTTCTGAGGGTTCCTTCCTCTAGCCCTGCAACTGCATAATTTTCAAGTCAAGTGGAGGTCAAGATTTTAGATGAATGAAAAAGAGTTGAAAGGAGCCATAACAATCTTCTAGTCCCACTCCCTTACTTTTAAACAGGAGGAGACAGAGGGCATGGTCAGACAGATCCAAATTTAAATCCCACCATCTGTCTGTTATATGCATCCTTGGCAAAATTATGTAAATTTTGCATCGGTTTATACTCAGCAGGCTGGCTTAACATTCAAAAAACGAAGATCATGGCATCCAGTCCCATCACTTCATGGCAAACTGTTGGGGAAACAATGGAAACAATGACAGACTTAATTTTCTTGGGCTCCAAAATCACTTGTGGATGGTGACTGTGGTCATGAAATTAAAAGACACTTGCTCCTTGGAAGAAAAGCTATGACAAATGTAGACAGCATATTAAAAAGCAGAGACATCACTTTGCCTACAAAGGTTTGTACAGTCAAAGCTATGGTTTTTCCAATAGTCATGTATGGATGTGAGAGCTGGACAATAGAAATGGCTGAGTGCCAAAAAATTGATGCTTTTGAATTGTGGTGCTGGAGAAGACTCTTGAGAGCCCCTTGGACTACAAGAAGATCAAACCAGTCAATCCTACAGGAAATCAACCCTGAATATTTATTGAAAGGACTGATGCTGAAGCTGAAGCTCCAATACTTGGGCCATCTGATGCAAAGAGCTGATGTACTGGAAAAGACCATGATGCTGGGAAAGACTGAAGGCAGGAGGAGAAGGGGATGACAGAGGATGAGATGGCTGGACGGCATCACCAACTCAATGGACATGAGCCTGAGCAAACTTCAGGAGATGGTGAAGGATAGGGAAGCCTGGCATGCTGCAGTCCATGGTGTTGCAAAGAGTCAGACATGACTGAGTGACTGAACAACAACAAAAATACTCAACAGCACAGAGGCACTGGATATATCAACCACTTAGAATTTCAATGAAGTTAATATTAGAATTCACTTAGAATTAAATGAAATAATATATTCAAAGTGCTTAAAACAGTACCTGGCATAGAGTGGAAAACACAACAAAAGGTCCTTTATTTACAACTGATTCCTATCTAATTATTATCTCTTCTTTCAGTTTCCTGAAAACTATTGTTTTACACTGGATCCCTGAATTAACTCTTTTATTTACTATTTTAATTTTCTTTTTTTATTCTTGATTCTCATTTTTAAAAATTATGCTTTGGCTGCCTTTTCCCATATCCCTCTATTGAACATATATGCACAACCTGTAGGCATAGGAGCATGTCTAACACATTAATGGGGATACAGAGGTCTATTATAAATGTCAGTATGGCAGCATTTTCTCTATTCTACCAACATTTTTAGAAATTAAGGGAGCATTTTCTCCACATATCTACCTTACCATTCTCAAAAGCAAAAATAAAACCCATAAATGTTTTCCATAGATATAAACATCACCCACAGAGGCCACATCAAGCAGACTGGGCCTGTCCTTCCTAGAGCAGATAAAAGACTAAATTGGTGGGTTTGGACCGTGATAACAGGTGCAGTTCCTGTGGCTGGAACTGGGCTGAGATGAGAACTACTGTGACAAGTGGGTCGAGGGGCAGGCAGCATGAAGTTCAGCAAGGACAGAGGTGCCTGGATGGGGACTGGGCCGGGAACTGTAAGGGAAGAGTGAGAAGTAGGTGGTGTAACAAACTCATTGCTGGCTTTCAACCTGTAAAATCAAGAGATAGCAGTGACATCTAGTAAAATACACGCTGCTAAGTCCTCATTTATTTTTAAACACATTAGTGTAAAAGACAGCAACATTTGCCAAACACATTTTATTTCTATATATGTTGTTCAGTTAACTGATTTTTCCTTCATAGGGTAAAAATAGCAGGGGTTTTGTTTGTTTGTGTTTAGCTCTCTTTGCCTAAGACATCACACTGCATGATAACTTCAGCCTCCAGCATAGGAATCCTGAGGTCCCCAAACAAGAAATTTCCTCAGGGGCAGCCCTGCAGCTTCTGTGTTCACCACCTGGCTCCCTTGACATTGCTCAGCAAAGAGTAGTTAGGTAATTGTCTCTCTGGTGCCAGGCAACCGCTATGCAATTCTATGCACACAGCTATTTCGCAAAGCACCTGATCCTTTATCCCAATGCTGCCTCTCCATGAAACGCACTTGACAGAAAGGAACAGTAGCTAAACAGAAACCTCAGCCCAGGGTGCATTTCAAGGGCTAGCAAAGGTGCGTCCCCAAGAGCCGATAGCCCCAGTGTCAACAATCTTTAAAACAGGAGCCTAAAGCAAACGAGAGTTATTCCCACACATGGTAGTGACTTTGACCTCAGTATGCTGCTAAGTCACTTCAGTCGTGTCCAACTCTGTGCGACCCCAGAGACAGCAGCCCACCAGGCTCCCCCATCTCTGGGATTCTCCAAGCAAGAACACTGGAGTGGGTTGCCATTTCCTTCTCCAATGCATGAAAGTGAAAAGTGAAAGTGAAGTCGCTCATTCTCATCCGACTTGTAGCGACCCCATGGACTGCAGCCTACCAGGCTCCTCTGCCCATGGGATTTTCCAGGCAAGAGTACTGGAGTGGGTTGCCATTGCCTTCTCCTGATCTGAGTATAAACCAAGCATTTCTGAGAAGGCCTTTCAAAATCTTCCCACATCAGAGGATTTCCTTTGCACAAAGTTTTATGTCAGTCAGGAGAACCCTCTACTTCCTAAGAAAGCAACAAAGCAAATATATCATAAAACAACACAGCAGTGATCATCAGGCATCAGCAACTGCAATTCACACACAGGGAGAAAGTGTCGCCAAGCCTAGGTCTGCAAAGATGGTCATGGTCCAGGGAAATCCCTTTATTCAGAGGAGAGAAGCAGGCAGATGGAACATCACCATCCCTAAGTGAGAAGGGAAAACGACTGTTGGGCTTAGCTCACCAGAGTGAACCTCTGGAGAAGGAAATGGCAACTCACTCCAGTATTCTTGCCTGGAGAATCCCATGCACAGAGGAGCCTGTGGACTACAGTCCAGGGGGTCGCAAAGAGTCAGACACAACTGACTAAGTACACACACACACACCAGAGTGAAAGGAAACAACCTGCATTCTGGTAGTTTGTAGGCTAGTGAACCCACACTGAGATACTACTAGAATAAAATGCAGACCTGCCATTTGTTCAGAAGCTAGAAAAACAGCTGAGAACTTAACCAGTGAAAATGAAAGTCACTCAGTCATGTCTGACTCTTTGCAACCCCATAGACTGTTGTCTGCCAAGCTCCTCTGTCCATGGGGATTCTCCAGGCAAGAATACTGGAGTGGGTAGCTGTTCCCTTCTCCGGAGGATCTTCCTGACCCACAGATCAAACAAACCCAGGTCTCTTGCATTTCAGGCAGATTCTTTAACTTCTGAGATACCCATTTAACCAGAGAGGTGGTGAAATGAGTGATAAAAGCACAGGCTCTGGTGCAAGCCAGACTGGGTTGAAATCCTGCTCCACCATTTGCCAGCTGTGTGACCTAAGGCAGGTTACTTCCTATCTAGCTTATGTATTAGTAAAATGAAAACAACACTAGTAGCTACCTCATTGTATTTTTTATTGCCCACGTCTCTATCAGATCAGATCAGTCGCTCAGTCATGTCCGACTCTTTGCGACCCCATGAATCGCAGCACGCCAGGCCTCCCTGTCCATCACCAACTCCTGGAGTTCACTGAGACTCACGTCCATTGAGTCAGTGATGCCATCCAGCCATCTCATCCTC
Organism: Bos grunniens; assembly: GCF_055505025.1. Lineage (NCBI taxonomy): Eukaryota > Metazoa > Chordata > Mammalia > Artiodactyla > Bovidae > Bos > Bos grunniens. The sequence continues at coordinate 68,899,669 of NC_141168.1, read as the reverse complement.
TGTCATCCCCTTCTCCTCCTGCCCCCAATCCCTCCCAGTATCAGAGTCTTTTCCAATGAGTCAACTCTTCACAGGCGGTGGCCAAAGTACTGGAGTTTCAGCTTTAGCATCATTCCTTCCAAAGAAATAGTAATCACAGCATTATGTACAGAAGGGGAAAAAAAAACTTTCTAAAACCTCTTTCTCCTCAAAGATTCTTAACATAAATTTAACTATATTAGAGTGATTCCACTAGTTTAGATGGCTTCCTTTATGGTCACTTAAAGAAAACTACTGTAAGTATTATAACTTACTACACTTTACAATTTGTTTTACAGCATAAGGCAATGGAGCCAATGTGATAATGAAAATGATTATCATATTGCTTTTTGCCTATTTGGGATTTTTTTCAAGGAAGCAATAGCGAAATATATGTAAATTTTAGAAGAAAAGGAGATGAAGGGGGAAAGGTTAGAACTGCCACATTTGTGTCAATACATTTAAAGAAACTGAGCTATATTTCTCCTGATCTTGATTATGTCCAATAATCCATCCTGCCTCTTGAGAAACCTATATGCCGGTTAGGAAGCAACAGTTAGAACTGGACATGGAACAATAGACTGGTTCCAAATAGGAAAAGGAGTATGTCAAGGCTGTACATTGTCATCCTGCTTATTTAACTTATATGCAGAGTACATCATGAGAAATGCTGGGCTAGAAGAAGCACAAGCTGGAATCAAGATTGCCGGGAGAAATATCAATAACCTCAGATATGCAGATGACACCACCCTTATGGCAGAAAATGAAGAGGAACTAAAAAGCCTCTTGATGAAAGTGAAAGAGGAGAGTGAAAAAGTTGGCTTAAAGTTCAACATTCAGAAAACAAAGATCATGGCATCTGGTCCCATCACTTCATGGGAAATAGATGGGGAAACAGTGGAAACAGTGTCAGACTTTCTTTTTTTGGGCTCCAAAATCACTGCAGATGGTGACTGCAGCCATGAAATTAAAAGACGCTTGCTTACTCCTTGGAGGAAATTTATGACCAACCTAGATAGCATATTCAAAAGCAGAGACATTACTTTGCCAACAAAGGTCCCTCTAGGCAAGGCTATGGTTTTTCCAGTGGTCATGTATGGATGTGAGAGTTGGACTGTGAAGAAAGCTGAGCGCTGAAGAATTGATGCTTTTGAACTGTGGTGTTGGAGAAGACTCTTGAGAGTCCCTTGGACTGCAAGGAGATCCAACCAGTCCATTCTAAAGGAGATCAGCCCTGGGTGTTCTTCGGAAGGACTGATGCTAAAGCTGAAACTCCAGTACTTTGGCCACCTGATGCGAAGAGTTGACTCATTGTAAAAGACTCTGATGCTGGGAGGGATTCGGGGCAGGAGGAAAAGGGAACGACAGAGGATGAGATGGCTGGATGGCATCACTAACTTGATGGACGTGAGTTTGAGTGAACGCCGGGAGATGGTGATGGACAGGGAGGCCTGGCGTGCTGCGATTCATGGGGTCGCAAAGAGTCGGACACAACTGAGCAACTGAACTGAACTGAACTGAACTGAATGAAGGAAAAACATTTTAGTTTAACTGAGTCACACTTGCTATAGAGTATCTCAGACGTTAGAATTTGACACAGAATTACATCCTCCTTTATTTTCCATTTTGCCTACATTTTGTTTTTCCCTTCAACAAAAGTAGCATACAATTTTTAAAATTTTCTTTTCAAATATATTTTAAAAACATAATCTGGACAGTGCAAGGCTTCTAGCAGGTCTCCCACCCAACACACACATACATGCGATCATTGTAAGCTGCTGCTGTGTACTCTTGCAGAGTTTTTTCCTGCACATATATAACACATATATTAATAATCAGTACATTTTTAAATAGGAAGAATTCCACCACTTACCAAAATAAGCCCTGATATTAGTGAGGAAGTTCCTGTTAGGGCCACGTAGAACTTCGGTGTTAATGTGTTCAAAAACATGCTCACTGAAAAACAAGAAAGAGGGAGAAGAACAGGGAATGCATGAGTATATCATCAGTAAAACCAACTCTCATTTTTCTTTCTGGTGAAATCATTTGTTTCTGATGACAAGAGTTATTAGAATCATAGCCAAGTGCCATTAAAATGCGTCAGCATCACACAGGCTCAGAATACTAGGTTCAAATTATACATCCTAAAAGAAAACAACTACATACAAGAAGAAAGTTGTGAACAATTTTCATGAATTTATAGCCACTGAAGAGTCAAATCAAAGCTGGTTACTAAACTGTTAAGAGGACTGGAAGGTGCTCTAATATAAAACATATCTGATGTGTGGGTCCCACACATCAGAGTTTTTGATGAGCCAACAAGTGGTAGTTCAACCTTAAAACAAACAAAAATTAACTATATTAAAGATTTATTAAAGATTCTAATACTATGATCACCCCTGAAAAAGAAATGTTAGCATATATTAATACAGTTTTTTCAACTAACTTATAAGGTTGTTAGACTTCTCATCAAAGTAATTGGATTCAATGGAGAAAAGATGAAAACTAAACCAATAAAAATGAAAGTACAGTGGTAAGACTAGCTCCTGCCACTCTGTTCAAATCAACACTACAGTAGATCTGCTTGCCCATTAAGTAAGGTCACTTACACATTTTATAAGTATATTTTAAGTCATTATTTATACCTAGAAATTGCACAAAACTTTGCAAACCAAACAACAATTGACCTAAATGGTTTTTTGCTTGCATATTCACATTTCTTAACTGAAGTGTTTGTGGAAGGGGATCATATCCAGTCCTGTTTCAATGAAGAACATTATAAGTAGGACTTTTATGCCATTAGGGGAAAAGCCTTTGGCATTTGTCCCGAGCTCAGCTCAGAAAGCAAAGTCACCAACATGAACAGAGATCCCATGCTCACTCATTGAACAAACGCTCTCTCTGCTTATGAATGAGACTGTGGACAAAGAATGGAAGCATGAATCAGACATAGCTCCCACCCTCTAGAAGGCTAAAGTCTAGCTGGAAACAGACAAGTAAACAAACAATCAACAGATGGTTTTGATAAGTGCATAGAAGGGTCCTGTGCACAGAATTTTATGAAAACACCTAAAAGGTATGCATCTTGGTCTGGGGGGTCAGGAAGATGTCCAGGAGTAAGCAGGAGTTAACCACACCAAAGTGGGCAGGAGGAAGACAGGAGGGCCATGTGAGCGAAGGACAGGGCCTGCTTTGAGATCCTGAGGAAAGAGCACAGCCTTCGCAAATGTCTGTGGACCTTCCCAAAGGCAGAGATGTAGAAGGATGCACTGATTCTGTCTTTCCTGACCATGGGCCTGGTCTCAACAAACCCTCCTCCCCCCACATCCACTTTAATCAAACTGGTTTGAGGGACTCGTGGTCTATCATTTGCCATCACAAATCTGGACTAACAGTGCTCAGTCAAAAGTCACAACGTGACTAAGTGGACCCTTTCGGAGGTAGAGGAGGCACAGAAGGAGGGATCGGCCTAGGGCTGTAAGGCAAGAAGAGGCACAGCTGAAATGTGGTCCTGCACTTGGCCATTAAAAAAAACAAGACTGTGGTTTGTCACTTCCACATAACAGTCTCTATAGCAGGAGGCAGATTTCTAAAAAGATTTAAAAAAATCAAGCAAACAATTCTAGTTTCAAACCTAAAGCTTGTAACTGACAGTTGATTCTGAGGTGCCTAAAATTCTCAAAATTCCCCTCCTCACACTATGAATGATTCAACATTTCCTTTTTTTTTTTTTAAGTCACCAAAATAGACCATTCACTTTGTTATTCTATAATTATGAACATTCATATCTGTACCATACACTTTTCAGTAAGTTTCTGGGGACATAGAATTCAACGAAATCTATTTCTAAAAGAAAGAGGGAAACCACTGCCTGAATTGTGAAGTGCTTTGGTAGTCCAGCTAAAAGCATAAAGCAATGGAGAGAAAAAGATTGGCTACTGAAAAATTACTGATGCACTAGAGATAAAATTTGAAGAACCAATTGACAAGTGAAAAAATTATGTGAGTTTTTAAAAGAGAGAAAAATAAACATTCTATACATTTTTTCTTAAAATTATATAGCAACCATCAGAAACAATTAGAACATGCTTCTCTACTACATCCAGTTATATATACCAGAGTTGGGAGAGAGAATGGTGGGCACTAAAACAGACAAATAGAGAATGAGAGAAGCAGAGATAGAAGCATTTATAGAGTGGAAGGTGTTCATTTAATAACCTACTAATTTTATAGTCTTACTAGACATTCTGAGTAACATCATTAAGACATGGCATTTGGCAATTCTGGGCACAAATATCAACAATTAGTACTTGCCATTTGAATCTATCTATGTATTTAAAGTTCACAATAGCAATTTCACAGACTGGAGAACTCACTGCTCACTTCAACTCGGTGAGGGCAATATTATTATTCATCTTATTTCATAGCTGGTGGCTGGGCAAAGCCCTAACACAGTTATCTAGCCCCCAGAGCTCAGGCTCATGCTATCAAGGGTGCATATGAGGATAAAGCTGAAAAGCATGAAGGAACAAAACAGCAAAAGAAAAACAGTAGTCTTGCATTTGAAAGGGAGAGGAAGCTCTAAAGGAGAGATACTAAAAGATGGATGATTGTACTGCTATTCCCTGGGGTGGGGTGGGGGGGCCGCGGGCGGGAGGAGGCAGGATGCCACCCTGAAGGGAAGCATCTAGTTAAATATTCCTCCGTTAAATGAGAGCCGCACATCGCAAATCAGACTGTCTTAAACCTAGGAATACCTTGCCTACTTTCATCAGAGTCACTGGAAATTATTTTTGAAAATATGAGGGGGAGCCTGCTGAAATACCTAAAAATTAGACAGAAAACTTTGGGGAGTATAGTTTGAAACATAAACTGGATATTTCCTGACACCTATAGACACTCCAGTGTTCTTGCCTGGAGATTCCCAGGGATGGAGGAGTCTGGTGGGCTGCCATCTGTGGGGTCACACAGAGTCGGACACGACTGAAGTAACTTAGCATAGACATAGGAATACTATCTCCATAGCTACTGGGACTCAGGCAAAACAAATGGTAAAGACTAATCTAGCTGTGGTAAGAATCAATTCATAAAATTAAAAACTTAGTAAGTCAGAAGGCTTTTCATCTGACCTTGCTGGACACACTAACAGGTCATTGCTCAAAGAATATTGCATCAATTATTCAAGGATGGCAGGCCTCAGGGAATGTTTCTTAGGCATTCTGAAGATGCTGAACTTACGTCGTGTCTGACTCTTAGTGACCCCATGGATGTAGCCCACCAGGCTCCTCTGTCCATGGGATTCTCCATGCAAGAATACAAGCGTGGGTTGCTTTGCCCTTCTCCAGGGGATATTCCCAACCCAGGGATCAAACCCAGGTCTCCCGCACTGCAGGCAGACTCTACCATCTGAGCCACCACGGAAGTCAAAACTTGGCACAGTCTGGAATTAAGTACAGGTCTGAGAAGAAACTAGGTAGGAGGGGTGGGTAAATGAATTGAAAACTCAGTGACCTCTCTGGATCACAGAAGAGAGGAGGTAAGAAGATAATACAACATGTCAACTGTGGACAGTCAAGAATCACCCCTGTGAGCTGGGAACTAGAATACCAGAGGGCTTACTCAGGAGTCACATGGGATGGCCCTGTGAGGTCCTGTCTGTGAGGAGCCAGCCCTGTTTCTGGCCCTTGTGACACCAAGAGTCTTCCCGCATATTCTTCAGGGCACAAACAATTCCCAAATTACACTCCTGGAGAACACACTGAACATGTAACGCTTAAAGAGTGTTTGACTCCTCAAGATATATTCTACTTTATACAAGCCCTTGAACGAACAGGTTAAGGCAGCATCAAAGACTAGGAGGTACTGACTAGACAGAACTGAATATGCAGTGTGATAAAGTCTACAACACCCAAAAACATGGGTCTGCTTTGTCTCGTGTTCCATTTAATGCCTTGCTAAAATAGGGCATGTGAAGTAAAAAGAATTAGAAAGTTATGACAATCAGCAATCACTGAAAAGATTAGGACTAAAGTCCTTAGAAAGAAAGGTTAAAGAAACTAAATCTATTTAAGCTGTGTTGGAAAAAAGAAAAAAAGAGAGAGATTTTTGTGTGAAAGCTTTATGCCTGGGAAAGAGAGAGGGGTTAGGAGACTTGGTCTCTGCACCGAAACCAGCAGCAGTGGTGGCCCTGGGAAATTCTGACACCCTCCCAGAGCTGCTCTGAGGCTCAGATGGAAACAGGCCTTTCCTCACCCCCTCACAACCAGTTCATACTTGCCGAGTGTCACCCTGGGAAGGGTGCTGGGGATACAGCAAGGAGCAGAGTCCCTCCAAGGGGCTTACAATCCAAGGCGTGAGAGAGGTAAGTAAACCACTAAGAGAACACATGAGGGAGTCAGGAGGACACACAGCACTCAAAGGGATTAGGAGATCAAGAGAAATGTCTGCCAAGTGTAAGCATCCGTCCGAGACTTGTAGGATGAATCAAGAGCTACCCAGGTGAGATTACTTGTGGCTGCATGGGCTAGTCTCAGACGAGACAAATGAAAATGAGTTCAGACTGCACGTCTCAAAATTAAAGGTGTTTACTGCTCTTTGGCATTCTCCAAAATCATTTACCAAGGACTTCTCTCTAGTGACTTTATGCAGGGAGTAGATAAAACAATACTGAAGAAATAGGGAACTCTGAATTCTTACTTTTCTTAGAAAATAAATATAAGTAAAATTTATTTCAATACAAGTTGAAAATCTATGATTCTGGGGCTGTTTCATTATCTACAACATAAGATAATGTGTCTTACAGGGTTGTTGTGAGAACTAAATGTGACAGTTTAGATAAATTGCCTAACACAGTAGATGTCATCAAATAATATTACTGTTGTTTTTTGTATTACTCTTCCTTTTGTGATTGGGCATCTTCTATTACTATGGCATAGAAAGCAGAGGAGACTGAGCTGAATGTATACATAACAGTAGGAATAGTAGTCATCTAGCATTTACTGAGCACCTCCTGTATGCCAAGCACTGCGGTATACATCACAGCCCAAGAAATAGATCACCTGCACTGTGATTTGTCTTTATGTTAAACACGGATGTCCTACAAAACAGTCAGTTAATAGAAGGGTCCTTTGAACTGGAGTCTCGCTGCTTGAGATGGAAGTAAACTTGAGGGTGAGTCTGAAGGCAGCCATTATAGAAGGCAAAGAAATCCATGTGGATATCCAATAGCTCTGGCTAACTGCGGTGAGCCCAGAAAGGGTGTTAAGATAAGCCACTCTATCTGCTCCAAGAGCTTCTTTCTCAACTGTTCATAAATAAAATGCAGCTTCAAACTCTGCTTCCATGAGAGCAAGCTATTCCACATGCTAATCTGTGGCTGTCTTTGCAGATCTACTGATGTTAAAGTAGAAGCTTGAGGAAATTTTTTTTTTAATCTGGAAACCAAGTATCTTCATTTTACCCCAGTAAATTTTTGTTGTTGTTGTTGTTTTAAATAGGCCACACATTAAATTTACAATATTTAAATGTTTCAAAAAAAATCAGTTTTACATCTGTAAAACCACGTCAGTTCAACAGAAGATTAAAAGCACACCAAGAGCATGCTTTCTCGTTTGTTGTTTCTGCTTCCCCTCTCCTTGCCCTTCACCCTGGTCTCCCTAGGCTGTGACAAGGTCTCAGGCTTTTATGTATCACAATTCCCTGGATAAATTCTGTAGCATTTATCCTTGAGAGGAGAAAGACATGGAAGTATATTTTTAGACATGTTCTTATTGCAAGAAACCCTCATAAATCATTCTGTCAACTCTTCCCTCTACCCCTGACGTTGCATTGGCAACTTTACAGGTATACTGTTTCTGCTTTATCAGGCGTCTGGCTCGACTGAGGAGTGGAGCTGAGCACATTCTTTCTTTCCTCAGTTGTGACGGAGAAACTACACTGAAGCAATGCTCAATCTTCACGGCTCCTTGTCCCTTGCTGGAGGGAGTCCATCTGTCAACAACGTAGGACTGTCCAAAGCCCAGTCACATATAAACCTTGGTAACCCAAAGGACCTAGAGAAGCGAGATCTCAGATTACCTGTTCCCTTTTATTTGCAAGTAGGCTCATGATGAGAGACTATAGTCAAGAACAGGAGAGCAACTTGTATAAGTCTTTTACATTTTTAGCTATTTAAAACATGCTTTAATTTAGAGTTGAAGATTTATGACTCTTCTTATTTCTCATAAACTGCTTGACATCAGGAAGAAAAAAAGACATAATTGCCTCTAACGGGAGAAACTTCTGCAACGAGACAGAAGCCTTATGGAGACATGGTCCTCCAGGCCCAGGCCTCCTCTCACCTCCAACCAGTCACTGAGTCTCCATCATCCAGCACCCAGCACAGAACCTGGGCCACAGGGATACTCAACGTTTGATAAACTGCAGGACAGCATAATGGAGAGTGGTAGGTGACAAAGTCATTAACAACCATTCCTCAAGACTTCTTATTAAAGAAACAAATTCCTAAATCTAGAAAAATTGAAATTCTTTAATGGCTGTGACCTGTTCTTCTGGGAGTGTGTGTGTGTGTGTGTTTCTGTCCTAGAGTACCTGTACACTGTGAGATGCTTATTAGGTAGACTGAATGACCACTACTCACTGCTAAATCAAGCAAGTCCAGACATACTTATGCTATCCTCACACAGTAAGGCCTTGGCTATATAGAACCCTCAGTAATGAATTATTTGGGATAAAGTGAAAATGAATGTATTAGTTGCTCATTCGTGGGTCTGACTCTTTGCAACCCCATAGCCTGTAGCCTGCCAGGCTCCTCTGTTCATGGGTTTCTCCAGGCAAAAGTACTGGAGTGGGTAGCCATTCCCTTCTCCAGGGGATCTTCCCTGGATTTTCCAGACTCAAGAAGCGAACCTGGGTCTCTTGTATCGCATACAGATTCTTTGCCATCTGAGTCACCATGAAAGCCCTAGTTAAAGCCCTATTAAAAATCAGAAGTTTTCTTTTTCAAAGCAATTTTATAAGGAAATCTTTCCAAAATGCATCACATACTTGACTGCATCTTTAAACAAAATATTCAGAAAATATTTCAATCTTTACTTGACGGCTGTAAGTCATCAAAATGAACATAAACTATAGTACTGTGCTAGCATTCAGCAATATTTCTAGAAGCCCTTTCAGTACCCTATGTTCTTTCCCTCCAAAATGAAGTGATCCCAGACTAATGTGTTTTTTCAGTCTTTCTCATATTTTTGTCACCCGGCATACTATTATTTGTTGTCATTGTGTGCCTGCTTCAAACTGCTTTCTCTCCTTTTTAATAAGCTACTTAAAAATCTACAGTTCCTTCAAAGGCAGGTAATCAACTTTGGTCATTCAATAAATACTGATATTTAATGTATGTCAAGGGGGCTTCCCAAGTGTTGTAGTGGTAAAGAATACGCCTGTCAATGCAGAAGACACAGAAGACATGGCTCGATCCCTGGGTCAGGAAGATCCTCTGGAGGAGGATATGGCAACCCACTCCAGTATTCTTGCCTGGAGAATCCCATGGACAGAGGAGCTTGGCAGGCTACAGTCCATGGGGTCACAAAGAATTGGACACAACTGAGCACACAATATATGTCAAAACTGTACAATGCTGAGGATACACAGATATATAATACATAGTTCTTATCCTCAAGGAGCTCTGCATTTTGTGGAAGAAACAGACATGGAAACAAATTAATAGGCAATTCTTAATCTGAGTATTACTCTGGAAATAGAAAGTTGGTACTCCTACATCAGCCTTGGGCTAGGGTGCACGTGTACATGCTAAGTCGCGTCAGTCATGTCCGATTCTTTGCGACCCTATGGCCTGTAGGGTAGGAAATAGAATATGCATTCATAAATGTTCCTTTGGTAAGATTGCTAAGCAAAGCCAAAGAATGTGCACCGGAACTAGGTAAAATAAGACCTGTGATCTCCCATTGGTAATTCTTTGATGCTCATCTGTATGTGCTATATACACTGGCTTTAAATATATATATATATATATATAGAGAGAGAGAGAGAGAGAGAGAGCGCTTGGTGGTTGGGGAGTTGAAATGACTGGATGGCTGAGTTCTAGAAAGGTCCAGTATCACCGCAGTGAGCTATAACACACACATCTATAGGATGGCTGAAATCAGTATTGTAAATATAAGAACACTCTTGGTGGTTCTTGTGTTCACAATAAAAGTGGTCACTCAGTCATGTCAGACTCTTTGCGACCCCATGGACTATAGCCTACCAGGTTCCTCCGTCCACGGGATTTTTCCAGGCGAGAGCATTGGAGTGGGTTGCAACTTCCTTCTCCAGAGGATCTTCCTGACCCAGGGATTGAACCCAGGTTTCCCACATTGTAGGCAGACGCTTTACTGTCTGAGCTACCAGAAAAATTCCTGTGTTCACAATGGAGGACTCCAAAAGGCTCCTTACAGAATCAGTCATGCAAAATGTGTTTGGACTTTTCCCTCATCTTGATAAGAATTTGGTCATCAGCTTCTCACCCTTACTTTACTAGAAGTTATTTTTTAAAAAAGAAGCCCTAATGGTTTGATTTAATCTAACCTAATGATTAGATTACATGCTGCAAAATTCATTACCTAAAGGACTAGAATAGAGATACTACCTAAAAGTGTTCAAAATATTTGTGGCAACCCAGTAGTCTGAATACATAATTGATAAATTTAAGATGCATGGAAGTAACTAAGAAAGGTAAGAAGAACATTAACAACAGTAAGGGAAACACAGTCTAAAACATCTTTCAGCAAATTCTCTATACTTATTTATCAGTGCACTCTTTTATCCAAAATGTACTTGACTTATAAAAAGTACAAGACACTGAACTAGACACTGGGGTCGTGAAATTAAAAAATAATGAGACTGACCTAGAGAAAGGAAAATAAGATGCCTACACAAATAACACAGGACAGAATATGAAACACATCAGAAAAGAGGTACAGACAAAACTTAGAGGAATAAAATATCACTTTCCTCTAGAAGGATGAGAGAAACTTAATGAATCAGATGGCCTTCTTTCTGGGCTTTGAAAGACGGATAAGCTTAGAGCATGAGGTTGGAGATGAAAAAAGATAGTGTAGGACTCCAGACAGACAGGACAACACACCCAAAGGAACTGGGTTGGAGTACGAGGTAGATGAGGAGAAGCAGTGGGTGAATGTTAACTCAAATGCCAAGCTGAGAAAATCAGACTTTACACAGAAGACAGCAAGAACATACTCACCATTCATGAACAAAGATGTGAGCAAGACAGGTGTGTCTGGTAGTAATGAAGCAGAGTGTAAAATGTAGAGCTTTAGGAATTATTTCAGAAGAGAGCTCCTGTAATACCATGAGGGTGGGCAGTTGGGCATATCAGATGCTGCAGAGATAAATTCAATGGGATTTGGCTGTTAACAATGTGACACAAAGAGTAAGAGTTTAGAGACGGTTGGCAAAATGGAGCCAAAGTCAAATGGCAAGTGATTAAAGATAGCGAGTGAGTGGTAAGGAAATTACAGCAGCGGGCACAGGCTACTTCAATAGGAAGTCTGGCAGGAAAGGAAAGAAGAGCATTTATCATTAAGTGTGACTTAAGTACAGAAAACAGAAATGGCACTTAGGAGTTAATAAGTAAACTAGGAAGGAATAAAACTCAAACCTTTATTCTACTGCAGTGATATTAGCCCCCCTAAGAAATCTAATACTGGTTCATTCTTATACCAAGCTTTTATCTCAGATTTTTTTTACATACATCTGAAAGAATAATTAAAAGTGTGAAGTACTTTAATTGACATGATTCTGAACCTAACAATTACATTTATGTGCATTCCTGTTTTATCAGCTGGGATTAAATGACAATACAAAACTAAATTGTTTTCTACTGAATTTATTCTGATTTTTGTACTGTCTAATAATTTCCATGCTCCGTTTTGAAACCCTCTGCTAACTGCAAGAGTTTGCTCACATGAAGATCACAGTTTGAGCCAGAGAAGCAACTACAGGCCACAGAGTAGTAAAATTAAAATTAAGTTAGGTGTTTCTTTTTATTATATTCTCCACAAATCAATGACTAATCTACTTCTCTTTTGAGTGAACAGCTGCCGCACAACAGAAGGTCTGCTGGAAGCAAAGTTAGGCTATTTCCTTTTCGGTGAGGACACATAACCCACAGAGTAAAGCAGCCACAGGGGAAACCACTAGACAGACCAATATTTTGGTATTCAGCAGCTCCAAAGCTCCACAATAAACCTTTGGATTCATTATTTTCGATTCCAGTAACTAGTTTCAGCTTTGTATTTGCATCAGATGACTAGCTATTACTCCAGAGGACACTTAAAATTATCTCCCCAGGTCCAGGGCTGGTAGCAAATTCTAAGCACTAAGGCTCAAACGAATTCAGCTTAAAGCAACGTCTACAGGTGATAGTCAATAGAAACTGAAAATTGGTATTTGCAAATGCTAGTAAGCCAGTTTTTTTTTTTAATATATTTTTAAAGATGTATCTAAATTCCAGACGCCCTATGCCATCCCTAATACAAACGCTCCTAGTGCCTGTTGCATGGGCTTTTTTCCCTTCCAAATCTACTCTTAACATCTCAAATAGTTTTCAGACATTGTCATCCCTCACTGTGAGTGACCCATTCATCTATAATATAAAAGGAAAAAGAAAAAAATTTGCATGTTTTAATTAGAATTGTCTAATGCCTCACTCCTTAGGATTCAGCATTTTACCTACAGGTGGATCAGTAGTGGTTAAAACCCAGGATTAATGAGGTCACTGTCCTAAGTCTGAATGAGTCAGTGAATCTCATACCAAGAAATCCTGTGCCACAAACTAGAGAGCACCCCAGGCTAGCTGTACTATAAATAGGTATTACCGCTTGGAAGCCAAGCAACACATTAGTATAAAATAACCACATTTAAAAAGAAAAAAAAAAGGGGCTTCCCTGATGGCTCAGTGGTAAAGAATCCACCTGCCAATGCAGAAGACACAGGTTAAATCCCTGATTGAGGAAGATCCTACATGCCAAGGAGCAACTAAGCCCATGGGCCACAGCAACTGAACCTGTGCTCTAGAGACCAGGAGTCACAATACTGAAACTCCATGTCTTAGAGCCTGTGTTCCATCACAAGAGAAGCCTTCCCAATGAGAAACCTGTGCACCACATCTAGGGAATAGCCTCCACTCTCCATAACTAGAGAAAAGTCCACACAGCAACGAACACCCAGCACGTGTGCTCAGTTGCTCAGTTGAGTCTGACTCTTTGCGACCCCATGGACCATAGTCCACCAGCCTCCTCTGTCCATGGGATTCTCCAGGCAAGAATACTAGAGTGGGTTGCCATTTCTTCCTCCAGGGGATCTTTCTGACCCAGGGACTGAAACAACATCTCCTGCATTGTAAATGAATTCTCTCCCTTGAGCCACCTGGGAAGCCCAATAAATACCCAGAACAGCCAAAATAAAATAAATTTTAAAAAATTACCAAAGAAAATGATTAATTTTCAAGGTTATTTTTCCAAACCATTTTGAAAAACAAACAAACAAAAAAATTAATCTTCCCCCTGCAAAAAAAAAAGAGAGAAAGAGAGAAAAAAAGAAAAGAAAAACCAGCATACATAGCACTGCTAATGATTACCCGCACAGGCCAAGTTTTTCTTAGGAGATACTGCTAAGATAAAATCATGCAAACTGACAGATGTAGAGACTAAAGGACAAAGCAACATTTAACATAATTACTCAGTAAGCAAGTACAGTAAGTGATTTGCAAAAATGCCACTTTTAGTATAAATCAGATCACTATCTGCAAGATGTCTAACATCATCATTATGAGGACAAAAAAGTGTCTTATCAGACCATACTTTAAAATACTTAGTTCAGTGTAGAGAGAAAGACTGACTAATATTTACTCAGGAGATGTACTAGGGCTACTATATGTCAGGCACTGTTTTAGGTTAAACATTTTAGATCTTTAATCACTTGATCCCCACAGCAAATCCACAAAGTACATCATTACTCCCATTCTCATCCAAGGACATGCAGCTATGAGCGATTTGAACATTACTCTGCCAGACCCGAAAGCCTGTGCTCTTTCCTCTTGTGCACATACCTTTCTTTGGGGTAGCTGATACCATATTTGGGAAGGTAAAACAGAAATGCCCAAGTTTCACATTTGCTGTTTGAGGTTTCCAAAGTTATTCTCTTTTGAAATGGCACTGTGCCACTTGTTCCAGAGCCAGACCCTGAGACTGGGCTCAGGGAGCCCTCTAGGACTTGAAAGCAAAGGACTGCCCCAAACCTTAGCCTCAGGGGCACAGAGATTCCTGAGTTGAGGGTGAGAGTGAAGGTGGCTGATTACTGAGACATTCATTACCACACAAACCTCATGTTAAATGACTTTGACTCTCCCTCAAGACAAGACAATGAAACATGACATCTGCAAGTTCTGATGCATTCTGCTCTGCATTCTGTTTTATTCTGTATATTGCCCATTTAAATTATTATGTTCTTGGGAGAGGGTTTCAGGATGGGGGACACATGTACACCCATGGCTGATTCCTCTACAATATTGTAAAGTAAATAGCCTTCAATTAAATGAATTAATTTAAAAATAAATTAATAAATTACTATGTTCTATGCTTAGTTGCTCAGTCATGTTGGACTCTTGCAACCCCACAGACTGTAGCCTGCCAGGCTCCTCTGTCCATGGGATTCTCCAAGGCAAGAATACTGGAGTGGGTTGCCATTTCCTTCTCCAGAGGATCTTCCCAATCTAGGAACTGAACCAGGATCTCCTGCACTGCAGACAGATTCTTTACCAACTCAGCTATGAGGGAAGCCTAAATTACTATAGGTCAAGGTAAAAATCCAGAATCAGATATTTCACAGAGAAATAGGCAGCACCATCTCACGGTCAGGACGTAAATATGAATATTGGTAGATCTGGCTCCTTTCTCTGATTCTTTATTAGGCACCATTCATTCTCCTTCATTTAAAATTACAGTGTGAACTTTTTCCAATCTCATTAAAATTTTTTGAAAACATGATTTTAATGGCTGTGTAAGAGTACTTCCTCCCAAAGTTTTTTTTTTTTTTTTAATAATTTATATAAACTGCTTTGTCAATGGAAATTTAGGTTGTTTCTAAAGTTTTTGATGTTACCAGTGCTATTAAAATGAAAGTGACTATTGCTTTGATAGGCATCTCTAATGATTTCCTTAGAATGGATTCCTAGAAGTAATATTAATGACCTAAAGGTGACAAGCATTTTAAAGTCTCAATTCAAGTTGTCAAATTACTTTCCAAAATGGTTGTGGTGCTTTCCACTCCAGCAGTGTTTGAGAGCATCTGTCTCATCAAATTAAGCATTATGTGTTCCCAAATTAGTAGAGAGGAAAGGAGTGAGGGAGAGATGGAGGGAAGACACAGAGAAAGAAAAAGATAAAGAGAGTAAGAGAGGAAGGAAGAAAGGAAGGAAGGCAGAAAGGAAGAAAGGGAGAGGGAGGGAGTTATTTCTTTGATTACTAGCTAAGCAAAAATTTTTTCATGTTTATTTTCTCTAGTTTTTAATTCTTTGGGGAGCATCACAGACAAAACCAGATCTAAAAATGATGGGAGTACAACATGAAACAAGTCAAAAGCTGCAGAAAAAAATCAAATAATTTCTCAAAACAGGGAAGCGAGGGACCTAACTGCTGAAAGGAAACACTTAGGTGAAAAAAAAATCCCACTTGCAGAGTACTGGGGTTAAAAATACCTTAAACTGTCTACCTCATTTTAGTATGAGAGAGAAATGCTGTCTCTTTTTGCCACAGAGCATTAGTGACTTGAAGTACTCCTTTGTTTTTCCTTTTTGGTGCTTTTCCCCTTCTTCTTTTTCTTATACATAATTTCTACATACTTGTCTCTTATTTCCTCTTTCTTAGGAATAACGACTATTGCCGACTCAAACATTACAAAGATGGACATACCCAAATGATAGAGAACAGGTATTTATGTTCTATAATAAAACCAGGAAACAGAAAAAAATGAAAGTCTAAAACTGATTCACTCCTAATACATTCGATCAAAGTAAAAACATAAAATTTATCTTTATTCTCAACAGATTTTTTAAAAAATAGAGCATGTCCTAGCTGTGGAAAATTTATAAAGACTTTTATAATCATAATTTTTAAATGGCTAAAAATTTTCATTGGCTCTAAAACTTGACATTTGACTAGCAGAAAATATTTATAGGATCTTCACAAGACTTCCAGTTGTTGATTTTCACAACTTCGTAGGGTCTTATTATTCTGCCCATTTTTACATATAACAATTACTCGACTTGCTCATCCAGTCACACGGCTAGAACGTGACATACTCAGGACATAAAGTCAGGCGCAACTGGCTCTGAAGGCTGAGTACTTACTTCATCACCGTTCTACGGGCATCTTCTACTGCACAACAGCCCTCACCCAAAGTCTCTAGTCGGATCATTTCTTTCCATCTGTGCTCATTAGTTTACGTATGGCCTCTGGCTTCTTTCATGCTACAAAAGCAGAGCTGAACATTTGTGACAGACTCTACGACCTGCAAAGCTGAAAATTCGCACTATCTGGCCCTTGGCAGAAACAGTTTGCTGACCCCTGGCCTACATTAAATAAAAAGTGTTTCTCTGGTATTTTCTATTGATGTATCCCTTAATGGCAAAAGAAAATGAAGTGGAGTCATGAACCCCAGTTTGAGAAGCATAAATTTAAACAACCATTTGCCCCTTTACATCCTGTTGGGGAGTCATCAGTGTTTCAACAATGCTGCCATTCCTCCAAACTTTTTAAAAATTGTAATTGTAGCCTGATGTACTTTCTTTTCAACAATCTCAACTCTGGTAGATGTTAGTATTTTAAAGGTAGATTTTATCTTTGGTAACATGTAAAACTTTCTATGGCCCAAACTAGTGCCTGAGTTAGCTAGTTAAACTGGTATTTTTGGTTTTTAATCACAGATAAATTATGATTACCAGTTCATTGATAAACTATGAAGCTGGTTCTTTTATATGACCTGTGCACTGATTCAGATATCAAATATTATTTTGCTTGTGTTAACTTGTCTAGACTACAATCTCCAGTCATTTAATCAAACACCAATCTAAGTATTGCTATAAAGGTATTTTGTAGATGTGATTAAAGTACACAATCAGTTAACTTTAAGAAGATTGTCCTAGATAATCTAGATGGACTTGATTCAATCAGCAGGTAGAACTGAAGTCTCCCTTGACAAAGAAGAAATTCTGCCAGTGGATAGCAGTTCCAGCCTGTCCTGAGGAGTTTAGACTCACTTAGGCAGCGTATAATCATGTAAGCCAGCTCCCTACTTCTCCCTTTCTCTCTCCTCACTCCCACCCCTGCATTATTGTGTACACACACACACACACACACACACACAGAGGAATCTCCCACTGGTTCTGTTTTACTAGTGGAACCCTGATATATCAAGTCTGAAAATATTTCAAAAATAATTTTAGTTCTCGTTTCATACTTAGCAGTTTAGACAACACCAATCCCTTGGATAAATATAGCCACCTAGAAATGAAACTCATTACTTTATAGTCACATTATTATATTATCACTCCTATTACATCTGAATTCCTCACTTCCCTCTGGCAAACCACAAATTCTAAAAGAGTAAAATTAAGCTAAATAAAACCTACCTGAGAGTATAAAGTACTGAATTTTCATGGAAAGTATAAAAGTCTTAAACTATAGCAGTAAGAAGATAGATAAAATTATTAAAACTTCTGATACAGGTTATGCACAATCACACTTGAAATAGTTTCTATGAAAATGCCAGTCTAAAAGAAATTTTAATTCACTAAAAGTCCAACAAACTGTAGACAGACACCCAAACATTTCCTGCATCCAAAACATCAAAAAGAGGAATAATTTGAGAAACACAAAATAATTTGAAAAAAGCACTCAAGGCTGCCATGTATACATTATTATTCTGGCCTGCAGTTCAGTTCAATTCAGTTGCTCAGTCATGTCCGACTCTGCGACCCCATGAACCACAGCACACCAGGCCTCCCTGTCCATCACCAACTCCTGGAGTCTACTCAAACTCATGTTCATCTAGTTGGTGATGCCATTCAGCCATCTCATCCTCTGTCGTCCCCTTCTCCTCCTGCCTCCAACGCTCCCAGCATCAGGTTCTTTTCCAATGAGTTAACTCTTCACGTGAGGTGGCCAAAGTATTGGAGTTTCAGCTTCAGCATCAGTCCTTTCAGTGAACACCCAGGATTGATTTCCTTTAGGATGGACTGGTTGGATCTCCTTGCAGTCCAAGAGACTCTCAAGAGTCTTCTCCAATACCACAGTTCAAAAGTATCAACTCTTTGGCGCTCAGCTCTCTTTATAGCCCAACTCTCACATCCATACATGACTACTGGAAAAACCATAGCCTTGACTAGATGGACCTTTGTTGGCAAAGTAATGTTTCTGCTTTTGAATATGCTATCTAGGTTGGTCATAACTTTCCTTCCAAGGAGTAACCGTCTTTTAATTTCATGGCTGC
Organism: Bos grunniens; assembly: GCF_055505025.1. NCBI lineage: Eukaryota > Metazoa > Chordata > Mammalia > Artiodactyla > Bovidae > Bos > Bos grunniens. Next base: position 68,881,084 of record NC_141168.1, on the reverse strand, counting down.
AGTCACCATCTGCAGTGATTTTGGAGCCCAAAGAGATAAAGTCTGACACTGTTTCCACTGTTTCCCCATCTATTTCCCATGAAGTGATGGGACCAGTTGCCATGATCTTCGTTTTCTGAATGTTGAGCTTTAAGCCAACTTTTTCACTCTCCTCTTTCACTTTCATCAAGAGGCTTTTTAGTTCCTCTTCACTTTCTGCCATAAAGGTGGTGTCATCTGCATATCTGAGGTTACTGATTTTTCTCCTGGCAATCTTGATTCCAGCTTGTACTTTCTCCAGCCCAGCGTTTCTCATGATGTACTCTGCATATTAGTTAAATAAGCAGGGTGACAATATACAGCCTTGACATACTCCTTTTCCTATTTGGAACCAGTCTGTTGTTCCATGTCCAATTCGAACTGTTGTTTTCTGACCTGCATACAGATTTCTCAGGAGGCAGGTCAGGTGGTCTGGTATTCCCATCTCTTGAAGAATTTCCCAGTTTATTGTGATCCACACAGTCAAAGGCTTTGGCATAGTCAATAAAGCAGAAATAGAAGTTTTTCTGGAACTCTCTTGCTTTTCCCATGATCCAGCAGATGTTGGCAATTTGATCTCTCGTCCCTCTGCCTTTTCTAAAACCAGCTTGAACATCTAGAAGTTCACGGTTCACATATTGCTGAAGCCTGGTTTGGAGAATTTTGAGCATTACTTTACTAGCATGTGAGATGAGTGCAATTGTGTGGTAGTTTGAGCATTCTTTGGCATTGCCTTTCTTTGGGATTGGAATGAAAACTGACCTTTTCCAGTCCTGTGGCCACTGCTGAGTTTTCCAAATGTGCTGGCATATTGAGTACAGCACTTTCACAGCATCATCTTTCAGGATTTGAAATAGCTCAACTGGAATTCCATCACCTCCACTAGCTTTGTTCGTAGTGATGCTTCCTAAGGCCCACTTGACTTCACATTCCAGGATGTCTGGCTCTAGGTGAGTGATCACACCATCATGACTATCTGGGTCGTGAAGCTCTTTTTTGTACAGTTCTTCTGTGTATTCTTGCCACCTCTTCTTAATATTTCTGTTTCTGTTAGGTTAGTGAAAATTAATAAGAGTGGCAAGAAGCTCTGAGGGCTGAGTTGGGCACCTAATCTCTACATAGTAATTATTACAGTTATTACATGAATAAAATTATAGTGTTATTCTAATCATATATCCATAGAAACATATATTGATTGAGCCAACACTTGAGGAAGCACTTTTACATTTTTAAAGTTATGATAATTATTTTTATCTTGAAACAAACCAAAAAAAAAAAAAACCACATAATTTATTTTCTGCTCCTAGAGTAAAAGCTGCGAAAACAAGAAAAGAAGTTTAGACCATCCTGGAAAATCACCACATCCTTTCCCTCCAAGAAATCTTGTTATAATTGTCACTGATCCATAAAACCTATGTTTGACTGTTTTCACTTTGGATTTGGAATTTGATGTGACAGTCATAATTACAAACATTCAACAGATGTAAAATTCAGTTACATAAACACAAATACAAATATTAAAACACACACAATAGGCTTCCCTTGCACAAATGGAGTGGTTATAAAAATACAGGACGTGAATACCTAAATCCAGAATGTTTGAACCTAAAAGATTATCTACATAAATCAAAAGCCTAAAATGTGGAATTTGCAAATTTAGTTGCTAAAATCATTCTAAAAATATGAAGAGATCTTGGTCCCCACTTGTCAATCCCAAGAGCTTGTACTGTGAATTAAGCACATTTTGGTTGTTTTTTAAAATCACTATACACCTATGGGTTTATCCTAAGGAAATAATCATGGGTTTCTGCACATATTTATCTTCAAGGATATTCAGGAAAATAAATTTGTAATATTAATTATAAAAGCAAAATCAAAACCACTGAATATCCAACAAAAGAAATGGCTAGATATTACATATTACTGTGACAGAATAGCATGCAGCCATGACAAACCATGCTACAAAATCACATTAGGAAAAAAGATCACCATGTTTTAGTTTAAAAACCATATTATATAAGCTTGTATAGTTTGACACTTTTTGTAAAAAAAATTCACAGATTATATATCTACTATCTTATAGGTACATAAGTACAGTTTCTGAGCACACGAAGAAAAGTTGAAGGATAGAATGCAAACATTCCAGTATTGCTCAACTCTGAGTGATGCAATTATGTGTGATTTTTTTTTTCCTTCACTATAGACTTGAAATTTTCTACTATATGTGTTCTTTCTTTTAATCAGGGGAAAAAGAGATTTGCAGAGCATGACATAAAACTAAAAATCATATGGTGCAGTAGTTATCTTTGGAGCACGAGATTATGGGAACTTTCATTTTATACTTTTTACATTATCTATAGTTTTACATTTTTTACATATGCATGTATTATTCCAATAATCACTCAAATGTGTGCTTTTAACACAATCAAAACATGCTACTTTTTAATTTTGAGAAATAAGATATGTTCTTATTTAAGGGGATTTTTTAAAGAACATGTCTATTTATTTTAGTTTAAAAGAAGATATTTCAAGATAAGTTGATAGATTAAGAGCAGCAACAACATAATGCTCCTACTTTTATTAAGTTTTCAAAGAGAACAACATAGGAAAAGTTTATATGTATCTGAATTCCAGTTTTATAAAAATGAACATTGAGCAACTTTTAATGATTACAATGCTACAGTCACAAAATCTTATATGGAATTATTTCAATATATTTATAATTGCATATGAACAGCACACAGATTTATTCAAGAACATGAAAGACTGTCCCTAAGCCAGAGAAGGAGAGCCACGTAGGAAGCCAGCAATCATTTACCCTGCACAGTCTGCACCGAGCACGCCACCCACCCAAGCCTGCTGCCATCCTTCAGTGTCACAGTGGGCTGTTGACATGACTTAATCGCTGAGCTAAAGCTAATTATACAGCAAATGAAACAATAAGAGAGAATTCACCCCAACCAATTAACTAAGAGTAGACATTAACTGTCTCAGAATGTCCTGCATATGCTAATTTAAACTTTATCACCCATAAAGACATCCATACAGTCACGACATTTTTTTGTTTATTCTTTATCAAGGTTTACAATAGTAGGAAAGACCCTGATGCAGAGCATCTATCTGGCTACCATATAGCTGGCATTCATTTCTCCAGCTGGCTGTGAATTTCTATGTTTCATCCCAAGGTTTAAGCAGTGTTGTTTAAATGATGTGAGTTACTGTATGGTAATAAGCTGATAATTGCATAATAACACCATTAAGAAAAAATAAAAGTAACAAGATAACCTGGATTCACAATACTTATAACCCAGTAAGTACAATTAATTTGTGTCCCCAGATGGCTGGATTAATTAATACATCTAATCAGGAAAAATGGGCAGAAGAACTGAATAGACATTTTTTCCAAGGAGGAAATGCAGATGGCCGACAGGCACATGAAAAGCTCCTCAAAATCACTAATCTTGGGGGAAATGCAAATTAAAACCACAGTGAGATACCACCTCACACCTGTCAGAATGACTAGCATCAAAAACTACATAAATAATATGTTGGCGAGGATGTGGAGAAAAAGGAACCCTCTCTACACTATTGGTGGGAATGTAAATTGGTGCAGCCGCTGTGGAAAACAGTATGGGGGGGCGGGGAGGTGGGGCGGTTCTCTAAAATCTAAAACTAGAGCTACCATATGATTCAGCAATCCTACTCCTGGGCATAGATCTGGAAAAGATGAAAATTCTAACTTGAAAAGATACACACACCTATGTTCATAGCAGCAGTATTTATAATAGTCATGATATGGAAGCAACCTAAGTGCCCATCAACAGAGAATGAATGGATAAAGAAGTGGTGTACACACATACACACACAGGAATACTCAAATCAGATCAGATCAGTCGCTCAGTCATGTCCGACTCTTTGCGACCCCCATGAATCGCAGCATACCAGGCCTCCCTGTCCATCACCAACTCCCAGAGTTCACTCAGACTCACGTCCATCGAGTCAATGATGCCATCCAGCCGTCTCATCCTCTGTCGTCCCCTTCTCCTCCTGCCCCCCAATCCCTCCCAGCATCAGAGTCTTTTCCAATGAGTCAACTCTTCGCATGAGGTGGCCAAAGTACTGGAGTTTCAGCTTTAGCATCATTCCTTCCAAAGAAATCCCAGGGCTGATCTCCTTCAGAATGGACTGGTTGGATCTCCTCGCAGTTCAAGGGACTCTCAAGAGTCTTCTCCAACACCACAGTTCAAAAAGCATCAATTCTTCGGTGCTCAGCCTTCTTCACAGGAATACTACTCAGCCATAAAACGAAAAAAAATTTGCCAAAATTTGCAAAATTGGAGGATGGACTTGGAAGGCACTATGCTAAGTAAAATGAGTCAGACAGAGAAAGACAAATACTGTATGATATCACTTATATGTGGAATCAAAAAAAAATACAACAAACTAGTGAATATAACAAAAAAGAAGCAGACTCAGAGATATAGGAAACAAACCAGTGGTTATCAGTGGTGGAGACAGGGGGAAGAATAGGGGTGGGAGACAAATAGATACAAACTCAAGAGAGTCAGAGATGACCTAGTACTGAAACAACAATAACAGTGGATCTAAGATAGGCTCAAGGATATATTGTACAACACAGAGAATATAGCCAAAACTTTGTAATGACTGAAATGGAAGGTAACCTTTAAAAATTATACACATTTAAAAAATTTAATAAAATACTTGTAATAAGAAAAATAAAACAACATCTAATCAGCAATGTTTCTAAAACTAAGATTATAAAAAACAGATTTTGTTTTTTGAAATCCTTGTCTTTTCTATCCTACTATTAAATTGTTGAAATGCTCAGTTGCAGGCTCCCTTGGTAGTTCAGCAGGTAAAGAATTCCCCTGCAATGGAGGAGACCAGATTCAATTCCTGGGTCAGGAAGATCTGCTGGAGAAAGGAAAGGCTACCCTCTCCATTATTCTTGCCTGGAGAATCCCATGGACAGAGGAACCTGGCAGGCCACAACCCATGGGGCCACAAGGAGCGTGACATGACTGAGTGACAAAGAACTGCACACTAGTTGCACCTTCTCAACACTGCTGCTGCTGCTAAGTCGCTTCAGTTGTGTCCAACTCTGTGCGACCCCATAGACGGCAGCCCACCAGGCTCCCCCATCCCTGGGATTCTCCAGGCAAGAACACTGGAGTGGGTTGCCATTTCCTTCTCCAATGCATGAAAGTGAAAAGTGAAAGTGAAATGTCCAACTCTTGGCGACCCCATGGACTGCAGCCCACCAGGCTCCTCTGTCTGTGGGATTTTCCAGGCAAGAGTGCTGGAGCTGGGTGCCATTGCCTTCTCAATACTAACGAACTACAAACTATGCTTTGGAGTCTGTGTCAACATTGTATAAAACTGTTACATAACCATGGCTGCAACTAAGAGTTTTTCCTTCTGTCCTTCAAGCCTTCCTTGCAAAATGGAACACCTCCTCCTAGAAAATATGGGATCAGGTTTGTTCTCTTTTGAGCCAAAACAGCTTACTGTCTCTGAGGGAATTTTTCTCATCTACAAATTGAGGGATTTCGACTATAAAGTCCTTTTCAACTCAAGGACAAATGACAATTCTCTACTAGCAAACCTACCACAAGATTTAAGTTACAAACCACAAACTTTGCAAGTCATATCACAAAAGGCTAATTCAATAATAAAGAGTTCCAAGGAACCAATACCTAAATCCTTTCACTGACTAGAATCTGACAAAAATCCAAGTTCTGTAACATGTATTTCTGTCAAATTTATTTAAAATGCAGCAATGCTAAATGCTATCTATAATAATAACAATTATTATTATTATTACTATATATTCTCTAAATTGTTAACTTCCATGAAAATCTAATCTGGAGCCATTATGGCTTACCTTATGATACCCATTTAATACACATCTGCAACAGTACAAAAGCAGAGTTGTTATATCCTGAAATGTGACTCTGGCCCTAAAGAAGTCCTTTAGCATCTTAAATAAATTGGTGTGCTAGCCATACCTAGTCATACATGTATATTTTATACTTCTACTCTTACCCAAGGATGCTATAGAAAATAATAAGACAATATTTATAAATGACTCAGAATATCCAAAAAGAAATACTTCTTTTTGGGTCCCATCACTTCATGGCAAATAGATGGGGAAACAATGGAAACAGCGACAGACTTTATTTTCTTGGGCTCCAAAATCACTGCAGATGATGACTGCAGCCATGAAATTAAAAGACACTTGTTCTTTAGAAGAAAAGCTATGACAAACCTAGACAGCATATTAAAAAGCAGAGACATTACTTTGCCAACAAATGTCCATCTAGTCAAAGCTATGGTTTTCCCAGTAGTCATGTATGGATGTGAGAGTTGGACTATAAAGAAAGCTAAGCACTGAAGAATTGATGCTTTTGAAGTGTGGTGTTGGAGAAGATTCTTGAGAGTCCCTTGGACTGCAAGGTGATCCAACCAGTCAATCCTATAGGAAATCAGTCCTGAATATTCATTGGAAGGACTGATTCTGAAGCTGAAACTCTAATACTTTGGCCACCTGATGCGAAGAACTGACTCATTGGGAAAGACCCTGATGCTGGGAAAGATTGAAGGCAGGAGAAGGGGATGACAGAGGATGAGATGGTTGGATGGAATCACCGAGTCAATGGACCTGAGTTTGAGCAAGCTCCGGGAGATGGTGAAGGACAGGGAAACCTGGCATGCTGCAGTCCATGGGGTCGCAAATAGCTGGACACGACTGAGTGACTGAATAACAACAACAAACAGAGTTTGATGTATATGCTATGTATGCACAGACATACACACATACTGGATTAGCTAAATCCTGAATTGATAATCTGGAAGTGAAAAATCTACTTTCAGTTTTACCACAAATTTAGCCAGATAGTTTCTGCATCTTTGTATAACAATTCATTTTTTAAATGGGATCTTCTGAAATTCCCTCAGTGTTTCTAAAGATGATAAGGATGAATCAGTTATAGGAATCCCCTGCAATTCATAGAGCATCTGTTCCAGAAAACTCTAAAAAAGGCCTGGGAGATGAGAGGATGAATGTCCTCCAGATCTCTTTTCACAACTGGCTCAGGTCTCACCCCACCAGATAGGCCTGGGTGCAGCAGACAGCACACAACAGAGGGAAGCACAGAAATACATCTTTCCTTCCCCGACTTCTTCCTGATGTCCAGGGGAGAGGACAGGCACAACAATTGGCTGCATGGAGAGGCTCAACTTCTCAGTCTCCCCATAGTACAAATGTCTTAATTTGGGAGCAAAGAAACACAGCCTCTACATTATCTAACTTCCATTTCAATCTATCTCCACTCACCTCGACTCCATTATTTCTGTGACTAGGATTTATGCAATGGAGTAAAGTAAAAATTGTCACCATGATGAGTTCAATGGGCTTATGATATATAATCAAAATTATAAATCACAAACTTTTAAACTATAGATGTTTACATACCTAAGCAGCATAAAGAATACTAGTCATTATAAATATTAAAGGATAGAGAATATTTGAATAAATTTGTAATACATTTTACAGTAATTATTGCCATCATTATTCTTCATAAAAATCCTCAGGAAGGGATAAGAATTATTCTAACCTATATCGGCATACCATTGGCATCACCTTCACCAAAGGATACTTTTCAAATGTTCATTTTCTTGGAATTAAGCTCAGAAGAATGAACTATAGTTAAAATCATTAATAACCCAAATTGTTATATCAGCTTCATGCTGCTGCTGCTGCTGCTGCTAAGTCGCTTCAGTCCTGTCTGACTCTGTATGACCCCATAGACGGCAGCCCACCAGGCTCCTCCGTTCCTGGGATTCTCCAGGCAAGAATACTGAAGTGGGTTGCCATTTCCTTCTCCAATATTAGCTTCATAGTTAAGCTGTAATATTGATTAATTTCAAATAATCTATCAAGCTGTACAACTGTACCAAAAAGAGTACAAATGCAAACAGAGCATTATTCATCATAGCCTCACTACTCACTGGAAACAAGCATGTGAGTTAAGTACAGCTCATTGTCTTAGGAAGAGCCAGATTTCCAAATTCTGAAAGGTCGTATCTAGAACACCATTATTTATTTATTACCTAGTGATGATTTCCTTAACTTTACTGGATAGCATTACAAAGGTTTAAGGGGGTTAGTCTCTCAGTTCCGTTTAGTTCAGTCACTCAGTCATGTCCAACTCTTTGCGACCCCATGAATCACAGCATGCCAGGCCTCCCTGTCCATCACCAAAAGCCCATTACTCTAACTCATTATTTAAAGTCTCAGTGTACCTAATGGCTTTTCTTTCATATGTTGCCAGGCTTGCCTATCCACAATATACCAACCGCATTAACTTCTGTCAGACTAGCTCATTGTGTATATATGGAAGGAGTCCATAAACAGTTTGGGTGTGGTACCTTTCCTAACTGTCAAAGCACTACTCATGAGGGAACAAAATCAGCCATCTGAACTAGATATTACATTAACTGTATATAAGAAACACGTAACAATATCTACTTATAAAACCATTAGCATGTAAATGAATAGAAAAACTAGTTTAAAGTAACTAGTGTGATTTTTTTTCTTAATTTCAGAAGGATTAAGGTAAAAATTCCAATCCAGTAATCTGCTGACAAGAATTTTAACTATATTTTTCCAACAGTGCTTTGAAACAATGCTTTTTTAAAAATTTAATATCCTAAAGGAAAGATACCTACATGAGATGGAAAATTAAGTCTGAAGTTAGCTTCTGACTAATTTCTGGAAGCTGAGAAAGTTTTTTTTTTTTTTAATTTGCTTAACAGACATTTGTGTAGAGCTTATTATGTGCCAGACACTGTTCTATATATTTTACAAATATTAGCTCATTTAATCCTCATAGTTACCCTATAAAGTACTACCACCATTTCCACATTACAGATGAGGAAATGGGCACAGAGAAGTTAAATGACTCACTCAAAGTCATACAAGTAATCAGTGGTAGAATCAAAATTTAAGCCCAGGTAGTCTAGATTTGGATTTTGTGCCCTAAACACTAACACACTACACACTCCCTCCATAATATATTCCCTGTCTTCATGAGGACCAGTGACGTTTCGCTGCTTTAGGTAGTTTTATGTCTCAAGGTTCTTTTTGCTAGGTTGTATATTTTGCCCTCAAAATACATGTTATATAAAATAATTTGTATTTTCACTTAGTTTTCCATTTCAGAACATCCAGCACTACCTCATTCATTTAAAATACTGAAATATTCAACATAATACAAGCCATTTATGACAAATCCACAGCTAACATAATACTCAACTGTGAAAAGCTGAAAGCCTTCCCACTAAATTCTGGAACAAGACAAGGATATCTACCATCAACACTTTTATTCAACACAGTACTGAAAAATCCTAGCCACAGCAATCAGATAAGAAAAAGAAATAAGAAGTACCCAAACTGGAAGAGAACAGGATGCAGACGGGTTGCTACTCTATATGGAAAACCCTAAAGACTCCACACAAAAACTATTAGAATAAATAAATTCAGCAAGGTAACAGGATACAAAATTAAATGAACATATATTTGTTGTATTTCTTTATACTAAGAGAAATATCAGAAAGAGAAAGTTTAAAAAATCTCATTTAAAACTGCATCCAAAAAAAAAAAAAAAACCTAGGAATAAACCTAACCAAAGAGATGAAAGACCTATATGCTGAAAACTATCTAACAGTGATAAAGGAAACTGAAGGTGATTCAAAGAAATGGAAAGATATCCCATGCTCTTGAATTGGAAGAAGCAATATTCTAATCTATGGTCATACCACCCTGAAGGAGTCTGATTTTGTGTGATGTAAGAAGCTAAGCAGGATTGAACCTGCATAGTACTTGGATGGGAGAATCAATATTCTTAAAATGGCCAAACTATCCAAAGCAATCTACAAATTTAAAACCATCCTTGTTAAATTTGTTGTTCAGTCACTCAGTTGTGTCTGACTCTTTGCAACACCATGGACTGCAGCATGCCAGGCTTCCCTGTCCTTCAACATCTCCCAGAGCTTGCTCAATCTCATGTCCATTGAATCAGTGATGCCATCCAACCATCTTATCCTCTGTTGTCCCCTTCTCATCACTCCTTCAATCTTTACCAGCACAGGGTCTTTTCTAGCAAATTGGCTCTTCAAATCAGGTTGCCAAAGTATTGGAGCTTCAGCTTCAGCATCAGTCATTCTAACGAATATTCAGGGTTGATTTCCTTTAGGATTGACTGATTTGATCTCCTTGTAGTCCAAGGGAATCTTCTCCAACAACACAGTTCAAAAGCATCAATTCTTCGGCGCTCAGCCTTCATGGTCCAACTCTCACATCCATACATGACTACTGGGAAAACCATAGGTTTGATTATACAGACCTTTGTTGGCTAAGTAATGTCAGCAAAGTTTTATAATATGCTGTCTACATTTGTCATAGCTTTTCTTCCAAGGAGCAAGAGTCTTTTAATTTCATGGCTGCAGTCACCATCCCCATTGATCTTGGAACCCAAGAAAATAGTCTTTCACTGTTTCCATTGTTTCCCCATTTAATTGCCATGAAGTGATGGGACCAGATGCCATGATCTTAGTTTTTGAATGTTGAGTTAAATTACCCTTGACATTTTTCACAAAACTAGAATAAATAATCCTAAAACATATATGGAACCAAACCATAGAAGATTCAGAATTGCCAAAGCAATCCTGAGGAAAGAGAACAAAGATGGAGATATAACCCTCCCAGACTCCAGATAATACTACAAAGGTATAGTAATCAAAGTAGCACGGCTGCTGCTGCTGCTGCTAAGTCGCTTCAGTCGTGTCTGACTCTGTGCGACCCTATAGACGGCAGTCCACCAGGCTCCCCTGTCCCTGGGATTCTCCAGGCAAGAACACTGGAGTGGGTTGCCATTTCCTTCTCCAAAGTAGCATGGCACTGACACAAAAACAGATACATCAATAGAACAGAATAGAGAGCAAAGAAATAAACCCACACATCCATGGTTAATTAATCTTTGACAAAGGAGACAAGAATATACAATGGAGAAAAGACTTATCTCTTTAGCAAGTGGCATTGGGAAAGCCAGACAGTAAATGTAAACCAATGAAGTTAGAACACTCCCTCACACCAAAGCCAAAAAAAAAAACTCAAAATGACTTAACAACCTTAATAAGATAAGACATGACATCATAAAACTCCTAAAAAAGAACATTAGCAAAACATTTGGACAAAATTGTACCCATGTTTTCTTAGGTCTGTGTCCCAAGACAATAGAAATAACAGAAAAAATTTAAAAATGGGATCTAATCAAACTTAAAAACTTCTGCACACAAAGGAAACCATGAACAAAACAAAAAGACAACCTATGGTATGGGAGAAAATATTTGTAAATGATGTGACTGACAAAGGTTAATATCCAAAATACAACAACAGCTCATATAGCTTAATATTTAGAAAAAACTCCAATAAAAAATGAGTAGAAGACCTAAACAGACATTTCTCCAAAGGAGACACACAAATGGCCAACAGGCACATGAAAAGATGCCTAACATCAGTAATTGTAAGAGAAAGGCAAATCAAAATCACAATGACTTATCACCTCACACTGGTCAGAATGACCATCATTTAAAAGTCTATAAATAATAAATGCTGAAGATGATGTGGAGGAAAGGAAACTCTCCTATACTGTTGATGGAAATGTAAATTTGTCTAGCCACTACAGAAAACAGTATGGAGGTTCCTTCAAAAACTGAAAATAGAGATATGATTTATGAAAACATGAAAATAGAGATAGAGAACATATGATTCAGCAATCCCACTCTTGGGCATAGATCCAGAAGAGATGAAACTAGCTTGAAAAGATACGTGCATCCAGTGTTCACAGCAGCACTATTTACAACATCAGAGATATGGAAGGAACTTAAATGTCCATCAAAAGATGAATGGATAAAGATGTGCTGTGCTCTGTGTGTGTGTGTGTGTGTGTATACTCAGCCATAAAAAAGACGGAAATATTGCCATTTGCAGCAATACAGACAGACCTAGAAAATATCATACTAAGTGAAGTCAGATAAACACAAATATTATATGATATCACTTATATATGGCATCTAAAAAATAATACAAGTGAATCTATTTACAGAACAGAAGTAGGCTCACAGAAATAGAAACACAGAAAATAAACTTACAGTTATTTTCTGTAATAAAGGAGAAAGGGGAAAGGCAGGGAGGGATTAATTAGGAGTATGGGATTAACAGATACACACTGCTATGTATAAAATAGATAAGCAATAAGGATGTGGTGTACAGCACAGGTGTGTGTGTGTGTTAATCATTCAGTCTGGTCCAACTTTTTGTGACCCCATGAACTGTAGCCCACCAGGCTCTTCTGTCCATGGAATTCTCCAGGCAAGAATACTAGAGTGGGTAACCTTTCCGTTCTCCAGGGGATCTTTCTGACCCAGGGATCAAACCTAGGTCTCCAGCACTGCAGGCAGATTCTTTGCTGTTTGAGCCACCAGGGAGGCCCCATAGCACAGGTAACTATATTCAATATCTTGTAATAACCTCTAATGGAAAAGAAACTGTATACATATATATGTATAACTGAATCACACAGCTATATACCTGAAATTAACACAGTAATATTGATAGTAAATCAGCTGTATTTCAATTTTAAAACAAATAAGCAAAATTAAATGCTGCAACAGCATTACATTGTATGAAGGCCTCAGGGTGTGATTAAATATCCTACAGATTTCTCTGATTATTATTTACTGACTTTCTTTTGCTCTTTTTCTGGGTCTTATTCCAGGAACTTCCTTAAAATCCCAACCCTTTTCAGTCCTATTCTTCAAAGACTGAGGCTCAGTCTCAATGCTCCGTGGGGGGGTTCCAGCATAGTCTGCCTGCACTCCTGAGAACTGTAAGCCTGAAATTTTGAGTTACTGTGCTCCCGTTTGCTTTGTCTCAAATTCCCTTTCACAGGGGCCTACCCTGTGCCCTCACTGCCTGAGCACCTCTTTGGTCTCTTGATTTGACACACTTCACTTCCCTCATCCACACCTGAAGCTGGCCAGTTGCAGTGGCTGCATCTCTTTTCCCATTTTGGCACCTGTCCACCTGCCTTGCTCAGCTAGAAAGAACAGCTCTGCCTAGCCAGATGCCAAGAAGTGACAAATCAAGCTCAATCAATAGATGGTAATTAAACTTCTGCTTTAAAAGCCCAGCAGAGGTTGTCAATGGGATTTCTCAATGGATCCCTGCTGCTAAGCAAGGATGTAATTTTATATTTAGTTTTAAAACTTGAACTTTCTCCAATAGGATTCCTAGAGAAAACAATTAAGAGTGAATAAAAGCAATAGTAAGAATTGTTTTATGGCAAAAAAAGGCAATAAGAGAGGATTTGGCATTTCCACAATCAAAATACCTATCACTAGGTAGATGGTGACTAATCTTCATTACTAGGTAAGCTAAACAGAAACACTAAACAGTAATATAGGTCACTTTCAAATATAATCTATTCTCTTGGGTTTTCCTTCAGTCTAGGATCTTTAAGCAAGCTATTTAAAAGATATAATATTGCAGAATGACACCATTGAGGGGAATAGGGTGAAGCGTGAGAGACAAGGACGACTTTAAAGGCTTTAAGAGGAAAAGGCCTCACTGGTCTATACCATATTTCTTACAAAAATGCATTAATATGAATATACTCTTCTCCAGCACATCCAATTCACATCACTGTCCCAAATAATTATTTCTCTAGGAAATGCGAAGTCGAAAACAAAATGTTTCCCATTAAGTGGGAACTACTCTGCTAATGCCATTAGTACATATGCTCTCACTTTAAAACTAAGAGGTTGCTAAATTAGTCACTTAGGTATACTGAACAACTGTGGAAAGGTATTAACCTGCTGGAAAACCCTCACCCCTCACTCTCACATATCCACTGGAGATTTCCAGTTAGGTCTAATGACCAGTAATAACCACAGCCATGCAGATCATCAGGAGTTTCTGATTTACCTAAAGTGGAAAATTGCTGCCAGTGAAAAGTAAATGGAACATATAGTATGTTCTGCCTCTAATGCCTCTTTCACAGGCTAACTTGACATCTGAAGAGCATGATATTTCATGTAGCTTGTTCAATGATAACTTTTTAAAGATCTTATTGACAGATTTTCACCCAACTGGTGTGCTGACTGGATTACAGAGCTCCTAGCCCAGAGCCACCTTGTCTGTTTACCCACATGTACCATTCAAATATCATTACATTCTGTGCTTGTCATGATATGGAAAACAATGAGAAGCCCTAAGTTAATCTTTGTTTTCCAGGGCTTATTTTCACATAGTCCATTTTATCATATGGTGTCTTTAAAGAATGATAACATTTTTGAGCTGGAAAAGACCTCAAATTACCTCTTCCTAAATGGAACTTTTTCAAATATAAGTTCCATAGACTATTAAGAGATGTTAGTTTACTTGGGGGAGGGGCAATTTGAGAAACACTGGGTTAAAGCAGAATTTTTTTGTGCAGGATGTCTCAAAAGCTTCCATATGCTGAATACCTGTAATACTCCAGAAGAGGAGTATAATACACAATTTATCTTTATTAAAGAGTGGAGTCCTAAAAATATCTTTTTTTTCCCAATTGTGGTAAGATATGCATAACAAAAACTTACCATCTTAATCATTTTTAAGGATATGTTCAATAATGTTAAGTATATGTACATTGTTGTGCAATCTCCAGAACTTTTCATCTTGCAAACTGCAACTCTATACCCATTAAACCACAACTCTCCATTTCCCCCTCTCCTCCAGCCCTGCAAAAATAATTCTGCAGAGATAGGAAGGATAAACTATTTTCCTTTTAGATCTCTAAGTTTTTAGCATTCATCCATATGCTACTGCTAACTTTCTAAGCTTTAGAAATTACTGGCATATTTTCATATACCATAATGATGATTTCTGGCCTTTATTTTAACTGTGCCTAAACAGCTGGCTTGAAGCAGCTGGCAACCCAAGAGCGAAATAAAACTGAACGAAGCTAAGCGCCTCCTTGACTAGCATCATGTGCCAGGGCAAGGTCAGCTTTGGTTCCACTTGGCCTTTACTTATAACCTGTCTCAAAAGATCCCTTCTCAGAATATGTGCATCAGTATGTTCATCCTGGCACTGGGTGCTGGATATTCATTCTTCCCCCAGCTGCTCTCTGCTTCACATCCTCTAAAATCATGGTTCCCCATGCCAAGATGAAATGCAAAAGGGTACATTAGTCAAAGACACAGGGAATGAGTACCACGTAAGGTGAGAGGCATGTGCCATGAATATTAATATAACCTAAGCAATTATAATCACTACAATGGGAGCTGGGACACATTAGTTACTAACTGCACAGAAGAGGCAGCAGTTAACCTTGGTGAAGGTTAGGAAGCTCTGCTTGAGTCACTCTGAGGAAGCCTTCATTTTTCCAACTGAGTAACAATGCTAGATTCTCAGCTCCCTAAGACAGCCAATTATTTTCAGGAGCACTGTTAAATTCTCAAAATAAATTTGAATTTGCATTAATTGATGATACATGACATACTACAGATGGGCGGTGGTAAAGTAGAAAAAACATAGGATGAAACAGTTCGTGTGATAGTTAAAATCATTCTTGCAGTTGCTGCTGCTGCTGCTGCTAAGTCGCTTCAGTTGTGTCCAACTCTGTGGGACCCCACAGACGGCAGCCCACCAGGCTCCCCCGTCCCTGGGATTCTCCAGGCAAGAACACTGGAGTGGGTTGCCATTTCCTTCTCCAAAGCATGAAAATGAAAAGTGAAAGACGCTCAGTCATATCCGACTCTTAGCGACCCCATGGACTGCAGCCTACCAGGCTCCTCTGTCCATGGGATTCTCCAGGCAAGAGTACTGGAGGGGGTTGCCATTGCCTTCTCCATTTGCAGTTGCTGGTTGATTTATAAACAACCTACTCTGAAGGAGATCAGCCCTGGAATTTCTTTGGAAGGAATAATGCTAAAGCTGAAACTCCAGTATTTTGGCCACCTCATGCGAAGAGTTGACTCATTGGAAAAGACCCTGATGCTGGGAGGGATTGGGGGCAGGAGGAGAAGGGGACGACAGAGGATGAGATGGCTGGATGGCTTCGCTGACTCGATGGACGTGAGTCTCAGTGAACTCCGGGAGTTGGTGATGGACAGGGAGGTCTGGCGTGCTGCGATTCATGGGGTCGCAAAGAGTCGGACACGACTGAGCGACTGATTTGATCTGATCTGATACTCTAACAATATTTCAATAAGTGGGATAAAATAATAGTTGTCAGGAGCCACGTTAGGCATTACTGACAAAATGGAGGCATGGCCCCAGACCCCTCTCCTCATTCTACAGGCATGGCCCCGGGATGAAGGAGTTAGGCCTTGTAATTCTGACTTGTCTTTTCCTCTCCTTGGCTGAGTTGACTGAAAAAGAATATTAAGGTGCTTATTGTTCTTGAGAGGAGCATGAGAAGGCACAAAGCCTTCTGGAGCTGTGCTCAGAAAATAATTCATAAAGTTAATCATTGACATTTGTTCAAGGACTTTTACAAAAGAGTGTTCCAGGATGAGCACAGAGGCCATAGTTTGAGGCCATGGGAGGGATTGCTATCTGAAGCCTATTTGTGAGGAGAATGTTTATGGCAAAGGAGTTTACTGAATTTAAGGCTTAGAAATAATTAAAACAGTTAGAAGTTAAAGATTTAAGGAATGTTGTAAAGTTAGCATATTTTACTATAGCTTATAGAAGTTAGGAATTTTTAGAGACACTATAGCTAGAAGTCTTTTTAAGAGATAGTGAGCTCAGGATGTTAGGGGCAAACAGGATTTAGGAAGATAAGTAGTAAACTGAGGAATGTAGCATGAGTTACAATGTAATCATAAGTTAACTATAGGACACATTAGAGGAGGTAGATAATAGATGATAAGGCTGATTCCGAGAGAATCCCTAAAGCAGGAACTCTTTTTGAAGAGCAACAATAATTTATGGAGATAATAAATCTGGGAGAGGGGGAACTGAAAATGTCAAACCTCTGGCCTAATGTTTTTGTAAAAGTATAAAAGAGAATCTTAAACTTGAAATAAACAGGCAGTCCAAAAGAAAACTGAGAGGCTCCCTCATCGCCGACACTATCTCTTCAGGTTGAATCCCTGGCTGCTCGAGCTGGACTCCAGCAAATAGTAGTAATAAAAACAATTTAGTACTGGACTGGAGACATCACCCACTCAGAGGCAGAGAAAGAAAATGTTTTCTATAAAAGGAAAAGATAATAAAGAAGGAAAAAAAAGATATTCACACTTAAAAAGTGTATTTGGGGAATGAATAGCAACTTACTTAAACCGGACCAGTGTCTTAAACTGTGAAACTCATGATAATATATGAAGTTGTCTTTCCCTCTTTACAGCATAAATGAGACTTCCAAAGAGAACTAAGCTATCAGACCTGCTAAATGTTTCCAAAAACAAAACAAAAACATTAATTTGTAAGAATGAAACAGAAAATAAAGCAGCTTTACCAGATTCAAGAAAATGCTCCAAAAACTGTATCCCAGCTCAGCCAACATCATGTCAATAAGTATCTGTTGGATGCTAAATGAAATGTCACTGGATAGAGTTGAAGGAAATTTAAGAGAATTGATCAGAAGCCTCCTTGCTAATACAGTTGAAGAAAAGCTCCGGAAGGGTAACACTGAATCATCTGTTATGGGTCTGACAGTCTCTCTTTGATCAACCTAACCTTTAAACAGACTCCTCTGAATATTTTTCCCAACTAGGCTTTGACTCTTAGACTGGCATGTCTGTCTTTGCATCGCCCAACTTTAGCGAGAATCTTATTAAAAAGGTTTAGCCAGAATCTCCCACCCTTGATATCTTATCACCCTTAATATTTAACCAAATTTCTCACCTCCCCCATCCCCCAAAACAATAACTGGTCACTCTGGTCAGTCTTCAGCAAGAATTCTTTTAGAATCCTTTTACAGCAGTTTAGCAAAGAACTTCCCTACCCTCTTAGTAATTTTCTACCCACCAATCCCCACCCTCACCCTGTTCCTTGACAATGAACCCCCACTTTTCCCTGTTGTGATCAGAATCGATCCCAGTTCCATACTGAGATCTCTTTCTCCCTACTGCAACAGTCCCTGCTTTTACTGCTTTAACTATCGTCCGTCCAGCTCTGGTTTTGTTTGAGAGGCCTTAGTCCTTGTTCCACTCTGGAAAACAGTTTGGCAATTCTTCAAAATGTTAAACACAGACTTAGCACAAGACCTAGCAGTTCCACTCCTAGGCATATACCCATAGGAACTGAAAAGATATGTCCTTGTAAAAATTTGTACATAAATGTCCACAGCAGTATTATTTTTAAAGCCAGAAACTAGAAGCATCCCACATCCCCATCAAATGGTGAATGGATAAAGAAACTGTGGTATCTCCATACAAAAGATCAATACTCAGCAACAGAGAGGAACAGAGCACTGAAATATGCCACCACATGGACGGATCTTGAAACATGCAAAATAAAAGAAGCCAGTCACAAAAGACCGTTACGTTGCATGAGTCCACTTATATGAAGTTTCCAAAATAAGAAACCCCAGAGACATAAGGCAGATTAGTGGTTCCCAGGGAGTGAGGGGACACGGAAACACAGAGTTTCTATCGGAGCTGATGCAAACATTCTAAAATCAGATGGTGACGATGGTTGGACAACTCTAGATATTCTAAAAATCACTGAATTGCATACTTTAAAAGGATACATTTTACTGTAACTACACTAAGAGACTTCCCTGGTGGCTCAGATGGTAAAGAATCCTCCTACAATGCAGGAGACCTGGGTTCAATCCCTGGGTTGGGAAGATCCCCTGGAGGAGGGCATGGCAACCCACTCCAGTATTCTTGCCTGGAGAATCCCTATGGACACAGGAGCCTGGCTGGCTACAGTTAATAGGGTCGCAAAGAGCTGGATACAACTTAGCGACTAAGCACAGCACAAAGCATTATTTAAAAAGTAAATAAATAAGTCATTTCCACAGCTTTGTCTGTTCAATAGGTGTTTGCTGAGGGCCTATTATATGCCAGGCACTGAGAAAATAATAAAACACAGACATGGTTCCTGCCCTCCCACAGCTTACAGTCTTGTGGAGGAAGGCTGGGTTTAAACCCTGGTTCACAATTTACTGTAATCTGGGAAAGTATCTTACTTCCTCATCTATAAATAGGGTAAAAGACAAGTGCCCAGTGGCTGGCGAATTGGAAGGACTTCCTGAGTGTTAGTAATTATTAAGTAACTATAAAAGCACAGCATAAATACTGTAGAGAGAAGGAATACAAATAAAACAAGAAGGCTTAGGTTGGGAAGCTGTAGAAAGTATCACTTCAGAAAATGACATTTGGGCTAAAATGTGAAGGACCAGCTAAAGGCAGAAAGATTTAAAGAAAAACAGACAAAGGAAAATATAAGTACAAAGGTCCTGAGGCAAGGAAAAGCTTGAGGCCTTCCAAGAACTATGTGTGATCAGCTGATACTTAAGTGAGGGAGAGATAAGCAGAAGCCAGAATGCGCCAGGTCTTGTAGACAAAAATAATAATAATGGATTTTATTCTATGTACAACAGAAAATCACTGAAGGCTTTTAAGCAGAAGTATGACATGATCCAAATTACATTTCCAAAGATCCCTGGCTGCTATGAGGGGAAGAAGGCTACTGGTGTGCTCCAGGGAAGAGATAAGGTGACCCAGATTCCACTGTGGTAGAGATCCTAATAGCCCTGGCAGGGCTGAGACATACAGAAATGAAACAAGGATCTGCACCAGAATCCCTTCCATTCATTGCTACCCATGCAGTCTGCATTGAACAGAACACCAAAGGAAAAGTGAACATGATGTAGAAGAAAGCACACCATACCTACTTGAACCAAAAGCCCTCAAATTCCTAGTTCCACTGCCAAACAGCAATACAATCTTGGCAGACTTCATCCTCAATTCCTTCAGTTCAGTTCAGTCATTTAGTTGTGTCTGACTCTTTGCAATCCCATGGACTGCAGCATGCCAGGCTTCCCTGTCCATCATGAACTCCCAGAGCTTATTCAAACCCATGTCCATCAAGTCACTGATGCCATCCATCTATCTCATCTTCTGTTATCCCCTTCTTCTCTGGCCTTCAATCTTCCCAGCATCAGAGTTTTTTCTAATAAAGTCAGTTCTTCGAATCAGGTGGCCAAAGTATTGGAGTTTCAGCTTCAGCATAAGTCCTTCCAATGAATATTCAGCATTGATTTCCTTTAGGATTGACTGGTTTGATCTCCTTGTTATCCAAGGGACTTTCAAGAGTCTTCTCCAACACCACAGTTCAAAAGCATCAATTCTGCACTCAGCTTTCTTTATGTTCCAACTCTCACATCCATACATGATTACTGGAAAAACCATAGCCTTGACTAGATGGACCTTTGTTGGCAAAGTAATATCTCTGCTTTTTAATATGCTGTCTAGGTTTGTCATAGCTTTTCTTCCAAGGAGCAAGTGTCTTTTAATTTTGTGGCTTATCAGAATAATCAGAATAACAGTTCTACCTCACAGGTAGACTTAAGGTACTCTATGACTTAATTGACTTACATGTGAAAGTGCTGCAGAGTATCAGGCAATGATAGTGTTAGTCAGTTTAAGAGATACACCCAAAACAAAAACAAAGTACAGATTGTGATTAATTGTTTGTTTCTCTTTCAGGTCAAGTTGTTTTTTGTTTTGTTTTGTTTCAGCGAGTACCTGCTAAGCTTCTCCAAAATACTTGGGCTTGTTGAGAAGACAGCAGGAAGCCATCTATTTGTTCCACAGCACTTACTTGCTGGGAAAACCATACAGTTGTTGCAGATAAAAGTCCTTTCCCAAAGACACAGCCTGGGGAGTGAAAGTTCTATAAAGAAAACTCTTCCCTAAAGAAGTCCAGCAAAGGAATGTATGAACATAGAGAAAAGCAGTGAACATTTTCTATAAAACAGGTTTATGAAGCAACTAATATAATGATTGATTTTAAGAGATATGCGGCAAAGTAAATGACACAATTATCCTGTTTACATGCTTAAACTTCTGCCGAAATAAATTATACCCAAATTTTACCTGAAAAACAAAACACTTTGGTCTTCCTGCTGGTGAAGACGCCTCTGTACACATTAGAGTCACCACTTTCTCTGAAGTATACTTGTAGTAAGGGTACACCTGGGATTTTTCTCAAGTTAATTAAACAATTAAAAAAAAAAAAGAAAGTAAATTCTTCTGAGACTTTTCTGGAAGCCCCTGATAGAAGCATATAGGGAAGTAGTTTTTTAATTACCTTGATCGTTCATTAATGTTTTTGCTCACTTATAATTATATCATATTCCTTCCTAAAAGTCTTCCAAGAAAGCATTAATTAAAGCAAAAGCAAAGAGTTATGCGTTTATTTACCAATATGTTTAATCAGATAATGAAAAAGAGAAAAAAAGAAAAACTTTCTCATATATATTGTCCCATAAACTTCTATCTTAAAGAGGAAAAAAAGATTTTTATGTCTTAATAAAATACCATATTAAAAAGCCAAAAGTAGCAAAACAAAAAGCATCTTTAAATAAATGCCATATTATGTTGTCATAGCTGTATTAATTATTGAATGTACAGTAGGAAATCTAACGATTTCCAAGAATAGAGATTTAACATTTGGAAAATTATTGAACTTCAAATCCTCTACACAGACACTGATACAGATTAATATAAACAATGGCTGTTGGAAATTGCTATAAATTGCACACATTTGCATACAATTATGTCAGCTGGGTGAAGGGGACACTGGAAGGATAACAGTGTATACAAGTATTTTCTGAGTTTCTATGTTCTTTAAAATCCAGCCTCCTTCCTAGAAGCAAATAAACTATGCTCCTATAGAAAAAGAGAAGAAACCAAGAAAGCAGTAGATGAAATTACACAAATGTAAGCATAAAAATCTTTCTCCACTACCCCTCAACTGAAGGAAACAAAATGAATAGAAATGAAAGTTTTATCATTCTGAAAACATTTGATCTTTGTTCTGATTTAAGGCAAAAAAAAAAAAAGAGAAAAGAATTAGAACTATATTTCACCATTTACATAAAATCATCAGTCATATTATTAAAAAAACCTTACCGCTCAGATTTTCTTTCAAATTTAATTCTGCCTATAGCCTCAAAAGAGAACTGAGTGAAATAAAAAACAAAAGCAAACAAACTAAAAAGCAAACACAAGATTCTATTTTCAGTTATTTTTAATTCTGATTGAGATATTTTTCCATGTACAGCACAATGCCCCTATCAGAGTATGTTAAAAAAAAAAAAAAATCTGCTTCAAACTACCATTAAATATAGATAAATGAGAAAATCAGCAAGTCAAAAACAGTTCAGTTCAGTTCAGTCACTCAGTTGTATCCAACTCTTTGTGACCCCATGGACTGCAGCACGCCAGGCCTCCCTGTTCATCACCAACTCCGGAGCTTACTCAAACTCATGTCCATCGAGTCGGTGATGCCATCCAACCGTCTCATCCTCTGTCGTCCCCTTCTCCTCCCACCCTCAATCTTCCCCAGCATCAGGGTCTTTTCTAATGAGTCAGTTCTTCACAACAGGTGGCTAAAGTATTGGAGTTTCAGCTTTAATATCAGTCCTTCCAATGATATTCAGGACTGATCTCCTTTTGGATAGACTAGGTGGATCTCCTTGAAGTCCAAGGGACTCTCAAGAGTCTTCTCCAACACCACAGTTCAAAAGCATCAATTCTTCAGTGCTAAGCTTTCCTTATACTCCAACTCTCCATACATGACTACTGGAAAAAGCATAGATTTGACTAGAAGGACCTTTGCTGGCAAAGTAATGTCTCTGCTTTTTAATATGCTGTCTGGGTTGGTCATAACTTTTCTTCCAAGGAGTAACCATCTTTTAATTTCATGGCTACAATAACCATCAGCAGTGATTTTGGAGCCTCCCAAAATAAAGTCTGACACTGTTTCCACTGTTTACCCATCTATTTCCCATGAAGTGATGGGACTGGATGCCATGATCTTAAGTTTACTGAATGTTGAGTTTTAAGCCAACTTTTTCACTCTCCTCTTTCACTTTCATCAAGAGGCTCTTTAGTTCTTCTTCACTTTCTGCCATAAGGGTGGTGTCATCTGCATATCTAAGGTTATTGGTATTTCTCCCAGCAATCTTGATTCCAGCTTGTGCTTCATCCAGCCCAGCATTTTGCATGATGTACTCTGCATATAAGTTAAATAAGCAGGGTGACAATATATAGCCTTGATGTACTCCTTTACCTATTTGGAATCAGTCCGTTGTTCCATGTCCAGTTCTAACTGTTGCTTCCTGACCTGCATACAGATTTCTCAGGTGGCAGGTCAGGTGGTCTGGTACTCCCATCTCTTGAAGAATTTTCCACAGTTTGTGGTTATCCACACAGTCAAAGGCTTTGGCATAGTCAATAAAGCAGAAATAGATGTTTCTCTGGAACTCTCTTGCTTTTTCGATGATCAAGTGGATGATAGCAATTTGATCTCTGGTTCCTCTGTCTTTTCTAAAACCAGCTTGAACATCTGGAAGCTCATGGTTCACATACTGTTGAAGCCTGGCTTGGAGAATTTTGAGCATTACTTTACTAGCATGTGAAATGACTGCAATTGTGCGGTAGCTTGAGCATTCTTTGGCATTGACTTTTTTGGGGACTGGAATGAAAACTGACCTTTTCCAGTCCTGTGGCCACCGCTGAGTTTTCCAAATTTGCTGGCATATTGAGTGCAGCACATTCAAAGCATCATCTTTTAGGATTTGAACTAGCTCAACGGGAATTCCATCATCTACACTAGATTTGTTTGTAGTGATGCTTCCTAAGGCCCATTGACTTTGAATTCCAGGATATCTGACTCTAGATGAGTGATCATACTATCGTGATTATCTGGGTCATGAAGATCTTTTTTATATAGCTTGTCTCTGTATTCCTGCCACCTCTTCTTAATATCTTCTGCTTCTGTTAGGTCCATACCTTTTCTGTCCTTTATTGAGCCCATCTTTGCATGAAATGTTCCCTTGGTATCTCTAATTTTCTTGAAGAGATCTCCAGTCTTTCCCATTCTATTGTTTTCCTCTATTTCTTTGCATTGATCACTGAGGAAGGCTTTCTTATCTCTCCTTGCTATTCTTTGAACTCTGCATTCCAATGGGTATATTTTTCATTTTCTCCTTTGCTTTTCACAGCTATTTGGAAGCCCTCCTCAGACAGCCACTTTGGCTTTGAATTTCTTTTTCTTGGGGATGGTCTTGATCCCTGTCTCCTGTATAATGTCATGAACCTCCCTCTATAGTTCATCAGGTACTCTATTAGATCTAGTCCCTTAAATCTATTTCTACTATATAATTTATAGTAGAAATAATTATATCTATTTCTACTATATAATTGTAAAGGATTTGATTTAGGTCATACCTGAATGGTCTAGTGGTTTTCCCTACTTTCTTCAATTTAAGTCTGAATCTGCCAATAAGGAGTTCATGATCCGAGCCACAGTCAGTTCCCGGTCTTGCTGAGAGAATCAGCAAAAGTCAAAAACAAGGGATTTCTTAACTTTTCTGCCTCTTGAGAGATGAAAAAACTGAAAGTTCGGAGTTTTTGCTCCACTCTATCTGCTTATTTAAGTGGAGGATTGAGGCACCAATAATACTGCCTGAAGTGACAGGACTAACCCATTATTTTGGCACAAAATAGATACACTAGGTTGGTCACAAGGTGTGTTGGCCAAGGTCAGGATGTATGATTTCTTCCTTTATCTCTCAAGCTGAAGTCTATCCAATGTTTGATGTATAGAGTATATAAACATTTACTTTTTTCCCTCAAAGTATGCAAGTTCATAAACTAGATTTAATCATAAACTAGTGGAATTACATCTTTTGAGGCAATTTCACAGATTTATTGCATCTTAGAAAATTTAGCACATTTAAAACATGTTAGAAAAGGAAAAAAAAAAAAAACAAGTGAACTGATCTATTGCTGCTTAGCATTCTAACAGGAGACTAACTCTTTTAAATATATCCCAAGGACCACTATGAAAGTGTGACTGAATTTCATATCACAATGAGTACAAAATTAAAAGCTTTTAATTAATCAATAATTAATCAATAATGACTCTGATCTCCATGGCAGTACATGTGCAATGAGCTGTCTGCTTTAAGGTTAAAAAAATATAAGATAGGGTCCTGTTGGCAAGATTACCATTCGCTATGGACAGATCTGTGTCCCCCTAAATTTGTATATTGAAACTCTAACCTCCAATGTGATAGTATTTGGAGTTGGGGCTTTGGAGACAATTAGGTTTAGATGAGGTCATGAGAGTAGAACCCTCATGATGCGATCAATACCCTAATAAGAAGAGACAACAGAGAGCTTTCTCTTTGTGTGTGTGTGTACGCGCCATGCAAGGATATGCCAAAAAAGTGGTTGTCTGCAAGCCAGGAAGAGAGAGAGCACCAGAGATGGGAAACACTAGCACTTTGATCTTGGAATTCTCACCCTCCAGACTCTGAAAAATTTCTGTTGTTTAAACCACGCAGTCTATGGTATTTTGTTATGGCAGCCCCAAATGACATACTCCATCAAACCAGTGATAAACAAGGTATCCTTTACAATAGAGGACAAACTACACATACAATCTGAAAAATGGGCTTGGATTCTTAAGCTTTGTCCTATATATTAATTCTCCAAGTGACAACTAGTGTAACTATTGTTTATTCTCTTTTCCTGTCATCGTGATGGCTACACACTTCCTTTTCCCGTCAGCGTCACTCTCCAGTACCCACTCATAGGCAAGCCTCCATCTTTGCTACACCTATGGATTCAGACCTGCCATTTACAGTACTATTTCAGCTTATATTCTTCCTCTCTGATGTAAAGAAGTAAAATTCAAACTTCCTGACTAATGTTCTCTGAAGAGTAGAGCGTTTACATCTAATTTTTTCTTATCACTTAATCTGGGATTTAGATCATTTATATAAGCTGTTCTTTGGTTATCTAATTATTTTACATCATAAATTATCTGCTTCAAATTACCTGTAAAAATCATCATAGGTTATTTCTACCTCCCCTCCTCTCACCCCCACCACACAGACATAAAAGTTGTAAAACGTTCAAATAAATTTCAGCAAGCTGGACAGTAAAAAGGCTGGGCTAATGGACTTGAAACTTGTGAAACCTGCCCTTACGGCTTCTCCTGTTAGTGAAGGAGTCTTTAGAGCTGACTTGCATGACAGGGACTACAAGAAAAAGGCCAAATATTTGATCTATCTCATTTCCTAACACCCACTCACCTCAGAGATCTGAAACTCCATGTCTGGGAGTTTCGATTCCATGATGCTTATAATTGGCTTCACAAGCGAGGAATTAAGATTTTCTTTTTCTATTTATTTATAGGAAAAGCAATATTACACTAAACACTATGTTAATTATTTTTAAATATCCTGTAAGCTATCATTTTATTGGAATTACTTTCATTACTACCTATTAGCTTTCACACACATTTATTATTGTTGAAATCATATTATAGGTTCTATTCCATTTAACATGACACCTTAAGTGTACTTCATAGTTTTCATTGTAATGATTTGATGAGATTATGTCATGATGATATAATATGTTAGTGACATAACATCACTAACATACCATCTCTCTTCTGATGAACATTGAGGTTACTTCCAATTATTTGCTACTGTGTGAAACAATACAGTTTGATCATGATGTGAACACGTATTACTTAGGATGGATTGCTAGGGAATGGATTACTAGCCGAAACGGTTTTAGCAATTTTTCTACTTTTCTGTGGTTTACCTTTTTTTTTTTTAATTCCCAGGAGGAACTGTGCCAATGACTTCATCAGCAATGAACAGTTCCTGGTTTCTTTTTAAAATAAAAACATACAAATTTTGCTGCAAATTCACCAATATGAGATGTTCTCTTTTTGTGATGGAAGGGGGGAATTACCTCAATAATTTAAAAGTGTCATCTATGTGTTATAAATTTGCACAAAGTCTTTGATACAGAATTATGAAGAACACTTTTTCTTGTTCACTTTACTACTTCTATTTCCCTTTCTGTGAATTATCTGTTTTGCCCATTCATCTATAAAAGTCTTGATGTTTGAGGGATAAAAACAAACCAGTGCTTTATACACACAACCCTCCATATCCTCAGGTTCCCCATCTGTGGATTCAACCAACCACAATTAAACACACTTAGAAGAAAGATTTCAGAAAGTTCCAAAAAGCAAAACTTGAATTAGCTGAGTATTGGCACTGTATTTATCACATTGTATTAAGTAAACTAGGAACTTCTCTGGTGGTTCAGATGGTAAAGAATCTGCCTGAGATGCGGGAGGCCTGGGTTCAGTCCCTGGGTCAGACAGATCCCCTGGAGAAGGGAATGGCTATTCACTCTAGTATTCATGCCTGGAGAATTCCATGGACAGAGGAGCCTGGCAGATTGTTTACAGTATATGGGAGCCTACAGGTTATTTACAGTATATGGGAAGATGTACATAAGTTAAATGTAAATACTATACCATTTTATACAAGGGGAACTTGAACATCCACAGATTTTGGTGTCTGTAGGAGTCCTAGAACCAATAACCTATAGATTTCAAGGGATGACTGTGCTTTATACATATTCCTTATCAGTCATACAGGTGCATGTCTATTTTCCCCCTCATTCTAAAAACTGTTATCAAATATACATTTAAAATAGTTTTCAAATCTATATTTTTCTTTGTTTCTCTATTTTTTAAGCCCCCAAATATATATCCTTTCACAGTTCCATTATATATATTCTGCTTTACATTACTTTAGGTTTTCTATAACATTTTTTCATTAATTTCATCAATTTTTTCATAAGTTCACTAATTTATTTCAATTTTACATTGGTATATAGTTAAATAAGTTGATGCAAATAATTTTTAAAAACTGCTACTCAGCTCCCCAACACAGGTACTTTAATCTTTCTTTTTTTGGAACATATTTCATTATATTGTTTATATATTGCTGAATCTATTTCTAGACTCAAGTATTGTTCCATAGATCTGTGTTTATACTTTTTCACCATTATTACTCATTGCTCCTCTATTTGGAAAGTTCCCTGGAAAGCTGCCTTATTTATTTTTCCATAAGATCATTCTTTCAAGTTCTCCCCAAAATCTCAGACTGATTTTGACTAAAATTATATTATATGCATAAATTAGTTTTAAAAGGTCATGGACTGGATTTATAAATTAAAATGCTGCATGCACACAGAAAGAATGCTTTGGCTTTCTAATATTTGCTTTCTGTTGCTCTCACAGTGAAGAAGCTTCATGCCTATTTCTTGAGACTGTTGTGTATATCAAGGTCTCTGTGATTCTATTTCTATGCCTCAGCCTTTACTTAGTTCAAAACATATTTGAAGGCCCACCATCTGTTCTAGCTACAAAACACCTAGAAAGAGACAAGGTTTTCCACTCAGCTGGAATTGTGAAAGAGGCAAAGGAAAATTAATTCAGCACTGTAATTAGAAACCTGTCCCCTTATACATGGTGTTACAGTCATGAATAACCTGATACTCTGATTGCCTTGTCTACATATTCTGCTTCAACTGATTCCATAGTTTTTAGACCATTTTGACCTTTGTGATACACAACCTCTTCTTCGCTGACCAGCCAGTGTCTAAATCCACCCACCATTCATGTTTAGCAGACCCTTCCTTTCCTATCCATGGGGCTTGGCTACACCCCAGGTCCTCACAGCAAAAGATGCTAATGCATATGCCTTGACTAGTTACACTGATCAAATGATGAAGAAATTTCAAAACTTAATTTTATAGAGCATAGTGAAGTCGCTCAGTCGTGTCCGACTCTTTGCAACCCCATCGACTGTAGCCTACCAGGATCCTCCATTCATGGGACTTTCCAGGCAAGAGTACTGGAGTGGGTTGCCATTTCCTTCTCCAGGGGATCTTCCTGACCCAAGGATCGAACCTGGGTCTCCCGCATTGTAGGCAGACGCTTTACCATCTGAGCCATCAGGGAAGCCGGTAATATTTAATTTTAATATTTAAGCATCAAATCCTATAAACTGGTAGAAGCCTAAGGCTCAAGGTCAGAAATAAATTAAAATATAACTAATAATTATTTGGTATCTTAGAATTTGATCTAATATTGGTGCTCTGTGGTGACACAGATAAGTGGGATAGCGGGGACATATGTATATATATAACTGTTTCACTTCTTTATACAGCAGAAACCAGTACAGAATTGTAAAGCAACTATGCTGCTGCTGCTGCTACTGCTAAGTCGCTTCAGTCGTATCCGACTCTGTGCGACCCCAGAGACGGCAGCCCACCAGGCTCCCCCGTCCCTGGGATTCTCCAGGCAAGAACACTGGAGTGGGTTGCCATTTCCTTCTCCAATGCATGAAAGTGAAAATTGAAAGTGAAGTCGCTCAGTCGTGCCAACTCTTTGTGACCCCATGGACTGCAGCCCACCAGGCTCCTCCATCCATGGGATTTTCCAGGCAAGAGTACTGGAGTGGGGTGCCATTGTCCTCTCCGGTAAAGCAACTATATGCCCAACTTAAAAAAAAAAAGTAGTCCTATACTTCACAGTACATTTGACCAAAGCACTACATTTATGAAATGAAGTATCTGAAGAATAACATTATTCTCAATTCTGGAATAAATCTAGATGTATACATTTCAAATTAGCAGGAATTTCATATATATACTTATATGTGCCAGAAATATCACACACACATGCATATACAGCGTTGCCATGATTTGTGTTATTCTAGCCTGGTGGGTTGCCATCTATGAGGCTGCACAGAGTCAGACAAGACTGAAGCAACTTAGCAGCAGCAGCAGCATGTGTTAGACATATAAGAAACATTTCTTAACTTAAAACATTTCTTGTCATTTCCCTTTAAAATAATTTCTACTCAAGAGAAGAAATAGTATTTCCTATTTCTTTGATACCATCATATAGTATTTGTATAAGTATGGCCAAGAATTATAAATGCTGAGTTAAAACTTTTCTAGATTTTAATTTCTCATAAGACACAGGATAGCTATGAATATAGGATTTATAATTCAAGAGCATTTCTCTTTTTCTACACTTGGTTCTGATACTCAATTTCACCACATTGAACCATGAAATCAACGGAAATTTAGCCTTTGAGTAAAGAAGTACAATGTTCCTTCATGAAAAAGAGTTCTGCATTAACAACCAAAAGAAAAGATGTACAGCAAAGGGTATTGAGTAGAACACATTTTACATATTCCACATTAACTTTTTTATGCAAATGATCATTAATTTATAAACAGATAAAGCTAAAGAAAGTTTATGTTTTAGTGGGAAATAAAAACAAAAAAATTTCTATCATGCAAGTTATATGGGAAATAATTGCTCTTCTGCAAAAAGAAAATGTGTTATGGATTTGCCTGTCTTATTTAGATAGATAACCTGAGTTAAAGAATAGTCTATTCTCAAAAAGCAAAAGCAGATGTGTTTCCAGTCACTCACTCACAAGTTAGGCAACATTCCTGATACTCCTGACACTCACAAATACAATTTATAAAGAATTTCAAAATAAAAACTCATGAAAAATGAGCATGCTTTCCAATGACAGCTTACATAAATCCTAGAATCTGTGGCCCACACACAAGAAACAGCTGTTACCCTAAGTCAGAGGAGTCAGAGGCACTGCCTCAAACCAACTGGGGTTCTGCAAAACATCCTACTTTGATAGGATTACTGGAGCTGCCAGACTCCACAGATGGTAACAGGACTTGAAAAAGAGTCCAAAGGGATCTTAATTTTTAACCCTCTTACTTTACTCTCAAGCACAAACACTTGATCCCAAGAAGTGACAGGTCACGTTCGCATATGACATAGTGACATCACATATGACATAGTGACAAAGGTCAGATCTCTTGACTCTTCTACTACACACTTCTTTTCAAAAGCATTCTATTAAAAGGAAAAATAAGTTCCAAAAAATAAGTTCCATATACTATATTCAAATCGATGGTTTGCTATGGGTCTGAAATAACATAATAACTAGTGGATGTCAGAGGTCTTCAACTGGGCTATTATTTTCTATGTTTAGGCATCTGATGCCAAATAATCAAGCACAGATGTTTTAGTACATAACTCAAACAATCTATTAGGAGGAGCCCTAACTTAAAGCATGTAAACAATATCTTACAACTCCCTAAGGCTTAGTACTTATTTTTTTTTTAAATCACATCAAATCAACATTATGGAAAGAATATCAATTATATCCAAAATATAATGTTGAGAACTATAGGAAAAACAAAGAAGTAGAAAAAACAGTCCCTGGTCTAATGAATTTAAAATTCTTGTTTTAGTTTTGTCCTAGACCAGTTTTTCATCACTCCTATGGCAAAAGAAAGGCACTTTCAGATATACTAAAAATGAATGAATTTGGACATAAACCAAATCATTATGCTATACATCTAGAACTAATACAATGTTATATCTCAATTGAAAAAATAATGAATATATAAGTATAATGAGATAAATAGTGAAATACAGCTCTAAGCATATTTATAAAAAGGTTTAAACTGGCCACAATTTAAAATCACTAGATTTTAAGTTTACCTTTCAAATCATTAGGAAAAAATAAAACATAAGGAATCGATGAAAACTAAATCTACAGCTTTAGATCATCCACAAGTTGCTGATAAGAAGTATCCATTTTCTTCACTCTAGATACTGATACAGTGCTGAAATGGGTGGGATCAGTTAGAACCCTGCAGTATCCCACCAAAATCCACCCAAGTGACACTGCTGTAAAAGACTCCCTTTTATGCTCAAAGCTATTTCCAATTTACACATTCTTCTATTTTTATCCTATTTAATCTTACATAACTCGCATAAGTCTGAGCAAGCAATACACTCTTCAGAAATGCACTGAAACTCTTTTGCACCTGGCACAAATCAATATTCCCATCTCACCTAGATTGTTATGCTGGAACAAAAAGTCCTACTAACAATTTGGACAAAAAGAAAGAAGAGCACCAGGAAGGTACTTGGAATTTACTAAAATATGAACATCAATTATCAGATATATAAATATTTTATCAGATAAATAAAACCCCACTACCCCACTAAGCAAAATGGGAGGTAGGTAGGTAAAGTACAGTGTAGTGGTTGGTGCATGTTATAAAGACCTGATTATAAATCCCCGATTCATACGACTAATAAGAGGTGTTAACACATGACCAATGTGAATCATGTCTAGGGTTCCTTATACCACATCATCACTAAATATAAGACCTTCCTAATCCAACTGCTTTTCCTTTTAACTAGCCCGTATTTCTTCATTTCTGCAAAGGAATATGAGATAGATGTACTGCTAAAATCTGTATTTGTTTCTCTGCTGTCCTTTCCTGATACACCCAGTAGAGAATTCCATAGCAACTATGTCCATCAGAAATACTGTTTTGTTTTTTTAAAAACAATTAGAGTGTTGGGAAAATGTTCACACAGAGCTTAGCAAGCTAAACCATCTTGTGCCTCACCCATGAAGATTTATCTCCCAAATTATCAAACAAAAAGAAAGCACAACATGTTACCCTGCCCGCAAGCACAGCACATTTATAGTACAGACCAAGTGTGACAAAGGAATGACCAGACAAAGGCAAAACTCTTTTATATTCTAGTTCATTGCTGTTGTTTAGTTGTTAAGTCATGTCCAACTGTTTTACAACCCCATGGACTGTAGCCCAACAGGCTCCTCTGTCCATGGAATTCTCCAGGCAAGAATACTGGAGTGGGTTGCAATTTCCTCCTCCAAGGGATCTTCCTGCCTCAGGGATTGAACTCTCATCTCCTGCCTCTCCTGAACTGTCAGGCAAATTCTTTACCACTGAGCCTCCGAGGAAGCACTATATCCTTTTAAGAAAAGGTTTGCTGTTGTTTAGTAGCTAAATCGTGTCTGACTCTTTGCACCCCCGTAGACTGTAGCCCACCAGGCTCCTCTGTCCATGGGATTCTCCAGGCAAGAATACTGGAGTGGGTTGCTATTTCCTTCTCCAGGGGATCTTTCTGACCCAGGGATCGAACCTGAGTGTCCTGCATTGGCAGGTAGGTTCTTTAGCTCTGAGCCACCAGGGAAGCCCTTAAGAAGAGGAGGGAAATGCAAAAATAATTGTCACCTTCTAGGCAGACTTCAAGTCCAGCTCTACCCATCACCACCTTTAACACGAGGCATGCACGTTACATGTGACACCAGTTGTTGACAGTGGGGTAGAGCAGTTTCTGATCCCTGAAGGACTGACAGCCTTGCACTATGGCACTTGGGAATCTAGCCTGACAACTCCAATAATGGAAAAGGTCAGCAGAGAGAGACAACATTACCAAGCAATGCCTCTTTTTCACTGACCGGCTTCTTTTGTCTCATTTTATAGTTTTAACAGATGCAATTCATACCTAAATGGGTATGTGCATAGGTTTTAAAATACAATATATAGTAATCTATACTAGCTATAATCTATACTAGCTATAATCTATCCTAGCTCTGGGCTTCCCTTGTGGATAATTAGAAGGACGCACCCTGCTGAGACTTCAGGGACTGCCCCAGGGGAGGACAGGGCTGAGGATGGAGCCATGCAAATCTGGTAGCCCAAAACTGTCGTAAGAGGGCTGGGCCTCTACCTCCTTAGTTCCCGCAGTGCTATCAAGCAAGATTCAGAGGTGCCAGCTCTGAATGGAAATAGAGATTCCAAAGGACCAGGGCAAAGATTTCGGTGAGAAACGATGCTGAGGAGCTTGGCAAAGAGAGTCCCTGTTTCTCTCTGGCACCTCCAGGACACAGGAAAGCTCTGCAAGAGCAGAGAGCCCAGGAGATTAGGGCTTTTTACTGCCATTGTTCAGATGCCTCAAGCATTCTTCTAAAGCTGCCTGGAGAAGTTTACAGTTTTACAAATTACTTTTTCTTTGAATAGAAGATTACTTCTTTCGTTAAAACTCTATGTTCTGTAAAAATTGTCGTTAAAACTTTGTGTTCTGTAAAAATTGTCTGACTTTTTCTCTTCATTTTAAAATTCTCTACAAAGAACAGCAAATAATCTAAATACTCAACAACAGGAAAATGATAGCTCCATGCTGTGGAATGGTACACGGCCATTTAAGATGTTGTCTCTCAGTAATAGTTAATAAGATATAGAAAGTCACAATAGAATGTTAGGTGGAAAAAAAAGGCGGATGATACAAAACTGCACAGAATATGAAGCATCATACCAATTAAATGTTTTTAAAAACTGGAAAATCTATTGCCTCTTGGTATCGAAAGTATAAATGACTGTATAATTTACTGTACTTCCTAAATCACCTTCACTGAAGATACTTTGTTTATAACAAGAAAAGTTATTTATTATTAAAAGAATAAGAACAGATAAGAATAATTACTTTCCCTGGAAATGTAACTATATTACATCCAATGTCAGGTGGAAGGTTACAAAGTTTACCTCCAAAAGTCTTTCTGGTGATTTACATGGGAAAAAAAATCAACTGAAAGCATAACATACCAATCAAGCTGTTTGGGTCCCTTTAAACAAGGTGCAGATATTAGTACAACAGGTCCTGGAAGAACAATAACCTTTAGACACACCTATGAAAAGATGAGTTACCAGAGGTAAAATTTAATTATAGCCCTTTAGATTGTGCCACACTAATAAATGATGGCATGTTTTTTGTTTTTAAACCTTCCCTTTCATATCTGCCCTGTGAAATATTCTGAGAAACCAGATCAGAATCACAAGGCCCTGGACACTAGCGCGTTTACTTGAGAACACTGCATAAATTATTGATGACACACAGGTTACACTGTGTTCATAGAGTCTACAGCAGATGAAAAGCTTTTATTTTGGTAAAGAGCAAAAGAATGGGAATAAAAACATGTGGGTGGCTAGACTCTACTAAGAGCTGCCAACCTTCATATTTCCTTTTGCCTTTGTTGTGTGTCCTTCTCTATTTCTTTCAGATAATTTTCGGTTTTGGTTAATGGCACGCCCATCCATTCAGTTCCTCTGTGAGTAACTTGGGAGTCATCCTTCATTTCTCCATCTAACCTCACTCCCACACCCAATTCAACAAACCCCATTAGTTCTACCCTTCAGAGACATCCTGTACACACCATCTTCTCTCTCTGTCACCACCATGACCACCCTGATCCCGGCCACCACAGCTTCTTATTTTACGTAACAGCCTCCTAATCGGCCTCCCACTTTCACTCCTGCTCCACTGGCACCAACAAGACTCGCGTTCTCTGCCCTGTCACAACCTTTGTACACACTGAGCCCTGTGCCTGAAAGACAACTCTTCACAAGGCCAACTTCCTGGAATCCTGCACCACACCTCTCAAGTCAACAGAAAAGCTTTCTCTGATCGCCTTATCTGTAGCAATAGCCTGATTATCTTGGCACTTTGGCAAATATTAATTGTCTGCTTTATTCATCAAATTAAAAGCTTCATGCAGGTCAAGAAGCAACAGTTAGAACTAGACATGGAACAACAGACTGGTTCCAAATCAGGAAAGGATTATGTCAAGGCTGTACATTGTCATCCTGCTTATTTAACTTATATGCAGAGTACATCAAGCAAAATGCCGGGCTGGACAAAGCACAAGCTGGAATCAAGATTGCCAAGAGAAATATCAATTACTTCAGATATGCAGATGACACCACCCTTATGGCAGAAAGAGAAAAACTAAAGAACCTCTTGATGAAATTGAAAAGAGGAGAGTCAAAAAGTTGGCTTAAAACTCAACATTCAGAAAACTAAGATCACAGTACCTGGTCCCATCACTTCATGGCAAATAGATGGGGAAACAGTGGAAACAGTGAGAAACTTTATTTTCTTGGGTTCCAAGATCAATGGGGATGGTGACTGCAGCCATGCAATTAAAAGACTCTTGCTCCTTGGAAGAAAAGCTATGACAAACCTAGACAGCATATTAAAAAGCAGAGACATTACTTTGCTGACAAAGGTCCATCTAGTCAAAGCTATGCTTTTTCCAATAGTCATGTGTGGATATGAGAATTGAACCATAAAGAAAGCTGAGCACTGAAGAATTGATGCTTTTGAACTGTGGTGTTGGAGAAGACTCTTAGAGTCCCTTGGACTGCAAGGAGCTCTAACCAGTCCATCCTAAAGGAAATCAGTCCTGAATATTCATTGGAAAGACTGGTGCTGAAGCTGAAACTCCAATACTTTGGCCACCTGATGCAAAGAACTGACTCATTTGAAAAGATCCTGATGCTGGAAAATATTGAAAGCAGGAGGAGAAGGGGACGACAGAGGATGACATGATTGGACGGCATCACTGATTCAATGGACATGAGTTTAAGCAAGCTCCAGAAGTTGGTGATGGACAGCGAAGCCTGGCGTGCTGCAGTCCATGGTGTCGCAGAGTCGGACAGGACTGAGCGACTGAGCCGAACTGGACTGATAAGCATCACAAGGGAAGGGCTATTTCTGTCTTGTAATCTGTTCGATCTCTAGCAGCTAAACACAACATGTTTAATGAATTAAAGAATACTTTGTTTCATCTGTACTGGTGGTATTTCTGCAAGTACATTAGAGTGGGACAGGGAAAATAAATCCCTGACTTCCAAGCTGATTTTTTAAATCATTTTTTGTGTCTTCATTTATTTTCTCAGCATATTCTCTCACACCAATTTCTAGAATAAAATATTTGCCATGGAGATGTATAACCATAAAAAACATCCATAGCCTCCAAACACACAGTATTGAGCTGGCTAACATATCCTCAGATGTCAGACTTCGCATTACATCTATTTAATCCAAATCCTTTAATTACTGGCAGCCTAGGAAGTTTTCTGACAATGCACAAAGAGTATAACGTGCCAGACATTAGTCAATGTAAAATCATTTTGCAGCTGGACATGCACATTTGCATGGTTTTAAATTTCTAATAGAATACTCTCTAAACAAAGTTCTGGCATCTGGACACCATATCACTGGGACCACCATACAGTCTGGGAGAGATTCCATTCTTGCAATCAAATGCTCCACTTGGTAAAACCTCTCCCTAACCCATTTTATAAACAACACTAAGACTGTCACACGCTGTAATAACTCTCAGGTTACAACTGTTTATAATAGCCATTTCTAAATTCTCTTCATTTAAACGTTTAAAATATTCAATTTGTCACCTCAAATGAGGTCTCTATACAGAAAAAAAAAAAGATGAGTGTCAGAAATAATTCTGAAGGATGAACACACAAAGTAACAAAAAAAGTGCCTTTTTTGGGTAAATGACCAACGTCTTTGGTTTAGCATTTTGCTCAATCTATTTAATGCAATTTAAATCTAAAACCATGCTGTACAAATATTAACTCCTCCAGAAGGGTTTACTGCCATTTTATTTATGTATTTAGTACTGAATATATGGCAGTCCCTTTATATTCACTGCAATTAAATCTTCCCACCAATACTATAGGTAGGCACCAATATTATTCTCCACTTCATAGACTAGGTGGAGGTTTAGAGAGATGAGGAATTCAGTGAGGTTAAGCTTGACACAAGTGGCAGGGCTAGGTGCTGAACCCATTAATTCCTTGTACTTAATAACTACTCTATGGCAGTGAATAGACGAATGAATGCTTCATCCACAAAGCATTTATGAGAAGTCTTCTAGACTTTCTCAGATTACAACTGACAATTTTCTGTTTTTAAATTCAAAATCCTTAGATGTCTGCATTATCCATTATAACTCATATCATCATTAAGTGATGGAAGAAATGTTTTCTTAGGGTACTGTATATTCTGTGAACAGGCCCTGGACTAGGTATTGGCAAAGCAAAGAAGAAGAGAAGAAAGCCCCATTCCTGGAGACTAAACAGAACATGGTGAAAGTGTAAGTAAGTAAGCCACATGATAGGTGGCATTCTGGGAAGCAGGGTGCAGTGACCAACTGCCTCCCCAAGTGAAGCTTTTTAAAAAAAAAAAAAAAAAAGGCTTCACAGAGGAAGTAACACAAGAGCTGAGATTCCAAGGACAAGCATAGACTCTCCAAGCAGAAATGGGAAGAAGCATTTGAGTTAGTGAAAAACATTTTGCAGAGGTGTGAAACTACAGCATATGGCCTATTAGGTAAAGAGCAAGTATTTCAACAGAAGCTGGAGTTGGCAGTAACCCAGAAGAGAAAGAAAAACTAAGGCTGGCCACACAGGCTAATGCAGACTGAAAGGGTCCTATATGCCATGCTTGGGAAACGGGGCTCACCTCACAGGTGATGGGAAGCTGTCTGAGAGGCTGTGAGCAGCATAGGAAAAGAGGACACAAAGAGACATGAGTTTGATTCTTTCTGGGCTTCCCAGGTGTCACTAGTGGTAAAGAACCCGCCTGCCAATGCAGGAGATGTAAGAGACATGGGTTCAATCCCTGGGTCAGGAAGATTCCGTGGAAGAGGGCATGACAACCCACTCCAGTATTCTTGCCTGGAGGGTCCCAAGGACAGAGGAGCCTGCCTGGTGGGCTACAGTCCATAGGGTTGCAAAGAATCAGACATAACTGAAGCGACTTAGCACACACACAGAAATCCTAAAAGAATGGATTAATTAAAAGTTTGAGAGCCAGGGAAGACCTCCGTATTTCTCACTGTTAGCACTGAGCTGGACACATTTGTAAATAAATTTATTCCACACATTTTATTGATAACTAACAATGTACCAGACCTTGAGATAATTGCTAGGCATACAAAATGAACCAAGCAAACCAAAAAAATAAAAAAGCAAAAACCTGTCATTTATGGATCTTTCAATTGGGAGTGAAAGTGTAGGTAGGGGATATAGATAATACACATTAACAAGTAAATTTTATAATCTTTTCAGGAGGTTATAAGTGCAGTGGAAGAAAAAGGAATTTTATTTGAACCAAACTGAGGATTATAACACAGGAAGCAGATTCTCAGAGAGATCTGAGAATTATTTCACCTGTTAGAAGTCAAAGGCAGTCATATACATTTTTCAGATATAAGTCCATACATCAACATGACACACAGATATTTTATATAATGTTCACCAAGGATACATAAGTCCAGGTAAACATGCAAAGCAAGCAGCAAGTCACCATGACTCCCAACAGAGTTGGCAAAGAAAGTTATTTTTTTTAAAGTTACTGTCACAGAAGTTCTGCCACTGTAGGGTAAGAAGAAAGAGAAAAAATAGCTCTTAACATTCAAGCCAGCATTCCCATCTTTGAGGATTGCTGGTTAATGTGTAACACAGCTACACACTGTATCTACGGAGGCCTGAACAAACACAGAGAGAGAAGTTTATGTTCAGTTTTTCTTGTCTTGCTTTAAAATATAAATTTTGTTTCATCAGCCTCACTGAGAAGACTGGAGGAAATGGGTGTAAGCCCTGCAGATATCTGAGCAGAGGTCATTCCAGGAAGAAGGAACATGAAGTGCAGAAACCCTCCAGAAGCCTGGTGATTCAGGGGACAGCAAGAAGGCCTGTGTGGCTAGGGCTGGTCAGCAAAGGGAACCTAAGAGGAGATCAGATCAGAGTGCTGCCAGGGCCAAATCCTTTAGGGCTTTAACTCTGAGGGTGAAGGAAAGCTTCAGGAGGGTTTGAGCAGAAAAGAAATTGACTGAAAAGTCTCTCTTTACTAATGTGTCTAGAATATATTTGGGAATCAAGAGCGAAAGCAGGGTCACCAGCCAGGAGACCTTTGAGTAATCCAGGCAGAAATGGTGTCTGCAATTTTGAAGATAAAGTCAACCAGACTTCTTAACAGAGTACATGTGGAGTATAAAAAATAAAGGGGTTATGGATAACTGTCAGGAATTTCTGCCCTCAGCAAGTAGAAGGATGGAGCAGTCAGGATCTGAGAAAGAAATAAATGGATGAGTAGTAGGTGGATGAGGCGCTAGAAATCCGGAGTTTGAAATATTTATGGGCTGCTCAAGCAGAGATGCTGAGTTAGGCCACCGGATGAACAGGTCTAGAGTTCAGAGAAAAGCTCAAGACTAGACTAAAGGTCTAGACTAGAGCAGTTTAGACTAGGTCAAGAGATCTAGAAATAAAAAATATGAGAGATGTCTGAACATGAATGGTATTTAGAGATATAAGAAATAGATGAATAAACAAACACTAACTTTAGAGTCACAGAGTTCTTTCTTCATTCTTGGTTCTCACACTGTGTGACCATGGAAACTTCCTTTAAAACTTCTCTGAATTCATTCCCTCCTGTGTGAAATGGGATGATAAAAGGTATCCTAGGAATTAAATGGATTAAGAACACAAAGCTCCTGAATGGTGCCTGGTATATGTCAAGCTGTCAAATGGTACTGGGTTATCAGATTTTTAAGCAAATGAATGATGTTATCCAATTTGTTTTGTTAGAAAGATAAGATTCATCTTTCCCTTTTTCTCCTTCCACCTCCCTCATGCCTTATGTGCTAAGTGTCCGACTCTTTGTGACCCCATGGTCTGTAGCCCACCAGGCTCCTCTGTCCATGGGATTCTCCAGGCAAGAATACTGGAGCGGGTTGCCATTTCCTTCTCCCTCTCCCCCTAAAAGGAAATATTCTATCAGATATGTGGGCTTCCCTGGTAGATCAGCAGTAAAAAATCTGACTGTAATGCAGAAGATGTGGGTTCGATCCCTGATCAGGAAGATCCCCTGGGCAGGGGAATAGCAACCCACTTCAGTATTCTTACTTGGGAAATCTCATGGACAGAGGAGCCTGGTGGGCTACAGTCCGTAGGGTTGCAAAAAGTTCAGACACAATTTAGCGACTAAACAACAACAATGAGATACCTTAATCAAAAATGTAACAATCCCTTTTCTTTTCTTTATGAAGCCAAGGTGAAAAGACATCTGAGAGAGAAGGAAAAGGAAAAGGCAGGCATTAAGTACCCATCCCAGGGTCCTGCAATATCAAAGAACAACACAGGGTGAAAACTAAATAATGACAACAAGCAGGGTGGTCCAGAGGTCTAACATTTTAAACTGCTTTCCTCAGAGCTGCTACGAATGTATTCTTTTCTATTGTACTCTCAAAACTTTTTTGACCCCGAGAAATGCAGACCATGAGAAATATAAATGTAATTAAGGAAAACAGGCTAGAAAGTTAAGAAACACAGACTGGTACTTTCATCCTCAGGCAAAGCAGATGCTAATACACAATTGGAATCTCTTGCAACTGTGAATGGGAATAATATTGGCTATCTCACAGGGATGTGGTGGTGTTATTTTCAAGTTTGGACTTAAAAATAATAGCACTAATATTAAAATCTGAAAACTGAAATAACATTTATGGAATATTCTGAGGGACTTCAATAAATAACAATGTTTATGTATTATGATGGTGTAGACAATCACTTCCTCATCTTGGGAGATGAGGTAAGGCTCCCTTTTAGATCCCACTCATAAAAAATCTTTGTAGACAAAAGGCAATTAAACACGAGAAACTCCCTGACCTCCTCTGAGTCGTGTTGACCTGGGAACATGAGGCAGTTACAACAGAAGTAATATAGGAGTAAAAATATTTCTTGATGTAAAAAGTTAATTTGTCTCAAACTCATGACCTCCCCAGATATGCAGATGATACCACTTTAATAGCAAAAAGAAAGAGGAACTAAGGAGACTCTTGATGAAGGTGAAAGGGGAGAAGGGAATGGCAACTCACTGCTGTATTCTTGCCTGAAGAATCCCATGGACAGAGGAGCATGGCTGGCTACAGTCCATGGGGTGGCAAAGAGTTGGGCACTACAGAGCGACTAACACTCTCACTTCCAAACTACTATAATTAGACATGACAAAGTAGACTTGGATAACAGAAGGTGTTCTGAAGACTGATTCTAGCAGCATGATTTGTGATGCTTCGACAACTCATTGTTGAATGTCTCATTCTTTATTGATTACTATAATAACTTAAAAGGTGATTTGCTTTGTGTTATAATTATGGTCTAAAACACTACTTATCCAACCCCTATATAATTATACTGAAACCTTCAAAAGTAAAAAAGAATTATTAATTATCATCATTAATGGAAAAATATATACTGAGCAGTACCACTTTGTTAAAACATACTATATATTTAATACAAAGATTATGCCAAATCTCATTCTAATATTTAATTTCATAAGTTTTCTTGAAAAGAGAAAAAAAAACTCTCGGTGGATCAAAGATTCTAAAGTAAAAAGAAAAGTGTAAAAGTTCTAGAAGGAAATATGGGAGGTTTTAATAATTTTTTAAAAATCTTATAGAAAGGAAGGTCTTTGTAGGCAAGACACAAAGAAAAAGATATATGTATATATATACATATATACACACACACACACACACACACACACACATATAAACTGACTTCACAAATATTTGAAGTATCTGCATGAGAGAAGAGCACCATGAATAAAGATAAAAGACAAATGACAAACTGAAAAAAATCACTTGAAAATAGATGGCAGAAAAGCAGTCAACCTATTTAACATAAAATAAGCAATTCAGTTCAGTTTAGTCGCTCAGTTGTGTCCAACTCTTTGCGACCCCATGAACCACAGCACGCCAGGCCTCCCTATCCATCACCAACTCCCGGAGTTCACCCAAACCCATGTCTATCGAGTTGGTGATGCCATCCAACCATCTCATCCTCTGTCATCCCCTTCTCCTCCCACCTTCAATCTTTCCCAGCATCAGGGTCTTTTCAAATGAGTCTGCTCTTCGCATCAGGTGGACAAGTATTGGAGTTTCAGCTTCAACATCAGTCCTTTCAGTGAACACCCAGGACTGATCTCATTTAGGATGGACTGGTTGGATCTCCTTGCAGTCCAAGGGACTCTCAAGAGTCTTCTCCAACACCACAGTTCAAAAGCATCAATTCTTCAGCGCTCAGCTTTCTTTATAGTCCAATTCTCATATCCATACATGACCACTGGAAAAACCATAGCCTTGACTAGACAGACCTTTGTTGGCAAAGTAATGTCTCTGCTTTTTAATATGCTGTCCAGGTTGGTCATAACTTTCCTTCCAAGGAGTAAGCGTCTTTTAATTTCATTGCTGCAATCACCATCTGCAGTGATTCTGGAGCCCAGAAAAATAAAGTCAGCGACTGTTTCCACTGTTTCCCCATCTATTTGCCATGACGTGATGGGACCAGATGCCATGATCTTAGTTTTTTGAATGTTGATCTTTAAGCCAACTTTTACACTCTCCTCTTTCACTTTCATCAAGAGGCTCTTTAGTTCTTCTTCACTTTCTGCCGTAAGGGTGGCGTCATTTAACAATGTTCAAACTTATTCTCAATTAAAGAAACAGTTAAATGAGATATTATTTTCACTCATCAGGTTGACAAAGAGTAGCAGTAATAGCTGCAAAATGATCATGCTTCCAATGTACTATTATCCTCATTTTATAAGTGAGAAAACTGTGATCATCCTAACATCACAGAGCTAGGAAGTGGTAGAATTGTCATTTTTTAAAAGTCTGTTCAGACAAACTTTAAGTTGATTAAAGTGGGATGAGCAGGTATGTTTATACATCATTTTTGATGAAGTTTTATGGAAGACTCCTGGAGGAAAATGCCCTATATCCCACTGTCATGGCCCCTTCAAGTGCTACATGATTTTTTCAGCTCATGAGGCAAACATCTTGTCTTAAAAAATTAACATGCCAAAGCCTTGTGCCCCTTCTAGAGACAAGTTGCATATTTCCAAAACAGAAGTAACTCAGGAATCACGCACACTAGCTAAATACTGTATTCCTATGTCCATCAGTATCCCAAATAAGAGAAAAGATAAGGCTGGACATGTGTCCCCATT
This sequence comes from Bos grunniens, assembly GCF_055505025.1. Taxonomy (NCBI): domain Eukaryota; kingdom Metazoa; phylum Chordata; class Mammalia; order Artiodactyla; family Bovidae; genus Bos; species Bos grunniens. The sequence goes on along the minus strand of NC_141168.1, from coordinate 68,837,121 downwards.
CCTTCCCCTGCTAGAGTTGCACAGTCATCCCACAGGAACTAGGCTGCAGGACATGGGCACTCCAACTGCCGTCCCACTCTCATCACTACCAATGGAACCACACTGGCTTCAAGACCCAGATCATCTGCAAACTGAAGCCGGAAATCAGAAGACAGTGTTTGACATTGTGTTTAATAGGGAATAAAGAGAGTGAGAGTCTGCTCTCTGCCCCTTGGTGTTTTGCACTTTCCACTTCACCACGAGTAAAAAGGTAAAGTACACTATAGCCCAGAGAGAGGCTATAAAACAGAGTAGACTGTGCATGGCCTCCTCGGAGAGTTAAATTGGCAATAACCATCAAAATTTTAAATTCATAAACGTATTCATCCGTTCCACTTTAGGAATTTATGTTGAAAATATACTTGTTCATGTTTACAAAGACTCACGCCATTGACTGAATGTCTGTGACCCCCAAATTCACAGGATGAATCTTAACCCCAAGGAGACCCCAAAGAGCTCCTCTGCCCTTCTGCACTATGAGGACATAAGAAGATGGCATCCATGAACCAGGAAGCAGGCCCTGACCAGAATCCAATCATGCTAGCACCTTGATCTTAGTGCCTGGACTTCCCAACCTTCAGAACGGTGAGAAATAAATTTCTGTTGTCCCTAAGCCTCCTACACTATAGTATTCTGTTATAGAAACCTCAAAGGTTTAAGACAACATGTAACAACCAAAACTGAAAATATCCTAATAGTCCATCAATAGAGGACTATTTAAATAAACTATTATTCGGTCATATAAAGGAAAACTATGAAGCTGTTTTTTTTTTAAATGTAACTGATCTAAACAATAGTCTCTAGCCAGGCACCTCTGTCCATGGAGATTCTCCAGCAAGAATACCAGAGTGGGTTGCCATGCTCTTCTCCAGGGGATCTTCCCAACCCAGGGACTGAACCCAGGTCTCCTGCATTTCAGGCAGATTCTTTACTGACTGAGCCACCAGGGAAGCCCACATATCTTTTCAACACCTGATTTAAAATGCAATAACTCATTTTAAAGTATATAAAAGCATATAAAAGTATAGATTAAACAAAAATTCCAGTTTGTGCAAAATAAAAGGAAGGAAAAATATGCATGCATTTGTTACACAAGAGTATTTTTGGAAATTTACATATGGCCACCCACGTTCCTGGACTCATGGCCCTCTTTCTCCAACTTCAAAGCCAGCAACAGCAGGTTGAGTTTTCACATCACTTTACTCTGGCCTATTCTTCTACCTCCTCTTCTACATTAAAGGACTTTTGTGAACATACTGGGAATAGTTAGATAATTCAGGGTAATATCTGTATTTTATAATCAGCTCATTAAAAACCTTAATTCCAACTGACACACTAATTTTCCATCACCATTTAATATAATAGAGCCACAGATTCCAGGGATTAGGATGTAGACTTCTTTGGAGGCCATTCTGCTCACCACAAGTACGAGCAGTTTAGGGAAAGGGACTTTATTTTTTCTTTTTTTTTGGAAAGGGACTTTAGAGTCCTATCTTTCTTTAAAACAAAATATGCTTTGCCTAAATAGCCTATACAGCTCTTTTAAGAAAATAGGAACATAGGTGTGCAGACAGAAGGGGAATATATGTGTAAGAAAAGTGATCTTATTAAAAGAATACATATATGGATATGTAGTAATAATGCAAGAGAAATAACAGAAAGGAAAATGTATGGAAAACAGGGAAACATTCCAGTTAGCACCAAGCATTAATTCTCCCAGTAGCAACTCCTTTTTCAGACCTTCACCCTTTGCTAACATCAATTCTTTAAAAGTATCCGCACAACTGTCTCATAGCTCTGGCTGGTTACCGCACCATGATTCCTCAGCACATAAACGTCTCTCTCTAGGTTTCACTGGAGGAGAAAAGCAGAACGCTCCAGCAACAGCAGAATTTGCAATGAATAACCAATCTGCTTACTAACCTACCAAAATTACATTCATCCTCATGAAGAAAAAAATGAATATGCAGTAAAAATTCAATCCTGCATTTCAGAATCAAACATCTCTAAGCCCTTTAAATACAGATTAGCTAGTACACATGCACCGGAGAAAGCAATGGCACCCCACTCCAGTAATCTTGCCTGGAAAATCCCATGGACGGAGGAGCCTGGTGGGCTACAGTCCATGGGGTCGCTAAGAGTCGGACACGACTGAGTGACTTCACTTTCACTTTTCACTTTCATGCATTGGAGAAGGAGGTGGCAACCCACTCCAGTGTTCTTGCCTGGAGAATCCCAGGGATGGAGAAGCCTGGTGGGCTGCCATCTCTGGGGTTGCATAGAGTCGGACACGACTGAAGCGACTTAGCAGCAGCAGCAGCAGTACACATGCACAGACATCAATCAGGCTTTCTTGCTCATATTCAGAGCCTTCATATCACAAAGTAGATGCGGTCCCTACAGATTTTCCTAAAGAAAGCCTTGAATTTTCAGAAGGTATCTTTTACTGAAAGTACCCTAATTCAATGCAGAATAAAAGGGTGGAGTACATAGTAGAGAAGGGAGAAGAGGAAAAAAAAATGTGAATAGTAAGATTTGATGCTGTGTGTGCATCTGTGTGTATATAATTCCATGAATTAAGTTTTACAGAATAAAATAAGAAAATACTGCTCAAGACACTAGATTAATTCAGAGTTAATTGCAGACATTTTGGCAATGATATTATTGCATGCTGCTGTTGCTGCTGCTGCTAAGTCGCTTCAGTCGTGTTCGACACTGTGCAACCCCATAGACGGCAGCCCACCAGGCTCCCCCATTCCCGGGATTCTCCAGGCAAGAACACTGGAGTGGGTTGCCATTTCCTTCTCCAAAGCAGGAAAGTGAAAAGTGAAAGTAAAGTCACTCAGTCGTGTCCGACTCTTAGAGACGCCATGGACTGCAGCCCACCAGGCTCCTCCGTCCATGGGATTTTCCAGGCAAGAGTACTGGAGTGGGGTGCCATTGCCTTCTCCATAGGCTATATTAAATGCAAATATGGAAGTCTAATATATCAGGAAAATTTTCATACCAGTGATGGCTTCCCAAAGGAAACTGGCACCTGTCAACCGTCTGTAGTGACAAACAGATACATTCAAACACCCACTGGTAAAGAAATGAACCAGATTAGCAGATTAAGATTCCAACCTTTAAAATAAAGTTTACCTACGACCACTTCCTAGAGACTTATTATGAAGCAACTTGCTCTAAGTGTGTTGCCCAGAGAGGGAGTTTACTGTGCATAGTGTAAATACTAATACATTCTTACCAACTGATAGTGTCTGAGTTTCTTAAAATGAACTGTTCTCCTGAACAAGCACATAACTAATGAAGCTTCTTGGGCTCTCTATCTCCCAAGGTAGATTATTTCCCTTGGGACTTTACAGGGAATTTACAGGACATTTACAGGATGACAAGCCAGGAAAGACTACATGGTCTATCACCACTTAACCAAGGACCCCAACACCCCCCAGGGACCTGCACAGGGAGAAGCGATTCATTGCAGCCACTTTTCTTTTACACAAAAATCATAAATTTTTAAAAATAAGATTAAAAGCTTTTTCTTATACAAAAGGAAGTAAATATTCCATAACCTTATAACTTTTGATTTTACACGAAAATATTTTAAAATATATACCAAATGAAAACAAATTCCCAGAGTAACCTGTGTTTTAAACTCCTGCGTGCCTTTTGTCCTCCAATTCTACTTCTAGGAATTTATCCTAAAGGGAAAAAGAAATCACTATGTGCCAAGATTTAAGCATAAGAATGCTTACCACATATTTATAGGAGATAAAATTAAAAAAAAAAACAAAACACAGTAACAATAGTAAAGGAAGGATAATTTTAAAATGTTTCAACCTTCAACACAATAATCTATGGCTAGAATCTAAAAAAGAGTGGATATATGTTTACATACAACTACTGATTCACTTTGCTGTACACCCGAAACTAACACAACATGTAAATTAACTATACTCCAATAAAAATTTAATAAATGTAAAAAAATGAATGGCTGTTAAATTTGGCATTGTTACAACATATTTATAAACTAGTGTTAAATTTTAAAAAGTAGGTGTGAAGAAGTATCTAGAAAGTGATACCCGTTTATAGATATATCACTCATTGACTATTTTATGTTAAAAGAAATTAAGAGAAATTATCACCAAGGGAGAGGATTGGGGGGATTTTATTGATAATCATAAAACCTTCCATTTATTGAACAGGACACTGTGCTTTAAAGACAGAGCTGAAGATGTTCACTAGAATTTACACATATATACATTTTATATAGATTTATCTATAGTATAAAACTCTCAGTACACCAATCTATAAGTATTCAATACATATTTATTTGCATTTATACTTGTATAAGTACACATTCAACACTTACTACATGTGGAGCACTCTTTTAAGCTATCTGCATTTACTATCACATTAACCTTTCAGTATGGGCTGGGTATTGTTCTCTATTATAAGATTACCAAAGATCACTTGCCCAGTAAAGGGTAGAACCAAGACTCAGTCCCAAGTCCTCCTTGCTGCAGAGCTCAGGCCTTCTTCTTCACCTTTCTCCCTTTTCTCATTATTTGTATTAGTTAAGATATCCACAATGAAAATGCACTTTGCTGTGCTAAGGAAATAATATGTTATTTTAGACTTTTACTTTTCACTTTCATGAACTGTAGAGGGAAATGGCAACCCACTCCAGTGTTCTTGCCTGGAGAATCCCAGGGACAGAGGAGCCTGGTGGGCTGCCGTCTATGGGGTTGCACAGAGTTGGACATGACTTGACGCAACTTAGCAACAGCATCAGCAGATGTATACTAAAAAGATTTAAATGGTTTTATGTTTTCAAAATAGCTCTCACCCTAGCCTTGAGAAATAAAAACGTCATTATGCTATGCTAAGTCGCTTCAGTCGTGTCCGACTCTGTGTGACCCCATAGACGGCAGCCACCAGGCTCCCCCGTCCCTGGGATTCTCCAGGCAAGAACACTGGAGTAGGGTGCCATTTCCTTCTCCAATGCATGAAAGTGAAAAGTGAAAGCGAAGTTGCTCAGTTGTGTCCAACTCCTAGCGACCCCATGGACTGCAGCCTACCAGGGTCCTCCATCCATGGGATTTTCCAGGCAAAAGCACTGGAGTGGGGTACCACCACCTTCTCCGACATTATGTATCAATCAATACTCACTGGGGAAAATCTTATTTATAAGAAAGACTAATCATTGGTCAATGCAGGAACCAAAGTGAACAAGCCTTTTTTAGCAGTAGGAACTGCCCAACTCACTGTGGTCTCCTTAGTAAACTGGGACTCCTTTCCAATCAGCTTAGGACTGATGATTGGCAACGAAGAGGACTCCAGGCAAATTACAAAAGTTATCACATTAGATCTACCTAGAAGTATCTCTTTTAAAAGTTGTCATATTAGACTACCCTTTTAGCACTTAACATCTATCATGTACTTTTCATTTAAGTTGTAGTAATAGAAAGTCTAGCCTCCTCCTTCCCCAATTGTCCCGCTTAAAAAACAATAGGCATTTAAGAGTTTTTATTTCAAAAACTCCCTTCAACATCTCCACATTCTGAGCACAAACATCTGAAACAACTATTTGAATGCAGCCTGGGGTCACTCTCCTTTGTCACTCAGTCATGTCCAACTCTTTGCATGTCCAACCCCATGGACTGTAGCCTCCCAGGCACCTCTGTCCATGGGATTATCCAGGCAAAAATACTAGAGTGGTTTGCCATGCCCTCCTCCAGACGATCTTCCCAACCCAGGGATTGAACCCAGATCTCCTGCACTGTATGCCAATCTTTACCATCTGGGCCACCAGGGAAGCCCTGTTCCTAATCACAGTGTTGTGTTAGTCTCAGCTTAGTCATGTCCAACTCTTTGCAACCCCATGAACTATAGCCCTCCAGGCTCTTCTGTCCATGGAATTTTCCAAGCAAGAACACTGGAGTGGGTAGCCATTCCCTTCTTCAGGGGATCTTCCTGACCCAGGGATTGAACCCAGGTCTCCTGCATTGCAGGTGGATTCTTTACCATCTGAGCCACTAGGGAAGCCCCTCTATAGGCTAACACTAATGTTCTCCAGAAGACTGCTACAGTAAACTATTTCTCAAAACATCCATTTACCACTAGTTTAAATGTTGGGAAGCAATGAGCTAAACTATAATGTCATATAGTAGATTTCATCTCTATCTAAAAATGAAATTCAAGGTTATGCTATTTGTTGTGTAATTAAAACAAATCTCATTTGATCCCACCCTCATACATTTCAGAAGTATGAGCTAGCACTAAAAGCCCTTAGAGAACATGAACAATTAAAAAAAAAAAATCTTTAATTAAGCGTACCACAGTATGATGAACATGGTAACAGATAATTTTAATAGTTTCATGAAAACTGAATAAAATATTCCCTCCATCTTCAACAGAAGAATTTGAAAAGATCAAAGCACTTCAATTATTTTGACTGAAAGAAACTGTCTATTGATAAATCCAGCCTAATCAATGCAAGAGGTGATGGTCAGAGGCTAGGTTCAACCTTTTTGGATCTGTCTTTCCACAGGCTTGTTTGTTTTTCACTTCATTTTAATCCATTACATTTGAGAGCCTTGTTCAGTTTAAATAGCATCATAAAATCTTTTCCTCTTCAGCTTTAAATTGGCTCTCCTCAGGAAGCTTTTGTGTTTGGACTGTATATTAAGGGTGTAACATAAAAACGCAATGCAGTGCATATTCATACAAAACAGAAGGTCACAGGACCTTGCTCCCAAATGCCAAATTCTTCTAATTACCAGCATAAAATACCAGTGTTTAAGGGGAAGGCTGCTTCACAAAACACGGTGCAGGCAATTGCACTGGTTGCCCCTGTGGCTTCCATGGCAGCTGTTGAGGGCAGAGCTGCTCTCTCTACTTGTATTGCCAGCATTCCTAGAGCCAGAATGCTGGGTCCAACCAACAGCTTTTAAATCTGGTTATATGAAGTCACCTGCTGAACTCTGTAAGAATATAATGGACCTTTATTCTGAAGTGCTAGAAAAATGGCATGAAAAAATAAAAAAGTCTGACAGTGCTACCAAGTCTATTCCCCAACCCTAGGACAGGATTTTAAAATGAAGATTGGATTGGGAGATTCAAGCAATCGTGGTCTTTCCACTACACGTAGAACATTTTATTATTATGCAAATACTTTTTCAGAATACAAAACAGGCAGCCAAACACAGCAGTGTATGAATATGATATATGGTTGCCCCAGGAAAAGATATAATTGCTACCTAAATGTTCTGTCCCCACTTCCTTTTTCTTTTCAACAGGGTTCTTTGAAAACACAGCTTAAATGATATGAGAATTAAAATGATCATTTTCATAGTGACTGGTAAGGAAACTAAGAGTATAAAGCCTCACACAGCTGGTATTTACCTTTGTTTCTGCTACTAATTTTCGAAAGCAAAAAATTAAATAGAAGTCAAGTCAGTTCAACGAGGAATTTCCTCTCCAGGTTCTACTGATTCATGATACATGCCATGTTGTCCCTTAGTCCAGACGCGATGTTTTGGAGAGCCCTACACAAGTGAAATGATAAAACAAAATATGCTACATCACATCGCTTGACATCCAATCATTGATAATGTCTCTAGTAGGCCTCTAGTAAGGAGGTGGCTCAGTAGCACGAAAGGGAAAGCAGAAATTTTAACACTTCAGGAGTAAGGAGTTCACATAAAACGCAGGAAAGTCAAGTTTTAATGCATGGAATGAGCCTCCCAAACCACCATAAACAATTCCCAGAGAGATTTACTAAACAGCAAGGAACCATTTTACTTGTTAGCCTGGGACCTCCACAAATGCAGTTGAGGTCAGAAAAAGAAAAATTAGTAACTCTGGCTTTTAATGTCAATGTCCTAAGAAATCACCAGAATGATTTCTAAAACACACATGAAGCTATATAGTTCTTTGTATGCTTCTCAAGAATCCCCAATCATCTGGTTGTTCAAATTAGCAATCAGAAAATATTTATTGATTCATATTAGATTCTGAACTAACAAATTCTTTGAGGACTGTTCTACAAAGAACTTACTCAGGCAAAGAAAAAAAAAATAGACTAATCCTAATTTTTGGAAGTTACAAATAATAGTACCTTTAACGCCAAAGGAAAGGAAATATTAACTCCATAAACACAATCCACTTTTATCTACTTAAAAATGTCAGAAAAAAATTCTGAAAATATTCGTGAAAAAAAAAAAAAACCTGCTCTCATGCTGGCAGCAAAAGTTAGAAAGGAGATATTTTCTTTATTAAAAATAAAGTCTAAAAAATAACTTTAAATAATCAAGTTAATGTGAAGAGAAAGGGTCTGACAACCATGACAGTGAAGACAGCTAAAATCTCTCCTGTATGTGTGTGTTTTACTTTAAGCAAATTAGACATACTAAATAAAATTTGAATTTTCAGGCCAAGTATTTGCTTTGTAAAGAAGTGTAACCCTCCTCCCAAAAACTAAAAATAGAAAATGTTGCTTTCATTCATTTGAAATATTCTACTGACAAAAGGAATCAAGGCACAATTTCAGGAAACAAAGGCGAGGCATACTCTGTATCCCTGAGTTATTGTTCCATTCTGACACCACACACAGCTGGTGTTATGCAGACTCCAACTTCCTCAACAAGAGAGCCTGGAAAAGGTCAATTTAATATTAAAAACAAATGAATGATAATCACGTGGCAGCTGGTGAATACCCAGCCTCTGAAGACCCAAGAACTCAGGGACCTGGGTATTTATATACAAAAAACCAACTGCATGAAATCAAATGTAAGCACAGACAGTATCTGCTTTACGAAAGCTTGAAGGGAAGCAAGGCATACTGCACCACCACAGTAAAAGTCTTTCATAATATGCACAAACTCTGCAGAGAGGAGTAATGCTGCTGTCTGCTCCCCTTGACACAAACAAACAAGAACATCTCTGATATATGCTAATATAAAACTCAATAAAATAAACCGCAAAGTAAACTTACAGGTTTTAATTTTCCTACTGGTCCTCCTTAAACAGTGATAATTCTGTCCATTCTAATTAAAAATCAAGAAGAGTTTACTGAATGCCATTAATCCATTTAAATAGAGGTAAGCAATGCTGTTAAAGTGCTGCACTCAATATGCCAGCAAATTTGGAAAACTCAGCAGTAGCCACAGGACTGGAAAAGGTCAGTTTTCATTCCAATCCCAAAAAAAGGCAATGCCAAAGAATGCTCAAACTACCCGCACAATTGCACTCATCTCACATGCTAGTAAAGTAATGCTCAAAATTCTCTAAGCCAGGCTTCAGCAATACATGAACTGTGAACTTCCAGATGTTCAAGCTGGTTTTAGAAAAGGCAGAGGGACCAGAGATCAAATTGCCAACATCCGCTGGATCATCGAAAAAGCAAGAGACTTCCAGAAAAACATCTATTTCTGCTTTACTGACTATGCCAAAGCTTTTGACTGTGTGGATCACAATAAACTGTGGAAAATTCTGAAAGAGATGGGAATACCAGACCACCTGATCTGCCTCTTGAGAAACCTATATGCAGGTCAGGAAACAAGAGTCAGAACTGGACATGGAACAACAGACTGGTTCCAAATAGGAAAAGGAGTACGTCAAGGCTGTATATTGTCACCCTGCTTATTTAACATATACGCAGAGTACATCATGAGAAATGCTGGACTGGAAGAAGCACAAGCTGGAATCAAGATTGCCGGGAGAAATATCAATAACCTCAGATATGCAGATGACACCTTTATGGCAGAAAGTGAAGAGGAACTAAAAAGCCTCTTAATGAAGGTGAAAGAGGAGAGTGAAAAAGTTGGCTTAAAGCCCAACATTCAGAAAACGAAGATCATGGCATCTGGTCCCATCACTTCATGGAAAATAGATGGGAAAACAGTGGAAACAGTGTCAGACTTTCTTTTTTGGGGCTCCAAAATCACTGCAGATGGTGACTGCAGCCATGAAATTAAAAGACACTTACTCCTGGGAAGGAAAGTTATGACCAACCTAGATAGCACATTCAAAAGCAGAGACATTGCTTTGCCAATAAAGGTCCGTCTAGTCAAGGCTATGGCTTTTCCAGTGGTCATGTATGGATGTGAGAGTTGGACTGTGAAGAAAGCTGAGCACCGAAGAACTGATGCTTTTGAACTGTGGTGTTGGAGAAGACTCTTGAGAGTCTCTTGGACTGCAAGGAGATCCAACCAGTCCATCCTAAATGAGATCATCCTGGGTGTTCATTGGAAGGACTGATGCTGAAGCTGAAACTCCAACACTTTGGCCACCTCATGCGAAGAGTTGACTCATTGGAAAAGAGCCTGATGCTGGGAGGGATTTGGGGCAGGAGGAGAAGGGGACGACAGAGGATGAGAGATGGCTGGATGGCATCACCGACTCGATGGACATGAGCTTGTGTAAACTCCAGGAGTTGGTGATGGACAGGGAGGCCTGGTGTGCTGCAATTCATGGGGTCACAAAGAGTCGGACATGACTAAGCGACTGAACTGAACTGAACTGAAGCAATGCAAAGCATGTGCAGCATTCATATCAAAGTATCATGAAACTTAAAAAAAAAAAGAATTACAGACATGCATGACTTTAAGAAAATCTAAAAAAAACCACAAACATATAAACTAGAAATATTAGGGAATAATTATTTGTATTTAAAAATTGTCCTTAAATATCAAGGTTAAGATAACATATGGTACCACTACAAAGGCATGAATTTCATTCATATTTTCCTTAACAAAGAGAAGGACACTGATATTATTGTGTTTAATAAGCAAGGTGCTGAAAAATGAGATGAACTATGTACAGATATTTGGCAAAGTAAGCATAAAACCCAGAACCACTACTGTTCTGTCTTTAAATAAATCTCCCAGGGACTTCCCTGGCAGTGCAGTGGTTAAGATTCCATGCTTCCAATGCAGGAGGGCTTGGGTTCAATCCCTGGTCCAAGAACTAAGATCCTACATGCTACATGACACGGCCAAAAAATTAAAAAAAAAAAAAAAGAAAGAAATAAAATTAGATTATTGAAAAAGAGAGAGAGATAAAAGAGTGGAGAATAGATCCTTAAGTCCTTATAGGCAAAAAAATAAATAAATAAATCTCCCAACACATCATAGACTTTTGTACAAAAAACTATTAAATGGACAAGCTACTATTATTATTTAGTTTGGTAGCCACTAAGATGAATACACCCAGGTCACAGGGAAAATGCAATGCAACTGGCAGTGTGAAGCAATAACATCAAAGACTCCAATATGATAATACCTAGCAATAATAGGTATCACTTATTGAGTCTTTACTAAGTAATAAGCATTTAATGACATTTTAAAACTCACAAGAGCCCATGACATAGTATACAATACATATGTCCATTTTATAGAGGAAGAAACTAGATGCAGAGAAATTAGTTAATCCACCCAGGGCCATATAGTTGGCAGAATGAGAATTTCAACCCCCACAGTCAGATTCCAGAGCGTGGAAACCAAGAACCATGAATGCTCCATTAAAAAGTGCAACAGGGTATTCAAAAAATGTGGGATGCATTTTGTAGGGAGCAGTGATTAGAGGGGCAGGGGACAGGGGAAGAAAGATGTTTGAAAAGTTGACAATAATTGTTCTGTGTGCAAAAGAGGTTTCTATGATGATCTTGGGATGAGGATTTAAGAGAGAAAAAAGAACTTGAGAACCATCACATTAGGAGAACCAGGAAAATTCATGGAGTAACTGGTACCTGATATGAACTTCAAAGAATCCATTCAAATGATTAAGATTTGAATAGCTGGAAATAGAGGTAAGAGCCAAATAGAAGGTCTTGCATGAGAAAAGGCACTCAGGAAAAAGCAAATAATAAATGCAGAGTAGTAGTGGGAGTTAAGCCAGGAGAGGAAGGTAGCAACCATATGGTGGCTAGCTTGGACACCCAGGCAAAAAGTTTATATTTAGCTCAAAAAGCAAAGAAGAATCATTGAGAGTGTTTTGAACAGGTGTTGGGCCCTGGAAAAAATGATCAAGCTAGCTGACACAAGGGAATACAAATTGTGTAATTCCACATATACTAAGTCCAAGGCAAAATTAATCTTAAATTACAAAAATCAGAAAATGACTGCCTAGTGAAGAGGGAAACCATTTTGGAAGGGCACAAGAAAACTTTCTGAAGAAATGAGAAATGTTCTATATCTTACTTGGGTGGTGCTTATCAGTTCAGTTCAGTTCAGTCGATCAGTCATGTCTGACTCTGCGACCCCACAGACTGCAGCACACCAGGCCTCCCTGTCCATCACCAAATCCTGGAGCTTACTCAAACTCATGTCCATTGAGTCGGTGATGCCATCCAACCATCTCAATCTCTGTCATCCCATTCTCCTGAGTTCAATCTTTCCCAGCATCAGGGTCTTTCCCAATGAGTCAGTTCTTCACATCAGGTGGCCAAAGTATTGGAGTTTCAGCTTCAGCATCAGTCCTTCCAAAGAATATTCAGGACTGATTTCCTTTAGGATGGACTGGTTGGATCTCCTTGCAGTCCAAGGGACTCTCAAGAGTCTTCTCCAACACCACAGTCCAAAAGCACCAATTCTTTGGTGCTTATCTTTTTTTATAGTCCAACTCTCACATCCATACATGACTACTGGAAAAAGCATAGCTTTGACTAGACAGACCTTTGTTGGCAAAGTAATGTCTCTGCTTTTGAATATGCTATCTAAGTTGGTCATAACTTTTCTTCCAAGGAACAAGCATCTTTTAATTTCATGGCTGCAGTCACCATCTGTAGTGATTCTGGAGCCCCCAAAAATAAAGTCTGACACTGTTTCCCCTCCCCACTGGGAAGAGTGGGGACGGGATTGTTTCCCCATCTATTTGCCATGAAGTGATGGGACCAGATGCCATGATCTCAGTTTTCTGAATGTTGAGCTTTAAGCCAACTTTTTCACTCTCCTCTTTCACTTTCATCTAGAGGCTCTTTAGTTCTTCTTCGCTTTGTGCCATAAGCATGGTGTCATCTGCGTATCTGAGGTTATTGCTATTTCTCCTGGCAATCTTGATTCCAGCTTGCGCTTCAACCAGTCCAGCATTTCTCATGATGTACTCTGCATAAAAGTTAAATAAGCAGGGTGACAATACACAGTCTGGACATACTTCTTTGTCGATTTGGAGCCAGTCTATGAGAATGGGGGACACATATAATTTATCTTGTTCCCTGAGAATGCAGGCTGCCAGATGACATGGACCAAATAATAACTTTTTCTTTTCAAGTTATTTTTTCTCATTTTTGTCAACTTTTATGCATCTGATGCTGCCATTTTATCCTCAATTATACTCTATCTCATAACCAATATACAAATATATACGTATTCTGGTATGAAAAATACCTATAATTTCATAATTCTGGTAATTTCAGAATTTCATAATTCTGGTATGAAAAACTTTAAAAATAATTAAACTACTGATTGCTTATGTGCTATTAAGGGCTTGTCTCCCATACTGACCTATTTCATTACACATTATAACAATCTCATGAGGTTTCCTATTATACCCATTTTATAGATGAACAAACTAAGGCTGAGATAATACCTATAGCAACAGAGTCAAATAGGCACCCTTGTCTATATATCTCAAATCCCAGGTTCTGAAGCACTGTGCTGTACACTTACACCAAAAATAATTAACAAACTAGGGTTATCTGGAACTCAGAGAAAGGGTGAGAAAGTCAGTACAGATGAATAATCCATTAAATTTATTTACCCCCATAGTTTTCAAAAGACTACACTAGTTAACAAGGGGTTATTACATGACTGTTGGGTTATTTATTTTTTAATTGGAGTGTAATTGCTTCACAATGTTCTGTTAGTTTCCAATGTACAACAATGTGAATCAGCTATTATTGTTGAATTGCTAAGTCCTCCGACTCTTTACAATGGACTGCAGCACGCCAGGCTTCCCTGTCCTTCACTATCTCTCACAGTTAGCTCAAACGCATTTCCATCGAGTTGGTGATGCCATCCAACCACCTCATCCTCTGTCATCCCCTTCTCCTCCTGCCCTCAACTCTTCCCAGCATCAAGGTCTTTTAAAATGAGTCGACTCTTGGCATCAGGTGGCCAAAATATTGGAGCTTTAGCTTCAGCATCAGTATTTCCAATGAATATTCAGGTGATTTCCTTTAGGATCAACTGGTTTGATCTCCTTGCTGTCCTATGCACCATAAGAGTTCTCCAGCACCATAATTTGAAAGCATCAGTTCTTAGACATTCAGCCTTCTTTTTGGTCCAATTCTCACATCCATACAAGACTACTGGAAAAACCACAGCTTTGACTAGATGGACTTTTGTTTGCAAAAGACATCTCTGCTTTTTAACATGCTATCTAGGTTTGTCATAGCTTTTCTCCAAAGGAGCAATTGTGTTTAAATTTTGTGGTTGAAGTCACCATCCGGAAAGATTTTGGAGCTCAAGAAAATGAAATCTGCCACTGTTTCCCTTTATCCCCACCTATTTGCCATTAAGTAATGAGACCAGATGCCATGATCTTAGTTTTCTGAATGCTGAATTTAGAGCCACCTTTTTCACTCTCCTCTATCACCCTTATCAAGAGGCTCTTTAGTTCCTCTTTGCTTTCTGCTATAAAAATGGTATCATTTGCATATCTGAGGTTGTTATTTCTCCTGGCAATCTTAATTCTAGCTTATGAGTCATCCAGCCCGGCATTTCGCATGATGTACTCTGCATATAAGCTAAATCATTAGGGTGACAATATACAGCCTGACGTATTCCTTTCCCAATTTTGAACCAGTCTATTGCTCCATGGTTCTAACTGTTGCTTCTTTACCCAAATACAGGTTTCTCAGGAGGCAGGTAAGGTGATCTAGTATTCCCATCTCTTTAAGAATTTTCCACAGTTGTGATCTTCACAGTCAATGGTTTTAGCATAGTCAATGAAGCAGAGGTTTTTCTGGAATTTCTTTACTTTTTCTATGATCCAATGGATGTTGGCAATTTGATCTCTGGTTCCTCTGTCTTTTCTAAATCCAGCTTGTATACCTGGAAGTTCTCGGTTCACATACTGTTGAAGACTAGCTTGAGGAATTTTGAGCATTACCTTGCTAGCATGTGAAATGAGTGCAATTATGTGGTACTCTGAACATTCTTTGGCATTGCCCTTCTTGGGATTGGAATAAAAACAATTTCCAGTCCTGTGGCCACTGCTGAGTTTTCCAAAATATTCTGACATATTGAGTGCAACACTTTAACAACATCATCTTTTAGGATTTGAAATAGCTCAACTGGAAAACTTCCACTGGCTTGGTTTGTAGTAATGCTTCCTAAGGCCCATTTGACTTCACACTCAAGGATGTCAGGCTCTAGGTAAGTGATCATACCATCACTGTTATCCAGGTCATTAAGACCATTTTTGCATAATTCCGTGTATTTTTACCACCTGCCAGCAGAAATCTCTTCTGCTTCTGTTAGGTCCTTGCCATTTCTGTCCTTTATTGCGCCCATCTTTGCACAAAACGTTCCACTGGTATCTTCAGTTTTCTTGTAGTCTTTCCCATCCTATTGTTTTCCTCTATTTCTCTGCATTGTTCACTTTAAGGCTTTCTTATCTCTCCTTGCTATCCTCTGGAATGCGGCATTCAGTTGGGTAGATCTTTTCCTTCCTCTCTTGCCTTTCACTTCTTTTCTCAGCTATGTGTAAGACCGCTCAGGCAACCATTTTGCCTTCTTGCGTGTTTTTTCCCTTTGGGATGACTTTGGTCACCTCCTCCTGTACAGTGTTATGAACCTCTGTCCATAGTTCTTCAGGCAGTATGTCTACCAGATCTAATCCCTTGAATTTATTTGTCACCTCTACTGTATAAACAAGTGATTTGATTTAGGTCATACCTGAATGGTCTAGTGATTTTGCTTACTTTCTTCAATTTAAGCCTGAATTTTGCAATAAGGAGCTCATGATCTGAGCCACAGTCAGCTCTGGGTCTTGTTTTTGCTGACTATATAGAGTTTATCCATCTTTGGCTGCAAAGAATATAATCAATCTGGTTTCTGTATTGACCACCTGGTGATACGTCCTCCCTCTTGAGCCTCCCTTGTAACCCCCATCCCACAGGATCACTGTTTTATAAACTGCTTAAAACAAGGGTGGAGTTTAATGTTAGTTGCTTTAGGCATTAGATAAATGTTTATAGATTCACATTTATAATGTATATACATAATATGCTATGTCAGGTCAATTCAATCTCTACCAAATTTGGCTTCATGAAGTTTGAAGACTTATCACAACTAATGTCAAATAGTTAGAAAACATTCTTAATAAAATCAATTTGAATTCAGTTTAATTTTTAAAGGTGATATGCCGTCCTGAATGTATTTTTAGGCTTCAATTCTCTTGAAATCATAAGGATCCATAGATTTAATAGACTCCTAAAAAGGATGGTACCTTAATAGGACTATAGGAGGAGTTTCATAAGAACAGGGATTCTATTTCTAAATATAAAAATTCATAAGTTCAGATCCTTCTAATTAAACAAATGTGAATATTTAGGTAAAAATGGGAGGAAAGCCACTTCTAAAATATAAGAAAGTGATTTCCTAAGATAACAAACAAAAGGAAGAAAGTAGTTCATCTTGGTGAGAGAGCAAATGCTTTAAGGGCTATAAAAATAGCATTTTACATTTTACATAAACGTACAACTCTGCTTATCTATTTGTTAACACATATCTCCCATAATACTTCTACATGGCAACAGTTGTTTAATAAAGTCTCATTTTTCAGGCTACTTAAGACTTTTCACAAATCCAAGCATGTCCTTCAAATTTGAATTAATGAGATTTTACTAATACCATCAACTTAGATTTTACGATGCTTTCCCTAGAAACATATATTTGAGATTGTTACTCTACTCCAGATAAGTATTCTTTTATCAGTGGGGAAAAAAAGACAAACCTAACTCTTGGAATTTCATAACTCATTTTATCGTTGCTGGGAAAAGTTAAAAAAGACTTAAATGAAAGGGCAGATATACCATGTTTATGAATTGGAGAACTAAAAATTGTTAAACTATCCACTCCCCTCAAACTGCTTTTAGATTATACACTCTCAATCAAAATACCAGGAGGTCTTTCTGTAGAAATTGACAAGCAAACTTTAAAATTTCTGTGGGATGAAAGAATCAAATATAGCCAAAAAATTTTGGAAAATAACAGACCTGGAGGGCTTACATTACTTGATTTCAAAAGGAATCATAAAGATGTAGCAATCAAAACTATAATACCATGGCCTAAGGATAAACACAGAGATCTCTGGAATAAAATAGGATAGAAATACAGGGTCAGTTGATTTTTTATAAAGTTGCGAATTCAATGGGAAAAGGACTGTCTGTTCAAGAAATGGTGCTGGAACAAGTGAATTTTGGTGGGAAAAATAAAAAGTAAATAGCCAGTATTACCTCATACTATACACAGAAATTTACTGAAAATGGATCATAGAACACACAGAAGCACAACATAGAAAACATTTGGGAGAAAATACAGGGAAAAAATTTTTATGACCTTAGGTTAGGCAAAAAATTTTATATAGGACACAAGAAATTAAGAAACTGTATGTTATCAAGATTAAAAACAACATCAGTAAGAAAACAAAAAGCTACAGACTATAAGAAAATACTGTCAAGACATATATCTTTTAAAAGATCATATCAAAATATACGAAGAACTCTCAAAACTCAATTATAGAGTTTCCCTGGTACTCAGTGGATAAGAATCTGCTTGCCAGTGCAGTAGACACAGCTGCTACTGCTAAGTCACATCAGTCGTGTCCTACTCTGTGCGACCCCATAGACAGCAGCCCATGTCCCTAATCCAGGAAGATCCACATGCTGCAGAGCAACCAAGCCCATGTGCCACAACTGCTGAGCCTCTGTTCTAGAGACTGGGAGCCACAATTACTGAGACCACATGCACAACTACTGAAGCCCTCATGCCCTAGAGCCTGTGCTCTGCAACAAGAGAAGACACCGCAGTGAGAAGCCCAGGTACCATAACCAGAACAGCTCCCACATGCCACAACTAGAGAAAAGCCTGCGCAGCAACGAAGACCCAGCACAGCCAAAAATAAATAGATCAATTAATTATTTAATTAAATTTTAAAAAATGGATTGCACAGCTTTCTTGAATGCTGTGATTTAAAAAAAAAAAAAAACAATTATAAGGCAAAGTATCAATATTTGAACAGACATTTCATCAATGAAGATACATCAATGGTCAACAAGCACATGAAAAAATGCTCAACATTTTTACCGATGAGGGAAATGCAAGTTAAATTCATAATATATCACTACACACTCACTAAATTAGCTAAAATTTAAAAGACTGACAATATTAAGTATCGCCAAGATATAAAGCAATTGAACTCCCACACATTGCTGCTGGGAATGCAAAAAAGTATAACCATTTTGAAAAACAGCTTGGCAATTTGTCAACAATTGCGTTTCTACGTTCCTAACCAAGAAAAGTGAAAACATATGTCAACACAGAGAATTATACATAAGTAATTACATCAGCTTTGTTCATAAGAACCAAAAACAGGAAACAATTCAGTATCGTCAGGCAAATGGCTGAGCCAATTATACATTTTTTTCTACTACTTGGTAATAAAAAGAGATGAAGTACAAACAGCTATAACAACATGACTGAAAACATTATGCTAAATGAAAGAAGTTATACAAAAGAACAAAATACATTGTATGATCTCATTTATGTGAAAGTCTAGAAACACGGAGATTAACTAAAGTGGCACAAGGTAACTTTGGGAGGTGCTGGATATGTTCTGTATCTTGATTGCAATGGTTACACATAGGTATACATTTGTCAAAATTCATCAAACTGTACATTTTAAATGGATCCATTTTTTTAATGGATACATTTTATCATATGCATATTGTTCTCCAATAAAATTATTTCAAGAAAAAGCTGGTTTCTCTTGTCAAATTCTGCATATTATACAATGCCAATTCCAATGACATCCAATTTTTAGTTTGATTTATGGGTACCTGTGTCAAAAATAATCTAATTTATACTGACTTAACTGAAAGAAAAACATATAGTTTTAATATTATAACCCTCTTGGTTCTCTTCTCACTGTCTCACTCCACCATCTCCAGTTGAACTTTAAAGTTCTTGAAAGCTTTTTCCTTCTTATCACTTATCATGGGCAATTCCTCTACATTCCATAAATATTTGTGAAATTAAATCAAACAGAAGTTCTCCACAGTCTTTCTTTCCTAGTGTTACTCTTGAGAACAGAATAGAAATTAAGCCTTCAAATGTCTTATGATTTTATTTTTTTCTTTCACTCACTTTAACACAATCTTCTTTCAAAGTATTATGCCAGAGCACAGTATGTTAAACAGATGTACATTTATAGGTTTGAATTATAATATTTAATAATAAAGTCAACCAATAACAACCTGAGTTCATTTATCAACAGTACCCAATATATCAAAATTATTTATTTTTAATATGTGAATGTATCTGTTGTTCTTTGAGGTTTTTTAGCAATTAAAAATGAAATTCAAATCAAGTATTAAAAGTAGGGGTCAGCAAATATTAAGACCCGTGGGCCAGAGCTTGCCCACCACCTGGTTTTGTATAGTTCTTAAGAATGTTTTCTTTTTTACATTTTTCAAGAGTTGGAAAAAAAGAATATTTTTGGTATGTGAAAATTATATAAAAATTCAAATTTCCACATCCATAATAAAGTTATATTGGAACACAGCCACACTTATTTGTCTATGGCTGCTTTTATGCTATAGTGGTAGAGTTCAGTAGTTGCAAAAGAGACTGAACAGTCCACAAACTTTAAATATTCACTATCTGGCTCTACAGGAAAAGTCTGCAGACTCCATGTTTAAAACAAATCCTCATAGTACCAATTTCATGGAGCAGAGTTTGGAAACTACTTATGACATAGTATATTTTGAAAGATTACCACTAAAATATTTTTCATTCTACTTGCTCTTCTACAATGCACTCTTGCCGCTTCCTCACCAAGAAAAGTCTAATTCTCTTCCTTTTGAATCTGGGCTCATTTTAGTGACTTGCTCAGCCAATATAATATAGTGGAAGTGACTTCTAAGACTTCCAAGATCAGGTCATAAGAAACCTTTTAGCTTCCTTCTAGGTCTCTTGGATACTCTGCTAAAGGATGCTTTCTCTGAGAACCTAGCATCATGATATGAGAAGCTTGAACCTCATCAAGAAGCCAAATATAGGTATTACTGCCTACAACCTTAGCTGAGCCCCAAATCAACAGCCAGTCTCAACTGATATCCATGTGAGAGAGCTATTCTGGACCTCCAGCTCAGATGAGCCTTTAGATAACTGCAGCCAAGAGACATCTGACTGCAACCACATCAGAGACTCTACATGAGAACCACCAGTAGCTCCGATCAGTCAACCTAAATAGACTTGAATAGAACTGAATAGAATAATAAATGCTTATTTTAAGTTACAATGTTTTGGGGTGGTTTGTTGTATGGTAATAGAGAACTGAAAAAGTATTATATTAAAACAAATCTAGAAAAGTTTCAGGTAAGAAATTCTAGACTTCTGAGTCAAGCCCATGCTTGGACTATCCATGCATATCACCAGGCCAAACCCTACTAAAGCCTCCACTAAGCCTAGGTGTTCCAGAAGTAGCCATGGAGGAAGAAGTGGTAAATAACACTCTAATGGAGCCACTGTGGTTTCCCAATCTGTATGCATTCCAATCAGACTCACTGTCCCCCCGAATATGCCAATATGCCTGAATCTTATTCTGAAATTCTCACAAAGAAGTAGAAAATAATTTTTCTAATTTCTAAAATTACATCAGGATTGGCAAAGAAACACTTCTCGGTTTTCATGCTGTAAATGAATTGATGATTATAATTCCTCTTTATTTTTACTTGATAATATTAAATTGATACATGAACTTAGGTGAAATGTAGTCATTAGGTCAGTATATAGTCAAGTATCAGTAAATGGCAATTTACTGCTAACACATCTGGGCTTAGTAATAGAAGTCCATATTGTCGCCTACTCCTGCCTGAGGGGTGACAGGTAAGAGTTGTTCACTGACAATATTTCCAATATGTGCCAGTTATGTGTGATAAACTCCTTAACCTGAAAATTTTAACTAAACAATATCAATCCCCTATGAAGCCAATACATCATATTTTCAATATTCCCTTAAGCTACAGTGGATTCAAATTTCAAAGAATGAGTGCTTACTATATGTTAGGTATGCTGCTACACTCTGGAGATATGTCTTCAACTGGTGTAAATTTCATTTAAAAGAGAGAAGTGGCTCTGAATTATTCCAGAGAGTCATAATGTGACACAGAATGGTATGTTTATTTTAAACCAAAAGGGATACTACTAGAACACTTAAGATTCTTAATCTTTCTTCTTAACTCTATAACTGTTTTCAAGTTTATTTAAACATTTATTCTTGTGATTATTTTTCACCCTAATGTGGAAAATACTTGCACAGACAAATGTTTTAAGAAGAAACCATTTCAACTCTTAGTGGCTTAAAGTCATCCTACAAAAATGCTGTAACCAATCAGTGATAGCTGCCGCAGCAGTGACTAGTAGTAAAAAACACTGGGCATTTGTCAACCCTGACCTAGTTCATCAGTTTCATGTAGTCTCTTCCCTTCAGATCTCCTACTGAGTCCCTTCAAAGATCCTCATGATGGAACTTCCACCCATTCTTACAAAGTGACATTTCTTCAGCCAGTTTTCCCACTGCCAGTCTAATCTCCACAGTGACCCTTAATAAGCTCTACCCCGGTGCAGATGTCCTGACCCAAAAAGGCAGATTCCCCTAACATTCAAGAGTTTGTCAGATAAGTCACACTTTAGGCCCGGAGACCTTAGATGGTAGATGGCCAAACCCTGGTAGAACGTGGTACATCCATGATTTGCATCCAAGCAATTGAGCACCAGAGTCTCTGCACTTAAGTCACTGCAACAGGCACGTGGTTGCTGCCATTTCTACAACATGCATTAAATATCAGAGAAGGCAATGGCACCCCACTCCAGTACTCTTGCCTGGAAAATCCCACGGACGGAGGAGCCTGGTAGGCTGCAGACCGTGGGGTTGTTAACAGTCGGAAACGACTGAACAACTTCACTTTCACTTTTCATTTTCACGCACTGGAGAGGGAAATGGCAACTCACTCCAGTGTTCTTGCCTGGAGAATCACAGGGACTGGGGAGCCTGGTGGGCTGCCATCTATGGGGTCGCACAGAGTCGGACACGACTGAAGCGACTTAGCAGCATTAAATATACATCTTGGTCCCTCAGTTCAAAATAAACTGAATCCATTACTAATAAAAGCAAAATCTCTACAGAGAAAATATTACAATTTACTACTCGCACAGCAAATGTGACATTACAGGACTTTTAAATAATTCAAAACTGGCATTTTCTAATTAAAGATACAATAATAAGCATGTTAATGAATGTTTTACACTTATTAGGGAAAAAATAGTAGGATATAAATACACTTCAAAAAAATGTTAAAATGACCATATATTTTTTTATGTTCCATATGGTCTTGTATTGAACATGTAATAGTATTTGAACATAATTTAACATGGTAACTACTGTTAACATTAAAAATACACATTATCAGTGTAACTGATATGGATTCAACCCAGAATCCATAACAATTCTATTCACATCCTGTGTAACTCCATGGGGATTCTATGAGGAAAGTTTCCATATATGGTAATTTTTCCCCATAGACTCCCCACAGTTTATACAGGATATGAATCTGGTCCATTGTGACAATGAAAACAACAGATCACTGAAAACTCATGTGTAATTTCTGCTGAACAAACCAGACTAACAATTAAGGAAACCAGTACTCAAGTGAAAATAAGTACTCTGAACATTTAAAAATAACCACTGGGTATTTTCATTCCATTCCTATACTAGCAGAATCAGTATATAAATATCCAGGGGGAAAAAAAACAAATTCCTATCTTTATTTCGTTTAAAATATTCCCTTGATTCTAAAAATTACGATGCCAACTACTAACAGGCAAGAAACCCAAAAGGAAATTTCACATCAGACTTAACATTGTCAGAAGATAAGAAAAGACAATAATATAGTGAGACAAGTCAAAAGTATTAAATGAGCTTTACTTCCCAGGGTCCTGTATGACCATGTCCCAGTGTAAATTCCAGTGATTCATAATTATTTTTCTTTATTGTGACTTTAGCCGTCTGTGGTTTCTATTTATCCAAAGTCATGTAATTTTTTTTCTTTTATTTAATGTTCTAAGTATAGAATTAGCAGTAAGTTTTTGTGTGTATATTTAAGTATGTGCATTTTAAGTAAGATGAAAGCATCTAAAATTCAATACAGCTAAATACTAACAGCTGGATTAAAGATTTGGAAAGGAAAATGACTCTGAACTACCTAGTTGTCATATGACAAAAACTAATAAAGGGAGGGATATAGTACTAAAATGTCAACCATACTAACAGCAAAAACAGCAGTGTCATACAATTATTTAACAAGAACTAGGGCTTATACTGCAGAACAGTCCAGTTGTGAATAGCCATTTTTGAAAGACTATAGTTGCTGTTAACGTCTCAACTGATTCACAGAAATTACACCAAAACAATAGAACCAAGTTTAATCTCACGTATGACTGGTTGTCAAGAATGGCCCTGAAATACATAAAAAGGGAATGTGACTCATTTATTCTTCTATAAAAGAGTTGTCTGTTTAATTGTACAGTTTCTTGGTGATCTAATATTGCTAGAGTATATTCATTTTACCATCTCTCACATAATGGCTCAAAATTTGAGATAATTACATTGTTCTTAGAAGCATGATACCATACTCACTATTAAAATTGAGAAGCTGTCAGTTCCAAATTAATGCATTTATCAGTAATGAAAATAAAAAGCAACAGCTGCCCTTTTGGTATTCATCAAAGAAAATCATATGGGGCAGCACATATACCCCAAATCCTTTCCAGCATCTAGCTGCCTACTGAAGGTGAGGTGGGCATGCAGAAAATGGCAAGAAGATTTGCAAGACAGTCATACCACAGCTAAAGAGAACTGACAATCTGACACACAGGTCCACCATATACCCATCACCACTAAACTCACAAAATACTACTGCTCTGCTGGGATTTGGGTAATTTCTCTTTCCCTTTCAAGATACAGAAGATGTTCTTTCTAATATGTTACAACTACAACAAAATGTTCAGAGGAGGGATTAAATGACACTATTTGCCCCAAGGGTACACTGTTTCTGAAAAGGTAGGGTGTTGCTCTCTTCACTGGACTAATAAGGTAGGTGCTTTTAAAGACACTTTCACTTATTAGAAAAGAGCACAATTCCCACCACAGCACATCTTAAACGGTACCCTTGAGGACTAAAAAAGTTAAACATGGGAGGGGGGACAGGAGGAGGACTGAGCTGGAAAAACACTAATTGAATAAATGTCCATGTATTTGAAGTACTTACTCTTTGGAGAATAACTGGCTTTATGATAAAGGATGCAACCAAATGGCAGCAGTACAAAGTCAGTGTCCCTTACTCCACAAAAAGAAAAGATGAACTTTTTCTCTATTTATAAAATTTAAAGAGGAAAAGAAATTTTAATTTTTGTGGAATTCCATATTTTAAAATATGAACTATCATTAAATCAAGCACTCAACATATGCATTTAAATGACTATTCCCCTCACTAAACTTTCTTTTCAGTACTTACATCCTTAAGCCTACATTACTTTGACCAGACTAAAATTGCATTTCCTCAAAGCAGATAAAGGGCAGACCTACTACTCCCATTTTTAGACATGGGAAATTTCGGTAAAGGAAAAGCTCAGTGAAATACATCATGATGGTAACAGATTACAGAAGCTATACTTCCTGCTTTGTACTAATGATTAATTTACACATAACATAGAACACTTTCATTTCAAAGGCTGAAAATAGTTTGTGTCCTAATTTATACAACTATGGGAGATTCAGATATACTAAGTTAGAAAAAATGAGACTCCAACACTGTCAGAGTTCTTCTGTAAAGTGAATCAAGAAGATATTCACTGAAGCGAGGTCAGAAAGAGCATTTATAAATTCTGTTGCCATAACTATGTAAGTTTTAACTCTGATAAACTTTTTACTCTTCCAGGTAAGTTTTTTTTGTCATTTTAAAGGTTCTTCAAATATGTGTGGTGGGTGGTGGGTGGGGGGTGCTTTGTGGGCGTTTAATACGATCTCAGTGAGACTAAACATGTTATAATGTGATTTCTAGGTTACCTCAAATTCCTGACCTGAAACATGAAGTCAACTTAATCAATCCAGTACTTGAAAATGAAGGCATGAAAATTGCTATTGACATTTCCTTTTCTTATACGCAAAGAGTTAAAAGCAGAGAAAGAAAATTTTAATCACATACAAGTGACAATATCAACAGAATTCAGAATAGTGATCACCTTTTGGCAAGGAACAGAAGTAATATTGGGACAAGCAATATTGACAGAGAAGGGTCATCACAAAAGAACTTTCTAGAGTAAAAACAATGTTCTGTATCTCAAACTGGGTAGCAGTTCCAAGGTGTAAACAGGCAAAAATTCAATGTGTTCCACACTTTGATTTATGCATTTTATTGTATGTGAACCATACCTCAATTTAAAAGTAAAAGCATTCAATACAAGTAAGTTACTGCAACCAGAAATTAGGGATAAGAATTATAAAATCAGAATATGTTAGAAAAAAAAAAAATGAACCTTTCCAAGATCTAGCATAGCACTGTACACAGACTAGATAGCTAAACAAGTATTTACTGTAAAAATTTAGTAAAAATATACCAGGTGGTTTGGAAGATCCCTTCTGAACTAATTAGAACTTCTAATGTGACTGTTTTTCTAAACATTCTAAATATAGTCTCAGTCTATAAAACAGCCTCCAAAAGATGGAAATTAAAGGCCTAGAGAACCTATGCCTCAAAACACAAAGAAAATACACTTGTCTCAACTCTGAGTACACATTTAAGGAATCTCCTTATCTAAGGAAGGCAGTCCATTCTCAACATTTTGCAGCCACTGACAGTACAAATCTATCTATGGTCTTCTAGTGACAAGCAGGAAACAAAACTTAATACTCAGTCAAGTTAATAAAAAAAACCTACATGATGATGTTCTGTCTTCTGAATGGCATTCTATCTGTACAGCAATTTGGTAGCTATGGAGACCAAAAGCAACCAGCAGTTTTCAAACATAGATCATAGCACATGGGTGATATTATCAAAAGATGAGGTTTAACGATCAAGAAAGGCTATCTGCTGAGTAAACCTGGCCAGACGATGTTAGAGTCCCTGTGTCAAGAACCCAAAGGTTCCCACACTGAGTTTCAACTTCCATTTTCAGCTGAACAAAGTAATAGGACTAATTTTCCTTTAGGATGTAAATATTTCTATCTACTCTACCTAGGTTCCTACTTAAACAAAATTCAATAACTGAAACGAAACTGGAAGGTCTTCGCCACTAAATAATCTGTTTCTAATCCTGGGTGACAATAATTCCAAATGTATCATTTTAAGTCGATTCAAAAACCATTTTTAAATTATTTAAAAAATAAAACTATCACATGCTGAATGGGAATCACATTCATTGTTATTCTATCTTGACCTTGATAAGGCATTGTGGTAATTTCAGAAATGGGACGCTTGTAGGTAAAACAACAAAAATAATCCACCCTTTAAAATAGCCAATCAAGAAACAGAAGACCTGAGGAGTATCAGCTCTCTTGAAATACTGCTATTCTGGAATAATCATCAACTATGCATAAATAATCACACTGATCACCCAAAATCAGAAAGGAGAGACTGAATTATATATTCATAAGAAATGTGTTTCTTAAATTGCTGCCCTAACCCTCTCTCCCCACAAAGCCAGTGTCTTGCCAATGTTTAAAGTCCTAGGTCAGCAGGTTGAGTCTCTTTATAAATTCTGAACTGTCACCTTTGCTTATGGATAATGACAAAATATTCTGCAGAGCCTGTATAACTGCATTGACAAGTTATACTATTCTACATCTAACATTAAATAAACCACGTTACTTAGGCTGGTCATCATTTTTCAAATACCCATTTTAGCTGTCCACAAGTGCCATCCAGCCCAGCCCCTTGTGCGGGGCCTGCTCTGCACCAAAGCAATTTCATTGTATAAGTTTTATGACAGATATGCTGCTGCTGGACTGTGGCGCTAGCCAGCATATCAAAATTGAAGCCATTGTGTAAAAAAAAAAAAATCTATTTAAAAAAAAAAGCTTAACTTTTATTTTTTGTATCTACATATAATGTCTGTCCCTATGTTTCTGTAAAAATATGGGAAGAAGATATAATGACACCTCTTTCTCCTTTTAGATTAAAAAATGTAAGCCTTTTTTTCTTTCTTAATAAACACTATCATCTCAGATCCTCACAGTACCTATTTTAGGGTTTAAGGACCATTATAGAACCACAACAATAGATCAGTGACAGACTTGATCCCACCAATTAACACATTCTGGGGAGGCTGCCTAGATTCCTGTCTTCCTCCCTCCCTCTTGGAGGCCTGATTTTGACCACTCTGACATCCCTGGCCTTAAGGATGAATAACCCAGTGAAGGGGAAGTCCTTTTCCTGAGACCAATTTATTTGTAATTAGAGTCAAAATACAAAGGCTGGTAATGACCTACGGCAAAGTGATATGAACTCCAAGCCAATGAAACCATGACAGCAAGCAGATTTCTAAACAGCAAAGTGAGATCCATTTACTTACATGAAGATTCAGTGCCAAACATGGCTGGCTCCAGAGGCTGCTTTTAAAAAATTAGAAGAATGGAAGAAAGAAGGAAGGAAGAAAAAAATCGAGGACAGTGTACGTGTGAGAGTGGAGAGATGAGCTGCTACACAGCAGAGGTCATGAAGACAGACAATGCAGTCCAAGCTGTGTCCAGCTGCCAGATTCTCCTCTTACAAGCTTCAGTGTTCTCCCGTGTGATTGAAAAGCAAGGTCTCCTACAGCACCAAAAACCGAAGAGCTGCTTTTGAAAATCCAATAGGGAAAGGCAGGCCGACGTGGCTCTTCTGGGATGCAGGGAGGCAGAACTAGGTAGCAGCGGGGGCAAGACTGGGAGCAGCAGCAACAGCGGATACTGCAATCCCCAGCCCAGTTATAGCAGTAAGACAATAGCAGGGCTTATGCATACACCGGTGACGTCAGAGACACTGCACAGACCGACTGCGCTGCTTGAGCCAGAGGCTCCAGGGGCTTCAGGGGAGCAAGCAATTCAAAGGGGAATTCCTTTGTCACAAAATGCCCAAGACCAAGAGCCACATACATATTCACATATATATTCACCCTCCTGACAAGATCTTCATCCTGAGATACCAAGCACTAAAAGAGACCTCAAAGAAATTTAAATATTGGCTTTATAGCAACCAACCACAAAGATATGCAAATTAGGGTTCTTGATTTTAGGCAGCAAGTAGAACTTTTCAAAGGAATTAAGAATATGAGAAATGAGAAAAATAACCTACCTTTTAAAATAACTCCAGAGTTCATTGCTTTTTCAGTAGGCTTGGGTAGACTGACAGATTAGGGGTTTGTACACTCAATCACAAGTATGTGAAAATATGTACACTATTCCACACATATCCTGGCATATAAATTCACAAGCAAATATAACAATAAAACAACACTATAAGGGCTTAAAACACTGTTTGACAGCCAGTGAGCACTCAAATGTTAAAGAATACATTATTAGCTATTTTACAACTATTATGCAAACATGAAAACCACTACTCTAGGAATATGTGTATGTACACATTTTTCCTATCCTATTTTTTTTGCTTTACTTTTCTTTATTTTGCCTTATGAGAATTCCTATCATTTTTCCAGGGTAACTCAGTAATGTTAATGCTGTGTACACACACCTGTGTACACCTGTGCAAGTAGGCATATATGATCAACAATCATATTTCTTTTTCACCCCACCAAGACAAAGAAGATATTATTATTTTGTCTCTTGATTCATTACCTGCATTACCTTTACTCTTAGAAATCTACTTTTTTCTAAAAGCTGTAAGTGCATGGACTTTTATTAGAATATCTATCCAACACAAGCACAGAAAGTTTGTTTCAATATTTTAAAAATATTGAAATGCACAAAAAAGTGTGGGTGTTTTTCAATAATCCCATTGTTAAAGTTATATAAAACAAAAAGTTCAAAAGCTCAAGTTTCTTTTCCATTCATTCATCTAAGGTATATACTTTTTCTAATACTTTCTAAAGTATATAAGCATGTCTCTATATAACACAGCTTTTAAACACTAAATTCTTATATGGTGTGGAACTGCAAATTACCGTCTAAAAATATCATTAATAGTTCTTCTAGTCAGTATATGTACATCCTCCTCATCTTTAAATGGTTACATAATAGTCCATCGTATGGATGTGCATAAAGGTAATCTGACCTTCATCTTATCGAACATGCTAAACCATTATGGAAAAATTGCAATGATGCTACATAAGAACAAATGTTTTATTGTAGGTATGATAATAATGGGGCTTTCCTGGTGGCTCAGATGGTAAAGAATCTGTCTGCAATGCCAGACACTTGGGTTCAATCCCTGGGTCAGGAAGATACCCTGAAGAAGGGCAAGGCAATCCACTCCAATATTCTTGCCTGGAGGATCCCATGGACAGAGGAGCCTGGCGGGTTACAGTCCATAGGGTCACAAAGAGTCAGACACATCTGAAGTGATGGAACAAACACACACACAAGATAATAATAACCAATTTTTACTGAATGTTTACTCCGTACTAGGTATTATTTTGAAAATTTCACATATATCAGCTTATTTAATCTTCGTAACAATCCTACAAGGCAGATACCATTATTATCCACATTTGATAGATGGTGGTCATGCAGGTTACTAAATGATAAGCTGGGATTCAAACCCAGGCACTCTGGTTTCAACACATATGCTCTTAACTACTCATCTATAATGTCTCTTGAAAAAAAAAATACCAAAATTATATTTTAAGAATTCAACTAAAATAAAAGGAAAATAGAAATCAATAAAAAAATATGGAGAAGAAAGTTCTTAAAAGAAAAAGGTCACCAAAAACACTAAAAATGAGAGAAAATTTCAAAAATTAAGAAAAATGCATCCCTCCCAAAATAAGCAGTCCAGGTTAACAACCAGTGGAAAACACAAGTATACCTCAAAGATACTGTAGGCTCTGTTCCAGACCACCACAGTAAAGCAAGTCACACAACTTTCTGGTGTTCCAGTGTATACAAAAGTTATGTTTACACTGTACTATAGTTTATTAAGTGTGCCACAGCATTATGTCTAAAAAAATGTTAATTTTAAAATACTTTAATTGCTAAAAAATGCTGACCATCACCTGAGCCTTCAGTGAGTTGCAGTAATAACATCAAAGATCACTAATCACAGGTCACCATCATAACAAATGTCACAATGAAAAAGTTTAAAAAATTTGTGAGATGAAAGTTTGAGACAGAGACAGAGAGTGGGCAAATCTGTTGGAAAAAATGGTGCTGACAGACTTGCTTGATGCAGGGTTCCCCAAAACTTTCAACTTGTAAAAGGATGCAATTTATGAGAAGAGCAATAAAAGGAAGCTCAAGAAGATGAGGTATGCCTGTATCAATAATAGTGCTGATATATATAGCTGTAGGAAGTAGGAAAGGGCAATACACTTCCAAAAGGGCTAAAACCAGAATACTATCTTACATGAGATCTGTTTTAAATTGTATACCAGATGTTGCACATGAATAGTCACACAAAAGGGGGTGGATGTGGCCACAAGAAAGGCAAAAGGAAAAGTAGAATAAGCAAAGGATCCGTGGATAACAGATATAGTTATTCCTCCATATCAACCAGTTCCACATCTGTGGATTCAACCGACAATGGCTCAAAATATTCAGGAAAAAATATTACAGAAAGTTCCAGAAGCAAAATTGGAACTTGACACAAGTTTTTTGTGTCAAAAATGCTATTTTTGACATAGCATTTGCATTGCATTTACATTGTACTTACAACTTACATAGCATTTATCTCATATTAGGTACTATAAGTAATCTTGAGGTGATTCAAAATATGCAGAGGGGATGTACGTAGGTTATATGAAAACACTACACAATTTTTATATAAGGTATTTGAGCATCTGCAGATTTGGGGTTGGGGGTAGTCTGAAACTATTCCCTGCGGATAATTGAGTAACAAATGTACTTTCCATAGTCTATATACAACAACTTCTTGCCAACTCACTGATGTAGCTCCTCTCTTCAGTTCATACATGATATCTATATGCATATGTAAATACATTTTCTGAGTGCCTATATTTATTTCTTGGCACAGACTTCTAACAGTAAGTTAAAGGCTGCATTATTTTTCAAGACATCTACTTTTTAGATAACTATAGCAGGATCAGGCTTCCCTAGGGCTCAGTTGGTAAAGAATCTGCCTGCAATGTGGGAGACCTGGATTCAATCCCTGGGTTGGGAAGATCCCCTGGAGGTGGGCATGGCAATCCACTCTGGTATTCTTGCCCGGAGAATCCCCATGGGCAGAGGAGCCTGGCGGGCTACAGTCCATGGGGTCGAAAAGAGTTGGACACGACTGAGCGACTAAGCACAGCATAGCAGGATCAGTATGTTTAAAAAAATTAGGTCTCACTTGCAGCAAAACTGGACACATATGACATCCTCTAATTCCTGTTAAGGTTTCTATAATCTTCAGATGTCAGAGGTATTTCTAAACACCTCTGGAAGGTTGGGATCCATATGGTTGAAGACCCATCTTTGAAAATATAGATTTTGAAATTTTAGTTTGCTCCCATTCTCTCCTCTGGGCAGCTAGCATGAGCTCAGAGAATGAAGACAAATTTTAATATGCTACCTAAGGAAAATGTAAAGAAAGGAAATGAAGGAAGAATAAAACTGACTAATGTCCTCCACACTCCTTCATAAAATCACATAATATAGTCTAAAACCAAAGTGATCTTTGGATTATCAATTATGTACAATTATGCCTGCCTGTGACCTTGCCTGCCTGCCACCCTGCCCTTCTATTAGTAAAGTGAGTACTGTTAATTTCAGGATAAAATTAGTAATGAAAGAAGAGATCAACATTCAAAATAATTTAGTGGTCAAAATAATTATTGTTAAACTAGAATGTTGTGAGAAAAACAATAGTAAAATATTAAAGTAAGTGAACAGTAATTTTTAGAAGAAACCCGATTCATAAATCGACTCAACAACTATTTCCTGAAAGCCTACTGTTTTGTACTCTAAGGGTACAGCCATTAACAAACTCCCTCCTCCGTAAAGCTTATATTCCAGAGGGTGAGGCAGACAAATATGTAATACATTCAGTGGGGGTATATGTTATAAAGAAAGATAAGAGGAATTAGAGGATGAGGAGTGATTGAATGGGAGGGTTATTTTAGGTAAAACAGTCAAGTAATGTCATCCTAAAAAGATGACTTCAACAGAGACCTGAAAAACTGAGAAGAAACCACATGGGTAACATGGAAACTACATGGGGAAAAGAACTTTCCAGAAAAGCAAAATAAATCTATTCTTAAATAATCAAGACTCAATTTACTATTGGAAGATAACCCCTCTAGTGCTGTGATGCTGTCATTAGTATCAATACAAAAGTGGTTGTGCTGAACTGTGCTGACACAAAATAAGTTCTATTTTCGAATGCAAAAGAATTCACTCTCCCATGAGCTGAAAACATGTGTTCTTCTCATCAAAGTTTAATATACCAAATATACCTATTTTTGCAAACATGGAAATATTTTTTAAAAATCACCATAGAAGACAACACTCAAAATAGCTTCCCACCACATCAGACAACTAATTTAGTTAATTTAATTATCTCTATTAATCTGGTAAGAATTTAAACCTCATTTTCTCTTAAGAGTACATACAGCAATTTTAAAAGTGTCATATCTGGAGTTCCTCTGGAGCTGTATCCTTTGTTCACATTAAAGTTTTATTTTCTTAGTATTCCTCTTGATGTTTATTTAGCATGTTAAAAGTGTGTGTCTTGAAACCAGAATTGAAAAAGACACGTGTACCCCAATGTTCATCGCAGCACTGTTTATAACAGCCAGGACATGGAAGCAACATAGATGTCCATCAGCAGATGAATGGATAAGAAAGCTGTGGTACATATACACAATGGAGTATTACTCAGCCATTAAAAAGAATACATTTGAATCCGTTCTAATGAGGTGGATGAAACTGGAGCCTATTATACAGAGTGAAGTAAGCCAGAAAGAAAAACACCAATACAGTATACTAACGCATATATATGGAATTTAGAAAGATGGTAACAATAACCCTGTATATGAGACAGCAAAAGAGACACTGATGTATAGAACAGTCTTTTGGACTCTGTGGGAGAGGGAGAGGGTGGGATGATTTGGGAGAATGGCATTGAAATATGTATAATATCATATATGAAACGAGTCGTCAGTCCAGGTTTGATGCACGATACTGGATGCTTAGGGCTGGTGCACTGGGACGACCCAGAGGGATGGTATGGGGAGGGAGGAGGGAGGAGGGTTCAGGATGGGGAAAACATGTATACCTGTGGCAGATTCATTTTGATATATGGCAAAACCAATACAATATTGTAAAGTTAAATAAAATAAAAATTTAAAAAAAAAGTGTGTGTCTTTTAAAATACCATCCATGAAAAAAAAATACCATGTATGGGTTATTACTTAAAAACAACAGAGAAGTGTTTTAATGGCAATATATAAACTACATAAAAATTTTAAAAATTAGTGATTCTGTCCTTTGGGGGAAAAAATTGTACAAATTTATAATTAAAAATATATGTATAGTGAAGCTCCCTAGTAAGACTTCAGAAATTTCATTTCTTTGTCTATAAAGTATATTCCTTCCTGCTTCAACATAGAAACAGACATAGAACCTTCTAACATACATGTAAGCCTTCTAACAAATAAGTATATTCTATTTTAGAGTCCCAGCACAAACTTCTGGAACACTAAAGTCAAAAGGAAAAGAAATCCAAAATCCAGAGAGAAAGAGAGATACTATTATTGTATTTGGTTTAAAGAACTCTAAAATAGGAAATATGGATTTATAGAAAAGATGTATTTGGGTATTTGGAATAATTAATTACTTCTAAATGTTTCAGCTTCAAAAAATATTCACCACAAAAGTCCTTTAGATAGCAAGTGCTTAAAATTTGCATTAACAATTTCACAATAATTTTATTTTCACCATAATTAGCTATCTTGCCAAAGATCTATCCATAGAGTAAAAGGGATCATTTATAAAGAACATGTAAGTGCTTAATTTAAATGCACTTTTTGTCATTATTTGGGGTACGGAAAATAGGTCTCTGTCCTGGTAGAAAAATCCTCTAAAGTTTTTGTTGTTTAGTTCATAAGGAATATGTCAGAAAAGTGTCACCATAACCCAAAAGTTCAAATTTAGGGAAATACAATTTTGAACTAGTTGCACAAATTTTGAGCAAAGATCCATGCCCTTATCTCCTATTACCACCTCACCTCTCAACCCCACTTCCACCCCATCCAATCTAAGGGAATCCCCTACTTACTCATCAAGAACCACCACCCACGGTTAACTTAACTTTACTCTTGTACCAACTTACCACTCAGTGAAACTAGAAGCTAAGAACAAGGTTAACCAGTTTAAAAAAAGAATAGGCTAGTTACACTCAGAAATTTAGGATAAAAACTGAAATTCTCCAATTCACTTCACCATGTCAACTCCATCTAAAAGATGGGGCCCACACATGTACAAAACAACCACCACAATGTCAAAAATGTTTTACAGTCTCCGTAGACTGTGTGTATATTTTATTCTCTCTGTGGCATAGTCTGAACTCGGATGTTTGTACTCTAAAGCTTCTTGACCAGAGGGTCGAAATATGAATTAAATATGAGTTGCTGTTTATTTTAACTCTGAGTATGGCTCAAAATAAATACAAGAAACAACAAGCACATGTCTGACAACTTCCCTTAAGTATATATGTATGCTAAATTAATCATGATTTATATACAACAAAGTAATACAATAGGAGTAAACTCATGCATAATAATTTTTTAAATACTTTCATTTACAAACATAACCAATGTAATTTTTAAATAATTCAGAATAGTGTATTTTAAGTAATTCTACATGGCTGGAAAATATTTTAAATTTAATTTTACCTGTATAATCCATAAAGAAGCAGTAGGCAGGGAACCGGGTATTTTCCAAAGTAAAACTCTATCAGACTCAAAATGAAACAGCTCCCTGGACAGCAAACCGCTCTGGGGACAGCCTCCTGCCATGTGACATTGAGCACACACACTTCTGCTTATCTCTGTTCAAGTTGCAACGGTCATGGCTCTGCTCTCCTTTGCCCGTTTTTTTAAAGTCATCCTTAGAAAAGTCTTTCTAGAAGACTTTTAGAAGAGAAGTATTATTTCTTCCCATTCATTCCTGTATTGTTAGTTTAAAACTAGGGAAAAAATAAATTTTCTTCTTTCTCTGAGTGAAAAGAACTCAAAATATGTATACTTCATCCTAGTACTCAACATTACCAAGCAGCATAACCTGAAAGGAGTCAGCAACCAAATTTTTAGGAAGAATAGTCTTTTGTCATTATGTTCATTCCTTTGATAGTGTGCACATGTGATCCATTTGAAACACATTTGATTTGTAAACAAACCTAATACAGGTAATGCGAGAACAATCCTTTAAAGCATATCTAAAACCTTTAACTCATTTGTCTGAGTCCTGAAACAGACATCAGATGAAAAGGACATATGATCATTCCTGTAACAGACTGTATCTGATGTAATCTTTTATGTCACATTGCCACATGCACTGAGCCATCTTTTTCTTCATTACCAATTGTTTTCATCTTGAATATGTCCTGGCTAAAGAAACCTTAAGAATGGTTACTTCATCTTGACACAACAATTCTTTAGACCTTGCCCAGACACAAGATACAAATTTTTAAATTTTTTATCAACAGTCTTTTCTTTTCAGCAACCTAAATGGTTGGATAATTTCCAGTTTATAAATATAGTAATACTCTCCCAGATTGCAACTACTTTGAGAAAGAAAAGTATTGATGTTTTGAGTGGTTTTATTGGAGTAGTGGGATATTTTGCTACTTTTCTTTCCATGGAATAGGTTTCTCCATAAGATAATTACAAAGTTGACAATACTAAACAATATGATTCTAATCTTCAATATAACATCAGAAGTACAAAGAGTACAGAAATTTAAACATTTTGAGCCCAACATCATCTATAATTCTATGAAACGAATGAGAAAGCATCATTACATTCAGCCATCTAGGCGATGCTTCATTACCATAAGCAGATCCCATTACACCACCATTCTGCTAACAGTCAAAAGCTGTTAATTCCCATCAACTTCACCTGTCACTGTTGCTAAGCAGCCCTGTCTTACTTCTGGGGCTTTAATTCTCTTTATCTCAATCTAGGGTACTGACTGGGGAGCTTTCCATGAGCCATGAAAATTTGATATACTTTTTCCCTGGTAATTAAAATGTGCAAATGGCTAAAACATTATGATTGTTTTAAAACAGTAAGCTAAAAATTCCCAATAATAGCTGTCTTAATTTCCACACAACTTACAAGTATGTGGAAATACTGATAGCCATTATCAGATGTCACAAGAAATGATGTTTTGAGTGTTTCACAACTTAGTGCTGTCAGCATGGATTTGAGCACCATTATTTTAAGAATAATTGTTTTATTTTTACCCTTTATATTTTATAACTCTTAAATCACAGATATTTTAAGGAAATGCATTTGATTCACAAGTAAGAACATAATGAAAAATCCAAATGAGAAAGTAGAAGACAGACAGACAGATGGGTGCTGCTGCTAAGTCGCTTCAGTCGTGTCCGACTCTGTGCGACCCCAGAGACGGCAGCCCACCAGGCTCCCCTGTCCCTGGGATTCTCCAGGCAAGAACACTGGAGTGGGTTGCCATTTCCTTCTCCAATGCATGCAAGTGAAAAGTGAAAGTGAAGTTGCTCAGTCGTGTCTGACTCTTTGCGACCCCATGGACTGCAGCCTACCAGGCTCCTCTGTACATGGATTTTCCAGGCAAAAGTACTGGAGTGGGGTGCCATTGCCTTCTCCGAGACAGATGGGTAGATGGCTCTAAAACCTACAGTCCACAGTTAAGTGAATTCACCACACCTCAGAAAGCCAGCAGAGTGGTTAGGAGCCAGGCTTTGTGTCAGACGACAAGGTTTAAGTCATTCCTTAACTGGATGACCTTAAGCAAGTTTTTAAATCTCTCTGATCTCAACTAAGTGACAAAGGGCCTAGATCAACATCTGGTTTGTGACAACAGCTAGTACGTAAACAGCACTTAATGTGGTCCAGGCATTGTTCTAAATCATGCATTAATAACTTACTTAACCCATAAGATAACCCTGTGAGGTATTATCCTCATGTTATAGGTGCGGAAACTGAGGTGTGGAGGGTATGTAACTTGACTGAGGCCACACACCATACATAACAAAGCCAGGATTCAACCCAAGTAGCCTCACTTAGATTTCTTGTGCTTAACCACCTCCACAGATAGATGATCAATAAATGGAAGCAGAATAAGAAAGATCATTTCCAAAAACTAGGTTCATTCTTTCCAATAAAACCATTTCTGCAGTTTGTCAAATATTTTAGTTCAGAGTTTATAAAAACTCTTTTTATAGTCTGTGTTCAATCCCAGTACACAGAAAAATTAAACAGATAAGCAGAATGAAAGGGATAATGTCTAAAGTCATTGTGATAGCTTAAAATGAGAGTTGCACTAGCCAGTTAAGCAGAAATAAGTACTCAAGTGCAGAAAGTTATAACCGTAAAAGGACTTGTACTGTGTACTACCCCACTCTCCCAGCAACCACTAAGTCTCTCCTTCCCCTCTCTACTTTTCAGTTTCCAAATGTCACAGAAGATACGACTTATCTGGCCTCCAAAGAGGCTGAGCAGTTTCCTCTGACTGTAACTTCAAAGCTTACTCAGGAGGACAGCACCTTCAACTAGATCCCCTGCCTTCCTCCCCAGGAGTCTTCTCTAGCCTCATCTCACCCTCAGCAAAGCAGACTCACTAGTATGCCTAGATGCACCCCTCAGACACAGAAACAATTACATCACAGTCCTCCCCAAAACACACTTACAAGTCACGGGAGTCACAGGTTCTTTACAAGTCATCTGTTCCCAGTCTACAGTCGAGGGACAAATGTCCTCAGTGCAACTGCCTGCTTCAGGAGCTGCCCACACTGCATCCCCAAACCCCGTCCCAGATTTGGGTTATAATCTATCCCTTCATGGTCCAAGCTGGAAGAAGTAAAATTACTGAACCAGACCTGTTGAATCAACACTACTACTCATTACCTCTCTGGCTGGGAAAAGTTCTGGAACACTTATAGATGTGGGTTACCTATTTCCTCATAGGTAAAATGAGGAGGTTGAACTGAATGATCGCTAAACCCTGTGTAACTCTAACAATACAGGATTCTACTTTAAGCCAATTATAGCTGGATGAGAAAACTGAAGTGACTTCCAGCAGGGAGCTCTTCCTTTTCCTCCAGCCCACATCACCCCTCCTCCATCGTGCTAGGGTGTTGGGAACAGCCCCACCTCAAGGGTGGGAAACCAGCAACCCAGCAGGTATTGTCGAAACCTAGTGCATTTACGTTGAATGTCTAATTTCTCCAAACGTTCAGACACTATTCATCTCTAGACAAGCCCTAGTAACTCAGCATAGGGGTGAGCAGACAAATACAAACATTCATAAAACACAATAGAAATGACTGGTTGGAGGCCCTCCTTACTGGTGAGTTCATGGTCTGGTGGATCATACCTCTTAGGAGAACAAGATCTGTGTACCAGCAATAAAGCTTCTGAACGTGACCCCTCCTTCCAAAACACGACTGAGACAGACTGGACAGGGATTGTCAAGTTTTCTACAGATGACAGCTCAGGGTTGAAACACAGATCTCCTCGGTTTCCTCGTCATGGCTTTCCTATCTGGAGTAGTTTCTGCTATGTGAGCCCATAGCCCTTTGCCTACTTAGAGAAAAAGAATGAACAGAGCTCCAACTTTATACTTTCCTCTTAAACCTGAATACCATTTACCATAATTGTACCATATATTTTACATCATATTTCCAACAGATAGAATAACTCACTTTATCGCACATTTTAAAACCCCATGCCCAGGGTTGGATTATAAATGCTCACTCTATTATTCCAGAAATGAAAAGATGGGGTTTTCCCTCCTGTCTCTCTTCTCATCTTCCTCACCAACAAGTCACTTAAGTGAAAATGCCTTAATAGTATGCCTCATTCCAATTTCCATTTACTCTAAGGGAGAACAAAGGTTACCTAAGAAGTCACTGCTTATCCATGCTTCCTACCAACACACTCCAGCCTGCATCAGCCTCAGTATTTCCTTTTCATGTTCTGTCATCCTTCATTGCTTACAGGTCTACATGATTATCACATGGGCCCTCCCATATGCGAGAAGACTCCACTGCAAAAAGGGTTCTCTGAAGTAAATGCTAACAGCATTAGCCCATCTCCTTGCATGAGTGTGCTCACCATACTTCAAAATGTTTAATAAACCAAGATACAGCAGCATAAAGCACCAACCAGATAACAAAACAGGACAGGAACTGTTCAACTCAATACCATGGACCAAGACCAGTGCTATATATTCTTCAAGAAAGTTAACAATCATCCTCACCAAGCACAAAAGCACAATTATGACCAAAGGCAAGGTGAAATCTGACAGAAGATCTACTTTACCCAACTCCAAACCCTGAGATAGGGATTATTTCTAGACAGACAACTTCTCTGCTATATTTGAAAAGAATCAGGTCAATGGTGGCAGGATCCAAAGCTCTCAGTAGCTGCAAAACTCAGACCTCTTATGAAGTAGGAGGGTCACTTCCTGCTTTCATGAGCTCCAAAAAAAGTGATATCAAGTAACCACAGCTGGAGAGAGGGGGAAAATAACTTTTATAAGAGGTGGAATACCACTGATGTTTTGATTCTGTCAGAACAGTATTGTAAAAAGAGACATCAGTTTAAATGTTTAAAGTTAACCAGTGAAAAATACATCAACTAACCCAGACATAGAGTTAAGACTCATGAGAAACGTAACTAATATTATTAAAATGCCTGGTAAAGGACGGGGGGCATACAGGGTGGAAAAAAAATGGCTGGTAAAAACATGAAAGATTAAGATCTTCTTCCCATGAATATGGATCTAACAATAAATGCATTTGTTCATTTTACACTTTGAAAGTGAGGGTCATTTTATATATGTTGGAATCAAAGCTCTAGTGGAAAGACCACAAGCAAATCCAGGTTTCTACAACAAACAGAGAGGTGCGCAAGCCAAACATACCCTTCTGTAGAAAGCTTCTTTAGAAAAACCACAGACCTGTGTGGTTTCAGTCTGTTCACCTGGCTGGCAAAAGGAACCACTGGAAAATAAGCAAAGGAAGTCATGAAAAATGGTCATGAATGGATTATGATGAAAAAACAGTAGAGAATCCTTCAAGAAATGTAGCAGTATTCAGCTAGAGTTTTTGGTAAGCAAAGAAAGTCACAAATTTCCATAGTACTCCAAAACATAAACTAACCTTGATGTTTTAACAGAGGCCAGCACTCTTTCTACAAAGAAACAGTCAATATTTTAGATTCCATGGGACCATCCAGTCTCTCGCAGCTACTCAATTCTGCCATTTTAGTGCAGAAGTAATCATAAGTTCAGTTCAGTTCAGTTCAGTCACTCAGTTGTGTTGACTCTTTGCAACCCCATGAATCGCAGCATGCCAGGTCTCCCTGTCCATCACCAACTCCCGGAGTTCACTCAGACTCACATCCATCGAGTCAGTGATGCCATCCAGGCCATCTCATCCTCTGTTGTCCCCTTCTCCTCCTGCCCCCAATCCCTCCCAGCATCAGAGTCTTTTCCAATGAGTCAACTCTTTGCATGAGGTGGCCAAAGTACTAGAGTTTCAGCTTCAGCATCAGTCCTTCCAAAGAACACCCAGGACTGATCTCCTTTAGGATGGACTGGTTGGATATCCATACATGACCACTGGAAAAGCCATAG
Organism: Bos grunniens; assembly: GCF_055505025.1. Classification (NCBI taxonomy): domain Eukaryota; kingdom Metazoa; phylum Chordata; class Mammalia; order Artiodactyla; family Bovidae; genus Bos; species Bos grunniens. Next base: position 68,795,802 of record NC_141168.1, on the reverse strand, counting down.
CCTTGACTAGATGGACCTTTGTTGGCAAAGTAATGTCTCTGCTTTTCAATATGCTATCTAGGTTGGTCATTTCCTTCCAAGGAATAAGCATCTTTTAATTTCATGGCTGCAGTCACCATCTGCAGTGATTTTGGAGCCCAAAAAAAGCAAGTCTGACACTGTTTCCCCATCTACTTCCCATGAAGCGATGGGACCAGATGCCATGATCTTCGTTTTCTGAATGTTGAGCTTTAAGCCAACTTTTTCACTCTCCTCTTTCACTTTCATCAAGAGGCTTTTTAGTTCCTCTTCACCTTCTTCCATAAGGGTGGTGTCATCTGCATATCTGAGGTTATTGATATTTCTCCTGGCAATCTTGATTCCAGCTTGTGCTTCTTCCAGCCCAGCGTTTCTCATGATGTACTCTGCATAAAAGTTAAATAAGCAGGGCGACAATATACAGCCTTGACGTACTCCTTTTCCTATTTAGAACCAGTCTGTTGTTCCATATCCAGTTCTGACTCTTGCTTCCTGCATATAGGTTTCTCAAGGGGCAGGTCAGGTGGTCTAGTACTCCCATCTCTTTCAGAATTTTCCACAGTTTATTGTGGTCCACACAGTCAAAGGCTTTGGCATAGTCAATAAAGCAGAAATAGATGTTTTTCTGGAACTCTCTTTTTCGATAATCCAGCAGTGTTGGCAATTTGATCTCTGGTTCCTCTGCCTTTTCTAAAACCAGCTTGAACATCTGGAAGTTCACGGTTCACATACTGCTGAAGCCTGGCTTCAGTATTCTTGCCTTGAGAACCCCATGAACAGTATGAAAAGGCAAAATGATAGGATACTGAAAGAGGAACTCTCCAGGTCAGTAAGTGCCCAATATGCTACTGGAGATCAGTGGAGAAATAACTCCAGAAAGAATGAAGGGATGGAGCCAAAGCAAAAAGAATACCCAGCTGTGGATGTGACTGGTGATAGAAGCAAGGTCCGATGCTGTAAAGAGCAATATTGTATAGGAACCTGGAATGTTAGGTCCATGAATCAAGGCAAATTGGAAGTGGTCAAACAGGAGATGGCAAGAATGAACGTCAACATTCTAGGAATCAGTGAACTAAAATGGACTGGAATGGGTGAATTTAACTCAGATGATCATTATATCTACTACTGCGGGCAGGAATCCCTTAGAAGAAATGGAGTAGTTATCATGGTCAACAAAAGAGTCTGAAATGCAGTACTTGGATGCAATCTCAAAAACGACAGAATGACCTCTGTTCGTTTCCAAGACAAACCATTCAATATCACAGTAATCCAAGCCTATGCCCCAACCAGTAATGCTGAAGAAGCTGAAGTTGAACAGTTCTATGAAGACCTACAAGACCTTTTAGAACTAACACCCAAAAAAGATGTCCTTTTCATTATAGGGGACTGGAATGCAAAAACAGGAATTCAAGAAACACCTGAAGTAATCATAAACAACACATAAATAAATGAGTATATGTAGTGTGTTCCAATAAAACTTTATTTACAGACTGTGGAATTAAATTGTTTATAATTTTTATGTTTCATGAAATATTTTTCTTTTGTTTTTTTTAAACCACTTAAAATATTTTTTAAAAATATTGTTAGCTTGAAGAACAGGTGGCCTGTGGACTATAGTCTGCCAGCCCTGTTCTATAATCTTTACTATAGTTAATTTGACCTTTCTTTGAAAGAACTGATTTCAGTTAGGTCTCTGCCATTAACAAAATTCACAAAGGTAATGGATTCCATTAACAACAGCTTGATGGATCAGGGTGGGAAATTCAAGAAAACTTCTATTCCAATTCCCTTCATTTTAATGATATGAGCAACACCTAGTCTTGACAGCCCACACTACATGTTCACTGTCCAGCATGTTAGAATTTGTGATAAATGCTGAATTAACTTGTAAGAAGTCAACTACTTTCACAGTGTAACAAAAACATTTCCAACCCGTGTTCATCTACAGCCCTCAAAAATTATATAAACATGGAAATCATTAAGACCTCCAAATCACCTCAAGTATACTATAAGACAGGAAACTTTGTACAAAGTACACTCAGAGAATAAAATACAAAAAACAGCTAGTTTGCTATGGAAAAAGCTGACCCCATTCACCAACAGTAGCTGAGAGAGAATTCTTGAGAAATAAGAAACTTAGATTTCAAGACTAAGTCCATATTCAACTACTTTGGGTAGCTATTTCACAACAGCACCTCATTTTTATGAAATTAAGAAGTAGGTTTAGATTATTTTGATACTTTTCTAGCTCTAAAATTTTTAGAGCTACATTACTTATGTTAATTATGTAATTATGTAATTACATAATTATGATATCTGATGTAAATTAATTATGATATCTGATGTAACTCACTGAAAAGTGATTTTCACTTTTCATTATCCTTCAGACAAGAAGCAGATAATTTTCTCTCTGCTCTTTTATTTCTGGCCTTTTGAAAGGCCACTGAAAATACACTTCTGATTAGCATAGTTGCTGCCTCCTTAGAAATACCCATTCTTAACACAGATATAAGTGGTTTAAGAGAAAATGTAATACAATATAATACTTGGGAGATGCTTCCAGAGACACATATTTGTGTCTGCTGCAACTATAAAATCCAAGTTCCATTAACAAAAGCACACATCAGGTCCTTTAGCTACACAGAAATTTGTCTTTAAAACTGCTGCATTTTTCTACAATAATCACATTCTTTATCTATACAAACCATGCTTCAGCTGCCTCTAGAATCAAGCAAAACTGAATTTAGTCCCTGCCATTGCTACTTATAAACTGAAAGGTACTCACTCACCTCCAAGTCTTATTTTCCCCATCTGTGGGACAGAACACCATTCTTGGTAGCAATGGAAATGATACATACACAATGGTATATAAATACTGATGTTCTTGAGAAGATACCTGCAATATGTTGTTAGGCTTAAAAAATAGGAATAATATGCTAATACTTTAGCTTTTTTTTTTTTTTTTGAAAAGCATACAGTGAGAAAAAGGAAAGAAATTCTGACACATGCTACAATATGGATGAATCTTGAGGATATTATCTAACAACAAGTGAAATAAGTCAGTCATGGAAAGACATACTATTGCATCATTCCACTTACATGGGATATCTATAGTAGATAAAGTCATAGAGAAAGAAAGTAGAAGGGTCATTGCAGAGGCTGGTAGGAGGGGAGAGGGGAATTGTAATGGACATAGCACTTCAGTGAGATAAAAAAAGTTCTGAAGACTGGTTACACAACAATGTGAATGTACTTAACACCACTGAACTGTACACTTAAAAACTAGTCAAGATGGTAAATTTAACATTATGTAAAATTTCCCACAATTTAAAATTGTCAGTGAAGTTTTAAATAAAATAAAATTTAAGACGCTTTAAAAAAGCATGCAATGGACTCCTTTGGCAGTATAACTACTGACGATTTTCACTTTCTACTTTACATGATTTGTCACTGCTGCAAAAGTAGCATGAGTTCACTATGGAAAACATTCAACCCAGGGGGAAAAAAAGCATTTTCATTTTTATATGTAAAATAAGCCTAAAAGCCTGAAAACTGTAAAAATCTACCAGTTAAAGGTCCAATTAGTCTTTTTCTTTTTAATTGAAGTATAGTTGTTACAATGTGGTGGAAGCTTCAGGTGTACACCAAAGTGATTTGGTTTTTAATGTACATATATTCTTTTTCAGATTCTTGTCCATTATAATTATTACAAGATAAAAGAAAATTATAGGCCAATATCACTGATGAACACAGAGGTAAAAATCATCAACAATATACTAGCAAACTGAATCCAACAATACAGTAAAAGGCTCATACATCATGATCAAGTTTATCACATTTATCCCACAGATATAAGGATTTTTCAATATTCACTAGTCAATCAATGTGATTGATTCGATATGCTGTAACAATGTGATACACTATATTAACAAACTGAAGAATACAAAACAAATGATCTTCTGAATAGGGGCAGAAAAAGCTTTTAATAAAATTCAACATCTATTTTTGACTTAAAAAACTCCAAAAAGTGGGCAAAGAGGGAACATACCTCAAATAATAAAGGCCATACAGGACAAACCCACAGCTAACACACTCAGTGGTGAAAAGCTGAAAGCATTTCCTCTAAGATCAGGAACAAGACAAGGATGTCCATTCTCAGCACTTTCATTCAACATAGTATTAGAAGTCCTAACTACCACAATCAGAAAAAGAAATAAAAGGAATCCCAATTGGAAAGGAAAAAGTAAAACTCACTGTTTGCATATGGCATGATACTACATATAGAAAATCCTAAAGATGCCACCAGAAAACTACTAGAGCTTATCAATGAATTTGGCAAAGTTGCAGGATACAAAACTAATACATAGAAATCTGCTGTTTCCATATGCTAACGACTATCAGAAAGAGAATTTAAGGGCACAATCTCATTCACCATGGCATCAAAAAGAAAAATATACCTAGAAATAAGCCTAACCAAGAAGGCAAGAGATCTCAGAAAACTGTAAGATGCTGAGGAAAGAAACTTAAGATGACACAAACAGATGGAAAGATATACCATGTTCTTGTACTGGGAGAACCAATATGTTAAAATGACCATACTAAATTGACTAATTGGTTAAATTGACCAAGGCAATCTATAGATTCAAAGCAATCCTTATCAAACTGCCAGTGGCATTTCTCACAAAGTAGAACAAAAAAATTTTCAACTTGTATAGAAACACAAAAGACTCCAAATAGCCAAAATAATCTTGATAAAGAACAGAGCGGGAGAAACCACACTCTCTGACTTCAGATTATACTCAAAGCTACAGCAATCAAAACAGTATGGTACTGGAACATACCCACACACAAAACAGACACACAGATCAATGGAACAAGATAGAAAGCTTAGATATAAACCCATGCACTTATGACCAATTAGTAAATGACAAGGGAGGCAAGAATATACAATGCAGAAGAAATTCTCTCCAATAAGTGGTGCTGGGAAAACTGGAAAGCTATGTGTAAAAGAAAGAAAGTAAAACACTCTTTAATACCATATACAAAAATAAACTCAAAATTAATTACAGACCCAAATGTAAGACTGGTTATTCTAAAACTCCTAGAAGAAAACATAAGCAGAACACTCTGACATAAATCACAGCAAGATTTTTTTTTATCTGTCTCCTAGAATTATGGAAACAAAAGCAAAAATATATGAATGGGACTTAATTAAACTTAAAAGTTTTTGCACAGCACAGGAAATCATCAAGAAAATCAAGAAAACCTACAGAATAGGAGAAAATATGTGCAAATGATACAACTGACAAGGGTTTAATTTCTAAAATCTACAAACATCTTATATAGCTCTGTATCAAAAGAAATAACCCAATGAAAAAAAAAAAAAAAGAAATAACCCAATGAAAAAATGAGCAGAAGACCTTAACAGACATTTCTCCAAAGAAGACACACAGATGGCCAACAGGCACATGAAAAGATGCTCAATATCAATTATTAGAGAAAGGCAAACCAAAACTATAATGAGGTATCACCTTATACCAATCATAATGGCCATCATTAAAAGTCTACAAAAAATAAATTCTGGAGAGGGTGTGGAGAAAAAGGAACTCTCCTACACTCTTGGTGGGAATGTAAACTGGTGCAGCTACTACGGAGAACAACACGGAGGTTCCTTAAAAAACTTAAAATAGAGTTACCATATGATCCAGCAATCCCACTTCTGGGCGAATAGCTGAAGAAAACTATAATTTGAAAAGATACATGTACCCCCATGTTTACAACACACTATACATGATAGCCAAGATGTGGAAGCAACCTAAATACCCATCATCAGATGAATAAATAAAGAAGATGTGAGATCTATCTATCTAGCTGCCTATTACTCAGCCATAAAAAGGGATGAAATAATGCCATTGCAGCAACATGGATGGACCTAGAGATTATCAGATTAAGTGAAGTCAGACAGAAAAAGAGAAATATTATATGATATTACTTATATGTGGAATTCTAAAAAAAAAGATACAAGTGAATTTATTTACAAAACAGACATAGACTCACAGACATAGATAACAAACTTATGGTTACCAAAGGGGAAAGGGTGAAAGGGATAAATGAGGAGTTTGGGAGTAACAGATATACTATCATATATAAAATAAACAGAAGAATCTACTGTATAGCACAGGGAGCTATATTCAATGTTTTATAATAACCTATAAGGGAAAATAATCTGAAAAAGAATATATATAAGCACATGGAACTATATTCATCTAGTCAAAATACATTAAGATTAAATGCAGTCACCAGGAACTATACATATAATTAAAGTCAGAATGGCTGACTAAAAGAATGATAAAGGATTGGTGAAAATAAATATATTCGTATTATTAAATTTGGGGGGAAATATTTTAAATGGCATTTATTCAAAATTTGTTTAAATTTTAAATTTGAATGAAACCACATATAAAGAATAAAAATTTCATTCTTAACTCCCATGCCTAGCAATGCTCAATGTCCACTTAAGTGAATAAGTGGACAAACTTGAATCGACAGCAACTCCTTGAATCTCAGTAAATGTACACAGCATTCAGAATAATTATATTACACTGCTACCAACTGGTGGCAGCATCCCTAAAATACAAGGACAAAAAAATAGGAAAGGAACAAGTTCACTCTGAAACTTTAAAAGATGTAAATAAAAGCGTGACAGACTTGTAACAACTTTTCTCCTTTGAAAACTTTACTATTTCCAATAAAATATGGGCTGTGCTGTGCTTAGCCGCTCAGTCATGTCCAACTCTTTACGATCCAAGGCTTCTCTGTCCATGGGGATTCTACAGGCAAGAATACTGGAGTGGGTTGCTAAGCACTCCTCCAGGGGATCTTCCCAACCCAGGGATTGAACCCAGGTCTCTTGCATTACAGACAGATTCTTTACCCTCTGAGCCACTGCTGCTGCTGCTCCTGCTAAGCCACTAGGGAAGCCCAAATATGGACACTGTCCTTTAAAAAGGCACTGTCCTTATTTTATTGGATGCTGCTATAAATAGCATCAACTCTGCTATAAATCAACTATGAAAAAGACATGAGTTGGAAAAATTACTTGAAATTAGAGCAAGATCCAATTTTGAATTCTACTTTAGGCAACAATGTACCTCAAGTTTTCTCAGATATGAAACGTATGAGCCTCTCAGCAATCTATTACCCATATTTCATATGTGAGACCATTCTGTAAATGGTAAAATGTCAGGAATTAGTATTATTTTTTCTTTTTTTTTTAATGGCCAGGCTGTGCAGCATGCAGGATCTTAGTTACCTGACTAGGGATCAAATCTGTGTCCCCTGAATTGGGAAAACAGAGTTTTCGAACCACTGGACCACCAAGGAAGTTCTTTATTTATCATTATTAATTAAATTAATCATGTATGCTTGCATGCTAAGTTGCTTCCATCGTGTTCAACTGTTTGTGACCCTATGGACGTAGTCCATCAGGCTCCTCTGTCCGTGGGGATTCTCCAGGCAAGAGTACTGGAGTCCCTCTCCTCCAGGGGATCTTCTGGACTCAGGGATCAAATCTGCATCTCTTACATCTTCTACATTGGCAGGTGAGTTCTTTACCACTAGTGCCACCTGGGAAACACGTCTGAAACACTTCTGTTTATGATCTACGTATTTGTTCATACATCAGCTTTTTGAATACGTTAAATGCCCAAAGATTAAAAACATATATATATATCTGTCTTCTGAATCATTCTTTACTTAGTTCTCCATCTCCTTGATTCAACTCAGATTTTTTTCCCAGGACCTTTTTTTAGCAGAAACATGCCTTACATACTTTTCATGAATATAATTTATTTTTAAATTTATGTCTGGGAATTCAGCATACAGTGCTTCATGTTAGTCATTGTTTCCACAGCCCATCAGCACTTAGGCAGGAAGTATAATATGCAAAGAAGGAACTGAATCTTATGGGATCTATCAGTAATGTTCTATAGCATTTTACAAAAATTTGATATACATAACTAATCATGAAAACTGGAAATGTTTTTATATTAATGATAACAATCAATGCAGAGACAGAGAGGAAAAATAAGGACTATGACTCATCACCACAGGAGTTAACTGAAGTTGAAGTAGATTGAAAACCGAGACTAGACTTAGAATCAACAGATTTTAGATTTTCCACTCTGTACAATGTTAAAATAATATTACATTTTATATTTATATAATGTGAATTACTAACATAAAAAATCTGCCATCATAATGAATAACAGTAATCAAACAAAATGGGAGAAATTTTAAGCTATTTTGTCAATATTATAGTGTATCAAAAAACACCTACTGCTTCAGTGAAATTAGATTCAACAGAACTATGTCATGGTATTTCATTGAGAATGTAGACTCTAGGAATGTGTGTATGTTTCTTTAAAACATATATACACTGAGGATAGATGGTATAACAATGAACAAAATACAAGTGTCAGTGAATTCCAGGCATTATACCATAGCAAAACATTTAAACATAGCCATGTTTCAAAAATATCTGAGGAAATTAAATACGTATTAGGTTCCCACAACTATTTACCTAAAATATTCCTAATTATACTTGTTGTGTCTTCATAGAAATATAAAGTATCATAAATGTTTTCTTCTATTCAAAAGTCCATGAAAAATGTCATATTTTTAATTATTTATACTAACTTACACATTTTTAAAAATTCAGTTCAGTTAGTTCAGTCACTCAGTCGTGTCTGACTCTTTGCAACCCCATGAATCGCAGCACGCCAGGCCTCTCTGTCCATCACCAACTCCCGGAGTTCACTCAGACTCACGTCCATCGAGTCAGTGATGCCATCCAGCCATCTCATCCTCTGTCGTCCCCTTCTCCTCCTGCCCACAATCCCTCCCAGAATCAGAGTCTTTTCCAATGAGTCAACTCTTTGCATGAGGTGGCCAAAGTACTAGAGTTTCAGCTTTAGCATCATTCAGTTACTGTAAAGCACTTATTGCTAAAGCATTACAAGATAAAAATAAAGGCTCATAGACAGTTCTTAATACCAGACATAAACATAAGCACACTAAAATGCATTAAAAAGAAAAATGTTTTATTTCTATAATCAAAAGTCTATTTTCAGATACTCATCAACTAGAATCAATGCCTATTCAAAGATAGATTTCTTAAAGGTGAATAGATTATTTAGGTCATTTGGGGGATAGTGCAATTATAACTCGGAGAAGGCAATGGCGCCCCACTCCAGTACTCCTGCCTGGAAAATCCCATGGGCGGAGGAGCCTGGCAGGCTGCAACCCATGGGGTCGCTAAGAGTCGGACACAACTGAGCGCGTTCACTTTCACTTTTCACTTTCATGCGTTGGAGAAGGAAATGGCAACCCACTCCAGTGTTCTTGCCTGGAGAATCCCAGGGACGGGGAAGGCTGGTGGGCTGCCGTTTATGGGGTCGCACAGAGTCGGACACGACTGAAGTAACTTAGCAGCAGCAGCAATTATAACTTCCACATTTTTCTCCCTGAGCACAGAGCAGGACCTGGTTACACAGTCCTCCAAATCCACTCAAAGAACTAGGGGGAAGTACGTAGGAGGCATGCTACTTTTGAATTCTAGTTAATGTCTGAGGACTGAGGTGGTTTTCCCTTTTTTGGCAGAATACAAATGTATTTGTCTGAATTGTGACAAAAAATATAACTTTAGAAATTATATAATATTGTCCAAGAAAGTGACTGTTTTACATTTCAGCAAAAGAAACAAAAGACAAGACAACAACTTACATTTATTGAGTTCTTTAGTATGTGTATCAGAGACATTGAAACACTATGATAGAAACTGCCATATACTACATTATCACAATCATTGTCTCCATCTTGCTATAAAATCGTAATGGACTCTTTTAAAGGGCATAAAAAAGGGCCAATCAAAAGCTCTAAATCTTACCAGAGTTTAAAAATTTCTATACGCTGTTAATTTCTTTTCAACATATTTCTGAATTAAGAGATTCAATAAGTTGAATATTTCATTGTTTCTCTTCAGGGGACATGGGCAACATAACAAAATGGTAAAATTCTGAGCCAAGTGGATAATCCAAAAACAAGGTCAAAGAATCCTTTAACTATCTCCCTAGATCTCTGATTATCACTGTCCAAGAGATTATTTTCAGGACACTAGGTTTTTCCCTCCTTAATTTAATAATTTTCTTACTATATATCCAATATAACCATTTTCCACCCGAATCAAGTTATTCCGTCAAAGAAATATGATGCATACTATTCAACATTCACCCACACGAATGTTAAGAAACTTTGAGAACAAAGAACCTAAACATTATTTAAAATAGGATACCATAAAAGTCAGTTTTCTCAATTTAAAAAATAGACAAATATATAATGATGAGAGACCCTCACCTTAAATTTGCAGAAACCACTGAAAATGAAAGTGAGGTCTCTAAAGATTGTAGTTACCCTGCAAAGACACTCTCCATGTGTCATGAATCAATATAGCAGCAATTTATGAGTGATAGACAACCCATTTAGAACTCCTTCCAAAGAAACATTTTTAAAAGCACATTCTAAAAAAACTAATTCAGTAAATTAATCTGTCATTGTAGAAAAAAGAGTAAGATTTTGTTATTATTGATTTGCATAATTTTTTCATTGAAGGGATTCTACCTTTAACACACACACTGCAGCCCTTAGGGAACTAGCAGAAATTCTATGTACCTAATCAATCTGAAATAGGCTGCATTAATAACGCTATCAGCTGAAGGTAATTAAGAAGCTTGTAAGCATAACCAAATACTGTATAAAAACAACAATATTGCATTAGAAATTTGAAATCTCCTCCCAAAAATATTCTTTCTCGATTGGATCTTCAGCAAAAATTACTTAGTGAAAGTTCAATATTTAAGAAAGTATATTTATAAAACATGACATCTTTTCAGGTTTCCATATGTTTTTAATTATATTTTGCCTTTAAGCAAGATTAAATCAGATTATATTCTGCTAGAATAAGATAAGGATTCTGCCATTTCTATGGCACTGAGGGGAAAAATAAGGAAGAGTCAATATACCCCCAAAACTGACATTAATACAGTTATGAATCTACCACCCATAGTTACAAGAAATGGGGGGGGAAAAGCACTGCAACACAAGAAACAAGAATGTATCAGAAATGGTCTCTGGCTACTATGACAGTTATACATGACACACCTTTTCCCAAACTTGGCCCAGAAACAATCTTGAAGGTTTGTAGGCTCTGTTAATAGCCCACATGGATTGCTTCTGAAAACATCATTTCCTGATCCCTGCAATTTTATCACCTTTACTAACCACTAGTCCTTTCCAAAACTCACACTGATATAAAACCCTCTCTTTCCAGCTCATTTATCAAGTGAAAGGCTCCTTCCCAGGAAAACAGACACCTGAGTTCCAGGGACCGTAACAGAAAATAGCAGTAAAATCATTCAACAGCACTTAGCATTGGAAGTTTTCTACTTTGTTCTTACAGGAAGAAAGTGGCCTTTAAATCTGGAAATATATTCTATAAATACATGCATGTCTCCACATACTACTCCAAGTAGTTTGACTGACAGGTCTTTTAAAGCAGAGTGAGGTGCGCCCTGTTTGGGTGAGGACTCACTTGACAATGACTAGACCTCTGTTGCTTCCATTCATTTGCAGAACAGTTTTATCAATCCGCCCTGTGGATTTTCATGCACACTGGATAAGGTTCTAGTTTCACTGCTTCTGCGCTAAGCAAGTGACAAAAAGGCTCTTCAGTGTTTTCCAACATCAACATCTAAATGTTCTACTAATTGGTTGGTGCTGAAAAGAACTCCTAGATTCACAACACCATAGGCTACAGAACAGAAAAAAAATCTCATAGCCAGAAGCTTTAGAGAATGTCTTCCAAATTTCTCAGGGAAAAATTATCTGAATTTTTCAGAGAAGAGATAAGCCTCTGGACACTAGGATTTCTCATTGTAATATAACTCTTACCATCAAAAAAATCCAACAGTACTTCTCAGTGAGGGCACTATGGGTATTTTAAGCAGGATAACACTACAGTTAACATTCCTGGCCCCCAAGCATTAAAGGCCAGCCATGACCAGTCACTGTGACAACACAAAGCCCACACACACATTTCTACATGGCCGCTAGTGGGATAGCACTGTCCTCCCAACCTTAATACTATATTTCTCTACCATCTTAAATTTGAAGTTGCACAAAGCTCAGAATAAGCTTTTCTTAATAACTTTATTATTTTGATAGGCTACAGAACTAAATGGAGATACAAATGAAAATGATATTAGATATAGAACTAAACCCTAAAGGAATGTTTAACATGCAGCTTGAAAAAGTCCAAAAGGTCACTTTGTTTCTTGGTCACTTACAAAAATACTAATATTAAAGTTGCCTCTGAAGCCTTCCTATCCAACATAGTAGCCACTAGCTAACTATGGCTATTTATATTTAAATTAAAAATTCAGTTCCTCAGTAACACCAGTCACATATGTTCAACAGATGCTTTATTTTAGATCATCTCCACTGTCACAGAACGTTCTACTGGGTAGCACTGCTCTGAAGCTTCCTAAGCATATGACAGGGTATCTCACTGCCATTCTGAAGGGAATTCACAGCAAAGGCATAGAATTCTTCAGTGGCAGTGATAGAAAACATTTATGTAATCATAGTTCAAATCCAAACTTTTTTAACAGTTAAGCCTTTGGAACAAAATTCTAGACATGGGCAACATCAAAAACAGAAACTTCAATATTAGACCAAGTTGATTAGTAGCTACAGAATGGTTCAGCTTTCTTAAAATATTGACAAACAAATTGTTCTATGAGATGACACTAATCAGTGGAATAATAGTAGGAAGGCATCTAATCTTTCTTCTCCAAATTATCATCTACTAAGGGTCACAATTTTGTTTTATTAACACAACTGTCTGGTGGCTAGTATGCCCTCCACAAGGCTCTGTGTAGCCCTTTGGAACCACAGAGGCATAGATTTGCTCCTATTTTTCCCTCCCAAATTTAAAGGTGGTTCATCTTCTCTTTTATCTGTCCCTGGGTGCTCTTGCTCACAGGGTTTGTAGTTCGCACACTTACCACACTTGGAATTATGTCCAAGGAGGAGCCTGGGAGGCTACACTACAACTATATAGAATGTTTAGTATGCAAATTCCTGAAAAAGCATGTGGTAAGACTGTAAGTGTATTTTTCTACCTCTCCACTATTGGAAACTCTAAGATTAGGGCAGTAATTCTGTTGTAATTCTGTATAAACAAGTTTTCCAAAACTTCTGGTGTACTGAAGTTTATTAATATGTCCACCATTAAAAGGCAGAAGAGGGGACATTTCAAAGTAATTTGGAAGGCAATGCAGCAACGGCATGCCTGATTTCCATCCTTGATCCTCTACAAACTGACTGGCTCTGAGACTTTATGCAGCAGATTGCTTGGCAAACTGAGGTAAAAGTGAAAAGGAAAAAGAGCCTCTTGCTGAGGGTGAAAGAAGAGAATGAAAAAGCTGGCTTGAAACTCAACGTTCAAAAAACTAAGAGCATGGCATCTGGTCCCATCAGTCCATGGCAAATAGAAGGGGAAAAAGTGGAAGCACTGATAGATTTTATTTTCTTGGGCTCCAAAATCACTGAAGGTGGTGACTGCAGACATGAAATTAAAAGATGCTTGCTCCTTGGAGGAAAGTCATGACAAACCTACACAGCACATTACTACTCCTAACCTGTCAAAAGGTAAAAGAGGTTATAGTAGTAGTTGTGTAGTCGCTCAGTCGTGCCCCACTCTTTGCGACCCCATGGACTGTAGCCTGCCATGCTCCTTTGTCGATGGGATTCTCCAGGCAAGAATATTGGAATGGGTTGCCATTCCCTTCTCCAGGGGATCTTCCTGACCCAGGCATTGAACACGGGTCTCCCACACTGCAGGCGGTTCTTTAACACCTTAGCCACCAGGCAAGCCCAAAAGAGATTATAGTTTCTCACAAGTCAAGGCAGGACCAGGGCTAATATCCAGATCTCCTAGACTGGTGGTTCTTTCCTCTCTTCCAACTACCACTAAATTCCATTATGTATATTAGGCAGGGCCCTGGCAGGAAGAAGATACCACACCAAGATCAGAATACTTTAGGCACAGATTAATAAAGAACTATTTACAATGATGTGGAAAGGGCATTGAATTATCATAAGGAATAGTGCCGTTCCCTAGAACCATTACCATCCCCAAGATGGAAAGAGCCAAGAAGAAATTACCAAAACCAGGAAAACGAAAACCATATAGACAGTGAAATCCATATAGAGGTAAATGTGGCTTTCACAGAGGAGCACAGCCAGATAACTCACTCTCCCTAGGTCATCTAGTTCCCTACCAGGCTTTTTCCCATTGACTAAACCCAACCAGAAACCAGACATCTGACTAGAAAAGTCTACATTAGTCACCTCCTAGGACAGAAGGGTAAAAAAGTGAATGTGAAGGAGAAAACAGAAGATGACCAGTATGTTATGTTATCTCCAATTATTTATCTAAAAGGAGCAAAGATATCACATATCTTTCCAGCATCAATTTCTCTATAGAACTATTGTTAGCACTTCAGGCTCAAGAACTATATATTGATTTCTCTTTTTTATGGTGGTCACTAAGTCAGATCTCCTTCATGTCAAAGTGCTCCTTCTACTGCCTTAATGAATTTGTGTTTAATAGTCTTTGGTATAAAAATATCACCAAGGATTTTCTCTTAATCTAAAAACACTGTGTCCAACAGTTTCTCCTTGTTTGAAAGTAAATATATCTTCTCGTTTAGGAAATTCTACTATAAAAATCAGAATATTATAGTTACTTCCTTTAGTCATTGATTCTATTATTTATTATGTACAAAAATCACTGATCAATTAGACATTATATTTTTTGGCAAATAATTATATCTTTAAGCTTCTTTCATACTTTTGGAAAGAAGTATTAACTTCTAGAAAGTTAAGTATATTTATTAATCAAGTGCAAAACATCCTCCTTTTTCAATTGAAGTATTAGTTTCAACTAAGTATATTATTCGGAGAAGGCAATGGCACCCCACTCCAGTACTCTTGCCTGGAAAATCCCATGGATGGAGGAGCCTGGAAGGCTGCAGTCCATGGGGTCGCTGAGGGTCGGACACGACTAAGCGACTTCACTTTCACTTTTCACTTTCATGCATTGGAGAAGGAAATGGCAACCCACTCCAGTGTTCTTGCCTGGAGAATCCCAGGGACGGGGAAGCCTGGTGGGCTGCCATCTATGGGGTCGCACAGAGTCGGACACGACTGAAGTGACTTAGCAATAGCAAAAAAGTATATTATTAGTTTCAGGTGTATAGCAAAATGATTCAGTTATATATATTCTTTTACACATTCTTTCCCATTATAGTTTATTACAGACTGAATACAGTTTCCTGTGCTATACAGTAAATCCTTGTTCTTTTTCTATTTTATATATAGTTGGATGTATCTGTAATCCCACACGCCTAATTTATCCCTCCCTCCCTTTCCCCTTTGGTAATCATAAACTTGTTTTCTATGGCTGTGAGTCTGCTTCTGTTTATAAATAAGTTCATCTGTATTAGTTTTTTAGATTCCACGTATAAGTGATATCATATAGTATCTGTCTTTCCCTATGTGATTATCTCACTTAATATAATATTCTCGAGTTCTACCTGTATTGTTGCAAATGACAATACTTCATTCTTTTTTATGGCTGAGTAATACTCCATTATGTGTGTATGTATATATATATACACACACCACACCTTCTTTATCTATTCATCTGTTGATGGACACTTGAGCTGCTTCTATATCTTGGCTATTGCAAAAGTGCTGTTATAAACATTGGGGTGCATGTATTTTTTCAAGCTAGAGTTTTCATCTTTTCTGGATATATGCCCAGGAGTAGGATTGCTGAACATCCTCATATCTGTTTGCTTCAAAGAAAATTTAGAACCTTGAAGATATTATGCTAAGTGAAATAAACCAGTCACAAAGGGACAAATATTGTATGATTCCCTTAATATTAGGTTCTTCAAGTAGTCAAATTCATAGAGGCAGAAAGTAGAATGGGTATGTAGACAGGTAAAGTAAGGGATTTACCATTTTCAAGGGTCAAGGAAGACTGAACTGAAAAGGTGATATTTGAATAGAAACCTCAAAAAGTGAGGGTGTGAACCATGCAGCTAAGGGACTGTACTTAGAACACACAGTTCAACCTGTGCTTATAAACTGCAATTTATTGGACATAGAGAAAACTATCCACCTATTTTCTACCTTCCTTCCTTATTTTAGTGCAATTACAACAACCTAGATAATTGTAATTTTTTTTATTTTTTTTTATTTTTTTCTTTTTAATTTTATTTTATTTTTAAACTTTTTTCCTCATATGTGAACACAACAAGACAAAACAAGTCTGACTCCTTAGAAAATAAGGGATTCTTAAGCACAAACACTGCTAGCATGCTAAACAAAAGTCAAAGTTAAAAACCCAGACCAGAAAGAAAGTTGTCCAAACTGGAGATGAAAGAAAATAAAAGGAGAAATTACTCATTTCACTTACTGACTGACTTTTACAGTGACGTCAATGTTAAACAATCACCAATTTCCCCACTCCTGAAAACATCACACACACACACACACACACACACAGCTTTCTATCAGCCACATATTACCAGATA
This sequence comes from Bos grunniens, assembly GCF_055505025.1. NCBI lineage: Eukaryota > Metazoa > Chordata > Mammalia > Artiodactyla > Bovidae > Bos > Bos grunniens. The sequence continues at coordinate 68,779,060 of NC_141168.1, read as the reverse complement.
TACATACACACACCCACACAGCTTTCTATCAGCCACATATTACCAGATACACACACAAAGCTTTCTATCAGCCACATATTACCAGATATGTGAAGAGAAAATTTCTAACAGAAAAAAAACAGTGACAAAAACAACAAAATCACTTCTTTTTAAAAGACAAATGGAAGAAACAAAGACAATAAAAACAAATTTCCTCATTTCTTGATTTTGAAAATCTCTGTGATCATAGCTATTCAAATAATTGAGACTAGTGAGTAAAATGATCATTGGATTCTAACAGTGTATGAGAGGAAAAAACTGTGATCTATAAAGTACACCAAAAATACTTTAAAATGACCAACAAAAGACAAAAATTGAAAATTCTCATTTTTTAAAGTCTGCCCTCTAGCACTGATAATAGTATTAGAATAAATACATTTGTCCAGAGGGATCAAGTTGCTTTACAAAAAAAAATTAAAATAAATTTAACCATGAAATCTGTACATGGAAATATGCTGAAAGACTGAGAAAAAACATAGTAAAAAATTAATTGCTGTGAATAGCTAAAATATGGGCCTCAAACGAACCAATTTAATGAAAGTAGAAGAGAAAATATTCTCTAGTATTATTTTTTAAAATATCAATAAATACTCAATTTTATTCAAGTGGGCAAACTTGCAATCTAATCTTCCCACCATCATCACCCCAAATATACCCAAATAAACACTCTATTAGATTTATCAAAGCAAGCAATGAAGTTAAGAAATGAGCTGATTCAGGAAAGTACTTATGAATCCTTTTAAAGAATTGTAAAAATGCCTCAAGAACTTTGAATTTTTAAGGTCAGAACAAGGGCTAAATAGCCAATACTCCTAAGGCAGCAAAGGGATAATGTTTAGTAACAGGACTAGCTCTGGAATTTTGGAAAATAAGAAAAGAGGAGTGTGGTCATGATGGGTGAGTCCCAGTACTAGATAGAAAGTGACTCCAGATGTGGGAACAAGAGAAGCCCCTGGGTGACTGGCTTCCTGTGAGGTCTGTCTGAGTAAGGAGTAAGGTCAGTAATGAATCTGCAGAATAGAGTGCCAAGAGCAATCTTATGGGAAATAATGCATACAAAATTTAAGGGGGTGGTGAAGAGTCAAGAACCAAAGCAGGGGCCAGTTTTCAGGAACAAGAATATGAGACGAGGCATAGAAAATCCAAGTTGGAGCAGTTTTCTTGCTACAGTCTTGAGCAGCCAGGACAGTGATGCTACAGCAAGCCCAAAGGTCTGAGGAGAATGCATGGGCCCAGTGAGGCACTTCTGCCCGTGGTTTTCTTCCCTCAACCATGTCCTGGCTTCAGGGGGACTTCCCCAGAACCACTAAGATGCATACAGACAAAAAACACTAAGCCCATTTAGACGGCTCTACATCACCCACTAGCACTCAATCACAATTTATAGTCCTTCTTTGGAGTGACTTTGAGGATAAGGAAGAAGAGAGATGCTTTGGGCAGACAGAACTTCAAATAACACATCTCTAAGAAGAGAAGGCTGAGGCTCAGAATCTACATAAATTTTTGGACACTGACTAATGCCCTGCTGGATGATCAAGGACTTGAAAGGAGTAATACTAAACACTGGTGGCTAGGAGGTTAGAGATGAGGGAATGTGGACTATTTAAAAGGGGTCGGGGGATGAAAACATGCACGTGAACTCTCAGTAAAAGGCCCAGCTGCAAGAGAAGACCTTAAACATTCTTCTTGATCACCTTTGCTGGTTCCTCATTTTCTTTCCAATCTCGGAGAACTGAAAAGCTCCAGGAATAGAGCTTTTTCTCTGCTCTGTATTCACTCTTTCAACAATCTAATCTAACGTCATGGCTTTAAATACTACCTATAAACTGTGTCCGAAATCTTTATCTTCAGACTCAAATATCCAACTCCCTACCTTATATCTCCCATTTGAATGTCTGAATACAAGTTAACACATTCCAAATGAGTCTTCCCCCCAAACCTGCTCCTCCTTCCACTCAAACTAGCCTTCCCCATTTCATTTGGTGCCAAGTGCAATGGCTACATGGATAATCTCTCCAAGCAATCTGATATTTAGCAGTATTTTTTTAAAACAAAACCAAAAAACTGAAGTAGCTGATGTGCATTCATTGAACAGTGGCATATAAGATAACTATCCATTAGTTCCTGATACGTAGATCCCTGGAGATGTGCTATATTTTGTCCTTTCTGAAATCTAATTCTTCAGCTTTCAATTAGATTATGAACATTTTCACTTTCCCTTAAATTGGTCAGGGTGCTTCTGCTGCCTGCAACGAAAACCCCTTACTGGGTATAATCACCAGCTCTCAGTTCACTGACTTGGCTCTACCACCACCAACTCCCAATCTGTCGCCAAACTCTGTCCTCTCTACTCCACTCTGTATACAGGTACGATGAAAAAGCAAAGTTCTCCCACTTTCAATTATAACAGACTCTAACCATACACGCCCAGAACTGTTCTCTACATTACCTGAGAAATTCTAAAAGTTAACATTATCTTTCACTGATGTAAATATTTATTCCCAAACTGGTTATGTCCAGTTATCCATGGAAAACACAATGAATAGGAAATCTCTAACAGGATTCCACCTGCAGTTCATCTAAAAAAGTCCTATACCACAAATTCTGATAATTCCTGCCTCTGATCCCACATAATCTCTATTAAAGCAGCTAACCTCAGCCAAACATAATTAATTATTCATGACTTCATGAGAGGAAAGAGCCATGGATCTCCTCATTTCTATATCCCCATGAGAGGCAGGCTTGATAAATGTTTGTTGAATTTTATCACAAAGCAATACAGAAAATGCTTCACATTTGTAAAACAATCACCATCCTTCAAATGACAGGTATTCTGAGCTGAATATGATGCTAATTATCTGCTACTAATACATCTGAGGATGAACTGTTTCCTCAGTCTTTCTGATCATAATGAAAAATCAAGAGAATTATACATAGGCCTACAAAATGCTTATTACTTTGATATTTATAACTAATTCATGAATTAGCCTAGGTCAAAGTTTATGTACATCTCAAAAATAAGAATAACATATTTACTCACCTAATTCCTCTCATCTCTTTGTTTAATAAATGTCATATGTTTAAATTTGGGAATTATATAAACAAATAGAATGCTCTAAAGGAACTTTTAAGTTCTCAGTAATTTTTGCCCCAACCTCTAGTGTAACTTTAAAATATTTAATCAACAGGTTGAACATGAGTATCAATATCACATACACAAGCCTCAAAAGTAACAAGATGTCTTTTCCCCCAAATAAAATAACTTTATATAGCAAAGCCTCACAAATGTATGGACAAGCACCATCTAGTGGCAAAAAGAATTACTCCAGATAAAGAGATCATTGACAGTAGATCTAAAGAGTAGCTTCCCAGGTGGCACAGTGGTTAAGAAACTGCCTGTCAATGCAGGAGATGTAGCTTCGATCCCTGGGTAGAGAAAATCCCCTAAAGGATGAAATGATAACCCAACCAGTATTCTTGCTTGGAAAATTCCATGGACAGAGGAGCCCAGCAGGCTACAGTCCAGGAGGTCACAAAAAGATGGACACAACTGATCGTGCATGCACAGATCTAAATGAAATTACTACCCAAAATCTAAATCTTAGACATTCGCTGCTTAGGACCCAGTTTTGTTAAAATGTTTAATAACCATGTGGCTCTTAAATCAAGAGTAGTACCAGTTTTAAGAACAAAGATTAAAACTAAATGGTCATTCAGACAGTCCAGGTTCAGCTGTTTTAACACTCTTGAATGACCTTCTTCAATCTGAAGTGGAAGGAAGGAAACTAACACCTGTGTTGAGCCCCCACTCTGCAATGTGTTGGGCATATTTACATATGTTACATCTCATTTAATCCCCACAACAGCCCAGTAAGGAAGTTATTAAAGTCTCCCCTGTGCAAATGAGGAAGCTGAACCTCATATATTACAGAACTTCTTAAGTCCTACAGACAGAAGTGATGAAGTCACCTTCCCATCCACTGCTCCTCTAACTGTAACTGGATCCTTGGGAGGAAAATTAAAGTAATACAATAGATGAAGTGTATACAAACTCTTGGACTTCCCTAGTGGCTCAGACAGTAAAGTGTCTGTTTACAATGTGATAGACCTGGGTTGGAAAGATTCCCTGGAGAAGGAAATGGCAACCCACTCCAGTACTCTTGCCTTGAAAATCCCATGGATGGAGGAGCCTGATGCAGGCTACTATCCATGGGGTTGCAAAGAGTTGGGCACGACTGTGCAACTTCACTTCACTTCATACAAACTCACTGAGCACTAGTTTAGGCCACATGTAACTGACTCCAACATAGAAAAGAGAGACATGCTATAGGATGATACATAATCCCTCAGTCTTTGACATTAATCAGACTGCTATCTCAAAGAGGACAAAGCCCATCTTAGTCCTGAACACAGTGAAGTATAGTGGAAAGTTCATGGACTTTGGTGTCAGGCCTAACGAAAACCAGTGTTACAAACTAATATTAACAGAATGCCTCCCATGCAGCAGAGCACAGCGCTGGGGACACAAAAGTTTCTAGGCAGATATGACCTGCTCTCAAAGAGCCTACAGTCCTGACCTTGAAAAATTCATAGTCTAGAAGAGAAAGTGACAGACCAGTGGGTCCTTTTAGCACAGTTGGAGAGGCTACTTAATCCATAACCTAGTTTGGGGCAAAAAGGAGGAGTTTCTCAGAATTTTGTTTTTTCTTGCATAAACTGGATCCTTCACAAGAGAGGCTTTCATATGTTATTCATTACAACTTTCAAAATGTTCTTCTTTCTTCTCTCTTCTCTCCTCTCTCCTTTCCCCTTTCTCTTTCACACACATGAATATGTACAAACTGGGGTTTGAATTCAAATTTCTGCTTTCCAGCAGACATATCCTTTGCAAAAAAGTTCAGTTTTCCAGGGCCTTACATGTTCACAGATTTAGATCAATTCCATTTTAAAAACTGAAAAGATATAAAAAATAGATGATGGTGCTTGACAGAAGAGGATAAAACTTTGGAACCAGGTCTACTGAAATGCCAGGTCTGCCATAATTGATTAACAGATTATTTGAATTGTTTGAAAAATAAAAATGAAAGAAGAAGGGGGGAGATAATCTTAAAGGTGATTGTACCTCTTCTCTTTCTCTTCCTAAATAATTTCATCCTAAACTCACAGGGAACAGTGGCAGATTATATTTTCTGCCACTGCAAAATCACTGCAGATAGTGACTGTAGCCACAAAATTAAAAGACATTTGCTCCTGGGAAGAAAAGCTATGACAAACCTAGACATCATATTAAAAAGCAGAGACATCACTTTTGCCAACAAAGATCCATATACTCAAAGCTATGGTTTTTCCAGTAGTTATGTATAGATGTGAGAGTTGGACCATAAAGAAGGCTGAGCACCGAATAACTGATGCTTTTGAACTTTGGTGCTGAATAAGACTCTTGAGAGTCCCTTGGACAGCAAAGATATCAAATCAGTCAATCAAATACTAAAGGAAATCAACCCTGAATATTCATTGGAAGGACTGATGCTGAAACAAGCTGCAATACTTCAGCTACCTGATGGGAAGAGCCGACTCATGGGAAAAGAACCTGATGTTGAGAAAGACTGAAGGCAGGAGGAGAAAGGAGTGACAGAGGATGAGATGGCTGGATGCATCATCGACTCAATAGACATAAGTTTGAACAAACTCCAGGAGATAGTGAAGGACAGGGAAGCCTGGTGTCCTGCAGTCCATGGAGTTGCAAAGAGTTGGACACAACTGAGCCACTGAAAAACAACAGCAAAACTCATAGGGGGTGCAAAGCAAGGAGGCCTCTCTGCTGGGGTGGCAACACACAATGACGGGTGGCCCAGAGCAGGGTGAGGAGAGCATCCATCCATGGGAGCACCTCCGCTCAGGGTGTCAGAGCCCAGGCATCAGAACAGGGAGTGGCCCCAAATATGGGCTCAGAGCTGAATAGTGAGAGGAACACACTGTCCTGGGCAGGGTGGGGAGGAATGTAGAGGGATTGGGGATTAAAATCCAAACAAGACGAGCTGGGCCTCGGAGGACTGTTCAGCATGCAGTTTCAGAACTAAGTATGTCAGAGCCAGAGGAAGGTGAGAAGGAATGTTGAGAGATGCAAGTACATACAGATATACTGAGCAAACAGTAAGTATATTGAGGATACTGGGACTCCGGTTCCTCACTATCGGTGAAGAAAAAAATACAGAAAGAAAAAAAACTTAAATGAACCCTGTAGGGATGAGAAAGAGGTACTGATGTGAACTCATGAGAGAGATACGGAATAAACAGATATAAAGAAATACACATGTAAATGTGCCTATCTCTATATATGCATATATACATATATTCCCCTGCTCTATCATCTGAGAGGACTGGGAGCAGTAAAACCCCAGCAGCAATAAGCACACCTTGGGCCCAGATCTTGGCTTGTAAACATTTTTCTCCACTAAAAGGAAAAGGGGATTCTTAAAGAAACTGCTGATTCCAAGGCTAGAGTAGGTAAAGTACAAGTTGAGACTGGAACATCTTAGAAAATAATCAAGTTCTCAAGGAATGACAAGGACATGTCAAAAGGATACAGAACAGCTTGAAGGGGCTCACAGTTTGAGTATCAAAATAATAATAGTGATAATTACAAACTATAACCCACTGAATAACACAGGAAACCAGGAGTCTATACTGTCATGAGGAACTAAATGAATACACTGAAAGTCTGAGGAGGAATTTATATACTTTTAAACCTCTTCTCCACAAAATACTTACTAACTACAAAAGAAGTAAGAATAACCTTACAGTAGCAAATCCTTGCAGACACAAGGATTCAAATTACCAAAATGAGCATCATTGGTAAGAGGGCAAATAAAAATCATGAGCTACCAGACAGGACAAAGTGAAAAAAAAAACACAGTGTTGCTACTGTGAAATTCTGGTCAAGGTACGCACATAACCTGAATTTACTTAATCAATTTGGGCAAACCCAGATTGAAGTGCATTCTACCAAATAACCAGCATGTATTCATCGAAAGGATCCAGGTCCCGATAGTCAAGAAAAAACTGAGGAACTGTTTAAGACTAAAGAAGCCTAAAGAGACACAGCAATAAAATGCAATTGCAAATGATCGTTCTGCTATAAAGCACATTATTGGAACCACTGGTGAGACTCGAATAGGGCCTGAGAACTAGACAGCAGTACTGTGCCAATTTCTGATTAAATTGATTAATTAGAAGAATCTATTTAGATGGTTTTGCTATGAAACAGAACACCCTTGTTTGTAGGGAATACTAAGAAAAATGTAGGGAATCACATCATCAATGCCCTCTCTAGTGATTGTGGAAGAAAAAAAAATTGTACTGACTTTCAACTTCTCTGTAAATGAGACTTTTTTAAAATTAAAATTTTAATTAAAAAAAAGTGAATCAGGAGTGCTAGTGAATCATATTGACTGTCAGTTGTGCCTTGTGAACATCAAATAGAAGGGCTCAGCTTCTAAAGGAATATGCACTGTTGGGGAGAGGACTGAAGGCCCCCAGAGTTTAGGGCCTGACAGGCCTGGATGTACCATGAGTAAGAGTAAGACTCTGAAAGGAAGGATCAAGGTCCTCAGGAAACACAGGGAAAGGAGGTTAAACAGCCAATGGGATATATAGGTTTCAGGAGGCACTCAGAATTGGTGATTTGGGGAACTATTTAGAATCAGGTAAACTTACAGGTGTCATCTGGTCTTCATGATGAAAAAAAAAGTGAGGAATTTTTTATGTAATTAATAAATGAGCATAATGAAAATGATGATGATACATGAAGTATATTTTGAGTGGAGCATGTAATATGAAGGATAGAAGTGAGTATCAAACCAGAAAGGTTCACTGGGGTTAATAGAAGAAGTCCTAGAATATTAGGTTTAGGTGTCTCCATTTTATTTACATAGTTCAGTTCAGTCACTCAGTCGTGTCCGACTCTTTGTAACCCCATGAATCACAGCACGCCAGGCCTCCCTGTCCATCACCAACTCCTGGAGTTCACTCAGACTCAGGTCCATCGAGTCAGTGATGCCATCCAGCCATCTCATCCTCTGTCATCCCCTTCTCCTCCTGCCCCCAATCCCTCCCAGCATCAGAGTCTTTTCCAATGAGTCAACTCTTCGCATGAGGTGGCCAAAGTACTGGAGTTTCAGCTGTAGCATCATTCCTTCCAAAGAAATCCCAGGGCTGATTTCCTTCAGATTGGACTGGTTGGATCTCCTTGCAGTCCAAGGGACTCTCAAGAGTCTTCTCCAACACCACAGTTCAAAAGCATCAATTCTTCGGTGCTCAGCTTTCTTCACAGTCCAAGTAGACAACAGAAAGACATTAAAGGATTTGAAAGCAAAATCCCAGTATGCAGGATAGATTAGGAGAGATTAGATGCAGGAAGATCAGTTGGGAGATTATCGTAATAAGATTATAAAGGCTGAAATAAAGAAAGGAGTAGGAACTGAAGAGCATTCATGAGGCACTAAAATTTGACAGTAATTGTCAACTAAACACATGAAAAGGAAAGAATATTAATAGATAAAGATAATTATGAGTCTTGAAAGTGAGAAAGAGAAACTGAGCTCTGTTGCAATGAAGAGAACAAAGCTAGTGATCTATATGTCAATGAAAATATCCAACAGGCCACTCAAAATGCAAACCTAGAAGCTGAGACAGGGTCCAAAAAGAAAGAAGACATTTGAGTTTCATGTACATGAGATTACTGAAGGGCACAGCATAAGAAGAGAAGATGACTAAAAACAGAATCTTGAGAAATGCCTCGTTAGGAAAAAGAAACCCTTTTTAAAAAATGGTCCAAGGAGGTAGAGCAAAGTACCTTATGTCAGACATTTGCCATCTGCCCATCTTCTACTTCCCACCTTCTGTACCCTACCCCCTGCCTTATAGTTGATTCATCTAATGGGAGACCCCAACAAGGGACGAAGAGGGTGGGCAGGGAAGAGGGGGAGGACATTCCTTCCTGCTTCCCAATATACAGCTTCACCTCAGAGTGACAGAGTGGCCCCTGCTCTCTAGAAAGACCTCAGCCTTCTGTACAGCCACCTCTCCAGGTCCCAGGATCTGCTACTTCCTGTAGACCTGCAGGTGGCATGGCTTCCCGCTGCTGCCAGCTCCAAAGCAGTGCCCTCTCTCTCATTATTGATAAATTTTCCTTTATTATTTTCCTGCCCACAAATTTATTAAATTCTTCTCGATTAACAATATGAGTATATGATATGTTTCCTGCTGAGACCTTCATGAAGATAGTACCCTTGGGCCTTCCCTTGGGGCTCAGTGGCAATGAATCCACCTGTCAATGCAGGAGACACCAGTTTGATCCCTGGTTCAGGAAGATCCCACATGCCTTGGAGAAACTAAGTCTATGCACCACAACTCCTGAGTCTATGTTCTAGAGCCCAGGAACCACAACTATTGAAGTCCAAACACCCTTGAGCCCATGCTCCACAACAAGAGAGGCCACCACAATAAAAAGGCTGTGCACTGCAACTGCAGAGTAGCCCCACTCACTGCAACTAGAGCAAAGCCTGCGCAGCAAAGACACAGCCACAAATAAATACATAAAAAGACAGTGCCCTTATCTTTGCCAGCAATAATTATACACATAATATATTTCAAAGTATTTAACTTCCCCCACTCAAAATCCTACACAACATCTTCCCGACCCAGGGATCGAACCCGGGTCTCCCGCATTGTAGGCAGTCGCTTTTCCATCTGAGCCACCAGGGAACTCCAGTCTAGGATCTAGTCTAGCTAATTGGTCCATTCTATCTCTGGTCTCCTCTGATGCCTTTGAAGATGTTGGATTCTAAGACATCTGAACTGGGATTCATCCTCACTAGCCCCTGCGGAAGCTGAGCCTCCAAGAAAAAGCAGATGTGAAGACATCAGAAAAGCTCACACCTACAGATCAGGGAGCAGCCTTTCCCCTCCCTGGCAAAAAATGTGTTGTTCCACGTACAGTGGCCCAGCCTTCCTGACCTACTGTTCCTTTCTTTCAAGATGGCCAGTGGCGGGTAAGCATACCTATCTTACCAAAGGATGTGAAGATGGCCAGAAGGGGCCAAGGAATGACTCAGCTAAGCTCTTGGCACCAAAAATTAACCTTTCCCTGCTTACCTAACGTAAGTGATGCTGAAGAATGTAGCAAGTCACCAACCACTAGCCTGTCAGAGAGAGTTCTGGCACTGCCAGCCCATTGTGGGCTGAAATTGTGGCCTCGAGATTAAGATCTCATTACCATTCAGGATTTAGTGCCCCAGTCAGCTACAACCCAGATTAAAATCAGCCCTCTAGGACCAAGCTAGGCAGGCACATTGGCCCTGGTTTTGCTGCAGTGATGACAACTATCCAAAGGTATTTAAAGAGTGGGATATGGGTGGGGGAAGGGGGGGCTGGGTTAGGGATGCACGAAAACAAAGCCATGGGATTTCTAAAAGTCACACTGAAAAGTGAAATTGCACAGAAAAGACCTGAACATTTGAGTATCAGGTCACATAAGAATGTGCTATGCTGAGGATTTCCCTAGCGGTCCAGTGCTTCTACCACTGGGAGCACAAGTTCAATTCCTGGTCAGGGAATTAAGATCCCAATGCTGCATGGTGCAGTCAAAGAAAAAGAAGAAGAAGAAGAATGTGCTATTCCTGCAGCAAAGAAGAAACACAGTCCACAGACTATTGTAGAACAGACCTGGTTTGGCAATACTAAGACTTTTCAGTTGCAGAGAAACCAGGAGTGCCTCAATGGCTATCTCTTTGAAGGCCTCGCCTCCTTTCCATGTTCTCTCTAAAACCCCTAGCTCCTAGCTAGGGGTTGCTAGGGCAACAGGAAGAACTGGACACCCTAGAGCCCCAAACCGGCCTTCCCTTCCTGCGTGACAGTACAAAGGCATAACGGCGGCCTGTGTCCTCCCCCTGTCCACAGCCTGCCAGAGAGAATCCAGTCCGATACGCTACTCAGCTACTCACTCCACCGGCCTCACGATCCAAAAGCCTCTCCTAGTCCACAGTCCCCAGGCTTTCTGTGATGCAGAGTAGAAAGGGGCACAGAAGCACTAGATCTAAGAGACAAGATGGGACCTGAGAGGGGAGGAGAGAAAAGGCTTACTGAAGAGTCCATCTCTGCAATAAAATACTGAGGCTGAAGAGAGTAAGGAGGGTAAAAGGCCTGACTGACTAGGAACAGGAGAGAGAACAAAGGAGGGGGTGAAATATGAGGCACAGCAGCCAAAGGGGACAGCAGAAATGTGCTGGGATTATGAACTGTATCTCCATTAAGAATGACACTATAGAATGAAATTCTTTTCCACTCATTTTTGTTATTGTTGGTGGTGTTCTCTAAAAACACCACCATTCTGGAACTAATCTGTCCGATCTGGCATAAATGGGATTAGAGGTACCAGGCAGAAATTCTGTGCGTACCTTTCTTCCTCCCCACCCATTTCACCTGAGTGGAGCCCACCTGTAAGCACTGTCTCAGAGGGAGCAGTGACAATAAGCTGTCTTACCAGAGAAATGCCCCAGAAATCCATTGATTGAAACTCACAACATCAGCATATTTTGTAATACCAGTCACATTTTCAAAGGAGTAATTTGCAATACACAGCCTATGTGCTAACTTGCTTCAGTCATGTCCAACTCTTTGCCACCCCAAGGACTGTCGCCCACCAGGCTCCTCTGTCCGTGGGATTCTCCAGGCAAGAATGCTGGAATGGGTTGCCATGCCCTCCTCTAGGGGATCTTCCTGACCCAGGGGTCAAACCTGTGTCTCTTACGTCTCCTCTATTGGCAGGCAGGTTCTTTACCATGAGCACCAACTGGAAAGCCCTGAATAAACAGCCTTTACTTGTTCTCTTTTAGGTGGTCTCTGTGTGTTTTCACAAGGGAAGGCAAAACTCTTCACTGCAGAAGTATGGGCTGGGCAAAGTGACTTCCGTTTTAAGAGTACGGTATTTGAAGGAGAGAAGGGAGTCACTTCACAGTGTAGAACTCAAGAAACACTGAACCACCTCAGCCAGGTGAGAAAGGTTAACATTCACGGTGATAAATTAATATCATGTATCCTTGATATGTGAAGAAAGTGGCACTTTACTTCTGTGGTTCTCCCTCCACAAACCCATGATCCCAGAAAAATCATGAGACACATAGCTGACATATCCCAGTTGGGGGACAGCCTACAAAATTCCTAACCAATGCCTCTCAAAACTATCAAGATTATCAAAACAAAAGCATGAAACATTGTCATAGCCAAAGAGTCTAAGGAGACCTGACAACACTGCAGTGTGGTATACTGGATGGGATCCTGGAACACAGTACAGGAACATTTGGTAGAAACTAAGGAAATATAAGTATGTGAAGTATAGACTTTGGTTAAAAATGATATGTCACAAATGAACTTATCTATGAAAAAGAAACAGACTCCCAGACATAGAGAACAAACCATCAGGAAGCGGGGAGTGGGGAAGCGGTGAGTTGGGAGTTGGGAATTAGCAAATGCAAACTACTGTATATATACATACACACAGGCTGCCTGATCAAGGCCACTCTTTAATGTCCTCAACAATGGGTACCAGTGAGAAGGGAAGAAGGGACAGTAGTCCTGAACACCAGGAAACATAGCATCTGCCTGGAGCACTCATGGGCAGGAGTGGGCATTAACAGCAGTCATGAGGGGGCACAGGGGCCCTGGTGGACCCTGCGGCCTCAGAATTGTTACTACTTATTCATTCTAACATATCCTCAGTCTGACATTTGTAGGCAAGTATAACCTGAAACATTTAGATTTAAGTTACTTTGTAATCAGGAGCAAGCTAACCTATAAGTAGCAAAGTGAATCCCTTGATATTTTGCAACAGTTTATCACATCATAGGTGGTTTGATTTACCAACACTCATCTTATTTCTAATAGTAATATATGCTACATTAATTTCTCATTAATTTGAGAATTTTATCATCTCATTTTGCATACTCTGCTACATCCTGAGGTAAGAAAACTAGGACAGGTTAAATGTGGGCATACAACGCTGTGTTGCAAACAATAGTTAACTTCTCTGGTGCCTCTAAGAAAAGAGGTGAAAGCAATGTGCCAAGACTGGGAGAGAGCAGTTTTCATCTAAAATCCAAAGTGGAAATAATATCATTTCACAAAGACAAATGGACTTCCTGCCTAGGAGTACATGTGAACTATAACTAAACTATTTAAAACAAAAGCAACTTAAAAGGACTAACACAGTCTAGCTGCTACTGCTGCTGCTGCTGCTAAGTCGCTTCAGTCATGTCCGACTCTGTGCGACGCCCAAAGACAGCAGCCCACCAGGCTCTGCCGTCCCTAGGATTCTCCAGGCAAGAACACTGGAATGGGTTGCCATTGCCTTCTCCATTGTGTGAAAGTGAAAAGTGAAAGTGAAGTCGCTCAGTCGCGTCCAACTCGTAGTGACCCCATGGACTGCAGCCTACCAGGCTCCTCCATCCATGGGATTTTCTAGGCAAGTGCTAAAAAGAGATTTCTGTAAGCCAAGTATCAAGAGCATTCACATATCAATAGCATATTTTTAATGAAATATAACATTTTATCCAAATAATAAATGATTATAACAAAAGCAGGTAATGTATTAATAAAATACTGTCTTAATGTCAAAATATTTTTATACCTTCTTTGGTTTTTGCAGGTGTTACAAACAGAATTATATACATTAAAAAGCATTTTATATTTTACTTCTAGCTCATGTTTGTTCACTAGAAAGTGAGCTAGACATGAGACAATAGATGGTCATTAATGCTCAAGACATGGTAGAGAAAAGCCCTTGCTGTGACCACTACAACTCCATTCCCCAGCTAGTCCCAGCCTGCAATCACTGTACTTACTAATATTATTAATATCATGTAAAATTTATCTTTAGACGAAACAAATCTTTATTTTTTCTTAGCAGTTGGTCAGTTTTCACACAAGCTTTGAATTTCAATCCTCACTAGCCCTAAGAGTAACATGTTCCTTATCTTATATTTTTTAAATATTTGAATTCCTCTTTTCCATCACATATATTCTCATGGTTAAAACTAAAAGTAATTATTTTAAAGAATTATAGTTTCTTTGTTTTTAAAATCTACCAGAAATTGCTGCATTTTCTGTAAGCAAACAATAAAAAAAATTTTTTAACTGTTGGTGTAAAAACCATTTTTAGGAATACTTTTATAGCTAAAACTAATTTATATCTGCATATATTTGTTCAGACTTAATTGATGTTATGTTGTCCTCATTAATGTACTTTCCCTTGAAAAAACTGATTGTTCAAATTATGTAAAAGAAAGAAAATGAATTATTCTTAAGATAATGACTCTCTTCAATTGATTAGATTTGCTATATGATTCTTTTTTCTTTGCATTTCAGGCTTTTACTGAATGATAATGCATATAAAACTTTCAGTTTGGAGAAAAAAACAATTGAGAATCAAGTTTCTAATATTTAAAAACTGTGATTTAACTTCTCATACTTCATCTCTCAAATGTAAGGGTGCAATAAAAAACATTCTCATTGCTAAAAGAGCCAAAGAGCTATGGTTTTGCTAAAGAGCTATGGTTTTTCTCTAAACCATAATGTCAAGTACTCTGAGTCTGAACTGAGAAAAGTATAATTTGCTTTATTTTAAATAAAACAAGTCAATGGTAGAGGACAGTATTTCTCTTTCCCTTATAGCAATGTCCAGGGGAAAAGTACAAACTAGATCGCACCAGTTCTTACTATGTGACACTACAGGAAATTTAAATGTATGTCACCAACTGAGTCAAGTGGGTGTAATAAATTGCAAAACACCCCAAGAGCATTATTTTTTAAGTTCTACTAATAATGCCCATTAAACAGCATCTATTGAATAAATGAAAAGATCAATTTGGTAAGGAAGTAAATTTCATTCTCATTTCCAAGAGAAGGAGACTAGAAATTGGAAAAGCTTAACAGAAGGAAGAACTGTAAGCATTCTACTATTACCTACTGCTAATAAAATAGCTAGAAAAGGAAATGGCAACCCACTACAGTATTATTGCCTGGGAAATCCCATAGACAGAAGTTTGGTGTGCTATAGTTCATGAGGTCACAAAAGAGACGTACACGACTTAGCAACTAAACAACAAAATAAAATAGCATTTTAGAATGGTATTACAGCAGACTTCGAAACAAAACAAAAGCCCAATTCTAGATCATATGTAGATTCAGATTCAAATTGCTTATTTTTAAAAAAGCCACTTCTTTTTTAAAGACTTTTCTGCCTCAGAGTTTGTCAACTGTTTTTGCTATTTTAAATTAAGCTTTCTTATTGAAAAGAAAAAAAGTCCTTACTCACTGACCTAAAGATT
This sequence comes from Bos grunniens, assembly GCF_055505025.1. Lineage (NCBI taxonomy): Eukaryota > Metazoa > Chordata > Mammalia > Artiodactyla > Bovidae > Bos > Bos grunniens. Next base: position 68,763,638 of record NC_141168.1, on the reverse strand, counting down.
CCTTTAAAGTTATCTATAGGCTTCCTCAAAATTTCAGAAAGACTAACACTTAACCAAGATCCTTTATTAGATTTGGAAGTCAGCTTATGGAACCAACTTAGAGTTCTACATGAAGTATATTTGTTACTAGAACACCTTCAATTTCTCAAAATTTAGAGGGAAAACAAATATCCCCACAGATAAATTGTGCCTTATTTTGCTGAGAGATCTGGTAGCTACAATTAAACAATGACTCTCTGGCCCCAGCCATAGCTAATATGATGTACTGCTAGAGCTAAATGACCCTGTCAGCTTCTTATTTTAGCACAGCAGATAGTTCAGGAAAGCTTACCATAGTTGAATGACTACTAACTATAACACATGAGCAACTGCCCTGCTCCACTGTAACAAAAACTGAATTTTATTATATATTCCCTCTCTACCAGGAAACTCAAAACCCTTTATAGATAACTTTACAATGACATCTCAAATACAATAAGGAGGTTGGTAGATATTATTTCCTGTTATCAACAAACAGATATTCAATAGTGTGGCTATAAACAATCCAATAATAATTCATTATTCTGCTTAGTGCAATTCTTTGGCATGCTTCCAATTTATATTTTAAATAATTTATTTATAATTCAATTTTAAAAGGTTTCTTTCCATTTACATTTATTACAAAATATTGGCTACATCCCCACTGTTAAGTGATACATCCTTGAGCCTATCTGACACCCAAAGACTTGTGCCTCCCACTCTCTCCTTATGTTACCCCTTCCCCCTTCCCTCTGGTAACCACTAGTTTGTTCTCTGTATGAGCCTGCTTCTTTTTTATTATAATCACTAGTTTGCTGTATTTTTTACGTTCCACATATAAGTGATATAATACAATGTATTTCTTTTCTGACTTATTTCACTTAGCATATTACCTTCCAAGTCCACCCACGCTGTTGCAAATGGCAAAATTTCATTCATTGTATGGCTGAGTAATATTATATTGTATATATATATACCACTTCTCTTTATCCATTCATCTGTTGATAGACACTTAGGTTGCTTCCATATCTTAGCAATTGTAAATAATGCTGCTATAAATATTGGGGTACATTATCTTTTAAAATTTTTGTTTATCTATTTAAATTGGAGGCTAATTACTTTACAATATTGTGGTAGTTTTTGCCTTACACTGACATGAATCAGCCACAGGTGCACATGGACAGACCCAGAAGTGGAACTGCTGGGTCATATGGTGGTTCTACTTTTAATTTTTTGAGAAGCCTCCATACTGTTTTCCACAAGGGCTGCACCAACTTAACATTCCTACCAACAATGCAGAAGGGTTCCCTTTTCTCCATCTCCTCACCAACATTTTTTATTTAGGTTCTTTTTGATGACAGCCATTCTGACAGGTGTGAGATGATACCTTATTGTGGCTTTCACTCGCATTTTCCTGATGATTAGTGATGTTGAGCATCTTTTCATGTGCCTGTTGGCCACCTGCATTTCCTCTTTGGAAAAATGTCTAATTTATTATTCTCTAGACTGAGTGACTTCACTTTCACTTTTATGCATTGGAGGAGGAAATGGCAACCCACTCTGGTATTCTTGCCTAGAGAATCCCAGGGACGGGGGAGCCTGGTGGGCTGCCATCTGTGGGGTCGCATAGAGTCGGACATGACTGAAGCGACTTAGCAGCAGCAGCAGAAAGAATATCCAGGATAAGAGAGATCCAACTATATATCTTAACCTGTTATTTCACTGTGAGAGACAAAGCCTAGAGAATAGAAACTTCTAAAGAAACAACCTACTATTAATGCCTTGGACATTAGTTTACAGTCTACAAGGCACTTTCTCATTCATTTTACCATCTCATATGAAGTTGCCTTCCCATTCTGCACCAAGATGGAAAGCCAAATGCAGCTATCTAAGCCACACAAACACTCATAGAATGCCCAGGGTTGTGCCAATTGCTGTGTATTTAAAAAGAATAAACACAACTTAACTTGTGACGTTTGGCCAGGTACACACTTTTTGTCAATCCCATTCCAGCCCCACATCTAGACAATCACCAAGCTATCCTAACCAGACTTATACCATAGTAACCCTTCTTTGCTTTAGTGTACTCCTGCTCTGAATTTTTCCATTACTTCCACTTCAGGCATTCACCTCTTCTGAATACACAAGAACACTCTTTTCCCTTCCTTGTCTTCAAACCCTTGCTCCAGTTACCTCATAAGAATCCTTCTATCTCTGAGTTTCATCTGTGAGCCAAATAACAAATCAGTCTTGAGTGCTGAGTATTAGCAATATGCCCGTGAACCAAGATAAAGAAAACTTGAGGTGGTAAAATGAGCTAAGAAAAGGACCACTGGTGCCATCCATCTTGGAAAGCCTTAGAACACCCAGAGTCATTTATGCGTTCATCTTTCCATGTATCACCATGAGCAATGACCACATGATGGAAAGATAAAGGTGAAAAACTCATAGTCCCTTTTCTCAAGCTTTTCTGAGTATAGTCCACAAACAGTCCCTTTGAAAGTTTCCACCAAGTTCTCATCCTCATTCATAAAGCTGCTTTCCCATCAAAATACATTTTTTAACGGGTTCATCTGTGTTGCTTCCTTTAACAGGACAACTAGTATTATAGCAATACTTGTTCTGTTTGAACATTTTTCATTTCACAGTTACAAAGAGAATATCAACTATATAGCTATTTATATGGGATATAGCCAGACTCGTTGTCTAGCCCAGGGAGTGTAACAACCCATAACAAAGCAAGCAGCACAGAACCTGGTTCATGTAAGGATCAATAAAGGTTGGCTCCTCACCCCTTCCTAGTTTCACTCAGCAGATTTTCAATCTTATTTTTAAGGTGTGACTCCTACCATGCACCATTCTTAATCATAGGTAACAAAATATATCTAGAAGCACAAATGAATAAGGCAGTATATTAGAGGATTTTCATTGTTCAGCACACAAAATAATTGCAGAAGCTACGAGAAGTATAACTGACATGAGACTGTGTCCAAATAATAACAAGAATAATATAACTTCAATTTTACAGGCATCTGCTGTTCAAAGTGAATGAATAAACAAACCAGTGGATGAATGAATTAACAATGAATGAACACAGTTCAGTCAATGAAATGGACTGGGACCAGGTACATGATATATGGCTGCTAATATTCTTATGTGCTATGCTCAAGGCTCAATGCTAAAGATCTCATTTAGAGCTCAAAATAAAACTATGAAATAGAGATTATTCACTATTCTGTTCTCATATTACAAATGAGGAAAGAGTCTTACAAAGTAATTTGTCCAAGTTTCCCAACAATTGGCAACCTAGAATTTGAACTCAAATCTTCTAAATCCAAAGTTCCTTTCATCTTATCAGAGCTGATATCTTTCTTTCAGATATACAATACTTCATGGAGAAAAAAGTATTTCAGTAAAATTGGCAATAAGGCAAATTTCTGTAATGCTAACACTATGTTCACGCTGGCTTCTCATATAAACTTAGAAATGTTTTCTATGGTTAGAGAAGGGAAATATGCAAATATATGAACTAAATTAATTATGCTTAATTATTTCTAATCACTTCAAATTATGTTTCTATGAAGTCTCATAATCCCTGACAATATTGTTCTTAAGAGTGTCCCAACCAAATATCTCTTCCATTACTCTATCCTTCCATACAGACAAGTATTTTTTCCATGTAGGTAGAATCCCAAGTTCCATCCTTATAGATAATATGAGGCATTTAGCTCAGCAAATTCCTTTGTTTGAAGTTTCAAGTTATGTTACACAAATTGGCTTCCAAAGCAGTCAATTTTTGGACTCCTAACATTCTTTGTATAGATTTACTTTACAATAGGTCTTCACTGGTGGTCCAGTGGTTAAGACTCTGTGCTCCCACTGCAGTGGGCACAGGTTTGATGCCTAGTCAAGGAAGTTCTGTATGCTGCGCATCACAGCCATACTTTACAATATGGACCAGAATAACCTTCTTTAAACTCTGCCCCTAAGAAAATGGATCAAAATGAATTAAAAATTTGGAACTTCATAAATATTTCAAGGTAATCTTTATAACTTAGAGTCAGTAAACACAATTCTAAATCTTATAAGAAATTACCACATATATTCCAAAATCATTTCCTAAAGGACAGTGTTACTTCTGAGTCACCACAACCAACTGACATTGATTTTCATCCATTCAGCAAATACATACTAAGCATATGTTAGGTCCAAACACTCACTGTTCAAGATCCTGAGGACCCACAAGAAGGCAGACAAATCATAACAACAAATGAGGTCCCTATTCTCACGGAGTTTACAATCACATGGAGGAAAACTATGAGAATGCAATAAACAAGAACTATTGCAAACAGGGCTAAGTAATATACAGAGAACCCAAATCTGGTGACATTTATAGTGACTGGTCATTGTGGATTGGATCATCAGGGAAAACCTCTGAAAAGAAGTGAATTTAAGCAAAGGTGTGCATAGTATAAACATGACTGCATAAAAATCAAGTAGGAAAACATTACAGATTGAGGACACAGCTAGTGCAAAGGCCACAAGGCAAGAACAAGCAAAGCAAGTTTAAGAATGAAGACAGTGACCTGAAGAAAGTGGCAAAGTTCAGACAGGAGGGGTAGGAAGGGGTCATGTCATCAGATTTTGTAAGCCAGGATAACATATTTTGATTTTAAGTGAAATGGAAAGCCACTGAAGGAAGCCACATATAAGCTGGACTTGTATTTACTAAGAATTAGAATTCCCTGGTGGCTCAAATGGTAAAGAATCTGCCTGCAACACAGGAGCTGCTGCGGCTGCTAAGCTGCTTCAGTTGTGTCCAACACAGTGTGACCCCACAGACAGCAGCCCAACAGGCTCCCCCGTCCCTGGGATTCTCCAGGCAAGAACACTGGAGTGGGTTGCCATTTCCTTCTCCAATGCATGAAAGTGAAAAGAGAAAGTGAAGTGCTCAGTCATGTCTGACCCTCAGCAACCCCATGGACTTCAGCCTACCAGGCTCCTCTGCCATGGGATTTTCAGGGCAAGAGTACTGGGGTGGGTTGCCATTGTCTTCTCCAGCAATACAGGAGACCCAGGTTCAATCCCTGGGTCGGGAAGATCCCCTGAAGAAGGGAATGGCTACCCACTCCAGTATTCTTGCCTGGAGAATCCCATGGACAGAGGAGCCTGGCAGGCTACAATCCATGGATCAAAAAGAGTTGGACACGACTGAGTGACTAACTCTTTCTTTCAAGTCCGTGTATTTGCTTGGTTATAGACTCTGCACTCAATGAAAATTATCCCAAGGCACTGAAGCAGAGTTCTGGAGCTAGAAAGGATCTTAAGGAATAAAAGTGAAGTCGCTCAGTAGCGTCTGGCTCTGCGACCCCATGGACTGAAGCCTACTACCAGGCTCCTCCATCCACAGAATTTTCCAGGCAAGAGTACTGGAGTGGGTTGCCATTTCCTTCTCCAAAGCTATCATTAAACATATACAGAAACTAAGAGTCTAAAAAAAAAAAAAAAAAAAACAGAAAAGCATCATTCAGATTGCTTCATTACGACTGAGAGAAATGTCTCCAAAAGTAAAGGCAACTCAGATGTCTGGGATCTATCCTCAACTCAAAGCTGACAACCATAAAATTGTCCTTTTATGTGTTCATAAATTGGACCACCATGGATTAGATACGTATGACTCACCATGGAATTTCTTAAATTTTTGTGACAGTTTCTGACTTCTATCTAAAGCTGAAAACTTAAGTAAGGTACATAGCCAGTAATGTGTTTGATCAATTCCATTGTTCTAATCCCAACTCACTGAGTACACCACAGCTTGGAGACTGATTCATGAGGTGAATAGTAAGGAACCACTACGTGCAAGGAAGTACAGTGGAAAATGAAGAACCAGAGTCTAGCAGTCTAGTATGTATACGGAAAGAGAGACACATTTATACAAACACTGAAACATACTGGATTGGCCAAAAAGTTTGTTTGGGTATTATTATAATACCTTATGGAAAAACCTGAAAGAAATATTTGGCCAACAAAATATATGAAACATACACAACCATAATTAATACAAGGTAAAAACTTTCCAAATGCCTCTCAGATAATGTACAGTGAAAACTGGAGGAAGTATCACATTCAGTTGAGAGAATCAGAAGGCAGCATTCAAGCTAGTCCTTGAAACATGGATGGGATCTACAGGTGGGAAAAAACATTTTAGACAACAGGTACATCAGGGGCAAAAAACCTAAGTTAACTACAACAAGGCCCTCATGATAAGAAATCCAGAGTGTTAATTAAGTTTAGAGCAACTATTTCCAATATGAAAATATTTAAATCTGAACTGCGCCTAAAGCTATGTATATTTCTACTCAGTAATGTAAGAGTTTTGCATCTGTATTTATCATCTTAACACCAAAAAAGAGTTCTATGACAAAAACAATCAAACTTAGGTTAGACTATTATATTTGCTTTCCAAAGGGAATACGGTGAAGATCGCTCAGTCATGTCCAACTCTTTGCGACCCCATGGACTGTAGCCTACCAGGCTCCTCTGTCCATGGGATTTTCCAGGCAAGAGTACTGGAGTGGACTGCCATTTCCTTCTCCAGGGAACTTCCCAACCCAGGGATCGAACCCGGGTCTCCCATACTGTAGACAGACGCTTAAACGTCTGAGTCAAGGAATACAATAGAATTTAAAAGATCTTTGAAAACTTGTTTTCGAGGAAACAGAAAAAGAACTGGAAAATCACTTAAGCTTCTTGGTACAAAAATGTCGAAAGATATACATTTAAGAAAGGTGCAAAGTGTTTCAAATTCAGCATCTAAAAACCTCAGAACAAGGGAAGATGAGAATGTGCTGTCACCACCACAATATATAGCAAGTTACAGGGCTATTTTTTAAACATTAATCTATGCTATTGCTTTTTCTCGAATAACGGACTGCATGACTGCTCCTAACTACAATTAATGTTCTGCCCTTTTGGAAAAGCATTGCTTTAGGATAATTATTCACTTGAAAACTGACAGGTAACAATATAATTTAGGGTTTTCAAAAATCTTATTAAAAGTTCATTATACTTTCAATAAATCATAGAACTACTTTAACATTCTTCTATCCAACTCAAGGCAGAACGTCACAAATGAATTTCAAAGCTAACCACTGTGTTCCTAATATGTTTGTTTTCTCCTTTGTCTTTCCTAAAATTCATTTTTCATTGTACGATTTAAATTTTAAAACTCCAAACAAACAAAAGTCAGAACCACATGACTTCACAGGTGAATTCAATCAAACATTTAGAGAAGAGTTAACACCTGTTCTCCTCAAACTCTTCCAAAATAACTGCAGAGTAAGGAACACTTCCAAACTCATTCTATGACCAACATCACCCTGACACCAAAACCATACAAAAATATCACAAAAAAAGGAAATTACAGGCCAATATCACAGATGAATATAGACACAAAAATCCTCAACAAAATACTAACAAACTGAATCCAACAATACATTAAAAGGATCACACACCATGATCAAGTGGAATTTATCCCACGGATACAAGGATTTTTCAATATCTACAAATCAACCAGTGGTGTCAGCTTGCCTAAGGAAGGAGGCCTAGGCCACCCACAGCTTCCTAAAAGCGGCTCTAGCTTCTGCTGCCTCTTCGGGGACACATACCTTCATCATCACAAGAAAAGCAAACACCACAGGGCCTAGGAACAGCAAAATGAGTCCCTCTAGAACCCATTCAGATCTCGCTGGGAGGACAAGTTCCACATAGGAGGGGACTTCTCCCTTCACCTTCTCACAGAAGTAGCAGAGAGAGATGAGTCTCTGTGCGCTTCTCTTTTACCTTCCTTTATGACTAAAACTACATAAAACTACAAATGAAAACAGAAGTCCAGCATCACTGGGATAAATGGTCTCAGGTTCCATCATGTGTCTAATGAGATTCAGTGCAGATGGCCTTTTCATCTTCATACTTTCTCTATCTCTATTAGCCTAAGTGAGTTAACGATGCTAATACAAATTAACAAAGGAGTTTGAGAAAAAGATTTAATGTTGGGAGAGGACCTAACAATTTTATTCCTTAAAATTTTTGCATTTTCCCAATTTTGCTCCTTGCCTGTTGTGTATAAAACATTGGTTTGTGGCACTTATGGGCACATGCACACAAATACGCTCACAGACGATTATTTAAACTACTTTAAGAAAAAGGCAAAGGAAGAAGGGGCAGTAGGAGATGAGATGATTAGATAGCATCACCAACTCGATGGACATGAATTGAGCCAACTCTGGGAGATAGTGGAGGACAAAGGAGCCTGGCGTGCTAAAGTCTATGGGGTCTCAACTTAGTGACTGAACAACAACAAAGAAAATGCAGTATTACAAATGAGTATTACAAGTATTACAAAGACCCTCATGCTCGGAAAGACTGAAGGCAGGAGGAAAAGGGGACGACAGAGGATGAGATGGTGGGATGGCATCACTGACTTGATAGACACGAGTTTAATCAGGTTCCAGCAGTTGAAGATGGACAGGGAAGCCTGGTGTGCTGCAGTCCATGGGGTCGCAAAGAGCTGGACAGACTGAATAACTGAACTGAACAAATGTGTGTTCTGAAATAAAAAATTTAAATGTGCATTAAATGAGAAAGGTTCACATTTTTTAAGCCTCAAAATGAATTCTTTGGGAGAAAAAGAATCAAACCACTTACCAACAAATATAAGATTTCATTGCCATATATATTCAAGCAACTTCTTAAAATAACAAAACTTTGGGACTAGAACTTATCTTAGAGATATATTTGCCACAAGCAAGGAGCCAGTATTGTAATGAGCAGCCACTCATAATAGATGAAAAGCCAGAAAGCCATTATCACTAGGAAAACTGAATCCAAGGGCTGAACAGCTCCTATCCATTTGGCAACATGATTCTACAACGCAGATTCCACGGGGCAGCCCAGGAATAACATCCCAAGGGATATTACAAAACAAATATAAATATGAACATGAGTTCAAGTTAAAGTAATCAAGATTTCCATTTAAAAGCACAAGTACGTAACAAAATGTGTACATTACCTCGTGTTCTAAAAATTATTTTAGTGTAGTTAACAACACACAGGAAAATGCATTTCCAGACTCTGACTCTCTGATTATGTAAATCACACACTAAGCAGAATGCATATATATTCAGTTAAGACTGAAAGGATTTCCCAAATTACTGTCAACTTTAAAAAAAGAAAAAGAGTTTTCTAACGATTCCCACAAGTATTTCCAGACTTCAAGAACTATAGCCCTTCCTGCAAAATATACTTTGGGTTCTTGATTTGTCTCTGGGGTGTTACTGCTGGTGTCTGTTTTCTTTGTGGTTGTTTTTTAATGATTCAGTTGGCTGGTTGCAAGTTTAAGATCCTGTTCTAATTACCTTGGGCACTTACAACCGTGGATACAAGACCTGCGGGGCTCCCTTCTTAGCATGTGGAGCTTTATCTAAGATCCTGAACATGACTAGTTACCAAAGCCTTATGCAAACGGGGACAAGGAGAGAGACAAGGGCTGAGATCATTAAAAATCATCATAAATTCCAGATTTCCTGTCTCTCCTTTTGTCCCTGTGACATTCCCTCTGGTAACCTGACACGTCATCTATAGCCTTGATGGTACCTTCGAGAATCTCTCTCCCGTCTATAAGAGAGTGACGCCGCTATCCCCGCAACTCGCAACTCTGCGTGGGGGGGAGGGGGGGTGTCAAATCTCGGCAATGCGGGGTCGACTCCTTCGGGGGGCTTCGCCGATGGGTAGCACCCTCACGGGGGCGCCCGCGACCCGCGGAGTCGCGCGGGTGTCGGGAGGGACACCTCGTCCGACTACACTTCGGATGTTCGGCACTGGCGGCAGACAGCGTGTGAGGACGGACACGGTCCAACTCTGAGGAGCCCTCGGGGTTCACACGCAGACAGCCGAAGGGGCGTCCGCGGGGAGTCCCTCGCTCCCGACCTCCGTACCCTCAGTCGCCCGCCGACAAGCACCTCAGGCGGAGGAGCGGTAACCTCCTGGCTCGGGCCGCCTCACGGCGTGGCGCCTCCTCCACAGGGTCACTGGGCCGCGGGGCCGGGAAGGCCGCCGGCCGCCCTCGCACGTCCAGTCGACCCCGCCGCCCGGGCCCCCAGGCTAAGGCGCCGAGCCCTCGCCTGCTGGCCGCGGGCGTCCGGTGCGCGGGCGCCGGCGCGTCCCCGAGCGCGCGCCCCGCCACCCCCGCCAGTCGCGGCCCCGCGCGAGTTGCACTAACTTTCCGGGGCGGGGGAAGGGCGAGCGCCGCGGGCCCGGCTGCCCGGGCCTTACCTGTGCTCAAGTTGTCGTTGATTTTCAAGGGCACCCGCAGGATGTAGACCAGGAAGAGGACGATGAAGAACCATACGGTCCAGAGATAAGTCCAAGACCAAACTATGCAGGACTTGAGCTGCTCCAGAAAGCCCGTGCCCGCTTCAGCCATTTTTCGGCGCTGCTCTCTGCTGCCGCGGCTCTCGGTGTCTGCCGGGATGATTCACCGGCCTGGAGGCGCCGCTCGCGCCGCCGCCGCCGCCGCCGAGGCCCGGGCGCCCCCGGAGGCCGCCCGGGACTCGGGCGCGGCGGGAAATCGCGCGCGGGCCTCGGGCGCCTGGCCTTTCTTTCCTCTCTGAAGGCCCCTACAAGTGGCTTTCGTGGAAGGATCACGTGGCTCCTGCCCTTCACGTTCTGATGCCATTTATATTATGCTAATATTTAGAAAGAAAAGCCAAGTGGCCTACTGAGGGAAACCCTTGACATGTTCACGGTAACTGACTTATGCTGAGGGCTTCCTATTATGTTTGTACAATCTCACCTAATCTTCAACAATCCCCATTATATAGATAAGGGAAACTGAGGCACAAAGTGGTTGAGCAATTTACCTTCAGCTGGAGCCAAAATTCATTGGCAGCATGATGAATGCTAGTGCCCGAGGTCTTAAAACCAATGCTCTACTCCTTTCTCTCAGAATTTAGATTCAGAGGGATGAATAAATCAGGAGCACTCAGAAAAAAATAGATGTAATCCTGTCACCGATTAATAGGCCTGAAAATAAATCATTCTGTTAAACGAGATTTGGGTTGCATGCTATTTACCTTTGTTTTGCCTTCCCTAAAGCCATACCGGGGGTTTTGAAAGAAATCTTCACAAAAAGAGTGTTTATCTTCGAATTTCGGGGGCGATGACAGTTCAAAAAACTCTCAACCTGTTTTTAATATATAACAGTTTTCTGGGATAATTTTGGCTTACTCTGAATTGGCTACTTTATTTTTTTAATTTATTTATTTTACTTTACAGTATTGTATTGGTTTTGCCATACGTTGACTTGAATCCGTCATGAGTGTACATGTGTTCCCCATCCTGAACCCCCCTCCCAAACCCCTCCCCATCCCATCCCTCTGGGTCATCCCAGTGCACCAGCCCCAAGCATCCTGTATCATGCATCAAACCTGGACTGGCGATTCGTTTCACATATGGTATTTTACATGTTTCAGTGCCATTTTCCCATATCATCCTTCCCTCGCCCGCTCCCACAGAGTCCAAAAGACTGTTCTATACATCTGTGTGTCTTTTGCTGTCTCGCATACAGGCTTATCATTAGCTTTTTTCTAAATTCCATATATATGCGTTAGTATACTGTATTGGTCGGAGAAGGCAATGGCACCCCACTCCAGTACTCTTGCCTGGAAAATCCCATGGATGGAGGAGCCTGGTGGGCTACAGTCCATGGGGTCGCTAAGAGTCGGACATGACTGAGCGACTTCACTTTCACTTTTTCACTTTCATGCATTGGAGAAGGAAATGGCAACCCACTCCAGTGTTCTTGCCTGGAGAATCCCAGGGGCAGGAGAGCCTGGTGGGCTGATGTCTATGGGGTCACACAGAGTCAGACACGACTGAAGTGACTTAGCAGTAGTAGCAGCAGCATACTGTATTGGTGTTTTGCTTTCTGACTTACTTCACTCTGTATAATAGGCTCCAGTTTCATCCACCTCATTAGAACTGATTCAAATGCATTCTTTTTAATGGCTGAGTAATACTCCATTGTGTATATGTACCACAGCTTTCTTATCCATTCGTCTGCTGATGGACATCTAGGTTGCTTCCATGTCCTGGCTATTATAAACAGTGCTGTGATGAACATTGGAGTACACGTGTCTCTTTCAATTCTGGTTTCCTCAGTATGTTTGTCCAGCAGTGGGATTGCTGGGTCATAAAGCAGTTCTATTTCCAGTTTTTTAAGGAATCTCCACACTGTTCTCCATAGTGGCTGTACTAGTTTGCGTTCCCACCAACAGTGTAAGAGTGTTCCCTTTTCTCCACACCCTCTCCAGCATTTATTGCTTGTAGACTTTTGGATAGCAGTTAATTGGCTACTTAAACAATAATTATAAACTTTTTTTAATGTGTACTGAGTACAATGTTGTCTTCACCAAATAAAATTTTCTTGTCTTTCTGTCCATAAATAATTTCACTTTCTATGTATTGGATGGTAATGATGCAGTTGAGGTAATCCACAGCCAAGACATTTTTGGAATTAGCATTCAGCAGAATATTTTATTATAAATTTTGTTTTGCTTACTTGTCATTTCCTCCATAATAAAACAAGCTCCTTTAACTTTTTGCATGTATTTTACATATTATGGCTTACATAATACAACTACTTTTACATTTTCACTAATTCCAAGCCTCAATTCCAGCTACTGGTATCTCCAATACATTTGATCTACTAAAGCAGTGAGATACTGGAAAGGATAAGAGAAAATGATACACCAGTACCGTTTTATAGATATTTATTGCAGCATTTTGGAGAAGGCAATGGCACCCCACTCCAGTACTCTTGCCTGGAAAATCCCATGGACGGAGGAGCCTGGTGGGCTACAGTCCATGGGGTCGCTAGGAGTCAGACATGATTGAGCGACTTCACTTTCACTTTTCACTTTCATGCATTGGAGAAGGAAATGGCAGCCCACTCCAGTGGTCTTGCCTGAAGAATCCCAGGGACGGGGGAGCCTGGTGGGCTGCCATCTGTGGGGTCACACAGAGTCCGACACAACTGAAGCGACTTAGCAGCAGCAACATTGCAGCATTTACAAAACAATTTTTTATCTAACAATGGTGCCTGGATTCTCAGTAGAATAAAACATGAGAGCATGAAACATCTATTTTATGTGATGATTAAGTAACCCACCATATTCCCTGCAATAGGATTATTTAATTTAAGTGAATATCCTGGAGTCTGGCTTTTTGCTGTCAGTGAACCTCAGGAATATACGTAAATATGACTCAGTTGAAATAGTTGTCTGACTGTCTGCTAGGCACTCCTGGAGGGTCAGTCTGTCTTACTCATCATTGCCTCTCCCTGGTGTGCAGCCAGAGATGGGGATTGGAGTTGGAGACGTGTCTTTATGGTTGGATGCAGAATTGACTGAGAACAAGACCTCTTGGGAACTGCAGCTGCTTCAGTATGGCTGGAATGCAGGCTCTACACAGAGCAGTGTCAAAATGGATAAAGCTGGAGAGTGTCTGAATGTGAAGGGCCTTGTAGAAATGCTCAGGTGTTCACAGTTATTTGACATTGCACACACTAATCCAAATGACCAAGATTTATGTAAGTGGCAATTACACACCAAAGAGGTAGAGTTGACATAACTTGGTTACTGATAGGATAGGCAGGGAAAGAATAAAGAGTGAAGGGTGGCTATTGAGTGGGATCGTTCATGAAATAGTGACACCCCAGGTATGTCCCTTAATTGGTTGATAATCTCTCAGTGGGCTGGCACACAGTCACCCCAAGCTCATCATATCCAAAAGTGAACTAATTACTTCCTCACCATCAACTTACCCTTCTAAAATTCCATCAGGGGATGGGTGTCACCCTCCCAGCTCGCTAATTCAGGACTCTGAGGATCACATCATCTAGACTCCTCCCCCTCCCTCACCTCCTTTCCTCTTCACATTCAACTGGGGGCATCAATACGTCAAGGTATGTGTCAGATACGTCGCTTTTCTCTCTTCCCCTTCAATAGCTTTTAGTTTCTCCAGTCTGATCATCTCTCACAGAGAACAAGTCAGTTGAGCTCCTTGACTCGTTTCCCCACCAGCAGAACAACCACCACCACCTGCCCTCACCACCCCCTGAATCCACCTTCTTCCACATTTCTTTAACAGAGTTACCTCGAAAGCACAAACCTGAGGCTCCTTCTGCTCCAGTCCTAAAGGATAAACTGTAGATAGTACACAAGACCTTTTGTAGGGCACTTCTATCAACCTGTTTAGCCTCATATCCCACCCTAAACACTTCTTACCACCAGCATTTTGGAAAACATGCTATTCTCTTTGGAGCTGCTCCACAGGACCTGCCTGTAGCATACTTATTTGTGAGCATACTTATTTGTGCTATCCTTCCCACCTTAACCTTCTCTCTTTGCCACAACTTATTTAGAGATGTACTTAAAATATTATCTCCTGTGTGACACCAGCTCCCTCCCCATCCTAGAGTTCTCTCTTCCCTGAGTTTGCAGCACCACAAAGCATATGGTGGGCTCTAAAAGCACAGGCTTAAAGCCCTGCAATGACAGGCTTTACTCCTGGCCCTGCGAATAATAGGATGCGCTTTACAAGTTAGTAACTTTCCCTGAGTCACTTTGTTCACCTGCAGAAGGGTTATACTTGTATCTGTTACATTTGTTGTCCTGTAGTTGCTAAGTTGTGTCCAACTCTTTGCAACCCCATGGACTGTAGCCTACCAGGTTCCTCTCCTCTGTCCATGGGATTTCCCAAGCAAGAGTACTGGAATGGGTTGCCATTTCCTTCTCCAAGGGATCTTCCTCACCCAGGGATTGAACCCACACCTCCTGCTTGGCAAGAGGATTCTTTACCACTGAGCCACCTGAGAAGCCCCCCTGTGACATTTGTCCCGATGAGATGCCTACCAGAAATGCTTAGCACAAAGCCTAGTTGGTGTCTTTCCTCTCTGTTTGCAAACTGAGGCCTTTACAGTTAAATAATTTGTTGTTTTATTTTAGACCTCTTTACCTCTTAGTACAAATAGTGCTGTATCTGGCACACAGTACCTGCTCAATAAATATTACTATTTAGAGAATATTGTACGAAGGAATAAAAAATGAATTACATCAAAAGAAATTCCAAATCTTACAAAGAATACTATACTTGGATTTACTTCAGGGATGAGAGTTAAGATTTGGCCTTCCACCATATGGTGAGCTTCCTTGAAAGTTTGTTTCTGAAGGTGTAACCACCTGTGGATTATCTAATAGGACTTAAATGACCGTTTATGGTAATTATGCTGTAACAACATATTACTAAATTCCTTTATATTGGTTTATATGTTTTGTTAAACTATCTGAATTGAGTAAGAAACCAAGGAAAGGAAACCAAGTAACCAAGTTAAGGAATAACTTAAAATTACTTCTCTGTTAGAAGGGGAAATATTGTATGATATTGCTTATATGTGGTATCTAAAAAGAAATGATACAAATGAACTTACAAAACAGCGACTCACAGACTTGGAGAATCAACTTATGGTTTTGGAGGGTTGGATGGGGGGTTTGGGGGAAGGGATAGTTGGGGAGTTTGGGATGGACATGTACACACCGCTATGTGTAAACTGGATAGCTGACAAGCTCCTACTGTATAACACATGGAACTCTGCTCAATGATCTATGGCTGCCGGACAGGAGGGGAGTTTTGGAGGAGAATGGATACAAACGTATGTATGACTGTGTCCCTTCCCAGTTCACCTGAAACTATCACAAGATTGTTTGATAATTGGCTATAACAATAAAAAATGAAAAGTTTTTTTAAAAAAATTACTTCTCTGTTGCTTCTTGTATTGTTTTGTAAGTGGTGTTTGGAAATATATATGCATATGTTGGCTATCATAATTTTATGCTTTGTTGTAAGTTTAATATATCTTTGTAAATGATTTTCGGAGTTTATCTGAGGTTTAAATGCAAGAAATAACTTCTGATTCGGCGGGGGCAAGTGTTTAAAATAAACAAAAAATCTCACCCATGTTCATTGGTTGAATTTATGAATTAGTCAATATTCTATGTTCATGAATACCATCCTCAGTGGTTATCCTTATTTAACTATTTAACTGAAAGTGAAGTCGTTCAGTCGTGTCCAACTCTTTGTGACCCCATGGACTGTAGCCTACCAGGCCTACCAGGCTCCTCTGTCCATGGAATTTTCCAGGCAAGAGTACTGGAGTGGGGTGTCATTTCCTTCTCCAGAGGATCTTCCCAACCCAGGGATTGAATCCGGGTCTCCAGCATTGCAGGCAGATGCTTGAGCCACCAGGGAAGCCCAGCTATTTACCTAGAACTGAGTAAATGCAAATTTAACTTAGTTTAGTTTTGAGAGACAGTCGGACAGACATATGGATTTAGAGGGAATTTGCCATTTCTACCTTTTGCTGCTGCTGCTGCTAAGTCGCTTTAGTCGTGTCCGACTCTGTGCGACCCCAGAGAGGGCAGCCCACCAGGCTCCACTGTCCCTGGGATTCTCCAGGCAAGAACACTAGAGTGGGTTGCCATTTCCTGCTCCAATGCATTAAAGTGAAAAGTGAAAGTGAAGTCGCTCAGTCGTGTCCGACTCCTAGCGACCGCATGGACTGCAGCCTACCAGGCTCCTCCATCCATGGGATTTGCCAGGCAAGAGTACTGGAGTGGGTTGCCATTGCCTTCTCCGATTTCTACCTTTTAAAACAACATAATTTCTCATAGAGTACTGAAGAGATAAAATTTCAATAATCCTTGTATGGTTGAAAAAGAATTCTTCAGTTCTCCCCAAGATGTAATACTGCATATTTAAGGAAGGAATTGATGCTTTTGAAATGTGGTGTTGGAGAAGACTCCTGAGAGTCCCTTGGACTGCAAGGAGATCCAACCAGTCCATTCTGAAGGAGATCAGCCCTGGGATTTCTTTGGAAGGAATGATGCTAAAGCTGAAACTCCAGTACTTTGGCCACCTCATGCAGAGTTGATTCATTGGAAAAGACTCTGATGCCGGGAGGGATTGGGGGCAGGAGGAGAAGGGGACGACAGAGGATGAGATGGCTGGATGGCATCACTGACTCGATGGATGTGAGTCTGAGTGAACTCTGGGAGTTGGTGATGGACAGGGAGGCCTGGCATGCTGCGATTCATGGGGTCGCAAAGAGTCGGACACGACTGAGCGACTGATCTGATCTCTGATCTGATAGGTAACCCAGCTGTTTAGCATAGCTGCCATTCATTCTTTATTTGTTTATTCAAATCAAGAAATATTTATTGAGCATTTATTGTGAGTTAGGCCCTGTAATCAGAGAAGGCAATGGCACCCTACTCCAATACTCTTGCCTGGAAAATCCCATGGACGGAGGAGCCTGGTAGGCTGCATCCATGGGGTTGAGAAGAGTCGGACATGACTAAGCGACTTCACTTTCACTTTTCACTTTCATGCATTGGAGAAGGCAATGGCAACCCACTCCAGTGTTCTTGCCTGGAGAATCCCAGGGATGGGGGAGCCTGGTAGGCTGCCGTCTATGGGGTCGCACAGAGTCGGACACGACTGAGGCGACTTAACAGCACCAGCAGCAGCACTTCCATAAAATTGATACACACACACATGATTATCTTACAGTGAAAAGTCCACAATGACTAGACGTAGATATTATGTGTTGAATTTACATTTACTTTTGCTCCCTAATTCCTTAAGAAAGATATGCAAAACCTCCTGTTTGACCACTCCCAATTTGCCTTGATTCACAGATCTAACATTCCAGGTTCCTATGCAACATTGCTATTTACAGCATTGGACTTTACTTCCATCACCAGTCACATCCACAACTGGGTGTTGTTTTTGCTTTGGCTCTTCTCTTTATTCTTTCAGGAGTTATTTCTCCACTGATCTCCAGTAGCTTATTGGGCACCTATCGACCTGGGGAGTTCATCTTTCAGTGGTGATGTACAGGGAAGCCTGGCATGCTGCAGTCCATGGAGTCGCAAAGAGTTGGACATGAATGAGTGACTGAATTGAACTGACTGATGTAAAACCTTTTACAGACATGTCAATACTAAGTGACATTCCTTAACCTTCCTGATTTATTCTAAAAATCAAGCTTATTTTAATAAGAGAGTGAAAGTGAAAGTCGCTCAATCATGTCCGACCCTTTGTGACCCATAGACTGTAGTCCATGGAATTCTCCAGGCCAGAATACTGGAATGAGTAGCCTTTCCCTTCTCCAGGTGATCTTCCTGAACCAGGGACTGAACCCAGGTCTCCCATATTGCAGGTGGATTCTTTACCAGCTGGGCCACAAGGGAAGCCCAATAATACTGGAGTGGGTAGCCTATCCTTTTTCTCCAGCGAATCTTCTCAACCCAGGAATGGAACCAGGTCTCCTGCACTGTAGGTGGATTCTTTACCAACTGAGCTATCAGGGAAGCTCTTTTAATAAGATAAGTTTTGTTGATACACAGAATAATTCTGATAACAAGAATACAAAATAGAACATGCTCTATCCAGTGGAGAATGGCTCCCCGTTTTCAAAGAAAAACAGAAAATAAAATTCCTTTGGAAAGAAGTAGACAACTAATACAGTCTTCTTTGTTGTTGCTCAGTTGTCAACTCTCATGCACTGCAGCACGCCAGGCTTCCTTGTCCCTCACCATCTCCTGGAGTTTACTCCTTTACACTATTGAAATATAATCAGGAGAGGAGACCAGAAAAAGAAAACTGAGATGCCAAAAAAAAAAAATTCTGAGAGATAATAGAGATCAGATATAGTCAAGAAAAATAAGATAGAAACATACATTAAGGAATCCTCTGAAGTTGTCTGATCCTTTGTTTCCTAGACTAACCAATCATAAGAGGTAACATTACCTACTCTATTTAGTCTGTGACCATTTTTACTGTTTTAGTTTTATTCCAGTTTTAACTGAGATATAACTGACATAAAAGTGCTATATAAATTTAAGGTGTATAGCATAAAGATTTGAGTTACATACATCTTGAGATGGCTATCATAAAGTTTACTGAACATCCATCAATTCATATAGATACAAAATTAAATAGAAAAAAAATTGTGTGTGATGATAATTCTTAGGATTTATTTTCTTAACAACTTTTGTATATAATATACAGCAGTGTTAATTATAATCATCATGTTGTACATTACACTCCTAGTTCTTATTTATCTTAATACTCTATTCTTTACAATGCTACTCAATATCTTTTCTCTTGGGAAGATCCTATAAGATGGGCTGGTTTTTCAGTTGCACTTTAAATAGTGCAGAAATGATAGCAGTATATTTTCTTTTTAATCTTGATATTCAAGCTTGAGGGTTTTTTTTTTTAAATAACACTTTTAATCAAAATAAAAATCCACTGTCTGCAATTTTTTATATGTAAAATATCACTGGTTATCCCAATTTTATTATTTTATTTTGAAACTGCATATTTTTGGCCCCTGACTAGCTAGCATTTCAGAAACCAGAGTCACATCTACACATCTCTTTGCTAAAAGTTACAGGTTTTCAAAAATACCCAGAACTAGTGACAGCCATCATATAAAATAATTTCTAGAGAAGTACAAAAATAATATGCTATTTACTGGCTAAGTGCATGGCATGTTATTTTGTGATTTTGACTTCAAATTTCAAGTTCATGCATAAACCTCCAAAGCAACTGACTCTTCAGTTAAACAATCTGTTGCATTCAGAAAAATCTTGAAATTGGGAGATGGCTGGATGGCATCACTGACTCGATGGACGTGAGTCTCAGTGAATTCCGGGACTTGGTGATGGACAGGGAGGCCTGGCATGCTGCGATTCATGGGGTCGAAAAGAGTCAGACACGACTGAGCGACTGAACTGAACTGAATGTTATAGAATTACTGGTAGAATTAAGAAAAATGTGATAGTCATGGAATTAGCTTAAATTTATTTTTACTGACACAGAGCATTTATTCTTTAAATTTTGATAATTAATTCCATTCTTTAACCAAGAGGTATTCCCTTACACTTTGTCAGTTACATTGCATTTTGTTCTCATTTCTAATGTGAAACTAAGGCATGCAAATTAAAGTGAAAATTTCACAATCATCTGGTGTATTTGGCCTGTGTAGAAACCTAATCTAAAAAGAGGGGAAAGAAAATTCAGACTATTTTTATCTAAAAGCACATTTCAGGCTGGTATTAAGTAATACACTTGCCTGCTCCAGAGAAATTAATTGTATTTCTAGTATTAATTCTAAGCTCTCTTCTTTGTCTTGAAAAAATTATTCCAGGCTTCCCTTTTATTCTGAGTTGCAATGCTATTGCACAGTTGCTAAATTTAGCACCTTATACACATTTAATTATAACAGGATCTATCTCCTCATTAATAATGACAGTTAATGAATATGGGTTATAACTGAAACTGTGGCTTCCCTTGAGTTTTTCCTCCCTTTCAAAATTATCTTTATAATATTATTTTTATAGTATAATTTTTTCTCTTTGATCAAAGTTTGTCATTCACCCTTTGAGGTAAAGATGTACAAATAATTAAACCAATCTGAATTAACTTGTCAAGTGTGACTGATTGGACACACTCTAGGAAATAACTTGATATGACCTAGATTTAATTATCTGCATTTGGATTTCTCATATACACATATTACACTTTTATCCCAACAGAGGCTCTTATCTTGGGCTATCATGTTTAGATACATTTAACCAAGTATTCTTTATAGACTTATTCATCAGTCTTTCTTCTTTTATCAGATACCCTCCAGAGTGTAACACAGACCTTGAATGCTAAATTGAATTGAAATGATTATGTTATTGAGCTGAAGAGTGAGGGGCTAGGGTTATTTGATTTTTGGTTTCTCAAGTTGGTTTTCTAGACTTTAAAAATGTAAGTGCTGTGTGACTTTCATATAAGAAAACACCAAGACATGTAAATGATGGGAATATACTTCTGTTTGAGGAGGAAGCCTCCAACAGACCAGTTAGCTGGCTTCCCATCACTGAGATCACCACATGTTTGGCTGACAGCAGCCTCATCTGTAAAGCGGGAACAATGATAGCTTTTGTTTGTCATGTAGGAAGGGGTCCTTGCAGAAAGTGGGAGGTTGCACAAGGTTTGCTGGGACTTTCTCAGTTTTAAAACTGAAAGTCCTATGTCCTGGGAACCCCCTCAATCACAGCTGGGCAAAATGACCTTTTCTTTAAGTCATAAGATTCTAAGATGCAGGGCCTACCCCAGGCAAACTGGGAGGTAGAAGGATGTTTATTTTCCACACTTCTTAGCAGGCCTTCTCTCTTCCTCAGCTGCCTAGTACCTTCATTCTCTTCTCTTGTCTTTTCTCAAAATCTGCTCTCCTACTGATTCATTTACATGTAAACAAAATTTATGTCAACTGAAAAAGTTACTCTTCCAAGTGCTATTAAAAGATACCAGACATCAAAGCTGTAAAATAAAATGATGCTTCTCAATGTCTTCAGGCATCAGCATCTCTTGGGAGTCTAGAACCTTAAGGAGCCTTATTATATGCTGATAAGTTTAATTCCAGCATACAAAGTAAGAATAAATAAATATATCTGTATATTGTACATTTGCAATGAAAAAAATCATAGCTAAGAGCATGTATACATTAAAAAAAACAAGCAGTCAACCAAAAAAAAATCTTTACCTTACTGTTTCTTTTGGCTAATTTTTTATTCATCTGTTTTATTGTTTACTAGGACTGGAAAACAAATAACAGCAATAGGCAAAGGTTTAATAAAAATACACTGGAAAGACACTTAAATTTGAGAAACTGTCTATTCTCTCCTCTGCAAATTAAGATTGTCATTTTAGTCTAGTTCACAAGACACCTGAATTCCAAGAAATTATAGATGGATAAACCTGAAGTAAATGAAACTCCAAATCCAGATATTCAGCAGCTATAGTGGGATCTGAATCATGATAAAGTAGAAGCAACATGAAATTTAGTACATGAATATGTAGGTTTAGAGAAATGGTTTCCAAACTTGGGCCAACAGTTAAAAAAAGAAAACGTAACTTCCTCCTTTCATCTTAAGATACTACCTGGTAGCTAGGATGTTGAAGCTATAAGGAAATGAGGGGGGAAGACCTATGGCTTACACATGACTATTCATAGCAATTGATATCAACAACAAAAAAACCCAGTGCACGTGCTCAAACCGGCTTTGGTCAACTTGAGCCAGAACAGTCACAGTAACATTCAGAAATTAAGAAGATTAGACAAAAATAATGAAGAATCATGACCCTATACACCTTCTGTTAGTAAACTTTTTAGCATACTTCCTTCAGTTAGTTTTTCCATGCACACTGCTTACATTATTCCAATGAGCTTCTAAGTTTATTGCTGCAGACTACTCTTACATATTATTATTAAAAGATTTCTCCATGTTATTATTCTTCAAAAGCATGTTTTTAATGATTGCATAATATTCCACATGACAAAGAATCTTTAAACCATTCCATGACTAAACTTACTCGTATTTTGCTGTTTTGAGTAATTCCATAATGAATATCACTGCATTTATAACTTTTAATTTTTTAATTTAGGGTTATTTTATTGGGATAGATATGCAGAGGTGGATTCAGTTGTCAAGGTTAAGAATATATTTCTTGATATATGCTGCCCAGCTTCTGTTCAAAAGCAGTTCATAAAAACTCCACTCATCCAGACTATATGAAATCCTAAATGACCATAGCTTTAACTTTATAGCATGGTTTAAAATGATTGTACAACATACATTATGAGTTCTGCCCTGTGATTCAAATAAAATTTTATCTGTGGCGTAAGGAGTATTACTGGTCAGATAGTTCCCTAAATTTCATCATAACTAGATTTTCATTTCCATTTATTTACTCAAAGTTATGTAACAGACATTGTAGGGGAAAACTGGGGAAATATGACTGTGGACTTGTTAAGAGGAACACGTTTCCATCCTAAATTTCTCATAAACTGTAATAGAAAATACTTTAATGCTCAGAGAACAACACTTTCCATCAGTCCATTAGATAAATTCCAAAATCTGCAAACTTAAGTTATTGTACACTGCAGGCAGTACTTAACTCTGTATCATCAAAATGACACCTCACCCCTTGGAAATCACATTTTACTCTGGCTAGGAAAGAGTCATTAAAACTCCCTCTGAGAAGCAAACTTCCATAGAAACAAGTTTTACTGGTTAAACTACACCCTATGTGTATAATTTTCTAAGGCTGCTGCAACAAATGACCACAAACTTTGTGGGTTTAAACCACACAGAATTGCCCTCTCACAGTTCTCGTGGCCAGACGCCTGAAATCAGGCGTCAGTAGGGCTCTGCTCTTTCCGAAGTAGAGCTCTAGTGGAGAATCCTTTCTTGCCTTTTCCAGCTCCCATTAGCTCTCGTTGGTTTGTGGCAGCATAACTCCATCTCTGTCTCCATCTTTTCATTATCTTCTCGTCTTCTGTTTTGTCTGTGCTAAATCCCCTTTGCCTTTGTCCTATAAGCTTATGTGTTACTGGGTTTAGGATATACTCAGATAACCCAAGAGGATCTTCATAGTTCGAGATCTTTATATTAATTATATCTGCAAAGACTATTTTTCCAAATAAATTAATACCCACAGATTCTAGGAATTTAATGTGGACATATCTTTTGGCAGCGGGAGGGGGCAGCCACCATCCAACCTCCATTACATTTACCCTGCAGACTCTTGTCCTCCCTTTTTGAATGGTGAACAACAGTCTGAAGATGTGAAACTTGTTTACAATAAAGAGCTATTTAAACAACAAGATGCTACTGTATAGCACAGGAAAATATATTCAATATCTTATGATAAACCATAATAGAAAATAATATTAAAAATAATGTATATAAAACTGATCACTCTGCTATATAGCAGAAATTAATACAATATTGTAAAACAACTATACTTCAGTTTAAAAAAAGATGAATAAAAAGAGCTAGTATCCTTGGTTTCACCTTATGGCTACAAAAGAAATTAGGTTATTCTAACCAATTGCCAATTTAGATTTTTTTTCACACTGGTCCTTTAAAAAGCTCAAGTCATTAGCAATCATAGAGCATTGCCAATTAACAGAGAAATATGATGTAATACTATTTACTGTTTAATCATTTTCATTCCATTAATCCTGATATTTCCTTTGAGTTTTCCTTTTAAGAGAACTTCTGCCTTCAAAAAATATTTTGCCTTTCTTGAATATGGTAATTCTCTTCGTGATATTATTAAGTTGCTTTAAAAAAAAGTGTGTATGTATAAAATTCAAGAATTTCTAAACATTTCTAAATATCTTATGTTTCACTTTTACTTTATAAAGGAATATATAAGCCATTTGAAGTAATTATACATAATAGACTTTTAAATAAAATTTAGAAAAACCCACTTTAAAATATTGCCTTTGGCTTTTCATCTTATCTAAAAGGTATAAGGATTATTTAAGGAGGTAAAACCCTATCCTTTATGTAATCCTGGACAAGGTACTTTACTTTTCTGAATCCCCATTATTTCATACATCAAGTTAGAACAATGCATCACTCATAGGAGTAAATGAGTTCCTCTGTGTGGCTTCTGGATGTGGGTAAGTGTTAGTTTCCTCTTCCTTCCTGAGGAGCTGGTTATATGGGTCCTTATGAGTTATCTAATTTTTTTTCTTTAATTGCTTCTTTCTGCTATTTTTCCTATTTCCATGGTTCTGGATTTTGGGTTTGCCAGGACCACTGGTAATGCAGTTTAGCCTAAGGTTAAGTAGCAGACCCAGATAAGCAAACAAGTGTGTTCACTGGCTTGAAGAGGGGCTTATTGAAAATAGCCTTCCCAGTAATTCTCCTCAGATGAGCACAGTCCCCATCTTTCATGTAGTCAGGGCTTCTCCCTGCCATTCACTCACCTAGAAAACAAACAGGAATTGAGGAATCTTGTCTGCAAAGGACAATTCACTGTATGGTAGCTTATTTTATACCACATAATCTTGAAAGACAAATAATTAGGATCCAAAGATAAAGGGATCATACTCTAACAGGAAAGATACTACTGGTACAAAGACATTTATAAAATATAGGAATCTTAGAATAATACATATTTTTCTTCTGTATTCATGCTACTGACATATTTCACTTCATGTATGTTATAAATTTGTCTTGATAAACCCACCACACTACATCATTTTTGCTTAGTCAACTATCTTTTAAAGAGATTTAAATAATAGGACAAAAACCCCAAATCCTTGTGTGTTGATCCATGTAGCCTCCACTTCCAGTGCTATCCATCCCTTTGTATAGTTACACATTTTCAACTGGTATCATTTTCCTTCTGCCTGAAAAAAGTCCTTTAACATTCCTTGTAATGCATGCTGGCTTGTGATAAATTGCTTTGACTTTTTACATCTGAAAAAAATTATTATTTTTTCTTCATTTCTGAAAGATGTTTGCCCTGGATATAGAACCACAGGTTGATAGGCTTTTCTTTCGGTATTTTAAAGCTGTTTGTCTACTGACTTCTCACTGCACTGCTTTTAACGAGAAACCGAATGTCATCTTTATCTTTGTTTTTACCATACTTAACACTGTCTTTTCTTTGACTGCTTTTAAAATTTTCTGTTTATCACTGGTTTTAAGTAACTTGGTTACAATGTGCTCTGGTGTCATTTTCTTCAAGTTTCTTAGGTTGAGGGTTCATTGAGATTTTTGTATCTATAGGTTTACAGTTTTCATCAAATTTGGAATATGTTTGGCCATTACTTCCTCAAATATTGCTATTGTTCTCTCTCTCTTCTCTCTTTTGGCCACTTGAAGTTATTCCATAGCTCACTGAGGCTCTGTTACTTTTTCTCACTTTAGCTCCATTTTGGGTATTTCCTATTGCTATGCCTTCAAATCCACTGAGTGCAAATTCAGTGTATTTTTCATTCTAGACAATACAGTTTCCATCCCTAAAAGTTTGAGTCTGCTCTTTATCAAATCTGCTGTGTCTTTAATTTGCTTTAATTTTTGTCTTTAATTTTTTTTTTTTGTCTTTAATTTTCAAATGGAGTACAGTAAAAACAATTGTTTTAAAGTCCTTGTCTGCTCCTCTAACATAAGAGTCAGTCTCTGGTGTTTTAATGATTTGATTTTAATCCTCATTATGGGTCATTTTTCCTGCTTGTTTTCATGCCTCATAAGTTTTCACTGGATGCCAGACATTGTGAACTTTGTTTGTTTGTTCTGGGATACAGTTAAGCTATTTAAAAACAACCTGACCCTTTAGGGTCTTGATTCTAACATTTGTTCAATGGGACCAGGGCTGTGCTTAGCTGAGAGCTAGTTATTTCCCAGTACTGAAGAAGGACTCTGGTGAGTAGTCTAGCCAATGTTCTGTAAATTATGAGGTCCTCCAGTTTGGCTGAGGGGAATAGGCAGTATCCTAGCCTCATGTCAGCACTGGGTACTGGTGTCTCTAATGCTTAGTTTAGGGTGCTCTGCTCCCCACACATTTATTGAACAGTACTCGACTGAGTATTTGCAGGGACCCCACTGCAGATTTGCAGGGTTTTCTTTTTGTGTAGCTCTCTCCTAGCTAGCACTCTTCCTTGTGACATTTAGCTACCCTGGTCTCCCCAAACTCTCAGCAGTGTCACCTCAGTTCAGGAGGTCTGCCAGGGTCTGTACTGGTCTCCCTTCCGTGTGACCTGGGAACTTTCTGAAGGCCACAGACTGGTCATTTGTTTTTCAACCATTGAGGGATCACTGTCCGTTATTGCCTTGAGTTCTTGGATCTTGAAAATTGTTGTTTCATATATTTTGTCCCTTTTGTTGTTGTTGCTTCAGGTCTGATGATGAATAGAGTCATAGTTCATTAAAATCTTCCCAAAATAACTATAATAGGATGAATCTTTTAAGACAAGTACCAGTCAAATGCTATAAGAATTCAAAAAAGGAGAGACATTGGTTTTCAGGCTTTTTTTGGAGGGAATAGCCTTTGGATCAGGCCTGAAGGTTTGGGTGGACTTGTAGAAAGGGCATACAGGTAGAAATACAGGGGCAATTCAGCAAAGGGATAAGTATGGCATGAAACTGAGCTATACAATATGTGCAGTTTTGTGAAAATGTTTCCAGGAATAATTCTGCATATTTTGTAAGTTATCATAGGATATATTCAGTTCTGTGGATGAAATAGTCTATTGCATTTCAAACAACAGTCCCCTATAGACTATTGTCTCCACAGTATGCAATTATGCTGCCTTCTGTCCAGTTTGTTCGTTCATTCATCATGAAGGGATCACTGAATGCTGGTCAATGTTGTAGGTGTGTGGGCTACACTGGTGAACAAAACAAAGATCTCTGCCCTTCTGGAGCTTGCATCCTAGAACTTAGATCCTGTAGGAGTGGGAGGAAAGAGACAATAATCTCTTTCCATATACCTTAATAATTTTCTTTCACTTAATTCCATAAGGTAATGATTTACCTTGCTGAGTGACTTGAGTACTGTTTCTTGCAAATATTCATAGGTGCCCTGAGGAGGTGGAAAGAATTACTTTTAAAGAGTATCTAATAAAAATAAACTGTACTTGTAGGTCTATATTTAGAATTCAAAAACAGCTTTATGTTTTACTGCAGATGAATAGGGCTTTATGAGTGAATAAATAGACTGTGCTAATTGTCAGGCATCTACGACTGAAAGAAGAGTATAGTTCTATCCTGTGCACTAAACTGTGCTGACTTCGAAATTCCAAGTTGCTAAGACATTTAGATGCTTACTCCTTGGAAGGAAAGTTATGACCAACCTAGACAGCATATTAAAAAGCAGAGATATTACTTTGCCAACAAAGATCGGTCTAGTCAAGTCTATGGTTTTTCCAGTGGTCATGTATGGATGTGAGAGTTGGACTATAAAGAAAGCTGAGCGCTGAAGAATTGATGCTTTTGAACTGTGGTGTTGGAGAAGACTCTTGAGAGTCCCTTGGACTGCAAGGAGATCCAACCAGTCCATCATAAAGGAGATCAGTTCTAGGTGTTCATTGGAAGGACTGATGTTGAAGCTGAAACTCCAATACTTTGGCCACTGACACGAAGAGCTGACTCATTTGATGCTAGGAGAGACTGAGGGCAGGAGGAGAAGGGGACGACAGAGGATGAGATGGTTGGATGGCATCATCGACTCAATGGACATGGGTCTGGGTGAACTCTGGGAGTTGGTGATGGACAGGGAGGCCTGGCATGCTGTGGTTCATGGGGTCGCAAAGAGTCAGACATGACTGAGCGACTGAACTGAACTGAACTGAAGACATTTAGTAAGCGCAGGCACATAGGCATGCTTTTTTCTTTCCTTTGTCTCTTGAAATTACAAAACTAGAAGACAGCAAATAATACTCATGGCTACCAATCAGTTCAGTTCAGTCACTCAGTCGTGTCCAACTCTTTGCAATTCCATGGACTGCAGCATGCCAGCCTTCCCTGTCCATCACCTACTCCAGGAACTTGCTCAAACTCATGTCCATTGAGTGGGTGATGAAATCCAACCATCTCATCCTCTATTGTCCGCTTTTCCTCCCGCCTTCAATCTTCCCCAGTGTCAGGGTCTTTTCCAATGAGTCAGTACTCTGCATCAGGTGGCCAAAGTATTGGAGTTTCAGCTTCAGCATCTGTCCTTCCAATGAATATTCAGGACTGATTTCCTTTAGGATGGACTGGCTGGATCTCCTTGCAGTCCAAGGGATTCTCAAGAGTCTTCTCCAACACCACAGTTCAAAAGCATCAATTCTTCAGTGCTCAGCTTTCTTTGTAATCCAACTTTCACATCCATACATGACCACTGGAAAAACCATAGCTTTGACTAGAGTGACCTTTGTCAGGAAAATAATGCTTTTTAATATGCTGTCTAGGTTGGTTACAGCTTTTCTTCCAAGGAGCAAGCATCTTTTAATTTCACGGCTGCACTCACCATCTGCTGTGATTTTGGAGCCCAAAAAACTCAAGTCTGTCACTGTTTCCATTGTTCCCTATCTATTTGCCATGAAGTGAAGGGATCAGATGCCATGATCTTACTTTTCTGAATGTTGAGCTTTAAGCCAACTTTTTCACTCTCCTCTTTCACTTTCATCAACAGATTCTTTAGTTCTTCACTTTCTGCCATAAGGATGGTGACATCTGCATATCTAAGGTTATTGATATTTCTCCCAGCAATCTTGATCCCAGCTTGTGCTTCATTCAGCTTAGCGTTTCTCATGATGTACTCTGCATAGAAGTTAAATAAGCAGGGTGACAATATACAGCCTGGACGAGTTCCTTTCTCAATTTGGAACCAGTCTGTTCCATGTCTGGTTCTAACTGTTGCTTTTTGACCTGCATACAGATTTCTCAGGAGGCAGGTCAGGTGGTCTGGTATCCCCATCTCTTGAAGAATTTTCCACAGTTTGTGGTGATCCACACAGTCAAAGGCTTTCGCATAGTCAATGAAGCAGAAGTAAATGTTTTTTTCTGGAACTCTCTTGCTTTTTTGATGATCCATCAGATGTTGGCAATTTGATCTCTGGTTCCTCTGTCTTTTCTAAATCCAGCTTGAACATCTGGAAGTTCACGGTTCACGTAATGTTGAAGCCTACCTTGGAGAATTTTGAGCATTACTTTGCTAGCGTGTGAGATGAGTGCAACTGTGCGGTAGTTTGAGCATTCTTTGGCATTGCCTTTCTTGGGGATTGGAATGAAAACTGACCTTTTCCAGTCCTGTGGCCACTGCTGAGTTTTCCAAATGTGCTGGCATATTGAGTGCAACACTTTCACAGCATCATCTTTCAGGATTTGAAGTAGCTCAACTGGAATTCCATCACCTCCATTAGCTTTGTTCATAGTGATGATTCCTAAGGCCCACTTGACTTCGCATTCCAGGATGTGTGGCTCTAGGTGAATGATTACACCATGGTGATTATCTGGGTCATGACCATCTGTTTTGTATAGTTCTTCTGTGTATTCTTGCCACCTCTTCTTAACATCTTCTGCTTCTGTTAGGTCCATACCATTTCTGTCCTTTATTGTGCCCATCTTTGCATGAAATGTTCCCTTGATATCTCTAATTTTCTTGAACAGATCTCTAGTCTTTCTCATTCTATTGTTTCCCCTATTTATTTGCATTGATCACTGATCATGGCTACCAATAAAATATGCTATAAGGGGGCACCCACCTTTCATGGGTTATGTGACCTTTCTTTGTGGCTGAATCTCAGGGCTACAGTGCCCTTCTGGACTTTTGCTCTCAGACTGGGATATTCTTGGAGATCTGTGAGTTTTTAAAGAACTCTGCAAGAGCTTTTAAATGAATTCTGTTCATTTATATGATAATCATGAAAAGCTGAATTTTGTTCATGTGGGTGATCTGGACAGTGCCCCCTACTGCGTAATTCCTGGGGCAGCGTCCACACTGTGCTGATGCGGCTTCAGGAGAGCTGTTCACAAGGATATGAAGGGGCCTGTGGGCTGGCGTCATCCCATTACTGCTTACAGCTATCCGCTGCATGAGGTTTTAGTGCTGCATGTTCATGTACTCATTCATTCTACAAATGACTACTGAGAACCCTCTATAGTGGTCCCATTCTAGGAGCTAGGGATTTAGGCTTGTTCTCATTAAGACTGTTCAGCTGATATAACAGACAATCTAACAAAGTGGTTTAACCTAACAGGGGGATTCTTTTTCTCACACAGCACGAAGTTCAGAGTCTAGGGCTTATGAAGCTGCTCCAGGAAGTCATCAAAGTCCTGTTCCTTCTGCAGGTCTGCTGTGTTTCCAGTACAGAGTGTAGTTATAATTCCCATCACTGCAAGACAGCGGCAGCATCTCCAGGAAACAGGTCCACATTTCGGGGAGAAGGGCAGAGGGCAAAAGGCCAAAGAGAAGG
This sequence comes from Bos grunniens, assembly GCF_055505025.1. Lineage (NCBI taxonomy): Eukaryota > Metazoa > Chordata > Mammalia > Artiodactyla > Bovidae > Bos > Bos grunniens. Next base: position 68,732,683 of record NC_141168.1, on the reverse strand, counting down.
AATCAGAAGAGCTGTTTCCTTCAAAGAATGTTTTCTGAAGCCCTACCCAGCTACTTCTGTTCACCTCTCATCACTTGTCCATCCCTGACTGTAAAGGAAGCTAGGCAAATACATATGTTAACAAGACATATCGCCACCCTCAACATACTCTGAGGTCTATTAATTTAAAAAAATAAGGGTGGGGGGAAAAAGGGAAAAAATAAAGAAAGAAGGGAGGAAGGAAGAAAGAAAAGAGGGTACAGAGGGACAGGAGAAGGATAAAGGGGAAAGAGAAAGGCAACTGAGTAAGTACCCAGAAGTATTTGCCACAATAGCGAAGAAAATCAATGAGAAATAAGAGAAGCAAAAACCCATAGACTGCTTCCACAGTCTAGATGGTTTGTGTGAGGGTGATGATACTGGGAGTAGAAGTGAACTTACTAAGATACATTTTGTTTTCTTTACATACTTATCACTAACTGTTATTTTCTTATTTACTTGCTTAGGGCCCATCTCTCCGCTAGTAAGGACTTCGCTGTTTAATTGACGCCACACTGGCAAATACCTAAAGAGTGTTGGGCACTAGGAGGAGTTGAAGAAAATTTTGTTAAATGAATGAATTATGATTTAAAATAATTTTAATTTAAATAAATTAAAAATAATTTAACCCCCCCAAATAATAATTTAACTCTAATAGTGGAGTTTTACAAAATATTTTTCCTATAAAATATGTTGGAATAGTACTCAGACCAGGAAAGACTAGATAACAGGACTATGAACTCCCTTAAATTGTATAGTATGAAGTGTATATGTATGCCGGAAGCGAGCCGAGAGAGAGAAAGACGTATGCACGTGCAGACACACAGGCACTTTTCTGAGAACAGTATCTTAGTTTCCTTCATTTTCAAAGCAGTCCTTAACTTTAAAAACAGTTAGGAAAGGCTGTACTCTGCCTTGAAGTATTCGTGGGCAAACTCTAACTTATTGCTAAACATTTCCACACCATAAGTGCCCTTGCTTCAGATGCTAACTGAAATATTTCTTTCCTAGAACAAGCAGTGTCCTTCCACTGAGTAACAGCCAAGTCATGACAAGTCCCTGGCTCCACGTGGTCAAAGCACATGTTGGCCTAATTTCTCTTTCAATAGCTTTCCTTTGCCTGAAATGAGAACAGTGACACCTACTGGTTTCCCTCTGGAACTGTGAGCATAACCGCTCCTGGTGAAAATTTCAGCAACATCCCACTCAAACTTTAAGCTCAGAAAACCCAAAGTGTTTGCCCTTTCAAGCAAATCGGGTCCACGTGTGCCTGGATCCATTTTGAACCTGAGGGCCCAAATGGAGGCAGTGAAGTTTCAGGCAACAGGAAGAGGGAAACAAGTAGGGAGCACATAGGTTCAGACCCCTAGGGAAGTTCCCCAAAGTTACCCTACAAAAAGTAACACTTGTTTTTCCAGGTAGCCAGCATTTAGGCACACAGCTCTTAGGAAAGCTGAGAAAACTAGTCTTTATCTTGCAAGAGTAGGTGAGCCACTAAAATGATTAGGGAACAACTAGCTTTTTCTGCCACAGATTATCCCTTCAACCGAGGCAAACACACACTTTTTACCACAGAGTAGTATATTCATCACTCCCCAAGGGAGACTCCCCAAATAACCATCCCATTACTGCAGTGAGGTAAAAGTCCAAGACCTCTGGGTCTACAGTTCTCCTTATCAGAAACAAATGTATCTCTTCACTGTCCAGCAAACCATAAAGATGTTATCTGCCCAAAGACTCCCACTGTAAAATAGACGTACCAGAACTGAATAATCACAATTAGAATATGGAACAAAATGGCAATCACTTATTGTCACTGTGTATCAGATACCACTCTGTGGCAATTTCAACCCTATGCTGGCTGTAGAATTTGTTCCTAGGTTAGTCCATGTGAAGGCCCTGATTTTCCTCTTCGGGAAGATGTCCTTGCCCATTCTTCCCAAGAATGTTCTTCGTCCTCCTTCCTGGCTACAACTTGGGGCTGCCTTGCTTTCAAAGCTCAAATACAGCAGTTTGCCTAGAATAGTACCTGTTTATATCTGTTCAGTTCAGTTCAGTCGCTCAGTCGTGTCCAACTCTTTGCGACTCCAGGAATCACAGCACGCCAGGCCTCCCTGTCCATCACCATCTCCCGGAGTTCACTCAAACTCATGTCCATCGAGTCGGTGATGCTATCCAGCCATCTCATCTTCTGTCGTCCCCTTCTCCTCCTGCCCCCAGTCCCTCCCAGCATCAGAGTCTTTTCCAATGAGTCAACTCTTCGCATGAGGTGGCCAAAGTACTGGAGTTCCAGCTTTAGCATCATTCCTTCCAAAGAAAACCCAGGGCTGATCTCCTTTAGAATGGATTGGTTATCAATATAATTATTGAAGCTTCCCTTTCTCAAAGTACTGTGTTCAGTTCAGTGGCTCAATCGTGTCCAACTCTTTGTGATCCCATAGACTGCAGCATGCCAGGCCTCCCTGTCCATCACCAACTCCCGGAGTTCACTAAAACTCTTGTCTAGTGAGTTGGTGATGCCATCCAACCATCTCATCCTCTGTCGTCCCATTTTCCTTCCACCTTCAATCTTTTCCAGTGTCAGGGTCTTTTCCAATGAGTCAGTTCTCTGCATCAGGTGGCCAAAGTATTGGAGTTTCAGCTTCAGCATCTGTCCTTCCAATGAATATTCAGGACTGATTTCCTTTAGGATGGACTGGTTGGATCTCCTTGCAGTCCAAGGGATTCTCAAGAGTCTTCTCCAACACCACAGTTCAAAAGCATCAATTCTTTCGTGCTCAGCTTTCTTTATAGTCCAACTTTCACATCCATACATGACTACTGGAAAAACCATAGGTTTGACTAGACTGACCTTTGTTGGCAAAGGAATGCCCCTGCTTTTTAATATGCTGTCTAGGTTGGTCATAGCTTTTCTTCCAAGGAGCAAGCATCTTTTAATTTCATGGCTGCACTCACCATCTGCTGTGATTTTGGAGCCCCAAAAAACTCAAGTCTGTCACTGTTTCCATTGTTTCCCTATCTATTTGCCATGAAGTGATGGGACCAGATGTCATGATCTTAGTTTTCTTTATGTTGAGCTTTAAGCCAACTTTTCCACTCTCCTCTTTCACTTTCATCAAGAGGCTCTTTAGTTCTTCTTCCCTTTCTGCCATAAGGGTGGTGTCATATTTCTCCCAGCAATCTTGATCCCAGGTTGTGCTTCATCCAGCTCAGCGTTTCTCATGATGTACTCTGCATATAAGTTAAATAAGCAGGGTTGACAATATACAGCCTGGAAGTACTCTTTTCCCAATTTGGAACCAGTCTGTTGTTCCATGTCCAGTTCTAACTGTTGCTTCCTGACCTGCATACAGATTTCTCAGGAGGCAGGTCAGGTGGTCTGGTATTCCCATCTGTTGAAGAATTTTCCACAGTTTGTGGTGATCCACACAGTCAAAGGCTTTGGCATAGTCAATAAAGCAGAAGTAGATGTTTTTTCTAGAACTCTCTTGCTTTTTCGATGATCCGTCAGATGTTGGCAATTTGATCTCTGGTTCCTCTGTCTTTTCTAAATCCAGCTTGAACATCTGGAAGTTCACAGTTCATATATTGCTGAAGCCTGACTTGGAGAATTTTGAGCATTGCTTTGCTAGCGTGTGAGATGAGTGCAACTGTGCGGTAGTTTGAGCATTCTTTGGCATTGCCTTTCTTGGGGATTGGAATGAAAACTGACCTTTTCCAGTCCTGTGGCCACTGCTGAGTTTTCCAAATGTGCTGGCATATTGAGAGCAACATTTTCACAGCATCATCTTTTAGGATTTGAAGTAGCTCAACTGGAATTCCATCACCTCCACTAGCTTTGTTCATAGTAATGTTTCCTAAGGCCCACTTGACTTCGCATTCCAGGATGTGTGGCTCTAGGTGAATGATTACACCATGGTGATTATCTGGGTCATGACCATCTGTTTTGTATAGTTCTTCCATGTATTCTTGCCACCTCTTCTTAATATCTTCTGCTTCTGTTAGGTCCATACCATTTCTGTCCTTTATTGGCCCATCTTTATATGAAATGTTCCCTTGGTATCTCTAATTTTCTTGAAGAGATCTCTAGTCTTTCCCATTCTATTGTTTTCCTCTATTTCTTTGCATTGACCACTGAGGAAGGCTTTCTCATCTCTCCTTGCTTTCTATGGAACTCTGCATTCAAATGGGTATATCTTTCCTTTTCCCCTTTGCCTTTCATTTCTCTTCTCACAACTATTTGTAAGGCCTCCTCAGACAACATTTTGCCTTTTTGCATTTCTTTTTCTTGGGGATGGTCTTGATCGCTGCCTCCTGTACAATGTCACAAACCTCCGTAAATAGTTCTTCAGGCACTCTGTCTGTTATTTCTAATCCCTTGAATCTATTTCTCACTTCCACTGCATAATCCTAAGGGATTTGTTTTAGGTCATACCTGAATGGTCTGGTGGTTTTCCCTATTTTCTTCAATTTAAGTCTGAATTTGGCAATACAGAGTTCATGATCTGAGCCACAGTCAGCTCCTGGTCTTGTTTTTGGGATTTCTCCATCTTGGGCTGCAAAGAATATAATCAATTTGATTTTGGTGTTGACCATCTGGTGATGTTCATGTGTAGTCTTCTCTTGTGTTGTCGGAAGAGGGTGTTTGCTATGGCCAGTAGCATTTTCTTGGTAAAACTCTATTAGCCTTTGCCCTGCTTCATTCCATACTCCAAGGCTAAATTTGCCTGTACTCCAGGTATTTCTTGACTTCTTACTTTTGAATCCCAGTCCCCTATAATGAAAAGGACATCTTTTGGGGGTGTTAGTTCTAAAAGGTCTTGTAGGTCTTCATAGAACCATTCAACTTCAGCATTACTGGTTGTAGCACCGAGTTGGATTACTATGATATTGAACCATTTGCCTTGGAAATGAAGAGAGATCATTCTGTCGTTTTTGAGATTGAATCCAAGTACTGTATTTCAGACTCTTTTGTTGACTATGATGGTTACACCATTTCTTCTAAGGGATTTTTGCCCACAGTAGTAGGTATAATGGTCATCTGAGTTAAATTCATCCATTCAGTCCATTTTAGGTCACTGATTCCTAAAATGTCAATGTTCACTCTTGCCATCTCCTGTTTGACCACTTCTAATTTGCCTTGATTCACGGACCTAACATTCCAGGTTCCTATGCAATATTGCTCTTTACAGCATCAGAATTTACTTCCATCACCAGTCACATCTACAACTGGGTGTTTTTGCTTTGGCTCTGTCTCTTCAGTCTTTCTGCAGTTATTTCTCCTCTGATCTCCAATAGCATGTTGGGCATCTACCAACCTGGGGAGTTCATCTTTCAGGGTCTTATCTTTTTGCCTTTCATACTGTTCGTGGGGTTCTCAAGGCAAGAATACTGAAGTGGTTTGCCATTCCCTTCTCCAGTGGACCATGTTTTATCACAACTCTCCACCATGACACATCCATCTTGGGTGGTCCTACATGTCATGGCTCATAGTTTCATTGAGTTAGACAAGGCTGTGGTCCATGTGATCAGATTGGTTAGTTTTCTGCGTGGTTTTCAGTCTGTCTGCCCTCTGATGGATAGGGATAAGAGGGTTATGGAAGATTCCTGATGGGAGAGACTGAGGGAGAAACTGGGTCTTGTTCTGATGGGCGGGGCCATGCTCAGTAAATCTTTAATCCACCTCTCTGTTAATGGGTGGGGCTGTGTTCCCTCCCTATTATTTACCCGGGGGCCACTCTATGGTGGAGGTAATGAAGTTAGTGGTGAGCTCCTTCAAAAGGTCCCATACGTGCACTGCTACACTCAGTGCCCCCAACCCTGCAGCAGGCCACCGCCAACCCACACCTCCACTGGAGACTCTGGACACTCACGGGCAAGTCTGGGTCAGTCTCTTGTGGGGTCACTGCTCCTTTCTCATGGGTCCTGGTGTGCACAAGGTTTTGTTGTGACCTTCAAGAGTCTGTCTCCCCAGTCCTGTGTAAGTTCTGGTGGCTCTATGGTGGGGTTAATTGCGACCTCCTCCACGGCGGCTTATGCCATACACAGGTCTGCTGCGCCCAGAGCCCCTGCCCTGTGGCAGCCCACTGCTGACCTGTACCTCCACAGGAGACACTCAAACACGGTTCTGGCTCAGTCTCTGTTGGGTCTCTTGTTTCCTGGTGCACACAAGGTTTGTTTGAGCCCTGTAAGCATCTCTGGTGGGTTTGGGGTTTGATACTAAATGCGATTTCGCCCTTCCTACTGTCTTGCTGGGGCTTCTCCTTTGCCCTTGGACGTGGGTTATCTCCTCAAAGCCGCTCTAAGTACTCTGGCTTGGATAATAAATTACTTCATTCCTCAATTCAGTTCACAAGGAACTGAATCCTGCCAACCACATGAGCTTGGAAGAGGACCTTAGGTTTCGGATGAGAGTGCTGCCCCAGACATCATCTTGATTTTAGCCAGGGGGGACCCTTGAAGAGAGGACTCAGCTAACAGGTACCTGGACTCCTGACCCATGGAAACTGAGATAATGAACTTACATTGTTATTTTAGATGCTAACTTTGTGATTATCTGTTACACAGCAATAGAAAACCAAACACCTTCTCAAACAAGCTTGGGCAGAAGGCAATAGATAACCTTATTTTTTATCTGCCTTCAACCTTATCTGGTTGATGTCATCACTTTGGACTGCAATCTGTAAATTACAAGTGAGAGAATGAATGATCCTGAAAATCAGATTCAGTGGACTTGGCAACATTTTTGGGTCAGTAATTAGTACACGGCAATTCTCACAAGATTTGATGTTGCAAGAAATTCAACTGAGCTTGGCTCTACAAGCATCTCAGAAGTTGAAGGAGAGATAAAGTACAGCTCTTAACCTCTTCCTTCTATCTTTCAACCCAGCTTATAGAGGAGCTATCTTCAGCCTGAGGGCACAGGTTATCATTCACAATGTTCTCTGTCACGTTGCCTATTATTAAAGCCACGTCATTCTACCTTCAAAGGTATTCACAGGCAAAATTTCAATATTTTGCCATGGTGTAATAAGGGTCATCAGCTTTCTAGTTTGCAACATCTGTGCCCTACAGAGTCCCCCCAGCCAGTGGAACAATACTCCTCCTTCTAGGGAGCCGTTTTTGACTAAGATTAGAAGCTGTCACTGGCACTTGGTGCCTGCAGGCAGAGGTGATAAATGCAGGACAGGGTACAGTGTGCACACTGCACTGTATTCAAACATCAGTAGAACCTTGTTGAGGGACACTGCCTCTAACCAATGCCATGTCTTAGGATCCCACTTCTGGTAACAAATTCTGTGTACAATCAGAAGCAGAAGTGACTTTTAAAAATGTCTCAAATAGCAATGGCTTAAAGAAGCTACCATCTTTCTCAGTAAATTCCAATTAAGCTGACCAAGACTGTTAAGGCTCTCTGTCAGGGACTCAGACTTCAGAGGATCTGCTTTTCAACATTCTGTAACAGGAGGGAAAGGGACAGGGCACAACTTTTGAAAGAATGATATAGCCCAAGGACACAACATAAACTGAGTAGAATCAAATGGGACCAGGTGGCAGACAAGGCTAGACTTTGATCCTGAATTAGCAAGTGAAATGACATACCCAGAGGGGCCATGACAGTTCCGAGGCACTGTTAAGCCCAAGGAGTGGGCGGTGGCCCAAATCCAGGGAACCTCCGCCCCTTCCCCAAAATAGCTGGAATAGTCCTCCAACTCATAAGCATATGAAATTACCCAGCCTATAAAAACTAACTATGCCATTTTATCACCACCACATTCGCCCTCTGCAATGGCCCGCACTCTGTGGAGTGTGCGTCTCCCTGTATTTGAATAAATCCACTTCTTACCTATCACTTTGTCTCTCACTGAATTCTTTCTGCGATGAGACATCAAAAACATGAGCCTCATTAGGTCCTGAAACCAGGTACTGTGGATTTTGGCTGGGTTCAAGTCCTATTAGGTAGGTAGAATAGGGAAAAGGAGTCCAAAATGGCAGTGGCTAAAAGACAAGGAAGGTCAAAGGAAGGTCCGAGGACCAGAGTGAAAACTTCAGGCAGAACAAACAGCACTCCTGGCTAAGCCCAATTTGCATAGGGCAGGCCCAGGTGGAAGAAAAAACATACAAGAGGAGGAGCCAAAGCGCTTTCTCTCTCTCTCTCCCGCGCGTGCATGCACGTGCTCGCTCACTCGCGCTCTCTCTCTCTCCCCACCTCCCCACGTACTCCTCCACTCCCTTCTCTTCGAGTCTTGGATTCTCCTGCTATTTTCTAAATCAAATGGAGCTGTAACAGATTTGCCTAAGAGCTGCAACACGGTTTGTCCAAGACCCAAGAGCTGTGACGCGCTGAGGGCTTTAATGTCTGTTGCTCCAGATCTTTGTTGTGACGAGACAAAGAACCGAGGAACATACACTCGCGTGACATCTATTGGCTCTTTCTATTTGAATAAATCCACTTCTTACCTATCACTTTGTCCCTCACTGAATTCTTTCTGCGATGAGACATCAAAAACATGAACTTCATTAGGTCCTGAAACCAGGCACTGTGGGTTTTGGCTGGGTTCAAGTCCCAAGCAGGGTTTTGGCGGGGTTTGAGTCCTAGCCACATGGGTTTAAACCCGAAACTGGGTTTTGGCTGGGTTCAAGTCCCAGCCATGTGGGTTAGAGTCCCAATCTGAGGTAAATGGTTTCAATTCTACTGGACTCAATTACTGTGTTGCAGATACTCATTAGACATTAGGGAAAGTAACCATCTGTCAAATAAATTACAAATAATGTTTCTCCTGTGGGTAGTTTGTCTTTTGACTTTGCTTAGAACATTTCAAGTTTACAGAAAAATATTTTAAATCAAATACATTGATTTTATTATGTTGATTCTGAAAGTTTTATCTGTCTTCTAATACTCTATTATTCCTAGTTAGAAACTGGTTACCATGATTTATTCAAGAACTTTAATGACAATGTATGCCAATAAATCTTCGACCCAGTTTTAACTCGGTATAACTTGTTGGGGTGTGGATATAATTCAACTTTGTTTTTTCCAGCGTTCCATCCCATTGTTCCAATACAATTCATCTTTACCTCAATGATTTGAAATGCTGTCTTTAAAATCAGGACTGGGTTTAAGAATTTTTGTTTTACTGAAAGAATTATGTGTGTCATCTCCTTTAATATGCTAATGTAGTAAGCTACATTACTAAATTTGCTATCAAGAAACACTGCATTCCAGTGATAAGTCCTACTTGGTCATAATGTAGTATGCTTTGATTATTGTTAAAGAATTTTGCTTTTAACTTTACAGGGAAACAAGGAATTTTCATCAATGTTTTGGGTGCTTTTTTAAGGGTATGCCAGGCGCATAAAATAGAGGTCCATCTACTTCAAAAACGCAGAAATAATCTGAATATGGAAAGCTTGATAAAATCCACTATAAAACAATAGTGACTTTTAAAACAATGACTTTTAAAAGAGGTATTAATAAACTTCCTATACAGTTGATTCCTATGGTTATGACCTTTGCCATTTTATTACCTTCAAACTGAGTCATTTCCTAAAGTTTCAAATGTGTCAATGGAAGTTGTATAGTATTTTAAATTAGAAAATTTATCAGGCCAAAAAAACAACAAACCCAAGTAATGCTGTAATGAGGACCTGTATACCTATCACTCCATTTTGGGAAACAAATCTTACAGATAACAACTCAACCTCTCTATACTGTTTCCCAACTCCATTCTCCTAGGTTCCTCTCCACACATATACTACCCTGATTTAGCTTTTTACTGTAAACATAAAACAACACATACACACATACATGTTTTAGAGGTTTTCAATTTACACTCAAATCTGTACTTTTTGGAACTTGTTTTTTTCTCTCAGTGTTTATAATTTTGTTGCATATAAAGTTCTGGCTAGTAAGTTTTTAAAAGCTGTATGCTATCTCAGTGTTAACAATCCATAGTATCTATAATCATTCTCTGTTACTGGATATTTAGACTGGCATAAGATTTTGCCCGGAGAAGGCAATGGCACCCCACTCCAGTACTCTTGCCTGGAAAACCCCATGGATGGAGGAGCCTGGTGGGCTGCCATTTATGGGGTCGCACAGAGTCGGACACGATTGAAGTGACTTAGCAGCAGCAGCAGCAAGATTTTGCCAAAGCAAGTCTCTGTCATTTTATCTTTTCTTTCTCTTTCATAAAGGCCCCTCAAAGGGGAAATTGGTGCACAAAAGCCCGATTTTTTCCTTTTTTCCCCCTTAATTTTGCATTTTCCTCATTTGAGATACTTTGTGTCCTGAAAATTGATCTATTTTCTTGCGCATTCTAAAAGAACTAAAGTTATCAGTGTCAACTATCTCTAAGAGATCTGTAGTTCCTTCATATTTCTCTTCAACATTCTTTGGGAAAACAAGGGGCAAGGCCTCAGTTTCAGGTAGAAATGTGGAAGAGACCTGCATCAGGGTTCAGATGTGGCTAAGTTAGCAGCACAAAACTTGAAGCCACTGAGGAAGGCAGTGATTTTTACTGTTGAGTCAGTTAAGGCTTCTAGGGTATCTTCTAGTAAGAGAATTCCTTTGGTTTAAGAGCTGAGCATTTTATAAATTTCCTGAAGAAATCATCTCCTCAAACATACCAACCAACTTTGTTTCATTAACAGGCTTCTATTAATTAGGTAGTTTTAAGTTCATGTAGTGAATATCTGTTAGTAGAACGAATGGCTGGTTTGACATGGCTGGTGTGCTCTCTAGTCAGTTTGTGATTAAAAAAAAAAAAAAAGTTGTCCAATATCACACTACAAAAAGAAAAAAAAAGAAAACTGGTAAGTTTTTAGCGCTACATATTACAATTAACATTAAACTAACTAGTACAATTTTCTTATACCAAAACTAGAGATAAAAATGCTTTAGTATCTTACTCGTCATACTCCAATTTTATAAGAACACATTTAAAATTTTACCCTTTGTGCTGTCTTCGTTTTGTATTGTGAAATGTATTTTTTATAAAAAGTCAGATTTCGTTTTCAACTGGGTAACGCTATTTGACCCATGATATACCAGTGAAACTGATACGCTGTTATCTGTATTTTGATACTTCGATGAGACACAAGAGGATTTCCTGCCTACCAGTCACATGCACACTTAACCAAAATACTGTGCTAAAGTAGTTTCAACTCATCCTTCCCTGGACAGCTTCTTGGCTTGACATCCCTTTAAAAGCTACCTTTGGTTAGTTAGGCTTGAAGTTTATCTTGTAAACTATCTTCAAGTATTTTACACATATTCCTAAATAGGCTCAAGGTGTACAAAGATTCTGATCCCCACAACCCTGAGGACAGCTGGCAAGCAGTCTCATCCATTTCTCCCAGAATGCCTTAAAAATACTACCATTTTCCATTCACATTATGATGTGAAAAAATTAGAAAACGTGGCTATAGTCCCATGACTACCTTGTAGACTCCTTTAAGAAATAGAATAGTTCCATATTCTCCTGACTCTGCACTGCCTAGAACAGTCCTCTGAACACAGCATGATTAATCTTGAAAGTGAAAGTGAAAATTGCTCAGTCATGTCCAACTCTTTGCGACCCCATGGACTATACAGTCTGTATACTACACTATACTATACTATACTATACTATACTATACTATACTATACTATACTATACTATTCTGGCCATGGAATTCTCCAGGCCAGAATACTGGAGTGGGTAGCTGTTCCTTTCTCCAGGGGATCTTCCCAACCCAGGGATCGAACTCAGGTCTCCTGCATTGCAGGTGGATTCTTTACCAGCTGAGCCACAAGGGAAGCCCAAGAATACTGGAGTGGGTAACGAGTGAACTGATATTAATTTCTAACACGAGTAAAGCCTTTTACAAGTTTAACTGGTTATTTTAATTGGTGAATATTTTGCATATTCTCTAACAGCTAGCACTACTAGCCAATCCTAAAATAAAGCTTTTGCAAAATATGCAGAAAGTCAAAAAAAGATGCTTATACAAAGAGCCTAGCCTTAAATTTTTTTTTTTTTTTAAATTCAGTTAAGCTGTTCCAAAACACAATCGATGAACAGCATGGACATTGCGATTCTGCTTTTAAAAAATCTGTAGAGAAGTGAACAGAAATACACCTTCTTAGGAAATTTAGGAGCACGCATGCATTACCAAACTCCTGTGTTTGGCAAGGTATGTCTTTATATTTTATAACCAATACCTGACAAAGATATAAACTGATGATCAGTATGGAAGTTCTTTTCAAAGGATCTTGCGTTATCCCCAAGCCTTCTGGTGTGACTAAAAAGTCAAAAATGATTTTAATAACAGGAAGGGCCACCCAAATGCTATACAATTATATATGTGCATGAGTGCCCAGTCGCTTCAGTTGTGTCCAACTCTTTGCGATGCTATGTACTGTAGCCCACCAGGCTCCTCTGTCCATGGGATTCTTCATGCAAGAATTCAGGATTGGGTTGCCATGCCCTTCTCCAGGGGATCTTCCCCACTCTGGGATTCAAACTACCTCTCCTGTTGACTCCTGCATTACAGGCAGTTTCTTTACCTGCTGAGCCACCTGGGAAGCCCATAAATATCTATAATTGTCCATAATTATTATCCTAAAAATTTCACTTTCCAAGAACATTTATAATGAACCAGAACTTCCAGGATACCTTTTGAATGCTCATGTCCCCATTTTAGTTTCCAAAATCCCAAATGAGGAAACAGCTCATAGTTATCAAATGTATTATAAATGTACATTCAAATAGTCTGAGAAAACAGCACTCACGTCAGAACACCTAATCTACTGTAATTCTTGGCTGTAATATCCACAGCAAGCATGGATTTCACGGCTCCTGAATTCCTCTCTTGTCTCACCTAAGTCAGTGACTGACTGATCATACTTGATCATACTTGTCCTAACAGATTAAGTGTAACTCCTCAAATTCTCAACTTTAAGCACATCATATTAACTTCCACTTCTGACATTTCCAGACTGTCCTTTCTAAACAGACTTACAGTGCATCGATGGTGCCACATTTTCACTTTCTTTCTCCTCTTCTCACGTCCACACTTCCCTGTTTACCTAGCTGAAGTTCCCAGGCTATCACTACAACACCGACCCTCTTCACTGGGTCAGTAAGACTCCTGTGGCAACCTGTTAAATCCAATTCACCTACTCTAGGACTGCACTCATGCTGCTTTACATGGCCGAAGATAACACACTGCCTTACTTGTAGTCTTCTTATAAATTCACTATCACTAACCTTGAGTAGTCTTCCATTTTGCCTAGCTATCAGCTACGTTTCCCAGGTCTATCAGCTCTCCTATTCTTCTGGTCTAGAGCATTTGTCTACCTCCTATCTCCAGTATCTAACTGCTACAAGGTACTTCCCCCTTGAAAACCAAGCTCCCAGCCCTCCCTGGCCCTGAATCTTCTGTACTTTCTCAAATCCTGAATGTCCTTGCCATCTCCCTTTATCTCACACTCTACAACCAATGCTGGCAAAGCCAAATGCTTTTATCTTTAACATATATCCAGAAATCACTACCTCTACAGCCTACAGCTACCACCTTAGGCCAAGCCAGCTTTCTCTATCCACCAAATTACTGCGTAATTGTTCTAGTTTTGCCTTTACCTCCACACTTCGGCCTATTCAACAAAGCAGACATTCAGTTCAGTTCAGTCACTCAGTTATGAGTCCTACGAAAAGACAACCCTGAGTTTTAGGACACTGTATGTTTCTAGTCTTTTCTACTTTAATAAAATGCAATCTTAGACTATGAAAGACTAAGTCTATTACACAACTATTATTTCAGACTGTGCTCTATTTTGATAAATATTACCTTTTACATGCACATCACCTCAGAAACAATTACATATATTTTTAACATAGCATTCTAGGCCATAAAACACAGTCAAAATAATTAACCTTCAGTGCATGACAAACCCATGATAGCCCAGTTAACATAATTAAGCTAATCAATTAAAGATTCACCTAATGCTTAGTTCAGAATGATTATTAGACTTCTGAAAATGTGTTTTAAAAAAGGGAATAGATAATTAACACTAATGATTCATTTTCTTCTGGAACCTCAATATGAGAAAACTTGTATTTTAAAGCTAGAAAAAACGATCTAACCAAAAGTGTCATAATTTTATATATGTTTATATTCTCAATGCTTTCAAAGCCCAACTGTGATTTTTTTAAAAAGAAATTAAACAACATGCTTTCATTGAGAGAATTTTTTAAATCTATACAAGTCAAGCTAATGAAATATTTTATTGTACATAATAAAAGTGGTGTTTTTAAAAAAAAACATTTCCAGGCCCAGACATCCGCAGGAATATGTGAGGAAAGGATTCCACTGGCGTATAATAAGCAATAACTGAATTGAATGAAACCACAAATCCACCCTCCCTATAGTAAATACTAACAATCACCACAGGCTTGAAATTCCTGTAGCATCAGTAAATGTATTTTTTAAAATATTAAAAACATGCTTAGGAGGATGCACAGGAGGACGGGAAAATTCAGACTTCACTGCACACCATATGTATTCCCAGCTTCTCTAATTCACAACCAGTAAAGAATCACAAACATCCAAAGAAGTATTTTAAAATAGTATATGATTCACTGGTAAGTGATTTTTATATTCAAATAAATAGGAAAATTTTCATTTTAATGTCACACTGAATTTCAGTACTTTTCACTCCAAGAAAAAAATAAACTGAGACATGGTCATGAGTTTAGGATTATATATATTACAATTTGCCTTATAATACATTTGTGGCTTTATGATAAAAATAACTCAGGGACATATGGAATCCAAGCTAATTTGCATAACTGTCACAAGAAAAAAAAAGCATTAAATGCATTTCTGAAATAAGAATTTTCATTTAATTCAGAATCTCAAAACAGCATTAGACCTTGGCCTTGTTTAAAAAAGTTCAGTTAAACACTAAGCTAGCTAAATAACCGTCTTGAAGGTTTAAACACAACTGATAATAGAAAATGCTTTCCCTCTAATCTCAATCTTACATAAATGAAAGAGGTGAGGGGGGAAAGGTAGACAATTTCTTTAGCAGCATATATGGCTAAATCCATCAACCACCTTATACTAGAATGTCCATTATTGACCCCATTAAAAAGGACTGGGCAAAGAGCAACAGTTACCCACTTCATAGACCAAAAGACAACAACTTTAGGGTTACGGTAAGTAAAACATTTTTGAAACACTTCAAAAACTTTTGACATTAAACTAGAGGAATCATGTCTTCATTGTAAGAAAGAAAGACACAACAGAAAGTAAAAGACATTTAAACTAAACTGATTTTCAGTCTTCTCTGAATAAAAGAAATTTAAAAAAAAATGGTTGATTAGCTAAGCTTTGTGCTCTAACCAAACTAATTAATTACAGTGATTTTAAATGGCAACAGCCCTCTGACTGGGTAGCTTGACAGTTTTGAATACTTTTGCAATGATTTTTTTTTTTTTTTTAAACGCAAAGACACTAAAATGATCTGGTCATGCAATGTTCATCTTATGCATTCTGCATCTCTTTTCCAATCTTGTAACTAAGGATCTTGTTCCAATCAATCTTAGTGCGTGTAACTGGCAACTGCCGACGTAAGGCTTTGAAAGTAGTGTCTGACATCGTCTGGTAATTCTCACTGATGGCAGTCTAGGAAAAACAGCAGTTAAAAGTTTAAAGAAATAAAAGGAATAGAACAATGTATAAAACACATAGATATTTTAGGAAACACCTTTATTTAAGCAGCTTGTTTCATTGTTTTTAAAAAGTCAAGTAAAAATCCCAAAATGGTTTTAAAAGCTATTTAAAAGCAGCTAAAAGAAAGCTTATAATCATTTTGAATAATTAAATTTAATAAAATGAAATTATAAATTAGATTTATTTTCTGTGTGTTCTTGTTTTGGATCTATTTTATTATTTCTCTCAGAACAATTTCACAAATACTATTTGCGAGGAGTGGAAACATGTCCAATACATAAATGCTTAAATTCAAGAATGCAATTTAGAAGCTGATAAAGAATGTATTATAAAAAGCAGAGTATAAAATGAACTATGATCTAAGCAGATCACATATAATCTAACTGTTCTGGGAAACACCTCCTATATTAGAATTTCTGCTGCTACTGCTAAGTCACCTCAGTTGTGTCCGACTATGTGCGACCCCATAGACGGCAGCCGAGCAGGCTGCCCCATCCCTGGGATTCTCCAGGCAAGAACACTGGAGTGGGTTGCCATTGCCTTCTCCAATGCATGAAAGTGAAAAGTGAAAGTGAAGTCGCTCAGTCGTGTCCAACTCTTAGCGGCCCCATGGACTGTAGCCTACCAGGCTGCTCCGTCCATGGGATTTTCCTAGTCAGAAACAAAATAGCCATATAAAATCTTGGTCTACTTTGACCAGTACTCAGAAATTACAGTTGGCTAAAACTTAGTTTTTACTACATTTTCACAAGTCTGCTCTTGAATTAAAATGAAAAAAAACTATCTTATTATAGTGAAATGATGAAAAAGTTCAAGCTTATAACTGAAATTAAAATTTCAGTGCCAATATTTATAAGCAAACATAGATTATATAATATTTTTGAAACTCATACCTGGTATTCATTTTCTGCAGCCTCTACAATCTTTATAAATTCTTTTGCTGTTTGCACCTCATTCTGAATGAAAAACAAAATTGAAAGAAAATAAAACAGTAACTTAAAACTACATCACTATTACTTTTAAATAGGCATGTCAATAGATGTCTGGTTAATGATTTGTTACAATTTAAACACAGGTGGAAATTATGACAAAGGGAAAATACTATAAGATCAACTATTCTAAATTCCAGGAGAACTAGGCAAAAACATTTTAAGTCTATATAATGAGTGTGTTTAATGTTCCCTGGTTAAAGAAAGTGAAATCTTAGTAATATGTGCTGATGAAAAATTCAATTATAATACTTACAAACATGTCAATAGATAATCATTATAGATAAGTTAGTCACAGATTTCTAATTAATGACTGTATGCCAAATACTTACTGAACAATATTCACCACCATAATGATACATTTAAAAAATATTACCAATTAGAAACAGCATATTTTAAGGTGAATTTTTAGTGTTTAAGTATTTTCTGGAAATTTTTTTAAACATTTCAATATAATGTGTCCTTGCATTATTTCTAATAGTAAATGCTAATGGAAAGTGAGACTTTTTAAATAAATAAATGTTAACAAAATCATCTAATATCTTTATATATATTTATACAACGGGCACATTTTTTTCTATCCAAAAACAATAAAACAAATGAAAATCCTCTAAGATGAAGTGAAAAGGTAATTTCTAAAACAAGCAGCATAAACTGGCATACTAGTCAAGTTTAATTACTACAACCAGATCTTACACAACTCCAGTCTATAATTTTGCAGACAAATCTCTCTTAGGAATAATTTTTACTCAATGTCAAATTACTCAAAGAAGACAGTACTAAGTACCCTACTACAAAAGTAACTTTACATATATACTCATGACACAGAACTATATTGAGACTGCCTTATAGAAAATCAGACATCAGTAATAACCTTTCTTGGCAAATCTTGCAAGAATACTACTTAGCAAGAAATCAGAAATCACCTTAGTGCTAACGAAAAACTGAAAGAAACAAAAACAAAAGCAAAGAAAAAAGAAAGAAAACCCCCAAAGAAAATCCCACAGTTTTCATTTCTTTTCAGGTAGAATCTGGCCTAATACAGTCTCACATGTTTCTTAATACTAAATGCTTTCTTAAAATTAAACTTAAAAAAATTTGTAAATTTTTGAGTATTAGTAGTTGATGTTTATGATATACTAATGGTTTTAAGTATACAACACAAATGTTTATCAGAAATGTTATTATTAATGTATTATTAATACCCTTGGGAGAAAAAAATTCCACAAAGACACAGTTGTATCTGCAATGAAAAGAATGTGTGAAAGAACTTTGCAAGAAAAAAAAAAGTTCAAAATTTCTAGAATTTGTAAGCTGAACTTTAGAAAAACTTCATTAAATAATAATCCAAATAGAGGGGAAAAAAATACAACAGGGCTTAAAAGTTAAGTATAGGATCACAGATCTTAGTTTAAGAGCTAAAACCATAAAATTCTTAGAAGAAAACACTGGAGTAAATCTTCATGATCCTGGGTTAGGTGATGGTTTCTATTAATATTCCAAAAGCACAAGTAACAAAAGAAAAACAAACTGAACCACATCAAAACCAGTTACTTCTGTTTTGCAAATGATACTACCAAGAAAGTGAAAAGACAGACAGAATTTGTATCTGTAAATCATATATCTGACATATGACTTGTATCAGGATATGTAAGCAACAATTACAAAAAAAAAAAATACAAATAACTAATCAAAAAATAGACAAAAGACCTGAAAAGACATTTTTCCAAAGAAGCTATTCAAATGACCAATAAATACACAAAAATAGGCCCAATATTATTATCCATCAGGAAAAAATAAATAAAAATCACAATAAGGTACGATCAATACTAACTAGGATAGCTATATCAAAACAGCCAAGTTTTGGTGAGGATGTGGAGAAACTGCAACTGATAGGAAGTAAAACAGTTCAGTCACTTTGGAAGCAGTCTGGCAGTTCTTCAAATGGCTTGACCAACCTAAAGCCACCACCCAGTATATACTGAAGAGAAATTAAAACAATTTCTACACAAAAAATGGTACATGAAAGTTCATAGCACAAAAAGTGAAAAACAAAACCCATGTCCATCAACTGATAAATATATAATGGTATATGGGTTATTATTTGGCAATAAAAAGGACAGAAATACTGACACATCTCTCACAGGGTGAACCTTGAAAATATCATGCTAGGTAAAAAAGCCTATCACAAAAAAACACATATTGTAGGATTCCATTTATATAAAATGTCCAGAATAGGAAAATCCATAGAGTCAGAAAGTAGATTCATAGTGGTTTAGGGTTGAGAGGGGCTTGGGGGAAGGGCTGGTAGGAGGGAGGGTTTTTGGAGGATGAAAATGTTGTAAAAAAGACTGTGGTGACTGTTGTATAACCCTGTTAATATACTACAAATAAATAAATTTTATACTTTAAATGGGTGAACTAAATGGTGAAATATATCTCTTTAAACAAAGCTGCTTAAAAAAAAGTTAGGTACCAATTTCCAAGTACTTACCATCTTTTCTCTATCTGAAAACACTTAAATTTGAAGCAGAAATACTACTTTAAATGTTAATTCCAAAACTGTTATGGTTTGATAGAAGTATTAGGTTGTTTTAACTTTTATTTTGGAAATAATTACTTACAGACACTGTTAGGGAATCTTGTATATCTTTATGACTCACTAGTTGAACATTACCATCTTCATAATAATGAACCTATTAGAAAAAGAAATTACAGAGACCACATTTCAGGAGTTATCAAGATCCGCATGGCTTCAACAATCACACCAATGCAGATGACTACCGATTTCAGCTCTAACCCAGTCTTCTCTGCTGAGCTCTTGACCCTTTAAACTTCAGTGAGCATCTTACTGCCTTCAGGCTAGTGAGGAACTAGGCAGCAATTCCTGCAGTTACTCAGGCAAGCCCTCCAATGACTGGATTGCAGGACATTTTACCTCACAGATGCTCTACCAGTATCTAAATGCAAGATTTCCAAAATTGAACTCACAATGCTCTCTCCCAACACCAGTCATCTTCTTTGTATTTCCACTAAGGCAATGGCATCCCACTCCGGTACTCTTGCCTGGAAAATCCCATGGACGGAGGAGCCTGGTAGGCTGCAGTCCATGGGGTCGCTAAGAGTCGGACACGACTGAGCGACTTCACTTTTCACTTTCATGCATTGGAGAAGGCAATGGCAACCCACTCCAGTGTTCTTGCCTGGAGAATCCCAGGGACAGCGGAGCCTAGTGGGCTGCCATCTATGGGGTTGCACAGAGTTGGACACGACTGAAGCGACTTAGCAGCAACAGCAGCATTTAACTCCTCAAATCCAAAGACATGAATTTATTCAATAAACAGTAATTAAATATAGATGACTGCTACTACAGGAGGTTACAGAAACATAAAGCTTTTTAAAAGACAATCCCTGACCTCATATTTCAACACAACACAGTAACAGGTATGTACAAAATACATTAGCAATACTCCAAACTCTCTCTGAAACTTAAAAAAGGACTTCAGAAAAGAGGTGACATTGTTTTGGGGTTTAGTAAAATGAGTATAACAGACTAGGGAAGATGAAGCAACTAAGCTTAGAGAAGAGTAGACTTTAGAAAGGCCTACAGGTACCTAGGACTGGCATGTGTGAGTTTGAGGAGGAAGAGGAGTGGCTGATAGAATACACAGGTAGGGGACAAGTCAACAGTAGGCCTTGTATGCTATGCAGTATTGTCTGGAGTATCTAATAGGTGAATGTACCACTAAAATGGTTTCAAGTGGCAAGTAACATATCCAGATTTAAAATTTTTTTAAATCATCTTTCTGATGGCAATGTAAAAAAATAGATTGTGTGCATTAATTGCTCAGTCGTGTCTGACTCTGCGACCCCATGGACTGCAGCCCGCCAAGCTCCTCTGTCCATGGCATTCTCCAGGCAGGACTACTGGAGTGGGTTGCCATTTCCTTCTCCAGGCGATCTTCCCAATCCAGGGACTGAACTCAGGTCTCCTGCATTGCAGGCAGATTCTTTACCACCTAAGCCACCAGAGAAGCTCTAAAATGGATTAGGAGATGACAAAGGCTCCAGCAAATCAACAAAATAATGTAAACATTATATGCTAGGCATCATGTTAAGTGCTGAAGATAGCACCAGACAATCCTTATTCTTAACAAGCTTTAGCCCAACAGGGGCACCATCTCAGAAATTATGCAGGTGAGAGCTACTGAGGTCTGACTGAAGGAAAGAATAATGTCAACAATAACAGGTAACATTCATTAACACTTTATGTCTGGCTCTGTTCTAACCACTTTGCCCATATTAACTCATTTTCAAACAACTGTATGAGCTATTTCATTATTGCTATTTTTCTTCCTTTTTTTTTTCTTAGCTGATGAGGAAATAAAAGCTTAAATGACTTCCTGATGTTACTCAACTGATAGAGCTGGGATTCAAACTCAGGCAATCTGGTTTCAGAATCCATGTTCATAACTTCTATTCTCTAGCCCTTAAGGGACAGTCACATCAAGACATAAATGTAACAGGACATAAGACTAGAAATAACATATTCTGGAGTCAAATGATAGAGCAGTGTGTTTCATCCAACTTTATTCCTTTATGGCTCTTAGCACAATACCTTTCATGATAGTTTTGTGATATAATAAATGTTACTGAATAAATAAGTGAACCAAGAAGAGACCAGTCAGTATTTCTCTGTAACTTATTTAATAATATTTATATTCAAATCCTCTTAGTTATCAGATTTCTTCTACATAAACATTTGAGCTTACATTGAGTCAGTTCTAGTGGGTTTCACATAAGCGAAATATGAGTACAGAAGATACTTAAGATATATGTAACATACATGTATTAATATATATACTTATACATCTACACACACACATATATTAATATTATATTTCATTCAACCACCCCAATTTAAAAGAACAGCACAACTCAACTCAGAAGATGCTTGGATGAACAAACTGTATGAAGAGCAGACCAAATGATAGCATCTAATTTTAGCTATGATTTTAGAATCCGTCAACTACCCCTGCAGATTTTTGATGACTAGGGAATGAACTGCAAAGTTATTTAAAAGATAAAATCAGCACTACTTTTTTCCCCCATTACCTCTCAACAAAGATCTGGGAAAGAAATAGCTACTGAGTACTATGAAAATATAAACATATGAATTAGTTGCTTCTCTGCTCAGAATTATCTAGACATCAGCAAACTAATTTATTTCATACCTGAATTTTCAAGATGCCAACCACCTGAGTGGTTGAAGGAGTGATTGTAAACTTCCACTCTGACCTCCAACGACCATTCCTTAAAAATAAAAACAGCAGCTGTAAATAAGGTAGGGAAAATAATTTGAATAAAATTTAAATTATTTAAATTCCAAACTTAAATTTACGCTACATAATGAGAATGTGGGGGATGGATGATGTATATTCATTTTTTTAATCACTGAAATACTCAAAAGAATCAAGAAGTTAAGTTTAGTTATGAACTACATTTAATTTAATCTTCGCCTTACTGATAAGGATCTACATAATGGATGCAATTTCAGAATTCTAAGGCTTAAAATACAGTTCAAAACTACATCAATTTTCTCAATTATGCCTTAATTAAGAAAAAACTGAATAAATATTCAGATTATCAAGGGCTTTCACAAGTTTACCATCCACTGAATGATACTAAGTACCATAGTTTTAAAAGAATGGATGGCAGTACAACATTCTTAGGGAGATTTTGATATTTGGAAAGAGAAGGGTTATAAGCATCAGATTTTTTTTCTTTCCTAATTTTAGATTTAGTTTCCAAATAAAAGGTACAACATCGTCCTCCTAGATTTCAAAATGATTTTTGGTATAAAAATTGGTACAGATTAATGGTAGGAAACTGTGACATTACAAATAAGCAACAAGCATGTTATTTATTTTTGTCTCTCAGATAACGGATTTTATTTTTTCCTGACAGCTTTTTCATAGCAACTTCTTTGCTTTCAACTTCTATTTGCTCTTTGCATGCTAAAGATGTATCCTGATATGTAAACTTATCAGTTTTTTTTTTTTTTTTTAAACAATATGTAAATAGTCACAGAGCTAATGGTTCACTATACTGGCTTTGCTACAGAATTATTTCTGGGTTCCCTTCAATAGTCTTGCAATCTGACCAATCACAAAAACCTACAGTATGATAGTACTCTCAAACCTAAAATCAACACTTACTTGAGAAGTACTATAATTAGAACAAAGCATATGTTCTACAAAATAAAAGAAAACTTTGTAACATGTTCTGATTTTGAGTGACTCAATTCAGTCATTTTGGAAAAAGAACTTAGATCTATTCATTTTTATTTCACAATTCCAAAAGAGGTTATTCCTTTTATCTAGGTATTAGTATCAACAACTAGTGAGGTCTAAGCATACACAATTCTGATTTATAATAGCAATATGCACATATCACCACTGATTGTGAAAAGGAAAAAAAAGGAATTCCAAATCAAGCAATGGTACCACTTTGAGAGCTGTTTCAAAAGATCCTTCCAAAGGCATTACTATATAGTAACAGTATATTGCAATGTGTAGACAGTACCTTTCATCAATGGAGTGAAGTCAAGATTTCTTAGCCTTTGATTATAGTCTTCCCTTCTCTTCTATTAATGCTTTAATTACAAATGTGAATTTATTCAACAACCATTTATTAAGCCCCCAATACTGCTGGACATCAGCAAAACAGTAGAGACCAAGAAAAGAATGTCTCTAGTGAAATCTAAGAAATGTCCATGACTAGAATATTTTGATTTTTATTCTATCTGTATCTGATGTGAACTGAAGTAATATCATTGTACCAAAATATTTAGATTTTAGTGAGGATATTGCAATATGTGATGTCTAGTACTTTGGAATGTCATATAAAATTATCTTTTCCAAAAAGTGGAAGTGATTTTAGCTTCAATAATATAATGTTCACAGCAGTTTAGAAAACAATTTAGATATGTGAAGTGAAACATATACGCTGACACAAACTATTTCTGAAAACAGTAAATTTACTGTATTTATAAACTAGTAACTTTACTATAACATCTCTCAATATATTTTAAACTAAAACTAAGTAATGAGTCCAAATCTCAACAAGATTGATTTCATTGTAAGTATCCTGGCACAAACAGCATAAATTAATAGCAATTTTGTGAAGATTTATTTCTTAAGATACTGGTAAATCAATGTGACAAGTTTTTAGGCCTAAAATGGACAAAATACATTTATATTAAGGCCATACAAGTAAGTTAATACAACAGAACTTTTAGGAAACTTCAGCTTGTCAAGAAGGCATATATCTACAAATTGAATGGATTTTCCTTTAGTGATAAGGGATCTGCTTTCCTCCAAATGTTCCTGTAACCTTACATTTATTTCTGTGATGGTTAAGCAGTAGAGCAACCTTGGACCATAGATAAAACTAGTCCACAGGGGTTACTGATACATGCTATTTAACATACCACTAACCAACTCAGCTAACAAGTCAAAGACTAAAATATTTCAGGTAAATATTATAACCATACTTAATCTGAAGGGCTTAGCATGTAGTATCAAAAAATGGGGATAAAAGTAAAGATTTCATTCAATTCTGAACTTACAAAGTCTTGGAGAGCCACAGAATTTTATAATAGGAGAGATCTCAGAAATAGGATCGTCTAAGAATAAAAAGGCCCAACAACTTGATTAATAAAGGTCTAACATGAATAGGACTTCCTGGTGGCTCAGACGGTAAAGCGTCTGCCGATAATGCAGGAGACCCAGGTTTGATCCCTGGGTCGGGAAGATCCTCTGAAGAAGGAAATGGCAACACACTCCAGTATTCTTGCCTGGGAAATCTTATGGACGGAGGTGCCTGGTAGGCTACAGTCCATGGAGTTGCAAAGAGTCGGACTTGACTAACTTCACTTTCACTTTCAAGATGAGTAGGGAAAACCAGTATTTTGGAGAGCTGGACTTTTACAAGGCATAATCAAATGATTTGTACAAAAATTATAAGGCATGATTGTAATTTGCCTCACTGTACAAAACATGTCATTATTTCCTCATATAGGCCAACCAAACATAAAACAATCCATATGAAAACATCTACTTCAGAGTCATTAAAGTTCACACATAAAAATGATCATCCTTCATTTTATTAAGTATCTCTGTCTTCTTCCCCAATGTTAAGTCTCATTCAGCAACAACCCCTTCTCAGAATGAACATATAGGTCTGCCAACTGGTCTGCTCATAGGCACACATGTTCCCTTAGAATGCTGCTTGCTAGTCTAAAAAATACTCCTCCCTCTCCCACCTTTTTTTCACTGTCAACAGATTTACTGCTACCTTTAAATGGTTGGGTGGATTATAGAGCAGGTATTTCTCTCATATCAAAAGGCTGAAGTTTCATACTGTACTGTTCTTCGTCAATCATACACAAACAAGGTATAGGCTCAATCAATAAAGCAAGAACTACAAAGAATATAAGCAATGTAATAATTCCCCAAAACAAAATTTAACTTACCAAAAGTTTTTTGCTTGAAACTGATGGCTTTCTATGCATGCAATAATGGTTTGCTGTCCATCTATTTTTTTACCATATACCTTATTGGTAAAGAAAATAAACACAAGAGTGAATTTAGGGCCACAGAATGTCCAATTTTAAATATCTACAAAATATTGAAAACTGTATAGAATTGTGGCAAGAACTATAAAAGAATACAAAGTAGGTCATCACTCCAACATAGTAGCTAGGAAAACAAGTACTTATACATCGAATCACAGATTCTTAGTGAATCATAAAATAGTTCACAATTGATGAAGTACAACTTATTGGGAAAAAACTAACTGTACTCTCATATGTTCAAAAACATTTCACAATCTCGGGGTTGTCATTTCTCTAGACATTTAAAATAAAAAAGTACTGAAACAGAAGTGAGAAAGTTATTTTACTTATAACTGAGAAAGTTCACTAAGAGAATGCCTGTAATGGGTTGATGTTTTAATATTTCATCTCTTGCCAACTGTTTTAAAAGTAATGAATAATTTGTGTCTTTCCATCCCCTGGGGACAAGTGAGGACTCTTAACCATACTACCTTATCCTTGAGCTATTCTTCCAAAAGAATCCTAGTCAACACGCTTGTAACTGAAAGAACCTGTATGGTATTTCAGGTCATGGTGCTATACTTTTCAAATAATTACTGAGACTTAGATACTTAAGAGAACCATATGAATTTCTGTCCTAACCCAGCATCTTCTAAGAGTGAAATGGGGTGGCTATTGTTATAATAACAAAGTTGGGACAGAAGGTATAAACCAAGATGTACAGTCTTCTTAGATTGGTAGGCAGAGGCCAGGTTCACAGAACCTTGAAAGACATGTCCAGAAGTCTGGACTCTTTCCAAAGTGCAATGCAAAATCCTTGAAGAATTTTAAGCAGGAGATTTTTATAATTTGATTTGCATTTCAGAAGATCACTGGTTATGGAGAAGATCATGGAAGCACAAATGCAGGGGACTAAAAAGAATACTAGGTACAATTTTATGAAAGAAAAAAAAGTACTTCTACTTTCTATCATATTTTATCCTGAAAATAAAAACTAGGTTAAATCTATGAAAAAAAAACACATTAAAAATATAAGAAATTTGGTTATAAAGCACACAAGGAGAAGATTTCACTTCCAGTAATTTTATTTGTTTAAGATCTTGTAATTTAATGAAAAGAAGTCTGCTGTAAACTGATGGAGATGAGTCATGAACATGAGATTAAAGAATCTCATCATATCATGTTCCTCTAACCAATGTATGAGAAATTACTACTTGGATTTAATTCAAGGTACAACCATTTTCCCATTTTTAATGATTACAATAGATTTACTATCTAAAGTTTCTTTAGAAAACTAGTAAACATTCTCAGAAGTATTTACTTCAAAAAAATAGTTACTAAATGTCTATTCTGTAAGTTACTATAAATTTCAAGATATTACGAAAACACTTGTCATATTTACATAGGACAAAAGAGAAAAGTGCACACTGGGTGACTCACAGTGCAGACTCCATTTGGATAATGTTCTTTTACATAAGCTCGTAGAGCAGTTTCTACTGAAGTTCTCCATGATTCAATTGCATTTTCTGCTTCATATGGTCTTGGATCAGTTGCTTCCTTTCTTAAGTGATCAAATTTGAAAGAGATTCTGTTTTTTGGATCCAAAAACTTTCCATTTCCCAGGTCACCATGTTCTGTTATCAGTACCTTCGATGATGCAAAGAATTGTGGGAAAAAAAAAATTTTTTTTTTAATAGTACTTAAATACTGTCATACTAATATACATTCCTTAAGCTTTTTCTTTACAACTATAAAATAATTCTACTCCAAGCAATTGACCTAATCATATGGCATAACTAAAATACTTCAAATGATTAGACTATAAAGACAGTGAGGGTGGTCTTATTCAGTTTACATCAGTGGATCTCATTTTCTCCCAGTGTAACACCCAGCTACCCAGATGGGGGAAAAACTTCATCTTCTAACATCCTGCTGGAGTCAGGTTTGGTTTGGTTTTGGAGACCTACAAACAGGTTACTATTATCAGTCTCCAGTTCCTCAATACTAAGGAAACGGTAATAATCTTTAATGAGGCTACAAAGGAATGATTTTAATCCAGTTAGAATTCTCTTCAGTGTGTCTTACATTACTCGTGGGGCCACAATTTCACCTACTGTTAAGTGCCTGCTGCTTGTTTTTAGTAAGCTAATCATGACAGTTCTTTTCAATTGACTTCTGAATTAAAAAAAAAAAGTAATTTCTTCATTTATGTATATATTTCTTCATATATGCATAAATTTGATATTTTATACTTTGTTTTTAAAAATTTCACTTTCTTTCCCATGCAACTCTCCCAATATTTGACTCCATACCTATATCAGGACTCCCCCATCCCTCTGAAGTAAATTATGCAAATATAGGAGGTACCCTTTTAAATTTTTTCTAGTCACGTTATTCTATAGATACACATAAATACATACACATACATACATCGAGGGGTTTTATTTGGTCACTGTTCTTTGAAAATGGAATGAAAATGCACACATACTTTTCTGCATGGGGTTCTTTTCAACACCAATGCCTTATAGAAATCCTTCAAAGTCAACTGGTAAACTGCTCACCATTCTTTTAAATGGTTGCATACTATTCCTTGATACGGATACAACATAATTTATTCTGCCATTCCACTATGCTGGACCATCTTTTTATTTCCAGGTTGTTTTCTTTTTTGGGGGGAGGATCAAGCACATTAAAAATGTTGAAGTATTATAGGATATATATTCTAACATGCTAATGTTTCTATTTCCACTGGATGCTTCTGTTTCTCTTAGATTCTCAGCAGTGAGAACAGTAGGTAAAGTTTGTATATTTTTAATTTTTAACACATAATTAGATTGCTTTCTGAAAATGGCTGTGATAATCTACATTTCTAAGAACAATAAATGAGATGTTTCCCTTCATATTATCACCATCAACAAGCACAGAGTTCTTATCTTCAGTCTGATGAGCATAAAATATATCTCATTACTTTAATTATATTTCTCTGGCTAAGTCTAAATATCTCCAAGTTTGTGGACCAATTTTTCTTCAGTCAAATACCTTTTAATATTTTTCATCTGAGTGGTTTTTTCTTATTAACTTGTAAGTTTCCTTTATTTACGGTGATTTGTTTTATTCTACAGTTAAAATAATTGATATGCAGCAAAATGCCCATCTTTTCTTTTACAGTTTCTGGGTTTCCAGTCTTAAGATGGTTTCCCTTGCCCTTAAACTACACATGTAGATGCTTTCCTCCAAAAATTCTAGTCATTTTACAAATTTTTAATCCACTTGATGTTCATTTGTATACACTGTATGTGACAGAGGACCGGCTTAACTACATGGTATACATAGTTGATAGAAATCAGTTGTACCGAATACCCTTTATTATATACCTGTCCAAATTATAACCTTGTCACGTATAAAAATATTCATATAATTCTGAACTTGATATGCTGCTCTCCTGAACTGTTTGTCTATACAATATCACTCTGATACGACTTTACACTGGCTGTAAAGCATATTCTGCTACCAAACAATACAACTGTCTCTCGCCACTTTAAAAACCATTTTTCTAAGTGTTTTTTCATATAAAGTTTGTGAAAATTTTGACCAATGAAAAAAACTATCAGGATTTGAATCAAATTGCATTAAATTCATATTTTAGTTTTTATATAATTTAACTTTCTGCTTTAAAATAGAATTCACTATGCTTTTCCATTTGCTCAGAAACTATTTTATGTTTTTCAAGAAGATATCCATCACTTTCTTCACAATCCCATGCACTTCCTGTTAAGGTTTATGTTCAGTATTTGTTGTTTGGTCACTAAGTCATGTCTGACTCTTTGCAACCCCATGGACTGTAGCCCACAAGGCCTCTCTATCCATGGGACTCCCCAGTCAAGAATACTGGAGTGGGTTATTTCCTCCTCCAGGGGATCTTCCCAACTCAGGGATCAAACCCATGTCTCCTGAATTGGTAGGCAGATTCTTTACCGCTCAGCCACCAGTGAAGCCCCGTGTTCAGTATTACCACTATTTAAAATGAAACCTCTCCCCCTTCAATTATTTCTAGTGTAAAGTCCCTACTTGCCACAATAGGGGAAAGTTAATGCATTTTATATACTTACCTTAAATTCAGCCATCTCACAAAATTCTTTTAAGTCTAATAGGTTCTTTTGGTTGGGAGGTTAATTTATGGGAGTTTCTCACTACTTCTAAATACAAAAATCATGTCACCTAGGAGTTGTCTCTGCTTCAAAAGCTTTAAGAGTTCTCATTCTCTTGTCTTATTTGCGACCCTCCCATTTATGATACATAATAATGGTAACAAGTTGACATATCTAGATAGTTTTCTATTTTAACTAAAATCACATTATGTTTGTAATTTACTACTGTTTTTTGTTAAACAGTCTATTATATTTAAGAGGTTCTCTTCTACCTCTGTTTTACATAGGGTTTTTGTAATGAGGATTAGCTGCTGGATTTTTCAAACCCCTTTTCACCGTCCTTTGATGTATCATAAGACTTGTTGGCTAATTGATAGAGCCATATATTGTCTTGGAACCACTCCTACTTTTCATAATAAATTCCATTTCGTCTTGGCATATCATTCTTCTGATATACTTCTGGATTCTATTTGTCAATATTTAAAAAGTTCTGAAATCTACAGTCATATGTCATATGAGAGATTAGTGTAGTGTGCTTTTTTGTTTTATATTTATTAGGTTTAAGTATTAAAATTATGATAGGTTCATAAAATGAATTTGAGAGCTACCCAACATTTTAAAAATATGCACTCCCTGGATCTAGCAAATCTTTTAGGGATTTACCTTAACAAAATGATGGTCCGTGTGCTCAGAGGTATAATGAGGTTCAGTACAGTACTGTTTATAACAGTTAAAAAAAAAGTGAACCCAAAATCTCCCAAGGGGGAAAAAAATTAACAGCTTTATAAAATGAAACCCACTATAAGCCTCTTATACACATGTGTGCATTTACACATATGCATAAATCTATTTGTCTTCCTATCTACCTATCCAGATTTACTTTTTCCCTTCAGTTATAAGTCATCTTCTGTTTAGTCTCTCTTTTTTCCCTGTAACTACATAACCAGGGGACCACATATTACATAATGCCAAATGCAAGCTTTAATTAGCCACTGAGACTGTTACTACTTTCTGTTGTGTTTTATCTATGAGCTCCTTCTTCTTATCTTTTATATAAATTGTGCCTCATATAAGCATAATATGAATACAACTACTGTTCAATTGACTTCCCTGGTGGCTCAGACGGTAAAGCGTTCGTCTACAATGCAGGAGACCTGGGTTTGATCCCTGGGTCGGGAAGATCCCCTGGAGAAGGAAATGGCAATCCACTCCAGTACTATTGCCTGGAAATCCCATGAACAGAGGAGCCTGGTAGGCTACAGTCCATGGGGTCACAAAGAGTCGGACACGACTGAGCAGCCTCACTTTCACTGTTCAATTATTAGTAACTTTAAACCAAAAAATGAAAAATAAGAATGCTAGTGACTTTTTGTGGCTCTTCTTTGCTTAGCGATTCCAACTTGCACTTTGGAAAGAAAGGATTTAATAATTACTAAATACTAAGTTACTCACATGAACAACTGCAGAATTCCAAAGTAACCAAATTATGACATAAATCTTACTAATATATATTCTAGATTTTGGATTAACATAGGATTGATATTTTCCCTATAAAAAACAATAAGGTAGATTTAAAGCAATTATCTTACAAAAGCTTAAAATAATTACATTTGAGTATTTTTAAAAGGGACTTTTTGCTAACAGCATTATTGGTCTCAACAAAAGAAACTACATTTTCAATTATTTTGCCCCTAATTGGCTATGGTTAAAATAAACACTTAAAAATTTTTTTTAAACATACCACCTTACAATTCTTGCAGGATACATTAACCATTGTAAGTGAAATAAAGAATAGCGGATCCTGTGTTTATATGAAACGTACATACCTGATCTTCATAACCTTCAATTTTTACTGGGGTAAACTGGTCCAAGTTATATTGTGCAAATGCACTAAAAAAGAAAAAAGTCGGTTATTTAAAATTATGTATTTAATGCTCTTAAAAAAATCACAAGCAATTCACTTGTCAATAAAAGTCTCCTGCACTGCACATGACAAGTTAAATAAAACTGTAATTCTCCACTATTGATCTTATATTAGGTATATATTATATAGATACGGCTTTATAAAAACTGATGAATGACATCCAGCTTTCAATATTTAGCTAGTATAGGCTCACTTATCACATCCACAAAAAGACGGGTTTGAACTAGATGACTTCCAAAGTTCCTTCTAGTTCAGAAAACACTCCATTTACCCACTCATCATCCATGCAAATATTTAGGTGTTAAGCACTCTATTAGACACACTGAAACCAGTAATTTCTCTGCCCCTACAGCCCAATCACCCATTTCTAAGTCACCTGTTCCTATAGTTAAGATATTTTTATGCCCTTTACTATGAGTCACTCATATCTTTTACTTTTCACCATGTATTTTCACTAATTTCTTTTATCTATTATTCAAATTCTGTTCATTATTTAAATGCAGCTCAAAACCATCTCTCTAAATAGAAATTTTAAATTTCTTCCTTTGGGCTCCAAAGGCCTTTGATATTGGGCTCCAATATGCCTCTATACTTTCTTCAGTTGGCTAGAAACTGAACACGTCTGACTCCCCACTGGGAAATCCCTAAGAGGTTTATTTGTCTCATCATCACAGTAAAGTCTGGTATTCACACATCTGTTAGTTAAAAGGCTATTTCTGGATATTTCAAAGTTTTTTAGATTTAGGAGTACCAAGACTTAAGTATGCCTAATTTTACTATGAAATATACTGAATTTATGCCTTTTAGCAAAGATGTCCAATTAAAACCACTTTTTAAGAAAACCCATGTTTTTTCCCCCTTACAAAAAGACAGAAATTTCTCAAAACTAAATTTAAAAAAAATTAAGAGTTAAAGCAATAGGAAAAAGGCAGAAGGTGGGAAAGAAGTACAGAGAAAGAGATTGCTTATATTAAAGAAATTCAATATCAAAAAATGAAATTGAAGCAGCAACAGGACTATGGCTATGCACTTACTCTGATGAAACTGCCGCTAGGCTACATTCTAAATGTTTTTATAATGCTTTCCAAACTTATGTTATATAGCTCTGGACAGTCTCAAGGACAGGTGATACATTAACTTTTGAGGATGAAACCAGGTTTGGAGATACTTCAAAAGTAATTCAGAATCAAGGGAACAATGAGGTGGGGGTAACACGATATTTGTTTGAAAATTTTTTCATAGGACAGTATAAATCAGAGTAATATAGTTCTAAAGTCAATCAATGATTTAAAGTGTATTTCTGTACTTTACAGATAACCTCAGAAATCTGCAAAATGAATTTGAATAAACACCTTTGAGAAATTCTGTACAAAGATTACAAAT
Source organism: Bos grunniens (assembly GCF_055505025.1). NCBI lineage: Eukaryota > Metazoa > Chordata > Mammalia > Artiodactyla > Bovidae > Bos > Bos grunniens. The sequence continues at coordinate 68,699,884 of NC_141168.1, read as the reverse complement.
GAAGTCAACAAAAAGAATCAATACTTTCTCTCCTTATTCATCTAGTTAGCAATCATTTACTGCAACTATAACCACACACAAGAAAAACTGACGTTTCTACTCAAAGTTTTGATGTTTTTTGAAGTCATAAACATCTTGTTTTTATCACTAGGTACCGATTTCCTCAAAGACTAATCTTAAAAAATTAGAATATCAGGCATTTAATGTATATACCTCTTAAAACATGGACCAGGACATCCTGTCCCTGAAATTTGGTTTATAACAGAAGAGAAATATAGCTCACATTCCAAGGAAATTCAATTTATTTAAAAGTAACAAACATCACATAAATACTCCTTTGGATAAATAAAATTTCAATGCTTTCATCATACTTTATTCAAATGTATGACTATTTCATACCACTTATATAATTATGAATATTTTTGTGACCTTCATTAAACTTTATTCTGCACAGGAAAAACTTCTTTCAACAAATCAAGTTTCTTATTTCCTTAACTTAAAAAAAATTCACTAATTTTTGCACCTACATTAAACAACCCACATTTATTTACCACAGAAAACTCAAGAGGAAACAATTACTCTGAGAAGTACTATTGTTAACAGGTCATGAACAATGTACATTTCCTTTACTTTTTTAAGACTTTTGTCAACATGCTATATGCTATAAGAAAGAAAATAAATTTTACTTGGATATATAATTTAAAAGGTTTAAAGAACTTAGGAATAAGAGAGGCCATTCACTCAGAAACTAATAACTGAAGTCAAAGATATCAAGTAAACTGATTTCTATTAAGCACGTCAATCATTAACAGGGGTGGAAGCAACCCAAATGTCCACTGACAGGTGAATGGAAAAACAAAATGTTTATCCATTTTTTTATCCACAAAACACACACACAGCAAGTGTTAAAAAGGAAGGATGTTTTAACATGCTCCAACACAGGAGAACTTTGAAGACATTCTGTTAACTAGAATAAACCAGTTACAAAAGGACAAATACTGTATGATTCCAGTTATAAGAGGTATCTGGGGAAGTCAAATTCATACAGAAAATAGAATATAATTCCCAGGGGCTAAGAGGAGGGGAGAATGGGAAATTGTAGAGTTTCAATTTGAGAAAATTTAAAAAAAGTTCTGGAAATGGATGGTGGTGATGGTTATACAAAATGTGTATGTACTTAATGTCAAAGAACTGTGTGCTTAAAAAACATTAAAAAGTTAAACTTTATATTAGGTATATTTTTCCCACAATAAAAAATAATATATAAACACTGCTATTAAAAGATAACAGGGCATAAAAGACCCCTAACAGCTAGTACAATCTTGAGAATGAGGAATAGAGCTGGAATAATCATGCTTTCATATTCCAGAGTTATACAACTGGGTTGATCAAAAGGTTTGTTTGGGTTTTTCCATAAGATGTTAAGGAAAAACACAAATGAACCTTTGGGCCAATCTAATTCAAAGCTACAGTAATCAAAACAGTATGGTGCTGACACAAAAACAGACATACAGATCAATGGAACAGAGTAGAGAACCCAGAAATAAATCCACATACTTATGTTCAATTAATCTATGACAAAAAAGGCAAGAAATTCAATGGAGAAAAGACAGTCTCTTCAGAAAGTGGTGTGGGAAAACTGGACAGCGACATGGAAAACAATAAAATATGAACATTCTCTAATACCATATATGAAAATAAACTCTACCAGCCCCAACTGTAAGACTGGAAATCATAAAACGCCTAGAGGAAAACATAGACAACACTCTTTGATATACATCGCAACTAGTTTTCGATCCATCTCCTAAAGCAAAGTAAATAAAAGGAACCTAATTAAACTTAAAACGTTTTGCACAGCACAGGAAACCATCAACAAAACAAAAAGACAAAATAATGAACAGGAAAAAATATTTGCAAATGATATATAACTGATAAGGAATTAATATCCAGAATATATAAAAAGTTGATACAAATCACAATTAAAAAAAACAAACCACCTGATTAAAAAATAGGCAGAAGAACTGAATAGACCTTCTTCCAAAGAGGACATACAGAAGATCAACAGGCAAATGAAAAAATGTTCAACATTACTAATCATTAGGGAAATGTAAATCAAAACCAAAGTGAGATATCACTTCATACCTGTCAGAACGGCTAGTATCCAAAAGAACATAAATAACAAATGCTAGAAAGGATGTGGAGAAAAGGGAACCCCCCTACACTGTTGGTGGGAGTGTAAATCGGTGTAACCACAGTGAAGAACAATATGGAGCTTTCTCAAAAAACTAAAAACAGAACTGCTTTATGACCCAGCAATTCCAGTCCTTCGTTTATATTGGAAGAAAACGAAAAAACTACTTCAAAAGGATACCTGCACCTCAATGTTCATAGCAGAATTATTTACAATTGCCAAGATATGGAAGCAATCTAAGTGTCCACCAACAGATGAATGGATAAAGAAGTAGGTAAATATGTACTATGGGATACTACACAGCCATAAAAAATACTGAATTTTTGCCACTTCCAACAACATCGGTGGACATGGAGAGCATTTATGCTAAGTGAAATAAGTCAGTGGGAAACAAGTATTGTATGGTATCACTTATATGTATAATCTAAAAATAGGACAAACTAGTGAATATAACAAAAAAGAAACAGACTCACAGATATGGAGAACAAACTAGTGGTTATCAGTGGGGAGAGTGAAAGGGGGTAGGGCAAGAAAAGGGCAGGGGATTAAGAAGCACAAACTATTGTGTATAAAATAAATAAGCTACAAGGATGTATTGTACAACAGGGAATATAGTCAGCATTTTGTAGTAATCACTCATGGACTATAGTTTTAAAAAGCTGTGAATTATTATGCTGTACACCTATAACATATGTAATATTATATATCAACTATACTTCAATTTAAAAAGTGGGGAAAAGATAATAGGAATTTAAATCAGAAATGTCTAGAAGTCTGTTGAACCTCCACCTTCATTAGAATTAACTCTAAAAAGCAAATTTATTTGATAAAGCCTTCAAACATTACAAAAAAAAAAAATTAGAGCAAAATTTCCCCATTAGTCAAGATTTCACATTCTGGTAGTATTCTAAGATGAAAGTAGGTGGCTGTATGGATACTGAACACTTTGTAAGGCATCTTAAAGTTTAATTTCATCATTTTCCAATGAGTAAAGAAGTTAGTTAAAATATGGGTCCACAGGCCTTATTCAAGAAAGTGAGGCAAGAAAAGAAAACAAATTATCTCTCTGAAATCTTAAGATAGTTGTGACAAGTCATGATTGTGGTCACTGGTCCAAAGATGACATACTAAGATTTAGAACTGCTTAGTGATTCTTTGGAGAAGGCGATGGCACCCCACTCCAGTACTCCTGCCTGGAAAATCCCATGGATGGAGGAGCATGGTGGGCTACAGTCCACGGGGTTGCGAAGAGTCGGACACGACTGAGCGTCTTCACTTTTACTTTTCACTTTCGAGCACTGGAGAAGGAAATGGCAACCCACTCCACTGTTCTTGCCTGGAGAATCCCAGGGTCGGGGGAGCCTGGTGGGCTGCCGTCAGTGGGGTCGCACAGAGTTGGATACAACTGAAGCGATTTACCAGCAGCAGCAGCAGTGATTCTTTGAATCACTCACAAATCTAGTAAATACTTATTAAGTAAGCATTTGTCAGATACTGTGTTAGGTATTTATGGACAAATAAGTTCCTAACCCTCAAAAATCTAGTTTTTAAATTGGAGTACAGTTGATCTGTAATATTTCAGGTGTACAGCAAAGTGATTCAGTAATACAAACATATACATTCTTTTTCAGATTCTTTCCCACTACAGGTTATGATAAGATATTGACTATAGATCCCTGTGTTATATGGTAGTCGGTCCTTCTCAAATATCTATTAGGATCAAGCATTTAATAAAAAGTTAAGCTTGCATAAAATTGAAAGTATCACGATTTCAAAAATCAAAGTTTCTAAAATAATTTTATCCAACTGTGCAAATGTCAAAATGTAGTATTAAGTATTGGTATTAAGTATATAAGTCACACACAATGAATACAGAGTTTCATGTATAAGTCGTGTCTCTATATTCCTCTGTGGTCAAAATATTTCTCTTCTAATCTAGTACATATATATGAACTTGATGTACATGTATCTGTTTCATGGATTAGTACCTAAAAATCCCTTTAAAAGTTTTTCCCATGTCACTTTAATTATGTTAATATAATACATAATACTTACTGGGCTGCTCCTTCCCTGAGAAGATTATCATTATTAAGTAGTAACCGAACATCTGCAAAACAAACATTATGTTTTCAGTATTACTATTTTCCTATACTTGAAATTTCTATGGACTGAATTTATTTTAGTCATGTATTAGCCTCCTAAACACCCCCCAAAATATGTACAGAAGATCAAAATATTACTGTGATGACCAAAATAACCACGGAAACACATCATGGTGTTAATAAGAAAAGAAAAGATTTTGGAAAGGAAATAGGAGATGGAATGAAAAAAAATGTGTTATTTCAAATGCAGGCAGACTGAGACTGTAACCAGCTATACCTGTAACTTTCTTCTTTGTGTCTCCAAAGAATAAAGTGAAGATAAGCTACACCAAAAAGATGATGTGAACAGATCTGCAAAAGATTGAGGACTATGCCTCTTAGTGTGACAATACTATCATGAATCTCAAAGGAATCTGCTTTATGGAAAAAGTGATTAAAACAAGAAACAGCTTGTGAACACAGTACAGATGCAGGCTTTTTGTTTCTCAAACATTCTCATATTCAACAACAGATGAATGTGTTTAGTGGGATACGGATAACTACTTTACTTGAGTAATCTCATTTTGTTTGTTGGTTCTTAACTTTGTCCTAATTTTAGACTCAACTATGCAGATATGTATCTATTAATCGTTAAAACAAAACTAAAACTTTTAGTTGGGAAAAAAAAAAAATCACAAAATTTCACCAGAAACCAAACAAAATTCTATTCTAGTCTTGGTATATTTTCTTTCATTATTTTCCCTACACACTTGGCTATTGTACATAATTGCTATCATAAAATATACATATAACAAAGTATCCTAATTTTTTCATTAAATGAAAATAACACAAATAACTTAAGAAATTAAGTGTTAAATACAACACAGACAATAGTTCTTATAAATAGTGTAAAATTGGGCTTCTAGTAGATATAATGTAGATATGCATTCATCAACATGGAAATAAATATACAATAAACAGGAAAGAGAAAACTCATCATGTATAGTACTACACTTATGTAATGTTATATACATGAGTATGAACTGAGAAACGTTTTAAGTATTTTATTCAAACAGTGAAGAAGACAGGGTAGAATTCTGTGTGATTCTAGATTCTCTTCTGCACTTTAGAAATTTTAGAATGACTACGAATCAATAAAAATATAAAGTTATTCCAAAGGAAAAAATACTACCTATTCACATACCTCTTTTCAGCAGTAGGTCACAATTAAAAAAAAAAAAATCTCTTTGACTAACCACTAATATAAATCCAATTTAATTCCTAAATTAACTGATTTTAAACAATGGAAGCTTCTGCCTAAAAAACTAAAACAAAGATATTCACAAAGTAAACTGGCAATTCTACTTGACACATATGATTCCTGTATCTTCAGTATTTAAAGCACAAGCATTAACAGTGGTTTTGCACAGTAGTGTCTCTTCTCCCATTTAAATCGGAAAGTAATTTAAAAGCAGAATCTATTGATCCTGTTACCTTTACTCTGGAAAAAAAAAGTTCAAACTTTTATCATATGTAGAATACAATGAAAGAAACAGAGAAGAATTTGAATAAAATAAAAACTACTCTTAAGGGATGTGGTTTGGTGGGAGTCTAAAAAAACAAAGAACAGTATACATTTCAGAGCTCCTGCCCAGATAACACATCAGTTCCAGAAAACTAAGACCAAAAATCTATGTGGGGAAACAGCATTTGGGAAGCACTAATTTGACAAGATTATGACTCTGCATTTCTAATCTTTGTGGAGTCCATGAAATTATTCTGATGTTAATGTTATCAACAAAAATAGCATAAAAATAATCAAATGCATATGAGATTTTTTTTCCCTTCAAATATTTAATTCCTTTCGTTTTTTTTTCCATTGGTTAGGGGTTTATTACAAACCTTCTACTAAATAGGTACACTTGATTAAATCATTGGCCATTTGTGTTAAGTTCCAATCTTTTTTTTTTTTTGGTAATAAATTTTATTTATTTTTTTTAAATTTTATTTTTTTTTAAACTTTACAATATTGTATTAGTTTTGCCAAATATCGAAATGAATCCGCCACAGGTATACCTGTGTTCCCCAACCTGAACCCTCCTCCCTCCTCCCTCCCCATACCCTCCCTCTGGGTCCCAGTGCACCAGCCCCAAGCATCCAGTATCATGCATTTAATTCCTTTTTAACACTAATATACTCTTTCAGTTAAAACCTACATATCTTGTATCTCCCACTTCCATTCCACAGCCCCAGCCTAGGCCTACTGAATGGCTTATCCTGAATGCCAAAATCTACTGGACCTCAACACAGAATGTATTAACTCAACATTAATTTCCAATGAGACTTACAAAAGCAATTTCTAGGACTCATATATTCTTCAAGGGTCTTTCTGATGAATACATTTGTAAGGCATTTAACTCAAAACAGTACGTGAAAAACTTCTCTCAGAATTATAATTTTTCTTGGCTCTGTAAATTGTACAGGAGTTTGGGAGCCACTGACTTTAGTGCAATTTCCCCCTTATCAAGCTAAATGCCAATTTTGACCCAAGGGAAAAGAGACTCTGTCTTCTTTAATGTCCCAACCATCAAACATATTAATGGGTATTTAGATTAAAAAGGCTGAATATTAAAACAGAATTTAAGCCCTACAGGAAACAAGTATTTTTTGAATTCTCCCCAGCTTCCCAACTTATTGCTTCAGATTTTATAGTTATCTTGAAAGGGAGAATATTTTAACTTTCAGATTTTTCACAATATAGACTACCATTCTTCCTGAGTATAGCTCAGTGGTTAAATTTTTAAATGCGTAACAACTGCCATATGTAACTCTATGTACTAAATCATACATTAATACAGTTTGTGGATAATTTAGGGGATTTTTCTAGGGTATTTTAGGATTTGAAATGGTTGAGCTATTTCAAATTCTAAAAGATGATGTTGTTAAAGGGCTGCATTCAATATGACAGCAAATTTGAAAACTTAGCAGTGGCCACAAGACTGGAAAAGGTCAGTTTTCATTCCAATCTCAAAGAAGGACAATGCCAAAAAATGCTCTAACTACCACACAATTGCACTCATTTCACATGCCAGCAAGGTCATGCTCAAAATCCTCCAAGCAAGGCTTCAACAGTACGTGAACTGAGAACTTCCAGATATACGAGCTGGATTTAGAAAAAGCAGAGGAACCAGAGAACAAATTGTCAACATCTGCTGGTTCACAGAAAAAGCAAGGAAATTCCAGAGAAACATCCATCTACTTCTGTTTCACTGACTAAGCTAACGCCTTTGACTGTGTGGATCACAACAAACTGTGAAAAATTCTTAAAGACATGAGAGTACCAGATCATCATATCTGTCTCCTGAGAAGCCTGTATGCAGGACAAGAGGCAAAAGTTAGAACCGGACATGAATAATGCACTGGTTCAAAATTGGGAAAGGAGTATATAATGGCTGTATATTGTCACCCTGTTTGCAGAGTACATCATGTGAAAGGCCGCGTTGGATGAAGCACAAGCTGGAATCAAGATTGCCAAGAGAAGTATCAATAATCTCAGATATGCAAATACCACCACCCTTACGGCAGAAAGCAAAGAGGAACTAAAGAGCCTCTTGATGAAGGTAAAAGAGGAGAGTGAAAAAGCTGACTTAAAACTGAACATTCAAAAAATGAAGATCATGGCATCTGGTCCCATCACTTCATGGCAAACAGATGGGCAAACAATGGAAACAGTGACAGACTTTATTTTCTTGGGCTCCAAAATCACCACACATGGTGACTGCAGCCATGAAATTAAAAAACGCCTGGCTTCATGGAAGAAAACCTATGAAAAACCTGAGAGCATATTAAAAAGCAGAGACATCACTTTGCTGACAAAGGTCTATATAGTCAAAGCTATGGTTTTTCCAGCAGACATGTATGGATGTGAGAGTTAGACATAAAGAAGGTGGTGTTGATGCTTTCGAATTGTGGTGTTTGATAAGACTCTTGAGAGTCCCTTGAACTGCAAGGAGATCAAAGCAGTCAATCCTAAAGGAAATCAATCCTGAATATTCACTGGAGGGACTGATGCTGAAGTTGAAGCTCCAATACTTTGGTCACTGATGTGAAGACCTGACTCACTGGAAAACACCCTGATGCTAGGAAAGATTGAAGGCAGGAGAAGGGGATGACAGAGGATGAGATGGCTGGATGGCATCACCAACTCAAAGGACATGAGTTTGAGCAATCTCCGGGAGATGGTGAAGGAAAATGGAAGCCTGGCTATGCTGTAGTCCATGGGGTTGTAAAGAGTTGAACACAACTGATTGACTGCACAACAGCAACAATTTTTGCCTCATTTTTTGACTTTCAAAACTGATCTTTTCTGAGGTGAGATTCCATTATATCTTATACTATGAATGAAAATGAATGATTAAACTTCTTAAAAAAACAGGTTTAAATAGCTAACTGTGGAGTAGAATGGCTAAAAAATGAAACTGAATAACCCATTTAAGACCATAGTAAAGGCCAAATATTTGAAGTAGAAGTAACACATTTTTTAAAGTACTTATGGCAGCTTATTCTCAAAACTGTTTTTAAAAAGTTTTGTATAAAGATCACTACAAGCCATTTTCTGCATGACCGTTTCAATGTTTCAACCACATTGTTCTTTCTGTTAAAAAGGAAGTATTTTAGAGTTTTTACAGCAACCAGGAGACTATGTTATATTTAAATTTCTCATCTATGGGTGAACAATTATAAAACTGTTTGCCATATAGTGTGAGGTTTACAGAAAGGCATACTGGTAACTGATTTATGAGCTATAACTTAAACAACAAATTTTTTTACATGTGATGTCATTTTCTAAGCAGGTGAAACAGGCATGGTGAAACAGTGTTTCTCCCTTTCTTGGCTGTTCTTATTTATCTACTAAGCTTTTCTTTAAAAGAAATACAAAAAATGCATCTCACAATTCCAAAGAATAGTTAAATTAAAATCTTCTTGTCTTTTTAAATGATTTAATGTTATTCTTTTAGAGGATTAAAATTTATCAGGTACAATAATCGTATGTCATAAATATATTATATTGTAGACCTTACATAATGCAGCCTGACAAACATTTTCATTGCAATTCAGAAAATACAGATTTTTCTACCCATTCTCTTTAGCTTAGATACTGGTTATGTAATTTATTCTTTAAAGAATGAGTATTGGATACATCAAGCCTTACTGTTATGAATTAAACACTCACCATTAAACACTTCATTAAATTCTCCAGGAGGAGCATGAATGATGAACTTGGCTGCTATGCGCACCTGAAACAGAAATGAAGATATAAATGTTCTATAGCATAAGCCTCTGCTAAAACAACCAAAGAACCATGTGGAATTATACTGCTTCAAAATTCTATTGAAAATGGCTTTAAGATTTTAAAGACTGACTTTTTTTTCACTCAAACACCCTAAAGTTATTACTCTTTTAATTATTTAATATAATCACAATGCATAAGCTGAATGCAGATAAACTATACATATAACTAATGCATTTAAGGATTCAAAGCTGCCTACATAGAAAGATTTTCTTATAAGCAAATTTTTCTTTTAAACTAAAATGGAAAAAAATGACCCACCAAGAAAATTTATATGTATGAAGAATTAAGAAACATTTAGGTACAACAAAAAAAAACATATGCATGTGTCTATACATGTATATATACAGATGTGCTTATCTATAAAGTCTATCTATAAAGATAGACTATAGATAGACTTTGTATCTATAAATAGACTAGTCTATTTATTTATAGACTATCTATAAATAGATAGTCTATAAATTTATCTATCTATAAATTAGTAAAAAGAAGAATGTAGAGAGGAAGAAAGCATAAATTCAAAATGCTCTGAACATGACACCTGACTGAATCTTGGGAAATTTTAGCTCAAAAACAAGTGAGAGACAAATATCAATAGGTATGAAACTGAAATTTGAAACTGTTAGTCACTCAGTTGTGTCCGACTCTTTGTGACCCCATGGACTATAGCCTGCCAGGCTCCTCTGTCTGTGGCCTTCTCCACGCAAGAATGCTGGAGTGGGCTGTCATTCCCTTCTCCAGGGGACTGAACCCAGGTCTCCTGCATTGCAGGCAGATTCTTTTCTGTCTCAGCCACCAAGGACGCACCATCAACAGGTATACTGACAGACATATTTCAAGAGAATAAGGGCTATATTACAGTGATTAACACTAATGAATACATACATATATATATATATATTTTTGAAAGGTTAGATGACAAGCAAAGTATTATTATTTAGTAAAGAAATTATGAGTAATTATAATAATTTCCCAATCACTATACAATAACCTTCAACTGATCTTGTCAGATATGTACATTCATGCTGCTGCTGCTGCTAAGTCGCTTCAGTCGTGTCCAACTCTGTGAGACCCCATAGACAGCAGCCCACCAGGCTCCCCGTCCCTGGGATTCTCCAGGCAAGAACACTGGAGTGGGTTGCCATTTCCTTCTCCAGTGCATGAAAGTGAAAAGTCAAAGTGAAGTCGCTCAGTCGTGTCCGACTCTTCGCAACCCCATGGACTGCAGCCTATCAGGTTCCTCCATCCATGGGATTTTCCAGGCAAGAGTACTGGAGTGGGGTGCCATCGCCTTCTCCGATGTACATTCATGAGTCCTACCCAACCAACTGAATTAGATTCTGGAAATGAGGCCCAGAACACACTACTGAGAGAAGCTTTCCAGGTGATTTTTAAAATACACACTCTAAGTAGTCACTGAATTAAGGGACCACACTTGGCAAAAACAAAAGCCTTATTTCATACTGTCTACTGTCACTGTTCTGATGTGGAAACTAAAAACAATGGAAAAGGAAATAGTCCTAGATCTATAAAGAAATCAAATTTATTGTTAAAAGCATTTCAACAAACAAAAACTTCAGGTTTTCTTCTAACAGGTATTTAAGGAAGAAATACCAATTCTTTACTAATTATTTCAGAAAACAGAAGTGAAAACAACTTACAACTTTTTAAAAAAGAACAGCATTATCTTATACCAAAGACTAAAATACTATAAGAAACACAACTCAAAGACCAAAATCCTCCTGAAGGTAGATGCAAAAATCCTCTCAATAAAATATTAGCAAATTTAATCCAATTATATATAGAAAGGATAACACATCACAACCAAGTGGAGTTTATCCCGGAAATGTAGGGCTGTTTCAGTATTTGAAAATAAATGTTGTAATTCATGATATCAACTGATTAAGATGAAAAGCCACAACTACCTCAACAGAAGCAGAAAATTATTTAATAACATTCAACAACCAATAATGATAAAAATTCTTAGCAAACTAAAAAGACAGTGTCTTTAATCTGATAAAAGATATTTTCAAAAAAGCCTATAGCTAACATCATCCTTAGTGGTCAAAGACTGAAAGCTCCCACCTAAAATCAGGAACAAGACAAGCATGTCTGTTCTCATCCCTCCTATTTAACATCACACTGAGAGCGCAATAAGGTAAGAAAAAGGAATGAAAGGCAATTTCATAAATAAAACTTTCTACTTGCAAACATGATTCTTTCCAATGAAAAATCCCAAGGAGTCTTAAACAAATAAAGGAAAACTACTCAAAAACCTAAAAAACTTTCGTGGAGTAGGAAATGGCAACCCACTTCAGGATTCTTGCCTTGAAAATTCCATGGACAGAGGAGCCTGGCAGACTACAGTCCATGGGGTTGCAAAGAGTTAGACAAGACTAAGCAAGAGGAGCAAGCAAGAACCTATAACTTAGGTAAAAATCTAACAAAATATGTGCAAGACTAATATTCTACACAAAACTGATGAAAGAAATCAAAGAAGCTCTAAATAAACAGATATGCTGGGTTCAAGGATTGGAAGTCTCCTTATTGTAAAAATAACAATTTTCCCCAAACTATTCTACAAATTCAATGAATGCCCAATCAAGATCCAAAAAGAATTTCTTTGATACATATCAATAAGCTGATTCTAACACCAATGCTTCCTATACTATTATTTTTCTACGTTTGAAGAATCCAATGAATGCAGATTATTTTGGCTATGTATTAATATGCCCTCCCTTAAATGCAAACAAGATCAAGAAATCACTTTGATGCCCAGAACAGCCATAAACACCACCAAAGTATTAAAAAAAAAAAAAATTTGCCTAGAAAATTAGAAGGAATAAATATTATTCACACCCTCAGTAGCAAATGGGCTTCCCTTGTGGCTCAGCTGATAAAGAATCTACCTGCAATGTGAGAGACCTGGGTTTGATCCCTGGGTTGGGAAGATCCCCTGCAGAAGGAAAAGGCTACCCACTCCAGTATTCTGGCCTGGAGAATTCCATGGATTGTTTAGTACATGGACTCTATAGTCCATGGGGTTGCAAAGAGTTGGACACCACTGAGCAACTTTCACTCTCAGTAGTAAACACCAAGGAGTAATGGCAAATGGAATAGAATAGCCAAAGCAATTTTGAAAAAGAACAAAGTTGAAAAGTTCACATCACCTAAGCTACAGTCATATACAGATCATAATGGAATAGAATACAAAGCCCAAAAATAAACCCATATACCTCAGTCAATTAATCTTTGACAAAGGAGGCAAGAATATACAATGGAGAAAAGACAGTCTCTTCAGCAAGTGGTATCAGGAAAGGCACATATAAATCAATGAAGTTAGAACACTGGCTCACATCAAAACACAAAATGGCTTAAAACACATATAAACTCAAAATGGCTTACAGATTTAAATATAAGACATGATACCATAAAACTCCTAGAAGAGAATATAGGCAAAACATTCTCTAACCTAAATCTTACCAATGTTTTCCTGGATCAGTCTCCCAAGACAAAAGAAATAAAAGCAAAAATAAAAAATGGGACCCAATCAAACTTTTATGCTTTTGCACAGCAAAGGAAACCATAAATAAAACGAAAAAACATCCTATTTGGGAGAAAACATTTGCAAATGATGTGACCAATAAGGGCTTCGTTTCCAAAATATAATACAAAAATCTCATACAACAACAACACAACTGAATCAAAAAATGGGCAGAAAACCTAAACACACATTTCTCCAAGAAAGACATACAGATGACCAACAGACACATGAAAAGATTCTCAACATCGCTAATTATTAGAGAAATGCAAATCAAAATTACAATGAGGTAACAACCACCTCACACGTCAGAATGGCCACTGTTAAAAAATCTACAAATAATAAATGCTGAGGAGAGGGTGTGCAGAAAAAGGAACCCTCCTACACTGCTGGTGGGACTGTAAATTGATGCAGCCACTATGGAAAACAGCACAGAAGTTCCTTAAAAAAACTAAAAATAGAGCTGTCAAAGAACCTCAGTCCTACTCCTGGGTATGTATCTGAACAAAACTATAACTGAAAATGATACATACACCCCCGAGTTCATAGCAGCACTACTCACAATAGCCAATACATGGAAGCAGCCTAAACGTCCATCAACAGCTGAATGGATAAAGATGTGTGTACCACAAGTACTATTCAGCCATAAAAAAAGACTGAAATAATGTCATTTGTAGCAACACAGATGGACCTAGAGACTACCATACTAAGGAAAGGAAGTCAGAAAGACAAATACCATAGAATATCACTTATATATAGAATCTAAAATATGACACCAGTGAACATACCTACAAACAAAAACAGACTCCAAATACAGAGCAGATTTGTGGTTTTGGGGGCACCAGGCAAGGACGGATTGGGAGTTTGGGATTAGGAGTTGCAAACTACTATATATAAGATGCACAAACAGCAAGGTCCTACTGCAGAACACAAGGAACTAACTATATACAATATCCTGTAATAAACCACAATGAAAAATAAAAATATAATAATAAAAAGTATTAAAAAAAGTTACAGTCATTACGATAGCATGGTATTGGCAAAGGGATAGATAATGAATGGAATAGAGCTGGACAGCCAAAAAATATATCTCACATGTATATAGCCAAATGATTTTTGACAAAGGTACAAAGGCAATTCAATGTTGAAAAATAACTGTTCAACAAATGATATCCAAACAATTAGATATGCATGAGCAAAAAATACACTGCAATGTAAACCTGACTCCTTACCAAAAAAAATTACCTCAAAATGGATCATAGCTCTAAATGAAAAATATAGAAATTAACAAAAATTAAAAGGAAACAGAAGAAAAACCTTCATGACCTGGGGTTAGGCAAAAAGTTACTAGACGTGACACTAAAACCACTATCCATTAAAAAAGCTGACAAAAAAAAAAAAAGCTGGACTTTACATTAAAAAAGCTGGACTTTACTGAAATTAAAAACTTATGCTCTGTTATCAATGCTAAAAAAACGGAAGAAGAATTGATGCTTTCAAACTGTGGTTTTGGAGAAGACTTGAGAGTCCCTTGGACTGCAAGGAGATCAAAGCAGTCAATCCTAAAGGAAAACAATCCTGGATATTAACTGAAGCAACTTGATGTTGAAGCTGAAGTTCCAATACTTTGGCCACCTGGTGCAAAGAGCAGACTCACTGGAAAACACCCTGATGGTGGGAAAGACTGAAGGCAGGAGGAGAAGGGAATGAGAGGACAAGGTGATTGGATGGCATGACTGACTCAATGGACATGAGTTTGAGCTAACTCTGGGAGATGGTGAACGACAGAGAAGCCTAGCGTGCTGCAATACATGGGGTTGCAAAGAGTCGGACACAACTGAGCTACTGAACAATAACAACAAAAGAATGAAAAGACAAGCTATAAATTGGAGTGTGTGTTAGTAGCTCAGTCATATCCGACTCTTTGCCACCCCATGGATTGTACCCTGCCAGGCTCCTCTGTTCGTGGAATGCTCCATGCAAGAATACTGGAGTGGGTTGCCATTCCCTTCTCCAGGGGATCTTCCTGACCTAGGGATCGAACCCTGGTCTCCTGCATTACAAGTAGATTCTTTACCATCTGCTGCTACTGCTGCTGCTAAGTCGCTTCAGTCGTGTCTGACTCTGTGCAACCCCAGAGACGGCAGCCCACCAGGCTCCCCTGTCCCTGGGATTCTCCAGGCAAGAACACTGGAGTGGGTTGCCATTTCCTTCTCCAATGCATGAAAGTGAAAAGTCAAAGTGAAGTTGCTCAGTCGTGTCCGACTCTTAGCGACCCCATGGACTGCAGCCTACCAGGCTCCTCCATCCATGGGATTTTCCAGGCAAGAGTACTCTTTACCATCTGAGTCACCATAAACTGGAGAAAATATCAGCAAATCACATATCCAATGAACAATTTGTATCTGGAACACACACTATCAAAATACAACAGTAAGAAAACAGTAAACAAAAGATGTGAACACACTTCATCAAAGAAGATAAACAGAAGATAGATAAACACAAAAAAGGATGTACAATATCATTAATTATTAAGGAAATGAGTATTAAAATCATGAAACACCATTATATACCTAATAGAATGGCTAAAATAAAGAAGACTGATAATACCAAGTGCTGGTGAGGATACAGAATGACTAGAGCTCTAAAACACTGCTTTGGCAATGCAAAAGGGTACAATTGGTAGAGATAACAGGTTAGCAATTTCTTATAAACACACATTATATGACACAACAATCCCACTTCCAGGTATCTAACTCTGTGTTTCCACAAAAATCTATTCAAAATTGCTCAAAACCAGGAACAATCCACAATGGAAATGTCCACATATGGGTGAATGGCTAAGTGATAACGCATCTATGCAATGGAATACTACCCAGCAATGAAAAGGAACAAGTTACCAATACATGCAACAACTTGGATGAATCTCAAAAGCCTTGTGCTAAATGAAACAAACCAGTCTCAGAAGGCTACATAGCAATGATGTAAGTTTCCATTTATATGATATTTTCAAATAAATAATATTTTATAGCAAGGGAGAACAGATTAATGGCTGTTAGGGTCTGGGAGAAGTGGGTGTGAACACAATGGGAGAAGCGAAGGCAAAGAAGAAAATGAGGTAGTTTTGGGAGGGTGATGGAATCACTTTATATCTTGATTTTGGTAATAGGTACATGCATCTATACACATTGATAGTCATAAAAGAGACTATATGCTAATTAAAAATACATATTTCATGTGTTTTCAAATTATTTTCTTCTAAACTGTTTAAAAGTATTATTACAATCAAAAGGCAAAATATAAAAAATAAGTGATTTTAAATAGGCAAGGGTGGGTGGTGCAGGGAATGGAAGATAGCATATGCTGAACATACACTTGAATCTACTACGTCTATACAAATGTCATAACTTCCTTTGTTCCCTTATTCCTCTCTTTCTTCTGTTGGGGTAAATGAAAGAAAGCATTAAAAACAAAGTCTTAATCACTACCACAGGCAACAAATAAAAATTGTGGTAACCTGCTCATGAATTTCGGAGAAGGCAATGGCACCCCACTCCAGTACTCTTGCCTGGAAAATCCCATGGACAGAGGAGCTTGGTAGGCTGCAGTCCATGGGGTCGCGAAGAGTCAGACATGACTGAGCGACTTCACTTTGACTTTTCACTTTCATGCACTGGAGAAGGAAATGGCAACCCACTCCAGTGTTCTTGCCTGGAGAATCCCAGGGACGGGGGAGCCTGGTGGGCTGCCGACTATGGGGTCGCACAGAGTCGAACACGACTGAAGTGACTTAGCAGCAGCAGCAGCAGCTCATGAATTTATCAAATATTTCTTTTGGACTTTTAGAATTTTGAAGATATTGTTTTTACTAGCCCTAAAGACTTACACACTACCAATAAGCTGACAAAATTAAAGTACTGATAGCAAGCAGTATATTTTATATATATATATATGTATTACACAATAAGCATATTTAGGGAAATGATTAACTGTTGAGTTTTATCTTTTTAGTTGTTTCAATAAAAAATACATATCATTTAGACTTTTATTCAGTTCTATTTTGCTTTTTTACCGAGAAAGCAAAACTGCTCTATACTTTCTCATCTTAGACTTACTTGCCCATGTCATTGCACAAAATGCATACAGTAAACCAAAGAGTTAACAGACGGCTCACAATAACCAAAGTGAGTGGTGGGTCAAAAGAAGTGCCATTGAGTATTTAGAAGTCATGGGAGCTAACTGAGAATCCAAAACACAACTTGGACTTTACCAGCTATAACTGAAGTATCTCCATCTGGTCTTTGTGAATTTCAAAAGATAAGACAAATCTGATTTTTGGATTTCTCAGCTGCTAAAGAAAATAAAGTGTGCCCACCACAGTAAAGGATTACTAATCTTCCTGAGAAACTGTTCTATCATCAGGGTATTTTTTAAACACTGCTACAGACTAAACATTCCCCTATACCCATCCTTCCTAGCTAACTTAAAAAAGAAAAAAATTATTTATTCTAGCCCACTTCCAAATCCAAGAAAGAAAAAAAAGTCATACAAGTTAACAAGAAGAGGTCTCAAGAGTAGAATTAAAGTCTGAAAATAATCAAACACAAACTTCCTCAAAGTCTCTCTAACACACATGGAGCTATACTCAATCTACACCTGAGAATATTACAGTTTTTCTGGACAAGCCCTAGTACACTCCTAGACCCACAGCAAAACCTCCTACATTAACCATCATCTTCTTCCACATGATATTATTCAAAGTAAGTTCAGTTCAGTCATTCAGTCATGTCCGACTCTTTGCGACCCCATGGACTGCAGCACGAGGCTTCCCTGTCCATCATCAACTCCCGGACCTTGCTCAAATTCATGTCCATCAAGTGTGATATGCCATCCAACCATCTCATCCTCTGTTGTCCCCTTCTCCTGCCCTCAATCTTTCCCAGCATCAGTCTTTTCCAATGAGTCAGTATTTTGCATCAGGTGGCCAAAGTATTGGAGCTTCAGGAGCTTCAGCTTCAGCATCAGTCCTTCCAATGAACACACAGGACTGATCTCCTTTAGGATGGACTGGTTGGATCTCCTTGCAGTCCAAGGGACTCTCAAGAGTCTTCTCCAATACCACAATTCAAAAGCATCAGTTCTTCGGCGCTTAGGATAATTTATGGTCCAACTCTCACAACCATACACGACTGCTTAGTGTTGGCAAAGTAATGTCTCTGTTTTTTAATATGCTGTCTAGGTTGGTCGCAGTTTTTCTTCCAAGGAACAAGCGTCTTTAATTTCATGGCTGCAGTCACCACCTGCAGTGATTTTGGAGCCCCCCCCCCCAAAATAAAGTCTGTCACTGTTTCCATTGTTTCCCCAATCTATTTGCCATAAAGTGATGGGACCGGATGCCATGATCTTAGTTTTCTGAATGATGAGTTTTAAGTCAGCTTTTTCACTCTCTCACTTTCACCCAGAGGCTCTTTAGTTCTTCGCTTTCTGCCATAAGGGTGGTGTCATCTGCATATCTGAGGTTACTGATATTTCTCCTGGCAATCTTGATTCCAGCTTGTGCTTCATCCAGCCCAGCATTTCGCATGATGTACTCTGCATATAAGTTAACTAAACAGGGTGACGTTATACAGGCTTGACGTACTTCTTTCCTGATTTGGAACCAGACTGTTGTTCCATGTCCAGTTCTAACTGTTGCTTCTTGCCCTGCATACAGATTTCTCAGGAGGCAGGTCAGGTGGTCTGGTATTCCCATCTCTTTAAAAATTTTCAGTTTGTTGTGATGAACACAGTCAAAGGCTTTGGTGTAGTCAATAAGGCAGAAGTAGATGTTTTTCTGGAACTCTCTTGCTTTTTTGATGATCCAACAGATGTTGGCAATTTGATCTCTGGTTCAAGTTCTTCTAAACTGGTGTAGGATTCAGGAAAGAGTTAGTACTTTTACTATATTTTTAAACTGTAATTCTAGGTTGGGGAAGGGAGAATGCCTCGGTTTTGTTGGGAAGGTTTGGCTGGATGGGAGACTCTTATCTATGTTAGTGACTGGCAGCTGACAGGCCTACCTCCTAACAATCACATCGAGAACAGTTTTAAAAAGTTAATACAGAGTTAAAAGCTAGAAGAACTATATTTTTCTTTGCTTTCTGGAAAATCCCATGGATGGAGGAGCCTGGTAGGCTGCAGTCCATGGGGTCACTAAGAGTCGGACACGACTGAGCAACTTCACTTTCACTTTTCACTTTCATGCATTGGAGAAGGAAATGGCAACCCACTCCAGTGTTCTTGCCTGGAGAATCCCAAGGACGGCGGAGCCTGGTGGGCTGCCGTCCATAGGATCACACAGCGTCGGACACGACTGAAGTGATGCAGCAGCAGGATCCAAACATTATTTTGTATAAAATATACAAAAAGATAAACATAACATAAATGGTATGTTCCACTCTTGTGCTTCTTGGAAAAAAAGCAGACACTATAATGCTACTTATTGTTGTTTAGTTGCTAAGTCATGTCCGACTCTGAGACACCAGGGACTGTAGCACCCCAGGCTCCTCTGTCCATGAGATTTCCCAGGCAAGAATACTGGAGTGAGCTGCCATTTCCTTCTCCAGGGAATCTTCCTGACAGAGGGATCAAAACTGTGTCTCCTGCATTGGCAGGCAGATTTTTTACCAGTGAGCCACCAGGGTAAGCAGAAGACAGAGTAGTACATTCAAAACAGCACCCAAAATGTTAGTACACGTTACTTGTGAAAAAAAATAATTTCTGCCCATCAACTGTTAAACACAAAAGTACTATTAAACTTTTTTGTACTTTGCTTTTCTTATGGGCTACAATTCAAGGAACAAATTAAATAATGACAGAAACCCACAGAATAAAATAAGAATTCTTGTGTCCATACTGACATTAAGAAATGGATAAACAAATGGACGGAAGCTCTTCATTATAGCAGAATTTCAATTAATAAATGCAGAAATAATGACTGAATTAGAAAATTACCTTACTACCATCCACAGATGCTAGAATTAGTTGGTAACAGTCTAAAAGGATAATTTATAAAATGTGAGGGAATCTTTCTACACAATACTTAACCAAGAAAGGATAAACAGTAACTCTGCACTGAATAAACTCGCTACACACCACCTTTACCAAACGCCCTAAGTTATCTTAAGAGTAAAGACTGACGCTATGTGCCTTCCAGAAAGATGTACTGAGGACACAGGGTCACTTCTGTTATGTTCCTGCCAGAAATTCACGGCAGATCTAATCAGGAGGAAATGTCAAACTGAAATGGAGGTAGAGTCCCCAAAGTAACTATTTTGCACTCTTCCAAAGTGGTAAGTTCATGAAGGACAAAAAATGCTGAGAAACTGTTACAAATTAAAGACCAGAGAGACACTACAACAAAATTCAACATGATCCTGGGATCCTGGACCAGGGATTGGTGAAATCTGCATACAGTCTTCAGATGAGACAGTTTAATACTGTATCAATATGAAATTTCTTGATTTTGATCATTGCACAGCCCTAAATACAGTGAAGTATTTAGGGGGGGGGGGGAGGCGGGGCAGGAAATTCCTTCTCTAAAATTGCAGGGATTTTCTCTGATATTTTTTGTAGCTTTAAAGTTTTGCTCTTTACATTTAGGCCATTAATTCACCTGAGATTGACTTTTGTGTATGATGTGGGATAGAGATTCATTTTTTATTATCCTGTCATAAGGATAAATAAACCATCCTACTGCTATTTTTTTTAATGGACTTCTCTTCTCTACTGGACCAAATAAATAAAAGAAAGAAGAAAAGTAACTCTTTTCAGTACTATTTTTTTCAATGTGAGTTACTTTTTTTTTTTCCAATCTGGGATACGAAAAACACATCATAATTTTTAATAAATTCCAAAGATCCTTCTGAAAAGTGTCTAATAAATTTAGTAGTCAGCATTCAGGTAGTAACTGCAAAAATGTAACTTCCTCAAGAACATCTCAATATTTAAAAATATCAGCAGGCAACCCTATATTCTAAACTTGGCAGGTAGTTACTACATGATGAATAAATTTATAAGCAAGAATAAACTCTCATGAGCATTCTATGAGTTATTGCTAATGCAGTTCTGTAATGTGGACAGTTAATTTTCAAATAACATATATTCAAAACCATAAAAACTTACACTAATACAAGAAGTAGTAGAGTACATCATCTTTGGAGTCAGACTGAATGAGTTGGATTTTCATTTCTACTACTCATTAGCTACGTAAACTTGGGTGAATAAATAATAATATTAGTATTAGCAATGTACAGAGTAAATACATTTGCATTAGCATAGTTCAGTAGTCTTAAAATTAGCTCTGGAATACAGGCATTTTCACATTACATGTGAAATGCTTCTCTGTGCCCAAAGTGGGTGGCTTATGCTTATGCATTTCTGTATTTTCTGCAGTACATTCACTTCCGCACACCAACATTCTTTCTCTTCCCCTGGCATTCATCCCTTCCCTTTCTACTCTGCTCACCTCAAAAAGCAGTGCAACAGGAAGAAAAGCTAGTTCCTAGTTCTGTGACAGCAATGTACAGTTAACCTGTGGGTTTTCATCTAAAAGCTAAGACAAATGATTTTTGTCTGCACCCAGGTTTTGATTTAACTTCTGTAAATCTCCATTTCTCATAGGCAAATTAAGGGAGATAACATACATTGTTATTTCTTAACCTTTTAAAACCCTTGTGTCTGTAAGATAAAATTAAATATTATCTACAGTTACCTTCTGAGAAAACTGCTACTACCTTTAATTCATGAAAAAAAAAAAAGAGAGAGAGATTCAGAACTGGGATCTAAATGAATTCTTCAGAGGAAGTCTAAGGCTTTTAGGAGCTGCCTCCCAAAACAGCATAATCTTCCTATGATGGTTCAGAAGAAACACCCCAAATATCTGGACAATATCTTCTACTTCCACCATTTCGATTATCACACATAACAACAGCTGTAAAACCTATATACCTATTACAACCTCTTTCAAGATCAAGATCCACTTTTCTAAATATAACTCAGTTATTAGAAATCTCCACTAAGTGCCTCCAAAATATCTCAGACTTGTCTCACCCAAAGCTACTCCCTCTGTTCGTCATAAAAATTACTGGCACCACCCATATACCATGCCATACTTTTCCCTTTCTCCCACAGTCAGCCACATGATTGAGTGTCTCTCTCTCAAATCTAATCTTCTTTTCTTTGATTCCATTTCATTCGGACCCAGTCACTTTCTGGATTGTTACAACTGCCCTGCCTCCAGTCTTATCTCCAAAAGTCATTTTCCACTCTGCCACCAGATTGGTATTTTTCAATGAAAAGTCCTATTTTTTTTTTTTTTTTTCTGTTTAAATCATCTAATGGCTGCCCATTACCAACAAGGTAAAGTCTAAAGTCTTTAACATGACATATAAGGCCTTTCTAAATCTGAAGGCTGTAAAATGTACTGTTAACAGCATAAACCCTAAATAAGACTGTATGTACGCAGACTACAGCTCCACTCTTACTTACATGACCAAAAACATATTAAACTCAGTTTCCTCACTTACAGTGAGATAATGCATTTAGAAAAGCACTTGGCACAGAGTATGCACTCAATTAACAGCTATTACCTTTTTATGCTACTTCTAGCTTCTACAACATCCCACATATACACAGTACTGAAGTCTCACTACTCCATTCTTTCAGATGAGAACTCTCGTCTCTCATGCCTCCACATCACTGCATATATGTTTTGGTCACCTTTTATCTACTATGATTAAATTGTACACAGCAGCAGAATATCTTAAACCTTGCAAATTATTAGAAGAAAACGTCACGTAGAAAGAAAAACTCAAAGATCAAATTATGCTTTTAAAACATCTTGACGTATTTAGCACAGCACTCATTAGCATATACTTTTGCTAAAGCATTAGTACTACTACTGAGAACTGCAATATAAAGGCTAAAATTAAAGCCCCGTTTTATGTGCACCATGACATTAGGGGAAAAACGGGAGAACCTTGAATAGCCTGACCCCAAGTTCCCATGCTCAATCTACTCCTGCAGATAAAGTTTCTAGCCAGAAGACCCTCTATCACAGGGAACAGACACAGTTCCTGCTTATCCCTGAGTAGTGGGCTTCAGTTCCCTGCCAGCCTGTGGAATTATTCAAACTAGTCAATCACACCCTTCTGCTGGAACCAGGGATCACTCTAGCCTCTTAATACTTCAAAGTTTGCCTCCATGGCCTCTGCTTATTCACTCTATTCCCTCAACTATGTCCCCATCTCCTGGGCTGTTGAGTATATGTATTAATAGACTGCTACCCATCTCATCTCTCCAACATCAGGGGTTGTGTGTTCAGCCATCCCTATAGGCCTATAGCAGGAACCCCTCCCTCATCAACACAGTGAAGACGAGGCTGATAAACAGGATCTCACTTCTCTAGGAAGCCTGAATTTCAGATGTTAATTGGAGACTGAGAAGCAAGGAATTCAGTTATTTAAAATATACTGGACTAGCCCAACAGTTTATTCAGGTTTTTCTGTAACGCCATAAGGAAAAACCCAAACGAACTTTTTGGTCAACCCAATATTTTAAACAAACAAATAAGCTGACATATAGTTCCAACATTAGAAGGGCATGAGATTCTTCATATAGCTTCTCTATTTTTATTTGAGATATAAATTCACAAGCATGTTTATCTAGTTTTCCATCCTCCATGGATCTGAAGGAAGGGTAAGTTTGACAGTTATACTTAAAACATTAAAAACAGGCTGACAATGGCTGCAGAAAACAAATTTCTTTATAGGAATAAAAAAAAAATACAAATCAAATCTCTTGAAAAAAGAGCTCTAAAATTCCTAGGACATGAATTTTTATTTAAGAATAACTACAAGCTTACATCAATAAACTTCTCAGTTTAGTTCAGTTGCTCAGTCGTGTCCAACTCTTGCGACCCCATGGACTGGAGGACGCCAGGTCTCCCTGTCCATCAGCAACTCCCGGAGTTTGCTCAAACTCAGGTCCATTGAGTCGGTGATGCCATCCAACCATCATCCTCTGTTGTCCCCTTCTCCTCCCGCCTTCATTCTTTCCCAGCATCAGGGTCTTTTCCAATGAGTCAGTTCTTTGCATCAGGTGGCAAAAGTACTGGAGTTTCAGCTTAAGCATCAGTCCTTCCAATGAACATTCAGGACTGATTTCCTTTAGGATGGACTGGTTGGATCTCCGTGCAGTCCAAGGGACTCTCAAGAGTCTTCTACAACATCACAGTTCAAAAGCATCAATTCTTTGGCCCTCAGCTTTCTTTACAGTCCAACTCTCACATTCATACATGATTACTGGAAAAAGCATATCTTTGACTAGATGGACCTTTGTTGGCAAAGTAATGGCTCTGCTTTTTAATATGCTGTCTAGGTTGGTCATAGCTTTTCTTCCAAGGAGCAAGCATCTTTCAATTTCATGGCTGCATGGCTTCTCAGATAAAAATAAAGATCAGAATTTTCCATTATTGGATGATGTAGATTAAACATTTCAAAATCTCCAGAATTACTGTAACCCTACTGGGTGACTGAGTAACTGGGGAAAGTCTTGCGTGTGTGGCCAGTGGAGTGCAAGATGATTACAGGCTCTTTCACAATTTTAGGCAACCTTGTTCAGTCTTCTCTACTCCTTGACCTACAAAAAACTATTTGCTAGTTCAGAAATAAGAAGATAAAGTTAGTTTATTAAATAATGAGAAACAGGGCTTCCCTGGTAGCTTGGTGGTAAAGAATCCTCCTGCCAATGGAGGTGACACGGGTTCTATCCCTGGTCTGGGAAGATCACACGTGCCATGGGGCAACTAAGCCTGTGTTCCACAACTACTGAAGCCAGGGCACCCTAGAGTCCATGCTCCGCAGCAAGAGAAGCCACCACAATGAGGACCCTGCACACTGCAACTAGAGAGTAGCCTCCACTTGCCACAACTAGAGAAAAGCCCAGGCAGCAATGCAGACACAGCACAGTCCAAGATAAACAAAGAGTGAGAAACTGTCTTTGACAGAGCAAATTAGAAGGCCTGAAAGTAAAATGAACTTCCTCAAAAATGAACACTGTACCATCTGCTCCAACTTCTTCGGACCATAATCCTCACAAATATCTGAAGAAAATGGACGGAGTCTGGTTGTAAAGCATTAAATCACTCAGACAAGGGAAGGTAAGGATATTCATCTTTCAAAATCATATCAAATCAAGTTGATTCCACTATTCTTAGAATTTACCAAAGCCTTTTCCTAGAAAGGAGGGAATGTTATCTTTTCCATTGAGTAAAAATACTATTCATTCTGATAAATCTTACAGGAAATTGTCTCCTACTCTCCACCACCCATTACTTTCTTTTTGTGAATGTTAGTAGATAGTCACCTAGGACCAGAGGGGTCTCACGGTGAAAGAAGTGCTATGTTAATGCTGGGAAGCTGCCTGCACAAATCGTTCCTCATGTGCTACAGGCAAGAGAGAGAAGCTGAAGCCCCTCGTATTGTGCAGTGCATTCCACAGCTTGAGCCCATAGACAGAAATCAGTTTTTCTGAACATTTTTCAATTTGACTGAGAGACTATGTTATGAGCAAAACAAATAATACTGATGAATTATGCGGCACCTGCACATTATGCTGGACCAGTATGTGTAGAAGCCCAACTGCCACAGTGATGGAAAGAGATCAGTCACAACACCTAGAAAGAGGACTACTTCTGGTTAAACCCATGGAGCAAGGATGGCGTACTTTTCTAAAGGAATTCCTAATTCCTTGGTACTTTCAATGCTGCAACAGATACAAATGGAAGATAAGCACATTTGGTATAGGAAGCTGTGATCAAAACCCTTGGCAACAGTAGGGCACAGATTAATGATCTAGACAAATACCAACAGAATACTGAATTGCTCCTGGGTGATCTCTAAGAACACACTGAGTATAGTACAACGAGTACAGTACAACACATTGAGTGTTACCTGGACTAGTTTTAGGACTATACTCTTAAAACCTACCATCTTATCTACACTGCTGAATAAACCTGAAAAAATTCTCAGGGAAGGAGAAGAAAGGGTAAAGTGGGATGATAAATTCCATATATAGCTTTCTGCTTTGCAGTCCTTGACTCTGTCAGTCTATTAGTGTACAGAAAGCACCCTTCTCAAGTGAAGCCAAGCTTCATGGTGAAATGCCATGGATAGAAGAGAAGGCAATGGCACCCCACTCCAGTTCTCTTGCCTGGGAAAGCCCATGGACAGAGGAGCCTGGTAGGCTGCAGTCCATGGGGTTTCGAAGAGCTGGACACTACTGAAGCGACTTAGCAGCAGCAGCAGCTATGGATAGAAGTGATTAGATTCCCTAGGCCTACACTGCCTCTTTAAGATACATCTGTTACTGGAAGAGGTGAGCATCTGGCAGTGCTACTGCAACTCTGTGATTACCAGCTAGAACAGGAAAGTACAATAGAGTGGGGAATTTACCAGGGGTTTTCAATCAACTATTGTTACAATTTATAAAAGCTGTTGGCAAAAGTAATGTTAACTTGTGTCTATGAGTTCTCCAGATTTTTCTGATGCTTCTGCTGGGCACTGTGAATTGGCAAAATTTTTACAAACACTAAGGTAAAATCCTGGAGACTTTTGACTGTCTGAGGAAAACACTAATTCTTAAGTAAGAAATGGGGTCTTCTTCCATTTATATTTGTTTCCAAAGCAAATATAAATATATTCAGCTGAAAAAATTTTTAAAAGATTTAAGCAATTGAGAAAAAGGAGATAAAAAGTATAAAAAGCAGACTGTGCATGTGCATGAAAGCATATGCACACCAATATAGCTATCTAGAACCATTAAATTTAGAGGCAAAGAGCCCTGCACTCTACAGGAGCTCCAAAGTAAACCACAAAGGAAATACTTATACGAAAAAATTACCTTAAATTCAACTTAACTAGGCATCCTGTATTTTGTCTGAGAACCCTACCTACAACCCCTCTAAGTTCTGTATGGTGGACATGTCCCATATACTCATTTCCTCCTTAATCAAGGCAAGAGACACTAGGGTAGAGATTTCCCAAATCTAGATGCCTAGTAGAGCTGCTGGCAGAGTTTTTGAAAAAATACAGATTTCCATGTTCCATTCCCAGGTAGCACAGTGGTAAAGAATCCGCCTGCCAATGCAGGAGACGGTAAGAGATGAGGGTTGAATCCCTGGGTTGGGAAGATCCCCTGGAGAAGGAAATGGCAACGAGCTCCAGTATTCTTGCCTGGAAAATTCCAAGGACAGAGGAGCCTGGTGGGCCAAAGTCCATGGGATGGCAAAGAGTTGTACATGACCGAGCGAGAGAGCTCTAACATTCCATTCCAGACCTACTGAGAATCAATCTCCAGAGGACTGAGACCTAGAAATCTTATTTCTGAAAATCTCCCCAAGTGACTGTGACTGGCTGCCAGATGTTGTACCCACTGACCTATAGGGGACTGTATATGCAAAATTTGAGGCCTTCAGTCTTCTGAAGAAAAGAATCATAGGTTTCACCTGATTCTCAAGGAATGTGATCCCCAAAAGGGTCACTGCCTTAGAGACCAGCAGTAAAGTTTTAAAAAGCTATTATGAATTTTTCTTCTTCAACTATAAGAATTACTTGACATTATATCCCATAACTCTCTAAAAACTTCCTATGCCTTTTTGAGAGTTAAAAGTAAAATAAAAGTAAAAAAACATAGCTTTTAAAAAACTCTATCATTATTTATTTAAATAGTTTATGATCAAGTGAACATCAACTGCACGTCCATGTTATAGACTCATTTACTGAGTATACATAACAGGTAATTTGTTTTGATAAATTTTCCTTTTGAGTCCTTTTCATTTATAATTAATCATTTTGAGTGGTAATTAAAAAAAGGGCCCATATCACTTAATTTACAACTAGGTCATCCACTGAATTCAACATCTAGTTCTTTTCATATGTTTTACCACTTACTTAAAATATTAAGAAACCTGTGAATCCAAATTAGGTATTATCATGAACTGAGAAAGTTATACAAACTATTATTTATCTTATACCTTCAATTTCTTTCTCTCTTCTGAATCATTCCTCTCAGCCCACAAACACTCTTAAATCTTTTCTATCTTAAAAAAAAAAAAAAAGTATCCCTAAAATGAAATAGAAAAAATAAAGTACTATCTATTCTTTCTTCTTTCTTTTGGGTTTCTCTACTGAATTTTTTTCAAAAATGATATATAATTAAGTGGAGAAGGAGATTAAAGATGTATAAACTTCCAGTTGTAAAGTAAGTGAGTTACAGGGATAGAATATGCAGCATAGGAAATATTGTGAATAATACTGTAATAACTGTATGTGGTTACAAGACTTATCATGGTGACAAAAATACTGCATCACTACATGGTATACCCCAAATTAATAAAATATTATAAACTATATGTCAATTTTTTAAAGCTTAAAAATTAATCCAAAGACAAACACAGGAGGAAAAAAAAGAGTAATTTATACTTACTGTCTCCACTTCTCATCCTTTAGTCAACATTTGCTGAGCACCTAATACAGTGAAATTCAATCCTGGTGACATTTTCAAATCATCTGGGAAGCTCTTTTTGAAAAAAATACAGATGCTCAGGTCTCACCTATGACTGAAGTCTGTGCATTCATCTTCGTTTATAAATTCTCCAGATGATTCTAATGTGCAGCCAGAGTTGACATCACTGATCTACTATATGCCATACACTTACTGCCACTACCAAGATGCATAAGACACAAAGCCTGCACCTGAAGAACAGCAAATAAGAATATCAGGACACTTACTAAAATTGGTAAATGTTACAACAAAGGTAAGTACAAAGTGCTAAAGGAACAGAGATAGGCCAGGGTATGCAAAGAGGAGGGATGTCTTTGAGTCCGATTATTGAAGTACAATGTAGACAAGAAAAGAACGCTATTAAACTGATTTCTTAAAGGTCACTAATGATCTCACGCCTACCACTTAAAACAGTCCACCTCATCTGCACCAGCTTTACCATATGCAAGACAGGGATAATAACAAGGCTGCTCTTGACGATTAATCGAGTAATTAATACAGTAGATACTGGGACATAACAGATATTGTGTCTCATCCCTTTCTCTTAAAGCCAAAGGCTCTTCTCCATCCCATATTCCTTTTTAATCCCTTTGCAATACTGCACTGTGCCTTCTAGAAATTCCCCTCAGGTTCTGTGAGATGAGCACCTGTCCTGTGCTACTTCAAAGGTCACTCCTCACCTTCTAGTTTCTCTCCTCTTTATGACTTAACATCAAAGTATTCAGAAGTACATGCTTTCTGTCCTCTCTTCTGCTATGTCTGAACTTGTTCTCCTAAAAGGTTTACACTCATCTCTCTTGAACCCACAAAGTGAGGATCTCCAAATCTACATAGAATCTCTGGGCTTCATCTCCTGTCCAAACTCCACTTCTACATTTCCATATCTGCTAGGTATGTTTACAGAGACATTCTGCTAGCACCTCAAACTCAGCAGAACCCAAACAAAATTCACTATTATTCCCCCAAGCTGTGCATCTTCTCTCCTGTTTTCTTTAGCTGTTAGTGGTGGTTCCACTTCTCAGTCAACCAGATTTTAATGTTCACAGTTACCACTGCTTTTTCCCTTTCTCTACACTCACCATGTCTTGTTGATCCCAATCCTGAAATGTTAGCAATCATTTTCTTTTTTTCCCTCTGTGCCTTGTGAAAACAACTTTAAATCACATCCTAACACTTAAGTCAGTTTCCCAACTGGTCTCAATAGCTAGCTCCAATCTCTCTAGACCCATGGTTCTCAATCAGGGGTGATTTCATACTACAGCAAACATTTGTGGCCACAGGGGCCAAGGATGCCCAAACATCCTAAAATGCACAGGACAGTCCCATAACAAAGAGTCACCTGGCCCAAAAGTGAATAGTGCTGAGGTTGAGAAAATCCGTGCTGTTTAACAGGACAGTTAGTTCGTCTTTTCATCTCTTACTTAAAAATGTACTTAAGATACAAGTCATACTTCCTGCTCATCCCTACTTTTCTGTTTTCCTTCCTATGTTGTGCTCTCTGGCATGAGCTTGTACCCTAACTGATGCCTACCATCCTTCAAGGCAGAAATAACTTTTCCATCTTCTGAATTTCCAAGAACGTACTGGTTTCTGACTCTGTGCAGTATGTATGTTATATACGTCTGATTCACCTCTGAATCTATCTATAGTCTTACATTGTGTCTACCAAACAGGTAACCACATCACCAGCCTTCAGTGAATATAAGACTTAATCTATGGTTTCATTTATTCACAAATACTGCATTTCTCCTCTTCTTCCCTGCTCCCTCTGAAATTAGGTTTATAGATATAACTTGCTTCAGAAAATGGAAATCTGAGCAGAAGTGCAGTGAGTCTCTTAAAAGAAGCGGGGATAGGAGTAGAGGAAGAGACCTTTAAAAGCCAGTAAGGTATTCACTGCATTTCTTTCCCACTGCTATGGGGACAGTGGTTAAAAAAAGTCTAAGACTTTTTTTTGAGGGGAGGGGTAAATTTCACATGCTGTTGTAGATTTAAGGTGTACAGCCTGTTACTTGGATATATTTATATACTGTACCTTGATTTCCACTGAGGCAATATTCATTCACATCATTTTAGTACAATACTGTCTATATTCATTACATTGAGGATCAAGTCACTATGGTTTATTTACTACTCATAAGTTTGTACCCTTATCTTACTCCCCAACCCTACATTCCCTGATAACCACCTTTTACTGTTTTAACAGGTTTGACTTTTTTTAGATTCCACATGTAAGTGATAATGTACAGTACTTGTTTGTATCTACACTTATTTCACTTAGCACAAGGTGCTTAAGGTCCATCCCTGTTGTCACAGATGGTAGGTCATCCTCCTTTCTCATGGCTAAACAATATTCCATTGTGTGTAGGAACCATATCAGAAAGCCTACATTTAGATCGAAATTCTCCAAGAGCCTGAAACTATATGACTTCACTGATCATGGCTCTTCTGCTGCTGACCCACACTACACATACAAAGAATGAGTGAGACCAAGCAAAGCCTCCACCACCACCGCCTTCATGTTTAGATTTCAGTGTGTTTCTTATAGCATTATATCCTTGCTTCACTGATTCACAATCAATGTTAAGATGCATAATTTCATGGATCACTAAAAAAGGAAAAATGCCTCCAGTCTCACAAGCCATGATTGTACAATGCAGCCTGATTTCAGAGATTTTAAAATATGGAAAATGATGAGCTGTGAAACCAATAAAATACGGTATTACTATATTTGATAAATGAATGAACATGGAGATAGTTTACAAAAATTATTTCCATTCACTCTCAGTAGAAACATTGTACAACATCTGTGAACTAAAACAAGCAAGAAAAGTTCTCATCCATAGGTTCACAGTAGAACATGTGTCTTTAAGGAAAGTATATGAAAACTGTAGCTCTATCCTTCAAAATAAAATTTATGAAATTATTTTTTTGACAACTATAAGTGGTTCTATGAAATCCCTTTTTTTATATATGAATCTCTTGCAATAAATTACTGCTCCAGGCAATTAAGCTTTTAGGTCAGAACACAGAACCACAACTCAAGTTTTCCCATCATACTTTTCAACCTTAAAATCTACTCGGTAGTCTCCGAGTGTTTTTATGTACTGTGTTCTTACACTAAAACTCAATGCACAGGGCTTCCCCTGTGGTCCAGTTGTTAAAACCCCACGCGTCCACTGCAAGGGGCTTGGATTCGATCCTCGGTTGAGGAACCAAGATCCTGTATGCCACACAGTGCAGCCAAAAAGTAAATAAGAAACACTAAAATTTTTTCAAAAATCCTTATAAAACGCTGTCTATATATGACTAGTCTTATATGACTACCCCCTATGTATATGACTCTCCTACCTCTACATTTATGTAGGAATGATTCCCCAATATATGGAAAAGTACTACAAATTTCGTTAGTGTGCAAAGTCTGAAAAACTCCATGAATGTTATAGCAACTATCAAATTTCTGCTTGCTGTAGGAATTTTTACATTTTATTGGTGCAATAACAGGATTCATTCACCTGCAGAATGGAATTAAGAATGTATAATTTCTACATTAATAGCTTACTGGTTGATTTACTTTTTTAGTTAATAAGAACAATACTGACTTTACATGAATTATGACGAAATATGGGGCTTCCGCGGTGGATCAGCAGTAAAGAATTCACTTGCAACACAGGAGACGCAGGTTGGACCTCTGGGTGGGGAAGATTCCCTGGAGAAGCGCATGGCAACGCACTCCAGTATTCTTGCCTGGAGAATTCCATGGACAGAGCAGCCTGGTGGGCTACAGCCCATGGGGTCGCAAAGAGTCAGAGACGACTGAGAGACCGAGTCCAGCATGATGAGATATACTGTCAGCTTACCTTGTTTTTACATACAAACAAAACTTCTGAAGCCAAATTATGATTGATTGTGTATGAGGGAGAAGTATACAAACTGCATATTAATATTTAGCATGCAGAAGTGATCTGAACTGTAGCCAATATCACCACCTGCACCTCAAAGAGCACCAGGAATTTCATTTAACTATCTGAATCTTTAAAATCTATCAGATCAGATCAGTCGCTCAGTCGTGTCCAACTCTTTGCGACCCCATGAATCGCAGCACGCCAGGCCTCCCTGTCCATCACCAACTCCCGGAGTTCACTCAGACTCACGTCCATCGAGTCAGTGATGCCATCCAGCCATCTCATCCTCTGTCATCCCCTTCTCCTCCTGCCCCCAATCCCTCCCAGCATCACAGTCTTTTCCAATGAGTCAACTCTTCACATGAGGTGGCCAAGTACTGGAGTTTCAGCTTCAGCATCATTCCTTCCAAAGAAATCCCAGGGCTATCTCCTTCAGAATGGACTGGTTGGATCTCCTTGCAGTCCAAGGGACTCTCAAGAGTCTTCTCCAACATTATTTAGAAGTGAAAAATGCGGGTGTACTAGATTTTCCCTCTAAAATCTGACTTTACATGCTGCTACTTTTCATAATGTTTTTTTCCTTAATTCTGTGAATTCGTGACTCCTTTCTTCATTCACTCACTGAACCCCTGTACTCATCACATATACTGTACAGATGCTAAAGATGACATTTCTGCACTAAGGAATTCCAATAGAATACAAGGGAAAAAACCAAGTAGACAAATAACTATGCAAAACTATATTTAAGACTAATGACGTGTTACAGGGTTCAGAAGAAAGAGAAAACAGCTTTCAGGAGAAAGAAAACTAGTCAAGTGAGCTGAGCTAAATCTTGAAGGATGAGTAACATTTTCATTTTTTCAAAAAAGGGGAGAAATTGGGGAGCAGTACCAATTTTCAAGGCAGGTAAGTCAGGAGCAGAGAAAAAGAACTGAAATGTATTGTGTTTACATGCCAGGCAACAGTCACACTTACAGAAAGTTAATGGAGAATATACCTTCTATTATATTCCCACATTTTAGAGTAAACAGAGGCTACTAAGGGATGAAATAATTTACTCAAGGTGCTACATGCGGATTAGCATGTAGGTCTCTTTGAAGTCACAGCATGATTAAATAACAGTATATATTAAAAATGTCAGAACTATTTAGGTTAGAATGGAATACAAGAGCACGAACACCATTTTCAAGAGTTGGGCCTCCTTGTAAAAGCAATGGAGGAATCTAGCAACTAAAAGTTAGGGAATAGAAAAATGGCAGGAAGATAGAGGGATCTGTCTAGAAAGTTTATAATAAAAGTTCAGCAGTGGCAAATAAAACAGACATGAGACAGTCTTCTCTTTTTCTTCCCTTAGATTTATTTCTTCAACTGTGTAGTCACAGAACAATCAATGTTCATTTTGTTCATACATAAAAATTTGTTACTAAACAACAGTAGTTCATAAATTGTTAATGGTCCGGTCAACTGAGGTTATAAATAAAATATTAATATAAGTCAATTAATTTTTTCAAGCAAGAAATAATTAGAAAACATATTCTGATGGAAAAGACAAGGTTTGGAAACTGATTATTAGGTGCAGAGAGCACGAGGAAAAAAGTTAAAAAAACCCTGAAGTCAAAAACCTGGGACTTGAATAATAAGAACAGTCATAAAGAGAAAAATGAGCAGGAAGAGATGGGTATCTGCCCTGCTTTGGGTAAGGGGTGAGAGAGGGGAGTTTATAAATTTATTTTTAGACAGGTTCCATCTGAGCATCTCCTTAACTGTGAGCACTTCTACTGTGAGTAGGACCAGCAGATAAAAATGTGTGACCAGTGCTAAGGAGAGAAGCAGGGCTGAGCTATGTAGTGAGACACATCTACAAAGTTACAAAAGTTGAAGCTATGAGAGTGGATCACTCTACTCACTGGCGTGGGAGAGGTTAGGGGCCGCAGATCCTTTCGAGTCAATAACTAAGGCGTCTTCCAAAGCCTGGAGTGACTTTCAAGATTTCTCATTTAGAGAGCAGTTTGGAAGTAGTTCTTTTCATTTCAGCCTTATCCCACAATTTCACATAATTTCAATCACAAAGAATGCTTTTTTCTGTACAATGCGGCTGACCAAGGAATGGAAACATGGAATTGTTCTGGCCTAGGGCTTCTCTAACTATGTAAAAAGGTCTATAGGACACACCACAGCAAATAACTTTAAAGAACTTCACTGTGCTTCTTCAAATAATTTTCTTCCCTATTAACCTAGTGGCCAAAGGAGAAAAAGTTGTTAATTTCATAGTATCAAGAAACAACTGTACATGATTGAAAAAGCCAAGATATTATTCTAGATTAATTCCTAAAATGCTTCCTACCACAAGGTTTATATGAAACTATACCAGCGGCATAAAACTTTTAAATGTGTCAAAGAAAAATAAACTTTGTTCTAAAATGATCAAAACACAAATTAAAACCCAACACTATTTAACATTTAGTTATTTACAATTTCTATTAAAACCAAACAGAACTACTGTTTCTCCTCTTTCAAATTAAGCTGTCAAACTAAAAACAAACTTATAAGTCCAGATTCTATCATCAATTGTTAAGGAAGCCTAATGTCGCAAGTGTATCAACTTCTGATTCAGACAAACTAAGGTTTAAATAGCGCCTTAGTACTGCCTACTTAAGTGTCCTTCTGTTAATAACTTAAAGGTTTTCAAAACTTATTTTAATTATTTTGTGAAATAGTAATAATAAAATCTAGTTCAAACTTACAACAAATTAAAAGTATCTTCTGAGTTAGGCATATACAAAGCCTGGTACTGCACGTCTTAACAGTTTCCCTTCCTTATATCTGCAATCAGTAATGGAAATTCCAAGAGCACTGAAGTACTAAAAACTTATTCTTGAAAATTACAAACAAGGTGGCAAAAAAGTAAAATAATTCAAATATTAGTTTTTAAAAATCACCTTTAAATCTATTTCCGATTCTATGTGAAAGGTCCTTCTCCAACAGATTAAAAAGAACATTTAAACAAATAAAGTAACAAGACTGTTAGAATTTCACTTAACCAGTTACTTGAATCTAATCCCAGTTAATATTTTTCTTAAATCACGAAAAAAAGTAATCAGAAATTTATAGGTAAAATATTTTCAGAATAGTCTTACAAAACTCTAAGTAAAAACAAACCCATGAAATTCCTTCAAATGAGTTTTCATTCATTTACTCTTAAAACATGGTATTGGGCATCCATAAAGAAGAAGACTCCCCCACCTCATTCCTGCAACTTTATGGAGTTTAGCGCCGGATAATAAGAAATCGTGTCATCTCATTTTGAAAAAAACTTGGCTATTTTAGGCGTTTACAACACATGGCAGGTCTATATTAACTCCCACACTAAGTACTCTCTCCTCAGTTAGATTTCTAGTCACTTGAGCTACTAATCACCACTTACCAACAGCAGAACGAAAAACATGACAATCCCTTTGCAAAAAACTTTTTAGCACTACTTAATATTAAATGTGTATGCACATCTGCTTACATTTTCAGTTATCAATTTATGGTTATTTACCAATATTACACATGTGAATCCTGCGCAGCAACTTTTATGTACATAAGGATCTGCCTAACAGGCCTGTGAATTATGGAGAACCTTGTTGCTCTCCCCACTTTGTAGTTTTATTATCACTTTCACCAAAGAGCACAGAGGTTATTAAAAAAAAACAACTTTTTCCCCGAAACTAAGGATGAGGCTGACTGCTGCACGTTTACAATGGGAAGAAGACAGAACATGACATTTCGGTACAAGAACACAGGATATAAAAACACTTGGAGCAGAACGTTCCAACCGAAAATATCCTGAGGCTTACACCAAGATTTCTTAAACACCAGTATGTGTGTGTGCTTCATATATGACAGAACTGCTTTGAAGCTTAAGAAAATGAGCCCTACTAAATTAAGAGTGGACACTTCGAAAACTGTAACTATCTTATTCAAAGTTATGTCAGTTACTTCTGAGTTTGAGAAACATTAAGGATCTTCCCAGGAAATACTCAAAATTAGTAGGGTACTTCTGTCCCTCAATACACAGACTGGGGAGTGGGACCTCACAGGGGCCAAATGAAACCGCGAGAGAACCAGTGCAATGATCAGATTTCCTCAAATGCCTGAGAACTTAAGTAGTTCATCTGGTTCCAATGCTGTCACAGCATCTAAGATACAGTAAAAGGAGTTGCACAATC
Organism: Bos grunniens; assembly: GCF_055505025.1. NCBI lineage: Eukaryota > Metazoa > Chordata > Mammalia > Artiodactyla > Bovidae > Bos > Bos grunniens. The sequence goes on along the minus strand of NC_141168.1, from coordinate 68,663,002 downwards.
TCCCGTTTTCCGAAGAAGTCTAGCAGTACAATGGGGCGCCACCAAATCGGCCCCCAGGACGGCTGCTGCCAACAGGGGTAGCAAACAACTGGGGGAGGGGGTGTCTTTTTGTGAGCAACTTCATTGCCTCCAGGGGAACATGGGAACTGCAGAGCCTACAGCTAAAGCCGAAAAAGAAAAGGAAAAAAAAAAAAAAGACTTCCACGGGTAAAGGGAAAAAAAAGAATCAGAGAACCTAGAAAAGGAAGCATTTTGCTGGTGGGAGGAGGGAGTAGAAGAGAGAAGTGAAGGTCTGCTTCCTAAGCGATTTTTCCCCCTTAGCGCTCACCCCGGCCAGGCCTTCGGGCTGCGTACTGTCCTTGGGCCGCTTCCAGGCCGGGACCCAGACCCTTCTGCAGTTCCCGACCCGGACACAGGGCCTCGCGGCCAAGGCGCCAGGAGAGGGGCCCCGGCGGCCGCCGCCCTCCGCGCCCCCCGCCCCCGCCCGTCGCGCCAAGCGCCGCCGCCCAGCTCGCGCTTCCTATTTTCGGAGCACACACCCTACAAGGATCGGAGCGAGCAGGCCCGGCGGAGACCTGCCCCCGCGCGGCCTCGGGTGACTGACAGGGGCAGGCACTCGGGCGCCGCGAGAAGGGAAGGAAGGGCAGCCGAGGGCACCGACCAATGCCTCTTCTCCGGCGACCAGACTGCGGGCCGATACAGCGGGGCTCTACTGGCCCCCCGAACGACTAGCTCCGCCGGCCCCGAGGCTCTTACCTTCTCTTCATCAGACAACTGCTCCTCCAGATCCGCCATTTTTCTTCTGGCGACAAACCGCGGTAGCGGCGGCGGCGGTAGCGGGCACCTGACTTCCCCCTTTCCGTGCGGTCCTTCTCGCTGCGCGCCCCCGCCAAGGGAGGGGCTCACAGCCCAGGCCGCCCGCGCACGCGCCCTGGGAGCCCCGCCTCCCTCTACCCGGCCCACCCCCGAAAGATGGCTGTGCGCGTGCGCGGGTATCTCCGCGGCCAGGGAATGGGGAGGCGTTGCCTACCGCCGTCTGCTACGCGCTTGTCAGCATCCCGAGTTTAGAATTCTTTCCCCGCTGTTGACCATATGGACCCAGTCTGCGACGAGTACATTTTGAGCCCTTGATTATGTTCCCATCAAGTCCTGAACTCTGCCAGCTAAAATGTGAACAAGTGCACAAATAGCTTTTAAACACTTTTTTTTTAGTGACGGGAAAAATATTCGACGTTAGTTAAAATATGCACTTACAACCCAGTACATAATTGGAAGATGTTCGGATATATTCATTAAAGAAATAACTGTTGGTCTTTTATTGTGTGTGTGTGTGTGTGTGTGTGTGTGTGAGCGCACGCGCGCGCATTGGGGCGGGGGTGGATGGCGGGTACTGCGGTCTCTGGAGATGTACAATGTTAAGCAAAACCCAAAGAAACCTCAGTTCTGAAGAAATTTGTTGCCTCTTCGTTAAACGAATGTAATACACAGTTATGTTAAACATAGATCCTACCCTTCTGAATAGGGAATGCCTGGTTAAATATGGAAAAGCCCAGTAAAAAATTGAATTTCAGATAAACGATGAATATAATTTATAGTATTACATATAATTTAAGTATTCTCCAGTGAAACATTTGAGCAACATCAAAAAATTACTTATGTTTTCAAATTTTATTGGATGTCTGTCAATTTATTAGCTACTTCTGAATCTTCAAGTTTGGAAAGAGATGAAGATGTAGTCAAAGCTGTGTATATAAACTGGCTAGGAATTTTATAAAGGGCAGTTGCTGATTCAGTAGGTCTGGGATAGGGCTGCAGGCTCTGTATTCCTAACAAGCTCCGCGGTAATGTCAATGCTACCCATCTGGAGACCACAGATTGAGTAGAAAGACCTTAGAGTTTAGATAAGAATTAATACTTTAATCATTATGTTGTACACCTAAAACTAACACAATGTTACAAGTCCATTATATCTCAATAAAAAAGTCTATTCAATACAGACTGGGAGAAAATATTTGCAAACTATGCAACCAACAAGGGCTTAATTTACAAAATATACAAACAGGGCATACAATTCAATAACAAGAAACCAAACAACACAATCAAAAAATGAAATGTATGTCATTTCTGCAATGAAGACATACACATGGCCAATAGGCACATAAAAAGATGCTCAACATAAGTAATTATTCAGTTCAGTTCAGTTCAGTCGCTCAGTCGTGTCCGACTCTTTGCAGCCCCATGAATCGCAGCATGCCAGGCCTCCCTGTCCATTACCAACTCCCGGAGTTCACTCAGACTCACGTCCATCGAGTCAGTGATGCCATCCAGCCATCTCATCCTCTGTCGTCCCCTTCTCCTCCTGCCCCCAATCCCTCCCAGCATCAGAGTCTTTTCCAATGAGTCAACTCTTCGCATGAGGTGGCCAAAGTAATTATTAGAGAAATGCAAATCAAAACTACAGTGAGGTATAACTCACACTGGTCAGAATGGCGATCACTTGAAAGTCTACAAATAACAGGGAAATCCCTACACTGTTAAAAGGAATGGAAATTGGTGCAGCAACTATGGAAAACAGTATGGAGGTCCCTCAAAAAATTAAAAACAGAGTTGCCATAAGACCCAGCAATACCACTCCCGGGCATATATCCAGAGAAACCTTTAATTCAAAAAGATGCATGTACTCCAATGTTCATAGCAGAATTATTTACAATAGCCAAGAAATGGAAGAAAACTATATGTCCATTGACATATAAATGGATAAACCAGATGTGGTACATGTATACAATGGAATATTATGCAAACATAAAAGAGAATGAAACAGTGCCATCTGCAGCAACATAGATGGACCTAGAGATTATCATACCAAGTAAAGGAAGTCAGAAAGAGGAAGACAAATAACATATAATTTCAATCATATGTGGAATCTGGAATGCAAAAGTAGGAAGTCAAGAGATACCTGGAGTAACAGGCAAGTTTGGCCTTGGAGTACAAAAGGAAGCAGGGCAAAGACTAACGGAGTTTTGTCAAAAGAACTCACTGGTCATAGCAAAAATCCACTTTCAACAACACAAGAGACAACTCTACACATGGACATCACCAGACAGTCAATGCTGAAATCAGATGGATTATATTCTTTGTAGCCGAAGATGGAGAAGCTCTATAAAGTCAGAAAAAACAAGACCTGGAGCTAACTGTGGCTCAGATCATGAGCTCCTTATTGCAAAATTCAGACTTACATTGAATAAAGTACAGAAGACCAGTAGGCCATTCAGGTATGACCTAAATCAAATCCCTTATGATTATACAGTGGAAGTGACAAATAGAGTCAAGAGATTATATCAGATAGAGTGCCTGAAGAACTCTGGATGGAGGTTCATAACATTGTACAGGAGGTGGTGACTAAATCCATTCCCAAGGAAAAGAAATGGAACAAGGCAAAATAGTTGTCTGAGGAGGCCTTACAAATAGCTGAGAAAAGAAGAGAAGAGAAAGAAAAAGGAGAAAGGAAAGATATATTCATCCAAATGCAGAATTCCTAAGAATAGCAAGGAGAGATAAGAAAGCTTTCCTAAGTGAACAATGCAAAGAAATAGAGGGAAAAAATAGAATGGAAAAGACTAGAGATCTCTTCAAGAAATTAGAGGATGCCAAGGGAACATTTCATGCAAAGATGGACACAATAAAGGACAGAAACGGTATGGACCTAACATAAGCAAAAGATGTTAACAAGAGACGGCAAGAATACACAGAAGAACTGTACAAAAAAGGTCTTAATAACCCAGATAACCCCAGTGGTGTGGTCACTCACCTAGAGCCAGACGTTCTGGAGTGTGAAGTCAAGTGGTCCTTAGGAAGTATTACTACGAACAAAGGTAGTAGAGCTAATGGAATTCTAGCTGTGTTATTTCAAATCCTAAAAGATGATGCTGTTAAAGTACTGCACTCAATATGCCAGCAAATTTGGGAAACTCAGCAGTGGCCACAGGACTGGAAAAGGTCAGTTTTCATTCCAATCCCAAAGAAAGACAATGCCAAAGAATGATCAAACTATCACACAATTGAGCTTATTTCATATGCTAGCAAGGTAATGCTCAAAATCCTTCAAGCTAGGCTTCAACAGTACGTGAACAGAGAAATTCCAGATGTACAAGCTGGATTTAGAAAAGGGGAAGAACAGAGATCAAATCGCCAACATCCATTTGATCACAGAAAAAGCAAGAGAATTCCAGAAAACCATTTACTTTTGCTTCGTTTACCACGCTAAAGCCTTTGACTGTATGGATCACAACAAACTGTGGAAAATTCTCAAAGAGATGGGAATACCAGACCACTTGAACTTGCTCCTGAGAAACCTGTATGCAGATCAAGTAGCAACAGTTACAACTGGACATGGAACAACACACTGGTTCAAAATTGGGAAACGAGTATGTCAAAGCTGTATATTGTCACCCTGCTTATTTAATTAATATGCAGAGTATATCAGAAATGCTGGGCTGGATGAAGCACAATCTGGAATCAAGATTTCTATGAGAAATATCAATAATCTCAGATATGCTGATGATACACCCTAATGGCAGAAAGCGAAGAGGAACTAAAGAGCCTCTTGATAAAAGTGAAAGAGGAAATTGAAAAGCTGGCTAAAAACTCAACATTCAAAAAACTAAGATCATGGCATCTGGTCCCATCACTACGTGGCAAATAGATGGGGAAAAAAATGGAAACAGTGACAGCCTTTATTTTCTCGGGCTCCAAAATCACTGTGGATGGTGACTGCAGTCATGAAGTTAAAAGACACCTGCTCTGTGAAAGAAAAGCTATGGCAAACCTAAGACAACATATTAAAAAGCAGAGACATCACTTTGTCGACAAAGATCCATAGAGTCAAAGCTATGGTTTTTCCATTTGTCACGCATGGATGTAAGAGTTGGACCATAAAGAAGGCTGGAATTGATTCTTTCAAACTGTAGTGCTGGAAAGACTCTTGAGAGTCCCTTGGACAGCAAGGAGATCAAACCAGTCAATCCTAAAGGAAATCATCCTTGAATATTCATTGGAAGGACTGACTGAAGTTGAAGCTCCAATATTTTGGTCACCTGATGTGAAGTCTGGACTCATTGGGAAAGACCCTGATGCTGAGAAAGACTGAGGGCAGAAGAGGGTGACAGAGGATGTAACAGTTGGATGGCATCATTGACTTAATGGATATGAGTTTCAACAAACTCCGGTAGATAGTGAAGGACTGGGAAGTCTGGTGTGCCACAGTCCATGGGGTCACAAAGAGTCAGACATGACTGAATGACTGAACAACAACAATATGTGGAATCTAAAATATGACACAAATGAACTTATTAACAAAACAGAAACAAACTCACAGACATAGAGAACAAACTTATGGTTACCAGGGGAAAAGGAGGGAAGGGATAAACTGGGCAACTGGGATTGACATATACACACTACTATATATAAAATTGGAGAAGGCAATGGCACCCCACTCCAGTACTCTTGCCTGGAAAATCCCACGGATGGAGGAGCCTGGTGCTGCAGTCCCTGGGGTCGCTGCGAGTTGGACACGACTGAGCGGCTTCGCTTTCACGTTTCACTTTCATTATTGGAGAAGGAAATGGCAACCCACTCCAGTGTTCTTGCCTGGAGAATCCCAGGGACTGGGGAGCCTGGTGGGCTGCTGTCTATGGGGTTGCACAGAGTCGGACATGACTAAAGTGACTTAGCAGCAGCATATATAAAATAGATAACTAATAATAGCTGCTGTATAGCACAGGGAACTCTACTTAGTACTCTGTAATGGCCTCTATCAGAAAGAATCTAAAAAAAAAAAAAACTGGATATATACATAATTGACTAACCTTGCTGTATACCTGGAACTTATGCAATATTGTAAATCAACTATGCTTCAATTAAAAAAAAAAAAAACTTATGGTTACCAAAGGGAAAGTCGTGGGGGAGGAATAAATTAGGAGTTTGGGATTAGTAGATAGATACAAACCACCATATACAAAATAAATAAGCAACAAGGTCTTACTGAATAGCACAGGAACTATATTCAATATCCTATAATAAACCATAATGGAAAAGAATATATACATACACACATATATGTGTGTGTATGTGTGTGTAACTGAATCACTTCACAATACACCAGAAACTAACACAACGTGGTAAATCAACTATACTTCAATTTTTAAAAGTATATTTTAAAAAAAGACATTACTGAGTAGAAAATGAGACACTTGGCAACTTTTGAAGTGACATGACATCATCAGAAATATGTCTAGCAAGATGAATCTGACAGCTGCATGAAATGACATGTGAGAATACCTTAAAGAGCTCAAATAATTTTTCCTATGTAAAGCTTAATTATTAAGTAATTTACTGGGGGCTTCCCTGGTGGCTCAGCAGGTAAAGAATCTGCCTGCAATGCAGGAGTCGTAGAAGACGTAGGTTCGACCCCTGAGTGGGGAAGATCCCTTGGAGGAGGGTATGACAACCCACTCCAGTATTCTTGCCTGGAGAATCCCATGGACTGAGGAGCCTGGTGGGCTACAGTCCATAGGGTTGCAAAAAGTCAGACATGGAGCGACTGAGCATGCATGCACACACAATTTACTGAATGGTCATGGTGTGCCAATCATCGTTTCTTGTGGATGGAGAGCAAACAGAAGGTATGCTACTAAAAAGCTCATAGTTCATTTGGGGAGAGAAGAGGAAGGGAAACCTTGCTGACACATGCAGGGAAAAGCAGGTGCCCTGTTGAGGGTAAATGGTGAAGAGAAGACATGGTAAAGAATATACCCCACAGTTTGGTCAAGGACTTACTGGATGGAAATAAATAATATGTTTACTTCTTACAATTTACAAATCATTTCTTCACCATTTCTCACTGCAGCCCCCTGAAGGAAGGCATGTATCAGCATTACACCCCATTTTACAGGAGAAAAAAAACAGAAAAAATACTTGCCCAAGGTTGCACCTAAGTGACTAAATTGAGATTAGATTCTAACACCATAGTATGTCTCCCCCGTTCTTTCCACCTTGAGATCCTTCTCCCTCTCTAAAGCTGAGGCACTCTCCATCATATAAAACTTACTGAAGGTTGATTACTCTACCACCCCTGTATTCACCACAACCTGCTTCATCAACAGTATTTCTGTTTTGTTCTTCTTCTTTTTTTGGTTTCTGTTCATTCAGCAACACCTAACATCAATAATTTGTCAGGTACTCAGTAAGTGTGTTGTTTGACTAATTGGCTGCTCTCTTCTTCTGGAAACCTTTCCCAAATCTGGTGATGTTTTGTAATAATTTGAGTCAGACTATGTTTATAATCACCCTGGAGTAGGGCATGGCAACCCACTCCAGTGTTCTTGGCTGGAGAATACTATGGACAGAGGGGCCTGGTGGGCTATAGTCCACAGGGTCACAAAGAGTCAGACATGACTGAAGCGACTCAGCACACACACACACACACGCATGTTGATAATCGTAACCTCAGTGATACTTTAAATGCGGTTCCCTAGAGTGACACAACCAGCAATTATGTAGTTTCTGATAATCCTTTCAAAAACCTCCCTTTATCACCCACTTGATACAATTAAAAGTAATTATAAAATTCATACACTCTAGTAATTCTGAGAAGATTTCAAGGCATCACACAAAATAGGTGTATATACGGAATGACCATTACATGGCTGCAAGTAGAAATGCTCTGATATTCTTGATAATCAGTTATTTTATGATGAACAGAAAAGAAAAAAAAATATTCTTCCCATACACGCTTCTCTCATTTAATTTCTAAACTCACATTTCTTCTACTTGTTAGTGGTGTAATCTTCACCTTCCCAATTAACTGCACCAGAAACTGATTTTTAAAAAATTTCCTCTGTTTTTAGTGTTTGTTTTTAAATTACTTGTATGCTTCTTAATCTATTTTCCTGTGGATGTGCTCTACATCCTCAACTAATTTTAAGCTTGTCAAGGTCAGAAGTTACTTAATTTCATAGAATCAGCCTTAGGATACATCTCATGCAAATCTTTCATTTTACGTTAAGTTGAGCTTTAGATAAATTAAATGAATTGATGAGGATTGCAATCTAGCTGATATTATTTCAGAATCCAAGTGTCCTGATGGTCAAGCTATTGTTCTCAGCTTAATATGATGTGTGTGTGTGTGCGACTTACTCAGTTGTGTCTGACTCTTTGTGACTCCATGTGCTATAGCTCACCAGGCTCCTCTGTCCATGGAATTCTCCAAGCAAGAATAATGGAGTCACTTGCCATCCTCTTCTCCAGGGAATCTTTCCAACCCAGGGATCGAACCTGGTTTCTGGCATTGCAGGCAGATTCTTTACCATCTGAGTGACCAAGGAAGCCCATAATATTATCAGTTCAGTTGCTCAGTCACGTCTGACTCTTTGTGATCCCATGGACTGCAGCATGCCAGGCTTTCCTGTACATCACCAACTTCCGGACCTTGCTCAAACTCATGTCCATCGAGTTGGTGATACCATCCAACCATCTCATCTTCTGGTTGTCCCCTTCTCCTCCTGCCTTCAATCTTTCCCAGCATCAGGGTCTTTTTCAATAAGTCCACTCTTTGAATCAGGTGGCCAAAGTATTGGAGCTTCAGCTTCAGCATCAGGCCTTCCAATGAACATTCAGGACTGATTTCCTTTAGGATGGACTGATTGGATCTCCTTGCAGTCCAAGAGACTCACAAGAGTTTTCTCCAACACCACAGTTCAAAATCATCAATTCTTCAGCACTCAGCTTTCTTTATCGTCCAACTCTGACATCCATACATGACTACTGGAAAAACCATAGGTTTGACTAGACAGATCTTTGTTAGCAAAGTAATGTCTCTGCTATTTAATATGCTGTCTAGGTTGGTCATAGCTTTTCTTCCAAGGAGCAAATGTCTTTTAATTTCATGGCTGCAGTCACTGTCCACAGTGATTTTGGAGCCGAAGAAAATAAACTCTGCCTCTGTTTCCATTGATTCCCCATCTATTTGCCATGAAGTGATGGGACCAGAAATCCCTTGGACAGAGGAGATAATATTATATATAATATATTATATTATATATATTATATTATATATACAATTATATATTTTATATATATATATATATATACTCACATAAATATGATAGGATATCAAAATAGGATAAACATCCAGTAAGCATTAATTACAAACTGCTAAATACTTGCACCAGATACAGACTGATGCAACACCATACTGGGGCTTCCCTCGTGGCTCAGATGGTAAAGAATCTGCCAGCAATGCAAAAGACCTGAGTTCGATCCCTGGATCAGGAATTTCCCCTGGAAAAGGGAATGGCTACTCACCAGTATTCTTAGTTGATCTCTGCACTGAAAAACTAATATCCATAGTTTAAGAATATGGCTTACCTCACTTCTGAGAAAAACTGCCAGTGTTAGTGTTATTTGGTTGTTAGTCTCTCATGATCAACACAAGCGGTCTTAAATAATATCCTTTGTGGCAGTAGAAAAATGTTAGAAATCATGTATATTTTCAAAGTAATTACTTTCTAAGTCATATAGTTGTCTAAACTATTGGTTACTTGTAGTTTAGTTGTCTAAACTGTTGGTTACTTTAATATTTGAAAGGGGAAGTGTCAGTTGTGTCTGACTGTTTGTGATCTCATGGACTGTAGCCCCCCAGGCTCCTCTGTCCATGGGATTCCCCAGGCAAGAATACTGAAGTGGGTTGGCATTTCCTACTCCAAGGGATCTTCCCAACCCAGGTATTGAACCCAGGTCTCCTGCTTTGCAGGCAGATTCTTTCCAGTCTGAGGCATCAGGGAAGTCAACTTTAGTATTTAGAAAATACTAAAGCTTTTATTTATTTACATTTACTTAATTATTACTAAGATGTCAGATATATGAAAAAAAAAACATATTTTACCCCTTCTAGATCCCATTCTATTTCTTCTTCCCATGGGTAACCACTAACCTGAATCTAGTGTTCATCATTCCCATGCCTTTTTTTTTTCCCAACACAGGACTGTTTCTTTTTTATCTTTTTAATCCACTTAATATAGCAGCTAATTCAAACAGTATTTATGGATCAAATTAATAAGTCTGATTTCTTGCATGATTTTGAAAACAACATGAATAAAGAATATTAGACTAATTTCTCACTTTAAAAATTTCTCCGATTTGGCAAGTGTAAATTATGGGCCATAAGTGAAAATTAAGTCAGACTCTTGACCTGGAAAATGAAGCAACACAATGAATAGATTTGCTGCTGCTGCTACTGCTGCTAAGTCGCTTTAGTCGTGTCCGACTCTGTGCGACCCCATAGACGGCAGCCCACCAGGCTCTGCCATCCCTGGGATTCTCCAGGCAAGAACACTGGAGTGGGTTGCCATTTCCTTCTCCAATGCAGGAAAGTGAAAGGGAAGTCGCTTGGTCGTGTCCAACTCTGGCGACCCCATGGACTGCAGCCTACCAGGCTCCTCCATCCATGGGATTTTCCAGGCAAAAGTACTGGAGTGGGGTGCCATTGCCATTTGCCAGTAGGAAGTAAAAGGATAGGTCCAACATGTTTGATTTTTTCCCCTTAATGTCTGATAATATTTTAAACCCTTATGTGGACTCAGTAATAGCAGAGTAACAGTTTAGCAGAGAAAAAAGTTCATCATTTGTGTTTCCTTAAGCCACACCAACCTACAATAATATTGTACTCTGTGGTAGTGGTGGTTTAGTCATGTCCAACTCTTGTGACCCCAAGGACTGTAGCCCAGCAAGCTCCTCTGTCCATGGGATTTCCCAGGCACGATTACTAGAGTAGGTTGCCATTTCCTTCTCTAGGGGATCTTTCCAACCCAGGGACAAACTCGTGTCTCCTGCATTGCAGTAGATTCTTTACGAACTGAGCCACCAGGGAAGCCTCCAAAGAACTGCAGGAGTACTAGCCCAAACTCCTGGTTCTTTGGAAGTGCCACAGTGGTTCATGTCTATTCAGAAATATTTGCACTGAGGTCTTCCTCTGTCTTTTGACATTGGCTGTTATCACCTCTGCTGCTCTCTATCTCATCAGAACTCTCCAATTGCTGCAGCTCTGGCATCTTTCCTGATGCTCCCTCATGGGACAGATGGCTAGTGTTCATGCCACCTGGCTTTCTTCTCCTGTGACTTTAGCTGCATCCATTGCACGTGGGTGTGAGATGATCCCCAGCCACTGGGTGTGGGATCACCCCAGCCACTGCTACAGGCTGTGGGGCACTCAGCTTTCTGCACTTTTCTCTGGTGATCTGCTTCTGATGGCTAGAGCTGTGGCAGACATTGGAAGTACCCCTTGGATCACTTTGACTATTTCTATGCTCCAGTGTTTTTTCACCTCTTCACGGAACCTAACATTCTCTGGAGGACGGCTCTTGGGCTACCATGGCTGCCGTGAAGCAGTCCTCAACCAATGGCTGTCAGATGATGGCGTATGAAAACCCAGCTCCCAAGCCTCAGGTCAGAACTTCTTTGAGATATAATTTACAATCCAGATTCCTCCCAAGGGAGAAAACCCATCTCAACTTGCCTTTGCTGCCTTTCCTGGGAGTGACGGAGGTATTATGGAAAGCTTTCTGATTAGGAATAGGAGAACAGCAATAGAATAGAAGGTAGGTTTTGCATACAAGGGCACTTTAGAGCTCAAGACTGAGGGGTGGGAGGCCAGTTATCAAACTTAGAGTACCTCACCAAGGTTGGAAATGAATATGAACCCCAAATATTGATTTGGAAAGACTTTAATTGATTCTTGCCTCAGTAAGATTAGCCCCGGTAATAGAGTAGAGCTAATTTTGCAGGTGACTTTAAATATGGAGAGAAATAGAGCAAAGGCAGGAACTCACCTGACTTGGGTCAGACACTGTGCAAAACAAAGGGGTGGAGTCAAGAGAGAATTTTATATTATAGAACATAATCCATATCCTAAAGTAACTTACATTCTGGTTTTGAAAGCTAGACATAAAAATATGAGCCTACAATGCAATATGATGAGTGCAAAATAACTGGCATGAATGAGAAATGTTTTCCTATATGTATAAGATTGGATGTAAAACATTAAAGCAATGGATGAAAGGAGGAAATAGAGAATACTACTCTACTCTTCGTATTTCTTAATCTGCTACACTGCCTATCTCATGGCTAAAGTGTGAATATAAGGCATATTACAATGTTAAGCTATTAATATTTATTTTTAATCTAAATCTTAGTGCTTCCAGAGAAAATCTATACTCTAAAGATATATACATGTGATTGCTTCTATGAGTTTATACTAACCACTTCTTAGATGAGTTGACTTATCTTAGAAAAGTTTCCTAATTTCACAATATTTGACAGAGTAGCCAAAGTAAGAGGTTAATGTATAGCAGAGTATATTAGAATAAGTAAACGACTCAATACTGCTTTGAGTAGTATTGAAGAAAGGGATGTCTACATCTTGGGAGAGTAATTTCTTTTTATAGAACTTATTGAGAGGATCACCTCCACACTCAGCCCTCAGGTTACAGTAGGCATTTTTACCTTGATGGCTCTCTCAACATGTCCCATTTCTTGAGGCACACTGTGCTCCAATCTGGACATATGCCCCTCTTTTTCAAGTGCTTAGGTAACATTTTGGTGTCTCCCTTTTTCCTTCTCCTGAGACTCCTTATTACTGTGTGTTGAATCTGTTAGACATCTGTGTCAGCTTTCTTATTTTCTCTATACAATAATTTTTTGATTTATTTTCATATTTGTAGAACATATAGTCCAGAAGCTTCCTAAGCAAAGGGATATAGAAGTATAGACCACATGTGAAGTAAAATTTTACACCTGAAAACATCATTATCCTGACCCTCATGTTTGAGTGACAGTTTAATTCTATACAGAATTCTAGATTGGAGTTCATTTTTATTCAGATTTTTAGAAGCATTGCTCTGTCGTCTCTAGATTCCTTTTTCAGTTTATGATCTTTTCTTTGTGCTCAGTGTTCTGAAATTTCACAACAAAGTGACTTTTGTGGATCTATTTTCATCTGTTTTATTCTGGCTTTGTGGGTCCTTTCAATCTGGAAAGTCATGTCCTTCAGTTCTGAGAAACTATTAAAATCATTTCATTGATGATTTTCATTCTTCCACTTTCCTGCAACTCTAGTTATTTGAATAGTCTACTTCCTGGATTGGTGTTCTGCTTTTGTTTAGTCATATCTTTTCTTTTTCAGCCTACTTTTTCAAGTAACAGCCCTGACTAACCTGACTACCAGGTTTCTCTTTCATTTGTTATCAGCTCATGTTAACTAGTTTAATTTTAGGAACATCTGATTGGGCTGTTCTGTAATGATCGTCTTGTTTTGGTCAGAATCCCCAGAACAGACTCTTCTAATCTTCTGCCAGAGAGGAAAGGCCTGGCTTATAGTATTCCAGAAGTCAAGTAGAGGAAAAAGGCTGGGTGTTTTGCCATCGGAAAGTTCCTTTAATTCCTAATTTGGCATAATATCTTAACCTTTAACTATGTTTGGTATTCACCAGTCCAGAATCCCTTTAATTTACCCTCTCCAGAGAATAAACTTTCAGACTTCTGCCAGGGTGGGGAAGGGGCAGTGGCTGAGCAATGTAGAGTAGGAGAGGGGACCCAAGGATCTACCTGATTCTTATATAGTCTTCAGCTAGTCTTTCTGATTTTCAGAAGGGCTTGGAGCTATCAAAGTCACAGACCCTTGAGGATTTTGTGGGTACAAATGAGGTTCGTTCTTGGTTTTTGCCATCACTAGTTTAGGATTTGGCTTTTTGAGGTCCTTAAATCTGCTGCAATTGTCCCGATGCTTTCCAGCCTCAAAATTCCTGGCCTTTTATATCCTTTCCTTTTTTTCCTCCACATTGCTATATGTTTATTAATTAAAAATCTTCTTTTAGTGAGGTTTTGTCAGGGAGGAAGAACTAGATAAATGTGTGAACTTTACCAACATACCTAGAACTTCCAGTCTACTTACTACACTGCAGCTGGAAAGAACATCTTGTTTTGGTTGCAGGGGTGTAATATCTTACCACATGAGAATATTATCCAGTTTTGTTTTTGATTTCTTTCTTAGTTTTGCAAAGCACTGCATTTTGCAAAATACAAATCTGTTAGAAGCAAGGTTCATAGTCTTCATTTTCTCATAGGTTCCGCTCCTCCCTCTTGCAATTTCACATTATCTGCCCAGTCCCTGAGTGGCAGAGTCATCTGCCTCTGCCTTGCATGCTTTGACGTCTCTAGCTCATGTCTTACCACAGTTCCCTCCTCTCAGCTTCACCACACTGGCTCTCTTTTGGTTCCTCGTAAGTCCCACAATTACTCTTCTACTAGGCCTCTCTGCATGTATAACTTACTCTTCTTGTAACCCCCCTTTTTTTCTTTAATGATATTCTTCTTCAGATTTCTACTCAGTTGTTTTTTCTGTCTTCTGACTTTTCTGACGAGGTCAAATCCCCCATCATAGGATCTCCTAGCACCATGGAGCTATTTTACATTTCTCTGGATGCTATTCGTTGGTGCCCACTTTTCTCACCAAAATTGTAAGATTGTGGAATAGGATCCAGGTTTGTCTTGCCTTCTATTGCATTCACAATGCCTAGCACAGAACAGGGGTCAGAGTAGATAATTTGATTTATTGAATTATTGATTCAATAAAACTGATACCTTAGGAGTAAAGAGGAATGATAAGAACTGAGGAAAGAATATCCAGGCCAAGAAAACACATGTTGGATACATTTGGTGGGTTTGAGGAACTCAAAGACAAGGGCTGTGTGTCTAGAACCATGTAAACTGGGGGAAATGGTGCTGAATGAAGCTGGAGGGATGAACAAGGGCCAGATCACAGAGGGCCTTTTAAGCAATGAAAAAATCTTGTGGACTTTCTCTAAGGGCTATGAAAATTTTAGGAGGGGAGTTACCTACTCCAGATACTATGTGGAGCATGGGTTGGAAATGGCAAAAGTGGATGAGGGGAAGCCAGTTAAAAGGTTATTGTCCAAGTCCAAGAAAGACCTAAAGTCTTAGGGGGAAAAGGGGAAAAGGTAGTAAAGATGGAGAGATATACATCAAATGATATTTTAGAGGACACAACATTTGATGATGGATTAAAGTTGGGGAGTGAAGAAAGAGAATTGTCAAAAGTGACACTGAGGTTTCTGGTCTGATCAACTAGGTGAACACAGGTACTATTCATTAAGATGGGAAAGATTATTTAGCCATATGCCTTCCCACCCTAGGTGTCTGAAAAAGCAAAAAGTAAAAAAAAAGCCAGAGGGGATGTGGTTAGAAGGTAAGTGCCACTTACCGGTCTCCACTTCCCTGAGGGGTTTCTGGTTACACAAAGATTTTGCTCCCTCACACAATTCCACTGGTTAATACTCTCTTGTGTCTCCAGTTCAAGCTTGCAAGGAGTACCTGTCATCTCTTCTGGGGAAAAGATCTCATTCCATGTGGCCTCACTGTCTACTCTCAGGACGCTTTTTCTGGCCAGATAGCTGATAAACATTATTTCTGGGTGTGTCTGTGAAGTATCTTTGGAAGACATTAGCATTTGAATCAGTAGAATAAGTAAGAATCCCCCTTTCCAATGCAAGCAGACATCACCTAATTCACTGAGGAATTGAACAGAACAAAAAGGTAGAAAAAGGGCAAATTCATTGTCTCTGATTAAGCCAAGACATCTATTTTTTTCTGCCCTTAGACATTGGTGCTCCTGATCTTTGGGCATTCAGACTCAAGAGACTTAAATCATTGCCTCTCTTTCCCTTCTCAGGCATGCAGGCTAAACAACTACACCATGGGTTTTCATGGTTCTCTGGCTTATACCCGGCAGATCAGCAGATTGTGAGACTTCCCGGCCTCCAAAACCACAGAAACCAACTGGTATGATAAATAAAATAAATGGAATAAATATATTATATATATTATATTTAATTATATAATATATATTTTAGGAACCTAGGAACCCTATTATGATCACATCTAAAAATTTCCTTTCACTGATAAATGATAACAATGATTTTTATCTTGGATAATAATCAACTACACAGTCCCTTTCTGGTTAGTGGTGGCTTTTTAAAGTTACAGACAAGGCCTATTCTTCAAAATGTAGTAGTATGTCTTTTATTTCATAGTACCATTCTGTTAAAGTAATTCATACGATGAGTTTCCTGATTAAATTAGTACTCGTGGGAGGTAAAGACTGCCCAAAGAATGTACAAAATTGCAAGGCACATTTTAATCAAGTTAATCTTCTCTTACCCCTAGCCATCCTATCCTAGAACTAAAGAGAGCCCTTGAGGTTCACATTTACGTCTCTTGAGAAGATGATGATGACTGCAAAAGAAAGAAAAACATACTTGAGTACTTACATAACTACAGATGTGTAAACCCTGGAATGTTCCAATCTTTTACTTACGCAAAATACTCAATTTATTAGTTAATTTTTAGTGAAGTAAGACTTTGCCAACAAAGGTCCGTCTAATCAAGGCTATGGTTTTTCCAGTAGTCATGCATGGATGTGAGAGTTGGACTACAAAGAAAGCTGAATGGTGAAGAATTGATGCTTTTGAACTGTGGTGTTGGAGAAGATTCTTGAGAGTCCCTTGGACTGCAAGGAGATCCAATCAGTTTATCCTAAAGGAGATCAGTCCTGGGTGTTCATTGGAAGGACTGATGTTGAAGCTGAAACTCCAATACTGTGGCCACCTGATGCGAAGAGCTGACTCATTTGAAAAGACCCTGATGCTGGGAAAGATTGAAGGGGGAGGAGAAGGGGATGACAGAGGATGAGATGGTTGAATGGCATCACTGACTCAATGGACATGAGTTTGAGTAAACTCTGGGAGTTGGTGATGAACGACAGGGAGACCAGGCGTGCTGCAGTTCGAGGGGTTGCAAAGAGTCAGACATAACTGAGTGACTGAACTGAACTGAGTGAAGTAAGACCATATTAAAAAGTTATGAAACTCATACTGATGCCAGACTAAACATTGTAAATCAAGGCAATAGCCCCACTGAGGTGAAGTATCTTGCAGTTTGGATGTGTAGTGGGTACTGATCCGGGGACCAAGCCAATGGTTTGCCTGGACAGACTTGGAAGAACTTACTGCAACTCAATTTTGTATGCAAATCAAGCAGGAAAACTCAGTGGATCTGAGATGGGAACAAAAGATTGTGTTTCTACCCTTACAAATCACAAATGAGGTTATATTTCATAAGAATTATTCTGCATTATATATATATTATATTATGTATATATATATAAAATATATATTTTATTATATTTTTTATATAAGGTGCTTATCCTTATATATAAAATCTGATTGTGAGGTAAACAGAGAAGGTTGAGGAAGCTCGGATTCTGTGTTCTCAGATCTTCTCTCTCTCTCTCTCTCTATATATATATATACATATATATATATAAAATTACAAATTCAGAATTGTTTTCACTAGAGTCCAGAGCCTCCTGGGAGACAAGAAAGGCCTTCTGAGGCTTTCCTTGACTGGGTATGAGGAGGCTGGAGCCTGGGGTATGAGACACTGTGGCTACAGAGGGGAAAGAAAATCGAACAGAAAGAGGAAAAGGCAGAGGTTTTTTCCCCCTCTGTGTCTCACAGAAAAGGGAGACTGAAGGCAAACCATAATCTCTGTAGATATAGGAAACTAGTGCAGTCAAAGCACCAGAAGCCTGAAAGGTCTTTAACCCTAGCTTGACACAAACCCCAGAGACCCAGAAATCCATGCCCAAGTCTTGGAAAAGGTGTCTGTACACAAATCCAAGATGCAGAGTGAAGGATGGTAGGGGGGCATTGGCAGCAAGATGATGGCTAAAATGAAGGATTTGTCAAGCATTTAAGAGAATACCCAGTTGTATTTTGGAGTCTATTTTAAAAAAATAATTTTCTCTAAGAGTGCCATAAAGGAAAATAAACGGTGGAACAAGATGTAACTAGAAGAGTCCACACAGGTGACTCACTCCTTAACTTCTCTGGGGAATGGCATTTGAGCTGAGGTCTGACGGTTGAAAAGGAGCCAGCCAAGTGGATGGGGAGCAGGAAGAGAGAAAGAAATACAAAGGGAAGAAATGGGTCACTTCTGGCTTATTCTTTAGTAGTTTTAACCGACTTTCTCTCATAGCTTTCTGTATAAGAGGAAGGGTGAACAGATATAAGAGTGTTGGAGAAACAAAACTATTGGAGAAATGGGTAGAATTCAGTTTACATGAACCATGTAATGGTTCATGCAATAAAGTAATTGCAATCCATGAACATGCAATAAAGTAATTTCGACTTTGTCTTAGTCCACTTTCAATGATATCCCTCATCTTGCTTGTTTGGTACCAAACATATTTCTGACAACTTTTTATTCTTCCAAATTCTCCTTTCTCAAACATTTTATTTTGTCTTATAAGAAGCCTTAGAAATGATCTAGACCAGCTGTTTCCAAAGCTGACTTCAATTTAGAATTACCTGAGGGAGCCTGCTAAAGACAGATTCTTCAGGTCCTGGGTAGAGTGCAGGCATCTGCCTTCAGAAGCACCTCACTGACTCTGATGCAGGTCTAGTACCCTAATCTCGATCAGTGATTTCCAAGTGATTCAGCAAAACCTTGGTTCCAGGAGATGTTATCAGTGCTCCAAGACTAAAGAGTTCTCTCATCAGATAAACTTGAGAAACTTAGATTCTTCTTTTAGCGCTTACAAACCACCCTAGGACAAAGACTCTGGAACACACCGAAGTGTCAAGCAAATAAACAATAGAATCATATTAGATATTTTTTCTTAACTTCACCCAGAATAGTTCTTTGTAAACAAAAGTGTGAAACCAATTGATCTAGAAAAAATCTTACTTGATTTCCACAAATAAATGTATGTGTATTTGTTATATTATGAATTTTATTAAGTGTAACTGGGAAAATGTTCCTTCATTTAGGAAAGCAGTCCCAAGGAAGGCATCTAGTCCCAGTTGCAGGTAAAACCATTTCCTTCATTTCATTTCAGTTCAGTTCAGTTCAGTCGCTCAGTCGTGTTCGACTCTTTGCGACCCCATGAATCGCCTTAGCCAGTCCTGAATGCCTTCCCCATACCTCTGGTCTAGTCCTTTTTCCAGGCTCTGTCTAAAACTCCTATGCTGTCTCTCAAATTTATATTTCCACCTGTTTGTAAAGCACTTCCTCCTGGATATCCTAGGCTTACTCTCCATGATTCTGACAACCAATTCCAAAGAGTGAGTTATTTCTCCACACTACCGGTAAATTCTTCAATGGCTGGGTGTCCTACCATTTAACTCAGTTCTGACACTACCGACTCAGAGACTGCATCAGATTCCACAGGTTAAGGACTCAGTCTACCCTGCACCTCAGATGCCAATCACAGCTTGAGGTTTTTATTTGTGGTTCTAACTCACTGGCTACAAATTAGAGGTTCCCATGACCCTCTCCTGGGGTTCGACTAATTTGTAGAATAACTCAGGAAACCAGCGTACTCATTAGATTACTGATTCATTACAAAGGGTATTAAAGAATACAAATCAACAGCCAGGCTGAGGTCCCAACAAAGGAGCTCTGTCCCTGTGGGGTCTGGGGCCTGGCATCAAGGCCTGTGCTTGTATTCTGGTGCACTAGAACGACAAGCTCTCCAAACCCGGACATTATTTTGGATTTTTAATGGAGGCCTCAATACTTAGGTGTAACTGATTAAATCATTGGTCAACGGTGACCAAACTCAATCTCCAGCCCTGCCAGAGGTAGGGTTGAAAGTTCCAACTCCCAAGTCACGAGGTTCATTACCCTGGTAGCCAATTGTGGTTTAGTCACTGAGAAACCTGCATGCAGGTCAAGAAGCAACAGTTAGAACTGGACATGGAATAACAGACTGGTTCAAAATTGGGAAAGGAGTACATCAAGGCTGTGTATTGTCACCCTGCTTATTTAACTTTAATCAAGAAAAATGCTGGGCTGGATGAAGCTCAAGCTTGAATCAAGATTGCTGGGAGAAATATCAATAACCTCAGATATGCCGATGATAACACCATAGTGGCAGAAAGCAAAGAACTAAACAGCCTCTTGATGAAAGTGAAAGAGGAGAGTGAAAAACTGACTTAAAACTCAACATTCAAAAAACTAAGATCATGGTATCTGGTCCCATCACTTCATGGAAAAATGGGGAACAAATGGAAACGGTGACAGACTATATTTTCTTGGGCTCCAAAATCACTGAGGATGGTGACTGCAGCCATGAAATTAAAAGATGCTTGCTCCTTGGAAGAAAAGCTATGACAAACCCAAGACAGCATACTAAAAGCAGAGACACAACTTTGCTGACAAAGGTCTGTGTAGCCAAAGCTATGGTTTTTCCAGTAGTCATGTACGAATGTGAGAGTTGGACCACAAAGAAGGCTGAGAGCTGAAGAACTGATACTTTCAAATTGTGGTGCTGGAGAAGACTCTTGAGAGTCCCTTGGACTGCAAGGAGGTCAAACCAATCAATCCTAAAGGAAATCAACCCTGAATGTTTATTGGAAGACTGTTGCTGAAGCTAAAGCTCCAATACTTTGGCCACCTGATGCAAAGAGCTGAATCACTGGAAAAGACCTTGATGCTGGGGAAGATTGAGGGCAAGAGGAGAAGGGAGCAACAGAGGATGAGATGGCTGGATGGTATCATTGACTCAATGGACATGAATTTAAGCAAACTGGGAGACAGTGGACAGGGAAGGCTGGCATGCTGTAGTCCATGGGGTCGCAAAGAGTCAGATCCGACTTAGTGACTAAACAACAACAATTATAAATTACGAAATCACATGCTCCAAAACAGAAAAAAAAAGTTCCTTCCCAGTTGCTCAGTAAGGTTTCTTGTTTCAAAGTTCCCAGTGGTGGCGGTGACTGCTACTGTCCTAAAGATGTAAATCTTGAAACCGATGTACAGTAGTAGTCTTTGTTTCTTTACTCTGTTGGAAATTCAAATTCTGTTGCCCATCATCCTTGAGTCCCCCAGTGTCATTTCTTCCTTCCCATTTTTACTGTTAATGATTGTGCTTTTTGGCTTCCCCGGTGGCTCAGTGCTAAATAATCTGCCTGCAATGTAGGAGATGTAGGAGACTCAGGTTCAATCCCAGGGTCAGAATCTCCCCTGGAGGAAGAAATGGCAATCCACTCCAGTATTCTTGCCTGGAAAATCCCATGGAGAGAGGAGCCTGGCGGGTTATAGTCCATGGGGTCACAAAAGAGTCAGACAGAACTTAGCAACAACAACAAATTCCATTTTATCAACATACCATGGTTTATTTACTCATTCTTTATGGAGGTACATTTGTAGTTGTTAGATATAGTCATTGTGAATATCTCCATCAGTCTGTGGCTTGTCCTTTTATTCTCATGATATTATCTTTTAATGATTAGAAAATCTTAATTTTAATGAAGCCCAATTATTTTTTCTTTTATGGTAAGTTTTCAAGGGATAGTGACTTACTTATCTTTGTTTATACACCCCAGCACCCACTTCCTGACACAGGCTGTGCTTGATAAACACCTGATCACATTTGATGAATTTAATCCAACTTTCCCAGATCATTTCAAATTCTATTTTCTCTATGAAATCTTTTCTCACCATCTTATTCCCAATAGCATTGTCTTTCTCAGACTATTTTGTCCTATAAGTGTTTCTCAATCATTTTATTTATATCGTCTGACCATAAACAGTTTGCAAAGCTGTTAATACAGAGAATGCTTAGGGGGAAGTTTTATTCTTCTTCCTGTTTCTGTGAAGAGATTAGCCTCCAATCTCAGGAAGAAATAGTTTTGGAGTACAGTAAGTCCTTTAAATAGGAATCTTCAAATTGTGAACTTTCAAAAATGCAAATGTGTATTTGCATGTCCCATAGATTACATGTCCCACGTCACATTAGTTGATGTGCCTGGCATACATTGTCACATGTGTGAATCCTCTACACGAGGCTGTGCTTTTGTATACTTCACTGTACAGTGCTCTAGATTACAGTAGTACAGTATCTTTATTTCAAGCCCAGGATGTCCGGAAGCAAGAGGGTAGATAGAAATGAATCCAGGAAGAAATCAGAGCCTGTGCCATCAACATAAAGCATGAGTGAAATTGCAGCTCGTCATCCATCTCCCATTGTGGATGATCCTTCAGCTGTACCATCTCCCACCTCCTCTCCCAATCAGTAACTCTTCTTGTCTGTTCACTCAGTGCCAGCCCCTGTTTGCCAACCATTGTACTGTACTACTGTACTTTTCAAGGTACTGTACAGTAAGATTAAAAACATTTTTATTTTTGTGTTTGTCTTTTATGTATTATTTGTGTGAAAAGTATTATGAGTCTATTATAGTCCAGTACTATATAGCCGATTGTGTTAGTTGGGTACCGAGACTAACTTTGTTGGCCTTATGAACAATCTGGACTTATGAGAAGGCTCTCAGAATGGAACTTGCTCCAATCTATGGGACCTACTGTACTATTTCTGCCTCCTCTCTTCATCCTCTCATTTTCCCTCTTTCTGTGCTCATTCACCTGAGAAGTAACTAAGTTTGGGTGAAATAGAAACAGTACAGAGGACAGCTCACTCTGTGGACAGCTGGACAGTGAGAACCAAGTTTTCATTCTCTTCGTCTAGCTGATACACACACTGGTAAGAATGTTAGGCTCTGCTACAGCTTTTCTGCCTATATAGTTAGCTGACTAAACTTCTCTATCTGCAACTGGTTGGGGACGTTGCATTCTTACAAATTCTTATGTTCAAGGTGTCAAAGGCTGATGTGACTCTCCTTCAAAAATTGTAATAAAATAATAAAAGTGAATTGATTGCTAATAGTAAAGGAGGGACAGTCTCTCCAAGCAGACTGCTGATGTTTTACACAGTAAGTGCCGAGTTCGGGGACTGATGGCTTTGCAGAAGTTTAGAGTGAAGACATTGTCTGTGGAAGTCTGGTTACTTGGTTGTGGCTGTTAATTGGCTACTGCTATGGTGTATTTACTGAGGTGAGTCTGTGATTGGCTGACTTTCGATAAAGGGATTAAAACCGATTGGCTGGTTTCTAAAAGTTATTAATGGAAGTGAGTTGATGGCTTGAATAGGTTTCAAGCAGCATTGGAAAGCCACTTATAGGGGTATGGAAATTTATTTTTATTTCCCTATTCAGCATTACCAATGATAAAATCTGTATTGTCCTTTTATTATCTTCAGGCTCCCTATGTACATTTTTTCAACTGGTCAGCTGGCAAAGAATTTGCCTGCAATGCGGGAGATCTGGGTTGGATCCCTGGGTTGGGAAGATCCCCTGGAGAAGGGAAAGGCTACCCACTTAGTATTCTGGCCTAGAGAATGCAACCACTTCTTCAAGAAGAAAACTTAGATGAAATCTAATATAACCTATGGGCTAGTGTCTACCTCCCCTTTGTCTAGGTTGCAGTGGGAAAACAGACATTTTGGTCTTCAGTTCAGTTCAGTCACTCAGTCGTGTCCGACTATTTGCGACCCTATGAACTGCAGCACACCAGGCCTCCCTGTTCATCTCCAACTCCTGGAGTTCACTCAAACTCACGTCCATCGAGTCAGTGATGCCATCCAGCTGTCTCATCCTCTGTCATCTCCTTCTCCTCCTGCCCCCAATTCTTCCCAGATTCAGAGTCTTTTCCAATGAGTCAACTCTTCGCATCAGGTGGCCAAAGTACTGGAGTTTCAGCTTTAGCATCATTCCTTCCAAAGAAATCCCAGGACTTATCTTCTTTAGAATGGACTGGTTGGGTCTCCTTGCAGTCCAAGGGACTCTCAAGAGTCTTCTCCAACACCACAGTTCAAAAGCATCAATTCTTCGGCACTTAGCTTTCTTCACAGTCCAACTCTCACTCCATACATGACCCCTGGAAAAACCATAGCCTTGACTAGACAGATCTTTGTTGGCAAAGTAATGTCTCTGCTTTTGAATATGCTATCTAGGTTGGTCATAACTTTCCTTCCAAGGAGTAAGCATCTTTTAATTTCATGGCTGCAGTCACCATCTGCAGTGATTTTGGAGCCCAGAAAAATAAAGTCTGACACTGCTTCCACTGTTTCCCCATCTATTTCCCATGAAGTGATGGGACCAGATGCCATGATCTTAGTTTTCTGAATGTTGAACTTGAAGCCAACTTTTTCACTCTCCTTTTTCACTTTCATCAAGAGGCTTTTTAGTTTCTCTTCACTTTCTGCCGTAAGGGTGATGTCATCTGCATGTCTAAGGTTATTGATATTTCTCCTGGCAATCTTGATTCCAGCTTGTGCTTCTTCCAGCCCAGAGTTTCTCATGATGTACTCTGCATAGAAATTAAATAAGCAGGGTGACAATATACAGCCTTGATGTACTCCTTTTCCTATTTGGAACCAGTCTGTCGTTCCATGTCCAGTTCTAACTGTTGCTTCCTGACCTGCATATAGGTTTCTCAAGAGGCAGGTCAGGTGGTCTGGTATTCCCATCTCTTTCAGAATTTTCCAGAGTTTATTGTGATCCACACAGTCAAAGACTTTGGCATAGTCAATAAAGCAGAAATAGATGTTTTTTGGAACTCTCTTGCTTTTTTGATGATCCAGCGAATGTTGGCAATTTGATCTCTGGTTCCTCTGCCTTTTCTAAAACCAGCTTGAACATCAGGAAGTTCACGGTTCACATAGTGCCGAAGCCTGGCTTGGAGAATTTTGAGCATTACTTTACTAGCGTGTGAGATGAGTGCAATTGTGCGGTAGTTTGAGCATTCTTTGGCATTGCCTTTCTTTGGGATTGGAATGAAAACTGACCTTTTCCAGTCCTGTGGCCACTGCTGAGTTTTCCAAATTTGCTGGCATATTGAAGGCAGCACTTTCACAACATCATCTTTTAGGATTTGAAATAGCTCAACTGGAATTCCATCACCTCCACTAGCTTTGTTTGTAGTGATGCTTTCTAAGGCCCACTTGACTTCACATTCCAGGATGTCTGGCTCTAGGTGAGTGATCACACCATCGTGATTATTTGGGTTGTGAAGATCTTTTTTGTACAGTTCTTCTGTGTATTCTTGCCACCTCTTCTTAATATCTTTTGCTTCTGTTAGGTCCATACCATTTCTGTCCTTTATTGAGCCCATCTTTGCATAACATGTTCCCTTGGTATCTCTAATTTTCTTGAAGAGATCTCTAGTCTTTCCCATTCTGTTGTTTTCCTCTATTTCTTTGCACTGATTGCTGAGGAAGACTTCTTATCTCTCTCCTTGCTATTCTTTGGAACTCTGCATTCAGATGCTTATATCTTTCCTTTTCTCCTTTGCTTTTCACTTCTCTTCTTTTCACAGCTATTTGTAAGGCCTCCCCAGACAGCCATCCCTGTTAAGATGGTTAGCAGGAAGCTGTTCTTTGGTGCCTCTTGATCTTTTGTCTCGATTCTGACTCCACCTGAATCACAGCTCCCTTTGCTACCGGTCACCTTTAGGGAGCTCTAGGCACAGGCCCTGGTGAGATGTGGTGCCCTCTCCTGGGCCCAGGTCAACAGGGAGAATGCGGTGAAGTTAACTGTTGATTCTACCGTGCTTTGCCTTCAACCTCTGAAGCTCCGACATGCTGGGTGATCAGGTGTTCTGACTTTCCACACAGACAGGAGTTAAAGAGCCTTTTCCGGAGTCCAGTGGGGAAAGCACCATAAAGGCAAAACCCCTCTGAAAGACGCCCTTGAATTCCACTCCCCTTCCTTCCTGGCTCCCATGCCCTCAGAATTACCTCTACCTGTGCCGTGCCTTTCCTACTAAGGAAATCTCCAGTGATTCTCAGACACTCATCTCGCTCCAGGGTGAGACTTTTCTCTCTGAATTCCTCTGTTCCCTATAATTGAATCATCTGGCCTTGTCCTATTCTTCAAAAATTAAATGTTTATAACTCACTCAGAATGTTGTGAAGATGCAGGTTCCGATGCACTCGGTCTTGGTATGGACTGGAGAGCTTTCGTTTCCCACAAGTCCCCAGGTGATGGTATTCCTGTTGATTTCCCACTCCTGTTTGCATAGGAAGGTTCTCATAACATGCTAGGCAAGGGATTCATCAGAACAGGGAAGACTGCCACCATGATCAAGTTCCATTGACAAGGGGATCTAGCCCTTCATGGGGACTCTGGGCTGGCTGAGGCTCTGCAGATCTTGTCCTCCTTGTGACCTGTTACTCTGAGCTATAGGCATCAGGGCTGCATTATGATATTAATGGGCTGCACGCATGTTTGCTTTGTGGACACCTTCCTCCATAAAAATGTCGACATTTTATGATTGGTACAAAGATGAATATTGTCTAGGCTAAATTTACAATACATAATGTAAAATGAGTAAGCCGGAAACCTCAAATACTATTGAGAAACCAGAAGGGGGAGCTCTCACACCCTTGACATAGCTGAGTCCAACAGGAAGAAGAAATACCCCCTCTTTGTTTCTGGGAAGGACTCAGCCAATGAAAAGCTGGGAACCCTTTGTTTCCTCTAGCCTTCCCAGCTCCCTTTTCCTGTCTACAAAGCACTTTCTTTCCCTTGCCTTTTGGAAACTGGCATGTGACTCACCAAACTGCAATTCTCTGCTGATTCTGAATAAACCCATCTTTACTGGAGAAATGCCTGGCAGTCTACTTGTGTAAGATCAACAATAATATTGTACATACATTTTTCTATTGATTTTAAAAGAAATGAAAATGAGGACTTTCCTGATGGTCCAGTGGTTAAGAATCTGCCTGCCAATGCAGGGGACCCAGTTCAATCCCTGGTACTTAAAGATTCCACATGCCACAGGGTAACTAAGCCTGAGCGCTACAACTACAGAGCCTGCAAGCTGCAACTACTGAAGCCTGCCCCCTCTAGAGCCTATGCTCCACGACAAGAGAAGCCACTGCCATGAGAAGCCTGAGCACCACAGCTAGAAAGTATTCTCCACTTGCCACAACTAGGGAAAGCCCTCACACAGCAAAGAAGACCCATCACAGCCAAACATAAATATTTTTTTTAAAAAAAGAGAGATGAAAATGAAAACATTTCGGTGAGGCCCTAAAAGTGCTATGGGCCCTAGGCATCATGCCTACTGTGTCTAATGTGTAAGTCATCCCTGTGGGCCTGCCTGTTTGACCAACCACACACATCTGCCATGAGAAAAGTATTTCTCAGACATGGAGCTGTCAAAATTCCTAAGAAGGATAAAAATATTTTCCAACTGCCTTAAATTTGTAAAGCATCTCCCTTTCTGCGGCACTACATTAATACTCTTCCTTGAACAGCAAGGAGATCAAACCAGACAATCTAAAGGGAGATCAACCCTGAATATTTCACTGGAAGCACTGATGCTGAAGTTGAAACTCCAGTATTTTGGTCATCTGATTAGAAGAGACAACTCATTGGAAAAGTCCTTGATGCTGGGAAAGATCAAGGGCAGAAGAAGAGGACATCAGAGGATGAGATGGCTGGACATCACTGATGTAATGAACATGAATTTGGGCAAACTCTGGGAGATGGTGAGGGACAGGGATGCCTGGCCTGCTGCAGTGCATGGGGTCGCAAAGAGTCGTAGATGACTGGGTGACTGAACAACAACAACGTGAATATTCAGCACAGGAATTAATTCAATTTCATTCCCCTCCCTGCTGCTTTCCAAATTATGCTCATTTGGATTTGTTATGAATTAAAGAAAAGAGTATATTTTAATGGCTGATCCCTTAATTACAAAAAAAAAAAAGAGGTTTGAAGCTTTTATTCTGGGAAGAACTTGATTATATTTTTAGTCAAGGGACTGTGGTTCTACAGGTGTTTTGTTCTTACAGTTACAATCATCTGTAAAACAGATGCAAGTGGAGTTGCTCTCGCTGATGTAGGAACTGGGGTCTCATCTGCACAGCTCACACCACCCTAGAGGCCTCTGACACCTCTGAGGAATACCATGACGACTCTGCAGAAGCCAGTTTGGGAGCCACCAATTTAGTCCACAAGCCCCACCGCACTTCACATATAAGGAACCAGAGGGCCAAAGAATATGATTGTGTCTTCTGTTTTTTAAATTATAAACTTTGATGTGTTTCCAGGTATTAGAACTAGCCTGATTATTCTAGAATTAGAATAGAAATAGCCTGCCTTTTACCTTGGATACTTGCCTTCCTTTCAGACAGAATGGTTACTCACTTTGTTACTCTGAATGGTTTTGATCCCAGAACCACACCCTGATTTCCTGCAGAAAAAAAGACCGGAATGGAATTGTCAAGGCAAACAATGCCCTGCTACCCAGGAAGAGATAATAATAGCACATAGGCACTTAGAACAACTGGGCTCAGGCCTAGTTCTAAACACTCAACCCGGGTTAACTCTATAAGCTTTTCATGGTGGTGCTGTGAGGTGGGTGCCATCTTTTCCATGCTTCAAGCACAGAGAGTTTCAGGATCTTGCTCAGGATTCCTGGTTACTCAGTTGTGGAGTCAGGCCATGGACCCAGCCAGTCTGCCTCTAGAATCTGGTTCTTAAACCCTCTGTTATGGGGATAGCTCAAAAAGTTCCTATTCCAGTATTGACATTTTCTGACTCAGAGAACAGATTTTCTTCCCCTTTCTTTTTCATTCAGTTTCTGCTGCCTCTCCAAGAAACTGAGAAATCTTCAAAACATTCTTCCCTGTCTACTGATACTATATGACTTAGTCTCTCAAAATCCATTTTCAAATAAGAACTTCAGGTCATGATCCTAATTATTTCTTATTTTTGTGCTCATGGGAGCAGAACAGAACAGGGTTTGTGGCTTAGGGTGGAGCTCCCGGAGACTTCTGTGGCATCACAGTGAGAGCCAGGGTTAGGCTGTCTCTGGTCCTCAGAGTCCTTGCCATAGTCGTGTCTGACTCTGTGACTCTATGGACTGTAACCTGCCAGGCTTCTCTGTCCATGTAATTTTCCAGGCAAGAATACTGGAGTGGGTTGCCATTTCCTACTCTAGGGATCTCCTCAACCCAGGGGTCAAACACATGTCTCTTTTGTCTCCTGCATTGGCAGGTAGATTCTTTACCATTGCATCACCTGGGAATCCTGAGTACTCTTTTTTTTTTTTTTTTTTTTTTAATTTGAGGATAATTGTTTTACAATGTTGTGTTGGTTTCTACCACACATCAACATAAATCAGTCATAGTATACACATGTCCTCTCCCTCTTGAACCTCTCTCCCACCTCCTACCCCATCCCACCCCTCTAGGTTATCACAGAGAACCAGGCTGAGCTCCCTACACTATACAGCAACTTCCCATTAGCTATCTGTTTTACACATGGTAATGTATATACTTCAAAGCTACTCTCAATTCATCCCACCCTCTCTTTCCCCTGTTGTGTCCCTAAGTCTGTTCCCTATGTTTGAGTCTCTATTCCTGCCCTGCAAAAAGGTTTATCAGTACTGAGTCCTCTTATGTGCAGAGTATATCATGCAAAATGCTGAGCTGGATGAATCACAAGCTGGAATCAAGACTGATGGAAGAAATATCAACATCAGATATGCAGATGTTACCACTCTATTGGCAGAAACTGAAGAGGAACTAAAGAGCCTCTTGATGAGGGCGAAAGAAGAGAGTGAAAAGCTGGTTTAAAACTCAACATTAAACAAAGATCATAGCATCTGGTCCCATTACTTCACGGCAAATAGGAGAAATAGTGGAAGAAGTGATGGATTTTATTTTCTTGGGCTCCAAAATCACTGTGGACGGTGACTGCAGCCATAAAATTAAAAGACACTTACTCAGAAATGTATGACAAATCTAGACAGCATATTAAAAAGCAGAGACATCACTTAGCTGGCAAAGGTCTGTATAGTCAAAGCTATGGTTTTTCCAGTAGTTATGTACAGATGTGAGAGTTGGACCATAAAGAAGGCTGAGCACCAAAGAATTGATGCTTTTGAATTGTGGTGCTTCTCAGAGAAGACTTTTGAGAGTCCCTTGGACAGCAAGGAGATCAAACCAGTCAATCCTAAAGGAAATCAGTCTTGAATATTCATTGGAAGTACTGATAATGAGGTTGAAGCTCCAATACTTTGGCCAGTGATGCGAAGAGTGGACTCATTGGAAAAGACCCTGATCCTGGGAAAGACTGAAGGCAAAAGGAGAAGGGAGTGGCAGAGATGAGTTAGGTAGCAGCACCAACTCAATGGACATGAATTTGAGTAAACTCTAGGAGATAGTGGAGGACACAGGAGCCTGGCATGCTGTAGTCCATGGGGTTGCCAACAGTCAGACATGACTTAGCAACTGAACAACAAACAGCACCACCTATGTTGATGTCTTCCCATCTCTGGGAAGCAGTTGCATGTTCAGACAGAAGATAGTCTCTGGGGCCAAGCTGCTTAAATTTAATAATCATCCTATTACACCCTTGGAGACACTGAGTAAGTGATTAGTTTTCTTATCAGTCAAATGAAAATAATTGTAGCACCTACCCACTTAGCTGTTGTGTGGAATGAATGATGCAATGTTCATAAAGCATTTTAAAATGGTATCTGGTTCATAGCGACGGGACTAATAAATAGCATCTATTGTGACAAGATGATTGGCAGTAGAAGACAAAGTGATTTCTTGTTATCATATGAGCATTTTTCAATACTATAATCCTTGACATATCTATCACTACCACATTGGATCCCTTCCTGTTGTATAATCAAAGGAATACAGATATTCTTGGACACAGAATAAAAGTTCTCATCCACATTTGTCCCTTACAGTTCATGGGGACAAAGCAGAAGCCAAATTTGCAACATTAGCTTCCTGGGAGTTGTCAACCTAACTCACTCTGCTCACTCCACTGTTTGTTAATCATGGTAGTCTGAGCAATGTTACCCAGTCATATCCGATTCACTTGTTTTGCCTCTAACAGTGGAAAACTCACTTATTACTCTAGGGATGGACATTCTTAACTCAGTGTTCAGTTTTCTTCCACATCCTGCCTCATCACATTAGGTTCCTGACTTTGTCCTGTCTTGTCCAAGATTTTGCAACACTCCTAAACGATTCCCTTTTACAGCCTGGCCTTCCTGCTTTGCCCATTTTCTTTTCCTTAAGATTTTTTTTTACTGTGAAAAGTACCACACATAAACCATGTTGTGGGAGACACTGTTATGTGCTGCCTGGTCCCTTTCAGGAATAAAGGATCTAGTCCCAGGTGCTAGGAGCATGGTCAGTAAAAAGCCCTTAGATTTTGCTGCCCCACTCCCCCACCTCCCGTGGATGGCCTCAGCAGAAGACAGCTGCTTTGTTCTCAAGGTCAAGACCTTCTCCCAAGGGTGGCTAGCATCCAGTGACTACTCAGTGTAGTTACAGAAAGACCTGTGCCCTCCCCCCAAGTCAGGACAACTCTGGAGGGACATTTCTGTTTCAAAACTCTCTGATGGTTGGCTGAGACCTCCACTAAGACTGCACTGCAGATCAACTTCTTCCCCTGTCCACCCTGCTTCCTTCAATTCCCTTCCACAGTTGTTTTTTCCAAGGACACTGCCAAATAAATCTCTGGCATGATAATCTCCATCTCAGAGGCTATTTCCCAGGGATCCCAATTTGTGACATATGTGCAGTGATTTATACACATTTATAAAGCATTGTACATGTGTCACTTTCCAAACTGTACCCTTTGGAAGGAAGTCATGATGCTCTGAACACACACAGGGAGTGGGGAGTTATTTTCCACCTCGTCAAGGGAGGAGTAGTTATATAATTATTTGGAATTCTTCTGCATGAGAGATTTGTCTTTTCTCCTCCAGTTTCTTTATTGATTAAATCAATTATTTATGTTAGTACTAATCTATAGATTAGAAAATACTCTGGATTATAATCAATACCACTTTATTTTATTGCTCAGATTGTTTCTGCTTTGTTCATTGGGAACTCTTTCAGTTCACTCCCTTATTCCTCCTTACTGTGTTCTGGGGTGTGCATGTGTGCATGTTTTGGTGTTTCTTGCTTTCTATCACTAGAACATGCTCCAGCTTCATCTTGTATATTTCCTGCTCCAGTCCCAGACTCAGCCATTTCTCTTAGAGATCTAGTTCTTTTTTTAAAATTGAAGAATGGTATTGGGAAACAAGATCTAGGGGCTGGATGAGCAGATAGATTTTTTTTTTTTGATTACTGCTTTCTCTATTTTATGTTGGCTGAATCCTACAGTCGGTGCTGGCTTTTCCTAGCTAGCAGTTAAGCTAAACTTGTTCATCACAAGAAAATGAATCCTGTGAAACAATGTAACTATTGGGGTATCATATTGATTGGTTGTGCTTCTATTGGAATGTAGGATGGAACAGAAAATAAGTGAAACTGTAAACAGTTTTTAATTTTGCAGTTTCTCTTCTTTCCATAGAAATAAATATTCTTGTTGACCAGTGGTTCTTCAGTGTTGGTTGCACAATACAATAACTTGGGAAGAAATACCTATCCCTACTCTCAGAAATTCTGAATTATTTGATTTTAGGGGAAATAAGTAATTTTTAAATGTTCAGTGTGCAGACCGAACTGAAAACCACTGTTGTACATCATGTGCCAATTATTTATGTCAAAATGATTATGATTTTATTTAGCATAAAGTGGCTTTATTTTTAATGATTATTATATGTTTATAAAGATAAACTGAGATCAAGAAAGCATACATAACAGCAATGAAAATAATAAGGCATGTAATAAGACATGTCTTTTCTCAGTTGCTTTTCTTCACTAAGAAGTTGCCTCATCCAAAAATCCTGAAAATGAATCAGTCATTTCCTCAGTGGGTCTATGTGCTCTTCCTTTGTTCAGACTGATAGTCTTTTAGTTCATCTCTTTTATTCTATAGCTTGCTCTATTTTTTAACAGTCTATGTTCAATAATAATATGTTCAAGATAGAGCAAATTATTCATATTTAGGATGTCTTGGGGCTTCCTTCATGGCTCAGATGGTAGAGAATCTTCCTGCAAGGCAGGAGACCCAGGTTCAATCCCTGGGTGGGGAAGGTCCCCTGGAGAAGGGAATGGCAACCCACTCCAGTACTCTTACCTGGAGAATCCCATGGACACGGGAGCCTGGCGGGCTACGGTTCATGGGGTCGCTAAGAGTCAGACATGACTGAGCAACTAACACACATAGAATGTCTTGTTTGGTTTTTGTTTTTTCACTGAATTAGGAGTATATTTTAGTGGTAACAGGGACACTGATCATCTCATATTCACCTGAAAAAAAGGAAAAAAAAAAACAAAGCCAGGGACTTCCCCAGTGGTCCAATGGCTAGGACTCTGCACTCCCAAAGCAAGGGCCTGGGTTCTATTACTGGTAAGGG
Source organism: Bos grunniens (assembly GCF_055505025.1). NCBI lineage: Eukaryota > Metazoa > Chordata > Mammalia > Artiodactyla > Bovidae > Bos > Bos grunniens. Next base: position 68,629,684 of record NC_141168.1, on the reverse strand, counting down.
AACTAGATCCCACATGCCACAACTAAGTGTTTGTATGCCACACTCAAGATCTTGCATGCTGCAACTAAGACCTGCTTCAGGCAAATACATAAATACATATTAAAAAGAAAAACAAAAGCCCCAAAGCCAAAAATCTTCCTAGGCTGCCTGCATAGGTGGTAACCAGTAATGCAAGTCTCCCCTATCTTGGTTATGGCTTAAAGTTTGATCTACTTAACCCCTGCTGCTGTTGTTGCTGCTGTTAAGTCGCTTCAGTCGTGTCCAACTCTGTGTGACCCCATAGACGGCAGCCCACCAGGCTCTGCCGTCCCTGGAATTCTCCAGGCAAGAATACTGGAGTGGGTTGCCATTTCCTTCTCCAATGCATGAAAGTGAAAAGTGAAAGTGAAGTCGTTCAGTCGTGTCCGACTCTTTGCGACCCCATGGACTGCAGCCTACCAGGCTCCTCCATCCATGGGATTCTCCAGGCAACAGTACTGGAGTGGGTTGCCACCCCTACTCCCTACAAATCAAATCACCCAACAAATTGCACAGACTGGATGAATCATTTCCAGGCTGGTGGAGCCCTGTGATAATCCTCAAAATTACTATGACAAAGACCAGAAAAGTGACTAATGGTTAATTACTAGGTGAGTAGAATCTTTCGGAAAGTAATGGACATTTCATTATAGTGATGTTTTCTTCAAAATGTTGGCTCTAAGTATTTGTGTATCAAAAGGAAAAGCATTACTAATTCAAAAAGAGAAACTATCCTTGATGAAGAGCATGAAGAACATGTAACAGTTTTCAGAGTGTTTTTACACAAGTAAAATGTGTATATTTGTCCAAATGCATTCTGTTATATACTATGTCATTCAAACATCTTTAAGACTGTGGGCTTTGAATTCACACTGCATCAATTCAGATATTTGGCTCCATCACTTATTTCAGGCAAATTCCTTAATCTTCACAAGCCTCAGTCTACTCATCTGTAAAATGGGATAATAGTATTAGTCTAAAAAATGAAATTGTCATTTTTATAGGTTATAGGCAGTCAAATATCAGCAATTTCCAATGGTAAACTTAATTCCTACTTCAAAAGGTTCTTGAGAGAATTACCTGAGATATAACAGTCAAATGCTTGGAACATTCTTGATACTTAAGTTTCAATATACACCAACAATATATACCAACCAACCATGATGAATAGATACTATTTTATTCTCTTCAAGTCTTGAACATGTAATATAACAATTCAAAAACAATACTGCTTTCCTCCTGGCTGAGTGGTAAAGAATTCACCTGCCAATGCAGGACACATAGCATCGATCACTGTCAGGGAAGATCCCACCTGCTGCAGGGCAACTAAGCTCCTGAGCCACAGCTACTCAGCCTGTGCTCTAGAGCCTGGAAGCTGTGACTACTGAGCCCACGTGCCACAACTACTGAGGCCCACCTGCCCTAGAGCTCATGCTCTGCAGCAAGAGAAGCCAGCGCAAAGAGAAGCCCCCGCACTGCACGTAGAGCGCATTCCCTGCTTGCTGCCACTAGCAAAAAGCCTGTGCAGCAATGAAGACCCAGCATAGCCAAAATAGATAAATTTTTTAAAAATTTAAAAAAACCAAAGAAACAAACTCAGATCAGGATCTGTCTTTCCTTTATTTTTTTTTTTTTTTAACTCATAAGAGCACTTTTTATTTGAGGCAAAGAAAAGCCTAGCTGAAAGGATTACAGTTCCAAGCAATCAAAACCCCACTGTTAGAGGCACTATTCTGATTTTGTGAATTCAATTTAGAAAAGAGTATTTGGGTTGCATGTTCCCCAGATCCCCAGACTAGAAGGGCAAAGGAAAACTGAAGAGACTTCTACTAATCTACTGATTAGTAGATTCCAAAGAGCAGAATCAGTAGATTAGTAGATGTCTTTCCTTTAAAAAAAAAACCATATACTACTGTTATCATGATTAGACACATGGATAGTAGGCCCACTTCTTGCTAGGCATATATATGATAAGTTTGACTTCGTCCTGCCTAAAGTCAAGAGAACAATCATCAAGTCAAGGCCTGGAATGGAGGTAGAATAGCACAATGCTTCATGGCAGGATTGGAGGAATACCAAAAATTGCACTCACTAAAAAGATCTCCTTAATCATCTCAACCACTTAAATATCCTCAACATTTATTCTTCTAGGCTTAGCACTGCATCTACCAGAGTCCACTTAAACAATTCAAATATCTTAATTACATTAACATATATACACAACAAGAGATTTGGTGAGAAATTCATTTAAAAAAAACAGAAAGAGTGAGGTAAAAATGAGAAGAGTGAAAGACCAAAGTGAACTTCTCACTTGTCAAGATTGCATCAAGCCAGCTCTTGGCAGAAAGAGTCTCAGAAGCTCTTCTGTCTTAACATATTTTGAATTCATTGTATAAATAAATTTCTTGTAAAAGAAAGGAATAAAAGAAGAACAGACAAACAGAAAGCAAAACAAAAAATTACACCTGAAATGAAATTTTTAGTAAGGTTTACAGAGTGGTATTTGATTCCATCCCTCTTGACTTTATACAGCAAATGTTATAGTATTTTTAACATTATTATATGTAAAGTGATTCTGAAAAGGAAGCCATATATCAGTAAATGGCATATATATATTTTTTGTATTCAAACAGAAAGTAAAAGTAGTCTTACTGACCAGAATGAGGGCAGACTGATATATACTTTAAATGATTTACAAAAATTACCATCAGGATCTGCTGTGTTTTTAATAACAAAAAAACAAACACTAATAAATATTTTTCTCTTCCAAAGAGAATGCAGGGCAGTACATACAATCTATAGCCTTATGCTTGAAACAGAAAACTGTTTGGTTTACATGCTTGGAATTTACATGTCATTGTTTACTTTCTGGAAATCTGGCAAACACAGCCAGCAGAATGATGACAGTAAATTTTTACATGGGAGAAACCTTTCTAGGTTCTTTTAATAGGGATTTTATAAAGATTTTCATTTTACCTCATTCCCTCTCCTTTCTGGGCTTCCCTGGTGGCTCATCTGGTAAAGAATCCACCTGCAATGTGGGAGACCTGGGTTTGATCTGTGGGTTGGGAAGATCCCCTGGAGAAGGAACAGCTACCCACTCCAGTATTTTGGCCTGGGGAATTCCATGAACTGTATAGTCCACGGGGTTGCAAAGAGTCAGACACGACTGAGTGAGTTTCACTCCTCCTCTCTCCTTTCCATTTTCTATAGCACTAACATTATTTTAAACTTAGCATTTTTATTTTCATTCTTTCCCCACCTCTCTCCTCATTATTATGTATTGGCTCACTCATGACATTTTTAGGGAAATTAGTTTCTAAATTAATCCTCAGAAATAAAAGTGAACTGCTAATGCAGGAGACAGGGTTTTGATCCCTAGGTTGGGAAGATACCCTGGAGAAGGGAATGGCCACCCACTCCAGTATCCTTGCCTGGGAAATCCCATGGACAGAAGAGCCTGGCAGGCTACAGTCCATGGGGTTGCAAAGAGTCAGATATGACTGAGCAATTAAAGAACAACAACAAAACCAAATAGGAAACAGTTCATCTAATTGGGAAAAGAGCAAATTAGAGTTGTCTGGAAGAGAAGCATGACCTCAGAGGTCCCTCATTTTTCTTCCTCTCTCAACTTAATTTTGCACAAGCACAGCTTTCCTGCTTAACCAGGAGGTTGTCAACTACTCTATAACCTACAGCCAATACACTACTACTTATTTTTTCTTCCTATACATACGACGTTTCTTTATAACACAACATATTATCTGGGTCCTAGCTACCAGCCACTTGTGGGTGAAGTTAGGTAAGAGTCTCCTGGAGTCCTCTGTGTCCTCAAGCAGATGAGCTTCCTTGGATGCCGTGACATCTGGTGTTCCGCCACTTACTGCTGTGTGATTTTGGGTGAGTTACTTAAAATCCTTGAACTTTAGTTTTCCTTGTCTGTAAATTAAATTAGGATGATAAAGTACCTGTCTTACAGGGCTTTTGGTGAGAAAATACTTGTTAAGCACTTTGTAAATGACGACAGGAATGAGTATGATAACGATGACAATGAAGAAAATATTCCTGGACCACTTAAGCAGATTTTCAACTGTATCTCTTAATTTGTCTGGGCCACAGGAGTATCAGTGGAGAGAACTTGGCCATATTTGGTGTTTAGTCATACAGAGAAATGCTTGATGTACTCATGGGAGAACAGGCTTAGGGAAATCAGATTAAAAGGAGGGCAATGGGATTTTTGAAATAAAAATCTTTACAAGGGAGTAGAGGGTTCTTATACTTAGGTCACTTAGGTCAAAGTCTGAGTTAGAAGGTAAAAGAAGATTCCAAATACAATGTGTGGCTGCACATGAACCTACCTGACGTAGAAACAATCCCACCAGGCTGCTAAGTATGAATTTTATCTTTAGGGGTCTAAAGAACTCTGCTGTAGGACTCCCTCTAAAGAGCTTATTAACAGGAAAGAGAGAAGAAAGCATTGATTAGTCACTGCCTTCTGGGAGCTAAAAAACAAGAATAGACACATGTAAGGGAACCATAGGCGGAGCAAAAGACACATGAATGTATAAAGTACTAATCTATTTACATGATATGTAAACCAAAGGTAAAGGTATTTTAGATTAGTTTCATAAGATTACCAAAAGAATATTGGTTATGGTGAAAGACAGATATCAGGTCTCATTTGGAATTAGTGAGCTTGGAATATTTATTTTAGAGGTTGGGACAATTTTGTTTTAGGACTTAGCCTACTTTAGATTATCACCGGAAGCTGGATCAAGGGAAAGGATCCTGGGTCTTGTGGGATGAATTGTGTCCCTCAAAAAGATATGTGGAAGTTCTACCCCCAGCATCTGTAACTGTGACTCTGTTTGGAAATAAGGTCTTTGTAGATGTAATCAAGTTAAGATAAAGCAATTAGGGTAGGTACTAATCCAATATGATTGCTGTGTTTGGAAGAGAAGGAAAACATCATGTGAAGAGACACATAGGGTGAATGCCGTGTGATGATAGAGGCAGAGATTATAGTGATGTAGCTGTAAGCCAAGGAACACCAGGGATTTATGGCCACCACTGGAAGACAGAGAGAGGTGAGAAAGGCTTCTACTCAGCCTTAGAGCATAGCCCTGGCTACACATGATTTTGGACTTCTAGCTGCCTGACTGTGAGAGAATAAATTTCTGTTGTTTTAAGCCATCTAGTTTGTGGTATTTTGTTATGGCAGCCTTAGAAAATGAATATCCTCAGGCAATAAGTATTGTCACCATTAATTCACTATTAAAGATTTACTACTACTGTTCTATTTAGGAGGCTAGCTATAGCTTTCGAAAGTCATTTTTAAAACCTTGAATGTGCCCTTATAAATACATTTTCAGTTAACAGCTGATTTTGATAACCAAGTTAATAGTTGCTCTATTCTGTGTCTGTAAAGAGACTTTATTTACTACAGTAATTTTTCACCGGTCCGCCTATAATCTCTCCACTTCCAGCTTCTACACTGCCACTCATTTCTACCTCAGGGATGTTTGATATTCAGTTTTGGTATCCCTTCTAATGTACCTACCATTTTAAATCTGTAATCTGTTACATGTGGGGTTTATTGACCCTGGTATACTAAGTACAGGTAGTTTTGTATATCATATTGTTTCTTAAACTCCCACAAGCAAAACATTTCATTATTGTGGGTTTCCCTTCTGGTTCTGACATTTTAGGCGGAGTTCTTGTTTTTTTAAGGTTTTCTCACACTTTTAATGAAAATGCAAATGTAAAGTGATCTTATTCAGTCAGGTCCCATGTAAGGCATTATAAATGAAGCCCACTCCAAGCTAGGAACTCTATATTTGCTTTTAATCTCTGATGCTTATGCAAGTCATTACAACTTAGGAGTTCTGTCTTTGTCACTGCAAGATTAGCACAACACGAAGAATGATTTTCTTTGGAGACTGAGAATCATCTTGAGCCCCAGAGACTCTTGAGGCTTAATCTGTAAAAAAGAATTAAGAGAAGCCTCAGTTAAATACAGTTGGGCAACCAGAAGGGGGAGTTCCCATGCCCTGCAACAACAGCAGGGCCCAGCAAGCCCCAAGAAGAAAGACTTCTCTTCTGGCAAGGACTCAGTCAATGAAAAACCATGGACTCTTTGTTTAGTACACACCTCCCTAATGCCTTTCCCCTCAATAAAAGATTTCTTTTTCCCTTGCCCTGTGGCTCTCCATGGTTGCAGAATTGTAATTCTCTACTGATGCCATTGGAAGGACTGATACTGAAGCTGAAGCTGAAGCCAATACTTTGGCCACCTGATGCTAAGAGCCAACTCCCTGGAAAAGACCCTGATGCTGGGAAATATTGAAGGCAGGAGGAGAAGGGGGTGACAGAGGATGAGATGGTTGGATGGCATCACCAATTCAATAGACATGAGTTTGAGCAAACTCTGGGAAATAGTGAAGGACAGGGAAGCCTGGCTTGCTGCAGTCCATGGGGTTGCGAGGAGTCAGAGAGGAGCAACTAAACAACTGATGCCAAATAAACTCCTCTTTGCTGAGAAATATCTGGCAGTCTGTTTCAGGTCAACGGATCCTAACTCTTATCACATTGGAAAGCCACTGCTCTGGTTCCTTTATATGCAGGTTTTCATCACCACATCTGTTATGTAAAAGTTGAGGCCTGCTTTAGTCAAAAGTAGATTGAATTTTGCATCCAGTTCTGTTCCTCCCTTTTCACAATTCCTTTTCTGTCAATAGCTTCCTATTTCTTACTCTTTTTACCTCTTGGGAACTGCTTTCTCTTTGAAAATCTGACAGACTAATACAGTCAACAGAGTAATGAGAATTTCTGCACAGAAGAAACCTTAACAGGTGCTTTTAAAACTTTTTTAATTTTTTTTTTCTTGAAGGATAATTGCTTTACAGAATCTTGTTGTTTTCTGTCAAATCTCAACATGAATCAGACATAGGTATACATATATTCCCTCCCTTTTGAATCTCCCTCCCATCTCCCTCCCAATCCCACCCCTCTAGGTTGATACACAGCCCCTGTTTGAGTTTCCTGAGCCAAACAGCAAATTCCCGTTGGCTATCTATTTTACATATGGTAATATAAGTTTTCATGTTATTCTTTCTGTACAACTCACCCTCTCCTCCCCTCTCCCCAGGTCCATAAGTCTATTCTCTATGTCTGTTTCTCCACTGCTGCTCTGTAAATAAATTCTTCAGAACCATTTTTCTAGATTGCATATATGTGCATTAGAATATGATATTTATAATTCTCTTTCTGACTCACTTCACTCTGTATGATAAGTTCTAGGTTCATCCACTTCATTAGAACTGACTAAAATGTGTTCCTTTTTATGGCTGAGTAATATTCCATTTTGTGTATGTACCACAACTTCTTTATCCTTCATCTGTCGATGGGCATCTAAGTTGCTTCCATGTTCTAGCTGTTGTAAATAGTGCTGCAATGAACAATGGGATACATGTGTCTTTTTCAGTTTTGGTTTCCTAAGGGAATATCTCTAGGAGTGGGATTGCTGGGTCATCTGGTGGTTTTATTCCTAGTTTTTAAAGGAATTGCCATACCATCTTCCATAGTGGCTGTCTCAATTTACATTCCCACCAACAGTGCAAGAGCGTTCCCTTTTCTCCACACCCTCTCTAGCATTTATTGTTTTGTAGACTTTTTGATGATGGCCATTCTGACTGGTGTGAGGTGATATCTCATTGTGGTTTTGATATGCATTTCTCTAATAAGGAGTGATATTGAGCATCTTTCATGTGTTTGTTAGCCACCTGTATGACTTCTTTGGAGAAATGTCTGTTTAGGTTTTTTTCCCCACTTTTTGATTAGGTTGTTTGTTTTTCTGGCATTGACTGATTGATTGAGTTGTATGAGCTGCTTGTATATTTTGGAAATTAATCCTTTGTCAGTTGTTTCATTTGCTATTATTTTCTCCCATTTGGAGGGTTGTCTTTTCACCTTGTTTATCATTTCCTTTGTTGTGCAAAAGCTTTTAAGTTTAATCAGGTCCCACTTGTTTACTTTTGTGTTTATTTCCGTTACTCTAGGAGCTGGGTCATAGAGGATCTTTCTTTGATTCATGTCATTGAGTGTTCTGTCTACGTTTTCCTCTAAGAGTTTTATAGTTTCTGGTCTTACATTTAGGTCTTTAATGCATTTTGAGTTTATCTTATTAGAACACTTAGGAAGTGTTCTAATTTCATTCTTTTACATGTAGCTGTCCAGTTTTCCCAGCACCATTTATTGAAGAGGCTGTCTTTGCCCCATTGTATATTCTTGCCTCCTTTGTCAAAAATAAGGTACCCATAGGTGCATGGTATTATTTCATTATACAGTAATGTTTGCTATAGGCTTATCATATATGGCCTTTACTATGTTGAGGTAGGTTCCTTCTATGCCCATTTTTTGATAATTTCTGGGCTTTTTATCTTGTTCCATTGGTTTTTATTTCTGTTTTTGTGCCAGTACTGTACTGTCTTGATAACTGTAACTTTGTAGTATAATCTGAAATCAGGAAGGTTGATTCCTCCAGCTCCATTCTTCTTTCTCAAGACTGCTTTGGCTATTCGGGGTCTTTTCTGTTGCCATATGAATGGTGAAATTTTTTGTTCTAGTTCTGTGAAAAATGCCATTGGTAATTTGATAGGGATCACATTGAATCTGCAGATTGCATTTGGTAGTATAGCCATTTTCACAATATTGATTCTTCTACCCAGGAACATAGAATATCTATCTGTTTATGTCATCTTTGATTTCTTTCATCAATGTCTTATAATTTTCTGTGTACAGTTCTTTTGTCTCCTTAGGTATGTTTATTCCTAGATACTTAATTCTTTTTGTTGCAATGGTGAATGTGATTGATTCTTTAATTTTTTCTTTCTGATTTTTCATTGTTAGTATATAGAAATGCAAGTGATTTCTGTGTATTAATTTTATATCCTGCAACTTTGCTAAATTCACTGATGAGCTCTAGTAATTTTCTGACACTGTCCTTAGGGTTTTCCATGTACAGTATCATGTCATCTACAAACAGTGAGAGCTTTACTTCTTCTTTTCCAATCCGGATTCCTTCTATTTCTTTTTCTTCTCTGATTGCTGTAGCTAGGACTTCCAGAACTATGTTGAATAATAGTTGTGAAAGTGGATACCCTTGTCTAGTTCCTGATCTCAGGGGGAATGATTTCAGTGTTTCGCCATTAAGAGTAATGTTTGCTGTAGGTTTATCATATATGGCCTTTGCTATGTTGAGGTAGGTTCCTTCTATGCCCATTTTTTGAAGAGTTTTAATCATAAATGGCTGCTGAATTTTGTCAAAGGCTTTTTCTGCATGTATTGAGATTATCATATGGTTTTTAGCTTTCAATTTGTTAATATGGTCTATTACATTGATCGATTTGCATATATTGAAGAACCCTTGCATCCCTGGAATAAACAAAACTTAATCATGGTGTATGAGCTTTTTGATGTGTTGCTGAATTCTGTTTGCTAAAATTTTGTTGAGGACTTTTGCATCTATGTTCATTGGTAATAATGGCCTGTAGTTTTCTTCTTTTGTGTTGTCTTTGTCTGTTTTTGGTATCAAGGTGATGGTAGCCTTGTAGAATGAGTTTGGAAGTGTTCCTTCCTCTGCAATTTTTTTGAAAGAGTTTTAGAAGGATAGGCATTACTCTTCTCTAAATGTTTGATAGAATTCTCCTGTGAAGCAATCTGGTCCTGGGCTTTTGTTTTATGGGAGAGTTTTGATTACAGCTTCAATTTCAGTGCTTGTAATTGGGTTGTTCATAATTTCTATTTCTTCCTGGTTCAGTCTTGGAAGATTGAACTTTTCTAAGAATCTGTCCATTTCTTCCAGTTATCAATTTTATTGCCACATAGTTGTTCATAATAGTCCCAATCCTTTGTATTTCTGCATTGTCTGTTGTAAACTCTCCTTTTTCATTTCTAATTTTGTTGATTTGATTCTTCTCTTTTTTTCTTGATGAGTCTGGCTAAAGGCTTGTCAATTTTATCTTCTCAAAGAACCAGCTTTTAGTTTTATTAATCTTTACTATTTTTTCATTTCCTTTTCATTTATTTCTGCTCAGATCTTTATGATTTCTTTCCTTCTACTAATTTTGGGGGGATTTTTGTTCTTCTTTTTCCAGTTGTTTTAGGTGCAAAGTTAGGCTGTCTATTTGATGTTTTTCTTGTTTCTCGATGTAGGATTGTATTGCTATAAACTCCCCTCTTAGGACTGCTTTTGCTGCATCCCATAGGTTTTGAGTTGTCATGTTTTCATTGTCATTTGTTTCTAGAATTTTTCTGATTTCCCATTTGATTTCTTCAGTAAACTGTTGGTTATTTAGAAACATGTTGTTTAATCTCCATGTGTTCGTGTTTCTTACAGTTTTTTTCTTATAATTGATATCTAGTCTCATAGTGTTGTGGTCAGAGAAGATGCTTTCAATTTTCAGAGAAGAAAATTTCAATTTTCTTTTTTTTTTCCTTTTTTTAAAAATTTAATTTTATTTTTTAACTTTACAATATTGTATTGGTTTTGCCATATATCGAAATGAATCCACCACAGGTATACCTGTGTTCCCCATCCTGAACCCTCCTCCCTCCTCCCTCCCCCTACCATCCCTCTGGGTCGTCCCAGTGCACCAGCCCCAAGCATCCAGTATTGTGCATCAAACCTGGACTGGCGACTCATTTCATATATGATATTATACATATTTCAATGCCATTCTCCCAAATCATCCCACCCTCTCCCTCTCCCACAGAGTCCAAAAGACTGTTCTATACATCAGTGTCTCTTTTGCTGTCTCGTACACAGGGTTATTGTTACCATCTTTCTAAATTCCATATATATGCGTTAGTATACTGTATTGGTGTTTTTCTTTCTGGCTTACTTCACTCTGTATAATAGGCTCCAGTTTCATCCACCTCATTAGAACTGATTCAAATGTATTCTTTTTAATGGCTGAGTAATACTCCATTGTGTATATGTACCACAGCTTTCTTATCCATTCATCTGCTGATGGACATCTAGGTTGCTTCCATGTCCTGGCTATTATAAACAGTGCTGCGATGAACATTGGGGTACACATGTCTCTTTCAATTCTGGTTTCCTCAGTGTGTATGCCCAGCAGTGGGATTGCTGGATCATAAGGCAGTTCTATTTCCAGTTTTTTAAGGAATCTCCACACTGTTCTCCATAGTGGCTGTACTAGTTTGCATTCCCACCAACAGTGTAAGAGGGTTCCCTTTTCTCCACACCCTCTCCAGCATTTATTGCTTGTAGACTTTTGGATCGCAGCCATTCTGACTGGCGTGAAATGGTACCTCATAGTGGTTTTGATTTGCATTTCTCTGATAATGAGTGATGTTGAGCATCTTTTCATGTGTTTGTTAGCCATCTGTATGTCTTCTTTGGAGAAATGTCTATTTAGTTCTTTGCCCATTTTTTGATTGGGTCATTTATTTTTCTGGAATTGAGCTGTAGGAGTTGCTTGTATATTTTTGGGATTAGTTGTTTGTCAGTTGCTTCATTTGCTATTATTTTCTCCCACTCTGAAGGCTGTCTTTTCACTTTGCTTATAGTTTCCTTTGTTGTGCAGAAGCTTTTAAGTTTAATTAGGTCCCATTTGTTTATTTTTGCTTTTATTTCCAATATTCTGGGAGGTGGGTCATAGAGGATCCTGCTGTGATGTATGTTGGAGAGTGTTTTGCCTATGTTCTCCTCTAGGAGTTTTATAGTTTCTGGTCTTACGTTTAGATCTTTAATCCATTTTGAGTTTATTTTTGTGTATGGTGTTAGAAAGTGCTCTAGTTTCATTCTTTTACAAGTGGTTGACCAGATTTCCCAGCACCACTTGTTAAAGAGATTGTCTTTAATCCATTGTATATTCTTGCCTCCTTTGTCAATTTTCTTAAGTTTAACTGAGGTTTGATTTGTGACCCAAGATGTGGTCTATCCTAAAGAATGTTCCATATGCACTCAAGAAGAAGGTATATTTTTCTGCATTTGGATGGAATGTCCTGAAGATATTGAGATCCAGCTCATCTAATGTATCATTTAAGACTTGCATTTCCTTATTAATTTTCTGTTTTGATGATCTGCGCATTGGTGTGAGTGGGGTGTTAAAGTCTCCTGCTATTTTTGTGTTACTGTCAGTTTCTTCTTTTATGTCTGTTAGTGTTTGTATTATGTATTGAGGTGCTCCTATGTTGGGTGCATAGGTATTTACAACTGTTATGTCTTCCTCTTGGATTGATCCCTTGATCATCATGTAGTGTCCTTCTTTATCTCTTGTAATCTTCTTTATTTTAAGGTCTATTTTGTCTGATATGAGGATTGCTACTCCAGCTTTCTTTTGCTTCCCATTTGCATGGAATATATTTTTCTGTCCTCTCACTCTCAGTCTATATGTGTCTTAAAGTCTGAAGTGGGTTTCTTGTAGACAGTATATATATGGGTCTTGTTTTTGTATCCATTCAGCCAGTCTTTGTCTTTTGGTTGGAGCATTTAATCCATTTAAATTTAAAGTAATTATTGATATATATGTTCCAGTGCAATTTTCTTAATTGTTTGGGGTTGATTTTGTATACCTTTTTTTTCCTCTTCTCTTTATTTATTGACTATATAAGTCCATTTAACATTTGTTATAAAGCTGGTTTGGTGGTACTGATTCTCTTAACTTTGGTAGTCTGTAAAGCTTTTTATTTCTCCATCAATTTTGAATGAGGTCCTTGCCAGGTACAGTAATCTTGGTTGTAGACTTTTCCCTTTCAGTACTTTAAATATATCCTGCCATTCCCTCTGGTCTGCAGAATTTCTGCTGAAAGATCAGCTGTTAAGCATATGCGGTTACCCTTGTATGTTACTTGTTGCTTGTCCCTTGCTGGTTTTAACATTCTTTGTTAGTTTGATTAGTATGTGTCTTGGCATGTTTCTCCTTCAGTTTATCCTGTATGGGACTCTGTGCCTCTTGTACTTGATTGACTATTTTCTTTTCCATGTTGGGGAAATTTTCAACTATAATCTCTTCAAAAATTTTCTTATGCCCTTTCTTTTTCTCTTCTTCTTCTGGGAACCCTATAATTCGAATGTTGGTTTATAACAACAATAAAAAGTGTGACTGAATATACACATGTACAGATATACTCATAAGCAAAATCAAAACAGTCCAGCGAAAATAAAGTACAATAGATTGACCTGGTGAACAAAGGAAACCCAACATTATATCTACTAGAATGAAACTAACTAAAGCACAAACTTGAAAACAAAACTAAAGCAAAGTGCCAACTGGGGAATAAAGCAATGAAAATAAAACTAACAAATATGTTGAGAGGAAAGGAGAGAAAGAATAGCTATGCAAAGTTAAATAGAGGTAGATGAAGAAGATTTATATACATTAAAGATTAACTGCAAGGGGAAAAGAACAGTAGGAAAGGCAAACAAAGGAATAAATGTAGGAAAAATATAACAGGTTTAAGAAAATTTTAAATTAAACTTATAAAAAAGAGGAAAGAAAAAAAAATGGAAGAAGAAAGAGAAAAGGAAAAAAAGGAAAACTCCACAGAACTGCGAAGGCCCAACATAGAGGCAGAGGTTTATAACAACAATAAAAAATGTGACTGAATATACACATATATGTATACACCCATAAGCAAAATCAAAACAGTCCAACAAAAATAAAATACAATAGATTGACCTGGCAAACAAAGGGAACCAAAAATTATCTCTACCAGAGCAAAATTAACTAAAGCACAAACTGGAAAACAAAACTAAAGCAAGGTGCCAATTGGGGTATAATGTAATGAAAATAAAACTAACAAATATGTTGAGACTAAAGGAAAGAAAGAAAAGAAAGATAGATACGCAAAGTTAAATAGAGGTAGATAAAGAAGATTTTATATATATTAAAGATTAACTACAAAGGGAAAAGAACAGTAGGAAAAGCAAACAAAGGAATAAATATAGAAAAGATAATAATAATGGGTTTAAAAAATTAAAATTAAAAAAAAAGGAAAAAAAAACCACTCTCCAGAACTGCAAAATCTCAACAGAGAGGCAGAGGTTTATAACAACAATAAAAAATGTGACTGAGAAAAAAAAAGAAAAAAAAAAAAAAAGCTCAAAAGCTTAGTTAGATTTCATAGTGCCAATAAAATCGACAACTACAACAGAGGGGGAAAATAAGAGAAAAAGAGAAAAAAAATCCAAACGAATCTACAGAACGAGTCAAAACATAAGAATAGTAAATGTTTTTCTTGAGTCACGGCTGTTAGAGTCCTCTCCCTTGCTGGGAGTCACAGTCCACTTTACCTCCCTAGGATGCCCTCTATAACACTGTGCTGATCTCTGGACCTGCTGTGGGGGCAGCTCAGATTCTTATCTGCTCCTACTCCTCTGTGTTCTTGCCTCCAACATCCACAGTTATCAGAACTAGTGGGTTTTCTTTTGTGGGAGCTCTCAGTGACGTTTTATATATTCCACGGAAACAGAGTCTGCCTAGTTGATCGCGTGGATTTAATCTTCAGCTTGTACACCTGGTGGAGGGTTTTGGGTCTTCTTCCTTAGTCACACTGCCCCTGGGTTTCAATTTCGGGTTTATTTCCACCTCCGGATATGGGTTGTCTACTGGGGTTTGCTCCTGAGGCTGCCCTGGAGGACTTGGGTTTGCCCCTGTGTGGAGGTAGTGCAGCTGTTTGAGTTGCAGGGGTTCTGGCAGCACCAGGTACTCAGGGGAGTTGGTGGCTAAGGCAGCAGGAAATATAGTGCTCTAGAAGAGTATGTCAACCAGTATTGGCCCATACGCTCCAGTACTCTTGCCTGGAGAACCCCCTCCCTGACAGAGAAGCCTGGCAGAACACAGTCCACAGGGCCACAAAGAGTCAGACATTACCCAAGACCCTGCATACAGGTGCAAGACTTTTTTTTGCCTGTGGCAGCTCTGCCCCAGCGAGAGTTGAGCATGAAGGTAGTGCTGCTGCTTCGCTTGTGGGGACCCTGGCAGCACCAAGTATTCAGGGACACGGACTGCCTCTGCTGCAGGAGTTATGACCCTATCAGAGTCTTTTTTCGAGGCTCTTGTAGCAGGCGATCAGAAGGCCTCTTTGGCCAGTCTTTCTCCATGGCTCTGCCCATTCAGGCACTTAGAGGGCTTCCTAGCTTGGGATCCTTCTTTGTTGTTCTGTGCATCAGGCACATAGAGGGGGCCCCTGCCTGGGGTCCTACTCTGTAGTTCAGTGCCTCAGGCATTTGATGGGCCAGCCTCTCTATTGTTCAGCAGCCAATGCTGGCTTGTGTGTGGTGTGGGGGAGAGGCTATGGTGATGGCTCCACCTCCTATGCGTGACTCAGCACTATCTCCTTGCTTCCATGGCTGCCAGGCTTTCCTCCACAGACTTTTCCCACCATAGTCTCCTCCCTTACATCCCCTCCATCCGTCTTTCTGTAGTCAACAGCAGCCCTTGCCCTGGGATTGCTCCACAATCCCTAAACTCCAGCCCCTAGCCACTGCACTGTGTGGTATGTATGGCTGAGGCAAGGACTGTCTGATTCTCATTCCATTTAGGCTGCCACAGATCAGCTATTTCCCTCTCAGCCTTAAATGTTTTTCCTCTGACTCAGACAACTGCCCAGATGTTGGCGTCAGAACCCTGCTTCAGTTCCCCCACCTGCTGAGGGCAGGTCGAGACCTTCTAACACTCCCCCTTTTCCCCCTAGTTCCTTCGTCCTACTGAGTTTTATGTGGGTCAGTATGTTCTTTTCCACTGGTCAGGTACTCCTGTCCACTCTCAGCTGGTATTCTGCATGCATTTCTGTGTCTGAGGGTGTATTCCTGATGTATTAGTGGAGAGATGTCCACCTACTCCTCCGCCATCTTCAATAGGTGCTTTTTAACAGGGATTTTAAAAAATATAATATCGTAACTTTAGTAGTAAGAAGGACAGACTATGAGAAGTGGGGAAGATTGTTTTCTGTTTTGTGCAGGAGAGATCTCATGGTATAGTTCAGATGTACATCCTATTGTAGATTTTTCAGATATTTTTAGGGAATAACAGTGGGGAAAAAAAAGAGCTTTATATTTTTAATGCAGTTCTCCAGTTAACACTGACTCTGCAGTGCAGTGGTTCCAGCATTTTTTAGTGTTCCTAGTATTTTCAGGCTCCACCAAAAGAACATCAAGCATCTCCCTTCCTTTTAGCAGTTGCTAGGTTGCTCTGTATTTCCAAGGACTATTAGAAGAACTGATTAGTGTATTTAATTCAGGAATTCCAAAACAACCTAGACGGTTCATAATAGGCAGACTACTGGCTATTCTTTTTAATCAAAGCAACTATAAGATGCATGCAAAATAAAGATTTTGTTACCTGGCTTTTTGCAAAACGGCAAAGGGAGAGGAGAGGCATTGCAATGACAAACGGTTCTCAAAACTGTGTGATTCCCAAGTCTTTGAGCTTTGATCATTAAGCAGGTTTTCAGAAAATATAATTTCTATTTTCCCATCATTCCTTACTGGTAAATACTGAAGAGTAATAATATATGACATCTTTCACTGATACTTTCTAAATGGTGATTTAGAAACACAACTTATTTTTCATAATTCATGTTTGTTGGGTTGCTGAATGCATTTGTCTTTAGATTCTTTGTTTTTCTCTATAAGCAAATATTTATCAATGACATTTTATAATATCCCAGGATGAGTGCTAGAGATGCTAAAACATAGTGTCTGTTATCACAGAGCTCACTACATGATACCAAGCTAGTAAATAATTGTCATATAGCTAGAAAAGTAAAACAACAAGAGTATGTTAAAGAGGCCACACAGGCAAAAAAGACTAACATGGATTTGGTAGATTGGAAAGATTCTGCATAAAGGGGAGGTCCTTAAATTGGTTAGTAAAGGCAGATTATGAGTTTAACATACAGATGGGAAGGGTATAGGCTGGTAGAAGGGCATTTCCAGAAGGAGGAATAAAAGGAGGAATAGCAAAAAGGTGAAATTTAGAAGCCATTTGAATGTCATTTTGGAATGGCTGGAGCATAGGGGAATTTGTGAACTGTGATGTTCACTGAAGGCAGGGGCCCAATTACAGAGAACCTACCTAGGAATCTAAGAAAAAGTGGGGATTCTAAAGGCTACTAATTGAAATTAGTATATTAGAAAAATTCAATGTTAGATTTAAGAATAATGAAGCTGGAGGGCGATAGAACAATTAAGAGACTGTAATGTTAAGGTAAATGATGACAAGATCCTGAGGTTAACCAGTAGACATGGGTGGGAGAGGACAAGACAGAAACAGATGGTTGACAGAATTTGAAAACTAGTTGGGCCTTGGGGAAGAGAAGAAAAAGCATTTAGGTAAAGCAGAAAAAATGGGTCAAGTGACAAAAATTGGGCTGCGTAGAGGATGACATTCCACAGCATTTGAGTCTCGGGTGTACAAGGGTAGAGCAATAACAACTAATGTTCACTCATTCATTCACTCATTTGATACCCATATTTGGGAGTCTGTTGTGTGTCAGCTTCCATCGAGGTTCTCAAGGGTACAGAGATGAAAAAGAGAGATCTGGCTCTGCTTTCTTGGAGTCTATAATCTAGTGGAGGGGAGACAGATAATACAGAAGTAAACACAGAGATAAACAAGAAAATTTCAAATAGCTATAAAAAAATGAAAATAAGGCAGGGTTATGCAGAGCATGACTGAGGGGAGTGGGTGCTATTTTAGACTGGATAATCAGGAAGGCCTCTTTGAGAATGATGAGAAAGGACCCAACATGACAAGATCTGGAGCAGATAGTTATAGCCAGAGAAAACGAGTAGGGCAAGACCCTGATGGGAAAATAAGCTTAGAGGAAAGAAAGAAGGCCAGTGAGGTAGGAGGGTAAGGTGAATGAGAGGGATTGGAAAGGAAGCTGAGGCTCAATCATGTAAGCTTTCGCAAACCAGGATAAACAACTTGGACTTCATTTTAAGAAATCCAACTAAAGATTTAAGATGTGAAAGTGATATGACCCGATTTATATCTTCAAAAGTTCATTCTAGCTTTTATGGAAGAATGGGTTGTAGTGGAATCTTGGCGACCATTTGAGCAATAATTTAGGTAAGAAACTCTGAGGACAGGGTCTTGGGGGTTGGCAGCATGGATGAAACAGTCTGTGGATATACTCTGGAAGTAGAGTTGAGAAAGTGTGCTGACGGGTAGGATTTTGGTAGAGTACCACTAGGTGGATTATGACACCATCTTATTAAGATGGCAGAAGACTTCAGTGGGGTAGGTCAAGAATTCTGGTTTTTCATCTGTTAAACTTGATGGGCTTATTACACGAAGATGCTAAGGAGGTGCTGAATGTATGAATTTGGAGTTCAGGGGAAGAAGGAAATTTGGGAGTGTATAGAAGTATTTAAAAATGACAGGACTGGATAATATTACTTTGGAGACAGTGAGGCCACAAAAGAAAAGGATCCCTAGCACTGAACCTGAGACACTGAGTCTGAGTTGGGAAATGAACCAGCAAAGGAGACTGAGAAAGAGTTTTCTGTGTTACAGGCAGGAAACGAGAATGGTATAGTGTCATTGAAGCCGAGAGAAGAAAGGTAATCAACAAGGGAGAAGTGATCACCTGGGTCAAAATGCTGTGGAGAAGGGGTGCAAAACTGAGGACAAATTAAACACCACTGGTGATCTGACCAGAGGAGATCCTATGGAATTGGAGGCATGGGAAACTTGACTGGAGTAAAGGGGAGAATGAGGTATGAAATTAGAGGTGGTGTCTTTCAAGACATCTTATGATGTACGGAAGAAATGGAATTTAATGTTGCTACTATTTGGTGGCTCAGAGGTTAAAGCATCTGCCTGCAATGTTTGAGACCCAGGTTTGATCCCTGGGTCGGGAAGATCCCCTGGAGAAGGAAATGGCAACCCACTCCAGTATTCTTTCCTGGGAAATTCCATGGATGGAGGAGCCTGGTAGGCTACAGTCCATGGGGTCACAAAACGCTGGACACGACTGAGTGACTTGACTTCACTTCACTATTTGCTGAACACCATCCTGAGCTAGGCATTTTTTGCATATATTATTTGTAATTTTCAGACTTTATTTTTTGGGCTCCAAAATCACGGCAGATGGTAACTGCAGCCATGAAATTAAAAGACGCTTACTCCTTGGAAGGAAAGTTATGACCAACCTAGAGAGCATATTCAAAAGCAGAGATATTACTTTGCCAACAAAGGTCCATCTAGTCAAGGCTATGGTTTTTCCAGTGGTCATGTATGGATGTGAAAGTTGGACTATAAAGAAAGCTGAGCACCGAAGAATTGATGCTTTTGAACTGTGGTGTTGGAGAAGACTCTTGAGAATCCCTTGGAGTGCAAGGAGATCCAACCAGTCCATTCTAAAGGAGATCAGTCCTGGGTGTTCTTTGGAAGGACTGATACTGAAGCTGAAACTCCAGTACTTTGGCCACCTCATGCGAAGAGTTGACTCATTGGAAAAGACTCTGATGCTGGGAGGGATTGGGAGCAGGAGGAGAAGGGGACAACAGAGGATGAGATGGCTGGATGGCATCACCAACTCAATGGACATGAGTCTAGGTGAACTCTGGGAGTTGGTGATGGACAGGGAGGCCTGGCGTGCTGCAGTTCATGGGGTCGCAAAGAGTCTGACACGACTGAGCGACTGAACTGAAGTGAACTACAATGTAGGCATTTTAATTTTTGTTGTTTAGGTAATTAAACAGAAGATGAAAAGGACAAGAAACTTTCTTAAAGCCACATAACTTCACGATGAGAGAACTGGAATTCAAACCCAGGTCCATCTTGGTCCAAGTTCGATCTCATTCCAGTTCGTCACATCCCAACCAGAATGGCAGATCACTCCATAGGCATAACTTTCCAGAGTCTAAGAAATCTGTTTCAATTTCTGGCCAAAATATTTTTCCTGAGGATTATAGTGTTCCTGAAATTTCACTAATAGGGATTTAAAAACTCCATTCTTGATAGTTTCCAGACTTCTGTTATTAATACATCAATAACCAAGGCAAAAGTAATATTCAACAGCTTAATATAGATCCCTATGGTTTTCAGTACTGTCAAGACATCCCTCCCCTGAAAAAAGACATCCAAGATTTTCCCCTTCAGTCTAGAACTTGCCTTTGTGCTCTGGGTTAACACTTTCAACTTGACATTTGATTGGCTTAAAGACTTTTAAAAATCACCATATCCTTCTTTGGAGAAATGTCTATTTAGTTCTTTGGCCCATTTTTTGATTGGATCATTTATTTTTCTGGAGTTGAGCTGTAGGACTTGCTTGTATATTTTTGATATTAGTTGTTTGTCAGTTGCTTCATTTGCTATTATTTTCTCCCATTCTGAAGGCTGTCTTTTCACCTTGCTAATAGTTTCCTTTGTTGTGCAGAAGCTTTTAAGTTTAATTAGGTCCCATTTGTTTATTTTTGCTTTTATTTCCAATATTCTGGGAGGTGGGTCATAGAGGATCCTGCTGTGATGTATGTCGGAGAGTGTTTTGCCTATGTTCTCCTCTAGGAGTTTTATAGTTTCTGGTCTTATGTTGAGATCTTTAATCCATTTTGAGTTTATTTTTGTGTATGGTGTTAGAAAGTACTCTAGTTTCATTCTTTTACAAGTGGTTGACCAGATTTCCCAGCACCACTTGTTAAAGAGATTGTCTTTAATCCATTGTATATTCTTGCCTCCTTTGTCAAAGATAACGTGTCCATATGTGCGTGGATTTATCTCTGGGCTTTCTATTTTGTTCCATTGATCTATATTTCTGTCTTTGTGCCAGTACCATACTGTCTTGATAACTGTGGCTTTGTTATGTGTTCTTCTCCAAAGAAGACATACAGATGGCTAACAAACACATGAAAAGATGCTCAACATCACTCATTATCAGAGAAATGCAAATCAAAACCACTATGAGGTACCATTTCACGCCAGTCAGAATGGCTGCGATCCAAAAGTCTACAAGCAATAAATGCTGGAGAGGGTGTGGAGAAAAGGGAACCCTCTTACACTGTTGGTGGGAATGCAAACTAGTACAGCCACTATGGAGAACAGTGTGGAGATTCCTTAAAAAACTGGAAATAGAACTGCCTTATGATCCAGCAATCCCACTGCTGGGCATACACACTGAGGAAACCAGAATTGAAAGAGACACGTGTACCCCAATGTTCATCGCAGCACTGTTTATAATAGCCAGGACATGGAAGCAACCTAGATGTCCATCAGCAGATGAATGGATAAGAAAGCTGTGGTACATATACACAATGGAGTATTACTCAGCCATTAAAAAGAATACATTTGAATCAGTTCTAATGAGGTGGATGAAACTGAAGCCTATTATACAGAGTGAAGTAAGCCAGAAAGAAAAACACCAATACAGTATACTAACGCATATATATGGAATTTAGAAAGATGGTAACAATAACCCTGTGTACGAGACAGCAAAAGAGACACTGATGTATAGAACAGTCTTTTGGACTCTGTGGGAGAGGGAGAGGGTGGGAAGATTTGGGAGAATGGCATTGAAACATGTAAAATATCATGTATGAAACGAGTTGCCAGTCCAGGTTCAATGCACGATACTGGATGCTTGGGGCTAGAGCACTGGGACGACCCAGAGGGATGGTATGGGGAGGGAGGAGGGAGGAGGGTTCAGGATGGGGAACACATGCATACCTGTGGTGGATTCATTTTGATATTTGACAAAACTAATACAATTATGTAAAGTTTAAAAATAAAATTAAAAAAAAAAAATCACCATATCCTAAATGGTACTCCTGATTTCCACAACCACTCTTCCAATATCTTACGTATGAACAAGTAAATAGTGACACAGTTCTTTCAATCGTCTATTGCAGAAGACTCATAGTCATCTTCTAATTCTCTTTCCTTTTACCTGTCAACAGATCCATCAAGTTACACCTGTTCTGCCTTTAAAGTGTTAGTTGTTCAATCATGTCTGAGTCTGCAATCCCATGGACTGTAGCCTGCCAGGCTCCTCTATCCATGGAATTCTCCAGGCAAGAATATTGGAGTGGGTTGACATTCCCTTCTCCAGGGGATCTTCCCAACCCAGGAATCAAACCTGGGTCTCCTGAATTGCAGGTGGTGGCTCAGATGGTAAAGCGTCTGTCTACAATGCAGGAGACCCGGGTTCGACCCCTTGGTCAGGAAGATCTCCTGGAGAAGGAAATGGCAATCCACTCCAGCACTATTGCCTTGAAAATCCCTTAGACAGAGGAGCCTGGTAGACTACAGTCCATGGGGTTGCAAAGAGTCGGACACGACTGAGCGACTTCACTTTCACTTTCTTTAGAATTTAAATCTGTCTTCCCTTGTCCATCTTCATGATGCCATCCTTATTTCTACTACCCCATCCAAAGTGGGTCTCTCCCAATCAATCTTCTTACATATGGTGTTAATTTCCTTCTAGCACGTAGGCCATGCTCTTATCACTTGGTTTAATTTTTTGTGTATTTGTTTATCTTTTGTTCATATATCTCCTCTAGAATGTAAGGGCTTCCCAGTGGCTCAGCAGTGAAGACTCCACCTGCAATGCAGGAGACTTGCAGGAGATGCAGATTCGATACCTGGGCTGGGAAGAACCCTGGAGGAGCGAATGGCAACCCACTCCATTCTTCTTGCCTGGGAAATCCCATGGACAGAGGAGCCTGGTGGGCTGCAGTCCATGGCATTGCAAAGAGTTGCATACAACTAAGCGACTAAACAACTGGAATGTAAATTCCATCAGAACAGGGACTTTATTTAGATTACATTGTATTCCCACTGTTTATTATGAATGCCACAATGCTGGGCATATGGCAGATGCTCAACAAATATATTGGTACTTGAATGAAAAAAAGGAATGAAAAAATAATTTCCATGTGATTGGCAGAGAATCAAGGCAATAGCCTCAGCCAACTGTGGCTGGCAAAATAAAATATAACAAAAGCCACAGTCATCAAACTCAGGCTCTCCCTGTGTCACACAACAAATACTCACTGGCTACCTATTTTACATATGATAATGTACATGTTTCCACGCTATTTTCCCCATTCCCCCCACCCTCTCCTTCCCCTGCTGTGTCTCCAGTGTTTTTGAGCCACTGAGGCAATTGGGGTTGACTCCCCACTAGTGGCACCCTTTCCTTCTTCTTGTTCTGAGTGAGCTACATGTATATTAGTTTTCCTTGACATGGCAGTAATACAAACAACAGCTTATTGTTTGGAAGGCTTCCCTGGTGGCTCAAAGGTTAAAGCGTCTGCCTGCAATGCGGGAGACCCGGATATGATCCCTGGTCGGGAAGATCCCCTGGAGAAGGAAATGGCACCCCACTCCAGTACTCTTGCCTGGAGAATCCTATGGAGGGAGGAGCCTGGTAGGCTACAGTCCAAGGGGTCACAAAGAGCTGGACACGACTGAGAGGCTTCAGTTTCACTTTCACTTCTACAAAGCACATGCAGGTATGCTACTTTCATTACCTGTGAGATAGGAACTATGTTTTACAGATGGGAAGTTTGAAGAATAAGAGCGTATGTCACAAAGTTGGTAAGAGGTCAAACCAGTGTTGGGTCTGAATCTCTGATTCGAGATTTCCTATGCATTCCACATGCTATACTTATATTCTGTATCTAAAGGTCATCATCCCCACTTTTAAAGTACAGTTGTCTTATAAGGTCAATGCCAGGTGATTTTATCTAACTATAAACACTTCTGTTGAAAAGATACATCTACTTTGGAATTTAACCTAGGATGCATCTTACTCGGGCTTCCCTGGTGGCTCAGTGGTAAAGAACCCACCTGTCAATGCACGAGACATGGGTTTGATGCACGGGTTGGGAAGATCCCCTGGAGAAGGAAATGTTAACCCACTGCAGTATTCTTGCCTGGAGAATTCCATGAATAGAGGAGTCTGGTGAGCTTCGGTCGATGGGGTTACGAAAGAGGTGGACATTGCTAAGCAGCAGCAGCAGCAGCAGCATCTTTCTCATTTCTGAAAACCAGAAATTGAAAACTGTAATGATTTATAACTTACTGAGACTTTTACATATAATGATCTCACTCCTCAAAATGACCTAGGGAAATAGGTAGAATAGGTTTATTATCCTCATGCTTCAGATAAGTTATCTAAATCCTAGGAAGGAAAGGGCTGAAGGTTACCCACTTATAGAACATTGATTAAAAGCATGGATTCTTGGAGTAACACTGCCTGTGTTTGATTCCTAGTTTAACTATTTATTAGCTATGCAATCCTGGGCAAGTTCTTTAACTCTCTGTGCTCCAGTTTCCTCATCTGTAAAGTGAGGATAATGATAGTATGTACCTCATCAAGTTACTGTGAAGAGTGCATCTGCTAATCCATGTAAAGCGTTATGTGTTATGTCTGGCACATAGTAAGTTCTCAATAAACACTGGCTATTAAAAAGTGACCCAGCCAGGCCTTTGACCTAATTCTCTGACTCCAAGTCTAGCGGTCTTCCTATCATTCAAGTTAGTCCTCTTCTCAGAAAAACAAGTTGAAATAACTTTTTTTTGAAATGCTCTTTTCAGGAGTAGCTGAGCCAAGAACATTTTGTTTAGATTTTTACTTAACTCATAACGGGATTACAGAGCAGTGATAAGAACTTAATGTTGTTATATCTTCTGAAATCACTTCATAGAATGTAATTTTGGGAGAGAGTACATTGAGGATCCTAATATCAACATAAAGATTTGTTCTTTTCCATTTTAAATGTTTTCTCCAGAACTTCAGATCTAGAGCAAATGTGTCATGTCTTTTTGTTATGAAACATGCACAGATTTATTGTGTGTCAAAAGAGAAAACTTCTCTTTCAACTGCAAATATTTTACATGATATTAGAGGCTGCCCAATTAGGGCTGTATCCTAGAAGGATAAAAAGGCTGGTATATATGTGTGAGAATTTTTTTGCATTAGTTTGTAATGCTAAATAAAACAAAAAACCTGGAAACCACCTGAATGCTTAGGAAGAAGCGTATGATTAAGTGAATTTGGAAATACCCATTCTAAAAAATATCAGGCAATGAAAAAGACTGAGCTATATGCCAGAAGAATACCTGTGTTATACTGCTAAGTGAAAAAAAAAGTCATGCTGCAGATTATGTACATAGCATAATCCTATTTTTGTTTAAAAGCTCTAAAATCAACATAAATGTTTATATTTCTATGAAAGGCATGAAAATATGGAAGTGAGAGCATCTATTTTAACAGGGTAGCACTGGAGAGGATTGCTAGAATCTGCAAGAATGCTACCTTTTAAAAAATTACATCTTGAGATTATTTTACACACAGAAAGCATACATTACTTATGTAATAAATGTTGAACAACAACAAATTAAAAAGTTTTTCTTTAGCAGTGGCCAACTAACACAATCACTGTCCCAAAGCCCACTGAGGAAACATTGATAAGATGCCTAGAGGGACCCATCATTGAAGCTGTCTATTTTGTTTAGAGATCAAACTTCTGACTTTGGTTGCAAGAGCAAAAAGCTCCAAATGAATTAAAACTCCCAGTCTACAAATAATCATAGCAAACTCAGAGTCTGCTTGCAAATTGTATAAATATACACTGAAACAGGATCACACACCTTCTTAATTAAGCACGATTCAATTATTTGTTAGCCTCTCAATTCACAAATGTTATGATAATCAATTTCAGTATAAAGTGAAGCTAGCACTGTAAAATCTCAACCTCAGCTATAATAAATGTAATTGCCCTTTTTCCACTGATTTACCGGTATTCTTTAAAATTTGTGTTTGATGTCATCTAAGCCATATCTGCTATTGTCACAACCGCCTATAGGTTTCAAATTAGTAAAGGCTTTGAAATATGACTCTGCTCAGCAGAAAGGAATCTGCAGCACTTGGCATAAAGATTATAATCTTTGGCCTTTCTGTGGCAAGATTTACAACTGTGACCTTGGGCTCTATTTCACTTGGAGTGTAGTCACTTTAAGTTACCAGTGATGATTGCTTTGAGTTACTAGGTCAGTGTGAATTGCCTAATATAATGTCAGATTCGTGCTTCCCAAGGGCTGGGCAGTATTAGGGACACGAAACAAAGTGAATTTTAATGTCTGCAAAAGGCAGTGCTCTGATATATGAGCCACCTCAGTAACAATGAATTTCCACAGCAGGAGACTTTAACACCAGTTCTTAACCTCTTCCGTACTATTCATCCTCTAATTCACGAAATATTATGAGTTCACTTTTAATTAGGTGAAATAGTCTGAAACTAGTTAAAGATAAATGGTCTTAAACTAGTCTGAAACTGGCTAAAGAGATGAAGAGTGAAAATCTAGCTCTATCTTAGGGCCAACTTTTTCCTAGAAAGATAGAAACAGAGAGTTGTATGAGGGATGATACAAAGCTGCAAACTGTGCCCTCCAGTTCTATTAACACACCACTCCCTGGAAGCTGAACTGAGGCCTTTGTCACGATGAAGTACCAAAATGAGTATTTGTTTAAAATTGAGAACTATATTCAGACGACAAGCAGTAAAGGCAGTGGAAGAATTTGCTCTTTTAATAGTCAGACATTTGTTGCTGTTTGGCAGAAACCAACACAATATTGTAAAGCAATTATCCTTCAATTAAAAAAAAGTCAGATGTTGCCTAGCTTCTAACAGAAAGAAGCTGCACACAGTACCTGAAACCAGACCTTTCTTGGATTCACTGTATTTAAATATATTGTGAACACTAGATGGCACTCTAGGGTCGCTTTTCCTCTTCCACTAGCAGGAAGGTGCTTCAACATTAATTCTCTCCTTTAAATAGAGCAAACATGCTATTTAAACAAAGGTCCCTCTAGTTGCTCTGTAGTTCTGTTTTTATATTTATAGTCATGTAATCAATATGTTGGAAGAGTAATTAATTTTTAACCTCAGTCCATGGGGAGATCAAATGTTAGTGGAGTTAATGGATTGAACAGGCTTCATTATTCTAAAGTAACACTAATGATAAGGCAGGGAAGAAAGCAGCGGGTTGTAAACAATTGTGCCATCAAACACCGTCATAAAGCAACAGTGCAATGTGATCATGGGCTGCTGACCTGTTGTCACTCTCCTTCAGTACAGCTGTAGCTTCTGCTTTAGTTAACTAGACAAAATGGAGTCTCTTAACAGAGTGAATACATTTCCTTTTCGAGTCAATGCTGTTGGAATTATTATTACAAGTAATGGTCCTGATTTTGTTGCCCCTCTGTTTTGAAAGCCTTTTGTCACTCCCCATTTCCTAACTTAAGGTGTCATTAAAGGCCTTTGATGATTTGAGTCCTCTCTGGAGGAGGCACCTTAGCTTCACGAGAGTCACGCGAGTCTTTATTCACAATGTGTTTGCAATCCTATGTGCCTGACTGTGTACTGTGTTCTTCTGAGAGAGAACCACCGAGTGCAGTGTCTGCAGCTTCTGTATTGCATCACATCTATGGGCATGGAGGGTTCTGGATGGGCTCATTCCCAGGACATGAGTTGGGGAAGGGAGCATGGCCAGAGGTGAGGGGCTGGAAGCCAAAAAGGACAAAGGATGCCCCACTCCTCTTTTATCCTGATTGTATCCTCCCATCACCCAACCCCATCTTGCAATTTCCAAACACTTCCCAGAATCATGAGAGAATAAGAAAGTTCATTATGTTGAAGGCAAGGAGGCTCATAGTAGATCACACATCAAGGCTTATTATTAATAGACATAGTACTATGTCTTGTACAAATACTATTATGTTCAAATTAATCTCTCTTGTTCCTTAAGCATTCTTGTACTTTACTGACATGACTGTCTCCGTTTGAAATATCCTTTTCTTGTCCATCCATCTGGGCCCAATTCATATGTATCTTCTTTTACTAAACCTTCTTTAAAGCCTTCTAGAATAATGAATCTCATTATGTGCTGAACTCCCAGATTTCTTAATTTATATGCCTATTATAGCAACCTATTGCAGTTAGGATTTCTGTCCTTATTTTTCTTTTCTAATAAAATTGTAAATTAGGTGAGGATTTGTAAATCTTTGTATCTCTTACTTTCCTTAAGCAATGCCTCATACAACACTGATGGTCCATAAATGTTGAATTTACTGAAATTGGTAGAATAAAACTTGATCAAAGTTGGCTGTGTATATCAAAGTATGGCTGTGTATATCAAAGTATGGCCGTGTCAGGGATAGATCTTTTTATTGGATTAATCATTAAAAGAGAAAGATGAAATGGTTTATTCCATAAAAAACACTAGTTGATACTGGTCTTATAAACACATTGTGTAGAGACTATTAGTGGCCTATCAACATCCATTCTCTCCTTATTCCTTAACAGAACCCTGGCTTTTAGCTGGGTATACTGGGGACAAAAAATTAAAGACTACATTTTCCAGTCACTCCTTGCATCTAGCTGTGACTCTAAGACTACATAATGACCGAATTTAGCAGGTGAACAGGTTTGCAGGCCTTTAAGGAAGGTTCTTAAAGAATGTTGATTCACAGGGACATAGAGAACAGACTGGTAGTTGCCAAGGGGGAGTGGGAGGTTGGGGTTAGCAGAGGTAAGCTTTTATATATAGAATGGAAAAGCAACAAGGTCCTACTACATAGCACAAAGAAGTATATTCAGTATCCTATGCTAAACCATAATGAAAAATAATATAAAAAATTAGATATATCTATAACTGATTACTTTGCTGTATAGCAATAATTAACACAGTACTGTATGTCAATTTTAAAAATGCTGATTCAGCTTTTCCTCCTTCTTCCTGAAACTCAGGAAGCCATCTGAACCACAAAGGTGACCTTGAGGAGAGAAGCTGTGCATTGGGATGGCAGAGCAGAAAGATGGGAGTCTGGGTCCCTGACAACATCTTGCAGCCTCCATCCCATGCCCCACACTACCTGTCTCTCAACCTGTTTTGTGTAAAAGAAGGAAATTCTTTTCTCATTTAAGCCACATTGTTTTGTGCTTTTCTGAACCTAATTCTGATGTACAGAATCTAGATTAATTGTGGACCATTACTTTTTTTTCTTTTTGTTTCTGGGGATTTTCTCTATGTATGATAATGATCGTATAAACTTGTCATCTAAGGAACAGCAGGAGTTGAGGTGCTCAAGATGAACAGGTAGGTGCAGGATGTATAATTTCCCATTTCAAAATGAAAGAAGAGAAGCTTGGATATAATTTGTTAATTATATCTGGATGGTGGGAGTCATTGAATGGGGAGAGGATTAAAAAAACGGGAGAAATTACAACTACTGAGTGTCTTTATCAGGTAGTTACAAAACATACATATTTTTACTTAATCTTTCTAGATAACTTTGCATTTTATAATGAAGTAAGTAACTCTTTCTCAATCTCAGCTTCCTCACCTTTAAACACTGTGGTGCCCTGAGGTTCCATCCCTGGCCCTCTCTAGCTTCCATGCCTAGATGATCTCATCTGGTTCCACAGCTTTATACCACCAAAGATTGATGCTTTTGCCTCTCCATGATTTAGACTTACATATTCAAATGTCTACTTGGCATTTCCACTTTTTTTGTCTAAAACTCACCTAAAATTGACATGTCCAAAGTAGGACTCCTGATCTGACCTGTGACTTTCCCAGCTTTCTCTCTTAGTAAGTAGGGACACTATCCATCTAGTCGTCTAAGCCAAAAACCCAGGAATCAATTTTTGATCCTTCCCTTCCCCTTCTTACCCACATACAACTCAGGACCACGGTGCATTAATTTTCCCTTAAAACTCATCTCAAATCTATCCACTTAGCTCTACTTCCAGTCCCTCTATGCAGCTTCAAACCTGCCTTGATTTCATGCCTGGAGTTACTCAATAGCCTCCCTGCTTCTCCTCTTGCATTGCTACATTTTCACTTTGCAGCCAGACTAAACTATTAAAAATAAAGCAGGTCCTCTCTTACTTAACACCCTTCAGTAACTTCCCACTGCTGTCAGAATAGAAGTCTATCTGGCTCTTGCTTTCATTTCTAACTTTGCCTCACACCTTGCTTCTCCTTTAACATATTACTACTGTGAAGGCTGTTTTACTGGGTCTCAAAAGACAAAGCCCATTTCTCCCTCCAGAAGCAGGCTTTGCACTTTGTGTTCTCCCTGCCTTGACTGCTCCATACCAGCTCTTCACACTGTGGGGTCCTCCTCATCTTCAGGTCTTAGTTCATGTTTTGCTTTCTTACAGAAGCCTTTCCTGATCACTCTGTCCAAACAGTCATTTAACCTTAATCGTTATTATCCTATTTGTTTCTTTTGTAGTATTTATAACAATTTGAAATTAACTTTTATATAGCTAGCTCTTCTGTGTATCTATCAGCTACACACCCATCCATCATTTGTTTATCTGTATCTATCATTTTTCTGCAGATGACACCACCCTTACGGCAGAAAGTGAAGAGGAGCTAAAGAGCCTCTTGATGAAAGTGAAAGAGGAGAGTGAAAAAGTTGGCTTAAAGCTCAACAATTCAGAAAACTAAGATCATGGCATCTGGTCCCATCACTTCATGGGAAATAGATGGGTAAACAGTGGAAGCAGTGTCAGACTTTATATTTTGGGGCTCCAAAATCACTGCAGATGGTGATTGCAGCCATGAAATTAAAAGACGCTTACTCCTTGGAAGGAAAGTTATGCCCAACATAGATAGCATATTCAAAAGCAGAGACATTACTTTGCCAATAAAGGTCCGTCTAGTCAAGGCTATGGCTTTTCCAGTGGTCATGTATGGATGTGAGAGTTGGACTGTGAAGAAAGCTAAGCGCCGAAGAATTGATGTTTTTGAACTGTGGTGTTGAAGAAGACTCTTGAGAGTCCCTTGGACTGCAAGGAGATCCAACCAGTCCATTCTAAAGGAGATCAGTCCTGGGTGTTCATTGGAAGGACTGATGCTAAAGCATCCAGTACTTTGGCCACCTCATGCAAAGAGTTGACTCATTGGAAAAGACTCTGATGCTGGGAGGGATTGGGGGCAGGAGGAGAAGGGGACGACAGAGGATGAGATGGCTGGATGGCATCACCGACTCGATGGACATGAGTTTGGGAACTCCGGGAGTTGGTGATGGACAGGGAGGCCTGGCGTGCTGTGATTCATGGGGTTGCAAAGAGTCAGACATGACTGAGCAACTGAACTGAACTGATCATCTTTCTCTCTACTTTGGGATTAATGCCCTGTGGGGGCAACAGTCCTGTCTAGTATATTTGTTGCTGTATTTTCCCTTCTTATAACAGTGTGTGTTATGTAGAAGGCTCTTAGTAACATTTTAACATGGAATAAATGGACAATCATATTTATTTATGGGCAAATAGTGAGTAGATGGCAGAGATGGGACAAAAACCTGACCCTTTCTTGCTTTAAACACTTATTCATTCATTATAAGATCTCCCTAAGTAGGACTTAAAGAGTTCTTCTCTGAGCAAGACAATTTTATTAAAGCAAGGACTATTTTAACTAAATATACCGAAGAAATGCAATAATAGTTTGGTTAACTTGTGTTCCCTCTAAATGAGTCTACCTAAATTCCACTGGTGCTTTAATCACACATATTTTATTTGAATTATTTAAATAATTGCCTCATCTCTCACTTTTTTTGGCTATCATTTATTATTCTTTCTATGTATGAAGAACCATTTCCTTTTAAAAATAATGTTGTCCATACCCTTGTGAACTGGTTAATTTTCTTTCCAACATTTTCTT
Source organism: Bos grunniens (assembly GCF_055505025.1). NCBI lineage: Eukaryota > Metazoa > Chordata > Mammalia > Artiodactyla > Bovidae > Bos > Bos grunniens. Next base: position 68,597,951 of record NC_141168.1, on the reverse strand, counting down.
TTGGGCTGTGTAGATATGACCAAACAGTCACCACAATAATGCTGTTGTTTCAAAGGGTAAAGACTTTTTTCTTATAAAAAATTGAATGTGAAAAAAAAATCCACCTCATATAGTGTGAGAATGCCTGTTTTTCTTGGTCATATTTCATTTCCTTAGCAAGACTATTTTCTTCTGCTTTCCATTGTCAGCAGACAAAAAAGATACAATTAAATCAAGGAAACCTGGCAGAGCCGATTTTGGAAAATAAAGTGAATTCAGTTTCTGACTTGAACAAAGAGTAATTTATTATGTTGGAAAAATACTGCTGTGATGAGATTCAAACTCACTGTGTCTCATGTTAGCTCAGGACACCACTTTAGATCTGCATTTGTATTATCTTTGAGAAGGGGCAGTGATTTCACCCCTAAACTTTAAACACTGAATAGGACGCGGAGTTGTTTAAGGGTCAGCAAGCAATTAGCACCCAGAACTTCTGTCTGGAGGCTAGGGCCAGATTTGCAGACTTTTCCAGTCCTGAGCACTTTGATTCTAAGTATAGATGTCTGCAAACAACCCCAGACATTCCGTTGGAGCAAATGAAGAACTAGAGTAGGTTAGAGAGAATTTTACGAATCAGATGAATTCCAAGATATATTTAAAATTAAAAATATATTTTGATGTGTCTAACAACCATAATAATACCTTATAAAACATATTAAATCATTTAATATTTATATAAAAACATTATTTAATATTTACAACCAGCATTGTGAGGTATAATTATTCTCATTCTTTATAGACAGGAAAAGTACAACTTGAAAAATTAAGCGACATTGAGAGTCACACAGGTAGTAAAGTCAGCCAGGACTAGGTTAGGACCCTGTTCTGGTATTACTAAAAAGATGAAGAAAACCAGTGTCAGTTTTCATGAATTTTTCCTTCACATATTTCTGCTGCTGCTGCTGCTAAGTCGCTTCAGTCGTGTCTGACTCTGTGCGACCCCATAGACGGCAGCCCACCAGGCCCCGCCGTCCCTGGGATTCTCCAGGCAAGAACACTGGAGTGGGTTGCCATTTCCTTCTCCAATGCATGAAAGTGAAAAGTGAAAGTGAAGTCGCTCAGTCGTGTCCAACTCTTAGCGACCCCATGGACTGCAGCCCACCATGCTTCTCCATCCATGGGATTTTCCAGGCAAGAGTACTGGAGTGGGTTGCCATTGCCTTCTCCGCACATATTTCTAGATTGTGCTAAATTTTTTACCTGTTTGGTAGTAATTTTATCCTAGCATTTTCCACATAGAATGTTTTTGTGGGACAGGTAGGTAATTAACAGTTAATTATAGTAAAAATCAAGGTCCCCAGAAATATTACTGCCACTTATTATTGAGAGTTTTATATGCATCATTTCATTTAATCCTCACACAGTCTTATAAGAAAGCCACTATTCATATTTTCATTTTACAAATGTGTAAAATGAGGCTTAGGAGAGTTAAACAACTAGTCCAAAATCTCACCACTGTTAAGTGGTAGAAATGATTAAAACCTAGAGTATCTGATTCCAAAGTGTGTCCATCCAAGCTTTATACCATAGTACTTCTATGCAGAATAAGATGGGGGAGGCTGTGCCTGCCAGGTCACTGGACCCTGAATTATGACTGGATTAAGTCAGTAATATGATGTCAGCTGATTCAGGTTTCCACATGTGGCTCCTTATGTAATGGACAAAATTAGGTTTGGTAAGCTTATGCCAAAAGGACAGTTGCAGTGAAGTAAAGTAACTTGCTACAGTAAACAACCCATCTCTGTGGTGTATGTTTACCACACGTAAACAGAGGTCGAGTCAGTTAAAAGTTGTGCCCTGAAATTCTGAAATAATCCCCCGCAGAATGCTTCTTATCAGGAATGGGTGGTTTGGGTTTTTTTTTAGTTTTGGGGGATATTTGTTTTTATTACCTAAGTTTAAAACTCTTTTAATTTCCAAGCAATTTAGTTTGGAATACTGAAAGAGAGAACTAGAATTTTAGAAAAATACAGTATTTTGTTGATCTTTTTAGTGCATTGATTCTGCTTTGTTAAATGGAAATAAGTAAATTTGTTCTTTAGATTTTTTTTATTATGAGAAAATCATTTAAATCTCTTCTCTATTTAAATAAAAATTGAGAAAACATTTAAAGAATATCAGTTTGAAGGGACACCAAATTAGAAGCCAGCTACGGAGTAGGGGGAAAGTGTCCCCAAGAGCACAGTGTAGGCCCTCTTTGCATCAGAAAGAGGATACAGTTAGTAGAACTTCAGTCACAGAGGTTGAGAGACAGCCACCTTGACTGAGGAGATTATGCTGAGTAGTAGTTTGGTCAATAAGTGTTAGTTGCTCAGTCATCAGTCGTGTCTGACTCTTTGCGACCCCATAGACTGTAGCCCACCAGGCTCCTCTGTCCATGGGGATCCTCCAGGCAAGAAAACTGGAGTGGGTTGCTGTGTCCTCCTTCAGGGGATCTTCCTGACCCAAGACTGAACCCGGGTCTCCTACATTGCAGGCAGATTCTTCACTATCTGAGTCAGCAGGCAAGCCCCAATAAGATGGGGACTTTTGAATGATGTTCTGAAGTGTTTGGCTTAGTTGAGAACTAATGCAGGGTGGAAATTTCTGGAAGAATATACAAGAAAGTGTTAATATTGATTACTCTTAGGGAGTGAGAATGGAGAATTGGGAAGGTGGTCAGAGGATATTTCCTGTACTGTGTATTTTTTAGTCTAAGTAAAATATTTTTCCACGAGAATATATTTTGTAATTAAAAACAATACAACAAAAAATATTAATGCAGAGACCGTCTAGGAATGGGCAGAGGTTTTCAAGCAGGAAGATGACCAAGTCAGATATATAATTTTGGCAGATGGTTTTAGACTAGTGGCTCAGACAGTAAAACGTCTGCCTACAATGTGAGAGACCTGGGTTCGATCCCTGGGGTGGGAAGATCCCCTGGAGAAGGAAATGGCAATCCACTCCAGTACTCTTGCTTGGAAAATCCCATGGATGGAGGAGCCTGGTAGGCTACAGTCCACAGGGTTGCAAAGAGTCAGACACGACTGAGAGACTTCACTTTCTTTCACTTTCATACGAGCCAATATAGAGACAGCAGAATCAGGAGGTCAGTTGTTAGAACAATCTTGGAATCAGATATTCAGTAATAACTCCTAAGCCAACTATACTTTGGAAGCAATATTCTAAAGCCCACATGGAGCATCCATTTTCTTCACATCAGAATACTTAAAATGGTTCAAAGTAATCATAATTTAAAGTTTGATATGTCTGCACTAGAGGGAGTTACATTTTTATTAACAGCTTAAATCTCTGTCAGTGTAACAATCCTTAAGTAAACATATCCTCAGAGTAAAAGTAGGAGATAGATGTATGAAAGAAAAAAAAACAAAGGATACATTACAAATGAATAGAAAAAATGAGTAAGAGAAGCACATGACACATTAACTTTTTTTTCCCCTGTGTATCAGGCAGGCTCGATGGTGGCAGCTCTGGTTTTTTACTTTCTGTCATTATAAGCATCCGTTTACTAAACTAACAGCATTTCATTAAGCAAGACTAATTCCTGAGAGCATTACCTTAGCCCATTAGCTTCCAGACAGTCATTAATTCCTCTGACATGTCTTGGGATGAGATCATTATTATTATCATTATTGTTTTTATCAATTAAGTTCATTTGCAGAAAAAAGTATCTATGTAGTTTTAACAGTGGGTATTTTCCTTCTGAAACATGTTTTTTAAAAAAAATATTTTATTTTTTAAAATTAATATTGGAGGCTAATTACTTTACAATATTGTAGTGGTTTTTGCCATACATTGACATGAATCAGCCATGGGTGTACATGTGTTCCTGATCCTGAACCCCCCTGCCACCTCCCTCCCCATCCCATCCCTCAGGGTCATCCCAGTGCACCCACTCTGAGGACCCTGTCTCATGCATCGAACCTGGACTGGCAATCTGTTTCACATGTGGTAATATGAATGTTTCAAAGCTATTCTCTCAAATCATCCCACCCTCGCCTTCTCCCACAGAATCCAAAAGTCTGTTCTTTATATTTGTGTCTCTTTTGCTGTCTTGCATATAGGGTCATCGTTACCATCTTTCTAAATTCCACATATATGTGTTAATATACTGTATTGGTGTTTTTCTTTCTGACTTACTTCACTCTGTATAATAGGATCCAGTTTCATCTACATCATTAGAACTGATTCAAATGCATTCTTTTTAATAGCTGAGTAATATTCCATTGTATATATGCTGAAACATGTTTTTATAGTATCTTTTTGATAGTGATTTTTTGCTTTACATGTATTTCCATAGATCTTTTGGCTACCATTGAAGCTAGTTCAAAATTCTTATGTTTAATTCTCATAGTCTAACAAAAAATCAGAAACAGCTTTTCAAAAGTATCCCAACAAGATATTTTGGTTCCTCTGTAATTTTTCTTTATTGGTAACTTCTGAAAGAATCTCTAAAGTTGATCATGTGCCTGATATTAGAAGTGCTAAGCAAGATTTCACAAGGGTTCTGAATTTGAATTTGTTCACAAGAATTGTTGCCACTGATGCATATGGTGGTTACTGAGCCACAGTTCCATGGGGCGGGGGGTGGCCAGCTTGACTGTAATGGAAAGAGCAGCCACCAGAACACAGTGGCAAACGTCAAAGTGACTGCTTGGGCTGGCAGACAGTAGTCTGTCCGTTACCACTTTCTAGCACTTCCAGAATTAGGGACAGAAAGACAACTCATAAAACAACTGGGGAAGTATAAACAACCAAGAAAGGTAAAGGAAAATGAGATGAAATAGAGTGTTTAAAAATTCTAGGCTGCCCAATAAAAGTAGGAACAGACATTAGATGTCATGGACCATAGTGGGGAACACAAATGGTTTGGGGAGTCAGTGAAAAACAGTTCTGACATGTTTGGATGCCAAAGATTTTTAAAGTTGATCTCTTTTGGCCTGGTAAGATTTTACGCATTTTTGTCGTTCCAGTCCAGAGGTCTAAGGATTAGTGGATGTTTCTGCCAGCCTGGAACTCATGTGGTGAAAAGAACGTATGCCTGTGACAGTGAAAGGGTGAATACATAAAGACAAAAGGGCTTCTTTTCAAGAAAAGGAAAAAAATTAATTATCACTGTAATCTGGGACCAGTGCTTCAAAATAATGTTAAATTAGCACTGTACTTAAAATTTTCCATTTATATATCCTAAATATGGCCATTTTCATCTCAGTTGATTTTTTTTTAATGCTAACTAGCTTTCAGAATGCTTAACCAGGTAGGGTTTAACTGCCCAGAAGAGTGGGACTTGAGCCCTATTCTAAATTGATCTATATGGGGAACTAGCTCTTCATTTAAAAAAAAAATTAAAAAAGGATTAGAAGCTATTTGGATATCTGACGATAATTTTATATGGAACTAATGAACAAACTAATTCATGTAAGTTTTTAAATAAATCTATAATTTCATTGATAAGAAGGAAAACATGTTTATCAGAATAGCTCAGAAGCAAGCAATGGAAATAAGTGTGAACACAAAAGTACTTTCTGTTTTTAGCATTAGTTAAATATTTGCCTTGAAGCCAACACAGTACTAGTTGGATGACAGGATAGTAAGTTCTATTAATGATGGACTTTTCATTATCATAGATATGCTTTTGCAATTTTCCTGGATTTCTGTTCCAGGGTCACATGGTAAGTCAATAGTAGTTATAAACCTCTCAGCATTGTGATCAATACCTTTGGCTGACGTAATCTAGACCTCTGGTGTAATTTACAACAAAGGACAGTTTGGGCAAGCCTCTGTTTTATTACCTTCAATTCACCAACTGAAATATTTCACTGGTTTATGACTGAAGTTATTTCCAATTTTTGATAGATAGGGAATTGAGATAGTCTTGAAGAAAAATGTCAAGTATGAAATGGAAAAACACTTTATGGAATTAAAAGCAATAAGCATTTCTTCCTTTGGGGCATAGTGTCTGCATACCTATCTCCTGAAACTGTCTAAAGCACCACAGGAGTGCAACCTACTGTGTCTGTGTAGTCAGCCATGTATGTCTAGTCATCCAGATGGACTGGAATATTAATGAAGTATTCCTTATCTTCCAAACACACCCCACATAACATAAAACACCATATAACAATACTGCACGTAGTCTACTTTTCCTGAGTCTGAATAATCATTAACCATCCACTTGAGCAAAGTAAGGAACAGTCATACCCTAGACATGAATACTGAGAATTGGGATTCCTGAAATTTGTGCCTTCCTGCAACCTTCCTGTAATTTAGACAGGTTGTTTTTTCCCATGTCTGTTGTTAATTCTAGGTCTGAAGGCTAAACAAGAAAAAAGGAAACTAGTCATTGAAGAAGTAATTAAAGAAATAGTAGAGAGTCTGGAGAAACAAGAAGGAACAGAGGTAGTCTTTGGGTGAACCGCACAAGAGGAAAGATGCCACCATCTTGTCACTGTTTTGTCACGCTTCTCAACCCCCACCTGTACTGCAGCATCAATACTCAAGGACGAGGCAGAGAGCCTCGTCCAATAAACAGCAGCTTTATTTCTACTATATGAAACTGGTACGAGGTGATGGATGGGGTAAGAATTTGTATTTAAGCATCTATAAGGTTCTTTCAGGCTTAATTTCCCTTTCATCAACTACAGGCTACATTTACATGGGCTTTTATTGAAGATAATAATAATAATATCACAATTACCGAGCAACTATGGTATCTAGGTGAACTTTACACACTATTTTTAGTCTTTATACAACTTGCACAGTAAGTAGGGTTGACCTATGTGACAGACGAAGCTTAGATTGACAGAGGTTCAGTATTTTTTCAAAATAAGTCAGAGCTTGATCTTTTTGCTTTATGAAGAAGCTTCACTTGGTATGTTTAATCTGTGATGCCCTCCTTGATTTCAAACTGTTTTACAAAGCTATAGTAATCAAAGCAATATGGTATTGGCATTAAAACTAGACACATAGATCAATGGAACTGAACAAGAAATCCCAGAAATAAACCCACACATACGTGTTTGGTTAATTTTCAACAAAGGCACCAGAATATTCGTGGAGAAGGGACAATCCTCTCAATAAATGGTGTTGGGAAAACTGGGCAGACATATACAAAAGAATGAAACTGGACCACTATGTTATACCATTCACAAAAATCAACTCAAAATGGATTAAAGACTTGAATGTAAGACCTGAAAACATAAAACCCCTAGAAGAAAACATAGGTAGTAAGCTCCTTGACGTAAATCTTGGCAATAACTGTTTGAGTCTGACAGCAAAAGGGAAGGCAACAAAAGCAAAAACAAACAAGTGGGACTATATAAAATTTAAAAGTTTCTGCACAGCAAAGGATACCATCAACAAAAGGGAAAGTCAAACTACTGAATGGGGGAAAATATCCACAAATCCAAAATACATAAAGAACTCACACAACTCAGCAAAATAACAATCCAATTAAAAATTAGGCAGAATATCTGAATAGACATTTTTCCAAAGATGATATATAGATGGTCAACATGTACATGAAATTGTGCTCAACATCACCAAACATTAGGGAAATGCAAATCAAAATCCCAGTGACATGTCAGCTCACACCTGTTAGGATGGCTATTTATCAAAAAGACAAGAGGGGTAAAAGGCAAGAGAAAACAAATGCTGATGAGGATGTTGAGAACAAGGAACCCTTGTGCCCTACTGGGAATGTAAATTAATGCAGCCACTATGGAGAATAGTATGGGAGTTCCTAAAAAAAATTAAAAAGAGAAAACTTGCATACAATCCAACAAGTCCACTTTTGGACATTTATCTGAAGAAAATGAAAATTCTAACTCAAAAAAGATATATGCACTCTCATGTTCACTGCAGCATTATTTATAATAGCCAAGACATGGAAACAATCTAAATATCTATTGGTGGGATGAACAGACAAAGAAAAGTATATAGTGTTACATGTTAGTCATTCAGTCGTGTTAGATGCTTTGTGACTTATGAACTGTAGCCTGCCAGGCTCCTCTGTCCATGGAATTCTCTAGGCAAGAATACTGGAGTGGGTTGCCATTTCCTTCTCCAGGGAATCTTCGAGACCCAGGGATTGAACCTGGGTCTCCTGCATTGCAGGCAGATTCTTTACCATTTGAGTTACCAGGGAAGCCCATATAAAATTTAGCCATAAAAAGAAGGAAATCTTGCCATTTGCTACAACCTGTATGGACCTTGATGACATTGTGCTAAGTAAAATAAGTCAAGACTCTCTTATATGTGGAATCTAAAAGGAACAAACCATCAAAACACCCAAAACCAAATCACAAGATAACCCTACAAAAATTGCTCATAGATACAGAAAACAGATTGGTGATAGCCAGAGGGGATAAGACAGTGAGAAAAACAGGCCAAGGGGTCAAAAGCTACAAACTCCCAGTTATAGACTATGAAGCCTCTTCAAGATGGTTTACAGATCTAAAAAAATTCAATTCTAGTATTCACTAACTGTGTAATATTGTCTCTTCGATTAAATTTCTTGGGGTGGGAAAGTGCTTATTTGTATTCCCATTACCTAGTATAATGCCTGACATATGTAGATGTTCACTAAATATTTAAATGAATTAAAAATTAATTTCTTTTACATGTTACTTTTTTTCCTTAATTAAACTGGGTAAATTAACAAAGCAAGATGCCAGCAATTAAACATTTAATGTGCTTGTACAGGTTTTCTCTCTTCAACATATTTCTCTAAGGAGGCAATCTCTTGTGTAGTTCAGAGAGCAAAAACATAATTGATGCCTACACTGTGGAATAAAAAAATCTTGTGATAATTAAAAATTCAGAGTACCCAGCAAAAATCTGCAAAGAGATATCTTTTTATCCCTCTCTCCCTAGAAAGGTTCCTTTCCAACCGCCATGTCGGTGATTCACTAAATATCATGGGACTTGCATACGCAACTCTGTTATCTATGATGGCTTAAAGTGACTGACTGAAGACAAGAAAATCCTGTTTCAGTTGAGCAATTGTTTGAAGATCTGCTACGTGCCAGATACTTGGGATGTAAGGATGACAAGTTATCTTTCGGGGGTATATGGTCTGACAACGTCCTATGGAAATGCATCTCTTGGCAGAGAAAGAGTCTGACTGGGTACGGGCATTAAATTCTCTCACTAAAGAATCAGCCCCCACCACACTTTGTAGGCATTGGTTTAAACCTGGACCTTTTTTTAAAAAAAAAAATCAGATTGCCCCAAGACTTAGATGACTGAAATTTCACCTCTGAATTCCTTTACCATTACAACAATACTCACAGATATAACCTGAAGATAGTTTCGCTAATCCCTGGGGACACCTGAAGAGTGGGAACTCTCCATGAAAAGTGAGGTTTTCAGGCGGTAAGAAGTTCTCTCTCCTCCAACACCCAACTGGGTATCTCTGTGCCAACTGCAGGTTGCAGTTCCATTGTCGTTATCTTCTGGTACAAGGATGCACCTTACTGGAGAAGAGCATCGAGCTGAAGTAGGGGCCAGGTGCTCTGGCAGCTGAAAGACTGTTAGGGAAATGCTAGGAAATGCAGCAGGTCAGGGGAAACATGGTTTAGAAAGGCAGAGACTTCCTGAAACTCAGGTATGCAAATTCTTTTAGGTAAGGATGCATTAACTTGTGGAGGAGGCAATGGCAACCCACTCCAGTAGGAGCCTGGTAGGCTGCAGTCCATGGGGTTGCTAAGTCGGACACGACTGAGCAACTTCACTTTCACTTTTCATTTTCCACTTTCATGCATTGGAGAAGGAAATGGCAACCCACTCCAGTGTTCTTGCCTGGAGAATCCCAGGGACGGGAGAGCCTGGTGGGCTGCCATCTGTGGGGTCGCACAGAGTCAGACATGACTGAAGCGACTTAGCAGCAGCAGCAGCAGCAGCAGCATTAACTTGACTAACAACACTCTTCTAATGGATGACTTGATGTAGCCAGGTAAAATCAATCTTAGGCTTCCCCTGTCCTTATGTAAACGGGCAGGTAATCAAGCATGACTAACAATAACCAACTTTCAGTATACAAGACGATACATCACTTTAATTGTATGATTTATCCGAACAACAACTATTAACATACAAAGTACCATTCAGCTCAACTGCAGGTATAGGCAGTGACAAGTATCTAATTCTTAGAAGAATCATGTAACTCCCACAGTCTGTCTAGACATATTAACCAAAGGACACGTTTATAAATAGCAAACATGAAATTCACATTGTAGCTTTTTCAAGCATATATACAGGTGTGCAGTCTTGTTGATGAGTTGTTTCCATAAGCTCTATTCTTGATGTATTCATTCTCCGGACATTAGTAGAAACCGTTTTTTCCTGCAGAGCAGATTTTTTTCTTCCTCATCCATTATTTACAATATTCTGTAATTAGTATCACTCTATACACTTCTGAAATAATAATATTTGAATTGGAATATCTCTGCAGTACAATTCCTTGGGTCTTCTGGTAAGTTCCACCACTGTCAAAGAACTTTCAGTTGTAATCACTGTCTCACAAAAAGAGCTTAACTCTACTATTGGGTTTTAGCTCAACTCTACTATAAACACACCCTCTTTATAGCTTGCTGTGTTAACCCTTGGCTTCAAGTCCTGGTGATGTAATGAGGGTGGGGAGTTCTGGCAGTCAGTACATTTCCTTATCACTTATTCACAGCCATTTAAAATCATGCTGTTATTAATCCAAGTTCGACATACCTTTTCTGAAATGTTCACAGTGCAGTATTTTTGTGGCCTAACAAAAGTTTTCTCACATCATTAAAAATAAACCTTTTTATAAAAATATAATACTTTAAATGTTTACATCAACAAAACCAGTTTGAGTATCCTGTGCCACATGCATTATACAGTAGTAAGCACAAAATCCCACAGAACAAAACATCACAAAAGTCCTGACCAGAGTAACTGTTCATCCAGGCGAAATGGTCAGAACTTTCAATCAACATATTTTTTCTCTAAAATATGTTTTGCTTAATAACACACAATGTTCTAATACAAAACTGGATTCCCCCTGATTTGGTTGTTTCAATTGTCTGTGGGGTGGAAAGCTGCCACCTGACAAAGAGGCTGACGTTTCCAGTCCATTGATTCTTTCCAAGGCTCTACATATAAGCCATGGTTGGAACCAATAATGCTTTTAGTCAGAGGTATTCTGCTTCAAAAACATGCTGAGTTACCTTTAAAAACAACTGTCATCACAAATTACTTGTTTTATTTTCAGAGTTGTCATTAAAAAAAAGATAAAACTTCTAAGTGTCCACAACCAGATTAGCAAAGTATCATTCTTAAACAGTTGATTTTTAAATGACAAATATTTCACTGCGACTAAGCTATTTTATGAAAACGTAAATGTTGTTTATGTACAATATGTAAATATTCCTATAAAGTTATAAACATATTTCATGTCCTGCTGTTTTGAAATGTTGACTGTATTGTCTATGGATAGTTCTCCAATAAAAGGAATGTGTAGACAAAAATTTAAAAGGGAATGTTTACCTAATGGGCAAATGACAACATCGGTGATAAAAAAAATGTGTTTTTCATACAACACATAAGTTCTTTGAAACATTTTAATTCTAAATGAGTGGTTTGGTTCCAGGGCTGCCATGCCCTGTTGGGACATTACCATTTCTTTTGAATTTTCTGTCATTAAGAAGTCTTCAAAATGCATTGCTTCACTTTCCCATATGAAATCAAGTGGGATCTTGATTTTAAAAAATTTCAACCCAGCATTTGGGTTTTGGCCTGAATGTGACAGAAGCATTATCACAGCTGCAGAATTGCTGTTGGTCACTGGTCTGCGAGACCAAGCTGCTTGCTCTGATGCTTTGTCAGATGAGAAATTCTGTAGAATCCAGTCATTTTAATAACAATATAAGGTCCTATAATAGTGCAATCTTGGCAAAAGCAAAAAGTACCCGGTGGCCTTTCAGTGGCCAGGCAGTGAAAAGAATGTTGGACAAAGGGTGGACTGTTGTTCAGGCAGTTCAGTGATGTTTCTCAGACGGGGACTCAGTGGCACAGGTGCCTCCATCCATCATGTGTCATCATCATCCTCGCCACTGACATTATCTTGTGATGACAACAGAGAAGGATATGGAGCGACACATTTGACGTTCACGTAAGTAGCATTCACATGGACATAGTGCTCCCCAATGAAAGTAGAGAATATCACGGATATCCTGGAGACCAGTTCAGAAAAGGATGGGCGCAGTTCAGCTTTAGGGTGCCAGCATTTCAGCATCACTTCATACCTGTTTCAGAAAGGATGCAATGCTGTGAGGACTCTTAAGGCAAACACTTCTGCAAAAGTAAAGAACATATGAGCTACAGAAGACACTGCTGGAATTCTTACTTACAAGGGATCTGGGCAGTATTCAGGTTGTAGGAGCCTTCTTCCTTGCAACAAGTAAACTGTTATGTCAAAGGTGTTGACGTCAGGATAAGGTGGTGCTCCTCTTGTCATCAGTTCCCAGAGAAGCACGCCAAAGGACCACTGGTCAAACAAGGGAAGGGAGAATCCAGGTAAGGGAAGAATGGCCGCACAAATATGAAAGGTGATCAGTAGGTCTTCATTACAAAACTTGGTTTAGTATTCAACACTATTGCTGTTTTAGGCAAAGTTTTCCTTGAAGACAATTAGTAACATAAGTTTATGACTTGTTTAAGCCAGAATTAAAATTTAGATTACAAGTAAATGTAAAGTTTTCAAAAAGGATGCCTGAAATCCACATGATGATTACAATTTCATCAGTAGTTAGCACAGTGCGTTTTCCAAGTTCTTTCTTATGGAGTCACAGCATTAACATGTTTCTATCCTTCTTTATTCAATGGCTTCATTACAATTTTAGACTATTAGTAAAAAAAAAAAAAAAGAAGACAAGGCTTCCAAAATTTAAATCTGTGGAATTTCCAAATGAATGGAAATACTCCTTAAGAAATGTAACCATATCTAAAAGTTAATGTTAAAAGGTCTAAGTCAGTAAAAATAAAAATCTATATTAAAAATCAGAAGTAATAAGACTGCTCAGCATCAAGGCTCTTGAATGAAAATGAATTTCAATAAAATAACTATATTTTGAAAATGTTATAGGAGGAAATTAATATAAAACAGCTGTAACAGTACTTTATAGGATGATCACAAGGACACAGAGAGGTTGACTGATCTGCTAAAAATTCCTCAATAAATCTGAATTCACACAGGGATAAACATTTCAGAGTTCACGACTCTTGGGTTTTGCTTGGTCTACCAAACTTCACTAAATATGCAGTTTCTTGATTTGGAGCACTCTCCTTGGAATAGATCAGGTCATGCATGTTATCTCACCCTGGACATGTGCCAAGGTGAGAATGACACAATGAGAGTAAATCAATATGTGTGGGTCACCCCCCGGGCAGAGGACCCAGGAAACCAGTTCTCTCACCACACTTCCAAGACACTTGCACACAGCAGCATATAGGGGCAGAAATGAGGCCCTGAGGAAAAAGAAGCTTGGAGGGGAAGGAGAATATAGCCCAGACATGAAGAGCGGAAAACATAAAACTGAGATGCAAGTGTAGCTCATAACTCAGCAAGGAGACTAAAGCATGTGTTTCTGAAAGGAAGCAAGCAGGTAGACATTGTAGTTGCTGATACAAATCTCCATGAATGACTTTTTCCTTTCGTCCAAGTTTAAGAATGCTTTAAGGCCACTGACTTCCTTGATCCAAATAGAGAAAACAAACTCCTTGGGTGGGTGGGTGGGGGGAGGCGGGGCAGAGTACTAGATAAATTTGCTGTCTTCTGGAGTCTTTCATGGAAAAGGCAATGGCACCCCACTCCAGTACTCTTGCCTGGAAAATCCCATGGATGGAGGAGCCTGGAAGGCTGTAGTCCATGGGGTCGCTGAGGGTCAGACATGACTGAGCGACTTCACTTTCACTTTTCACTTTCATGCATTGGAGAAGGAAATGGTAATCCACTCCAGTGTTCTTGCCTGGAGAATCCCAGGGACGGGGGAGCCTGGTGGGCTGTCGTCTGTGGGGTCACACAGAGTTGGACACGACTGAAGTGACTTAGCAGCAGCAGCAGCAGCAGGAGCCTTTCAAAGTTTTCAAAGCCTCAAAATCTTCTGAGCCACTTCTGATGACACCACTGTGTTAAGTCCCAGAATTTGCATTAGAATTTAAATCAGTTTAACAAGTATCTATTGACCCTTGAGGGCTTCTCATGTGGCGTGGTGCTAGAGGTAAAGAACTGGCCTGCCGATGCAGGAGACAGATGCAGGTTCAATCCCTGAGTTGGGAAGATCCCCTGGAGAAGGAAATGGCAACCTACTCCAGTATTCTTGCCTGGAGAATCCCATGGACAGAGGAGCCTGGCGGGATACAGTCCATATGGTCACAAAGAGGTGGACACGATGAACGTGACTTAGCACACACTGACCTTTGATGATGCACAGGTAGGTTACTGTCCAAGTTACTGGACAGGCCCTGAGGCTGATTTAACAGGGTTGAGAGAATTATGCAATTAGTTATGTAATTAACTGTCACGTAGAACAATAAGATCTAATAACTACAATACAGAGCTATTATAGAAAAGAGGTACAGATGTTGTGAAAAGGCTAAGGGATAATGGGGTAACTAAGAGAGGCTTCAGGAAGAAAGTGACAGTATAGTGGGTCCTGAGAAACTGCGAGAGTTTGTTCTGTAGATACATGTATTGTGAGGGCAGAAAGAGTATTCTGGATGAAGGCAGTGGGCCCAGGGGTAAAGGGTAAGACACTCAAACGTGTTTTTTTGAACTGTAAGGACAACAGGTCACTCTGCTTGACGTGTGGAGCAGATGAAGGGATGAAGGACAGATAAGGTTGAAAGGGGACCGTGTTTTTGAATAAGGTTGAAAGGGGACTGTGTTTTTGAATGTTAATCATGGGTTAAACTGAAATCAATGGGACGTGACTGGGGTTGAGCTCCAGGAGATTGCATCTGTAAACACTGCTTTAAACAAACAGGGGAAGCTCATCCAAAATATGGAGACCAGTTAGGACACTTTTGAATGGGGCAGGTGAGGGCTGCTACTGAACACTGGCAACATGGAACCTTATGAGACTGAACTCTCTCTCTCCCGGGAGAGACTGAACTCTGCCAGGAGAGCGAACTCTCTAATTTGCTTTCCCGAATTAAAGCGGTGGGAGAGAGCACGTGTCATCAAATGAGCTTGGCATGGGTGGGCATCATGCCCTTTAAAAAAAGATTGTCTTATTTAATCCTTATAACAAGTCTGTAATGTATTCAGTTTTGTAGATGTTTCAAGAATGAGGAACCGAAGTTCTGAGAGGCTGATTACTAGTATGTGATCGACCCCATGGACTGCAGCCCACCAGGCTCCTCCGTCCATGGGATTCTCCAGGCAAGAGTACTGGAGTGGGGTGCCATTGCCTTCTCTGAGTGTGTGATCAGGTCTCCCTAACTGACAGCCTAGGTTATAGGAGGTCTGGAGGCAAATTTGCAAAAACAAGGGGGAAGAGTTGGATAAATTTAGTCCTATAAGGAATTATAGTGAAAGTCGTTCAGTCGTATTCAACTCTTTGGGACCCTATGCACTATACAGTCCATGGAATTCTCCAGGCCAGAATACTGGAGTGGGTAGCCTTTCCCTTCTCTAGGGGATCTTCCCAACCCAAGGATTGAACCCAGTTCTCCCACATTGCAGGTGGATTCTTTACCCAGCTGAGCCACCAGGGAAACCCAAGGAATTGTAGGATTTAGGCAACTGATATCAGCGGAGGATTGGAGAAATCATGGGACAGAAGAGGTGAGAGGGAGGCAGTTTCATGAACAGTCTGCATTCCAAATTCCCCTTAACAGCTTGGACTGACTGGATGGTAGGGGGTGGGGAAGTGAAGGAAGAGAATGATACTGACCAAGAACAGAAAGTGGGAGTGGGGCATGTGAGGGAGGGATAGAGAAGGACAGAGAGAGACAAAGGGGTGGGGGAGGTGTACGATGCCTGTGCATTAAAAATGATTGGAAGCAAGTCAGTTTTAGCTTCAAGACAGGAGAGCACAGTCATTCATGCTTATTGTGTGAATGATCAAGGCTTTCTGAATATCTGAGCACCAGCAGTGAGCTCATCTGAAGAATCTCTGCCTAGTTTTACCAAAGATGAAGCTGAAAGCAGTTATTAGAGGTAAGAGACTATTATAAGCTATAAAAAGTGATAGGCACATTGCTGCAGCAATCAAGGAATAGATATAGCCAAATTTGAGCATTCAAAAAAGCAATTATCCTTCAATAAAAAAATAGAAAAGTAAACTGATATAATACCTTTATAAAAAAGCATAACTGATTTAAAAATGGATTAATTGATAAAATTTAGCAACTGGTAGGTTGATAATCTTTTCAATAAAACTGAAAACTTCTGCTCTTTGAAAGATACAATTAAAAAGGCAAGCCACAGACTAAAAAGTATTATTTGTAAGAACACATATCTGATAACATGTACCTATAACCAGAACACATAATGAACTCTTAAAAATAAAATAAAAAATAACCCAATTTAAAAAACACTAGAAAATAGAATACATATGATCCAGCAAACCTACTTATGTGAAATAAACCAGTTACAGAAAGAGAAATACTATGATTTCACTTATAATGAAGTATCTAAAATAGTCAAACTCTTAGAAAGTAGAATGGCAGTTGCCAGAGATGCTGGGGGAGGGAGAAATGGGGAGTTGTTCAGTGGATATAGAGTTTCAGCTTTGCAAGTTCTACAAATCAGTTGCATAGCACTGTGCACACTGTACAATACACTTAAAATGGTTAAGATGGTCAACTTTATGTTTTTTATCATAATAAAAAAAGAATAACTGTGGAAACATTGATACTACTGATCCTCTCAAATGCATTATGCTATGTGAAGGAGACAGACTCAAGGGCTATCTACTGTATGATTCCATTTATAGAACATTCTAGAAAAGGTAAAACTACAGAGAGAAAATGAACCCATGGTTTCCAGGTTTTAAGGTTAGGGTATGTTACACCATCAAGAGGTGTAAGGAAATTTTCTGGGATGATGGAACTGTTTCACATCCTGGTTGTGGTGATCTGGGTCATACAACTGATGCAATCTTTAAAACCTACGGAACTGCACAATAGAAAGGATGAAGAGTTGGTATATTGCACAATGGTGATACCATTAATAGAAATAAAGAAGTGAGGCATCAACAGTTGGCAGAAAAGAACTTGACTTTGAACACAGTAAATTTGTGTTGCTGATGAAAACATCTCGTAAGAGAGATGCAAAGGTGACTGTTGATGGAAATGGTTGAAACTGTTGAGAGAGACTGACACCTTAAGACCAAAATCCTGGGGGACAGTTGTATGTAGGCTGTGAGAGAAGAAAGAGAAGCTGTCAAGGTAAAGAAAACACAGTCTAAAAGCAGGAGGAAAACAGGATTGTACAGTGGCCCTGAAAACAAAGGAGAAGGAAATTTCAAGAGCAGGACAGCTGATGATATTAAATGCAGCAGAATGATGAAGCAGGATGAGAAAGCCAGTTGGTTGAACAAAGAAGTCAGTACTGACTTCAGTGAAAGCACTTGTACTAAGCACAAACACTATGCAACACTGGATATGAGTAATTACATGTATAGAAGATACTTCAGTTGTTGGAAAGGCTTTCAAGAGTATTTAGATTTTAGCTGAACTGCATCTGGGCATTTGTGAGAAAGTACACCTTCCTACAAACAGGCAAGTTTTTGTCTGTAGGTCTCAACATAATACAGGTTATTACAGGTGCTTGGATATGTTCCATGTCAACATTCAAAAGATTGTGCTGTCCTAGAAATGAAAACTTTATGCAAATTTATAAATCCATCAATAACCATCAATAACCATCCAATCAATAACAATTTGTCAAAGCAGCATGGTATGGACTACTCAGGTTCACCCTTTATATAGTACAGTATAGAGTCTTTCAATGAGAGGGAGAAAGACATAGCACTTTGAATCTATAGAAGCCTGTGTAAATTTCCTAAGTATCTGAGTGACAGTTGCTTTACAAGAAGTGCTAAACTCTTGCTGTGCATGCGTATTTTTGTGGAGATAGTGGTGAGTGGTACAGGACTATCAAAAAGCTCAGAATCCCAACTCTTGCCTTGAGCATCCAAAATTTCATCACACTTGTATTAATAACTTTGCTGAGATATGATTTATATGTCATAAAATTTGCCAACTGTACGTGTATAGTCAATGATGTTTACTAAATTTATATAGTAGTGCAGCTATCATCACTATTCAGTTTTAGATCAATTCTAACATCCCAGAAACTTCCCTCATGCCTGTTGGTAGTCAATCTTTGCTCCCACTCTCAGCCCCAGGCAACCACTGATCTGTTTTCTGTCTCAGCTTTTTGCCCTTTTCTAGAAATTTCACATAAATGGAATTACTCAATGTGTAATAATTTTGAGTCTGCCTTCTTTCACCTGACATAATGTTTTTGAGGTTTATCCACATTGCAGCATGCATCAGTGGTTCTTTCTCATTACTGAATACCATTATTCTGTTGTATAGATATACCACACTTTATATACCCATTTCCCAGTTGATGGACATCAAAATTGCTCCTGGTTTTGACTATTCATAATTGACTATTATGAATAACACTGCTGTGAGCATTCATGAGCAAGTCTCTGTGTGGGCATATGTTTTCATGTGCTTATTAGCTAGGTATTCATACATCTCCTTGGTAAAATGTTTATTCAAATCTTCTGCCTATTTTAAAAAAATGGGTTATTTTGCCTTCTTATTGAGTTCTAAGAGTTGGTTCTCCTTCCTCCTCCTCCTACTACTACTAAGTCGCTTCAGTCGTGTCCGACTTTGTGCGACCCCATGGACTGCAGCCTACCAGACTTCTCCGTCCATGGGACTCTCCAGGCAAGAACACTGGGGTAGGTTGCCATTTCCTTCTCCAATGCATGAAAGTGGAAAGTGAAAGTTAAGTCGCTCAGTCATGTCTGACTCTTAGCGACCCCATGGACTGCAGCCTACCAGGCTCCTCCATCCATGGGATTTTCCGGGCAACAGTACTGGAGTGGGGTGCCATTGCCTCTCCGTCTCCTTCCTAGCAGTAGTCAAGTCTAGATGAAATGTGTATGCTTTCAGGATGGGTTAAGTCTCCTTACCTGATGCCTTTACCTGTCACCATCACTAATGTTTTCTCAGCCTACCTCTCTAGCACCTTTTTATTTCCTCTTTTTCACAATCTTTCAGGATCAAAATCCAGGCAATAAGCTCTAGCATGGACTATCACATCCATTTACCAATCTTAACCACCCTGAAGTCCCATTCCTCCACTATGTCCTGTGATACATGTGTTCACTGAAAACAGGCTCTCAGTCACCCTCAGCTTATTCTCTAATGACTCTTCCACTTCCTCAGGAACCGAAACTCTACTTTCACTTAAAGACCACAATGTCTTCAAAACTCTTACCAATAGAGGCCACACCTCTCTCTCTTGCTGACTCTCAGGGAGGAGGGTAGACAACTTCTCACCTCCCAAAGCCACACACAGATCCCCATCCCAAGTTACATCTTAATAGCTGCCAATCCTTTCTCTTTTGCAATCTATGTCCTCCATTAATGCTATTTCCTTCCCACCTTGTTTGCTGATGTCACCAGTTAATGCTTTTCTTGTTATCGTCAAGGACTGAGGCATTGCTGTTTTCCTACCTCCACATATCATAGTCCTCTTGATTCATGAAAGGCAAATAGAACATTCCATTCAACACCCAGGCTCCTCCACACACTCTAGACCAAATCATTCAGGTTCCAAGACCCTTCTTGTGCTCTGAGTAGCAGGAGCCTCTGCTGACCATACCCCATTTCTTCTTGACACTTTCTCTTCCTCTGGGTCTCCCATCTCTCTGCTTTTCTCCTTCATGGCATGTATGTAGGTTCCTTTGAATAACTGTATTG
Source organism: Bos grunniens (assembly GCF_055505025.1). Classification (NCBI taxonomy): domain Eukaryota; kingdom Metazoa; phylum Chordata; class Mammalia; order Artiodactyla; family Bovidae; genus Bos; species Bos grunniens. Next base: position 68,577,926 of record NC_141168.1, on the reverse strand, counting down.
GAGTCTCAAAAGCCTATTTCCAGCCATGACCTCTGCTATGGACTGAATTGTGCACCATCCTTTTCAAAATTCGTATGTTGAAACTCTAACTCCCAGTGTGATGGCATTTAGATGGGGAGGCTTTGGGAGAAAATTAGGTTTATATGAGGTCATGAGGATGGGATTAGTGCCCTTACAAGAAGAGACCCACAGAGCTTACTCTTGCTCTCTCCCCAGCATAAGGCATAGTGAGAAGGTGACCATGTGCTTGCCTCGCCAGAATTTGACCACACTGGAATCCCCATTTCCCACTTCCAGCCACCAGAACTGTGAAAAGTAAACATCTGCTGTGTAAGCCACCCAGTGTATGGTGTTGATTAAGACAACCAAAGTGTTTGTACAAGCTGCAGATCCACACTTTCAGTTGCATGAAAGACACCTCTGTCTGTATTTCCTACTCCCAGGTCAAACTCAGCATGTGCAAGGCACGATTGCTATTTTTCCTCTTAAACTGGCTTTTGTGCCTCTATCTCACATAATTGTAATTACACCAGTATATAACTTCGCTCAGCTATGCCTTTCATCAATTTCTTGCTAAATACTGATGTTTCCACCTCTGAGATGCCTTCTCTTCCATCTTTTCTGTTTTGACAGTACCTATGTTATTTCATATTCTACCTCTCACTTTGTCTTCCTGTGTCTACTCCTCTCAAAACATTTTGCAGAATGAAGAAAGGCTATAGTGTAATCTGATTACATTTTAATGTTTCCACATGGCCAGAGAATAAATTCCAGACTCCCTAGTTTGCTTTCCAAGGATCTCTATGATCTACTATGAAAATATTTTTCTCAATTTATTCTCATAACTTCCCTCTGTGCCTTCTATTTTTGCCAAATCACCAATGCTTATTGTTTGCTTAGAACTTTAAAGAAGTGTATACTTTCCTGCCCCTTTATCTCACCTGGATTGGCATTTTTTATTTTACCGTCCATTCCATCATCCTTACTTTAAAGCCCATTTCAAGACTCACCTTCTCCACCAGGTGAAAGGGCAGTACGGTAGATTCAGCTGCCCAGGTGAGTGTCTCCCCCACCCTCAGAGCTCTGCTGCACGCCCTCAGATGCTTGTTCTGTGAGAGGAGGATGACCTTTGCAGATAAAGGAGGGCTAGGCAAAGGAATAATGTCTTCACTGCTAGATGTGCCTCAGAGACAGCTTCCAGGTTTCTCTAGGTAGAATTTTTCTGCCCTTGAGCTACGAGTGACTAGATTAATCCCAGTCTACTTTGTGTGAGTTAGTGATGAAATGGCTTCCCTCTCCTGCTGAACAAAGCTCTTGGAGGGCAGGGCTTACACCTGGTTCCCAAGGACCTAACATGCTGTTCTGTTGGACATTTATTCAAACATTTTTTGAATAAATGAATTAATTTATGAGGCCATAGTATGGGTACCTGTTAGACAATCAAGCCCGTTTTTACTTATTAAAAAAGCTGAAATTATGGTGTTGAAGATTTCTTTTTTAAAAAAATTAAGTTCCCATAAAATTAATATAAAAGTTGGCTATGAAAGTAAAGAGGAAGTTGAGGTGATGAATACATTACCACATCTGACTTGGTGGTAAATTTCTGAGTCTGCAGGCTTTCTAAAGCCATCCATTTCACTGGCAGTTTTGCACCTGTTTTGTTGTGTACGCTATAGTATTCCTTATCATACACGTCTCTGGCAAGACCAAAATCAGCAACCTTGACGGTGAATTTTTCATCCAGCCTACAGAAAAAACAAAAATTATTACCAGTGGCTAAAAGAGAATAATTTACAGTGATTCTGAATCTCTATTGATTAGAACAAGCAGCTTCAGTATTTGAAATCCATAATTTCTGCAGGAAGGGCTTCATCTGGCCTGTACTGACTAGCGCTAAATCACAATGGAATCCTTGAATAAAAATGCTTGACATTTACATTTCAAATTCAACAGGCCAAGGGAAGAGATTGTGAATGATGTGGCATAAGAAAATCTTTTTTGCTTTAATGTAGATCTGGAGAAGTAGTAAAATTGGCCACCCTCCCAGCTTTCTTTGGTTGCTAAATCGAGTATGCCAACTGACTACCCAAAGCAATCAGTAATTACCATTTGTCAACTTATTAGCAATACTTAGTTTTATGGGGGAGATATGACAGGGGACTGTTATTTCATTTTTTCCTTCTCAACGGGCTAGGTAGTACCTACAACTCTTTTTACCAGTGAGGTAATAGAGAAAACGGATGCACAGTAAAGCATCTAGGAAAACAGCAGGGTTCCAGGAAAATCAATTCTTCTATCTGAGGCTATGTATCCTTTGTTTAAGATGGCTTTTATGTTGTCACACTGACCAAAACCAAGGTAGGAAATTAATAGCACAGTTCTTTCTTTCACACATACCATAAGTCATGAATCAGTGCTATGGAAGGGAAAGCACTGAATCAATTACCAACTGTTGACTGTTGTATTATACAGCCCAGGCAGCCAGACACAAATAAACCTCTTTGTATATTCATTCTCAAATACCATTTTTGGTAGGGTTTCTGCAGGCTGACTTCAAATCCACTCTTGGGAAGTTACAATATGTTGGTATTTGTGTTACCAGCCCCTCTCCGTTTCACTGTAAAATGCTGCAGATCGAATTGTCCCTTCCAAACACTAATGCAGTGTGAAACCACAACACTGGGGGCTATGGGCGGGAAGGAAAAAGAAAAGCTAGGGCCACAACAGCTGTTTAAGACCCCCCTCGGGAGAATTCCTTTTAAATTCTGTTTGATAAAGCCTGAAAGCTCCACCTACATACCCAGTGCTTACACATCGATTTAGAACTGTGACGAAAATAGAGGACTTTTACGTGAGAAGAGAAAACATCCTCACTAGCCTTGAAGAGTGGGAAACAGGTTCCTCCCTGTCACTTATGGACTGCAGGCACAGAGATTCTTATACTTACATACAGTTTCTTGCAGCCAAGTCTCTGTGGACAAACTTTTTGCTTGCAAGATATTCCATGCCTTTGGCTACTTGAAGACCAAAGCCAATAAGATCTTTTACAGTTGGGTTCTGTAATCAAAGAGAATTGGAAACCCATAAACAATAAGCATTTACTGTTCTAGCTATGGTCTTAGAATTCTGAAATATTGATAAGAATTACCTTATCAATTTCTTATCAACAGCAAAGAATTACCTATTTCAAATAATAACTTGTTTCCTGTTGATAATCATCATTTACTTAGTATCTGTTATTTGCAATATACCATGTTAGAGGTTTTTTATAAATTTTGATTAATCCTTATACACTCACTTCTGTCCATTTTCCAGATGGGGAACTGGAGTTGTTTTAAAATGTGGAGTTTATTATTATTCAGGTAGGGTACAGCCAGCAGATGGGAACAAAGGCCATCAAAAAGACTGTTACTCACAATTCCCAAGAGGAGGCATGGCAGGTCATGCAGGGCCACACAGGGAAGCACCAGGGTTGGTTAGGAGGCAGAGGAAACAAGGGGAAAACATAAGCAAGAGCCTTTATGGTGATTTCTGTGGGAAGGAACGGGCGAGGCAGAGGAAGCAGCTTAGAATCAGCTGGTTTGAATAATTTCAGTGGGTCTGGGGTGTAAGGACTGTCCCTAGAAGTCTAGTACCTGGTCTTGAAGTGATGAGGGCAGGTAGATGGTGGCCAGGGTGTTGGCACCCTTTAAAGGAGGTGGTTGGGGTATGGGCTCTGGAGTGGTTGGTTTAGTGATGAAAGGCATGGTCTCTGAAGGTGAGCTGTTTAATACCTCTGGGAATTTGCCATTCCTGTGGGAACTGGGGAAAGCAGTCCTTCCAGGGTCGGCAGGTCTCCAGAAATACATGGTTAATACAAGAAGCTTTGAGAGAAATAAATCACTCTAAATCTCTCAGATGGTAAGTTGTGGAGTTAGGATTTTAGCCTATATCTGTTAAGACTCCAAAGCCTATATCTGTTAAGACTCCAAAGCTTAGTGAAATCAATCATATTAGAAGCCCTCCTACTGGTATTGAAGCAACAGTGGCCTGAACCCACACAGAAAACAGGAGATCTCATTCTCCATATGTTCAACCCATAAACTTGGATGGACAGCATAATGGCTTTAGTAACTATAAGAACTGTATCTGAAGTCACCCAGATGTCACTGCAGTGCCTGGTCATCAGGAACAGGATAACTCTTCTTCAGCAGCCACAGTGAAGTTTGTGAGGTAAAGAGGCAGCCAGTGGGGACACTGTAAGGAGGGCTACAGCCCACCTTAATGCATCCAGCACGTAGAGAGGCCATTTCCTGTGTTTTTGGCCTCTCTTTAAGATATATCTGTTAGTGGTTGTAATAAGTACAGACTCCCTGGACTATAAAGGCAATGGTATTTTGTAAAGTAAATTCACCTTATTTACAAAAATTCAGAGCTAGAGAGTATTCTCTTTTGACTGAATGCAAAATATTTCTTTACTATCCTAAAGCTCATTTCTCTAAGAATCTGATCCCATGTTTATGAAGTTTTTTTGATCCAGAGTAAAACTACTCCATAATGTCTAAAGAGGTCTGTTCACAGAAGCCAAAAAGCAGCTTGGGGCCATCTGTGACTTCAGTTCTGGAGACTTCTTCTTCCCTCCCTACTCCTGGTCTAGCCATTGTTTGCTCAGCCTTTTTGGAACTAGCATAAATGTCACTAACAAAACTGTCATTTGGAAACATCTAAGAATCTCTTTTGTAACCCTGAACTCATTCATTCAGCAGATATCTCCTGAGAGTCTATGTACTTAACTTTATTTTAGGTGTTGGAGCTATAGCAGTGAACAACATACAAACAAAATTACCTACCCTCATGTGCTTGTACTCTAATAAGATACGTGTGTATGTGTGTGTATATACACACATATATACATATACACAGCTATCATTTATTTATTACCTAGTAGAGTACTGTTCAATAGAAATATGAGACAAGCCACATATGTAGTTAAAATTTTTCTAGTAGTCTCATTAAAGAATTAAAAAGAAACAAGCAAAAATTATTTTCAAAGTATGTTTTTCAACCCACATATCCAAAATAATATCATTTTAACATGTAATCAGTATAAATAATTACTGATGAGATATTTTACCTTCTTTTTTTATACTAAATATTGAAAACCTGGGATGTATTCTACACTTACAGCAAATCTCAATTTACACTAGTCACATTTCATGAGTGGCTTATGGCCACAGTTTTGGACAATTCAGGCCTCAGTATATGAGGGAGTGATGGATAAAAACAAAGCAGCGGAGACGAGAAAGAAAGAAGGCATGAGAGTGTAGTGGTCAGCTGCAATTTTAGACAAGTTGGGGAAGCTTTATTTTGAAGATGACATTAGGGCAGAAAGCTGAAATTAATAACCAAGTGAGATATGTGAATATTTTGGAGAAGAGTAGTCTAGGTGGAGAGACTAGGAAATGCAAAGGTCCTGAGGTGGAAGAGTGGGCAGCAACTTTGAAGAATAGTGAGATTCATTCATAATTAATTTTCAATATATTTCCTTCTAAGGTTAAAACTGCCTTTAGGCTGAGGCTCATTCTGGCTCTATGTCTCCTGTGCAGTGCTTTTTGTGGTGTATAGTAGGCATTGCAAGATGTGTACCTGTCTGGGGGATGGCAGAGCAAGGCTGCCTGCAGGGCAGATAAGAATCACCATCCCTGGAAACCCTTCTATGTATCACTATCTTCCCACTAGGACACAGGATTTTGAGAAACCAGAGAACTGAATGGGCCTCTGTCCATTTGAACGGTGTCAACATTTCACATGGATTTCTTTGGCTAAAAATTTTAAAAAGGTTCAAAATAGCACCTTTTGGAAGGCTGGCTGGCTTAAGGCTAGTTCATAAGTTAGTAAGCTTGGCAATATACTTACATGAGTCTCATTCCTAATGAAATTTCGAAGATCCCCGTGTTTCATGTATGGTAGGACCACCAGTGGAGACCCCTCACTTCGAAGGCAGATTCCCAAAAGTGAGAGAACATTGCGATGACTAAAATCTTTCATGATGATTCCCTCAGTCAGAAATTGGGAAACTTCTCCTATGTCAGTGATTCCTGAGAAAGCCAGCAGTGGAGACATTAACTTCATTACAGGGACAATGATTACTTCATCAGGTTCAGGGAGAGACAGCACAGAATATAAAGCCATTGGACTACATCTTGCCCTGATGCCTCATCCTCAGAGTGTTATTTTACAATACAATTGAGTGAATGATGTCACCTGTGCTGCACTTTTGAGTCACCACCTGCCCTTGTTTTTGAAAGAGTCTAGCAAGGCATGGGTTGGCAAACTTTTCTGTAAAGGACAAGACAGTAAATATTTTTGGCTTTCTAAGCCACATGGTCTCTGTTGCAAATACACAACTCTTGCCATTGCAGTGCAAAAGCAGCCACTAATGGCTGATAACAGTGGCTGAGTCTTGATAAACTGTTTACAAAAACAGGCAGCAGGCCATAGTTTTCCAGTCCCTGGACTAGGAGGATTTGAAGACCAAATGTTGCCTATGCTATCTACGTAGACTCTTTTGTTATAATAGTTTCCAAATAGAGATCCCAAGGGCCTGATATTAGTCAGCACTAATGAAGAGTTAACATCCTTTAATTTATTAATCTGATTAGTATCAGTGTCAGTGATGATACTCTTTTACAAATGCAGTGCATCTAAGGCCTGGACATCCATCTGGACCAAATAGAGATCAACATACACCAGGGACAGAGAAAGATTTCTTGGCAATAGGACTTCTTACTACAACTGGCAGTACTGCTCTTTATTGAGGCAAATTTATTGACAATTATACTTAATCCATCACAGTTTGTAGTTAGATTTCATATAAATTGTTGTTTTAATTATCTTGTAGTTAGACTTCCAACAAAATGAACCATACAGAACACTGTTCAGCATGCAGATTTATGTTCAAAAAGGCTGAAATATTTCTGTTGATAACATATCTTGTAGGAAAACCTTTCACACATGCATTGAAAACATTAATTCCAATATAAATTTGTAATGTATCTTGTTAACATTTTTTTAGGCTGCCTCAAACTATGAGCAGAAACTTAGAAATGAGGGTAGAAAAGGCAAGCACATTGACTTGACATGTGAGGCCTGTCAGCAAAGGTGAAGCCAGGCAAACTCGACTATAAGGAGTACGGTGGGTTGTACAAGATAGTAATTCATGCCATAATTATGGCTCTGGGTCAGTAATAAAGTCTTAGTTTATGTTTGGAAGCATTCCATATTTCTTCTCTCTTTTTTTAAACAGGAAAAAATTTCAAGAGGAAAAAATTTCAAACTAAGTTTAATAACACATATACATGGGAAAGACCCAGGAAAACTGAGTAACTCTAGCATTCCCTGCTTCTTAAAAGGAGTATGCATTCCATTTTAAGCAGATTTTTCTCAATAGTAAATAATACTAAAAATATATATATTCTAGCTTTAAAAGGGGGTAAGTATCACTTGCTAAGGAAGTTCATTTAATTAATGGATTATCTCATTCATCAAAAATGTGGATAAATGAGGTATTACCACATTTATAATTTTTCAATTTTCTGCTGTTTTCTCTTGTTTGACTTATTTCATTTTTTATCTTTTTGATGGAAGTTGTGGTTAAAGAAATAATTATAGTAATGCCTCTGGGTACAATGAGTCATTACTACTGTATGCGCCAAAATGCTTCCAATAGTTTCCATAAATGTCACTTGCAAAACAAATATTATAAGCCAAACATATTTAAATGATACTTAGGCTCATCCAAGAATCTCTTTCATTCTTACTTATGAGAGCTCTGAGGGATAATTTCTGGGGAAATATTTCAATAAGAATTTCGATCACACATTTTAGGATTAGATCCATCGTTCCAGCTAGTCACTGATTTTTCCACAAGGGAGAGTGTAAATCAACATTTTATTATGAACTGTTTATTAGTCTGCAGCCACAGAGGTGTACTCCACTGTTAAATAAAATACAACTTACTATTCAAGGATTTCACAGCACAGTGAATTTTCTTATCATCGTTGTCCAACAAAGTTCCATGATATACACACCCAAAATGTCCTACGTGATAGAGGGAACTTGGTTAGTGCTGCATTAGTTTTATTTGTTTAGTATTATTTATTAAGCTTTTCATGATCTTCATTTCTTGTTTGTTTCCTACATGGCAAAAAAGTACATTGTTTCTTATGCTTTTGATTAACAGTACCACTACTTGTGTTTGTAAAATATGTAGATATATTTTACTCAAAGATAAGAGCAATATTATTATTTAATACATGGTAAAATATTTAGGTGATGTAATTGTTATTAGAGGTTAAGATAATAAACTATTCAATAGCAGTGGAACCAGTGAAAACAGGAGTAACATCTGCCTCATATAAGGAACATTATTATTAAGGATCAAAAAATATCTTTTAAATATAAAAATAAAGTTTTATCCACATGAAGAACTACAATAAAATAAGGTCTCTATATTTCAATAAACTGAAATGAGATAAAAATGTCACCATTAGAAATAAGATGAGCATTATAGAATAAGGATTTCCCCCATTAGTCACTGGTTAATATGAAATCCAGGCTGGCAGAAACTGAAAGACAATGGCCTGAATGAAGCAAATTCACTCTGAGTCATTTCATCCAGTTCTCTCTGGTTTTAGCCACATCACTTTCCCAATGGTAGCCTTTCATCCAGTGGCAGTAATTTTCCCCAGAGGTTCCAAATGTCTGATAGCTGTGTAAGTCATTAAGAAATTCATCCAGCTGGCTAAGACTCCCCGAGTGCCTAGCATGTGAGTGTTGGGCATTAGTCTACCCTCTGGTAATGCAAAGATGAATAAATAAAACCTACACTCTTGAGGGCTCACATTCTCTTGGGGAAAGCATATAAATAAACAGTAGTATTCACAGAATCATTCATATTACTACTTTATAAGAGAGATAACTGCCATTTTAGCACCTTTCATGATAAAAATACAAAATACTAATTTTAGAATATGTAGAATTAGAACATAATTAGTTTAGTCACACATTCTAAAACTGGTAGTTACTGAGATTTATAGACTGGTAAAAGAACTATGTATTACTCTGATGTGAAAGATGTCTGTTAACAGTGAGGCTGCTATTTGTGAAGGGGAGCATGCTAAGGACTAAAATCTGGAGTATATGATAGAGGAATGTGTTGATGCTATCACAGGAAAATGGGAAGGCCTAGTGAATGTCCCTTCAGCCTCCTCTGCATCATGCTGGCTGACATCTGTGCTATCTCTTGCAGCACATACTGAATAAAAGGATCAGAAGCCACTTGGTATTAAAGGTAAAACCTTTTTAGAAAAAAAAGGGAACAGTGGAGTTCATTTCCTGGCTTCTGGTTGGTTTCTTTTCCTGCTCAATATTTCCTCCAGTACTGTATATGCTAGCTGTTATTGCTGCTCTGGCTGGCTTAATACAAATATTCATTCCTCTTTGTATAAAGAAATTGGAGTGCATTGTAGAGATGATGTATACTGCTTCAGATCAAGGGAAGGCTATAAATTCCCTTTCTCCTGATGCTGTCCAGCAGTGTACAAACTGCTATAAACCAGGACTTCATAGAGTTAGTCAATATTCTCAGGGTAAAGAAAGACTGGAAGGAGATATGAGTGAAAATATTAGAATTTAATAGAATGATTTTTAGACAGAAGTAAAAGGCACTTTCAAGAAATTATAGTTGTCATTATGAAAAAGGTGAGGAAGGAATGTGATTCATTAGTAAGATGTCTGGGTGATTATCAAGTTGTCTCCATGCACAGGGGCAAATCCCCATGGATGTGATTTGCAGGGTTGTACTTCTGCAGAACAGAAATCAAGCGCACTTGTTATCACTGCTCTGTCAGTTGCTTTCACCATTGTCTAATTCCTAATCTGTAAAGGCAGAAGATAAAATGCTTACTGGAAAATTGTGTTTAACAAAAAGCTGAGTGGAAATACTTACCTCTTCCTATGACTTCATTGAAATGTACAATCAGACTGCTCGGCCCAATTACTACGTGCTGAACTGCCTGGACCAGCTCTGGATTTAGAGCACTGAGGTCGATGTGGACGGTATTTTGCAGTAATGGACTGGATATATCAGAGTCCCCACTAGTTAAGATGGGGGATAGATCTGTCAGAGGATACTGCACTTGTCTGCATGACCCATTCTGAGATGCATTAGGAAACTGGTCTGCAAGATTAAGCAAAATTATTAGAGACAGTAGCAAAACCTCAATTAGTGGGGACTGCAACAGGAGAAGCAAACTGAATTAATAACAAAATCAAAACTTAAATGTAAATGTAAAGAAATAATTATTGTATCACTACATGAGGCTAGGAAAAACCTTTACAAAGGAATTGATCTAATAAAATAGTAAATTGGGAAAAGATATGGGTATGTGTGTATGTGTTTATAAAAAACATTTATTAATTTTCTTACATTAAGGAGTAACTTTGAAAGTTGGTTTTTTCCTTTTCATTTCCTTAGACATTTTCTTTTATATAGCAAAAGTCAAGCTTGAGGGTTGTTTTTTAACATTCTATACTCATAAGAATGAAAAGTGGCAAAAATAGTCAAGCAACTGCCTTGTCCCACAAAAATTCAACTGAACTCTAGGAAAAGGAAAAAAGAAGCCTTTTGAGAGACTAATGTTTATTAATGGAATTAATTAGTATTGCTCAAAATGTATGTGGATTCCTGGTCAAAGAAAAATATATATAATGAAATATATACCTTTCTCTCTCTCTCTTTCCTCTCTCTCTCTATATATATATATACACACACACACACACACATACATACAAACAACTAGACATGTATAATGGTTAAACTTTTAGAAATGAAAACTTTCCATATTTGTGGTAAGTTTTCCATCCTGTGGTGGCGGCAGCAGATCTAGTATTATCCTTGTTTAGAGGGAGCAGCTAAGGACTGGGTTGGTGTGCCATCCTCATTGCTTAGAGGGCACTTGGAAAGGGATCACATCAACATTCCTTGTAAGTTGATCTTTATAACGAGTCTCAGGCAAGGTTCCCTTTTACTAGGTAGGAAATTGTGGGGCTGAGAGCACATTTCTTAATGTCAAATAGGGCAGAGAAGGCAACAGTTGCTTTGCCCTTTCCAATGGGAATCCATATATGTCAAGGAGAGGGTGTTATATTGGAAGCAACTGACTTGAAGATAAACTAGGTTGGGTATTGAAATGTATTAGTATATAACACAGAGAAGGGAGGCCTATGTGGGGGGAGGGTCCTCATTAGCATCAAAAGAAAATATTGTTTGCTTGCAAATGATCAGGAGAATGAGAACTTAAGAGAGCGGCATAAAAAGAAAGTTGATGGTACCTCTGATTATTCTTAAACCCACTTAAACATGTTTAGTGTTTGCCACACTGGACAGTTTGGGTACTACATCAATTTGGCCAGAGCAGTAAACTCAGCAGTGGTTCCAGAAGAGCTTTGGGATCACCTGTAGTTATGAAAATTGTAAGTTATAGTAATCATTTGCTAGAAATGAGACAGATGCATTCTATATCCTTCTTTAAAGGATGTTGAACATTAGGGGAGTGCTTGAGATGTTAGATGGATGAGCGATGGAAGGAGCCTAGCTGGGTGTCTGTTGCTTTAATCCCAGAGTCAGGATTTTCAAACCTTTCCTAGGGGGGAAATGCAGATGAGCCAGATGATGGAAACTATAAACTCAGTTCCTCTGCCTTCACTTCTCAAACTTTTGCACCTAAAGATTAGAATTCTAAATTCTCAGAGGTGTAGAGGTGGAGGGAAATCCTTGATGAGGCACAAGAAAAAGTTCTCTGGCACAGAAATTGTACTGACCTTTCCGTTAAGTTCAAACATGTGCACAAACCATCAGTGTGATTCTGGTTTGACACACAGTGTATTCTAAGTCTGCAGAAAAGACTCATAAAGAGGCTGTCCCTACCACACACACAGAGAGAAGCTCTCTAAGTGCCTCTTTCTTAGGTACTGGCTGTGCATTTCCTCATTCTTCTCTGGGTAACCTTCTTTTGCCTATTTTACTTTTCCATGTCTCCAAGGAGTAGGTTCACTGTAGGAAAGAGGATGAAACTCAAGTTCCTTAGCAATGATGACAGAGGTCTGGTGAGCAAAGAGGCTGAAGGAAAATTAAGTATACTTCTTCAAAAGAGTCACTTGTTAATTTTAAAGATCTCAAACTTGAGCCATTAAATGTGAATAAAAAATAATAAATAGGTCTACATTTCAAAACTATAAACTGGATTTGATTTTCCCATGTTGTTAAGAGCCTGGATTCTTAAAGGTGAATGGAATCATGTGGGAAAAGACATTAATGGCATCTGTAGAACTAACATAAACTTGAAAAAGTAAGAGGCAGTAAGTGTTGAAAAAATTAAAATGTTAAGTGCCTCACTGCTCTTGTACTTGTTTTGATGAGCAACTTCTAAGTTCTGCAGTATCTTCAACAATCTGTGACTCATTTTATTTGTCCAGTGGTAAATATTCAACCAGGAAAATGCTTGTACTTGACTCACGTCCTGTAACTTCTAAAGATAATGGAGCAGATACAATACAGACATTCTGCTTTTACCAAGAGAGTTTAAATAAAACAATGTGAAATACTGTGCTTAATCTGACAATTATTAGGCCTAATGTTAACTCTCCTTTTTAAACAGCATAACTGGGTTCCTGGTGGCTCCGATGGTGAAGCAGGAGACCTGGGTTTGATCCCTGGGAAGATCCCTGGAGAAGGAAATGGCAACCCACTCCAATATTCTTGCCTGAGAAATCCCATGGACAGAGGGGTCTGGTGGGCCACAAAGGGTCAGACATGACTGAGCAACTAAGCACACACTGGTTAAGACTCAAAATAAATTCAAGTCCTGGGATGCTGTGGATAAAAGACTGGGTGCTAACAGTTCATTGAGACTCCTTCAAAGGAGTGCTAAAGGTATAATTTAAATGTCTGAGGATCAGCAGGTAAAAAAAAATATAGCAGTACCAACTTCTGTTTCAATAAATATGTCTTGTATCTTAACTCTTCCTGGGTTGTTAAAGAGAGCTTCACAGTTTCTTAACATTGCACTGAGATGATAAACAGCTTACCTTTGCTCAAATGATTTTTAAAATGAACTTTTTTGTGAGAATAGAGCTTAAAGACTCTAAAAAATCTCATATATGAGTTCATTTAAAAATAAGAGTCATGTAACTTTGTGTCAAATTAAATACTTCTTTGGCCAAAGAAGAGGTGACTACTTCTTTTATATTTTTATAAAAATATAAAGGCAAAACCAAAAATAAACAACACTGCCACAACCCACTGAAGTGTATGTATAGGTATTTTTCAGAAAAATAAACTGAAGTATACCTTCTGGAAAAGTAGCTCGGTAGTCTACAGATTCATTGGAAACCATTTCTGTAGTTGGGCTTACACTTCGGGCACTGACAAGCCTATCCAAATGTGGAGTGTGTACTCTTGCATCATAGCGAACTAATTCACTGCCCAGATCTTAAAAGAGAGAGAAAGACCTCGTTAAAGACTTGGCTATCATGGGTCCCAATAGACTTTGATCCGGTGACCAGAACTCATGGCTTTTATGGATTGCATAAGACCACACACATGAATCTATGACAATTTTAAACTGTAATGATTGTATTGTTAAGGCAACGCCTTTAAAACAGACAATAAAAAAATTATGCACCTTTAATTTGCTTCCTTTTTTTCAGCCACAGGAAAAGCCCGAGTAACAGTAAGAGTATTATTGATATTGAGACAACACCAACAATCAATCCTGTGAAATTCTGATCTGGTTGAACTATCACTTTTCCAAGAACAGTTGAAGAAATTGCTTGCTTCCACTACAAATGACAAATAAAAGTCAGAAATTAACCATGATATGTACAAAGTACACTACACAGTTGAATTATAATCTCTCTAGGCTCAAAATAATACCTGGTTATTACTGTTCTAGAAGTGGAATAATTGCCTCCAGAGTATTAAGACATTCTTCAATTCTTGTTCAGTGTTCAAATAATTAGGGGCTACTAATCACTGAAATACTTACATGATGCCTAGCTGTTTGTGCTTATAACTAGGTACTAGGAATAAAAAGATAAAAATCAGTCTCTGACCACGAGGAACTAAAGTGTGAAAGGGACACAAACACAAAAGTAAATGATTAAAAAAAATAAAATAAATGGTTATAGTTCATGATGATATGTACTGTAGAAGCACGAACATATTGTAAGAAGCAGAGACAACAGAACATTAATTCTGTCCTAGAGGATAGGGTAGAGGGCACAGGAGACTCCCCATAAGAAGTGAATAATTATGTTATTATTATGGGATAATAAAATCTCAGAGTAGTTTTATTTGCTTTGTTTTGATACACAGAAGAAATTCTGATGCTCCTTCCAGCTCTAACACGGTATGATTTTTTGGATTTATGGTCCATTTGAACTCCAAACTCTGATCTCATGATTTAGCTTTTTATTTTTAAATTTTTTATATGTTCCCATTTCATAACTGTTTGAAAACTTCAAGACCCCTTTAAAAACCACATATATTTGGGTAAACAAAATGTGGTATATCTACATAGTGGAATATTACTCAGCCTTTTAAAGGAATGAAGATAGCTGTTTATATGAAAAGGGTTGCTATAAAATAGTTTCTTACTTCACTTCATCCAGTGTATACACATTCTTTTATTTATGGGACTATGCATTTGAGATCACTGTGGCTGGCAGTACTGTGTTGGCTCTGGCCTCCTAGGGTGGTGAGAGGTGGGAAAAGACACCATTGAATGTGTCCTCATCCCTCCTAAGGATTACAGCAAATTTCAGCAAGAGTGTGGCATGATGGAGAAGAGTGTAGCCAACAAGGACTTTTGAGACCTACCTTTTGAAGCTTGGGAAGGAGACAGTGCAACAAAAACATCACTATTTCTAAAATAACAATTAAGAATCAAGCTGAACTGATGAGCTAAAGCCTACACACAAATGAGCTTTAATGATTTATTTTAAGCCTGCAAGTGACATAATTACACTGGCATCTTTATTTACATCATGAGAGGAAAGCAGGAATCCCACCTCTATATTTAGTTCGCTGTTCAATTTCAGCAGGTCACTGGGGACCGTACATAAAACAGCTTCAGAGTGTGAGTGTATATTTTCACAGCTCTTATTTCCAACTTTTAACACCTCCCCTTTAACTGCTTCAGGGTCAATATCATTTCCCTAGAAGAAAAAAAAAAAAAAAAAGGAGCTAGTTAACACTTCACAATTTTGAAGGAATGCAAACAATTATGAAGGAATATAAATATACTGCAAACACAGGCCATGTTGTTTATCAAGGCACATGATTATCTGACACTCATTTTCATGGGGATTTGGATGGTTGAAATAGAGAGTGACCATTTCAGGGTACTAATTAGTCAGGAATCATAGGATCTAGCTTTTCCATCAAATTGGATTTTAGAGAAAAGGAGAGATTCTTGACTCATACCCTTAGGTCAAATGATGTCTTTTTCATAATCAACTTATTAATGTTTTCAGGGAGTACTGATGGTTGGCAAAAGGGAAATAATTTAGAGATTTAGTTTGAGCTGCCTAATGCAGAGACACTTAGCTCTGGCTTCACTTTTAGAATCACAATGAGGGCTTTATATAAAATACTGATGCCCAGGTCCCATCTCCAGAGATTTTGATGTATGGATATAAAAGTCAATGTATTTCTTTGGTGTTTGAGTTGGGCAGTTTCTTTTCATTCTTCTTGACCGTTGAATCCTATACAAAATGAATCCACTTTTAAAGACATTCTTGTAAGATGCCATAAGACCCTCATTATGATGAGAGCATGATTATATTATTTTGAACAATTATATAGTTACATGAGGACATTAAAAACATTATTCAATTTGACATATTTAGTTAAATGAAGTCACCATTATGCATTTAAAATATCACTGTTTTGTTTAAGAAACCAATAATTACCCTTGGGAAAGAAATGAAAACAGAGGTCCAATTTCTCATATGAAGACTTAATGAGTATGGTTACAGTATTTATTAAAAAGCCATTAGTCAGAGGAGAAAGATATCAAAACATAATTGTATTTTTCTGAGGGACAAAGAGCAGCCAGTAACAACTATAGTACTGCTACCTTGTTTTCCACTTTATTTTACATGATCTTTAATACCTGACAAACTAGTCTTACATTGCCTCATATAGATCTCGAAAGAGTGCTAGGTAAGATATCCTGGGAAAAAAAGTTAGAAGAAAATTCTTCTTTCTAACATGAATTTGAAGTTTAAAAAAAAATTGATATAGACAAACTCTATCCTTACGATACTTCCAGAGGCAGTATGCGTACTCCATTGAACCAGGTCAGCCACACAGGGCAAGTCCATGCAGAAGCACATAAATCTAACAGGTCACCTTGCGGCTTCAAATGACAACTTGTTGGTTAGGACTGAGGAGGACAGCCCTGGACCACATATTGGAGGGAATTCAGGAAATGACAAAGGAAAGAGATTAAAGAGCTGGAGGGCTTGATTTATGAGGGAATGACTAAAACGTGTCTTGCCAGCTTAGATAATGATGAAGGCTGGGGGAAGGGATGAACATACTGCATCTACATTTCCAGTACTCCTTTAGGCTCAGGGTTGCCTAGGATGTTGCATAAAAGCATCTCCAAAACAAAAACAGATGACAAAGCTGAACAACAAAACTTTCTCATTTGTGCCTCCTAAGAAATGCACAATGATTAGTTTCTTATGTTAGAAATTACTATCAGCTTTGTATGAATAGTGATTATTTTAAAAGTCTACAATCCAAGATACAGAAAATGTGATACTGGAAGTCCACTACTATATAACAGAGAGGATTGAATCAGGAGGAAAAAAAGAAGGTATAGGCTAGTTTTTGTCATTTAAAAAAAACATAGCTTTATCAAGCTATGGAAAAAAATGTATATGTTTAGAAATTTTATTTACTTTTTATTATTTAATATTAACTATTATTAAATAGTATAATATAAATAGTAGAACAAAGTTGGATTCGTTGACCTTTCAGTCATTATATATAAGGTTTTTTTGTTTTTATTTATTTGGCTGTGCCAGTCTTAGTTCTGGCATGCGACATCTTTAGTTGTGGCATTCAAACTCTTCAGTGGTAGCACATGGGATCTAGTTCCCTGATCAGGGATTGAACCTAGGCCTTCTGCTGGGAATGTAAAGTCTTAGCCACTGGAACACCAGGGAAGTCCAATAGGTTTTTAAATAAAGCAATATAAAAGGAGATTTCTGGTCTTCAATCCCTTACATATATAGAGCAATCTAGAGTTGTAATTATCTCATTTTATCCTGTAAAGACACTTTCCTGAGGTAGAGATTATTGTCATTACTGCTTTACACATTGAGAACTAAGGTTCAAGAAGAGACTTGGTCTTGAAGCAAGTCAATTCCATTTGATACAAAATTAGGCTTCCCCGGTGGCCCTGTGGTAAAGAATCCGCCTGCACTGCAGGGGCTGCAGGAGATGCGGGTTTGATCCCTGGGTCAGGAAGATCCCCTGGAGAAGGAAATGGCAACCCATTCCAGTATTCTCGCCTGGAGAAACCCATGGACAGAGGAGCCTGGTGGGCTACAGTCCATAGGGTCTCAAAGAGTCAGACAAAACGCTAGTTACTGAGAATATAACGATGAGTAAGAGTTGCTTTTTCTCACTGCAATGTTAAAATGAATACATTTTTAAAGTCAAAAAACTATTACTCCTAATGTGTCATATTAGTAAGTCTCTTGCCCTTTCCTCTGCAACTCTGGCCAGGTATGACATGTTTCTACCTAGGACTCAGGCCTGGGAACCCATGTCTGAGCTGGTTAAAGAACAAAGTAGATAGGAGTAGAAGCAGGACTTGAAAAATAATATCATTACACAAGGGATCTTACAAGTTTTCACGTGTCCAGGTGGTCACAATATTGAATCTGGGCAAGTCAGCTAAGGCCATGTAGGGGGATGGCAGTAGGACTCAGCCATGGTTCAGGGAGGCTGGCAGCAGAAAAATCAGTGAGGTGGTGGTAGAGGGACATTTACACTTTACCGAGAGAATATGAGCCTCCTCAGCTTGGGAATTAGGGCAAAGAACCTTGATGGGAAGCTTCAAAACTAAGTGCACTGGACATTAACAGGCATTTGGGGAGAAAAGTTCCCAGGTCATTTGAGAAAAACTGGGGGAACCAAAATTAAACTGGCTTCTTCACTGGCTACTTGGGTCAGTAGGATACCACAGGTGCTGTCTATAAGCCCTGGAATATGGCTTCCCCTACCTCAGAATGCATATTAAAGTGTATAGCACAAAGAAAAACAGTTGACCCCTGAATAACATGGGGGTTATGGGTGCTGATCCCTGTGTATTTGAAAATCCACACATAATTTCACAGTCAGCCCTCTGTATCTGAGGTTCTGAAACCATGGATTCTTTCAATGCAGGATCACATAGGACTGTAGTATGTATTTATTGAAAAAAACCTGCATGTAAGTTGGACCTGAGCAGTTCAACTTATATTGTTCAAGGATTAAGTGTCAGCTTATGAAAACAATCAATAAGAATAGGTCTTGACACTGGGCCAAGTGACTTCTAAGAAAAGAGCCCTTCATTTCTACCCTGTTGTAGACAGAACTGGCCTCACAGTGGTTGTGAATGGGTTTTGGGCCTGTAATTCCAGGTACATCAGCCAGAAGTGGGAGGAAGACAAAATCTGGTAGCTCTGGGCAGGAAGTGGACTTAGCGAACGACTCTCCCTTCTAAATCCTTCTAATGCCAAGACACTGACACAGACCTCCATCTGAGTGAGCTCTACCTGAGCTTTGTTCTTAGGCTCCTTCCTAGTATCATAGCCCAAGTTCCTGTTCCTTGACTTAGCTGATCTTCCTGCTCCTTTTCATGTTTTAATCAACTTCTCCAAACTGAATTTCTGAAGCATCTCTATTACCATGTATATCAATATGCTCTGGAATATGATATAGCCCCAGGGCAGTGTCAGGCAGTTCTAGTTCCAGCATTAAATACTGTGTTTCTCTAGTTTCCACAAAATATGAATAAAAAGTCATATAATAGGATAATTAGGAAATATCGGGTTTCTTTTCATCAGAATTGACTTTCAGGTATTTGTAAAGAGTTTAGAGCTATTTTACTTAAAGGATTGCATGGACATCTACATACCACATGATAGAAAATTTCCCTATTATAAAAGGTATTTTGGTATACATTAAATGAAAGTTAATATGCAAAGCTTTGTAATGTAGTAGCTGCTGCTGCTGAGTCACTTCAGTCATGGTCCGACTCTGTGCGACCCCGTAGATGGCAGCCCACCAGGCTCCCCCGTCCCTGGGATTCTCCAGGCAAGAACACTGGAGTGGGTTGCCATTTCCTTCTCTAATGCATAAAAGTGAAACATGAAAGTGAAGTCGCTCAGTCGTGTCCGACTCTTAACGACCCCATGGACCGCAACCTACCAGGCTCCTCCATCCATGGGATTTTCCAGGCAAGAGTACTGGAGTGGGGTGCCATAGAAAGAAGACCAAATATGGAATCAAGAAATTTGATTGTGAGCCCAAGTTATACTGTTTGCTCCCTACGTGACCCAAGACAAACTATCTAATCTTTCTAAACCTCTGTTTACTTATCTATAAAGGGGGACACTACTGAAGTGACTTAGCAGCAGCAGCAGCAAAGGGGGATAATCATCACTGACCTCCCAACCTCATATGTCCACATGAATCTCTAATGAAACAATATTTGTCAAAGTACTGTGTTAACTAAAATTTCACAAAAACGTGAGCTGTTGCTGACATGAACACTGTGCCTTCATGTGTACTCCCAAAAAGATGTTTATTTCTGATGACCACTGTCCACACTGGTGCCTAAGCCTTCGATACAAACTACCACACACATTATGGAGTTTCTGATTCATGCTGAGGAAGACCGATACTTAGTCTCTATTATGTTCTCTTGATCCAAACTTGACTGACCCTCTTGGCCATGGTGTAATCACTGGGCTAAATACTGACTAAGGCAATTCTCACAACTAGGGCTGGAAACTATCACAATCTCTTTTTAGCCAAATAATTCTTATATGCATGGCTGCTTAAGCAGCACAAAACTCTTCCTGGCAAAAAGAAGCAAATCTCACTCTAAATACAATTCTCTCCATGGTGCTTTCACTGATGGAACACAAATATATTTCACATTCATGTTTTGAATGGTAATTGAACATGAACAACATGAAATAAAATAGCACCCTTTCTTTTGCTAAAAACAGTTTACTGTTTGTCCAGAAGAGACCTTTTCTCTTCTCTTGCTTTATGTTCCTTATTTCAGAGAGGCAGAGGTTTTAATATGGTCAACTTTAGAAACTGATAAAGGGTTAAACTGCTGTGACACAAAGATTCTCGTATAGCTTAGATTTTCTCTTACATATACATAAAATATGGGAGATGACTAAATCATGACACTCCCAAAATAGTCCCCCTAAACTGTTCCTATTTTCCCCAGATTGCCACTCTGTGACATGACAGGGGATAGACCATTGTTAGAGAAAAGAGTCATTCTGTATATAGACAAGAAAAGAAAGTCTCTTGTGTCTATTTCCAGAGACCTCTTGGGCCAGGTTGGGAATAGCATTAAAGGCTGAGGATGATGTCAAATCATATTTTTCTTGGTCCAACAATTTTGTAGGACATTGAATAATGGGTATGTAATTTATAGAAAAAGGAGTTTTCTCCTCCTTGTAAGACTATTAGAAAGGGTAGATAAAGAACCATTATTCTCTAATCCTTCCATGACAGATACAGGAACAGAAAAATAGAATTTATCTGGGTGTAGAAGTATTTGCAAATAAACCTTTGTTTTCATCAAGAAAAACCAAATGGAATCTTTGAAATGGCAAACACAGTAATTGTTGAAAGCAAAAGGTCACACTAGATTAATTTTATTGAAAAAAAAAAGTGATAAAAGCTCTTTTTCCCTTTCTAAAACTAATTAAAGAAGCAGATGAAAGAACTTTGCTATGGTAAACATGCTGTTCACTGAAGCAGGCTTCCATTTAATTTCATGCTGGGCTTGCTTAATTATTGTGCAAAACACAATTGGGAGGTTAGTAAACTTGTATGAGTGTGAATGTGTACATGGGTTTGGCTGTAGACAAAGTCTTGTTGAAAAAGCAGAACAATTTTAGTAAAAACATACTCTTACTTATAGGGAGATGATCTATGGGAATTTATATTACATCTAAACAAGGACTACCCTATTACTTTGTGTTTGCTCATATTTGCATTCAGGCTATCTCTTGGGGAAAAATACTGCATGTCTAAAACATCATGTTGAAATATAAATATTTTGCTGTTTCTAGAGACTGAGACTATAGATAATTAAAGTTTTGATCATATTGCCTCTTTTATTACTATTTGAGGTAAAAATGACTGAAGCAACATAAAAGAGTTGTATTCTAGTCTTTGTTCTGCCTCAATCTGATCACTTGTCAAACCATGTAACCTCTCTGGGGTTTTGGTGTTCTTTATTTGCAACAGGCTGGTTTAGAAAAGGTGATTTGTTATTGTCCAATTAAATTATATTTAGAGGCTTATATATTCCTGAGGTAGAGGAAATTCAGCTTCATTTATAAATCAGCTTAGAGGTGACCACACCCAAATGCAAAATTCCAAGTATTAGAAGGAAGTACAGAATTACAGTTGATGTCTTTACTTTTATGACTTTTACCTTTTATGTTGTAATGAGCACATTTAGGTGTCCAGGGAAATATGTAAGTAACATCGGCAGAAGAATAAATCACAGGCAACTTACTTAAAGGATTTGTGTCCTACATTTACTACTCTTTATTATATACATTAAGAAAGAATTTTTAAATGCTTCATTAAAAAGCAGTCCATGATTATGCATACCTTTTAGTCCTATGTCAAAAGATTTGCTTTTCAGAACTTAGATATTAGCTAATGTAATATAAGATAATGACCAAGCACAACAATTTTATTCACATAGCTATGAAGTCAATTAAGTGCAAGTTGATGATTTAAGAGAGCATTTTAAGCATTTCTTACCTTAATTTCCAGTACATTTTCATTGCCTACTGAGATCATCACTGGCTTTTCAAAAGGCTTAAACACAGGATTATGTACATAAATGAGATCAAAGTATTTGGAATGGATCCCATCTAACATGAAAAAGGCTTTGGTTTTCAGGGGGAGTTGTAGGTTCAGCTGTTCTATTGAAGGAGTTGTACAGCAGATTATCTCTGAATTAGAGCGATGTTGACATGCCTATAGTAAGACACCAATTATTCACTGTAAACAGAACACAGCTTGACATCATCAACAGCAACTTTCACATTTCACTGTTTCAATCAATTGAAAATATACATTATATGAAAAAAAATCTCCATTTAACTCACTAATATTGAAGAACACATTTCTGGAAACGACGGATGTAAGATTATCTAAACAATCCAGCCTTAAAGGAGCTACAAAGCTTCACTTGCTGGGAAGATGTAAGCTATTCTATCTGAAGCTGTCTCGTTCCTCTGTCACTTTACCTTCCTTAAGAAGACAGGAGTCACCAGGAGGGTGGCTGCTTATGAAACAGCTATTGCAGAGTGGGAAGCTGAACTTTGTACAATTTAAGTCCTGTTCGCATCTTAGCTTTAAACCAACCTTTAAGAATTAGGGCAAAGCCCTCACTTGGAAACTCAGTTGCCTCATTTAGAAATTAACATTAAAATGTTATTCACAGTGTGGAATACTACAAGGTAAAGTGCTTTGTCAACTGCCAAGCACCATGTGGTTCACACTGTAATTAATTATGTAGCAAGATCATCTTATTAGTGTGTTTTAAGCTATCAATTACTGAGTGCCAGGTTCTGTGCAAAATATTTTACAAGGCTGGTGTCATTTAATTCTCACAATAATCCTATGAGGTAGGTGCTAGAGCTTTTTGAGCTGATATCATCAGACCAGGTCACAAAGCTCTGAGTAGCAAAGTAAAGAACATAAATCCTAGACCACTGGCTCTAAAATTCACATGACTCCCATGCTGTGTGGTTTTTTGTTCACTCTGTATTCTACATTGGTCAAACTTTTCCTATCCTATTTTACAAAGGTTCTGCTATCATTATTTCATGTCCTTTCATCTTTCATTAAAAATTTTCCCCTTTGTAATTCTGATTTATAGAAGTTTGGAAAATGTGGTTTCCTCTTGATTGTGCTTAGACGAAACCAGCAACACAAAGTGATGCATTTAAGGTTAAATGGTTGCATTTTTCCCTCCAAGGAAAAGACAAACAAGCAACAACATCCCTTAGATTTCCTTTTCTTTGACAAGTAGAGTTGGAGATAAAACAATTACTTATGTCCACAATAGAAAAATACTCAGGATATACAGAAAAAGCACAAACAAAACTGGATATTTGATATTTTCTTTTAAAAATAATTAAAAAATTGTTCTTTATTGAAAAATGTGTGCTATATGCAGATAAAGAAAAATGATATACAGACATAATATGTATAAAATATTACTTAGTTTTGTATCAAATTCATATTACAATGCTAAAAGCTATCCTATGATCTTGAAAAAAGGAAAGGAACAACTTTACTGCTATTACAATAATTTTCTATGTAACAAGAAATTTGAAAATTAACAAACTTCTGGCTTCTGGGGCATAATGTATGTTAACAAATTAATATGCATTTTGTTAAGAAGGTGATCAATATTTTTATTTTAAAAGATCTGAATTTGTTAGACTGGAAATTTACTCTGGCTGGATCAGTAAATCTAAATCAGACCTGACCAAGAGTTTTCATCTGTTAAATAATGAATGGCTTCAATTCATCATGGTCAGCTTCAGATTCTACAAGAATCAGGGAATATGGAAAGAACACGGGTCTCTTTATGAGATTTTTTTGCAAACAATAGTCAAATAGACCCACTGAATTTTTCATTCCTGTCCAAATTGAATCCATTGTTCTATTTAATATCTTTGTGGCTAAAATAACAAATTTTACATTTCCAGATATGCAAACAGATAAGATTCTAATCTTCTACTGTTGTTTCAATCTTCTTTGTCACACCTAGGAGGTTTTTAAAAACTACATATTACAAATGAATGAATGATGTCACATGTCATCATAATGTTGGTGAGGCAGAGGGAAGAAATCTTAGGCATGATTTTAATAATGTAACCTCAGTGTGAATTAGATAAACTAATAATTTCTCAGACTTCTACTTTAAAAAGTTGCATGCCAACACCAAAGGGGGTTATTGTTATTTTTATTGGTTAATGAAAAATTGCTATGCCTGGTTGTGGAGAACTGATGTCCTTTAAATTAATAGTGGTGGTATTCTAACTTTGTTTGTGGCCATGTGCAGGGATTGGTTTCAAAGCTCTCTACTTCATATGGGGACTCCCTAGAGTATAATCTCTCAGGAATATTATAAAAATCTAATAATACTCTTTAGAGGTGATGCAATGTGGCTGATTGAGAAGGTCAAGAAAAATCTTATTTGAGATGACCTTATTGTTTGGTGATTTGGCTTGACATTTTTAGCCCCAAATTGGTTTTTGTAATTAAAGCACACTGCGGCCTTAGCCTTCAAGAAATATTGGATGGGAATCTAAAAGGAAGTGCTGTAATTCAATCTATTACCTCCCCAATCAAGACCCTGCCTGAGAGGGGGCACTTAGAACTTTCCTAAGTTGCGTGTACAAGTCTGACTAGATTATGGGTATTTTATATCAGAGAAAAACAACAAAATATATAATCTTCAAAATAACTCCAAACTTCCTAAAGTCTGAAGTAAAACTGCCACTTCAATGTGACCCAAAACTGTCAGAGCACAAAATAGGTCAATTTAAGAAGGAATTCAGATAAATTCTGATGGACCTTGCAAATAAAAGAAAAAAGGTGAAGAAGTGTTACACATCATACCCACTCTAGGACATAAGTATTTTAATGTTCTTTTTCATTATTTGATAACATGCTAACAAAAGGACAAGAGGCATGGTTAAGAAGGGATATGAAAGAAAACACCGTACCACTTAGGAAGACATGGATGCTTTGGCAAGATTAAAGGCTTTACCCAGGGGTTTTATTAGACCAAAAAGGTTGATGTTCTATGGGGCATTATAAAAAGGAGGATAGGGAAATGTTTTGGTTTGAATGTTTGCATCCTCCTCAAATTCATATTTGGAACTCTAATCCCTCACATGATGGTATTTGGAGATGGGGCCTTTGGGAGGTAAGTAGGTCATGAGAGTGAAGTTCTCATGATGGAATTAACACCCTCATAAGAGGAGACACAAGAGAGCTTGCTTACTCTTTCTTTCCCCTCCATGTGAGGATACAATGAGAACATAATCAGCTACAAACCAGGAAGTGGGCCCTCCTCAGAAAGCCAGATCTGCTGGCACCCTGGTCTTGGACTTCCCAACCTTGAGAACTGTGAGAAAAAATAAATGTTTGCTGTGTAAGCCACTCAGTCTACGGTATTTTTGTTATAGAACCCTGAACAGACTAAGACAGGGATGATGTAGTTTGCATTTGTACTGACTGTTTTTTAAAAAACACTGCCTCAAGTTGATAATCATTATTTGTGTCTAAACATTATGTGTGAGTGTGTTTTATGTTAGCCTGAGACTAGATATTTTTAGTTGTTGAATTAAAAAAATCCTATTGACTACATGCAAGTAAGACAAATAGCAGACATTAAAGGCAAAACTGAAATGTCTCTGGTACCCTGAAAGCTGGCAGTAGAGGCAGAGATGCAGAGTTCTAAGCACAACTATCACGTAGAGGACTTACCACCGTAAAGTTCCTTCCGGCTTCATGCACATTTATTACCATCCTTAGGACACTAACTGAATTCAGGTTTTTTCCAACACCTGTTATTGTACTCCCACCACTGGGAGCAAAATAAAATAGAAAAATAGCTATGAGAGGTTCTTTCTCTATCAAGTATTTTAAGAGAGAAATGAAATTAAATCACATGTAGTAACTACAAGTTACAGCCACAACTGAAGTCAAATGAAAGTTCAGTGGTAAATTTTCTTTGGAAATAACTTATTTAACCTGGAAATATTTAAAAAATTCATTATTTCATAAGCTGAAGGAATGAATTTCTTTTTATTCACCAAACACACAAAAGAAATATTTTTTCCTGTCTGAAAAAAATACAAGGAAAAATGAATTTAACTACTGTTGCTAGACTGATTGAAATAACAGAAATAAGGCAGACTGAAATGGGTCCAATGAGATACTGATTTGGAGGGAGTCTGGTATTGGCTCAGACAGTAAAGAATCTGCCTGCAATGTGGGAGACCTGGATTCGATCCCTGGGGCAGGAATATCTCACAGAGAAGGGAATGGCAACCCAATCCAGTATTCTTGCCTGGAAAATTCCATGGACAGAGGAACCCTGGCAAGCTATAGTCCATGGGATCACAAAGAGTCGGACAGGACTGAGTGATTAACACACTGGTATAGGGAAAAGCTGTGTGTAAATTAGGTAAGGAAAAATACACTGTAAAATGGACAGAAAAAGGTGATTCCACTTTTAGGCACTAAGGTTAGTAAAGAATTAAAATGTACATAATATAAGTGCTTAAATACTATGATGTTCAGTTAAATTGTTTTAACGAAATCTATTTAGATTAGGATAAAATGGCATGAACTAGCATTGATAAAGTCAAATTGTACTCAGAACCTGACTGTAGTTTTCACTCCTGAATTGGAAAGGTATCCTTCAAAAGAAATGCAATAGTATCAAATCCAGAAATAAAACTATCTTCCTTTTGACTATTTGGCAGCCAATCACCCTCAAGTTCATTATTTTCTTATACCCATCAGAAACTTTAACTTACCTAATAAAAGATTTGGTGGGATGTATTTCATAGACAATGGGGTCTTCCCGGTAAATGAAGCTGTTCACCTCTCGGTTGGCTAAGTCAATTTTCAACTTAACAGAAAACTCAGTTGGAGCACTTTGGGCTGGGGTATAACATTCGAGAATACTATGTGAAACACTGAACAAAAAATTAAGAAAATGGATCTTCATTAATAAGACACACATATATTAGAATTATATCCATAAGTCAAAAAGGACATCAGTCAATAGCACCTAAATGGGAATTTCTAGGGGGAAAAAAGCTCTTTTTAATGTGGGGTGTTTGCATTTGACTAGATCCCAGACTTAGCTTTGTTGTAGGCAAGCCATCCGACTTAAAACTATTTGGGATTTTAAGCAATTTTTAAAGTTTTGGTACTTGATTTAAGCTTTCCCATCTCTTAAGAAGCAGAAACGTAACTTCCTAACCTAGTCTCCCTCATGGCTCTCACCACCCCAAAGTGATCTGATCTAATTGTAAATCTTGATGGAAATGTTTATTGTCAATTAACAGAACCTCACAGCTTATAGCATAGGTGGGATACTAAGTATAACAATAAAGAAGGTGGATGGGAAGACAAACTTACAAGTGGAATTAATAAACCATAAGGGAAGGGTAGGAAAAACAGCAAAAAGGAGTAGACGGATTCGGGAAGGAAGAAGTTTTTAAAGGTTAGGACAGTAAATAATAAACCTCTTGTCTTTTTGCCACAAAATAACAATATTTTCTTGATTTGTTAGGCACAAATATTAATCCAACTTGACTGATGAAACAAAAGATAAACTACAACACCTTTTTAAAGTACATGTTTTTCCACCAATTGAAATGTGTCTTGAATTTCCACTGTTTAGGTGCTTTCCAGTTAATGTAAGTAAAGTGCCACCAGTTTTTGGACCATAATTTGGAGAAATACTTGTTATTATAGGATCCTGAATAAGAGATAAAAACAAAATAAAATAACCTGTCAATTTTATAACTCTAAGTAGATTAAGTAATAATTAAATATCCTAGTTCATGAGAAAATGAATGCCCAGACTTACCACATAGGAAAACGCACTATACTCTACTGACCCACGGCTGTTTGAAATAACTATGGACATATTGAAATGTTCATTCATTGCAGGACCAACTGTGCATTTCAACCTGAAAAAGCGAAGTTTTATATAAGTCCAAAGGCATTTTCTGGCTTGGTGTTTTATATTAAGAGTTATTATCTCCAAATAGTGAGCTGACTACTCTAAATAGCAAGCAGAGTTTCCAAGTAAGCATCAAGACTGAAAATTGTATAGCTCTATTTCTGTACTATTATGCTAAACTTTATATTGACTGTCTTGTATTATTCATACAGACCAAACAGGAAATGTTAAACATCATCGATGTAGAACTCACCAATCGAAAAGTTCATAATAATCTCAGTCTAATCCTCTACAATTGTAGGCATAATGTTTGGCATACTTATAGAAATGGTATTTTGATAGCATACGAAACAATGCGCTGATTACAACTAAGGAGAAATCTCCTCTTCAAAGTATGTCAAAAGATGCCTTTTTGTGGTTATACACATTTATTTAATAACGATAATGATAAAATAAAAATAGGCTTTCCACAAAATTACTTTTAAATTAATAATATTATTATAATCCTAAAAAGTATAATTTGCTTTATTAAGAAACTTTTAAAAATGAGGATGAATTGTGTCTCACTTTTATGGGCTCTAATTTATAAGCAATGAGCAAGAACTTACAAGGGGGATTTCTTGAATGAATTTTTTTGCCATTAAGCTAAACAAGTATGACATTAATTGATGTTTTGGCCTCAGTAAAATAAGATGAGTAGATTTAGATCTTTGCATAACCCTGGAAGGAATTCTAGTAGGTATAAAATAACCACTTGAAAGAATAGGTCAAACTATAAAACGTCAAATGTTTGGTTATTGTTACTACATACTAAAAATTTCTGGGTTCTCTGTTCATTATGGGATTCAGATCTTATATAAGTTACAAGTAGGATATAGTAGAACAGGCACAGGTCTTGGATCAAGAGAGCTGAGTTTGAAGGCCTGTTCAGCTTTTACTCTCTGAATTACCTCTACTAATCTATCTTTCTGAACTTCAGTTACCACTTTGTAAAATAGGGATAACATTGCTATTTCCTGAGATTTGAGAAAGACTACATGAGATACACTCCTTTCTGGCAAACCATTCCAGTATTCTTGCTTGCAGAATTCCATGGACAGACCATGGGGTCGAAAAGAGTCGGATACGACTGAGTGACTAACGCTTTAACTTTCCATTACAGTGTCAATAAAGATCAGCTAAATATAAACTCATCAAAAACAAGGAGTCTCAAAAGTGTGATACAGCCGCTTCACTATTTCTGAGATTCAGAAAGTGAATTTAGAAAAGAGGGTCCATATTGAGCTCTTCTCTGATTTTTATAGAAAAAACTGTTGGAAAGAGTCTCCCTATTGAAGACTTTAGATGGACCAACTCCAGCCAGTGCTACACTTTCAAATCTACCCAGACAATTTCTCGAGTTGTTACAAAAATGGTTGAAAAATTCCCAGATGCTAGATTTTTCTTTTCTTCATCTGAGTAATGTCACTTTCTCCCTCCTTAGTCCTGGTGAGTAAATAGTTTTAAAAACAAAATAAATCCACAAGGGGAGTGGTGGACCAAGACATTTTTTAACTCAAGAGATGGACTTTTGGGGCAAGTTTTACAAGTATTCATTCAAAACTAAAACCTGTTTTCCAGCCACACCCTGGCCAAGTGTTTTTAGGTCCTTACATGTTTGTTGTGCTCTCAGTTAAGGTTAAGGTGCAGCTCTCATTGCCAAGGAGAACTCTGGTTTTCTTCAAATCAAATTTATTATTCCTCTTGAATCCAAAGTCCCAGCCACAAACAGTCAGTGTTGTCCCTCCTTCAAGGGGGGCACTAGTTGGAAAAACCTATAAGGACAATATAGAACTTAAAAAGAGCGAGTACATTATTATCTTTCATATGTGTGGAAAACAAACAGACAAAATACGTATCCTCAAAGAATCTGAAATCCTTCCTTCTCCCATTATCTAAAAAAATTGAATTTTCACTGAAGGAAAAAGGGACACAAATCTCAGAGTATCTGGAACAAACATTAAAACTATCTGTCAGGTTGATGAAACAAGTTGTTTTCAGAAGATTTAGAGATGAGAAAGAGGCCAAATTCAGCCTAGGTGGGGATGAAAGGCCTTTTTGGGATGAAGTAGACACACTTTGGGCCCAAATTTTACATTTTATATAACCCATACTTTTATATGCTTATATAATCTGGGCCTCCAGATTGAACTCTGATGAAAACTCCTTCATGGGTCCTAGAAGCCAAGCACCAATATATGCCTTGTTCTGAGTACCAGCTGGGTATATGCTACACGCATATTGTTGCTATGGTATTCCCCACCCAGAGGAGAAAGTCATGCAGTAAAAATACTTCTTTCTGTACCCAGTGTTTTCACAGTTGCATTTAACAGCTTTCAGAATATCAGTCACGTATATGGTATTTAATACATATATGCCATTCATTCATTCACTGCTGCTGCTGCTGCTTAGCCACTTTAGTCGTGTCTGACTCTGTGCGACCCTATGGACTGTGGCCTGCATGGCTCCTCTGTCCATGGGATTCCCTAGGCAAGAGTACTGGAGTGGGTTGCCATGCCGTCCTCCAGGGGATCTTCCCAACCCAGGGATCGAACCTGGCTATCCTGCATTGCAGGCCAGATTCTTTACCACTGAGCCACCAGGGACGCCCCTATTCATTCACTATTTATTTATAAATCATCTGCTATGTGCCAGGCATCAATAAATGAATAAGTGAACTTATTTTACTTAATAATTACTTATTCTTAATTCACATTTATTACTAA
The DNA here is from genome assembly GCF_055505025.1 of Bos grunniens. NCBI lineage: Eukaryota > Metazoa > Chordata > Mammalia > Artiodactyla > Bovidae > Bos > Bos grunniens. The sequence goes on along the minus strand of NC_141168.1, from coordinate 68,547,055 downwards.
CTACCATTTTTTTCCTTTAAATATAGTCACTATTTGATATATACCAGCTGGTTAGTTAACAAGCTAAAAATGATGTAACATTTAATATAGTCAACATATTCTGTTAGAAATAGATAAAAACAGAATTGGAGAGGGCCTCAAGTGTGATCTGTATTATAGCAATGTTTCTAATTATTTCTTTTGGCATCATTGTATATTTCATTTCTAGGATTGACTTATTTACTTCAGGCTCAGTATTACATAATAATAGGTTCCTTTTATTATTGCAGGCTTATCTTTGGTGTATTAAAAGTAAAACAAATTCGTTAATAAAAATTTGGCAACTGTGATATAAGATAGCACTAGGCTCTTATGAAGTCTACAAGACAACTATTTTTAGGCTAAAACTATTAAAACAAAACAAATTTCTATGTTAAAAATAAGCTTCTCCTCAGCAGCTTTGTGACAATTGAGAAAGGAAATACTCTTTTGGGGGGACATATTGTAAATTGTGCTGTAAAGTACAATGGTGGGAAAACATAGCACTGCTATACAGGCAACTCAAAAATCAGTAAGGGCATTTGCTGAAGACTAGTTAGTGAAAGTGTAAAAGTGATTCTTTTACACTTTAGAAGAGCTTTTAGCAAAATTCAAATCTGCAAATGTTACCATCCCTCCCAAGTAAATAACCACAAACCAATGTCATACCCTTGTTGTCAAACCCCTGTAAAAGTCTTAGCCTAATGCCTTTATATAGCTACTTTACCCATGAAATCCATTGTACAGTTGTGCCTTTCATGAAAATTTACCTCGTCCATGTCTAGCCAATGAGAATTGCTAGAAAAAAAATCTGTTTATTATTATGTTAGAAATTCAGTAGGAGAGAAAAAGACATCTAACCCTCCAGGGCTCTCTTCAGCCTGAGGCAGGCACACAGCTGTTATTTCCTCTTTTAATGAGGAGTCTTCCCCACTGAAAACAGCTGCCTAAGGCTGATGTTGGCCCGATCCCACTGCCTAGATCTCCCCTTTCTATGTAAAAACTGAAGTCTGTCACTCCACGTTCATCATCACTTTCTATAGAAGACAAAGGGATTGTGTGATGATTTCAGAAAAGACACTGAGAGTTGGTCAATTGGTGTGCTGGCAACAGATTTGGGTGCTATTAATATAAAACCTCTGTGAGATCATCAGGATTTGAAAGGCCAGCTTTTCTTAGCTTTTCTCTCCTGGCTGAAAATTAGAGGCAGGCAACTGAGCTATTCTGCCTTAGCTTACGGGGTAACGTTCACTCTTCCGGGGGAAAAGGAAAGACACAGTCTTGGACTACACACCCTGGGACAGAACCAACAATGGGCTGGCAAACTGTGTTATCCTGAGGGTAGAGAAACTCTGTGAGAAGGAAATGAGTGTACGGCATAAAGCCACAGAGGCTGGGTCTGGATAGGGTAGAAATAGCCACAAAAATAGCTATTGTCCTTAAACAGGTGAAAATGATTTAAATGATCATGTTTTCAAAACCCATCAGGATAATACATGAGAAAATTAAAATAACAACAACAACCTTGGAAAATTAAAATCTGTCTCTTCAGTAAATGTCACAAATATATTGGTGGCAGTGTACTGCAGAAAAGAGATAAAATATCTCATGTCCCTCATAAGATATCACTGCTGCTTCTTATCTGAGTCTTCTGATCAATTAATAAACTGTTTTACTGTCTCACGGGACTGAACTCTAATCCTACAAGATATGACAATTTTATCCTAATAAATTCAGAATATATTGGAAAGTGCTCTTTCTTTTCTGAAGCATTTTCATTGCTCTTTAAGTACAAGATCAGATAACATGCTTGAAACAAAATAATGGGCTTGCACTCCTGAAATATTTCATACGTGGGACTGCAGAGAATCTCAGCCACTGAACATCATGTACCTTGAAAAGCAGGGTGACTTACATTTATAGGAAAGTGAAACTCTACATATTAGCTGGGTTTTGTGCCTGCAGCATTTAAGACAGATAAGAAAAAGATGAATAATCTGTCTTATTCTTTGCAGTAAGAATGCTAAATGTCATGCTCTAGTGCAGCATGAAATCTTCCTAACAACTATGAACCAAAAGGGATTTATGGACTCAGCTGCACTACTTTCTTTCTAACTGTACAGCCCAAGCCTCAGTGAATTGTGCGTGATACGACCCAACCTTTTAAAAATTTCCAGTTAGAGTGCTGGAGTTAGGGAAGGTGGAAGAGGGGAGATTCAAACATTATGAGAGAGTCTAGTTCCAGAAAATTCTAAAATATTTACTGTTTTTAACCATTTTAATGTAGCTTTCATAAATATTAATAACAAAAGGTGGTAAACTGGTCAAAATTAGATGTTTCATTTGTACAGGTTTTCAACCTGCTTTTTATTTAAAACAGCAGGTTGGTTGTTTTTGAAATGAAATTGTTGTGATTTAATTGCATACGCATACATGCACACACACACACACACACACACACACACTCCCCATGCCTTTCATGGAATAGCTGCATTCAGATTCCTGGTGTCTCAAACTGCCAAAGCTATGTGTTTTTAAAAGTATAAAACTGCATGTGGTTTTAAAAGTGTATTAAACACACAAACAAAAAGTGCATAAACACTATAGATTTAAATTTGTTGTAATATCTTCTCGTTTATTCTCTAGCTGATCAAGCTGAGGCTTAATAATTGTGTCACACCTAACAGAAAATGATTTGGTTTAAAACCCAGTCACCCAGTACAAATCTTTGCTCAAACCATAGCTAAATGAAAACAGCCATGTGCTTGGGGGCAGATCCTGTTCTAACTTGCACACTCTGTTTACTTGGGCTTGAACCAGGCGACCGACCAAGATCTTTAACTCGATTCTTTCACATGCATCATTTATTATTACCGAAGTCCAACTGTTCCACATGCAGGCAGAGAAAACACACACTGAGTCCTTACCAGGTTAGTAGCTTCAAGCAAAATGTGTTTGAATCAAGAAAGAAATTTTTACAAATTGCCATGGAGATTTTCAGAGCACCAAATACATGCTTAAGCAAACAAGGCAACAGAGAGAGACTGTGTCTACAATATCATGGCTGAAGTGCACTGCTAGAAGCTCAGTTTTCTAAGAGCAGGAGGTACTTTTGTCTTGTTTGGGAATATGTCCCCCCAGTGTCTAGAAGGGAGACAGCTGCGTGGTAGGCACTCAGTAAATGTTTCTGGAATGAATTAAAGAATGAATTGGCTTGCAGAGTATAGAAGTTAGTGAGGTTATCAGCTGTGTCTTTACTTCTCTTCCATGAACTTTGAGAGAAGGCACACAGCTACCTATGTGTCCACCATCCACTTGCCTCCCAACTTGCCCTGAGAAGTAACCTCTACTCTCATCAATGATGAGACAGCCACCATCTATGCTTTGGAAAGAACAAAACCCCGTTTGCCTGCTCCAGCATGGCTTGGACCTCTAGCTTGCATGGTCCAGGTTAGGGTTCTGTGTTATGATGACTAGATCCCTATGTATGATGGAGGCTTATGTCTGGGCACCTGGTAGATAAAGTAGCTGGTGAGGAATCAGAATGGACAGGTCAGAAGGGAACAGGTCCCAGTGTGAGGAAATGCGGAGCAGTGTTGCTCTCTAGCCACTACTCTTCTATTCACACATCTGCTAAGGGAGAGCAACTGCCTAAGGAGAGTGTGAAGCACGCACTTCAAGTTCAGGGTCCAGGGGCTTGTGCCCAAAGACACCCTAAAGGGAGAACCTGGAGGGAGGGAGGTGGTGCTTGGGCTGATGCCTCACAGACAAATGAACACTTTGATTTTGAATTTTTTAATCCATGGGATTTATGCTTTCCAAAACAAAACACATACGACAGTTGACAGAGACTCCTACCTTGTAGATTGTTGGCAGACAGGTCTCTTGAGTCCACGTTCCACTGGAGCATTCCTCCAATCGCACACATTTATCATGGCACCAGCCACATTGCACAAAGGAAGGGGCTGAGAGGCACTGACTGCAGGACTGGAAATGTTCACAGCCCAGGCCATTCAGCGGGATCTTGGTGATCTGTGAAGACAAGTGATGGAAAGAGCTTCCAGAGGAGGGTTTTGTTTGCTTGTTAAATAAAAACTAAATACATCAAAGATACATACAAATATAATTTTACAGAGTCTAACAGAGATGCCACTTATGTGTGCACATCATGTAATAATGCTAATATGATTAAACTTAAAAAAACTTTTTTTCCTTCCTTCCACTTTTGGCACATATGTGATAAAAGTAACTATTACTGTCCAGTGAACACAAGCATTATCACGCAATGTGAGAGGTTCTATTTAGTGGGGAAAAGTTTGAGATGATATACTTTTCAAAAAAATTTTTCTTGGAGTATACTTGATTTACAGTATTGTATTAGTTTCTGCTATACAACAAAGTGAATCAGTTATACATATACATATATCCACTATTTTTTGATTTTTTTCCCATACAGGTCATTACAGATTATTGAGTAGAGTTCCCTGTGTTATACAATAGGTCCTTATTAGTTATCTATTTTACACATAGTAGTGTATATATGTCAGATCCAATCTCCCAATTTATTCCTCCCCTGCTGAGATGATTTTAAAATAACAAGAGAGTTTAATTTAAGCTACTGGAAAACACACTTGAACCTCTGGGAAATTCTAAGTAAGGTTACATATCATTCTGGCACCAAAATGCACCTCCTCTCAGGGAAAAGGGATTATTGGCCAGCATAATCTCTTCCAACATACACTTCAGGAGTTATCTGCCTGCACTAGAGTTCTGCCCTTAGGACTGTAATTCTCATTTTGTGTGTTTGTGTTTCTCATTGAGAAATATAGGACAAAAGGAGAAGTTTACCTCATGAAGATGACCTCCCATAGGTCCAATTTTCCCCAAGTAAAAATTTAACTTGATTTTAGGAGATGTCTGGAATACTCAGGAAAGAGCTTCATAGAAGAGAGATAAATCCAGATGAAGGGAGAAGTTAAAAAGGACCAGGTGACAATGGCTGTAAATATCCACTCAGGAGGAACCACATTGATGGAACCTTCCTATGGAACAGGGCTTACCTTCTTCCCAGTGACAACCAGTGTATAGCCATTCTGGTTTAGCGGGTGCTCCACAATCACTTCTGGAGACACAGGGTGGGAATCCAGGCGAAAATTCACGTGAGGAGTTAATGATCCTGATCGAGAAACCACAACCTGAGAAACAAACCAGAAAGCACTCTTAGTCCAACAGTCCAACAAGCTCAGTTTAAATATACTATCAGGGGAAAACGTGGATGATAATGGTAATACCAGATTAGATGAGCTCATGGATGTTTGAACGATATACCCAACAGTTTATTGCACTGTAAATCAATACATCTTCTAATCTCCTGCCTTGAAGACAATTCATTTGAACCCCCAAGACAGAGTTTTGCCTATGATCTTTTAATGATTTCTAGGAAAGGAGATCTTCCAGCCATTAAGCCAGCACATGCAGACACATGCTCACGATTGTACTGGGAACTGGAGGAGCCAAAACTCACCCCAGAAGACCTCACTTATGCTATAAGGATTCTGGATTATTTTTAAATCTATCCTCCTGACCCTCCCACCAGGCAGCTTCCCTTGACGTACAGGAAAGTGTAGTGAACAGGGAGTCTGGAGACCTGGAACTGGTTCCAGCTTTGCTACTCTTTAGCCATATTTATAGATCTTTTGAGGTCGAAATAGGCCCTCAGCTAACTTTGAAATGATGTGCTGTCATTTCTTATAAACCATTGTCCCATCGTACATTATTACTTTGGTTATAAATAAGGTTCTGCTTCTTGGCCTGGTTTTATAATAAGACCTGATGGTTTTAACAATGTCTTGGAAAGGAGATTTGATGAGTGGTGTCATTCTTGTTGTCAGGTATTTCTAATTTGGGATGGTTCTCAGCTATAAAATTCCATCAGTCCAGTCGCTAGAACCCAGTAATAATGAAGTCCAGGTATAAGATCAGAAGAAGGTGAACACTCAGACTACAGGAGAGCTTAGACGCACTCTCATTCTTAAATAGGCCATAACATTCTATCCACAGGAAGGTGCACAATGTTGAGCATAGCTCTGGGCTTGAAACCAACTTTATGAAATTGCTTGACATCCAAATACCCTTTTACATTTCACTGAAAGGGCATTTGTTTGCCACGTTTGAATCATGGGACAAATGTGGGCATCTGTGAGATTGAGATTAAATAATAAACCACTTCTACCTCAGCTTTCTTATCCATAAAATGGGAATGAACTGCTTAGTACTCTAACAAACACACAACATAAAAATGTTCTGGGGAACCAGTAGTAAATTTTTTCTTCAGCACAATAAAGGAGCTATTTACCCTGAAACAATTTGGGAAGATTCCCCAAATCCCTAATTTGCTCCCACAGACTGGATTGTTGATAGAGAAATGGACCAAGTTCACAAAGGGCTGTAAAAGTTAAACATCATGACTTTTTTTTTCAAACATTTGCTCTACACCAAACACTCAACACGTTCAAAACAACTCCATTAAGCAGGGTGGCTATATTTGCACAGAAACTAAGTGATAGACTGAAGGTCATTTGGTTGGAATGGAAAAGAATGGAAACTACTGTTATTCCTAAATTTAGGGCCAAATAGTTATTTGTGACTTTTGTAGGGAATGCAAAAAAAAAAAAATCAGTTACCAGTGCTACCTCCCGCTGGTGCTGGTTTCAAGCAGAATATCAGAACACCAGACGTCTAAAGCTTCTACACCAAATTATTTCAGTTAACCATTTTTTTCTATCTTGACTTATTTCTGGTGCTCATCACCTCTTGTTTTTCCTACCCCTCATGCTCCCCTGCTCCCCATTTAAAAAAAATATTTCTCTGATTGTTGTCAATCACTTCAAACTGCAAAGGGAAAAAAATTCCTTTTCTCACACACAAGTAAAAACCAAAACAACATAACAGCCTCTTTTAATAAACTGATTCTGTTCTCTGCCTCATTCTGTGTTTTCTACTTCAATGGAGATTATTCATCCTTCTGAACCTTCCTATAGATATTTGAATTTTGTGTCTGTTTCTCTTATACCTTCCCTTCTATTCAGACCTCCTACATAACGATCAGCTCCTACTTTTTTTTCTCGTATCTTTTTGATCTCTTTAATATCATTCCCCATATCTACAATAAGCAATCTCTTCTTAATTTAATAGGTCATCATCTTTGACTTTGGGCTTCCCTGGTGGCTCAGATGGTAAAGAATCCACCTGTAGCGCAGGAGATCTGGGTTTGATTCCTGTGTTGGGAAGATCTCCTGGAGAAGGGAATGGTTATCCACTCCAGTATTCTTGCCTGGAAAAATCCATGAACAGAGGAGCCTGGCAGGCTACAGTCCATGGAGTCCCAGAGAGTCAGAGACGACTCAGTGACTAACACTTACTCTTGACTTTATCAAATATGGAAGCCCAATCAAATATCCATTTCCCAGAAAGAATTAATATTTCTCTTTTCACAAAGATGTTCTTTGCGCCACTGGAACTTGGATAGATTGATTTGGTTCATTACCTGTTAAGACTCTATCTGGAGAACACCATATATGATGGTAACTGAGCCAGGCATTGTGTTAAGTGCTTTAAATATGTATTTTGTTTAGTCTTCACTATAAGCCTACAGGGTAGGTACTATTATTTTCCATAAAGAAAATATGATAGAGAATTTTAGCTAGAAAGTACAAGTCAGGTTTCCAAGGAACTTTCTCTCATGCCAGAAACTGTTTGCTTGACCTCTTCTTAAACACTCAAATATACTCTTGGAGCACCAGAGTAAACACCAATAAAAAACTTCAACTCTGAGCTCCCAAGAGCCACTTGTGAGTCAAAGCATTAAAACAAATTTCACAATATGTTTGCCTTGCCAAATACTCCTTGTTTCAGTAATCTTGGCTGTACAAATTAAGTGTGCCTAAAGAGAAAGACTCCACATCTAGATAGTTTCTGATAGCACAGAGGAAATGTTATTAGTACAGCCGACAAGTTCAAAACTTTTGATCATGAACTAGGATGAGTGTGGCTTGGTATAAAAAATGAGATGAAACAGAGAAGACATGAAAGCTGGGGAAAAGTGAGATGACTGCGTGGAGTCTCAAGCAGAGGTTATGTCACAGATGCAAATACCTTTTCAGTTGATCATTAGCCCTGTCTCTGGAAGGATACCTATTGCTATAAAATGCCAAGAATGTGTTTCTATCATTAACTCCTCACTTTCTCTTCTTGCTAAAATTCTAAGTAATTGGGTAACCACTTTAACTCTCAAAATACTCCTGAAGCAATGTTTGCAAGAAATAAGGAGTTCCTTTTGGTTGTCATGGAGATATTTCTAAGGACAGAACAAAATCCAGCTTTTAAATTTAATTCTTATGATAAATCACCTGGCATTCTTAGAACAATCAGTAAGAAATAGAGACCAGCAATTATATTTTGAGTTTCTACTGTGTTGACTATTAATGCCCTATAAACGGGATTCCACAGAGTTCTCTTGCCCTCTTTCCACCATGTGAGTACCCAGCAAAAAGATGGCAATCTGTGGACCAGGAAGCAGACTCTCACTAGACACCACATCTGCTGGCATCTTGATCTTGGAATTCCCAGCCTACAGAATTCTGAGAAATAAATGTTTGTTTTTTAAAGCCACCTAGTATGTTAATTTGTTACAGCAGCCCAAACTGACTAAAACACCAGCAATAGGTTTATATCTTAAGTATGTGAAAGAAATTGATATTTGTCTAGAAAGAAATCAGATACGAAGAGCTTTGTTTCAACCACGGTAAACATCGAGCTTTCTAGAACTAAAAAAATGAAACATAAGAAGTGGAGATCACTGATTGGTGCTGACAACTTAAAATTAGAAGTAGTAATACAAAGTACCAGGCGGCAAAAGTTGAATTAAATGAAACTTTGCTTTGTTCTGTCACTCTTTTTGGTAAAGGGGCATAAGTGTTTCTATACCAACCTGATACTACAAAGGCCAAGATATGTACAAATAGCAATATTCTTTATGATTGTAGTATCAATGTGTGTGTCTCAATTTTTTGAAATGAGTCAAAGTGAGTCGAAATGAGTCAATACCAAATTGAGACCTCTGTAAAAAAATTCAAGCATCTAAGAAACATATAAGCTAGTAACTTTGTAACAATTTTAAAAATCCAAAACTTTCAAATCAGTATTTCAAATATAATGATTATAGGATTAGTCAATCTATACACAGAGTATATCTGTCTGAATTTCAAAGAGGCTACTGATAAATATATTTGGTTGTAAAATGCCTCTCCATTTCTTTCAAGTAAGCACCTAAATAAGAAATTCCAGTTATTCCCTGCTACCAAAAAAAAAAAAAAAAAAACACCCCAAAAGGTTAGCATTTTTCAATGTTTCAAATACTTATGATATTTTAAATTTCTATGCTATAACAATTTACAAGATGTATGTATTTCAAGATCATGCATTAATTCATTTTCGGAGACTATATATGAACTGGGCTTAATTTTTTGGTATGGACATAACTCTGTAATTATTATTTACAACAGATGTTTTTTTCCTCACAGAAGAAATCTCAGAATCCATGAAACATATTTTCTTCTAAAGAAATATACCAAAGTTACTGTTCTTTATAGACATAACCAAATTAATGATGTATGCCTTTAAAAAAAAAGGCAGATGATATTTTAATTTGATCACTTTATAAAGGAGATAGGTAAGTCAGCAATCTCTGAAGAGAATGTGGAAGTTCAAACTTCGTTTGGCTGTGTCCCTGCAGGCTGCTCTCAGCATTGATGAGTTGATGATCTGTGTCTACATAGTCTAAAATAGCAGTAATCCCAAATGTAACATGCTGCAGGCTTCAACACAAAGCACTGAAATACCATGATGGTGGCACAGGAACCGAAGGAATTTGGAGACAGGAGGTCAATAAATAAATTGATTTTTCTTACTGGAAGTGAGTAATTACTCTCAGGTTCACTGATTACTAATATAATCCTTTAGGTAATGGTTGTAAGTAATGACCATGAGCTAAGGATGTCTTTTTAGGTGATCCCTACCTCTTGAACTTTCTTGCTTAAGACCAACCAGTCAAGAGAAAAGGGCTTATGGGTGGTAACAGCATCTCACAGAAAGGGGGATGGGGGAAGAGAAGGATGATACCAAAGAATCGAATGACATCTATGACAGTGCTCAGGCAGCAGCCACTGTATGCAGACAAGCCAGTGAATGTGGAGATGAACTTGCAAAAAGTCTGGAAAGTGTGTGCCCACCCCCACCCCATCCTCATCCACTCACTCTCCCTGGTCTGACAGTCATGCACAAATATTTTAATAGCAACGCTTGCATCTAGAGATTAAAGGCCTTATATAAGTGCTGTAAAAAAAAAAATCAAGCAAGCATTGTTTTTGGATGTAGATTAGACGAGGAGCTCAGAAGGGGAGATGTGGGCAATCCCTGTGATTAGTCCTGTGATCTTCATGAGTATCCTGCTTCCCTCTCCCACGTAGCCCTGCACTCTGTGCTCATGTTCTCCAGCCTTGTTCTTTCCTACATCCCCACCCCCTCCACAACTTGTAAGAAGCCCTGTTCTTACTGTTTACTTACACTATCTCCAACAGTGCTTATCATATTATTTTACTTTAATGCATCCCAAGAGAGCAATCACACAAATAAAAACTGTTTTTCAAATCTAGATCTACATTGACATGGCTCTACAGATAGACTTGAATATATGTACACATTAGTATATTTAGACATAGCTGCACCTGTATGAGATAAGTTACATGCTTAAATGTTAGAAACATGTCAAAAATGTCTTCTCTTCCATACATACAATATTGTTAGCTAAACAATATAAGTCTTGCTAATCAAATAACCACTGTGAAATATCTGATTCACTTTGCACCCAACAGCTGGAGCTGAAGCTTGTATTCCCAGCTAGAGCTGAACATAAGCACAATAGGAAAGGCAGAAACAGCTGCAAACTCTTGGGAGAAAACATTTGCAAAGCAACTTTGCCTTTAGGCTTCAGGGTAGGAAGGAAGTAAAATCATTCTTCTGTTCCTTTTCATGTATGGCAGCTGTCTTTGGGGAAAAAAATTATGTCCCTTCTATTTTGTAACAGAAACTTCATAGTATTATTGAAACATGGGTTGTAGAAACTTAGGCTTGGCCACAGATTCAGCACTTCAGTGCAGTCAAAACATTTACAGAAGTTAAGTCACTGCTTGGATAGATTAGGCTGGATGGTCCCCAAGTTTTTGCTGTACTCCTGACTCCATCTCCAACATTATTTGCTGTAAACAAACTGGATTTTAGTGATGGTGATTCTTTGATTCTTTAAATGGTTTAGGATTATTTACATAAAATTTTACCAAATGGAATTCTTTTAGGCAAGTGGCAGAGAAACAGATCCTCTCTCGGTGAGTCTCAATAGCCTTGTGTTTTTTATGTCTTTGTTTTCTCTAGGTATCAGGTACATGTTTCTATCTCCCCTACTAAAAATTTAGTTCTTCAGAGGAAGGTTCTCTGTCACAGCTTCCTTTGCCTCACTTATTTGCCTAGTAAAGCATAGTTAGTATGTTCCTGATATATAAGGAATGAATTGAGAGTTACCTGGTTTCAAAAAATCAAGGATATCAGTGCTTTTCATAAGAAAAGTAATTATTTAAATACTTATTTTCATCTTTGGTGTTATGGATGCACAGATATATTATAGCTTCTTTGATGAAAATGCTGGGAGATAAGAATAAAACATTTGTTACAGCATTTCTATTCTAATGAAACTGATATATATAACATACCACTTGGTGAAATCTGAAATCTGTCACACAGCAGAATTTACTCAGTTATTAAAGCATTCTATACAAAAGTGGAATTTTATTAGAACTTCAGAATCTGGAAATAGGCCAGGAACCTTGTGATGTGAAAAAGTGTCAGACCTAAAGTGACTGTAGAAGAAAGCTTATTAATATGCAACCGGATTGGTGAGGTAATACACAAAATAAAAAAACGAAAGCAGAAAAAAAGATAACACGAGGAAATGAACATAGGGAAGCCAGTGAGAATTCAACAGATGCTAGGTTCAGTCATTCTTCTTCAGATTTTTCTTGGAATTCTCTAGAATAACATAAATATCAACTAAAAACACATATAAACACCAGATAACAACACACATTTTACAAGGATAGTAGATATGACCATATTTCAAATTTGTTAAGAGTGCTTGTCTGTGTTGGATGGGGCTGGGCATCTCTCCTTAACATTTTGAGGACAAAATTAAATGGTTTGAAGTGGGTAAATAGGAACACTGGACTGAGAGAGAGGGAGCAAGGAAGAAAAAGCATAGCTAATTGTGAAGCAGTGGGAGGAGGGGAGACCAAGTGTGGAATCATTTAGATCTGTATGATTCGTTGTGAAGTGGGAAAGTTTTATTTACACGTTTTATGATTTTGCAAAAATTCCACCAGGCCCACTAGTACAAGAAGAACATCTGATGCATATCCAGACTGCTATAAAGACAGTGGTGGTTTTTAAAAATATGTTTTGTTAAAGAATACAGATAGAGAATGTACAAATGAGCAAGTCATAGGAAAACATCATCATCCTCAATTGCTTTACTGAAAGTCATTTCCTGACCAGGATGTTAATTATGTCAGATGATCACGAAATAAATATCTCCCTTTTAAAGAAATTTCTAGTCTTTGTGGAAAGTCAACATTTCCATAGATACCATCGTCATTGTGCATTAACCAAGAATCTACTAATGAACTCATGTTGAAAGCACTACCAATAACTATTAAAACAGTAAAACAGACCCAACATGAGAGCATCTTAATTTCTGCAAAGTGCTAGGGGTTTTGTATCTAGGAGACACGATAACTGTGACTCTGAAATGTGAACTTTTATTGTATGGGAATACTGTTGCTATCCATTAAAAGCATTTCTTAACAAAATCTGGATCTTTTTTCCCCCAGTGTTTGTACTTCTTTGTGTCTGACCCCATCATTTTGCAGAATCAGAAGAGCTGGAGTTACAATGGGATTCTGATGATAACGTCCCTTCCTAACGCCTGCCAATATTTCTCAATGATGTGAATGTTTCTTCTCATGGAGACGCACAGCTCACACAATAGCTCTCCTTTGATCTGTAGCTTCTCCTGAAATAGGAAAACATCGCCTGGAAGTGCTTTAATTGTTTCATTTTATTTTCCAATCATGTGATTTAAATCATGAATGGAAAAAAAAACCTCAAACTGTTCCAGGCAAGAAAATTAAAGCAACCACATTTAAACTGAAAGCTTTAAGAATTTAACAAAAAAAGGTCATACACTTCAAGAAAGGGACTAGGCTTCATTGTTTTGCTTTCAGTCTGTGTCTCTAGCTTCCACTGTGATTTTCACTTTACAGTATTTGCCAACACCTTACTGTAAAAAGAGAAGCAAATTAATTGTATGACACTGGATAAAACAGACACAGCCACTCTCAGAAAGTATGTACCTGCATGAATCGACCTTCTGATGTCCCGAGATTAGCGATGGTGAGATCTCCTTTGATAAAGGTGGATATAGATGTTAAGAGGACTTGGTTGAACTGGCCCGTGAATAAGTCAACGCGTGGCAAAGCTGTGGTAAACTCTGTTCGATATTCATCATTGCGCACTTCACATCCTGATGAATTTCTCAAAAGTGTCTGGAATAAAATATGGTCATAGAATTAATGTGAGTCCAGATGTGAGCAAGCTGTTAAGAAACTTTCTGGTGTGTCTTTTCAGAGGTTAGAGGGAATGGCAAGGATAACAGACAATCTGAAAATGGACATATAGCCCCAGATAGGCAGAAACAGTTCCCGTGATCTAAATGACTTCAGTATCAGTAAGTGCTGTTGTATATACACAGACACTAAAATTAGGGCTTCCTTGGTGGCTCAGATGGTAAAGAATCTGCCTGAGATGCAGGAGACCCTGGGCTTGATCTCTGAGTCAGGAAGATCCCCTGGCAAAGGGAATGGCAATCCCCTTGAGTATTCTTGCCTGGAGAATCTCATGGACAGAGGAGCCTGGTAAGCTACAGTCCATGGGGTCGCAAAGAGTCAGACACGATGGAGCGACTAATACTTGCACTTTCACTTTTTAAAACTAGGGTCAGATCTTATCATCACAGTTTGTACCACGGCTCCACATGTTAAGTACATAAAAATGGCCACATGTAAGTACATAAAAATGGAATTCAGCAGGCGCTAGTAGGAGAAAAACAAAACTATGAATGTCTCAGGCCTGGACATAAAGGCAATGCTTCTAGCAGGCAAGTCCAGTGAGATGGATATCAACTGGAATAATCACAAATGTGGGAGTCACACTGGGACACTATATTTTAAACTGTGTGCCTTTGTGCCTTTGTGTACAGTGAGGTGGTGTGGAGTGATGATTTATAGATGATTCATGAGAAAGCAGCGGAGAACCAACCCTAGACCCAGGTGCCTGCATCATACAGCAATCATCTATATGTTTGTGAAATTCATGTTACTTCTGTTTCAGTTCTTCCATTTGTAAAACTGAGAAAATTACAGAAATGCACCTACCTTACAGAGCTGCTCTAAAGATTAAATGAGCTAGTTTATAGAAATCTCTTATAAAAGAACCCAGTACACAGAGAACACAGAGAAATTGTCCTCATTATGGTGAAAGGCTCAAAAAATGCAAAAGTTATACATCAAATGCTTTATTAACCAGCTAACTAAAAGGCAATTACCACCCAATCAGGTGGTAATTTATCGTTTAGTTTTAACTTCAAGTGAAAGGATTTAAATAATATTGTTCACTAATATATGACAAGCACTTGGATCCCTCCCTTCTCCTTGACTCTTCAGTCTCCTGCTTTTCCTTCTCAGTCAGTTCAGTCACTCAATCATGTCCAACTCTTTGCGACCCCATGGACTGCAGCACGCTAGGCTTCCCTGTCCATTATCAACTCCTGGAGCTTA
This sequence comes from Bos grunniens, assembly GCF_055505025.1. Taxonomy (NCBI): domain Eukaryota; kingdom Metazoa; phylum Chordata; class Mammalia; order Artiodactyla; family Bovidae; genus Bos; species Bos grunniens. The sequence goes on along the minus strand of NC_141168.1, from coordinate 68,532,038 downwards.
CTCAAATTCATATCCATTGAGTCAGTGATGCCATCCAACCATCTCATCATCTGTCATCCCCTTCTTCTCCTGCCTTCAATCTTTCCCAGCACCAGGGTCTTTTCAAATGAATCAGCTCTTCGCATGAAGTGGCCAAAGTATCGGAGCTTCAGCTTCAACATCAGTCTTTCCAATGAATAATCAGGACTGATTTCCTTTAGGATGGACTGGTTTAATCTCCTTGCTGTCCAAGGGACTCTCAAGAGTCTTCTCCAACACCACAGTTCAAAAGCATTAATTCTTTGGCACTCAGCTTTCTTTATAGTCCAACTCTCACATCCATACATAACTACTGGAAAAACCATAGCTTTGACTAGATGGACCTTTGTTGGCAAAGTGATGTCTCTGCTTTTTAAAATGCTGTCTAGGTTGGTCATAACTTTTCTTCCAAGGAGCAAGAGTCTTAATTTCATGGCTGCAGTCACCATCTGCAGTGATTTTGGAGCCCCCCAAAATCAAGTCTCTCACTATTTCCATTGTTTCCCATCTATTTGCCATGAAGTGATGGGAACAGATGCCATGATCTCAGTTTTCTGAATACTGAGGTTTAAGCCAACTTTTTCACTCTCCTCTTTCACTTTCATCAAGAGGCTCTTTAGTTCTTGGCTTTCCACCATAAAGGTGGTGTCATCTGCATATCTGAGGTTATTGATATTTCTCCCAGCAATCTTGATTCCAGCTTGTGTTTCATCTAGTCCAGCATTTCTCATGATGTACTCTGCATATAAGTTAAATAAGCAGGGTGACAATATACAGCCTTGACATACTACTTTCCCTTCTACTACTTCTCAAACTGTAGCATTTGTCTCCTCTGCAGGACCATCCAGCATTTCACTCATGATGTACTCTGCATATAAGTTAAATAAGCAGGGTGACAATATACAGCCTTGACATACTACTTTCCCTTCTACTACTTCTCAAACTGTAGCATTTGTCTCCTCTGCAGGACCATCCATGCTTGCCTATCAATGTTAGGGTTCTTCAAGGCTCCATCTTAGGGCTCACTCTGCTCACTCTTGATACTCTCTACCCAGGATATGTTTTATTGTTTTTAGTTGACACTCATATTTGTGCCTCCAGGCTACACTGCTCCTCTGAGCTGACTGTACATTTATCAAACTGCCTATGAAACTGGCATTCAGATGTCTCAGAGACCTCAGGCTCAACATGACCAAAGTAGAAACAACAATCCTCCTTGCCTGATCTCATGATACAATGCACTCCAGCAAATGGCTCCACCATTTCTCCAGGTGCACAAGTCAGAAATTTAAGTGTTATCCCTGATTCCTCCCCATAAACAGTCTACTGCCAAGTCCCATCAATTGCACTTTCTAAATATCTCCTGAGTCCATCCACTTTTCTTTATCTCCACCATGGCAACTTCATCCAAGGTACCGTCATCTCTTTCTTGGACTATGAGAATGGCTTAACTAGACCTGACCAATCCAATCTCATTCAACCTCTTTCTAGATCCATTCTCCACACTGCAGCCAAGTTTTCTTTTTAAACCACATATCTCATCATGTCACTCTGCTTAAAATGCTTAACATTTCCCCACTGCTCATAGGATCAAGGACAATATTTTTAACATGCCCGGTTGGCTCCTGCCTCATCCAGCCCCTGTTCAAATTCTCCAGACTCAGCCTGCATTGTTTTCTTCCTTGCTCCCTATGCTCCAGTGAGCTGGCCTTCTTTCAGTTCCCCAAATAAGCCAAATGTCCTCCTTACAGAATCTCTGAACATGCTGTTCCTTCTGCTCCTTCCACCTCCATTCACCTTGGTAACTCCTATACCTCCTTCAGATCTCAGTTTGTCATCAGTTTTTCAAAATGTCTACCCTGATCTAAATATCGAGGTCAAATGCTTCTATGATAGACTGCCATAATACCATGTACCTATGTGAAATGGCACTTATTGCTGCAACCATTATTTGTTTTTGTGATAATATGAGTCATGTGAGACTTCCCATGTGGCTTCCTATGATCAGAGACTCTGCTTGTTTACTACTATATTGTTAGTAGTAGATGAAATGCCACACACAGTAGATGTATAATAAATATTAATTGAATGAATGAACAAGTAAGTAAATCAATTATGGGTAGATGGGGAATGAGAGTAAAGATACAAACCGAATTACTAAAGCTATTTTTTTTTTTTTCAGGAATGGGGGTAGTTTAAGAGTTTACAAGAGACAAATGTAGAGACCGACTCTGACTATCCTGACAAAATGATTGCAAACTGGTAACTCTGAGGCAGATAACTGGGGCAAAAAGTTGTATAAGTAAAACAAAGCCTAACTTGGAAGAAAGAGAGAAAATTTTCAGTTTTACACATCTTTATATGTAGCAGAAGTCTGGAAAATGATTTAGAGATTATAGAGATTTTCTATTATTGTCCTGTTTTATTTGTCATAATCAGAAAGTTGTTACAGTATATTTCAAACCAACTGAGTGTTTAAGAACAAACTAAAATAAAAAGTTTAAAAATTAAATAAAATTAAAAAAAAATAAAGTCATAATCTCCAGGAAAAAAAAATATATATATATCCTTATGTAAAATAGGCTTCCCTGGTGGCGCAGTGGTAAAAAACCTGCCTGCCAATGCAGGAAATGTAGATTCGATCCCTGGGTTAGAAAGAGCCCCTGGAGAAGGAAATGAAAAACCACTCTAGCATTCTTGCCTGGGAAATCCCATGGACAGAGGAGCCTGGAGAGCTACAGTCCATGGGAGTCGCAAAAGAGTTGGACACGGCTAAGCAACAACAACATATAAAATAACCTTACTCCATAATGTCAAACTTATGTCACACAGACTGCAAAGTTCTTACATCTATTAACTTTTATGGTTAAATATAACCTAACGTGCTGTTTTATACAGCAACAACAACTTTTTTATTTTAAATAGTGAAAAATTAGTGAACAGAAGGTCTCAGAGATGCTAAACTTATGACTTATAATTAATAAGATGTTCTGGTTCTAGACATTTTTGATATATATTAGTGAGTATTCTTTTACTATTTAATTAGAAGCTTTTCTTCACTAAAGTGCTATAGATTGCTTTGAGGAGTAGCAAATAACTGAGATGTACGATCAGTTCAATAGTAACTGATTAACTGGTAATTAGGTTTCCACTGGTGATCAGTCATCCATTTTGAACAGGGCTGGAACTAGAGAAGCTTCTTAAAGGAACAGAGGCCAATTTTAAATCAAAGGCCTTCTCAAGTATTCTGTTATAGAGGAGGCTGCTCTTCAGAGTCAGCTTCTCTGATTTTGTTCATTTCTTGTTCTACTTTTTTCTATGTCTAGGAGGCATTCTGGGAACTTTAAAGGCTCAGACTTGACTTGGGATTCAGTGCTGGTGGAGATATGATGGATTCATCAAGATATAAAACAATTGGCAAATTGTGGAGCAGAGTCTTAGGTTGTAAGCTAGCAGCAGCAGTCTACTAGATGATACCACTCTAGTGGCAGAAAGAGAAGAGGAATTAAAGAGCCTCTTGATGAGGGTGAAAGGAGAGTGAAAAAGCTGGCTTAAAACTCAACATTCAAAAAACTAAGATCATGGCATCTGGTCCTATCACTTCATCATGGCAAATAGACAGGGGGGAAAAATGGAAATAATGACAGATTTTCTTGGGCTCCAAAATTACAGTAAATGGTGACTGCAACCATGAAACTAAAACATGCTTGTTCCTTGGAAGAAAAGCTATGACAAACCTAGATGGCATATTAGAAAGCAGAGCTATCACTTGGCCAACAAAGTCCATATAGTCAAAGCTTTGGTTTTTCCATGTACGGATGTGAAAGTTGGACCACAAAGAAGGTTAACTGTTGAAGATTTGATGTTTTTGAACTGTGGTGCTGAACAAGACTCTTGAGAGGCCCTTGGCCAACAAGGATATCAAACCAGTCAATCCCAAAGAGAATCAACCCTGAATATTCATTGGAAGGTCTGATGCTGAGGCTGAAGCTCTAATACTTTGGTCACCTGATGTGAAGAGCCAACTCACTAGGAAAAAACCCTGGGGCTGGGAAAGACTGAGGACAGGGGAAGGGACGACAGAGATGAGATGGTAGGACAGCATCACTGACTCAATGGATATGAATTTGAGCAAACTCCAGGAGATAGTGAAGATCAGGGAAGGCAGGCATGCTGCAGTCTATGGGGTCACAAAGATTCTGACATGACTTAGTTATTGACTGAACACCAACCAATAAGAGTCCAGGAACTGTCTCATTCATCTTTTAATCTCACTGTTTACCCTGCCTAGCACATTGTATTTAACAAGTCTGCTGAAAAATTAATGCATTTGCAGAGTAACCCAGGGTTAAAGCCCATTTTCCTACCCAGCTTGCTTTGTGATCTGTGTTGCTGAATGGGGCAACCTGGAGAACAGAGGTTAGATGCATCTCAGATTGTTTGCAAACCTGCAGGACCTCATTGGTCTTTCTAAATGCAGGCAAAAAAACAGGACCAGAACCTTAGCATCTATTTGTCTGTTTTCTCATGTGTAAGGCTTTTTTTTTTTTTACCATTAGTTAATAACTGATTTAAAAAATGTACAAAGCAAACATATGGTATGATGCTTTAAAATAGTGAAATTTCATTTGCTTATTGGCTTTATCACAGGTAAGGCTTAACAACTGTAGAACTCTGCATCAGAATTAACGTAACATTTACACTGCACACTTCAAGGCATCTCCTTCAGGAAATATAAGTTCTCTAAATGGTAGTTCCTCAGGAATGAGAGGATTAAATTATGTCTCTACTCCCTTTTCTCCCCAATCCCCAGCCCCCCAACAAACTCCAAAGTACAGAAACTCTGTACAATGTTGGAATAGAATGTACAGAATTCCTTGATCTTGAAAAATTGTGTGCTTTGGAGCCAAAGCCAACAAACATCATGTCTGGTTTGAGTGGCATTCAAATTTCATAAGCCAGGGGACCCCAACCCAACCTTTCTCCTTTTCGCCACAGCTGAGATCTGCGGGAGAGGGACTACTTCTTGTCTCTTCTTGCTGAGAATCCAGATAAACTTGACAGCTGTGGTCAGGGTGGCAGGAACTGGCTTGCAGAGCTGCAGGCTGTCTTTGAGCTTGAACAGTAGATTTTTAACTATTAAGGAGCCTTGTTTTAAACTCTCAGCAGTGCAAAGGTAAAGTATTGTGTAAATACGACAAGATATCCATCTGATTCACTCTCTTACAGATAACGAGTGAAGGTGTTCCTTGCTCATTTGCTCAGGGAAGATGGGGTGACTTCTCACCACTTTACAACAGTTAGTTTCTGGATGTGACATCTGGAGTGGGATTTGCGTCTAACTGGAAGAACAACTATAGACCCGCTGCCAGGGGTCTCCTTGCCACTTGTGTTCTTGTGCTTCTCTTGAACCCAGAGGTCTTGTGTTTTGGGGTAAAAGTGAATGCAGCGTGTGGAGAGCAGTTCTTTGGTACAACAGCTGCTTTGGGGCACCTTGTTAGAAGAGTCTAACAAGAAAGGTTCACCCCAGCACCAGTTGAGGAGCCAGATGAAACTCTCTTTTTGGTAATAAAGGGAGGAAGAAGGAAGGAAGGGAGGGAGGAAATCAGTCTTTACCCTGCACCTACACTGTGCCAGGCACTGAGTTGGGCATTTTCACATATAAGCAGAGACACAGTAGCCCGGTGAGGTTCTATCACACTGAATTTCAGCAGGAGACTCAGGACAGCCAAGGGTGGCCACAGGTTCACAGTGGAACAGGCATTCAAATTTAATTCTCTCTGATTCTCAAGCTCAAGAACTGCTTTTGCTACTGTTAACTATTCTGGGCAAAGTTCCTAGGATTTCAGAGTTACAAAAATGGAAAGGGCCTTAGAGATCACCTTACTCCAGCCCCCTCATTTTATGTACAAGAAACTGAAAGTTAGGGAAACTGTAATTCTCAGGAGTAAGAATCACTTAACAAAAGTTACCATTCAACATGTAAACCCACAACTCTTCAAAGTAGGAAATGTAGATTTGCCTTCTATGATTCCTTTTCTGGGAGAAAGGCTGGAATTAATCATTATTTTCTGGACCATGGGACAGAGATGACCTCCAGCAATTTGGGCTGTTCTAGTCATGTGACTCTCAGACCTACCTTTTTATCACCTATTTTGGTTAGTGAACATTATGAGGTTTCCATCCTGGTAACTTGAAATGTCAGCCATCACCAACTTCTCTTTCTCTAGCATCTCTCACAGCCAACCAGTTACTAAGTCTTGCTAAACCCTGTCCACAGTGTCTCTTCAGTGCTACCTCCACCCACCCCAGTACCCCTGCCCCAGGTGAGGTGTTCCCCTTCCATCTGTGTCCCACTTCATCTGCCTTGAAGCCGTTATGAGCTGTCACTTCATCCTTCAATACTTCAGTTGCTTCCCAAAAGCCGTATGACATCCAAATCTGCCTCTATTTACATTTCTAGTCTTTTTTCCATTTAAGGCATTAAGATTTCTCATTAAGATGGTCAAGTGACCATCTAGGACATCAAACGAATCTCAAAGTGGCTATAATGACACAAGAGCCTTCCCATTATTGTATTCTTGCACTTGCTTTGGCAGCTGACATCCCCCTCCCACTGGCCACTGATACCCACTCCCTGCTCATGTAAACCTGAACCCTGACTCTTCCAAAGTCTCTCTTTGCAACATCTTTTCAATTAAAGAAGTAATGTGTTTTATTGGATGGGGGAGGGGAGACAGTGACAAAGACTAAGATTAGAGGATAGTACAGGGCACAGGGAAGATACCATACAACTTGAGATATTTGAGTCAAGAGAGAAAATCACCCAGTACAATACATTGTCTAGGGATATACACATGTGTAGCACAACTAAAGGCAAGGGGAAGATGAACAAATAATTCACAAATTCCATTTACCCAATTTTCTGGGGCAGGAGGGGAGGGATGTGACTGGGCGGGGGGCTTCAAAGGCATTGGTAATATTCTCTTTTTAAGCTTCATGGTAGAGAATCAGTATTTATTTTTCACACATATAACACATACATGTATACATTATTCTTTTGTGTATATGAATATAATCATTAAAAATAAATTTTAAAAGAAAACAGTGAATAAATGGGAAGTAACAAAGTGGAGTCTATTAAGTATTTTCTCCAACCCAACTTCTTGATGTCTTAAGCAGGTTTGAAACATTCTCATAGCTTTTCTCAGCTCACAGAAGCTCACAATACTGATGTTAAATAACATCTGCATGGTGCATTATGGTTTTCAAAGTACATTATCTCATCTGATTCTCTCAACAAGTCTCAGCTGGGTTTGTCATGATTATCATATTTCTACAGGTGAAGAAATTGAGGTTCAGAGAGTCGATGCTAAGTATCAGAGCCTGAGGGCTTCCCTGGTGGCTCAGTGGTAAAGAATCCACCTGTAAAGCTGGAAATTTGGGCTCAATCCCTGGGTTGGGAAAGTCCCCTGGAGAAAAGAATGGCAACCTGCTCCAGTATTCTTGCCTGGGAAATCCCATGGACAGAGGAGCCTGGGGGTTTATAGTCCATGGAGCTGCAAAGATTTGGACACAACTTAGCGACTAAACAACAACAATTAGAACCTGAATCCAAGGTGTTGATCTAAATTCTGTATTCCCTATATTGCATTGTGCTATTTATTTATTGGTTCTCACAGTATTTCTGAGGCAAACCCACGCTCTTAAGGATAGTCTAATAAGGACCTGGGAGGAACGAAAAATGAGAACAGGAGAGGAATAGTTCTACCCTAGCTAAGATTTGATGAATCCCATGAACTCAGGCAAATTGCTTGATCTATCTTGGTCTGAGTTTTATTTATATAACAAACATTTGTTCATAGTGTGTATAATGTGTCAGGCATTGTTCTAAGCATTTTTGAAATACTCATTCACTGAATCCTCTTAACAATCCTAGGAGCAAGCTGAAGGACTGAAAGGTCACATGCTCGGCTGCAGCAGGGCTAAGATTAAACTGAGGTCATTGTGCCCCAGGGTCTTCACTACTCTCCTAGGCTGCCCGCTCCTTATCTATAAAGGGAGAGGTGGAGAGAACTGATTTCAACTTTCTCTTCCAGCTCTACCATGCTGTGGGTCTACGGGTGACTTTCCAAAGCTTCCCTGGGCCTGGAATCACCAAGCTGCCACCAGCCCACTGTTGGAACAAATGAATGCTTATGATGTTTAAAATGCCATGAGTGATCACTGTCCCCTAACCACCAGAGGCTGCTTCAAAACAAACATAGATTCTGGATATATACACCCATTTTATAAGAAGGTTTGAAAAGCATTTAGCTTTTAAAGGTTTATCGTCTTCTAAAATAATTATGTGCTGTTAATTCTGAGAAACAATGGTAAACATCCTGTTTTGGTTTTTCTTTAAGTTTGTTAAAGCCTTGCTTCTTTAACCTAGAACCTTATATACTGTCATGTGCATGTGTGCTCTGTCACTTCAGTTGTGTCCAGCTCTTTGCAACCGCATGGACTGTCGCCCGCCACATTCACCTGTCCATGAGATTCTCCAGGCAAGAACACTGGAGAGGTTGCTAAGCCCTTCTCCAGGGGATCTTCCCCACTCAGGGATCGAACCTGTGTCTCTTGTGTCTTCTGCCCTGCAGGTGGATTCTTTACTGCTGAGCCACCAGGGAAGCCCATATACTGTCAGAGTTAAATAACAGGAATTACTCAACAATCCGTACTGTCAGAGTTAAATAACAGGAATTACTCAACAATCCGTAAACAATCCCTTTAATTTAGTCTTTCTTTACCTTTTCATGAGTACTTGACAAATATCTCTAACCTGACTGAAACATATACTATTTTTTTAATAAAGGAAACTGAAGTGCTATATACTTCAATGTATTTGATTCAAAATGTTTCCCCTAATTAACATTATGATGCATGCAGTGAATATGCAATTACATTTAATTCAGTATAATTAAGTATGTGATATATTTAAAATAGTGATTCTTCTAATTGATCTATAGGACAAATTTAGCTCATCTATAGATAATTTAAATCAGACTTGCAGAGAGATTTTTTAAAATGTTCTATCTTGTGAGATCTTTGCCAGTTCACTCATACCAGCTCTCTTCCCTCCTTGCCCATGACTAAATTAACAGAAACAATTTAATATTGTTTATTCATAATTATATTTTGGATACATTTTATGGACATGTAATAATGTTTTTCAGGGGGATACATATTTCAAAATAGAAAGTTTTTCTTTGTCTAAGCCTTTTAACAGAGTTGGCTAAAACTCAACTGCTTTAATTTCAGGAACTCCACTTCGTTTGTTTCCCTAAATTTTATTCATGTGCTCTCTTATATTTGCTACATTGGACTGGGAGGTGGGTGGTATTGAGAGCTGACCACAGGCAGAGGCACAGAGCTTTGAACTTCAGTGTCTGCTTATGCTTCTTTCAGATGTAGTTCAGCTTCTCTCAGTCTGTTCTCAGATGTCTAAGACATCAACAAGATGGGATTCTCTGAAAAATGCTGAAGAGTCAGCTCTCTGGCAGAGCAGGCCCTTCCTGTTGGGGTCTTTAATGCAATGCCAGACTATCAGAATCTGCCTGCAACGCAAGAGACCCAAGTTCAATCCCTGGGTCAGGAAGATCCTCTGGAGAAGGGAACGGCAGCCCACTACAGTATTCTTGCCTGGAGAACTCCATGGACACAGAACCTGGTAGGCTACAGTCCATGGGGTTGCAAAGAACCGACACAACTGAGCAACTAACACTTTCACTTTCAGGCTATTAGGATGCTGTGGTCAAACCCTAAGAATGTGACTTCATTGTTTTGTGCTAAGAAGGGGATATCTGATGTTGGGCTCAGTCATGATTTAAAAGAAAGAAGCTTCCTTAGTATTTTTGCTGCCACAAATGTCTCTTGATGAAGTGATCCTGCCTCATGGCTTCAATAACCTAAAACTTCAGTTGGAGTTCTAGCAGAGGAGCAAAATGAATGAGCAGAGTTAAAGGTTGACCATCTCTAGGAAGGAATAAAGGGCAGCTTCAGTCAGTCATGAACATAGTATAACCAGACATCTGGCCAGCCAGCTGCTGGCTCAACTCTGGTGATTCATGAGGTAATGGAGCTGTCTTGTGGTGATGACTTAACTTTACACACCCAGGCACATTCTCTGTTCTGAGGACCAGCCCCGTCTCTGCAATTGCCTTAAGGCCAAGTTTGAATGTACCATTGATGACATGGAAACTCATCATTTTTTCTTTCCAAGCTGATTCCCTTTCCAGTTTCCTATTTCTATACAGCATCATAGTCACTCTCTCCCTAAGCCTGAGGTCTTAGTCATCTTTAACTCTTCCTCTTCCTTTATTGTTTATGTCTACCTATCTACTCACATTTTTTCTACTGAATTAAAGCAAAGTTCATAATAAGACTCCTACAATCTGATTTCCTTGATTCCATAATCTCCTTCCTCAAGTCCACTTCTTAGTCATGCCTAGTGGCAATCACACAAGCCTAGTGGAAAAGAGTATGGGTTCAGGGATGACCCTGCCTTCATTGTCTGTGTGAACTAGGGGGGATACTTAGATCTTGAAACCTCAGTTCTTCACTTGAAAAACAGAAAAACACATACCTAATAGAATTGTTTCAAGGTTTAAATGAAACAACTCCAGTGTCAGCAATATATTAAATGGTCACTTCCTTCATTCAAAAACATTTATTGAGGTCTGTGGCAGGGTGAATAGAGTTCCGCCAAAAGTCATATAGCCACCTGGAACATCAAAATGTGACCTTATTTGGAAATAGGCTCTGTCCAATTAATTAGTTAAGAATCTTGAGATGAAACACTCCTGGATTTAGTGTGAGTCCTAAGTCCAATGTCTGGTGTCTTCCTAAGGAGAAGACACAGAGAGACACACAGGGAAGGCGGCCATGTGAACATGAAGTCAGTGATTGGAGTTATGCTGCTACACCCTAAGGAATGGCTGGGACCCCCAGAACTGTAAGAGTTGTACACGGAAGGGTTTTCCCCTAGAACCTTTAGAGGGAGCATAACCTTGGCTGACATCTTCATTTCAGACTCCTGGACTCCAGAACTACAAGAGAATAAATTTCTATTGTTTTAAGTCACCAACTTTGTGGTCAATTGTTGTGGCAGTTCTAGGAAACTAATACAAAACCAGGCCATGATATTGTCCTGGATATTGGAGGATATAAAAGCAAACAAAAAAGGTGTAAGTCTATGCTCTTGTGCTTAAGAACACAAATAGTTGTTGTTATTATTACTGTTGTTGTTGGTTGGTCTACTGAGTCTTCATTGTGCCTAGAAGAAAAAGTTCAAAATTCTAATTATTTAGGTTAAGAAGCCTGTAAAATGGAAACACTCACACCTATTTCATAGAATTATCTATATATAGCAAGGTCAGACTTATTATCTATCCACTATTATTTTTCATTATTCTTAAAGCGGGGCTTGGCACCAGTTTTATGTACAGGGTTAGGGAGCAAAAGCAGCTTTCCTAGTGGTTCAGACTAAAGAATCTGCCTGCAATGCAAGAGACCAGGGTTCAATCCCTGGGTTGGGAAGATCCCCTGGAGATGAGAATGGCTAACCACTTCAGTATTCTTGCCTGGAGAATTCCATGGATAGAGGAGTCTGGTGGGCTATGGTCCATGGGGTCACAAAGAGTCGGACACGACTGACTAACATTTTCTTTTTTCAGAAAGCAAAAACTTGGCTTTTGAGTGCCATTGGGTTCCTATAGCATATTCTAGTTTAGTCTGTGTATTTTTTTAACCTTTTAAAAATGTAAAAACCATTGTTAACTTGCTGGGTACACAAAAACAGGTCATAGTTTGACAACCCTAGCAAATGTTTCCAAAGTCCAGCCTGTTCCCTCAATATCACTTGAAGGCAGTGTGCACGAAGGAAACAAGAGGTAGGCACATTTTTTTTGTACTTTACATTATAACTAATTAATAATATAAAGTACAAAAGTTACTGTTGATAGCTAAGTTCTGAAAACATTGGTATAGGTAGTAAATGCTGTAAAATTAGATAAGGATGAGATCAGAGTGGGCTTAAACAGCTCATGGCAGAGGACAAAGTTGAGCCTGGCCATGACAGAAGTTGAATTAGTGAAGAGGGAAGAGAGAAATACTTGGAGCAGAATATATTTTATGTGTATGTGTATATGGATTTATATATACATGTGTACAAATGCATTTATAAATAAATGAAATAAATATACATATTTATTTTCCTCTTGAGACATTGTCAGGATTCAAAAGATGATTCAATTTTACAATGATACGGGCTTTGGAATTTTGAATGTTAAAACGTTTGCTTCTTTATCATCGTTTCCTAAGGTGATTCAGATCTGAAACAGACCAAGGCCATGTGGTTTAGGTTAGCAGCCTTCATAGTGCCTTTCAATCACCTTCATGAGTGAGAGTGATTCATTAAAAAAAAGTTGTTCCAAGGGAGGCAGATTTTAATGCTTAGTGCACAGAGATTTTCTGCTTTTATTAACAGAAAAAATTCAATGTATACTTACTCAGAGAAGTATAAGAGATATTCAAAGACAGAACAGCAGTTACCCTGCATTAACCAATAAAACAGAAGTAGATCCACCTGAAGAATAAAAGGGCCATGGTCTGTTTATGTGTCTAACAGAGTCATGCTCAATAGAAACAGGCTGATGAACGTCTTCGTGGAGGGCCAGGAGAGGTGAAAGATGGATGAAACCAGAGTCCTTCAATTATGCCCCCAAATGTTGTTTAAACCCAGAACTGTATTCTAGCCTGCCATCTCTGTCATTATCTCTTATAACTCCTTTCCATCTTATCACTGTGCAGTGAGGCTCTTCACTCCTCTTTTCCACTTGTTCCTGCCTAAAATCTGTGGGCCACCCTTCTCACTGGCCAAGGTCCTTGAGACTCTGACAAAACTCTCTTCTAATCCGACTGCAGCTATATCAAGGCCAAACTCAAAAAAGTTTCTCTCTGCACCAAGCATGTGCTTAAGTGCCTATGAAACAGTGCCACTGTGGAGTCTAATCCTGTGGCCATGGTAAAGGAGGTACTGAAAAAGATTTTCATGTTCAAACTTCTTTTCCTTAGCCTGTACTTTCAACTTGAAATCACAGATTGGTGATCAGTGGTGAAAAATCTATGGATTCCAAAAGCAAACTTCATGGAAGAATGTTTCTACTGGTACCACTGCTTGAGCAATAACCACCAGAAGGCTTTGCAATAAGGTCCCTCATAAAGACCATGTCACCCACACAAAGAAGATGCTCTGTTGATAGGCGTGAGAAAGCTTTAAGGAGCTCAGAGGTTACACTGTCTTTATTTTTAAATGGCTTTATTATGTCTTCCCAATTTTGGTTAAGTACAAAGTTCTGGAATTTCTGTCTATTCATCATCCTTATCTTGATCTTTTCTTTTTTCATTTTTCTCCTTTTGTTCTTTGATTCATCTTCATCTTAAACTGGTAGATGGAGGAGGGTGTGTGCATGTGAGTATGAGTGTGTGCGTGTGTGTGTGTGTATGAGTGTAAGGAAAGGGCATAGGTAATGGTGAATGGAACTTTCCAGAATTTCTTCAGTGTTCTTTAACTCTTGGAAAGTTTCCAGTTTTATCAATTAGTTTTGGGGGAAGAGAAAGAAAGCTGTTTTATCTACAGATAAGATTATTTTTGTTAATCAGCATTCTATTACATTATTTAAAATATGAGGTTTTGTCACAACTAATTGTTCTTTTGATAAATATATATTTTGTTCAAGCTATTTTGGTAGGTACTGAAGGTATGGAGGTAAAAGCTATAATCCATATCTTCAAGGAGCTATAAGGGACCAGCAAACACATTACTATGAAATATGATTAAAGATATCCTAGAAATAAGCAAAGAGTGCTACTGGTGTATACAGGAAAGGCAACTTACCTAGAATGATGAGTTGGGAAAAAGTTGGAGGAGGTTTTCTAGGGAAGGAAATGCCTTAATAGAGTTGTAAAAAACACGGAGAAAATGTTAACCTGGCAAAATAAGTGTCAAAGGGAAACTGAGGTAGGTGAAATAATATGAGTTAAGTCAGGGTTCTGAGAGAGACTGATGAATTCTGGAAACTACAAGTATGATAAGTTGACACATATCCAATAAGGGGTTAATAATGCAAAAAAAGCATACAACTCAAAAGCAAAACAAAATATAACTTAAGAACAGGCAAAGAACCTGAATAGATATTTTTCAAAAAAAGACACATAAATGGCCAACGGGCACATGAAAAGTTGCTCAACACCATTAATCACCAGGGAAATGCAAATTAAAACCACAGTGAGATACCACCTCATACCCATCAGGATGATTATTAAAAGACAAGAGATAGCAAATACTTATTAGAATGTGAAGAAAAGGGGATTCTTGTACACCTTTGGTGGAAATGTAAACTGCTATGGTAAACAGTATGAAGGTTCCTCAAGAAATTAAAAATAGAACTATCACATGAGCCCACTTTTGAGTATATATCCAAAGGAAACAAAACCATCATCTCTAAGAGATACTTGTGCTTCCATGTTCATTGCAGAACAAGTCACAAATGCCAAGACATGGAAACAACCTAAATGGCCATCAATGGATGAATAGAACAAGATGTCACACACACACACATACACACACACACACACACACATATACACACAAATGTATATTATTCAATCCTAAAAAAAAGAAGGAATTCCTGTCATTTGTGACAATATGTATGAACCTTGAGGGTACTATGCTAAATAGAGTAAGTCAGACAAAGAAAAACAAGTATTTCATTGGATCATTTATATGTAGAATTTTATTTTAAAAGTTGTATTCATAGAAACAGAGACTAGAAAAGTGGTTGCCAGGGCCGAGGGTGGTGTGGGAATAGAGAAAGTTTGGTAAAAGCATACAAACTTTCAGTGAAAAGATAAATAAGGTCTGGGATCTAATGCATAACATGGATACAATTGATAACACTGTAATGTAAAATTGAAATTTGCTAAAAGAGTAGAAAAAAGGAAAATATAAGAATGAGAGAAAATAGAAAGTTGAGAGTAGGGCAGAGTGGCAGTGGTATGCTTGAGGCATTTTGTACCAACTTACAGAGACAATTGTGAACATTTCTTAATTTTTATTCAGTGACTTGAATTGGCTTGCTGCAGGTATTTACGCAACCCAACTTGATAAAAGATCACAAATCAAGGACTTCTACTCCTCCTGTGGGTGTATTAGTTGCTCAGTTGTGTCCAACTCTTTGAGACTCCATGGACTGTAGCCCACCAGACTGCACTGTCCATGGAATTTTCCAGGCAAGAATACCGGAGTGGGTAGGCATTCCCTTCTTCAGAGGATCTTTCTGACCCAAGGATCGAACCTGGATCTCCTGCACTGTAGGTGATTCTTTACTGCTGAACCACTGGGAAAGCCTGGCCCGAGTTAAACATTTGCCAGACCACCACTGAGTGTGAAGGAAGACAAGGAAGACCAGGAAATAGCCAGGGTCAAGTAAGAAACCCCTTGAATACCACACTGGAGAGTGTGGACCTCACACTGAAACCACTGGGGAACCCTCAAATTACTTTTAAGGGATGCAGTTACATACATGGGTTGGCTTTCAAGAAAGATTACTTACTCCAAGAGCAGTCTGGAACCATTCAGACTACTTGGGGATGAAGATGGAGCCAGGGAGATCTAGTCTTATCTTATTGGTATCATTTTCAACAGACGAATAAAAACAAAACCTGTACAGAATGACAGTATACACTTTTCTGTTTCTGCTTTGGGTATACACAGAAGGAGAGAAGAAGTAAAGATTTTCAAAGTTCATGTTTACTATGACCAGGTTTTCTTCTAGAGAAGGCACAGAAGAAACAGACTTAATTAGGTCATGCTAATGAAGACGGTTTAGATAGGTGAAATAATTTCTTTGGAAATATTATTTCTTGATTAAATAGGTGCTGTTAGTTGCACCGGAACCAGCAGCTGGTTATGGTACTTAAGAAGGTCTTAAATAAGGTTAGTGCACTGAACGAGAATGTCAACATGGGTTAATGAGTGAGAGAGGCTGTGTAAACTATTACTTAATCTCAACAGAGAGTTTCCTGAGCCTTCGGGGACTGAGCTGAGGTTGATAGACAAGAATAAGGTTAGAAGGAAACAGAACATTAAACAAACAATAGTTCAGTTAAACTTGTGATTCACCTGGAATTTAGAAAGCTGTGCTAGTAGCAAAAAAAGGTAAGAGGAAGCTATGTCAACATTGTTATTAAAATAATTGTCCAGTAACTCACTGGATCAGAGATTTTATTACATATTGGCAGAGAAAATAGAAAAATTGACTGTTTCTTAACCAGTTCTTGAACACCAGTTTATAGAGTATTAAATAAGGCACCAGGAGCTCAAACAGCTGGCTGTAAGGGCCCAGAGAGTACAGGGAGAACTTTAATATCTAAAGCTCACACAAATACTAAATTAATATTTACTTATGAAAATTTAGGTGTTTACTTTTCAAATCTTTAATAATCCTTTTTTCATGAGTTCATGTTCATTCAACTGGCTTGTTATCTTATCACTAGTGTGATAAGATACTCAATATCACATAGTTCACACCATGGCTACCCTAGATCCTATAATTTGGAGGGTTTTTTTTTTTTTTAATATAGAATTTTCTTTTGTTAGGTATGGTAAAGTCCTGGTGTATATTTTCCCAGGATCTGTAACTGTGTCATAAAAGATGAACTTCAAATTTTCAACACTAAAGTGACTATGTTTTCCTGTGTGCTGCTGCTGCTGCTAAGTCACTTCAGTTGTGTCTGACTCTGTGCAACCCCATAGATGGCAGCCCACCAGGCTCCCCCGTCCCTGGGATTCTCCAGGCAAGAACACTGGAGTGGGTTGCCATTTCCTTCTCCAATGCATGAAAGTGAAAACTGAAAGTGAGGTCACTCAGTCGTGTCCAACTCTTAGCGACCCCATGGACTGCAGCCTACCAGGCTCCTCTGTCCATGGGATTTTCCAGGCAAGAGTACTGGAGTGGGGTGCCATTGCCTTCTCCAATGTTTTCATGTGTAGAATCCACTAAAAACAAATGGACATAGGACAGGAGGCCTGCAGTCAATTACTACACCACCAAACCCCATACCCAGGATCATAAAAAGTGTTGTTTGCCTAAAAATCTGAAACTGCTGTTTATGTTTTCATAACTGTTTGATTCTAAAAGAGTAGATAGATAGATACCATTACTGTCAAAATTTACCATATCATTTTTAAAAGCAGGCACATATTTTAGTCCTTCCACTTTGTACATGCCAAAACCCTGAACTTTGACATTTCAATATTAATTACAAGTAGTACTTACTATTGTTAAACCACCACTTAAATACTATTCATCATTCTGCAAACACTGACTAGTATCCCTATTAGTCAGTAACAGAATTGATCTTGTGCTTTGTCTGCCCAGTTCTACTTGGAATTAATACTTTTCCTCTGACTCTTCTGAAATGAGAGTGAGTTTAGTTGAGAGTATAAAATACTGTGTATTTTTTCCCCACATCAGCTCTAAATCCAATGCAACTGGTGTTTTTCAAATTAGAGATATTTCTCAATTACTCTTACTAATATATTTACTGATTCTTGTTTACCATGATGTTGGAGCCACAGATAAATTTATATTTGATGAATCATCAGGAATATTATATTATAAATTCTTCTTTATTAATTTAATTCAGTTCCTTTAGTACCAGGATCACCTAACTTGACCTCATATTCACCTCTGTTATTGCACTGTAGAATATTTCAGTGTCTTAGACCTTCTCAGATTAGTGAAAACATGAAGAAAAATAATTTCACATCCCTAATATTTTCTGAGGTTTTGTATAAACCATACTCACAAGGTACTCTTATAAACAATCTCTTAACATTCAAAATTCTGGTCACTTTACTGGAAAATAAACAGTCCTCTGCCTGTAATTATAGCCTTCAGGAAGGGGCAAGCCAGTGACCTCTCTGACTTGTAGGCACAGGAATAAGCCCTAAAGAATAAATGGCTCCTATTCCCTCATCTTTTCCCTTGGCAAACTCTACTTCATTCAGGGCCAAACAAATGTGAACAAAGTGAACAATGCAAAAGTGAGAATTTCTTTCTGCTTTTCATACATATTTTTTCACCTGCATTGCAAATATTTGCGATTTGCAGAGATGACAAAAACAATGCTTCTTGTGATCCAGTCACAAAAATGTATTTGTTGATTTTACCAGGACTTTTATCCAAACACTGTAGCAAATCAGATGGTCTCTCTTTACTGTGCAAATTTTTTGGAAGACAAATTTTTTGTCAAAATCAACACTATTGTCTATGATCTGCAAGGCACATCCTTAGGTACAAAAAAGCATGACAAAGTGCCTAAGGCAAACTTATTTAGATATTTGCAGAATTAAATATATACAGATAAACATGACTATCATGAAAGAAAAAGGCAGTATGTGTCTGTAGCCAGAGATGCATTAGAACTACAGCACATGCCCATGTACATGCTCATGTACACTCAGCAGGTGCCCATGATATCTCATGAGTCCTTGGGAACACTTGTCTCTCACTTGGCCCTCAAGGCCACATTATTCTCATGAGAAGGAAATGGTGTAAAATGGATGTAGTTGTGTAGAGGACAGTCCACAGATGCAGAAAGACAATGAGGCTCAGCATCACATTCCTTTCAATTCCATCAACTTTTACAACTTTGACAGTCTCAAAAGAGCTTATTTTGTGTATTTTCATAATTCTATGACTATTTTTTTTTTTGTCATAGGACTTACTGGTAACAGGACAATCCTATCTGTCCCTAAGAAACATGGATTTTTCTGATGAGTAGGGTCCTAAACGTTGGCCACAGAAGAAAGAAGAGGGGGAGAAGAAAGAAACAACTTTGACAGATACAAGAAATTTCTGTTTTCAAAGAAGGTGATTAAAGTGATAGGCTATGAGAGGCAGTGAAAATGAGTGCTATCTAAATTATGTCCTTAGCTTCTAGAAATCCACACATTATCTTCTTCATAATAAGAATTATTAATACTTAGCAAAAAGTGACAATTTCTTAGAAACCAAAGAAAAGACAAAGTTCGGAAACACTGACAACTTTTTTTAAAAAAGAGAAAGTGTTTAAAAAGTTAAATTCTCCAGCACAGTTTTACTTCTTGTGATAGATTTTTCTACGTTTAAAGTAATATGCACTTACAGTCAGAACCCATTTCAAAAAGCCACAGCATGTAGTTAAGACCACAAACTTATGATATAGGTAATGGCTATCAGTTTGTTAAAAACTGGCTATGTACTTGACCATGCAATAAAGACATAATTGCTTTTTCTAAAATTCTGAGCTTTATGTAAGTTAACTTTTAGTTTCATGAAAAAGTAAACTTTCACCTCTTCAAGCTGGCCTTTTGTGACTATACTACCAAATTTAGATCTTCCTCTTCATTTGCATTCACAGATGCCTATTTCCCTTACACTGTATTTCATAAATTATCAGTATGTATTTGTTTGCTGGTATGACTGTTTATTGTCATCTCCTCTCCCAGCAGGTTTGCTTCATAAAGGCAAGAACCAGGCCTATATCACTCATTATTTTAAGGCCAGTAGGGTTAGACAGTCAGTAAATTTCTGTTGAATTTTTTATTGATTCTTAGTTGTATGAATAAGTCCTTTCCTCTGTCTCTTGAAGAAAACAAAGATTACAAGTTTTCGGCCGTTTTAGGCATTGAATGAAATGGTTAGGCTTCTGCTACTTGGTTTAAACTAATAAAATGAATGAACAAGCATGTAATGTAATTAGCTTAAAATAAATGGAAAATGTTGCACATTTTATTACCAAGATAAATTTTAGAGATATTCATTTTTACTATTGACTGCCATTGCATTAGTGCTTGTAATCTGCTTAGTGCATTAGCACTAAATACTATTGATTCACTCAGAGCTAACATACCAATTTAATCTTTGTATTTTTCCCATTTCCTTGGGTAGCACTTTTCCTGTAGTTTAGTTTGTAGACTAGTTGCTAGAGGCAAGTGTTAAATGGATTTTAAATTTGAAATGTCATCAGAAAATTTAGTATCATATGGATTTACATTTTTTGGTACATGGACTCAAATTCTAGCAAATCATGAGAAAGCCATATATTTTGAGATGACAACTCAGCAACTTAATTTTTGTAGTATCAGTTCTAGAAGAGAATGCTTTACAAATCAAAACTGACCTCAATTCATGCCTTTACCTACAGCATCATTTGAAATATCACCATTTTAATGTCCTTTGATTGATGAACATTTTGGTGATTTATCCAAATCAAACAACTGAGGTCAGACTTTAGTCTGAATTAATTATTTTTTTGTTTTATAGTTAGATACTGTTCATAAAACACCTCCATTACTGAACATCAAGAATAGTTAAAACAAGCCTTATTCTATATTAGCAAGCATTTATAATATATTTTTCTGTTCTCTTGTTGAGAAACAAGAGAGTATGAGGTATTTTTGCAGTATAGAAGGAAGACACACTTTATCTGCTCTACCTTAGCCTAGGTCTAGGGTGAAGTGCAGGAAGCCTCTTTTCCAAGGCTTTTACTTAGCAAGTCATTCATATGCAAATGAACAATTTTAGATAGAGGAAGAATGCATAATGAGCAGACTGGAATGTATCCAGGATCCTAGAATCATTTACCACATTCACTATTA
Source organism: Bos grunniens (assembly GCF_055505025.1). Taxonomy (NCBI): domain Eukaryota; kingdom Metazoa; phylum Chordata; class Mammalia; order Artiodactyla; family Bovidae; genus Bos; species Bos grunniens. The sequence continues at coordinate 68,511,274 of NC_141168.1, read as the reverse complement.
TATTTTTTAAAAAATAAAAAGAGTATTAATGATATCAAGAGTAGCTGAACACTTGGTTCATTTCCCTGATAAATGAGCCCTTTGCAGCCCTCTCTGGACACTGGAGATGTGACTTACAGCACATATCTGGGCACTGAGTCATCCTGAACTCCGGGTGCCCACTGACTCAGTATCTGTGCCAACCTATGAATAAGCAACGGCAGAAATTCCTGGTGGGTCTTCTATCCAATTTATGACAGCTCCTCATTTTTCTTATTAGAGGAGATAATAATGCAGGATGGAATGTCATCAATAAGACAGAAGTCTGAAGGAAGGATGTAACATTCAAAATTTGATACATTATGTGGAATAAAAAATCCATGATTACTCAAGGAGGTGAATATTCTTATCAAAATGTGAAGTCTCATATGCTTTTAGAAGTCTCTAATCATGTGGTGGTATGGCAATAATGTATGTACCAGAGCTGTAGCTTCAGAATTTTATTATCACTTCAACTTTTCAAAGACCAACTTTAGGATTTATTTTTTTGCCCGAACTCCTTATTGTTTGCTCAATTAATTTAATGAAGCGAATCTCCACGTAGAAATCAACTACTTAAATAAAAGATCACACAACTTGCTTCAAAGGACATTGAGAAAAATGAAGAATTAATTTATAATGCATGTCGCACAGTTAACGCATAAATACCCATGTACAGGTGGGAAATATTGTCAGTCACATTCTGAATTGATATAATTCACAGGTTAAACCTATTTACAGTTTTGGTGATAGTCTCAGTGTTAACTATGTTTCTTTGTTTAACTTATTTCAAACGTCATGTCTTTGTTTTTTCATTCTTTCCTAGGGTGTGCTCCCTGTGCGACCCCACAGACGGCAGCCCACCAGGCTCCCCCGTCCTACCTGCGAATAAACTACAAAATGGTTTAAAGAAGGGTTATCAGGAGGATGAGAAAAAAGCAAAGATCTTTAATGGCTCACTCTGTAACATGTTTTCTAATACCCCAATGGTATGCCCTGTGATCTCAGTGTTACAAAATTCTGGAAAGAAAATAATTTTAAATTCCTCTTAATAAAATAATGCAATGTAGTACATTTCATGTGACAGACAACATGGAAAATTCAACTAAGTCAGGGAGCAGCAACTCCCTGAGCCTGAGAGACAATAAAGAAGAGTTTACAGAAGGAAAGGAATCAAGTGTATAGAATTTCTACTTAGATTTTTTTTTTTTAAAGTAGATTGAATCCTTAGATGTCAAGGATTTTCTTTCTTGCAAGATTTTGCTTTGGTAATCTATTACATTTGGCATATGGCCAAGACGTTTAGTATGTTTAGAATGAAGAATCCTCAATAGCATTTTACATATAGGATAACATTCTCTCATTTTGAAGCACAGGAAGTAAAAAAAACCCTGAAATCTGACTTCACATTTTTCATCCCTAATACGAAATGTGTTCTCTTGAGAGTGCTAGACTGTTTAAATAAGCATGCCAAACCAGTATAATTATATGGATGTCACTTGTAACACTGACTCCACTTTTCCAGTTCAAATGGTGTGGTATGGGAGATAATAGATATATAGCCTATAAAGAGTTATAAATCTTTGTTTATTTTATTAAATATTATGAGACATGCCCTGAGGATGACAGATCAATAATGGTCCTTGTGGTTTCCTGATGGAAGGCTGCAATTATTTTCTTCCATTACAACTTAAATGTAACCCAATTTTACTCATCTATCATCTTTATAATAGTAATAAAGAAACATCACCATATGTTTATTTTTATGCCTATTCCTATTACCCCTTGTTTGCATCTTGTTTTGATTTTGTTTTCATTCAAAACTGTTCTAATCATTTTGCTTTCTTCCTTTGATGCCTCTGAGTGGTGACCCTTTAACTTTGGCACTCTGAAACGGAGATGGAAAATTACTACTTTAAGTTTCCTTTATTTTGGGAAGCAGTTGGCTACTCTTTGAATTTGAGTATAAATGATGTTTAAAAACAAGGAAGCTTGGTACAAACAACCTTGAGGTTGACTTTTTCTAAAATTTCATTATCTGCAAATTCTTGAACATATAACTTAAGCATAACATAAGCATTGTACTTTATAATGCCATAGGAAGTTAGAATTAAGGTCAGGGAAAGGAGCACCTTATACCTTCTAGACTGACTACACAGCACAATTCTGATCCAGTTGTCCTTCTCGTCACCCTCCAAACCACCACCACTCCCATATCTCCTTTTTGCCTTTTGAAACTGTTAAGTATTCAGGAGGACTTACACAAATTAAACATTAGAGGTGGTCACTCATAACAGTCAGCCAGGGAAGTAAAAGACTCTCAACAGCAATAGAACCAGAATGTGCCTCTTCCAGAAAACAATCCAGTAATTTGTTTTTGTTTTTTTTTTTTTAATCCAGTAATTTGAATTTGACTTTCTTTACACAAATACCCCTTACAATGAGAGCTATTACTTATAATGTACCAAGGACAAAGTTAGAGCCTCTTATAAACATTGTTGCACTTGTCCATACCATAGTCCTGCATGGAGGAAAATGGGTTCATTGGATTTAAATAATGCTCTCAGGACAGGCTGGAGAAGGCAATGGCAAACCCACTCCAGTACTCTTGCCTGGAAAATTCCATGGACGGAGGAGCCTGGTAGGCTGCGGTCCATGGGGTCGCAAAGAGTCAGACACGACTGAGCAACTTCACTTTCACTTTTCACTTTCATGCATTGGAGAAGGAAATGGCAACCCACTCCAGTGTTCTTGCCAGGTGGGCTGCTGTCTATGGGGTCGCACAGAGTCAGACACAACTGAAGTGACTTAGCAGTAGCAGCAGCTCAGGACAGGCAGATAGAAAATCATGGGGTACAAGTTTGAATCCAGATCTCTTGTTCCATGAGATTGTGCTGCCTCCCAACTAGCTAAATTTATGATTATCTTATGTGCCAGGTACTTTATATTTATTATCCCATGTTTTTATAGAAAGCCTGAGAAGTAGGTATTGCTATCTGCATGTTACAAATGAGGAGACTGAGGCTCTAAGAATTAGGTAATGTGGAAGAAGTTACACGGGTGGCACATAGGAGACGAGGGCTTCCAACCAGGTGACTCTGACACTAAATTGCATGCTTTTCCCATTTAAATGATCAATCACTGGTCATTAAGATGACCAAGATATTGGTAAAAATATTTGCTACAAGTCTATTTATGTTCTTTCAAATGCTTATATGTAAAATAAAACTTTGATATTGGTATTGCAAGAGAAAGTATAATGTCATAACTATTTTTTAGATAGGTGAGAGATATTTCAAAGACCCCTTTTTCATTTCAACTTTGATTAAAAATCTTTCAAAACACATAATTCTACTTCTGTTAATAAGTATACTGTAATTTAGGGAACAGGATCTTTGCTGATTTGAGGACAAAACATTCCTTTATTCAATATTGATTATTTGGAAGAAATTAGGCCAATGTATACTGATCCTAGTTTTTTCCCTGGAATAACTGTCATGTTACTAAATCTCTTATATGACACTGTTGGATATCCAATCAATGTGCTTAGAGTGAATTTTTAATAGTTTATCCCAAAATAGAAGATGAAGGGTTTTTTTTAATGCCCAAATTTGGGGATTTTCCAAATCTCCAGATTATGTAGCATTTTCTCAGTTACTTTATGTTGAATAACAATGTACCGTTTAGGGAACACACATTAACCTAAAACAACTTCAATCAATACTAATTTAGAATGCTTACAGTGGTTGAATGATGAATGCGTAAAAAGGGCAGTAAAGACTTTTAACCAAAGATTTAATTATTTGTGGATGTGGAATCTCATAATTCTAAAAGGTAGAAATCACTGTGAACAAACCCTTTAGCAGTCACTTTCAAAAGCAACAAAGAAAACGGTTACACTATAAAGATGAAGAACTAATAGTCAACGCTAATAGTACATGAATGGATATCTGTGGCGTGGGATAAGTTTCCAGAAACAGCATCATATGAGGAATCAACGAGTTTTGAAGTACAAATAACTAAGAGGTGAAGACGACCTGCTCTGGAAACTATCAGGTAACTCGAAAGAGGGTTTTAGTGATGTCATCAGTATGAGAAGATGTATATGAAAGTCTGCACATATACTTTTATAAAATGTGAGAGTGGAAAAAGCAACATAATACATGATCTAAGATAAGCAAGTCAGGTCTGATACTGCTGCTGAACCCTTAAAACCTAAAAGACCCTTTCCTGGTGCTCTGTCTGATCCTGTGATAGAGATACAGTTTGTACAGGGCAGAAGCTCAAGGAGAGCCAGAAAACCCCTGCTGCTGCGAACATGCTCTCAAAGCCTCAGTGGAAAGTTAGCGCTGCAGCTTTCTTTGTCCACAGAGCACACAATGGTTCCTCTATAAAGATCTGATCGATTAGACATGTTAATAACAAAACTATAATATATGTATCTATTCACTAAATGTTATGCCAAAATAAAAACTCAGTTCCAGGAAATTGTTGGGTCACCTGATATCTCTGCCAAGTAAATTTGCCAAGACAAAATGGAGTAGTTGTGTTGCTTAGAGTCTTTCCAAACTAATTTGATCCTGTAAATCATTTGGTTTTGTGTGAGTAATGGCTCTAGGTGCCTTCATTTTAAGATGAAGCTGGGAAATGTCTGTATGCTGGTTACTGGAACAACCTGAGGTCCTTCTGTGGTGGGTATATGAAAACTGAGAACGTGGGTAGTTTCATTCTTGGAAGAATTCTGACCTTCAGTAACCAGAAAAGATAAACAGGCAAATAAATGAAGAGATTTGAAGGTATTTGTCTTTATGGAATTTGGCTAGTATTAAAGTTGGCTTCCTTTGTGAGAAGACTATGTTGGCAAGTTTCATCTTGTTTCCCACAAGAATTTTTGCGATGGGAGTGATAATAGTTTCAGGTGTGGTTGGTGCATTTTGGGCATTTTTCCTGGGTGATAAAACTGACCTGAATTTCATTGGGTAATCCTGCCTTTTTGTTCCTCTTGGAACACTAAAAATGTCAAACGGGTAGGATAAAGTTCAGCTGTGTTTTGAGAATTTCTAGAATTGATAAATACTTTTATATCTGGGGTTTGAAATGTACAAAATAAAGCAAAGAGATAAGATATCAATATATCCTTGTAAGGTAAAGTCTCTTTAGTTTTCAACAAATTTACACAAGATTTAAATAACAAAGTCATGTGCTTTAGAGGCCCTGCAGGAATTTCCAGTTGACTCATTTCTAAACTTGTGTTTCTGAAGCAATTTATTGGATGCAGGAAAAGTGTTTTCTCTGAAATACTATTAATATTACACTTTTATTTCCTAATTCCCAGGTTTCTGAAAGTTTTTTTGTTTCCTTTCATTCTTTTGCATTTTCTAGTAAGGAAAAGGGGTAGCCTCATGAGCAATCCCATTGCTTCTCACAGATTTTGCCACACATATTAAAATGTATTCAGGGAGAAATAAGTCTTAGTTGGAATTTATATGTATGTATATTATGTATATTCATAGACTTTCGAGAGGAAAGGAAGTAAGTTATGGCTTTAGTTCACTGAAAGATGGATTCATTTTCTCCGAAGCATTTTTCTAACTTTATAAATAAACTACGTAGAGTTTCCATCTGGAGAAGTATCCTAGACATTTCAGCAAAAGTAAAACAAACGTTTCTGAATTCATATGTCCTTGGTACCCATCTGCAAATTATATACTTCCTTTTATCAAGGACATGTGTAATGTTCTTCCTGCTTGCAATTATAACCTTTACCACTTAGACTGAAAACAGTTAAGAGTAAGGGAGATGTACATTTTCAAAGTCAGGTGTCTTTAGAAAAGCTATACCATTTTTTCATCCAATTATGATCATAGTGGTCCTTAGGTTAGGAGGCATAGCAAGTCTGTAATGTTCAAATCTGGGTCCCCACCAAGAAAGCGCAAGGCCACAATGGACTCCCAATTTGATGTTCTTCCTCTCAATTTGATGCTAGCCCTAAATGATCTGATGACCAGCAGGATAAATCCTCTGGGTATAACTGGTAGCCTTTACTATATTTAAATCAAAGCAACAAAGAATTTCCCTAACAGTTCCTGTGAAAATACCATTTTATGTTGTATAAACAATCATCAATCAAAATATTTATATCTATAGACATCGAATGTCAACCAGGTGAAAAGCACCAAATCAGAACTTGGTAGATACATGCCCATTCAAGTAGGACTTCAGGCATTGAAGTCAAGATCCAAAGGAGGAATCTGAGAGCAAAAATTTCCTCTATAGTTTTCTAATTAATTCAGAGAAGCATATTAGTGCACTTAAAAATGTTTAATGTATCAACATTCTAGAAGAGTTTTCTGTTTGTTTTTAGTTAAGTTTCTTTAAGTAAAGCCAAGAATATAGACAATTCATACATCAGTAAGAGAATGGGACCTCATTAAAAAAAAAGCCTTTAACACCTACAATTAAGCATCTTGTTCTAAATGCTATTAATATTACACTTTTAGGCTGGTACCTATTCTGACATGTGCCTCATAATTTGCAAGTAGGAAACCTGTGTGACTTACCCTATTGAAGCAGTGTTCATGGTTGGGGCCATAAAAGTGCTGGAGACATCTCACATTGTTTTTGTTGACGATTTTGTTGAAGAACTCATTGACATATTTGACAGGGAATGCACAGACAGCAGAACGATTCATTGGTTCTGAGGAATCTGGCTTGCTTTGTGCAAACACCCCGTACAGAATGTCATCATTCAGGCTGGCACCTATTTGCCTAGCGAGCTGAGCCCCTGGCTTACTGACATATGCAGCTTGGAGAATATTAAACACTTCCTGCTTTGTGGATCTCTTTCTTCTCTTTTCCGTCAGAATACACTCCAGAGGCATTTCCATGTACGAATGCAATCCAGAGTCTGCGGAACAGAACCTGATTATTCTTGTGTGAAAAGTCTGAGCATCTAGAGTTTCCCGCTGGACCGTCAAAAAGTAAATAAAATGGTTGCTTTCAAAGGCGTGGACATACTTAATGGGGTAGGAATCTCGGAGTTCAGGTAGAACATCAATATAGGATTGGTCTGTCAAAAACTTAAAACCATCTTGTGTTTCCTTTAGCCTTCTCACCGATATCGAGTGCAATATATAATCTGGAAGGTAAGAAGAATTTATGGTATTGCCCACGAAGAAGTTGATGAATCGATCCTTTTCAGACAGTAGGACTTTGGTTCCCAGGGCACTCACCACACAGTCAGGACACTGGTTGGTCTCTTCGTCTGCCTGAGGAGAGTACATGCAGTGAACCTCCGACTCTATGTCTGCAGTATTGTTGGGTGGAAGGACGTGTCGCTGGCAGGTCCCTCTGTGGACACTGCCACAGCTAATGAGTTGATCATCATAGTACGTGTCAACAAGCAGAGCCATGTTGATGTTATCTTTCCAAACACCACCTGATAAATTGGCTTTATGGCTGCAGTCCTGACATGGGAAACAATCTGGGTGTTCCAGCACAGGCCCAGTCTTGTACTCAGCAACCTTCTGAAGGTCTTTGTCATTTAAAACATAAATGTAGTTAACGGCACCGAGGTAAATGTGATGTTTGTGCAAAACAACATTCTGTATGGATGTTTCTGCAGTGAAGTTAGGAAGCTGATATTGCATGTTCACATTCATCCTGGACTTTACTAGTGCCTCTTTACACTCCCCATTGCTCTTCTGCACGAAGGTAAACAGAAGCACAAGAATGCCAGGTGCAAGCACAGCAGGGGCCTTCATGGTGAGAATTTTATCTGCCAAAAGACGTTCAAGGCAAGAGCAGTTTAGTTGTCATTAGAAACAAAGAAGAAGAAACTGAGAGAACTATACCAGTTAGACTGTTAGAAACAAATCTTCCTAACTGGAATTTTTACATTGAGTGAAAACAAAAAACTCTAGCTGACTTCACATAAAGATGCATTGTGCAGTTGGACATGACTTTACATAGTTTTAATTTTAGAACTCAAGCCACAAACAAGTAATTTTAGAGAACCATTATAAGATGCAAACAATGTTCTGTATTAAGAACGATACAACAACTAAGTTAGACTCATTCAGCAGTGAAGTCAGAAAAATAGCACATTTCTTTCTTAACCCCTTGCTGGTTGTTTCATGTGGTTTAATATCTGTGGTTAATGACTAGGGTGATATTTAAACTTTCTCAGTTAGTCAAGTAAAGGAACTGTGGTTCAGATTCATTTACTCTACAAATCACAGCAGGCATTGTTTCCTTGGGAGCATGTAGAATTACTAAGCTAAATTTAGCTTCCTTTTGGAAGAAAACAATCATAAATTCTAGAAGCAATATGATCACATGCTGTTTATAGGATTTTGTGTGCAGAGAAAAGGTATGGTTATAATTTGGCTATAATTGACCTATTGTTTTGGATAGGCAAATGCTTAACTTAATAATGTAAGATCACTGGGAATGTAAAAACAGCAAGCTTAAAATGTATAAAATATAATCTTTAGGACTAAAATGCTGGAATTATTTCTCAGGGAAAAACAACATATTGTTCATTACCAAGTCAAAAGCTATTTAGTTAAAAGAACGTTATTTTAACATTCCATTTTATGTGCACGGACAGTATTTCTACTAGGAAGCATGAGTGGACTTGTTATTCAGGTTTTAAAAACTGAAGGTGCACATTGTGAGTTCTACTTATAATAGTTACAGGCAGGTTTGGAAAAGAGAGGTCTTAGAAGCAGAAACCAAATGGCTACTACTTCCTCTTCATTTTAAAAAATGTGAAATTCTGACAGGACAAAAGGAGTCTCCAAAAACATACTGGGCATTGTAATTATGCCAAAGACTAATTCGAGGTCCATAGAAACACAACAGAATTCACTGTGCATGGCTCTGTGCTTGCAGTTTGGGAAATGGGACATGGCACTTACCCTTCAGTGAACTTACACTGAAGCTGAGATATGATACACATATGAAAATTACTATAGTGCATGCTATTATGATTTTCTGTATAGCAAAAACCAGAAGCTAAAAGCATCAAGAGAGGAAAGTATGACCTGTACTTGGGATGACTATGATCATGAGAAATATGGACAAGTCCAATATGTTTGAGATCCAGAAGAAAAGGACAATGCCTGTTTGGCTCATCACTCCATCTCATGGGCTTCATACAGAGCCTAGACCAAAGAAGGTGTTCAATAAATATATGTTGAATAAAATTTAAATAAAATGAATAAATATTAATATGAGTGAATAAAATTATGAGTGAATAAATATTAATATGAGTGAATAAAAATTAAACAGTAAGTTCAAAGTCACAGAACAGATAAGTGTAGTAGCCAGAACCTGAATCCAAATCTTATTGATTCCAAAATCAAAGATAATTTTATCTTACCAAATTGACAGGAATTACAGGCATTATTTAGGAGATAATAGAAAGTCACTGAAGGATTCTGAGGTAGAGAGTCATATGAGCAAGGTTTTACTCTAGGTAGATTGATCTGGAGGCAAAGTGACTTAGAGCAGGTAGAACCTGGCAATGAGGAGGCCAGACGACAGGTATTATAGCCCACAACCAGGTAAAAAGGGCCAGAAGCAAATGGTGGCCCCAAAAATAGAAAGGAAGGGATGAGTGAGAATTATTTGAATAAATAAGATTTGACACCTAAGTTGGTGGAGCACAAAAGACAAGGTAAAGGATAAGCAGTGTAATCTGGGAAAAAGTGGAATGGAACAAGTTACAAAGCTAGGGTAGTCAGCAGGAGGAAGTTAGGCTAACGATCGAAGAATATGATAAGCTGACTGTAAACATGTTGAGTTTGATGTGTTGTTGAGAAATGAGTGAAAATGATCTACTACAGGGATGACTAATAGGTTTTACACTGTTTACCAGTAAGCAGGTGAGTAAGTGAAGAATGAAGATTCCAAGCAACATAGCATTAGTACCAAGCGACAGAGCATTAGTACCAAGCGACAGAGGAGTATAATGAAAATTCTGAGAAGCCTGCTCATACTGAGAAAGTAGTGCAACTGGTCTTGGGTGAAATAATATCCCTCTTAGACGAGACAGAGGCAAGCAGAAGCATGGGTGCCAAGTATCTGCCATCTCTGCATTAGAAAGAATGAAACTCCAAAACTTGATCTTAGTGGGATAAATAGGATTGTGATTGGAACAGAAACAAACTCTGCGCACAGAGGTGATGGTTAATAACAAGAATGACTATGTTCCTGGAGGGACAAGGTGAAGGAAGAGAAGACAAATGAACCACGTCTTGGCAATTTGCACACTGGAAAAACTAGGGAAGGAGTCAAGGGAGGTAAGTTAGTTCAGGGAGATGTCAAGACAGCCAGTATTGCACTGTGTCACAGACGGTGGGCGAAAGGGTCAGGAAAGTGGATATAATCATACAAAGGCTACTTGTTGACCTTCACAAGAGTACTTTCAGTAGATTCAACAGTGGTGTCAGACACTGAATTGAAAGGGAATGTGTGATGAGGAAGTAGAATGCTTGTCAAAGGAAGGACAGTGAGGGTTGAGGGGACTTTAATTTGTAGGAAAGACACTCATTTGTAGGTCTCTTTTCCTTCTAACATTTGTTAGGTATTTACTAAAGGCCAGACACTGTGGTAGATGCTGGGAATACAGAACATGGTACCTCCCCTGCAAACCTCACAGTCACTTGGTAGAGGCACGAGGTTGACAGAAATTATGTCAGTCTGTAGGAAGGGCAAACAATCATACTGGAAATGATGCTGGAGTTGAGTCCTGAAGGACAACGAGGAATGGGAATTTCTAGTGGGAGAGCCATTTGTACAAGAGAGAGTATGTGACACAGTCAGGAGAAAAACAAGTAGTTGAACCTAGAGAAGTAGGGAAAACAAGAAGGGCAAATGAGGGAGATAAAAGTACTTGATCAACATTGCAAGAGAGCAAAACGAGGCATTTCCAAGAGCCCTGAAATGTAAGAGAAGACTCTCTTTCTGAGACAGCAGGAGAGGATGAGATGTCAGATAAAGATATAGGGACATTTAAGGAGTTTAGGGCATATGATCTCAATATCTAAAAATAAATTAGGGTATATGATCATCTGCTGAAATTGATGGATACAGAGGAGTTACCAAGGACTGACTTCAGGGTGTAGGAGAAAGTTTAGAATATCTACAGCAGGGCATGCAATTTGAGGTCAGCAAGAAATGAAAGAAAGGATTGTATAGTAGCTTTTAGGGCTTCCTGAAGATAAGACACAATGTATATGACTTCCTCTTCACATTCATGAGATATGGAAAAAAAAACAAGAAAGGTTAAGGATACAATGATTTTCAGGATCCAAATGAAGGCATCTGATTAGGGGATATAGGCTTTAAAGGCTACAAAATTACAGAGGGCAAGGCAGAGCTTCAATAAGGAATAAAACATGTAATAGTAAAAATAACAATAACATGTATTGAGTGCCTACACCACGTGCCAGGCATTCTGCTGAACCTCTGATATACTCTTCATAAACACCCTGTGACGTAGGAAGCATTACTATTCTCCATTTCTAGGCAAGCAAACTTGCCCAAAGTCACACAGTCAGAACCAGATTCAGTCCCACATCTGGCTGACAAGAACCTGTACAGTCTGTTGAATGCTTCACTAACACTGAAACAGCTTCCTGAGCTAAGAGGGAGAGTGCATCGGAGCAGAAGCGAGACAGAGCTCTGGTTCTGGCCCTTTCCCTCTCTAGTTGTGTGACTTTAGGCAATTCATTCATTCACCTCTGAGTCCCAGGGTCCAATGGCCTCACATGACTGCTCCAAGTATCAAAAAGAGATCTCATCTTTGAAAGCAATTTGCTCAGTTACATAGCATATGTGTGTATGTGTATACATATATATATATAACTATATGATTCTGAAAACTATGATCATGGCATCTGGTCCCATCAGTTCATGGGAAGTAGATGGGGAAACAGTGGAAACAGTGTCAGACTTTATTTTTTTGGACTCCAAAATCACTGCAGATGGTGATTGCAGCCATGAAATTAAAAAGACACTTACTCCTTGGAAGGAAAGTTATGACCAACCTAGACAGCGTATTCAAAAGCAGAGACATTACTTTGCCAACAAACATCCGTCTAGTCAAGGCTATGGTTTTTCCAGTGGTCATATATAGATGTGAGAGTTGGACTGTGAAGAAAGCTGAGTGCCAAAGAATTGATGCTTTTGAACTGTGGTGTTGGAGAAGACTCTTGAGAGTCCCTTGGACTGCAAGGAGATCCAACCAGTCCATTCTCAAGATCAGTCCTGAGTATTCATTGGAAGGACTGATGCTGAAACTCCAATAATTTGGTCACCTCATGCAAAGAGTTGACTCACTGGAAAAGACTCTGATGCTGGGAGGGATTGGGGGCAGGAGGAGAAGGGGATGACAGAGGATGAGATGGCTGGATGGCATCACCAACTCGATGGACATGAGTTCGAGTAAACTCCGGGAGTTGGTGATGGACAGGGAGGCCTGGCGTGCTGCAATTCATGGGGTCACAAGGAGTTGGACACTGAGCGACTGAACTAAACTGAACTGATATGATTCTTACACGTGTACATATATTTATAAACACACATAAATGTGCTGTTTTTGTATGTAATTTTAATTGGAAATTTAGTAGAAAAATTTTTGCACTGGTGGTGGGAATTGCAAGGATTGTTAAGAAAAGGATTCAAGACAAGTGGTCCTATTAGAAGATGATACAAACAACAAATAAGTGCCTAAACCTTCTAGAATATATTATGCAGAAAAATTAAAGGCACTTCTCAAAATGGTATCACTGTATCTCCTGAAAATGGAAATATTAGTCTAATACATAATTTATCACTGTATTTTCTCTAGAAAAACAATAAGGGAAGAATATAAATGAAATATCACTGTTAAAACAACAAAAAAAGCACTACAACCAAACTGCATCTTAATTGATGCCCATTAATAGTGTGGAGTGAGAATGACTTTTTTCTTCTAGGCTTTTTGAGGGAGCCTTCAAAACTTTTTAAAAAATCTGAGGTATTATATTATGTTTAAAAAACAGGTTCATATCTTAAGGTTGGTAGGTAAGTGTTTCACGATACTAAACCTCAATCAACTAGAACCCAAGAAAATATACAAATGCATTAACAGGTTTCTTTGTTATCTTGCTTAGTGAGATGGCAAATCATAAGAAAACCAGTAGGGAAGGAGGAAAAAAAAAAATCTATTTAAGGAAAAAACAATGCAGAATTCCCCTGGAGTTAGTAACTCAGTCTCTTATACTCTCTTTACATTCTCTTGATAGCAAATAGTGACGTGGTTTTTCAGGTTGAGAAATCAAAGAAAGGTTAATTTTTTTAAAAATTTATTAAAGCAAAAATATAGGACTAGGGCCCATGTCAACAACAGAATTTTAAATTAAAATATGGGTTTCTGTTTACTCCTCAGATAAAAAGAAAACAAACATCCTGTTTTACTCATCATTCCAATTAATTAAGGTCCCCATTAACAATGGTGTGTATTGGTCAGATTGGATCTTCTCTAGGAAATGTTTGTGTCCTTTACAAGTAGTCGAGGAATACTTCTGGAAATATATGTTGCTGAGCTATACACCCTGATGATGCTGCCAGTTAACTGACATCTGAGTGAGTGAGTGCATAGGCTCTGGAGACAGACTGCAGGGTTTGAGTCCATTCACTGTCTGTGCGACCTTGGGTAAATCTTTCTGAGCATCTGTTTTCTCATCTGAAATATCAGCGTGATTACAGCACCTGTCTCTTGTGATGGTCACTCTGAGAGGGGGATTCAGTGAATGAATGCTTATAAACCCCTACAAGCAGTGCTTGGCACACAGTAAGCCAATAAATATCTCAATTATTGTTTGTTCATGTGCTCAACTAATACTTTTCGACCATGTAGTGTATTCCAGATACTGTGCAGAGTGCTGAAGATACAAAAATAAGTAAAACACTTTCAAATTGTCAGTGAGATCTCAGATTAGTCAAGGAAGCAAACAGGCGACAATTTAAACTCAACATGGAAATGTCTATGGGAGCCCCACAAGGGAAAATTAACCAGGTTAAGGGAGTCAGGCAGGTCTATCAATCAATCAGTCATGGTCCTTTCCTCACAATGCATTCACAGTAGTGAAGCTCAGCATGGGGTGGGGAGGCATTACCCTGAGTTTTAGCTGTGGCAGTACAGCTACATAGTTGTACGACCCCAAAGCATTCACCCAGTTCCTTTGGCTTTAGCTGCTTTCTTATTTGCAAAATTATAGTGTTTAACAAGTTGTGTAATGGAGTCCTCTGGAACCAGCTAATGGGAGCTTATCATGTACATCTCTTCGCAACTCATGTTCAGTGACCTCATCTTGGTAGCTTGACATTGGCCATGGTGGAAGTATTTACACCATAGAAGTTGGCAAACACTACAAATCAGAGCTCTCCCCCCATGGAGGGATGGTTATTAAATACCTACAAGCATACCCCTGGGTTGAATTGATGAACTTTTGAAGTATATTCAACTCTAATAATATTAAACTCTGAGATTGTTTTTCTACATTTTACTCCAGTGCCATTGAATTGGCATTTCTTTTTCTTCCCTATCATCTGCCAGATCAGGCTGTGTGAGCAATTTTAATATTTATGTTGGGAGTGACTCCAGAAATACTTCCATCTTTCATGTATTTTTGTCTTGATATATTTATTTCCTGTGATATGCTTGGATCAGGCTTTCAATATAAAATGTCTTTTTACTGTTTGTTTTTTCTTTCTTTCTGAAATAGTGCTGGCCATTTAACCAACTTTGAGATCCTTACTAAAAGGAACACGTAAAGATGATTCAAACAGACTGACTAATTCATTCTCTTAAAATGTCATGCACATAGCAGGTGAAACTGAATCATTCATAAAACATTTCTTTATTCCTTTTTAGTTGATAGTTAAGATAATCTCACTGGCAACATATTTCCTGGGAGTGATTATCTCAATGGTACCTTTGTCATTAAAGTTTTGGTATTTAGGGGTATTTCCTTTAAAGAGGACTGCTCTATTAGCTACAAATACTAGCTTAACCTAAAGGTAATACCACCTACTCAACTCTGTATGCCATCTATCTACCTCTAGTTTTCTCATATATTGTAACGTGCTTACATTGGGCTTTTCATGCCCTAGAAATCTAGAAATACACTTAATTCTCTAAGAATTTATTAACTACCTGTGCCTATCACCATTACCACCATCACCATCACTGTCCTCATCAACAAAAACTTGTCTCAAAGCATATGCCTGTGTTATGAAAGTCGCTCAGTCATATCCGACTCTGCAACCCCATGCACTGCAGCCCACCAGGCTCCTCTTTCCATGGAATTCTCCAGGCCAGAATACTGGAGTGGGTAGTCATTCGGTTTTCCAGGGGATCGTCCCAAGCCAGGGATAGCCTCCAGGTCTCCTGCACTATAGGCAAATTCTTTACTGTCTGTGCCACAGGAAGCCCCTATGTTGTAAGCAAGTACTGATGCCTCATGAAAAAATATGACAGGAGTTATGGAACAGGTTTTGTAAGGGAGACACTTTTAAAACACTGAAATGGGTAAATTTGTTTTCTTTAGGAATTTTCTTAGAAATCATAATATTTTATAACTATATAGTCAGTGCTTTATAGTTTATAAGATTCGGTCCATTATATAAATTCTTCTAATCTGAATGTTTTCTTAGAAGATAAGCATTGCTCACATTTTTTTAAGGCAAATGGAAAAATCCCATGTTTTTATGAAAAAAAAAGAGATTCAAAGAGGATAAAATATTATCTAAAATATGAAAAACATGATATCTAGTTTTTATAAGTGTATTTATATTTTTTTAAAAAATATGATGCTTATTTGGACTGTTTCAAATTATTTGTATTTCCTGGAAAAGACTTAAAGGCACAATATTTTGAAAAAATTTTCTGTATTTACTTGCACAGCCCCGACTCTCTCTACTACTGGCAACTCTTTTGAAAACTCTCCCCTATCTAATGGGGCCGTCAATCACCTCCTCACCTGAAGGTGAGCTTGCAAACCAGGCTGGTCTGTTAGTGAATTCTATTCCTCTGACCCAGAGCCTGGTCAGGGGTGAGCATGTGACTAAAGCAAGGCAGCCAGAGTCTTTTGGGGCTTAATATAGATACTGGGCGGAGAAGGCAATGGCACCCCACTCCAGTACTCTTGCCTGGAAAATCCCATGGACGGGAGAGCCTGGTAGGTTGCAGTCCATGGGTTCGCTAGGAGTCGGACACGACTGAGTGACTTCACTTTCACTTTTCACTTTCATGCATTGGAGAAGGAAATGGCAACTCACTCCAGTGTTCTTGCCTGGAGAATCCCAGGGACGGGGGAGCCTGGTGGGCTGCCGTCTCTGGGGTCGCAGAGTCGGACACGACTGAAGCGACTTAGCAGCAGCAGCATAGATACTGGGAGGAGATCTCTCTCTCTCTTAAAGATCACCAGCCCTAAGGATGATGTTAATTTGTAGTGTTTGATGACCATTTTGTCACTGGGTGGAAAAAGCCTGCCTTGGCATGAAAATGACCCAAGGGATAGAACATCCTAGACATGGAGAAAGGCAAGTCACTAGTGCAATTGCTGAAGTATCCATTTCTACTGGGTCTTCTTCAGCTAATGAGAACCAGTAAATTTTTCCTTTCCTCCTTTCTTTCTCTTTTATCAGCAGTTTCATTGGGATTATTTTATTTCTTGTGCCTGAAGAAGTCTTGACCAAATAATGTCCACTTGAAGATTCTACAAACTTGTGAATTCAAACTCAAGTGCACAAAAGCAGCCTTATATAAAATATTCAAGTAACTGGAGTAACTGGAAAAGATTGTTTATTTACTTGAATAATTAAATATTTCAATCTGCATTTGGAAAGTATCTTCTAGTTAAAATTTCTGAGGTGCTATAGTAGCTTTTATCCTGCTCTATAGTTTCAAATTCTACCTCAATATTTCAGTTCAGTTCAGTTCAGTCACTCAGTCATGTCCGACTCTTTGCAACCCCACGAATCGCAGCACGCCAGGCCTCCCTGTCCATCACCAACTCCCGGAGTTCACTCAAACTCACATCCATCGAGTCGGTGATGCCATCCAGCCATCTCATCCCCTGTCGTCCCCTTTTCCTCCTGCCCTCAATCCCTCCCAGCATCAGAGTCTTTTCCAATGACTCAACTCTTCGCATGAGGTGGCCAAAGTACTAGAGTTTCAGCTTTAGCATCATTCCTTCCAAAGAACACCCAGGGCTGATCTCCTTTAGAATTTAACATAAAAATAGAAATAATGTATTTGATAGAAATATTTCTATCAAAGATAGAAATAATGTATCTAAGTGAAGAGTCAGGATATAAAAAGCTAGAAAACACTTCAATCCTGCTTTTAAGTGTATAAAAGGGATTTATGATGATGGAAAATGGCTGAAGTCCCGTATTAAGGAAATTGCAGTCATAAAAACAGTCATGGCTAAATTCTCCAGGATGACTTACCACAGTGAAATACTAGGGAAAATTCTTAGCCCTTTCTACATTTATATATTATTTCCATTAATTTAAAAGGGTGCCCATAAAAACAAAGTCCAGGAAAGAAGATCCTAATAGGAGATTCCTGATGACATTTAAAATATTATATTTATAAACACTCATTACTTATGAAGTCATAGCTTATCAAATATTAATCAAATATTTGTGAGCTCCCATTGTATACCATGCCCCTGTATAAATAGAGAGTTTCTATCCCCAAAAAGTGTACAGTCTGTGGATTTGAAGACAGTAAAATAAATGCTGAAAATCTAAATGTGCAACCTAACTTGAAAAGTGATGGATCTACTGGATTGTTGAAACAGCAAATTTTAAAACATGCCTTGTGGAACATTTAATTCTTAGGTCTAAAGTTTTAACACTTAAGTGTTATTATCATCAAAAAACCTAAAACTGACTTCAGAAAGATAAAATAATGCATGTCAAAAATCCTTTCTAATGTAGCCAGACACTACCTTGACGATGATTTCTAATAGTAAGTCAAAGGCACATAAGGAGTCTTCATGATTTTTCCCCACATGACTACTCTTTTATATGACCACATTTAAATGAGTCAAAACACACATGATTTCATTTTATGTCTAATATTTACAGACTATTTTGCTTGACAACATTGTTCCCAATAACTCATAAGCCTTCTGGAGAAGAGGGCATGTGTAGTGGAGAGAGTACGGGCTTCAGTGTCATCACACTTCAATGTGATGTGAATCCGGGCTTTACCATTTACATACTTTCTGACCCCAAGTGTCAGTTTCTTCATCTAAAACATGGGAATAATAAGGGTACACATCCATGGGTTGGACAGGAGGGTTAAAGATAAATTATGAGACACTGGAATTTGGCATTCAATAAATGCTGCTTTTATGCTCATCTTCCTAAGCTGTGTAGCCAGTTTCTGCTTACCCTCATCAAAAATGAGGAACTTGGCATAGTCCACTGGGTGAGCCCACTCCAAATACTTGCCGACTCTTTCATCACCTTAGCCCTCTCATCCACAGTTTAAATAGTATTATTTCTTATTTTTCTACTCTTTGGCCATCTTGCGGTTTTCCTCTCAAGCTATTTCAAGTTCCTGAAGTCCTTCTTAAATTGTACTCTAAGACAAAGGCCACTGTAAGGGCTTTCCACACTAACATAGAACAACAAACAAGGAACTATTGTGTGTGTGTATGTGTGTTAGTCGCTCAGTCGTGTCCGACTCTTTGCGACCCCATGGACTGTAGCCTACCAGGCTCCTCCCTCCATGGGATTGTCCAGGCAAGAGGACTAGAGTAGGCTGCCATTGCCTTCTCCAGGAAGGAACTATTATTTTACCTCTTTAAAGAAAAGTAAATCCACATCACCACTGAGGCTTAGCAAATGAGTCTACAGAATGCTTAGTTAAATTGAATTTCATATTAAACAATGAATAAAATTTTAGTATAATTATGTCCCATGAATGTGTATTACATGACAATATGAGTTGTAAGCAAATGGAGAAAAATAAGGGAATAATTACCATTTTTATTAACAGAACTTAGATTGAAACTATTTTGGCCAAACCTATCTATCAGTTGGAGTAGAACAGTACTTTTTAGGTTTTTATAGCACACACATGTTGCAAAAGTGCATACTTTTTTGGGGGGTTGTTGTTGATGTTTTGATGCTGTGTATCTAAAATATGGTGTTTTCAAAGTGATTATCAAGGTAACCTGTTCATAACAGGTGGTTTTAAAGATCCTATGAAAATATAACCATATAAAATAAAGGTTTTTTTCCCCTAAAAATCAAGGAAAAGATTTGTGAGCTCATTACAGTCTATATGGCAACCTGTCACTGACATGAAATTTCTGAAACAGAAAAAGAATTCCTATATTTATTTGCATACTTTATAATAAAAAGGTTATTAAAATTCATATGTAGGTTTCTGTAGGAGAAAAGAAACATGGCACAAAATGATTTTAATGTGTTATAAATATTATTTTGGTGGCTGCTCTAAACAATTACTCCTGATTATTACACAAATGTTGTTTCTTTGAAAGAGACCCAAATAGTGCTCTTACTCAGATTTTTATCTAATACTGTATCCCTTCTTCCAATAAACATTTTAGAAGTTGAAAATGACTGAATCATTGCACAAGAAAAAGCCAACTTGCATTTTCCAGCTGTAACATATGATTGAGATCATTGTTCAACTCTGATATGATACTAGTAAAGATAAAAAGAACTGAATTCCATTATATTCTCAAGACTATCCTTCACATAGTCTTACTCTGTTAGTAAATATCTTTGTCCTTTTAAGAATGGCTGAAAGTATTCAACTTCTGGGAATTAAGAATAAATGGACATTTGTTTTATCATTGTGCATATCATTAAAAGGTCCTGTTCAGAAAATACATTGAACTGTCAGTGTCTTAATTGATGGACAGCCTTTGTCCCATTAATAAGCTGTAGGTCAGGTAAGAATGTTTCACTGCCCTTGAAAATATGAAGATTAAGCTTTCAATATTAAAGTGCTAAGATTCTTGAAATTCCATAAAACTATTTAAAATTATTTTTCAGCCTAATGGAAAGACGCAATTTTATAGTTCAGATTGTGCAGAAGTGCTATCAGATTTTGTTCAATTAATCCAGAAATCCTGAATAACTCAAACCCCCAGGTCACATTTGAGAAACATCTAAGTACACAAATTAAATTTTAAAAAAAATAGCCTCGCAATCTTCTCCAGTTGCAGTCAATTACAGGATTTGATTAGGATGAACCTGACTGAATGGTCTGAATGTGAACCACTGAAGGGAGACACAGAGAGGAAGCTGGTACATTACTCATTAATGAATCAGACATTTCCCTCCCTCGGTGGTTGAAAATGCTCTCAGTATAAGACAGTGAATTCCAAATGGGGAGAACTGTGCTCACGAGTGAGTTTATATAACTGATTAATCTCTTCCGGTGTTACCTAGAGCAGAAATCAAATGCCTACAGAGGAATGCTGGTGGTAAGTGGACCTATTTATGTCATGGCCACTGTCACATAAAGAGAGAGCAGCATCCAGGGGAAAACAGAAAAAGAGGAGACACATAAGGATGCCAAATGCCAGGCTGCGACCCTGAAATACGGAGTGGTCGAGTGAAGAGGTGCCCTCCTTTACCACTATTTGCACTTAGTTCTTAGGGTAAGCCTGAATTTTATTTTGTTCACACATGAGAACTTTTCTGGAAATCAAAGTTACCAGGTAGACTCTCTGGTGGTGAAGTGAACCAGGGACACTTTTCAAGGTGAATTTTGTCAGTATATAACATTTTCTTTTCAGGCAAAGTATAAAAAAGCTTTTAGAAAATAAGAAAATAATGTGAATAGAAGAAATAACAAAACTGGCCACATTTTGTATAAATGTGGATTCCTTGTGTAAACGTAACGCAGTTCTGTGTTGAGAGAAAAAAGCATGTAAATATCACTACATTGAGATCAATAATCAGAGAATAAAAGATCCAAATAAAACCTTCTACAGAAATCTTAAATACTTTTAAATTAAGAATGCCAAACAAAGCAATCCTCGTAAAAATAGAACAGAACAGAAAAGTAAGAATTGAATCCAATATCTGAACCTCAGTAAACACTCTGCATCTTTGAAAAATCAATAAACCAAAAGGTTAGGACAACTTAAAAACAAGTGTGCTCAGGATTGCATTTATATAACTGATCAAGGAAAAATAATTCAGAGCAGTGTATGTGTGTTTGAGGGAGAGAAACAGAGAAAAGAGGTCAAGATATCAAAAAAACTTGCTAACCATACAGATGCTGCCCACTGGTCGGCAGTTCCAGTCTCCTGTCCCACTCACTGCCCTCTAGTTTGTGCATTCCAGATGGGTGCACATCTCTGGAGGAATATAGGGAAGGAGAGCTAACTACGGTAAAGGATGGGCCACAGAGTATTTCAGAGTGAAGATATTACTATATCGGATAAGCTGGAGTTGCTAAGGCACAGTCAAGGCAGGAGACAGATACTCTGGACAGACACAACACCCACGCAGGTGCCATGTGCAGGGCTGTTTAGGATGCTGTAACTGGCACAGAAGCTGTGTGGGCTGGGCCTGGGTATGGATGAAGTTGGAAGGTTAAGTGGGGCACATCACAGAAAGTCTTACAATCCTGCTGAGGGCTCTGCACTCTTTTAGTAGTGGAGAACCCCTGGGAAATTTTAATCAAGACATGGAAACCAGCCTACTTATAACTGTAATTAGACAACTTTGGTGTCTGTGGTGAATGGATTGGAGGGGAAAGAAACTAGGGACCAGAAGATGTAACAGAAGGTCACTGCATCTTCCCAGGCAATAGAGGATGAAGACTTCCAATAAAGCACAGACTCCTAGATCTGTATCTTCACCTCTTTATGTCCAGAGAGTCCAGAAGTCCATCTCTCAAGCATCAGTTTTGTACGTTCAACAGCTATTTTTTAGAAAGTACTTATTTATTTATTGGCTGTGTCCTCATTGTTGTGCGGAATTTTTCTCTAGTTGTGATGCATGGGCTCCTAGTTGCGGTGGCTTCTCTTGTTGTGGAGCATGGGTTCTAGGGCACACGGGCTCAGCAGTTACATTTCTTGGGCTCTAGAGTACAGGCTCAATAGTTGTGGCTCACAAGCTTAGTTGCTCCGAGGCATGTGGGATCTTTCTGGATCAGGGATTGAACCCGTGTCTCCTGCACTGGCAAGTGGATTCTTTACCACTGAGCCAACAGGGAAGTCCTGTTCAACAGCTATTTAAGACTAAATTTGACCAATATTTATTGAGCACCTAATATATGCAAGATGTTTGGGGATATATCAGTAAACAAAACAAACATGCCTGCTGTTGTGGAATGTACTTTGTGGCAGGTGGTTCCAGACAACAAATACATAAAACAGTTACATCAATCATGTAGTATATTAGAAGCTGATGAATAAGTGTTGAGAGAAAATGCAGGGCTCCATGCGAAAAGTATTTATATTGTTTGTTAAGTGTTCTCAACAAGTAAAGCAGTTTCAGAATGTGAATAAAAGAAGTTGATGAATGTTACTGGCAAAAAAAAACAAACCAGCGTCAAAGGATGAAGAATGCACAGCACAGGGCCAATAAGCCTGTACCTCAGTGACTAAGAGATTATATCAAAGACAAAGAATCAGAGCAAGCAGGACCTTGTAGTCTTGAGCTTTTATTGGAGAGTGAAATGTGAAGACATTGCAGAGTGGTGAACAAGGAAGTGATTATATTTTAATAGAATCACTTTGACTAGGTGTGAGGGATTTCCGGTGGCAGGGGGTGGAATAGTGCTAAAACAGACATGATGCCGGTTAGGGATTGGGAAGCTGCCGTAATGTCCAGGTGAGTGATGGCAGTCGCCTAGGCCAAGAGAAAAGAATAAATGATGAGAGGTGACTGAATTCTGGTCATATTTTGAACACAGAGCTAAAAGGATTTGCAGATGGATTTGGAGATGAGGTGTGTGAGGAAAAAAAGGAGTCAAGAATAAGCTAAAAGATTTTGGCTTTGGTAAAGGGAGAATGACTCTGCCAGTCATAGATATTGAGGAGCAGGAGGGTGGAGCAAGTTTGGCAGGGCTGTGCGAAGATCAGAAGTTTAGTTTTGTTCATGCTTGAGATACTTCTTAGGCACCCAAAATGAGATACTTCTTAGGCACCCAAAATGAGATACTGAGTTTGCAGTTGGGTATTTGAGCCCTGGAGTTAAGGAGAAAGATCTGGACTAGAGATTTAAATTAGAAAGCTGTCTGCATATTAATGGTATGAAAAACCATGACATGAATGAGACCACCAGGGGAAGGTGTGTAGGGAACGGAGAGAGAACTGTGTGCTCGGGCACACCAGCGCCAACAGGTTGGTGAAAAGGGTGACTACAAAGGAGCAGTTGGATAGACCTCTGGCACCTCCATCTACTCCCATGATACTTGTTCTGCCGTTCCATATCCTATCTCCATTCCCATATTCCCATCATGCCTAACTCCTCCCTTCAGGTATTTTAAATATGTCCACCTGTATCTATCCCCAGGGCAGTATCACTTCTTGCTTGTATTTATTACTTGATCTTCCATCTCCCTTCTTATCCCTGATCATCCATTCCCCAATGTAGCAGAGATTTCTTTCTAAAAAGATGGTCTGATTATATCATTTTTTATGTTTAAAAACAGACCAACTCCTTAGCACAGCTTAAAAGCCATGCATGATGTGGCTTCTGCCTAATTCTCCCACCTTGACACTTGCCATCACCTCCCTAGAAATCCAGGCTCCAGCCATCCTGTCTTTGCATGAATTGTTGAAGCTAGCCATGTGTTCTCCTACTCTGGGTTTCAGCACGTAGATCTCTCTTATGGAACACCTCTGCCCTCACGTTCAACTGGTTAACTCTTACCGTCTCTTCAAGTCTCATCTTAGGAAACACTTCTTCTAGGATGCTTTCACCAATGCCCCTCTTGCCCTGTAGGATGGGATTAGGAACTCTCCCAAGTGCTAATACATCAAACCTGCCTTTCCCTTATCTAGATTTTATAATGCTGTATTGTAATTTACTTATTCTTAACTCCCGCCAGGCTACAAGCTCCATCTTTAGCCCTTGGCATAGTGCCATTAGGGCTTCCCAAGTAGCACCAGTGGTAAAGAGCCTGCCTGCCAATGCATGAGACTTTAGAGACACAGGTTCTATCCCTGGGTTGGGAAGATCCCCTGGAGGAGGGCATAGCAACCCACTTCAGTATTCTTGCCAGGAAAATCCCCATGGACAGAGGAGCCTGGTGGGCTACAGTTCATAGTGTCTCAAAGAGCTTGACATAACGGAAAGCACAGCAGATAGAGTCATTCATGGCACTTGATAAGAATTTGTTGAAGAATAGATAATGGAATAAATTAATAAATGAAAGAATGACCCTGAACAAAAACCCTGGCAATATGGACAGGACAGAAAAAAAGGACTAAATTAGGAATTTATGTGACAGTGATTCAACATGGATTTTGACCATAAAGGAGATGAGAAGTCAAAGATGACTATACAATGTCTATCTTGTACGTAATAATCAAAGGTAAGGAAAATAGGCAGAGAAGAGTTTTGGGGCAAAAATAATACTTCAGTTAATAACTGAGGTATCTGTTTGTCATTCAAGTGGCAGTGTCTTTAAGGTGGTTAACAACATAGGCATAGTGGTCAGAAGAAAAGAGGGAGTCAGAAATGACCCATGAGAGTACTTGAGGTCATGGAGGTAAGTGATATCACCTATGGACATGTTCAGCAAGAGAAAGGAGGGATTCAGATGAAACCCTGAAGAGGACCAGAATCTAAACTTTATATCTAAAGGCAAAAAAAAAAAAAAAAAAAAGGTTTAAGTGGCATTTCAGAAGCTTGAAGAGAAATTTCAAGAAAGGAAAAGCAAGGTGTACAGTATCAGATCTCATAGAAGGGTCAAATGGTATAAAAGAACTGTCTGTCAGATTTGGCAATGAGGTTTCCAGTGTTTAGAGGATACTTTCTTGAGTGCGGGGAACAAACTGCTTGAATTGAATGAGTTAAAAAATGAATGGCAGTAGAAAAAAATGAGATGGTAAAGTGTCTGCCTATAATGCGGGAGACCTGGGTTCAACCCCTGGGTCAGGAAGATCTCCTGGAGAAGGAAATGGTAACCCACTCCAGTATTCTTGCCTGGAGAATCCCATGGACCAAGAAGCTGGTAGGCTACAGGCCATGGGGTCCCAAAGAGTTGGACACAACTGAGCGACTTCACTTTCACTTTCACCTAGAGATTTTCAGAAATTCTTTAAAGAATAAGGCAGAAATAGGAGTGAATACTTAAGGTAACTGTATATTACGGATCTTATCAGGTGTGTGACGTATGTGTATTCTTTCTTCCTAGAAGAAGCAAGTTGAGTAAGGGCTGAGTGAAAAATGGTGATAGAGGCTTTAAAGATGAGAGGGGTTGGTAGGGATGGTGGGACAGATGGAGCAAGGTGCTTAAAGACGTGGGGAAGAACGAGACCAAGACCATAAGTTGAAAAGACCATTTCATCATCTCACACAGAAGCAAGGAGGTAATAATGGGTGACATGCAAATCATTTAGGATTCTATTTACTCTTTAAGTTATAAGTGAAGATACTATACTGAAAAGGGGAGCCAAAGAGATTCAAGAACTTGAGGGAATAATGGAAGCTTGTAGCCACTAGTGAAAGTTACTCAGTCATGTCCAATTCTTTGTGACCCCATGAACTACACAGTTCATGGAATTCTCCAGGCTAGAATACTGAAGTAGGTAACCGTTCCCTTATCCAGGGGATCTTCCCAACCCAGGGATCAAACCCAGACCTCCTGCATTGCATGCGGATTCTTTACCAGATGAGCCACCAAGGAAGCCCAATCACTGTGGTGGCAAGAGGTAAAAATGAGACTACAGACAAGTAAACAGATATGCTGGTAAGAGAAGCAGGTGCTATAGACTGGTCAAAATGAGCAATGACCAAAGCAAAAATAAAAGTTCTCAAGGTAACATTTATCCTAATGCACAATGCTCATTTTTACTGAGTATCTAAACAGGCAGCAAGGCAGATTTGAGAATTAAATGCTCCCATAATCATAATCTTTGAAGTGAATTCCTTGTCATGTTTATATAATCCATCAGATCTATGAACCTTTATTAAGAGGAAATGCCAGAATTGGACTGTTTTTATTTCAAAACCATTATTATTGAAATCTATAAGGAATAACATCAGGGAAAAGAAAAACATATTGAAATAGATACTCTGTTCTCTTCTCAATAAAACCAACAGTCTAAAGATGTTAAAGAAATGAATTAGATATAATGATTATTTAACTCTGAAAATTAAAACCCATTTAGGAATTGTGAGGGAGCCTTGATACTAAACACCAATCTTATTATTCATTCAGAATCCTTAATAACATTTGAAAAGCAATTAATCAAGTTATGACATAGATTCTAGGACTGTCACCTTTCATTGTCATTAGTCAAACTGTCCAGGGTTATATCTGCACTTTTCTAGTGATTTAAAGAACAGGTTTTTTTTTGTAAGCTATTTGAAAACCAGAAGAATGTTTAAAATCATTGAACCTTAACTTACAGATTTCAATGAACAATCCAAATTGATAGTGAGACTGAAATAAATTTAGAAGTATCTTAATTCTGATATGACAGAAAGTGAAAGTGATAATCTTTCAGTTGTGTCCAACTCTTTGTGACCCCATGAACTATACAGTCCATGGAATTCTCTAGGCCAGAATACTGGAGTGGGTAGCCTTTCCTTTCTCCAGGGGATCTTCCCAGCCCAGGAATCAAACCCATGTCTCCCGCATTCCAGGAGGATTCTTTACCAGCTGAGCCACAAGGGAAGCCCAAGAATACTGGAGTGGGTAGCCTATCCCTTCTCCAGCACATCTTCCCAACCCAGGAATCCAACCAGGGTCTCCTGCACTGCAGGCAGATTCTCCACCAACTGAACTATGAGTGAACTTTAAAAAGTCCAAAAAGCACCTTCATATCTGTTAGAACATTTCCTTCTGTCAACAACTTTTGCTTTGGCTGCTTCTTTATATATAAATAAAGTGACAGAACTTAAAATATTTATTGTATACTTTTATAATCAATTAAAAAACTAGCTAGGGTGATATTTTAGGTCCAGAGTTTCATATAGGCCCTAAATGATTCCCTGTCTGCTGTCTATCTTAACTAGATAGTAGTCAGGTCACAGGCTCACTTTGGACAGTGTTGGAGGGATTCTGCCTGAATGTGAAGCCAGAATCAAAAGAAACCCCACTCCAGTACTCTTGCCTGGAAAATCCCACGGACAGAGGAGCCTGGTAGGCTGCAGTCCATGGAGTCGCTAAGAGTTGGACACGACTGAGCGACTTCACTTTCACTTTTCACTTTCATGCATTGGAGAAGGAAATGGCAACCCACTCCAGTGTTCTTGCCTGGAGAATCCCAGGGACGGGGGAGCCTGGTGGGCTGCCGTCTACAGGGTCGCACAGAGTCGGACACGACTGAAGCGACTTAGCAGCAGCAAGACTCCCAGAGGAGCATAAAGACGGGAAGTGAAGGCAGCTCTCGAGAGAAGCTTTCCTCAACTCTTAGACAACAAAGTTTAGAACATGAGAAGTACAATTCTTACACATACTCCAGCATGAATTCTGTGCAATTGAAACCCAAAGAAATGGTCTCAAAATAATATTTGCAAGAAAAGTTAATATATGTCCACTGCAGATGATATCCCAAATCTAAAAGTAACTATGGATATAGTTTTAAGGGCTATAAGTCTTAATTCTAACAGTAATAGACGAATTACAATATCTTGATACACTTCCCTCATAGCTCAGTGGGTAAAGAATCTGCCTGCAATGCAAGAGACCTGGGTTTGATTCCTGGGTTGGAAGGTCCCCTAGAGAATGAAACAGCAACCCACTCCAATATTCTTGCCTGGAGAATTCTGTGGACCGAGAAGCCTGGCAGGCTACAGTACATGGGGCTGCAAGAGTTGGACACGACTTAGTGACTAAACCACCAACCACCACAGTTTTAAGGGCCATAACTTTTGCTTCTAACAGTAATGGATGCATTACAATACCCTGATATGCTAGAAAATTTTAGTCATGAAAATGGTGTAAAACATTTGTAAGTTTGGTTTTTCTTTTAATACTCTTTAATTTGTTCTGAGAACTCAGAATTTCATTACAGTGTTCTTGAGTAGCTAAAAGTACACAGCACATGCCTCTGACATGCAGAATCAAAGTTCTTTCTTTTTCTGCTACATATTCCTGTTATTCTTACTGGTCGCTAAGAGTAGGATAGACTAAGAGCCTTGATTTAGAAATGGCTAGATGATAGTCTATCGTTTCTCCCAGAATCAAACCACATGTGACAGAGTTGGAGGGTTTCGACCTTGCTTATCATACGCCTACCATTTTCCTGTGAGCTTCCCTTGATTCCAAATACTGTTTTGACCAACTTTTTTTCTATTCAGAAGGTCGCAGCCTGACTCCTATTGGGACACTCCATGACTTGCAATGCACCCAAATCCATGACCCTTAAGCGTATCCACCCACCTCTCCCTTCCTTTAACCTTGTTGACCCAAAGCCCTGGCAAAACTTGCAGGTCTTCTCTTTCATTATCTATTTCCTATACTTGCAGCATGAGAGTTATTGCAAAAATGTCTTAAATTGAATCACATTTTCCAAATGTACAAATACAGAAGCATTTGACTGCTCATTTATCAGGCTGTGAGACCTTTAGAGTTTAAAAAATCCCCTAAATGAGAATGTGTACAAACATATGAATATATAATTATTACTGATGGTTTGGTCAACCACTGAAATAGAAATTAAGAATGTCAAAACCATACAAATAAGTTACTCCTTATACACTGTTATCTACAAATTTCAAAACAAGTTTAATGATAATATATGTAGTCAGCAAACTTTCAGATTCACCTAAGAATCCTCTAATTCAAGACCATAATAGCACAGATTTCCTTTTTGTCCCCACCAAAATATATTAAAAAAAAAAAAACAATAGATCAAATTCTGGCACCCCAATGTCATATAGAAACAACACACTTTTGACCAGGAAAGCTTTTCTGGGAACAAAATGTGATGAGTTGTTAGAAATTCACAACATGGTATCAAGAAGAATGTCAATGACCATGATTCAGTTCTATGCCTTTGTCCAAATACCACTTTTTTTCTTTTGGAGAGAAATTACTCTCTCCATAGCCTTCAATACTCTAATCATGTGCATTTCAATTGCACTTAAAGCTACATGCTTATTCCAAGTCTATATGGGAAGTCTAGTTACCAGAAAATACACACTCATAAACAGGAAATCTAACTACAGTAAGAAGGTATTTTCCCCCCACACAATAGAGTTCAAAGATGTGACACCTATACAATTTGGAGCAAAACTAAACACCACTATTATTGTGGAGTACCCCTCTCCCCTCTTATATTATGGCAACTTATGATTATAGCATTATGTTTTCCAAGCCTGTTTGAACTTGCTGCTCTTGCTTACAGATACAAATAACCTGCCCTTTTCTGTGCAAAGCTTTCAATCAGTAAGCATGTCAAGGTGGATAGAAGGATGGCAGGAACAGTAAAAGGGGGAAAAATCAATTTTTAGAAAGCATATGTTAACAACTGAATATTTAATCAAATTAGCCTAGAAATTCCTTCCTATTTTCAGCACTCTTTGTAAGGCTGTTTCTTCATGGTACAGAATGAATTTCAATAAGTGTCATATGTTTAGTTATATGGTTTATTTTTAAAATTTGTTGAATCAGGTCACTGACTCAGAATAGATCTCATTCCAAGATATGACAGATGGATATTGATACTGAATAAAAAGATTGACATTAGCTGGAAGGTTCTGGGCAGAAGTCATTCACTTAACATTTAACAAAATATTTACTGAGCACCTACTGTGTGCCAGGATAAAATGATAAACATTTGGACTCTATATTACAATAAAAAGGAGTTGTTCCAAAACAATTTCCTTGGGGTTAGTAAGGATTACAATGGAATACCAATAGTAAGCAAGGTCTTTAAAAGCACTTACATTTTCCACATTGCATCAGAAAAATGCATTAGTACTCATTCAAACATCCATTTTGTCATGGTTGCAGGATTTTAGATCTAACTCAGATTTTTGAAGATACTGTTTACTGACCCTTAACAAAAACCAACTTCCTATTTTTCTGGAACAAAAGGGGGCTTACATTATTTCAAAGATTTCTTAGACATCAAAGAGCTTAGAGAGACATACAGTTTATGGGTAATGATTTAGGATTTAGTGAATCAAAAACACAAGGATTAGATTTCCTTTAAAAGACCCCTAGGTTTAAATTTTAAGAGCCAAAATGCTGGTTTAAACATATTTTACTCCTGAGAAAAGCCAAAATTTATTTTTAAAGATATTCTGAGTTATCTTATGGACCTAAAACTTGGCTAGGTTTTACTTTCCCACATGATTAGGGCTCAAAGGAGACAACCTACCTTCTGCTAAACAAATTTACTCCACCTCTCTCTGCTTTGTAAAGACACATTATTTCAAATCTCTAGCTCTGAATGCTCTTGATATTCTCAAGAAAATATTAAAAACCAGAAAAATCCCATAATCTTATTGAACAATTGAAGTACATTTGAATTTCTCCAAGTCAATTCTTTCTTTTACATACCACTTTAAAACTGGACCCAAGATTCTAGGTGCTAGATTCAGATTTCCAACTACCAAGGAACAAGAGATCATTTCAAAACAGGAAAAGGCCACTGATCTTAATATGTACACAGCTTCATGATATATTATTATATTTGCATTTAAAATAGTAGGAAGAAATACAGTACATAATCTTCCGTTCTAACACAATAGCCTTCCGGAAGGCCGCTAGCCTGGGTATTTCACTGAGTTTTTAGGATTAAAGGAAACAAGTCAGTGCACAACCTATGAGCTTTTATTCCTTTGGAAAAAATAGGTTTGCAAAAATAGGAGGGCTTTTAAAAGGCTCTCGAAACCAGCACAGTGCACGTTTTGAATTTCAGTAGTAGAGGAATAACAACTGGTGAAGTTAGACAGATCATAAAAAACAGAACAAAGAAAGCACCAGTATTCCAAACAGAGTTTATTCTGAATGAGAACTTGGAAATAAAATGTGAAATATACATATAAAGTTATAATGAATTTAGATTTCAAAAAAAATGCTGTAATTTAAGAATGAAATAACTGTACTACTCTTTAGTTCAGAATATACAGTTTGATAGAAAGTACGTGGGTTGATGAGTTTAGGAAAATAAGTATGTGCCAATATAGATGATGAATTAGGGAATATCTCTTCTTAAAATTGCTAAGCCAATTTTCCAGTGAGGTAAAAAGCCTGAGACCTCTAAAGATAAAGTACTTTACAGAGCTGTCTGGGGTTCTTTGGCCACGCATGCTGCTGACGGAGAAGGCAATGGCACCCCACTCCAGTACTCTTGCTTGGAGAGTCCCATGGACGGAGGAGCCTGGTAGGCTGCAGTCCATGGGATCGCTGAGAGTCAGACACGACTGAGTGACTTCACTTTCACTTTTCACTTTCATGCATTGGAGAAGGAAATGGCAACCCACTCCAGTGTTCTTGCCTGGAGAATCCCAGGGATGGGGGAGCCTGGTAGGCTGCCGTCTATGGGGTTGCACAGAGTTGGACACGACTGAAGCAACTTAGCAGCAGCAGCAATAGCTGCTGAATTAAACAGTATCTGAAGCTAATGCCAAGTGGGACCACTTGGCATGCAGAGTTGTGGCCAAGAACACAAGTGAGACTACCAGGAATTAAATCTGGCCTGCAAACACTTTAGCTCTCTAGGCTGCACAATTTTAAAGATATTGAGTCAACATTTTTAAACTGAGAGATTTCTAGGTTTAAAAATTCTGAAAGACACCACATGGTCCCATGCCACTCACTGAGCCTCACAGCAACTCTGATGATGCCAAGCAGTGGCTGCCCCCTCTTCAGTTCAGTTGCTCAGTTGTGTCTGACGGAGACCTCATAGACTGCAGCACGCCAGGCCTCCCTGTCTGTTACCAACTCCCAGAGTTTACTCAAACTCATGTCCATTGAGTTGGTGATGCTATCCAACTATCTCATCCTCTGTTGTCCCCTTCTCCTCCTGCCCTCAATCCTTCCCAGCATCAGGGTCTTTTAAATCAGTCAGTTCTTCACATCAGGTGGCCAAAATATTGGAGTTTCAGCTTCAGCATCAGTCCTTCCATTGAATATTAGGGGCTGATTTCCTTTAGGATGGACTGGTTGGATCTCCTTGCAGTCCAAGGGACTCTCAAGAGTCTTCTCCAACACCACAGTTCAAAAGCATCAATTCTTTGGTGCTCAGCTTTCTTTATGTTCCAACTCTCACATCCATACATGACTACTGGAAAAACCATAGCTTTGACTAGACAGACCTCTGTTGGCAAAGTAATGACTGTTTTTTAGTATGCTGTCTAGGTTGGTCGTAACTTTTCTTCCAAGGAGCAAGTGTATTTCAATTTCATGGCTGCAGTCACCATCTGTGGTGATTTTGGAGCCCCCAAAAATCGTCTCTCACTGTTTCCACTGTTTCTCCACCTATCTGCCATGAAGTGATAGGAACACATGCCATGATCTTAGTTTTCTGAATGTTGAGTTTTAAACTTTTTCACTCTCCTCTTTCACTTTCATCAAGAGGTTCTTTAGTTCTTCTTTGCTTTCTGCCATAAGGGTGGTGTCATCTGCATTTCTGAGGTTATTGATATTTCTCCCGGCAATCTTGATTCCAGGTTGTGCTTCTTCCAGTCCAACATTTCTCATGATGTACTCTGCATATAAGTTAAATAAGCAGGGTGACAATATACAGCCTTGACATACTCCTTTCCTGATTTGGAATCAGTCTGTTGTTCCATGTCCAGTTCTAACTGTTGCTTCTTGACCTGCATACAGATTTCTCAGGAGGCAGGACAGGTGGTCTGAAGAATTTCCCATCTCTTGAAGAATTTTCCACAGTTTGATGTGATCCACATAGTCAAAAGCTTTGGCGTAGTCAATAAAGGAGAAGGTAATGGCAACCCACTCCAGTGTTCTTGCCTGGAAAATCCCAGGAACCAGGGAGCCTGGTGGGCTGCTGTCTATGGAGTCACACAGAGTCGGACACAACTGAAGCGACTTAACAGCAGCAGCAGATGTTTTTCTGGAACTCTCTTGCTTTTTCTATGATGCAACGGATGTTGGCAATTTGATCCTTGGTTCCTCTGCCTCTTCTAAATCCAGCTTGAACATCTGGAAGTTCATGGTTCACATACTGTTGAAGCCTAGCTTGAAGAATTTTGAGCACTGCTTTGCTAGGGCTTTTTCTGAGCAAATTGTTGTTCCCTAGTAAAAGGGTTGGAGAAGGCAATGGCACCCCACTCCAGTACTCATGCCTGGAAAATCCCACAGACGGAGGAGCCTGGTAGGCTGCAGTCCATGGGGTTGCTAAGAGTCAGACACGACTGAAGCAACTTAGCAGTAAAAGGGTTAGTTTTATTTATTTAGGTTACCTGTTTACAAATCTTTATACAGAATATAGACAAAACATAAGTGGGGAAGAAGAAAAGAAGAAGAAAATTCAATATACTGATTTAACACTGGAAAGGGAAAAGGAAGGACAGAGAAGGCAAGAAAAGAAGTACATTGCAGAAAGAAGTTGTAAACCATCAGCAACTGCCTCCTTTGCTGCGTCCAGATTTATACTATGAAAGGGATCTGTGACAAAGGCTGTTGAGTATTACTCTAATCAAATTCTATTAGGCCAGGCTCACAGTGTAGAAAATAAGAAGGGAAATTGTCTGAATGGAGCAATATCACTGATCAAGAATGAGGTGTGGGAATAAATGTAAGAAAAGATCATGGTTCTCTTCTTTCATAGTCCTCAAACCAAGGGATGTGGGTCTCTCCTTCAACCTCACCCTTGAGACTGTAAGGAAGTATGGCAGGCACTGTCCCAGTACTTTCCATAAATGACCATGGAGTCCATGTACAGCTGTGCATTGCACAATTTCAGAGAGAAAAAAAATGAGAATGACACTCTCAAGGAATGCAAAGGAGAGGTCCTGCTCCAGATATCCACATGCCTCATTCTTTCATTTCCTTTAGGTTCTAGCTCAAAGGTCACCTCTGAATTAAGGCTTTCTCTGACCCACTACTGAATTTTTCAGTCACCAGTCCATTCCCTCCTATCTTACTACTCTCTCTATGCTTCCTTATAGCTCTCATCATCACCTCACATACATTTTATTTCTGTATTTTATTTAGTTTGCCTTCTTCAATATAAAACAGGGCAACATTAAGTCAGAGACTTTTGTCTGTTTTATTCTTTGCTGCATTCATTGCCAGAGTCTAGAATTATGCCTGGTAGGTGCATAACAATTTATTCTGAATGCCTAAACCCTCAAACACATTCTTAAGAGTATAAGAAACTGGCTTTCACTAGAACCTGTGATTCTTTGACCATATTTCATAATTGCTCAGGTCAAATTTCATAATTCTTTGTTATATTAGAAAAAATACTTTTCAAATCCTATAGACCATTATATAATCTACATGGCTCATAAATTTTATATAATTTCTAATTACCTTATAGTTACAGAATTTCTTATAGAAATATAAAACAACAGGAGTAACCTGTATACACATACTTGCACAAATTTACACAATCACAAAGAAATATGTATACCTGAGTATGTGATTGGCTAGTTCACTGTTGTTTTTTTATTTCACTATGCTCACACCTCCTGTTACAAATGCCACACGTGTGATTTTTCTCTCAATTACATTTTACAGCTTATAAAAACACATTCTTCATTTTGTCCCTTGAAAAACAAAGTGGTCAGATTTTACTGGATGTTTTTATTGAAACAAATCCCAGGGGGAATATACTAAACTGTTAAACACAGCTGAAGAGATATCTGAGAATGGGGTTTCTGATAGAAGTGTAGATTACAAAATTACTCACAGCTCTAATCTGATAATAGAAGAATGCCCCACACATATGAATGGAGATCTTTCTTGGTATGCTTTACTACAAAAAGAACAAGAAAGGAAAAAGAATTGGAAAAAAAGATGAGAAAAACTCCTGAGACTAGAAATGTTATAGTCATCATTTATCACTAACTGAAGAATCCCAACATACACCTCAGTGGAAAATGGTTCAAATAGTAAACCTTCCTTGATGACCGGGCAGAGGCTGTGGGGTGCCATGAAAATAGCATGTGAGCTAGGCTCACGCACAGCTGCCTTGTCGATAATATGAGGAGGTTAAGATACTGGTATCAACCGTGCCTATTTTTTAATGGTGTTGTAATATCAGAAAGATGATATGCTCAGAAGCAGCTTCAAAATTTTAAGTTCCAACCTTGTGATTTAAAAAAAAAAATTATCTTAATAGCAAGTAGGTTGATCTCTTTGCTATTAAATAATAGAATTTTTTTCCTAAGGTTGTCATTCGGTTATGAGATCCCCCTAACAATTATGGACCTTGATTCCATTTTGCATGTGATTGATTTTTCTGAATATTTAATTCTTCAAGGGCAGATATTTCATTTCTTCCTTTCTAAAAGTGTTCCTCTAGTACCAAACACATATGATGTTTAAGTTACAGTTCTTAGCTATTTTTTGCTAAGGCAAATGTGGGCCTGGCAGCAACTCTGTTAAGAACAGGGAATCAAAGTGATCCTGAATTGACATTAGTCAGTATATTCATCATTTATTACTAACAAGTGACTATTTTACACTGAGGAAAGCCCATGGAGAAACTCTGCCGGGAGGGCTAAGTGTCAAAGACACCAGTTTCAACACACACCAGTGAGGTAAAGATTAATTCCCTAGCGCTTGAGTCTGCATATTTTCTCCCTTTAAGGTGGCACAATTAGGAAATTCAGTTTTCCATGAACAAACATTAGCAGCTCAAGAGAAATACGGGGGGATGACAGGGAAAGGAAAGCATAGATGATTCTGGTGAACCTAATGACAGTAAAGAAGAAACCATGAAATCACGAGATATGGAGGCACAGACGACTTGAAAGCAGCTCTAACCAAACCAAAGGGGACAGATGAGGAGGAAGGTGGCAGAGAGATGGGAGGTGCTCTCAATTTGCAGGGAACTGTCATCATGAATGTGTCACCAAGGGTATCGGTGCAGTCAGAGAAAGGTGTGTCTCCTGAGAGAATGGTAGCCCTTTTGATTATTCACCTTGTTGTGAGGTGACCACGTTTGAGAAAAAGTTTCTTCAGGCTATTACAGAGATGTGCAAAAGGCAAATTAGACTAATGTTATTTTGGACTATTTTTTTTTTTTACCAACAGTTAAGGAAATTGATTTTTGATATGCATTTTTTAGTCTAATCCTCCTTTAAACAAATTTTAAAGAATTTCAAGATTATAGTAGGTTGTAGTCTTAACATGAATTTATAAGGGGTTTTCTCCTGCTTACAAAAGTATCATTTTTCTTCTACTGTAGGTTTAAAAGTTATGAAAATACTACTTAGGAACTTTCATACTGACTGGCTGTGGTTTAATCTAATACATCTTTATCATTCAGAAAACCCTCATCCACTAATTCTGAAGGGACATAGAGTACATTTAATGTAAACCTCTATTGTGATGTATTAAGAACAAGGCAATCTTTGAAAAAGCAGTAGTCAGCAGATCATCTTCTAAATGTTATAAATTATACCACGTTAAAAACCAAAATATATTTAGGTAGTAATTATAGGCTTATGCACTGTAAAGTCTGAAACAAGGCCTGAATAGAATTTTTAAAACACCAGTAAATTTTACAAGGAATTAGCCACAGTTTTGATACTAAAAAATTTCTTATGAGTGACGTAAATCTTACTTGTATTATTCAGCAGTTCAGAAAGAGTTAACACTGAATACATCACAGACTTGCAGTCTACAACTGGAACCAAAGCCCCTCACTTTTTGTTCCATTAGGGAAGATTACATGTTAAAACAAAACCCAATAAGCTTAAACCTAGAAAGAAAAGCTATGTACCTGTAAATAATCCAAGCACCATTTACAGTTTACATAAAAGCACAATTTATATCCTAGAAGCACACAGAAACATGATGTACATCATTTTCAGATCATCCTCATGCAGAAAAAATTCATTAGTCAGCTATAATAGTTTAGCTGTAAAGGAAAATAATGTCTGAATCCATTTGCATGGCAATGTGCATGTGTCTGGTTGATGGAACTGACAGAATAAGTCTCCACCCAACTCTACAAAATGTGAACACTGTTCTTAAAATTCAGGAGAGGGTCCAGATACTCTATATTCTCTCCAACGTCAATTTTTACAATCCTCTCAGATTCATCGACTGTCTTAACTTGGCAATTAAAGGAGCCTGATTATTTTGCCTAAGAGAGTTGACAATATTTCATTCTGCTCAGGGCTCCTTTGAATATAAAACTGTGATAAGGTAAAACACACTGGGCGACTATGCATGCATGAGCCACAGGAACTCTCTCCAACTGCCAAATTTGTAAATGGCTCTTTTAAAACATAAAAGGTATGAAATGTGAAACCATACTTTGGAGTAAATTCTGCATTGGCAATAGTCTGTGAAAATACCTTCGTTTCTGGTTTAATTATTGGATCAGCAGCAGTACACCAGACTGACTGACCTCTGGTTATAATCTATTTCACCTAATAAGATAGATGTCCTCCACAGAGCCCCAGCAAAGAAAGTAAGATTGAAAATGATGGATCACAAGACCTGTGTATTTGCCAGAAATTAAAAATTCAGCCCCTCACAGAAACACCTGCCCCTTGGAAGCTGCCCCACGTAATGTGCTTAAAGCAAGGCTGGAAACTAGAAAACTGCTTGCTTGCTCCTTTCTGGTCACATCACCCTACGACAGGGTGACTCGATCCCTTTTGTAAAGGCTGAGTCAGATCACAGCCTTGGAACTTGCGGGCAGTAACAGTCACACACCATCTCCTACCCCAGCGCCCCTCTCTCCTGAGTCACACAGGTGGCTGTCAGAAGCAACTCCCTAAAACGAAAAGCCCCATTGTAGTTTCGACCTAGCCTCTGGGGCCACAACCGTTCAGTTTCTGAAGCCCCTGAACTCTCACCCACCTTTCTGATCTTGCCCTCCTGAACACCAGTCAGGTCTCCGGGGGAACAAAGAGCAGATCGGCCAGGGCCAGGGGTGGGGGTGGAAAAGCAGAAGCGGGCTGGAGTTTTACCTTGCGGCACCCAGGAACCGGCGGAAGAGAAGTCAAGCGCGCAGGGACCACCCGCGCGCTCCGCGCCTCCCTGCCTCCTCGCAGCAAGTCAGCTGTCGTCCCGCATTTGGCTCCCGCCCTCCGCTGGACACCGCATCTGGTCACAAAGCGCTGGGGGCGCCGCGGGCGGCGAAAGCCTCCGGGTCACCTGCGGCCGGGCCCAGCCGCGCACTAGTCCGCCCTCCGGCTGCGCCCTCCCTCCGCCCCGCTCTCCCTCCGCCCCTTCCCACCCTCGAGCTGCCCGGCCAGTGACTCAGCCGGGCACCGGCGCGCGCGGCCCGGGGCAGCCCGGGCACGTCCAGGAGGAAGCACGGCCAGGAGAACAGACTCGGGCTTTCGCCCGCCCGCCCCTGCACGTGTCAGCCCGTCTCACGCAAGGTCCGTCCACCTCGTCCACAGGTCCCAGGAGCGCTGAGGTGGGGACTGGCAACACCCTGAGGGGGAAATCGGCCCCCGCCCTTCCTGCCGCCCGCGCGCCGCGCCGGGCCCCGCGGGGGGTCGCGTTTCCTCCTGCCCCTCCCCCGCCCACGACAAGGTGAAACTTTCTAGGTGGAGTAGTTTTCTCGCCCTGGCCGCTCGCACTCTCCCCGCCCTCAGCTCGGGCAGTTTGAAGTTAGCACAGCCTGACGATAAGCGGCAGCGAGTCTCCCCCTCCTGGTGCCCGTGTGGCTAGCGGCCCTGAAGCACCGAGAGCACTAGGCGCGCACACGACGCGCACGAGGCGCGCACCCCCGCGCTACCGGCGCGAAAGCTCGAGGCTCTGCTCTAAAGAGCTTTTCCCGCGTTTCATCTCCGTTAGCCGCGGAGCGCTGACCCGGGGACGCGGAGATTTGGGCACCACACAAACAGGGAATTCTTTGTCAGATAAGGAGATAGGAGTGGGTAGACAAATTCTCCCAATGGTTTCATTAATGCAATGATTATCCCCTATTATGATAACTCAGATTTCTGAAGGGAGGAACAACAGGAGTTTAACCCTGAGGAAACTTGCTTCTTTAGCTCCCCCACCACCACCCTTTTACCCCTCCCCCCCTTCATAGCAGGAAATAGGCTGATTAAATAACTAGGCAAACAACACAACAGAACAAAAGTTTAATTCTTAAATGTGGAAATCACGATATTAAGAAGGGGGGTTGAGGGCTTGGTGGATTATTTTTGTGTTAAGGTAGCTTTTTTAAAAATCTCACGTTTAAATATAAAGCTTATGAAAGTTACAGCCTTGCCTGTAAGGACTGAGCAGGTCTCCTTTCCAACTCTCTCAAGGGCTAGTCAGATAATGACGACTGTTAGTTAATGAGAGTCAAGGAACAAAACAGCATTTACTATGCAGGTTCAGGAATTATTTACCACAGAATTAAAAACAGAAAAATATAGTTGGCACACTTATCGTTTTCCTGAGAGCTTCTTATGAGGCAGGCACTACACAGAGCACTTTCAACCCTCAAAAGTGATTTACCTCATGAGTCCCCAATTTTGTGGAAAAGGAAAGTTCTTATTATTTTAGGTAATACTAGCGCCCGGCATGGAACCATTTCCAGATGAGGAAACCAAGAACCTAAGAATTCCTAAGAGCCTCACCCAGCTGGTTAGTTAAAGAGGAGAGATTAGAAGCAGGCTCTCAAGTCCCAGCCCAGGTGTTTTTCACACCGTGCCAAGAGACTGCAGGCTGGCAAGGCCACCTAAACAACCCAGTTCTACTGAAGATTTTCTGATATCACATGACACAATTTAATAACGACTACTTCACATTAAAATAATCATATTAAAATGCTAATTTACTAGTTGAAGGGCGCTGGTACTATTGGTGGACAGGTGAATTATATATTTGGGTTCAGTACAAACTTTCAATTTCAATAAAAGAATAAATTAATGAATTTACACACACACAACTAGCCATAGCTGTCCAAGGGAATGATTAGAGTGCTGTTTCTATTTTTCTATTTCCTGGTTTCCATAGCAATATGTTAACTGGGTTTTTAGATTGTATTATGTAGTTGCTGTAACAGGTTTTCTGAGTTTGTGTGCCATGATAAAAATAGAAAAAAAATTACAATTTAAGTGGTAGAAAGACCCAGCAAAAACATTGCAAACTGGATAATGAAATAGATTATAAATCCAAATAATCTATATTTTAATCCCTGAAGTTTCCTAGTTTCTAGTTACTAACAAATTTCCATACAATTTTGAAACTGGATTAAAAATTATCATTTTGATTTATTAACCATAAATAAGGAGAAAACATTTTATAAAAATAGCATAACTAAGAATAACATGACAAAAGTATGAGTGTGTGAAAATCAAATAATCAGTTTTGCACACTACTAGACAAATTTGATCAGAAAAAGGGTTAGAAGAAGGATTTCGATAGAAGCAGACACTTTAAAAATGCAATAGGAATTCTACAATTCCATTTTGGGTTTACGGCAAACTCTAATTGTTGCTATGTAATTTTCCTTGGGTCTGTGGCATGGGTGACACACTGTATGACAAAGTTCTGTTGGTATTTTCTGAACCAAACCAAACTCCTGCGGCTGGTGCTGCTGGCTGGCTTGACCAGCACCTGTTCCTAACCAGATAGTCCCTTGCTTGCCTCCACTGTTAGTGCTGGAAAGGAGAAATTCTTGCTTTCTCAAACTCCTTTGCTAGCAGACATGACTATGTGATATCATTCTGGCAAGGAGGTTAAGCTGAATTCTGTTGGAGACCTCTGGGCAAGACTTCAGTTTTCTCATTATAAGGATGTGGTAAACTTGGGCAGTGCCTTCCCACTTCTTACTTTTTAAATTTATTTATAATACAATTATAAATAGCTCTCTCTCAGCAGAGAGCTAGCAATGGGGAGAGAAGTTGACTCTGACATTGCAGAGCTATAGCACCAATGCCAGTTGACACTTGCTTCCAGATGTCTAATTTTATGGAAAAAATACTTGTTCCAGGCACTGTTGGCCAGGGGCCACCTGTCACCTGGGGCCAGAAGCATTCAAAACTGATATACTCCTCAAATGGGAAGAAAGACATCTTCAAGACTGAATTTGGCATAGTAGTTCAAGAGTTTGAGTTTTAGAACCAGGCAGCCTGGATTGCAATCTCAATTCTGCGGCTTGTTATGTTATTAACTGTAGGCCAGTGGCTTAAAGTCTCTGTTCCTTATCTGTAAAATGGGGAAAATAATAGATATTGTGAGGATGAAATGAGAACCTGTAAATAAAGCACATGAAATAGTTTCTGGTAAAATGTAAGTGCTCAAAAGGCATGAGTTACTCTTTAACATGTATTTGTCGGTAACACATAGTGCTTAACTATAAAGACAATCCCATCTCTTAATCCTGCTGCTGCTGCTAAGACACTTCAGTTGTGTCCGACTCTGTGTGACCCCATAGATGGCAGCTCACCAGGCTCCCCCGTCCCTGGGATTCTCCAGGCAAGAACACTGGAGTGGGTTGTCATTTTCTTCTCCAAAGCATGAAAGTGAAAAGTGAAAGTGAAGTCACTCAGTCGTGTCCGACTCTTGGTGACCCCATGGACTGCAGCCTACCAGGCCCCTCCATCCATGGGGTTTTCCAGGCAAAAGTACTAGAGTGGGGTGCCATTACCTTCTCCGTCTTAATCCTGAGATGGACCTAAAGGTAGCCATGGTCAAGAAGAAGAGGAACAGCAGTTCTAAACGTGCTCTAAACCTGCTCTACTCTAAACATGTCACACACTTTCTGCTCTCCCTTCAACACAAAAAAAATTTCCATCTGTTTTGTAATTTGATGGTACTCTTTAAGTGTATTCACATGGTACTATTTTTGAAACAAAAATGAAAGCAGTCTTCTTAGAACAGTGACTTCTTATTGGCACTGTGTGAAAGGGCCCACAGATATGTGGAGGCTCATAAAGTGCTTTTTAAAAATGGGAATTGTGTAGACAGAGGATGTGTTCTACAGTTTGCCATTGTCCTCCCATCTTCTCTTTTAATGCATACTGCCTACCTCTGATCGTGATGTCACTTTTTTAGGCATTAGGATTTGTGACCCCTTTCTTATTCTTGGATTCTCTCTGCTCTCCTCCCTTCCCTGGCCCCAGTGCCCCTGTTATTGTGCCTATGGAAGATGTCTCCTCAAAAGGATAAGAAGAATTCAGGTTATAGTTCCTTAGATCATTTTGTGGATAAATACAATTTGGGGATATAGAACTTCTCTTACCTTTTTAGAGATACATCATGTATATTAGACTATTGAAGATTCTGAAAATTCAAGTGGAAAAACCACAACAGAAAAAAAGCAAAAACATGCCTTTTTCCCTTCTTAACATCTTTAGTAGCAATTTTGTATAAAATTAGTTTAATAGGTAACATACTTTGTAAAGCCTTGCCTTAAAGAATGAAAATATGGCACTTTCAGTATGACCTGCTTTTATGTCCATTTATATTGGTCACATATTTGTGGCTGGGCTCTCTAAAACATGCAATAATAAAGTTATCTAAAAATATAAGTAAGCATATTCAATACTGAGAACAAGTACAAGACTGCTAGGCTCTTAAAGTTATAAGTATCACAATTTTAATCAGAAGGTCTAGGAAACTGGAGGCAGAAAAATGGAAAATAAATTACCATCTCCAACAGGCTGCTTTAATTTTGTTCATTTTCACATCCAGCTTATTGCCTCTTTCCCCAAATCAGGAAAATATACGATGCATTTCATTCTCATTTATTGTGTCTACTATGTATCTGTCATGTGTTTGAGTTCTACTTAGGTCCTTATAACAAAACTCCAAGATGAGTATCACACTTCTTGGTTTACATCCAGAAAAATGAAACTCAAAGAGATCTTGTAACTTACCCATGGTCACACAACAGGCATAAGTCTGTCTCTTTCTAGAACTCCTGCACCTCCCCTTGTTGTTGCTGTTTAATGGCTAAATCATGTCCAACTCTTTTGTGACCCCATGGACTATAGCCCGGCAGGCTCCTCTGTCCATGGGATTTCCCAGGCAAGAATACTGGAGTGAGTTGCCATGTCCACCTGCAACTATTATAAACTGTCCCTGGTCCTGTGGTGAATGGTGCAGTCTTTTAATGTAGGGCAGGAGAAATCAAGGCTTCCTTTCATTTTCCCTTCTCTGTCTACAAAGTCAGTCACAACCTAAGACAGAGTCACCCCTCTGTTTGCCTTTGGAACTGGATGTTGCCATGCATAGTGAAGGTGCTGGCACCACCTACGTTGTCCATCTATAGAACACTATCCAGGGTGGAGCATGGGGCCTGGGCAGTCAGGGTGACCTAAGTGTTGGACTTTGAGTGCTTATGACCAAGATCTCCCTGTGTGAAGAGGAACTGGAATGCTCTCTCCCCAGTGTCTCTGTTTTCACAACACCTGAGCTCTCCTTTGGAGACCCGGGGGAATGTGAGAAAGAAAGAGGAGTACCAGGTGACGGAGAATCAGTAGTAATAGAGGGTCTTTTGGAGACTATCTGTCCCCTCATAAGACACGAAATAAAGACTAAAACTTGCAGAAAGTCCCAGAAGCCTGCTCTCATAATTCTTTCTGTCAATACTTTCCTTCCTCGAGAAAGTAGCACTGATATATATACACTGTCTTGTGCAAAATAGTTATTACTAAATTGCTATATAACACAGCGAGCCCAGGCTGGTGCTCTGTGATGACTTAGAGGATGGAGGGAGAAGAGGGAGGCTCAAGAGAGGCGATATATATTATGTCTGATTCACATTGTTGCATGGCAGAAACCAATACAACATTGTAAATCAATTTTCCACCAATTAAAAAAAATACATCA
The DNA here is from genome assembly GCF_055505025.1 of Bos grunniens. Classification (NCBI taxonomy): domain Eukaryota; kingdom Metazoa; phylum Chordata; class Mammalia; order Artiodactyla; family Bovidae; genus Bos; species Bos grunniens. The sequence continues at coordinate 68,467,119 of NC_141168.1, read as the reverse complement.
AAATACTTTCCTCCCTGAAACTGTGTTAATTTCCTTTTTTCTTTTTCTTTCCTCTCCTTTCCCCTTCCCTCCTCTCCCCTTCTATCCTCTCTCCACCCTTCCCCTCGTTTTTTCTGTCTTTCAATTCAGTTCAGTTGCTTTAGTCGTGCCTGACTCTTTGTGACCCTATGTATTGCAGCACGCCAAGCTTCCATGTCCATCACCAACACCTGGTACTTGCTCAGACTCATATCCATCAAGTCGGTGATGCCATTCAACCATCTCATCCTCTGTAGTCCCCTTCTTCTGCCTTCAATCTTTCCAGGCTTCACGGTGTTTTCTAATGAGTTATTTCTTCACATCAGGTGGCAAAAGTATTGGAGTTTCAGCTTTAGCATCAGTCCTTCCAATGAATATTCAGGGCTGATTTCCTTTAGGATTGACTAGTTTGCTCTTCTTGCAGTCCAAGGGACTCTCAAGAGTCTTCTCCAACACCACAGCTCAAAAGATTCAATTCTTGGGTGCTCAGCTTTCTTTATTGTCCAACTCTCACATCCATACGTGACCAGTGGAAAAACCATAGCTTTGACTAGACTAGACCTTTGTTGACAGAATAATGTCTCTGTTTTTTAATATGCTGTCTAGTTTGGTCATAGCTTTTCTTCCAAGGAGCAAGCGTCTTTTAATTTTCATGACTGCAGTCACCATCTGCAGTGATTTTGGAGCCCCCCAAAATAAAGTCTCTCACTGTGTCCATCATTTCCCTATCTATTTGCCATGAAGTGATGGGACTGGATGCCATGATCTTAGTTTTGGAATGTTGAGTTTTAAGCCAGCTTTTTGCTCTCTTCTTTCACCTTCATCAAGAGGCTCTTTAGTTCCTCTTCACTTTCTGCCATAAGGGTGGTGTCATCTGCATATCTGAGGTTATTGATACTTTTCCCGGCAATCTTGATTCCAGCTTGTGTTTCTTCCAGTCCAGCGTTTCTCATGATGTACTCTGCATATAAGTTAAATAAGCAGGGTGACAATATACAGCCTTGACGTACTCCTTTTCCTATTTGGAACCAGTCTGTTGTTGTATGTCCATTTCTAACTGTTGCTTCCTGACCTGCATACAGCTTTCTCAAGAGGCAGGTCAGGTGGTCTGGTATTCCCATCTCTTTCAGAATTTTCCACAGTTTATTTCTGTCTTTACCTTGTGGTAAACTGTTAAAAATATTTTGGTGAAGAATATAAGAAGAAATCTTTCATTTTCATATAAAATAGTATGACATTATTTCTCAACTACTTTATCCATTTCATCTGTTAATCTAAACTGTTTGGCAGTAATACAAATGGATTAATCCATTTTGTGAAACAATGTACTAAAAAAGTGTTTCTTCCATTTATCAACTTTTCTTTGTGAATAACCCTTTAAAAATGTGTATATGAGTATGTTTGTGTAATTACTTTACTTCTAGGTTTTACTACTAATTAGATGAGGGCTTTGGCACTTAATCCCTGTGGATTAGTTTCGTCAGCTATAAAAGCAGTTCCAAAGTCTGATATAAATGATTTAAAAAAATTAAATATCAACCAAAATTTTACTAAACAAGTCAATTTGGAGTGAATATAGCAAACAATTTACTAATTGTTCTATATATAAAGGGACATTATATTAAGAAGAAAGCACTTCAGTGTGTGCTTCTTATTAACTACTGCCTTGTTCATACATGATAAAATTCTTTTTTCTGTTCCAGTGACTGATTGATTTAATAATTCAAGAAGAGTATATTTAGTGAATCCAAAAGTAAATTTGGCAATTCAGAAATGGCTACAAAGCATAACAGGTTGAGAGGGAATATCTAGGTTTTAGTGACGTTGAAAAGTGATAGAATGTTTGAAATGTTTAATTAGAGTCATTGTAAGTATTACACATAACTAATGTATTCTGATGTATAAGAAAGATAATTCCAATGCTTTTCCATTGGCCAGATTTTAACCTTTTGTTTAACAACTTCAGAGTCTAAACATAATTATTATTAATATATATACCTGGAAGGAAAGACACTAACTCTGCATTAATTTTGGTTTACCAACAAAGTTTTAAAAATTGAGTGCACAGAAAAATTGTGACTAGTCAGAGGTCATGTTCAGAAAGTCAGTGGTGATGTAAACTGCTTCAGAGTTCCAGTTTTTTGGTCTGTTATAAACATTCCTGCCTTTACTTACTTTGAAAAACAAAATCCAACCAAACTACCCCCAAGAGGCAATTGCAAACTAACCTCTTGACAGACCTCTTGTCAGAGCCAATAAAATCATCTGCAAATCTCTGCTTGTGTTGAAGGGACTTTTAAGGAGTATGCAACCTGAATTAGAAAAGACATCTTTTTAAAGCTTTGCCTGAAGTGTCTGGGCCATCTGTTTTGGCCCAAGCTCCCCATGTTAGAGCTGTTATCAAGTACTGTCGGCTCTCGCGTTGCTACTGTTAACAAATGGATTTGTCACCCCAAAGTTAAGAAAAACCAGATGTTTCCTTTGTTGTTCTATATCCCAATGGCAGGTCAGGAGCCTGTTTAAACAGCACCAGTGAAACTGAGATGTAGAAATTGAGATCTTATTAGTCTGGTCAGTGAGGTCATATGATTTAGGGCCATTTGAAGATTTAGACTGAATTTCAATATTTGGCCATCTACATCTATTGAATTACTTCCAAATTAATCAGTTCTTTATAAATATAAACCTATATTTTATGAGAATCATAATTTGTATAGAAGCAGTTATAAATATGGAATAAAATATTTAAACATGTCAGGTTTTGTAATCCATCAGGTAAATTTCTAACCAAATGTTTATTGAGCCCCTGCCATGTGCCAGAGAAGTGTTAGTGTCTGGGGCTACAAAGATGAATGAGATGTGTCCTTAACACTGAGGAGATTGTAGTCTGGCATAGAAAGCCATATAAATTAGCGGACCTGGTACAATGTGGCAAATGCAAAACACTGTTAGGAGAGTATTATGAACTGACTGTGGGGATCAGGAGGAGGTGAGGAAACATGGAAGACACCAAGGGAGGCCACATTTGAGCCACATGTGAAAGGATGAGCAGGAGTTTGCCAGGTGACTGTATTTACAGGGGGATGGTGGTGAGGAAGTTCATTCTTAAGAGAGGGAGTAGGCACATAGGCTTAAAATAATGAAATATTCAGCGTTTTGCAAGTGGTTCAAAATAGTTGAAAGTGTGGTATGTTTGAGACTAGGACAGAAAATCAGGCTAAATAAGTAGGTGAGTGTGTGTAAGCTCAGTCACTTCAATCGTGTCCAACTCTTTGCGACCTTATGGACTGTAGTCTGCCAGTCTCCTCAGTCCATGGGATTCTCCAGGCAACAGTACTGGAGTGGGTTGCCATGCCCTTCTCAATAAGTAGGTGAGCATCAGAATATGATGGGTTTTATATAGCACACCAAGAAAGAAAATCCGTGTGGTGATAAGGTGATAAGGAGCCACTAAAATATTTTAAATAAGATAATTAGAATACTACATTTTAGACAGATCACTTTGACTTAAAGGAAAGTTTATCTTTGTTGTTGTTGTTATTTAATGAAATTCTGGGACATAATAACTTGTCATTTTGGGTTTTGGAGGTCTGGTAGTTAAGTCAAAATACCAATGTGCCTGATTGTTCTATTGTCTATTTCATTATGCTGAGAACTACGTTTCTTAGACTCTCCTTCTCCATCTAATTCCAGATTGGAGTTGGTCTAAACAAAAACTGTGAGTTCTGGAAGGCAAAAGAGAAGCAGCAGTCATTATATTCTGAAACTTATTATCGAGCCTGGGGTTCTGCTGAGTGCTGGTTTGTTCTTGCTCTTCCCTCCTTCCTGATGCTGGCCTTGCCCATCAGAAGTGACCTCAGGCTTCCATTAGATGCTTTTTTGACAACTCAATAGGTGGTAGAGGTGAAGAGCCAGCAACCTTTCACAGACTTTGTAGTCCCCATCCCAACAGCAGTATGTGCTGGCTCCCTACAAGTTCTGACATGTTTGTGACTTTTTTCCCCTGTTCCTTCAATTGCAGTTTTTTGGATCTTTATCTTCTCAGCTCTTCCCACAATTGGGTAGATACTAATTCTTATTATAAATTCCTTCTTCCGTATCACTCATAGTGTTTCAGGTTCCCAGACTGAATCTTTTTAAAGCTGCAACCAAAGTGTATTTTCAAACATAACTCCTTGAAAAAAATACTACATTTAATACTTGAACAATTTGACAACTGTCGCTGTTGACAGTTGTTCAACAACTCACTGCTGAATAACCATTGACAGGAGAAGGTTGGATCCCAGCAAAAAATTATACTCCATGTCTAAGAGCAAAGGAGAAGCCCCAGAAAGATGGTAGGAGGGGCAAAATCACATTTAGAATCAAACCCCATACCTGCCAGAGAAGCTCGTAGAGTTGAACAACTTGACAGTTCTTCAAACTCGATTGAGAAAAGGCAGAGGCACCAGAGAACAAATTGGCAACATCTGATTGATCATAGAAAAAGATGTTCCAGAGGAACATCTACTTCTGCTTTATTGACTATGCCAAAGCCTTTGACTGTGTGGATCACAACAAACTGTGAAAAATTCTTTAAGAGATGGGAACACCAGACCACCTGACCTGTCTCCTGAGAAATCTGTATGCAGATCAAGAAGCAACAATTAGACTGAACATGGACTGATTCCAAATCGGGAAAGGAGTACGTCAAGGCTGTATATTGTCACCCTGCTTATTTAACTTATATGAAGAGTATATCATGTGAAATGCTGGACTACATGAAGCACAAGCTGGAATCAAGATTGCCGGGAGAAATATCAATAACTTCAGATATGCAGATGACATCACCCTTGTGGCAGAAAGCAAAGAAGAATTAAAGAGCCTCTTGATGAAAGTGAAAGAGAAGAGTGAAAAAGTTGGCTTAAAACTTAACATTGAGAGAACTAAGATCGTGGCATCTGTTCTCATCACTTCATGGCAAATAGATGGTGAAACAATGGATACAGTGAGAGACTTTATTTTTTTGGGTTCCAAAATCACTGCAGGTGGTGACTACAGCCATGAAATTAAAAGACGCTTACTCCTTGGAAGAAAAGCTATGCCCAACCTAGACAGCATATTAAAAAGCAGAGCCATTACTTTGCCAGTAAAGGTCCATCTTATCAATGCTATGGTTTTTCCAGTGGTCATGTATGGATGTGAGAGTTGGACTATGAAGAAAGCTGAGCGCCGAAGAATTGATGCTTTTGAACTGTGGTGCTGGAGAAGATTCTTGAGAGTCCCTTGGACTGCAAGGTGATCAAACCAGTCAGTCTTAAAGGAAATCAGCAATGAATATTCATTGGAAGGACTGATGCTAAAGCTGAAGCTCCAATACTTTTGCCACCTAATGCGAAGAACTGACTCATTGGAAAAGACCCTGATGCTGGGAAAGATTGAATGCAGGAGGAGAAGGGGATGACAGAGGATGAGGTGGTTGGATGGCATCACTGACTCAATGGACATGAGTTTGAGTAAATTCCAGGAGTTGGTGATGGACAGGGAAGCCTGGTGTGCTGCAGTACATGGGGTCACAAAGAGTTGGACATGACTAAGTGACTGAACTGAATACTTGAAATTTTTATCATATGAAGTTGTTTTGATTTTGAGAGACTGTTGTTTTTACTGATGTGATAGTGATCATTAGTGCAAAATGTTAATCTTATTGTATCTAGGAGAAATTGTCAGGATAACTAAGAGGAATTTCATGAAAATTCAACATTTGGTTCTTATGCCTTCAAAATAAATCATCATTGTTATTATTTGGATGTGAACATTTTAATACAATCTACTGTTCTAGAGTTGTCTGGGCCAAAGAGAGCCAGGCATGAAGATCCCAGATGCCTTGGAGACAGGGAGGAGGACTAAGGCAGATTGTGGCAGGAAAAAAGATTTTCTTCTTGCTGGCAGATTGAGCCATTCTTGGGGTGAAGTGCACAGCATGTTGGTTTTTGTTGAAAGAACAGCTGTGGAATAGAGTTCCTGATTCTGTTGGCTCAGTGATGATCCCGTCATGAGCAGGTCAAGAACAGGAATGAGGAGAAGGGGCTCCCATTCAAGAACTCTGGAATAAACATTTGCTTTTCTCTTCGTAGACCACTCCTACCCTGGGAAGAGGGTGAATTTTAACTTCAAGGATGATAGTGATGAGGTATTGACTTTGTTGTCAGTATTGGGAAATGAGACTTGACCTAGAAAGAGGTGTATCCTGGAGAGTACTTTGTGTGTGTGTGTGTGTTGCTTTTCTCCAAAGCCAGTAATGGAGAACACGGATGTCTTCTATTCCAAGAAGAAAATGGTGAAGGAGGCAGTGTCAGCAGCCTTGTCGGCAAAGGCAATGGTATTGGCGTTGTTTATTTCTCTGGTGGGAATGGCCTTCCTTCTTATATTTGCACGGCAAATTTTGACTCATTCTTCAACTAATGTTGAAGTGCTTCCTTGACTGGCCCTCTCCCACTACCCTCTGTCCCACACCCTGGGCTGGCCAATAGGTTGCTTCATCTATTTTCTCACACTATCTCACACTTCATCTGTTTTCTCACATATATCTCACACTATATTATAATTCTTTTGTTGTTGTTGTTGATAGTGTAACTGCATGATATATTAATTCATGTGATTTTTTTCCTGTCTTCTCCTTTATGGATCAGAAAGCAGTTAGGGCAAAGAAAACAAGAAAGGCTGTCATCGAGGATGGGCAGAGGTAGAAGGTTTTACATCTCTTAGAGTGTTGTACCTTCAGAAGGGGCTTCCATGTTGAAAATACAGTATAATCCAGCTTTGCGTTTGCTTGGTTAGGCCAGACACCAGAAATAATACCCCTTTAATCCATTTGTGTAAAATCCGTGGTATCTATGTATTTATAAAGTTTTAAAAATGCACAAGCAAGTCTGGAAATTGGGCTATATCCTCTGTAGACTTCTCTGAAGGCATAGCAAGCATTGGAGATGTGCTCTCAAGACAGAGCCTTCATATGCAACCAGTTTTATGGGTCTCATGACGTTTGATCCATGCCTTTCCCATTTCTTAGGGAAAAAATGGGATTAACAAAGGGTGCCAGTGTTGATTATTCTTAAGGAAGTCACACTGAGATGAGTATAAACTCCCCAAAGGATGTATTATATGTACTACACAAAGGGAGAACCATGCAGTGTGTTGAAAATTCTTGGGACAATTTTTTTTTTTTTTTTTTGTCCAGATAATATGCTTGCTAGCTGTTTTCTATCAGTTGCTCACAAGGTATCTACTGCTTAGTACTGAGGAGGCAAAAATGTAGGGAACTGGATGTGTCCATTAGCCCTATCACAAATGAGGTAGAGTGTGTAACTGGAAGGTATCAATAAACCAGTCTCATGGGCATGGGGAAGGAGGGTTGTACTTGGATGTAACCAAGGACTCAGAGTACACCTATCTTTTTTATGCATTTGCTGATCATGCCCATGGCCCCTGGCTATAGGGTGAGAAGAAACTCTCTTATCACTCTAAGACTAAGTGAGCCATGCTTGCCAGCGGTCCTGTATTGCTCATGCAGGCAAAATTCCATTGGCCTGTTTGTTGCTTTGGCTCCTGAAATTACTTCCTCTTTTTAATGAAAAGAAATGAAATGAAACCTTACCTAGAAAGGATCCTTAATTTTAGCAATATTCTAAAATATGTAGCAAAGGTTTGGCTTTTGAATGACAGCATAATCCTTCTGAAAAGGTGCTTGCTGTAGTCTTTCATGGTTATATGATTCAAGTGTCCTGGGACTTATCTGTAACTTGGTCACTGGACTAATGTAACTTCAACAGAAGTCCATTCATGAGGGATCACATGTAGCATAAGGTCCTGCAGGTCAGGTCAAATTAAAGATTTACTTATTTATCTGTGAGGGCTATGGTAATATAGCCAGAGTATCTGAATTAAGGTTGAAAAATGAATGACAAAGTTAAAAATTAAGAAGCGGTACTATGTGTCAGGACTAAGGGATGAAGCAATGCTACATCCTAGGCACGAGCCCCGAGGGCAGAAGTAGGGTGAGTGACACTTCTGTTACCTCTCACCTCTGTACCTCTGTTACCTCTTACCTTTCCCAGGTCCTCTGTTTTCCTCTTTCTTGGTTTACTCTTTCATTTTTTGGTGGAGCACTGCCTCCTGTAGCCTCCTGAAAAAGGGTGCATGTGATTGGTGCATTCTGTATGGTGGTATGGTAACCCCAGATTGGTGGTTACTGGAGGGACAGGGAGTTGAGAGGTGGGTGAAATGGGTGAAGGCAGTCAATTATATGGTGATGGGTGGTAACTAAACCTTTGGTGATGATCACTTTGTAATGTATGGAGGTGTTGGGTTATAATGTTGCCCTCTTGAAACTTATATCATGTTAATACCAATTTTACCTCAAATAAAAATTAAAGAAGGAGAAAGAGGATGCATGTGACAGAAATTTTTTAAGACCTAGTAAGTCTGGATGTGTTTTTATTTTACCCTATTGCTTGCTTGATAGGTTGTGTGGATGTAGAAGTCTAGATTGAAAGACAAATATCTATTATCTTCTAACTTCATTCTTGTTGTTGAAAAATTTGATAATATTTTACATGACTTTTTCTCCTGTTCATCTCCTCTGCTGTCTCTTCTGGGCCTCCAGAATTGAGATGTTAAACCTGTGGGATTTATCATAGAATTTTTTCATATGTATACAAAATATATGTGTATATATGAAATAGATACCATGCTAGGCATCGTAGCATCTTTGAAGATTAACAAAGAAACAAATGTGAACAAAGAAACATAAGTGATAAAAACAGTTTCAGACATACTTGTCTTAATTATTTAAAATTGAAGTCTTAATTTAGTAGGTGATCTTTGACAAATAGAAAAAAAAAATACTTTTTTGGCAAATTCAGTAAGTTTTCTCTCTTGCTCTGAATATTTTATCTGTTCATCTTTAGCTCTGAAAATTTGCTAGGGTAACTCACTGGGTAACTTTAGATGAGTCACAATCTATGGGTTTTAATTTCCTGGATGTTAAACAAGCAATTGGGTATGTGTAATCTTTCGTATTGGGCTTCCCAGGTGGTGCTAGTGGTAAAGAACCTGCCTGCCAATGCAGCAGACGTAAGAGATGGGGGTTTGATCCCTGGGTAAGGAAGATCCCCTGGAGGAGGCTATGGCAACCCACTCCAGTATTCTTGCCTGAAGAATTCCATGGACAGAAGAGCCTGGTGGGCCCCAGACCATAGGGTCGAAGTGAGTCAGACCTGAATGAAGAGACGTAGCACACGATCTTTTATATCACATTTGGCTCTAAGAGCTGAGCTTGCATTGGGTTATCTCAATACTAATTAATAATTCTATTAAAAGAAAGGGCACAGAGAGGAAGTCAAACTTAAGTCATTTAATACTGGTTCTCCTTCAACACGGAGAAGGCAATGGCAACCCACTCCAGTACTCTTGCCTGGAAAATCCCATGGGTGGAGGAGCCTGGTAGGCTGCAGTCCATGGGGTCGCTAGGAGTCGGACACGACTGAGCGACATCACTTTTACTTTTCACTTTCATGCATTGGAGAAGGAAATGGCAGCCCACTCCAGTGTTCTTGCCTGGAGAATCCCAGGGATGGGAGCCTGGTGGGCTGCCGTCTATGGGGTCGCACAGAGTCGGACACGACTGAAGCGACTTAGCAGCAGCAGCAGCAGCAGCTCCTTCAACATTTCAGGAGAAGGGTTGTTTAGGAGAGATCGAACCTCTAAGGTTCATTTTTAGATTCTAAAGTTCTTCTACAATATATTTATATATTCAAAGAGAAAAAGATCACAGATGCTATTCAGCCAATGTAGTTCTCATTTGAAGAATATAAATGAAGTTTTAATTTAGCTATGATCATTTTAAGTGCATAATTAATAAAGCATTCAGAGTATTTACTGTACAATTATTTGGCACAGCTCACTATCACAAGCATTGAATGAGTACTCTTAGTAATAAAGAGTGTATGGAACAAGTTCTTAAAATCAAATCGTCTCAGGAGTTTGTACCCACTTTTTTTTTGGCTGTGCCACACAACATGTAGGATCTTAGTTCTCTGACCAGGGATTGAACCCATATTCTCTGCAGTGGAAGCACAAAGTTTTAACCACTGGACCACCAGGGAAGTCCCTGTACCCAGTACTTTTGAGGTACATATTGCAAGCCCAAAAGAACAGTATTGACCCTGATCTATTTTTCCAAATTTATATTCTATTACATGGCTCTCTACATTCTACACTATACCACTCAATATGCTTTAGACTTTCATTTCTCCTGTTTTTGTTTTTGTTACTTGGAATCCTTCCATCACTGTTGTGCACTCTTAGATTCCAAACACCAAAATCTTACCTATCCATTAAGGTCCATGTAAAATATTTCCTTGGTTAATCAACCTTTCCTGAATCTTCCAAGAAACTCATTTTTTTTCCTCCTTTAAAGTTCTCCTTTTCTAGCAATACTTATTTTATTCTCCCTGGAAATATACCTCCTCATCTTCCTTTTCATTGTATACTTCTTGAAGGCAGAACTTGTCTTGCTCATTTCCATATCTTTTACTATACACAGTAGAAGACTCTCAGTAACTGTTGTTAAAATGAATTTCATATCATATACGTAGACAGAATTTTTTAGTTTTATTTAAAAAGAAACCAATAAAACTTTGTAATATGTATTGGAAAACATATATATGTATCTTTATTAAAAAGAGTTATTATATCCCTAGATAAAGTTATTTCCCATTCTATCATGAATTATTATCGTGTTTCTATTCCACCATTACTATTGGCAGAGACTTTGCATGTTTATCAGGTTTTGATGACGAGAATTCTTTTCCTTGGGTAAGTTACTAAAGTAACTTGACATTTCTTTGGAAAAGTACTCCCCACATCCCTTCAACCAAACAAAATAAGTTTAAACTATTAGCTCTGAAATGGCTTTCATTAGTTAGCTGGCTTAAAAGTCTAATGTTTTGGGTGTGTCAGTCCATAGGAAAGGGTGAGCCAGGTGGAATGGAATCCCAGTTCCCTCTCTTTATTAACCTAGCCAGGATAAATGTCCTAGGAGAAATTTTCCAAAAATTTGTTTTAAGTTTCTTGTGATTTGGAAAATGAGCAGCTTCAAAAGATCTTTCAGGATATTCTCCTATATCTAAACTTTGTATTGCTTTTTTTTTGAAGGGTTTGAAAAAATCTATTCAAGGAGCATTTTGGAAAGATCACTGATGAAACTCTGAGCTAAAAGCTATTGGTTCATATTTCATTAGTCTTCATGCTGTTTGTCATCAGTAAATCTTGGACTGGACACTTGTCCAGTCGTATAAAAAAATAAATAATGCTCTTGCCTTTATTTCTGTATTTTAGCTTCTATTAAAGTGAGGCTTAGACCTCACTTTTTTCAGACCTAGATTAGATTGCAAGAAATAAGTGTAATGTTAAAGCTTTTATTTAGTGACTAAGCTAATCTTATCTGCCTCATTAAGGGACCATGGTTATGGTCCTACAAATCTCTGTGTATTTGGAAAATTCCCTACAACAAATAAAATCATATAATTAATTTTTTCCAATGAATAACAGTTTTGGGATCTTAAGTATTATCAATATGTTTCAGTCATACTGAGAAGTTAGCTCTTTGGATAGTGTATTCACAGTAATATATTTTACCATATTTTTATTGTTTATTCATCACAATAACTCTAAGATAGGTTGAGAAAGTACACATAACATGTATTCGTATATAGTTTGGTTATTTTATTCAGAGAAATCTGATATGTACTATCTTTTCCTTACACATGAATTGAATAACATTTTTTAAAGCAAATCTGGAAACAAATTACATCAAGATTCATGCTAAAAGTCTATCTGGTGAGAATCGTTTCAATTTTATTTTTATATTTAGATTTATATGTAGAAGATTAAGTATCAGTTGCATTTAAATTGAAGTATCACTTCAAAATAGTGTTTCTTTTTGTGTTTGTTTTAGTAATGTGATTTTGCTTGAATTGAATATAGGGTAATAATCATTTGCCAGCCTAGAAATAGCTAAATACCCAATTTTCAGATTAACATTGAGTTTCTAGTACTGCTTATTTGATGTTGTTACATGGCTGAAACTAAGTAAGCTCCATATTGCTTGATTGTAATGTTCATCTGGCTTCCTGCCATGTAAATGGATGTATTAATTCTCAGTTCTCAAGAGTGGTGTGAAGTTCAGTTAATTAATGTTTATAAAAGCTTCTTGAGATTGTCTGCTGAAAGATATTATGTGTGTTAAAATTATATAAAAAGCAAACATGTAGAGCACTCTAGAAATTGTTGCTTAGCAAAGATAAAAGTGCGGTGAATATCTATTAGCCATGTCTGAATCAATGACTTCTGGTTTCTTTATTATACTATTTTATGACTAGTACATAAAGATGACTTAAAAATGCATCATCTCATTTGATAGTTAAGAATTCTTTATGAAATTTTGGTCAGAGTGGTTTAGGTAAAGCATTTGTCTACTGTTCATTCAGGCAGAAAATTCAAGTCACTGATTTTGTATAATGTAAAATATTAGCTGGAAGATTCATCCTTCCTTCAAAGAGAGTGCACCTATGGAAGGCGTTCTCGTTGTTGCTCAACATCTAATCTCCATTTCTTTCTCATAGCAGTAGAATACTGAATTTTTTTTTTGCTGGATGCATGGCCATACCGAATAAAGCCTGCACATTGTCCACCTTTCTTTCTTTCTTTCTTTTTAAACTTAACAGATATTTATTGAACATTTCATCCAAGATCAACAGAATATATATTTTTTCAATCGCACATAGAACACTCTCCAGGGTAGATATCAAGTTAGGCAATAAAATAAGTCTCAATAAACATAAAAAGATTTAAAATATATCAAACACCTTTTCCAATAACCTTTCTTTCAGTTGGATGTGGCTGTGTTAACTAATTCCAGCCAATGTCATGTGAGCAGAATTGATCTGTGAAACTTTAGGTTGCATCCTGAAAGGGAAGGCATGCCCTTTTTTCATCCTATTGCTTGGAATGTGGATGTGGTGACAAGCCATCTTGGGTGAAGAAAATAGCCTAAAGATAGAGGAACAACAAGACAAAAGGAGTCTGGGTCCCTGAACAACTTGCAGAGCAGAGCTGCCATAGTAACATTATACTGTCTATTGTGAACATGTTTAAGACATTATTAGTTTGAGTTTTGGTCATAAACCACCTATTATATCCTAACATGTCTATTTTTATAGAAAGTGAGAGGGCAAAATGTGATTCAATTTTCAGATCTCATACTAAATTGCCCACTCATGGACCAGGTCTCATTGAAAAATCAACTGTAATGTTTGTTTGTGTGTTGGGTACATTAAAAAGTTTTAATTTAGGGGTGAGACTCATCCTGAGATGGATAAGGAAAAGTATCTCTAGTTGCACCTCTAAACAGACTAGGGAGCTCTACTTTGAAATGACTTCATCTGCTGAAAACCCTGAACATTATACACGTAGTAGACTAAAAAGAAAATATGTAAGCTGAAATTATACTATGCTGCAACATTAGACAGATAAACCATTCTGACTGACCATTGCACTCTATTCTGTTGTTTCATTTTTTGTTTATCAGCTGAGTGGCTTAGTGTCAGTAACCAATCCTCTAAATAGTGAAACACAATAGAGCTAGCTGTACGTTGTTAAAAAAAAATAGGCGATCTTTATTCTAAATTCTTCAGAATTCAGGAAGGTGATACTGTTACATCAAATACTTTTCAGGTATAGTTTTCATTTTTATTCCTAAATACTTTTTGTTTTCATGTGAATGAGGAAAATATCTACCCCTCTTAATTTTTAGACCAAATATTTGTGTCAATGGCTCTGTGCATATAGCAAGATAAACTCAAAGTCAAATACTAGTAATAAATACAGTTTGGCTTATTGTACTAAATAAAGATAAGTGGCATGTTCATGATGATATTTATATTCTTCACAATATTTGACTACTAGAAATTCATTTTATATTTACATTTCATTAAGCATCATTAAGGAGCTACCCTGGTAGCTCAGACAATAAAGAATCCACCTGTAGTGCAGGAGACCCATTTCAGTCCCTGGGTGAGGAAGATCCCCTGGGGAAGGGAATGGCTACCAACTCCAGTATTCCTGCCTGGAGAATCTCATGGACAGAGGAGCCTGGTGGGCTATAGTTTATGGGGTTGCAAAGAGTCAGATATGACTGAGCGACTAAGCATGCACATGAGGCATCATTCATTTCTTTCACTGAACATAATTTATTGCTGCGTAACAAACACCCAGGACTTAACAGCTTAAAAGCATAGCAGTTACATTACTCACAAATCTGAAATTTGGGCAGTGTTCAGAAGGAGCAGCTCATTTCTGCTCTATGAAGCATCAGTTAGGACAGCTCAACTGAAGGTAAAGGATCTATTTATAAAATGGCTCACTGTAAAAGCTGGCAAGTTGGTGCCAGTTCTGAGCTGGGAGATTAGCAGTGTTGTGCACTACTGGCCTTGATTTATTTGCCTGTTGGCCTTTCCACAATGTTGTTTGAACTTCCTCCCAACATGGTAACGAATTTCCAAGAGTATGTATTTAAAAAGACAGGAAGAGGAAGATACCAGCCTATTGAGGCTATGACCTGAAAACTGGCCCAGCACTGTTTCTGTCATGTTCTATCCGACAAGCAGTCACAGTGCTCAGTCAGATTCAAGAAAAGGGCCATACCTCGTGAATTTTATGAATGTAAAAAAATGGTGAATATCTTTAATTTAGTATTAAACATTTTAAATTAATAATGAAGACATAACAAAGAAAAATAAGATTAATAAGCAGTTGTATTCATTCTTCCTATGATAAAATGACAAAGTACTGTGAAAAGAAGTAATAGAATGGATTGGTGAGTGTTCAGAAATGTTTGGAATCTTGTATTCCAGTGGTTCTAGTCTTTCTGAGCACATGATATCCAGAAAGTAGCAGAAATTTTAGTGACAATACATGGTAGAAAAGGTCAGTTTTCATTCCAATCCCAAAGAAAGGCAATGCCAAAGAATGTTTGATTCTGCACAATTGCACTCATCTCACATGCTAGCAAAGTAATGCTCAAAACTTTCCAAGCCAGGCTTCAACAGTACATGAACTGTGAATTTCCATATTATCAAGCTGGATTTAGAAAAGGCAAAGGAACCAGAGATCAAATTGCCAACATCTGCTGGAACATAGAAAAAGCAAGAGAGTTCCAGAGAAACATCTGCTTTATTGACTATGCCAAAGCCTTTGACTGTGTAGATCACAAAATTGTGGAAAATTCTTCAAGAGATGGGAATACCAGACCACCTGACCTGCCTCCTGAGAAATCCTGATGCAGATCAAGAAGGAACAGTTAGAAATGGACATGGAACAACAGACTGGTTCCAGTCAGGAAAGGAGTACATCAAGGGTGTATATTGTCACCCTGCTTATTTAACTTATATGCAGAGTACATCATCAGAAATGCTGGGCTGGATGAAGCACAAGCTGGAATCAAAATTTCTGGAAGAAATATCAGTAACCTCAGATATACAGATGACACCACCCTTATGGTAGAAAGCAAAGAAGAACTAAAGAGCCTCTTGATGAAAGTGAAAGAGGAGAGTGAAAAAGTTGGCTTAAACTCAACATTCAGAAAGCTAAGATCACTGCATCTGGTCCCATCACTTCATGGCAAATAGATGGGGAAAGAGTGGAAACAGTGTCAGACTTTATTTTTTGGGGCTCCAAAATCACTGCAGGTGGTGACGGCAGCCATGAAATTACAAGATGCTTGGTCCTTGAAAGAAAAGCTATGCCCAACCTAGACAGCATATTAAAAAGCAGAGTCATTACTTTGCCAACAGAGGTCTGTCTAGTCAAAGCTACGGTTTTTCCAGTAGTCATGTATAGATGTGAGAGTTGGACTTATAAAAAGGCTGAGTGCCAAAGAATTGATTCTTATGAACTGTGGTGTTTGAGAAGACTCTTGAGAGTCCCTTGGACTGCAAGGAGATCCAACCAGTCCATGCTAAAGAGATCACTCCTGGGTATCCATTGGAAGGACTGATGTTGAAGCTGAAACTCCAATACTTTGGTCACCTGGTATGAAGAACTGACTCACTGGAAAACACCCTGATGCTGGGAATGATTGAAGGCAGGAAGAGAAGGGGATGACAGAGGATGAGATGGTTGGATGGCATCATCAACTTGATGGACTTGAGTTTAAGTAAGCTGCAGGAGTTGGTGATGGACAGGGACGACTGGTGTCCTGCAGTCCATAGTGTTGCAAAGATTTGGGCACTACTGATCTGAACTGATGGTAGAAACAGATGGTTCCTTACTCTTATCTACTCTCCTTCTTCCCTACTAAGAGAAAGTGGACCTTACAGTCTACTCTAGATTTCTTTAAATGTGATATAACTAATCTTACATGTGGTTCAGTTCAGTTCAGTCGCTCAGTCGTGTCCGACTCTTTGCGACCCCATGAACCACAGCACACCAGGCCTCCCTGTCCACCACTAACTCCTGGAGTCTACCCAAACCCATGTCCATTGAGTCAGTGATGCCATCCAACCATCTCATCCTCTGTCATCCCCTTCTCCTCCTGCCCTCAATCTCCCCAGCATCAGCATCTTTTCCAATGAGTCAGCTCTTTGCATCAGGTGGCCAAAGTATTGGAGTTTCAGCTTCAACATCAGTCCTTCCAATGAATACCCAGGACTGATCTCCTTTAGCATGGACTGGCTGGATCTCCTTGCAGTCCAAGGGACTCTCAAGAGTCTTCTCCAACACCACAATTCAAAAGCATCAGTTCTTTGGCACTCAGCTTTCTTTATAGTCCAACTCTCACATCCATACATGACTACTAGAAAAACCATAGCCTTGACTAGATGGACCTTTGTGGACAAAGTAATGTCTCTGCTTTTTAACATGCTGTCTAGGTTGGTCATAAATTTCCTTCCAAGGAGTAAATGGCTTTACATGTGGTTAAACCAAGCAATAGAGTTTCTGTTGCATAAAGTCAAATCCAGTTTCTAAGGGAATTACTGCTCTAAACAATTCAACAATAATTGTAGTATAATCAAACTGCTAGAAATTAATAGTATACCATAGGATCTGTACAGGCAGATTTGCCTCTGTTCACTGTGTTTTTTTTTTTTATGAATGGAGCTGTTACCGCTTTGACTGCTTTCTTGCTTATATTCATGAAGGAAAGTTTTTGCATGTTTAATAAGTTTGGGCTGTTTGTGCCAGCATGACATTATAACATGCTTCTTACTTCTTATTTGCAGCATATTTAACCCTGCTTCATAGTGGGCAAAAAGGTCTTCTTAGCAGAACATTCCATCTAATAGTAATATGCTTGGTTGTGGCAAAAATAAATTCGACAAAATGCTTGCAGTATGTCAGTGATGGAATCATTGTTATAACTGGTGAGATACAATTTTAGCTAAGTTTGGAAGGTATTTTATACTACATAAATTTTAAGAGCTGTACCCAAAGAGTAGAGTAGTATCAAAAGATGAATATATATTTGAAGTAAAGTGTATGGATTTGGCTGCTTTCATTTCAGTTTAGTTGCTCAGTCGTGTCCAACTCTTTGGGACCCCATGGACTGCAGCATGCTAGGCTTCCCTGTCCATCACCAACTCCTGGAGCTTACTCAAACTCATGTCCATCAAGTTGGTGATGCTATCCAACCGTCTCATCCTCTGTCATCCCATTCTCCTCCTGCCCTCAGTCTTTCCCAGCATCAGGGTCTTTTCCAATGAGTCAGTTCTTCGTATCAGGTGGCCAAAGTATTGGAGTTTCAGCTTTAACATCAGTCCTTCCAATGAATATTCAGGGCTGATTTCCTTTAGGATGGACTGGTTGGATCTCCTTGCAGTCTAAGGGACTCTCTAGAGTCTTCTCCAACACCACAGTTCAAAAGCATCAATTCTTTGGCGCTCAGCCTTTTTATAAGTCCAACTCTCACATCCATACATGACTACTGGAAAAACCATAGCTTTGACTAGATGGACCTTTGTTGGCAGAGTAATGTCTCTGCTTTTTAATATACTGTCTAGGTTGGAGGAGGCAGTGGCACCCCACTCCAGTACTCTTGCCTGGAAAATCCCATGGACAGAGGAACCTGGTAGGCTGCAGTCCATGGGGTCGCTAAGAGTCGGACATGTCTGAGTGACTTCACTTTCACTTTTCACTTTCATGCATTGGAGAAGGAAATGGCAGCCCACTCCAGTGTTCTTGCCTGGAGAATCCCAGGGGCGGGGAGCCCTGTGGGCTGCTATCTATGGGGTCGCACAGAGTCGGACACGACTGAAGTGACTTAGTAGTAGTAGTACTAGGTTGGGCATAGCTTTTCTTCCAAGGAGTAAGTGTCTTTTAATTTCATGGTTGCAGTCATCATCTGCAGTGATTTTGGAGCCCCCCAAAATAGTCTCTCACTGTTTCCATTGTTTCTTCATCTATTTGCCATGAAGTGATGGGACTGGATGCCATAATCTTAGTTTTCTGAATGTTGAGCTTTAAGCCTACTTTCACTTTCAAGAGTCTCTTTGGTTCTTCTTCAATTTCTGACATAAGTGTGGTCTCATCTGCGTATTTGAGGTTATTGATAGTTCTCCTGGCAATCTTGATTCCAGCTTGTGCTTCTTCCAGTCCAGCATTTCTGATGATGTACTCTGCAATTAAGTTAAATAAGCAGAGTGACAGTATACAGCCTTGACATACTCCTCTCCTGATTTAGAACCAGTTTGTTGTTCCATGTCCAGTTCTAACTGTTGCTTCTTGACCTGCATACAGATTTCTCAGGAGGCAGGTCAGGTGGCCTGGTATTCCCATCCCTTGAAGAATTTTCCAGTTTGTTGTGATCCACGCAGTCAAAGGCTTTGGTGTAGTCAATAAAGCAGAAGTTGATGTTTTTCTGGAAGTTTCTTGCCTTTTTTATGATCCAATGGATGTTGCTTTAATGCATGGCTGTTTTAACAGAGACTAAACAACAGGGGCTTATAGTTGATAATTTATTTTTCTCTCATGTAAAGTGTAAGAGGTAGGTAGTCAGGGAAGGAGGATAGAGAGTTCTAGTTCACCAGGAAATCCAGGTTCCTTCTGTATCATTACTAGTCCATCTATAGGTTATAAAGGTTGTCATTATCCACATGGTCAAAGCTGGCTTACCACCACTATGTCCATATTGTAGATTTGAGGAATGGGAGAAGTTAGACACAATGGCTAAGTAACCAGATAAGAATCTGGTCCAGAAATTGTCCCCATCCTTTCCATTTAAATCTCATTGGCCATTTTTTTTTTAAAGAAGCTGCAACCAGTTGAATGGTCTGGTAAGAAATGACTCTAGGTGGAACCCCATGTGTCCAGCTAAAAAGAGGAAGTTCTATATCTTAAAAGAAGGGGGATAATTCACGCTGGGTAACAGCTACCTGCCACTTTTATAATGAATATTTTATCTGCTTTCAGGGAAGGGAGGGTCTATCATTCTGGTAATGTTAGACTTCAGGCTTTTATAAGGAGATGTTAAAGTGAACACACTGGTATTCTTTTAAAATATTTATTTATTTATTTGGCTGTGCTGGATCTTAGTTGAGGCACATGGTATCCTCAATCTTCATTGTGGCATATGGAATCTTTAGTTTCAGCATATGGGATATTTAGCTGTGGCATGCAGACTCTTAGCTGCAGCATATGGGATCTAGTTCCCTGACCAGGGATTGAACCTGGGCCCCCTGCATTGGGAGCACAGAGTCTTAACCACTGGATCACCAAGTCCCATACATCTGGCACTGATATCCAGTGGACCTGCCCTCAATCGGCATTGTTTTTGCTCTCCAGTTCTCATTGTAAACCAGTTGGTTTACAATTGCTTGATTTCCTTTTTTTCTTGGCTTGTGGATTCCTTGCCTTTGTCACTGTCTTGCCCCACTGCCATCTTGACTGAAACTTAACACTCTTTGCTTTCAATATGTGTATTGAAATTATGAAGTGTGCAAACTTTACTGAGGACTGGGGGTGGTGGTTGGAGAAGGAAATGACAACCCACTCCAGTATTCTTGCCTGGAAAATCCCATGGGCGGAGGAGCCTGGTAGGCTGCAGTCCATGGGGTCACTAAGAGTCAGACATGACTGAGCGACTTCACTCTCACTTTTCACTTTTCTGCATTGGAGAAGGAAATGGCAACCCACTCCAGTGTTCTTGCCTGGAGAATCCCAGGGACGGGGGAGCCTGGTGGGCTGCCGTCTATGGGGTCGCACGGAGTCGGACACGACTGAAGCGACTTAACAGCAACAGACAAGGGAGGTGGAGAAGGCAATGGCACCCCACTCCAGTACTCTTGCCTGGAAAACCCCATGGACGGAGGAACCTGGTAGGCTGCAGTCCACGGGGTCACTAAGAGTCAGACATGACTGAGCGACTTCACTCTCACTTTTCACTTTTCTGCATTGGAGAAGGAAATGGCAACCCACTCCAGTGTTCTTGCCTGGAGAATCCCAGGGATGGGGGAGCCTGGTGGGCTGCCGTCTATGGGGTCGCACGGAGTCAGACACGACTGAAGCGACTTAGCAGCAGCAGCAGCAGGGGGTGGTGATAAGTGACAAGAGATCACTTGTTCACAGAGCATTGCACCTGTTCTGTAGTTTTTGCTCTTCCTCATTTCCGTTCTCACCTCAGCTCTGAGGTGAGTTCATCTACTCGTTCCAAGTTGTCCCAAAGACCTCCAAATTACTTTTCCTCTATTAAATAGAACTATATTCCTATTCCTCTGAGGCCTTCATAGCCCACACTGGATCCTTCTACCTCAACTGTTATCCCAGCAAGAGTTGTTTTCTCCCTTAAAGGAATTATAATGCCATTTTTTGGAAATAATAAATTTTCATACCTTATTATAAAACAAAGTCAACTCCTGTGTTTCCTGTAAAAATGTTGTTGAGGACATTGTCCATTGCATTACACAATTTCCCTTTATAAAGCTCTACATCAGAAAATTCTTTTAGACTTCAGAAAAGCTTTGCTTCTCCTAAAGCATGCTTCCTCCTTTCTGATAACAAAAGCTATATAACTTATCATGTTTGCTGAACCATACAATTCCAAGCCAAATTTGCAGCTCTATCATTGCAATTATGTTTAGCATACTTTAAGCACATTTATGTTTCTGTCATTGTGTGGGCCATTTTATATGTCTATCACATCTATCATCTTATAAGACATTTCAAATCGTTTTAAAAAAGAGTCAAGATAAAAAATGAGTTGATTATTAATAACTAAACAAGTGACTTAAAGGTCATCTAAGGCAATAGTGTGCACCGTATTTGACACTCCCCTACCCAACTAGTTAGATAAGGGAATAGGCCCTATGGACCACTTACCCTACTCATTTCTACTTTCCAAGGGGAAAATAACCCAGTGTATATGTTCTCTTTAGATTAAGAATGAAAAATTTAAAAATTTAACCTTCGCTAACTCATATGGTTGTCTGTACCAGACACTTCTGTATCATTTTAGATTCCAGGGTTTTTTTTTTTTTTTTTTGCCATCAGTTGTCCCTAAGTCCTTGGTCTCTCATTTTACTCACTCCATCTTAGTAAGAGTTTCAACCATTTTCAAGAGAGTACAGCTCTCCTTACAGTACCTCTCCTTAAGCCTTCCCGTGCACTATTTATCTTCTGCTCTGGGGCTTCCTTGCTGATGGTGAGGAAGAAGACACCATGGGGTCTGTGAGCTGCCCCCGTATTTGTGACCTAGAAATGAGAAGGCGCTTATACCCTGTAGTTAGTTCTGTGTCATGCACAGGCCATTCAAAGCTGGCCAAAAATGAGTGAATCCAGAATGGATGGTGGAAGGGGGAGGATGAGCTGATGAACACCAATTATGGTCTCATGAGACTAGCAATAGATGTAGGAACTGAAGCTGGTTTCACTAATTTTCTTACCATAAGTCTCCTGCTTTGCTGGACTGCACTCTCTAATAAAGTAGTTACACATATGCTTTAACTTCTATCTCTGCTTTCTGAGGAACCTGGCTAAGATAGTGGGTTTTGGAGATTGGCCCTTGATCCTATATACAGATGAAAATCCATAGAGGTGTGTATCATTCCCCATAAGGGACTAAGGAAAGATTTTTGTTCTTTCTTGGCTCATGAGGAGAATCCTTGTCGCTTTCTCACCAGTGGACCATATACCATTCTCTGAGAATCACTGACCCATAGGATTTTATCAAGGATTGCCCCATACTGCTTTTGAAGTTCTAGAGTTAGACAGTTTATATAACTTAGTTTTCTAACAACTTGGGTTGATAAATTGTATTTGAAAAGTGTTACTGAAATATCCAAAATTCTCAGTAGAAATTCCAGGAAAGCAGGCAGCTCTGGGGCAGCATTTTTTTTTAAATTTGTTTCATGTGGACATTTTAAAGTCTTTATTGAATTTGTTACAATATTACTTCTGGGTTTTTTTTTTTTTTATGTTTTGGTTTTTTGGTCACAAGACATATGGAATTTCAGTTTCCCGACCAGGTATTGAACCCACACCCCCTGCATTGGAAGGCAAAATCTTAATCACTGGACCACCAGGGAAGTCCCTGGGGCAGCATTTTTATTGTTGTATTTGTTGGGAACAGTTTATCGCATTGGAGCTGGAATGATCATGGATTGGAAAGGCAGAGTTGGGAGTCTGGATTGGGTTAGTTAAGACAACAGTATAAGTGAAGTTTATGTGAATGATCACAAACACTTGGGTGAGACTATGGCAGATGCTCTGACTTGAGATCAGTAACCAAGGTCTGTGAAACAGGCCAGGATTAGAATTCAGGAGGAGACAAGGCCACAGGCTGAGCTGATACACCTGCTCAGAGTCAGGGTAGCAATAAAGGGATACCACTAGAACACTTGGAAATTGAGACAGTATCTTCTTTAGACAGGCCAATCTTTTATATACGCTTTCTGGGTCTCTAGACTTCCATAGAATTAGTGACCCAGTGTCTGAGACTTGAAGACTCATGAAGTGCAGCAATTTATGTTTTTATCTTCTAGAAAAATTTCAGTGACTTAAAATAGACCCTGTCAAAGGGAGGGCAATGCAGATTCAGCACAGACCATGATTTTTCATACTTTCCTTTTATCTTCTCTGGAGCCTTTGGCTTTTTACTTCCAGTTTGTTCTTTCTGGAGTGGACATTTCTTTGAGGATGCAACATGGTAATTGCTCAGCATTTAGTTAACTGATATGAACTAAGTTAAGACTGATAACTATCTGCTTTCTCCTTGGTTTATGTTATAAACTGTCATCCATCTGCTCCTGGTGACTCCTACTAATAGGAAGTAACTTGCCAGAATAAATGGGAAGCATGCAACATTTTTTAGAAGGCAAACTGATTATCTATAGTATGTCAATTATTTCTTGTCAGAAGCAAAAACCATAGACATCCTTAGATTCTAAGGGAGAGAAGAAGTTATCTCTTCTAATCTATTCTTACCTTGTCTCTTTTAATTGTTGTGTTGTTTAGTTGCTAAGTCATATATGACTCTTTTGTGACCCCATGGACTGTAGTCTGCCAGATTTCTCTGTCCATGGGATTTCCCAGGCAAGAATACTGGGAGGGGGACTGCGGGGGACAGGGGGAGTGGGTTGCCACTTCCTTCTCCTGGGGATCTTCCGGACCTAGGGATCCAACCTGAGTTTCCTGCATTGTAGGTGGATTCTTTACCAATGAGCCAGTGGGGAAGCCTGTTTTAATTGTAAACGTTGCTAATTATTGTCACCATGTGACAGATGAGGAAAGTGACGCTCTGAGCGGTGCACCTTGTAGAGTAAGTAAGTACAGATTTGACATCAGGTCTGTCGGGCTCCAAAGCCTGAACGGTGTCACTATATCAAAGACCCTATGATTATTTTTATAGCTGTTTATTAGAAAGCATCACTATGAACAAAGCTAGTGGAGGTGACGGAATTCCAGTTGAGCTATTTCAAATCCTGGAAGATGATGCTGTGAAAGTGCTACACTCAATATGCCAGCAAATTTGGAAAACTCAGCAGTGGCCACAGGACTGGAAGAGGTCAGTTTTCATTCCAATCCCAAAGAAAGGCAATGCCAAAGAATGCTCAAACTACCGCACAATTGTACTCATTTCACACACTAGTAAAGTAATGCTCAAAATTCTCCAAGCCAGGCTTCAGCAATACGTGAACCATGAACTTTCAGATGTTCAAGCTGGTTTTAGAAAAGGCAGAGGAACCAGAGATCAAATTGTCAACATCTGCTGGATCATCGAAAAAGGAAGAGAGTTCCAAAAAACATCTATTTCTGCTTTATTGACTACATCAAAGCCTTTGACTGTGTGGATCACAATAAACTCTGGAAAATTCTGAAAGAGATGGGAATACCAGACCACCTGACCTGCCTCTTGAGAAACCTGTATGCTGGTCAGGAAGCAACAGTTAGAACTGGACATGGAACAACAGACTGATTCTAAATAGGAAAAGGAGTACGTCAAGGCTGTATATTGTCACCGTGCTTATTTAACTTCTATGCAGAGTGCATCATGAGAAACGCTGGGCTGGAAGAAGCACAAGCTGGAATCAAGATTGCCAGGAGAAGTATCAATAATCTCAGATATGCAAATGACACCACCCTTATGGAAGAAAGTGAAGAGGAACTCAAAAGCCTCTTGATGAAAGTGAAAGAGGAGAGTTAAAACGTTGGCTTAAAACTCAACGTTCAGAAAACGAAGATCATGCCATCTGGTCCCATCACTTCATGGGAAATAGATGGGGAAACAGTGGAAACAGTGTCAGACTTTATTTTCTTGGGCTCCAAAATCACTACAGATGGTGACTGCAGCCATGAAATTAAAAGATGCTTACTCCTGGGAAGGAAAGTTATGACCAACCTAGATAGCATATTCAAAAGCAGAGACATTACTTTGCCAACAAAGGTCCGTCTAGTCAAGGCTATGGTTTTTCCAGTGGTCATGTATGAATGTGAGAGTTGGACTGTGAAGAAAGCTGAGCGCCGAAGAATTGATGCTTTTGAACCTTGGTGTTGGAGAAGACTCTTGAGAGTCCCTTGGACTGCAAGGAGATCCAATCAATCCATTCTAAAGGAGATCAGTGCTGGATGTTCTTTGGATGGAATGATGCTAAGGCTGAAACTCCAGTACTTTGGCCACCTCATGCGAAGAGTTGACTCATTGGAAAAGACTGTGATGCTGGGAGGGATTGGGGGCAGGAGGAGAAGGGGACGACAGAGGATGAGATGGCTGGATGGCATTACCAACTCGATGGACGTGAGTCTCAGTGAACTCTGGGAGTTGGAGAGGGACAGGGAGGCCTGGTGTGCTGCAATTCATGGGGTCGCAAAGAGTCAGACACAACTGAGCAACTGGACTGAACTGAACTGAACTGAACTGATGCACAAATGACAAGAAAATCTTTATGGTGTTTTCTTTTTGAAAAACTCACTCTTTTATCACCATTCTAAAATGAATGTGCACTTGATTTGGAAGTTTAGAAAACACTGAGGAACTTAAATTAGGCAGTATCAGTAAAATTGTTTAAAATTATTTAGTACTGACTATTCAAATATTAATCATATTTATACAATAAAAAGGGCAAAGCCCCTTAAAAGCTAATTTGATTTCAACAGAAAGTCATGTTGTAAAGTGTAAGGTCTAGCTAAAGAAATGTCTTTTTATATAGTGGGAACATTCATTAGAATAGGGAAAATAATGAGGATCTACACGCTCAGTTTAAGGGAAGAATCATGAAAGCTTGAAACATCTGAGGGACTCTACCATTGCTGCAACTGTTGAAAATTTGATCACAAGCAAGCCCTGTCTATCATTACTGGAATTTACTACAACAAACTGACCCTAAACAATGAATATCTAGATACCTTTTGTGGCATTCTTTCTGTTCCATAAATATCAGTGGTCTGCAAATATATTGAAGTTTGATCTGAGGTGGCCTGCCGTCTATGGGGTCGCACAGAGTCGGACACGACTGAAGCGACTTAGCAGCAGCAGCAGCAGAGTAAGAATGAATTATATCAGATGCTTTCTAATCCAGAGAGACTGACCATTAAAATAAACTTGTTAGGGGAAGCACGCTGATTGAAACCGCCCACCCTGGCCAGGCACTATAGTAACCATTTGCATGAGTTGTTTTAGGACAGGAGGTTCTGGTAAGGAACAGGGAACTAATAAGCCTCCACCAACCAGATGAGTTTGGGAAAGGTCAAAAGGAGACACCACCTGTCCAACCACCTCCCAGAATCCTTCTCTCCAGCATCCATCTTGGCTGAGCGATGCGTGTGCCACCAGGAAAGACTCTGAATTAGAATGATTGGCCAAAGACCGCCCGGAAACTAATCCCATCACCATAAAACCCAAGACCGAGCTGCGGCAGAGCTGTTCTCCTGCGTTCCCTTACCCTACTGCTCTCCACCCGGGTGCCCTTTCCCAATAAAAGCTCTTGCTTTGTCAGCACATGTGTCTCCTCGGACAATTCATTTCCGAGTGTTAGACAAGAGTCCAGTTTCAGGCCCTGGAAGGGGTCCCCCTTCCTGCAACAAACTTAGGAATATTATAACAGATGCATCATTATTTACCTGTTTTAAAAGAATATTCTTTTTTCCATATCTTTATAAGTAACATAGACCCCTTAACATGGAGTTAATTTCATGATTCAGTTATACCATGCAGCAAACCATATCTTCAGCTACTTTAAACTGTATATAGAAATATTTAATATTACAGAGATGAGCTGTAAGAAATAGAGGGTTTATATTTACTACTGGAAATATTTTAGTTCTAATCATGGAAAATTTCTCCCAGAAAATGTTGCTAAACATTTTGTGGTATGACTTAAAAAAAAAATAATCAAGTAGAAAACATGGCATAGCATACATAAAAGGCTTATTTATTAGAAAGTTGTTAAGAGAGTTTTCTTTAAAAAATTTTTTCCAGCAGAGAGACAGCTGAAATGACCTGAAGAACACATGAATAAGCAAATGTTTTCAAGGAATTCTAGGGGGAAAAGCTAAGGGATAGGTTATTCATGTGTGATAACTATTCTGTAGGTAAAATTACTCTAAAAAGATTAAGATTTACTTGTATCCTTTTTTCTGTTTTATAATTCCTGAAGATTTTTCTATAGTACTTATCCTGATGTAGGTTGCAATATTCTTGAAAAGTCAACTTCAAATGGCGTTATTGATATTTTTAGCCATGTCAAAAACCAGTGTTTTCTGTAGGTTTTCACAAGATGAATTACATCTATAGTCTAATTTTAAAACATATATAGGAAACAATTGCAGGAAACTAAAAAATTCCTTTAAATGATACTATATCTTAACAGAAATGTTGCACAGAAATGCCTCAATTGATGGCAATATTTGGGTAATATGCTATTTTGTTTAATTACTTTTTTATTTTTAGTTTAAAATTAAGTATTTCACTTTTAAATCTCAATGAAATTCTTTTTAAAATGTATTCATGATCTTTACTGTCACAGGAAGTACAAAAAGTATATTAATCTCTTTGACCACTGTGAATTTCCAGTGCCTGCTTTCTGAACGTTAGTAATCATTGTCTGGTCAGAGATTAGGATGAATATATATAACTTCAGCACATTACCAGGGAATTTATTATTTGAATAAATGCTTCAAATAGAGTTCTAGTAATGGCTTGGGATTGGCATTGTTTAATCAGGGGCTTAAAATCCTAGACAGATAGATAGATGTTTGTTCCAGTAGGGTATTATGTGTTTTTGATGGGACTTTGTGAATGCAGGGCTAGACTGCAGAGGCCTAGTCCATACACTTGCAGTGACTCACTCAACAGGGTGTATCTCACAGTTGGGGATTGGATAGGAGAAAGTGACCTGGATGTGGAGATGGGCCTTGAGTGAACATAGTCTATTTAACATCCAAGAACTGGGTGAAAGAGGAGAGTAAAGAGCTGGCTTGAAATTAAACATTAAAAAAACTAAAATCATGGCATCTGATCTCATCACTTCCTGGCAAATAGAAGGGGGAAAAGTGGAAACAGTGACAGATCTTTTATTTTCCTGGGCTCCAAAATCACTGTGAATGGTGACTGCAGCTATGAAATTAAAAGACACTTGCTCCTTGGAAGAAAAGCTATGACAAACATAGACAGTGTATTAAAAAGTAGAGCTATCACTTTGCTGACAAAGATCTGTCTAATCAAAGCTATGGTTGTTCCTGGAATCATGTATGGATGTGAGAGTTGGACCATAAAGAAGGCTGAGCATGAAAGAATCAATGCTTTTGAACTGTGGTGCTGGAGAAGACTGTTGAGAGTCCTTTGGACTGCAAGGAAATCAAACCAGTCAATCCTAAAGGAAATCAACCATGAATATTCATTGGAAGAACTGGTGCTGAAGCTGAAGCTCCAGTATTTTGCCGCCTGATGTGAAAAGCTTGACTCATTGGAAAAGACCCTGATACTGGAAAAGATTAAAGGCAAAAGGAGAAGGGGGCAGCACAGAATGAGATGGTTAAGTAGCATCACCAACTCAATGGACATGAATTTGAGCAAACTCTGGGAGACAGTGAGAGACAGGGGACCTTGGCATGCTATAGTCCACAGGGTCACAAAGAGTCAGACATGGCTTAGTGACTGAATAGCAAAAACAATTGTTGTAAACTCTGGCTTGACTTTGGAAATAGGAGTCCAGATATGGCTGGATAACTACCACCAGGAAAGCTAACCAGATGGATGGTGGTTAGTTGGTTCTGAAAGACTTTTTTATGTTGGTGCTTGTGAGTGGAAGATTCAACATGGGGAAGGAAGGCTAGGGCACATTAGGGCCCATACATATGATCTGGATTCAGAAGACAGTTCCAGCGCTAAAGGAAGACTGGGAAAGTAAATAGGATCACTAGATGTAACCGAGCCAGGCTTCAACAGTACGTGAACTGTGAACTTCAAGATGTTCAAGCTGGATTTAGAAAAGGCAGAGGAACCAAAGATCAAATTGCCAACATCTGTTGGGTCATTGAAAAAGCAAGAGAGTTCCAAAAAAACATCAACTTCTGCTTTATTGACTACACCAAAGCCTTTGACTGTGTGGATCACAGCAAACTGTGGAAAATTCTTCAAGGGATGGGAATACCAGACCACCTGACCTGCCTTCTGAGAAATCTGTATGCAGGTCAAGAAGCAACAGTTAGAAATAGACATGGAACAACAGACTGGTTCCAAATCAGGAAAAGAGTATGTCAAGGCTATATATTGTCACCCTGATTATTTAACTAATATGCAGAGTACATCATGTGAAATGCCAGGCTGGATGAAGCACAAGCTGAAATCAAAATTGCTGGGAGAAATATCAGTAACCTTAGATATACAGATGACATCACCCTTATGGCAGACAGCAAAGAAGAACAAAAGAGCCTTTTGATGAAAGTGAAATAGGAGAGTGAAAAAGTTGGCTTAACGCTCAACATTCAGAAAACTAAGATTATGGCATCCAGTCCCATCACTTCATGGCAAATAGATGGGGAAACAATGGAAACAGTGGCAGACTTTATTTTTGGGGGGCTCCAAAATCACTGCAGATTGTTACTGCAGCCATGAAATTGAAAGACACTTGCTCCTTGGAAGAAAAGCTACGACCAAACTAGACAGCATATTAAAAAGCAGAGACATTACTTTGTCAACAAAGGTCCGTTTAGTCAAGGAAATCAGCACTGAGTATTCATTGAAAGGACTGATACTGAAGCTGAAACTCCAATACTTTTGCCACCTAATGCAAAGAACTGACTCATTGGAAAAGACACTGATGCTGGGAAAGATTGAAGGCAGGAAGAGAAGGGGATGACAGAGAATGAGATGGTTGGATGGCATCATCAACTCGATGGACTTGAGTTTGAGTAAGCTCCAGGAGTTGGTGATGGACAGGAAAGCCTGGCGTGCTATGGCCCATGGGGTTGCAGAGTCAGACACAACTGAGCAACTTAACTGAACTGAGATGTAACCATCCAGTATAAAATCAGGGATCTCCAAATATAACTAAAAGTAGTTAAAGGAGATAACAATGACCATCTTTTCCTCCTGCTCCTAGTTATGGAAATATGAGGAAAGAATGTACATTTTAAATGTAAACCAAGATTGGACAAAAGAAAATAAAAATCCCTGGTGCCAGAAATAAAGAAGGAACACAAAATCAATTTGCTAGGAGAAGCCATAGATGCTCAGAGGGGTTTCCCAACCAGACAGATTTGAAAGTTTGGGCTAGAGTCCAGTTCAGAGACAGAAGATGGGGGCTCAGTAAGACAGACATTGTGACAGTCCTGTGCTTCTGTGAAAGTCTTAAAGGGCTGCCCCTTGTATGAAATGAGACTGCAGAAACTCCACCCTCTGGGACATGCCTGAGGTGGGTTGGAGAAAGAAATCTGCAAGGAATTGGAAATTTAAGTCAGCACAAACAGGTGTGAGTTTCGAACTTACACAACTCTTAGGACGTAGGAATTCCAAATTGAGAAATTCATTTCAATATTGGCACTAGAACTCATGAACCTCCCAGGTCTCTGGAAGAAACGAGTGGAACAGCTCTTAAAAGATCATCCTACAAAGCAGAGCACATGAGATTTAAAAAAATATTAGAAAATAAAACGCCATGAGGGTGAGAGAACAGCTGCAATAACCAGGAGAATTTGCACTCCAAGAACTAGAGATTATAGAATGATCTGAAACATAATAGGCACATTAAACCAGCTTAAAGATTTAAAAAGAAAGAATTAAAATCTATAATAAAAATAAACAAAGTAGTATGGAAAAATAAAAGGCATAGTTATAAAGCACACATAATAAGTTAAATGAAAATTCAAATGTTAAGTAGCAGATTAAGCCCAACCCAAAAGAAAATAAGTGATTGGAGAGCTAGTCTGAAAAAAATCAGTTAAAATGTAGCACAGGAAGATAAATTTAGATATTTAAAAAATGATGAAGAGAGATGCAGAGTAGATAGGAAGGGCCAGCATAGGGATTTTAGTAGTATAACACTGAGATAATAAGAATGAGTTTCTTTGATTGCAAATTTTCTAGATCTCAAGAAAGATGAAAGTCCTCAGTTTGACCAAAAAAAAAAAAAAAAAAACCTAACAACTAAGTGAAATATATGAAAACAATCCAAATCTAGGCTCCTCAAGAAATAGAAAAAAAAACACACAGACAAACTTAAGTGACATTTAGACTGTAAGCAATTTTCTCATTGAAGAATTATATTCAGGAGACAAAGGGATGCATTTTTAAATGTTGAATTAAATAAAGGGTGGAGTTTATTTCTTTACTGCTTGAATTCTGGGCTCAACTGTGCAACTTGCTCTAGCCAATAGGATGAAGTGAAAATGATGATGTACCCATTTCAAACTGAGGCCTGAACTGTGAGTATTTTCTGTACTGATGCCTTTGCCTTGGGGAAGAACATGCTTATGCTACCTACTCGTCCTAGGAGGAGAATGAGAGACGTGAAAAGCACAGCCACTCTAAACTGAGAATGGTGGAGATAAGCTTACCCACAGATACATGAAAATAAATCA
This sequence comes from Bos grunniens, assembly GCF_055505025.1. Lineage (NCBI taxonomy): Eukaryota > Metazoa > Chordata > Mammalia > Artiodactyla > Bovidae > Bos > Bos grunniens. The sequence goes on along the minus strand of NC_141168.1, from coordinate 68,435,496 downwards.
CTGCTTTTTAAGTTCTTGAATAGATTGTTGTATTATTTTCCTATTACTGATGTAACAGATTAACTCAAATTTAGTGACCTAAAACAATACAAATTTGTTCTCTTATAATTCTGAAAGTCTGCAGTGTGTCACATAGGCTAAAATCAAAGTGTTATCAGGGCTGTTTATTCTGGAGGCTCTAAGGGAGAATTTGTTTCTTTGCCTTTCCAGCTTCTGGAGGCAGACTGCATTCCTTGGCTCATCCATCCTATGTCACTCCATTTTTTTGTTCTGTTGTCACATCAGCTTCTGTGGTCAAATCTCATTCTACCTTCTTATAGAACACTTGTTATTACATTTAGGGCCCACCTGAATAATCCAGGATAATTTTTCCATCTCAAGAACCTTAACTTATATCTGCAAAGCCCCCTTTTCCATATTAATATTCACACGTTCTGAGAATTTGTATGTGGACACTGGATATGGACATTTTGGGGAGCAGGCATGATTTAGCAGAACACAATTGTTCTATAGGGTTTAATTTTAATTTATTTTTTCAGGGAATCAGAGATCAAGAGATACTGAAAGAACTACTAAAGGCTGTAGTTAATAGATAGCATTAGTATAGTGATGATTAAGCACAGGGAGTTTTTAGACAAACTACTTTGTTTCAAATACAAATTCTGCCACTTGCTATACATGCAAACTTGAAGTTACTTACCTCCATGACCCCTGTGCCTGTTTCTTCAAGAGTAATAATGGAAATATTGATAGCTGTACCTACCTCACAGGCTTCTAATGAGGAGTAAATGAATTAATATTGGTAAAGTGCTTCAAATATAAGAGTCATTGTAAGTGTTATATAAATGTTTATTAAATAACAAAAATGAAATAAACCAGAATAAGAGAGTGGAATAGATGAATCATTTCACTCCCAACCTGGTAGCACAATTTAAAATACCTGACAACAGCAATGTGCTGGAGATACTGTGAGGGAAATGGGAATTTTGAGGTGTAAGAGTAGTTGTATAAATTGATATTATTTTCTAAAGCAATTTGGGGACATCTAATTGAATTGAAGTTAAGCTTATCCTATTAGGCAACAATTTTGGTATATACCCAAACAACCCCCTGACAAATCTTCACGTGGAGACCCATGAGGACTGTCACAGCATTTTATAATAGTGTTTATGATAGGGACCCTGTATGAGATCAGATTCCTCAGGAGCAAAGTCTGAGACAGCCATAAATATGTATGCCATTTATTATAGGTGTGCTAACTCTGAAGGAGTGAGGAAAGCAAGGGCAGGATGGAGAAAATGCCAGCCAGGATGTGGTCTCAGGTAAAAATCTCTAGTTTGGGTAATATCCAAGAAGGGCTCTGGGACACAAATCATATTGAAGAGTACCTTCCTTGAATTAAGGGGAGTGTTTTGTACCCCATATCTGGGATGTGTGTATGGGGTGAGATGCTGTCATCTCTAGGGCAAGGTAGCTCCCATCAACCAAGACAGATCTCTGGATAAATGGGCAACTGTGAGCTGTCAGCAGTCAAACCTTAGAGCAAGCAGCTGGGGGTAAATGTAGTGTCTAGAGGAAAAGGGCAGGACACTGCAATTCCCCTAAAAAAGTGTAATTCAATAAAACCTATTATTTATTGATAGGAGAATGAGTAAAATATTATGTCTTATTCCATTTAACGTGGAATTCTTTATAAAACTTAAAAAAAGAGTGAATGAAATTTACCTGTGTGACATGGTTAAATCCTGAAAGCACAACACTGAATGAAAAAAGTAAGTTGAAAAATGGTACATATAGGTTGTATCATGTATGTATATTAATAACACACAGAAGAATATGTGTTGCTATGGTTGCACTATATGTAGTAAAGATATTAAATTGTGAATTCACACTGACTTTGTTAGGATAATAGTCATCTTTCAGAATGGAAGAATAGGAACAGGGTTAGGAGCAATACAGATAGGCCTTTAGCTGTATCTGTAATGTTTTATTCAATATGACACAATGTTAATGTTTTGTTAAGCCATGAACTAGTACTTTAAAAAATATTACTATCTTTATTTTTTTGTATATTTAAAATATTTTATTAAAAAGTAAGAGAAAAAAATCCTAAGAAGAGGACCACATCTCTGGACTGTGCCATTCTAGAAGGGTATTCAGTTCAGTTCAGTTTAGTCGCTCAGTTGTGTCTGACTCTTTGAGACCCCATGAATCACAGCACTCCAGGCCTCCCTGTCCATCACCAACTTCCGGAGTTCACTCAGACTCACGTCCATCGAGTCAGTGATGCCATCCAGCCATCCCATACTCTGTCGTCCCCTTCTCCTCCTGCCCCCAATCCCTCCCAGAATCAGAGTCTTTTCCAATGAGTCAACTCTTCGCATGAGGTGGCCAAAGTACTGGAGTTTCAGCTTTAGCATCATTCCTTCCAAAGAAATCCCAGGGCTGATCTCCTTCAGAATGGACTGGTTGGATCTCCTTGCAGTCCAAGGGACTCTCAAGAGTCTTCTCCAACACCACAGTTCAAAAGCATCAATTCTTCAGCACTCAGCCTTCTTCACAGTCCAACTCTCACATCCATACGTGACCACAAGAAAAACCATAGCCTTGACTAGACGGAATTTTGTTGGCAAAGTAATGTCTCTGCTTTTGAATATGCTATCTAGGTTGGTTATCTTTCCTTCCAAGGATTAGGAGGGTATAACTGGAGGTCCTTTTACGCATTTAACACTGGCTCCTGGCACTTGGATTGTCCGTCAAGGAGACTGTGGGTGCCCAGAAGCTGTGTTTAGGCTTTTAACCATATCTTGGCTCTAGAAACACTGAATCAGGAACTAGAAAGGCCGAGACTTAAATGGTCATTCAGTGGATCAACTTCAGGGAGCTGATTTGGAGATAAAAAAAGGGGGAGAAGGATAATAAGAAAGCTGTATAGTGACAATATCTTGAATAGAAATGTTTAGCAAATACTGAATCCTTAATATGTATCAAGCAATCTGCTAGGCTAGGGAATCAATGATAGGTGACACTGCTCCGACCTAAAGGGAGCAGAGTCAAGTGGAAATCTTATAAGAAAGGAGATCCCAGACTCAGGAACGTTTTTCCACTAGAGGCTAGCAAATATATTTGTGGTTAGATTCCTTTGTTTCTGAATCAAAAATCCCGGGATGATTTCTCTGTAAACTGAGTCATCTGAGATGTTCTGTGAAAAGGGGGGCTTTATAGTCAAACATTTGAGGAAATTCTGTATATTCCATTCTTGGAGATTCATAAAGCATTTAACATTAGAAAATTGTAAGATGAACTATGGAAAAGAAACCTATAAAGAAACTTTGCATCTCTTCAAATTATCTGATACACAAATGAATTTTTTGGAGGGGGAGAGTAATGCCTATGACACTAAAGGACTCTTTAGTGTTTGACAGAATTCATTTTGGTCATACATATTTACATTATTATTTTCCTAACTTCCTTGAAATATTTCTAAAAGGTTTACTTAAAAAATAAATAATTTTAAATTATTTTAAATAAAACTTCTGTTCTAGTGTTTTTACTTAAGTGTTCAAACTCTAATACTGTTCTTAGGTTTAGTACAGTTATTTTGTTTGATTTTGTAAAGAAAATTAAAGCTATGATATTTTCTGCAAGTTATTTTAGGTCTTAAAATAATAGCAAAGCAGAGCATTTATGATAGGCATATTAACCATTATGCTTTCTGAAATTTGATTTTATTGTACCTCCTTTAAATGTCTAGTATAACAGTTAGTCTTCAGTCTTTTGAACAAACATATCAATAGCCTTAAATCAGATTGCCATGCTGAAATATATTACTGTGTCACAACCATTTTGAGCTATCCACTTAATTGCATCCTATAAAATGAACCAGGAGGTATAAGTTTACAAACATAACATCTGAGGTGGTGGTAAGATTAGAGCTAAATAACACATGTAGTTTAAATTATCAATATAAAGCCATGAAAGACTGTGATTTTAATATACTGCTGACAGGAGACACTTGAGAATTAATGCACATTCCTAATAAATATTTTCAGTGTTAGAGGATATAATACAACTTCAGTTTTATATATAATGCTCACATATACACATCACATTTTGCTTTGCATCTTTTTCTGGAGCATGGGAATATACAACTCATATATTGTCTAAGCTTAAGGAAATAGTAAAAACATTTCATTCCATAGGATAATTTTGGCACAAAATGGTTGTTCCATGACTATTTATTTATTATGTGGTTAAAGTTTTTTTTTTTTTGGTATGTGTTCGATTAATCTAACCCCCTCCTCCCCCAAATTGCAATGAATTATTTAAATATGGGATATGAAATCAATTTCCATTTAATGAAATGTACTGTTATTTATCTTTACTAATGTTTATTTGCTAATTTGCAAAATTATCTGTTTTCAGTAAGTCTCTCAAGTTTCTCAAGTCAGTGAAAATTTTTTCTTATATGTGTATGACCTTGGGCTTGCTACTTATAAGCTAGTTTGGACAAGTTATTTAATCTTTCAATGTCTCTGTTTCCTTGTCTGTAAAACAGTGATGGTTGTGTCGATTAAGTTAATTTAATACTTGGAAAATGTTTAGAATACATGAAAGTGTATGGCCCATGGAAGTATACCATAGGTGTCAGCTGTTATTATTACTATTTTTAGTGTACACTGGAGAGACTGTAAATTATAAGCTACACCATTACTTCCACCATAATCTATAGTCACAGTTAGGCATGTCAGATCTATTAGACTAACTCATAAAAAATAGTCTAGGTTAGATGTTATGCATGATTGCTTTTTTGTTTATTCTCTTTTAAAGAAAAATTTATACAAAGAAATTGGGTAGGTGTTTAAGTTTAGAGAGGAAGAGAAAGCTATTGTTGGTTAGGGAACACAGATGCTAAAAATTCTTCTATGCTTTGGTTTGCTTAAAGTGTGTATATTACTTTTTTAGTTAGCACCAGAAGTTCAAGAGTCCAGTAGCTTACAGCCATACTTTTCTCATCTATCTCCTTTTATGTTTTAGCTTAATTTCTATCTCTCCTTAATAGCCCATCCTTGATTTTCTTTTATCCCATACTGGAAGATAGACCAGTAGGAAGAATCAACAAGCTTTGGGAGGCAGGTTGAGGTGGTGATAGATGAGGGCTGTTGTTTGGTGAGAGTAGAGCTGGGAGAAATAGTTTGCCTTCTTTTCATCCTCCCATTTAAATTTCTGAACTTATCAAAATATTTCTTCGTATACTTTATAGTCATCCTAGGTATATATAATTTTTTTGTATTTTCAAAACTATACTTTTAGAGAAAAAGCAGACAAGTTATACAGAAACAGCTCACTGACCTTTAAAAGAAATTAAAGTGATACTATCACTCAAAAGAGTAGAACAGTGAGGAGAAATAGTGATAGCTATTTAAAAAAAGTTTACTGTATTAGGAAATGAGTTGCAATGTACAAAAATATTAGAGGAACCATAAACATATTTCTTGTATATTTTCATATATATATATATATAAACATTTTCATACATATGGGAATAGGGAATGTTTTCCTTAACTAAGTGGGAAAAAAAAAAACTGTAAGTGGATTCGTACAATAATATGTATTTGGATATACTAAGCATCAAATTTTGTTTTTGAAGTTATAAATACATACTGAAATATACTAGTATAGTAACTTCAGGCCACTGTTCAGAATACCATAAAAGTGTAGGGCAGAGCTTGGAACAAGAGTTAAAAGAGTGAAGAGATAAAATGTTTCAATCCTTATTCTTTCTTTCCAACTTCGAATCTAAACCTGTAGAGATTAGTGTAAGGCTGGAAATATACATATTAGAAGTGAAAAATAAAGCTAGGATTTGGAGGGCTTGGCCTTAACCTATAAAATAAAATATATTAAGATATTTAGATTCTTTTTCATTTTAATCAATAAATTAATTATAGGGATATAAGTTGCAAGTCTTGAGGATAGAAGATGGAGAGGTTCCTGAATGTGTGTGTGTTTGCATGTGCACACACACAATATAAAGACATATTTTACAGCTAAGGGGGAAAATATACATTAGAAAGAATATAAGTCATGGAGAAATTCACACGACAACAATTTAAAAGCTGTAATGCTGTCAGCACAAGCAGTACTGACCTAGATTCTTACTTTATTCTTTATAACCAAGCTGCTGACATGGGTACAAAGTCCTATTCAAGGTCACTGGAAACTTTGAACCTGGATTGGCTCCAAGAGGACATTGGATAACATACTAATTGTTCCCCTGAGTGCCAGAAGTGTAGTAAGACTCAAAGTTGGTAAATATTTTTTTTATAGAAAGTCAACTCACCGTTTCTTACCATTGGGCTATTCCAAAATTTACATGCTGCAAATTAAAACAGTGACTACAAAAAAAGACATGGCACAGAGTGTGCTGTTTAAAACCCTTGAGAAGCTAATTTCCATGTCCAAGATAATGTTTCAAAGAGATTTCAATGTGTTTTTTCAGGAGGGCAAGATTTCAAAGAGGAAAACTAGCTAAGCAAGGTAACTGTGATACTGCCATCTGGAGTTTTCAATTAGCATTTCTGACTAATACTTTGGCAAAATAACTCACAAATATTTCCAGAGTTGAGAAATAATCTTGTTATACTTTCTGTTCTTCTTTTGAGGACATTAAGGCATCTAAAATAATAAAAAGTTTTACTTTGCAAATTTCAGCTTTCTGGAGTGTTCTATTTTTATTATCATGTTTAGTTATTCCCTGTTGCTTGCATGTAAAACAACATACAGTATTTAGAACTGGGAAAGTATTGACCCAAAACTTGTAGTTCAATGACTAAAATTTGATTAACATATACAATTGTGTAAAAATAGACATATTATATTAATAGATTATTTAAAGCATATTGTTATTGGATTTTAATTTTTAAAAATGAATATTAGCAAAATGAAATGAGCTAAATGGGCAAAATGAAAAACCATGAAGCTCAGATTGTGGAACTGAAAAGTGCCTTAGAGATCAGTGTTTCCAGTCACCTCATTTTAAAGGAGGGAAATCTGAGGACCAGGGAAATGAGGTGACTTTCCTGGGGTCACATCAAAAGTCAATAGCAGAGCTGTAGTGGTACTCAGATCTGCTAACCTCCTGGCTATGCTTATTCACTAACAGAGCTGCATAGAGTATTTATAACATTTAGTCACAGTTCATCTTTTGGTTAATTCCACATTTATTCCTTTTTTTTGTGGCTGCAAAAATACCCAGAGTAATATGGTTTGCTCCAGTTCAAACTGGAAAAAAGTAAAGAAAAAGGTAAAAGTAAAAAAGGTAAAGCTTTCAGCGGTCATACTTCTCATCTGTAGTTCTTTAGATATGTACATATATGTATGTGTGTGTGCATATGTGAGTGTGATGCACAATCTCTTATTCACCATCTCCAAATCCAAAAAGCTCTGAATATTCAATTTTTTCCCATAAATCTGTGACAGACTCCATGGGTGGTGGAACCTGGTGTGAATAATGTGAGACTACTTGTAGACTTTATATATACCGGCAAGTGTGACATCTCATGCACTTTCTCTCGGAAAGTCAGAAGTTTGATTATAGGGTACAGCTACAACTCTGGGCATGATATATAATGCAGGTGCCATATAATTTATTACATTTTCAAACCCTGAATTATTCTGAATTCTGGCCCCAATGGTTTTGTATGGGTGATGGCGGATCTTCAATTTGTCTAATGTATTATATTAGTTTAGACAGTTTTGGCTTATAGTCAGGCAACTCAGAAATCCCTTAACATGTGTGATTCCTTTTAGTTCAAAGTATAAGAACCAAAGAGAATTCTATGAGATAATCACAGTGCTATCTATGTGGGAGTAAATATATAAAAATAAAGTGCTTACTTTCATCAATATTATTTTGGTCAGAATGCCCAGGATAAATTTGGTGTTCAAGTGAGGCAACTGCCTCATCCTGGGTTTTTGATAAAATTATCTTTCTCCTTTTCCTCCATCTTTTTGTGACCTATATTTTATAGTCTTCTTTTATATATGTTTCTTTGTTCTAAGGTGTATTGAACATTAGTGTATATGTGGGGAATGAATTGAAGATTTTCTACCCCAAGTCTCACAGTAACTCTGTGTGCTATCATCTACTTGGTAGTGAAATTGAAGACTAATCAGTCAATGTCTACAGATTAGAGTTTAGAATAGTATATGCTGAGTTTAAATGAATTACAGTTTAAATGGATTTGACCATGCCTGCCATGATGCATTCTTCCTTTATATTAAATCCTTATATTTAACCAAAGTCTAGATAAGCTCAGTGTCCTGATGAATCTGTGCTCTGCCTGTACAACATTGATTGCAGAATCCGTGGTATTGGATCTCATCCCAGCTGGAGTTCCAGCTTGACCAATGGCAAATGGAAAGGAAGGGGTAGTCATTAGGACAAACTCACAACAGGGCAAGCCCTTTCCTTGTTTGCAGGAAACTTCATCAATTGAAAATTGTGACCTGTCATACGCTGTCAGGATAAACACACACATACACACACACATCAGGTGGGTAAGAGTTGATATCTTAGATTTTTTTCATGCCCCTATTCAGGATCCTAAAGTAAAATTTATAGATAAAAGTCATGCTTTTTGGTGAGCATTGCTCTGATCATAATTTTGAATGTGTTCATAAAGCTGTAAACTCAATTTCTAGGCAATAACCTTAAATGTAAGGCATTTACTGATTTCAGCATATGCATATCTCAAAGTGGAGGGTATTCCCCCTATTGTGAACTGTCCCTATAATATGGTAGTTCTTAGATTGTATTATTTAAAGAGACTTGTGTGACATAATCCAACACTCTCTCTTTGCCCTAGGATCAAACAGTAAGAGAATAGTCAGATCAAATGGAAAAATCCTGGACCAGGAATCAGGTTCCTCCCAGTTGCATCATGACCTAGCTATGTGACCTTAGACAAGCTACCAGCCTCTCTGGGCCCCAGTTTCCTCTTCAGTAAAATGAGAGGACTGTACCCTGTTCAGCCCTAAAATGTTGCAATTAGAAGTGAACATCAATAGAGTCTTTCTCAAGATCCTTTGGATCTCTACTGAAAGGAGATGCGTGAGGTAGCAAGTTTCTTCCAAGTATGGGACAGCTTTTCTTTGCCTGAGGGGAAATTTTTAAGTTTGGGATTCTTAAATGGCTTGAAGGAAAGGAAGAGGCTTGTTGATGAGCCTGGTTCAAGAGTTCCTAAATGCACGCATTATAGTCTTGTAACTACTGAATGACTTGGGAGGATTCCGTCATAGAAATCAAGCCTGTGACTCTGCTTGGCTGACTGACTTACTGGATGACTGGAATCAGTATCTTGGAAGAGTTCATGGAAGTGTCCATGCTGAACCTGAGGGCTGGAGAGGCGCAGTCAGAGTGGGCACTCTGGGCCACTCCTTTGTGGCAGAGCCAACTCCGGTCTATGAGAGGTGGGAATGGGGAGCAGGTAAGTGAGGAGTCACATGAAAGAGGAATTTATGAGAAAACAGGATAGTAAGCTTTGTATAAAAGATGGGTAGAAAAATCAATGGTAGATAATTTAAAAGAGTAAATCCCTTTAAGTAAAAACTCATTTTGTAGATTTTATCAGATGTGATTGATACCATCAGGTAATGAGTAGAGATGGACTGATTATTTACTAAAATAATAATGCAGTGTTTACCACGAACTGTTGACAGTCACTCTGGAAAATGCTTTTTATCCATTTATACATTGAACCTGGGTCTCCTGCATTGCAGACACTTTACCATCTGAGCCACCAGGGAAGCTTATATCCATTAGGTCTTCTAATCATCATTAAAATGATATGAAGTAAAAGTATTATTTCCATTTTACAGATAAAGACTGCTGCTGCTGCTGCTAAGTCGCTTCAGTTGTGTCCGACTCCGTGCGACCCCATAGACGGCAGCCCATCAGGCTCCACCATCCCCGGGATTCTCCAGGCAAGAACACTGGAGTGGGGTGCCATTGCCCTCTCCGACAGATAAAGACACTGAGTGTCAAATAATGCTCAGTGTCACACAGCTAATAAACTATGGGATCTGAGATTTGAATCTATGTACTTCTGTTATACTGCCTTCCTGTTCCTTGTTTTCAGGGTATTAGAGGTAGGCCATGGGGTCTATTTCTTTCTCCTCTTTTCCTCATTTTAATTCTCTCACTCTCACTTTCTCTCTCCTTCTCCTTGTTCCCTACCAGGATCATCATATAGAGGGTTGACTGTATTGTTGCAGGGTGACAACTTCTCACATTTATTGGAGAAGACTATTATGGGAAGTCTTCTTTCCTGTACATTCTTAATGACTGTTTCCAGTTGTTCCTATGGAAAATGTAAAATTAAGATGCAAAAAAATTGCTGGGCAATTAATACAAAATTCATTTTCTATAAACTAACCTCCACTGCACCCTATTCTTCATCATTATTATCCAAAAGGTTTCAAGAGCTACAGACCAAGGTTAGCTGTTATCACAATAATTAAAATATTGTGAACTCAGCATTCCTCAAAAACAAAACTGAAATTTATGTTGTCATTTATATAAATAAGATATGATGGATTATTTTTTTCTGCTTATCAGAAGAGAAAAAGAATAAAAGCCTTCTTTTCCTCCAGTTGCAGAGGAAGGATAGATAGTTCAAGAAGTTCAAGATAAGGTAGTTCTACTAATACCTTGAGTTCTCATCTTACCTAGAGAGAGAATATCCTCCTGAGATAAACCCTAGAAGCTCCCTACCTTCATAATTGTTTTTATGTTAGTTCCAGGCATCCCCACTAGTGATAAAGGATGCTGCCCCCTCTCTAGAATGAGGCTGGTAAAGCAGGGGTAGCTGAACCACGAGGGTCAGACAGCTGGGAGACAAGATGAGATCCACAGCCACAACCTTGTCCATGGTGGTAACTATATCTCCTGTAAACGTACCTCCCGTAGGCTTCATTGCTATTGGCACTAGTTCTGATCTTTCCTAGGGCATTGTGATTCTCCAAAGTGCGAAGGGAAATTTACCACCTTCCCCTACTTTCTCCCCACTCCTAAGCCCTTAGGTTCATTCACAGAGCCACTTCTTTGGTCCAAGCCTGATTGATCCAGGAGGGCAGGGCTGGGCCATCTGCCCTTAGTTCCATCGTAAACCCATAACCATCATTCCATCTAACTCCCATCAGCCAGCATATTGGGCTGAGCTTTACTCTGTTTCCAAAATAATTTTATTTTAGTTATCTGTTGTCTTTCATGTATTTGGGCCTTGATTGAAGCCATGCTGATCTGTCACAGCTTATTTCAATAATTTTGAATCTTAGGGAAAGAGATTGAGCACTAAACATTTCTTCCCAGAGTGCCCTGATCTTAAACCTTTATTCCTCTAATGTCTCTCTCAGTATCCCAACTTATTTAATAGGAATGGAAGAAGTCTCTGGGTCCCAAACCATGCACAGGCAGAAACCAAGACTCATACTTCAGGCAAATCTCCTATATACCTTTTCTCAGTGTTTCTAAGTCAGATTGGATGTGGCTCTAGGTCCATGCCAGGCCTCTTTTCCAGGTTTATAGGTGCCCCCTCCTAGGCTGCACTCAGGTAAGTGGCCTAATTGTCTCAGTGTTCCTATGTTCTCTCATTCCTTCCAAATCCCTTTCTACCAAGATTTTAGGATAGAGAAGTTAAGGTGTAGAGCATGGATTAGCTCATTTGTCCTCCAATTCCAACCTCCTCTTGGAGAGAAAGGAGAAAGTGAATAGGAACAATTAAGCAGACACACTTGTCAACAATTAAGCATTTAGCTACATGTAACAGAAAATCCTATTACAGCGGTTTATTCTTCTTGTAACAAGAAGCCTTGAAGTGGGAAGATGAGGGCTAATGTAGCTGTCTATGTCATCAAGTATCTAGAATCCTTTTATCATTCTGCTTTCACATCCTTTATCTATAGCTTATGGTCTCTTTTCTCTTCTCTCTCTCTTCCTCCCTCCCTGCTGTCTGTCTCTCTCTCTCTCTAATAATCTTAAGAAATTTCAGTATGCTCATATTCCAGACGGGGTTAAAGGTGAAGAAGTAAAAACCTCCTCTTGTGACCTTTTTGTTTTTAAGAAAGGAAATCCTTCCAGGTTCTGTTGCATCTTTTGGCCACACTGTGTCCCGTGGCCTCCTATGACCAGATAACTAGGAAAACAGTATTTCAGTCCCAACACTCATAGTGCAAGAAGGAAAGACAAGAGGAGGTTGGAAGTGGAGGAATTACCTACCTGGTAACAGAATTCAGGCTTATAAATAACTCATTTAGGCAAGTATAACTAATACCTTTTCCCCAAGGAAATGGTAAACTCTTAGCATCCCAAATATTTTGACTTGGTGAAAAAGTAATTTTGGTTTTGGACTGTGAATTTTAAATCATTATAACTTGGCTCAAACACATCTTTATTAATTGAAATAGGAACCATTACCATTAACACATTTTTGCCAACAAGAAATAAGTTTTTTTCTTCCTGTAGTGTGAAAATTTGTGCTTTGGGATTCGACAGACTCTTGGAAAGCATTTTCTGCCTCTTGCTGATTGTGGAACCATTTTCCCTGCAAAAAGTTTTTGAGATGCTTGAAGAATTGGTAGTTGGTTGGCGAGAGGTCAGGTGAAAATGGTGGTTGAGGCAAATCTTTGTAGCCCAATTCATTCAACTTTTGAAGTATTGGTTGTTATAATAGGCAGTTGGGCATTGTCAGGGAGCTTTGGGGCCCATTCTGTTGAACAATGCCAGCTGTAGGCATTGCAGTTTTCAGTGCACCTCATCAATATGCTGGGCATACTTCTCAGATGTAATGGTTTTGTCAGGATTTTAAAAGCTACACTGATCAGATGGGCAGCAGACCACCAAACAGTGACCATGACCTTTTTTGGTGCAAGTTTGGCTTTGGGAAATGCCTTGGAGCTTCTTCTCGGCCCAACCACTGAGCTGGCCATTGCAGGTTGTTATATAAAATCCACTTTCATCACACATCACAATCAGATTGAGAAATAATTTATTGTTGTTGAGTAGAATAAGAGAAGATGACACTTCAAAATGATTTTTAAAAATTTTTAGTCAGCTCATGAGGCACCCACTTATCAGGCATTTTCACCTTTCCAATTTGCTTCAAATGCTGAATGACCCTAGAACTGTTGACATTGAATTCTTCAGTGTCATAGTTGTAGGAGGATCAACTTCAATGATTGCTCTCAATTGGTTGTTGTCAACTTGTGATGGCTGACCACTATGTTCCTCATCTGCAAGGCTCTTGTCTGATTTGCAAAACTTCTTGAGCCACCACCGCACTGTATGTTTGTTAGCAGTTCCTGGGCCAAATGCGTCTTTGATTTTGCAAGTTGTCTCCACTGCTTTATGACTCATTTTGAACTAGAATTAAAAAAAAAAATCATTCAAGTTTGCTTTTTATTCAACATCATTTCTATAGTCTAAAATAAATATAAAATAAACAGCAATAATAAATCATTAGCAAAAAAAAAGGCAAGAAATGTGCATTAAAATGATGTATAACATAAACACATTTATTTAAGAATGTATTCCAATATCAAATGGCAAATTTCAACAATGTAAAACCACAATTTCTTTTGCAGTGTGTAACCTAATATAAGTATCCACATATTACGCTTGACTTTGCTTCTTGTCTCACAAAGGCTACCTAGCCTTTTCCAGGAAAAGCTTGCGGACCCCTGTCCTAAGATCTTAGGCTTATAATTGCTATTCTAAGAGATGGCTTTGTTCCACATGTCCCGAAGAAGCAGACTCGAAGGTGAGCAGAGCCTAACTCTCTTCCTCTTTCCAACTTTGACCAAGGACAGTTGTTGTTCCTAGAGAAATTATGGAAAAAAATTAATGCCAGTTTTCATAAATCTCTGTGTGCTTTTTACTATTCTTATAAAAGATTTCTTTTGGAAAATCCTAACAGGGCTCTGTCGGAGAAGGCAATGGCGCCCCACTCCAGTACTCTCGCCTGGAAAATCCCATGGGCGGAGGAGCCTGGAAGGCTGCAGTCCATGGGGTAGCTGAGGGTCGGACACGACTGAGTGACTTCACTTTCACTTTTCACTTTCATGCATTGAAGAAGGAAATGGCAACCCACTCCAGTGTTCTTACCTGGAGAATCCCAGGGACGGGGGAGCCTGGTGGGCTGCCGTCTATGGGGTCGCAGAGAGTCAGACACGACTGAAGCGACTTAGCAGCAGCAGCAACAGGGCTCTGTAGTTATTCGTTGGGCTGATCCTCACACTGTTCTGCTGAATAAGTTAATGTGCACCCAGCTAAATCATGGTTAGAAATTAAAAAAAAGAAAGAAGCTCCAACTGCTGTCAGGTGTGGTTTAGTATAAATAGTTAAAAGAGCACCTGAACTAATTTACAATTGGAATTAAGTTCTTTAGCTTAATATTTCTCATTATCGCAACATATAACTTCAGGTAATCTCTTTTGTGGCTGTGATTTTTTTCCTAATCATTGCTCATATTTTATGACTTCAGTTAGTTGTAGTGATTACTAGGTGTGCTCTACTTTAATTTTTCCTTAATTACTCATATTTCCTTTTAGTACTCCAAACAGTGAAATGTATTTTGTTTTCACTTTTAACCTCATACATCGGCCCTTGTGAATGTACTGGTCTTTATTGTGATGAAAGTAATTTTTTTGTTTATCCTTTTAAAAGTATCATTAGTTATTTCATGGTTAATATTATATAGATTGGTTGTACTGATTTGGTGTGTGCATAATCAGGGAATTTCTTCACATTCAAGATTTAAGTTTTTTACTTAATAAATATTGTTAAAGTTGTTTTTATTTTCTTACTTGGACCTTCAAAAGTCACTTGTGATGTATATTTCATTTTTATTATTTTACTTTGTTAGCATCTGTTTGATAATAATAGTAATACTTTCTATAATAAGATTTCAGTCATTCCAAATTTACTCACTACTCCAAAGTCAGACTGGGAAAGTCTACCAGTCATGCCAAGAAGTCTCTGTTAGAGGAGAGAGTGGCCAGGGAGTGGAGGGTGGAGAGGGAGAGGCGGGTGGAAGGTGAAGTGGTAAGCCTGCCCTGACACTTCCCAAGACCTCCTCAAGGATTCTGAGCTCTCAGTCTACAGAGACTGCAGTTTTCATCCAAAGGGAAAAATTGATTCAACTCTTTTATGTTTTTATGATTGTGTCTTTAAAACCTATTACCTTAATAATATCTCACATATGCCCACTACTTTTCAGAGCCAGCACTCCATGCTTGTATTTTGTAATCAAATTTTCTTTTAGATTCCCGTCATTTTTGTGGACTGATGATGTTTTCAACATTAGGGAAAGCTTATGCATGTAAGAGTGCTGAGCACAGAGTTTGACACCTAACTAGTGCCCAATAAATGGTAACTGTTGTCAAACTTTATTTTATTTGGCTTAAAATCCCTAAGCATTTTTACAAAAATTGATTGAGATTATTTTTCGATTGAAATTCAAAAGTCTTGTTATAAGACTGAAGATCTGTGTTGGTAAAATTCTGTACTTGTCAAACCTTCTGCCTGGGGATGCACTAATATCACTCTAAGCATGAAAGAGAATTGTTCTGATCCATGTTAAAGGTATTCTTGCCTGGATCTGTTCTACAATAAAAATAGATTATTTTCAAAAAGTTGCTTGTTTAGAATACTGACTTCTTGGTCCCAGTGGGTAGCTGAATAGTTTAATGTGTATTCATGTTGTGTGGGTAAGTATTAATTTGGGGGAATCTCTGTGGTATTTTTGAAGGTTGCATAGAAAGGCCCAGAAGGAGGATTATGGATGAGAAAAACATTTTCCAAATATTTGTCTACTTGTGTGAAGTCAATACTGGAATCCCAGGAATCCTGGATCTCAATTTATTCATTAATCACAAGTTCACATCTCCCTTTCATCAATGCCTAGCCTGTAATTACAACTTCAAAATAAAAAACAAACAACTTAAATTGCAATTGAAAAAAAGTATCTTAGTTAATGAAAATATTCTGCTAATGAAGTTACAAGGTCAAATAGTAAATTAATCTCAAGGAGTATAAAGAGTTTGGTGACATTATCTTTTTTTCCCCTTTGTGGTATCAAAACACTTCAGCAGATCAATCCCAAAGAATACTTGCTAAATTCACTATTTTGGTAAACAATTGACTCTACTTATCCTTTTTAATTAAAGTATAATTGATTTATAATATTATATTAGTTTCAGGTGTAAGCATAGTGATTCAGTATTTTTATAGATTACACTCCATTTAAACTTATTACAAAACAATGGTCACATTTCCCTGTTCTGTAAAATATATCTTTGTAGCTTATTTGTTTTATACATAATAGTTTGTACCTGTTAATCCCCTACCCCCATCTTGACTCAATCTCCTTTCCTTCTCTTCACTGGTAACCACTAGTGTATTCTCTGTGTCTGTGAGTCTGTTTCTATTTTGTTATATTCATTTGTTTGTTACATTTTTTAGATTCTACATAAAAGTGATAACAGAGAATTTGTCCTAGAGAGTCTGACTTATTTCACTAAGCACAATACGCTCTAGGTCTACCCATGTTGTTGCAAATGGCAGAATTTTACTCTTTTTAATGGCCAAATAGTAATCCATTGTGCATATGTATGTATGAAAGTGAAAGCAGCTCAGTCCTGTCCAACTCTTTGTGACCCCATGGACTACAGAGTTCATGGAATTCTCCAGGCCAAAATGCTAGAGTGAGTAGCCATTCCCTTCTCCAGGGGATCTTCCAAACCCAGGGATCGAACCCAGGTCTCCCACATTGCAGGTGGATTCTCTACCAGCTGAACCACAAGGGAAGCCCTAGAATACTGGAGGGGGTAGCCTATCCCTTCTCCAGTGGATCTTCATGACCCAGAAATAGAACTGGGGTCTCCTGCATTGCAGGCAGGAAAGACCATATTTTTTTTTGAGGACCCTCCATATAGTTTTTCATAGTGGCTGCACCAATTTCCATTCCTACCAAGTGTTCTATAGTTCTCTTTTCCTTATATCCTAGTCCACATTTCATATTTATAGACTTTTTGATGATAGCCATTTTGACTGTGGCGAGGTGATATCTCATGGTGGCTTTGATTTGAATTTCTCTGATGATTTGTGATGTTGAGCATCTTTTCATGTGCCTATTGGCTATCTTACAAGTGAGATGTGGTTATATTTGAGTTCAGGGGGTACCTAGCATGCAACCCAGTGGTCTTCAGCAAGGTTATTTTCAACAAGATTAACCTTGTCTTAGTCCATAAGAAAGCAATTTATTTAGCAGTCAGAAAAATCTACATGACGATTTTTTTTTAAATGGCCATAAACACCATCAGAAACTCTCTGTGGGATAAAATTCTCAGTTCAGTTCAGTCGCTCAGTCAGGTTTGACTCTTTGTAACCCTATGAATCACAGCACGCCAGGCCTCCCTGTCCATCACCAACTCCCGGAGTTCACCCAAACTCATGTCCATTGAGTCAGTGATGCCATCCAGCCATCTCATCCTCTATCGTCCCCTTTTCTGCCTGCCCCCAATCCCTCCCAGAATCAGAGTCTTTTCCAATGAGTCAACTCTTCACATGAGGTGGCCAAAGTATTGGAGTTTCAGCTTTAGCATCAGTCCTTCCAATGAACACCCAGGACCAATCTCCTTTAGAATGGACTGGTTGGATCTCCTTGCAGTCCAAGGGACTCTCAAGAGTCTTCTCTAACACCACAGTTCAAAAGCATCAATTCTTCAGCACTCAGCCTTCTTCACAGTCCAACTCTCACATCCATATATGACCACTGGAAAAACCATAGCCTTGACTAGATGGACCTTTGTTGGCAAAATAATGTCTCTGCTTTTTAATAAGTTATCTAGGTTGGTCATAACTTTCCTTCCAAGGAATAAGCATCTTAATTTCATGGCTGCAATCACCATCTGCAGTTATTTTCAATTCAGTTCAGTCACTCAGTCGTGTCTGACTCTTTGCGACCCCATGAATCACAGCACACCAGGCCTCCCTGTCCATCACCAACTCCCAGAGTTCACTCAGACTCATGTCCGTCGAGTCAATGATGCCATCCAGCCATCTCATCCTCTGTTGTCCCCTTCTCCTCCTGCCCCCAATCCCTCCCAGTATCAGAGTCTTTTCCAGTGAGTCAACTCTTCACATGAGGTGGCCAAAGTACTGGAGTTTAGCTTCAGCATCATTCCTTCCAAAGAAATCCCAGGGCTGATCTCCTTCAGAATGGACTGGTTGGATCTCCTTGCAGTCCAAGGGACTCTCAAGAGTCTTCTCCAACACCACAGTTCAAAAGCATCAATTCTTCAGCGCTCAGCCTTCTTCACAATCCAACTCTCATATCCATACATGACCACAGGAAAAACCATAGCCATGACTAGATGGACCTTTGTTGGCAAAGTAATGTCTCTGCTTTTGAATATGCTATCTAGGTTGGTCATAACTTTCCTTCCAAGGAGTAAGTGTCTTTTAATTTCATGGCTGCAGTCACCATCTGCAGTGATTTTGGAGCCCAGAAAAATAAAGTCAGCCACTGTTTCCACTATTTCCCCATCTATTTCCCATGAAGTGATGGGACCAGATGCCATGATCTTCGTTTTCTGAATGTTGAGCTTTAAGCCAACTTTTTCACTCTCCTCTTCCACTTTCATCAAGAGGCTTTTTAGTTCCTCTTCACTTTATGCCATAAGGGTGGTGTCATCTGCGTATCTTAGGTTATTGATGTTTCTCCTGGCAATCTTGATTCCAGCTTGTGCTTCTCCCAGCCCAGCACTTCTCATGATGTACTCTGCATATAAGTTAAATAAGCAGGGTGACAATATACAGCCTTGATGTACTCCTTTTCCTATTTGGAACCAGTCTGTTGTTCCATGTCCAGTTCTAACTGTTGCTTCCTGACCTGCATATAGGTGCCCATAAAATGATCCTCTAGTTATTAACTGTTGCAAGGACAGCTAACATACAGTGACGTGGCAAGTATTTCTGCCATATTACTGAATAAAAAGTAGCTCAAGTCCCATGAATTCTTGAGTTTCTTAAACTGTGTTGCTTGTGAGAAACAATTTTTGTCCACTGGGACAAGCACAGGTTATTGCTTATTCATTTAACAAGTATTTATTTGAAATTTGTTCTGTATCAGACATTGTGATAGAGTTTAGGAAGACAGCAGTAAATAAGTCAGATAAAAATCCCTGCTCTCGTGGAGCTTACAGTCTGATTGGGAAGAGTCAGTAGTGTGGTATATGCTGTGATTGAGGAAGTTCAGGTTATTGTATAACCACACTTGTAATTTAAAAAGATGTATCTTCTCTGGCGAATGACCAGATCCAAGTGTTGGGTGGTTGAAGTGCTGGCCAGCTGGCTTTTATTGGCACTGATTTTTCCAAGAATTTTGATTCTAAGTGTGGGTGGAGACAGTGTTTCCAAGATTTTGGTGAAAAAGGAAAAGTGACTGCAAACTGGTAGCTAATAGATTAGGTAGCAAAATGCCATGAACCTCAAAGAAGCTGGAAAGTTCTCAAGGACACTAACCACAGCTGCCAACTTAGCTTGAGAGGGTGTGGGGAAAACCCTGTTCTCTCTGACAGGCCTGGATGTGGAGGGAATGTTTAGTGAGGAAGCTGTTGGAGTTTGTTAACCATTGAAATGAGTTCTAAGGGTAACCATGGAAGATGTGGGAGGAGAAGAGCAGTGGAAAGTTGGGTTGGTGGAGAGGAAGGAATGAGTATTTGGGGTTATATTCTTGGGCAGACAAGATTGGAGAAGCTTGTATCTTGGAGTTTGACTATGGTTTGCAAGAAAGAGGCACAGGGACCCTCAGATACCTCTGGAATCACTGTGGAGGATGGTGTCAGTTGAATTGCACTTTTGAGAGACATGGGTCTTATTTGGGAGACTTTCTAATTCTTTAAACTGTCAACCATGGTCTAGATGGATTGTGTAGGCATAGTGAGTGGTTAGGCAACTTATATATCTGGTCTCATGTGATAAGAAGCTTGGGGGCAGTGAGAGTCATCCATGATAGTGTGCAGGGTGGGGATGAGAGCACACTATCCCCACACTATTGTAGACAGGATAAAAATCATGCTTAAATCATATTAATATGGTAAAGTTCAATCTGAAAAGACAACCATTGCTCATGCTTTTATTTGTGCCTGTTTTCAAAAAAGGATTTAGAAGAATCTAATAAGTTTCTCCAAAATTATGATCTATTAAATAATTAAGGGTATAGAGGAGAGTCTGTGAAGCAGGCATTGGGAGAGCAGGAAGAGATGGATAAAGGTTGTGAAGGGAAAGACCAAATATTGGCAAAAGGAGAATAAGGCTAAGGTAGGAGAGCAAGCAAATTGCAGGCTACCTGTAACAGTCATACAAAAAGTATTCTATGTGAAGTTCAAATTGGTGCAAAGCTGTGGAGGAAATGGAGGATTAGGGCAGATTAGTTTATTCCCAAAACTTCCACCCCCTCCTGATGCTGCTGTTCAGGTTCATGTACCATAGGTTGCAATTTCTTTAGAATGTCCCAGAAGTTCTGTTGACAAAGGTAGAATCACTCAGGATTGGATCAGTCTTTTTGTCCTGAGTTGAATTTTTGACATTTTCGTCCTTTCTTCCCTAGACTTTTGTGAAGTGGAAAAATACATTCTGTGACACTCACTTGCTAGTGCTAATATTAAGCATCTTGAAGTAGATGATACTCTGCCCACCCCCGTTCTTCCCCTTCCCTCCAACTCAGGACATGGCTTGACTGGGCAGTGTTTTACAACCTTTACACAGCAGCCTCATGTGACAGGCTACAGAGACATGACTTGAGATCATGAGCAATTGCTTAAGGACTGTATATACTTACCAGTGAACACATACTTACTTTCTGGTCACAGTTTTAGTATTAATAATGGTAATAATAATAGTGATAACTTCTTCTATATGCTTCACATGCAAGGCAGTGTTCAAAGTCTTGCTCATTTTAGCTACAAGATAAGCTCTATGAAGCCAGAGATTTTTGCCTGTTTTATTCACAGTGATTGGCATTTGATTCACAGAAGGCAATCAGTAAATATTTTTGAGTGCAATTTATTACTTTATCACCATGATTGTCTGAAATAGATACTATTATTGTCCCCATTTTACAGATGAGAAAACTGAGGCACAGAGTGATTAAGGCTGCACAGCTAGAAAATGATAGAGGCAAGTTTTGAACCAGGCAGAAATGTGAACACAGTTTACTAATTTGCAAAAATGTGAAAACAGTTTACATAATAATCACAAAAGAATGGTTGTGTCATATGCAAAATGAAATGCACTTGGATAACCTCACTTTTGGATAACCAAACAGTCAATAAATTATACTGAATCCTTTACCATATTTTTTGACACGTGCTGAGTCTTTAGTTGTTGTTTTTTGAAGTAACTTACATTTTCAACACTAACATTTTGAATTGTGAGCTATTTTTCAGTTCTTAAGAATATACCTCATTTTGTTAATCCAGATGGCATTTCTTGAGACTGCCAAAATACACAAGCAACATAAAGATATTAACATCTCATTTTTAAGGGAAAAATATCTTCCTCCTTCTGAAAACTCAAAATTCAAATTCTGGAAGCGTAAAAATGCAAATCATCAGCAAGTTCACCTATTGGTCATTAGATCATTTAAAAAGACATGCTCTTTTAAAATATCATATGGCATAAAACACACCTGATTTTCAAGTGTGGAGAATGAGAAATTCCATGCTTTTCCATATTTAGAAGGTTCCAAAGACTACATCATAGCAGATGTTATAAGTAACATTGAAAAGATGAAGTAATTACTTTGCTCTTCTTTATAGCTGAAATTAAAGATGAGTTTAGTGTGTTCTTAGAAAGATAAAAAAAATACTTGACATCTTAGTTTTGGTTCCTCATGGAAGAATGCATCTTTCAGGTCACCCTGATTTCAGGTCATCATCTTTCTTTGTAGCAACCCAAAGCAATTTGTAAAATGATTTAAACAAACATGCTAACATTCAAAAACAATCTTTATTCTTAGCTTTAGGATACAGAGATCAGAAGTACTGTGTCTATCCTTCAAAAGTAATTCATAATCTAGAGGGGAAAGCAAAAAAGAAAAGTGAACAGAATGTAAAAACAAACAAACAAGAAAGCAGATCATAATAAACACAGTGCAGGATGTGGAACGCACAGGGTATGAAGAAGCACACTGAAGGACTGGCTGATTTAGTGGGAAAAATGCCTACAGGTTTTTTGGTGGAGATGTCTTCTGAACTGAGTTTTAAAAGACAAATCCAGGCATTTCTAAGATGCAACATATTAAATAGTGAAAGTACAAGGCAAGATGGGGGAAAGTGCTAGCAGGAAACTGGCATACCTAGGGATTCTGGAGAAGTCATCAGGAGCCACACTGGGAGGGACCTTGCTCAAATGCAGGGAGACTGAATTTCGTCCTGAGGATAACTGAGAAATAGTGAAGGATGATAAACAGGGGAGGACAAATTAGTTAAATTTTTAGAATGATTGCTTATTTAATGTTTGGTGGGATAAAATGAGAAACCAGCTTATGTTTTATTTTCTTTCTGTAGTTTCCCTGTCTCTATTGCTTGTCTGCCTCAACCTGCCAAATTCAGACTGCGGCCTCTGTCCTCATTGCCTTAGGGTTGTAGTGCGAAATAAAGTACCAAAAATCTAAGAAACTTTGCCTCTGAAACCTAAACCTTTTATTGAAAGTTTCAGAGGATTTGTAGAAAAGATAAAAAGAGTTTAAGATGATACAGCATATACTCAATATGCTTTGGCCAGAAACATAAAGAGCTGAAAATTTTTTCTAATAAGATCATAACCCTCTGTGAGATACTAAGGTAAGTCTTTTTTTCTCCATATATTTCTTTTTCCTCTTCTATTTATTGAAGGTGGCCAGGATTTTGTATTTCTTGGCCTTAGGGAGTTTTGGGTCTTAGTGTCCTAAAGTAGGGCTGTCAGAAGAAATAAACCTTACTGGAATGACACCTCACCTTGTTCAGTGTGGGTGCAGGGGAAGAGGAGCGAGGCAAGAGGTTCTCCAACCTGAGAAGGGATGCAGCTCTTCAGGGTCCATTCATACCTGTGCTCCACTCTTTTATAATGTCCTAGGAAGGCATGCAGGTTAGCAGGGGATAGGGTAGAGTGCCCTTAGAAAGTTGAACTCATGGTAATGAGTCTGGCCAATGGTTAATGGGCCAGCTTTAGCAAAAATCCTATCCTTTGAGAGAACTAGCTATGTCATTCACCATCAAGAGATCATATTTTAATCTACACAAGACTTTTGGAATCCTCATGTAGTCCTGGAGTAAATGTTAGAGTAATTAGGAGAAACTCAGTAAAAACTATAATAAAGATTTTTTTTTTTGATCAGAGTTAGATTTAATAAAGTTTTAGGGAAAATAATTTGGTATAACATCTGTTTTTGAATTGGTGGGTCAAAATTCACACCTATTGCACATTATAACATGATTTCTCTGGTTTGGAAGAAGTACTTGAAAACATCTAAACCAGAAGTAGGCAACTACTTAGGGAGCTTATGCCAAAACTATACTAAGGATGACAGGGGTCTAAACTCAAACAAGGGCTCTGGGACGGAAGAGAAGTCAAGATCTGAGAGATGCTCAGGAGATGGAATTGAGATGGGTAGGGGTTATTAATCAAGCTCTAATCAGGAGACAGAAACCACACAATGATTTGAACAGGGAGAGTTTTATTAACTAAGAGGTAAAGAAAACTCTAAAGAATACAGAATACAGGGAGGAACAAAATTGGAAATGCTTCCATTCCTCCAGGCTGATTTAGGTCTAAGTAGAGAGGGGTTCTGTGGCCCACTGATAATGAAGAAGTCTGCTGAGGTACAGAAGCCTGAGGCTGGCAAGCAGAAAACCGTTTGCTAGGATTTTGATAAAGCTTTCCGTAAAGCTGGACTCTGGTGAAATTTGTTGGGGTGCTCTCTGGAGGATTGTTGCCTAACTTGCTGGGGAGCCACCTCATGGCTGACCTCACTGGGAAGCTGATTGTGGCACCAGTGGAAATTACTAGAAAACTGTCCACATAGAGCTACTGAAACTCTTGGGGGTGTGCACCACTGTGTGTCATTCACACTGGACAGGCAACACAGGAGTAAGAAGAGAGAAAAGAATATTGGAGCCAGGGAAAAAAGCCCCTTCCTTCTGCAGTGTACCTCCACTTCCCTCCAATGATGAAGTTTAACTTTGGGCCACCATTTCTTCAGAAATATTCACTGAATCCAGCTTCAGTATCATAAGCAGCAATGAAGGATGAATTTGGAACTTGAAGGCAAGAGACTGATAGCTGGTGTGGAGGGTGGAGGAACCTCTAGGATGATGTATGAGTTTTCAGTTTGTGTGATCGAGTTTATGTTGAAGATTTTCAATAAGGAAGGAATAGGATTGGTGAGGGATGAATTGGATGGATTCAGGTCAAATTTGTGTATTAGTAAGACTGCATGTAAAATGAAAAGGAAACACAACTGATCATTGAAACGTGAGAATATCAGTGTTTTAGGGGTAGGCATGGAAGTGACTCCTATGAAAGAAACTGGAAGAAGAAAGTTTATAGTGGGTAAGATTGAGAGGGAGTAGGGTTATGGAGGGCTTCCCTGGTATATCAGTGGTAAAGAATCCACCTACCAATGCAGGAGCTGCAGGTTTGATCCCTGGGTCAGGAAGGGCTAATAGAGAAGGAAATGACAACCCACTCCAGTATTCTTACCATGGGATTTCCCATGGACAGAGGAACCTGGCAGAATACAGTCCATGGGATTGCAAGAGAGTCAGACACGACTTAGCAACTAAACAACAACAAGGGTTATGGAAGCCAATGGAAGAGAGATTTAAAGAAAGAAAGGAGGAGTGAATAATGCTAAGTGCTTCAGAGAGGCTAGATTAAAAAAAAAAAAGTAAAAATAAGAACCTATATGTGTCATAGGGTTTAGGAGCTAAGAGAAATTGTGTAGAACCTTATCATTTATAGCATTAGTGCTAAAAGTAGGTAAAGGAGTAAGGATCCTGCAGATTGAACCAGTCATTGCTCTAGGATTTTGTAATACAGAAAAATATATAAGATACTATGACTATTTTCAGACAATTTACTTTATAAATGGAAGAAAGGCATATACAAATAACTCCAATACAAAGTGTACTTCAGTAAATGTTTTATGAAAATACAAATGAAGTAGATCAGGGGAGCTCATTTCATGCTGAGACTAGCATAAGAGGCTTGATTTGGAAGATGTATTATAATTGAACTTTGCAGGACAGGCAGAGTTTCAGGGGGCAGGTGAAGACATGGAGGTGGAAAGATGCAGGACGGGTGAGGGGGTGGAGGTTGTGAAGCTTGACCTACTTGTGATATGTCTAATGGCAAATATTGAGGGTACTACAGGAAATGGAGGCAGGAAAAAGAGGGATATTGATATAGTTGTTGATTATTTACCGTGTACTAAAGTTCCAGAAAAACATCTATTTCTGCTTTATTGACTATGCCAAAGCCTTTCACTGTGCGGATCACAATAAACTGGGAAATTCTGAAAGAGAAGGGAATACCAGACCACCTGACCTGCCTCTTGAGAAATTTGTATGCAGGTCAGGAAGCAACAGTTAGAACTGGACATGGAACAACAGACTGGTTCCAAATAGGAAAAGGAGTACATCAAGGCTGTATATTGTCACCCTGCTTATTTAACATATATGCAGAGTACATCATGAGAAACGCTGGACTGGAAGAAACACAAGCCGGAATCAAGATTGCCGGGAGAAATATCAATAACCTCAGATATGCAGATGACACCACCCTTATGGAAGAAGGTGAAGAGGAACTAAAAAGCCTCTTGATGAAAGTGGAAAAGGAGAGTGAAAAAGTTGGCTTAAAGCTCAACATTCAGAAAACGAAGATCATGGCATCCGGTCCCATCACTTCATGGGAAATATATGGGGAAACAGTGGAAACAGTGTCAGACTTTATTTTGGGGGGCTCTAAAATCACTGCAGATGGTGATTGCAGCCATGAAATTAAAAGACTCTTACTCCTTGGAAGGAAAGTTATGACCAACCTAGATAGCATATTGAAAAGCAGAGACATTACTTTGCCAACAAAGGTCCGTCTAGTCAAGGCTATGGTTTTTCCTGTGGTCATGTATGGATGTGAGAGTTGGACTGTGAAGAAGGCTGAGTGCTGAGAATTGATGCTTTTGAACTGTGGTGTTGGAGAAGACTCTTGAGAGTCCCTTGGACTGCAAGGAGATCCAACCAGTCCATTCTGAAGGAGATCAGCCCTGGGATTTCTTTGGAAGGAATGATGCTGAAGCTGAAACTCCAGTACTTTGGCCACCTCATGTGAAGAGTTGACTCACTGGAAAAGACTCTGATGCTGGGAGGGATTGGGGGCAGAAGGAGAAGGGGACGACAGAGGATGAGATGGCTGGATGGCATCACTGACTCGATGGACATGAGTCTGGGTGAACTCTGGGAGTTGGTGATGGACAGGGAGGCCTGGTGTGCTGTGATTCATGGGGTCGCAAAGAGTCGGACACAACTGAGCGACTGATCTGATCTGATCTGATCTGTAGGCAGTTGAAAGCCAGTGAAAGTTAAATCAGAACTTGACCAACCCTGTGCTTAGAGAGATTGCTGGGAACGGATGCACAGAGGACTGACTGGATGCATGGCAAAATGGAAAGAAATATATTGTTTCAGGAGGCTACTAAAGTAGGCAAGAGACTACCCCTGCCCAGGAATCAAGAGCTTTAATTGAGGAGTAGCTGAAGAGATGGCTCAAAGGAGAATTAAAGGGGTTCTTCAAGAGAACTGACAAGAAGTAATATTGAGATGTTGGAATCTGGTCAAGAGGAATGTAGAAAAAACACAAGAGTTTACAGAGATTGATTCAAGTAATGGTGACACTATTAATTATCATTAGAAATGGAGAAAAAAATATGGGTAGTTTGGATTGGGAGAAGCTTTAGTTCTGGACAAATTGTGTAATTTTATGAGAATAAAATATAGTCATTCTTATCTTTCTAGTCTTTAACATAGTAGCTACAATTCATTGGGTGTTTATATGTCATCAACTGTGTGGAGGGCTTTGAGAATGGGCTCTTATCTAGTGTCAGAACTTCCTGTGATAGTATTCTTTCTGTTTCACATGTAGGGATGTGGACTCTTAGAGAATCTGTTATGTTGTACAGCCAATAAGTGGCATGGCCAGGTTTCAAGGTCAGGTTTCTCTGTCTCCAGGCCTAGGCTCTTAACTATTAATATTGCTTAAGTATTAATAGTACATGAGACTCTACTTGTGCATATATCTCCTTCCCTTAATCTACTAACTTGTAATTCCTGGTGACCAGGAACCACGTCTTACGCTGCTTGATAGCTCACAGATTGCTGAGGACAAATTGCTCAATTTAAGTATTCAGTTAATATCTGTTGAATGAATAAATGTTGAAGTCCACATAATGGTCCCCAAAGGGCTTGAAGAAGTTTGAACTCCTGTGTGAACCAAATAAATATGTACTTGGACTTAAGAAAACACAGCTGGTTAACTCAGTTGATTTGAGAATGATACTAATGAGGCCAAGGTCATAGGTTTAATTCCCTCGTGGGCTAATTCACTTTGCATTGTTTTCATGCTCTCAATCTTAAACAGACTTTCTAGCAAATGTGAGTATCTACACATGGTCCTAAGGGAACCAGCAAAAAAAAAAAAAAAAAAGAAAGAAAGAAAGAATGAATCAGTGCAAATCCATCACTGCTGTTGGAAAAACACCTTGAATAATATTACCTATTTATGGCTGGTCACCAGTGTCCTTTATGTTTACATATGAAGAATTGCTCATAAATATTTTGTGCCCTGCTAAAATTTGTTATACTGGAGTCCAAATTAGTACATGTGCCTTAAATAAGAGAATTTAATAATATAAATGAAGCATTATTAAAATTATTTGTCAAAGAATTTATAGCAGAAAAAATCACTCTTGGTTATAATCAAAATTAATTTAATTTATATGTAAGAACACCTTTACTAAGTTAAGTGATATATCCATGAATAATTTCCTAGTAATTGTGATACAAGAAATTTGCTTTTGGAATAAAAGAGGAAAGGTAAAAAGACAACTTTGGGGACTGATGTATATGCTGGAAAGTTTATAATGGCTGTTCAGGGCAGATATTCCTTGGTTTAAATCTTGAATGTACAACTTAATGTCTGTGTGATCTTGGACAACTTATTTAGTATCTCTGAGTCTCAATTTTTGCCTGTCAGGTAATCCTATATAGACCTTACATAGTTGTTCTGTTCGTGTATCCTATGTCTGAAATATGTAAAGCACCTTGCCTACAGGCGATCTTAAAATATACCGTACCTTATTCTCTTTATTTTCAAAACTTGTCAGAGTTTCTCTGAATTATAAGCAGTGTGAGTAATTAGATTGTTGTAAATAAAATGGTAGTATTTTTTAAAACCTGCATTATCATATTAATATGAAGTATAACTTTTAAGAGGTTGATAAGTTTTTCCAAATAACTTTTGTTTTAGTTTTATGTTTTCTGTGTGAAATATTTGTTTTAGAAATAAGGAAGTACAACTTCCTGTAATGGTTTTGCTTTTATTTGGGAAGGTGTATTTTATTTTTTTCTGAAGTAGTGTAAATGGAATTGCAATTAAAATTATTTGGAAAATAATAACTCTTATCAAAAGGGACTGTGAAATACAGAGGTATTCATGCCATTATCTACTGGAAAAAATATCATTGTAAGCCATTATACAGTGCAGAGTTTAGTTTATTCCCTGTAAGTAAAGAACAGACTAATGGATCAGGCATTATATTTGCTGGGATCAATTATCCTCTTCATAGCACACCAGTATCATTTTCCCAACAGGCAAATGGGCTTCTTTATAAAACTAGATTGATCACAAATGCCAAAAGAAAATGCTGATTAATGTAAGACCCAGTGCTTCCTAAATAAGATATTTGGGAGGATTTGTAGAAAGAAGGAAATCGGCCCACATCTACCTTTGGTCCTAGTCTCTCTAAGGTTTCCAATGTGCTTCCATTTTTAACACAGAAAGTCCATTGTACTGAGCCCATAAGCTCTAAGAGGTATCTATTAATCTCTGTTACTCATATTCTCATTTTTTTCTAACTGACATTGTACTTGTCTAAGGAAATTTACCAGAAGAAAAATAAAAATGTACTAAGTGGAGAGATTCAGTTCAGTTCAGTTCAGTTCAGTCGCTGTTGTGTCTGACTCTTTGTGACCCCATGAAGCTCAGCATGCCAGGCCTCCCAGTCCATCACCAACTCCTGGAGTCCACTCAAACCCATGTCCATTGAGTCAGTGATGCCATCCAACCATCTCATACTCTGTCATCCCCTTCTCCTCCTGCCCTCAATCTTTCCCAGCATCAGGGTCTTTTCCAATGAGTAGCTCTTCACATCAGGTGGCCAAAGTATTGGAGTTTCAACTTCAACATCAGTCCTTCCAATGAACACCCAGGACTGACCTCCTTTAGCATGGACTGGCTGGATCTCCTTGCAGTCTAAGGGACTCTCAAGGGTTTTCTCCAGCGCCACAGTTCAAAAGCATCAATTCCTCTGTGCTCAGATTTCTTTATAGTCCAAATCTCACATCCATACATGACCACTGGAAAAAGCATAGCCTTGACTAGACAGACCTTTGTTGGCAAATTAATGTCTCTGCTTTTTAATATGCTGTCTAGATTGGTCATAACTTTCCTTCCAAGGAGTAAGAGTCTTTTAATTTCATGGCTGCAATCACCATCTGCAGTGATTTTGGAGCCCCCAAAATAAAGTCAGCCACTGTTTCCACTGTTACCCATCTATTTGCCATGAAGTGATGGGACTGGATGCCATGATCTAAGTTTTCTGAATGTTGAGCTTTAAGCCAACTTTTTCACTCTCCTCTTTCACTTTCATCAAGAGGTTCTTTAGTTCTTCTTCACTTTTTGCCATAAGGGTGGTGTCATCTGCATATCTGAGGTAATTGATATTTCTCCTGGCAATCTTGATTCCAGCTTGTGCTTCCTCCAGCCCAGCATTTCTCATGATGTACTCTGCATATAAGTTAAATAAGCAGGGTGACAATATACAGCCTTGACGTACTCCTTTTCCTATTTGGAACCAGTCTGTTGTTCCATGTCCAGTTCTAACTGTTGCTTCCTAACCAGCATACAGGTTTCTCAAGAGGCAGGTCAGGTGGTCTGGTATTCCCATCTCCTTCAGAATTTTCCACAGTTTAATGTAATCCACACAGTCAAAGGCTTTGATGTAGTCAATAAAGCAGAAATAGATGTTTTTTGGAACTCTCTTCCTTTTTCTATGATCCAGCAGATGTTCGCAATTTGATCTCTGGTTCCTCTGCCTTTTCTAAAACCAGCTTGAACATCTGGAAGTTCACAGTTCATGTACTGCTGAAGCCTGGCTTGGAGAATTTTAAGCATCACTTTACTAGCATGTGAGATGAGTGCAATTGTGTAGTAGTTTGAACATTCTTTGGCATTGCCTTTCTTTGGGATTGGAATGAAAACTGACCTTTTCCAGTCCTGTGGCCACTGTTGAGTTTTCCAAATTTGCTGGCATATTGAGTGTAGCACTTTCACAGCATCATCTTTTAGGATTTGAAATAGCTCAACTGGAATTCCATCACCTCCACTAACTGTGTTCGTAGTGATGCTTCCTAAGGCCCACTTGACTTCACATTCCAGTACATCTGGCTCTAGGTGAGTGTTCACACCATCGTGATTATCTGGGTTGTGAAGATCTTTCTTATACAGTTCTTCTGTGTATTCTTGCCACCTCTTCTTCATATCTTCTGCTTCTGTTAGGTCCCTACCATTGCTGTCCTTTATTGAGCCCATCTTTCCATGAAATGTCCCCTTGCTATCTCTAATTTTCTTGAAGAGATATCTAGTCTTTCCCATTCTAGTGTTTTCCTGTTTCTTTGCATTGATCACTGAGAAAGGCTTTCTTATCTCTCCTTGTTATTTTTTGGAACTCTGCATTCAAATGGGTATATCTTTCCTTTTCTCCCTTGCTTTTCACCTCCCTTCTTTTCACAGCTATTTGTAAAGCCTTCACAGACAGCCATTTTGCTTTTTTGCATTTCTTTTTCTTGGGGGTGGTCTTGATTCCTGTCTCCTGTACAATGTCATGAACCTCTGTCCAGAGTTCATCAGGCACTCTCTCTATCAGTTCTAGTCCCTTAAATCTATTTCTCACTTCCACTGTATAGTCATAAGGAATTTGATACAGGTCATACCTGAATGGTCTAGTGGTTTTCTCCACTTTTCTTCAATTTAAATCTGAATTTGACAATAAGGATTTCGTGATCTGAGCCACAATCAGCTCCTGGTCTTGTTTTTGCTGATGGAAGAATCAGAAAAAAAAATCAAAGTGGAAGCATTAAGGTGAAGAATTTATGGAGTATAGTTTGTCATGAGTTGTATTGACCAATAAAGAAAATGAGAAGTTTGTGGATTAATATTTTAAACTCATACCCTGAATTAGAATCTAGCAAATCAATGCCAGGAACCAGCAAATGTACTTAGCAATTAGCAGAAGGGGAAAAAAAAGTGAGCTAGTTAATCATCTTTGGAACCTGCCGTGGTTCAGTTTTGTATTCAGATTAAACAGTTTCAATCTAATTGTCATTTACTTTTAAAGTTCTGGTACGAGGAGTTTGCTGTAAATAGCAGTACTAATTGCACAAACTGAGCCAAGCACAGATACTGCACGCTGTGTGTATTTGTCTTTTGTTGTGTAGTTCTGCCAATGGACCTGTTCCTGCTGTTCCTACCCTTTCCTTTCTTGGGCATAGCACACCAATTTCCTAAGTTCTATGTACGTAGGTGTGAATGGATAAGTGAGTGAGTGTGGGTGTGTGTATGGTATGTGTGCACATACTTTTATAAGTGAATAATAGCACAGAAATTGAAAACAATTTCCTTTCATTTATTTCTAGGTCTTAACTCTTTTTTCCTAAATGTGAAAATCCATTGTGCTAGCCTAATCAGCCACTACATCCTGGTATTACTTTCATTCTTTAATAGATGGCTTTCGTTTCTCTTCAGTTTCATTACTTTCCCTAAAAGTATAAAAGGATTAGGCACTGCATTGCTGTGCATTCCCACCTCTCTCAAACTGCTGTTTGTCACTGAATAACTGAGTTGTACCTGAGAGAACACTTTATGCTAACTCGATGGAATTGCTGATAATTGGGGACTGGCATGTCAGTCTCAGGTTGGGACAAGACAGAAACCTGAGCTGAAAGTGAAAATGGCATAATAATCCAAATCTAGCTGCATGTATACTTCTAGGAAATTCTTATAATGTGAATTTGCTAAATTATGAAAAGAATTATAAAGAAATGGTTTATAGACATCACATGCCAACTGGCAATGATTTAGATGATTTAGCATTCTTTTATTTTTTTAAATTGAGCTTACTGAAAGTATTTTCATAATGTGGGCTAATTGCAGCCCATTGAAGATGAACAAACACGTGAGTACATTATTAATGACACCAAACCTCATTTTGACTATTGACAAGGAAGGTGCCCCTGTTCCCGTTCTCCATCAGGGAAAAGGTTAAATTTACAAAGCAAATGCATTAATTACTGTTTATTTCAAAAGTAGTTTATTTTATTATGGTGTGCAGTATTCATCACCTAGACAACCAGCTCCTTGGGAAGGCTGTGCCAATAAAAGAAAGTCAAGATAAAGCTCAGAAGTCAATATTGAGAGTACGGCATCCAAATCAAATTAAAGAAACACTACTGAGGTTGCCAAACATTTGATTTGTCTATGGTGTGGGTTTCAGACACTAGGGAATGACATCACAGAGATTTCTTTTTGATATTCATATGTGTCTGCCTTAAATGAACTATCTGCGTAATATTTGCTAGGCCCAGAATTGAGTTTTCCCCGGTTGTTAATAACCTTTAATCTTGACACTACCATCATCATTTAATTGTGTTGTTTCCCCTTAGTGTATCCTGGGTCATAGAGGAGGCTCCCATCAACTGTGTCTGGGTACGAAGAACACATGGGGCTCACAAAGGACACTCTTGCTATTCTGCTCTGTGGTTCCCCTGCATGAGCAGCCTCTACCCCTGCGACCTCAGCTGGGACAAAGGAACATAACTTTTCTCAGTTCATTTGTTACTAACTGGCAGAGAAGCTGAAACGTGGGCAGTATGATAATCTAAGACACACATTTAGGCAAATGAAATACAGTCTCGCATAGTTTTCTTATCTAATTGAGACTGCTAGGTAATCCTTTTCTATGTTTCTGCCCTCACTCTAAATAAAGGTTATCTGAGAGAATCACAAATACATCAGAAAGTGAAATCAGGGCTGAAGATTTGTTTCCCATCCAAATCTCATGTATGATTTGAATATGAGTCACTGGACACAGAAGAGACAGTGGTATGTGTTCTGTTGGACATATCATCATTTATCAGCAGTTTTCTGGCTTACGTTTTTTTTTAGTTGCATTTGAGATGTTATTATTTTGAAAAATTTGAGCTAAGACAAGGGCAGAGTTTTTTTGAAAAACAGTTATTTAGGGGAAAGCTGTGTTTTGTGACTTGGGACTCAGTAATTTGAAAATAAAAAAAGTACCCCCCAACCATTCCTATTTGTGATCAATGTGTGCAGTTTTAGCAGGAATTTCATGTCTTCACATGAAAGGGCTCCACAAAGATGAACATTCAGGAGAGCACCTTGGTTTCTTTTCATTTTATAGAGCTATTTTCATTATGATGTTCTTAAATGTGCAAGCCCGGCCTGTGTACAATTGAATGAATTAATAACTCTTACTTTTAAAAAGTCAAAGCACTTAATTTTACTCCTTTTAATTCCTTCTTTTAAAGATTATCTATAATATTTTTCTAAATTACCTACTACATTTAAATAATCCTCATTTAAGATCCTCATTCAGAAGCAGGTCTTTCATTGCTATCCATTAGCTTTATATATATATATATACCTAAGTCATCAAAATGTATGACATAGAAAAAGTAAAGTCTTTTGTCTGTGCTCAGGTCTGATGGCCTCAGTAGTATTTTACACAGTGGATACCAACCCTCTGCTTATTTAACCATTAATTTCTCTGTCCTGTGGCTCTATCCTTATTCTTCCTTTGTAAAATTATTTTGGCTATATACAGTGGCTCCTTACTTGATGAAGAAGTCCAGGGTGAAAGTAAGCAGTAGGGTGGAGGGCACTGGATGGTCATGGAGCTTTACCAAATCTTTATCATAGTGGAATGACCATTGCTCAGAGTCATATGGGATGAGAAATCTGGTATCAGCTTCCAAAATTGACTTACCAAACCTTACACCCAAGGAAAATGTCACCAGAAATCGATGCTTATAACCTTGATTCGGAGAAGGCAATGGCACTCCACTCCAGTACTCTTGCCTGGAAAATCCCATGGATGGAGGAGCCTTGTGGGCTGCAGTCCATGAGGTCACTAAGAGTCGGACACGACTGAGCGACTTCACTTTCACTTCTCACTTTCATGCATTGGAGAAGGAAATGGCAACCCACTCCAATGTTCTTGCCTGGAGAATCCCAGAGATGGGGGAGCCTGGTGGGCTACCGTCAATGGGGTGGCACAGAGTCCGACACAGCTGAAGCGACTTAGCAACAGTAGCAGCAGCATAACCTTGATTGAGTCAAACTGCAGTGAGATTTGGAAGAACACTGAGTGCTGGATACTCTTGTCTTTTGGTCAATGTGTTCTCTCTTTTAAAACAAAGTGTGAGGAAGCCAAATTATCATCAGCAGGTTGTATAGTTAGCCTGGAGCAGGAAAATGACATACGGACTATGCACTTGATCTTCCCGATGGGGATATATAGTCTTGGTCTGGGTAAAGGATGAGTTCGTGGGTCAGTGTCCTTTCTCCCCATAGGTAGTGCTTAGAGTTGTATGAGCACAGTCACTATTTGTCTCTGTAGCTCTTTTTCACCTCTGCTTCATTAGCTGATTCCCATCATACCATGTCCCATTTTATGTCCCTCGTACACCTTGTACATATCCCCACACTATCATCGTTTCTTATGAATGCTCTTTCAGTACAATCATATCTTAACATATATGGAAATCCTTCTAGCTTCTGAGTTATTAGAAGTAAAGGATAGCCAATTTAACTTTTAGAAATTTCATTTGTGATCTTATTTCTATGATTTCCAAGAGAAATAATCATGGTCATCGGTCCCCTTTTCCCTTCTTTGTGGTGTCCTTAATGTGATGTCATTGTGGTCAGAGGAACATAGATTTTCAGTCACAAGTTCTCAGAGGAAAATAATCTTTCTGTCTCAGGTTAGCTATGAGATCTTGGGTAAATTATTTATACTATCATACTTCAATTTTTTCATTAGTAAAATGGATTATAATAATAACTACCTTTTAATGACATTGACATTGTGGCTAATTTCCATGTTCTTCTCTCTAGCTCTAATCATCCCCCTGAGGTCAAGGACTCTGTTACCAATTGCTTACTAGGAAACCCTACCTGGATATCTCACTAGTAATCCTAGACCTGTCACTGGATGTTTTCAGAACATTCTGAAGGTAAATCTTCTCTCTCTTCAGACTGCTTCTTCTTCTCTGTAATAGGATGGTAAAATGTGCTGAATGGGACTTATTTCAAAATTGTGATTAAAGTTCAAAGCTGGAAACAGAGGATTCTAAGTAGTCTTCATTCTAAATGCAGGGAGCATACTATTGTAGGAGTCAGGCACTTTTCCTCAGGGCTTGAGAGATGGTTTCAGCTCAATCTGTTGTGTGTCTAGCCCTCTCCAACTCCGTAATCTCTCACCTGCCTCCTTTTCTCTCAAAGATCTTTCTCCATCTTTGTCCTGGAAGCAAAAGAAAAGTGTAAGGTTTGGACTGGAGCCATCAAGTAAGAAAACTTCTGTCTCCTCTGTCCCTCCTCCCCACTGTAAGATCAGAGGAGAAACATGGGAGATGAGGGGTGAGAGACATATGTTAAAGAGACCATGCACCAACCTCCACCCCAAACTTACAGAGTTACAGATCTAAGATGGATAGAAGGGGATATTCAAAAGAGCTCTAAATCCATCTGACATTAAGGTGTCTAAATTACCAGGACTGAATTTAAAGAAGTAGAATGAAAATTGATGGGGAAAAATCAGATACCAAGTGTTAGAATATGAAGCAGCAGTATTTCTAATATCTTGCTAGAGGGAAGTGAACTGATAAACTCATTTAGAATTATCTCATGATGTTGAAGATATGCACACTCCTATGACCCAGTAATTCTGTTTCTGGATATTTAGCCAAGAATCACTTGTGAATATGTGCACCAGGACACAGGTACAAAAGTGATTGCAGCAATACTTCAGTAGTAAAAGCAAACAAAACTCTGGCTAACAAAAATATTTATGGCAAAAAAGGGATAAAGAATGGCAGTTGTTCACACAAAAGAATATTATACAATGAAAATGAATTAATTAAAGCAATATCCCAAAATTATCATGAATACTAATAATATAATGTTGAGTAAAAGCCAGACCTAGAAGACTGTATATAGCTTGATTACTTTGTTCTAAACTATCATTTGCAATGCATTATTTTTTTTTTTAATCAGAGGGATAATAGTTGTATCAGATAAGAGGAGGCAAGAGGTAGAATGGGGAGGTGAACATAAATGTAAGTTTTGTCACTGTTTTAACTCTAACTGGGTGGTTGATTTATGGGTATTGATTATTTTATTATTAATTAATAACAGATGAAGAAGAAGAGGGCTATAAACAATGATACTATTTAATGAAAGAAATATTATGCTTTTTCCAATGTCGTACTCCTGAAGTCCATTAAAAATATATAAAAAGAAAAGTTATGAAATTAGGTGGAGATGAATTCAGTGAGAATGAAAGGTGAGTGACAGATCATGATAAAGGCATTTATTGGAAAAAATTAAATTGTCATACGTTCATTCCCCAACAAAAGAATTTTTCAATAAAATATTTTCAAATGCATGAAACCAACATTCTTCCAATTGCCCAGGTTTTAATCTGAGTCATCTTTACTACCATTACCCAGTCTGTGTGAAGTTGCTCAGTCATGTCCAACTCTTTGCAACCCCATGGACTGTAACCTACCAGGCTCCTCTGGTCCATGGGATTTTCCAGGCAAAAGTACTGGAGTGGGTTGCCATTTCCTTCTGCAAACCAAGGTCATGACCCAACAGATTATGAAATCAGATTCTGGTTTATTCTCAGCTTTTAAATAAAGAAAAGAAAGAGAATAGAAAATAGAAAGTATTAGTGTGCATTAAACATAATAAGGGGTGTGTTTTTGTGAAACTTTTTTTCTCATTTATGCATATGTATATGTGTTGAGTTATGATATAATTAGAGGGTACATTAAAAATGGTGGCCGAGTTCTATAGGCCTGTTTGTAACAATGTATTCTCTCCTTCTCACTGCCTCCAACTTTGGGCAGGTCATTTACTACCTCACTTGAGTATAACAGCCTTCTGTTAATAATTTATATCTTCAGTTCAATTCAGTTCAGTTGCTCAGTTGTGTCTGACTCTTTGCAATCCATCACACCAGGCTTCCCTGTCCTTCACCAACTCCTGGAGTTTGCTCAAACTCATGTCCATCGAGTTGGTGATGTCATCCAACCATCTCATCTTCTGTCGTCCCCTTCTCCTTCTGCCTTCAATCTTTCCCAGCATCAGGGTCTTTTTCAGTGGGTCAGTTCTTCGCATCAGGTGGTGAAAGTATTGGAGCTTCAGCTTCAGCATCAGTCCTTCCGATAAATATTCAGGACTGATTTCCCTTAGGATGGACTTATTTGATCTCCTTGTAGTCCAAGGGACTCTCAAGAGTCTTCTCCAACACCACGGTTCAAAAGCATCAATTCTTTAGTGCTCAGCTTTCTTTATAGTCCAACTCTCACATCCATACATGACTACTGGAAAAACCATAGCTTTGACTAGATGGACCTCTGTTGGCAAAGTAATGTCTCTGCTTTTTACTATGCTGTCTAGGTTGGTATAGCTTTTCTTCCAAGGAACAAGAATCTTTTGATTTCATGGCTGCAGTCACCATCTGCAGTGATTTTGGAGCCCAAGAAAGTAAAGTCTCTCACTGTTTCCATTGTTTTCCCATCTATTTGCCATGGAGTGATGGGACCAGATGCCATGATCTTCATATTTTGAGTGTTGAGTGTTTTTTTTTTTTTTACTTTTTTTAAATGTAAGGATATTTGCTTTACAGAGTTTTGTTGTTTTCTGTCAAACCTCAAAGTGAATCAGCCATAGGTACACATATATCTCCTCCCTTTTGAACCTCCCTCCCATCTCCCACCCCATCCCAACCCTCTAGGTTGATACAGAGCCCCTGTTTTAGTTTCCTGAGCCATACAGCAAATTCCCATTGGCTATCTGTTTTACATATGGTAATGTAAGTTTCCATGTCCCTCTCCTCCCCTCTCTCCATGTCCATAAGTCTATTCTCTATGTCTGTTTCTCCATCGCTGACCTGTAAATAAGTTCTTCACTACCATTCTTCTAGATTCTATATATATGTGTTAGAATATGATATTTATCTTTCTCTTTCTGACTCACTTCACTCTGTATAATAGGTTCTAGGTTCATCCACCTTATCTGAACTGACTCAAATATGTTCCTTTTTATGGCTGAATGATATTCCATTGTGTATATGTACCACAACTTCTTTATTCTTCATCTGTTGATGGGCATCTAGGTTGCTTCCATGTTCTAGCTATTGTAAATAATGCTACAATGAACAATGGGATACATGTGTCTCTTTCAATTTTGGTTTCCTCAGGGAATATGCCACGGAAAAGGCAATGGCACCCCACTCCAGTACTCTTGCCTGGAAAATCCCATATGGAGGAGCCTGGTGGGCCACAGTCCATGGGGTCGCTAAGAGTCGGACAAGACTCAGCGACTTCACTTTCACTTTTCACTTTCTTGCATTGGAGAAGGAAATGGCAACCCCCTCCAGTGTTCTTGCCTGGAAAATCCCAGGGACGGGGGAGCCTGGTGGGCTGCCGTCTACGGGGTCGCACAGCATTGGACACGACTGAAGTGACTTAGCAGCAGGGAATATGCCCAGGAATGGGATTGCTGGGTCATATGGTGGCTTTATTCCTAGTTTTTTAACAGAATCTCCATATCATCTTCCATAGTGGCTGTTATCAACTTACATCCCTACCAACAGTGCAAGGGCATACCCCTTTCTCCACACCCTCTCCAGCATTTATTCTTTGTAGACTTTTTGATGATGGCCATTCTGACTGGTGTGAGGTGATATCTCATTGTAGTTTTGATTTGCATTTCTCTAATAATGAGTGATGTTGAGCATCTTTTCATGTGTTCGTTAGCCATCTGTGTGTCTTCTTTGGAGAAATGTCTGTTTAGGTCTTTTTCCCACTTTTTGATTGGGTTGTTTGCTTTTCTGGCATTGAGTTGTATGAGCTGCTTGTATATTTTGGAAATTAATCCTTTGTCAGTTGTTTCATTTGCTATTATTTTCTCCCATTCAGAGTGTTGTCTTTTCACCTTGCTTATCATTTCCTTTGCTGTGCAAAAGCTTTTAAGTTTAATCAGGTCCCACTTACTTTTGTTTTTATTTCCATTACTCTAGGAGGTGGGTCATAGAGGATCTTGCTTTGATTTATGTCATCAAGTGTTCTGCCTATGTTTTCCTCTAAGAGTTTTATAGTTTCTGGTCTTACATTTAGGCCTTTAATGCATTTTGAGTTTATCTTTGTGTATGGTGTTAGGAATTTTTCTAATTTCATTCTTTTACATGTAGCTGTCCAGTTTTCCCAGCACCATTTATTGAGGAGGCTATCTTTGCCCCATTGTATATTCTTGCCTCCTGCTTCCCTGGTGGCTCAAATGGTAAAGCTTCTGCCTGCAATCCGGGAGACCTGGGTTCAATCCCTGGTTTGGGAAGATCCCCTGGAGAAGGAAATGGCTACCCACTCCAGTCCTCTTGCCTGGAAAATTCCATGGACTGAGGAGCCTGGTAGGCTACCGCCCAAGGGGTCGCAAAGAGTCGGAAATGACTTCACTTTCACTTTGTCAAAAATAAAGTACCCATAGGTGCATGGGTTTATTTCTGGGCTTTCTATCTTGTTTCATTGGTCTATATTTCTGTTTTTGTGCCAGTACCATACTGGCTTGATGACTGTAAATAAGCTACAGTATAATCTGGTATAATCTGGAGTCAGGAAGGCTGTAGTATAATCTGGAGTCAGGAAGGTTGATTCCTCCAGCTCCATTCTTCTTTCTCAAGACTACTTTGGCTATTTGGGGTCTTTTGTGTTTCCATGTGAATTGTGAAATTTTTTGTTCTAGTTCTGTGAAAAATGCCATTGATAATTTGATAGGGATTGTATTGACTCTGTAGATTGCATTTGGTAGTATAGTCATTTTCACAATATTGATTCTTCCTACCCAGGAGCATGGAATATCTCTCCATCTGTTTATGGCATCTTTGATTTCTTCGTTAGTGTCTTATAATTTTCTGTATACAGTTCTTTTGTCCCCTTAGGTAAGTTTATTCCTAGATATTTATTTCTTTTTGTTGCAATGGTGAATGAGATTGATTTCTTAATTTCTGTCTCTGATTTTTCATTGTTAGTATATAGAAATGCAAGTGATTTCTGTGTATTGGTTTTGTATCCTGCAACTTTGCTAAAGTCACTGATGAACTCTAATAATTTTCTGATACTATCTTTAGGGTTTTCTTTGTACAGTATCATGTCATCTGCACACAGTGAGAGCTTTACTTCTTCTTTTCCGAGCTGGATTCCTTTTGTTTCTTTTTTTTATCTGATTGCTGTAGCTGGGACCTCCAGAACTATGATGAATAATAGTGTTGAAAGTGGACATCCTTCTCTTGTTCCTGATCTTAGGGGAAATCCTTTCAGTTTTTCACCATTGAGAATAATGCTTGCTGTAGGCTTAACATATCTAGCCCTTACTATTATGAGGTAGGTTCCTTCTGTGCCCATTTTTTTGAAGAGTTTTAATTATAAATGGCTGTTGAATTTTGTCGAGGGCTTTTTCTGCATCTATCGAGATTATAATATGGTTTTTATCTTTCAGTGTGTTAATATGGGGGCTTCCCTTGTGGCTCAGCTGATAAAGAATCTGCCTGCAATGTGAGAGACCTGGGTTCAATCCCTGGGTTGGAGAGATCCTCTGGAGAAGGGAAAGGCTACCCAGTATTCTGGTATCCCAGTATTCCAGTATTCTTGCCTAGAGAATTCCATGGATTGGTTGCGGAGAGTCAGACATGATGTTAATGTGGTTTATCACATTGATTGATTTGCATATATTGAAGAATCCTTGCATCCCTTAAGTAAACCCAACTTAGTCATGGTGTATAAACTTTTTGATGTGCTGCTGAATTCTGTTTGCTAAAATTTTGTTGAGGATTTTTGCATCTATGTTCACCAGTGATATTGGACTGTAGTTTTCTTTTTTTGTGTTGTCTTTGTCTGGTTTTGGTATCAGGGTGATGGTGGCCTCATAGAATGAGTTTGAAAGTGTTCCTTCCCCAGCAGTTTTTTGAAAGAGTTTTAGAAGGATAGGCATTAGCTCTTCTCTAAATGTTTGATAGAATTCTCCTGTGAAGCAATCTGGTCCAGGGCTTTTGTTTTTTTGGGGAGATTTTTTATCACAGCTTAAATTTCAGTACTTGTGATTGGGTTGTTCATGATTTCTATTTTTTCCTTGTTCAGTTTTGGAAGATTGAACTTTTCTAAGAATCTGTCCATTTCTTCCAGATTATCCATTTTCTTCCAGATATATCCATTATCCATATAGTTGTTTATAATAGTCTCATATAATCCTTTGTATTTCTGCATTGTTCATTGTAACCTCTCTTTTTTCATTTCTAATTTTGTTGATTTGATTCTTCTCTTTTTTTCTTGATGAGTCTGGCTAAAGATTTGTCAATTTTGTTTATCATCTCAAAGAATCAGCTTTTCAGTTCAGTTCAGTTCAGTTTAGTCGCTCAGTTGTGTCCAACTCTTTGCAACCCCATGAACCGCAGCACACCAGGCTTCCCTGTCCATCACCAACTCCCAGAGTTTACCGAAACTCATGTCCATTGAGTCAGTGATGCCATCCAACCATCTCACCTCTGTCGTCCCCTTCTCTTCCTGCCCTCAATCTCCCCAGCATAAGGGTCTTTTCCAATGAGTTAGCTCTTCACATCAGGTGGCCAAAGTATTGGAGTTTCAGCTTCAACATCAGTCCTTCCATTGAACATCCAGGACAGATCTCCTTTAGGATGGACTGGTTGGATCTCCTTGCAGTCCAAGGGACTCTCAAGAGTCTTCTCCAACACCACAGTTCAAAACCATCAATTCTTAAGCACTCAGCTTTCTTTATAGTCCAACTCTCACATGACCACAGGAAAAACCATAGTCTTGACTAGATGGACCTTTGTTGGCAAATTAATGTCTCTGCTTTTGAATATGATGTCTAGGTTGATCATAACTTTCCTTCCAAGGAGTAAGCGTCTTTTAATTTCATGGCTGCAATCACCATCTGCAGTGATTTTGGAGCCCAAAAAAACAAAGTCAGCCACTGTTTCCACTGTTTCCCATCTATTTGCCATGAAGTGTTGGGACCAGATGCCATGATCTTCGTTTTCTGAATGTTGAGCTTTAAGCCAACTTTTTCACTCTCCTCTTTCACTTTCATCAAGAGGCTCTTTAGTTCTTCTTCACTTTCTGCCATAAGGGTGGTGTCATGTGCATATCTGAGTTTATTGATATTTCTCCCGGCAATCTTGATTCCAGCATGTGCTTCTTCCAGCCCAGCATTTCTCATGATGTCCTCTGCATATAAGTTAAATAAGCAGGGTGACAATATACAGCCTTGACGTACTCCTTTTCCTATTTGGAACCAGTCTGTTGTTCCATGTCCAGTTCTAACTGTTGCTTCCTGACCAGCATACAGATTTCTCAAGAGGCAGATCAGGTGGTCTGGTGTTCCCATCTTTTCAGATTTTCCAGAGTTTATTGTGATCCACACAGTCAAAGTCTTTGACATAGTCAATAAAGCAGAAATAGATGTGTTTCTGGAACTCTCTTCTTGCTTTTTCAATGATTTAACGGATGTTGGCAATTTGATCTCTGGTTCCTCTGCCTTTTCTAAAACCAGCTTGAACATCTGGAATTCACAGTTCACGTATTGCTGAAGCCTCGCTTGGAGAATTTTGAGCATTACTTTA
This sequence comes from Bos grunniens, assembly GCF_055505025.1. NCBI lineage: Eukaryota > Metazoa > Chordata > Mammalia > Artiodactyla > Bovidae > Bos > Bos grunniens. Next base: position 68,392,123 of record NC_141168.1, on the reverse strand, counting down.
CTAGCGTGTGAGATGAGTGCAATTGTGCAGTAGTTTGAGCATTCTTTGGCATTGCCTTTCTTTGGGATTGGAATGAAAACTGACCTTTTCCAGTCCTGTGGCCACTGCTGAGTTTTACAAATTTGCTGACATATTGAGTGCAGCACTTTCACAGCATCATCTTTTAGGATTTCAAATAGCTCAACTGGAATTCCATCACCTCCACTAGCTTTGTTCGTAGTGATGCTTTCTAAGGCCCACTTCACTTCACATTCCAGGACGTCTGGCTCTAGGTGAGTGATCACCCCATCGTGATTATCTGGGTTGTGAAGATCTTTTTTGTACAGTTCTTCTGTGTATTCTTGCCACCTCTTCTTCATATCTTCTGCTTCTGTTAGGTCCCTACCATTGCTGTCCTTTGTTGAGCCCATCTTTGTATGAAATGTTCCCTTGTTATCTCTAATTTTCTTGAAGATATATCTACTCTTTCCCATTCTAGTGTTTTCCTCTATTTCTTTGCATTGATTGCTGAGGAAGTTTTCTTATCTCTCCTTGCTATTCTTGGGAACTCTGCATTGAAATGGGTATGTCTTTCCTTTTTTCCTTTGTTTTTCACTTCTCTTCTTCTCACAGCTATTTGTAAGGCCTCCTAGGACAGACATTTTGCTTTTTTGCATTTCTTTTCTTGGAGATGGTCTTCCTCCCTGTCTCCTGTACAGTGTCACAAACCTCCGTCTACAGTTCATCAGGCAGTCTATCAGATCTTAATCTTTACTATTGTTTCTTTCTTTTTCATATTTTTCTGCTCAGATCTTTATGATTTCTTTCTTTCTACTAATTTTGGGGATTTTGTTTTTTTCCGGTTGTTTTAGGTATAAAGTTAGGTTGTCTAGTCAATGTTTTTCTTGTTTCTTGAGGTAGGATTATATTGCTATAATCTTCCCTCATAGAACTGCTTTTGCTGCATCTCATAGGTTTTGAGTTGTCGAGTTTCATTGTCATTTGTTTCTAGAAATTTTTTGATTTCCCTTTTTATTTCTTCAGTAACCTGCTGGTTATTTAGAAACGTGTTGTTTAATCTCCATGAGTTTGTGTTTCTTACAGTTTTTTTCTAGTAGCTGACATCTAGTTTCATAGTGTTGAGGAGAAGGCAATGGCACCCCACTCCAGTACTCTTGCCTGGAAAATCCCATGGACGGAGGAGCCTGGTAGGCTGCAGTCCATGGGGTCGCTAAGAGTCGGACATGACTGAGCGACTTCACTTTCACTTTTCACTTTCATGCATTGGAGGAGGAAATGGCAACCCACTCCAGTGTTCTTGCCTGGAGAATCCCAGGGACGGCGGGGCCTAGTAGGCTGCCATCTATGGGGTCGCACAGAGTCGGACACGACTGAAGCGACTTAGCAGCAGCAGCAGCTCATAGTGTTGTGGTCAGAAAAGATGCTTGATACGATGTCAATTTTCTTAAATTTACTGAGGTATGACTTATGACTCAAGATGTGGACTATCCTGGAGAATGTTCCACGTGCACTCAAGAAGAAGGTGTATTCTTCTGCATTTGAATGGAATGTCCTGAATAAATTAATGAAATCCATCTCTTCTAATGTGTCATTTAAGACTTGTGTTCCCTTATTAATTTTCTGTTTTGATGATCCGTCCATGGTTGTGAGTGGGATGTTAAAGTCTCCTACTATTTTTGTGTTACTGTCAATTTCTCCTTTTATATCTGTTAGTGTTTGTCTTATGTTTTGAGGTGCTCCTATGTTGGGTTCATAGATATTTACAATTGTTATGTCTTCCTCTTGGGTTTGATCCCTTGATCATTATGTAGTGTCCTTCCTTATCTCTTATAATATTCTTTATTTTAAGGTCTACTTTGTCTTATATGAGGGTTGATGCTCCAGCTTTATTCTGCTTCCCATTTGTATGGAATATATTTTTGCATTCTCTCACTTTCAGTCTATATGTGTCTTTAGGCCTGAGGTGGGTTTCTTGAGGACAGCATATTTATGGGTCTTGTTTTTGTACCCATTCAGACAGTCTGTGTCTTTTGGTTAGAGCATTTAATCCATTTACATTTAAAGTAATTATTGAAATATATCTTCATTTTCTTAATTGCCATTTTGTTAATTGTTTGGGGTTGATTTTGTAGATCTTTTTTCTTCTCTCATATTTCTTGACTATGTAAGTCCATTTAACATTTGTTGTAAAGCTGGTTTGGTGGTACTGAATTCTCTTAACTTTTGGTAGTCTTAAAAGCTTTTTATTTCTCCGTCAATTTTGAATGAGGTACTTTCTGGGAACAGTAATCTTGGTTGTAGATTTTTCGCTTTCAGTACTTTAAATATATCCTGCCATTCCCTTCTGGCCTGCAGAGTTTCTGCTAAAAGACCAGCTGTTAAGCGTATGGGGTTTCCCTTGTTTGTTACTTGTTGCTTGTCCCTTGCTGCTTTTAATATTCTTTCTGTGTGTTTAGTCTTTGTTAGTTTGATTAGTATGCATCTTGGCATGTTTCTCCTTGGATTTATCCTGTATGGGACTCTATGCTTCTTGGAGTTGATTGACTATTTCCTTTTCCATGTTGGGACATTTTCAACTGTAATCTCTTCAAAAATTTTCTCATACCCTTTCTTTTTCTCTTCTTCTTCTGGGACCCTGATAATTTGAATGTTGGTACTTTTGATATTGTCCCATAGGTCTCTGAGATTATCCTCAGTTCTTTTCATTCTTTTTACTTTATTCTGCTCTTCAGAAGTTATTTCCACCCTTTTATCTTCCAGCTTATTGATTTGTTCTTCTGCTTCAGATATTCTGCTATTGATTCCTTCTAGAGTATGTTTAATTTCAGTAATTGTGTTGTTTGTCTCTGTATGTTTATTCTTTAATTCTTCCAGGTCTTTGTTAACTGATTCTTGCATTTTCTCCATTTTGTTTCCAAGATTTTTGATCATCTTTACTACTATTAATTCTGAATTCTTTTTCAGTTATTTTGCCTATTTGCTCTTAATTTATTTGGACTTCTATGTTTCTAGTTTGTTCATTTGTGTAGTATTTCTCTGCTTTTTCATTATTTTTTTAAAGTTTGTTGTGTTTGAGGTCTCCTTTTCCCAGGCTTCAAAGTCGAATTCTTTCTTCCTTTTGGTTTCTGCCCTCCTAAAGTTGGCCCAGTGGTTTGTGTAAGCTTCATATAGGGTGAGATTTGTGCTGAGTTTTCGTTTGTTTGTTTGTTCAGTTTTCCTCTGCGGGGCAAGGCTGAGTGAGGTGGTAATGCTGTCTGCTGATGATTGGGTTTTTATTTTTGTTTTGCTTGTTGTTTAGATGTGGTGTCCTGCACAGGGTGCTAGTGGTGGTTGGGTGATGCCGGGTCTTGTATTCAAGTGGTTTCCTTTGTGTGAGTTCTCACTATCTGATACTCCCGCAGGTTAGTTCTCTGGTAGTCTAGGGTGTTGGAGTCAGTGCTACCACTCCAGAAGCTCAGGGCTTGATCTCTTAGTCTCAGCTTCTTCACATCTCTAGCTACTGATTTGAAGTCTGGTGTGTACACAGCTCAAAGGTCAGGCCCAGGTCACATGTCCAGGTCACAGATGCAAGAGAGCTGTGCTGGAGGCTGAAAGTCTGAGATCAGGGTGCCCAGTATGGTCAGGTGAAGACCCTCTTTCAGGCCGCAGACTTGTCACTGAAACCTCCCCTTTCTGAATCGAGGTCCTGGAGGGACACCCCAGTGTGAGCAGCAGATGGATCTACAGGCAGGAATGTTGAATTTTAAGCCAGCCTTTTCACTCTTCTCTTTCACTTTCATCAAGAGGTTCTTTAGTTCTTTGCTTTCTGCCATAAGGGTGGTATCATCTGCGTATCTGAGGTTATTGATATTTCTCCCAGCAATCCTGATTCCAGCTTGTGCTTCATCCAGCCTGGCATTTCACATGATGTACTCTGCATATAAGGTAAGTAAACAGGGTGACAATATACAGCCTTGTTCTATAGCCTCTTTTCCCAATTTGGAACCAGTCTGTTGTTCCACGTCCAGTTTTAACTGTTGCTTTTTGCCCTGCATACAAATTTCTCAGGAGGCAGGTAAGGTGGTCTGGCATTCCCATCTCTTGAAGAATTTTCCAGTTTGTTGTGATCCACACAGTCAGAAGCTTTGTTGTGGTCGTAAAGCAGAAGTAGATGTTTTTCTGGAACTCTCTTGCTTTTTCTATGATCCTATGGATGTTGCAATTAAGAGATGTTGATCTCTTAATTCTAATTAAGATATTTATTGATACCTTATTTGATATAAATTGATATTGATATGTTAATTGATATCAAATTGATATCTTAATTCTAGGCTATCTTCTTTTCAATATGAGATAACCTCTGGAAGAATCTAGCTAAAATGTAATCCTGATCATCACTTCTTTGCTCAAAACCTTTCAGTTATTTCCTTCAATATTTGCTGGAGTCAGTAGAGAGCTTCCTACTCTGTTAAAACCCTCTGAAATGTAGTTCAAACATACTTCTGTAGACTCGTCCACTGATATTCTTTTTACTGAGGCCTCTCGAGATAAATTCAGTTTCAGATCATTCTTATGGCATTTCAACAATAACCTGTTTGCAGGTCAGGAAGCAACAGTTAGAACTGGACATGGAAAAACAGACTGGTTCCAAATAGGAAAAGGAGTACGTCAAGGCTGCATATTGTCACCCTGCTTACTGAACTTCTATGCAGAGTACATCATGAGAAACACTGGGCTGGAAGAAGCACAAGCTGGAATCAAGATTGCCGGGAGAAATATCAATAACCTCAGATATGCAGATGACACCTTTATGGCAGAAAGTGAAGAGGAACTAAAAAGCCTCTTGATGAAAGTGAAAGAGGAGAGTGAAAATTTGGCTTAAAGCTCAACATTCAGAAAACTAAGATCATGGCATCTGGTCCCATCACTTCATAGCAAATAGATGGGAAACAGTGGAAACAGTGGCTGACTTTATTTTTTTGCTATTTTAATTTTTGCTCCAAAATCACTGCAGATGGTGATTGCAGCCAGGAAATTAAAAGATGCTTACTCCTTGGAAGGAAGGTTACGACCAACCTAGACATCATATTAAAAAGCAGAGATATTACTTTGCCAACAAAGGTCTGTCTAGTCAAGGCTATGGTTTTTCCAGTGGTCATATATGGGTGTGAGAGTTGGACTATAAAGAAAGCTGAGTGCTGAAGAATTGATGGTTTTGAACTGTGGTGTTGGAGAAGACTCTTGAAAGTCCCTTGGACTGCAAGGAGATCCAACCAGTCCATGCTAAAGAGATCAGTCCTGGGTGTTCACTGGAAGGACTGATGCTAAAGCTGAAACTCCAATACTTTGGCCACCTGATGTGAAGAGCTAACTCATTGGAAAAGACCCTGATGCTGGGGAGATTGAGGGCAGGAGGAGAAGGGGATGACAGAGGAAGAGGTGGTTGGATGGCATCACCGACTTGACGGACATGGGTTTGGGTAGACTCCGGCAGTTGGTGATGGACAGGGAAGCCTGGCATGCTTGTGTGTGGTTCATGGGGTTGCAAAGAGTTGGACACGACTGAGTGACTGAACTGAACTGAACTGAACAGTAATAATCTATGTACATAGTTTGTTCTAATGTTGAATTTCAAGTTCCTTGATATCAGTACCTAGAACAGTGCTTTATACATAGCTGTCTAATAAATATTTGTTCATGTGAGAAATGGAACTTGTAATGAAATCTTAGATTTCTATGTATTTATTTATTTAATTTATTTTTAATATGAGAATTTCCATAGCAACTTTATTTGTAATAGCCAGAAACAAACCAGATATTTATCAGCAGGAGAATGTACAAGCATACTGTGGTCTATCCATACAATGAATTGCATCTCAATAGCAACACAGAATAAACAACTAATACATGCAACCACATGGATGAATCTCTAAAACATTACAATGAACATATGAAGCCAGATACAAAGTTGTGGTACATATACACAGTGGAATATTACTCAACTATTAAAAAGAACACATTTGCATCAGTTCTAATGAGGTGGATGAAACTGGGGCCTATTATACAGAGTGGAGTAAGTCAGAAAGAAAAGCACCAATACAGTATATTAATGCATTTATATGGAATTTAGAAAGATGGTAATGATGACCCTATACATGAGATGGAGAAGGCAATGGCAACCCAGTCCAAGATTCTTGCCTGGAAAATCCCATGGATGGAGGAGCCTGGTGGGCTGCAGTCCATGGGGTCACTAAGAGTCAGACACGACTGAGTGATTTCACTTTCACTTTTCACTTTCCTGCATTGGAGAAGGGAATGGCAACCCACTCCAGTGTTCTTGCCTGGAGAATCCCAGGGACAGGGGAGCCTGGTGGGCTGCCGTCTATGGGGTCGCACAGAGTTGGACATGACTGAAGCGACTTAGCAGCAGCAGCATACATGAGACAGTAAAGAGACACAGATATAATGAACAGACTTTTGGACTCTGTGGGAGAAGGTGAGGGTGGGATGATTTGAGAGAATAGCATTGAAACATGTATGTTACCATATGTGAAATAGATGACCAGTCCAAGTTTGATGCATGAAACAGGGCACTCAAAGCCAGTGCACTGGGACAACCCATGGGGATTGGTTGGGGAGGGAGGGGGAGGGGTGTTTGGGATGGGGGACACATGTACACCCGTGGCTGATTCATGCCAATGTATGTAAAAAACCACCACAATATTGTAAAGTAATTAGCCTCCAATTAAATAAATTAATTAAAAAAATAAAGCCAAACACAAAAGAATACATCTTCTGATGATTCTGTTTTCATGAAATTCTTAAAAAAGTGAAACTAATATCTGGATGAAAAGAAATCATATGAGTAATTGCTTCTAGGGAAGAGAGACGAACTGGGAAAAACAAAGGGGAACTCTAGGGTCATATAAATGATAAACTTTATCAATCTGAACTCATTGATAAAGTTCAGATCACATAGTTGAATACATATGTCAAAACTCATTGAGAGGAAGGCAAAACTAGTAGAAAGATCAGTGGTTGCCAGGGACTGGGGAGGAGGAAGGATGACTAGGTGGGGCACACAGGATTTGTAGGGCAGTGGAAATACTCTGTATGATATTATAATGATGGATACACATGATTATACCTTTGTCTAAACCCACAGAATATACAATGCCAAGAGTAAACCCTAATGGACTTTGGGTAATTTACACAGTAAACTGTGGACTTTGGGTGATTATCATGTGTCAGTGTAGGCTCAATTGTAATGAATGTACCACTCTGGTGGGGAAAATTGATGATGGTGGAGGCTATGCATATGTGGGGGTAGAGGGGATATGAGAAATCTCTACCTTCTTCTCCATTTTGCTATGAACCTAAAACTGCTCTAAAATATAAAATCTTTTAAAATAATAGCAACAACAAATAGTGTCATCAAATGGTACACTTAACATCTGGACATTTGTTTTATATTAAATCTTCCTTTAAAAAGTTATAAATAAATATTCAGTTGTAATTAATGATGTAGATGCTGAAGCACTTAGGGAAAAGACTGTTTGTCACTTAATTTGAAAGACATCAAAAAATAAAGTGGATTGATAGGTGAGCAGAGGGATACATGGATGAATAGATAACATATGAAGTAATTGTAATAAAATGTTAATATGTGTGTGTGTGCATTCACTTATGTCTGATTCTTTGTGACTCCATGGACTATAGGTCATCTGGGTCCTCTGTCCATGGAATTTTCCAGACAAGAATATGGAGTCGATTGCCATCAAAGCCACATCTGTTGTGTTTCCTGCATTGGCAGATAGGTGGGTTCTTTACCAGTATAATGTTAATAGTAGAATCTAACTTGTACAGGTGTTTACCATAAAATTTTTCAAATATTCTATAGTTTGAAAATTTTTATAATGATATGCAGGTAGAAGAATTAAAAATGGCTTCTGGTCTATTTCTTTATTAGTGGTGTATTTCTCTTTTTCTATGATATGTCTGCCTTTATGGTGCCAGGGACGACCAGAGAATGGGATATAAGGAGTATATTCAGAAAGGAATAGTGGGAGTGGGGATAGGGTAGGGAATTTTGAATGGGGAGGGCTGGGGAGTTGTTAGCAAGAGCATTGCGGCATGTATCAGTCAGGGTTCAAGCAGAGAAACAGAACCAGTAGAAATATTTAAGGAGGCTTATTACAAGGTATTGATCTAATGAAATTGTAGGGACTGACTAGGCAAATCCTAAATCAGTAGGGCTGGCTGTCAGGAAGGGTAGACTGGAAATTATTAGGCAAAAGCTGATGCTGCAGACCATGGGCAGAAATTCTATTTCTGTCTAAGTTCTTAATGGTCTAAATTTTGAGTTATTTAATTAATGAGAACAGTGGCAAATCTTCAAATGAATTTACCTGGTTATATATTCTCAAATATGCTTTTAAATCAATACAGTTTTATTAAATGATTTAAATGCAATTGTCATCTAACTTTCCCAATTACTGATAATTTTCAGTGCACATAGCAAAAGTTACTAAAAATGAGAAAAACTTAAAAAAATTCATAGTATGTATTGTATTTGCTTAAGTAAAATTAAGTACAGAAAACTGGCCAGGCTATTAAGAGGAATTTTGTGGTAGTTGGAGTCAGAATGAAGAAACTAGAGAATTCTTCAGTCTTGTGGAGACTAGTTTTCTGAATATGCTTAGCTATTTAGTGATGTAAGTTCCAGTAAAATATTCTGATTAACATACGTGAAAGGCAAATATACACAAGTTTTAATGTAAAAACCACTTTGTATCATGCTTCTTTTGTACTCTATTAGAGATACTGTAGATTTGGATATTCTAGAAATGGAATCAGCATCTCTCCAAGCTAAAGAAATAGAAGTGTGCTCATAAATTTAAAGGATCAAGCAGATGTTCAGTGAATATTCTGTTTTCTAAATATCTCTTTTAAAAGTTTTATTTATATTATTTTGTTGTTCATATTTGGCTAAGAAAAGTCTTTAAGTGATAAATTTCATTAAACATACAGTTCTTGGATGCTCCTAAGTTACCTATTACTTAGACTCTCTAATTTCATTGCTAGAGTTTGTTTTCCCCTTTCCTTAACAAGACAAAAGATGCGTTCTATTTCTGATATGAAGTGGTGTCTGTGGTCTGAGACATAAAAAATAACTTAGAATTTTACTTGCCAAAGCCAAAGATTGTCTGTTTACTAATTTTGCCATCCATTGCAGGATGAGCATTTAAGGTGTTATGTACAGGTCTGAATCTGACCTCTTGCATTTTCTCTAGGGGAGAACTGTAAAAGAATGACATGATCTTATATATAACAGATCTCAGATATTCAGATATTTATGTTCTAACACATATATAACTTTAGCTTGTGGTACATAATGGCTCTGTGCATGCATGCTGAGTTGATTCAGTTGTGTCAAACTCTTTGGGACCCTATGGACCAGAGCCTGCCAGGCTCCTCTGTCCATTGGATTCTCCAGGCAAGAGAACTGGAATGGGTTGCCATGCCTTCCTCCAGGGTGTCTTCCCAACTCAGGGATCGAACCCACATCTCTTACGTCATCTGCATTGGCAGGCGGGTTCTTTACTGCTAGTGCTACCTGGGAAGTGCCCATGGCTCTGTAAGAATGTTTATTTTTTGAATCTATTTCCACTTTGATGAATCAACATTTATTGTAATATGTCATAAAATCACAGCTTTCTCAAGCTTCAAGGGATAGCTCCTCATCTCATGTGCCAGAATTTGATGAAAGCTAATCATTTCTGTGTTCACCAGGTTCACATAATTATATATTTTCAAAAAATAGTTAACAAAAATAAGATATAGAACGAAGACAAAATTACAGAAAAATTCAAGTATTAGAATATTTTAGGTGAACTAGCATTTGCATTGAGGCACTTGTTTCTTTTTAACTTATCCTGATTGACTATTTGAGTAAGTTATTTGAACATCACTTTTTTTTTTCATTTTGCCTAAGTAGGAAAATAGCTAAGATTTTTCTTTGTAAAGTTATTACCAATAACCCCAACATTCTTTTCTTATCAAACAGTAACAGAAGAAGAGTGAAATAATATGAAATAAAGAAACAGAGAATCTAGAAACCCATGCTAGTCCATGGTTTGGACTTTTCCAATCAAGTTACTAAGTAATTAAATAAATGCTGAGTAGGAAATTTGAAGTAGGTCTTGCACTCCTTATTCAAACTCAGTGGTTGTGACTAAAAGCAGTAAAATGCCTCAAAATGCAGCTGAGAAAAGAAGATTCCAGAGAAACAAGGCCTTTAAAAAAAAAAAATCTCTGAATTATCAATTACTAAATCACCAAGAACTTACTGTATTTAAATTCTATGAATTGTGAGCTTAAAAAGAATTAACTATGCAGTTTCCTTGTTTTTTATAAATAATTATCAGTTCTGTTAAGTAAGATTTTGCAGTTTATGTGATAGTATTTCAAAAGTCTTTTATTTTGGTTTATATGAAAAATTTCTGAATAGTTTCTAGGTACCAGGTTTTTCAATTAGATAAATTATTTAGCTAACCCATCTTCCTTTTGTCTTTTGAAGAAAAACATAATTGAAAGGCTTTGTAGGTATTTTTATACAGACATTAAAATTTTTTCCAATTCTGTATTATAGGCCAGCTATAAGTCAAGTTATTTCAGCTAATGAGATTTGCTTTGATCAGAGGAGGCCAATCATCCTTCAAAGCATTGCTGTGTTTTGAAATGCAAGCAAGTACCTAATAAATTGAGGGTGCTGCAGCAGCAACAGATCAAAATAGAGGTTGATGTTTCATTAGATCACATTAATACCTGACAAAAAGAATGGCTACAAATCAATGGGGAAGCCTGCTTCTATGTGGACTAGTGTAAGGGGAAGGCAGACTTTCTCCTCCTTCCCCTTCCCCAGCTCTCTCCCACCTTGCCTCTGTCTCTTTCTTCTTTTTTCCTTTATCTATTAATATTTCACATTTTGTCAATTTATTTTAGACAGAAGTGGTGACTTAAGGCCAAATATTCTTTATTTTTTATAGATATTTAGAGTGCTATATATTTCAGTGGGTGATAGGACAATAGCTGGTAGAGAGAACACTTTAAAAAGAAATACTGTAATAATTTTCATAACTACATAAAAGCTTTTATAAACCTCTCAATATATGTATATCTGTTTTTTCATGAGGAGTGAGTCTTTAAATAGATGTTTTCAGAAGATGCACATTCCTCGTGGAACATAGCTTTAATAACAGATGATATGTCTTCTCATTGAAAGAAGGGTCAGATGAACTTGGCAAATGAGACTGGGGAAATTCCTGTATTGTCATAAATAAGAATTTTCTGTTTCTTTTTTCTAAATGCTAGAAATACAGGTTACTGTAACTTGTTACTCTATAAGTTACAGGGCAAATTATACCGCTTCATTTTAGTTATCCATCTCTGCCACTGAGCTTGATTTAGCCAATTAATTAGTCATTGGGGATATTCTTTGTTTTTTTTCCAACAACAACTTTCTACTTTTTTGACATCAATCATCTGTCCCAGATTTCAATTCTGACACTAACTATAAGGAATTATCACAGTCCCACATTTTGTGCCCTGACTTCAGACACCAGCTATAAATAGAGTCCTCAGGCTATCTACGCTTCTGCTCAGTTAACTACAAGTTCAGAGGTTCGTATGACCGCTACTCAAGTTCAGTAATATGCTAGAACTACTCACAGAATTCAGGAAGTTTCTATACTTACAGTTTTATTTTCAAAGATATCAGTACAACTTAGGAACATCAAATGGAAGAGATACCCAGGGCTAGGTATCAGGATGGATAGTCTAGAACTTCCACACTCCTCTGGGCATGTCACCCTCCTAGCACTTCAATGTGTTCACCAACCAGGAAGCTTCCCAAATCTCATCGTTTAAGAGGTTTTATTCAAGGTTCATTGTGTAAATGTGATCAATTAAATCATTGACCTGATTAAACTCAGTCTCCAGCCCCTGTCCCTTTCCTGAGGGGTGGGGCTGAAACTTTCAATCCTCTAGTCATGTCCTTGGACTTCTGGTGAACAGCTCTCATTCTGAAACTATCTCAGGGCCCACTATGAGTTACCTCCTTACCAACTCAGGTATAGTAGAAAGGGGCTGGCTATGAAAAACAAGACACTCCTATCACTCAGGAAATTCCGAGGGTCTTAGAGTTTTGTGTCAGAAACCAGGGGCAAAGACCAAATTATATGTTTTTTTTTATTATACCACAAACATACATTTTGTTTGTAGAGTCCTGGTGCTGTTTTCTCTCTTAGATTTTAAGGCCTATTCCTTTAGCTGGCACCACTTGAGATCAGCTTCATATATTTACAAGAGGTGAAGTTGGGTTGGACTAAGACTTAAAGCCATAGTGGGAAGGGTGGTGGGGAGGTGCTGGGGTGAGTGGTGGGGATAGGAGGGCCATTGATACCAGTACCTGCCTCATAGAGTTGTTCTGAGTGTCAAGTTATACCTATGAATTACTCAGAACAGTGCCTGGCTGATAGTGGCAGCTATATAAGTGTTGGCTATTACTATTATCTTTTTGTTATTGTTATCACTACTCTCTTTATTTTGCTCATAAAAGCACTGAGGTTCGAGAGGTAAAGTTAGTTGTTCAAAGCCTCAGTGGCTCTTACATACCTAAAGCCCAGGTATAAGCCCTACTTCTTGGATAAGAATTGGAAATGACACATTAAAGATCTTGATTTCTTTGAAGGCCTCGTTTTGCCCATGTTTTAAGCAATTACAGAAACTCACATTGTATAACACTTATTAGGCACTACATGCAGAAAACTGTTCATGATGGGGTTTTATGACTGCTGTTGATGTGTACAAGACATTGAAATAGAGTAATCACCATGTTTGGAGCTCTGTAACAGGACAAGAATTTTCCTATATTGCCTATTAGAATCTCATAGTAAAAGCCAGTAACTTGGATTGTGGTGAAAATGAGTCCATGATGATAGTAATTTAATGGATAAGTTATACTGGAAGCCAAGTTCCCTTTCAGCTGCCTTAAATTTTACCTTTGTTGTCTCATAGCCTTTGCATTTGAGCTTGGTGGTTAATGGTCTCTGTAATAAGTTTGAAGAAGAGAGTTTAAAACTATGGGAGCTGAATTTTCCTTTTTCAGTGGCTACATAAGACCATCATACTATTATTACTTAGGCTCTAGCCTAGCAATTTTCATCAACTTGATCCTTTTAATTTTATGGCCATTATAATTAATAATTTACTAATTAAAATTTGAATTAGTTGCCAGTAGCAGATGGCAATAAACCCTTAAGAATTTGAAGTTTCTTAGCTGTTTCCTCTTTCTTTGCTGCTTCCCCTTACCAACTTCTAAAACTTCAAAAAAATACAAACAAGAGTGGGACTCATATCTGCAACCTCTTATTTTGTGATTCTTCAGCTTAACTTCAAGCTCATAAAAATCACTGAGAAGTGGGAGCTGCCTTGGGAACATTTTTGCCTAAATAGGAATACTTTAAAACTACAGTTCTTAAGAGGAATTCATAAAGAGGTCTTCATTATTAGTGTGTTAAATATCACAACTTAGCTGTGTTCAGCCTATAAACCTTTACCACTTGCCTCAATCCTTTATCTGATTTCTTTAATGCACAGCAATACATAATTGGAGCGAGCAAGATGATGCACTCAGTCTCCTTTTGGCATCTTTGATTTTGTCTCTTGACCTTCTGAATGGATATGAATAGCTTTAATGCCCTTCCCACTTTCTGTTCTCTTTCCTCTCTCTTTATCCTTTCACTGTCAGTAAGGGATATGTGGGCAGATATCCCAGTTTCTTTTCCTATCTTCACCTCAAATGTTGACAAAATGTAGTCTCAATGAAAGAAAAAGGCTATAGATAATCACACAGGCAAACAGCTTAAAACACAGCTTACTAAATATAAGGACAATTGTAGCCTTTTTCTCAGATTACTTTTAGCTAACTGTGTTCCTGGAAAAATCATTGCAATGTTTTGTCTTTATTGGATGTCTGTTTGTAAATAACTTGCTAAAAAGTTATTTTCATGCATGAAATCATGTGCTCAGATGTTTAGAATTCACTGGGACAAAGATGCATTTTCAAAGTGAAAGCTGGTCTTTCATTCAAGCATTGCACTTCCACCACCTCAAGAAACCGTTGCTGGAAAGCCACCATGGGTAAGATCTTGAAGGATTGCCATGGGTGGCATGAAGGGTATATAACATGATCTCTGCTCTGAAGGACCTAGCTGGGAGACAAAGAAACCTTTTATCTTTACACAGAATTAATGTGAGGATGCCAAAAATGTTCTAAGTAGGGATGTGATTTACTGGTATGAGGAGACTTTTTCAAGGAAGATAAGTCAAATGATGTTAAGCAAAAGATATTGAAGAGACCACAAGCTGCAAAAGTTACAATTTTCCTGCATCAGCCAAGGTACATAGTAGGAGACAGAGAAAGAGAGATAGAAATCTATCTATCCAAATCTCTGTCTACCTACCTACCTATCCACCTATCCAGAGAGATTTATTTTAGGGGATTGACTCACATGACTATGGAGGCTGGCAAGTTCAAAATCTGCAGAGTAGGCCAGCAGGCTAAAGATAAAGGAAAATATTGATGTTGCAGCTTGAATCCAAAGGCAGTCTCCTGGGAGAATTCCTTTGTCTCAATGGGAGGTCAGTAGGCTTTCTTCGGGTTAGGTGAGGCACACCCACATTACTCAGAGACTCAGAGTGTTCTAGCTTAAATATTAATCTCATCTAAAAAATCTCTTCAGAGAAATATCTAGGATAATGTTTGACCCAGTATCTGCTACCATTGCCTAGCTAAGTTGACATAAAATTAACCATCATGAATGGCAAAATCCTCTTTACAGATGTGGCCTGGTTAGCCTGCCACCCTTGAGATTTGTGAGTAATCTGTCATCAAGAATCAAAGTCTTGATTGGCAGCACCTCAGTAATACACCCACCTCCCTGTTACAACAGGGTGAGGAGAGGGAGGCTCTTGACCATTGGTTTCAATTGTGGGAGGTGGCTGTTCCTTCAAGATCAAGAGGTTTCACTTAAATGGAAGTCAAGCTGCTCAAAAGGAGGGAGGTGATATTCTGGACAGGTGAAGAACAAATACCTACTCTACTTCTTTGCTGTGTGACATCATGTTTCAAAAGTTTTGTATCTAATCTGCTTTTTTCTTGAATCCTCGGCAGCCATATATTTATTCACTTATTTATAATTTAACTCTCTCCTCTAGAATGTAAGGTTAATGAGGAGAAGGATCTTGTCTCTTATTCACCACTCCAGTACTACCTGACACAGTTGATGTTCAGTATATATTTCATTAATAGATAAATACATGAATAAATGTTTGACTATGGACAGTAGACAGTCTCTGCTATAGACTGAATGTTTGTGTATGCCTCAGATTCATGTGAGGAAACCTAACCCCCTTTATGAGGGTATTTGCAGGTGGGACCATAGGGGAATCTGATAAGGGCACTAATCCCCTCAGGAATGAGATTAATGCCCTTATAAAAGAGACCCCAGGGAGCTTCCTCTCTCCTTCCACCATGTGAGGACACAATAAAAAGATAGCCATTTATGAACCAGGAAGTGAACTCTCACCAGATGCCGAATCTGCCAGTGTCTTGATCCTGGACTTCCCAGCCTTTAGAACTATGAGAAATAAAGTTCTATTATGAACTCTCCAGTCAATGGTATTGTTATAGCATCATAAATGAACTGAGACAGTCTGTAAATAAATGCATATGGTTACAAGTCTATAAATATATATATATATAAAGTTATATGTCCTGCTTGACTTTAACTGCTTGCTACTATGAGAGAGAAATGATGAAAATAGGGCTGTCAACAATTTTATCCTTATATTTTAGTTATACAGAACCAAGAGTTTTAATAGCAGAAGTTCATTTTGTTTTGTTTCAGTCATAAATTCATGCACATATTCAGCACATGTGATATATGACACTCTATATATGCTAAGGAAACAAGAAATATGAAAGTCAATTCCATATTTATAGGTCTTTGTCTTACACTTCATAGATTTTTCTAATCTTTTCCACAATTTGGACAGTTTCTCTTCTTTTATTCAGTGTTTTCTGCACAAAGGGTACTCTTCATTAAGAGTTATGAATGTCATGTAGGCCTAAGAGAAACTGTTTTTGCCTCAAAGAAAGTGAAAAACATCAGTAAGATACTGATAAAGCTTTTTTCCAGACAATCAGTGTTTTTCACTGAAGAATGGTTTTTCTATTTTCCATGGCAGAGAATTCCACATTCAGATGTTCCACTGTTGCCAGTGAAGGTTTTCCCAGCCCAGCATGAACAACACTTCGTTAACAATACCTAGTAATGTGCATATTGAGTCCCTCAGCCAAAAGTTATAATGGAGAGATTTGTGCTTGGATAACTTACATGACAGAATGCACTTTCCAGCATTTTGATGCTGTTTGTTTAGGATGATCTAAAACCTTACTTTTTAAGGCCTTTGATCTCTTAGTCCTTCTGATGATTTTCCCAGTTACCTTTTGCTGCATAATAAATCTTGCCAAACTTTGGGGTTGGGGGTGAAGCAGCAGCTATCTTACTGTACTCACTGATTCTATGGTGGTTAGTAATTCATAAGGCACAAGCAGAGATGGATTCTTTATTCTTTTGTGTCTGGAGCCTTAGCTGGGAAGACTCAAATAGCTGAGGGTGACTGGAATCGCAGGGGGGCTGGAAGACTGAAAGGCTAGCCTCAGCTGGGACCTTGGATTGCAGTACCTACCAGGGGCCTCTCCATTGGCTTAAGCTTCTCATGGCACGGTGGCTGGGTTCCCAGGGTGTGTACCACAAGCACGAATGGTACACATTGAATTTTGAATCTCAGAGGATTGTTTTCTTTGAGGCACATGTTACTGTGGAATCAGACACAGGTTTGAATCTCTACTAACTAGCTGAAAGGACTTGGGTATGCTTTTTTCTTTCTCCTTCCTTTTTTCTTTCTTTATTATAACTTCAGTTTTTTTCATCTATGTTTGGAGAATCTGACAATATGGTAGGCCAACTTTTTTTCTTCTTGACTGAGATGAGATGAAAAATGACTATTTGGGAATAGAGTAGCTCAGTTTGTAATTTTGCATAAGGAGCACAGAAGACTCCAGAAAGAGAAGAGACCAGGATAACTTTCTGCCTGTGCCCTGTTGCCACTCAATTCCAATTTTTCTGTGATTCGAGTCAGGAACTCTATCACAGTGGACCAGGGTTTCCTTGAGCAAGACCCAGGGATGGGAATACATGATACAACTCCTAAAATAAAATAATGATGGGTGAAGAAAGAGAGGACTACTGGGCAGGTCATGATCAGTGTTTCAGGGAAGTGAAGGGAAACTTACTTTAGCTTTGGCGAGATTTCTCTGTGAACCACTTGAAAGGGCTGCAAGGTTGAGCCCGAGGTGGTTTCGCTTGGAGTCTCAGTGACTGTAGTACTTTGTACTAAAGGCAAGGAGGACAAATATCTTTTCTTCTTCCTTGACAGAGCTTAGGGATGTGGAGCATCCTGCAGTGGCAATACAAGCATGGACAAAAGAAGAAGAATGCCCTCTAGGGGTGGAGGAGAAGCCCTTGGTCTGCCTACTTGGTTCAGTGGCCTCTCATTTTTGAGGCAGCACCAGGAGCCCTGGTTTACTCTGGAGCAATGTGCTTCTCATGTCACTTATAAGATTCCCCAGCCTAAAGATGGCTCTTTTGAGTTGTAGTCTGAGAGACATCAATAGGTCTGGGCCTTTGACTATTTTAGCTACTGACCAGAAACCTTGAGCATATCAGGGGAGAGAGTCTGGGGGTGAGTGAAAAGGGACAGGAGGGGATTAATGTGCTGTCAGACTCTCAAACTTACACAGGAGACCACAGTTACAAATGTAAAGCAGAACAAAAATGCCAACTATATCTGTTGATGTAGAGTATATAATAAAAATAAATACATGTGTAAAGTGCCTAGCATAGTAATTGGTCTACATTAGTCAATCCTAAAGGAAATCAGTCCTGAATATTCATTGGAAGGACTGATGATGAAGCTGAAACTCCAATACTCTGGCCACCTGATGTGAAGAACCAACTCATTGGAAAAGACCCTAATGCTCAGAAAGATTGAAGGCGGGAGGAAAAGGGGACAACAGAAGATGAGATGGTTGGATGGCATCACTGACATGATGGACATGAGTTTGAGTAGGCCCTGGGAGTTGATGATGGACAGGGAAGCCTGGCATGATACAGCTCATGGGATCACAAAGATTTGGACATGACTGAGCAACTGAACTGACCTGAGGAACTCATTTAACATTTTTTCCTTCCCATTATCCTCTCTTCTTTTTTATGGGAAGAAAGCATTAATTTGGGGGTCAAACAAATTTGGGTCACTCTTTTACCTTTCTGAGACTCAGTTTTTCATTAGAAAAATGATTCAAAACTGATTATTTTGTAAGTTTACTAACATTAAAATAAAATGATAAAAACTGAATAAAATGGTATTTCCACCCCTTTTCTAATTATTCCTTTTATCTTCCCTTTACTACACACTCAACAAAAATACATGGTCATTTTATAGTTCCAACTTCCTGGGGAATTTCAAATGTATTCCTCTCTACCTTTCCTGAGTGACACTGTCCTTGACAAGGATTTCTCTGGGACTGTCCACATTTCCTAAACTGAATTTCCCCAAATCTCCCTGAACACAAGAGGCCATACTCACTTCCTTCCTTTATCCAGGAACAAGGTCACCTCCTGTAAATTTTGGAGTGTGTCCATTTGAGGCCTGCTCTGCCTTTATGTTCATCATTCAACTTCCACCTTGGAGGAACTAGATAAGTTTAGAGGTTAAGTTTGAGGGTTTTATCTTGTTTTCATTGGTTGGTAAAGTATTACTACCTCCAGGGAAACAATTAGGTATCCCACAAGGAGCACCCAAGTTCTCAGCATATGCCATAGTCAGTATTTATTGGGTGACCAGGAACTAAAGGGCTCCCTGTGATCAAAGTGCTTAAACCTAAGAGCTCAGACTAGCCTCAGAGTTTACCTGGTCTCAACCTCTGCACTCAAGGGTTTCCTTGAACTTAAAGCAGCTCCACTCCAGACCCTAGTGCCTCATAATGATACAAAATCCACTCAGATTTTTGATCTCTATTTGAAACCCTTGAGTTGTTTTAGAGCTTTGTCTAGTCATCCTACCCTTGGACCAGATTTGTTATATAGCATGAAATTGAGGCTAGTGGGCATTCATCTTCTGGCATTTGTTCTAACTCCTGACCAAATGCAACTACCCTAAGATAGTGCAAATTGCTGACTTATTCATGCAGATGGAGGTGGTGGTAGTTTAGTTGCTTAGTCATGTCTGACTCTGCGACCCCATGGTCTGTAGCCTGCCAGTCTCCTCTGTCCATGGAATTCTCCAGGCCAGTATACTGGAATGGATAGCCTACCCCTTCTTCAGTAGATCTTCCCAACCCAGGAATTATACTGGGGTCTCCTGCATTGCAGGCGGATTCTTTACCAGCTGAGTTACTGGGGAAGTCCTATAGGGCTTAAAATTAAAAGAAATCAAGGGTTCTTGAACTGGAAAGAGAAAACTCGTAGGCATGTTAGTGTTCCAGCCAAGAGACTGTTAATGTGAATGTTTAATTTTACTTATTCTGCTTGGCTCCATATGCTTGATGATGACAAATGGATAAAGCTTCAAGGTGATAAATATTTGGTTTACTTAAGAAAAGGTGTTTCATAACTAAAGATGGAATGGGTAATCTGAGAAGTAGTAAATTTTCTGTCATTGGGAGGATTTACTCATAAGCTGAAAAAATCAATTACAGTAGGGATTTAGGCTTAGTAAGCATTATTGGGCTAACAAACTCCAAGCTCCTATTGAAGCTGAAAATCCTAAATACATGATTCTAACATTTACTTGCCTAATTAAACGTTTGTTTACTTGTGAAATGTTTGAATCACCATGACAAAGATGGTCCAAATTCAAATTTTTACATATGAGATTTAGACATTGATCTGGGTAATTTTAGCCCAAGATTATTGGAATGTGTAACAGTATTGTGCTTTATTGTGATGGTTCTGAGTTCCAATTCTAATCCATTCATTAATGAGGTGTATAGAAGTGTATTGGAACTGACTCATACCAGCTTGTGCAAGCTGACTGTGTGCATTTCTTCCCAAGTTTGCATTCAGAGCCTTCATGTTGGCAGCTTGAAATTGGCCATACTGGGAGTACTTACAGCATGAAAAATGGAAAAACACTAAAGATCAGGGTTTTTTGCACTCTCTGGAAAGTTGGCTGTTAAACATTTACCTGTAGAACCGTTAAAAAAAATTTTTTTAATGTGAACTTCAGTGCATAAAACAAATAAACGAAGAATAAAGCTAGGGGAATGGGGCCATAAGCCATACCCACTGATCTTCCCTTCTTGCCAGGGTACGTCCTTCCCCAATAAAAGGCTCTAAGGCTTCTCTGTGGCACCCTGTAACTCCATGGGATTTAAAAGCCTCTGGGAAGATAATCCTTTTTACTCACACTATGACTGCATTCTTTTGGCCATTATTTTAATTTTCCTAGATCTAAGAATACAGACAGAAAACAGCAGGGTTTCCTCCAGTTTTATAAGATTGTCTTTAAAATAAACAAAGCCAAAGGGATCAGTCTGAGAACACTGGAAATCTGATTCCTATAAATACAAGAAGAAATGCACATAGGAAACAATGAGTTTCCTAACTTTGTAAGTGTTCTCAATGTAATTGTGGTTTTTCTCTTGTAATGCAGGGCTAGCCCAATGTGTAGTCATAAGTTTACATGTTATAAACCTCAGACCTAATGGTAGCATATTACCTTTCTTTTTCTTTGTTAGACTAGAAACTCGATACCCTAAGGGAATAAGATTTGGTGGAATGTTGTAATGTGTGGAGTACGGGCTATGGAAAGACAGTTTCAAATGATCCACAGACTTTTGGATGGGCTCCTAAAAAAGGTGAGAGGGCTTTAAAAGGATAAGTCTCCAAGGGCAAACTTTGTCCACTTGTTTTTTTCAGGTGCATGACCTGTTTCCTACAGTATCTGAAAACTCCTAGGAGGATCATTAGGGTCATAGGATCATAGACTGTCAGGCATAAGCCTAGGCATCTAGAGTGATATGCTTGAGTGTCCATACATCAGAAAACAGGAGCATGCATGGCATTATCTGCTGTAAAACTTACCAAGTCAAGTTAACTTTATCACGGATTGTGGAATTCCTGTTCTCAAATGCTAAAGTGATATCACGTGCCTATATATTGGTTTTAATATTTTCATCTGAATTTCTCTTATGATCTGAACTCTGATTTCTTTACTCTCACTCTTCTCATTTCCCCCAGAATACAGTGAGTTCATTGGTTCATTTTCCTTTCAAGGTTTTCTAATTCTATTGCTTCTTTCCTTGACTTTGTCCCCTAATTTCCCTTATATCAAGTTCTCATCTTCAGAGGGAGGAGCAGAGTCATGGCTGGCTAGATTGTACCTCTTATCTCTACCTACACTCCTTCCTGTTTCCTTCTCTTGCCAGGTTTCCCTCTTCACTCTGCCCTTCAGTCCCTGAACTGGCTTTGGACTCATAACCTTTTCTGCCACATGCCCTGCATGTTAAGCCCACATCCTAATCTGCTTTTCCATGGATTGTCTCCTTCCTCTGCTTAAATCCTTCCCTAGTATCCCTGGTCTTTAACCTGCTATCTTGTCTTTTGCCAGCTGGGATTAGAGCTCTATTTATTGACTTATATTTGTATCTGTTTCTGTAAATCATCTAAAAGAGAGATTTCTATGTTTGCCCTGGAGCTATGCTACCTTTCAGATATTAAGCACACAACACAAAGGTGAATTATTATGCCACCCTGAGTCTCTTTACAGTTAAGAAGCGTTAGATATTTTTGTTTCTTCTCAAATGCAGAGAACAATTAAAGATGTTCCCAAATAGTTAACAAAAATCAATTTAGTAAATACTATTCTCTTCTAAGAACACAAATCAGAGGTAGGGACTGACTGATTATATTGGCCCAATCTGTAGGGACAACCAAGTCAAGCAAATCTACTTTACCATGCAATATATATAATTTTGTAGTGAGTTTTGGAAGACAGATAATTTTTGATCAAATATATTACTGTGTTCATCAGGTTTAGCTTTTCAAATCTAATGATATGACACCTAGTGTTAGTTTTGAGTACTGCTGAATATTTCCATACAAAGTGTACTGAGTCTCCATTTTAAAAATTTCATTTAATTTCTTTATATACCTTGTGAGATTTATTCAGGTTATGATATAGTCTCAGGAAAGATATAACTTACTCTTTGGTATCCAAATTGTAGAATGCGATTTGAAGTCAGAAGGCTGGATTCTAGATATGGAGCTGGGTAGCTCCTGTGTTTTTGTTTTTTTTTTTTAACTTTTAATTTTGTGTTGGGGTACAATGGCACCCCACTCCAGTACTCTTGCCTGGAAAATCCCATGGACGGAGGACCCTGTTAGGCTGCAATCCATGGGGTCGCTAAGAGTTGGACACGACTGAGCGACTTCACTTTCACCTTTCACTTTCATGCATTGGAGAAGGAAATGGCAACCCATTCTGGTGTTCTTGCCTGGAGAATCTCAGGGACGGGGGAGCCTGGGCTGCCGTCTATGGGGTCTCACAGAGTCGGACACGACTGAAGTGACTTAGCATAGCATAGCCAATTAACAGGCTTCCTAGGTGGTGCTAGTGGTAAAGAATCTGTCTGCCAAAGCAGAAGACATAAGAGATGCAGTTTCAATCCCTGGGTCAGGAAGATCTCCTGGAGGAAGGCATGACAACCCACTCGAGTATTCTTACCTGGAGAATCTCATGGGCATAGAAGCCTGGTGGGGTACAGTCCATGGGGTCCTAAAGAGTCGACACAACCAACTTAGCATGCATGTATAGCCAATTAACAATGTTGTGATAGTTTCAGCTGAACAGCAAAGGGGACTCAGCCATACATAAACATGTGTCCATGCTCTGCCAAACTCCCCTCCTCTCCAGGCTGCCGCATAACATTGTAGCTCCTGTGTTCTTGTGCAAACTGTTTTCCTCTTCAAATCTGTCTGAATAACCTCATTGGTAAAATGAGAGGGATGGATCTTATGTATTTCTCAGTTCAGTTCAGTTCAGTCACTCAGTCGTGTCTGACTCTTTGCGACCCCAAGAATCGCAGCACGCCAGGCCTCCTTGTCCATCACCAACTCCCGGAGTTCACTCAGACTCACGTCCATCGAGTCAGTGATGCCATCCAGCCATCTCATCCTCTGTTGTCCCCTTCTCCTCCTGCCCCCAATCCCTCCCAGCATGAGAGTCTTTTCCAATGACTCAACTCTTCGCATGAGGTGGCCAAAGTACTGGAGTTTCAGCTTTAGCATCATTCCTTCCAAAGAACACCCAGGACTGATCTCCTTCAGAATGGACTGGTTGGATCTCCTTGCAGTCCAAGGGACTCTCAAGAGTCTTCTCCAACACCACAGTTCAAAAGCATCAATTCTTCGGCGCTCAGCTTTCTTCACAGTCCAACTTTCACATCCATACATGACCACTGGAAAAACCATAGCCTTGACTAGACGCACCTTTGTTGGCAAAGTAATGTCTCTGCTTTTCAGTGTGCTATCTAGGTTGGTCATAACTTTCCTTCCAAGGAGTAAGCGTCTTTTAATTTCATGGCTGCAATCACCATCTACAGTGATTTTGGAGCCCCCAAAAATAAAGTCTGACACTGCACTGTTTCCCCATCTATTTCCCATGAACTGATGGGACCAGATGCCATGATCTTCGTTTTCTGAATGTTGAGCTTTAAGCCAACTTTTTTACTCTCCACTTTCGCTTTCATCAAGAGGCTTTTTAGTTCCTCTTCACTTTCTGCCATAAGGGTGGTGTCATCTGCATATCTGAGGTTATTGATATTTCTCCCGGCAATCTTGATTCCAGCTTGTGCTTCTTCCAGCCCATCTCTAGGCTCTTTCAAACTCTAGTACCCTGTAAGATATCTTAAGCATTGGATATGTATGCCAGCCAACTCCATTTTGAAGCTTGGAATATGTCTACCCAATAAACTAGTAAATAAAACAGTTGGTAATTGGAGGAGTATTGTTATTCTTTTGCTTAAAAAAAAAAAACTGATGTTACAAGTTTTAACAAAAGCTAAGATAGAATTTTAATGATTTGTAGTAACACTGTCTAATCTATATCTGCTTTGCTTAATATTGAGATGGCCTAAAAGTTTGAGTCTTTCTGTACTATCTTATGAACTTTTTTGCCAACCCAATTCTTGAAACTTGAAATGTAGCTAGTGATACTGAGGAACTAAATTTTAATTTTAAGTGGCTCACTGGTAAAGAATCTGCCTGCCACTACAGGAGACACAGGTTTGATCACTGGGTCAGGAAGACCTCCTGGAAAAGGAAATAGCAATCTGCTCCAGTATTTTTAGATCTTTCTTGTAGTTCAAAGCATAAAGAATCTGCCTGCAATGGGTTCAGTCTTTGGGTTGGGAAGATCCTCTGGAGAAGTGCATGGTAACCCACTCTAGTATTATTGCCTGGAGAATCCAATGGACAGAGGAGCCTGGCAGGCTACAACCCATGGGTTTGCAAAAGAGTCAGACACGACTTAGTGATGAAACAACAACAAATAACAAGTTTAATTTAAATTTAAATAGTCACATATGACTAGTGGTTGCCATCTTAGACCATATAGATTTATAGAGTGTAGGAAATATGGTAAATTTGAAGTGATGCTCACCAATATACTTAAATTGGTGTTTTGTATGCTGATTGACTATATGTGACTCTTGTTATTTCGTTTTCACCACTCCAATTTTTTTGCGGGGATTGGGGGGCAGATTTCACTATACAAGTGCCTTAGGATTGATTCCATAATTGAATTCTCTCTCATGGTTTCAGCTATGTAAGTCTGATTTAATAGAATTAAGGTAAAGCAAAGATTTTTCTTTTCTTCTGGTTCACAACAAGGATGCAAACATGCAAAAACAGAGAACACTTTGTAACAATTAGTAAGCACGAATTTCAATGCCCAACCCCTATAATTATTTTTCTAAGCTAATTTTTTTATGTTTGAAAGTTCAGGTTAAAAAAAAGCTCAGGAGTCCCATGAGATATTGAAACATATGCTTTTCTTTTTATTATAGTGTCTGCAAAGAAAAATGGACAGTTTTTTAAAAATGTTGATTAAATTTTAGCTTTCTTGAATTCTTCTCTGAAAATACTAAAGGGTTTTAAATAGAAACTTCATCCCATTTTATTCATTCCAAATTATTTATCGTTAGGTATACTTTCTCTTGTGCTCTTGCAGTTAAAATTTAACCTACTCATCTAACTCTTTCACTAGTGTATAATATCTTGATTTCTATGGCATCATAGAACATAGAACATATTTTAATTTAACCTCTATTGCCGGATAAACAACTCCTCCCATAAACAATACACAAACACCCATACATACAGACATACATATTACACACGTGCATGTTCATTCGCTCAGTCGTGTCTGACTCTTTTCCACCAGACAGGCAGGCTCCTCTGGGGTTTCCCAGGCAAGAATACTGGAAAGGGTTGCCATTTCCTCCTCCAGGGGATCTTCCTAACCCAGGGATCGAACCCACATCTTCAGTATCTCCTGCATTGGCAGGCAGATTCTTTATCACTAAGCCACCTGGGAAGCCCCATATATTATACATACATATTCACAAACACATACACATATATACACTCATATACACATTTTTCTAAGACTTAGGATGACTGGGAGCAACTTTCTATATTGTTATTTAAAGGACTCTCTAACAAGGTACATATGCATGGGAAGATTTGCTCCAAAATAAGTAGAAAAATGATATGTGACTTATAAAAATTGGTTGTAATATCTATAAGTTTTATGTTTCTCATTCCTAAGTCTGCCCTTTCCCAAATTTCCCTCTTATTATAAAATTACTGTGCAAAAAACCCACCTTGCTACTCCCATTTGTATGCCAAATATTCAGAACCCACCTTGTCACTCCCATGTGTGTGTACTTTGAGCATTTAAAGATGCAAAACTCTTGTATTTTTCTGCCATCCAATCAGTCTAGCACTTATCCAGAGTAACAACAGGTCAAAGCTCAACTAAATGTATTTTTTGCAATATTATAAAAAATAATGTTTTTAATAATGATCATAAAGCATTGCAAAACCCAGAACTGGCTTCTGAAATGAAGGTTGAACTTATGAAAAATTCAGCATTGTAAATGTGATTTGATTTCAATTTCTTAGAAAATGGTAAGCTTCTGTAAATTTCTGTGACTGTGTACACACTTATAATGTACATTTTCAGAATGTATGATTAGACAGAATGTCCTATTCTGCAATCATTTTGGAAAAAAGGGAAGTTCCACACATCTACTTTTACTTTACCACAGGAAGCACGATATGAGTTATCTCTGCTCTCTGCCTTATCACATTTGAAAGTCATTTTATTAGCGTGAACATTGCTATTCTATTTTCATCAGATTGGCAAATGAAAACTCCTTAGTAACAAGTATTTCCATATGGAATGTTGCTGTGATTGCATATTCTACTTATGTATTCAATTCAGCCATTTAGATACTTACCTTTGTTATTAAATTAAAAATATTTGTGACATATTTTTCTTTTACAAATCCTACTTAAGTTATTAAATCCCTTGGTCCTAGATCAGTTTAGCTGCTGCTGCTACTGCTACTAAGTCACTTCAGTCGTGTCCGACTCTGTGCAACCCCATAGATGGCAGCCCACCAGGCTCCCCCATCCCTGGGATTCTCCAGGCAAGAACACTGGAGTGGGTTGCCATTTCCTTCTCCAATGCATGAAAGTGAAAAGTGAAAGTGAAGTCGCTCAGTCGTGTCCGACCCTTAGCATGGACTGCAGCCTACCAGGCTCCTCTGTCCATGGGATTTTCCAGGCAAGAGTACTGGAGTAGGGTGCCATTGCCTACTCCGATTAGCTAGTTTTTTTAAATCATAAATGCCCAGTAGATGGCAGTCTATGCACTAACATTCACAGGACACCATCGTCTTAAACCCTAATTGCAGCTTGTTAAAAACATGCATTTTGGAAATTTTGATGAAGTTTCACATAATGAAGTTGAAAGTTAGCTTTAAGCTACCTCCTGATTCATTTTTTGCCCTTTAGGACCAATATAAATGGAACATATACCTGCTTTTTTGTTTCACTTTGTTTGAAAACAATTTTGACATAAAAATACAAGAGATATTATTAAATTAAAAGGACCATAAAAACTGGAATGATAAAGTTAATAAGCATATTTTCTGAGTTTTCTTGATTTTTTAGAAAGGATCAGACTAGAGAATGTGATTCCAGATCAAGATGCTCTCCTTTTGAATGTGACCACGAGCATACCACCCAATGCCCTATCTGTTGAAGACACAATTCATAGGTAATTGTAGGAAGAGTTATTTATATTAAATACTGAAAATTGGCTTACATAAGGTTTCAATATGATTTAATAAAAGGGAAATTTGAAAAGAGAGAGAAATGATAATGGAATGTTTTCTCCTAAAGGGACAGGAATTTCCAGGGGGACCTTTGCCTTAGGGGCTGTTCTTATCTATCTCAAAAGACTTGGGAAAGATGAAGAACCTATCCCAGTCCACTGGAGAGCAGAGAGGAAGAATCATTGTTTCCAGGAGTCAATGCGTTCAGAACATCTGCTGTGAGTTTTGTCGAAGATAAGCAGATATGAGGCTGCTGGAGGTGATGAGGTGGCTGCAGCTGGTGGTGAGGGTCCAAGGAAGGTCAAGAAGGAATCTTTCCTGGCCAAATGATTAGGAAGGTACTAGGTGAGGCAAACTGTATGGAGCCAAAGAGGGTGTGCCCTGATGTAGAAGAGTAGTAGAAAATCAGGGATGGTGAGAAAAGATGTATCAGGTGTAAGTCTTCACACATGATGTTTGCTTGACTTCTAATGCTCTTCTCCCCTCTACTTTTCACTGGATGTTATCTTGTCAGTCTTCATGTCTCAGCCTTACAGTCAGTATTTCTTCAGTAAATGAATGAATGGATGAGCATGCAGAAAAAATTAACATTCCAGTCCCAAGAGTTTGAAAATACAGCAGAGGGAGCAACTACAGCCTTGGTAACAGTAACAGGGCAGAGCTGTTCCATGGGAAGGGTAGCAAGCTCTTGTCACCCTGAGAAAAGCCACAGAGATTCTTAAGGAGATGTGGAGGTCAGGTTGAGAGCTTAAGAAGAGATCAAAGGAATTCCATGTGCCGGTTTTTATCCAAAAAAATTGAAAGCAGGGTTTCGAAGAGATATTTTTACACTCATGTTCATAGTAGCATTTTTCACAATGGACAAAAGATGGAAGTGATCCAAATGTCCATTGACACATGAATGGATAAACAACATCTGGTATGTGCCATAGAATATTATTCAGCCTTAAAAAGGAAGTAAATTCTGACACATACCATAACATGGATGAACCTTGAGGACATTATACTAAGTGAAATAAGCCAGTCACAAAAAGACAAATACTGTTTGATTCCATTGAAATGAAGTATCTACAGTAGTCAAGCTCATAGAAACAGAAAGTAAAACGGGTGATTGTGGGGGGCTAGGGAAGGGGGAAATGAGGAATTGTTGCTTAATGGGTACCTAATTCCAGTTTTTAGGGTGACAGAGAGATTGGAAGCAGGGCAATGTGAATATGCTTAATGTTATTGAACTGTACACTTAAAACCAGTGAAGAAAGTAATTTTTATGTGTATTTTATCATAATTTTAAAAGTGTTAAAAAGAAAAAAAAGAGGATGGTGCGGGATAGATTGCTTCACCCAGCATCTGCATCTTTGTTTTGCTTGGGGCTGAGATAGTTCAGCCTTGTTGAAATAATTGAGATTTAAGCATTTATAGCACAATACTCATGCCACCTATGCTCTAGTTGGGCCTTGACCTTATGACATTGCCTTCTTGAATTTCAGTTTTTTAACTAGGTTCTTGCTTTCCTTAAAAAGCATAGGCCTAATGTCTCTAGGGCTGGGGTTTGCTTTATTCTTTCCATCCCTTCTCTTCTTAAACCTAATTCTTGTCCAGAAGTGGAGCCTGACCTTGAGATCCTGACTTCCTGCCAATTGACTTCCTTAAAAATAACTCTTGCCTGCATTGATTTCCCAGATGCTCCAGCTAGTGTGACCAACCACCCAGGGTAGCCCAGACTGTCTCTGTCTTAGCAGTGCAACCCCCATATCCTGGGAAACTCCTTGGTTCTGAGCAATCCTGCATATAACTATCTTCAGTCTGTTGGTGTGTTCTTTGGCATTGGGCCTTCCAGTGCCGTCTAATAGCCCTTAGTGGAGGCAAGTGTGAGCCTGGCCAGAGTGCCAACTGCACAACCTAGAGTGAGAGGCAGTACAAGAGCCATGCCTAAAGCGACTTGATACAGAAGAACACAAAAGATGAGGAAAAGCTTAAGTGTTTGAAAGGTGCGTGCTTGTGCTAAGTCGCTTCAGCCGTGTCTGACTCTTTGAGATCCCATGGACTGTAGCCCTCCAGGCTCCTCTGTCCATGGGAATTCTCCAAGCAAGACTGCTGGAGTGGGTTTCCATGCCCTCCTCCAGGGAATCTTCCCAACCCAGGGATCGAACCATAAACTCTTATGTCTCTTCTGTATTGGCAGGTGGGTTCTTTATCACTAATGCCATTTGGAAAGTACAAATGGAAAGTTCAAAACTGAGAACTCAAGAAGAAGATAATTGGTGCTAAGAGATAATGTTTAAGAACTGTGTTGAGATTTTGATATTAATTAACTCATTGAATCCTTATAGCCTTATAATATATATACGGTATAGGTCCTGATCTCTTTCATAATTCCTATTTTATAAAAATTATTCTGACTAAAAAAGAAAAAGGCCCTCCTCTTTTCTCATTCAACTCCATGCTTTTTGCCTTATGAGAAGAGACAGAACCAAAACCTAGATTTTGAGATTTTATTTGGGATGGTAAGAGTTTACCCCTTCCTTGGGGAAAATGTATTAGTCATACTTGCTTAAATGAATTATTTATAAGCCTGCATTTTGTTATCAGGTAGGTAATTCTTTTTGTTATTTTGCTAAAGAACCTCAATCAGGTACTATGAAATTAGAAATGACCAGACTTGGGTGGACCACTCAACCATTCATTAATATTTTTTTTAATACAAGAACTAATTAAGTCTCCCATGTGCCGCATGCCACAAATATTCCTTGCACAGCTCTGGTGTCAGTCCTTCCTGGAAACCAAATCTTATATTATGGCCCTGGAACTTGGTCTAAGCCAGGTCTTACAAAGGCCCAACCTCATAGAAGTTAGTTGGCTTAAAGTCCAATTCCTGCTGATGGATGCAGGAGTTGCCAGAGATTTCATTCTCTTTTCAGGTTCAGACTTAAAAGAATATATAGTTATTTCAGATTTCCAGTAACTTTCTGTTTCCTACAAAGTTAGAGTTTGAGTGATAATATTGTGGTGCTGATAGAAAAACAAGGATAGATTCACTTTCTCTCGCTTGGCTTTCTTGACCAGGACACAGTTTTTGAAACAACTAACTGGGGTGGGGATGGGGGAACATACCCAGCCATAGGACCGAGGGTGAAGCCCTAGGTAGTATTTGTGAGTCTGGCCTCATCAATGGTGGCTCTGAGCATTAAGTCAGAGATTAGTAAACTATGAAAGTGAAAGTGAAGTCACTCAGTTGTGTCCGACTCTTTGCAACCCCATGGACTGTAGACTATCAGGCTCCTATGTCCATGGGATTTTCCAGGCAAGAATGCTGGAGTGGATTGCCATTTCCTTCTGCAGGGGATCTTCCCAACCCAGGCATTGAACCCGGGTCTCCCTCATTGCAGGCAGACGCTTTACCGTCTAAGCCACCAGGGAAGCCATAGCAGACTATGGCCACAGGCTAAATTCAGCCTGCTGCCTACTTTTTCCCAATAAAATAGAGTGTTATTGGAACACAGCCAGTGTGTGGAATGGCAAAGTTGACTAGTTGTGACAAAGACCGTATGTCCTGCAAAGCCTAAAAATAATTACTATCTGGTCCAGAAAAAGTTTGCCAACCTCTGCAGTAAGTTGCATAGATTTAGAAGAGATTTGATTGAAAAATATTCAGTTTGTCTCTAACCTTTTTGGGGGGTCAAGACGAAACCAAACAGGCCACCACTTGGCTTGAATGTGGCACCTCTCACATTTGGAATCAGCCTCTCAAAGACTATTGGCAGTGAGACACGGTGCTAGTCTGTGGTTGGTGCTAACAGTTTTTTTGTTTTGCAAACACTCATTATAAAAATAGTCTTATGTTTTTCAGACATCATTGGAAATTATAAACTAGTGTTTGGTGCAGTTTGAATTTGTGCTCTTAACGATAAAAGAGCTTGCTAGAGGCCTCTTGGAAAACTTCTAGGACCATCATGTTTGTTTTTTTTTTAATTCAGCCTACAGGGAATGCTCAACTGTTTTTTTAATTATTATTTTTTTGAATTTTCTTGTCCCCTTGGGTCTTATTGTTCTCATATATTTTTTAGAACTAGTGAGTCAGAGCCTTGTTACAATGAGAAAAATGATTGGTCTCTGGCCTTTGCTAGCGTGAGAGATGGTGTTGAGGTGCAAAGATGTCACTGGATAAACTAAATATAGGCTAAGCAAGGCACTCCCAGCTTAGCTGTTTCTCTGCAAACGGAGGCCTGCTACATGTCATGAGCCTCCTCCCCCATTCTTTGCCCTGTGCTTTTTACACTGCTCTGAGCAGTCTTTCTTCTCAGGGTAGGGCTGAAGCAACGTTCCTAAATTCTCTGAGGACACACAAAACTGCGGGAACTTCATGAACTCTTTTCTGGAGGAAACAAGCTGGTCCTGGTGACCAGACCCAGAGTCCAGAGCCTCAGGAACCCTGTTAGAACATGTTTCCTTCCCAATTCTTAAACTAACTTGCTTGTACATCTTGGTGGCAGCACTTAGCTGCTAAGTGTGATGACACTATAGGGTAGAACTTTCAATTTTCTTCTTTGTATAAGTGAATCAGACTATGTAGTTTAGAGATTAAACAATGAGAATATGCATTTCTAATGACATGAAGATACTAATGGGATAAAGTCATGTGGGAGAGGGATTGGTGCTATATTTAGACCAAAAAGGGATTTTCCAGATGATTTAAAACTATTTGAGGCTGGTAGGCTTAAAGTCTTCTCATTAGTCTAAGACAGAGGGTAGAATCCTGATTTCCTGACCCTTATTGTAAATTGATTCCCCACATCTCACAGCACAGAACCTAGACCCCATCCTGGAGGTGGGGAGATGCCCTAGCAGGCGAGAACATGAATCCTTGCTTTGCTTCTGACTCACTGCATGGCCATGGAAAATTCTTGTCACAAAACATGCAAAAATGAAAGATTTTCCCTTGAGAAACATGTCCAAGACAGTGTCTCCTAGCCATCTTTTCACCCTGTATGTCTAAAACTACCTCCTTGGGCAGTGAAGAATCCTGGAACAACTGTGAGGGAGAGGGGAGCAGGCAGCCAACAGCTGGAGTGACCAATCTTGCTGCGAGCCTAGCCTCTGTCATGGGTGGCTGTGTTGTTTAATCTAAGTGCAGCTGCTGTAACAGATAAACCCTGAAATTTTGGTAACTCAGATTTTACTCATGTAAGAGCCCACTAGTGCTGGAGAGTGGAATGGGGTAGGGGATGGTGCTTTCCTCTGCACAGTCTTTGGAGGACCCAGGCTGAGAGATACTCTTGTTTCAACATGTGGTTTTCATAGATGCCCTTAGTCTACAGACATCCAGCTAAAAAATGGAGGAACATGTGAGAGTTTTTATAGCTCAGACCAGGAAATAGAGCACATAATTTCTTCCCACATTTCAATGCCAGATCTGAGTCACATGGCCACTGCAAGAAAGGTTGGGAAATTTGGTCTTGCTGTGGGTTCAGGAGGAAAGGTAAGAGAGTCTCCTGCACAAACTAGTCCAGACTCACATACACCACTTGATGGAGAGGAGTCTCTGATGCTCTATCAGATTCGATAGAATTAACCCTGCAGCTGACTAGGGCAAAGGTGTTGAGTTTCTTCAGTTAGCTGGAGTTGAAGAATATAAAGTTTCTCTCTGAATCTAGTTGACATTGTGGTTAAGTCTCCAAGGTTTATTTTACTACAGATCTAAACCCATCTTGGTTTCCATTTATTTACCTGGCCAGACAACTTGGCAGAACCACCTTGTGAATCTGTAGCTGAATGATTGATGAGAAAGTATGAAATTACCAGTCACCCGGGTAGCCCTGAGGAATTATTCCACACCTGTGAGTAATACCCCCTGCAGGTGAGGCCTTTCCCTGCACAGGATTTGGAGATGCCTTGAATCTGTCCATTTTAACTCAGGGGAATCCAGGTGACTATGGAACTTCAGCAAATTCCCCTTCCGTTCATGGTGGCAGATTCCCAGTATCTGCATTTTTTTTTTTTTCCTGGTGGGAAAAGTAGAAACTTCTCTGGCTTGCTCTGCCCAGGAGTAGGGCGGACTGGAAGTGCCAGGGAATTAACACCTGCCACTTCCACCTCCCAGCCCCAGAAGCAGGCTTCAGCAGAATCGGAAATTAAATAGAAATGCCTATTCTCTTGCTCCTTGGGTGGGATAATTCTCTGGTGTCTAGTGGACCATTTCCCTGAGTTTTCCCATGTACATTAAACTGACCATGATTGATCACTCATAGCTCCCAACTGATGGTTCCTGCTCTTCTCAAATAAACCGTGTGGATTTTTGTCTCAGTGTCTGCCTCTGGGAGAAAGCAAACTAAAACTCGACTATTCCAGAAAATAGCCTGGGCTGCATGAAGGGTTTATTCTGACACTTTAAAAATAACATTTTTTTCTCCAGGCACATATTTTGGGATCATGATGGTATTTACCCCTAACCTTCCTTCCTAGCTAATTTCAGTAGGTACGTGGAAGCTTCACATTATAACTATCTTTCATTTTATTTGAGACCCAAAGAAAATTTATCTCCATGTAAATTTTGATAGTGGCTTAAAATACCTTTTTGGTATTATCCTCAGTAAGAAATATGTTCTAATTTGCAACTCACCACACACACAAACATACACCCACACTCATAAAACTGAAACAAGTAATATTAAAGTCATTATATTACCCTTGCTATCTGTGATCTGTTTTGTTATTTCTATTCTGTCCTGTCTTATCCCATCCCATGCCATCTCATGCCATCCCATTTCATCCCATTCTGTTCTGTCTTATTTTTATTTAAAAATGAAAACCATTAACCATTAAATCAATTTTAATATGCTGTTAGAGGTCTGCATCCACAGTTTAAGAAACACTAGCTGAAAGAGACACATTCCAAAGCAGATACTGGTGTAACAGGATTCTTAAAGGATGAATGTTCAAGAAGAAGATTTGCAGAACTGTTATTCTCTGTCCCTCAGGATAGCTGTGCAGTGACCTTTGTCGATACAATCCAAAATTTATTAACATCCTCTGTTCCTGGAAGAAAGAAAAAAATCAATACATGGCAGGCATTTTCCTGTGAGAATTTTTCCAGGTGTCCACATTCCAATGAGAACAAGCACTGTGGTGTTAAATGGAACAAATAATGGGAAATTGGGAGACTCTTGAAGCTTTGGAATGGCACTTGCTTTTAAGAATGGCTCCAGTGTTTTGACTGGAAAAACCAGGAACAGGGCATACACAAGCTGTCTAATCATAATTGTCTCACACAGATGTGGTTATCAATAGCCAGCTCTGTGATTCACCAGAGGCTTATTTGTATGGGAGTCTTAATGGAAAGACATTGAAGGGAAGGGAAACATTGAACTCTAAGGTGAAGCCCTATGACTGGGAAGAAGCAAGAGTTCAAACCTCTCAACCATTCAGGAGAGAACTCTTCAGAAGAGAGAGCAATACTATTGTATTATCTGAGTTACTTTGTTATTCTTTAGTACTAACAGAGTGATGTGTGTGTATGTATGTGTGTTTAGAATGGATTGTGGTGGATAGTTAACTTCTGAAATACTGGACTAAGGAATTTACACCCTGGGGTAGTCAGTTAGCATTGAAAAACCGTAACTTGCAATCCTATTAAAACTTTATCTCCAATAAGGACAAGAAGATTTACTAGTTTGCATAAGGGATACTAGAATAATTGTTCACTAGTGAAAGAATGATGAATAAGTTATGTAGACTAGCTGGAAATATTATACATGCCTTTGTATGAACATCAGAGAGTAAGAATCTAGAGAGAGCCTCATAGGAACCTTCTTGGACAGACCTTCATTCAGGCTTTGTTCAACAGCTTAGCATGGGATCCTATGACTTGACTTCTGACTGGAAATTTAGCTGAATTTTTTACTAGGACACTGCCTTGAGTGACCATTTTATACCTGTATAATAGTTCCTGGGATTTTGCACATGTCTTAGTTTATCTAGATGTTTTGGGGCCTTCTTGTATTAAGTATTTGAACAATGGCTTTTTTGATTGAAATGTTTTCAGTGTAATACATCACTTGGTACTGAGATTGTGGGGGAGGATAATTACAATTCTCACCCTTAGCTACCGGAGGTAACCGATATCTGCCAGAATAATTTAAAACTCACGAGCAAAACAGTTTGCTTATCAATATACTCTCTTGATCTAAGGAAATTGTTTGAGGGTTGAAGAAAAACGGGCTTCCCTGGTGGCTCAGTGATAAAGATTCCGCCTGCAATGCAGGAGCTGCAGGAGACTAAGCTTCAATCTCTGGGTTGGGAAGATTCCTCTGGAGAAGGGCATGGCAACCCACTCCAGTATCCTTGCCTGGAGATTCCCATGGACAGAGAGGCTGGTAGGCTATTATAGTCATTTGCCGGGGACCAGCCCCGGCTGATCCAGGGAATTCGAAGCGGGGACGGCGTCGGCGAAGATCAGGAAACAATTGCTTAATTAAACGTTAATTAAGGATATAAAGAGTAATAGAATGAGGATAGCTCAGTAGGAAAATTCAGTGGAGAAAAGAGGCTGAAATAAGGATAGCTCAGTGAGGAAATTCAGTGTAGAAAAGAGGCTGAATAATTCAGCCAGAAGGTAAGAGAAAGAACGACATGGTGAGACCAAGTTTCGGTGAACAAGGCCCGCACTTTATTTTCCAAAGTAGTTTTTATACCTTAAGTTATGCATAGAGGATAATGGGGGAAGGGGTAGAGTCATGCAGTAAGCCAGGCTTTCTTCCTGCAAACATATCATATGCAAAAGTTTAGGTGATTTGCATCATCTTCTGGCCCGGAGGCCTTTTTCTCTAAAGGTGATTATTCTCAAGTCAGGCGCCAGCCTCCAAAAAGCATTAGATAAAGTTGCATTCCTACAGAGCAAAGGTGTGGTGGGCTATAACAAGAAAAAGAATTAACTCAAGGGTCCCAGGTTACAAACATTAAAGCTACTACTTACACCAACTATATTAATCAATACACTGCCAGGGACACAGCAGGTAAGGGATATGGAAACTTAGCAGCAAACATTGGCCCAACAAGTGAAAATCCCTTCACCAATACAATTTCTAATCAATCTTTTAACTACTCAAAAGAATCTGTGTTTAGACAGTTTAGAACATCTCCTGCCTCTCACAGTTGGGAGGCTCTGAACAATCACATGTGGCCGGAAAAACCTATTCAGGCAGGCTAGAGGATTTCCAAAGGAGTTTGTAGGTTAAACACTGTCACACCCAGGAATTATTAACTGGAGCTGTAAGCTAACTCTTTTTTCAGAGAGGTCGTGGGGGACAGCCCCCCGTAAAGTCAGAGGTGTAGGTGAAAGCACAAAGCAGAAAGTAGGCAGACTCTGGTTTTGGGGGTAGATTGCTCGAGAATTTCCAGGGAGACTCCTGAGGCTTGATCCCGCCTTTGCGTATGCCAAGCCTCCTTCCTCATGACCTTTGCCAGAGGCGGAGCTCGCTCCCCGCAGTCATTAGGGTGTCAAAGAGACAGATACAACTGAAGTGACTGAGCATGCATGAAGAGAAATGGTTTTTAGACACAGTCTGTTGAGTATAACTGGGCTTGTTTCCAGCTCAGCCCCCATAGTTTTGTGGAAATAGAGGCTTGACAAAGGATGAGTCAAAAAGCCACCTAACTATGGCCTCTATAAAAAAATGTGGAGTGCAAGGAAGCCCTGCTTTGAGACATAGTCATAAAGTTGAAAGCAGCCTGATTTTTCTTCAGAACACAGGATGTGAGTAATATTACATTTTTTCCTTTCTCTAAATAATTTAATATGCTCCAAGCTTCCATTTAGCCTGACTAATAGAAATATCAAACCTTGTCATGATAGAGTCCTTTTTCGTTCCGTGTGAATGCCCCATGGGTCTCTTGTATTTGGTCTCTAAAGATCAGAGCTGATGGCAGTAGTCAATGTTCAGATATGTACCATTCCTCAAGGTTGGGGATTCTTCTAGGGGACTAGGATCATTAGCCAAGGCCAGGAGCCAAGTGCTCAGTGTCCTGCTTCCTTAGAATCTATAGGTAGTTGATCCTTTCTGAAGAGGTCCTACCACATGTTGAAGCACTGTAAGACTTCAGAGGAGGAATTCCCAGTTCTTGTGGAGTCCACACACCTCTGCTAGCTCCCTAATCTTGAAGGATTTTCTCCAAATTGCCTTCCAGTGTTTCTTTCTCCATTTCTTTCATTTCTGAGAGAAGTTCATATAATTACTTTGCATGAGGGCCTTCAGAAACTTCTCTGATAGCTCAGTTGGTAAAGAATCTGCCTGCAATGCAGGAGACCCCTGTTTGATTCCTGGCTCAGGAAGTTCCCCTGAAGAAGGGATAGGCTACCCACTCCAGTATTCTTGGGCTTCCCTTGTCCCTCAGTTGGTAAAGAATCCACCTGCAATGTGGGAGACCTGGTTTCTATCCCTGAGTTGGGAAGATCCCCTGGAGAAGGGAAAGGCTACCCACTTCAGTATTCTGGCCTGGAGAATTTCATGGACTGTATAGTCCATGGGGTTGCAAAGAGTCGGACACGACTGAGCGACTTTCACTTTCACTTCACTTTCAGAAACACAATATGAAATTTTCTCCTTGGGGGAGTTGTTGCTTAGTCACTAGTGTGTGTTAGTCACTAAACAGTGTTCAGCTCCTTTGCAATTCCATGGACTGTAGCCTGCCAGGCTCCTCTGTCCATGGAATTTCCCAGGCAAGAATACTGGAGTTGGTTGCCATTTCCTTCTCCAGGGGATCTTCCCAACCCAGGGATCAAACTTGGGTCTCCTGCATTGGCAGATGGATTCTTTACCACTAAGCCATTGGGGAAGCTCCCTTAGGGGAGTTGTTGGGGAAATGATATGCCAATACAATTTTTTCCCCTACAAACACAGATCCTATAATGCAACCCTCTTGTGGCAACAGCCACATCCAACAATGCTGAGCAATGGGTGAGAGGAATAGCTGCAGAATTTTCATCTGAAGTCACCCAGCAAGTAGGATGTGACCTCATGAGATAGGAAGTGGCAGAAAAAAAGTGGAAATCAAAGTGGAAGAAAGTAATTTGACCTTTTTTGGAAGGCATATGTGGGTTTTTCCTGTGTAAGAAAATACATATAATCATTTGCTCATAGCACAAGATCATTACTATAATAATCATTTTTAAATGTTATTTAATTCAAAATAAGTAACATTAATCTACCCTTGTTATTTATTTTGAATTAAGTAACATCTAAAAATGATTATTATAGTAATGATCTTGTGCTGTGAGCAAATTAAAAGACACTTACTCCTTGGAAGGAAAGTTATGACCAACCTAGATAGCATATTGAAAAGCAGAGACATTACTTTGCCAACAAAGGTCCATCTAGTCAAGGCTATGGTTTTTCCAGTGGTCATGTATGGATGTGAAAGTTGGACTGTGAAGAAAGCTGAGTGCTGAAGAATTGATGCTTTTGAACTGTGGTGTTGGAGAAGACTCTTGAGAGTCCCTTGGACTGCAAGGAGATCCAACCAGTCCATTCTAAAGGAGATCAGCCCTGGGTGTTCATTGGAAGGACTGATGCTAAAGCTGAAACTCCAATACTTTGGCCACCTCATGCGAAGAGTTGACTCATTGGAAAAGACTCTGATGCTGGGAGGGATTGGGGGCAGGAGGAGAAGGGGATGACAGAG
Organism: Bos grunniens; assembly: GCF_055505025.1. Lineage (NCBI taxonomy): Eukaryota > Metazoa > Chordata > Mammalia > Artiodactyla > Bovidae > Bos > Bos grunniens. The sequence continues at coordinate 68,352,873 of NC_141168.1, read as the reverse complement.
GATGAGATGACTGGATGGCATCGCTGACTCGATGGACATGAATTTGGGTGAACTCCGGGAGTTGGTGATGGACAGGGAGGCCTGGCGTGCTGCAATTCATGGGGTCGCAAAGAGTCAGACACGACTGAGCGACTGAACTGAACTGAATCTACCTTTGTTTAGCATTATATATTTTCACACATTTAATCTTATTTGCTGTTGACCACATCCTGGGATGCAGGCAAGGCAGATAGAATTCCCTCAATTTACAGGTAAAAAAACACGTAAAGTGCTTTTTATGTTAGTGAAGTGAAGTCACTCAGTCATGTCCGAGTCTTTGCGACCCCATGGACAGTAGCCTGCACCAGGCTCCTCCATCCATGGGATTTTCTAGGCAAGAGTACTGGAGTGGGTAACTGAGCTCCAAAATCTTTCAGCCAATAGACAGTTCAGTAGGATTAGAACCCAATAGGTTGTTTTTCTACATGACCACTCTGCACAAAGCTATAAGACTGGAAGTGAAAATAGGGTTTGTAAATAACTAATTCTTACACCAATCAGTTACTTTTAAGTCTGTCTTTCAAATTAGCCATAAAAGACTTTCCTCACAATATCCAGTGAATGATCAAATTGGCTCTTCCTTTAGATCACACACTTAATCCCAACTGAGACAAAAGAATTGTACACAGAAAATTATAAGACACTAATGAAAGAAATCAAAGATGACATAAACAGATGGAGAGATATTCCATGTTCTTGGGTAGGAAGAATCAATATTGTGAAAATGACTATACTACCAAATGCAATCTACAGAGTCAATGCGATCCCTATCAAATTACCAATGGCATTTTTCACAGAACTAGAACAAAAAATTTCACAATGCATATGGAAACACGAAAGACCCCGAATAGCCAAAGCAGTCTTGAGAAAGAAGAATGGAGCTGGAGAAATCAACCTTTCTGACTTCAGATTATACTACAAAGCTACAGTCATCAAGCCAGTATGGTACTAGCACAAAAACAGAAATATAGACCAATGGAACAACATAGAAAGCCCAGAAATAAACCCATGCACTTATGGGTATTTTATTTTTTACAAAGGAGGCAAGAATATGCGATGGGGCAAAGATGGCCTCTTCAATAAATGGTGCTGGGAAAATTGGACAGCTACATATGAAAGAATGAAATTAGAACACTTCCTAACACCATACACAAAGATAAACTCAAAATGCATTAAAGACCTAAATGTAAGACCAGAAACTATAAAACTCTTAGAGGAAAACAGGCAGAACACTCGATGACATAAATCAAAGCAAGATCCTCTATGACCCACCTCCTAGAGTAATGGAAATAAAAATAAAAGTAAGCAAGTGGGACCTGATTAAACTTAAAAGCTTTTGCACAGCAAAGGAAATGATAAGCAAGGTGAAAAGACAACACTCTGAATGGGAGAAAAAAATAGCAAATGAAACAACTGACAAAGGATTAATTTCCAAAATATACAAGCAGCTCATACAACTCAATGCCAGGAAAGCAAACAACCCAATCAAAAAGTGGGAAAAAGATCTAAGCAGACATTTTTCCAAAGACATACAGATGGCTAACAAACACATGAAAAGATGCTCAACATCACTCATTATTAGAGAAATGCAAATCAAAACTACAATGAGATATCACCTCACACCAGTCAGAATGGCCATCATCAAAAGTCTACAAACAATAAATGCTGGAGAGGGTGTGGAGAAAAGGGAACACTTTTGCACTGTTGGTGGAAGTGTAAACTGATACAGCCACTATGGAAGACAGCATGGAGATTCCGTTAAAAACTAGGAATAAAGCCACATATGACCCAGCAACCCCACTCCTAGGCATATACCCTGAGGAAACCAAAATTGAAAAAGACACATGTATTCCATTGTTCATTGCAGCACTATTTACAACAGCTAGAACATGGAAGCAACCTAGATGCCCATTGACAGATGAAGGGATAAAGAAGTTCTGGTACATATACAAAATGGAATATCATTCAGCTATAAAAAGGAACACATTTGAGTCAGTTATGATGAGGTGGATGAACCTAGAACTTATTATACAGAGTGAATTGAGTCAGAAAGAGAAAGATGAATATCATATTACAATGCATATATATGGAATCTAGAAAAATGGAACTGAAGAATCTATTTACAGGTCAGCAATGGAGAAACAGACATAGAGAATAGACTTATGGACATGGGGAGAGGGTGAGATGTATGGAAAGAGTAACATAGAAACTTACATTGCCATATATAAAATAGATAGCCAATGGGAATTTGCTGTATGGCTCAGGAAACTCAAACAGGGGCTCTGTATCAACCTAGAGGGTTGGGATGGGGTGGGAGATGGGAGGGAGGTTCAAAAGGGAAGAGATATATGTATACCTATGGCTGATTCATGTTGAGGTTTGACAGAAAACAACAAAATTCTGTAAAGCAATTATCCTTCAATAAAAAAATAAATTCAAAAAAAAAAAAAAATCCCAACTGAGCCAGGCTAATGTTTAGGTATTTAAATGCTCCCAGTACTCTGGTAGGCTGCAGTCCATGGGGTCACTAAGAGTCGGGGACGACTGAGCGACTTCACTTTCACTTTTCACTTTCACGCATTGGAGAAAGAAATGGCAACCCACTCCAGTGTTCTTGCCTGGAGAATCCCAGGGTCGGGGAAGTCTGGTGGGCTGCCGTCTATGGGGTCGCACGGAGTCGGACACGACTGAAGTGACTTAGCAGCAGCAGCAGCAGCAGCACTCTGTAGCTGCCACCTGTTTGGAGGGATGTGGTCTTAGGAAGGATAGATATATCATTCATTCATTCAGGAACATTTGAATAGTAACTACCATGTGCAATGCATCATACTAGGCTCCAGTGCTGCTCTGTCCAACATAATAGCTGTGAATCGCAAGTGTCGACTTAAATTTAAATTAATTAATTACAATTTAAAATTTCAGTTTCTAGTCACACTAGCCACATTTCAAATGCTCAAGAGTCACATGTGGCTAGTGGTTACTATTGAACAGTGCAAATAAAGCTTTTTAGAGGGAAAACTTTCCTTTTGTTGCTCTCCATTTTTTGTACTGGAAATAAAGCATTTCTCTATTCGAATAAAGTTCATTGGATAGCACTGCTCCAAAGTGACAGAGATGTAAAGGGATCAGACTGAGGCCTACCATTTGAAAAACTTATTATTATTGTTTGCCTATGGCTGAACAGAGTACATTGTGGTAAGTTCAATCACAGAGTGTCAGTTTAACAGATATTTATTATCAGTCCTTTTGCTGAGCTCTATGGCCATACTGATGGCTAAAAATTGGTCTCTGCCCCATAGTAGCTTACAGTTCAGTGGAGATACGAATAAAATGTCCCAAAGCCTTGAGGGCAGAGCAACTTTCTCTGCCTGGGAAAGTTACAAGAGGAAAACAATTATGTCCATTTTCTTTCGGCTTCTCTATCCATGTACATGCCCCATTTTCTGAGCAACACAGAAAGTACTTTAATAACTGTATTATGTAATAAGCAATTATTATAATTTTGCATTGGCATTCTCAAAGCACTGGCCTCCCTTTGCTTTATTTTACAAATAATCCTGAACTATAGGGTGGGAACCGTGACAACTCCCAAATTGGCCTGGCGACATTATTCATAAGGCAGGCAGTTAGACCTCATGCCAGTGACGCTTCTCTTTGTACTCTGCTGCTTAAAGCTGAGAGAACCTTCCTCCCATCTTCTCTTCCCACTACGAGTCAGGTGCAGAAGCCATTTATGTTTAACATGGTCCCAGTGTTCTAAGAGTGGCCAGCGGTGATTTTTTATTGAAATTTCTGAGAGCTGCTATTTTGTGTCTCTTCTCCTTTTTTCATGTGTTATTTAAATTTGCACAAATAATGAAATCATTATATCTTTTAGAGTAAGATAAATCCTCATTTAATTTGAGGGTAGTGGCCGAAAATTAACTGTGTTTTCTGAGATTTATGAAAGAGACATCTATTCACTGGCTGAATTATTGGATGGGGTTGGGGAAGTTCTCCATTGCCCTCAGGGTTAGTGCCAAGCATTTAACCCTAGGTTCTTTCTGACTGGCATGGATATTCCTCTACAGAAAGAAGTTGCCCAGGAGTGAAAGCACAGCACTGTCAAGACACAAGTCCATGTCAAGCTGATTTTTTCCTTTACTTTAGTGACTTGGGGTAGTTCCTTCTAGTTGTACCTGTATTTCTGCCTGTACAATTGGTACTGATGCAATTGGTACTATACTTGTTGCCCTTGCTGTATTTAGAAATCTTTGCAATCTTAATTGTTAAAGAGAAACCAGGCTTTCTAAGCTCTCAGAAAATCTGGATTTATTTCCTGCTCCATCAGTCACTCATAAGTGACCCTAGGTAAGTCATTGGTCCTTGGTGTTTTATTCTTCCCATATGTAAAATGAGACTATGAGGCTACTTCCCTTCCTATCTCATGGGAACATGGAAGACACAGATGTGGAAGAGTTCGGAAGATTATAATTTTACAGATATTTAGGTTATAAGAGGCATTTGGCTAGTTTGCTGGTCATATCCCTATTTCTAATTAGCTTCCCCTTCCTTCCATTACATCTTAAATGGATAACTTTTCAAACCAGCTGACAGTGATGCTGTAGAGACCACTGATAGGTTCAGAATGGACAACTAATGTAGGAGAAGCCTATCTATGATCTAGTATGAGCCAATCAGATGTATGAATATAGAGACAAGAAATGGAAGTTGGACAATGACCGGTTCTTGAAATAAAATGTCAGGTATATTTGGGGCACTTTGACTCAGTCCATTTGATAAGCACTAGAGGAAATATGGTCCATGAAGACAGGCAAGAGGATGGCTCGGATGTATTAAGAAAAATCAAGTGACCCAGAGGCACTGGAAAGAATGAAATTGGGTGGTGGATTGAGAGACTGTTTGAAACCCTATTTCCCATGAGGTTTGGCTCTATTTTAGTCATTTTTCACATTTTTATTTGAAGCACAATCTCATGAGATTGGAGACATTATGACTGCTGGTTTAAGAGACTGTAGTTACATGACTTACCCAAGGTCTTATAGCTGTTTGGTTGCAGATTTGGTTATAGTTCCCTGCTTCTGTTCCAGGTTTTTTCTGCTACAGTATGGCTTATTATTCACATTCATTATTGTTTAAGGTTGATGGTGAAAAAACAAGGACTAAAGAAGTTTTTCTAACCCAGTGTAGATACTGAAGGCTGATTTTTTTTTTTATAAGTTGCTTGAGCAATATTTGACATCATCTCGGATATTTGTCCTAATATCATAACCTCAGTGTTAAATTTGTTCCCTCCTCAGGAATATAAATGACACTCCCAGTTTTTTCCTACTCATCCCACTCAAATTCTCAAATTATTATTCATTTCTGTTAGATCTGGAGTATGAGATTTTACAAGGCTATTATATATTTATTATGATTTTGATAGATCTTGTCTGAGTTTTGTCTTTTCAGTTGAGCCTGGATTTTCAAAGAATATTGTTAGGACATATTTGAGTAATAATCACAAAAGCAAGCACCAGTCTTTCATAAGATCTAAGTTGGTATAAAAGATGTATTTATTTCACCAAGGCAGAGGTTTTCAAATTTTCTCAGTGATGGGACTGTTTAATCAAGCAAAATATTATGCTGAAAACTCATGAGAAAAAAATTAAAATGGAACTTGTTTGTTTGAGAGAAAGTATTTGATACTGTTCCTCTTGTCTCTACTTCTAACCCAACCTTGTTCTCTTAGGAAAGCTATCAGTGTTTATGGATTCTATAGTTCTGTGTTCTACAGTTTTAAAGCCATTGTACTGAACCATAAAATTTATTGTTAGTAATTTTATTTTACAAAAAGCTTATTTTCTCAGAGAAAAATAGCAAAATATCAGTTCTATTGTATCTTAGAGTTGACTTCATTTGGTGCTTCACTGAGCTTCCTTGAAGACAAAGGCCTTTGTCCTACCCATCTGTGTCTTACTTATTTTTCTATTTCCTACTACACCAAAGAGTTGCTTCCTGCTGAAGGAATAAAATAAATAACTATGTGAACAGATACTTGGATTACAGAGTATATTATTTGCATGACTTTTAACCATTTACTGTCTTTTTTTTAACCTTCAAGGACACAAAATGCTATTTTAATACTGCCAAATGATGCTCCACTTTAGCATTTTCTCCCAAGATCATAGTGAATTTCTCTATAAAGAAAAGCTTTGGAACTAATAGTTATGGGTGTTAAAGTGTTTGGGTAACCTTGAGCATTTAACTATTTAATCCATCTGAGCTTCTGTTTTCTATCTCTAAAACAGAGCAGTGGCAGCCACTTGGCCTAAAGAAGGTCCCATAAGCCATAGGGATGTCATTAGGAATATTTATAAAATGCTTAGCATGCTGCCTTGTGTGTGGCGGTGGTTTAGTCACTTAGTGATGTCTGTCTCTTTGTGACCCCGTGAACTGCAGCCCACCAGGATCCTCAGTCCATCGAGTTTTCCAGACAAAATACTGGAGTGGGTTGCCATTTCTTTCTCCATCATGTGTGGTATATGCTCAATAAAGGAAAGGCAATGAGCAAAAGGACAAAATCACAGTGAAAATGCAAAGTCAGTCTCAAGCCAAATTATATCCATCAGTGTGAATATTGTGTTGTGCATTTCACAGAGTACTTACTTGTGTTATGCAGTTGATAGAAATTTATTTTAGAGTTGACAGGTAACGAAATCTTACCTTTTCCAAGAGGTTGTGTAATGTGATAAAGAGTTTAAGAAATGTCCTCTCAAGAAGGACTTTGACTGATACCTGGGACAGTTACTATTTTGTTAATATTTGGCATGATAATAATACAAATGAAGTAGAGGAGTAGATTTCTTTGCTGCCCATTCATAGAGTGGCTCAGACTGGCAGCTGTTGCCTTTTTAAATGACCACCTTCTTCCTGCTGAAAGTACTTTCCCTACTTTTTATGCTAGTTTCCACATGTTTTCAGTTGTTCTATTAAAGTACTGGGTAGATTATAGTTTTTTCATTTTGACATATAAATTACTTAATTTTCTTTTAAAATTTATTTTTTAATTGAAGGATAATTGCTTTACAGAATTTTGCTGTTTTCTGCCAAATATCATCAATCAGTCATAGGTATACATATATCCCCTAATTACTTAGTTTTCTATAGCATCAAATCCTCATTTTTGTTGATTTTGTTAACTTTCCCCATGTCTAACTCTTCCCACTCCTCTCTGATCACAATAAGAAATCCTCTTTCTTGCATGTAACTTTCTAGCTCTGTGGAAGTTTGAGTGACTCATCACATAGTGGAACTGATGAAGTCAACAGCTGCTGGCAAATCATCTTTTTTCTTAATAACTGTATCAACATGTGTTTTCCATTATTTAAGTAAGAAAAAAGTGTATATCAAATATCCATGGTAGTCCTCATTAGATTTTTCACTTGGGAAACTCATGTTTTGACATATCAAAGTGTTTAAATGGGTACAATAGAGAAAGTTTCAATGGAGGAAAATCATGGAGAAAAAAAAATGAAGTTGGGGAATAAAAACAAATGGCAAGTATGTTTTGATAATGCTGTACTTTACTTCAGAATGGATTAGAAGACCATCTTTAAGACACTATTAGTGGTAAAGCATAAACATGGCACTTTATGCCTTCATAGTCTCCCTTTCTACCCATCCATCCATCAATCCATTCATTTACCAAATACTAATTGAATGTCTATTATGATAAAAATCTATGCTTCATGGAGTTTATATCCTAAGGAAGACAAAGACAAAATATTGTAAACAGACAAAATAATTTCTTAATATGGCACATGCAGTGAAGAAAATAGGCAAGAGGCTAAGATAGTGACTAAGACAGGAGGACTTGCTTCAGATATGGAAGACCACTCTGAGCAGTAATATTGAGGCTGAGACTTAAAGGAGGAGCAGGTAGCAAAGTAGAGAGGAAGGTGTAAGAGCATTCCAGTCAGAGTGAACAGCTGTGCAAAGTCCTGTGACCAGATAGGACTTCCCATGCCCTTGGGAATGGAAGATCAGTGTATCTAGAGCACAGATAGTAAGAGGAGGTGGTGGTATGAGCTAAGATGGAAGATATAATTAGGGTCTAGGTCATGTAAGACTTTGTGGGTCTTAGATTTTATACTGAATACAGTAAGCTACTGGAGGTTTTTAAGCTGTGTGTATGTATGTGTGTATGACAGTTGTGTTTCTGTATCGCAAAATGACCAAATGAGTTAGATTAAGGGGCAAGAGTAAAAACATAAAAACTAGCTAGGATAGTTCAGGATTTAAATAATGGTTGCTTACACTGAGGTAGTGACAGTGAAAACGAAGCAAGAGTTCAAAAGCAAGATAATAGTGAAGATGGAACTTCTTCACAGAATCCAGTGAATTAATGATAAAAGGGAAACCATCCTAAAGAAAAAATTGCTCATGATACATAAATGATACATGATATTTGTCTTTCTCTGTCTGACTTAGCTCGCTTAGTATGATATTCTCTAGGTCCACCCCTGTTGCCGCAAATGGGATTATTTCATTCTCTTTTTTTTTTTCAGACACAGCAGTAAATTAATTTATTTAAAGAAATTTTATTTTATATGTGAGTATAGTTGCAGTGGTGTTGGAGAAGACTCTTGAGAGTCCCTTGGACTGCAAGGAGATCCAGCCAGTCCATTCTAAAGGAGATCAGCCCTGGGATTTCTTTGGAAGGAATGATGCTAAAGCTGAAACTCCAGTACTTTGGCCACCTCATGCGAAAAGTTGACTCATTGGAAAAGACTCTGATGCTGGGAGGGGTTGGGAGCAGGAGGAGAAGGGGACGACAGAGGATGAGATGGCTGGATGGCATCACTGACTCAATGGACGTGAGTCTGAGTGAACTCCGGGAGTTGGAGATGGACAGGGAGGCCTGGCGTGCTGTGATTCATGAGGTCGCAGAGTCGGGCACGACTGAGCAACTGATCTGATCTGATCTGATAGTTGATTAACAATGTTTTGTTAGTTTCAAGTGTATAGCAAAGTGATTCAGTTATACACATGTGTGTGTGTGTTAGTCACTCGGTCGTGTACAACTGTTTGCGACACCATGGACTGTAGCCAGCCAGGCTCTCCTGTCCGTAGAAATCTCCAAGCATGAATACTGGAGTGGGTAGCCATTCCCTCCTCCAGGGGGTCTTCCCAACCCAGGGTTCAAACTTGGGTCTTTTGCATGCCAGGCAGATTCTTTACTGTCTGAACCACCAGAGAAACACAGTTATACATATACCAGTATCTGTTCTTTTTCAAATCTTTTTCCCATTTAGATTTTTAAAGAATATTGAGCATAATTCCCTGTGATATACAGGGAATTGTTGGCTATCTGTTTTAAATAAAACAAAGTGTACATATCAATATGGCTTTCATTGTGTGTATTTATATGTCTTCTTTTTTCCTTTATCCATTTTTTTCTGTTGATGGACACTTAGGTAGCTTTCACATCTCTGCAATTATAAATAATGTTGCTATGAACATTGGGATGTGTGTATCTTTCCAAGTTAGTGTTTTTGTTTTTCTTCGATGTTTACACAATAGTGGAATTGCTAGATCATATGGTAGTTCTCTTTTTAATTTTTTGTGAAACCTTCATAATATTTTCCACAGTGGTTGTACCAATTTCCCACCAACAGTGAAGGTGGGTTCCCTTTTTTCATATCTTCTCCGACATTTGTTATTTGTGTACATTTTGATAATAGCCATTCTGACAGATAGGAGGTGATATCTCATTATGGTTTTGATTTGCATTTCCTTAATGATTAGTGATGTCAAGCATCTTCATATGTCTGTTGGCCATCTGCATTTCCTCTTCAAAATATTTATTCAAATCTTCTATGTATTTTTCAATTGAGTTATTTTTTTGATGTTGAGTTGTATATTTTGAATATTAACTTATCAGTCATATCATTTGCAAATATTTTCTTCCCTTCAGTTGGCTGTCTTTTTATTTTGTCGAAGGTTCCTTTGTTGTGCAAAAGCTTTTCTTTAAAGTCACTTCATTGATTTTTCTTGAATTGGTGGAATAACTTTGGCCAAGTAATGACATCTTGCCATGGTCAAAAGCAGGTCTTCACACTGCATACTAGAAATGGATTTGCTGGATAAACACAAATACCAGGCTGCATTACTAAATAATGAGCTTCAGTGCATGCTTGAGAGCCAAGCAAGAGGGACTTTGTAAACCACATGAAAGGAGTTTCAGGGCAAAGAAGTTAGAAGATTCCTTTACAAAATTTTATTTGGAAGTTGTAATGATTAATTTTATAAAAGTGTCAAATTGACTGGAGCGTCCAGATATTTGGTCAAACTTTATTCTGGGTGTTTTCATGAGGATAATTCTTGGATGGAATTAACATTTAAATTGGTAGACTGAGTAAAGCAGATTGCCCTCTCTAACATGGGTGGGCCTCAGCCAATCAGTTGAAGGACCAAACAGAACCAAAGAGCTGATCTTTTGTGTAGGACAGAATTGCTCCTGCCTGACTTCCTTTGAACTGGAACACTGGATTTGTCCTGCCTTTGAACTCAAACTGAAACATAGGCTTTTCGTGGGTTTCAACCTGCCAGCTTTTGGACTGGAACTGTCCCATCAGTTTTCCTGTAGCTTGTTGACTCACCTGCAGACCTTGAGACTTTTTAGCCTTAACTTGTGTGGACCAATTTCTTACTCCTCTCTCTCCCTGTACTTTCCTTATATATTCACATGGGTATATTTCATATATATATGTATGTGTGTGTGTGTGTGTGTATATCCTATTGGCTTCTCTGGAGAACCCTGACTAATACAGAATATCTTAATGTAAACTTAGCCAAGGCCAAAATAAATTACTTCTGAAATGTACATCTTAAAAAATTCCAGTTAAGAAATGGCAAAGAGTCAAAGTATAACTGCCTCCCTGAATGTGTCAAATACCAATAGAGAAAGTTACCAATCACATAAAGTTGTTAGTGGCTCAAATTAGGTGACAAGTAACAAAATATTGATTAAACTGCTAAACAAATACTTATTAATTATAACTTTTATCTGAAGTAACTTATGAATGGTGATGACCTTAGAAGAAAGATCCCAACTAAATGACTTTTTAATAGTTGAAAAATGGAAGACCACCACCCCCTAAAACATACTCCAATAATGTACAGACTCTATGTACATGCACTTCACACACACACACACACGCCACACTACAGAAATCAACACATGCAGGCCTGTTTTGGGGAAAAATAATAAATCTGACTATTTAACTGTTAAACATTTTTATTGTGTAGACTTATTACAGGACATGCAAGATAAAAAAAGTGTAAAATATCAGTAAGCATATAAAAATTTCAGCAGTCTTTTGGACCAGCACTTGATTTGCACAAGGGAATAAGCATCTATATAGAACAGACATGTCTTGGGATACACAGTTTACAGATTGAATCACAAAACAATTTCCCAAGTGATTTTCCTCATATAAAGATAAAAAAACTTTTCACTTAAAAATTATTCAGTATAGTACATTTTCAGTTATGTACACAGTTTAAAAGTAAAACTATGTCCATGCCAGTGTCTGTTTTAATGCAGAAAACCTAAATAGGTAACAGGTTGGCGATTAAAGTGCCAGGAAAACTGGAAGAGGCAAAAAAAGAAACCAAGCAGAATTCCAACAGGTGTATGGAAATAAAAGCATAACTGAAGGTTAAAAATAAAGTCCCCCAGGGAAGAATCTTACTATGAGCAGGAGGAATAAAAAGCTTTTGGATGTACCAGGCAGCTTTCTGTATGACTCAGGTTTACAGGTAAAATTCCTCAGTTTGAATTCAGAAGAATTTGAATTTATTCCAGCAAAATTACCTCCATCTTTTATTACTGCCTCCTCCCCCATCTTCTCTCTGAGCAAAGTGACGCTTGGCTTAAGTCCAAAGCTCGTGGCAGGGGGAGGGGCCATGTGTCACAGCATAACAGGCAGTTGCAAGTGCTTTAATTTGAAGGGGTCACATTTGCAACAACTCTGACAGTCTCACACAATGGCCTCCATTTTATGAGCCCTTCCCCGGAGGCCCACTGATCAGCTGAAAAGGGAACACAATGTTCAGCCACTAAACCACCCCGGTGATGGATTAGTTTGGAGTCAGGAAAGCGTGATTATTCTTGAAAATAAACGAAGCTGAATAGACATGCTGACCTCATTCAGCTAGTGAGAGGCAGGGAAAGTTGGCTTCCACTTCTGCCAGCCCAGAGGGCTTGGCCCCATTTATTCACCTTAATTCATTTAATGGGGCTGATGTGGACCATACCCCATATGGATAAAGATGTTGTGTGATCAAGTACAGACATGAACTTCATCTGATCCCATATCTTGGAGTCAGAAATAAGTGTGAAGAACTAGGTAATGGATTTTTCTAATTTTGGTCTTCAGGAAGGCTGCTGACCTAATAAAAGTTGATGAGGTGGACCCTATTTTAAAAGGAAAACCTGGAGAACAGGAAGGCACTTAGGTGTCATCATCTATGTAACAAATATCCAGGAATACAAGTATCTATCACAGGTTAAAACTTCAAGAAAGTAAGGCAATAGATCATGTGCAGATTATGTTTTCTAACTTGATGAATATCGCTAGATCCCATTGAATCATTACAGTGAATGGCAGCAATTCACTAAACACTTCAGAGGGAAGAGTTTGCTTAAAACTGCCCACATATCTGTACACTCAGTGACAATAGCCTGGAATACTTGAATACTTCCCTTACCATAAAATGATCGACATTTTAGAACAGGCAGTTGAGGTTGTTAGTTCTCTTTTTCCTCCTCAGTTCTTCATATTTCTCTCAAGTTATCTTTTAACAATAGGTTCATATCTCAGCCAATAGGACAATGATCCAAATGAAAGAAAAATATTTTAAATGGGTTTTAAAAGTTCAGACAACCCCCAACACAGACAACCCAATAGCTCAGAGGAGAAAAATAATAGTTATGAAGACTGAGAGAGTGATATCTTTGTTCTGAACCAGGAAATTCATTCATATGCTGTTGCTATACTAGCAACTTGAAATTGGCACTGAGAAAATTAAAAGGGAAGAAAGAATCATATATACTTCTATCCTTGAAATGTCATTTATATTTCTTTCTGCGTGTTGATGCGGATATTGCTGAATATTTTGCCAATAGCCTCAAACAGCGGGTCACAGAAGGTGTGGACGTAGATGGAATAGACACGGCTGATGCACTGAATCTCAATCAGGAAACTCTTAATGCATGGTACAACTGCCCAGATGTGCAGGAAAGAGAGAATGGCAAAGTAAATGCCCCAGATGAGTGCCATTGGGATGCCAAAGAGGGCAGACAGCAAACGGTAAAACCAGTACTTTGTCACAGTGAAGGTGGTGAAGCTGGCCTTCCAGATGCCGTCGAAACTGTGTGTTCCTTCTGGTTCTGCAATCACATCTTCAAAATCAATCTGAAAAGAAGAAGTGACAGAACATGAGCTTGAAATAGAAGAAACAAGAAAAAACCCATTTCTGAGTATGCATAAATATATATTAGCTTTTATGTACAGGTTCTGTGTAAAATGCTTAAAGGCACCCAGCAGCATCAGCCTCACTCGGAATATGTGGGAAATGCAGATTTGGGCTCCACCCAGACCTCTAGGGGTAGTGTCAAGGTGGATTTCTAACATGTTCTCTGGGTGTTTCTTCGCTATGTGAACGGTTAAGAACTGCTGCTCTAGGGAAAACTAAAGGGATATGATAAAATTCTTGCCTTCAAGTAAAGCCCAGCAATATGGATAAGTATACTAGGCATTCAGTAAAATGTAAATAACATGATCTAAGTTAACTGCATTCCGAGACAACTACACAAACAATGTTAAGAGGTAGTTAGTTCATATGTGCTAAATCACTTCAGTCGTATCTGACTCTTTGTGACCCTATGGGCTGTAGCCCACCAGGCTCCTCTGTCCATGGGTTTCTCCAGGCAAGAAAATGAGTGAGTTGCCATGACCTCCTCCAGGGGATCTTCCTGATCCAGGGATCGAACCTACATCTTACATCTTCTGCATTGGCAGGTGGGGTCTTTACCACTAGCCCCACCTGGGAAGCAATTCATGACTGATTGTCAACTCTCCAACACTCAGCTGGTAGAATATCTTCAGGAAATTAGATCATTGTGGGCTCTGAGGATTTAAGAAATCTTCATTGTGTGACGGGATTTGAGCAGGGATTGGAAAATGGGGTATGGCTTGGAAAGGAAGGAAGAAGGGATCTGGAAAACGCTGTGATCAAGGCCCCAGGACAACGAAGGATGATGCAGTGAGTGTCACAGACAGATAGACCTGTGTGGCCATGGCTGAAAAGAAAGGTTGAGGCCAGACTCAGTTTTACTTTATATGAAGTGGTGATGGGGGCGGTGGGGGGGTGAGGGGGCGGTGTCTGTTGAAGATGTTGGAGCAGAGGAATGCAGCCACAATCCAATTCAGTCATTTACCAACATGAATTTGATAGCAGTGTCTAGGCTAGGGGAAAAGGAAAAGAGACTCAAGGAAGAAAGATTCTTGCAGTATCCCAAGTTTGAGATGGCAGGGCCAAAACTGTAATAGTGACCATGAAAAAAGAGAAGAATGAATTTCAGGGATGTTAAAGGAAGAGTGCCCAGGACTTGGTTACTTCAAGGATAAGGAGAGAGAAAAGCCTAGGATGAACTTTGAGCTTCAGGTCTGCCTGCCAGAGAGAGTTGGGCATGCATGCCAAGTTGCTTCAGTTGAGTCCGACTCTTTGCACCCCTATGGATCATAGCCCGCCAGGCTCCTCTGTCCATGGGATTCTTCAGGCAAGAGTACTGGAGCTTGTCTGGACTGCTGCTTAATCTTGAGCTTTAAGGATTAAAGCCATGCCCTCTTTCAGGGGATCTTCCTGACCCAGGGATCGAATCTGCGTCTCATATCTCCTGCACTGATAGGCAGATGCTTTACCACTAGCACCACCTGTGAGGCCCATTACAGGTTGAATTTGTCTTTATTCAAAACTTTTACTGTTTCTTCAATTTAAAAACCAAGTTCTCTCTTAACATTTTCTTAACTGCCTTCCTAATTTTCTTCTTGCTGTTAATGTCACCTCTGCTCTCTCTAGGGGCTTCCCAGGCGGTGCTAGTGGTAAAGAACCATTTGTCAGTGTACAGTGTAGAAGACATAAGAGATGTGCGTTCAATTCCTGGGTCAGGAAGATCCACTGAAGGAAATCAGGGCAACCCACTCCAGTATTCTTGCCTGGAGAATCTCATAGACAGAGGAGCCTGGCAGGCAATGGTCCATAGGGGTGCAAGGAGTTGGACACCACTGAAGCAACTTAGCAGCAGAAGCAACACCTGTACTAGTCCCTTTTGGTGGCCACTAGAAAATAATCAAATTAGTTTGTAGTCATGTAGCAGTTAACTAAGTGCTTCTACATGTATTGTCTCCATGTGACCTAGGGTTTCAAACCAATCTGGGAAGGTAGGTTGTCATTTTACAAAAGAAGATACATAGATTCGGAGACATAATGGTGGCTTGCTAAAGTCAAACACAGCAGAGGTGGGGACAGGATGCAAGCCTAGCCCCTTTCCCAATAGCATTCTTTCCCACAGAATTAATTTGCAGGAGCTTTTATCCATCTGGAAGGATTATATAGACTAAAGCATGGGGTAACAAAATTACCACCAGAAGTGTAGGACAGAGCCAGTTTAACTGTGGAGTGGTGGCAGCTATATGAAGGATATATGTATATATCCTTATATATAAATATATAAACCATATATATTATGTGGTTTGAAATATAAACACATTGATGACTGCCAGAAGCAATCCAATGGCACCCCACTCCAGTACTCTTGCCTGGAAAATCCCATGGACGGAGGAGCCTGGAAGGCTGCAGTCCATGGGGTCGCTGAGGGTTGGACACGACCAAGCGACTTCACTCTCACTTTTCACTTTCATGCATTGGAGAAGGAAATGGCAACCCACTCCAGTGTTCTTGCCTGGAGAATCCCAGGGACAGGGGAGCCTGGTGGGCTGCTGTCTATGGGTTGCACAGAGTTGGACACGACTGACACAATCTAGCAGCAGCAGCAGCAATCCAGGCAAGCTCAGGATTAAGGAATGAGGACTTATGTGACTCCATGGAGCCTCTCAGTGCCAAGGAGCCACTTTTGGTTAAACACAATCAACTTCTTTTGGAAAAAAATACATGATGCTTACCAATAGTTAATGTTTATTTTCTAAAACATTCTGTTTCTTGATCTGTTGTCCAATGTCCTAAGAATATGTAATACATAAAAAAGGTATGTCCATAATTATCTAAAGGAAGTTAAATAAATTTATTGTTGTTCTAATGTTTTCTTTCCCTGTTTAGATCTAGACTCAGAAGTAAACATGTGTGTGTTTTATTTTATTTTTTTTTATTTATTTTTTTTTATTCTTCCAATTTTATTTTATTTTTAAACTTTACATAATTGTATTAGTTTTGCCAAATATCAAAATGAATCCGCCACAGGTATACATGTGTTCCCCATGTGTGTGTTTTAAAAGATTGTTGTAAATGTGTGGCAAGTCAGATCAATCTTTCAATGAAGTTTCTGTGCAGATACTTGTTTACTATAGGGTTTTGTTCTGGTACTGGATTTTCCCAAAGCTGTTAAAAATAAAGGTCTGTGCTTTTCCTTTGAAAGGTCCCCAAAGAATTTTATTTTTAAAAGATGACTATTTTGTAAGAGGATTTGGTGAAGTCAAAATGAATGCACTAGAGCAAGATATTCTTAATCTGAATCAAAGGTTGGGCAATGGTGGTCCATGAATGCCCTGAAGGGGGCACTTAATAGATGAGGGCCATCACTTTTATAGAAAATAGTCTATTGCCAAAGGAGGCTGGTAAGGACTTTACAGGAACCAAGGATTCCTGTCTCTTTACAGAACAGAATTTAAGCATGTTTGCCTACAGATTCTTTTCCAAGGGAATGGATAGTTACTAACATTTGTTGACTGGCTATCGTGATCAAACGCTGTTCTCATTTAACTCACAGCAACTCTGTAATTTATTATTGCCATTTAATAGAAAAATGTGAAGTTTAATAGATTGTCCAGGTAAATAAGAGGTAGATTTGAATTTCCAATCTGGTTTGAAAGATATTGATTCTTTCTTTTAATACCACATTGCTTAAAAAATATTTTTCAAATTTTCTCTAAGGCAATCAGTATTTCATAATTAAAAGGCAAATTGACCAAAAAAAAAAAAAAAGAGAGAGAGAAAGAGAGAGATTATTGAGTTTAACCCTCTGGTAACTGTACGAATTCCCATAGCCTAGTCTCTGAGAACAGTGTTAGGATGAGGTCATACACTTATATACATGATTGGTCCTTGTTGAAGATCTATAAACATGTGCCATCTATGTAAGATTTCTTACTGATAATTTAATTTTTCTAAACATAAATATAAATGCTTTTTTCAGTGAACATTTTGGAAATTCTTAAGTTTTAAGTTGCTTAAAAAATTTGAGTGGTTACTTTTTTAATGCTTTCCAAAACTGCAGTGAGTATGATTTATCTTCAAATATCCAAGTGAATTTAGAGCAAGTCTCCAGGGGTGGAAAGCAACATGACAAAAATAACATGTTATATAAATATATTCCTTAGTTAGTTGCTGCTTTAGTCTTAAGAATGTAACGTGGCTTAAAATAAAAGTCAATTAGATGCAGTTCAAGAGAGAAAAGGCAGGTTAAAGAAACACAGTGAAGCCAGAAATAATCTTTAGTTTCTCTCTACCTCCATTTCTGCAACAGTAATAGTAATATTGATAGGTGTTTGTGAGGAAGACATGAGAAAATTTATGTAAAGTGCTTGGCATGGGGATAGATCATTGCAATATAGTAAATAATAAACAGCATTAAAAATTACTTGTTGTGGGTGACTACATTTTTAAATAGGCAATTGAAATAAGAGAAACTATCAGTTGCAAAGTACATGGTGGCTGTAAATTCAAACCTCATCAGTGCTTCAAAAGAGCTAACTTCCATCTGTAATAATCTTTACCACAACCTCTGAGGTACGTATCATTATTCTCATTTTACATAATGAGGCTACTGTTGGAGGTTAAGACATTACCCAAGGTCATATGGATGATAAGGGGCAAAACTGGAACTTGTCCTTCTTTAAGTCTAACTTCCTTTTGCTTTTGTATCCCTGGGACTATAAGCTCTTCTAATTAGACCTGTTTGCTTAATTTTAGGAATAATGATATGCTTCCTAAAACATGCACATTTTGATTATTAAAGAAATTACTCTTGTTAATGTTTCTATTTTAAGTTAGAACATCTAGTAACTAGGATGTTTTTCCTTTTTGGTACTGACTGAATTTCCATGGCCCTGCACATCATGTTCTCACAATCCTGGGCACCTAGCCAAGAACTCTCTCTCTAATTGGCAGATAAGGAAACTGAGGCACAATTTAAATGGACCAGATTTCTCAAGGTCCTAAGTGAATCAGTGAAATTAGAACTCTAATTTCCTGATTCCCAGGCCTAGGTTCACCCCTACCCGCCACACTATTTCCCTATGAATGTACATCTTTCTCCTTATGTCCCTTCTCTGCCTACCCCATTCCTAACTCTAGGTCTCCTGTAAGTCTCTCATTGTCTTCTAAGACATGGACTTGAAATATATCACTGTGTGAGGTTAGGAGAAATGTCCTTTTCTCAGCATGAATATAGACATTTCTGTATACCTATTTAGGGTGAATAGGTGAAAACCAGAGGGAATATTTTGGAAAATATCCTCATTATACATTTTGAAACATTCATAATCGATTGAACCCAACAAAATTCTGTTAGTAATCAGTCATTCCATTTAAAGGCAGTTCACAATTCCATCCAAGCATAGTTGCCTTAGCAGATTCATAGATATATAAAGCTGAAGGGATTCTTAAAGAAAAGGAGATCCACTTGAGAGAGAGAAATTGATGGACAAAGCTGTCAGATGACCAGATCAAGAATGCTGCTGCTGCTGCTAAGTTGCTTTAGTCGTGTCTGACTCTATGCGACCCCATAGACGGCAGCCCGCCAGGCTCCTCCGTCCCTGGGATTCTCCAGGCAAGAACACTGGAGTGGGTTGCCATTTCCTTCTCCAATGCATGAGAGTGAAAAGTGAAAGTGAAGTCACTCAGTCGTGTCCGACTCCCAGTGACCCCATGGACTGCAGCCCACCAGGCTCCTCCACCCATGGGATTCTCCAGAATACTTTCCCACTTAATGGCAGGCGCAGACTTGGAATTCAGGCTTAGAAATTTCCTGGGCTTTTCCACTACTGTCTGCTTATCACCGCACACCCTCCATCATCTGGATGCTACATTCCATTGCCAATGGAAAAGGCAACTAGGCTTGAATGTGAATTTGAACATCATTGAATGAAAAGTGGTGCCTTTTTCTGATTATCTCGTGTGCTCATTGTTCATATGCATCATGGGTTTGATTTATCCCTCATCAAAGCTGTCACTCTGGAGTCCCATTCCTCAGGGACATGACCCTCTTAACCCTCTAGAGGAAGTCTCAGAGCAGGTGTTACTCAGAGCGAACTGTATTTGCTCACATAAATTTGGAGCAGAGCAAGAATTAGAGGTTTCCTTTTGGACAAACACAAAAGCGAAGAAATGCAGGTGCCATTTAGTTTCTTAGAATGGGGATGCTTCAGATGAGGTTGAGCTGCTCCTCAAATGAGCTGATTTTCTGTTCTGTAAACTATGGAACAAGTTGCCCTTCTGGCAAGAATCAGACTTCAAAATCAAAGGCATAAATAAACTTCAGTATTTGTATGTCTTAATAGATGCTTTATAAGGAGTCAAGAGTTTATGTTATTAGATTTTTATAAATGACATTAAATACTTTTGTACAACACTGACTTATGATGCTATAATTTTTGAAACATAAGTTAGCAAAAATCTAGCAGCAGGAGTCAAGAAAAGCAATCTGTCTCATTGTGTTTTAATAACAGTTGTTGGCTAGTGCAAGTCATTTTGTTAAATGTATGTGATGGAAATATTAAAAAAGAATTTTCCATGTACACAGGATTAAAAAACATGGGCTCATTTTTTTTGTCTCAAAATTTGGACATTTTATTTCTGGATAAAGAATTTCCAAGAAGGAAACTTTAAGTACATTTGGGATTTAATAAGCAAAGATGCTTGCCTATTCTGTTTCCATGAGAAAATATCATTTTAGATTTTTGTGAAAATTGTGATAAAATTATGAAACTGTGATTATACTGGATATATGGAACACATAAATAATAACAAACAAGATGTTTATAGAAGATGTGTGTTGTCTGCCTGACACCCACAGTCCCACTTTTCTGCCAGTGAAGCTTCATTTGTTCAGGTCATGGAAATAATTCTTTTATCTTAGAGATAAGTTATAGATGGTTTAGACTTGCCATGGTAATCTTAGTCTCCTTGTCAAGTGGTCAGTTTAGAGTAGACATGTCACCCTATTCTCGCCAATGAGATTAAGTAGAAGTCTGCCGGGCTAGACTTCCGGAAAGCTTTATCTTTCTTATGAAAAGAAACAGAGGCATTTGGTATGGCCCTTTGCCCTTCTTCCTACTTAGAAAATGATGTATTGCCTTAATGTAGAGAAGTCATCTTTTGACCATGAGGTGACATATATAATTAAAAGACCAAGAGAATAGAAGAAGATGCTGCTTTTGTGCTACAAATCTACTGAAACAATTCAGTAGCTATCTGCCTCTAGACTTCTCCTTATGCTTTTATTTTTAAGCCACAGCTATTCAGATTTTCAGCTACCTATATCAGAAAGCATTCTGAAGTGATATAGTAACTAACACTCTTTCCTTTTGGTTAGCATAGTAGGTGTACAACTCCTCATTTATAAACCTAAGTTCAATTAGTAACTTCAGAATCTTTTCAGCACTACTATACTCTACCCCCAGAATACACTCCCTAACCTGTATCAGAAAAGTTTGTTTTAGCAAACCATAAGTAGGATGATAAATTGACAATAAAAAAAGCAAATTCATGTGTTCTGTGATAGACAACATCTAAGATGGCTCCCAATGATCCCTTCTCCTCAACTTCTTGGTATTTATGCCTTTGTGTAACGTTCCCCCCACTTTTGAGTGGGCTGGATTTGTTGATTTGCTTCTAAATAATAAAATGTGGCAAAAATGATGGGGTAGTCTCTTCCATGATCAGGTTACAAAAGACCATGGTATCATCTTCCTTCCTTTCTTGCTCTCTTGCTTGCTTGCTCTGCGGGAAGCCAGGTGCTGAGTTGTGAGCTGCCTTTTGGAGAGGTGTGTGAGGAAGTTAACTGAGGCAGAACTATAGCCAATAGCCACTGAGGAACTAAGTCCTCAAACCAGAAGCTTGGGAGGAACTGAATCCTACCAGTGGCCATGTGAGTGAGCTTGGAAGTGGGTCTTTCCCCAGTTGGGCCTTGAGACGAACTCGAGCCCTGCCACGTGCATTAAAGCCTGTGAGAGGCCCTGTACAGAACCATTCAGCTAAGTCACATTTGGATTTCAGATACACTGTTAGATTATTTAAATATTTGCTATACAAAGCCACTGAATTTTGAGGCCGTTGGTTATGCAGCTATAGATGACTAATATGATTCTAAAACAAACCACCTTTGATGATCATGTTTTATTTTTCATTATATTATTCTTTTTCTGTTATATAATTCCATTTTCATGCTTATAGAAAAACATACACAGTCAGTCAGTTCAGTTCAGTCGCTCAGTCATGTACGACTCTTTGTGACGCCAGGCCTCCCTGTCCATCACCAACTCCCGGAGTTCACCTAAACTCACGTCCATCGAGTCGGTGATGCCATCCAGCCATCTCATCCTCTGTCGTCCCCTTCTCCGCCTGCCCCCAATCCCTCCCAGCATCAGGGTCTTTTCCAATAAGTCAACTCTTCGCATGAGGTGGCCAAAGTATTGGAGTTTCAGCTTTAGCATCAGTCCTTCCAAAGAACACCCAGGACTGATCTCCTTTAGAATGGACTGGTTGGATCTCCTTGCAATTCAAGGAACTCTCAAGAGTCTTCTCCAAGTGATGTGATGCTTCAACCACAGTTCAAAAGCATCAATTCTTCGGTGCTCAGCCTTCTTCACAGTCCAACTCTCATATCCATACATGACCATAGGAAAAACCATAGCCTTGACGAGACGAACCTTTGTTGGCAAAGTAATGTCTCTGCTTTTGAATATGCTATCTAGGTTGGTCACAACTTTCCTTCCAAGGAGTAAGCGTCTTTTAATTTCATGGCTGCAGTCACCATCTGCAGTGATTTTCGAGCCCAAAAAATAAAGTCAGCCACTGTTTCCACTGTTTCCCCATCTATTTGCCATGAAGTGATGGGACTGGATGCCATGATCTTAGTTTTCTGAATATTGAGCTTTAAATCAACTTTTTAACTCTCCTCTTTCAACAAGAGGCTTTTTAGTTCCTCTTCACTTTCTGCCATAAGAGTGGTGTCATCTGCATATATGAGGTTATTGATATTTCTCCTGGAAATCTTGATTCCAGCTTGTGTTTCTTCTAACCCAGTGTTTCTCATGATGTACTCTGCATATAAGTTAAATAAGCAGGGTGACAATATACAGCCTTGATGTACTCCTTTTCCTATTTGGAACCAGTCTGTTGTTCCACATCCAGTTCTAACTGTTGCTTCCTGACCTGCATATAGGTTTCTCAAGAGGCAGGTCAGGTGGTCTGGTATTCCCATCTCTTTCAGAATTGAGTGAATATAAATATCCTGCAATCCGGTCCTGGAGTAAAGTCCAGGAATATATGAGAAGGAAATACAGCATTTTAAACTTTCAACAATTCATATTAAACTGAATATTGGAAAAACTGTACACAGTTGATAGTGCTCTCAGCTCATATTGCTAATATGCTTGGATTTCTACCCAGATATGCACCAAAGACTAAGAGTCAGCTCCACCTTGAAGACATGCCACTGAATCTGGACTTTTGATTATGTGTTGAATGCACCAGCACAGGGGTAGTGTGGCAAAGTTAATGGGAGGGAGGGAGAGTACCTGTTAAAATGCAGATTCTTAGGCTCCTTTCAGTCTAGGATCACACTGTCTGGGGTGGGCCTGGTGAATCTTATACAAAAAAGTGAATTAGTGAATGACAACCTCTGTATGGATTTAATGACAGCTTCTTTCTGTTGTCAGTACTCTCTTCCCTCTGTGCCTGGAAGCCCTAATCTGCTTCCTGCTTCTTTCCTGAAACTCCTCCCGTGCCGGCTGGCATATGGAAATTGGTGGATAAAGAATGAATGGAAATTCTTTTGAAAAGCTTTCCCTAATTTAAACCTATAAATATTTATTGGACAAGGATGAATGACTGTTATTATGGAAAACACAAAAACTGGCAATAGAAATCCTGATTTATT
The DNA here is from genome assembly GCF_055505025.1 of Bos grunniens. Taxonomy (NCBI): domain Eukaryota; kingdom Metazoa; phylum Chordata; class Mammalia; order Artiodactyla; family Bovidae; genus Bos; species Bos grunniens. Next base: position 68,329,385 of record NC_141168.1, on the reverse strand, counting down.
TTTTATGATTTTAAACCCAGTATAAACAAATGAATGTTTTAAAAATCAAATACGTACTTCTAAAATCCTACCTACTACATGAACCAAGCCCACACATAGAGAAAGAGGGTTGAAACTAATTTCAAACTCCCCTCAGTGTTCTCATACATATTTCCAACATGTTGAATGGCCTTTGAAGTTAGTGGAATAAATGTGGTCCATGAGTGTGTGGGTGTAGAGAGGGTTGAGAACTAGCACAATTAAATGTTACCAGAACACAGGAACTCTGCCCTAATGCCTAAGTGTTTTCTCAGGGGCAAGGGCAAATATCCATTTGTTTATTGAACTGAGCTGGCATCATTGAGGGGAAAAAGCGGCAGTGAAAGCTGCAGTGTTCTTGCAGCCTCGACTGAAAAGAGGAGGCCTCTATTGTATCCTTAATGCTTGTGATTATTTGGACTTCCAGAAATCTACACAGAGAACTAGGAAGAATTTAAACCAAGGGTGGGAACACTGAAGTGTTCTTGGATTGCCTTGGGGTAACAGGTGCTAGGCAACTTCACCCTGTGGGAGAGCACTGGGCTGCCTTTTGACCTAAAGGGAGAGGGCTGCATTAGTAATCAGAGTTTCAAACTAGAGAACAGAAAGGTGGGTATTTGCATACTTCTGAGTGACAGGAGAGGGCTGGGTGTACAGGGAAGGGTGCAAAGGGGACCTGTAGCCCTTGACCCGGGCTTCTAGCTGGAACCCTTGAGTCTCTCCCTCAGGATTGCTTCTCAGACATTACAGAGACCTCAGAATAGATATTATACACATTTAGTGTCCTACTTCACTCATCTGCTTCTCTTCACAAAGTTGTAAAGTTCTAGGTTATTTTCATAATAAGAATAGAAAATAGTCTATTAATTCCCTGACAGAAAAGGTCACTTAACTAATGAATGAATGGAGCAAACCAGGATCTGGGGCAAGTTGGTGTCCACTGCACCCATTTTGGTGTCCTCCACAATTCCTAGTAGTATTATGCATACATTAATTAGCAAACATTCCATTTATATATATTTTAAAGGTGCTATAAATAGCCATTGAAAGGCTGTAGGCGTACATTAACCATCATATTATCTACTATGAATTCTAATCCTGATTTCACAAGTACATTTTTATTATCAATTTTTTTGGTATCCTATTTTATTCAAAATTATATTCTTTTTTACCATAGCTCTGTGATACCATGATTTGATCAAAATGAAGTGGAGGGCAAGTTACTTGAAAGGCATGGAAAGCCTACAGAGGAAAGCTTCCTCCTACAGAGGAGGAGGCAATCTGGACTCAGAAGTTTTCAGATTTAAGGAAGAATGATTTAGAAAATACTGATTATGTTGTTGCTTGGTTGAGTTTTGCTGCAATGATCTGAATAACTATAATTGTACCGATGTGGCACAAAAGCAAGGAGTGTGCACTGGAGTATGCTGAGGAGGGGAAGCAGAGGTAGAAGCAGAAATAGCAGCTCAGCTCCTCAGAGAATTAGTAGAGCACACCAGTGTGGATGAGATGGGGTGAGAAGAGTGAATTTGTCCTTTGGTGTTTTTAGCCTCCACTTTTCCTCGTGTGTGTGTGTGTTTCTCCAGAGCAGGAGGCCTACAATGCAATTTGTACTTTAGAATGAATTTTGGTGACTATGTTGTCTTTCCTGGCAGAGGCACAGGGACGCACAGAGTAAGGCAGAGCATCATTTCCAGTTGCCCTTTGTTGTGTTATTAATGGTCTTAGGGCACGAGTGTGGCATATATATTCTGAGTCAAGAGATTTTTGGAGCCCTTGGAATAGCAATAATAGAGTACTATGTCTCAGTGAGTTCACATCCTGTATGTGAGGACCTTCAAAGCAGGTGTTATTTCCCCCATTTTACAGATCGAGAGCCTGAGCCTCAGGGAGGCTATAATCAGTGACTGAACCAAACATAGGACTTAAGTCTCTTGGATCCTCCATCATACCACTTGCTGTAATCTCATACCAGTACTCATTCTGTTTATGAAACCCTGCTCATTCAAATAGAGTCAGAGTAAGAATTTCTGAATCTATGTGCCCTGGTTGCTCTCCCTTGCCTGCAACCATGTTTTTCATCCAAATGAACAGAAAATGCTGTCCTGACTCAGCAAATAACCATTTCTAACAGAACAGGGCATGCGCATCCAAGTCGGAGGCTATGGCTGGCCTATTTCTGCTATCAAACCTCCACGTTCAGCATTACCTTCACTCTCCAGCAGCCAAGTTCTTCTCTGCTCAGGACCCCCTGAGTCATCTGACCATCGATTACGGGGTCCCCATTGCCTTGTCACCTCTCTGTGGCTTTTTCTAGTTAACCTTAACATTGGACTTTTCCCCCTATTCCGTTCCTGTTGGGCCAGTGGTTCTCAAACATTAATCCACTCATTTGTTTTCAAAATGCAGATTTCTGGCCACTGAGATTCTGAATCAGTTGTGTCTGAGGGTAGAGTCCAGGTGTGTGTACCTTTTCCCTCATTTTGATACAAGTGGTACAGGGAAGACACTTTGAAAAAAAAAAAAATCTGTTTGTTGTCTTAGTTCTCTACTGAGAGGATTAAATATCCTAACACTCCGATCTAAGTGGGCATGATAGTAAGTTAGTTACTGTGTTTCTCCCTACTGTTGAAAGGCAATATGGTAACATGGTTGATAGTTTGAGGGCCACTTTGGATCTCAGCTTTGCTAAGATTATTAAATCTCCCTGTGCCTTACTTCTTACCTGTAAATTGTAGATATAATAGTGTCTACTTCATAGGATTTTTCTGTGTATTAAATAACTTAGGCAAAATATTTGGAACAGTGTCAAGGGCAGTGGTCAATACTGCATTGGGAACTTCTGGCCCAGGCACCCAAACCAGGAGAAGTGGGGAAGTGTCAGGGATTTCATTAACAGTGTTGGGAGGATGGAGGAGCTCTTTTGGAACGATAGACCCTCTTGGCATTCCTGAAATCATTTTGTGCAGGAGGGTGCTTATTCTGCATTCTGCCATTGAGCAAATAAGCAGAATTAGTTCATCTCTTGCATGCGCGTTAGCCTTCTGGAGCTTATTACAAACCTGAAGCATACATGCCCTGGGGGAGAAGACGCTCCAGCTGACGAGTGCATGGATGTGTCTGAAAGCGGCAGCAACACCAAGAAGACACGACTCTTTCTTTATATTAATTCCTTTTCGCCTTATTCTTCCTTTGTTTTCACCTTTAGCCTGAAGGGAGCCGCCAGGTGTCTCCATCTTTTGCTCTTTGTATGAGGGAGTATATGTGATCCTTGGGTTTGTATTAAAGTTAAATTTCCCTGTTTTGATAACAAAAATATACATTCATAGTTTACATCCTGTTGTGCCTTGAAGTGTGTTCCCTGTCAAAAAATATACTGAAGTCTGAATCCCCAGTACCTTGGAATGTGACCTTATTTGGAGACAGGATCTTGTAGATGTAATTAGGATGAGGTCACACTGGTGTAGAGTGGGCTCCCCATCTGAGATGGCAGGCATCCTTCTAAGAAGATGGTGTAATGTGAAGACACAAGAAGGCCATGTTATTGATTGAAGTTATGCAGCTGCACGCCAAGGAATGCCAAAGATGGCCAGAAAACCAGGAGAAGTTAGGGAGGGACAAGGATGGATTCCCCTGCAGATTTCAAAGGGCACATGGTCTTGCTGACATGTTGATTTTGGACATCTAGCCTCCAGAACCATGAAACAGTAAATTTCTATTGCTTTAAGCCCCTAGTTTGTGATACTTTTTAAGGCATTCCTTTGAAATGAATATACATCCTTCTGAAATTGTTAAAAACTGTCCTCGATGATGAGATGATTTGGAGGTTCCATAGCATTTTTGTACCTCCTTGAGTAAGCTCAGTACTCTTTCTTCTTGGGATCCCAGGCAGGAACCTAAAACCACATTTGGTGCACCTGAGACCAGTTGACCATAAGCCTTTTGCAGGAATCTGGAACCATCTCTCCCATCTGCATGGCCTCACATTTTCATTATTACAAAAAATACCTAGCTTCAGATGGCTTGGTACAAAGCAGCCTGCATGTGTTTTGACTCCTTTTTTTAAATTTTCAGGCTTCTGGTATTTATTTATTTGGTGGCACTTGTTGATGTCAAGTATTACCGAATAAATGACATGGAACAGCGAACAGTGTAAAAATAAGCCAAGCAAGGGCTGGTGATAGGAGCACTGAGACTAGAGCGCTGAACTTGAACGGGGAAGGAGTCATACCTTGGGGGAGTTTATGTTTGTTATCCTTGAGAAGTAGCTAGAGCCCTTCAAAGTGGTGGGAGCTTACTTCCCAAATAGAAAGTCTTGTACTGTTTAATGCATGGAAATCTTGTTTTATCCAAGCATACAATGATAAGGATTCATCCAGAGGTCTCACTCGCTCACAAAATTCTGTTTACCCTTGGCAGTTTGTTATTCTTTAAGCTTTAGGGCATGCCATAGGATAAATATGAATGATTACCACGCTAAAGAAAATAAAAGCTCTTTCCATTCTATCAAAGACATAAGAAATGGAAATGTCTTCACTGTTTTCAAGCTACCCATTGGTTCACATAGATATTTGTTTGAACCAGAGCTTTTTAAACACTCTTAACTTTTTTTTTCAGTTTCTACAACTCACTTCCTGATGGCAGATGTTGTTTCCTACTATTCACTTAAGTCAAACTAGGGTTACTAATATCCTTCATCTTACTTCACTACTTGAGTATTTTTCCCTCCAGTGCTTCCAGTCTGTTTATTAAACAAATAGAAAATGAATGAAATAAATCTCTGCAGGTTTGAACATTGCTTGGCTAGTGAGGAAAAGGATTTACACTAGGGTCCTTGTAAGGCCTAAGCAAGGATAATCACAGCCCATTATGTGGCTCCCAAGACACAACTTCCAATCTCTCTTACAGGGTTTCTTCATCTGGGCACTGTTGGCATTGTGGGTCAGCTAGTTCTTTGTTGTTAGGGTGAGGGTTGGGGGGCTGTCCTGGGCACTGTGGTGTGACTCTCAACATTCCTGTCTTCTAACCACCAGATGCCAGTAGCACCTCCGAAATTGTTACAACTAAAAATGTCTCCAGACATTGCCAAATGTTCCCCGTGAGGGGAGCAAACAGTTATCCCTGGTTGTAATCTGCTACTCTAGAAAATCAGAATACGATTTGATGAGGCTGTAACCTAAACTTTAGAAACATTTATAGACTAGAATGCTTGCATATTTATTTCAGGCATTTTTGGTTTACAGTTCTGTGGCCTTGTGAGTTTATTCAGTAGTTACGAAGTACCTACTTTTTGAGGATGGAATAAATGAAATGAAGAAACAGAACCAGGATAGGATCTATGATTTGGGTACGAGTATCTTTGAAAAGGGGACAGTGCAGATGAAATAGGGATGGCTTCTGGCTGCTCAAGCTTGCTCAACAATCATTATCAAGGAGGAGTGATGTCTTTCTGGGGTACACTTCCTTACTTTTAAGGTAATAGAAGAATCACTTTTTTTGCCCCTCCCCAAATCACTAACCTCTTGAATTTAGACCAGACCATTTTTTTAATCCAACATACCCTACACTTATTTAATGGTTTGATTGTGTGTGTGAGGTTATTTCTGCTGCTAGGCTATAAGCTCGCTGGAATGTGGTAGATACTAAATTAATGTTTGTTGAATAAATGGATAAATTAATGAACACTTCCATTTGCCAAGTTATATTTCTCTCTTTCTCCTATTTATAAGAGCACAAACTTGATAAAATCTCCTTTAGGAAATAAAGTTTGGAATGTGTTATCTGGCCAGGGGCTAGTGATTGCGTTTGTTGACTGCATTCTATTGTCCTAATGCAGTCATAGTAATTTTGGAAAAAGAATGATCAAAGACAGGGAAGACGTCTATTCAGGTTTTGTTCATCATGAAATTTAGGTTGAAACCTATGGAGTTAGATTTAGATTTAAACCTATAGCTTTAGCTTAGGGAGCTGATGAGTTCCAGAGAATGTTCAGGGCATCTGGAATTCGAACAAATTCATGTTTTCCTTCATATTCATACAGCCAGGGTGCTAAGTGATGGAATTAAAATCACATAAGGTCTTAAATGCTGAACTGTATATGGGTCAGAGAGAAACAGACTCTATAGCTGGGTAACGGGAAAATCTGATTCAAAGTCATAGTGCTTCTGCCCTGTAGTTCTTAGTCATCTGATCCTATTGCTCACAGATGGGCTGTTAAAAAGAACTTCAGAAATGTGGCCGTATGAACTAGGTGAATTTGACAACTGTCAGCACTCAGAAAGTCTGAGCGTTTTCTATTTAGCTAGACCTTCTTAACACCATTGCTTTAACTAAAGTTGCAAGTGATGATGCACTCTTCTGTTATGTGAACCAAGAGGAATTGGCTGGTTAAAAAAAAATAAAAAGTACGGAAAGTTTGTAACCAACTTTGGAACTGATCTATCTTGGAACACAAACAGCCAATTTGGAGGCACGGGCAATAAAAAGAAAGACCACAGAGTTCTGAACCCAAATGAGAAGGGGAAATGAACTCCAGTTCTTGATCTTCTTCAGGACCAAATGTTTGTGTGCGGTATATTTGTATTCAGCACACCATCTGTTGATAGCTCAGTATTTCAAAAATGACTAATTAAGTCCCACAGCCTTAATATTAAAAGTGAAAATGACAACTGGTAAAATCTAGGAAGAAGGTAATAAAAATAGCATTGATGAGGGGTCCTCCACCCTTCTCTCTGCATGGACTTTTACGTGCTTTTATACTGTTCCACACTTATAAATACTGGTTAACTGGAATCACAGAATTTTAGAAATAAAAAGTGACTTAGAAATCTTCCAGTTCAACTTCTTGATTGCTATAGATGATGAAACTGCTGTCCAAAGGATCCAAGTGACTTTTCCAAGGCCCAAGGTAATACTTGAGGTCAGTGTCCAAGAGAGGGCTGCAATTCAGGTTTCCTCTGAGACTCAGTTTCCCCATCTGGTCTGAGGAATGATTGGCATCAGTAAAGTACTTCTCAGTGACTTGGGGTCTCTTCTCTGTGCCAGGCCTGGAGAAATGTAGGACACTGCCATCCCTAGGTCCAGTGAAGCTTCCTGTGGCCTCTACACCATTAGGAGAGAAACCAGTGCATGTTGTCAGCTCCATTCCTAGTATATGCCTGAGCCATGAACCCAAGTTTAAAAAGGGATGACAAGGATGATGTTCTGACTCTTAACCAGCTGACCTTCCTCTTGGAGAGAATAGAAAGAATGAGCAAAAGAAAGGGAAAAACATAAGGACTGAATTACGTAAGTAACATGAGATGTATCCTACGTACAAAGTCTATCTTATATAGCTGCTAGAGCAGAGTTCCAGAAAGCATTTTTTTAATAGGAATTTGAGTGACAAGCATCATATTCCAATAAAAATTCTAAGGACTCTGCCGGATGAGGACCTAGAGAAGTAATAATTTTCCCACTGTAGTGCTTAGAGTTTTGTCATGATGTGTGGTTTTATTATATAGAAATTCTGAGTTGAAACCAGACTCAATTCCAGCTGTATATTAGCATCACCTGGGGAACTTTCCAAAAAATAAAATTAATAATACATAGGCTTGGGCCCCATCCTAGACCAATTCGATCAGAATTTCTAAGGATGGGGCATGCACAACAGTATTTTAAAATATTCCCCAGATGATTTGCAACTAGTATAAAGAACCACTGGTCTACAGTCACAAAACAGCCACCCTCTGCAGAAGCCACACTGTCTCATGAGTTTACATCACAATAGGGGTTTATACAAGCTGCAAAATTGTGTGAATATGCAATGTGTAGGAGGGAGTGGATAGGCAGGCTTGCCATAAAGATAATGTTTCATACTGACCTTTTGGAACATACAATGCATGCATTTTTCAGTGTTCTACTTTCAGATGTTTACAACTTGCATTCTCAACCACTGTTAACACAATGCCACATCAACTCCTCTTTGCCCCCAAACAAACCAGGTATCCTGCAGGAATAGAGGAAAGTGTTCATACATATGCCTATGCTTAGTTATGAGACTCTGTGTCAGTATTCTTACACACCAAAATGTAATTGTAGAGATAGAAGGTTTTGAGAAGCTACATAGACAAATTAGGAATTTAACACACAACTGTTACAAAACAACCTCTTGTGACACATTCCTGGGATTAACCACTCATTACTTGGAATTTCTTCTCCCACGTAATCTTTTTTTTTTTTAACTAACTCTTTCCTCCTTTTTCCTTGTCCTGAGTGGTGATTGCATCTGAGCAATAATTCCCTTGTAAGTCTCATAAGATCCTAGCAATAACTAAAAGCAGCTGACATTTTATGTCCCTTTCAACTCTTGTAACAAATTGCCAGACAAGACAGTCCCTCCCCAGCCCTACCTGGGTGTTTCTCTTCATCCCTGTCTCTTTCCTTTTGCTCTTCTATAGGATCTTTCCAGCATCTCCACCTCCTTCATAAGCTCAAAACAGAACCCATATTTAGTAAGTCTGATTCGTAGTAAATAAAGTAGAGAATCTTGTCTATGACTTTTTTTTTTTTGATTGCATTCTCCTTTTGAGTCTATTTATTATATTTCCTTTAAAATATCATTAAATTATTGAGATGTTTTTCAGGAATAATTGATAAGACTTAGTTTGGGTCCCCTATTACCCAAGGGGTATGGGACTTGATGGATTCATTCAAGGGTATGTTTACAATAGTGATTTTCACCCAGGAGACCTTGGTCCCTTAGCGGCTAGGGAATTATTACAAAGGGTTTCTATATCCATTGTGTTCACCAAGCATCTTGATTTTCCACATCACAAGCTTCCACAGAAATACCAGGAGAAACCCTCTCCTGGTATTTTCTTATTCTTCATATTTTTGCCTATTTGTTTCCCAGTTAACAGCTATGTGTTGTATTCCCAGTCTTTTAACATTATCTCACTTTGTATTGGTTTTGAATCTTATTTGTATCGAATATTTGTAACTTGCCAAAAATCATTTTGATATTATTTTTATCATAGATGTTAGCAAGGTTGTTATAATTAGTGTCATTTGTAAGTTGAGAGTCCTCTTAACTTGCTCATGCCACTCATTGATAAAATGGTAAATGTCTAAAACTGTGTTCCTGGTTGTGTATTAGATACGAGTCACATCTAAAATCCACATTACACATCAGCATCCTTTTTTAATGGCAGCTTTCTAGTTCTACCTATGCTTAACTGAATAATGATTTATATTATTATTTAATTTATATTATATTATTAATAATTATATTAAATTATTATTAATTTATATTAAATTATCCCGATTTCCTATACTTTCTTGATAGGGAAACTATTTGGAATCAAATTGACATGTCTTGGGGCTTCCCTGATGGCTTGGATGGCAAAGAATCTGCCTACAATGTGGGTAACCAGGTTTGTTCCCTGGGTTGAGATGATACCCTGGAGAAGGGAATGGCTACCCACTCCAGGGTTCTTGCCTGGAGAATTCCATGGACAGAGGAATCTGGTGGGCTACAATCTACGGGGTCGCAAAGAGTTGGACACAACTGAGCGACTACCACTGACGTGTCTTACTCTTTTCCTTATTATAGTAAATCCACCTTGTATCACAGGAGATGAGAGAAAGAAGTGTGTCTGGAAAAGGAGCTAACATTCACTTGGCCCAGATAGCAATAATGAAACAAATGATGTCTGACTCCTAGAAATATTGAAGTGTTTTGCTTATTTTGTTTTGTTTTGTTCTGTTTTGCTCCTGAGAAGAGATCTGAAATCTCTGAGAGACCACCTATGAGGTACAAAGAAACTTCTATGCTGTTGAAATGGTAGATTAATAGTCACCACCTCCCAGCTAGTAAAATCTCAGAGCTCTGTATAATTAATATATAGAAGTAATAAAATGAAAGAGCAGGAAGATGAGGCTTTGGATTTTCAAAGCTGTTGTCTTCTTTAAGCTTTGTTTTTTTCTTCAGGTTTTGGATTTTTCTTCAGGGCTCTCTCCTGACCTAGTCATTCCTCTGATGTTGACCCCTGCAATTGCCCAGAGGTATATGGAGAGTCTGACAGGAAGTCCTCCTACCCCTCTCTTGGCAGGGGAGTTCTCACGTGGCCTAAGACCCAACTCTCAGCCTTCATACTTCTGGCTGTAGGAGACAGTGCCAAGCTGTAGCAGTGGTATCTCTTGGCATTCTGGGAATCTGCCTGCTCTGCCTGCCATCTACTTAGGAGATTCGCCTTATCCTGCAGGCCCTGGGAGATTGTCCAGGTGTCTTAGCTGCTTATAGGAAGGCTCAAGAGAGGCATATCTGTGTCCTCTTCAAACTGAGGATTAAAAAGAATTTTTAATAATAAATATATATACATGTTAGAACGAGTTTCTCTTTACCTGAGATAGAGTGAATGTTTTTAGATTTATTTCTTAATTATTTGGAAATGTTTTTCCTTGTAAGGCTTTAAATGTGGCCACCACAGAGAAAAGGAACAAAGGAAGCCAGTGACATAACCCTACTGTCTTTTCACTCACGTAAAACAGTCAGTTAAAAAAGAAATTTCAGATTCTTTTCAGCAGATTCAGTTCGGCATCCGTTTTCTGATAGCAGACTCAGTCGGGGCCCTGGGTAAGCACCAGGCAGCCACAGTCCTGAGACCACAGGGAGCCACTATTCTGTTCTGAAGGACTCACACATGATGTGGGAAGAGAAGCGGGGAGAGAGCCATGAGGATAGGGAAGCAGAATGCTTAGAGGGCTGTGATACATGCTAAAATAGACAAAAAACCACAGTGTGCTGGGAGCCAAGGGAAGAGACGATCAGTTCTGATGAGGGCTGTCAGGGAGGGCTGACAGAGGCCCAGACATCTGAGGTGAGGCTTAGCAGGTGGCTGTGGTTCTGTCAGGCAGGTTCTGGTGTACCAGGATGCATGGCAGGCTCCATGCATGCTGCAGAGTAAGTGCTTCCTAAACATTTGCTGAATGGGCTTTCTGGGGAGCACTTTATCTGAGAATGACTCTCATTCCTACCTTTATAGCTAGAATAAGAGAAAGGTTTACCCAAAATGTTTTGGTGAACTGGTGGTTGTTAACTGTTTTAGACAATTTCTCGCTACATATTAGCAAGAAGCCTGACACTAAGAACAAGTGAGAAATAGGGATCTGTTGACCATCCAAAATAGCTGTCAATGAAATCCAATGAACGCAGTTCCATTTCCTGAACACGTCTTGGTATGCCCATTTCCAGCTATATATTATTGCTAATAATATAGAAAAGGCAAACAGTAAGCTATGATTGACAGAACATTTTAATTGTTTTTCTGAGAGATTAATGGTGCCTTGTAAAATGCACTATTAAGTCTGTTCCTTACTTCTGGTATTTGTTTTTGAGAACAATTACGTAATTATAGGGAGGAAGTCTCAGAGAAACTTCTTTTAGGATTAAATAGGCATTTCTCCCACCAGCATAAAACTAGGGGTTTTCTCAACTGTTTCCTATTTTTACAATGTATTCCTGTAATGGCATGAATATCTGAGCAGACAAACTGAGAACCTTAAATGAAGCTGTTAAATGCAAAGTGCATGTCAGGACCTGCTTCATTTACTCACACCTACCCCTACAGCCCAGGAGCTATGGCCAACCTGGGCAGTCAAGGTGCTTTAAAGGTTCAGGTAATTCAACACAAGCTAGCAGCTTGTCTCATCCCAAACGTGTATTCCATTTCTAATCACTGGGACACATCCCTATTTTGTACCCCTCATCTGTCTTTGGGATTTGACCTTTGCTGCCTTGTTGGGAGCTTGCTCACCCACCGTGAGGTTTTATCTTGGTCTTTACATTAGTCCTTTCTCCTCTTCCCCCAACTCACCTACCAGGATCTAAAGTTTGACCTTAGAACTGTAGACCTGTCACTTTACAAATAGACCATGTCTGGAATCCCCCCTGCCAAATGCTGCTCAGCCGCTATGAGAACACGGTCATGTCTTTCCTTTCCTTGCTATGGAGACACCATTGTCTGCTTAGATCGTGATCTATTACAGAGAGGCACTGGAGCACGTGATTGAGAACCCTGGTCCTGAGGTCTGGGTTCAAATTCTGAGTGTACCATTTGCTACCTATGAAATCCTGAGCAAATGGTTAGACCTGAATTTGCTTATCTACCAGGTGAATATAACTGAAAATAATACTACCTCCTCAAAGGGCCATTGGAAGAGTAAGTAAAATAATCTTTACCAGCAAGCTAGCTTATACAAAGTACTGGAGAAAGCTCTCCATGCCTATTTCACTATCACCTGTACATCTGGCACCCCTTGGTTTGCCCAGTGCAACTTTCTATTAACAGAAGTTAATTTCTATTCTATTCAAATTCCTTTCTATTAACAGAAGTCTTATCTCATCAGGTCACTTCCTGGCCTAAAAACACCTGTGTGGGTTGCTGTAGACTGCAAAGAGACAAATGCTCTGGCTGGGCACAGAAGGCCTTGCTGATCTGGCTCCAGCTTGGATCCCTTGCTCTGGCTACACTGACCTGCCACTGGTGCCCAAAACATGCTAGGTGCCCCCAGGCCTCCATACCTTTGCTCCTGCTGCTCCCTCTGGTGGCATCCATTTCCTGTCATGTGTGCCTGGTGTTCAGCTTTAGAGACTGTTGCGAACTCTCTGCTTTGTGCCCAGCTATAGGCCATCCCCAGGTTACGGTGACCACACTGTTTCTTTGCACGTGTACTTTCCTGATAACCTCTAAATCCCTTGGGGGCAGGGGCTGAGAATTAATAGTCAGTGCCTAGACCTGATCATATCATTAGATAAGCCAGCACTATGCAAAGCAATGGATGTGGTGGGTCCTGGAGTTGGCATATGTAAAACCTAGTCCAGCAGAGAGTGAGTGGCAGGGCAGGGAGAAGGGGCCTTGTTGTCCTTTCTTTATCTTTATTTCTTTCCCTCCCAATTTCCTAGTTTCTCACTACTTGGGTTCAGAAGTCAGCATCTTTTTTAGTTCTTCACTATAAATGAGAAATTGTGTTTGATGCCTACATCAGTGAGATGACCTAGTGCAGTATCTGGATGTAGTTTATCTTTTTATATAGAATATATCAATGTCTATTTGTATTATAATGCCCTTGCTGGGCTCAAGAAAGGTTTATATACTGAATGCACTTTTAAAAATTTCACTTTTAAATTGCTATAATATATTAAGCACCTACATACACTATCAACACTTAAGTCTTATAAAAATTAAAAATGACTTGCTCTTCATTACCTAAATAGCTAACAATGACTAAGGGGAAGCTCAGTTATTTAGGAACATGTACTTCCCTTGCTATGAAATAATGACTGACAAGAGACGTCTTCTCAAGGCTCAGTAAAGAAAACAAAATGTATTTAATATCTAAAACATCAACATAGGAGAGGCAGGAAATATGTATCATGTGCAGGTGTAAATCTGTTCTACCAATTAAATTCCCTTGGTAGTTGCACAGTACATGGATCATGCAGATTTCCTTTAGGACAAAATTAAAAGCACTTCCCCCACGCTAAACAATGGCTCATATGAAAGCACGCCATTTTATGTTTCCTGGACTGAATAAAAAAAATCAAAACTATTTTAAACATTTTAATCTTTGATTGATGCTGCTGCTGCTACTCTTTGATTGAGTACCTGACAAAATATGTATTGGAAGGATGTTGGTTTCATTAACCCTGTGTTGCAGGGAAAGAAACTTAAGGTCTGAGGGTAGAGTAGATTGATACTTAAGAGCATGTCATCCAAATTAGACTGCAGCTTGATGGCCCAGTGAAGGATAAGAGAAAGTGACACTGGCGACTGGAGAGGAACAAAAAGCATGACATTCCTAGAATGTGGAAATTTTGCCCACTTGCTAAAAAAAAATAATGTAAGCAAGGACTTCTGGTGAATTCCAGGTATAGGAATCAGTTACAGGTCATTGCCAATTCATTCAAGAGGATATACTTTTTCTTCCAAATTGGGATGCTTCTAAGCATGAAAAGGGCACTGTTAATAGTACTCAGGGGCATGGGACAACCTAGAACATATGGCTACCCCAACCCTAGGTCATCCTGAGGCTCTAAGCTTGCAGCTGGTTGTAAGCCCAAGTGGCATCAAGGGATGAAGGACCATTGAGCAAGGCTGATTTGGGAACTGTCTATGGTGTTTCAAAACTCCCTGGTTTAAACCGGCCTAACCTTCACGTGGGGCTTCCAGGTGGCACTAGAGGTAAAAAACCCACCTGCCAGTGCAGGAGACATAAGAGACCAGGGGCTGAGAATCAATCCCCTGGAGGAGGGCATGGCAACCCACTCCAGTATTCTTGCCTGGAGAATCCAATGGACAGAGGAGCCTCGCAGGGGTCGCAAAGAGTCAGGCACAACTGAGCTACTTAGCACGCATGCACGCAACCTTCAAGTATTCTGGCAGGGAGAACATCTAGACTACACAGTGTGACTGTTCTCTTAGGATAGTAACATCCAGGTGTATATCTTTAAGCTGACCTTTGGTACAATCATTTCTAAACTTGACTTCACAATCTAGGGATCCAAGACCCCCTAGTTTAGGCGCCTCATTCCTATATATGCCTAATTTAGTAGCTCTGTAGTGGGTCCAGGTATCTGTATTTTTAAAAACTCCTATGATGACTCTGATGCCCGGTGAATATAAAAGCCCTCTTGGGTTTGCAAAGAGGCAATGAGGTTTTTAAAAGGTTGGAAATTTTAAATTTTCAATAGAAAGATTAAAGGTTCAGCACTAATATGGGAATAGAGAATATTAGAGAACTGAAATATTTTCTATAATAAGTTAGTTACTATTTTTATAGGACCAAAACAAGGGCAAATTGTTTTAAAAAATATATGCTCCTTATTTCCGCTAGTCTTATTTACTGAGGCATTTTAAAAAGACAGTCCTGAAGGTTTAAGATCTTAATAGACAGTTCAGTTCAGTTCAGTTGCTCAATCATGTCCGACTCTTTGCGACTCCATGAATCACAGCACACCAGGCCTCCCTGTCCATCACCAACTCCTGGAGTTCACCCAAACTCATGTCCATCGAGTTAGTTGATACCATCCAGCCATCTCATCCTATGTCATCCCCTTCTCCTCCTGCCCCCAATCCCTCCCAGCATCACAGTCTTTTCCAATGAGTCAACTCTTCGCATGAGGTGGCCAAAGTATTGGAGTTTCAGCTTTAGCATCAGTCCTTCCAAAGAACACCCAGGGCTGATCTCCTTTAGAATGGACTGGTTGGATCTCCTTGCAGTCCAAGGGACTCTCAAGAGTCTTCTCCAACACCACAGTTCAAAAGCATCAATTCTTCGGTGCTCAGCTTTCTTCACAGTCCAACTCTCACATCCATACATGACCACAGGAAAAACCATAGCCTTGACTAGATGGACCTTTGTTGGCAAAGTAATGTCTCTGCTTTTGAATATGCTATCTAGGTTGGTCATAACTTTCCTTCCAAGGAGTAAGCGTCTTTTAATTTCATGGCTGCAGTCACCATCTGTAGTGATTTTGGAGCCCCCCAAAATAAAGTCTGACACTGTTTCCACTGTTTCCCCAACTATTTCCCATGAACTGATGGGACCAGATGCCATGATCTTAGTTTTCTGAATGTTGAACTTTAAGCCAACTTTTTCACTCTCCTCTTTCACTTTCATCAAGAGGCTTTTTAGTTCCTCTTCACTTTCTGCCATAAGGGTGGTGTCATCTGCATATCTAACAGACAGTAGAATTTGATAAAGGAATTTCAGCAAAAGTTTTCAAAGGAAACTGTGAAGAGAGGCAAAGGAGATAGTCAAAAACTCTGTGGGCCGTGCTCCTGTCTACTTTTGTTCCAACAGTCTTGTGCAGTGCAAAATAGTAGGTATATAATAGTCATTTACTGAAAGATAAATGGGTTTGAGGGAGGAATGCTATTATATGAGAATGACTCTCATTCTTTGCTTTATGGTTAAAGAAACTGAAGCATAGATACATAAAATAGCTTTGCTAAAGTATTTTTAGGGCTGGGGTTTACTAGCTTTCAAACAAGTTTGCTCTTTGTTTCTAAGTTCCACTCTTGGGGACTGCTGAGGCTGAGAAACCCATTGTCCTGACATAACTTTCCCTCTTCCTTGGTGTTCAGTCCCACACTAATGGGATTAGACACTTTCCAGTTAATAGAGACCACAAAAGCATTTGGTCCTGAGGTTAAAACCAAAACTGACCTGATTATTGTGTGCATGCCTTTTCTTGATTTTTAAAGAAACAGAATTTTGTGTCTAATATATTTAAGAATCATTACTTTCAAGTTTTAAAAAATAAAGTTATCAAAGTCTCAAAAATGTATTTTCCTGACACAATACTCTTTCTACTGTCAAGGTGCCACTGAGCACCTATGGTTAAGCATATTTCTAGAGGCTGATGGTTAAGCTTTTGATAAAGGCTTTTTTAAAAAAATAAAAACTTCTTTTAACAGAAGTATAGTATGCAAATCTTTTTCTCTAGGGCCCCATGTATATATGGGGTCCAAAAAGTGGAAGAAGAGAGTGTATTTCTTGGTCTAAATCATCTTCGTATGAAAAGAGCAGCCCTACCCTTTTCCCACTGCAAATTTGGCCAGGAGAATCATGAAAGAGCCCAGGACCCCATGGTTCAGGGCACACAGCCCTATTCATCGTGGGACCAGCTCACTCTAAACATTTCATCATAGAGAATGATAACTTATGCTTAAAAGTAGGGCAAACTAAAAAGCAGTTTCATGTGGAATATGAAAGTGCTATTTTATGAACCTGAGTGGGCAGGATGCATAAGCAGGTGGTTTTATAAATTACTGAACTTTCCAGATGCTGCTTACTCTTGCAGCTGTTCTTACTTCAAGCCACTTTAAAATGTAGCCAACACTGCTATTAATTGGAAGAAAACTCCGCATCATGAACTTTTTAATAATTCAATAATATTTGGTGTATTTTTCTTAAATTTTAATAAATAATATGAAAGTTTATTCAGTTTGAACCAAAGTTGAGCTAATGCTTCAATAATTTTTGACTGAAATTATGAGGTAGAGAAAGAAAAAAAAATAACACTTTCTTTTAACAAGCATTTAAAATGTGTATCATTGTTGACTAACCTTGAAAATATTTCAGATGGTTAAGAATGAATAATGTCTCCCATTTTAATATCATTATTTGCTCAGTGATGTGAGAATAATTTCCCACCAAACACGACCACAGTGCTCTTTTACAAACTGGGGATTCTGAATGCCATGCATGATCTTACATGTGGCAGAATATTAATAACCATCTTGTGCGCCTATCTCCTGAACAAACAAATAAACAAAACCAATACCAGTTCCAACAGAAGAGACTATTAACATGGTGCTGAGTGCTTTGGGTCAGTCTGATCTTTTAAATCTTGTGCTCTGATTATAAGTATAGTAAGCAAACATAAAATTTAAAATTGGTTATGTTGATATTAATCACTAATGGCTCTAGAATGCTTTATAGTTGAAAGGGATCATGGTGGCTTTAGGCTGTTATTTTGAAACCAAAACTGGTCTGATTACCATTTGTATGTTTTTTCCTTGATTGCTAAAGAAAACTTTGTATCTGTGTATATTTAATAATATTACTCTAAAATTTTAGAAAAGAAAGTTATAAATGCATTATTTTTATTTTCAAAAATATCTTCTCTAAGATGTCTTGATTTGTCTCAGGGCTAGGCTCAGAATTCTCCTTTAAGGACAATAATCACATAATCTTATCTATTCATCCCTTATGATATGTGAAAATATCTGTTTTTGTACAGTAACCATGTGAACATGTGTATAAAAATTTAACCTTTCTTAACCCTTAGATTTCTCTTAATGTTAAAAAAAAAAAGGAATTGGAGGTTAACTTGATGACCATTACATTCTCTTCTATTTCTAAAATTCTGTCTTTTTGTGCTTATGTGGTTTTATTCCAATGCCACCACATCCTGTTCTTCTCATTTCATGTCTGGACCCTGATGCAGTTACATCATAACTGCTCCTCATCCAGACTGGCTACCTTTTTATTACATCTTGTACCTCCACCAGTCATCTTCCAACAAGCCCCACCTTCATCATGTCATCCCAAGCTTGAAGTTTTCTTGGCTTCCCACTGCTGACATAATACAGTTCAAACTTATCAGGAATACTGGACTTAGGGCTCTATCATCTGGCCACACTCAGTGTTTTCCTCTTTATGACCTGTGACTATGCCACATGAACTCTAATGTCAGTCAAAATGGGCTACTAAACCTCCTAGACTTATGTCCTGTGTGGGACATTCCCATCTCCATGCTTTTTCATTAAGAATGTTCTCCTGTAATTTTCTCACCTATTTGAACTCCATCTATCCATTATGACCCAACTCAGATTGTATCTCCTTCATGCCCTTCTCCATTAAACTTTCTATAGTATATCCTTCTCTCACCTTATTGCCCTATCCAAGTAGGGTCTCCCTAACAATATCAGTTCCATTCACTTTTTAAGAAACTTTTAAAAAAAACTTTAAAATAAAATAAAATAAACTTTACTGAGGGATAATGGACAAATATAATATTTAAAGTGTACAACATGATGACTTGATATACATGCATATTGCAGAATTATTACTAAGATCAAGATAATTGATATGATTCAGTTTTGAATAAACTTTTCATTATGCAATGCTAAATACTATTTTCTTTTAATTTATTATAGTATCTGAGTGCATGCTAAGTCGCTTCAGTTGTGTCCGACTCTTAGCGACCCCATGGACTATAGCCTGCCAGGCTCCTCTGTCCAGGGGATTCTCCCGGCAAGCAGATTGGAGTGGGTTGCCATGCCCTCCTCCAGGGGATCTTCCCGACCCAGGTATTGAACCCAAGTCTCTGTCTCCTGCATTGGCAGGCAGGTTCTTTACCACTGAACCACCTGGGAAGCTCTTATTATAGTATATATTTGGTCTGTTTCCAAAATAATGATGAGAAGCATTATAATAGAGGGCACATAAAACAACATGCCAGTTGAAAAAGTGAAAATTCAAAACCATATGTGAGAGAATAAGTAACATGGATTAATGAAACTTAAAATCTAGTTATATGTTTCCTGGCAGTCAAAGTTAAAAAAAAAAAAAAAAGGACCAATTAGTTAATATTTGGCAGTGACTTACTGTTGTGATCGTGTATGTGTGTGTGTGTGTCTGTGTGTGTGTGTATTTTTAATCTATATGCATCTCATCTTCATCACTTCTAATCTTTGTGATTTCTAGGGCTTATTTTAGGAATTACCCTTGTAGAACATAGCTCAGTGTCTATTCTAGCATATGTTAGGAATTTAATAAATTGATCAATGGCTATTGTGATACCAGAGTAATAAATCTGAAGCCATTTTCTTTATTAGAAAATCAAAATAGTACACAGTAAACATATGAATGAAGAAGATAGAAATCTCAAATGGAGAATGGAGGGTCTGGAGGTATGACTATTTTAATTAGAGGAAATTTTTTAAATAATCTATCACTGACTTTTTTTTGGATAAATACCTATACAGACATCTTACAACAAACCTTTAGTGAAAGAAGAAACCAGTTTTATTGGAACTAAATTGTAGTCTAACTTATGTTATTATCACCAGTGGAATAGGTAATAATACTCCACCTTCTTGAATATAAATTCATGGCACCTCTAGCTTTTGAGTTTTCTTCTCCACCCTAAATAGCTGTTTTATGAGACTAAAGGATACTGTGGAGACACATGGGGCTACTCCTTACACTTACATCTATGTTTCATTTATTCTCCACCTACAAGTTTCTAACTTCGGTATGGGGACATTTTTAAAGAGAAGTAATTGAAATTACTGTCCAATAGTAATTTCCATGAAGGTGGAAATATTCTATATCTGTGCTATCCAATATGGTAGCTACTAACCTTAAGTGTTGAGAACCCAAGATGTAGCTAGTGTGACTGAAGAACTGTATTTTAAATTGCATTTAAATGCCCTTTCTTTGCAGGGCATTCTCAAAAGGCCTTTTAAGCAAGACCTCTAAGTAAGTGGTCCTACGAAATTCTTCTCAAAGTCGATTTTTCTGATTGTCTTGTTTTGCTCATAGTTCTATGAGAAAGTGGGTAGGATTTGTTTTCTCTAGGCCATCAGAAGCTTGCTCTATCTCCTCCTTTTAATTTATTTAATATGAAGATCCCCACACTTGCTCTTTGAAATGCTATTTTGTAAACTGCTATTTCCACTAAGCCTGTTATGCCTTTTTTCCATCTGTGTTGAAGTCTCTTTTCCCAGTGGGGCCTTTCTTTCTCAACTTAGTCATGCTATGTGTAGAGACCCACATCCACACTACTGGCCTCTCTGACTCATCCTGGGAGGTTCTCTTGCTCCAGGAATCCCTCTCCACTGCAGGGGAACAACAGGGAGGCTGAGATGAAGCTAGGCCTTTCTGAAATCTGCCTCTTTTCCTGACACTTTTCCTTCTTGTTCAAAGCTACATGAGAAGGGAAACAAGCAAAATGCCCTTTGCTCCTTTAAGGTAATGTTTTTAATAAATAGTTTTTAGCAATTCTAATTTCCAGTTTATAAGCTACTTTTGTTGTTGCTGCTGCTTTTAAGTATTCCATAATCTGGCTAGTAGAAAAGTCTGCTAAAGCTCCAATTTTCCTTTTTCCTCCACCAACAAGCCAAGAGACTCAATTCTGACTGTTCCATTTTCCTTCCAGTTACAGATTAAATTGTTCCCCTTTTTGAAATATATTATTCATAAATGTGAACAGTCTCTGAACTAAGGCTCCTCCCATCCTGGATAGGATGCTGAGTAGGTGGAAACTGGTCATCCACCCCATTGGCTGCCCCAGGGGTCTTCACACTTTAATCTGGTCAAGGGCCAGGAATTCCCTTGACCTTCCCTTTTCTTAAAAGAAAACCCTCTGCCAAGGATGGCTCAGGACTATGATTTCCCAATCAAGATGGGTTCAAGCAACAAATTCCTCTGATAAGATTTACTAAAAGGGTCAAAGTTGAATAACACAATGGTAATTAAAAACTGACCACCCAGTCAGGTCTAAGTTTAGCCAATACCCATTCAATTAATCTGTTTTTAATCTCACCAAGCACATCCTGGAAATATAAAAAGGAACTCCAACCTGAATGTCCCATAAGCTCAAGAAGCAACTCTCCACAACTAACTAGAGGTCTATAGGAGAAATCAAAAGGCACATATTATTTTTGGTTGTGTAAATATGCTTAGCTGTGTACAACAAACACCATGTTTTTTCCAATACCCTTCTTATAAATATTAAATATTCGATTCTATTCTGCATATATATATGCACACAAACATATTTCATCTTTAGTCAGGAGCATTTCCATCCATATTTTTAAGAAAATTATTTCAGGTTATCTTAATTTTAACTGGGGGAACCTGCCCCCTTAGTACTCCGGTTGCTACCTTTGGCATAATACCTTACAAAACCATCTCACTGCTTATTAATTCTATATGCAGTGGAGCACCACGCTTCACTTAGACTTTCAACCTGAACTCGGAGAGAGGATGACCTGCAGAGCAAACACCTCCCGCTCTCAAAGGGTGCGGGGCTGTCTGTTACTGAGACCTGGAGGTTCATATGCCAGGAGAAGGGTGCAGTTATATCAACTCCCACAAAACTCAAGTTAGCCAAATTCCAGCTGAACTAACTGGCAGGAGCGGGTAGGAGAGATGTGACATTTCTGACGACCGCGGTTCCCGCACATCAAGCCCCAGAAAATGGTGAGTGTGTGGCAAAGACAGGGAAAGAAACACAGGCTACTAGCCAGACAGAGCTGTCCTGGCCCTGTCAGCGTCTCCTCGGGGCACATCCCTTCCTTGCTGGCCGCCTCACCTTACCTTGACCACGTCGTCGTTGAGATGCTTGGGGTCGCGGTTGACCAGATCTATCTCCTTGGTGTGCGCGTCGTACACTTGCTTCTCGTTCATTTCCTCTGCCATAGCCTTGTTGTTGGGCTTGTAGATGTTGCCCTGTTCCCGGATGGGAACAGTGTAGAGATGTCCCTGCAGAGGGCGGACGGCCCGGAGGGAGAGGGTGGCACCGGCGGTGGGAAGGAAATTTCAAAAAAGAAAAATCCGCAATCAGAAAAGTTAGCCTTGGCAGCGAGGCAAACCTCAAGGCTCAAAATCGAACTAACCGATTTCGAAGCGGTGGCTCGGCGCACAGTAAACTCCTTGGCGCCGCAAGCTTTTTAAGAGGATCGGGGAGAGGACACCACACCCCTCGGTACCAGGCTGGGAGCTCCTGCCTCCCTCGCCCGCCACCGCCAGGGGTCAGGGCAAACCCCGCAGCTCGGTCCGCCCGGCCCCAGCCCAACTCACTCCCAACAGGCTGATTCCCGCGGAGACCCCCACAGGAGAGGGGATCCGACTTCCGAC
Source organism: Bos grunniens (assembly GCF_055505025.1). Classification (NCBI taxonomy): domain Eukaryota; kingdom Metazoa; phylum Chordata; class Mammalia; order Artiodactyla; family Bovidae; genus Bos; species Bos grunniens. The sequence goes on along the minus strand of NC_141168.1, from coordinate 68,306,951 downwards.
TTTTATCCAGCCCCTCTCTCCGCCAGGCCACCCTCTCCCCAGCTCTTCACCTGCTCCAGTCCCTGGTCCCTATTTCCCTTCTCTCCGTAATTCCTTCTAACTTCATCCTTAAGATCCACGATGAACCACCCCCCACCCCGGACCCATGCAGTGTTCCCATTTTCGTTCCTTTCTGGCCAAGTATCCTTTGCACCTGCCCGCGTCCTCCACCCTCCCTCTGCCGTTTCTGTCCCTGCACAGCTCCCAGTACACCCCCCTCCCCCGGTGCACACTAGCCAGCATCCCCTATCTTTGGATCGAGCCAAGTGTCAGACCCCCTATACTGTCTAGAACGATATTCCACCTGCACAATTCCTCAGACCCACCCTTAGGTCACTCCCAGACCCCTGGCCGGTTGCTGAACGGCGGCGGCTGCGTTTGGGAAAACTAGGTTTCCACACCCAGGCGGAGCCCGAGCGCCGGGAGGTGGTAGGAAGGTGGGGGCTGGGGGGAGTGGTAGTTAGGAGGAGGGTGCTTTATCCAAGCACCCCTGCCAGGCGCCGAGATGCAGGAAGAGTTCTAGAGGTGGCCCAAGAGCTTTGGAAAGTGCAAACATGACGCGCGCCGCCTCCTCGGCCAGCTGGTTGAGGCGCCTGGTGGGGAGTCGTGGGGGACTGTCCCCAAGACTGCAAGTGAATGAGTTCCCACCCTGCACTCTAGCTCTCCACTCTCCAGCAGACAGGATCCGGACCTTGGGGGTCTCTCAATAAAGCAGTACCCCTAAGCCATTCAGAAACGCGCCCTCAGTCCGACCAAACCAACTTCAGGACCCCAACGACCCCCTCTTTCCGCGACCTAGGCCCCTAGGCTCCCTTGGCCCCCTTCCTAATAGGAAAACATGAAACAAACATTCCTGCCTCCTCTTCACCTCCCCGCCCAAGCCCATTCCTCAGCAATGCGAGAGCCAGAGGAGTGCTCCAACGTCGAGAGAGGGCTGGGGCAAGCAAAGCAGTCAGAATATTTAGAGTGGAGATAGCAGAAGCAGAACTCCTTGTGCGCCGCGTTCCGGAGCGCACCCACCCAGGCGTACCTCTGAGTCTACGTATTTGCCCCCCGACATTCTGGCTCGTGGCTGGTTGAAGACTCTGGGTAGATTTCCCTGGGCTGTGATTTAAGGGAACTGAGGAAGGAAGATCTTGTATTGTATGGGAGAAAAAAAAAAAAAGGCGCTGAGGGTGAGGCGGCCGGGTGGGGGGGCGGTGGCTGGGAGGGAGCCTCCTGGCTCTCCGCCAAGGGTTTGTTCTGCTCGCGGTTGGCCGGGATGTGCGCTGAGCCGGGTCTAGGCACATCCCCAAGGTTATGGCAGCAGAGGGCGGGGAGAGCCCGCAGGGAGTCAAGAGCAACGAGAAAGCGTTTCACTCGCGCTGGGCTCCTTGGGCAGATATTTTAAACCTGGGGCAACATTTTCTCAGCTATAAGCCACTGAGAGGCGTACTGGGGAGAGCTAATGTTTTCGCAGTGCATCATCCCAGCAGGGGTGGGGACGGGAGGAGGGAGACGAAGACCGTGTACGGAGATGCCCAGTATGGGCAACCGAGCTTCAGAAAGAATTCTGCCTTGTTTTAAGCCGTTTCTTCCTGTCGCCCAAGTTCCGTCGCTGCCTAAGATACAACTATCTCCCAGTTTTACAGTGGAAGGGATGAAAAGTGACCCAGAATCTTTAGGTGTAATTCATACCTAAACACAAGGAAGGAATCTGTGTGGGTGCGTGTGTGGTGTGCTTTTGGTGACACTGGTTTACATCTAGTCTGTGTGAATGGAAACTTGGAAAAACAGGCCTGCCGAATTTAACGTTTACCAACTGCTTCTGAAACGTCTCCCAAATGCTTTGAAATAAGAAATAAAAATGTTTAACTTTTCTATAATTGTATTACTTTTTTTTTCTGGAACAAAGGAAATCTGTGGCAACAGGTTATGCTACGTTTACAAAACACACAAAATATTTACAGTTGTACAAATATTTAATTGGAGTTTCAAGTTTTCCAGACATTTTTTAAAGTACTTGACTGTGAGTTAAAGGAGGCTTGTTTTTATTAAGTAATTGATTAGAATTTTTAAAAAGTTTTTAGAAGTTAAAATATCTTATCTAAGAAACTTCCTAAATCGGGAGCTTCTCTCTTTGCCTTATTATAAATCAGCACAAGATGAATTGAGCAATAATCAGTCATTTTACTTTAGGACAAGTTCACTTATTATTGTTAGGAAATTCACTCTCCAAAAATGGAAAGGACATTTTACATTATGTTCCACATGCTATCAAAAGTCAGATTATGACTTGAAAAAGTTAGGACTATACCAGAAATGGCACAGGATACATGGCAGTCTAGAAAAGGGAATATGGGTACAAAAGGAGGAGAAGGAGAAATAGAGGATGGAACTCCTAGAATTGATTATGGAGGTGGAGAGAAAACATAAACACATAAAGGGAATGACAGCGCAAAGGTTTTTGTTATTGTTGATGGCAGAAAGGCAATATAATTTTTAAAGAAAAGATAAATTTCAACTATAAGGGAGGAGAAGTGTCACAAATGTTGGCATGACTAATTATGCTGACTAGTCATCATTAGAATACTAAAATTTTTCCCAAAGTTGGGTTTTTGGTTTTACTTCTAAATGCTTTAAACAGATTACATGTTAACAAACAAGATATTCTAGCAAAGGGGGGTGTGTCAGGGTCAGTGTGTTGTGTAGTGCCTGTGTGTGTGTTTAGTCGCTCAGTTGTGTCCAACTCTTTGCAACCCCACCAGGCTCCTCTGTCCATGGGATCCTCCAGGCAAGAATATTGGAGTGGGTTGCTATGCCCTCCTCCAGGGGATCTTCCCAACCCAGGCATGGAAACTAGGTCTCTCACATTCATCTGAGCCACCAGGGAAGCTCAAGAATACTGGAGTAGGTGGCCTATCCCTTCTCCAAGGGAACTTCCTGACCCAGGAATCCAACAGAGGTCACATTGCAGGCAGATTCTTTACCAGCTGAGCTACCCAGGAAACCCTGTGTAGTGCCTAGTCTACCTCTAATAATTCTTAAAAGATTACCGTTCCTCTAACTCTTCCTGTTACTGAGTCTGCTCCCTGCACAGTAGGCCAATAAATCCGAGAAACTAGGGGTTAAGACAAGGAAGGGACTTTATTTAGGGAGCCAACTAACAGAGAGGATGGCAGGCTAGTGCCTCAAAATAACCATCTTGCCGTGGTCTGGATGCCAGGTTCTTTTATAGAGTCAGAGAGAAAGAAGTAAAGAGGAACTAAAATCAAAAGGCAGAAAAGAGAGGGAGAGGCAGTGGGGAAGTCAAGTTCACGGGTCTTCAGTCTTGCAAAACAACTCCAGGGAATGGCCAGCCTTTGGAAGGGGTGTGTTAATCTCTTCTATTCACAGGTGGGCAGGGTCAGATTATCTATGAATTTAACAAAGGCACTTTAGTTTCAGGCAGAGGGACAGGGTCCTTTGAAACAAGCCCTAGTGTATGATTATAATAACAAAAGCAATGAAAAGCAAGTCAAACAGTTTCCAAAATGGAGTCAGAATTGGCTGCTTCTCTGCAGCAGGGTTAGAACTGGCTTCTTCTCTGAAACACTCCTTTGTAAATGTTGGCTGCAAAGCAGTTGAGTTTTATTCTATGGAAAAATGTGGAAGCTGTTTCCCATCTATTGTTATCCAGTCTTCAGCTGGGATGAGTAATCTTGATTGTGAAAAAAAGTCAACAGGAACAGGGAGACAGCATGTCCTGCATTCCAGCAAGGAATGGACTTTGTGGGGAGGCCTGAGTAATGCTTAACTAGCACTTAAAGAAGGGAAAGCAGCCTCCCTGGGGATTCCACCCCAAAGTCAGCATAGCACATAGAATCATAATGATCAGTGAAATGTTGTCAAGGCCAAAATGAATTCCTAATGAGAGGAAAAACCACAAATTCTTCAATAACCTGCCCCAACAAGAAGCTGGCACCAAAGAGAAACAGATCATATTCTGGTTATAACAGCTGATTTAGATACTTGGCTGCATCCAACTTTATGAGATATAAAGAAAAGATGAAGTATGACATTGTTAGCAGAGTATAAGATTGAAATGAATAATCATGTTAAAAAATGTATATTTTTTATTTGATACCCACACAGATAACTTTAGGCTTAGAGGCAGGTTAATAACTTCTCTAAATCATTGACTAGGAAAAAAAAAAAAAAAGGGTAAATGGAGACCCATTTGCCCTTTTTTTTTTTTAATAAGAAGCTGTCTTAAAGGTTAGCTCATGCATTCAATGTTACTGTATAGAGAGCTAAAGGATGTAGATCATCAAACCAGCCATCTTCAAAATGGAAAAACTGAAGTTTAAAGACAAGAAAATGATCTTAAGGAGTTTTGTGGGGCAATGAAACATTTTAAAGTTGGTAAATAACTATGGTACTGTTAACAGCTTATGGGGTGTAGGATTCTTAAGTAGTGCAGTGAGGGCCTGCTCATGGCAGGACTGTGACGTTCATTGCCTTTTATGTTCTCTCACCTCCTTCTCTTGGCCTCCTAAACCCCTTAGCTCAGCTTCCTCTTCCCATCCTTACCTCCCTGGGTCCTCTTCATACTCTCAGCTGGCTTCATCTGATTCCTGCTCCAGGATTAGGAGTCTAAGGTTTGACCACTTACAGTGATATGAAAGTTTGAAAATGCAGTCATCTTTCAAAGATTTCTTAACACACAGAAGGCTGAGACTGCCCAAATGTGCCTTTGTTGATGAGTTCAAAAAGAATATCTTGGATTATAATAAGGATTATCACTAGGTGTGATATAAAAACAATTTAATAACCAGTATGCAGAGGCACCAAGGAGTCATTCCAGGGCTGGTCCCAGCTCTGGTGCTGTGCCTTAGCGTCCTGCTGGCTAGCTGCTGGCTCACTAGGAGTTGGGGCCCTTGGGAGAAGGACAAGAGGGGAGGGAGTACATTTTAGAGCAGTGACTATTTATATACAAGTACATAAATGCTAGTATTTTTACAGCCTGTATTTCCGCTGAGTATTTACCCCATTTTCACCACCACCACCTCTCATACCATTCCCTATTCACCCTCATACACCAAAGCCCATTGAGGCCTTCTTCCCTTACCTGCTATAACTTCTTCTATACCTTTCATTTTATACATGGAAAAAAATCGCTTTCTAGAGAAGTCTTTGCCTCATTACCCAATCCCTTCCTGTTCCTGTGCTGGTTTGAAGGCCTCACTGGAATCTTCCTGTTTGAGTCTTTTCATTTTGACTCTCTTAAATGATTTTTTTCTATTTATTTTCTTAAAAAAAAAAAAAAAAAGACAACTATTTCTACATCTTAAAAATCTGATCAAGATGGCTAAGAAAATATTCTTTTTATACTGTTTCTTTAAATTAGCTTTCCTTTATTTGTAAAATAAAAAATATAATTGGCATCTACTCAAGAGGGGTGTCATGAACATTCAATGAGGTGATGCACTTAAAAGCACTGAGGATACTGCCTAAATCATAGCAGATGCCAGGATTCAGGAGGCAAATTTCAGTACATAGATTCAGGATTGGAATAAATATATTTTCTTTTGCAAAATTTGTTTTGTAAAATAGTTCAACCATCTCAGATATACCAAATAGTATAATGAATACCTACCATCAGCTTGATGAAATAATTTTGTTTTGTCTGGTTTGATTCAGATTTTTAAAAGTAGAAAACATAGATTATTGAAGTCCTTTGTGAGATAAAACTTTCTCTTTTTTAAATAACTGAACTTAATTTCTTTTACAAATCCCCATTCCTTCAGGTGGTAGAAACTTCATCTCAATCAGTTCCTAGTTTCTTCCAGTTTGTTAAGATTGTATTGCATATAAATTCCAGGGGCTTATTGCCAAGGACTGTCAGGGTGGGTCTGTGGAGGAGAGTCTCTTCCTTAGTTTTACATCTTGGATCTGCTGATGGTGCATCGTCTTGTCTGTCCTCAGTCACTGGTTTGTTGGGGATGCTGCTATAATGTCCTTCATGCTCATTCAATATGACCCGTAGGGCTAAAGACACTTTTTGATACTTCTTTCCTTTTCTTGGGGCTCTGTGCAAGTCTGATAAATCTGAGTGGGCAGGCCTGATGCAGCATCATGGAGCCTCATGTGGTGAATGTGGTGTGGAGAACAGAATAAATGCCCTGCCACTGTGCAGGGGAACCACTTGGAAGGAACTCCTCAGAGGGCCCTACTCAAGCAGGTGGCACAAGTACCTCTGCTTTTAAACCCTCCCTCATCTGGGTTAGTCCTAAAGGTGCACATGTGTCAAAAACTACTTTGCTTATTTTCCTAACTTATTCTCCCTTGACCGGGAAGTCTTGCTCCTATATCACTCAACAGTTCTTTTTCATGCCCTAAATTCCCCCAAGACCAAGGCTTTTGCAATCAAGAGAAACCTTCTCTCTTCATCTCTGCTTTTCTGTTGTATTAATCTTTCCCTAGGTATGGTGGGAAGTGGAGTGGGGGAAGGCTCCGTGGGCATCCAGGAAAGAACAAATATATCAAAAGTGTCATCATTCACTAGCTTTCCTCCTTCCCTTGGGATTTAGATGTGGGTAGTCAGGAGGTATAAATCCCTAGTTATAAGATAAGAGTAATAGAGATCTGATGTACAATGTGATAAATATAATTTACATTGCTATATGTTATATATGAAAATTGTTGAAAGAGTAAATCCTAAGAGCTCTCATCAGAAAGAAAAAATTTTCACCCCCCCCATTTATTTAATTTTGTATCTATATTAAATGGTCAATGTTTACTAAACTTTGGGATGGGCTTCCCTTGTGGCTCAGCTGGTAAAGACTACACCTGAAATTCGGGAGACCTGGGCTCATTCCCTGGGTTGGGAAGATCCCCTGGAGAAGGGAAAGGCTACCCACTCCAGTATTCTGGCCTGGAGAATTCCGTAGACTGTATAGTCCATGGGGTCGCAAAGAGTCCAGCACAACTGAGTGACTTTTACTTTCAAACTTTGGGATAATCATTTCACTCTCTATAAAAGTCAAATCATTATGCTGCTGCTAAGTTGCTTCAGTTGTGTCCGACTCTGTTTGACCCCATAGATGGCAGCCAGGCTCCCCTATCCCTGGGATTCTCCAGGCAAGAACACTGGAGTGGGTTGCCATTTCCTTCTCCAATGCATGAAAGTGAAAAGGGAAAGTGAAGTCACTCAGTCGTGTCCGACTCCTAGCGACCCCATGGACTGCAGCCTACCAGGCTCCTCCGTCCATGGGATTTGCCAGGCAAGAGTACTGGAGTGGGGTGCTGTATATCAATTATATCTTAATAAAACTGGAAGAAAAAATAATCCTGGTGAGATACTGTTAGTAGCATCTAAGATCTATTTAGATCTGTCTAGTCAAAGCTATGGTTTTTCCAGTAATCATGTATGGATGTAAGAGTTGGACTACAAAGAAAGCTGAGTGCTGAAGAATTGATGCTTTTGAGCTGTGGTGTTAGAGAAGACTCTTGAGAGTCCCTTGGACTGCAAGGAGATCCAACCAGACCATCCTAAAGGAAATCAGTCCTGAATATTCATTGGAAGGACTGATGCTGAAGTTGAAACTCCAATAGTTTGGCCACCTGACAGGAAGAACTAACTGACTCATTTGAAAAGACCCTGATGCCGGGAAAGATTGAAGGCAGGAGGAGAAGGGGATGACAGAGGATGAGATAGTTGGATGGCATCACTGACTCGATAGACATGAGATTGAGCAAGCTCCGAGAGTTGGGTGATGAACAGGGAAGCCTGGCGTGCTGCAGTCCATGGGGTCGCAAAGATTTGGACACGACTGAGCGACTGAATTGAACTGAGAATCTATCTGGTCTTTTTGAATTATAGCAAACCCTTAAATTCCAAATATATAATTTATATAAAAGCTCAGTGGAAGAAAAACCATTTATTTTCACAAATCTATGGGTTGGTTTGGCTGGGTCCCAGCTGGTCTAGATTGGGGTGGCTGGGGCACCTCTGCTTCCCACTGCAGGTCTGTGCTGGCTCTGCTCTGTATGCCTCTCAGCCTCCTGGGACCAGCAAGTTAGTCAGGGCAGCTTCTTCTCAGGCTCTGAGAAGTAACAGAGGCACAAGAGTAAGATAAAATATGCCAGACTTCGAGAAGTCTACACTTGGAGATGACATGCTGACACTTCTGTTCTGTTGGCCATGGCAAGTCACCCAAAGTCAAGGGACTGGCAAATAAATCCCAAGATGAGGCCAAGGCAAGGGTGTGAACGCAGCAAGCTGTGAGGAGGCCAAATCTACATCAACTGTGTGTGGGTCACTAGAGACTGGATTTTGGCTTTCAGTTTTTCAAGTCTTAATCGAATTTCTGAGATATACCCTCTCAATTCAATTCAGTTCAGTCACTCAGTCGTGTTTGACTCCTTGCGACCCCATGAACTGCAGCACGCCCGGCTTCCCTGTCCATCACCAACTCCTGGAGCTTGCTCAGACTCATGTCCATTGAGTCCATGATGCCATCCAACCATCTCATCCTCTGTCGTTCCCTTCTTGTCCCGCCTTCAATCTTTCCCAGCATCAGGGTCATTTTCAATAAGTCAGTTCTTCACATCAGGTGGCCAAAGCATTGGAGTTTCAGCTTCAGTGTCAGTCCTTCCAATGAATATTCAAGACTGATTTCCTTTAGGATGGTCTGGTTGGATCTCCTTGCAGTCCAGGGGACTCTTAAGAGTCTCCTCTAACACCATAGTTCAAAAGCATCAATTCTATATACCCTTTGCTTCTTTTATTTCATTCTCAGAAAGCTTTATGTATTATTTTTAAAATCTATTAAACCATTTGTAACAACAATAACAAAATCTCTTCATCTTAAATGAAGATTTTCTATGTCAAGATTCTTAAATATTGTTGACTGAAAAATATAGTCACAACCTGGAAGTAGAGTTATACTATTTGGTGGGAATGTTTAGGACTCCAAGCCCAGGAGACAGCATTTCAGTAGCTCTGAGAAAACTGCTCCAAGGAGGCAGGAGGCGAAGTCAGGTTATATACAAGTTTGCAGCAGAGGGAGCAGGCGGTCTGAACATCAAAAAGATCAGGTGTCAAGTTAAGGAACTTAGCTTATGTATATGGGTAGATGAACGGCTCTGGGCTCATTGAATTCATTCCTTTCATATATACCTCAGCTATCTGGGGCCAATCCTTGTTCACCTTGCTTCTTGCATTCCCTCAGCTCCTCAGCAGTCACCATGGGGGGTTACAGCATCCCTGGATCGAAGTTTTGGGAGCCCTCACTCACATTTGGAAGCCAGAAATTACTGATGGCTGTGACATTTCTTATTTATTAATATGGCCGGAGATATTTTCATTTCACAATATGATGCTTGACAGAGGGCCTCAGATTGAGGGTCCCAGCAGGTCACAAGGCACATTCTCTTGCCTTAAAGCAGAATATGATTTTCAAGGCAGCTAAGAGTCTACCTTACCTTCAAAAAATTAGACCATCTTATTGTCATTGTCATTATTATTCCTCCAGCCTTAGAACGCAATATGATGATACATGATTTTTCTTTGAAAAAGCAGCAAAATTTTGTTTCTAAGAGTAGGTATTCAAAATTTAAAGATTTGTTTTTCTTTTATCAGTCAATTTTTCCTTGAATTTTTCCCCATAAATTACATTAAAAGCAAAATCATAATACAATCTGATTTGTCAGCATATAGGTAAATTTAAATATTGAGAAAACACTGTCTGGAGAGTGTGTAATTTCCTTGGTTCTATCTTGCTGCAACAAAGATTTGAAACAGTGGACCAGTGTTACAGCTCGGTTATGGCTCAGAGTTTTATTCAGCAAACAAGTTCAGTTCAGTTCAGTTGCTCAGTCATGTCCCACTCTTTGCGACCCCGTGGACTGCAGCACGCCAGGCCTCCCTGTCCATCACCAACTCCTGGAGTTCACTCAAACTCATGTCCATTGAGTTGGTGATGCCATCCAACTATCTCATCCTCTGTCATCCCCTTCTCCTCCTGCCTTCAATCTTTCCCGGCATCAGGGTCTTTTCAAATGAGTCAGTTAGTTCTTCCTGTCAGGTGGCCAAACTATTGGAGTTTCAACTTCAGCATTCAGTCCTTCCAATGAATATTCAGGACTGATCTCCTTTAGAATGGACTGGTTGGATCTCCTTGCAGTCCAAGGGACTCTCAAGAGTCTTCTCTAACACCACAGTTCAAAAGCATCAATTCTTCAGCACTCAGCTTTCTTTATAGTCCAACTCTTACATCCATACATGACTACTGGTAAACCATAGCCTTGGATAGTATAACCACGAGGTGTGAGGGCCAGCCGACCCCAAAGGAGAGGCCTCAATCTGTCTTGGCTTCTTCTTTTTACACGTTTTGTTTCCTCCCTGCTGAGCCTGCCCTGTGCAAATTGGGCTAGCCAGGAAGGGCGTGTGTTTGTGTCACCTGAGGGTCTCACTCTAGTCCTCAGATTTTCTTTTGTTCCGTTTTCCCAGGCTTTTACCTTTCTTTGTCGTTTAGCCACCACCGTTTTGGACTCCTTTTCCCTATTCTAACTACCTAACAATACTAAATGTAAGCAAACACAAATCACATTGAATTCTCTTTTTTTTAATGCTTCAAATCCATTTAAAATGCCAGGTGCAGCTCATCATTTCATCATGATGCCATATAAGAAATCAAACTAACTGCGGTGAAATTGAGGGATCTACCTACCTTGACTAATAATTGGATTATAATAGCCCTACTAAAATCATCCTTCTAGCTTTCATTAAAGAGAGGAAAAGTCTTAGTCCAAACACTGACATAATTAAGGAGTAATATAGTTAGAAAGTGTGAGAAGAAATGTAAAAAATACTTGGCTCATTTTTTTTCATCTAGGTAGATTTATATCAATATAAAATTAATGATAATTGCAATCCTAGCTAATCCAAGATTGGGATTGTTTAATAGCAGGCTTAAGCATAGCCATTTTTCAGAAAAATTTGGGTCAAGGTGTGAGCCAGATTACCATATTACATATAGTTGAGAGAAGTAGAATATTTAGATATGTGGACAATGACTACATTTCCTCCTATTCAAGTGAAACAAAATTCTGATCACTCTTTAGGAAGATGGAAACTCCATAAAATCTTATTCAATGTGTGACCAGTTCTCAGAAAACCTAAGAAGCCAACAAAATGTATTATAGTATGATTTAATATAATGTCATATATACCTGAGATATTTGGCATTTCATAGTATACTAGTATACTTATACTACATATATACTTATACTAATATCAGTTCAGTTCAGTCGCTCAGTTGTGTCCGACTCTTTGCAACCCCATGAATTGCAGCATGCCAGGCCTCCCTTTCCATCACCAACTCCTGGAGTTCACTCAGGCTCACGTCCATCGAGTCAGTGATACCATCCAGCCATCTCATCCTCTGTCGTCCCCTTCTCCTCCTGCCCCCAATCCCTCCCAGCATCAGCGTCTTTTCCAATGAGTCAACTCTTCGCATGAGGTGGAGTTTCAGCTTTAGCATCATTCCTTCCAAAGAACGCTTATACTATATGCTGCTACTGCTAAGTCACTTCAGTCGTGTCCGACTCTGTGCGACCCCATAGACGGTAGCCCACCAGGCTTCCCCGTCCCTGGGATTCTCCAGGCAAGAACACTGGAGTGGGTTGCCATTTCCTTCTCCAATGCATGAAAGTGAAAAGTGAAAGTGAAGTCGCTCAGTCCTGTCCGACTCCTAGCAACCCCATGGACTGCAGCCCACCAGGCCCCTCCATCCATGGGATTTTCCAGGCAAGAGTACTGGAGTGGGGTGCCATCGCCTTCTCCGTGTTATACTATATATAGTATATTTAAACAGCATATGAGAATATTTTATTTTAACAAATAATTTTTATTTAGATTATAATGAAATGATAAAGAATAAAAATGATAGGAGTGCCTAAATATTACCATGAATTTATAAGGAGATATACACAGTAGAACTTCTGTTTTTTTTCTTAAGTTAATGTAAATATTTGGGAGGAGTCCTTTACAAAAGCCCTTTGTTTTGTAACCAATCCATCTGGCTTAGTCAGAGCTCCATTATTTAACAAAGGAAACTGTCTTTCCTTTTGGCCCTTTCCCTAGTAAATAAACTATTTACCAGGAGTTGCTTTTACCTGGGGGAAATTTATGTCTACAGCCACTCCCTGTGAGGCAATGATGCTTAATCATAAAATATTTCACTTTTAAAAAGTACATATCAGTTAAAATTGACCATTTATTAAGTGGTCTGGTCTTCATAGAGAACTTCCTTTTACTTACATATTGAGGTTTTTTTCTTTTTCTTTTTTTTTTTAACCAATTCCAGAGAAAATTTGGGACTGTAACATCAGCTTTTGTACATACTGGAGGATAGGTTTAATTCTGCACTGCTGACTTTTCTGTCAATTAATTTACCTTACTTCAGAGGGAATGTGAATGTGTTTTAAAGCTGGTGTTGTTACCGAGTGCGAGCTCACTCTGCTTGCCACAGGACAGGCCAATGAATCCGAGAGATGAGGCAAGGAAGAGACCAACTGGGGAGCTGGCAGACCAAGAAGATGGCAGGCTAGCGCCTCAAAATAACCATCTTGTAGGAGTCTGGATGCCAGCTTCTTTTGTAGAGTTAGAGGAAAATCAATGAGGAACTAAAGTCAAAAGGTAGAATAGAAGGGGAGAGGCAGCGGGGAAGTAAAGTGCAAGGGTCTTCAGTCTTGCAAAACATCTCCAAAGGAATGGTCAGCCTTTGGAAAGGGTGTGTTAACCTCTTCTATTTGCAGGTGGGTAGGGACAAATTATAAGTGCCAGAAGGCACTGACAACCCACTCCAGTACTCTTGCCTGGAAAATCCCATGGACCTAGGAGTCTGGTAGGCTGCAGTCCAGGGAGTCGCTAACAGTCGGACATGACTGAGCGACTTCACTTTCACTTTTCACTTTTCATGCATTGGAGGAGGAAATGGCAACCCACTCCAGTGTTCTTGCCTGGAGAATCCCAGGGATGGGTAGCCTGGTGGCCTGCCGTCTATGGGGTCACACAGAGTTGGACGTAACTGATGCGACTTAGCAGCAGCAGGGACAAATTATTTATCTGAGCTGAACAAAGGCAGTTTAGCTTACAGTCAAGCAGAGGGGCAGGGTACTCTGAGGCAAGCTATTAAGTATGATTATAATCACGTCCCTAGTGACTCAGCAGGTAAAGAATCCCCTGCAATGTGGGAGATCTGGGTTTGGTCCCTGGGTTGGGAAGATCCCCTGAAGAAGGGAAAGGCTACCCACTCCAGTATTCTGGCCTGGAGAATATTTTTTCCAGGGCTTCCCTGATAGCTCAGTTGGTAAAGAATCCCCCTGCAATGCAGAAGACCCCAGTTCGATTCCTGGGTTGGGAAGATCCGCTAGAGAAGGGATAGGTTACCCACTGCAATATTCTTGGGCTTTCCTTGTGGCTCAGCTGGTAAAGAATCTGCCTGCAATGTGAGAGACCTGGGTTCAATCCCTGGGTTGGGAAGATCCTCTGGAGAAGGGAAGGGCTACCCACTCCAGTATTCTGGCATGGAAAATTCCAAAGGGGTCACAAAGAGTCGGACATGACCGAGCGACTTTCGTAATAACAAAAGCAATGAAAAACAAATCAAACATTTTCCAACATGGAGTCAGAATTGGCTTCCTCCCTGAAATAATATGGGGGGTTATAGGTATGGGACAGACTGTAGAATCTTTTCAGAGGGCCAAGTAATCTCTCTTTCAATTTATTCTTTCCTCTGACTGACAGCTACTTTATTTTCACCTCTCTCCATGTCTTACTCAAGTTAGTGACTAGGATCTTGCTACTCAAAAGGACCTGCAGCATCCAGGTACAAATCTGAATCTCAGGTCCAATTTCCAGATTTACTGAGACAGAATCTGCTTTTTAACAAGATATCCAGGTAATTCATGTGCACATTAAACTTTGAAAAGCAGTGATCTAGGGGAAACTTGAAAATGCTTATTTTCTCAATGTGTTTTAAAAGGCAGAAGTTGGGCAGCGAGACGTACGATGGTGAGTACGTGGGTGTGTATGAGATTGGGCCAGTGAAGCTGGTGGCCTTGGCATGTGATATCAGGCTGGCTCTGTTGCTTGGTAGCTCTGTCTGTCAGCGAGTGCCATATTGTTGGACTTGGCCAGTCACGTGCTACTCTGTTCCGATTTCTGTTCCAGCTGCTTATGTGTGTGAAGGTGCTCAAGCAGGTGGGATATGAGCCTCTAACTCCAGTAATAGGACAAATATTTTGGGGCAGCAAGCGTGTCAGCTTCCTGGTCTGTTTTGTTATGCTCAGCACATTGTGAACATCTATGGGCAGCATAGGTTGTTCACAGGCTTAACTCCAAGACTGTTCAGGAATCCTTGGAACTGTGGTCCATGGTAAAGTTTTACAGAATTACCAGAAGTGTAACAGGGTTGAGGAGTCAGGATCTGGAAACACAGAGAAAGAAGTTTCATCTTCCTTTGACAGAGTTATCAAGGAGACCGCTTGAAAGAGTGCATTGTGCTATTGCTCTCATCACACATCCCTTTCACATGATCACTCTGAGTTCTATGGTACAATTCATTGGGAGAGAATCCAAGTATTATAGATTTTGTGACTCCATAGTAATTGTCTACTAGGAAGAGGGCATCCTAGGATTTTTTGCAGATCTTATTCCTCACCTCCTAGGTGACATCGTTTCTTTGTGGCTCTGTAACTCACTGGTCTACCTCATCAGTGTCCATGCGTTGGCCAGTGGAGTTTCCACCATGAATGAAATGAAGAGTTGGTTCCTAGTTGTCACATGATTTTTTTCCAGTATATTTACATATTCCTTTATGCTTGTCTATAGTCTTATGACTGTCAACAGCTGTGGACTTGCTCATGGATGCCCTCCTTATCCCCTAATATATACTTCTTATTTATATGGCTGGTACATGCTACAAAAAAGGGGATATATTAGCCAAGAAATAACGTGTCTTTTCCAGAAGTTCCCCTTTGGGAAGACTTATTGTTGTGATCCAAGAATGTTAATTTGAAGATGTAGGGCAAGGACAGTGACATTTCTATAGTCCCAGATGCACAGAAATACGGAAGAGAGTGTTGATTTCTATAAAGTGTGGCATATTTTTTTAATAATCAGTCAATCTTGAGAAAATGAATAAAAATGGCAGACATTATGTCAGCAAATAAACAAAAAAGCCAAAAAAAAAAGAAAGTCCTCTCCTGAGTAAGAACCACAAATGAAGAAAAACCTTCAAAAATATGTACATAGAAGAGCCTATACATCATAATGGAAAGAGCAATAGAAAGGCATCCTGGATGACTTAACAGGGAATCCCAACTCTGAAAAGGAAGTGACATACTGTTAGAGAAATATTTGTAAGCAAATTGAAGGAAACATCATTTAAGGGGGAACCCGACGGGCTACATTTGCCAAGTTGCTTGCAGGGAACTGGCAGTTCTTTCCATTTCTATAAACTGAAGGCTTCTTGGAATGTGAAATCAAGAATTATAAACTGGGCGGCAGCCAAGATGAGGTTTTTTGTTGTTGTTGGTTTTTTTTTCCCCCTGCTTGTTTGTTGATGGTTTTTGCTACAAAAAGAGTTGAACTGTTTTAAGTTCTCCCATTTTGTGCTAAGTCGCTTAGTCCTATCCGACTCTTTGTGACATTATGGACTGTAGCCCATCAGGCTCCCCTGTCCACGGGATTTTCCAGGCAGAATATTGGAGTGGGTTGCCATGCCCTCCTTCTGGGGGTCTTCCCAATCCAGGGATCAAACCTGTGTCTTTTATCAAACCTTGCATTGGCAGATAGGTTCTTTACCACTAGCACCACCTGGGAAGCCAAAGTTCTGCCATTAGCCAGACCCAAAACGCATTGACTGTGACGAGAGGTGAGGCAGACCAATCTTTAACTGTACAAGGAGACAGAGCAGTTTCTTAGGGAAGGCTTCAAGGTAGCCCAAACCCATCCTGCACTAGAAGTGTGTCATGCTGGGCCAGCTTCACAGAAGACTTTAAGACTAGGAGGACTTTCCCTTTCCAATTCTGAATACTTCTTCAACTCTAAGAAACATGAAATTATGGAAATCTTTATGTGAATCCCTAGTTCATCACGCATGATAAAGACTGCCTGCATCTGACCTGTCTCATCATTCTCAAAGTTCTTTCAGGAAAAAATATTTTAAGATCTTCTTTTTGCCATTTCCCCTTGTTGAATATATTTAGGATCACAATTCTTTTTATGTGTGTCTACTCCAATGAAATTATCACTTCGGATGACTTAATTTAGACTTTCTCTCAGAAAAAAGATAGTTTAATAAAGGAATTTTTGTACAATATTTTTCATCTTTTAGGTGGCTCTTTAATTACCTTTTGACTTAATAATGCCAGCAACTCTGTCTCTTTTTCAGGGGTCTGTTTTCAAATTTATGATTATCATAGGATCTTCCTCTTGCCTAAATAAAATATATATAAATAATTCAGTTAATTGCTCACTTGTTTTTTCTACATGATGAAAAAAGTTTTTTGGTGCTTTATTTCCAATGTTTTGATCATGGCCCTCCCTCACCCCTTCTGCCCTCTTCATGGCCCCTTCATGCAGAGGATCCCATGAAATTGATTGACTATGCTAGATGCTCTGAGGTGATTTTAGTTTAGTTTATATTCCCAAACCCTACATAATGTGTGCTATTCCTGTGACTGCTTCAACAAGGTCATACCTAAACTGGAGAAGAAGGCTTGCTTGCATCTTATGCTTCTTTTTCTTATATATTCCACTGACTTTTATATATTCCATGACATTTCATTTTCCATATTGCTGCCTATTTTGATATTGACTTTGTGAGGAAATATATGTGTAATCTTAATCAGTGATTAAGTGACTGAACTCCAGTGTCAGATTCTCTTGGTTTAAATTTTGACTTCCGTGTGATCTAGGGAAAATTGTTCAACTTATCATCTGAAAAATGATAATAGAACTTATATTATAGAGTTATCGTGCAAATTAAATAAATGCCCATGAATGCATGCTCAGTCACTTCCATGAAATTCTCCAAGCAAGAATACTGAAGGAGGTTGCCATGCTCTCCCCCAGAGGATCTTCCTGACCCAGGGATTGAACCCACATCTCTTCCATCTCCTGCATTGGCAGGGGGATTCATTACCATTGAGCCATCTGAGAAAGTGTAAGTAGCTCAGTTGTATCCGACTCTGTGATCCCATGGACTGTAGTCTGCAAGCCAACTGGGAAGCCTCAAATAACCTCCAGCAGGTAATAAATGCTCAACAAATGGAACTATTATTTGTACCAGAAATCAGGATTCTCCCACTGTTGTAATGTATGAAGGATTCCAACCAGTTTCCTTCTCGGTAAACGAAACATGTTATCCTTGCCGCCTGCCTCCCTGGGAAATGGTGTTTATCCCTGCAGCTTTCCAAATGTCTCCTTGTTTCACTGCCCCAGTTAGCTGAGCCAGCCCTTGGCTGGAACTTATATGCGATTCAGTTAGAGGCAGGTCCTGCCTCCTGCCCTTTTCTCCCCTTTTGTTACTGGCAGGTGCTTGATGACAAGTTACTCAGAGGCAGGGAGAGAAAAGAATGCTCCAAAGATGACCTGTAGCTCCTATCTCTTCCTGCTCCGTTTATGTCTGGGAGAAATATTTGCCCTTGGTTACGTGCTCTTTCCCACTATGAGTCATGTCTCTTCCTTTCTCTCTCCTCCACCCCTACCTTTTCCTATAATGGCAAAACGACTTCTCCAGCTGTGCAGCCAAGCCAAATGACAAACACATCCAAGTGCAGGCGGATAGGTGTCTGTCCTATTTTTGGATAAATGTTGAAGTGGTGTCCTCTGATTTCTCTGACTGCTGCCTGGTCTTTGCCACAGATACATGGCAACAGTCAAAAGCACAGAGAGGTGAGGTGGGAGAGAGACAGATGGTCACAAGTTGTAGTACAGTTTTCATTTTAACTTTTGCCATTGTCTTTAGGGCACAGGGTTCTAGGAGAGCCCTCATGCCCCCTACCAGGGCCCTTTTCATTTAAGAAGACATAAGTAACTTTTCTTTATGGTCTTAACTGACTTCAGCTCCTTCCACTCAGTTCAGTTTCCTTTGACCCAATTCCATTGACTAGGGGTTTGAACAGAGGTTTCCAGAAACAAATCTGTGAAGGGTGAAGATTGTGTCATTGGAACCTCCTGTTTCCCCTTTTCTGTCTTGATTTTCTCTTTGGTGGTGTGTCTTTTAATCAGTGTTGGATGCTCTCAAGTGTCACCCCACTCAAGGCCCTCCTGCTCAGGTCCCTTACGTAGTTTTCAGCATTCTTTTTTTCAGATCATCCATTCACATTGAAGTAATGGATGTCTACTAATAGATTGAAATGTTACCTCACCCACAGCTACCTTTCATTTAAACAAGCATCACAGTGTAAAGTTTCAGAGGTGGCAGTTCAGATATAGTTTGAAGAAAGAAGCTGAAGAGTGGGTACAAAAATGATTTAAAAATACAACAGGGTGCATTCTTTTGCTCATTTGGCTATTTGGGGGTTAACAGGGAAGAGAAATTGGGAAGATTAGATATGGAAGTCCAAACTATTTTTACTCCTAAGAAGTATAACCTGAATATTTAGTATATCCTTATCCTTTGCTCCATCCTGCTTCAAATCCTTCTCTTGTCTTCTCTGTATACATATATACCTTGAAGGAAGGAATATACCAAATTCTGATCTATGATAAGTTGCAGTAGTAGTCTTAATTTTTCATCACAGCACTACCTATTTTTTATCTTAAAGTAATATGTAACCATGTAAAAATTCTTTAAACTCTTGTTATCTTAAGTAAACATTCAAAAATGATAAGATTGCAAGCTACAGAAACCAAGCTATCATTTATGTGATTTCTCCACTATGCTATTTATTTTGTCCTGGATTCAAATGAGACAGTGTATGAGACTGTGTTTTCTAAAATGTAAAATTCTATAAAAATAATATTTTAGTATTATAAATTTCAAAATGGGAAATAGGGTAGTAAAAGAAATAGCAACTTTCTAAAATGCCTGAGAGAATGGTTCCTAACCAGTTTCTATGTATTAATACTAGCATTTCCTACCCTGGAAGATGTGAAAATAAATTTCAGAAAAGAGAATTGAGAGTAGACAGGCATTACCCTGAAGGATGAAATATACTTGATGCACTTTACATATATTTTAATTTTCCTAACTTAATAGCTTATGAGTGAGAAAAATGGTGAGAAGGAACATCTTATTAGGATCAGTACTTTTCAAACTCCTCACTCAAATGAAGAAAATTATAATGTCAAAATGTGATTTTCACTCCAGCTCAGCAGTCATCCCAAATTTTCTTCAATTATATTTTCATGTAGCCATTCATTCAGAAAATATTGATTGAGCTTGTTAAGTGCTTGGCACCATTTTAGAATCCCAGAAAACAATAATGAAGTCACATTTTGGTTCTCAAAGACCTAACCAACAGTCTAATGGGGTTAGGTAGCAGGCATAGTTTTACCATGTGGCAAGTGATAATAGGGGTTCTTACAAGATTTTATATGAAAACATAGAAGAGGCATTAATGTGAAGGAGTTTTGGAAACAGCAGGGGTTAGCACAGGCTGAGGGAGAGTGAGGCTGCCATGGAGACAGGGGAGGGATGGGCACTTCAGTGAGTGTTCAGAAGAGAGTTGCTGAAGACCATGTGTGGATGGTGAAGGCCTTGTGAACACTGCTGAAGAGTTTGGATTTTATTATAAGGGCAATGACATGTAATTGGTAATTTACACAGGGGAGGGGCATGGAATCTTGATGAGATCACTTCTTTTTTGAAGGGGAACATGGATTGGAAAAGATCATATTGAAACTGGGAGTGAGACCAGTTAGGAGGCTATAGCAACTAGACAGGCAAAAGAAGATAGCAATGATCATGGTGGTGTGACAGTAACGTTAGAAAAAAAAAAAATCTACAAATAAAATAATTGTAATTAATTTAAAACATAGGGTAACATATTATTAGGGGGGAAACTTCACAATGATGGAGACAGAATTGTCATAAATCTAGGAATCCCTGTCATGAAAATCAAAGTCTCAGTCAACTTAACTGTGCGTTAATTCCTGTATTTATAGAATGCCAGTCCTTTGTTAGAAAATTCATGAATTTAAAAATCGATTTAAAAAAAATTCCTGGACTGAACAGCATGATTGCATATATGTAGCCAATCTTCATTCTATGGAAGTCACAGAAAACAAGAAGATGGGAAGCTCCTAAGAGATCCTTGAGTCCAATCCTCTCATTAAAAGTAGGAAACTGAGACCTTGAGATGAAACCATTTGCAGGAGCTGACAT
The DNA here is from genome assembly GCF_055505025.1 of Bos grunniens. Lineage (NCBI taxonomy): Eukaryota > Metazoa > Chordata > Mammalia > Artiodactyla > Bovidae > Bos > Bos grunniens. The sequence continues at coordinate 68,286,546 of NC_141168.1, read as the reverse complement.
ACCTCAGTAATGGCAGTGCTGAGATAGGCATCCAGATGCCTGACCTGGAGGGCAGGGCTCTTTTCACTTAAGTCCAACAATTTCCCAAGAAAATGATTTAAGTAAATTCATGGGATGTAGACAACTACTGAAAAGAAGGACTTCTAAATTCTCCACATTTTTAAAGAGCATTTTGCAAAGCAAAACACATACTTTATTATTGGAGGTAGGTCATTTTTCCAGATTAACTCACAACAGGAAAATCTATGCCAATATCAGCAGCTACTCTTCACATACTAACTTTCCAAAAATAATTTTGGACTCTGGTCTGGTACTAGTATCCAAATACATGTGATTTATATTGTTTTACTTTCTTATTTAAAAAAATTGAAAACAGAAATATGAGTTTATTTAGGATTAGCAAGAGACTATTTCATGAAGAATATGAAGTATAGTTGGTTTAAGAACATGCTATTCTATCATATTCATCAAGTGATATAAAAACTTATAGGGAACCTCTTAAGTGCTGGGAAAATAAAAAAAATTACCAATCATGTAATTTTTTACAAATATATTCCAGAATAAGCAATAACTCATGTATGTTTACCTATTATAAGTTTTTAATAAGGAAAAATTAGTTTGAAAAGGTTCTTTATTGATGAACTTGATATGTAATAAAAGCAATAAACACACTTTATAAGTTTTAAAAAGTTTATTATAGATACTGGGAAAGTCCCACCATCACCCACCTCTTCCCCACTCACAAATAAAAGAACCAACATATTTGTACATGAAACCTAGGTCCACTTGGTACAAAATTTCAGTCTCTGAAATAAAATAGTTAATGACAAATCTCAATAAAAAGTGATTTTGAAGATGATCAATGCTATTCAGAAATAAGAAAATCATATAGTCTACTTGTTACAAGTTGATAGGTTTTTTTTTATGTGACTATGTATGTATATTTTGGCTTTAAAACTTGCCAATTTGAAAAAACTTGCTATTTGAAAAGATAGAAGCCATGATTTATTTAAATAGATATTTTATTAATCAAATACTTTTGCTCAAATGACATATCCAAATATGTTTTAAAAACATCTTAAATATAAGGTATAACTATAAAGTCATGAGACTGATTGACCTTTTTGACTAACATAGTAATATCCATATTGTCAAATGAGAAATAATGCTGTAATGATCATGAGAGTGTTTTCTAATGATGCTACAATGACCTAAGACAGTTTTGAAAAAATCTCTTTGTAGCTACCTTCAAAAGGATATAAGCTTCATAATTTAATCATTCATTTGCTTGGTTCCCCAGTAGAATTCCAGTTCAATCATCCTTTATATTCACCAGTCTTAGAAACTTGGGAAAATAAAATTAATTTTCACTGAATGAGGAGTTGTCATCTATGAAACTATGTAAAGGAATGTTAATCTAAGTTCTGATAGTAATTCTGAAATTTGAGCATTGACACACTTTTAGGGTGTGTAAATTATAGTTAACCAGTCACATTATAGACAGCTTTTATGTAGGCCTATTATTTTAGAATAGAGATTTTTAAAACAACAGTGACTCATAACACTGAAATAGGACTCTACAGTTCAAAAATAATAAGAATAATTTTATACTGTGCAGTAAAACTTATATTAGATAATATCTTGAAAGTTTGTAGCTATTACTTTTTAATTTATATATACATAGCTCAGTAGCACGGACCCAATAAGTTAACAACTTTGCTGAAGTTAATACATGAATTACTGTAGCTGAAATTGTACTTAAGTATCAGAAATAGCCATTATTTTAAAATGTTATTTAGTAGCACCAATATTACTTGAAGGTAAAGAGAAACAATAAGAATGCAGAATACAGGATTAATTTTTAACTACAAGACAGAAATAATCTCTTAGATGAAATATCAGTTAGGTTTGTATTAAGATCACAGCCAGATAAACATTAGCCATGAAACATTTCAGGATTTCACTTGGAAGAGTAAGAAAGAAAAGCCTTGTATATCTCTCTTTTACATTCAATTACCAAAGAAGATGCATATGCTTATGTAATCTGGACAGTGCAATCTCACCAATGAAGTTCCTTATGGAAGATACATTTACTCCTTCTATATATTAGTACAAGATAACAAATATAAAGAGTGCTTTAAAACAATCTGATTAGGGCAACATTTACAATAACTACAAAATATACAGTAGATTGAAACCTCTTTTAAATATACCTGTAAGTTAACAATACCCTATTTAAAGGAACATGTTTTCATGAATCTATTTTCACATTTATTTGAGAGCCCCTATCATTACTTTTGTAGGATCTTTGTATTATCTTATCTCTAAGTATCCCCATGACTTTATCTGCAAAGGTTTTAAAAAGTATTACTTCCAGAGTAAAAAAATAGGAAATTCCATATTTTTATGAGCAGTTGTACACAAAACTATTGTAGTGTTTGAGAGAAATATCCCTTGATCATTACAGATTCATCATTATAAAATGCATACCTTTGTACTAAAGAAAAAACTGCCTGCCTTTAAAATTAATTGTTGCCTGCTGAATAATTCTGATTATAAAGTTAGATACGAAATCCTTGGCTTTTAATTAGAAAAGCATTATTTGAAAAGATCTGCCAATAAACATTCTACATATGGTTACCCATCTTAATAGCTTTCTTAATTTGAACAGTTGGGGAATTAACAGAACAGTAGTGCTTTTATGTTATAAAAACAAGTATTACAGTATCCAGATCTCTGGACCTGGGGCCCAAGTATTCAATCGTGGCTCAGTTGCAGGCTGACAGAAGAGAAGCTGCGTCCTATGCTCGTACACAATGGGGCAATGACAACATCTGTCACACTCTTCCATATTGTCTGCACTGAAGGCAGGACCATTAGGCAGGTCTTTACAAAAGGCATTATAATCCTGGAACGGAGGAAGAGAGATACGTAAGGATTACTGGTGTTTCCAAATAAGGCTGCTGACTCTTGCACATGCATGAAAAGATATAACAGTGGCCCAATTCACCTAAGCCAGGTTGAGCATATGAAACAAATGAACAGTTACCTACATCGTGATAAGATACACAGAAAATATGTTTAAAAAAATAAACAGGCATGTACGTGATCAACACCAATATTATTTCTATTGGTAGCAGGCAATTTAAAATAGTAAAGCAAAATTAACCAAAACAGTAAATTTATTTACTTGATCTCTGGCCCTAAATATTAACCTGCCTAAATCTTCTTATTTCTCTGAATTTCCACTTCCTGGTAGCTTTTCCTGTTGTCTTCCCTCCCCATTGGACCACGCTAGGTTGGATACTCCTTTTTTGTGTTTCTGAAGTACTGAAAAAAATTTCTTAATTCTCAAATTTATCAAAAGATATCATAGATGATTATATCTCTCTTTCGTATTAGAATGTAAGCTTTTAAGCGAGGATATCCTTTACCCTTGGTAAACATTTTAACTGAAGTGAATTTAACATTCTCTTATGCTTTATATTATTAATTTTTCATAGTAATTACGCACACTGAAAAGAGTTGTGTAGTGTAGCTAAAAGAGCCCTGCAATTATGTCAGAATTCTTAGACAAGAAGAACTCGAATATCCTGAATTTATTTTTTCTGTATGCCTTTTCTTAAAGTAACTTCATATTTTCATATTCCTCAGGTTGGTGAAGTTTTTCAGTAATCCTCTGCATAACGTTCTTTGTCACAGTAGTGCTTTTTGGGCACAAAAGTATTTGTGAACTCTCAGGCATTGCTGGAGGGCTTCATTAGAATTTTTATTATTACTTGGGTGGGCACAAAGAAGTGAGGTTGATTTTCTTGGTTTCCTATTAAACAGTGACTTAAATAAAGGTCTGTTGTATTTAGCCGAAAATGAAGAGGAGATCAGGCATTTGTCTGATTTAGAGATATTTTTAAACTATTAAATTATTCATATGGACTTTCTACAAAAATTATATTTATCTTGTGTTTTTTTCCCAAGTGCTAAAGATTTGAAGCATTTTTTTTAAAAAGAAAATTAATTACTAGGTGTTTTAGAGCTAAATGGTTGAATAGAAACCTGAATGATGGTATCTTTTGACTTCTTATCCCATTATGTTTCTCACTTGATGTGTGGCTTTGGGCAATTCCCTCCAAATTAATGTAAGAACAGGAAATCTTAGAAAGCAGCTATCAGGCTTACCACTTACTATGCATCTCTGATATGTCCATATGATGCAGCCACTATGATGAACAATAAATAGAACTATTTTGAAGGCAGAATATATAATAAAAACAATTATGACAAAATAATCTCAAATTGACTTGTTTAGATTGGAAAGCTTCCTAACCAAATTCACTTCCCTCAGAATATAATGCATTTTCCATTCTTTCTTAGGCTGAGAAATTTTCTAACCTCTAGTGCCTTAGATCTCCATGTCCTAAGAGGGAATTAAGCACAGGACAAAAGTGTAGTTGCCCACATTTGAGGACTCAGTTCACAGGATTTTAACTTCATTTTCTTCAAGTTGTTCTCTCACTTTGGATCAGAGGATCCAATGATTCTTTGACAACAAACTTAAATTGTGTTCTAACATCCCAGCTGGTTCCCTTTCTGAAACTCCAGGCAATATGGAGTGACCCACAACTTCGTTCAGGCTCACTGTCAGCCTCAATAGTGTCAGCCTCAGTGTCAGGCTCAGTCGTTTCTTAAACACATTTTATAATTAGCAACATTATATATTCATCCACTGGACAATAAATCCGTGAGAACTGGGACTTTTGTTTAGCTTTGTATTTATAGTGTCACACAGATTGCCTTGTCACAGCAGTTAGCTATATTAAAACCTTCTGGGAAATGAGACTGTTACTACTGCATTTCTATCAGTTAGATTATATATTTGAATTACATTCAAGCAAAAATAAAAGGCAGAGGGGTTCAAGTTACATTTCTTTGATATGATACACTTATGACCTATGGTTGTCAAATGGCATACAGATTCAAACCAGTCTCTGATATGAACTCAAACCAATTCACCTGTTCCTAATGTCCTATACTTCTGGCCTAGGATCCAAAATCATCAGACTGAGTTGTGAGTGCTTTGTTGTTGTTTGTTTAATCTAAAGTCAGATCCATTGTGACCATGGAGTGTGGTTCAAAGAGCTTATAACTGCATATTTTCATAGCCTTGACCACCAAAAAATAAGGTTTTAAAATGTTTGCTCTTCTATGAGACTTTTCCTTGATCTGGTCTTATCGTGTCATGGGAATGTAATCCATTAATAATAAACCTATTTTATCAAGGTATAAACTAACTTCTAAACATTTTTGTTTGAATTCACTCCTCTACTTGCAATCACAGCTGCCTGATGACATATGTATGACAGTTAAATATTAATGTGCCAACATGAAAGTAATTTGAAAAATAAGTTGAAGTTAAATAATACAGTTTCTGTGGTTGGAAAAAAAGTGGTTTGATGATTCTCTGCTGGAAGCACCACACCAAAAATATCTCCCATTCTTAGGAGAGCCAGGTGGAGAGAAGCATCATTTGGTTAATTGTAGTTTTACTTACATCTCACTACCATTTGGTAAATAAAAACCCTTTTGTTATCAATTATTCCACAAGTGCTTTAGGAAAGCCTAGCTTTTTTGACTGGCAGTCTGTATTTCCAAATAGTTCCATAGCCAGCATTTCATAATATACGATGTGGTCACTCAGTTTTTCACATTTTGGAAAGTGAGAAAATGGACATAGAGGTTACGTGACTGGTTTTATTCAAAAGATGTGCTGATTTGTGCTAATATCTAAATATGACCTGATTGTAAATCTGGACTTTGAGGATCTGTTCATGTAAAAAAGGCAAAGATTTTCATTCTTCTTAGTAGTTTTTTGACACTTTCAATATCGTTTGTTTACAGCTTTCAGTAATCAAATTACATTGATGTTTGTCATTTTTAATATTATAAATTGCTAATTTTAATCTCATAATTTTTAATCTCATTAAATTTAATCTCATAAGTTTAGTGAACTTCAATTTATCCCTAAAAAGTCTTTTAAACTCTTTTCTTTCTACAAAGCCTTCCCTGTGTTTCCCTCCCCCACCGATTTAGCTGTTTCCCTCAGCAGCTACCTCTGTACCTAGCCAGTTTCCCTGATGTGCTGTGAGTTAAGCTGAAGGCAGATCTTGCCTTATTCATCTTGCCGCATTCATCCTGGGCCCAGTACCCAGCGCAAACTCAGTACTCAATAAATTTTCTTAGTTGAACTAACCAGCTAGCTAACTGACTAAAGAAATTAATTCAGATGGTAAAGGCAAATGGAGAACAATTTCATAACTTCTAACAATGAACACAACATATATTAGGGTGTGGTATTACCATATAAAATGATTAAGAAAAAGATATGGTGGCATCAAGGGTTATGTATTTCTCCAGGACTGCCCTAAAAGACAAGATTCACAATTGTTGCCATACCAGGGATAATCTGAATGCTCTTCCTCTCAGAATAAAGTGGACATCTTTTAAAACAACAATAACACAATTTATAGGTCAAATATGACATTTCCTTTAAAAATTTTTAATGCTTAAAAATGTTCTCTGAAGCTTTATGATACATTTTTTGTGTGAAGAAAGTTACTCAAAACATCCTAAAATGTCCAATAAGTTTCTATATTTATTTTCCCTTTAATGCCCTAGATGCCACTTCTATTGGGGCTTTAGAGGTGAAAAAGTAACTTGGAAGCCTTCTCATTGTCATTATCTGTAGTTTGAATTTTCACTCATTTGTGCTGGGAGCCTGTACACCTTAATTGCACACACCTTGCATCTTCTCTGGTCTTATCCTTGCCATTTGCCAGTGGCAGGCTTGGAGCAACCCCTCCATAGCACTGCTTAACCAGGTCTGACATCCCTCTGCAATGATATTGTTGTTAGCATTCTGTTCAGAGATCACTTTTGTTTTACCCCAAACACAGGTGGTGACTGAATGAAAGGTGATGAAAGAAGTAAGAGCCTTGCCCAGAACCAGAGGCACAAGTCAAAACAGGGCCCTAGGAGAGCGCAGCCTGTGGCAGGAAGCATGGCCTCCAGATCTCCACCTCCACAATCAGCTGGGCCTTAGCACTGGAGGGAAAATCACACCCGAGGACAGAGGGACATACCTTCTTCTGTTTTTAAGTCCTAACCCTACCTACAAATCTATCGAAGCACACTGCCTTTCAAGGTCTCCTAGTTCCTGCTACTAGGTTGGGAAATGATGCACATTCTTCTGCCCAGCTGGAAGAAGGGGAGGGCAGGGGGCAGATGGCAAAGAACATTCCGACGTCTCAGAAAGCTGGCCCATCCCAGTGTGCCCCTTCTCACCAGATATGCAGACAGCTGAGGGTGGCAAAGAGAATTCCCGCAGCGAAAGCCAAGGGAATAGCCAGGAACACCGTCAGGAACTTGTAGATCACATATTTGCTCATTTCAAAGAGAGCGTGGCTGCAGATCCACACTTTGTCAAAGGAGTGCGTAGACACTGGCTCTGCAATCACATCCTCGAATCCCACCTGCGGAGACAAGACTCGGGGATCCTGAACTGTCATCCAACCTGCCTCACCAGGAACCAGGAGTACTGAAGAAAGATAGAATTGACTGGGATGCCCCACCTTCTCTTAGGGTCACGGTGCGAGCACAAGAATTTGGTTACAAATTCCTGGCTACGTACGCGGCCCCGCGGCGAGAATCTGGGCCCCAGACCCTGCGGGGCTGACCCAGTGGCAAGTGTGGGAGTTGGGGTCGGAGCAGGGTAGAGGAGGCACCCTCATCCCAGGCCTTGGCGGGGGTTCTGGGACGCCCTCAAACCCAGGGGAGGGCCCGCCCTGGGCTTCACCTTGAGATGCGAGTTGAGCCTGTGGGGATCTCGGTCGCTGCCTGGGTCCACGAACTTGTCGGGGTCTGCGTAATCGACGCTGCTGTGGCGGCTGTAGGAGTCGTCGTCCATGAAGAGCTGGACATCCGCCTTCTCGGTCTCCAGCCCCATCGCGGCGCTTGGTGAGCGGTGGATGCAGCTGGGCTGGTGCGGCGCGGCTCCGGGCCCGCGCGGCTTCCACTTCCCGTCGTGCCCGGCCCCGCCCCGCCTCGCCTCGCCCAGCGCGGCCCGGGCGGCGGCTGCTTCCCGCTGCTGGCTCCTGTTACCCGGCCCGCGAGACCCTAGTCCCGCCCCGCGGCCGGGCGAAGGGGCGGGGGCCGAACTCAGCCGGCTAGGTGGCTCCGGTCCCGCACAACCCGCCGCCTCTTCCTGGCTGGGTCCCAGTCCGGCCGCAGGCCAGGAGAGGTATTAGGGGGATGTCCCAATCAGGCAGATCCCGGCCTGCTCAGGTGGGCGAAGCGTCTGTCGGGGATGAGGACCCAGATTCCGCCCACAGAGGGGCTGGAAGGATTTTGGGGTCACGTTGCACGACACTCAGAACTGGATGCCTAAGAGCCAGCATGTTGACAAGAAAATAGACACCCTGGAGGGAGGCAGCTTGGTGGTTAAGAGCGTAGGGGTATCGAGTAGGAAGGTCTTTCTTAACTTGCACTGTGCCGTTTATGTTTGTGCTCTGGAGCAAAGTACCAAGCTTCTTGGACCTCAGCTGCCTCCTTGTAAAATGGGAGCGGGGTCAGGGCTGCCTGCTTCACAGCGTTGTTGCATGAGAATGAAATAAGGCAACCCAAGTAAAACTCTTACGGGGTCCCTACACAGCGTCCACTTTCATCCAACATTGTTACTGCTGCACCATGAGATAAGAAGCCATAACACACCTGATTGCCAGGCGCTCCTGCAAGTGCCAGGGGACCTTGCAAGTGCTTCAGCTATTCAGTTATCCCAGGCCCATAGAGTAGGTGAGTCTGCTGGAGGCCGCATCTGAACATGGAATTGGGTACCTAAGCCTCCTGCCCCTACAGGTGTATACCTTCAGACCATGATGGGAGATCTGATTTCTCTCTCTCTCTCCCCCAATTATAACTTACTTTTCCTTTGGATCAGATCCTGTTGAAAGATTTCAGATTTCTCTAAAATGCACTCACATCTTCACTACCTTGTAGGAACCATGTAAACAAACCACTATCATAAAGCCACATTGCAGTAGATGAACCAGCCTGTGAACTACTCACACAAATGCTTTTGGAAGGGAGGCACTTGCATGTTCATAAAGGATTTAAGATATGAGATGAGGAAAAGTACTGAATGAAAATTTGCCAAAAGCAAAATAATGGTTCCCAGACCTGAGGGGGTGCCTACACCTTGCTCAGAGCGTAAGACTCAGTAGGCATCTGATAGGTATTGCTGAATACAGTGCATTTGGAACTCTCAGCACATATCAAATGCCCTTGTGTGAACTGAATTTGAAGAATTACTTCTGAAAGAAAAAGACTATTTTTTTAAACAAAATTTACAAAAAAACAGCAGAATCTATCTGCACTGGAAAAATACTCTGGAGCCAAAACTCAATAGTCTAATAGTTAAATAAAAAATTTACCTACAGGGCTTCCCTGGTGGCTCAGACAGTAAAGAATCTTCCCATGATGCAGGAGACCCAGGTTTGATCCCTGGTCAGGAATATCTCCTTGTGAAGGGAATGACTACCCACTGTAGTATTCTTGCCTGGAAAATCCCATGGACAAAGGAGCCTGGCAGGTTAAAGTCCATGGGGTTGCAAAAAGTCAGACCAGACTGAGCTACTAACACTTATGGATGGCAGTGCTGTTACACCGTAGAGTGTTACATGGTTGAATCTCCTGCAATCTGTGCCCCTTCTCTCCCAGAGGTAGTTCTGCTTGCCCATTACCTTATTTTTTACTTTCTTTCCCAATTTTATCGATGTTCAATTAATTCCAGAATGATAGCTTAGACATTCTACTTATTGGGTTTTCTATATTTCTCGACCTCCTCCATTCACCAAAGCAGACTTGACTCTGAGAGTTGGGATTTTTATCGAATTGTTGCTGAACAACTGTTTATCGAAGTGAATAGAAAGCATTATAGAAAATGTTAATCCTTAAGGAAATCCATTATATCAATTACCAGGAAAAAGAAGAGCTTACAGTGCCATAACGTTTTGTACAAATTTATTTCCCTCAAACTTGAAATTCCAGATTTCAAGATGTTTCATCCAAAGAAAAAAGTCACTCCCATCATGCTAGAGTGGGCTTAGGCAGTGGCTGGACATCTTGCATTAAGACTTCTTTCCTTATCCTTCCTTGTCCTCTGGTCACATTTACATGTCCAGTGGGGTTAATAAGACATTTTGCAACAGTTATCACAATTGATTCATTTTTTTTTTTTCAGGTGGCAGGGATAGGAGGCCAAAAGGAAGGTGAAATTAACGTGGTTTTACTGGAATAGCTTAGGTTATAGATTCACTTGTAAAATGATAGGTATCTATGAAGAACTGTCTCTTAAACTTAAGCTAAATGAAAACCCATCTATATTCATCTAGATATATTGTATTTAATGTGGAATTTAAAAGAGAGAAATTAATTTGTCTATTTGTTTACAAATATTTGCTGAGCACCTCCCCCGTGATTCGAATCTGTTCAAAGTTATTATTTTTTAATTGAAGTATATTTGATTTACAGTTTCATGTTGGTTTTAGATGTACAGCACGGTGATTCAAATGCTTTTTCAGATTTTTTCCCCTCATAGGTTATTGCAGAATATTGAGTGCAGCTCCCTGTGCTATTCAGTAGACCCTGTGGGTTATCTGTTTCATGTATGGCAGTGTGTATATGCTAAGCCCATTCTCCTAGTTTATCTTTCCCTGACCCCTTCCTCTTTGGTAACCAAAAATTTGTTTTCTATGGAAGGTCTGTTTCTGTTTTGTATTTATTTCAGTTCATTTGTCCTTTTATTTCAGATTCCACATGTAAGTGATATCATATATTTGTCTTTCTCTGACACAGGATGATAATTTTTAGGTCCATCCATGTTGCTGCAAATGACATTATTTATTTTTTAAAGCTGAATAATACTCCATTATATATATATATCTCTATATATATATATCTATCTCACGTCACATCTTTTTAATATATCATCAGATCAGATCAGATCAGATCAGTCGCTCAGTCGTGTCTGACTCTTTGTGACCCCGCGAATCGCAGGACGCCAGGCCTCCCTGTCCATCACCAGCTCCCGGAATTCACTGACACTCACACCCATTGAGTCAGTGATGCCATCCAGCCATCTCATCCTCTGTCGTCCCCTTCTCCTCCTGCCCCCAATCCCTCCCAGCATCACAGTCTTTTCCAATGAGTCAACTCTTCACATGAGGTGGCCAAAGTACTGGAGTTTCAGCTTTAGCATCATTCCTTCCAAAGAAATCCCAGGGCTGATCTCCTTCAGAATGGACTGGTTGGATCTCCTCGCAGTCCAAGGGACTCTCAAGAGTCTTCTCCAACACCACAGTTCAAAAGCATCAATTCTTCAGTGCTCAGCCTTCTTCACAGTCCAACTCTCACATCCATACATGACCACAGGAAAAACCATAGCCTTGACTAGATGAACATTTGTTGGCAAAGTAATGTCTCTGCTTTTGAATATGCTATCTAGGTTGGTCATAACTTTCCTTCCCAGGAGTAAGCGTCTTTTAATTTCATGGCTGCAGTCACCATCTGTAGTGATTTTGGAGCCCAGAAAAATAAAAGTCTGACACTGTTTCCACTGTTTCCCCATCTATTTCCCATGAAGTGATGGGACCGGATGCCATGATCTTCGTTTTCTGAATGTTGAGCTTTAAGCCAACTTTTTCACTCTCCACTTTCACTTTCATCAAGAGGCTTTTTAGTTCCTCTTCACTTTCTGCCATAAGGGTGGTGTCATCTGCATATCTGAGGTTATTGATATTTCTCCCGGCAATCTTGATTCCAGCTTGTGTTTCTTCCAGTCCAGCGTTTCTCATGATGTGCTCTGCATATAAGTTAAATAAACAGGGTGACAATATACAGCCTTGATGTACTCCTTTTCCTATTTGGAACCAGTCTGTTGTTCCATGTCCAGTTCTAACTGTTGCTTCCTGGCCTGCATACAAATTTCTCAAGAGGCAGATCAGGTGGTCTGGTATTCCCATCTCTTTCAGAATTTTCCACAGTTGATTGTGATCCACACAGTCAAAGGCTTTGGCATAGTCAATAAAGCAGAAATAGATGTTTTTCTGGAACTCTCTTGCCTTTTCCATGATCCAGCGGATGTTGGCAATTTGATCTCTGGTTCCTCTGCCTTTTCTAAAACCAGCCTGAACATCAGGAAGTTCACAGTTCACATATTGCTGAAGCCTGGCTTGGAGAATTTTGAGCATTACTTTACTAGCATATGAGATGAGTGCAATTGTGCAGTAGTTTGAGCATTCTTTGGCATTGCCTTTCTTTGGGATTGGAATGAAAACTGACCTTTTCCAGTCCTGTGGCCAATGCTGAGTTTTCCACATTTGCTGGCATATTGAGCACAGCACTTTCACAGCATCATCTTTCAGGATTTGGAATAGCTCAACTGGAATTCCATCACCTCCACTAGCTTTGTTCGTAGTGATACTTTCTAAGGCCCACTTGACTTCACATTCCAGGATGTCTATTAAATAAATATAATATAAATATATTAAAAATATATTATATATATATATATCTCACATCTTTTTTAATCCATACGTCTGTCAGTGGACATTTAGGTTGCCTCCATGTCTTGGCTATTGTAAATAGTTCTGCAATGAAGGTTCTTATTTTGATGAAATTCTTGTCCATTTTACCATTTTAATACATAACATTTTTTTAGAGGAGCTATAAAGGTGATTTTGTTTATCCTTTTAGTAAATGCTTACATGTTAGCTACTGGTGTTCTCAAGAAGTTTAAACCAGAGTGATTACCACAGCAAATAGTATCCTGTTTTCCTCTAACTGGGAGATCTACCAGGAAAGAGATACCACAGCAAATAGTATCCTGTTTCCGCTAACTGGGACTTCTACCCGGAAAGAGAGGAGGTGGGTAGGGGCTAAATGGCTGAGCACACTCTTGGATCTCCCAAGCCACAGAATTACTTTCCAGTAAATTCTCTTTAATTCTTAAAAATTGCCCTATAACCCAAGGAACTATCCCATATCAGTACATTTATTTTGTGTTATCAAAGGCGACATGACAAGAGGGCTGATTTTCCAATGGTTGTGGATACATTTGAAGAGTAACAACTTGACAACAGATTAGTATTTATGGGTAGCATAGTTTATAATCATTTTGTTTTTCACCTTCCTTGGAATAGTGTCTAAGAAAGAAGGTTATTTTTCTAGTTCCTTGAAAATTGTATGTGAATACTTTTATAAATAAAAACATATATATTTTTCTCTAGTTTTTTCAGTTTTTCCAGACCACTTTATGTGTCTTTTTTCCCGCTCTGTATAGCTTACATGCGGCTATAGACAAGGTTTGTTCAAATGACCTTTGTGCAAATTGGTATTTAATGATAATAATGACTTCTTGATTTCACTGTTATCACTTAATAATATTTAAAGCATTTGGATTAGGCAAGGCTTCTTAATCTTGACACTATTTATATTTTGGACCAGATTATTGTTTGTTGTGGAGGGCTGTCCTGTGCACTGCAGATTATTTATCAGCATCCTTGACCTCTACCCACAGATGCCAGTGGTACTTCCCAGTCATGCCAAATGTCCTCTGGGGACAAAATCACCTTTTCCCCTCCTTTACTGGGCTGAGAACCATTGTATAAGATATTGCTGAAACAGTTCTTCATGTGAATGGGAAAAATTAAGCTCCAGCTGTTCATTTACAAATCCATGCTTAAATCTCAGAATTGTAATACCAATTTTTCAGAAACTCCCAGGGATTTTTAAAATTAAGCTTAAGGACATTTATTTGCCCTGTACAATTTTCAGAACTCATTATCAATAATTAAATTACAGATTTTCAGTATAATGTTGGTATTCTTTGAAGGATGTACATATATCTCATTAAAAGAACAAAGAGAAGCAACTGCTAGGCCCTATACACCTTGCAGCCTCCTACAGTTTTCTTACAAAAGCCAGGACTGTTTGAATGATTATAGCTGGGAAAATGAGAACTGGAGACTTCTTGATTCCATCTGAAGACTAAATTTTAATAATTTTTTACATTCTTCAGCAAGTGAATAACGTTTGCAAGTTTTAGGTGACCTTAACTAAAAGTCCATGGATTTGTTAGTGAAAGAGCTAGGTGGTTGTTTACCAAGTTCTTTAAGCATCCCTTCCCAGGTTTGCTTGCTGGTAGCAAGGCTAAGTTTGAGAAATTTGGAAAGACCTACAATATTTTTCCCTAGCCATTCTCTTTGTGCATAGTGGGACTTGCACAAACTTCCTTGCATAACTTCCTGCCCCTACTCCATCTTTATTCATGTATCTTTTTATCTTCTCCCCTCTCCATCCTTACCCTCCAATCATCCCCTCCCCAATACATAGGACAGCCTCCCGACAAAAAAGTTTAAAGAAATAGATTTTTTAAATGTCTGTTATTAAAATTATTCAGTAATCAACTTTTGTGGACTGAAGCTAGAGAGTTGTATAGCATTTAATGAAAACTTGTTCATTTTTTTTCTTACCTGTCACTTGTTTCTTCGTTCACATTTTGGGTAAAATTAGTCTTGTACCAGTGAATCAGGAAATTTTTATTTTAATATTAAGACACAGTATCTTGTTTGTAATTGATGCCAGCTTAATCTTCTGGCTGTTTCAAATAGTACCTCCTCTGGCCCAGAACCTCTTTTCATACACAAGAATTTCCAGAATTAACTTTCGTTTGGGAATACTTAGTTATTAGAAATAAATAAATGAAGAAGAAGTCTGTATTCATGATTAGAGCTAATAGGATAGGTCATTCCATTCTCATTAAAAACAATGCATGAGAATTAATTTTAGATTTATTTTATCCTGTTTTCCATAAGTAAAGGATGTTCCTGTTTAAACTTTTGAGTACCCCATTGATTTCTGAAATACCGTATTGTATAAATATGACATTTCCCCAGGACTTTGATATTTTATCTTTCCAGAACATGAAATAGGCACTAAGTGCTGGTGAACACTAACTTTCAAATTAAACTCTTATTAAGTACAATTTCCCCTACATTCAAATGGAACATATTTCTGCAAAGCTGCAGAGTTAAATGCTTTTCAAATACCAACTGAAATGTGCACGATAAAATTACTAGCTACAAAAGATGTAGAGGTTGTTTTCTTAATTTAGGGTTTCATTTTGGACAAAAAATATTATAGCTCAATTTGAAGCCTTTGTTTTCTCTAGTAAATCTTTTTTTGCAAATGTTATTCTACTTTCTTTTAGAATAAATGCCAATTTTTAAAAATAGCACAGTTAATTTACAATGGTCAAGAGAAAAAAGTATGGGAAGTTTTTTGTTTGCTTGTTTTGTCTGTTAGTTTTTGTATTTTATAAATTTTAATCTTATTGTATATTTCCATTAGAAAAATAAAGACAAAAATACAGAATTCCTTCCACCTGGTTCTTGTAAATTACTGTTTTGGTGTCTGTTAGGTGACCTTTAATGCTTGAGAGAGTCATCTGGGACTCAAGAGTAAAGGGAATCTAACTGCATGGAGCAGATGGAAGACTGGGAGGTTGCCAAGGGCCTGGGCAGAAGAATTTTTAGATTATATTTTCCTATCAATAAATATCTGGGAAGAATTTTGTTTCCAGAAGATTTACTAAAAGTATATCTATTTTTGTTTTTTGATTACATGAACTGTAAGGCAGATTTCTGTACTCCATAAGGACATGAAATAAGTCAATTTAGGTGTCTGTATCCATTCTTTTTGGGACACTGAAAGTTGAAGGTCAGTTAGGCCCTCACTGCCTGCCAACTGCTAATTAACTTGTAAGTTCCTTATTTATAATAGTGAGAGGATTGAATCCAAAAGTCGATATTTAAGTTACTCTATTAAATACATTACCAATGGGACCATTGACATTCTTGTGTGTCTGAATAAGGTAATTTTTCTCTCCTTAAATAATTATTAAATGTATTATTTCAAAAGCAACTTTAGTAAATGCTTGCATTTTCTTTAAAAAAAGATAGCAACCCTTTGAAACATCTGAACTTTCTCATCATGCTAACCTCAAAACAAAAAACAAACTTCACTGAAATCTGCAGTTTCCTATAACATCTGTGTTTACGTCATCGTCTCACTTTGGTATATGATAACAATTATTTACCAGATAGGTAGAGTGGCTATTTTCCCTTTAACAATAGTAAATGAATATCAAATCCTGCTTGTCACTTATATATATTCATATAATTACACACTTTACTAATAATAAGTATGCTTTTTTCCTTTTTAAAATATATTATGGTCTTTGGAAGCTCTTGGATAAACAAGTCACTGAAAATAAACTTATGTAGTAAAATACTGTGGTCCTGAAAAACTGCACACTACTTTATTTGGAAATAGTAGAATTTGCAGAATGTTGCTGTAAAGGGCATGCTACTCAAATTACTTGGTTCTAAAGACTCTTACTATGAAAGCAAAGTATTTTCTGAAGGAGTAGAGCACAAATAGCTAAATGTTTGAGCCAAAAACTTGAGTTATTATTTTAACATCTTGGAAAAGCATATCCAATTTCACCATGTATGTATTGCAAGTCTTTTTCATTAAAAAGGTAGCATAATAGAGTAAGCAAGAGGTAACAATTGTTAGGCTTAAATTAGGATGCTGATAGTCTATCAGTGCTAGACTGTCCTTTAGAAAAAAAGATTAAAATGCAGTTAAATTTTTAGGATGCTGATAATCTTACCAGTGTTAGACTGTCCTTTAGAAAAAAGATTAAAATTCAGTTAAAATTCTTTTAAGTGTAAGGAAATGTTTGGGGATATTAAAGGCTACTTTAGAGCCCACACTCCTGCAATGTATCTTATTTTCTCTAAAATTTCTTTAGTGTTTTCTTGTTTTTTTTTTTTTTTTTCCTGCCATAGGTAGTGCTGCTATGACAACTATTTTTCCTTTTCTTTCCCTTTCCCTTTTCTTTCTTCTCTTTCTTGTTTTCTTCCTTTCAAAATATTATTTTCCCCAGTCACAGTCTTACTCATTAACAATATCTCAGGGTTGAGAAGTATTTTAGAGGTTCTAGACTAATGATCACTCATAAACAAATCTTCATATATTACATGCAGGCTCTGCTGGAATATCTAGCAATGGTGAATTACTTTATAAAGCAACCTAAATTTGGTTGTTAGAAAATTCTTCATTATACATGCTGGGGTCATCTATCTACCTAAAATTCTCCTTCCCTCCCCTCCTTTTTCTTTCTCTATCTCTATATCATCTTCTGTCCTCTATAGCTAAAACAAAGGGTGAAATATCTGCCCTATGAATATTTGAAAATAGTTTCTAAACAAAAACCCCTGTCCCTACTGAATCTCTTTTCTAGTTGAACAGATTTCTATTTCCTTCAGTTATTCTTCATGTGTTACTGTTTTCAAATGCTTCTTGTAATTTTCTTATTCTCTGAACCTTTTTCATATTTCAAAAGCCACACTTAAAGTATAACACTTGGTCTGGAGTTTGAAAAGTACAGAATAAAGCAAGAATACTTCTTTGTCATGGTGATCTCTAGACTGTTTGATTTTTTTTGACTACTCTATCCTAGTGCTGATTCAGATTAATCCTATTAGATATTAAAATCTCTAAGTCTTTTGTATTCATTTGTATTTTGGTTAGGTCATACTGCTAGTATGAAGTAATTAACGATTTGAATTTAAGAGGATAAGTACATTATTCCTATTAAATTGTGTCATGCTTTGAGTTGTTTTCTTCCTTTTGTTACTCTGTAATTTTGCTTATACCTTTGTCCAGAGTCACTGATAAAATATTGAGTTGAAAAATATTGAGGGTTGAAAACCAAGTTATGAGGCATTCCAATTTAATGGCTATAAACAGAGACAATTTCCAAATTTTTAGCTCTTGCTGTGCCTTCTTCCAAGCTTAAAATTCATATATCCTTTTGACAACTATGACATTTCACACCTTATATATTCAAAAATTAGCCATTGATGTCTACTGCCAACCCTCTAGACATTCTCATTACACAATTGGTCAGTACCCCAAATTAAGAATCAGCTTTATTTTCTCCATTTCTCTCATAGCTTCCTTCCCCATCAAGTCTATTAGTTCTATCTTCAAAACCAATGCTTTCATCTTCTTCCATTTTCATTTCCCTTCCCTGATCTAAGTTTATGTCTTACCTGAACCATCTCAATAGGTTCCATGTTTAATTTTGAATCCACTCTTCTCCCAGAAATTGCTTTTACCACACACAGCCAAAGGATCTTTTAATGTAGAACTACCATGTTGCTAAGTCACTTCAGTCGTGTCCAACTCTGTACAACCCCACAGATGGCAGCCCACCAGGCTCCCCCGTCCCTGGGATTCTCCAGGCAAGAACACTGGAGTGGGTTGCCATTTCCTTCTCCAATGCATGACAGTGAAAAGTGAAAGTGAAGTCGCTTAGTTGTGTCTGACTCTTAGCGACCCCATGGACTGCAGCCTACCAGGCTCCTCCGTCCATGGGATTTTCCATGCAAGAGTACTGGAGTGGGTTGCTATTGCCTTGATCCAGCAATTGGATTCAGGTTATTTATCTGAAGGAAACAAAAACACTAACTTGAAAAGATATCAGCACCCCCATGTTCACTGCAGCATTATTTACAATACCCATGACATGGAAAACAACCTCATAACCCATCAACAGATGAATGGATTAAAAATTGTGGCAGATATATACAGTGGAATATTACTCACCCATAAAGAAAAAAAATTCTGCCATTGGCAAAACATGGGTGAAGTTTGAGGATATAACGTTAAGTGAAATAAATTACACAAAGACAAATACTGTATGATCTCACTTAAATGTGAAATCTAAGAAAAAGAAAGAGAACTCAAAGATACAGAGAATATATTGATGGTTGTGAAAGAAGATGGGGAGTGGATGAAATGAATAAATGGAGTTAAAAGTTACAAACATCCAGCAATAAATAAGTGCTGGAGATGTACAGTATGGCAACTACAGTCAATTTTATAAAGTGATTGTACTAAGAAGGCTGAGTGCTGAAGAACTGATGCTTTTGAACTGTGTTGGAGAAGACTCTTGAGAGTTCCTTGGACTGCAAAGAGATCAAACCAATCAATCCCAAAGGAAATCAGTCCTGAATATTCATTGCAAGGACTGATGCTGAAGCTGAAGCTCTAATACTTTGGCCACCTTATGCAAAAATGCGAACTCATTAGAAAAGCCCCTGATGCTGGGAAGGATTGAAGGCAGAAAGAGAAGGGGACAATGGGATAAGACGATTGGATGGCATCATCGACTCAATGGACGTGAGTTTGAGCAAGCTCTGGGAGATGGTGATGGGCAGGGAGGCCTGGCATGCTGCATTCCATGGGGTTGCAAAGAGTTGGACGTGACTGAGTGACTGAACAATGACAAGTACTCCCACCAGCAGTAAATGAGAGTTCTAATTGCTCCACATCCTTACCATGTGCTTCTACAACTTTGAATTTAAATAGCAAAAACAATATAAGAATTAGATAATTCAACAAGAGTAGAAGAAAATATTAAGGTTGCAACATCAAGAGTAAAAGGTGACAGATCTTTGTGATTATTTTAAAATCAGGAGGTAGATGAAAAACAAGCCAAGTACTGATTTGAGGCTGATATTCTTTCCAAGGGATGAATCGCTGGAAACCATTTACTCATAGGAACACACAAGGATGAAAATAATTAACCTAGTCCCTTTAGGGGATGCATTCTTATTCACTGTACTTGCTTTCTATGAAGGGATAATATTAAGTGTTAGGGGAGATATATTGCTTTTACCAAACTGTCTTTGAAAATATCTTATTATGAGTGACCAAGTTATTTTTCTCTGAATATGTTGACACATTCAGTATCACATTTCTTCATTACATGTTAATGACTTCTGTATTTCTCGTCTTTGTTTTCTCTTCAGTCTAGTTGCTTACCTGGTTTTTATCTTCCTCAGACATATATATTCCCTTTTAGCTTAACTTCATACAACTTTAAAAAATATGTAAACCTGTAGCACATTACAAAGCTACAATTCTGATGTCTAATGATGACAGTTGAGAAATACTGATCTAATTCTAATTGATAATTCTGACTAACATTCATGGTGTAAAGACAGTGTTAGTATGTCAGGGGAGAAGGAAATGGCAACCCACTCCAGTATTCTTGCCTAGAGAATCCTGTGGACAGAGGAGCCTGGTGGGCTGCTGTTCATAGTGTCACACAGAGTCAGACACGACTGAAGCAACTTAGCATGCATGCATGCATTGGAGAAGGAAATGGCAACCTACTTCAGGGTTCTTGCCTGGAGAATTGCAGGGACAAAGGAGCCTGGTGGGCTGCCCTTTATGGGGTTGTACAGAGTTGGACACAACTGAAGTGACTTAGCAGCATCAGCAGCAGCAGCAGCAATATGTCAGGTCTAAACCAAACGTTTTCAAGAGTACAAGGAGGGCACTGTTGATAATTATATAAAGACAACCAACATAGAGATTGTAATAGGAAAATTGTGACCTATTACCATCCAAACTTGATAACTGTCTTCAGATCATCTTACCTTCAAAGTTCCTGGACTATAGACAGTGGACACTGTATTTTGGTTGCTTTAAAGGGATGAGAGTTGTTCAGGAGTTCAAGGAAAGGAGAGTCCACCCCTTCCTTCTGTTCAGATCAGATCAGATCAGTCGCTCAGTCGTGTCCGACTCTTTGCGACCCCATGAATCACAGCACGCCAGGCCTCCCTGTCCATCACCAACTCCCGAAGTTCACTGAGACTCACCTCCATCGAGTCAGTGATGCCATCCAGCCATCTTATCCTCTGTCGTCCCCTTCTCCTCCTGCCCCCAATCCCTCCCAGCATCGGAGTCTTTTCCAATGAGTCAACTCTTCGCATGAGGTCGCCAAAGTACTGGAGTTTCAGCTTTAGCATCATTCCTTCCATAGAAATCCAAGGGCTGATCTCCTTCAGAATGGACTGGTTGGATCTCCTTGCAGTCCAAGGGACTCTCAAGAGTCTTCTCCAACACCACAGTTGAAAAGCATCAATTCTTCAGCGCTCAGCCTTCTTCACAGTCCAACTCTCACATCCATACATGACCACAGGAAAAACCATAGCCTTGACTAGACGAATCTTTGTTGGCAAAGTAATGTCTCTGCTTTTGAATATGCTATCTAGGTTGGTCATAACTTTCCTTCCAAGGAGTAAGCGTCTTTTAATTTCATGGCTGCAGTCACCATCTGTAGTGATTTTGGAGCCCAGAAAAATAAAGTCTGACACTGTTTCCACTGTTTCCCCATCTATTTCCCATGAAGTGATGGGACCGGATGCCATGATCTTCGTTTTCTGAATGCTGAGCTTTAAGCCAACTTTTTCACTCTCCACTTTCACTTTCATCAAGAGGCTTTTTAGTTCCTCTTCACTTTCTGCCATATGGGTGGTGTCATCTGCATATCTGAGGTTATTGATATTTCTCCTGCCAATCTTGATTTCAGCTTGTTTTAGTATCATATAATAGAGAAAATATGAGTTTAGGGTTTTAATTCCTGTTTCTAAAATCACCATCTGTGTAACTTTGTTACTTGATCTCTTTTATCCTTGGATTCTTTATTGAAAACGGATGATATAAGAATGAAACAAAATGCTAGAGAAATTGTTTAACTTTACTATCACCAGAAAAGATACTCAATACACATCACTCACCTAAGAGGATCAATGCTTGCAAATAAGAAAGTAATCAAACGGAGAAGAGGTGACTTCATAATGAAAAAGATCCAATTTTCTCACCAAGCTTATAATTCTTAATATTGTATGTATCTTTTATATTTTCTCTGAACACTTTTATATTTGCTTCTAAGAACTGTTCTGTGAGAAAGGCATGGCAATTTTTATTATACCATATTAGAGACAAAGAAACAGAGGCTCAGAGAATTTCATAGTTTTGACAAAATTGCCATGGTTATTAAATGTTAGGTTCAGGATGTAAACTCAAGTCTCTTGCATTTTGGTCTAGGATTTTTTTTTTTTTTAATGTGTCTGGCTCTTCCTGTCCTTTTTAGGTTCATGGATGGATAATTAATTAGCTCTGTTAATTACTTCTTAATCTCCTGGACTTGAGATAAGACACTGATTTGAAAGGAAACTTGTAGTAAAATATTTAAGATGTGCTTGCTAGTATGATATGCTTTGCTTTATTTCAGACATAAGTGAGATGTTGATTATAGTTTTGGAAGCAGCTAAAGGATAAAAATTACGAACTTTTTATTATTTGCGTACGTATTACACATTTTATATTTATTTTAAAATGAATGTTCAGTTCTGCAGTTGCTTTTCTCTGAAAACTAGAAATACCTCAGATAGTTTTCCATCAACCTTCTCTACAGTGAGAGTATTATGCTCTGGGAATGCTAATATTGAATCCGAAATAAAATTAATAATTTCAATCTGTGATATAAAGCACATAAATTATTTCAAAGGTAAATGAAAAATAAATCATGGCCCAACTATTGTTAGGATTATTCTCCACCTCCTACTTTAACTGATAGTATGAGAAAGCTGGAGTTAATACTGAAACATTTACAGCTTAATAGTCAAGGCATTGCTAGTTATTCAACAACAAAGGGAAGAGGGGGAAACAGGTGGACAATGTTTCAGCTCAAAGGGAATGGCTCATGCTTCTCCAAGGGGGGTGGGTTGACCCTGAGCACTGGGAGGGAAGGGCCACCCACATGGCTGCAGGTTCAACCCAAAGATTTCTAAAGTGCCTCAGAAAACACTGCACTAAAATAGTAGAAAGAAGTACATGTACTTTGTATGACTTGGGAGAATGGTCCAAATAGAAGATAGAAGCCACTGGAAAAAATTTAGATGTATTTTTAGGTTTCCTTTTTTACATAACAGCTTTATTGAGCTATAATTCATATACCATACAATTTACAAATTTAAAGTGTATAATTCAATGGGTTTTGGTATATACACAGCATTGTACAACTATCACCACAATCAATTTTAGAACATTTTCATAACCCCAAGAGATACTGTTTACACTTTAGCTCTTATCCCCAATTCCTCCATCTTCCCAGCTCTATGCAAGTATGGTCTATCATCTGTCTCTGTATATTTGCCCATTCTGGGCACTTCATATAAAATAATTTATATAATGTGGTCTTCTGTCACTGGCTTGTTTAATATATCATAATATTTCCAAGGTTATTCATGTCACGTCATATATCAGTACTTCATTCCTTTTTATTGCTGAATAATGTTCCTTTGTAGCAATATTATCTATTCATCAATTGATGGATATCTGGGTTGTTTTTCATTTTTTGGTTATAATGAATAACGCTACTATGAATATTTGGGTACAAGTGTTTATAGAAACATATTTTCATTTTTCTTGCATCTATACATAGGGGTGGAATTGCTGGGTCTTGGAGAATCCCAGGGAAGGTGGAGCCTGGCGGGCTGCCATCTATGGGGTCGCACAGAGTCGGACACGACTGAAGCGACTTAGCATAGCATTGTAACTCCATGTTTGTTCTTTTGAGGAACTGCTAAACTTTTTCAAAGTGGCAGCACCATTTTACATTTTCACCAGCAGTGTGTGAGTGTTCCAGTTTCTCTACATTCTTTTTTTTTTTTTTTAAGTGTGTGTTTTTTTTTTTAATTTTTCTAATTTTATTTTATTTTTAAACTTTACATAATTGTATTAGTTTTGCCAAATATCAAAATGAATCCACCACAGGTATACATGTGTTCCCCATCCCGAACCCTCCTCCCTCCTCCCTCCCCATACCATCCCTCTGGGCCGTCCCAGTGCACCAGCCCCAAGCATCCAGCATCGTGCATCGAACCTGGACTGGCAACTCTTTTCCTACATGATATTTTACATGTTTCAATGCCACTCTCCCAAATCTTCCCACCCTCTCCCTCTCCCACAGAGTCCATAAGACTGTTCTATACATCACTGTCTCTCTACATTCTTATCAACATTTGTGTATGTTTACCCTTTTTGAGTATAGTCAGCCTAGAGGATGGTAGGTAGTACTGCTTTTTAGTACTTTTAGTACTTTTCACTACGTTTTAGTCTTCTTGGGCTGCTATAACAAAATACCTATAGACTGGATGACTTATAAACAACACGCATTTATTTCTCATGTTTCTGGAGCCTGAGAAGTTCAGGATCATGGTGCTGGCAGATGGCGTTAATTGAGGGTTTTCTGGTTCATAGACAGCTGTCTTTTGCTTTGGTTTCACATGGTGGAAGGGGCTAAGGAGCTCTCTGGGGTCTTTCATACAAGCACTCCTGTTCATGAGCACTTCACCCTTATGACCTAAGTAAGTGAAGTGAAGTTGCTCAGTCGTGTCTGACTCTGCGACCCCATGGGCTGTAGCCTACCAGGCTCCTCTGTCCATGGGATTTTCCAGGCAATAGTACTGGAGTGGATTGCCATTTCCTTCTCCAGTGGATCTTCCTGACCCAGAGATCAAACCCGGGTCTCTCGCATTGTAGACAGATGCTTTACCATCTGAGCCACCAGGGAAGTCTTAAGCCTCACTTGATACCATCACATTGAACACTAGGATTTCAATATATGAATTTTCAGGGCACATAAACATCTAGACCATAGCACTCATTGATTTGCATTTTTCTGATAGCTAACTATAGATTTCATTTTTGTCCAGAAGGCTAGTCAGTATATATGCCCTTCAGGGGAAGCAATGAACTTCTGAAATTCAAATTTGAATAATTTTATCATTATATAGTCTCTCCACTGTGAGAATTCTTTGTTCATTTCATGTAATTCCCTTTCCATAATTATGTCTTTCCCTGAACTTCTCATGTGGCAATTAAGTTATAGTGTATTTATTGTTGCTGCATTAAATTATATTTATGTACTGTGTTGTTATAGTATATTGTCTTATTAATCATATCTTTTCTGGTTACTTTCTCCAGGAAGACTCCTACTCTCAGGATAGTATCTATACTTTTTGTTTGAGACCTTTTCATGACTTAATACAGAGTTGAACATGTGGTTTACACCCACTAAGTATTTGTTCATTGACTGCTCATTTTTCCTAGGCTAATTTAAATGAAGTCTTAAAGCTAAAAGGATATAAATGAACCAATGTCCACAAAATATAAATTTCATCAAGTATTGAGTAATTAGGACTTTGCCAAATTCATTTTTAAATTCATAGCTTAAGAGCTTGATGATTAAGTACAGTAGCATCCCTAAAATAAAAGGAGTAGGCTGATACCCTGTGGAAGTGAGGGTGTTGCATGGGAGCCCTGTGCTGCTGTTTCATAGAGTTCTGTGGGAAGTTTTCTCACCCCTCTCAGTTGTACAGATAGAACCATATCCATAGATTCTACTGGGGCATTTGGAGGCCTAATGAGGGGTATGTGAGCAAAAGTGGTTTTAAGGGAATCAGTTTTCCATTTGTCTTCCATATGCACGCTAAAAAAATCAATTTGCTTGATAACTCATCTGTTATTTTCTTTTCCCTCTTCCCTTTGCAAAGTTGCTCCTTTTCCATTTTATATCAAAGAAATGCAGATGGCTCATCCACCTTGAACTTACCATACTGCTCTGCTCAGTGCTGTAAAAGCCTCTGGGGTAAGAGTGGGGAAGGGACAAATTCAAAGTATTGGTTTTAACAAAGTCTTCTTCAATCAAGGAGCCATAAGCACTACCCCTAAGTCATCTTATAAGCATTTCAAATACATTTTTCTTTTTGTATTTAGTAATTCCTCACCAAAATTTGTGACTTATTTTTATTGTCTTGTTCAGTTATTTACTACTAATACTTTTAATAGTAATTATTATTATTTTATACTACTGATGGTTATAACAATACCTCACTCCAGAAGGAAATTTATAATTCTTAGATGTTTATAATTACAGGCAATAAAAATCAATTGCAATTTATAGATATGTTTATATAATAAAGAAGTATGCTAAAGTGGTCAAAAGTATTTTTGAGCAGATAAAATATTACTTTAAAATCATATTCTGTAGATGCTGAAAGGGAAGCCTTATGAAATAATCATTTTTAGAGGAAAAAGGACGAAGACAAATTTCTTATAATTAAAAGCTTGTCATGTATTTGCTCAATTATTAATAAATAGATGGTGGTATCAAATTGATAATACCTATATCCCACTGACTACTTTAAAACAGTAATGTTAGTATTTATAATATTCTAGAAATTGCATTCTTTGCAGCTATTTAAACTGTGGTAAAAAAAATTTTTATGTGTCATCTGAGAAACTTACAAAGGGATGCATGTGTGCATCTTCAGTCGCTTCAGTGGTGTCTGACTCTTTGCGACCCCTGTAGTCTGCCAAGCTCCTCTGTCCATGGGATTCTCCATGCAAGAATACTGGAGTGGGTTTCTGTGTCCTCCTGCAGGGGATCTTCACAACCCAGGAATTGAACCCATAACTCCTGCGTCTCCTGCACTGCAGACAGGGTCTTTACCCACTGAGCCACCTGGGAAACCCAAAGGGATGTATATATTTTTCCAAAATTTTTCATGCTGCTGCTGCTAAGTTGCTTCAGTCGTGTCCGACTCTGTACGACCCCAGAGACAGCAGCCCACCAGGCTCCCCCATCCCTGGGATTCTCCAGGCAAGAACACTGGAGTGGGTTGCGGGTATTGAGGAAAAAAAAAAGAATAAAGTGAAGAATATTGCTATGGTTCAAGGTAGGGTAATTTCCTACTGCACAGACTTCATTTTCATAGCTTACTTTCCCCATTATATTAATTTTGGCCTTGATTTTATCTGAAAAATCTGGTGTTGGGGGAGGGGGAGAGAATAAACAGAGTAGCAACTGTCCAGCCTGAGCACATTCTGCTTCTGGAAGTCATCCCAGAAGATGCTCCTCAATGATACCCGTGTGATGTGAACCAAGCCTGCTTTTAAAAACCTTCTGAGAAGGCCCTTGATCTTTTCCTCTCAAAATGATTTTCATAATTTCTTAGGGTCTTTTTGTCAAAATACTGGAAAAATTTTAAAATATTATCAAGTTAAAAGGAAACTCTCCTTATGTCTAAATTATAGTGGGCAAAATTTCAGAAAAGTGGTTACATTTAAATGTAAAAGTGTTGCAGGCTGGTGAGTATATTGCAATGTTTGACTTGGCAGCTGAGGAGCAAAGCTTTAACTGAGGGTAGAATTTTCATCTTTTCAAACCAAATATGGTCAGTTTTAAACTCCTGACAACGTCCATCCATATATAGGTCTCTGTTAGTAGTTTGACTTGGATTTGTCACTCATACAATTCAGTCCTTCATGTGGCAAAATGGAATTTTCCTGCCTTTGACCCTTTTTGTGATTTGGCACTTACCTTACTCCCTCTGGGGTCCAGGCTCATGAAAAGTTAAGCTAATAGGAGGGGATCTTTGTTAAGATGGAGAAGGGAGACAGGGAATCTGTGTGTAGTTAGAATTCTGGAAGGAAATGGGTAGGGTCATTAAGGACAGCATGACAGATTATTTCCACGGGTGCTAGATGAGTAAAGATCTGCCAATGTCAGTGCAGACCATTGCCAAACACAGGCCTGAAGGGCAGGAGAAGGACTGATGGCCAGAATCCAGAAGACACCTGACAGTATGGCCTTTGGAAGACACAATCAGTTTTGGTGCGTTTTGAGTGAATAATTGTGTGGTATTTTAAGCATTCTTTGGCATTGCCTTTCTTTGGGACTGGAATGAAAACTGACCTTTTCCAGTCCTGTGGCCACTGCTGAGTTTTCCAAATTTGCTGGCATATTGAGTGCAGCACTTTCACAGCATCATCTTTCAGGATTTGAAATAGGTCAACTGGAATTCCATCACCTCCACTAGCTTTGTTCGTAGTGATACTTCCTAAGGCCCTCTTGACTTCACATTCCAAGATGTCTGGCTCTAGGTGAGTGATCATACCGTCGTGATTATCTGGGTCATGAAGATAGATCTTTTTTGTACAGTTCTGTGTATTCCTGCCACCTCTTCTTAACATCTTCTGCTTCTGTTAGGTCCATACAATTTCTGTCCTTTATCGAGCCCATCTTTGCATGAAATGTTCCGTTGGTATCTCTAATTTTCTTGAAGAGATCTCTAGTCTTTCCCATTCTGTTGTTTTCCTCTATTTCTTTGCATTGATCGCTGAGGAAGGTTTTCTTATCTCTTCTTGCTATTCTTTGGAATTCTGCATTCAGATGCTTATATCTTTCCTTTTCTCCTTTGCTTTTTGCTTCTCTTCTTTTCACAGCTATTTGTAAGCCCTCCTCAGACAGCCATTTTGCTGTTTTGCATTTCTTTTCCATGGGGATGATCTTGATCCCTGTCGCCTGTACAATGTCACGAACCTCCGTCCATAGTTCATCAGGCACTCTATCTATCAGATCTAGTCCCTTAAGTCTATTTCTCACTTTCACTGTATAATCATAAGGGATTTGATTTAGGTCATACCTGAATGGTCTAGTGGTTTTCCCTACTTTCTTCAATTTAAGTCTGAATTTGGCAATAAGGAGTTCATGATCTGAGCCACAGTCAGCTCCTGGTCTTGTTTTTGTTGACTGTATAGAGCTTCTCCATCTTTGGCTGCAAAGAATATAATCAGTCTGATGCTGGGAGGGATTGGGGGCAGGAGAAGGGGACGACAGAGGATGAGATGGCTGGGTGGCATCGCTGACTTGATAGACGTGAGTCTGAGTGAACTCCGGGAGTTGGTGATGGACAGGGAGGCCTGGCGTGCTGCGATTCATGGGGTCGCAAAGAGTCGGACACGACTGAGTGACTGGATTGAACTGAACTGAATGAATAAAAGTCAGGTTAATTCTCTCATCTTTTGATCCACTGTAGATGCCGCCACCTGGCTAAACCCAGTTTGCAGGCAGAAGGTGGGGCACACTAGGTGCAGTCCAGAAAGCTGACCTCTGGGGCACAGAGCAGGTTGGGGAAGGATGGAGAGTATATTTGAAGAGCAGTTGTTGGATATCCAATGGGTGAGAAGAACAGTACAGTAGAGCTGTAAGAAGTTGTTAGTGTAAGAGAAACCTGTGTTTCATAGCTAAACTGTTGCTAGATTTCTAGAGGTAGTGAGAGGTATTATGAAATTAATGTTTATTTTCTCCCCAAAATTTATATGTGAAGCACTGACCTCCAGTGTGATGATATTAAGAGATAAGGCCTTTGGGAGGTAATTGAGTTTAGATGAGGTCATGAGGGTGGAAGCCCACATGATGGGATTAGTGATCTTTGAAAAGAGGAATAGACACCAGAGTTTACTCTCTCATTTCTGTGAGGGTACAGTGAGAAGGCAGCTATCTGCAAGCCAGGAAGAGGCCCTCACCAAAAGCCTGACCATACTGCAATCTTATTCTTTGACTTCCCAGCTTCCAGAATTATGAGAAAATAAATATTTGTTGTTTAAGTCACCCAGTCTATGGCCAAATAGAAGACAAGCGGTTTAGCGGTTTTAAAGCTAGTGTCCTCTACATAGCATACATACATTTCTTGTCTGAAAGTCAGGACCTCGAGGAAGTACAGGGACAACAAAAACTTTTAAGGTAGACATGGCATGAACTAATAAGGGGATTGAAAGAAAAGGAAATGAACTGTTTTGTTTCATTCTATGGGGACTCTACTTTATCACTCAATAGTATTAATAATATTTTCTTTTTTCGTAATGGTTTCTTCCCCTCCATCTTTCCAAACAGTAGAAGGATAGCTAAGAAATTATATATGTATATACATGTGTGCATGTGGGTATATATATGTGTGTTTCTAGATGTTGATTATTAATTAATCTTACTGAATTTTAACTTAAAAGTAGATTTTATTTAAAAATGTTTAGAAACAAACAGTCACATTCAAACAGCTGTTTTATTCCTTCCAAATCCTTCTGGAGTCTACTAGCTGAGAGACTAAACTCCCATCCTGTATTTCTATATTTCTCTAGACAGTTTACTTAGCTTGCTTTCTTAGTTGTTTTCATTTTGTTTTGTTTTTCTGTAAAGTAGAAATATGACTTGTAAAAAAAAAAAAAAATGTTTAGAAACATTTTCTATATCTATTGTACTTCAAATTTTTATGCCATAGGGTCAAAGCTATACAGTTCAAAATTATACTTAACTTGTTTGGTTTAGAACTTGTGTAATTCATTTAACAACACTATTTGTTTTATCATATATACATTTACAAATAGATACATTTTAAAATAAATAAGGAAATATGATTTTGACATATCATTGAAGAAGGGTGAATGATAATATGATGAATTTATTGTTCTTGAGTAAATATTTGTTCCTTTCTAACTTTTTCTTTACAAAAGACTCTTTAAGAGAAATTAAAGAAATGGAGTACTAAGAAGACTCTCCTACCATGAACATTGGAGAATTCTCTCTCCATAGAAGGAAAGAGAAACAAAAGTTGTATTTGTATGAGGATGTATATTCCAGCACTCTTGTGCAGTTGGAAGATGTGAATAATGGTGCCATTGAGGCAGGATATGGTTGAGAAGCAGGAGCATCAACTGTTAGGACAATTGATGGAAGAGTTATTCTCTTAAAAGCGGAGTATCTATTATAAATCTTGTTTATGAAAATAAATTGTGCATATTGAGTGAGATACCATTCTGATCTTATTTCAAACTAATAAAAATAACAGACTTATAACCTGGAAGTAGTGGGGACCTTAACTGTATATCTTCGAATGATCAGATCAGATCAGATCAGTCGCTCAGTCATGTCCAACTCTTTTCGACCCCATGAATCACAGCACGCCAGGCCTCCCTGTCCATCACCAACTCCCAGAGTTCACTGAGACTCACGTCCATCAAGTCAGTGATGCCATCCAGCCATCTCATCCTCTGTCATCCCCTTCTCCTCCTGCCCCCAATCCCTCCCAGCATCAAAGTCTTTTCCAATGAGTCATCTCTTCGCATGAGGTGGCCAAAGTACTGGAGTTTCAGCTTTAGCATCATTCCTTCCAAAGAAATCCCAGGGCTGATCTTCAGAATGGACTGGTTGGATCTCCTTGCAGCCCGAGGGACCCTCAAGAGTCTTCTCCAACACCACAGTTCAAAAGCATCAATTCTTTGCGCTCAGCCTTCTTCACAGTCCAACTCTCACATCCATACATGACCACAGGAAAAACCATAGCTTTGACTAGACGAACCTTTGTTGGCAAAGTAATGTCTCTGCTTTTGAATGTGCTATCTTCAAAGCAAAGAAATTGTTTACTTGGAATGTAGATTGCAAGAAGGAGAATTTGAGTATGATCAACTGACTAGAAACAGCTAGACATAATGAAATATCATCATTGGAGTGGAAAGAGTAGAAACCTAAACAAATCAATGTTAATTGCACATTGAATTATGATACTAAGCAAGCATGTCTGCATTAAATGGAATGAAAAGGACAGAATTAAAGAAAAATGAAACAAAGGTTAGAAAGGCTAGAGACTACAACAAATGAAACTCGAGAAAATGGGTAGGGACAAAATTAAAATGTAGAAAAGGGTAAGGGTGGTTTAAAGCTGAATTCAGTACAAGATGATCAACAAAAGTAAAATCATCTGCCTTTTAGATTGTGGGAATATAGGCAAGCTAATAAATGCTAGAAAGAAGGCTGAACAGCCAAGGTTTTCTTCTACTTCTGTCTTATCTGTCAGGGAAAAAAAATAGGTGAGAAGCTGTTGAAGTCTCAGTATAGAAAGAGAAACTGTGGTGGTAAAGGCAGGGATTTATGAAATTATTCTTTTTTGATTGATGATAATGTCAAGTGGTAAAATGCACAGATCTCAAGTGTGGGGTTTAATGGATTCTGATAAATGTGTACACCTAGGTAAACATCACCCCAATCAAAATTAAGAATATTGCTATTATTCTAGAATGTTCCCATATGCCCCTTTCCAGTCAATCTCCATCCATTCTGTCCTGCTGAGGAAATGACAGTTCTGATTTCTATCACCATAGATTAGTTGGCCAACTCCTAAAACTTATATAAATGGAACCCTATTAGCATGTACTCCTTTGTAATGTTTCTTTTGCTTAAAGTAATATTTGGAGAGTTACCCTTGTTGTTATAAGGAGAGTTGTGTTTGAGGCCCAGCTCAAGTAATCCGATTATGTGAGCACCACACAGAATTCAAGATGCATGAGGGCAAGAATTATTATCTCTTTTGTCTCTTTT
The DNA here is from genome assembly GCF_055505025.1 of Bos grunniens. Lineage (NCBI taxonomy): Eukaryota > Metazoa > Chordata > Mammalia > Artiodactyla > Bovidae > Bos > Bos grunniens. Next base: position 68,254,292 of record NC_141168.1, on the reverse strand, counting down.
GTAGGACAAAAGAGTACCTACGATAGAATCCAACACATGGTAAGTGCTCAATTTCTCAACTGCAAGATAAAAATAAAATTTATTAATCTCCAATCTCCTATATCCATACATAAAGGGATTTTTGAGGCATAAGTGCAGAAAAGTATCTTAAATTGCTTTTCAAACTCTATGGTACTAAAGGCTAACTTTTATTACAAGTAGGCCAGGGGTTCCTTGAAGACAGCAACCATATCTTACTGAACTTCAGATTTTTCACATCTAGCACAGTGTTAGATATACAATGTGTGGCCAATTTGTGTTCAATTATGTTCCTTGTCAATTTATGTTCCTTGAGTAAATTTCAGTTGTTTTCCTGAGAACCTCATTAATCTGTGCAGGTTTGGGGGCAACCAGATAGTACTGATGTTCACTGAGTATCTACTGAGAGTGAGAATGAGAGTGAAGTCACTCAGTCGTGTCCGACTCTTTGTGACCCCATGGACTGTAGCGTACCATGCTCCTCTGTCCATGGGAGTCTCTAGGCAAGAGTACTGGAGTGGGTTGCCATTTCCTTTTCCAGAGGATCTTCCTGACCCAGGGATCGAACCTGGGTCTCCCACATTGTAGGCAGACACTTTACCATCTGAGCCTCCAGGTAGACACTTTTTTAGTGAAGGTACCTCATGTGAGCAAATTCCTAGTGCCATAACCACTGGCAATAAGAAACTCTGAGGGTTCATACTAGGTTAATGTTGGACCCACTGGACTGAGTGTGGCTGAGAGATGGGCTGCCTATGGAGCTGGAGGTGCACTAGAATGAGTCCTCTAGAAATGGATGTAAAAATGGCATTATATATTAAATGTGCAAGAGATTTATTGGGGGGAACACTTGTAAAAGAAAAAGGAAAGGAAGCCTAGAGGTGGTGGAGAGGATTGTCAGATCACAGTGCAGTGTGAAAAAAGAGGAAAGGAAGAAGCGTTATTTAGGAAGAGTCTCAGACTGCAGCAGTTATAAGAAAGCTTGGGTTGGCCTCAGTATCCCCATGCTCAGTCATTGCTTGGGACAACCAGTGGGAACTGGAGTCTCAGCAGGAGCCGGGTGGTAGGTTCAGAAAGCATCACTTAGGGCCATCTGTCAATTACACTTGCCTTAGCAATAGATATGAGTGGTGCCTTTTTCAGAGCCACAGCAGGCTTTTGGTGTGGTTGAGATTAGAAGCAGTATTGACAGTGAGCTGAGACAAACCCATTTTAATCTAGCCAGCTGACCCTGAGAAGTGGGTAGAGAAATAGTAAATCAGTAAGGAAGACTGGTAATCTGGAAGCACGGGTTAAGGAAGAACCAGTCTTTTGGGGGCTGACATAAGTGAAGTATGGAGTGACCAGAAGAGACTCACATGCGTTTCATTCTGAGTGAAGCTAATTGAACAATGAGATGCAGAATATACTTAATGATAAAAAATTTGAACCTTCATATTATTTTCAGTGTGTCAAAATGATTGTGCATTAAAAAAAAAATGGTTATTGGAATGTGCTATATTAGAATCTGTAGAAAGGGCATCAAAGAGATTAAAAAGTGGAAAGATCACAAATCTATCCCAATAGTATGAGAAGAGAATTAAGTGGAAGTTTGGTGAAAAAAGTTTTAAAAAGTTAAGAGAAGTGTTTTTATTATTTCTATTTAAGTTCCTGCTAGCAGTCACTTATACTTAGTTACTTCTCACAGAAAATTAATATAAATCTTTTATATTTTATTGACATAGAAGCTCATCATTCCCTACTTTCAAACTATTTGGAGATGCAAGTTTGGTCACATCCCTTTGATTGTGACATTTATATACTCCAGGTTGTGATAAATGATTTTATAAGGTGAATTATCTAATCATATCCAGAACAGGGTATCCTCTGGTTGTACTCTTTTCCTCCAAGTACTTAAAGTAATTGTGTGATGACCTTTCTTGTCACAACCTGATTTATCAATTAAATTATTTCATTTTCAAGTGTCAATATACTAAGCTTACTCACATTTAGGAGAAAATATGTTATTATAAATTTCCATTTTCTTGACTTAATTAACTCTGTAGGTGAATAAATGACCGTAGTTTTTTGGGAGTTTAGTTCAGTTCAGTTGCTCAGTCATGTTGGACTCTTTGTGACCCCATGGACTGCAGCATGCCAGGCTTCCCTGTCCATCACCAACTTCCAGAGTCTACTCAAATTTAGGTCCATTGTGTCAGTGAGGCCATCCAACCATCTCATCTTCTGTCGTCTCCTTTTCCTCCCACCTTCAATCTTTCCCAGCATCAGTGTCTTTTCCAATAAGTCAGTTCTTCCCATCAGGTGGCCAAAGTATTGGAGTTTCAGCTTCAGCATCATTCCTTCCAATGAACACCCAGGACTGATTTCCTTTAGGATGGACTGGTTGGATCTCCTTGCAGTCCAAGGGACTCTCAAGAGTCTTCTCCAACACAGCTCAAAAGCATCAATTCCTTGGTGCTCAGCTTTCTTTATAGTACAACTCTCACATCCATACATGACCACTGAAAAAACCACACCTCTGACTAGGTGGACCTTTGTTGGTAAAGTAATGTCTCTACTTTTTAATATGCTGTCTAGGTTTGTCATAGCTTTTCTTTCAAGGAGCAAGCGTCTTTTAATTTCATGGCTGCAGTTACCGTCTGCAGTGATTTTGGAGCCCAAGAAAATGAAGTCTGTCACTTTTTCAATTGTTTCCCCATCTATTTGCCATGAAGTGATGGGACCAGATGCCATGATCTTTGTTTTTTGAATGTTGAGTTTTAAGCCAGCTTTTTCACTCTCCTCTTTCACTTTCATCAACAGGCTCTTTCGTTCTTCGCTTTCTGCCATAAGGGTTACGTCATCTGTGTATCTGAGGTTATTGATATTTCTCCCAGTAATCTTGATTCCAGCTTGTGCTTCATCCAGCCTGGCATTTCCCATGATGTAGTCTGCATATAAGTTAAATAAACAGGGTGACAATATGCAGCCTTGAAGTATTCCTTTCCCGATCTGGATCCAGTCTGTTGTTCCATGTCCTGTTCTAACTGTTGCTTCTTGACCTGCATACAGATTTCTCAGGGGGGAGGTAAGGTGGTCTGGTATTCCCATCTCTTTAAGAATTTTCCACAGTTTGTTGTGATCCTTACAAAGGCTTTGGCATAGTCAATAAAGCAGAAGTAGATTTTTTTTGGAATTCTCTTGCTTTGGGAGTTACCATTTTTCAAATTGTGGCTAACATTAACAGGGGAATGGGAAGTTTTATTTAAAAGAGTTTATGAGTTGTAAATTTTTTGTTATATGATGTTAGTCAGTCTTTTTCATATTTTACATAGCATGGTAAATTCTGGTATTTATCTGCTTTGATTATTGGCATCAAGGAGCCTGGTAGGCTATAGTCCATTGGTTTGCAAGGAGTCGGACATGACTGAGAGACTTCACTTTCTTTCTTTCTATAGTTCCTTTTGGAGAAGGAAATGGCAACCCACTCCAGTGCTCTTGCCTGGAGAATCCCATGGACAGAGGGGCCTGGTGGTCTACAGTCTGTGGGGATGCAAAGAGTTGGACATGACTAAGGAACTAACACACAATCAGAATTTATTATGTGGCTCACCAGAAGTTATTTTCTGTTACATATTTTTTATATTTAAAAAATATTTTAACTTGTGCATTATGTAACCCATTATAGTCATTTGTATGATACCATATGAATACCTAAATTGCTTATTCTAAGGATCTTAAATTGGTAAGACCCTTACAATGTTAAAGGTATTTAAAAGAATAATTGTATTATGAAATATAAAATATGTAGGCATCATTTTGATGGCCTCTGAAATTTTGATGAATATCTAATGCCCTATAAAAGGGTCTTTTTCATTGTCTTGATTGGGATGCAGGTGTTTATGAAATATAAAACATCTATAACCCCTCTCTTGCCCTCAGTCAACACACACACACACACACACACACACACACACACCCCAGTGTGTCTGCAATCTGTTGGCATGCATGGAGATTTTTGTTTTTTCCCTAAACTCTGAGTTTGTTGAAGGAGTCATAGGAAATGGGATGAGCAGGAAGATGGAAAGGATGACATGGCATATGTTCCCAGCCTGGCTCTTTGGACTAGAATTGAGACCTTGGAATTAGAAGGGAAGAGCTTGAAGTTGGAAGAACTGTTTTCTTAAAAGATGTAAAATTCTGGGTATATTAGAGTTACTTTGGGACACATGCTCTCAGGATCTTTGTGGATTCTAGTCCTGCTCTGACATCCCAATGTTTAATGGCTTTGAGAGCTTCACGATTCAGCATGTGGCACAGATGTTGGATTGCTGGGTGTTATTCATGGGAGCATTTAGTGAGGCTCAGTGAAATGTTGGGAGAGAGGATGCTGGGTGTCACTAGGTGTCTAGAGCTTAATAAACATCTATGGTCAGGTGGAAGTATTGGTGGGACCCATTGGGTCATACCCAATAATAATAATTATTATTATTTTTGAAATAATTTTGGAATAATCAGAGAACACTTTCAATAGGTTAGCATTCTTAATGGAGCTATCACAATTTGAGGATGTATAAATAAACCCTGGTGAAATAAAGTGGTGATTTGTTTGCACAATAGTAAGTTTATATGGGTGTGTGAAGTGAAATTCGCTCAGTCGTGTCCGACTCTTTGTGACCCCATGGACTGTACAGTCCGTGGAATTCTCCAGGCCAGAATTCTGGAGTGGGTAGCCTTTCCCTTCTCCAGGGGATCTTCCCAATTCAGGTATTGAACCCAGGTATCCTGCATTGCAGGCAGATTTTTTACCAGTTGAGCCACAAGGGAAGCCCATATAGGTGTGTATAGAACCTCAAATTATGAATTTATTTGGAATAATACATTTATTATACAATGACTTTCAAGTCAATTAATTTCAAATGGTTATATTTTTGTCTAGGATGAATGGGATTTTCTTTCTTTTTTTTTTTTTTTAAATTTTATTTTTAAAAAAAAAATCACATGCTCCCCATCCTGAACCCTCCTCCCTCCCAACCTCCCCATACCATCCCCCTGGGCCTTCCCAGCGCACCAGCCCCAAGCATCCAGCATCGTGCACTGAACCTGGACTGGCATCTCGTTTCATACATGACATTTCACATGTTTCAATGACATTCTCCCAAATCTTCCCACCCTCTCCCACAGAGTCCATAAGACTGTTCTATACATCAGTGTCTCTTTTGCTGTCTCGTACACAGGGTTATCGTTACCATCTTTCTAAATTCCATATACATGCGTTAGTATACTGTATTTATATTTTTCCTTCTGGCTTACTTCACTCTGTATAATAGGCTCCAGTTTCATCCACCTCATTAGAACTGATTCAAGTGTATTCTTTTTAATGGCTGAGTAATACTCCATTGTGTATATGTACCACAGCTTTCTTATCCATTCATCTGCTGATGGACATCTAGGTTGCTTCCATGTCTTGGCTATTATAAACAGTGCTGCGATGAACATTGGGGTACACGTGTCTCTTTCCCTTCTGGTTTCCTCAGTGTGTATGCCCAGCAGTGGGATTGCTGGATCATAAGGCAGTTCTATTTCCAGTTTTTTAAGGAATCTCCACACTGTTCTCCATAGTGGCTGTACTAATTTGCATTCCCACCAACAGTGTAAGAGGGTTCCCTTTTCTCCACACCCTCTCCAGCATTTATTATTTGTAGACTTTTGGATCGCAGCCATTCTGACTGGTGTGAAATGGTACCTCATAGTGGTTTTAATTTGCATTTCTCTGATAAAGAGTGATGTTGAACATCTTTTCAAGTGTTTGTTAGCCATCTGTATGTCTTCTTTGGAGAAATGTCTATTTAGATCTTTGGCCCATTTTTTGATTGGGTCATTTATTTTTCTGGAGTTGAGCTGTAGGAGTTGCTTATATATTTTTGAGATTAGTTGTTTGTCGGTTGCTTCATTTGCTATTATTTTCTCCCATTCTGAAGGCTGTCTTTTCACCTTGCTAATAGTTTCCTTTGATGTGCAGAAGCTTTTAAGTTTAATTAGGTCCCATTTGTTTATTTTTGCTTTTATTTCCAATATTCTGGGAGGTGGGTCATAGAGGATCCTGCTGTGATGTATGTCAGAGAGTGTTTTGCCTATGTTCTCCTCGGGATTTTCAAGCTTAATGTTTTGGTCAAAGGTGACTGTCCACAACCAGTTATAACATGACAGTAAATGTTTCTCTTGAAACATTCAAATAATAATTACAACACGTTGCTTCAGGTAGCAATTTCTAAAAGAAGTTTCCATAGAAACTCCACGTAGTCTGAGTCTATACCCATTGAGTCCCACCCAGGAATAAATCCTGTACCAGGGCTACGTTAAAAACCAAGTGTCAAAGACCAGCTCTAACCTCCCCAGTAAACAATTCAGAAACTGAACAAAGTAATGAAGCAACTGTTTCTAGTGTTTGGAGAATAAGCACTATAGAATTGTGATCCTTTTAAGAAAGAAAGCAACTGTGAACCATATAGTCTTGATTCTCTGCCTGGAGTCAAAACCAAGGGAAGGAACACAAGGATGGAGACTCAAGCAGATCCTGGAAGCCTTGCTGACTTGAGAAGATGGAGCTCAGAGCCTGGTGAGTCAGAGGAAGCTGGAAGTTACAAGGCAGAGTTTGGAAAGTGGGCACTTTATAAGACAAAAACTGTAAATTTGCATGGGCTCACCTGTAGTCTTAATTGAGTACTAGACTACCCACATAAAGAATAAAGCTCCAGGAAGATGGAGAAATAATTACTATGGGTCTGTAAGTAGAAACATTCAGAGCTCATGAAGGGCAGAAAGACATCTGAGCTCTGGCCATCAAGAATGGAGAGTTCTCAGTGATCGTCTGGGAAATTTGATGGAGACCCCAGGAGTCTGGCCTTAGAAGTAAAACTGAACCAATATTGGAATCAATGCTATTGTAGACTCACCCTAGCAAAATGTATAAAATAAATGTATAGACCTCAGAGATAATGGAACTGATTTGCAAGTTATTTAACTGTGTACAGGAAGAACGCAATCTGAATACTTAACAACATAGCATTCACAATATCCAGCACCCAAAAAGAAATTAATAAACAAGCCAAGAAGGAAAAGGGGACCTTTAGCCTGGAAACAAATTAATCAATTGAAAATGCATGAAATGAAAATGTTATTAGAATTATCAAAGATGTTAAAAACAGTCATAGAAAGGAGAGAAATGTAAACTATTAAAAAAGAGGTAAATGGTATTTATAGAAATAAAAAAATGCAGTATATGAAAATAAATGATGACTTCAAATTTGATGAATATTATAAATCCACTGACTGGTTCTAAAAGCACAATGAACCCAAACAGGATGAATGCACACATGCTACATGGATACATCAAGGCCCACCGTAATCCAGTTTCTGGAAATCCTTGAAAAAGAATATTTTAAAGTCAACTAGAGAAAAAAAGACATTATAAGAGAATTAAACATAGAAGTTACAGTAGATTTCTCATTTGTAATTACATAAGCTAGAGAACAGTGGAATGACATTTTTAAAGCGCTGAAAGAAAAAAAAGTCTTCAATCTAAAAGTCTGTCAACAGTGGCGCTCCTCTACAAATAAAGATATTTTACTGAAAACAGAAACAAACAAAAAAATGTTTTCAGCAGAACTGAACCACAAGAAAAGTTAAGGGAAATTTGTAGTATGAAGAAGAAATGATACCAATGAAACTGTGGAATGGCGAACACTGATAACGCTAAATATATACTTAAATATAAAGATGTTTCCCCTTAATTCTTTTTGTCTTTTAAATGTTTTTAATTGATTAAAGTTAATTGATTAAAGTAAAAATAATACAATGTATTTTGGAGTGTATAGCATACTTAGAAGTTCAGTTCAGTTCAGTCACTCAGTCATGTCCGACCCTTTGAGACCCCATGGACTGCAGCATGCCAGGCTTCCCTGTCCATCATCAACTCCTGGAGTTTGCTCAAACTCATGTCCATTGAGTCGGTGATGCCAACCAACCATCTCATCCTCTATCGTCTCCTTCTCCTCCTGCCTTCAATCTTTCCCAGCATCAGTGTCTTTTCCAATGAGTCAGTTCTTTGCATCAGGTGGCCAAACTCCAAAATTGGAGTTTCAGCTCCAGCATCAGTCTTTCCAATGACTGATTCAGGACTGATTTCCTTTAGGATTGACTGGTTTGGTCTCCTTGCAGTCCAAGGGACTCTCAAGAGTCTTCTCCAACACCACAGTTCAAAAGCATCAATTCTTTGGCTGTAAGCTTTCTTTACGATCCAACTCTCGCAATACATGACTGCTGGAAAAACCATAGCTTTGACCATACAGACCTTTGTCGGCAAAGTAATGTCTCTGCTTTTTAATATGCTCTCCAGGTTTGTCATAGCTTTTCTTCCAAGGAGCAAATGTCTTTTAATTTCATGGCTGCAGTCACCATCTGCAGTGATTTTGGAGCCCGAGAAAATGAAGTCTGTCACAGTTTCCATTGTTTCCCCATCTATTTGCCATGAAGTGATGGGACCAGATGCCATGATCTTTGTTTTTTGAATGTTGAGTTTTAAGCCAGCTTTTTCACTCTCCTCTTTCACTTTCATCAACAGGCTCTTTAGTTCTTCTTTGCTTTCCGTCATAAGGGTGGTGTAATCTGCATCTCTAAAGTTGTTGATATTTCTCTGGACAGTCTTAATTCCAGCTTGTGATTCATCCAGCCTGGCATGTCACATGATGTACTCTGCATATAAGTTAAATAAACAGGGTGACAATATACAGCCTTGATGTATTCCTTTCCCAATTTTAACCAGTCCATGGTTCCATGTCCTGTTCTAACTGTTGCTTCTTGACCTGCATACAGATTTCTCAGGAGGCAGGTAAGATGGTGTAGTATTCCCATCTTGAAGAATTTTCCACAGTTTCCTGTGATCCACACAGTCAAAGGCTTTAGTGTAATTAATGAAGCAGAAGCAGATGTTTTTCTGGAATTCTCTTTCTTTTTCTGTGATCGAATGGATGTTGGCAATTTGATGTCTGGTTCCTCTGCCTTTTCTAAATCCAGCTTGAACATCTGGAAGTTATCAGTTCACATACTTTTGAAGCCTTGCTTGGAAAATTTTGAACATTACTTTCCTAGCGTGTGAGATGAGTGCAATTGTGTGGTAGTTTGAACATTGTTTTGATTGCCTTTCTTTGGAATTTTGGGATTGTAATGAAAACACCTTTTCCAGTCCTGTGGCCACTGCTGAGTTTTCCAAATTTGCTGGCATATTGACTGCAGCACTTTAACAGCATCATCCTTTAAGATTTGAAATCATTTTACATAGAAGTAAAATGTATAATAACAATAGAATAAAATAGAAGAGAGAGAAGCAAAAGAAGACATGCAAATGACCAAGAAATACATGGAAATACACTCAAAATCAATAGTCACTAGAGAACTGTAAATTAAAGCCATTGTGAAATGCTACTACACACAAGCTAGATTGTCTGCATTTATAAAGACTGCCCATACCAAGTGGTCATCCAGATGTAGAACCATTGGAATTATCATACAATGATTTGGGCAATATAAATTAAACAAAGTTAATCACTTAAATCAATAACAGTCTATAAATAGAATAAAATAGATACAAAATATCTGCTCTCTAAATAGAACAAAAATAAAATAGTCACACTGGAAAATAGTTTGATGATTTCTTATAAAGTTAAGTGTACAGTGTACACTTTAGAAATTCCACTCCTAGATTTTTACCCAAGAGAAATGAAATTCACATTGACTTGCACATGAATGTTCATAGCAACTTTATTCGTATTGGCCAGAAAATGAAAATAATCCAGATGTCCATCCAAAAGTGATGGATAAACAAATAATAGTATATTATAACATAGCATGTCATTCATCAGTAAAAGGAAATAGAGTAATGGTTCATGCAACAACATAGACGAATCTCAAAAATACTACACTGAGTAAAAGTAAGCAGATTCCAAAGAGTATGCAGTAGTACATGATTCCATTTATATGAAGCTATAGAGAAAAAAAGACAACAATAATTTATCACTTCATGGCAAATAGATGGAAACAGTGACAGAATTTATTTTCTTGGGTTCCAAAATCACTGCAGATGGAGACTGCAGCAGTGAAATTAAAAGACATATGCTCCTTGGAAGAAAGGCTATGACAAACCTAGGCAGCATATTAAAAAGCAGAGACATTACTTTGCCAACAAAGGTCCATCTAGTCAAAGCTATGGTTTTTTCAGTAGTCATGTATGGATGTAAGAGTTGGACCATAAACAAAACTGAGCACCAAAGAATTGATGCTTTTGAACTGTGGTGCTGGAGAAGACTCTTGAGAGTCCCTTGGACTGCAGGGAGATCCAACCAGTCCATCCTAAAGGAAATCAGTCCTGAATCAGTCATTGGAAGGACTGATGCTGAAGCTGAAGCTCCAATACTTTGGCCACCTGATGAGAAGACCTGACTCTTTAGAAAAGGCCATGAAGCCTGGAAAGATTGAAGGCAGGAGGAGAAAGAGATGACAGATGATGAGATGGCTGGATGGCCTCACTGACTCAATGGACATGAGTTTAAGCAAGCTGTGGGAGATGGTGAAGGACCAAGATGCCTGGTGAGCTGCAGTCCATGGGGTTGCAAAGAGTTGGACACAACTGAGTGACTGAATAACAGCAACAAATTTATAGTGACAGAATGAAGATCAATGGATCACCCTTGGAAATAAGGTGTGAGAGTGGGGGATTCATTGACTTTGAAGTTCCACAGGAACTTTCAGAGATGATGGACATGAACTATATTTTGAGTGCAGTGGTTGTGTACTGTACACATTTGTTAAAATTGATTGAGGGACTTCCCTGGTAGTCCAGTGGTTTAGAACTTGCCTTTCCAATGCAGGGGATGTGGGTTCAATCCTTGGTCAGGGAACTAAGATCCCACATGCTGCAAGACTACTGAGTCCACACACTCTGGAGCATGTGAGCCTCAACTAAGACACAACAGAGCCAAAAATAAATAAATATTTTTTAAAAACTAATTGAAATATATACATAAAATGGATATATTTTATACATGTAAATTGTACTCAATGAAGTTGATTAAAAATGTGTCATCAATAGAACAGAAAGGAATTTAGTTCCATTTGGCTGAAGAGTGGAACCATCTTGAATGATTCCTGTGGTAGACTTGGCTAGGCCTGTTTTAAGCTTGTTTACTGCAAAAAAAAAAAAAAAAAAGGTTACAAACATCTGTAGCTACAGCAAGGAAGAAATTACGTCCATTCACTAAACTGTATCTTTGATCTTCTGTATCTTTTTAGCACTTGCTTCTGGTTGGAAGTGAAAACACCCTTGAATCAATCTGTCACTATCATTCTCGTTTTAGAAACAGGTCCCATTTTTTGTAGTCTGTTCTAGCTTAAGTGTCTATTGCAACATGTGTTTTAAAACAGTAAAATAATATGTGAACATAAGGATAGACATAGTGGAATAATTATGTAATGAAATCTTAGAACAGTAAAACACCTAGGAATTACTTTTCCCAATATCTGAAACCAAGGCAGATGAAATCACTGTCCCAAATCATAAAACTAGCGAGAGGCCAAAGCCTTGATTTTTAAGCTGAAATGGCTATTTTTAATTGATACCGAAATGGCAACCCACTCCAGTGTTCTTGCCTGGAGAATCCCAGGGACCGATAAGCCTGGTGGGCTGATGTCTATGGGATTGCACAGAGTCGGACGACTAAAGTGACTTAGCAGTTTACAGTATAATCCTTTCTCCCTGCTTCTTGTTGCTCTGTCCCTGTCCATTTTGCTCTTATATCTCCCTAGATGGAACTTCTTGCCTTTCTTGTTCTTGTTTTTCCTGTTCCTATCTCTGTGCCTTTGCTGACATTACTCCCTCATCTGGAATGCTCTTTGGATTCTCAACAAATATAGATGATGAATAAAAGTGGCCATGATGTTAGAGAACGACAGTGTGTCTTTTTTTAAGACAAATATATTAATATACTTAATACATTCATCTCTATCATTTTAACCTCAATTTTTATGCCAGTCATTTGTGTTGTGAACTGAACTTTATTCCTCCAAAATGTGTATCACCTAACTTTCAAGGTGATTGTATTTGGAGACAGGACCTTGAACAAAGTGGTTAAGGTTAAATGAAGTATTAGGAGTGAAGCCCTAATCCAGTAGGACTAGTGTTCTCATGAGAAGACACACCAGCAGTGTACATACATGGAGAAAAGGTCCTGTGAAGGCGTGATATGAAGGTAGCTATCTACAAGCTAAGGAGAGGATCTTCAGAAGAAACCAACCCTTCCAGGACCTTGATCTTCCACTTTCAGTCTCTAAAAAAGTAAATTTCTTTTTAAGCCACCTAGTCTGTATTATTTTGTGGTGGGAGTCCTACCGGACTAATATAATTACCCTTAAACACCTTCTTAGACTCCATCTACTCTAAGAAAATATTTCTAACCTATAGTTAGCGAATTTCTTCTATTCTTAGTATCTGCTTTGCAGTTTATTATGTTTTGTTAGCTTTCTATTTTTTTAAATACATAATTACATTATAAGCATATCTAAAATAATGCTTTTAGAAAATTTATTATTTGGTGTCTATGGGCATTGTAAACTAGAATTATTTACTGATTTGACCTGAGGTCTATGAAGGTCTAATTATAGGTATTGCTCTACAATTGTAAGAAAAATGCACTTAAATTGAATAGCTATGTTTGAATTGTACTATTGGTTTGCCTTTTAAAAACTCAATCTCAATCAATACTTAAAAAAATTCTCCAGTAAAACATGAGGTCATAAATAGCAAGTTCTTATTTTTCATAGTATGAGGGAGGGCCTAATTAGTATATTTTTCTTCATTAGTCATTTGTAAACAAATACTTTCAGAATTCTTTAGACTTATATAGGCATGTCTCATCTCCCGTGAAGGCACATATCATGTATTTTATTTCTTTTATATTACTTATAGAAGGGAGGAAGGAACGAAATGATAATTCTATGCAACAACAATATTTTTGTTTTTTTTTGTAAGTATGAATAAATTCCAAATCCAGAGGTAGGGGTCAGTGAAAAATCCAGCTAATGTGCAGTATTAGGTAGAGGTGCTTTCCTGGTAGCTCAGGTGGTAAAGAATCTACCTTCAGTACAGGAGACCCTGGTTCGATTGCTGGGTTGGAAAGATCTGCTGGAGAAGGGTTAGGCCATCTACTCCAGTATTCTTGGGCTTCCCTAGTGGCTCAGATGGTAAAGAATCTGCCTGCAATGCAGGAGACCTGGGTTTGATCCCTGTGTTGGGAAGATCCCCTGGAGAAGGGAAAGGCTACCCACTCCAGTATTCTGTCTTTTAAATCTAAATCTATTTCAGCTTGTTTGATGGAAAAGTTCCATGACACTAAAAGAAAACTCATCTTAATTATATTAACCTACAAAATCAGGCTTTGTTTGATGACATGCTAATGTTTGAAATTAAACAATTGTTTTAGCTCAAATATCTTTTCACTCCTAATTCATTAATGGGTTCTCCTGAAGTCAGAAATGATCCATTCTTCTTTTGTGCTCTGAAAACCCCTTTAAGATAACACTGACTTTCTTTTCTGTTAATTTGTATGTATGTATGTGTATATATATGTGTGTGTATGTATATATATATACATACACACACATATATATATCTGTTTCCACAAAAGGTTGAAGTTTTTGAGCCAAAGGCTTAATAATGTCTCATGCAGAATCTAGTTCAAAGATGTAACTTAATGAGTCAAGTTTATGCAAAGACTAAAAGTATGAGTATAGACACAGCTATTATAGAACATAAACATTACAGGAAGACAACTTGGGAACCTCTATAATGTTATTCTGTGCCTCCTTTCCCTCCAAGTCCAGAATCTCATGAATCCAATACATGTCATTATTAGAAATGCAAATACAAAGGTATAAAAACCTGTTTCTTAGCTGTGTATTAATTATCTTTGGTACTTGTTTGTATTTATGTAATTTTTACTGAACTGCTAGGGAATAATGTTTATGTCTTCCCAAAAAAGCCAATACAACTTTTATTTTTTTTCTCTTTTCTTACACTTAAGATACTTGGTTTTATTTATTTATGTTCTTATTTTTATTGTTTGCTATTGTTGGTTGAACTTTTGTTAGAGAAAATATTTTTTCCTTATTTTAAATTTTGTCTAACAAAAGCTGTATGGAATTAATTGAATCAAGTTTTTTTTTCATATGAGTGAAGAAATAATTCAATGAGAAGTCTGAAAAACATTTTGCATATGGCTGACATATTTAAAGTCTTCTTTTGCTTTTTACTTTAATCTTGGGTATAAGAAAGGCATCATAAAACCCGAGGCTTAATAGATGTATGATCTTCACATGTGGTTTATTAAGCACAGATCACTAATGACCAATATGAAATCATTTCCATTCCTTGTGAAAACTTTGATGAGTAGAAAGTTAGATCATGAGCCAATTGTAGCTTTACCCAAAATGAGAAATTTGTATTTGATACAAGAAATAAATACATAAATTTGTTTAATGCAACTACCCTGCTAAATTTGTCTTGAAACTGTTTTCTATCTACATCAGAATCCTCTTTGATAAATTTAATTGTTTAAGCAAATATCATTCTGGTATATTAGTTCAGAATATTAAAGAAGCAAATTAGGTAAGTTCTTACTCAGTATTGGGATGAAACTACAAGATTTAAACTCTCCAGTAAATTTAGAGAACATAGATGCTGATTTCATGGTGTGGGAAATTGTGTTTTATATATATATATATTTTTGTTGTTGTTGTTGAGGATATATACTTATTAACTGGAGTGATTTGGGGCAAGTTCCTACATTGTCTCTGTATTTTTACTTATGAGATGTAAAAACATGTCTGCCTCACCCACACTAGTTAATCCGGTAAATATTTATTTAGCTTTTACTATGGGACATATGGGCTTCCCAGATGGTGCAGTGGTAAAGAATCTGTCTGCCAGTGTCAGAACAGTGAGAGACATGGGTTTGATCCCTGGGTTGGGGAGATCCCCTGGAGTAGGATATGGCAGCCCATTCTAGTATTCTTGCCTGAAAAATTTCATGAACAGAGGAGCCTGGCAGGCTGTAGTCCATGGGGTCACAGAGAGTTGGATGTGACCGACTGAAAATACACACATGGGACATACACTGTCCGAGGCATTTCTATTACATAACAATAGAGAAACAAATGAGTTAGGAGACACATAGTAAACACAATAGATAAATCATAGAGCAGATTAGAAGATGAAAATTAGTAGAAAAAATAGAGACGGCTCTTGAGAAATTTGTATGCAGGTCAGGAAGCAACAGTTAGAACTGGACATGAAACAACAGACTGGTTCCAAATAGGAAAAGGAGTACGTCAAGGCTGTATATTGTCACCCTGTTTATTTAACTTATATGCAGAGTACATCATGAGAAAAGCTGGACTGGAAGAAACACAAACTGGAATCAAGATTGCCGGGAGAAATATCAATAACCTCAGATATGCAGATGACACCACCCTTATGGCAGAAAGTGAAGAGGAACTCAAAAGCCTCTTGATGAAAGTGAAAGTGGAGAGTGAAAAAGTTGGCTTAAAGCTCAACATTCAGAAAAGTAAGATCATGGCATCCGGTCCCACCACTTCATGGCAAATAGATGGGGAAACAGTGGAAACAGTGTCAGACTTTATTTTTCTGGGCTCCAGAATCACTGCAGATGGTGACTGCAGCCATGAAATTAAAAGACGCTTACTCCTTGGAAGGAAAGTTATGACCAACCTAGATAGCATATTCAAAAGCAGAGACATTACTTTGCCAACAAATGTTCGTCTAGTCAAGGCTATGGTTTTTCCTGTGGTCATGTATGGATGTGAGAGTTGGACTGTGAAGAAGGCTGAGCGCCGAAGAATTGATGCTTTTGAACTATGGTGTTGGAGAAGACTCTTGAGAGTCCTGTGGACTGCAAGGAGATCCAACCAGTCCATTCTAAAGGAGATCAGCCCTGGGATTTCTTTGGAAGGAATGATGCTAAAGCTGAAACTCCAGTACTTTGGACACCTCATGTGAAGAGTTGACTCATTGGAAAAGACTCTGATGCTGGGAGGGATTGGGGACAGGAGGAGAAGGGGAGGACAGAGGATGAGATGGCTGGATGGCATCACTGACACGATGGACGTGAGTCTGAGTGAACTCCGGGAGTTGGTGATGGACAGGGAGGCCTGGCGTGCTGTCATTCATGGGGTCGAAAAGAGTCAGACATGACTGAGCGACTGATCTGATCTGATAGGCAGAGAAATTTCCTAGTGAGAGGGGTGGGTTCATTGATGCTTAAAATAGAATTGTCAGAGTAGGCTTCATGGAGAAGGCATCTGAGAAAAGACTCAAAAGATATAAGGGAGGCAACCACTATCAGGGAACATTCCAGGCTGAGAGATTCACTAGGGCAAAGAACCTGGATCATGTTTAATGAGTTGGCAGAATAAGACCCGTGAGACTAAAATGGAGTAAGGGGAAGAGTAATAGAAATAAGAGATATAAGCAGGACTGGGGTACAGGTTGATTATAAAACATCTTGTAGGCCACTGTAAAGACTGCTTTAATTTTAGGGAGAGATGAGAAGACTTGGAAGGGTTTGATGAGAAGTAATGTGATTAGAATTGGATTTTAAAAGGACTGTTCTGACTACTGTCTTGAGAGTATATTGTAGGGCAAGAGTAGAAGAAAGGATAATATTAGGAGGCTGTTGGGGTAATCTGAGAGAGGTAATATTGGCCAATAGGCCACACTGTCAACCTAAGGTGCTACTGAAGTTTCTGGTTCAATCACTCCCACAAAGTTGTGTAATCTGAGTTTCCAGAGCTGAAAAGCCTATGGTTGTTTTGAAGACTCAAGTATTAACCTTTGATAAAAATTTCCCCTCCCCCAAAATTAAAAACACCTAAGATGCTAGAACAGGAAAGGGAGTGAAGTGCTCAAATTGTAGATATGTTTTCAATCTGTAGCCAACAGCGTCTCTTCATAGACTGGATATAGGATGTGAGAGGAAGTGAAGATGTCAGAGTGGTTCAGATAATTTGACCTGAACAACAGGAATAATAGAGCTGACATGAGCTCACATAGGGAATTTGCAGGTAGAGTAAGTTTTAAGGAAGAACATCAAAAACTTCAGTTTGATTACATTAAGATTGAGATGTTTATTTAGCGTCTACCTTAGAATAATCTAAATTATGCTAAGTCTCAAAATGTCAATGGCTTAACGCATCAGAGGGTTTACTTCTCAGTCATGGTACACATGAAATATAGGTAGTGAGGGCTCTGCTTCAGACATATACTCAGGAACTTAAAGCTGATGGAATTGCTGCTATAATATAACTGTATTGGAGACAAATGGTTTCCGGGTCATGAAACTAGAGAGAACTAGAGCTAGAGAGTCATATGTTGTGTCTTAATAAATGAACCCAGTGATACAATCTGTCAGGCCCAGAGTGCTACCTAGGATCCTGACAATCTGTTGCAATTTTGTTGCCTTAGGGATTGTCATTTTTCCTTGGGAACAAAATTGAATGGCACAGGATTTGTTTTGGTGATTGTGATAGTGGTGGTTGTGGTGGTGGTGTGTGTGTGTGTGTGTGTGTGTATTTTATTCATTAATTCAAATTGGCAATAATTGACCGATTAACTTTATGCATTATTGGAATTTTTCTAACTTTCTGGACCTATAAAAACCATTTCTCTTAAATTATTAGATGCTGTATGGTAGAACTGCTGTGTTCTGAAAAATCAAGCTATTTTTGCTGTTACAGTTCTAAAAATGTCCAAAAATAGTACTAATCGTAGAAGCACAGAATTATTCAGAGTGTTCCATAGTGTAGCAATCTGTACCCAGTTCAGTTCAGTTCAGTCACTCAGTTGTGTGCAGCTCTTTGCGACCCCATGAACCACAGCACTCCAGGCCTCCCTGTCCATCACCAACTCCTGGAGTCCACCCAAACCCATGTCCACTGAGTCTGTGATGCCATCCAACCATCTTATCCTCTGTCATCCCCTTCTCTTCCTGCCCTCAATATTTCCCAGCATCAGGGTCTTTTCCAGTGAGTCAGGTCTTCTCAGAAGTGGCCCAAAGTATTGGAGTTTCAGCTTCAACATCAGTCCTTCCAATGAACACCCAGGACTGATCTCCTTTAGGATGGACTGGTTGGATTTCCTTGCAGTCCAAGGGAGTCTCAAAAGTCTTCTCCAACACCACAGTTCAAAAGCATCAATTCTTTGGTGCTCAGCCTTCTTTATAGTCCAACTCTCATATCCATACATGAACACTGGAAAAACCATAGCCTTGACTAGAGGAGATGGGCCTTTGTTGACAAAGTTATGTCTCTGCTTTTTAATATACTGTCTAGGTTGGTCATAACTTTCCTTCCAAGGAGTAAGTGTCTTTTAATTTCATGGCTGCAGTCACCATCTGCAGTGATTTTGGAGCCCAGAAAGATTAAATCAGCCACTGTTTCCACTGTTTCCCCATCTAGTTGCCATGAAGTGATGGGACCGGATGCCATGATCTTCGTTTTCCGAATGTTGAGCTTTAAGCCAACTTTTTCACTCTCCTCTTTCACTTTGATCAAGAGGCTCTTTAGTTCTTCTTCACTTTCTGCCACCCAGAGGAGTGAAGAAAAGATTTTAGAGGCCATATAGTAGCCCACTGCCATCATCTGTACTGCCCAACAAAGGAAAAGACTGTGAAATGGAATTGCCAGTAGAATCCCTCTCTGGTTTTGTTGGCAAGTCTATGAAAAACACAAATAATTAATTCTTCCACTTCAGACCTTTTAACAGGGCAATAGTTTGCAAGCTGCCAAGCTTTATTGGCCAGAACACAAACAAACATCACTAGGTCATAACACTTATTATTATTATTATTTTTCGAACAGCCAAGAAAAAAAGAACTGCCATTGATTAAGATTCAACAAAGCATTGTACTTTTGAAAGCAACTTTCAGTGCATTTTCTTCAACGATCACATTCTGTGAGGAAAAACATTAAAAGCCACAAACTTGTCTTTTAATCTCAGCATTACAGACATCTTTAATTCAAAATAAAAGGTAAAACAAAACAAAACAAAAAAAACAAAACCCCAACAAATCCCACCCCAACAAGAGCTTCTAGTCTACATTCTCTAATTTGAAGATTCTGAATTTTTAATGCATTTGCCTAACTTTCCCATCTTGTACATCAGGCTTAAACTGGTATGTTGAACATATAGATATTCACAGCATCTTATATTTTCTTACATACATTAAAAAATCTTATGTTTTTTATTGTATGTTTATTTCCATGTTTAAAAATAACATATAGAAGAATTTAGAGTTAAAAGCAGCAGTCCCTTGCCCATCTTTTCCTACAGTTATTCTGTTTCCCAGAGGCAAATTTTTTCTTCTCTCTTGTGTTCTCATCTTAAACTTCTTTTCTAGTTCAGTTCAGTTCAGTTCAGTCGCTCAGTCATGTCCGACTCTTTGCAACCCCATGAATCACAGCACGCCAGGCCTCCCTGTCCATCACCAACTCCCTGAGTTCACTCAGACTCACGTCCATCGAGTCAGTGATGCCATCCAGCCATCTCATCCTCTGTCGTCCCCTTCTCCTCCTGCCCCCAATCCTTCCCAGCATCAGAGTCTTTTCCAATGAGTCAACTCTTCGCATGAGGTGGCCAAAGTACTGGAGTTTCAGCTTTAGCATCATTCTTTCCAAAGAAATTCCAGGGCTGATTTCCTTCAGAATGGACTGGTTAACTTCATATATCTATATACTATGTAACTATCTCTTAGTTTTCCACACAGACATTACTGACTCTGATAGATGAAGATCAGTCTATACCCTTGCTACCACTACCACCTTCTAGTTGTTTTTTTTTTTTTTTTATTATAGCACTATCTTATGACATTTGTTAGTTATTTTTGTTTTCTACCAAATGTAGACTGTCTCTCTAGACTCTTCACTAAATAAAAGAACATTAGTGCCCCTACTCTTGATTTAAATTCTCCTCCTTATTTCTGCTTCCCAAATTATGTTATTTATACTGTTAATTTATACATATCAGGTTTAAAAGCATTTGCATTCTGTTCTCAGAGAAGGCAATGGCACCCCACTCCAGTACTCTTGCCTGGAAAATCTCATGGACGGGGGAGACTGGTGGGCTACTGTCTATGGGGTCGCACAGAGTCGGACACGACTGAAGCTACTTAGCACTTAGCAATGTATATGTATATCTAACTAACATGTTGCAGCAGCAGCAGCATTCTGTTCTGGGCCCATAATTAACATCTTTCTAATGTACATTTGGGCTGATTTGAGAATCATCATATTCTGGGCTGTGACTTTTTTTCTGGCCAACTCTACTATTTATCCCATTTCATTTTGCTTGTTGTCTGCTGAAAATTCATTGAAACGTCTTATTTGCTGATGGTTCATCTCTCGTTGTCTCTGTTTTTGTGTTCCTTTGGTTTAATGCCGTCTTTATTTCCTTACTTTTAATAAGATCTAAGAAGGAAAGAGGATAAGCAAATGTGCTCAGTCTACCATCTTGTACAAGAAGCTACCTTTTTAACTGAATTTTTTCCTAATACATATGCAACCATAGAAAATGTTGCACCAACAATAATCTAGCTAAATGTTCATATTTTCGGTAATGTACTATTGAATAAAACATTTTACCCATATTGTCTTTTGACTTCTGCAGTTTAACATTTCATTATTGCTTTAAATTTGGAAGAATAACATTCTAATCCAAAACACTCTGAGAAAGCAAATTGGAAAAGCAAGTCCACACTTAGGAAAATTTAAAGAAGCCTATAAAAACTGACCATCAATTTTAATTGTCTATTTACTTTGACATTTTAAAAATATATTGAAAGCAAAGATCCTTCCTTTTAAAGTATTGGCATGATATTTTGAGCCTTTATTTATTCTTCTCTAACTACAGTTTATAATACACCTGGCAGGCAACTGCCCATTTGGATATCTTCATCTGCACTGCAGGATGAGATACTAAAGTGCTTTCCTCTTGTCTGTGTCTTTTGTAAATCCTGGTTTAGAGTTTCCATAACTCCTTGGAACAAGTAACTGTACAACATAAACATATATTCCTGTTTATTCAGAGTGACAGTTTTGTTATTGCTGTATTATGAAAACAATTGTGATTCCAAATAAAATATACTCATAAATTAAAAGCAAGAGATCAACATAACTACAATCTAAACACAATTTAAAGTCCCAAGAATTTTGTTTCACGAAATTCAGCTAGTCTGAAACATGTAACCTACAATAAAAGCAACATCTGCATGACTCATTTTTTAAGTATGTCAAATTTATATCTCCCTATTTTCTTACTATTTCTAATAGTAGTCCTCTTGGTTATTTTCATTACAGTTTTGTGAAGTTCAGGGCATGTCTTGATGTGCCAGCTTTATCCTGGACTGAAGGTGATCTTTTGAAAAGCCCACTTCAAAAACAGAGAGGCAGTGCAGCTTAGTGGTGAAGGGTCCAAGCTTGGAAAGCAGACAGTTGGTACCAGTCCCGGCTCATCCTCTTACTGACTAGGTGACCTCAGGCACTTGACTTACTCTCTTGAAGCTTGTGAAATGGGAATAATGATAGTATTTACCTTAGAGAACTGCCAAGAGGCTAAAATAATACAATACATAAAAAACATAGCAAAATGCCCACACTTATTAAATACACATTGTTAGTTATTTTTATTCTTAGTAATGATAATTACTCAAAAGTATTAATTCTGTCTGAGCACACAGAAATACCCCTTAAGTTTTTGAGGACCCAAAATACGTTATAAGGGTAGCCTTTCAATATTAGGAAATTTTCCTGTTTCACTTAATGGGCATGATTTGTATTTTGGGAACTATTTGCACTAGGTAGAAATATTAAATCCAACTCTAACTTTTCCCTCTTTTAGGAGGTCAGGTTTGTATATAGCTTGCTGCTGCTAAGTCGCTTCAGTCATGTCCAACTCTGTGCGACCCCATAGATGGCAGCCCACCAGGCTCCCCCGTCCCTGGGATTCTCCAGGCAAGAACACTGGAGTGGGTTGCCATTTCCTTCTCCAATGCATGAAAGTGAAAAGTGAAAGTGAAGTCGCTCAGTCGTGTCCGACTCCCAGCGACCCCATGGACTGCAGCCCACCAGGCTCCGTCCACGGGATTTTCCAGGCATGAGTACTGGAGTGGGTTGCCATTGCCTTCTCCGTGTATATAGCTTATTTATATCTAAATCCTGTTTTTATTAAGTTGACGTCATTGATTTAACATGTATATTAGTTTGTTAAAGTCTGTTTAATCTTCACTTGACATAGCAAACAAATTTCTACATTTCTAAGAGGCAACTTTCTTTGTCTCTAACCAGGTAAAGAAGATAAGATGAAGCAGAGGCAGGAAAATACTACACACTCAATTAAATTTTGGCTCTGCCATTAAATTTCTTTGTAACTTAAGTCAAGACACTTTATTCATCAATTCATGCATATTTATTCTCTACAATGTAATGGGTAGAGACACAAATAAAATCCCTTACCTTAAGGAAACACATAGCTTGGTTTGGAAGGCAGAGCTGGCACAATACAACATATGCACCAGTTACATACACAATGACAATACATATGCTACCAAATGATACGTATGCGTATGTGATGTGTACCAATGCATGTGGTATAATATGTATAAAGTGAAATATTTTTGTTATATTGTATTAATTTTTTTTCATTTTTTAGCTTTTTGTGTATATATCTCACTTGCTATTTGCTGAGTTTCTGAAATCTTTAAATTTATACATTTGACAAAATTTGGAAAATTTCATCATTGTTTCTTGAAATACTTTTTCTGCCCAATTATCTTTCTCCCTTCCCTTCTGGGATTACAAATACACACACACACACACAAACACACACAGGAAATCTTTGCTATTCTCCCACAGATCCTTAGGGCTCTGTTAAGATATTTTTCCTTTTCTTCAGATTAGAGAATTTCTATTATTTTATATTAAAGTTCACTGACCTCTGTAATCTAGAAGTATTAAACATTAAAGTTAATGTGTCATTTCTAATCTGCTTGAAGTTTTATTTTAGATATGTAGTTTTCACTTCTAGAATTTTCATTTCTTACATTTTTATAGTCTATTTCTCAGATAAAATTTGTTATGTTTCTTCATTCATCATAAGCATATTTTTTTTAATTGAGCATAGTTAAAATACTTACTTTAAAATACTTGTGTGCTGACTCCAATATCTGGGTCATCTCAAGGTCTATTCCCATTGACTGACATTTTTCTTGAGCCTGGGTCACGGTTTTTCTGTTTCTTTATAAACCTAGGAGTTTTGGATTGCATTCTGGACTTTACAGAAGCTGTTCTAGAGACTCTGAGATTCTCTTATATTTTTTCAGAAGATGTTCAATTTTCGGTTTTAGCAGGCAATAAACTTGTCTAGATTCAAACTTCTAACCCTGTCTCTCCTGTTACGGATAACAGTTAAAGTATCTATTTAGTTCTTTCTTGTTGTTCAGTTGCTCAGTTGTGTCCAACACTTTGCAACCCCATGGACTGCAGCACAGCAGGTTTCCCTGTCCTTCACTATCTCCTGGAGTTTGCTCAAGTTCATGTCCATTGAATTAGTGATGCCATCCAACCATCTCATCCTCTGTCGTCCACTTCTCCTCCAGCCTTCAATCTTTCCTTTTTAGCCCTAATCGAGCTGCCTGCAGTCTGCACTATGTTTGTATAGTACAGGGTTCAGCCACACATTTGGGTAGAGTTTCAGTTCAGTTCAGTTCAGTCGCTCAGTTGTGTCTGACTCTTTTCGACCCCATGAACCGCAGCACATCAGGCCTCCCTGTCCATCACCAACTCTTGGAGTTTACACAAATTCAAGTGCATTGAGTCAGTGATGCCATCCAGCCATCTCATCCTCTGTCGTCCCCTTCCCCTCCCGCCTTCAATCTTTCCCAGGATCAGGGTCTTTTCCAATGAGTCAACTCTTCTCATCAGGTGGCCAAAATATTGAACTTTCAGCTTCAACATCAGTCCTTCCAATGAACACCCAGGACTGATCTCCTTTAGGATGGACTGGTTGGATGTCCTTGCAACCCAAGGGACTCTCAAGAGTCTTCTCCAACACCACAGTTCAAAAGCATCAATTCTTCAGTGCTCAGCTTTCTTTATAGTCCAACTCTCACATCCATACATGACCACAGGAAAAACCATAGCCTTGACTAGATGGACCTTCGTTGACAAAGTAATGTCTCTGCTTTTGAATATGCTGTCTAGGTTGGCCATAACTTTCCTTCCAAGGAGTAAGCGTCTGCAGTGATTTTGGAGCCCCCCAAAATAAAGTCAGCCACTGTTTCCACTGTTTCCCCATCTATTTGCCATGAAGTGATGGGACTGGATGCCATGATCTTAGTTTTCTGAATGTTGAGCTTTAAGCCAACTTTTTCACTCTCTTCTTTCAGTTTCATCAAGAGGTTCTTTAGTTCTTCTACACTTTCTGCCATAAGGGTGGTGTCATCTGCATATCTGAGGTTATTGATATTTCTCCTGCCAATCTTGATTCCAGCTTGTGCTTCTTCCAGCCCAGCATTTCTCATGACGTACTCTGCATATAAGTTAAATAAGCAGGGTGACAATATACAGCCTTGACGTACTCCTTTTCCTATTTGGAACCAGTCTGTTGTTCCATGTCCAGTTCTAACTGTTTTGCTTCCTGACCTGCATACAGGTTTCTTAAAAGGCAGGTCAGGTGGTCTGGTATTCCCATCTCTTTCAGAATTTTCCAGAGTTTATTGTGATCCACACAGGCAAAGGCTTTGGCATAGTCAATAAAGCAGAAATAGATGTTTTTCTGGAACTCTCTTGCTTTTTCGATGATCCAGCGAATGGATCCTTAGACAAGGCAGAGGAACCAGAGATCAAACTGCCAACATTCACTGGGTAGAGTTTATAAACAGGATTTGGAGCTCTCACCCTCTTGCTCTCTCCTTTTCAGAACTTACCACTCACTTTCCAGCTTCTGTGGTTGCCTGCACTCTGTTCTCTCATCTTTACACCAGAAAGACCATTGAAATCTATGAGGGTTCTAGGCATCCAACATTGAGCCACACTGGGTCCTCTTCTCAGCTAAAAGGCTAGAAAAAATGGAAAATCCAACCAGTCCTGATATCTTCTTTGTCTAGGTCCTCTGCCTTTGCTTGTTCTCCAGTATTTTCAAGCAGTTATTTTCTGTGTGTGTGTGTTTTTCCAGAGTGTATAGTTGTTGCCTCAGAAGGATTGCTCCCTAGCCATTACCAGAAATGGAATCTTTGATTTGTATCTTCATACATAGAGCTAGAGTAATTAGTTTGCTTTTATAATTAACATTGTACTCAATGAGTAAGCAGCAAATTCTTTGTGTTCAATTTATCTATTTTATAAGTACTGAGTAAATCCTTTACAAATGGTCTGCTGCTATAGATCTAGAAGTTTAGCAATTATTAGGGTTAGTTGATTTAAATATTTACCTATATCTATGCTGGGTGTTGTAGTGTGCTATAATTTAAGAGTGATGCAAAGTACTTAAACTCGCCTTTAAAAAATTTATTTTTTTGGAGTAATGTAGAGTGGAGAAGGCAATGGCACCGCACTCCAGTACTCTCACCTGGAAAATCCCATGGATGGAGGAGCCTGGTGGGCTCCAGTCCATGGGGTCGCTAAGAGTCGGGCACGACTGAGTGACTTCACTTTCACTTTTCACTTTCATGCACTGGAAAGGGAAATGGCAACCCACTCCAGTATTCTTGCCTGGAGAATCCCAGGGTGGTGGAGCCTGGTGGGCTGCCGTCTATGGGGTCGCACAGAGTTGGACACGACTGAAGCGACTTAGCAGCAGCAGCAGAGTGATGAAAGATGTTTGTTTTTAATATATGACTTCAGTGTGCTGTTTATTGGGTGCTTCCATTGTGGTTCAAATGGTAAAGAATTTGTCTGCAATGCAGGAGATATGGTTCAGTTCCTGGGTTGGGAAGATCCCCTGGAGAAAGGAATGGCAACCCACCCCAGTATTCTTGCCTGGAGAATTTCACGAACAGAGGAAGCTGGCAAACTATGGTCCGTGGGGTCACAGAGAGTCAGACACGACTGAGTGACTAACACACACACACACACACACACACATGCTGCT
Source organism: Bos grunniens (assembly GCF_055505025.1). Classification (NCBI taxonomy): domain Eukaryota; kingdom Metazoa; phylum Chordata; class Mammalia; order Artiodactyla; family Bovidae; genus Bos; species Bos grunniens. The sequence continues at coordinate 68,228,029 of NC_141168.1, read as the reverse complement.
TGTTTATGTCATTCTGTAGGTTTGCTATAGATTGCTGTTTTGTCTAAAACAGTAACCATAGCGCATGTGACTACTTAAACTTTTAAAAATAAAGTGAGAGTCCAGTTCCTCACTTGCACTACCCACATTCCAAATACTCAGTAAGCACATGTGGCTAGAGGCTGCTGTATTAGACACATAAAAATAAAACGTTTTCATCATTTGAAAAGGCTCTGTTACTTAACACTGTCAACAAAATGCTGCTCTATGAACAGACAAGTATATTTACTCGGAATTGCATTTGTTCAGTTTGTCATCTGAAATCCACAGTTGTAGAATCCATTACTAATTGGAGTCCTATCTTGATGGACACAGAGTTTACCGTCTTCTGTCACATTGGCTGTCCTTTCCCTTCACCGGTTGATAAACTGTGTAGATCACTGCTTGTTCCTGTGCAGTGTCTCTTAGACTTAAAGCCAGTGATAGCTTGCATGGCTTAACTGTATTCTAGGCCCTGTGCTCAGCACTTTATCTGTATTATCTCATTGAATCATTATAACAACTTCATGTTAGAGGTGCTCTAAGTCTCTCCATTTTACTGGTGAGGAAGTCAAGACAGGGAGACTAAGTAACTTGCTCACAGTCTCATAACAGGTGGCAAGTGAAACCAGGATTTAATTGTGCAAGAATAAAGAAAGTGGAAGAATATACATATATTATATTCCGTGTGAGAAACTTTCTAAATATTAAAGTTTGGAGATGACATTGTTTTACTTTCATGAATAGAAATAAAGCACAAAAGGATTACACAGAAATTAGTCATATCTTTTCAGACTCATATAAAAAAAATTCAGTTATGTGTCACTCCTTAGTCACATAAATTCCTGATCTAGGAGTGTTTGTGGAAAATATTTATACTCCCTTCACTTTTTCAGCTCTCCCAGATGCCAAATTCCTTTTCAAATTACCAGCTTCTAGATCACAGAGTATCTTTTAAATTCTAACCCATATTGCTCTTCAGGCCCTTTAAAAATTCTTTTTAAGAGTTTAATTTTTTGTTTCCTTTTATTTACCATTTAAAGATGATTAACATTTTGCTATCTCATATCAAATGCACATTTCTACATTTTAAAATTCTTTCTTCTACATAAAAGAATTTTTTAACTAAGTTAATTTATTTTCATTTAGGAGGTTTCATCATTTTATTAGCATGTATTGATTCTATTTCTTTTAAAATTGATTGCTCCTCCAACCATTAACCTGTCTTGTACTCACTAACATATGAAAAATGTCCTACTGGTTTTGAACTCTTAACTTTAATGTTAGAGTAAAAGTTTCCTTTTTTATGGAAATGATCCATGCAAGAGAGGCAGCATGGTGATCACAGTGCCCAAGCTGGAGCACAGAACCACTTTCTTGCTGTTTTCTATCTCCCCAATACTATGCCTTTCTTGCTACCATTACATGTGTCTTGGTGGTGTCACCAACTTAGATTTCATCAGCCTTCTTTGTAAACAGAATGGACTGGACTGAGCACTTAAAGCTCTTTTACATCAATATTTGTAATAAAAGAATAATATACGTAAAATATATTTGGCCCAGAAAGGAAAGCTGACATAATTATTATGACATACTTTTTCTTAGATATGAGTAGAAAAAAAAAAGCTCTAAAAGATCAAGAAAGATATTAATAAAGAGTATTTAATAAAATTGTATAAAATACTAAAAAATCTGATTATAGTTAGAAATACAAGTTTAAAAAGTTTTTATAGTGGCCTGGCCTTCGGTTTAAAGTAAATGGAGTGAACTTGTCCCTATCATCAAAATGTTCTTTGTTTATTCCATAGCCATCATATAAAAGTCTGCAGGGAGATCCTGTAGGTTCAAATCATTTAATTCTACTTATTTTTATTTAGAGACAAAATCTGGAGAACCCTCATAATTCCATCATGAACCACAAGAACAATAGTTAAAGAAACATGCAAATTTCCTTTGATATTCAGCTGCAAGGAGCTCTTTGAGAGAACTTCCCAGCCATACTTATTTTGGAGATGCAGCTCGATAATTATACACATGTGGCAGAAACAGGAAGGCCTAATTTCCTCAGCATTTTTCCACTCTGCTCTTCAAAGGGAATGTGAACATATTTTTGTTAAAGGATGGGATTCCCTGGGTTTCCTAAAAGTTGAAATTAGTTACTCCTCATTAAAGTGTTATATTTTCCTCCCTGGATGGAGCACCTGTGCTTCTGCTAACTTATTTTTTTTTTAATTCAAAGGAATTTTTTAATGATTACCTAATGAATGTGCATATTAATCTGTAACATTATAGTAGATTTTTGTGAGATTCACTGTAAATCAATTTATTACTTATTGAAAAAGTCAAAGGAAAAAGCACCTTAAACAGAAAACTAGAGGAATCAATAATTACTCTATTTAGAAATGAATTTCTACATCAAAGTAGCATCACCCAATTTAGACTGATTTGTGAATTTCTTCTTCTTCTTTTTACTTCTTTGTATTTTACCTTAGTCAATAATATTTGTTACTTGTGTGGTAAGAAGAATAAGAAAATGAAGCATTTACTTATCTCATTTTATTATAAAAATATAGTATCACTATGCTTATACCTGTAATTAATATAATATAGTAAATCAACTATATTTCAATAGGGTATTGTAGCGCTATTTATGATTACCCAAACCTGCATTTATTTACAGGTTGTTCTTTTATTTATAGAATTCAGCTTTCTCTGACACACACAAGTTCCTCATGGCATATGTGAACAAGCAAACTGAGGATGGTTGTTACCAACAGATGGAGGAGTGGATAGTAGATAGGGAGCCCCAGTGCTCACTACATCCCTCATTTTAAGTGTATCAGCCCTCAGAGATATGGTGAGTTATCACTAAATTGCTTAGAGATTCATATATCTTTGGGCTATAAACTTCTAAATTTTAATAACCTCTTCAATGAATCTTTAAAATCACTTCTTATTGGAATGCTTCTGGTAAAATAGCATTTATCTCTAGATAATTTTTATAAAATATGAAATAATCAAGATTAGCATCTTTAATTATAAAAAAGAAAACAGTCTGAAATTAAACTGATAACTATCTAATTATAATTGCATATTTAGAGATTATATATATTATATATAAAATATGTTGTATACTGTATATTACTTTTTAATGATAAAGACAATATATTATACTACTATGTAGTACAATCAGCAACATAGATTATTACTTTAATTTTAATTTTTTTGTGAGGCTATATATAACTAAAATGATGAAAAAAAAACAACTCTGGAAAGTAAGCAGTTAAGATATGTCTCAGTATCTGTTTAGTTCAGTTCAGTTGTTCAGTCACGTCTGACTCTTTGCGACCCCGTGTACTGCAGCACACCAGGCTTCCCTGTCCATCACCAACTCCCAGAGCTTGCTCAAACCCATGTCCATTGAGCCAGTGATGCCATCCAATCATCTCATCTTATCCCTTCTCCTTCGGCCTTCAATCTTCCCCAGTAGCACAGTCTTTTGTAATGAGTCAACTCTTCGCACCAGGTAGCCAAAGTATTGGAACTTCAGCTTTAGTATCAGTCCTTCTAATGAATATTCAGGATTGATTTACTTTAGGATTGACTGGTTTGATCTCCTTGCAGTCCAAGGGACTCTCAAGAGTCTTCTCTAACACCACAGTTCAGATTAATATCTGTTAATCAGATATTAATATTAACAGATTAATGTCTGTTAATCAGCCCATTGCAATCTCAGTTCTCTGTTTCACTAAAACTGTATTTACCATGTTTAAAACTGATCTCAAAGTTAACTACAATATACCTGAATTCATCTGTTCCTTCACTTAGTGAATTCTATAGTCACTGAAGTTGAAGCACTTGGGAAAAGACCAATGGATAACTGTTAGTTGTATTTGAATTTTTGTGGATTCTCAGGCTTTCTTTTCTGAGAGCTTTTCTCCTAATGTGCTCCTCTGTCCATAACTGAGATTTCTTATATTCTACCAGCAGAGTAAATGTTATAAAACTCAAATTCACTAATACTTCATTTCTGCTTATGTAACTCCAATGGCTTCCTGAGAACTATAGGAAAATGCTCAAAATCTTTAGAATGCCTTAAAAGTTTTTTCACAAGACAGCCTGCACCTGACTTCCAAGCCACATCTATGCCACTTTCTAACACAAGGGTCACCCACAGTACTGGTCCGTGGCCTATTAGGAATTCTACTGCACAACAAGAGGTGACACTTCGGGTGGCACAGTCTGACATCACCCCCAGATTGGGCCTATCTAGTTGCAGGAAAACAACTCAGGGCTTGCACTGATTCTGCATTTATGGTGAGTTGTATAATTATTCCATTATCTATCACAATGTAATAATATAGAAATGAAGTACACGATAAATCCAGTGTGCTTGAATCATTCTAAAACCATTCCCCACCCCTGGTCCGTGGAAAGCTTGCTTTCCACAAAACGGGTCCCTGGTGCCAAAAAGGTTGGAGATCACTATTCTAACACACACCTCTAAACCTGCCCTACTGTGCTTTGAGTAGAAATATTTTCAATGCTAAGGCTTTGTACGTGCTGACCCTTCTTTCTGGGAGATTCTTTCTTGCTCATCTCCATCTACCAACATCTGTTCTTGCTTCAAAACCTAGCTCAGTTACTTGTTCTGTGACTATTTCTGTAAACTCTCTAGGCAGAGTTACTTAACCTTTATTATTTTTCCATGAAACTTGATGTGATGTTATTGTTCCATTTAATATGTTGCACATTTTACTTTTGAAATGAGAAAGTAGTATTGACCTTCAAACCCAGAGTTATCATTTCCCAATGTACCAGTCTGATCAATACATTAACCAATGAGCATTTTCTTTCATTGTTTTTAAAATATGTATTGAGTACTTTGAATATTTCAGAATTTTTTCTGGACCACGTACTGACTTGGTATTTAGCTCCAAAATATGGCATAGGGTGTTTATTTTTAATAATCTATGTACTTTTTTTGACAGTTTGAGGTTTATTTTGGGCTTGGTGATCTTCCAACATGTATCAAAATGAGAATTACCACTGCCAGAAGTTGATTGTGTACTAGGTTTCCCCCTGTGTATCAGTTCAGTTCTATCGCTTAGTTGTGTCTGACTCTTTGTGACCTCGTAGACTGTAGCATGCCAGGCTTCCTTGTTCTTTACCAACTCATGGAGCTCACTCAAACTCATGTACATCCAGTCAGTGATGCCATCCAACCATCTCATCCTCTGTTGTCCCCTTCTCCTCCTGCCTTCAATCTTTCTCAGCATTAGGGTCTTTTCCAATGAGTCAGTTCTTCACATCAGGTGGCCAAAGTGTTGGAGTTTTAGCTTCAGCATCAGTCTTTTCCATGAATATTCAGGACTGATTTCCTTTAGGATGGACTGGTTGGATCTCCTTGCAGTCCAAGGGACTCTCGAGAGTCTTCTCCAACACCACAGTTCAAAAGCATCAATTCTTTGGCACTCAGCTTTCTTTTTAGTCCAACTCTCACATCCATACATGACTACTGGAAAAACCATAGCTTTGACTAGATGGACACATTTGTTGGCAAAGTAATGTCTATGCTTTTTAAAATGCTGTCTAGGTTGGTCACACCTTTTCTTCCAAGGAGCAAATGTCTTTTAATTTCATGGCTGCAGTCACAATCTGGACTGTGATTTTGGAGCCCCCCAAAATAAAGTCAGCCACTGTTTCCACTATTTCCCCATCTATTTGCCATGAAGTGATGGGTTCAGATTCCATGATCTTAGTTTTCTGAATGTTGAGTTTTAAGCCAGCTTTTTTCACTCTCCTTTTTCACTTTCATCAATAGGCTCTTTACTTCTTTGCTTTCTGCCATAAGGATGCTGTAATGTGCATCTCTGAGGTTGTTGGTATTTCTCTGGACAATTTTGATTTCAGCTTGTGCTTCATCCAGCCTGGTATTTCTTGTGATATCCTCTGCATATAAGTTAAATAAACTAGTGGCAATATACAGCCTTGATGTACTCCTTTCCTGATTGGAACCAGTCTGTGGTTCCACATCCAGTTCTAACTGTTGCTTCTTGACCTGCATATAGATTTCTCAAGAGGCAGGTAAGGTGGTCTGGTATTTGCACCTCTTTAAGAATTTTCCACAGTTTCTTGTGATCCACACAGTCAAAAGCTTTGGTATAGTCAAACAAGCAGAAGTAGACGTTTTCCTGGAATTCTCTTGCGTTTTTGATGATCCAGCAGATGTTGGAAATTTGATCTCTGGTTCCTCTGCCTTTTGTAAATCCAGCCTGAACATCTGGAAGTTCACAGTTTATGTGCTGTTGAAGCCTGGCTTGGAGAATTTTGAGCATTACTTGGCTAATGTGTGAAATGAGTGCAATTGTGTGGTAGTATGAGCATTCTTTGGCATTGCCTTTCTTTGGGACTGGAATGAAAACTGACCTTTTCCAGTCCTGTGGCCACTGCTGAGTTTTCCAAATTTGCTAGCATATTGAGTGCAGCACTTTCACAGCATTATCTTACAGAATTTGAAATAGCTCAATTGGAGTTCCATCACCTCCACTAGCTTTGTTCGTAGAGATGCTTCCTAAGGCCCCCTTCACTTCGCATTCCAGGATGTCTGGCTCTAGGTGAGTGATCACACCATCGTGGTTATCTGGGTCGTGAAGATCTTTTTTGTACAGTTCTTCTGTGTATTCTTGCCACCTCTTAATATCTTCTGCTTCTGTTAGGTCCATACCATTTCTGTCTTTTATAGTGCCCATCTTTGCATGAAATGTTCCCTTGGTATCTCTAATTTTCTTGAAGAGATCCCATTCTATTGTTTTCCTCTATTTCTTTGCATTGATCATTGAGGAAGGTGTTCTTATCTCTCCTTGATATTCTTTGGAACTCTGCATTGAAATGGGTATATCTTTCCTTTTCTTCTTTGCCTTTCACTTTTCTCAGCTCTTTGTAAGGCCTCCTGAGACAACTATTTTGCCTTTTTGCATTTATTTTTCTTGGGGATGATCTTGATCGCTGCCTCCTGTACAATGTCATGAACCTCCATCCATATCTGTAGGCACTCTATCAGATCTAATCCCTTGAATCTATTTCTCACTTCCACTGTATAATTTTAAGGGATTTGATTTAGATCATACCTGAATAGTCTAGTGGTTTTCCCCACTTTCTTCAATTTAAGTCTGAATTTGGCAATAAGGAGTTCATGATCTGAGCCATAGTCAGCTCCTGGTCTTGTTTTTGCTGACTGTTTAGAGCTTCTCCATCTTTGGCTGCAAAGAATATAATCAATCTGATTTTGGTATTGACCATCTGGTGATGTCCATGTGTAGAGTCATCTCTTGTGTTGTTGTAAGAGGGTGTTTACTATGACCAGTGCATTCTCTTGGCAAAACTCTGTTAGCTTTTGACCTGCTTTGTTTTGTACTCTAAGGCCAAATTTGCCTGTTATTCCAGGTATCTCTTGACTTACTATTTTTGCATTCCAGTCCCCTATAATGAAAGGGACATCTTTTTTGGGTGTTAGTTCGAGAAGGTCTTGTAGGTACCCTGTATATAGAAATGTACTAACAGGGCAAGAGTGATTTGCTATCATTCCAACATACTACTTATGATGATGGCAATTCAGTGCTACAGTAGTTGGCATCTCTCTCTTTTCCTCCCACAAAATTTTTATGCCTCTCATATAGTGAAAGTCTTAGTCCGTCCATCTTGTCAAACTGTTTGCAATGCCATGGACTGTAGCTGCCAGGTTCCTCTCTCCATGGAATTCTCCAGGCAAGAATACTGGAGTGGGTTGACATTTTCTTTCCAGGAGATCTTCCTGACCTAGGGATCAAACTTGGGTCTCCTATATTGCAGGCAGATTCTTTACCATCTGAGCCACCAGGGAACCTATCTCATATAGTAGAATATAACAAACTTTTAAGTTTTCATACTCCTATCTGCATATTATTGACTGGAAAATTTCAGGTTAAAAAAGTGAGAGCATATTTGTTTGGAATTAAGTCTTTAACTTGGCCTCCAGATTATAAAATTTTATTAGAAGCTTTTTAAAATTGCTTCAAAGTTTTCTGATCTATTAATATGAAAAATATATTTCATGAAAGAAAAATTGTGGTACACTTAAGTGATTTTTTAAAAATTCCACTAAAGAACAAACTTTGAGATCATAACTCCTGATTCTGAATCCATAAAGTCATGCTCCTTTTCTTATAAATATTCTTATTTTAAAATGTAAGAAGTATGAAATGATTACACCATTTCTCTATCAAAAATAATTAATTTGAGCATCATACTGAAAAGTTATTCAATGATATTTCAGAATTAGCTCAGTCATTTTAAAGTTATTATGGAGTATATTAATCTTCTTTCTATTAGTTAATAATTTTAGGAGTGGAATTGGATTTCCTTTGTTAGATTTTCTGGCAGTACTTTGTTGTTTTCTTACAAAGGGATAAGAAAACTCTTCACAATTACTGGTTTTTTGCCTAGAAGATAAATATATTGATATTCCATTGAAACATAAAGTAAAAATGCTATCCTTACCAGGTAATTTTTGTATTAAGTAAAATTAAGACAACACATGCCATGCTTTTGGAGAAATTGATATTCTAAAATAATCCAAAGCTAGATTAATGCTGAGTGATCATTTCCCAAAGAATATAATATTTCTCCAATCATCAGCAGAAAGTCTAAGCAAGGTAGTCTGAATTTTGATGTTAAGTAGAGAGAATTTAATCTTCCTATTGTTGTATCATTCAGTCATGTCTGACTCTTTGCGACCCCATGGACTGTAGCCCACCAGGCTCCTCTGTCCATGGAGTTCTCCAGGCAAGAGTACTGGAGTGGGTTGCCACTCCCTTCTCCAGGGCATCTTCCTTACCCAGGGATCAAACCTGAGTCTCCTGCATCAAAGGCAGATTCTTAACGTTTGAGCCATCAGGGAAGCCGATCTTCCTATCCCTCTGTAAATAAATTTGAAATACAGTGCCTGTTGAGTTTTGTATTTGTTAGTCCTGAATATTAGAGAATTAGGATGTGGCCTTTTGGGTCTCTGTCTCTCTTTGCCAAGTGCTGAGGAATGTAGTCTTACTGTACAAGGTGAAACATTAGGCAATGAAAATCAGTGTTAAAGGCATGATTATTTTAATTTGTCACTGCCAATTTTCACTAACAGGCATTAAACTGCACCTGTGTTTCTAAAAATTGGACTAAGGATCTCATCACACACAATAAAGAGTTAACTATGTGAAGTGACGGATGTGCTGATTATCTTGAAAATCATTTCACAGTTTACATGTACCAAATCATCACATTGTACACTCTAAATATATGAAGTTATGTTTGTCAATTTGTCCTTAATAAATCTCAAAAAATGCAAAGATATAAAATTAAAAAAAAGATACTGAGATATTGAGATAAAGGAAAGGTCCTTCCAGAAAAAAAAAAAAAATAGAGAAAAACTTAACATTATATCATTGAGTTTCATCACAAAACATCTCAGCCTTTTCTGAGCTGGCCACACTTGGCTTCCTCTAAGTACTAGCTCTGCTGTCCTGACAGGAAGACAAACTACAGCATACCATGCAGGTTGAAGTTTATGATTCCAGCCTGATTCAGACCAAAAGCCCACTGGGCAATCCTACTCAGTCTCATTACAGAGACAGGAAATGTATGCAAGATGGCATAGGGAAGTATTAATTTGTGGTAGGATAACAGTTCAAATACTAACTAATATCAACTTTGGTGTTTTCCCTGTTGAACTGCCACTTTCTTCCTACTGGGCAGTGAGGGAGGGATGTGCCTGCAACTCAGAGAAGAGCCCATGCATGAGAACAAAGAGCTTCTACATCCTATATTCTAAGCTATATCTTAAGCTTCTACAGTCAAAAGCTATCTCAGCTGAAGACCAAGAAGATTTGATGTACTTGCACATCTTGCAGCAGAGAGAACAGGTGTGTCTTTCTTTCTGCCCTTTACACCAGATAAAGAAACCTCACAGGAAGTGGAGAGTTTAGGAAATCAATTAGTTATGTGTATTGTAGGGGCCATGAGTTCTGCCACTTCCCCACATAGGAGTGTAGTATGTGTGTGGGGGGGTGGGGGGCGGTGTGGTGTGGGCAGGAAGTTATATACCTAACTTTTAAGTAGGAATATGAGGATAAATGGTCTCATGCCCACTACTCATAACATCTCTGAAGGCAGCAGCCTTATAGATGTGGTACATTCTACCTGGGCACTCTAGTAGGGACAGTGAAAGGATGTATCCACATTGGAGAGAAGGGACAAGTTGGCCAAGAGGTCTTGGGACTGGGAAATCAATAAGTAGAGATGTGATTGGACCATCCCAGCAACGGATAAGGATTGGCAGTGCTAAAGTGACAGGTGATCCACTCACCGCATTTGCCCTCTGAGTATAATATATGCTTCACACATGCCATCAAGTTTCCTTTGAATCAATTTATATCATTAGAAAAGTTCTCAACATAGGATGGAGAAAAAGAGAGACTGAGAGAAAGACACCCTGTTTCTAGACCATGACTGAGTAGCCATTCTCTAATGACCACTTGCCCTCTTGACCAAAGAGTATTGGTTAGGGATTAATCAGATCAGATCAGATCAGTCGCTCAGTCATGTCTGACTCTTTGCGACCCCATGAATCACAGCACGCCAGGCCTCCCTGTCCATCTCCAACTCCCGAAGTCCACTCAGACTCACGTCCATCGAGTCAGTGATGCCATCCAGCCATCTCATCCTCTGTCGTCCCCTTCTCCTCTTGCCCCCAATCCCTCCCAGCATCAGAGTCTTTTCCAGTGAGTCAACTCTTCGAATGAGGTGGCCAAAGTACTGGAGTTTCAGCTTTAGCATTATTCCTTCCAAAGAAATCCCAGGGCTGATCTCCTTCAGAATGGACTGGTTGGATCTCCTTGCAGTCCAAGGGACTCTCAAGAGTCTTCTCCAACACCACAGTTCAAAAGCATCAATTCTTCGGTGCTCAGCCTTCTTCACAGTCCAACTCTCAGGAGCACATATACCTTAAATGTGAATGAATTAAAATTTGAAATTGGTTAAAAGAAATCCTCGGATTGGATTGAGAAAAATAGAAGTTTACTAAATTGAGATTTTTTTTTTAACATCACATAGATATGGGAGCTCATGGTAGATAATAAAATTGTTAGTGGAAATAAAGTTATTTTTACAACACTGAGGATTTTTTTGACCTTTGTGTCTGAAAAATGTACTCACAAATCGAATGATAATCAGCAGAGTAAGATGGCAGATTATGTGTGTGTGTAGAGAATAATCCGGAGAAGGCAATGGCACCCCACTCCAGTACTCTTGCCTGGAAAATCCCATGGGCGGAGGAGCCATAGGCTGCAGTCCATGGGGTCGCTAAGAGTCGGACATGACTGAGCGACTTCACTTCCACTTTTCACTTTCATGCATTGGAGGAGGAAATGGCAACCCACTCCAGTGTTCTTGCCTGGAGAACCCCAGGGATGGTGGAGCCTGCTGGGCTGCTGTCTATGGGGTCGCACAGAGTCAGACATGACTGAAGTGACTTAGCAGAGAATAATCAACTCTGGAAAGCAAGGGTCTTGTGAAATTCATGTCAGGAATGCTGTCAGAATCAGATTAAACCCTGGCATTTTTAAAGTGCATATTTATAAAACTGTTTTTTGGCACAGCTGAACCAGTTAACTATTTTCCTTCTCCAGTGTTTCTGCTGAAATGTGAGGGCTTTTTTCTTTTTTTTTTTTTAAGCCATGTTTTCCCCCCAACAAAGGAAAATAAGCATACATGAGTGCAGAAGACAGAGAGAGACAGAGACAGAGACAGAGGGAGACAGAGAGGTCCTGGGAACAGCAGGAAGCCTCCAAACTCAAAGGATATGCACAGTGCCAGCTCTGTCCTCAGCTTGGCAGCACAGGCCACCCTTCCTCTGTGATAACTAATTGCAGAAGCCTATAATAAGTGCCTGTAATCACAGAGGGGCAAAAGGAATTCTTAAACACATCAGGAACAACCAAAAAACAGAAAAATCAATTTGAGGAAATAGAACTAATGGGAAAAAAAGAGAACTTAAAAAATATTAATACCCTTAGAGATACGCAAGAAGTAGCATATCGATAAAATAAGAACAAGAGGTTCTAATAAATAAACATAAGATTTAAAAAAATAAAAAAAATTGAGGATCAGAATATCTCCTTTAATGGATCATGGCCTTGTCATGGTGAAGGGGCTTGCTTAACTCAGTGAAGCTATGAGCCATGCTGTGCAGGGCCACCCTGGAAGGACAGGTCATAGTAAAGAGGTCTGACAAAATGTGGTCCAATGAAGAAGGAAATGGCAAACCACCCCAATATTTTTGCCACAAGAACCCCATAAACAGTATGAGAAGACAAAAAGATATCACACCAGAAGATGAGCCCCCCAGGTTGGAAGGTATCCAATATTTTACTGGGGAAGAGTTGAGGGCAATTACAAATAGGCCCAGAAAGAATGAAGTGGGTGGGCCAAACCAGAAACAGCACTCAGGTGTGGGTGTGTCTGGTGGTGAAAGTAAAGTCTAATACTGTAAAGAATAATACTGCATAGGAACCTGGAATTTTAGGTCCATGAATCAAGGTAAATTGGACGTGGTAAGCAAGAGATGGCAGGAGTGAACATTGACACCTTAGGAATTAGTGAACTAAAATGAATGGGAACGGGCAAATTTAATTCAGATGGCCATTTTATCTACTAATGTGGGCAAGAAACCCTTAGAAGAAATGGAGTATAGCCCTCATAGTCAACAGAGTCTGAAACTTGGGTGCAATCTCAAAAGTGACAGAATGATCTTGGTTGATTTCCATGCCAAACCATTCAACTTCACAGTAATCCAAGTCTATGCCCCAACCACTAATGCTGAAGTTGAACAGTTCTATGATGTTCAAGACCTTCTGGAACTAACACCAAAAAAAAAAAAAAGTCCTTTTCATATAGGGGATTGTAATGCAAAAGTAGGAAGTCAAGAGATACCTGGAATAACAGGCAAGTTTGGGTTTGAAGTACAAAGTGAAGCAGGGCAACATATTGGTCATAACACTTTTTCCAACATAACAAGAGATGACTCTACACATGGACATCCCCAAATGGTCAATACCAAAATCAGATTGATTATATTTTTTGGAGCCAAAGATGGAGAAGCTCTATACAGTCAGCAAAAATATGAACTGGAGCTGACCGTAACTCAGATCATCAGCTCCTAACTGCAAAATTCAGGCTTAAATTGAAGAAAGTAGGGAAGACCACTAGACCATTCAGGTAAGACCTAAATCAAATGCATTATGATCATACAGTGAAGGTGATGAATAGCTTCCAGGGATTAGATCTGGTAGACAGAGTGCCTAAAGAACTATGGACAGAGGTTTGTAATGCTGTTCGAGAGGCAATGACCAAAACCATCCCAAGGGCAAAGTGGTTGTCTGAGGAGGCCTTACAAATAGCTGAGGAAAGAGGAGAAATGAAAGGCAAGGGAGAAAGAGAAAGACATACCCAACAGAATGCAGAATTCCAGAGAATAGCAAGGGAGATGGAGAAGGCACTGGCACCCCACTCCAGTACTCCTCCCTGGAAAATCCCATGGACAGAGGAGCCTGGTGGGCTGCAGTCCATGGGGTCGCACAGAGTCGGACACGACTGAGCGACTTAGCAGGAGCAGCAAGGAGAGACAAGAAGGGTTTTCCAAGAACAATGCAAAGAAATAGAGGAAAACACTAGAATGGGAAATACTAGTGGTCTCTTCAAGACAATTGGAGATATCAAGGTGACATTTCATGCAAGGACAGGCATGATAAAGGATGGAAATGGTAAGGACCTGAGAGAAGCAAAAGAGATTAAGAGGCGGCAATATACAGAAGAACTATACAAAAGAGGTCTTAATGACTCAGATAACCACTATGGTGTGGTCCCTCATCTAGAGCCAGACATCTTGGACTGTTAAGTCAAGTGGGCCTTCGGAAGTATTACTACAAATAAAGCCAGTGGAGATGATGGAATTCCAGCTGAACTATTGAAAATTCTAAAAGATGATGCTGTTAAAGTGCAGCACTCAGTATGTCAGCAAATTTGGAAAGCTCAGCAATGGCCTCAGGGCTGGAAAAGGTCAATTTTCATTCCAGTCCTAAAGAAGGGCAATGCCAAAGAATGTTTAAATTACCATAAAACTGTGGTCATTTTACATGCTTGCAAGGTAATGCTCCAAATCCTTCAAGCTATGCTTTAGTAGTATGTGAACTGAAAACCTCCATATATACAAGCTGGATTTAGAAAAGGCAGATGAAGCAGAGATGTAATTGCCAACATTTCTTGTATCATAGAGAAAGCAAGGGAATTCCAATAAAACATCTATTTCTGCTTTGTTGAGTACACTAAAGCCTTTGACTATGTGGATCACAACAAACTGTGGAAAATTCTTAAAGAAATGGGAGTACCAGATCACCTTACCTGTTTCCTGAGAAACCTGAATGTGGTCAAGAAGCAATGATTAGAACTGGACATGGAACAATGGACTGGCTCAAAATTGGTAAAGGAGTACGGCAAGGCTGAATATTGTCACCCTGCTTATTTAACTTCTATGCAGACTACATCATGTGAAATGCTGGGCTGGATGAAGCACAAGCTGGAACCAAGATTGCTGGGAGAAATACCAACAACCTCAGATATACAGATGACACCACTCGAATGGCAGAAAGTGAAGACTAAAGAGCCTCTTGATGAGGGTGAAAGAGGAGACTGAAAAAGCTGTCTTAAAACTCAACGTTCAAAACTCAACGTTCACAAAACTAAGATCATGGCATCCATTCCCATTACTTCATGGCACACAGAAGGAGGGAAAGTAGAAGCAGTGACAGATTTTATTTTCTTGGGCTCTAGAATCACTGTGGACAATGACTGCTACCATGAAATTAAAAGATGCTTACTCCTTGGAAGGAAAGCTATGACAAACCTAGACAGCGTATTAAAAAGCAGAGACAGTATGCCTATGGCTGCTTCATGTTGAGGTTTGACAGAAAACAAAATTCCGCAAAGCAATTATCCTTCAATTAAAAAAATTAATTAAAAAAAAAAGCAGAGACATCACTTTGCAGACAAAGGTCCATATAGTCAAAGCTATCGTTTTTTCAGTAGTCATGTATGGATGTGAGAGTTGTACCATAAAGAAGGCTGAGCGCCAAAAAAATTGATGCTTTTGAATTGTGCCACTGAAGAAGACTCTTGAGAGTCCTTTGGACAGTGAGATCAAACCAGTCAATCCTAAAGGATATCAACACTGAATATTCATTGGAAGGACTGATGCTGAAGCCAAGCTCCAATACTTTGGCCACCTGACGTGAAGAGCTGACTCACTGGAAAAGACCCTGATGCTGGGAAAAATTGAAGACAAAAGGGAGCAGCAGAGGATGAACTGGTTAGATAGATTCATCGACTCAATGGACAGGAATTTAGCAAACTCTGGGAGACAGTGGAGGAGAGAGGAACCTGGTGTGCTGCAGTCCATGGGGTTGCAAAGAGTCAGATATGACAGTGACTGAACAAAAATAATGGCTATTTAAATAAAATGTAAAAGTGTTAATGTAAGTAAAATATAATGTAAGGAATACATTTATTTAACATTGCTTTCCATTTTATCCTGTTCTAAATTAATTTTTCACACACTGTTGTACACCATGGTACATGTTTCACTACTATATCCTAGAGAATAGCCTTATACTTAATATGTATAGTGACTATTTCTGTCATTGAATTGAATTTAACCTGACTCACAAGATCTCTCTTTTTAGAGAGCTAGACTGAGGAGGGTGACATATAACCTCAGTTTTGTGTGTGTTTGTGTGCAATAGTGAGATAAATGTTAGTGAAAATTTCAAACTCTTTTGTAGTAATTTCATGTATATAGTAATGATGTTTTTTCAGTTCTATGCCCTATCCATATTTATTCACTTTTTAATGGAGTGTCAGCTATCTCCTGGAATGCTATTTTAAATTTATCTTTGTGATTATACTCCTGAGGTCACAAGAGTCACAGCTACACTGGATCCATTAAAGCTATGGTATCATTGGCTTTAAGCCCAGATTTAAAAAAAAAAAAAATTATGCCTTTGACTTTGAGTGAATGGAATTTCTGAGTCACACATCCTTGCCCTACTTCATATGCAGATGCATCCTCAGAAGATGAGAGCCATTTCGAAGAGGCATTTCCCTGTTTTTGTGAAGAGTGTACAAAACAATTAATGAACTGTGGCTCCAGTACCTTGGCTACCAGATGGGAAGAGCTGATTCATTGGAAGAGACCCTGATGCTAGGAAAGATTGAGGGCAGGAGGAGAATGGCGTGATAGTGGATGAGATGTTTAGATTACATCACTGACTCAGTGAATATGAGTTTGAGCAAACTCCAGGAAATAGTAAAGGACAGGGAAGCCTGGCATGCCACAGTCACGGGTCACAAAGAGTCAGATACAACTTAGCAACTAAACAACAATTATTTGATTTATTCAAAAGGGTTTTTTTTTTTTTTTTTTGGCCTCAGTATTGTGTTAGAGATTCATTTTAGAGCCCTTGATATATTTATCATATTAAAAAAATAATACAGTTCAAAAGTCCTTAAGAAACTTTTATCCAGGCCTTAACTTTCTATTCCCTGGGTGGCCAAATATTACCAACATGATTGTGGGGGAATCCTACAGAAGCTAACTATGTGATAACTTTATTGTGACAATGTGCTGACTTCTCTTGAAAGCCAAATCTATTCAGTGAAATTCTATCACATACACAAAGGGGTAAGGACTAAAAACCATACCTATCCAGTAGAGGCAGGCAATCTCTGAAATCTAGACAGACTTTAAATTTATGCTTAGTGGGGCTTTCATTGCTCAGTTAGTAAAGAATCTGCCTGCAATACAGAAGACCTATGTTCAATCCCAGGATTGGGAAGATCATCTGCAGAGGGAATAGCAACCTGCTCCATTATTCTTGCCTGGGAAATCCCATGGATGAAGGAGCCTGGCAGGCTACAGTCCATGGAGTTGCAATCTAGGCAGAGTTTAAATTTAAACACTCATATACTATGTCAAAATACACTTAATAGCAGATTTGCAGGTCCCTACTCTACTGGTATTATAATTATGACCATATATATAAACAGTATACCAAAACTTTTTGACAGATACTCTTTTTCCAAATCTCTCAGACCTTGACATTTCTATTCATTAATCTAGATTTATTGAGGGTGTGCTATATGCCAAGCATGGCTGTATGCACAATGGATGCTACATTGAGTTAGAAATACCTCTGTACCAAAAAGCTCATATTCTAGGGGGAAGCAGGGAATCATAAACATACACTTAGAAACAATCCAATGGTAGTTTGTCATAGAAGTACACTCTTGGAAATATGGAACTACCAAGTAGGAAAACTTCACTTGACTTGAGAGCTTGAGGAAGACCTCCTGATAGATATAACAGAGGTGAGTTAGTTAGGTAAACAGTAGGCAGGAGGCCATTCTAGAGACAGAAGACTGTGTGTATTTGTGCATAGATGTGAGAAAGCATGGCATGTGAAGGATTTACAAGCACTTCTAAGGAATAAGGGCGGAGAAGGCAATGGCACCCCACTCCAGTACGCTTGCCTGGAAAATCCCACGGGTGGAGGAGCCCGGTAGGCTGCAGTCCATGGGGTCGCTCAGAGTCGGACAGGACTGAGCAACTTCACTTTCACTTTTCACCTTCATGCATCGGAGAAGGAAATGGCAACCCACTCTAGTGTTCTTGCCTGGAGAATCCCAGGGACGGGGGAGCCTGGTGGACTGCTGTCTATGGGGTCACACAGAGTTGGACACGACTGAAGTGACTTAGCAGTAGCAGTAGCTAAGGAATAAGGGAAGGCAGGAAGTGATGAATGATAAACTGGAAAGATGGAGGGCCATATGTGAAAAGGGAGCTTTATCCATATCTTGTGAGTCAGATGGACTAACATGATCATATTTTTATTTTAAAATATCCCCAGATTTATGTGTAGAGGATGATTTTTAAGTACAGTTCTGGAGCTAGGGAAACCATTTAAAAGGCTCCTGCGAGGGACAATGGGATACTAAACTAGAGCTAGAGAAATGGGATAGATCTGTGATATTTTTAAGGTGTTAAAACAGCAGAACTTGATATTTATATGTGGGGTTCAAGGCAGAATATGGTCTCAAGGACACTGTGATATTTTTAGTGTGGGTGACTGGATGGATTGTAAATTATGTATTTGAATATGGCGCTCTAAAGGTAAGTCTGAAATGGAATACAAGTTTAAGTTTCATAGATATTTAAGTTTTACTAGAATTCAGCACCAAGAAAAAGAAAGATATCTCTGTGTTTCAATATATTTTCTAGAATTTAGATCCACTGGATCTTGATGCTTATAATTTTAGGAAAACAAGGTTATTCTTCTATCCAACTCTCATATGCTATTGGTGGAAATATACAATGATACAACCACTTTGGAAAACTAATTGGTAGTTTTTTAAACAGTTAAACAAACTTACCATGTGATCCAGTCTTTCTGTTCCTAGGTATACCCAAGTGAAATGATAGCATGCTTGTGCTTGTGCTCGTTACTCAGTTGATCCAACTCTGCGACGCTATGGACTGTAGCCCATGAGGCTCCTCTGTCCATGGAATTTTCCAGGAAAAATACTAGAGTGGGTTGCCATTTCCTACTCCAGGAGATCTCCCTGACCCAAGGATCAAACCCTCATCTCTTGCGTCTCCTGCATTGGCAGGCGGATTTTTTACTACTGTGCTACTTGGGAAGCCCCAAAAAAGACTAGCTAACATCTGTGCAAATAAATAAGCAATCTCAGAAAAAGACGTTGGGAACACTGTTATCTGTGCCACTAAGCAATTACTTAAAACTGAAGGGAACTTTTATTTTTGTGGGAAGAGTAAAGGCGGGCAGGTGGAAAGTTGTATTTTAAGAAATAGATGTGGTGAGTAGAGAAAGAAGAGGATTCAGAAGTTGGTTAATCTTGTCTGTTCTTTGGTTCCACACCCACTCACTCACTCCTTTTGCATTTATGTAGTTTCTGTGTCTTGAGCTCAACTATCTTGCATTGCTCTATCTACTACCCACACACTCTTAAAATAAACTTTGTGTTAGCAAGTGTTTTCCTCATGAAATGATTTCTAGTGAAAACTTTAAAAGGTGACACTGGATTCCTTGCATTTCTTTTGTCTACACCCTGATTTCTTTGGCAAAGCATCAGTTCTTAGGTTTTGAATATTAAAACATATGTTAATAATCATTGATTAGACTAATCTGGCAAATATGTCAAAAGATGACTAACTTCCTTGCAAATGGGATAATGAACAAATATAGGAAATATTTAACATCTTTCTAACGAGAAGTGAAATATGTTTTGATGGTTATTTTAATCTTTCCAAATAATAGGATATTGTTAGATTTTTCAATTCTTCCTCCTCCTCTTTTCATATTTAAATTGTTAAAAGTGATTTAATGAATTTTAGTCTGAGATTTTGTTCTGGAACTTTTTACAAGACCTCTTTGAATTCCTCCCTCTTTGGAGAACTATTTTGGCAATAGTGGTTGTTCTCTGATGATAATACTTTTCTTATCTGCCTATCTCATAGTAAAATGTGAATAGTTCAGGTTAGTCCTGTCATTTAAACACAAGGATTATTCCTTTGCATGAGTACTTCTAGTGTGCCAGGCACTGGGTGAAATATGTTATCTTTCGGATATTTTTTCTTTGTTGATATCTTTTCTATGGGCTTGTTAGCAGCATCTGATTTGGAGGAAGTTTTGTTGTTGTTTTTAATGGATATTTCACTTCCTAGGACGATGGCCTTTTTAGTGGCCTTCTGCCCAAATTCCTGTGAATGATGATTTAGGCAAGCTTTATTTTTGTCTTAGGCTGTAGAAGTGACTGCAGCCATGAAATTAAAAGACGCTTACTCCTTGGAAGAAAAGTTATGACCAACCTAGATAGCATATTCAAAAGCAGAGACATTACTTTGCCAACAAAGGTTCGTCTAGTCAAGGCTATGGCTTTTCCTGTGGTCATGTATGGATGTGAGAGTTGGACTGTGAAGAAGGCTGAGTGCCGAAGAATTGATGCTCTTGAACTGTGGTGTTGGAGAAGACTCTTGAGAATCCCTTGGACTGCAAGGAGATCCAACTAGTCCATTCTGAAGGAGATCAGCCCTGGGATTTCTTTGGAGGGAATGATGCTAAAGCTGAAACTCCAGTACTTTGGCCACCTCATGCGAAGAGTTGACTCATTGGAAAAGACTCTGATGCTGGGAGGGATTGGGGGCAGGAGGAGAAGGGGACGACAGAGGATGAGATGGCTGGATGGCATCACTGACTCCATGGACGTGAGTCTGAGTGAACTCTGGGAGTTGGTGATGGACAGGGAGGCCTGGCGTGCTGCGATTCATGGGGTCGCAAGGGTCGGACACGACTGAGCGACTGATCTGATCTGTAGAAGTGGTTTGGGGAGATAGCAGGGAAAGGGTTGGGCAATAGAATCCATTGGGGCCTGTGCAAAACATGCTTTCCTCTTGCCTTCCATGGCTAGTGACTTAAGGCATATTAACAATTTTTGCTAAAGGCGCACTGGAAGACAAAACAATAACCAAAATATGTGCGGAATGCTTTTGCAATTCCATGTATGATTTAATTGTTCAGGTAGTTTGTATATGAGCTAATTACACATGTAACTGTATATTAAGACATGGTTTTCTTCTCTAATACAACTCCCCATCACTTGGTAGGATGGAATATAAACTTCTTAGCAAAATAAAATAACAGTTCCAAGATACGCTACAAGGCAGTAATATTTACAAGAGAAAGATCTGTTTCTTGTCCATGTGTCGCTCTGAAGATCATGTGGTCCTCAGGTCCCTTGTAGGGATATGCAGAATCTGCAGAATCTGATTCTCCAAAATAGAGCCAAGACCCTAGAAGAAGAAGAGAGTGGAGTCATTCAGGAGCTCGTGCTCCTTGGAGAATGATTATTACACATGGAGACACATAGTTAATTTGGCTCATGTGTTTTATATCTGTATTATTCTAACAAAGTCTCTTCCTCTTTAATCTACTTTACTGAAGACTGGTGTGGAATTGGGGTTGGAGAGATGGAAAAGAAAACGAAGTCCTTTCCACATGTTTAATGTACATAAAATAACTTTATCCAACATGGTGAGGAAATTGCTCTGACATTAAAAAAATTTTTTTTAGTTAATGTTATCATTATAATCCTGCAATTTATTTAAGTGCTATACTTATTTGGGAATAGGTTTTATACAACATGATGCATGGTTCAAGTAAGTACATACCCTGAATGCATCCTATTCTTTAACAGTCAATTCTTCTAGGAGTGTTTTGTTGCTGGTTTAACATTCAATAAGATAAGATAAATAGCTTTTATAGTATGAGATATTGGAATTGTTTGCTCTGAATACAAACACAAAAACATATTTCAAATTGGCAGAATGAATATTTACAAACACTTTGTGCTTAGTCACTCAGTCATGTCTGACTCTTTGCGACCCCATGGACTGTAGTCTGCCAGGCTCCTCTGTCCTTGGGGATTCTCCAGGCAAGAATATTGGAGTGGGTTGCCATGCCTTCCTTCAGGGGATCTTTCCAAGACAGGGATCAAACCCAGGTTTTTCCCTCATTGCAGGCGGATTCTTTACTGTCTGAGCCACCAGGGAAGCTCAAACACTTTAAAAGAAGGACTTTATGTTTTCCAAGCCTCCATCACATGAAACAAAAGCCACTTCTTTGTAAATACTGATCTGGTAGGTGGTTCCTAAGTATGATAACTGAGTGAACAAATGAATAAGATTTGAGAAACAAAGAGGAGAGTGAAAAAGTTGACTTAAAGCTCAATATTCAGAAAACAAAGATCATGGCATTTGAACCCATCACTTCATGGCAAATAGATGGGGAAACAGTGGAAACAGTGGCAGACTTTATTTTTTGGGGCTCCAAAATCACTGCAGATGGTGACTGCAGCCATGAAATTAAAAGAGGCTTACTCCTTGGAAGGAAAGTTATGACCAACCTAGATAGCATATTCAAAAGCAGAGACATTACTTTGCCAACAAAGGTCATAGTCAAAGCTATGGTTTTTTCAGTAGTCATGTATGGATGTGAGAGTTGGACTATAAAGAAAGCTGAGCACTGAAGAATTGATGCTTTTGAACTGTGGTGTTGGAGAAGACTTTTGAGAGTCCCTTGGACTGCAAGGAGATCCAACCAGTCCATCCTACATAAAGGAGATCAGTCCTGGTGTTCATTGGAAGGACTGATGTTCAAGCTGAAACTCCAATACTTTGGCCACCTGATGTGAAGAATTGACTCATTGGAAAAGACCCTGATGCTGGGAAAGATTGAAGGCGGGAGGAGAAGGGGACAAGAGAGGATGAGATGGTTGGATGGCATCACTGACTCAATGGACGTGAATTTGGGTAAACTCTGGGAGTTGGTGATGGACAGGGAGGCCTGTCGTGTTGCAGTCCATGGGGTCACAAAGAACAGGACATGACTGAGCGACTGAACCAAACTGAACTGAACTGAAGGACCTGAGTAAGTCAGAAAAGGATTTTCTTTGAGTAAGCATGCTTTTAAAAGACCCATTATCTAACTCATCTTTCATTAGCAAGTTGTTTCCAATTTTTAAAGCTATTCTAAGCAGTATTGCAAAGAATATTAGTAAGCCTTCATGCACATACATGATGATATCCTTAGAATGTATTTCTTGAAGTAGCTTTGCTGGATCAATGGGAAATTAAAATATTCTAGGTTTCAATAAAAAAAAAAAAAAGACCCATTAGTTATGCTGCTGGTACAAGTCCTCTGAAAGTGTTTTTCAGCTACAGTGGCTGCAAGGCAATACTTTCCTTTATCCTGCTTCACTTTACCACACTGTTAAAATAACCTGAAAGTCAACTGATTAACATGTTTTAAACTGAATAATGAGTGAAATAATGTACTAACTGCAACTAACTTCTCCCAGGCAATGCTTGTCTAATTTCCTAAAAAGGAGATTTGTCTTTGGGAGTGATCCTTTCCATCATTCTTTTGGATCTGTAGCCTTTTTTCCTGCTACGTTCAACCTGGCTCAGTGAATATGGAGACTATGGTGCCTGTGTCCCATCATTCAAGGTTAGCAAGTCTACCTTCCTTAGCTACCTACCTTCTTAGCTCTACACCTTCTTTTCATTCCTTGTCCATCATCTACTACTTAGCTCCGGATACAGCTCTGCCATGCAGCCATTTATGCTATTTGGGCCTTTCACCACATGATCCACCAGACCTAGGGATGATAGCTGTAGTTGCTCATCATAGGGGTGAACCCTTGAGACGTAGGTGATTGTGAAAGAGCTCAGAATTGGGGATCAGGAACATGGTTTACAATCCTGGCTTTGCCACTCACAAACCACACACCATTTGGTGGTTGTTCAGCTTCTGTGGCTTCGATATTTTCATCTATAAAGTAAGAGTTAATGCAAGGTAATTACTAAACTTTCTTCTGGATCAGATATTTCCCTATTGACATAAAATAGCTGCTTCAAAGAGGAGAAATATAATTGGAAAGTTTTTGATGCATGGGTTATGGAACATCTACTCAGGCTGCTTTTCCATAAATATTATGAAAACTGTCCTGTGCAAAATAATCTTTTGTTAAATTGTACTGCAGGCTTGCTTTAAAAAAAAACACTAATTTTTTAAAAGAAAAATGTATTTTTTAAACTCTGCCTAATATATTCTATGATTTTTTTTAGTAAAGGGGTTCAAGAGCTTTGTGTAATTAACAAATCATTTCAAATTAATGAACATCCACATCAATATAAATTAGGAGAAATGAATGTCCTTATTTATTTTGTTCCAGACTGCAGACTGAAGTCTGAAGAATACATAAATAAGTAAGCAAAATAGAACTCATTGGAAAAACCACATCTGTCCACCATCATCACACAAAAAGGCACATTGTGTGGTCCTGAGAAACATTTCACATCATCCAAGGGAGGAAGCCCTTTCTCTATGGCAGAGATAAATAACTAGAAAAGCAAAGGGTTCTATGAGAAAAATCAAAGACTGGGTGGATAGAGCCGGAATTAGAGGAAGAATTGAGACAAGCGGAAAAACTAAGGACAAATAGAATTTCTAACTGGATCTTCAGGCTTGCAGGCACCATGTGAAATTGCAAAAAGAAAAAAAAAATTGAGCTTGGGATGTGATTAGGATCATCATATTGTATATATTGAACAAAACATAATGAAAGAATGAACACAATGATTTAAGAAGGAGATGGGTTTTTTTAAATTTAGTTTCCTGCAATTTAACATTTTAATCTGAGTATAGAGTATATAGGGCTTCCCAGGTGGCGTAGTGGTAAAGAACTCACCTGCCAATGCAGGAGATTTACGAGATGAAAATCCCTGGGTTGGGAAGATCCCCTGGAGGAGGGCAAGGCAACCCACTACAGAATTCTTCCCTAGGAAATCCCATGGACAGAGGATACTGGCAGGCTGCAGTTAATGGGGTCACAAAGAGTTGGACATGACTGAAGCGACTTAGCCCACATACATGCACATAGAATATATAACATGAATATAGAATACATAACCTCTATAATGGCTGGATCATACCAACCTGAGTGGCAAGAATATCTAAAGATAAAACTGCAGACCTGCAAATTGCTCAAATTCTATGAAGCAAGGAAGATGTCCCATATGTAAGTGGACAATATTATTGGGTGTTGAGTGTTAGTCAGCATCAAGAAGGGTAACGGGCATCCTGGTTATTTCCAAATAAATGTGTATGGTTGAGCCTGGAATCCCTTCTGTGGCAGATATTGTTGATTGGCTTGCCCAGCACTTAATCTTAACTTTTTCTCCCTTTTCAACTCCAATTATAGAAACTGGAAAAGTAAAATACTTGCTTTCCCAGCTACCTTAGTACTTAGGGTGGCCTTGTGATTAATAAGAGCTAAGAGACATCTAGTGGGGTCTCTCCTTGTCCCCTTGTTCCTGCTGATTGAATGGGGACCTGTTTCCTGGGGCTGTGGCAGTTACCTCATGGACTATGATGGAAAGAGAATGAATCAGACAACGGTCATCACATCGCTGAGCCACTGAATCCATGCTACCAATCATTTACCTTCAAATTTATTATCTAATAATAATTTCCCATTTATTTAAACCCCTGATAATCAGTTTTATTCATTCTCGTGGATAAATGCATCCTAATACACCTTCCAGAGAAGCAAATCCTATGTTATGCTTCTACATTACGCACTCTGACTTCACAGTGAGATGAGACTTATTTTTCTTCTGGTCTCTTATCCTCTTTCCATGTACAAATAGAGTCTCTTCCCAGAGCATCTTGGTGGACAGACACAGGAGCTTGACGAGGTCACTCTGGCATCCTGTGTATAGAAAGGAGTAGGGGTAAAGGCTAGTTCTAGAAACATAAGCTCTTTGTTCTTTTTGCAGAAGCAGACTAGGGTGCAAAAACCTAGCATGTCTCTTCTGCATTTCTTGTCTTTTTGCATCCACAGGACAATCAGAGAAACAAATAGCTTGGAGTCTCTGTGCCTAAGAAACTGTGGTGTGTGTGTGTGTGTGTGTGTGTGTGATTCCTTCACTTTCAATAAGTAAGGCAGATAAAGTAGAAATGAAGTTCAGTATCACATTTGCGAGCAGCAAAATTCACCTTGAGATTAGCAAAAGAAAGGGGACCCTAAGTTTGCTGTGAACAGTAATAATGAAGAGAAAAACTTGATATGATTTACATGAGCCAGGAGAGTGGTTTAAATGTAGTGAATGATCCATTAAAAAAAGTTGATGACGTTTGTATAGAATAATTGTTTGAGGTGGGGAAATTGAAGGCAGTTCACAAGAAAGAGAGAAGAAAGTGTGGAAAGGTTATTCTGGCTTCATTTTCTCTTCTAGTTGCTTAGATTACATTAGCAATAAAAGTATCTGGTTATTCAGATGAAATATGTAAATGTGAAACCCGAACTGCATTGCATATGCAGCTGCTCATGGAGATCTCCCATAGATGGTCTAATTGATAGAACTGCCAAATTGGCCAGAGACTTTGCAAATACTAATGGAAAATATCTGGACTACTAGTTTGGCCTGCAAAAGGGAGAATAAATTTGAATGAAAAATAGCACGCACTGGAGACATCTGTCCTGTGTACCATCCACACATAGTCTTCACAGGGGTAAGGAAACCTTTGCCCATTTTCTGAAGTGTTGCTTAATAAAACTTATGAAATCTGTGACAGAGACTGCTGTCATCACAGAACATGCAAAACTATTTGGGTATCAAGTCATTCATATTTAGTAACATTAATATTAAATTTTAACCTGATATATTATTTGTGCTGAAATAAGCTGATATCTGATGATATTAATATGGAACATCTGATTTACTTTGATTAACTCAAACACATGGTAAACTTTTTTTTATTTAAATTTATTTAATTGGAGGCTAATTATTTTACAATATTGTATTCGTTTTGCCATACATCAACATGAATCTGCCACGGGTGTACATGTGTTCCCCATCCTGAACCCCCCTCCCACCTCCCTCCCCATACCATCCCTCTGGGTCATCCCAGTGCACCAGCCCCAAGCATCCTGTATCCTGCATCAAACCTGGACTGGCGATTCGTTTCTTATATGATATTACACATGTTTCAGTGCCATTCTCCCAAATCATCCCACTCTCTCCCTCTCCCACAGAGTCCAAAAGACTGTTCTATACATCTGTGTCTCTTTTGCTCTCTCACATACAGGGTTATCATTATATGGTAAACTTTTTTAATCGTGAAGGAAATGTCATTTCATTTGTAAAGAATTGAGTTCCTGTTATCTGAATTGGAGATCAGATTTCCTCTATAATTACGAAAATTTGAAACTTATTTATTCTAGAGAACTGAGACAACTATAGATATGAATCTTTATGCTATAGAAATGATAACTTCAGTGCTATTTTAGGAATGACTTACTAATCATTTGTTAGCCATTAGGATCCTTTTCCAGAAAGTTAGGTGGATTAATACATCTACTGGTACTGGGGGTTAGTATTGATTGAGTACTTCTCGTTTCCACTTTGGCTACCTGTCATGTTTACTATTAATAGTTCTTTCTGGTTATCATTGACTTTTGTGGAAGGAGGAGTTTATAAAGAAAATAAGCCAAAACCTAAGGAACTCTGCTGTTGGGGGCAGCACACATATTTTCTCAGAGTGAAAAGTTGAGAAGTAGAAATACAAGGCTTGGCTAATATTCTGCATAGTGTAGTTTAACAAGACCTAATTGATGGATTTTTCCATTTTCTCGCTAGAGACGGAAAATATTTCATTGTTAGGAACTTTCCTTTTGTTTATTTTTCAATTTTTTTTCATATTTTCCAATCATCACTCTTTGTTAATATCCCTTGATGGGCTACCTTAAGTGATTTCTTATTTTAACGGCATTTATGCTCTTCTACTTTCTGATTAGTTGCTATCCTGGCAAATTATACCTTTTTCTTAATCTTTTTTCATAGCTTAATTCCTCCAACAACATTTCAATGCTCATTAAACATTTCTTTCAGTATGCTTCTGTCTTTAAAATGCAAGATATGAATGTAGTAGTGTTACTAGCATTATCTAGGGAGTTTAATTTTAAGGAAATTGTGCTACAGTAAAATCCAGCATTCCATATGATTTTCTGCTACTGTATTTAACCATGTATTTGTATTTAAGTTCATCAACATTTGTTGATGGAATTCTTTCTGAACCAAATAATTTATCTTTGGTGCTGGTGGTTTGGTCTCTAAGTCTTGCAACTCCATGGACTGTAGCCTACCAGCTCTTCTGTCCATGGGATTCTCCAGGCAAGAATACTGGGGTGGGTTGCCATTTCCTTCTCCAGGGGATCTTCCTGACCTAGGAATTGAACCGAGGTCTCCTAATTTTCCCCCAATGGAAGTCTGAAATGTTCATTTAACTTTGTGTGGTGTGTGTTTTCTGTATATAAAACAGCAAAGTGAACATACCTGGACCCTTAGCATTTTTGACATATTTCAGTCTTTTGCAGTCACAGTATTTCTAAGATTTCCTCCTGGGATTATTAGAGATAATCCTGGGGAAGTTCTCTGGAGAGTACTTGTTATTCTTCTTTACAGCAAGGGTCTTGTATACCAGAAAAACCTCTGTTGGAGGATGATTTTTACTGTTTGCTCTAGTGACTAATCTCTGAAAGGAGAGTCCAATGTTTGATATATTAGATAATTTATCTGAGAAAATGTGGGGCTCCCAAAATGAGTAGGGAGAAATGTCTTTGGTCATCAATTGTATTGAGAAATACTGTGACTCATTTTAAAAGGAGTTTGGTAATAATGGTGTTATGGCAAGGAATTTGAATAAAATGGATATACATGATCTCTTTTTATTCTAGTCAGAATAACTTTAGTCTTGTTCTTCAGTGTTTTAGGTTGGTAATCATGGATTTGGGGACAAAAAAATATTAAGGTAAAATAGGACTTAACTCACTTCAAGAAACATAGAGTTAGTTTTCTTTGCAGGTATTTGTTACCCTTCTTCTCCTCAGTCCAACAATATGGTGAATGAGCTTTCTAGTCAAGACAAGTAAGAGATTATTGTGCCTGTGCCCGAGGGGTGCCTTCTAGGTCTATGGTTAGTACAGTGGCTGCTGGGATGGGAATACCAGACCACCTTACCTACCTTCTGAGAAATCTGTATTCAGGTCAGGAAGCAATAGTTAGAACCGAACATGGAACAATGGACTGGTTCCAAATTGGGAAAGGAGTATATCAAGGCTGTATATTGTCACCTGCTTATTTAACTTACATGCAGAGTACATCATGCAAAATGCCAGGCTGGATGAAGCACAAACTGGAATCAGGATTGCTGGGAGAAATATCTATAACCTCAGATATGCAGATGACACTACCCTTATGGCAGAAAGCAAAGAGGATCTAAAGAGCCTCTTGATGAAAGTGAAGGAAGAGAGTGAAAAAGCTGGCTTAAAACTCAACATTCAAAAAACTAAGATGATGGCCTCTGAACTCATCACTTCATGGTAAATAGATGGGGAAACAATGGAAACAGTGACAGACTTTATTTTCTTGGGCTCCAGAATCAATGCAAATGGTGACTGCAGCCTTGAAATTAAAAGACCCTTGCTATTTGGAAGAAAAGCTGTGACAAACCTAGATAGCATATTAAAAAGCAGAAACATGACTTTGCGGACAAAAGTCTGTATAGTCAAAGCTTTGGTTTTTCCAGTAGTCATGTATAGATGTGAGAGTTGGACCATAAAGAAAGCTCAGTGCTAAAGAATTAATACTTTTGAACTGTGGTGTTGGAGAAGACTCTTGAGAGTCCCTTGGACTACAAGGAGATCAAACCAGTCCATCCTAAAGGAAATCAGCCCTGAATATTCATTGGAAGGACTGATACTGAAGCTGAAACCAATACTTTTGCCACCTGATGCGAAGAACTGACTCATTGGAAAACATTGTGAAGCCTGGAAAGACTGAAGGCAGGAGGAGAAGGGGACAACAGAGGATGAGATGGTTGAATGGCATCACCAACTCGATGGGCATGAGTTTGAGCAAGGTCTAGGAGTTGGTAATGGACAGGGAAGCCTGGTGTGCTGCAATCTATGGGGTTGCAAGGAGTCGGACAGGACTGAGCGACTGAACTGAACTGAACTGAACTGCTGTCAACTGTGGGGACTTCGGGGGCTCTACTGAAGATGTCACCTACAATTTCTTGATACAAGGCATCTGTGATATACTAACTTATTGATTCATAACTGGTGAAAACAGAACATATATTTTTGAATGACTCCTAAGTTATATAAATCCAGAATTTATAGGAAAAAATAAAGTAACAGATCTTAAAAAAGATTTTAAAAATGTAGTGTGATACTGGTGAACTATTTTACTACGTCAGAGAGTTCAGAAATTAAGTTTTATCATCCTAAAAAAATGATCAAAGCCCCAGGAAAACCTTCCTTTGGCTTCCAAGTATTTTACAAATCTGGGAAGTCTCTGTGTCAAGTATCACTTGCTTATTTATTGAGTGTTTCCCTAAATGACTAGTGTCATCTCTCAGTGGTCATTAATATTCTTCTCCAAAGGTTCCATCTGTCAGAAATGGTGAAATGTGATCCATTGTAAATAGCATGAGGTATTTTCATTGGTTCCTGTGGTCTACTTTGGCTTGTTGCTGCTCCCAAGGGGAGACAGAAGTTCTGTTCAACATAGTTGGAAAGTTTCTAGCCTCCAAGTGTCAAAGCAGGAGCAGAAACACAGCAGTTTTCAAAGGAAAATGAAATAAACAGCTATCTCTTTTTCTCTTCTAGTACCTTTTCTTTCACCTCCCCATTTAAATTTCACTCTCCCACCTTTGTTTGAGCTAAAACTTGAGTTCATTTTGAGCGAACAAAAATTACAAGAAGGAAAATCTGTACTGTTAAGTCACTAATGCTACTATGCTAGTGCAGCAAAGTGAAAATCTAATTAAAGATCATATGGGCAAGGTTTCAGTGGGTGACGTTTTCAAGGCAGAAAAATGTTGACACTATAGTTATTAATTTAACATATGAAACTAGATTCATATTTAATTTGTACTTGTGTTATCTTATGTTTTATAATTTTAAATGTATACTATTCCATGACATTTGATTCTTGAAATAAATGGTAGGGTAGGTATGTTATATAGATATAGTTTGCAACATAAGTAGAAGAGCCAGTACAAGATTCTAGCAAATTCCTTACAGAAGTTATCTGCCTGTATTAAAAAAACACTGTTGAATTTTAAAGTGAATTATTTAAGAAACTCTCACTGATTTTCTGGTGTTTCAAATGCTTTCTAGAAGGCAATTAAAAACTTGTTTTTGTGGACAAGAAATTCCACTTCTAAGAATGCATACTAAGTAAATAATCAATGTTTGCACAAAGAGTTAGCTACAAAAACGGCTTCTGAAGCATTGTTCATATGTTATTTAGAGTAAGTAACAGTAGCGCTAGCTATAAAAGAAATTAAAAAATTTTATGACTCGACATACAGAAAAGCATATTTCTTGTTCAAACAAATTACAAAATGGATATCCTTGGTGAGTGCACATCCATATAATTATTCAAAGACCCAAACCTCTTCTATCTTTTGATTCCTGAGGCCTTCTTCCTCTGAAGGAGATCATCTGCCTTTGGCTGGCCCATGTGATAACAAGAAAATGGATGTCACATGGAAGATGCTTTATGCTGAGTATATAAATGGCATAGATCACTTCTGCTTCTATTTTATTGGCCAGACACAGTCTATGGCTACTCAACAGTATGGGAGGCTGGGAAATGTACTCCCAGCTTTGTTTTTAGACAACAGAAGAAATAGATTTTTGTGAACATGTAATAATCAAATTTTAATTGTAGATACACTTTAAAATAAGTTATACCCATATTGTAGGATACTGAGCTTAGTGAAAAGATATTCTTGATGTATTGAGTGAAAAGTGTGTTTTATAAATAGTAATTTTGGCACACAATTGTTATTGTTCATGTGGTCATCATGATTTATGAAGACCCTTTATTTATAGAAATCTGTCAGAGGAAAATTTCTGAAATGATATCATCTCACTGATGTTATAATTACTACTTTCCCAAGCTTTCCTTCTTTTTCTTTCCCTTCTAAAGCCACATGTGTTTGGTAATGAGAGCATAACACGTCATTAAGATTTCACAGTGTGGAGACTGGTTGGTGGAGGTTTGAATATGGAGTTTAGTCGTTTATTAGCTGGGATAGCTCAAACCACAATTTATCAACTTATATGAGGTTCAATTTCTTTTCTTTTTGAAAAATGAGGAAAATAATAATCTAATTCATATGTTTATTATGAAGACTAAATGAAATTTCACATGGAATACACAGCAAATTGTTTAGCATATAGAAAGAGCCTAAAAAAAATCCTACAAATGATGGAAAGATGTCACTTTCACTTGTTATTTTTGGTGTCATGTAACAAGTCCAGTTATATCAAGTCCACTTATTCTAACTAGATAGTAATTTGTTGAAAGTGTCATATTCAAATGAAATACTTTTCTCCGTCCATTTTTTCTCTTAACTTCTGATAGTTTGATATATTTTTATATGAAAGTTTTCTTGTCCTAAAACCAGCATCTTATCATAAATCTTCTAAAGTATATATCACAGACTCAATATTTATTTGTTTTTTGAATATTTTATTTTTATTATATTTGACATTGAGTGATTCTTCTGTTCTTGGCTAAATACTGAGAACTGCCTTCTCAAACTGAGGTAAGACTCCATTTTGGGAGACATGTGGATTGCCTATTAAGCGACCATTTTCTTCCTTCCCCTTAAAGCTGGAAAAGTCTGCTTATAGTTATAGACTTGAGAATGTCAGACACTGACTATCACAGTCTTTTGTGCAGCTAGGCCATGGACATGTGCTTTAATCCTGTCCAGTAAGCCACAGGAAAAACCTACTGGGGAGTTCTCAGAAAGATGTTTCTCCTGATAGTGAACTGACTATGGCCTCAGCTATCTAAACTTCCTTGTATCGAAGTCCCTTGCAATAGAAATTGTGGTTCTCCTTAATTAGAAGTGGAGTCTGTTTCCTCACTTCTTCAATTTAGGATATTTTGTAACCTAATTCTGTCAACAAAATGTAACAGAGGTGATGTAGCACAATTTGGAAGCCTAGTCTCAAGAAACCTTGAAAGACTAGACTTTCAGAATAACAGAGTAAGGATCTAGATGGCGTCTGCTGCTACTGCTGCTAAGTTGCTTCAGTCGTGTCCGACTCTGTGCGACCCCATAGACGTCAGCCCACCAGGCTCCCCCGTTCCTGGGATTCTCCAAGCAAGAACACTGGAGTGGGTTGCCATTTCCTTCTCCAATGCATGAAAGTCAAAAGTGAAAGTGAAGTTGCTCAGTCATGTCTGACTCTTAGTGACCCCATGGACTGCAGCCCACCAGGCTCCTCCGTCCATTGGATTTTCCAGGCAAGAGTACTGGAGAGAAGGCGTCTATCCCCAGTAAAATGACAATTTAACTGGTGAACATTAAAAAAAAAAAAAAGAATTATTTAAAGTCTCTGGAAATTGTCCTAAGAGGATAAAGCAAATGGAGAAACATTCATTCAATAAAATCTATTAAATTAGTATAAACAGTAAGAGTCTGTAAAATTGTTGCAGCTATTTTGAAACTATGAGAAGAAACACTGGCAACACCCTGAAAAAAGAATAGATATTATAGATAAGAGATCCTTGATAACATTATTGAATTCCTGAAGTGACTACCTCTTGAAATGTATTTACTGATTACATCTTATTATGAGAAAATAAATTCCTATTGCTGAAGAAATTAGTCTGAATATTTTATATTTTGCAAACAAGTTGATATCCCCGTGATTATTCTCTGAGTAGAAATGATTCAACATCGTATAAAGTGTAAAGTTTGCCTGTGGGTCTGTTCTTTCTAAACTGCTCTTTTTCTCACCCACTCACCTCCACATGCCTATAAAGTGTTTCATCCTCCAAAGGCTGCTTTTCCCAGCATAATAATTTTATTAATTTGTCAGACAAAAGGAGACACAGTAGGCTCCTAATCCTCAAAAATTGTGTGACCCCACCAGAGAGAATTTGGTGAGAGATTTATAGCAACAGTGCAGGGGCAGAGTGGCTGATAAGACTAGAGTGTGTGCAGGGCCTGCACCCTTTAAGCTGGCTTCAGGTAGTCCCTTGATAAATTTCTCTGGTTCTTTTAATCTAGCCTCAGATGGTCTTTTCTGTAGCAAAGACTGCCAACACTTTCCATCTGTGGGGGGTTTAGTTCTGTAAAGAGCTCAAAGACATTGTTTGTGTATCCTTGAGGCAGAACCAGGGCCCTACCCAAGACTGCACTATGACTTCTTGGCTGCTCCTCCCTTGTTGCTGCATCCCCTCCTTTCCCTGATTAGCAACTGTTTGAATTTTCCCTTTGGAACTCAGGGAAGGTCATGGAGGATGGAGTCTGTTTCTTAAAAACAAGATGTGGGGGACACAGAGAGGCTTCCATGCCCAGGAGCCCCACAGTTCTGCTCAGTTTCATTCCCTTCATTAAAAATAATAGTTTCTTGGTATAAATGCTGCATAGCCCAGTGGGTGAGCATATGAAATTTCTAGACAAGTTCTTTGAGTGTATATCCTCGGGTTTGGGTTTACTAGATATTCAACTCCAGGCAAATTACTTAAGTCCTCTGTCTCAATTTCTCCATCTGAAAAGTCGATCAGTTAGTACTATATACTGATTTGGCCAAAAGTTTGTTTGTGTTTCTCCATAAGGTTTTACAGAAAAATCTGAGTAAACTTTTTGGCCAACCCAATAATTCACTGGGTAGTTGAAAGGATTAACTGAGGTGATACATTTAAAGTTCTTAATGTAACTTCTGGCACCTTAGTAACTGCTCAGAAAATGTTGCTACACCCAGTCTCTTGTTTCAGAAAGAGATTCATCATCAACCTCCATGATGGTTGTGGAACTTAAAGGATTGTATACATTGTTCTTGTGACCCTGTTTGGGTTCAGTACAAAGGGTGATCACTGTGAATTCAAGATAGATAGGGTTTTCGGTAGTCCTGTATCTATATTCTTTATGTAAGTTGGATGTGTCTGCCACCAGCTAATTGCCATTTAGATGAATGCAAATGGAAGCCCACACTTCTGTCTCACAGTTGGCTGAGTGACTCACGGATTCCAACTCAGCAAACTGCCTGTTTGTGTAATAAATCATTGAAGGTCTCTGTGTGTGGCATTTTCTAGTTTTACCTAAAATCTGTTGCTAAAGCCAGTGGTGCCCTGAGATAGAGGTTGTGTGAGAAGAATTTAACCATGAAAAAAGCTCATCTTAATTTTTTTTCACAGGTATTCTGTGTCTTGACAATCTCAGGAATTTTATTGGCAGGTTGTCTTGAGCCTTCTGTTGCAGAGATTGGAATGCATGTACCACAAGATGAGGCAAACAGATGGTGTAGATCAGAGATTTTCCACTTTCTACTGAGAAATTTGAAAAGATGGGGGAAAATTAGAATCACCACTGAAGGAGAAAAAATTTCCAGATTCCTTATCAGTTAAAATCATTACCTGAAACAAAAGTTGCTCTGCTATAAAATTATGTTTTATTTAAAATAAATTCTTTTCATTTGTGTAGTGTCAAGTAATTCTCCTAAAGATAAAAGTGAAAATTATATAGTACATGGAACAAATGCTATTGTATTAATTACGTTATAATATTTTCCTTATAGTAGTCATTAGGTCTATTTAAGTAGTTTGTCTTAGATGTAGTACATTTAATTAGGTTTGCAAACCTCTCCAAATAGCACTGTTGATATAAAGACTTGAAGCCCCCATACAGCTTTTGTCAAACTCGTTGAATCTCAGAATTTTCAGGATCTCTTTTATTATGTGTGTGTTTACATATATGTGTGTGTGTGTGTATGTATACACACACACAATAAAATTACTGTATGAAGACAATGTATAAAACTTTGTTTAACCATTGATGGACACTTAAGTTGTTTTCATACCTTAGCTATTGTGAATAACACTGCAATGAACATATAAGTATAAATAACTCTTGGAGATAGTGATATTTACTTTGGATACATACCTAGAAATAGAACTGGTGGATCATATGGTAGTTCTATTTTAAATTTCTTAAGAAAACGCCATACAGTTTTTTGTAATGGCCGTACCACTTCACATTCCAACAAGAGTGTACAAGCGTTTAATTTTCTCCACAGTCTCACCAGCATTTGTTACTGCTTGTCTTTTTGATGGTAGACATCTACTGGTTACAAAGGTACAGCTCAAGAGTAGAACATTTGCAAATGTGATTTAAAGGAATGCAAATAAAAGTTAAAGAACTTGAGATGAGGTGATTATTCTGGATTACCTGGGTGGGCCTAAAATCATCACAAGGGTCCTTATAAAGAAGTGAGGGAGGTGGGAGAATCAGAGAAACAGATGTGAAGGACAGAAGCAGAAGTTGGGGTGATGTGATTGCTTGCCTGGATATAGGACTTGAAAGGGGACCACTAACTGCAGAATGCAGCTGGCCTTTGGAGGCTGGAAAAGATAACAACAAAAGGGTTTTTTCTTAGAACCTACAGAAGCAACATAGCCCTGGTGGAACTTTAGTTTTAGCCCTTGTAAAAACCTATTTTGGACTTCTGACGCCCAGAAGTGTAAGATAATAAATATATGTTGCTTTAAGACTCTAAATACATGGTAATTTGTTACAGCAACAATAGGAATCTAAAATATATAAATGGTTACTAGTTCATGAACTGCCCTATTGAGAGTCCAGAGTTTAGAACTCACTTGCTCTTGTGAAGATAGAAGCATCCAGCATCTATTACCACCCTAGTTCAGTTAAGTTCATTCGCTCAGTCCTGTCTGAATCTTTGTGGCTCCATGGACTACAGCATGCTAGGCTTTCCTGTCCATCACCAACTCCCAGAGTTTACTCAAACTCATGTCTATCTAGCTGCTGATGTCATACAACCATCTCATCCTCTGTCATCCCTTTCTCTTCCTCCTGCAATCTTTCCCAGCAGCAGGGTCTTTCCCAATGAATCAGTTCTTCACATCAGGTGGCCAAGCACTGGAGTTTCAACTTCAGCATCAGACCTTCCAATGAACATTCAGGACTGATTTCCCTTAGGATTGACTGGTTTGATCTTGCAGTCCAAGGGACTCTCAAGTTTTCTCCAACACCACAGTTCAAAAGCATCAATTCTTTAGTGCTCAGCTTTCTTTATAGTCCAACTTTCACGTCTATTACTTTGCTAGAGTGTGAGATGAGTGCAATTGTGTGGTATTTTGAGCATTCTTTGGCATTGCCTTTCTTTGGGATTGGAATGAAAACTGATTTTTCCAGTCCTGTGGCCTCTGCTAAGCTTTCCAGATTTGCTGGCATATTGACTGCAGCACTTTCACAGGATCATCTTTTAAGATTTGAAATAGCTCAACTGGAATTTCATTACTTCCACTAGCTTTGTTTGTAGTGATGCTTCGTGAGGCCCACTTGACTTCACATGCCAGAATGTTTGGCTCTAAGTGAGTGATCACACCATCATGGTTATCTGGGTCATGAAGATTTTTTTGTATAGTTCTGTGTATTCTTGCCACCTCTTCTTAATATTTTCTGCTTCTATTAGCGATGTTCAAAATTCTCCAAGTAATGCTCAAAATTCTCCAAGTCAGGCTTCAGCAGTACATGAACCGTGAACTTCCAGATGTTCAAGCTGGATTTAGAAAAGGCCTAGGAACCACAGATCAAATTGGCAACATCCATTGGATCATCGAAAAAGCAAGAGAGTTCCAGAAAAACATCTACTTCTGCTTTATCGATTATGCCAAGCCTTTGATTGAGTGGATCACAACAAACTGGAAAATTCTGAAAGAGATGGGAATACCAGACCACCTGACCTGCCTATTGAGAAATCTGTATGCAGGTCAAGAAGCAACAGTTAGAACTGGACATGGAGCCACAGACTGGTGCCAAATTGGGAAAGGAGTATGTTAGGCTGTATATTGTCACCCTGCTTATTTAACTTTTATGCAGAGTACATCATGAGAAATGCTGGGCTGGATGAAGCACAAGCTGGAATCAAGATTTCTGGGAGAAATATCAATAACCTCTATGCAGATGATACCACACTTATGGCAGAAAGTGAAGAAGAACTAAAGAGCCTCTTGATGAAAGTGAAAGGAGAGTGAAAAAGTTGGCTTAAAACTCAATATTCAGAAAACTAAGATCATGGCATCCAGTCCCATCACTGCATGGTAAATAGATGGGGAAACAATGGAAACAGTCAGAGACTTTACTTTTTTGGGCTCCAGAATCATTGCAGATGGTGACTGCAGTCATGAGATTAAAAGATGCTTGATCCTTGGGAGAAAAGCTATGACCAACCTAGCTGCTGCTGCTGCTGCTAAGTCGCGTCAGTCGTGTCCGACTCTGTGCGACCCCATAGACAGCAGCCCACCAGGCTCCCCTGTCCCTGGGATTCTCCAGGCAAGAACACTGGAGTGGGTTGCCATTTCCTTCTCCAATGCATAAAAGTCAAAAGTGAAAGTGAAGTCGCTCAGTCGTGCCCGACTCTTAACGATCCCATGGACTGCAGCCTACAAGGCTCCTCTGTCCATGGGATTTTCCAGGCAAGACAGCATATTAAAAAGCAGAAACATTACTTTGCCAACAAAGATCCATCTAATCAAAGCTATGGTTTTTTTCAGTAGTCATGTATGGATGTGAGAGTTGGACTATAAAGAAAACTGAGCGCTGAAGAATTGATGCTTTTGAACTGTGGTGTTGGAGAAGACTCTTGAGAGTCCCTTAGACTTCAAGGAGATCCAACCAGTCCATCCTAAAGGATATCAGTCCCGAATATCCATTGGAAGGACTGATGCTGAAGCTGAAACTCCAATACTTTGGCCACCTGATGCGAAGAACTGACTCATTGGAAAAGACACTGATGCTGAGAAAGATTGAAGGTAGGAGGAGAAGGGGACGACAGAGGATGAGATAGTTGGATGGCATCACTGACTCAATGGACATGAGTTTGAGTAAGCTCCGGCAGCTGGTGATGGACAGGGAAGCCTAGCATGCTACAGTCCATGGGATCGCAAAGAGTTGGACATGACCAAATGACTGAACTGAACTCACATCCATACAGGACTGCTGGAAAAACCGTAGCTTTGACTACATGAACCTTTGTTGGCAAAGTAATGTCTCTGTTTTTTAATATGCTGTCTAGGTTTGTCATAGCTTTTCTTCCAAGGAGCAAGTGTCTTTTAATTTCATGGCTGCAGTCACCATCTGCAGTGATTTTGGAGCCAAAGAAAGTAAAGTCTCTGACTGTTTCCATTGTTTCCCCATCTATTTGCCATGAAGTGATTATCACCCCAGTGGCTGTCAATTTTCCCAGCAAACTTGGGTCTGTTCTCTAATCTCCAGGTGTGTCTTCCCAGTCTTCCTGCCTCTTCGCTGATATCCTTACTACCTGTCCTCCTGAAATGTCCTGTTGTTTTTCTGTTCAGACTCTTTTCCAGCAGCAGTTTCACTTGTTTTATTAGATATGCTGATGTCCCTTTGTCCTGTATTACAGTCATTTAGTTGAGATAAAAATCACTTTTCTTGGTTTAGCTGTGTAAAACTGCACATTCCTTTTGTGAATAAAGGTTGTAAGGATGAATTAGTCTCAAGTTTAGTTACTGCCTAGAGTGGAGATGAGGAAATTCAACTCATAAACGTTTGGTGAAAAGCCATTATCTTCAAGTCATAGGGATAATATGAGAGGAAATATGAAGAATGAAGCCTATTCATAGGGAGCTCACAGTCCTGTGGGTATGAGAGGTGAGGACATAAGTGAGCACGCAAGGCAGTGTGCCACAAGCACTATAGGCGATGTTAAGTGGAAATAATGGAGTTTTGTCTTCAGAAGGACCTGGATTGTTTATGTCATTATTATTGATGTCACTTACTAGTTTTCTATTATCCTTGATTTCCTCATATTAATTTTTATCTGAAAGAAACGTGCAAATTAATTTCTATTTCACAAGAGGCTATGAGGATTAAATGACAGGATTGACTAGTTGGTTTACTGATTAATTTAACAAATATATGCTTAGTGCCTACTATGTGCTGGACACTCTTTAAAGTTCTGGGGATATATTTGTAAACGAAATAAATTGCCAGTGCTTGTGGATCTTATATTGTTGTAGGAAGAGTCATAGAATAAACAAATACATGGATAAAGATATTATCAATTAATGAAAAATATTATAGAATTAAGAAGAAAAAATCAGAGATGCAGAGAAGACTATCCACAGCAGCAGTGCACAGTTCCTGACATTGTATGCTCTTCAAAAAGATTTAAGATCTTGTCACTTAGAAAAGGATTCCAGTTTGTTAATTTTGCAAAATTTGCTGAGGAGGTAGTGTTTGGATTTTAAAGTTGAGGAAGATTTCAGCAGGAAGGGGTAGCAGGGAAAGGTAAAGCTTTGAGATGAGAATATATGTATGTTATTTCTGAGAAACAACATTACTTCTCTATTTATCAGACCCTATTTTACACCGGTTGGGTTCCAATTTTGAGGAAGGGGCGTTAACCTCACAGGGCTTTGGCCTAAAGTTGGGAAGCATTCTCTCCTCTGGTGAGTTAGCTGATTGGCTCTGTTGCTTTGTGTACTTTAGCCAGCTCTGCAAGTTTGGGCCAACTTGTTGACCCAGGAAACTGGACCACCAAGCAGGCTCCTAGTAATCAAGTTTTATCTCTATTTCCTCTATAACTTTCCTTCTTTCTCTCTCTTTTAAAAAATTCAGTTTCCAG
Source organism: Bos grunniens (assembly GCF_055505025.1). Lineage (NCBI taxonomy): Eukaryota > Metazoa > Chordata > Mammalia > Artiodactyla > Bovidae > Bos > Bos grunniens. The sequence continues at coordinate 68,187,532 of NC_141168.1, read as the reverse complement.
TAGAATGAATCCCTCCTGGATTGTCAGAGATATTTGCCTAGCTTGTTTTAATCATCTTAATTTGCTAGGTTTGAATTTCCAAGACAAATTCAGCTTCAGGGGGGAAAAGGAGAGAGGTGGAGTGTGGGTGTGGGGTGCCTGAGGGAAGAGAGGGCAGGAAAGGTCAGGGATGCCTTCGGTTCACCACAGGATGTTCAGACTCTCTTACCAAAGGAAAGGCAAACGAATAGCAAACTGCCTGCGTTGTCCTGGGCTTAAGTCTGCGCTGTTACAGGAGAGGGAATTCCTAAATGCTGACTGGTGTGGCCTGCTGGAGTGTGTACAGGAACAGCCCAAACCTTAATTTTTGTTTCTTTGGAATCTTAATTTTTTAAAATAGACTTTTTCCCCTTGAGGACAAAAGATTCCTATCCTTTTTCAATCTCTGTTCAAATTTCACCACTTGAGTTTTTTTTTTTTTTTAAGAGCAGGAATCTTCCCTCAAGGTTTCTCCCCTCTCAAATGTTCTGATTTTTACCCATTAAGTTTTTGAATGAACTATCTATTCATGTTTCCTCCATTGCCTAATCATGTACTCATTTGCAGTCAGTTCTTTTAGCAATCTAGCTTCTGCCCTCAGCAGTCTACTGAAATTGTTGTCTCTTTGTCAAAATCTATGCCAATTTTGATGACCTGCATCATTTCCTGGTCACCTCTAGGTTTACATAATCTCTTGGTTTTTCTTTTTATTTACATAGACATTAATAAAATTAGTTGTTTTCTTCTCTCTTCATTTTTCAAATACTCATTTTTTTGAGACTTTGTTTTTAACCTTCTTATCTTTTCTCTCCTTTGGCATTTTTTTCTTGTTTCAGTAGCTCCGATGGTCTTTGTCTGAAATGCTAGGTCTAAATCCCCAACTACCTGATAGACATCTCTGTCTGTGTTCTCTCATCAGCTTCTCAGTGTAGCACATCATAGATATGGTTCATTTTCTTCCTCTGATGCCTCCAATCAGATATATAAACAAAAATCTCATAATTCATGCATTTTTTTCAAGCAGTATAGATGAAAAATGATCCATGAAAATAAGACATTCAGTGTTTCATTGCTGGTGCTTTTCATTTTAAGTTTTGCCCTGATAATGTTATTAAGACAGTTTGGTACATATTTTTAAGAACAATTTTCAAAAAGGGGTCCAACACAGTTTTCTAAACTTAACATAAAAATTCAAGCATTTGAAACCCATTTCTAGAAGGTCCTTTAGAAAAGCTACTTCATTTTAAAACATTTCTCATTCTTTTATGGAGCCTTACCACGTCTCTTTACATATGAAGTTTCTAAGTTCCTAGGTGTCTTAAACTGAAAATAATTTTATTTTGAACTTATAAGTTCTTTTGTAAATATCATAGATCTGTATACAGCAGAATTCTGGGGAAGACTGTGGTGATATGAGTATTTAAAACAGATTAGCCTTTCCGTCTCACCACCATCTGATACTTTATTGCACAAACACCAGGTTTAAAAATTGTTTTTCTTCCCAGCTCTGGAGCTGCTGCCCTGCCAGCACTGAGCAAGGCTTGTGCAGCTAGTCACAGGCAGGGTTTCCTGTCAATAGGCGAGAGGAAGCTGTGCTTTTGGATGAACCCTCATTGTCCCAGCTGGAACAGTGATCAGCAGGCAGTGATAAGGACCTTTTACAAACCTACAGGATCTGCACGAATCTGACTGACCTTGTTAAGAAGAAGAGGAAAGAAGGGGCAGTCACAAATAGTCCTGGGAACATTCTTCCTTGGGCCCTCATATTTCAGCCACCAAAAAAAAAAAAAAAAAAAATCTAAAACACACTGAGTAAGATTCTCTTCAATAGTCAGAATATGTATCTTGCCAAGGATTTGGATCTTGTTGCTTTGCCAAGTGAATATAAAATTACATCATGCCATCAATTACAAAAAAGTAGTTAACACGCCATCTTAATTTTTAATTAAAAATCAGATATTGTAAAGTGTTCTAGAATGTGTTTGACATCTATATTGTTTTATTTGTAGTAATTCATGAGTTTAGCATCCTCCACTTAAGAAGGCTATGTTGCAGAGTCTCCTTTTGTTTCACCTATATTTATTCCTCACTCTTTCTGTCTCAAGGGATCTTACATCTAAAAGATGCTTCTTAAATATCTGTTGAATAAATGCTTGATACAATGAAATACGTATCATCAGCTTATCTTTCCTTCACCTAAAACTTGACATATGTGTGATATCTTCTGTTATTTTAAAAAATTGCTTTTAATATGTTAAACCAAAACCATTATGCCCATTTATCAGACAGCAAAGCTAAACTTCAGAGAGGTTATGATTTGCATGTGTGTATGATATGGTGAGTCAGGGAAGTGGCTTGTAGATAGCAAGTACAGTTACAATAGTCCATGACTTTGTTGTTGTCAGTGGCCTATGATTCTAAAATAGAATGAAAAGACTTCTACAATTTAAATCTGTAAGGAATGTTAACTTAGTAATAAGCTAAGAGGAAAATTTAAGCAGTTAAATGGTGATTTGGTATGTCTTCATTACCCAGAGACTGACAGCTAGCATGACTCCATTGATTCTGTCACCTTGCTGAGGATATATCCAAAATACTCCCTATCATGAAATCCTATTTAAAATTTATAAGGGCTAGAATGGGCTCCTAAATCTAGGTGAACTGGAATTAAAAAGCATTTTCTAAGCAAGTGTAGGAAAGCAAAGCAAAAACAAAAGTTCTGTTTTATTTTTTAGAATCTCTATGAGAATGAAAATGAAAGTGAAAGTCACTCAGTTGTCTCTATACTTTAAAATACTTTGAGCTCTTTTCATAGACAGTTCAGTACAGATTTGAGGGCTTTGGATTTAGATAATCTAGGTCTGAGTTCCAGATGCAATATCTTGAAATTTTGTTTAATTACTCTGAACCAAATGACATGATTTTTACAAAGTATAAAAGAGCAATAGTGCATGATAAACATATCAGTAGTAGTAGATGATTAAAAATAGTAGCTATTATAATTATTCATTTTAAATTTAAAGTTTGTTCTCATTATTAATTTACATATGTTCATACTGTTTGTCAGTCAAAAGTTTTTCCTCTCTATACCAACTTAAGTACTAACATTTTTTTCACCAGTAAATGTCAATCATTGAATGAATATACTAGATGCCATTCAGATTGATTGTCTGAGAATAATGTCTTTGTAAAAGACTGCTTTTCTGTTATTGAAAAATCATAGAAATGTGTGATAGATATATGATCTTATTCACTAGGCGTTCTTCACCTGAATTTATATCATAAAATAGATTGTTACTTTATAGAATTGAGGACTCACATTGTGTGTATGGGTATATGTGTTTTTGTTTGTATGTATTTATGTGTGTGTTGAAGGTAAACCAAGATGAAATATCATGCAGATAAATGTGCTGTGATTGGTTGCTCAATTGTGTCTGACTTGTTTGTGACCCCATGGACTATAGCTCGCCAGGCTACTGTGTTCGTGGGGATTCTCCAGGCAAGAATACTGGAGTGGGTTGCCATGCCCTCCTCCAGGGGATCTTCCCAACCCAGGGATTGAATCCAGGTTTCCTGCATTGCAGGTGGATTCTTTACTGTCTGAGCCACCAGGGAAGGCCATGCAGATATATATCTTGCATGATATATGTAGAAGGTAAAATGTGATTTAAGTGAAAGGTGTTTTATTTAAGTCAAATTTCTGGAATTCCCAGAAATATGTATAAATTATCTAATATAAAAAATAGGATGTGATACTAGTATGACAGACTTCTTAAAAAAAAAAACCACCTTCTTAAAATTTGTTACAAAAATAAGTATAACACCATATAAGGCAGAATTTTCAGTTCATATTCAACATCTGGAGAATATTCTGAATATGTTCAATAGATATTCCACAGTACAGGGGCATATATTTTCAAATTCACTTGAATCTAAGAAAATGTTTTGGTCAAATAGTTGAGTTTTAAATAGTTTTATAAGGACGCTAACACAATGCTATGAAAAGTGACATATATGGTAGTATGTTATTTGGGAGTATATATTTGAAAACTGTACCCCCAAGCCCCTGTTAGGGGTATATGTAAGTATTTGGTATAATTCCAGATTAGGTGCTCAGGCTTAGCTGGATGGTGTATATCTGCTGGCCTTCTTCCCCTACAGCATTCTGACCTACCTTATCATCATTTTCCATCTCTCCCCTCCTCCACTCTCTTACACATAGAATAAGACCAGCTCCAGAGGGTGACATTTACATTATAGTTTATGTATGTAAATGGTGTTCCCTAGAGTTGTGCGATTCTCAGCATGTTGACCATGGGCAGTAGACCCTTCAAAAACCAGCTAAAATACACAGCTAATAAAAGCAGCTTAGGAGTCCAAACTCATGATGCAAATATTCTTTTCGTAAGAAACCTAGGTTTTGTTTGGTGGGGTATACCACTGTTAACCTTTATGCCCTCCTCCCACCTGGCTCAACCTACTTGCACCTCCAGGTGTAAGTACAAGCAATTACAATGCTGACCACTTGACTTCTTTAACTATTGTCTTGTTATTTTATGATGTATTTTTGGAAGCTTACTTAGTATAAAAAGGTTTTTACCTTTTTCTACTTCTCTGATTTTTGAATAGTGAGGAATATTCTATCTAGACCTCTTAGTACTTCTCAAGATTAAAGATGACTTGTCATACAATAGAAAGAATCACTATTCTTCATTTGGTTTGTCCAGGAGAAAGTTCTGTCACTGACGATAGAACTGGCACTTGTAGAAGGACCTGAATAAACTCTATGACACCAATCTCAAAAGCTAAATGTTATTAGCTAACATGTTATAGTTTCTATTAATATTAATAGTCTGATTATAATTTATTATTTATGAGTTGCCTAAAATTTTCTTTCTTTTTTTTTTTTAAAGTACAACCAACTAGAGAAATAGGTTCTACAAACTTGGATTCATTACGTAAAGTAGGCGAATAGTACAATCATCTTGTGGGATGGAAGCCATAAGGCCAATTTTCTGATTTTCTTATTCTTGCTGTATATTGATACTTAACAGGATAGCATTTATTCTTCCAGATAAGTGGACTATTTTTAGAATGGGATTACTTGAGCTCAGGGTCTCTGCTTTATTTACCTCAATTTCCTTAGTGCCTAACAGAGTGTTGGGACTACTATAAGCACTGAATCTGTGTTTGTTGAAGTTTAATATACTTTTTTTTCAATCTATTCTAGTTCCATTGTATCTTTGAGATAGAGTAAAGGGATGCATGGGGCTTCTCTGATGGTTCAGTGGTAAAGAGTCCACCTGCAATGCAGGAGATGCGGCTTTGATCCCTGGTTTGGGAAGATCCCCTGGAGAAGGAAATGGCCACCAACTCCAGTGTTCTTGCCTGGAGAACCCCATGGACAGAGGAGCCTGACAGGCTACAGTCCATGGGGTCGCAAAAGAATTGAACATGACTTAGCAACTGAACAGCAAAAACTAAGGAGATGTACAAACTGTATCATGGATTTAGATGTTGATTATTTTAATTCATGTGTTTCCAGGGGCATGTAAATTCTTTTTACTTTTCAGCCAATAGAAGATTATGATAAATTGGCACCATTTTAATTTTTTTGAGTCATAGAAGTAAATTGATCTAAAGCCTTAGTTCAGGTATATATTAGAATTTCAGTAGGATAATGTCACATTGTTATGTTGTATTGTTACTGAGATATTTTTTATCTTGTTAGTTGGAATAGTGTACATTGTAGAGGCTTAAAAATCTATGTGCTGGTTATATATAAGTTATAAGAGCAGTTCTTATATCTGGATGATGCTTTACAATTTCATGTCTAGTAGTTAACTTTATCAAGACAACAACCTAATGAGATGGGTCCTTTTTATCTCCTTTTACATAAGAGGACCCTGAGATATACAGAAAGTAAGTCATTTGCTTATGATTATATAGCTCACAAGGTTTTAACAGACTGCATGAATGCATGCTAAGTTGCTTTAGTCATGTCCGACTCTGCAACCCTATAGACTGTAGCCCACCAGGCTCCTCTGTTCATGGGATTCTCCAGGCAAAAATACAAGAATGGGTTTCCATGTCCTCCTGCAGGGGATCTTCCCTACCCAGGGATTGAACCCGCATCTCTTATGTCTCCTGCATTGGCGGGTGGGTCCTTTACTACTAGCACCAACTGGGAAGCCCCTATAAAAGATTATGTGATTCCAAATTCAGTGCTTCTTCCTAGACTTGGGTAAGTCATTGATCTCTCTCAACCTCTATTTCTGCATCTGTAAAATGGGCATCTTAATATTACATCTTTCAGGGTTATTATAAAAAATAAAAGTAATGAACGTTAAATATTTGGCACTCAATAAATAGTGGCTGTGCTCTTAATTTGAACATGAAGGGCATATATAGTAGAGTTGATAATAAAACCAGCTAGTCAGAAGCATTTACATTCCTACCAATAGTAGGAATGAAAGTGCCAAAAAACCTCACGGGGTATCCTTATAGTGAGAGATTGGAGGTGAACATATTTGAATGTGGTCACAATGACATTCAGTCACTGCTAAGGAGTTACCTAGAAGGAGCATGCAACACTGTCATAACAGGAACCAAAGCATAGTTACCTAGAGAGCTTGAGAACTGGGACTGCCTTGGAAGTCTTGAAATCCCCTCAGAGAGTGAGACACCCAGTAAACACTGATGGAAGGAATGAAATAATCATGCACTGCACTGTGACCTCTTTTATAATGCTGTCTTGGGTTGATGAATCAGTTTTGTCTTCATAAAACATTTTCTGTGCTTACATTTCATAAGATGTCAAGTATATTCTCTTGAGCATAATACATTTTTCAATAGATATTATTTTTTTGACTGTCAAGAGACTGGTAGAACACTTTTGTCTTTCTTGCTTTGGACTGTCCTTTAAGAAGTTAGGTTGCCTCATCTGTAGAAAGTAACCTTGGGTGGCCTATGTTTTCTTTCAGTATAGATGCTCTCATCACAAAATTTAGAAGTGTTAGTTAGACCTACACTAGACAGATGCATCTTCCTTTGGTCTTTGGTCTGATTCTTAGGAAAGTACTTAACTGGCCCACTGTTTTACTAGTAGCTGGTCTATTATTAGACTAGATCGCGATATTCCTATAAATACAAGATCTGAAAATTATGCCAAAGGAAAATGGAGATGGGAACAGTGGTCCAAAAATCTGATTATTCATTCTCTTTTTTATGGAAATAAGAGAATGAGTTTCTATGTCTTTTTTTGCCATAATTATTCCCCAGTGGCTCAGTGGTAAAGAATCTGCCTGCAATGCAGGAGACATGGGTTTGATCCTTGGCTTGGGAAGATCCGCTGGAGTAGAAAATGGCAACCCACTCCAGTATTCTTGCCAGGAGAATCTCATGGACAGATGAACCTGGTGGGCTACAGTCCGTAGGGTCGCAAAAAGTTGGATACTTCTAAAGTGACTTAGCATGCACGCATGATTATTTTATTTAGAAAGACTGAGAACTTTTAAAAGAATAATTTCGAGTAACTTACTCATAATTGCTGTCTAAAACAAAACAAGATCGACTGGCAGGGAGCAATGTCAACAGGAACATTCAAACATACTTCAGAGGTAGATCTATAAGATAAGGTTATTTACTGAGTCCAATCTATGATTGTAAGCATGGTCTTTCCCTTTATGTTACTATGAATGAATTGATCTAAAAACCTTTATTTAGGATGTTATGAGAAATTGACCCTTAGTGAAAATCTCCTGAGAATTAAAACTCTGTAACACTGTAACTTGTCAAGATCAGAATGCTAGAGAAAAATGAACAACTGCAGTCTGGCCTAGGTCACGTATGACTTTCCTTCTTGGTGAAATGCGTGTGAGGGGGTAAGTCACTTCAGTTGTGTCTGATTCTTTGCCACCTTATGGAATGTAGCCTGCCAGGCTCCTGTGTCCATGGGGATTCTCCAAGCAAGAATATTGGAGTGGGTTGCCAAGCCCTCCTCCACAGGATCTTCCTAACCAGGGATCAGACCCATGTCTCTTACGTCTCCTGCATTGGCAGGTGGGTTCTTTATCACTAGAGCACCTGGGAAGCCCATTTCTTGGTGAAATGGATGGTACTAATTCTCAGCGATTTAATTTGTAATCATTGTAGCTGGAGGAGAGAATTTTTCTCAGAAGGCTTCTGGAGTTTTTTTCCACATTAGGAAAAATAATAGGATTAACAGTTAAATGACAATTTGTCAGGAGTTTAAGTCAGTTTATATTTGTGATTGGGATGCGATTTTAAGACATTGCATCAAGGGACAAATAGCTCAGTTTGTCAGGAATCTGATGCCATTTTATTTTTTCTTTCTGTCATTGCAAAATATGAAAATTTCTTTAGGAAAAGTGATTTAAAATGACCTAGGTTACCCATTAAACATCATGTAAAAAGAAAAATATTAGTACAGACCGAACCAAAGCACATACAAAAGAACAGTGTATTAAAATCCTGTATTAGTTTTCTACTGCTGCCTTACAAATTGCCACAGACTCTGTGGCTTAAAGCAACACAAAGTGACCAGCTCACTGTTTCCATGGGTTACAAGTTCAGATATGGCTTCCAGTGTGGCACAAGACTGCAGGCCAGGCAGGTGTTGGCTGCGCCTGGACTTCCATCTAGGATTCAGAATACTCTTCTAAGTCCACAGATTGTTGGAAGAATTCAGTTCCTTAAGAAGTGAGGACCTCAGCTCAAGTAAGCAAGTGGGAGAAGTACAACGGTCTGAGAATGGTCAAGGGGACAAAAGTGGTCAGCAGAACATCATGGGAAACATGTGACGAGCTGAGTGCTACAGAGAGCATGAGCAGATACCCATAGTCACTGGGTGTGATATTTCAGAATATGTTCACGAGAATTTTGATACCCGTAATAATTATCCATGTCATTCTTTGAGGTGTCTGTTTACAATTGCTGAGAATTAAGAAGCTAATGGTACCAGGAAATGAGGCTAAAAGACAGAAGAGACTTTTTTCCCAGTGTCATCGTGTGCTCCTCAGTTGCAGTTATTTTTCACAATAATACATTTGCCATCTCTGCCATCTTCAGACTAGAAGACACATGCAGTGGGCTTGATATTTTCACAGGTCATAGCTCGCTTCTACAAAAATTAATTTTTTTATAAATGGAATGTATTTCTGGTGCAAATTTACTTTCTACCTGTTGGTAGGCAACTCAGTTATCGTCAAGTAAATTCAATCCATGTGATGACTCTTTTCATTTCAGGTCTTTAACTTGGTCAAGGAAGAGCTCAGTGACTTTCTCTGGGGATTCAGGTGCACATGTGACAGCCAGGTTTTTCTGTCAGGAGAGTGCATTTAGGCCTCAGCTGTTCTCTGACATGTGCCAGCATGGGCAGTGGTGAAAATCATCTGCTTTGCTTGTGGGTATATTTCCACTGCATTCACTGAGATGTTTCAGTCCTATGAACTCTACCATCAGATTTATGTATGGCTATTTCTACCCTGCTTCCCTCTGTCTATCCCCTAACCCCGTGTTTGGTGTTGTTTAGACGTGTCTGACTCTTTGCAGCCCCATGGACTGCAGCTCTCCAGGCTTCCCTGTCCTTCACTATCTCCTAGAGTTTTCTCAAATTCATGTTCATTGAGTTGGAAGCTATTCAACCATCTCATCCTCTATCATCCCTTCTCTTCTGCCCTCAACCTTTCCCAGCAGCAGGGTCTTTGCCAAATTGGAGCTTCAGCTTCAGCATCAGTCCTTTCAATGAATATTCAGAATTGATTTCCTTTAGGACTGACTGATTTGATCTCCTTGCTGTCCAAGGGACTCTTAAAAGTCTTGTCCAGCACCACAATTTAAAAGCATCAGTTTTCAGTACCCAGCCTTCTTTATGGTCCAACTCTCACATCCATACATGACTATTGGAAAAACCATAGCTTTGACTATATGAACTTTGTGAGCAAAGTGAGGTCTCTGTTTTTTAATATGCTGTCTAGATTTGTCATTGCTTTCCTTCTAAGGAACAAGCATCTTTTAGTTTTACCAGACCCATCTGGTATTAATAGTTCACTCTCAGTCTTTTCCAGCTTCCCCTTGGGAGCTCAGGGTGAGGGCCAGTGTGAGGTGGGTAAGGATAGCACTTCTTTTGTCTCAGGTCCTCCCTGCCCAGACCTACCCTGTGGTCATTTCTACCTGGTGGCTACCCCACAAACTGGGACAGATGCATCTCTAAGGAGTTCATTATCTTTTTGGACTTTTCCTCTTTCTTCAGACTGCCCCAAACATGTCTGGCTGGATTATCCAAAATCAGCCCCTGTCCCCAACCTGTTGTCCTCAGTGTAGGATATCAGGACACTTTTCAGGATCTCAGAGACTTTTAAGCTGTCTTCCATCCTCCACAGAACTCTTTCCAATCCCTTTATGTTGTTTTTTGGGTCAGGTTGTGTAGCTCATCATATTTTTTCTTTTCAGACTATTTCTTTCAGACTATTTGTTAAATGATATAAAATTTATGTTAGACCTTGTCTCCTCTAGAGATTAGTCCTTTGATTTCAAAATACTCAGATCTTCTGAATTAGAATCCTTGGCTTTCACAACAGTGACCCCTGCTATGAGTTGCAAGAACTTACTTAGAGCTAAAGCCAAGAACTTGCCTTTGATTCTTCATGCAGCTGTATTAGTCATGCCCCAGGCCCTGTGTGCTGCTCATTTCGTGAGGCACTGGTCACAGGAAGTGTGTGTTGGGGGTTGGGGTGGGAGTGGGTCAGGGTGATACCATGGAATGGAGAACCTAGTATCTCAAATTCTTACCCTCTAACACATTTATGCAATATATGCACTTTAAGAAACTGCCCTTTGACTCCTCATATGAAGAATTTTCAAAGGACTTGGGGCCTTTTAGTCTAGAGAAAATGAGCCTCTAGAAATTGTTGACTGTGTTTCACTGAGCTGTTATTGGGTGGAGGAGCCACCGAAAAGAAGGAGGAAGGGAAATCTCATGTATTGAATCCCTATTTGTGTCAGTACTTTACACATTTTGCTTCTGCTGTTCGAGTATTCTTTATAACACCCATGTGAAGATAAGTCTTATCACCCTCTTTTTATAGTAGAGAAACAGAGGCTTAGGAAAAGTTAAGCAACATGCCTTAAGAGAAGCTGTAAGGTAAAGTGGTCACAAGCAGCCAGATTGTCGGATGTTAAACTTGGCTCTGCCACTTGTCAGCTGGGTGACATTGGACAATTATGCTTAACTCCCTGTGTCCTGGTTTTCCTAACTGTAAATGGGATAAATGGTCTTATATACTCTTAGGGTTGTTGTGAGAATTAATGTGCTAACATATACAAAGTAATTAGAAGAGTGTCTAGAACTCAGTAAAGGCTATAGAAAACTTTTATACTGTTAGTATTATTTTAAATAATCCTAGCCATAAAGCTATTAAGTAGCAGAGCATGAATTTGAGCACAGATCAGTCTGTTTTAAAGCAAATATATATTACCATATATAATATAATACCACGTATTCATATGTGTCAAGTTTTATAATTTCTTCAAGAATTTCTTTTCATAAATATTTATTAAGTTTTTCCTTTATGTTGGAACTATACTACATAGCTCTGAGGAAACCATCCCTCTATATACAATTACATGTAGAGTCATACTGTATCAAGATAATCAGATTTTGGATTATCTCAAATTTAGAGGTTATACTTTAGGTGGGCTGACTTAATACATGGGTTCCAACAGGGTTCTTGGGAGAAGACCTCAGTGTTCATTTCTTCTCCCAACAAGAGAGAAACCACCAAATTGTGAGAACACACCAAAAATATTTAGAAACTTGAAAAATGACCCTAAATAAAAAGTCAATGAGTACAGCCTCCACAAAGCAGGCATTGATTTATAACCAAATTACCTCTTACATGGATAATGCTATACTTGTATGGGTCAATTTATTCAATGATGGTGTTACAGGGTCAGCTATACCTGCAGTCAAAGTCAGATACACAGAAAGAATCATAATTTCTAATCTTTTATAACTGAGGTAATTGGATGGGGAGTGAAGGAAGTGAAACAGAGGACTTAAAATTGTCCATTGACATTATCTTATCTTCTTCTAGTTTAAACTAATCTTACTTAAGGTTAACACAGTCTCTCTTTCTGGTAAATGCTTCATCTTTCAGGGTCTATATCTTATTTCAAGGGGAAATCTCTATTTCTTTAGTCATAAAGGAAAGGGTTTTCGGTCCATGTACCGTTCCTGGGGTTAACAAATTTCATTTTTGAGTAATCAAAACAGAGAAGGTAATTCTGAGTGCAATTTCTAAATTCACATATTCATAAGAGCTTTGAAAAATGTTAGTACATTGATCTGACACTCGCGATTTCAGATTGTGGCTGCTACTTCATTTATGGCTTCCCAGGTGGCGCTATGGTAAAGAACCTGCCTGTCGAGCAAGAGATGCAGGCAAGAGAGGCGAGTTCAATCCCCGTGTCGGGAAGGTCCCCTGGAGGAGGGTATGGCAAACCACTCCAGTATTCTTGCCTGGAGAATCCCACGGACAGAGGAGCTTGGCAGGCTACAGTCTATAGCATTGGAAAATCGTCTAGTTTATTTTAATAATACTGGCTGTGGCCTTAAGATCACTTGTATATATTCAAGCTCATGTCTCATTATTTTACACATATTTTAAAATCTAAATACTTTTGCTTGATACCCAAACTGCTTGTGGAATAGCAAAGAAAGCTGTTTAAATACCTTGTGACCTGTGAGAAAATGTCAGGCCAATTCTTATAGTGGCATCTTGCTGATTGGGGCATTGCTTAGGATAATTAAATGTGAAATAGAATAGCGTGAGTAAGTTTTTTCTCTCTGCTTTTAAGTTCGAGTAAATGAATGCCCCAAATAACAAGACATTTCATTTATAAATGATCTAATCTTATACTGAGCAATAGGGGAAGGCATCAACTCATAGCGTCCTAGGAGAAAATTTAGAAGATATTGTTGAATATTTACTTCCTCTTTATAAGGAAAAAAATATTCTTTTGTGGTAGAATTTTTTTTACTTTATATTGGAAGTGAAATGCACATCATTCAGATCTTTCTCAAATGCTTTAACTGTTTAATCTATTGAGAAATATTTTTCCTTACTCTCCAACTTTAAATAGTGGTTTTCTTTTCTTTTCTTTTTCTTTTTGATAAATCAGAATAATTACAAGTGTCCTTTTGTGAAGAATAGAATTAAAGTAGCAGATCTGAGACTTCTATCCTTACAAAGCCCTACTTGCAAAGTTGGCCTTTGGTTGATGTCTGATCATCTGAATTTCAGGAGTTTACCTACCATTCCCAAATTGATAGCAACACAATGTGGTTATGCTGTAATCCTGCTTTCTCTCTGGGGGTCTGGAATTCTGGTACATGCTAAGCGAGGGTGCCTACACAACCTGTCCGTAATAAAAGCCTTGGATGCTGAGTCTTTAGTGAGCTCCCTTGGATAGAAACTTCACACATCTGTTGATGTATTTTCTTTTGGGGGAAGACCATGCAATGGCACCCCACTCTAGTACTTTTGCCTAGAAAATCCCATGGACAGAGGAGCCTGGTAGGCTGCAGTCCTTGGGGTCGCTACAGTCGGACACGACTGAGCGACTTCACTTTCACTTTTCACTTTCATGCATTGGAGAAGGAAATGGCAACCCACTCCAGTGTTTTTGCCTGGAGAATCCCAGGGACGGGGAAACCAGGTGGGCTGCCGTCTATGGGGTCGCACAGAGTCGGACACGACTGAGGCGACTTAGCAGCAGCAGCAGCATGCTCTGGGTGACCTCTCTTGGGAGGAAGTCAGCACAAGGAAGTCTGCACATGGATTCCCCTAGAATGCCTATGTCTTTCCACCCTTATGATTAAGTCCTAGCTGTGAACACAGCTTTATGCTGAATCCTTTGTCTTTTTAGAGTCTCTAAACATGAAGTGGTCTTGGGGATCCCAAGATAGCTTTGCAATATTTTACATTTTTTAAAGAAACAACAAACTGTATAAAAGTTAAAAAGTGAAAATGTGCCATAACTGCTGATTTGTAGGGTTTTTTTTTTAATCACAGAGATTGATTAAATTTTACCTCATAATCCTCACAAGGAAACGGGTCAAACTTTCTTTTTCCAGTGTTATAGTGGTACCATTTCACAGTCCCTAAAATACGATAGCACATCAGAGATATCTGGTTTCAATATAAATGCCAAATAAAGAAAATGAAAAATTTGAAAAGAAACCCTCTTGTGTGAATGGTATAAATTTTAATCCAAATAAGGTTAAGAGTGGCCCTTTATAACTACTCAGCCCAGAGAGGGGAGAAATGTAGCTGGGCTGGTAAAAGTGTAACAGCTGGCAAGCCTCTGTTGCAAGCCCTTATTTTAGATTCCTCAGAGTCCTGGCTCTATGAAGGGTAACTCTGAATGTCAAAGAACCTTTCTGAGAAGATTTTTGAAACATCATTTCTTTTTCATTTTCTTGGGTTCATTAAGTTAGTCAGTGCAAAAGGAAGTGTGACTGAAAAGGAAGGTATGTCTGATGAATAACAAGTCAGAAAAGCAGAGAGCTGTAGCTCTTGGCATAGTGAGTTTTAAGCTGATGCCTTAATGTTGTTAGTTAAACTATTGTGAAAATTCACTGTTGACTAATTGCATGCTGGCTTATTTGGAAGAGAAAGTCTGAAAGCCAATTAAATAAATCTTATATTCCCTGTGCTGTCTCAAAGTACCTATTTATAAGTATGCTGGGGCTTAGGTTACATTTTTTAAATGTTTGTAACAGATTTCAAAATCCTATGAATTTTATTATTATTTCATTGAAGGGAATAAACTGCATTACAGATTTGCCATGCTAGGCAGTAGAAATTAAAAATAAAAGCTCAGTTTGCAGAATGCAAAGTGCTTTCTCTAGTTGCAGACTGGTTGTTTTCCCAGGCTTCATGCCTCCTGTCTCTCTTCCACCCTATAATAGTATTAATTATCATATTATCAAAGGACCAGAATGACAGTGCTCAACTAACTTAACCTGACCTGGGTGTAAATGGAAAAATAATTGTCATCTTAGCATAAAGCATTTTTACATTACTTTAGTGCTTTGGAGTGTTAAGTATAACTATAAAAACCTATTTTATTGCCCTTAGTGCAAAGTAATTCAATCAGTCAAAATGTACCCACTGATTATAACCAAAAATATAACCATTTATGATCAATGCATAGGATTCCAAACTTTTTTCCTAACCAGTGAGAATTCTTGCCTTTATTTTCATAATTTACTGCATAAAAATTCTTTGCTTCTTCCTTGAAACTTATGGCTCCCTGATCTCAACCTATTTCTCATCTTGTGCTTTTCTCCAGTGGTTTACAAAAACAACAGCTTTCTATTGTGTATCCTCTCCCTAATTTCCTGGCTACTCTAAAGAAAAGCACCATCTTGCAGAACACTTGGCCACTACTCTGATTTCTAAGTGTTGTATGATCCATTCACCATATACAATGTTCTCCTTTCTGTTCATTTGTAGGAGAATATACTTCATGGTTCTAGCAACTTCATGGCTCCTCCCTTTACTCAGCTTCTCTCACACTGACTGATCATATGTATCTTGCCACAAAAATTATTTCACATAAAAATATATATTCTATTTTTTCCTGCTCAGAAACTAAGAAATCAACACCAAATAAACATAGGTGTATATTCTCTTTCCTTCTTTCTCATTTTATCATCCATAGTCTATAGACAAGGTCTACTGCTCTAGTCCAGAAAGCCCCAATATTCAGTCATTTCAGTAGGGCCTTCATGATTGTTGCTTTATCTCTGTTCCTCCTTTCCTGTTAGTTTTATAGTGATTTTATTTAAATCAACTCCATAGCTGGGATGGCATATTTCTAATTTAAATAAGCTCACTACCTCTTATAACATTTGTCTGATAATATTTGTACAATTGCAAAGTTAATGTCCTCATATAATTTAATTTTAATTTTTAATTTTATTGACTTATAGTTGATTTATAAGGTATTAATTTCAGATGTACAGCAAACTGATTCATATATATGTGTATATTAATATATATGTGTGTTAATATATATATAAATATATAGTGTGTGTATATGTATATGTATACGTATATTTTTCCAGATTCTTTTCCCATATAAGTTATTAAAGATGTTGAGTATAGTTCTCTGTGCTATACAGTAGGTCCTTATTGTTTTATCTATTTTATGTATAGTAATGTGTACATGCTACTCCCAATTTCCTCATTTATCCCTCCCTCCTGTCTTTCCCTTTTGGTAACCATAAATTTGTTTTCTACATCTGTGAGTCTGTTTCTGTTTCTGAGTCTGTTTCATTTGTCTCATTTTTTTTCAGATTCCACATCTGAAAGCACCATCATATGATGTTTGTGATATCATATGATGTTTGTCTTTCTCTGACTTATTTCACTCAGTGTGATAATCTCTAGGTCCATCCATGTTGCTGCAGATAGGATTATTTCATTCTTTTTTATGGCTGAGTAATAGTTCATTGTGTGTGGGTTTATGTGTATATGACATCTTCTTTTTCCATTCATCTATTGATGCATATTTGTTTCCATGTCTTGACTATTGTAAATAGTACTTCAATGAACATTGGGGTGAATGTATCTTTTCAAATTATAATTTTTTCTGGAGATATGCCCAGGAGTGAGACTGCTGGATAATATGGTAGCTCTAGTTTTAGTTTTTAAAGGAGCCTTCATACTGTTCTTCATAGTGACTGCATCAATTTACATTCCTACCACCCAGTATAGGAGAGCTCCCTTTTCTCATACACTCTCCAGCATTTATTATTTGTAGACTATTTGATGATGGCCATTCTGACTAGTGTGAAGTGATAAACTCATTATAGTTTTGATTTGCATTTTGCTAATAATTAGTGATGCTGAGCATCTTTTCATGTGCCTTTTGGCCATCTGTATGTCTTCTCTGGAGAAATGTCTATTTAGATCTGCCCATTTGAAAAATTTTGTTTAAATATTGAGTTGTATGAGCTATTAGTGTATTTTGGAGATTAATCCTTTGTCAGTTGCATTTTCTCCCATTCAGTAAGTTGTCTTTTCATTTCATTTATGGCTTCCTTTGCTGTGCAAAATTATTTGCTTAAATAGGCCCCATATGTTTATTTTTTGTTTTTATTTTCATTACTCTAAGATATTGAGCTAAAAGATATTGCTTCAATTATCCCTCAAAGAGTGTCCTGCTTATGTTCTCCTCTAGGAGTTTTATAGTATTTGGTCTTACATTCAGGTCTTTTAATTTTCTAATATACATTGACTTAAGTAAAGTTTGAAATGTAAAACTATCTTATACAACTCTAGTCGCACTTAAGTTTATTGATCCTTGTGTATAAATTACCCATTTAAAACTTTGAGTCTTCCAATTTTTCCCCTTATTTGAACTCTTCTTTCCCATCTCCTTATCACAGACACTCACTCACAACCCTTTGAACCTACATAGTTGGCTCCATTCAACTCCTCTGACCCTACTCTATTGACTCTTTCATCCTTTTACCTTCTTTAACTCATACTTGCCCTCTATAATAATCTAAATTCCACTTATTTTTATTTTCCAGTGGTTTAAATGTTTTACATAAATATTTGTGGATTTTCTCCCCCATTCCTCAAATATTATATCCTTTCTCAAAAGTCTGAGCTACTTGGGGAAAGAAATGGTTATTAAATGGTTCTATGATGTCTCTCCCCTAGCTAATACCAGAATCTATACCTCCATAGACTTTTAATGATGTTGATAGGCTACTAGTTGTATAATGGATGGATGGATGGACAAGCCACAGTGTTTGATCCTTATATTTTTAAGCCTTATTTGGGGAAGTAGAATCATTTCTATGGTATACAAATTAGAATTCTGATTTTTTTTTTCAAGCCAGAGTAACAAAATATATAAAAGGCATAAAAGTAAAGGGAAAACATGGAGTGCTGGGGAAATGGAAAGACTCTCAGAGTATCTGGAACACAGAAGGTGAGACCAAGTGGTGGAAGGTGTCACTAGGGAAGACAAGTGGGAGCCATGTCAGACAGGACCTTGGAAGTTTCACCAAAGATCTGAATTTGATCCTAAGAGTTAGTGATGAGCAATCAAAAGGTGACATGCTGCACAGGGGATGGATAGAAGGCGGCCCCACAGAAGAGCCAGAAATGAAAACTGATAAGGCCTTCAACATCCTGAGGCCTCAGGAAGCATCTAGGCTATAACACAAAAACACAGCATATCCAAATCCTTTAGTAAGAAACTGAAAGAAAATATTATTAGAAAGTGAAACTAAGAACATTGAGGTCAATCTTCTCATCTCAGTCTAGTCAGGAACCTCAGATAATCAGGGAGATAATCATTATTGGAATTTTTATCACATTTAGAAGCTATATTATATGCCAAAATATCTCAGAGAAAGCACTAGTATTACAAAAAATTATTAAATTTTGTTGTTGCAATGATATACAAGTCATTTAATAGTGAACATGCTATCAAAGAGCAAGTGTTATGAGTATCTATTCAGAAGCTGAATTATTAAAAAAGAAAACAGAAAGCTTATTTATGATTGAGATAGATTGGTTAAAAAATAGTCCCTAATGTAACTGGGGTAATGTTTCACAGAAACTCGTTATTTGGAGATCTTTTATGACAAGTCTATGGAGGCACTTGTGATGAACTGATAATTCATGTAAAGAATTGACACTATTATTGTTGTAAAAACCTTGCCACATAAGCTGCTTTTTTGAACTACATGCAATAGCATATAATTTACATTAATCAAGTATGTAAATAAAAGGATAAGTTAGATACCCTTTTAAGCTCTTTCCTAGACCTAGGGTTTTATGATATTTGCAAAAATAATTATTATTACCACTCTGGAACAGAGATAGCATAGAGAGATTATTCTACTAGTACATTATACTAAAGAAGGAAGAAAAGCAAAGCAGAGGAAGGGAGGAAGGCAAATGGGGTGAGGGGTGCTGCTTTATTTGCTTCCTATCACTGGTTACGGGCTGTCTCACACTGAGAACGCGAAGGCTAAAGCCAAGGACAAAGGAAGCCTTCGTCCACCAGCAGGAACAAAGCTAAGGACAGCTGTGACCTTTCTGACCACAGAATCAAAATGGTGTCTCTGCTACATCTATTTTGTGCCAAAAGGGTGGCAATTAATTTTTAAACCCTGCTTTCATAATAGCAAAGGTTAGCACAGTTTTGTTCATAGTTTTATAATACATATCTTATTATTAGGTTTTGAAATAATTGTATTTAGAAATAGTTGAATCTGTTCAAGATACTAATTAATATTTTATTAAATGAAAGGTAAAAAATCAAGTTACCTGAGAAAGTACAAAATCATCAAACTAGTGGAGAAGGAAATGGCAACCCACTCCAGTGTTCTTGCCTGGAGAATCCCAGGGATGGCAGAGCCTGATGGGCTGCCGTCTATGGGGTCGCACAGAGTCAGACACGACTGAAGCAACTTAGCAGCAGCAGCAGCAACAGCAGCAGTCACACTTTATACTTTGTTTTACCTGGTATTTTTCAGTAAAGACTTCTGGACATATTGTAGGTACCCAATAAACAGTTTAAAGGGAATAAATGGAAACCTGTAATTCAGAAATCTACTTTATATCTTGTTTATAAATTTCTTCATAGGATATATTTTTAATATGTCACATACAAATTTTAAAAGAAATTTTGATTGCTTGCCAACCTCAGAAGATACCAAGTCCAAACTTTCTAAAGTGCATAAAAATACACAATTTAATTGTATTAAAAATATTAAAATTTATTACATGTGGTCTTAAATTCAGACTAATTGAGGGCATAATGCCTCCTTTCAGAGGCTTCTTCTGACGGCTCAGGATGCTAAGTTTCTAGTTTCTGTGTTTGATGCTTTGCCCTCTTAGGACCTTACTGACCCTGGAAGAACTGTCCCTCCCATGCATGCGTGCTAAGTTGCTTCAGTCATGTCCGACTCTTTGAGACCCTATGGATAGTAGCCCGCCAGGGTCCTCTGTCCACAGGATTCTCCAAGTAAGAATACTGGAATGGATTCCTCCTCCAGGGGGATTTTCCCGATCCAGGGATCGAACCCATGTCTTCTGTGGCACCTGCATTGCAGGTGGATTCTTTACCACTGAACTACTGGGGAAGCCCCTGTCCTTCCCAGAGCTAGTTAATTCCTAGAGATAGCAAACAACTCATTTGGAAGTGTGCCTTTCACATGCAAACTGATCAGTTCAGAACCCATTCACCAACCACCTGCTTTAAAGGGCTCTCACACTCTGGGCCACCTAATCACTTCAGGGTCAGATATGAGACTGCAATGGACAGTCCTTTTACTCCAGAGCTTGCTGAAATTATTCAAACCAGCCAATTCTGAGTCTAACCCTGCCTTGCTTGTTTCTTCCCCTTGAAAACCACAATAAAGGCTCTTGCTTCCATTTTCTCTTTGTTCCTTCTGCCTCACTGATGCTAATGCTTTCCCATGTGGCCTTATATGGTGTGGTATGCCCCCTCTTCTTGGGACCCATAGTTATAACCAACTATCTTTTCAGTGGCAAGTGTCTCCTGATCTATTGGCATGACATACTAAAATTAAATAATCAAAACCTACATTTTAAAACATAGACTCATTATAAAAATTCTCTTTAGTATAAATATTAAGAGAATTGATCAGATCACAATATGTAATATCTAATACCTGTTAATTAATACTTTTGCCTTATGAGTTAATTGTAGTTTTCTAAACGATTACAGTGAGAAAGCCCTCTTATTGTATTTCATTTAGTCAGATCATTACACAGAAGGTTTTCAATAATTTGTTTTTTTGCCAAGTTTTATTTTTCCAACTAATAAAATTTATTAGTTTTTATAGAAATAAAGATTTCAGAAATGAACTAAAATTATAATGACAGATATGAAGGATATTTTATTCTGTTACTGTATTTTTGTAAGAAATAATAATGTCTTATTTCAAATCCAATTTGGAGTACATTTAGAGTGGGAAACTTCATGAAACCCCAAATTGATTTTATTATCCATGTCCATATTCCTTTATTGATTTTAGTTCCAAAATCTAAATAAAGTTCTGAAAATCAAAACATTTTTCATAAGTTTGTGGCAAACTGATGGTGGACAAACTTATGGCAGACTCAGTTGGTGGCAAACCTATTCTGAATTGATGAGGTCATTTGTGTCTTTACTTATTCTCCTTGAAGGTGAATATTCATACTTATGCTACAAGAATGTTAATGTGTTTTGGGGGGGATGCTCAACCAAACACGGTGGAAATATCAAATAATGTGCAGTTTATATGCATCATACTCTGAAATTTATTTAAAACTCTGAATTATGAATACAGCTATCTCCAAAAGTTTCAGATGAGGGATGTGGGCCTAATTCAGTGTGTAGTGTGTTCATATGGCTTGCATTTTTGGTCACAGGGACATGAACTGTTAATCTGTCTTTATTTAATATTTAATATAATTAACTATTGTGACTCATATTAATCTGTAATTAATTTGAAAGAATGTAAAGAAGCTATTGCATCAACATTTTAAGACTAAACTTGATGGTTTCCTCTGTAAGGGCCACTGAAGTTACACAGATAACTAATACCCAGTTACTGCACTCCAGTGAGGACAGATACGAGATAAATAATAGTGACACAGTGTGACAGATGCTGCTAAAGTGGTGTTCAGTGTGCTTTTGCTTCAGAGAGAAGGGAACCACTAATTACCTGGGAGAATATGGGAAGGCTGCAAGGAAGAGGAAATCTGGGAGAAGGAGAGAAAGAAAAGGCAGTTTACCAGGTAACAAAATGGGAAAGAGTTACTCAATGCCAGCACTACTGAATCTCAAAAAATGAGAACTATAATATGATCCCTTAAATAGCTTGACATACTGTAACTCTTGCCAGTGTTAAAACTCTTCTTATTAGTATCGTTCTGTCAGCAGTGAGAGACATCTTTAAGCTTTTCAGCATCAGTAGAAGTTCTTAAAAAAAATCAGCCTGGGTTTTGATATGTTACTGCATTGAAGCAGAATATAATGCTATTTGTAGGATTTAATAAAATGCCATTGCAGCTTGGATTATCTTTAAGGAACCATCCTCAATAAAATGCCAAATATCCCTGTCCCACAAGGCAGTTTCTTGGACAGAATGACTGTGACAGAGCACATTTTGTGTGCTCAGCTGCTCAGTCGTGTCCAACTCTTTGTGACCCTATCGACTGCAGCACACCAGGCTTCCCTGTCCTTCACTATCTCCCGAAGTTTGCTCAAACTTTGTTCAGTGAGTCAGTGATGCTATCTAACTATCTCATCGTCTGCTGCCCCCTTCTCCTCTTGCCTTCAATCTTTCCCATCATCCGGGTTTTTTCTAATGAGTTGGCTCTTCACATCAGGTGGCCAAAGTATTGGAGCTTCAGCTTCAGCATCAGGCCTTTTAGTGGATATTCAGGATTGATTTCTTCTAGGATCGACTGGTTTGATATCTTTGCTGTCCAAGGGACTCTCACAAGTCTTTTCCAGCACCACAATTTGAAAGCATCAGTTGTTCAGTGCTCAGCCTTCCTTATGGTCCAACTCTCACATCTGTACATGACTACTGGAAAAATCATAGCTTTGACTACATGGATCTTTGTCGGCAAAGTGATGTCTCTGTTTTAATATGCTGTCTAGGTTTATCATCAGGCTTCCCTGGTGACACAGGTGGTAAAGAATCCACCTGTGGTGTGGGAGATCTGGGTTCAATCCCTGGATGGAGGAGGGCATGGCAACCTACTCCAGTATTCTTTCCTAGAGAATCCCATGGAGAGAGGAGCCTGGAGGGTGGGGCTGCAGTCTATGGAGTTACAAAGAGTCAGACACAGCTGAGCAGCCAAGCACAACACAGCTCACAGGTTTGTCATAGTTTTCCTTTCAAGGAGCTAGCATCTTTTAATTTCATGGATGCGGTCATTGTTAGTGGAGCCCCCAAAAATAAAATTTGTCACTCTTTCCACTTTTTCCCCTTCTATTTGCCATGAAGTGATGGGACTGGATGCCATAATCTTAGTTTTTTGAAATTTGGGTTTTAAGCCAGCTTTTTCATTCTCTTTCACCCTCATCAAGAGGCTCTTTAGTCCCTCTTCACTTTCTGCCATTAGAGTGGTATTATCTGCATATCTGAGGTTGTTGATATTTCATCCAACAACCTTGATTCCAGCTTGTAATTCATCCAGTTGGCATTTTGCATGACGTACTTTGCAAATAAGTTAAATAAGCAAAGTGACAATATACAACCTATCACACTCCTTTCCTAATTTTGAACCAGTCCGTGATTCCATGTCTGGTTCTAACTATTGCTTCTTGACCTGCATACAGGTTTCTCAGGAAACAGGTAAGGTGATCTGATATTCCCATCTTTTCAAGAATTTTCCATAGTTGTTGTGATCCACACAGTCAAAGGCTTTAGCACAGTCTATGAAGCAGAAGTAGATGTTTTGTTGGAATTCCCTAGCTTGAGGGATTTTGAGCATTACTTTGCTGGCATGTGAAATGAGCACAATTGTACAGTGGTTTGAACATTCTTTGGCATTGCCCTTCTTTGGGATTGACATGAAAACTGACCTTTAACAGCATCATCTTTTATGCTTTGAGATAGCCCAGCCAAAATTCCATCACCTCTTCTAGCTTTGTTCATAGTAATGCTTCCTAAGGCTCACTTGACTTCACCCTCCAGGATGTCTGGCTCTAGATGAGTGACTACACCATTGTGATTATCTGGGTCATTAAGACGTTTTTTTATAGTTCTTCTGTATATTCTTGCCATCTCTTCTTAATCTCTTCTTCTGTTAGGCCCATATATTTCCTGTCCTTTTTCTGTGCCTGTCCTTGCATGAAATGTTCCCTTGATATCTCCAATTTTCTTGAGGCAATCGCTAGTCTTTCCCATTCTATCTCTAGTCTTTCTCTTTGCTTACACAATATTTCTAATGTAATAGGCAAGTTGAATCATAGTAGTGGGTTGTTAGAAGCAATCATTCCTTGCTTGTAAAAAAAATAAGTAAAATATTATAAATATGTGAATATGGAAAAATAGTGTTTTGAGTTCTTACGCTGTAATATCCCAAACCATAGCTGAACACTTCAATTTTTTTTTTTTTACACAAACTTAGTCACTATTAGACTTTCCAGATAATCCCACTATGAAGGATAGGTTTGTGAACCTCCAAAACCTAGAGCTGCACATCACTATTTTTTTGAATGTTTCTCAAATATTTTGCAAAGTCTACCTCTTTGGTTGTATATTGCTGAATTTCACAAAACATAAAGCTTATCTTTGGTTAAAAAAAAGCAACAATATTTGTATTATTTCCTCAACCTTTATCCTCCTGGCAGGTCCGAGTTGTGAAAGTAAAGTATACTACTTTTATCTGAAAATATCTGTTTCATACTTTATTGGTAATTTTATATGCAATTCAAAATAATACCAACTTGGATTTTGAAAGTTGCAGCTATTAGTAATACTACCATGTTGCTGCTGCTGCCGCTAAGTCACTTCAGTCGTGTCCAACTCTGTGCAACCCCATAGATGGCAGCCCACCAGGCTCCCCCGTCCCTGGGATTCTCCAGGCTAGAACACTGGAGTGGGTTGCCATTTCCTTCTCCAATGCATGAAAGTGAAAAGTGAAAAGTGAAGTCGCTCAGTCATGTCCGACTCTTAGCGACCCCATGGACTGCAGCCTACCAGGCTCCTCCGTCCATGGGATTTTCCAGGCAAGAGTACTGGAGTGGGGTGCCATTGCCTTCTCCATGCTACTACCTATTATTGATAGTGAGGAAAATCAGTACTATGTAATAGTATGTATATGAAATGTGTATTTTGGTTTAACTTTACTTAGGTTATATATTAATATACTCAATGTTTTATGTTAAAGCTTCTTAGTCTTAAAAGCACTTAACTGTGATCCAAGTTTTTAAAAAATAAAGCAATATATTTCCTTTTATTCATATGATATCTACAAATTAATAAAACTTCCCAGGTTATACAACTAAGCTCAGAAACAAAAAGCCAATTATATTCAAAGATGAGAAATGTTTGGCAGGCATCCCACCTTTTTTCCTCCCAAACTCATGACAGACATTACTCATTGATCATGGCCAGAGGCAGCCTCAGACCTCTCCTCAAAACAGTGCTCTAGGGAGCCACAGTCAGTCAGTCCAGGGTGGCTGAAGGAGCAGACCTATCTAACACCAACTGGTAAATAAGGATAGAATGTGACATCTTATCATCTGTAAGTCTCTCCTATCTGTATCTGTAAACCAATATGGATCCATTATATACAAATTTAGTGAAGGAAATGAGCCCTTAGTTTGTAACAAAGCAAATGGAGAGACACGATCAACCAAAAGTTATTTTAATTTTTCTACATCCTTTTGGACCTGCAGAACCAGAGAAAGCAGGTCCCTGTATGAAGCAAGCAGTTTTGTAAAAGGAAGTTAGCAAGGATTTCAGCCACAGGAATTCCTTCTCACAGGAAATATGGCCTTGCAAACTTTAGGGCTGGGCTACTCAGAGGAAGTCTGCCGCTGTGGTGTTTCCATATGCCAGGGAAGCAAACCTTCTATGGAAGACTGGGACTCAGGCCAGCTATGAATAGAAATCAGCTGTGTAGCAGTGAAGCTGAAAATATTTTCTTGTTCTTATTTATTCAGTTTTAAGGGGGCCTTCCTTTTATAAATTATACATTCTTGATTGTAATTTTCAGTGGGACCTATTGACAAGTATTAGAAATTTAAAACAGCTATTAAATTTGAAAATATTTATATATATATATTGGAGACAAGTAGGATAAGCCTACTAGGGAAAGATATAGTATTTGATCTAAACCATACAATCCAAAACAAGCAAGCAAACCATAATTTCAAAGCATAAAATCTGTAAATTTCACAAGAGTTACTTGCTTTCTTATGGGGTCCCAGTAATACTCCCAGCATGCCTAGAATACCATCAACTTTGTGTCTTAGTCAGCTTGGGCTGCTGTGAAAAAAATACTATATATTCAATGGCTTAAACAATAGAAGCTTACTTTCTCACAATTCTGAAGGCCGGAAGTCTGAGATCATGGTGCCAGCATGGTCCAGCCTGGTTGGGTTCTGTGAGAGCTGTGTTCCTGCTTGTAAATGGCCACCTTCTTGCTGTGTCTTCGTGTGTTATTTCCATGGTACACACATTGGGAAGAACAAGAGGTCTCTCTCTCTCTGTCTTCCTATTCTTATAAAACCACTAATTCTATTATGAGGACTCTACCCTCACAACCTCATTTAACCCTAGTTACTCTTTTAACACTCTATCTTCAAATACCATCACATTGGTTGTTAAAACTTCAAATATGATTTGTGGGAGATGAGCACAGACATTCAGTCTATAACATTCTCAAAGGATGACTTTGATTGGTTGATCTTAAAAAACATGAGTTTGAAGTCTTACTAAAATCACAACAACTGATTTGAGAAATATATAGTTTTCTACCAAGAAAATAGAGGATAATAAGAAAAACTAATAGAATTTTAAGAGAGTACTTTAAGAGTATAGTAAGGTGATCAGATACAGATGTCACTATACAAAAATCAATAACTTTCCTAATATTGTTGTTGTTGTTTAGTGACTGAGTTGTCTGACTCTTTTGCAACCCCATAGACTGTAGCCTGTCAGTCTTCTCTGTCCATGGGATTTCTCAGGAAAGAAGACTGGAATGGTTGCTATTTTCTTCTCCAGGGGATCTTCCTGACCTAGGGATCGAACCTGTGTTTCCTGGTTGGCAGGTGGATTCTTTACCACTGAGCCACCAGAGAAGCCCCAGAAAATGTAATAATAAAAGGGATCTCTCATTAATAATAGCAACAAAATCTATTTTATTCTATGCTATGCTAAGTCACTTCAGTCCTGTCCGACTCTGTGTGACCCCATAGACGGCAGCCCACCAGGCTTCCCTGTCCCTGGGATTCTCCAGGCAAGAACACTGGAGTGGATTGCCATTTCCTTCTCCAATGCATGAAAAGGAAAAGAGAAAGTGAAGTCCCTCAGTCATGTCCGACTCTTAGCGATCCCATGGACTGCAGCCTACCAGGCTCCTCCTTCCATGGGATTTTCCAGGCAAGAGTACTGGAGTGGGGTGCCATTGCCTTCTCCGATTTCATACTTAGATATAAATAGGAAATGTGATTTTTATGAGAAAGGTATTTAAAAATCTACATAAATAAAACATTATTCCATATTTCTCAGTGGGAGAACTCAACACTGTAAAGATGTTGATGAACTGGTTCTCAAGCATATATGAAAGAAAGACCAGCAATACTTAGGAAGTTACATTTTTGAAGAAGAGAATCATGGGATTTGCTCTACTACTAATAATCAGAACATGATATAAGGCATTTTGGCCTAGGAATAGGCAAACACTATCAATAGAAAACATAGGATGAAAAATGAGGAATAAAGTTTATAGTAAAGATGTCATCTCTAATTAGTAAAAATGTTCAAAGCTTCTCAATTAATCACACTATGACAACTGATTCTCCTTTTGGGGAAAATATTAAACTCATAGTTCATATCATAAACAAAGGTACATTTTGGAGAGCGTAATTAGAGTAAGTGTTGAGAACAAATTATAAAAGTATTTGAAGAGGATATAGAAAAATTATAACTCTGAGAATTAGGAAAGTTTTCCTAAATAATAGATAAAATTTATATACCATAAAAGAAATTATGTAAATGTATAAATAAAAACCTTCTGTGAGATGGCAATTTGAAATGAAGTTAAATGATATGCTACAAACTAGTGGAAACATTTGCTTTTGTACATGTTGTACAAAAGATTTGCAATATATAAAGGGTGCCTCCATATGAGTATGCAAAACACAAAGAACCAGATAGAACGCAGACAAAGGATAAAAAATACCCTTTGCAAAAGAAACGCATGTGGCATACATATGATGCTCAGCATATATAAATTAGACAATATTTATCAGAATTTAAACTAAACCTAGTCTCTGACCTTGCAGTCTATTTCTGTGAATCTGCCCCACAAAAATACTCACTCACAGTTAAGTACATTTATAAGAATATTCTCTTTTATACTAGCAAATAATAGAAGCAATATCATCAACAAAGAAGATAGTAGTAAACTTACAGAACATTTTATTATTATAAAAAAAGAGTAATATCTGTATATATTAAAGTAGGAAATTCTTTAAGCCCCAGGTGAAAACAAATTGACATAGTATAATAGAATCATGTATAAATGTATATGACCTATATATATACAAATACTTTGTTTATATTTTTTATTCCATATGCTTTTGTATGGATTGATTCTTCTACTGTGAGAATATAGTCACGTGTTTCTTAACTGAAAACAATTTTTTTTAATCAAAGAGGAGTATTCAAGGAAGATCATGCCCAGTGGCGCAAACTCTTTCACATGATAGAGAACTGCTTCAAGGAGCATTTGAGAATCACATGTCTGTCACTGTTGTGGTTTGGACCTTTCTCTAATTATATTTTCTCTTGACCTCTGGCTTTGCTACCAGTTTTCCTTTTCTGGAGCATGTTGAAATGGACATAAAAGGAAATTCTTTAAGAATGTTCAGATTCTCGTTATGCAAAATTGTGTTTCTGGAAGGGGTTTTAGATATGATCTAATACAACTCTCAAGTTTTGCATGGAATCCTCATTTCCGAGATGGCCAGGAAATGTTAATGGGAATGTCACATTTCTCATGCTTGAGTCACATCCCCTTGTCCAGAAACCTGGGAAAACTTTACCACTGAAAACTCAAATAGGGTGGTACTATTCTCCCAACTCTTAAGCCAACAAATATAAGAAAACAAAAAGATAATTTCATTCAAAAGAATAAAAATTAATAAATATTTTTTCAGCAAACAAATGAGTACTGTGCTGCTATCTGATGACCCACAAAAAATGACTCCTAATATTATTTAAATTCTTTGTATTAGTACCCTTTAATCCATGGTTTGGTTTGGTAAGTCTTGTCCAACACTTGCAAACCTATGGTCTGTAGCATGCCAGGCTCTTCCATCCATGGGATTTCCCAGGCAAGAATATTGGAATGGGTTGCCATTTCCTTCTTCAGAGATTCTTCCTGACCCAGGGATCAAACTCTGGTCTCTTGCATTTCAGGCAGATTCTTTACCACTGAGCCACCGGGGAAGCCCTTTTTAACCCATTAACTCTGCCGTGTAACCATCCATCAACTCTGTCCATCACTAGCCTGGTTGTTTTATCTCCATTTGACACATCACTCTAGAGAGGGCCAAGTTGCTATGTTTAAGCCATGTAATATTCTCTTAGTCAAGCCCTGTGTGTCCTAAGAGCCCTTCAAGAAGCTCACTTATCATTAGACGTTAGCAAGGAAAAGTCATAAATCTCTCCTTCCAATTTGGTGATTTTTGTTCTTAGCAAGAGCACTACTTTGGCAATAATGTGCCCAATACCTTTGCTCAGAGCCTAATGTGCCCAATACCTTTGCTCAGAGCCTATCTGATTTGCATCCAGCTAGACTGTGTCTGTTCACTCAGATGTATTTCCCTATAAGGAGACATCTCTCCACTTTTAGAACTCCACTCTACCTTAACTTATGCTTGAATGGACTATGTTGTTGTTCAGTCGCCAAGTCGTGTCTGACTCTGTGATCCCATGGACTGCAGCTCGCCAGGCCTTCTCCTGGACCATAGCTTCACCTATAAGATCAAATAGGTCCTTAAATTCCCTAAGCCAGTGAATCGCTTTCATTTAGCCCTCAAATGAATAATATGCTTTGTGCAAAGGTGATTGGAAAGTCATAATTCCTCACTGGCGCTCCAAACTGGTTTCCCATAGGGACTCATGTTCCATTTTAACTGAGTTTATCAACCTGTAAATTCCTGATTAAAGCCCAGAACCTTGAGATACAAGGAGGTTAGCAGAATGACTGCTCCAACTCCCATCACCCAGATATTTGTAGAATGTAACAAGGACCTTGGACTCCTGAATCTAAAGCCATTATAATAAATTTGTAACTTAAGAAATGTGTTTTTATATTTTAAAGATTTCAATGTAAAAATGAAAATCAGTATGATGGAAATGTTCTTTTTTTCCTAAGTTCTTTAATGTTGTATTATCTTTATATATTTTCAGTGTAAGGAAATGATCCTATTGCCTATCAGTGAATGAGGGAGTGGAATAGAGCTGATGAAACAGAGCTAATATTCAGCATAAATGCCTATAGTTTTGTTTGTTTGATGTGGTGGCTCTTGGGCCTACAGAAATACACCTTCTGTTTATGCTTCCAAGTGTTCCTTTTATCTTCAGATAAAAGTGTACAGGGGAAGTTGCCAAAATTATCCCACTTTTTGGGCCCAAGCCACAGTTAAACTTAGATGTAAAAGAGATCAAAGCATTTCCATTTGATCCAAATAGCTGCAGCCCAACATTGTAGCTCCTGGTGGTATGGAAATGGCTGAACACTTTCTGATTTGGAACATCTAAGTGATACATTCTAGCCTGCAGGGCAGAAAGAGAGGCAGCATGCATGTCTGGTTTTGAAATGACTGCCTGCCTTCTAGGATTTGATAAAGAAACACTTGTTTGGAGGTTGGTATGTAATCTAGTGAGAAGCTCCTAGTTACTTCTAAAAGTTGCCTCAGGGGGGCTCTATGGGTGGGATATTTTCTCTCCGTTCCCCTAGAATGATTTTGTTCACGGTCCTTCTGTGCTTCTTTTAGGTGAAGCCACGCTACTGAGAATTCCTCTCTGCAAGATGACAGCAACTCTCCTTTCCTCTCTTTTTTATATACATTCTTTTAGGTTCAAAGATCGATAAAGCATCAGACTGATATCCATGGAAGATAGACTGAAGACTCTTGGTCTCTGTAGGAGTTTGGTCACTAAATTATTTGTTATCCAAACCACTGTTGTGAGTGAAAGGGGCACTATTAGTAACTAAACCTAGATAATTGGAGTAAACTGAGACTGTCTTGGCAAATTGGAATGTATGGTCACCCGTTGTGTAGGGGAATGTGTGACGTCTGCTATCTAGAACCTCAATTCTAATACTTCTTTACCTGTGCAAAACTGGACATTTTCTAGTTACTCCCTTAAATTATTAGGTGATCATTTTCTGCTGTTGATAGCAGATATTTAGTAATAAGATAATTTCCATATAACTTAAAAATTACTTCACAGCCCTCATGTTAAGTAATATAGCTCTGGAACAGAATTTGTTGCAAAGCAAATATTCTATACAAATTCTTTAAAGAAGTCTTTCATGTGTATCTCTCTCTCTCTCTCTTTTTTTTTTTTTGGATGCCACCACCCGCTGTTTACAAAGAAAGTCTTTAAGGGAAGCAGCAGGCCCCTCAGGCCATTTCTAGCAAAGAGATGTACATTTAGTACCAAGAACACAAAAGCACTGTTGTAACTACACACAAACTATTTTTTGTGTCCAACGTATTTTTGTCTTCAAACTGCAGTCAGATTGCAGTGTTTCCCTTCTGTTTGTTTTACCACTTCCCTTCTAAATATTTTGCATCATCCTGGAGATTTTCCCAAATGTGGTCTGCTCACTGGAGGGCCACATTCCTCTAACTTGTGGCATTAGTCTTCGTCACCATGGCAAGGCTTGTTTATCATAAGGGAATACATTACGGGATGGGCACCTCTCACAACAATTTCAACCTCTTTTCCTGTTCTCCCACATGCTCAGATATTCTGAGACAGTAGCCCAGATATGGCTTTCTCTAATCATAAGCTGCATTCCTAGAGTGTGAACTTTTCTTTGCTCTGCTTTCAAGATAGGGAAATTTTTGGCTTTGTTTATTTCTTTCAAACTGGGCAGTGCCCTCTTGACTGTTATGACTAATTCACTTGTCAGGACTGGAATCTCCTAATAGTTTTCTCCAGGTAAATCCCATTGCTCAAACTTATGGGGAAAAAATTGCCATAGAGGTCAAAGGGTGACCCTGTGGTGGCCACAGGCTATCCACTGGACAGAGGTCTCTGTTGACCATGGAGATTTTTTTCCATTAGAAGGAGAGGTTTGTCAGAACCTGACAGTTCTTTTAGTCCAACATTCCTGCAGAGGAACCCGCTTGGGGAGAGATAAGAACCATAGGTTGACACCCTGATTATGCCTACCTTTTTATTTGTTAAATGTGGAAATTGACTTCATCCAATTAATAAGAACAGGAAACAGTTTTTGTTTTCTTTTTGTAGGAAAACATGAAGTAACAGTTTTATCTTAATTTGTCAGGCATTGCCCAAGAGACTACAGCCGTGTGGGCTGCTGGCCAAAAAATTGCTCTAAGTCCCAAGTATTAACACTCAGATATAAAAAGAATGCTAATTGGTTTTCCAGCTGAAAAATAATAAGGTGCTTGGTGCCAAAAATGCTGTATGGCATGGAAACCCCATGTTTATACAATAGGGCCTGATTGCAATCTGGGGTCTCCATTTGTACTCGTACGTAGAGCTAAACAAAGAGAGGTGTTTCGTTCCTCTGCCTTTGTAGAAAGCCTCTGCTCCAGATCTCAGCCTGGTGTTGCACCAGGCTTCCCACAGTCTTCCTGCCAAATCTCCAAGTTTTTTCCTGGCTGCTATTCAGGAAAGTACAGCTCCGTCCGTAGGATGGAAAGTTAAAAAGGCCTTGCTTGGATACGCTGAAATATATACAAACACTGCTTGACGTATGGAGCAGGCAGGGTTTGCACAAGCTGCTCCTGCCTACATTCTAAGCAAAAAGAGTGCAAGACTTTAAAAAGCCATTTTAGTAGAGCAATGGAGATATGAGATGGAAAAAAAAAAATTTTTTTTTAAAGCAAATTCAGCATTCCCCTTTAGCCCAACAAGTAACTATCTTAGTTTCATTAGTAAAATATCAACTAATTTACAAGAACCTGTCCAGCTTGGGCCATCTTTAACCTGAAGACATGCATACATATAGAAGATACTGAATGTAGATACTTTAGTGAGAAGATCACTAAAAATGATCTGGTGAGAGTCACTCCAGGCTATGGGTACAGCTCAGGTCGGGGCTGGCACTGTGATGCTTATTGGCTGATTGCCAGCCTTGCTGTGGCTTAACACCTTGAAGTGAAGTGAAGTGAAGTCGCGCAGTCATGTCCGACTCTTTGCGACCCCATGGGCTGTAGCCCACCAGGCTCCTCAGTCCATGGGATTTTCCAGGCATGAATACTGGAGTGGGTTGCCATTTCCTTCTCCGGATGATCTTCCCAACCCAGGGATCAAACCTGGGTCCCCCGCATTGTAAGCAGACGCTTTACCGTCTGAGCTACCAGGGACTCCAGATCTATATCACTGATGGGAAAGTACTTGAATTAAAAAAGATCTCTTAATACTTAGAACCTTAATCTCATTATTTACAGTTGATGGTAAATACCGCTGCTGAAGTCTCAGCATTTAACCAATATTATCCAGGCAAGAATACTGGAGTGGGTTGCCATTCCCTTCTCCAGAGGATCTTCCCCACCCAGGGAACAAACCTAGGTCTCCTGCACTGCAGGAAGATTCTTTACCATCTGCACCACCAAGGAAGCCCATATATTATCCAAAATGCTTTCAAGTTACGTTATTGTTGTTTATTTGCTAAGTCTGATTATTTTGCAATCCCATGGATTGTAGTCCACTAGGCTCCTCTGTCGGAGAAGGCAATGGCAACGCACTCCAGTACTCTTGCCTGGAAAATCCCATGGAGGGAGGAGCCTGGTAGGCTGCAGTCCATTGGGTTGCAGAGTCAGACACAACTGAACGACTTCACTTTCACTTTTCACTTTCGTGCACTGGAGAAGGAAATGGCAACCCACTCCAGTGTTCTTGCCTGGAGAATCCCAGGGATGGTGGAGCCTGGTGGGCTGCCGTCTATGGGGTCGCACAGAGTCAGACATGACTAAAGCGATTTAGCAGCAGCAGCAGCAGCAGGTTCCTCTGTCCATGGGATTTCCCAGGCAAGAATATTGGAGTGGATTGCCATTTCTTTCTCCAGGGCATCCTCCCAACTCATCAATCAAATCTGCATCTCCTGCATTGGCAGGCAGGTTCTTTACCACTGATCTACCAAGGAAGTCCTTATAGTTAATACTGAAAGTAAAAGTGTTAGTTGTTCTGTCTTGTCTGACTCTTTGCAACCTAATGAACTATAGCCCACCAGGCTCCTCTATCCATGAAATATTCCAGGCAAGAATACTGGAGTGGGTAGCTATTCCTTTCTCTAGGGGATCTTCCCAACCCAGGGATAGAACCCAGGTTTCTTGCATTTCAGGAAGATTCTTCACCATCTGAGCCACCAGGAAAACCCATAGTTAATACTAAAATTCACTATTTCTTGTCACCAGTAATGATTATAGACTATGACCATTAGGCTAACCATGTATATAAAAGTGAAAGTGAAAGTCACTCAGTCATGTCCAACTCTTTGCAACTCCATGGACTGTACATGAAATTCTCCAGGCCAGAATACTGGAGTGGGTAGCCTTTCCCTTCTCCAGGGGATCTTTCCAACGCAGAGGTGGAACCCAGGTCTCCAGCTGCAGGTGGATTCTTTACCAGCTTAGCCACAAGGGAAGCCCATGTATATAAACATGCAACAAAGTTTAAAATTTTGTTAAAAAAGAATTACTTTGTTAATAGAAGTAAAACATTGTCTCAAAATAACCAACTTTTGCCAAAGTATACAGAAAATAAAACAGGCTATAAGGGTCCACTGATATGTAAAAAATAAACATTTTTTTAACAGAAACTGGCAAGCATTGTCTGTTCCTTTCTATCAGTGCCTTTCTTTTGTTTATTTATTTATTTATTTTTGGTTGTTATTATGAGAGTGTTTCCCCTAGAATAGTGAGATGGAATGGGATGTATTTAGGAGTTTAAAAGGCATTTATTTAGAAGTATTGAGCATTAGGATTTTTTTTCATGCAGGAGAAACCAAGAAATAGAAGACCATTGAATTATTATGTCTGCCCTTTAGTTAGGTTCATCCCCACCAAGCTAAATTAATTTCCCTGTGTTCCTCTTTCTTCTTTGGTGAATTTCTGCTTCTGTTGCTTTGTGCTTGCTCTTTCTCTCACCTGGAGTGAGCTCTCTTTTCCCCTCCATCTTCTAGATCCCAGTTCAGTTCCCACATCATCTGTAAAGCCTCCCAGACCACTTCAGGACCCTTTACTTCCCATCTTAAAGTTCTTACTGTTTTCATGAGAAAAAAGAAGGATGTTGAGGGTTCACAAATCATGTGGGAATCCAGCTGGGACCCAGAAAATGAAGAGGAGGAAGGAGCATTTTTTTTTATTGCAAGAAGCAGAGACTCACGCAACCAGCCTAAAACAAGGAGAAGGTATTATAAACCTACAGCAGGTCTTGCAGGGTATGCAGTGGAACCTGTCTGAAGGCTAAATGGCTCTTTCTCTCCTGTTATCAGGATCATATCACCCCTCTGACTCTTTCCCAGGGATATTTACTTTCATACTCTTCTCTTTTCTCTCTGCCAAATTTTCCTGCCTTATTTCAGTTTTTTTCAGCTCAGCTACCCACAAATGGCTGAATTAGACTTTGGGGATCTTAATTCCAAACTTCCAGAGATTTAGTTTTCTTACCTTGAATTCTATATGCAGATCTTCATTTAATCAGTGTAGTTAGCAGGAGCAGCAGTGATTTTTTGGTATAGACAGTTGCCTAAGCCCATTCATGTGGCAGCTTATGGGTGATGTTTCAAGGAAGGATGCAATGAGTAGGTAGCCATAAGATATACTGTATTGTTCCTTCAAGGCAAATTCCTTAAGGGCAAGGAAAGGTTTCTAGTTGCTTATTTCCATTACTGTGTTTAGCACAGTGCTATTCACCCACCACAGTGATTCATAAGCCTGGCTG
Source organism: Bos grunniens (assembly GCF_055505025.1). Classification (NCBI taxonomy): domain Eukaryota; kingdom Metazoa; phylum Chordata; class Mammalia; order Artiodactyla; family Bovidae; genus Bos; species Bos grunniens. The sequence continues at coordinate 68,151,540 of NC_141168.1, read as the reverse complement.
CCCAGTAGAATCACCTGGGAAACTTTCAGAAGCATTTCCATGTCCAGTCCTCCCCCTTGCCACCACCAGAGATTCTGATTTCGCTTGTGGTGGGTATGGCCCAGACACCAGACGTGGAACACTACTGTGCTTTCCAGATGCCAGGTTTATTTTATATTTATGGCTCTGAGGTCAGAGCCATAAAAAACTTTACTCCTGTAGGTGAAAAAGTGATTACCCTCATAACTAAAACAAGACCTGTTAAATAGCTTAAAATTCGTGCTTGGCCTTAGCAGGAGGGTAATTATTTTCAACTATATTCATGTTGTCTTAGGTAAGGCAAATAACAGTAATATTGGTGACTTTAGAAAGAGCATAGAGATTTTTGATTTTACACTTTTAATTTTCTCCGATTCATGTAACTGATTTCATTAAATCATCAGTAATTATTTCTGCAAGATTTTTTGATTATACATCTACAAAATGCAGGCCTATTCATGGATTCTTTGAAAATAAGTCTCACTGTTGTTGTTCAGTCACCCAGCCATGTCCGACTCTCTGTGACCCTCTGGACAGCAGCACACCAGACCTCCCCGTCCCTCACCATCTCCCACAGTTTGCCCAAGTTCATGTCCACTGCATTCCTCATTTAATTAGGAAAATTTAAGATTTAATAGTAACTTCTGAACTGATGACAACTCATACTGCCACTTGGATGATAATTGTTTTTGTGGTAACTCTGAAATTGGCATTTGATTAATTGGGACTGGGAAAAGTTTGCCTCCAGGATAGTAAGGAGCAGTATTATTGCAGACGCTATACAAAGATGTTCTTTCAGCATACTCTTGGTAGTATCTTTGGGGTTGCTAAGGTTTGCCTTGAGCTTTCTAACCATAGTTGTGGTGACCATTAATAGTTGGAGAACTTCTGGGGAATAGTTTCTGGAATTCTTCAGTATAATCAGTGAAACCAAGGGGGATAATGCAAGCTTTCAAGTAAATGAGCTCAATTACTATGTCCTGAGGAACTCACAATTCCTGGCAGTTGCCTCTGAGACCACCTTAGGATGTTTGCCAACAACTCCTAGAAGTCAAACTGTCTCAGTCTTATGAACACATCGGGTATTGATTTCTGTAGAGAATGTGATTCATGGATCTTCACATTTCCTACCCTGTTTTCCTTCTCTAACAGGAAGCCATTTTGCCCAATGCATCTGATGTACTCCTAAGGAAGACCTGGTAACATCCACCTCTTTGGCAAAGAGTCTAGAGAGAGAATACTGTGGAAGACATCGTTACCAAGTTTTGACTGAGCATAATCAGACTAGTTTCCTTCTTGTATCATGGCACAGACCAGTGCAGTCGAACACTTTGTTATCCAGAGCATATTGTCCTGCCTGGACCCTCTGGGTATGAGGATCCCTTCATGGAATTGCCACCATACATCCAAAGGTCAGTAATGTAAATTGTGATGCTCATTCTTAAACTTCATTTGGGGGTGATGTGAATGGTTTACTCTTTTTCTTGTAAGATATCAGATTTGCTTGGAAAGGAGCAGAAATGCCACTCTTGCAGGATAAACAGGCTGGTGTGTCTGCACTGAGTGGCAGGTACTCTGGAGTATTAAATTGCTATGCAACAGACCCCAGTGACCAGCTTGGCAAGAAAGCTGTGCTTTATTGAGGCATACAGGAGTTAAGCAAGAACTTGTGTTCTTACTTACTGTTTGCTTGTCTGTATCATTGATTCTAGGACCTTTGTCAGATTGTCAGATTTGATCCCAGTCAGATGGTCCAAAAAGTGGTCATTAAAGGTTTCATTGTAAAATCCTTCTCTAAAACTATTGTGCTATACAGTGTCAAAGTGGTCCCTTGAATTGTGCAACTCAGAATTATAAATATTTCTCTAGTTCTGCTTTAAAAAAATCTAAATTTGAAAAAATTTGACCATCACTGATGAAAGCTGTATCTCTATTCTCTTGACAGGCACAAGGCTGTCAGTTATGCTTATAAAGCAGGAACAAAATAGTTGAATATAAATTACATTTATGTAATGTATAAATGTATAAATTACATTTATGTAATGTATAAATTACATTATGGCTTCACAACTTTTCAGAACAACATGCTTTGATTTTGTTGCCTCAAGATTTGAATTCTTATCATCATATGGCTCCCAGGGTGCAAATTTCTGAGCAGAAAACTTTCAATGTGCCCCCTGAATAGAGTTTTAAATGCCTTAAGTGGAGGTTTGAGTCAGTTGTTTTCCAGAATTATTTGTTTTTCAGCTTAATTTTGAAGAAGAGCTCCCCAGTGTTTCCTTCTTGACCCCCTCCCTCACTCTCTCCCATCCTCTCTTCTATGCTTTCTTCATTTCCTGTCCTTCCTTCCCCCTTCCCTCTCTCTTACTTCATTTTTCTTTCACCAAAACTTTTTGAGTTATTTACATTATGATGGACTTTTTCTGAAGATGTAAGTTTTAAAATATGATCATGATCCTCAGAAAACTTTCTTCTTGGTGAGGAGGGAGTGGAAAAGTAAGCATGAAGAGCATCCTGATAAGGTCTTGATGTTTAAGGTGTTGTGGGGAAATGTAGTTGGATACCTAAGCCATTCTGGGTGGAGGAGGGCAATCTGAGACGGGAGAATTAGGGTTAAGTAGTGTGAGGAAAGGTGTCCTGGAGGAGACAACTTTGAGTCTCTTTGGTAAGTGGAAGAAAACCTGTTTCAAGATGTAGAGGTGGAGAAAAGAAGAAGACAAACAATTGGGCATAAAGGCTAGAGAGTATGGGGCAGTGAGGGAGTGACAAATATTTCTGTGTTAGTGAAATGTAAGGTACATGGGGTGGGGGGTGGGTGGAGAACAAGAAGTGACTCTAGGGAGGTTGGCAGAAACTAAAGCAAAATTAGCATTACATTTTTGTTAAGGATTTGGGATTTTCCTAAAGAAGTGTGGATACCTCAGAGAATTTTAACGATTAGATTGTCCTGTTACCTAGATCATTCTAGTGATATGTAGAGCATAACTGGAGGATTGAGACTGAAGGTGAGTAGATCTGTTAGAAAGGTATTGCTATAGGCCAGGGAAGAAATGATGAGGGTCTGACATAAGGCAACGAGAGTGCAGTAGAGGTGAGGATATACATTGGAATAATTTGAAAAGGCACAATTGACAGGACTTAAATAGATTTAGTGAAGAAGAAAGCACAAAACCTTCATCAATGAGGTCCTTATTGCTGCAAAGACCATCTATTCCAAATATATCTAAAGTCACTGAAGATTCAACCAGAGAAATTCACACTGAACAACTGCAGCCAACATGACTGCTGAAGTTGTAATTCCTTGATACACACATCACGCACCCTCTGCTTTGTTAGATGCCTGCTGAAGACCATGTTGGAGATTCCGTCAAGTTATCTTCTAGTTTTTCTCATGGAAATCCTCTCTAAACAACTCTTGTAGATACCACAATATATTTTTCTAGCATAGAGTCTCAGGGTTACCTTTCATATACTTTTCCTTCTATAGGTAATTTGTTCTTTTTCAAACTCTGTCATAAACTATGCTTCCCTGATGACTCAGCCATAAAGAATCCTCCTGCAAATGCAGGAGACATGGGTTCAATCCCTGGGTCAGGAAGATCCCCTGGAGAAGCAAATGGCAACCTACTCCAGTATTCTTGCCTGGGAAATCCCATGGACAGAGGACCTGGTGGGCTACAGCCCATGGGTTGCAAAGAGTCAGACTTGACTTAGTGACTAAACAACAAGAACAAATCACAAACTGTAGCTATTAAATAATTATTTCATAACAAAGACACCTGTCTAGTGAGTCATGACAGCCAGCATAATTTAAACTACTGACTTCCCTTTTTGCATCTCTTTTGCTCTTCAGTCAATTAAAGCTAATTAAAATGGAAACTGAAATATTATTTTAGTTTCTAAATTGCCATGTAACCTTTATTGATTTATTTTCTTCTCATTCTGCAAAAGAAGGTGTCCACATGTGGTGGTGAAGGCTGCCACTGAACTGTTGTTAGCTATTCTTATTGAGCCTTGAAGAGCTTCCATGCTCAGAGTGAGCAGCTAAGGTGCGCAGGAGGGGCATGCAGACAGAAAACATGGTGACTGGTCACAGGACTATCTTGGGAGAAGCTAAGCCAACTGCAAGTTTTCCTTGTGGAAAGTGAATGGTGGTAGTGACTTATCATCCCCACTCTAAAACCCAAGTTGCAGCTGTCTAGAGGAATGGAATAATGAACCTAAGGACTATGGCTTCTTGCTCAAATATTTATTAAGAAGCCAGAATGTGAACATTCGTACTTACTGGGTGTAAGAGAGAAAGGCTCCCACACATCAGAATGACTACTGGGAAGCTCAGAGGCTAAGTCTAGGCCCTTGTGCTAAACTTTGCTGCCTTGAATCTAACTTATCTTACATATAATTCTTAGACAGCTCAGTTATCTATTTTCCAAGCCCAGAAAAGATTAGAAGCAAACTAAAGGCAGGCATTCTGGCATAAGCAGACAGATTTGAGAACTAACAATCTGATAGTGAGGGAAAGGCCTAAAAATGGAGCGTAGGTACAAAATTGTGTTTTGCATTATAACATAGTGTAAAAAAAAGATGAAATTATGGACCACTGCTATCAAGGAAATTAACTATGACTTGTGTTTTTTATTTGGAACACAGGAAGATTGCCATCAAATTTTGTTAAAATAAACAGAGCTTAGGAATTCAAGATTTTCATTGCTTAAGGAATTAATGACATAAAACATATCTTTCTCCTATAGTTTCTGCCATTAACCTTTTAGAGAAATCACAAAAAGACCATGGAAGTGAATGTCTCTCTTTTATGAGCATTCTCAAAACTACCCATTTCACTTTTTAGTTGCAACCTTACTTTCTCTCTTACCTGCTATCCTCATCATTTTTTCCTATAATTCGTATTTCATACTCTATATATTTCCTTAGCTCCTGTGTTGGTAGTTGAGAACTTAACAGCTATGCTTTGAGTATCTGTGTCCTTCAAAAATGCATATGTTGAAATCCTAACCCCAAAGATGGTGGTATTGGATGTGGGGCCCTTGGGAGTTGCTTAAATCATGAGAGTAGAAACAAATTCTCAAACATTTACAACTAAAATGCTGAGAGATAATCAAGAGACTTGAGCTTCAAGTGTTATAATTATTATTAATAACTTGGCAAACTAACTTCACTAGAATAGATATGTCATTTGGGAGTCATTTGAGTATGTCATTTGGGAATAGCTCAAATAGCTTCATTCTATATCAAAAAGCAGCCCTCTCACCAATTCTCATAAATATCATTCCACTTTGTAGCAGGTGTTTCTACTATATATTTGTGGTTAAATGTTAAAGTTAATATATCCATTTATTCAGAAATCATAATTCTGTAGAAACAAAGCACTCAAAGTTGCAAATATACTCTTAAAATGACTCAACTGTTATGGAATGAATGTTTATATGTGTCACCCTTGTGTTGGAGATGCCTGGAGCAGAAGGACTGTGATTAATTTATATTGGTATCATGCTTTAATTGGGTTGAGTTCCTACTTAAAGGTCTGGGAAAAATCTATTCACTGATCAGTCAGTCCAAAAAATTGTCATCAGCTTCCATATTTGGAGGTTTAACCAATGTGACAAAATATCAGAAGGAAGTCATATCAGAGAAAGAAAGCTAACAAGTACTATGGTTAGTTACTGGCTATTCCCAAATGACATACTCAATTCCTTCTGCAAGCTCTGTCCAAGGGGTTTCTAACACTAATCCAGGGTTTCTCACCTCAACATTATTTGTATTTTTGACTGAAAATTCTTTTGTATTGTGGGGGCTACCTTATGCATTTTAGGATGTTTAGCAACATCTCTGGCCTCTGCCCATAGATGCCAGCAGCATCTTCTAAAGTTAACAACCAAAAGTATCTTCCTACATTGACAAATGTTCTCTGTGTGTGTGTGTGTGTGTGTGTGTATGTGCCTGTGTGTCTGGTGTGATAGAAAGATAGAAGGGAAGACAAATTAACCTCAGTTGAGAATCACTTCCTTTACCATAACCCTACCCCTTGAATTAACACCCTATTATTGCTCTTGAAACATAATATCCAAGAAAAGTTTCTGTTGTTCATTGAGATAACAAAAGGGATACTGTTCTCTAAGCTGTTCTACTTGATTGTAACTCCATTCATTACCTGTAAGATATCCTGGTGGCATCAGATCCAAGGTACCCAGGAGGATATTTTATATCTCCTCACAGAATGGTATACTTCTCTTATTTCATTTTCTTTTCTTTGGACTAAAGTCTTTTTGCAACTGATCCTACACCTAGTTAAGCTTACCTTTGTGGGGTGAGCATGCATCCTGGTTTATCCAAATCAGTCCCGAAGCATGCCTGTTAACCAGGCATCATTATTGCTAGAACCCAGAGAAGACTCTTGAGAGTCCCTTGGACTGCAAGGAGATCAAGCCAGTCAATCCTAAAGGGAATCAATCCTGAATATTCATTGGAAAGACTGATTCTGAAGCTGAAGCTCCAATACTTTGGCCACCTGATATGAAGAGCCGACTCATTGGAAAAGACCTTGATGCTGGGAAAGATTGAGAGCAGGAGGATAAGGGGGCAACAGAGGATAAGATGGTTGGATGGCATCACTGACTCAATAGACATGAGTTTGAGCAAACTCCAGGAGATACTGAAGGACAGGGAAACTTGGCATGCTGCAGTCCATGGTGTCACAGAGTCAGACATGACTTAGGGACTGAGCAATTCAGTCTGAAAGTGTCCTGGTTTGGATGATTAATCAAAGTTATCTTTTTATGCTTCTCTGGAAAATTTTTCATTTTAATTTTATCCAAAAAAGTGTGAGATAAAATTCCATTTATAAGAGAATGTATGAGAAAGTACATTTACTGCATCCCCCCCCCCCCAACACACACACCATTTTCTTATTCCATTATCCTGAAGAGAAATCACTTAGGGCAGAAGGGTGCTTGTGAATAGACCCAGAAGTTTGAATACATTCCAAGGCAGAAGCATCTAAATAGTTACTGAGAAGGCAATGGCACCCCACTCCAGTACTCTTGCCTAGAGAATCCCATGGACAGAGGAGCCTGGTAGGCTGCAGTCCTTGGGGTCGCTAGGAGTCAGACACGACTGAACGACTTCACTTTCACTTTTCACTTTCATGCATTGGAGAAGGAAATGGCAACCCACTCCAGTGTTCTTGCCTGGAGAATCCCAGGGACGGGGGAGCCTGGTGGGCTGCCGTCTATGGGGTCGCACAGAGTCGGACACGACTGAAGCGACTTAGCAGCAGCAGCAGCAGCAGCAGATAAATCAGAATGGAACCAGAATCGGGATACAACTGGCAGTAGAAAAGGAAGCCCTTTTTTCTGACAAGTCTCTGTGGAGTTTTCATGTCCTTTCAGCAGCTGTTCTGCCAGGCAGAACTGGGAAAGAGGAATTGATGGACTACCCATGGAACTGAGTTACAATTCTTGCCAAAAGTGAAATTTCTTTTTATGTGTACCATCTTTCCACTCCATGACTATGTATTAATTACTTTTACCTTGATGAATGCTATATGTGTTTCATCAAATGTACAATAGATTCCGTTTAGAATGTGTATGTAATGCACTTAGTTATGACAACAAAGTATTTTTAGTATGCAAAAAATTAGCAGCTTTCAACCCATCTCTTACAGCCCCTTTCTAAATCAGAGGACTGATCTCCAAAGAAATTGACCAATCATCCCAAGTCCTACAACTTCTAATATGGATTTTAGCACTTCAGAACAAAATGTAGGATGATAGAGAACCCAACTTGCACCACTTTCTCCCCCATTCCTTCCTAAGGTGTAGACACTGTACACTATAGAGAAACAGAAATCCTGAAGAAACTCATACCAACTATATATGCTAATTTAGTTTTTTGTTAGCCAATATGAATAGCCAACTGTGGACCAATAATTATTAAGGAAAATCTGTAAGGCAAGAAGCATAATACAAATGAACAAACAGAGTAATTGGCTTCAAAGGAAACAAGTGAAAAAAATAAAATTATTTTTATCAGAAAGATCAGACTAGTTGCAGTAATAAAATAAGATTAGGTTGCCATAGAGGATGAGCACTTAAGGAATAAGCAAGAGATTTTGGAAATTGAAAAACAGTTACCCAAATGTAAAAAGTGAAAGGAAACAGAAGACAAAGTCAGTTAAATATGTCAAGATACAGAGCAAAAAAGATATAAAAGTTAAATACGAAGAGCCAATTTAGGACCGTGAGTACCTATTAGAAGTTCTAAAAAGAGTGGAAAATGGAAGAATTAAAACAATCAAGGATGTAATAGAGGAAAATTATCCAGAGTTGAAAAAAGACACAAGTCTGATGAACGAAAAAACCCAACCTGGACATATCCAAGTAAAATTCCAGAAATGTGAAAACTTGAAAAGAATACAGAGAAACAGCAGACTATTTACTTCTACAGTAAATAATACTGCTAAAAACATATTGTAAATGTTGCTTATTGTTTTTTACCTATAATGAATCACTTATAGGTAAGGCTTTAAAGATTAATTATAGATATACAAGAATAAAATGTAAATATGATTAAGGTATCTATATGAACCCACGTGGTTGTACACTGCCTAACTCTAGGAGGCATTGACTATTAAAATCTTTGCTGATAGAAAGTAAAGATGCTACAGAGGATGAAGAGAGGGAACAATGGAGAGCATAATGTTGAGACAATATGCAGGACCTGAAGTTGAAACAGGGCTTCCCAGGTGGCTCAGTGGTAAAGAATCCACCTGCCAGTGCAGGAGACATGGGTTCAGTCCTTGGGTTGAGAAAATCCCCTGGAGAAGGAAATGGCAACCCACTCCAGTATTCTTGCCTGGAAAGAATACTGAGAGCCTGGCGGGCCACAGTCCATGGTGCTGCAAAGAGTCAGACATGACTGAGTGACTAGACAACAACAAAGTTGAAACAAGGACTCGTGGTTTGCTATGTTATTTAACAATTATTAAACTGTAGAAGGGCTAAAAGAGCATGTGTGTGGGTATGTTTATTTGTGTTCATATGTGTGCATAAAACAAAACTCAGAAGAAAGGACAGATGGGAAGCAGTGTGTTTTCTGAATGTCTTCTATTGAGAATTCAATGATATTATCTAAACTTTATTCATCAGAAAGTGGAAGTATAAACATATCAGTCAGAATGAAGAACAAAGAGAAAACCACCAGAACTAAAAATGGAAACTTAGGGAAGGAGGATAAATGGCAGCAGGTAGGACAGGAAATGTAACTTTCTGTTTAATTCCATTTGAATTTTTCTATATATGTATGTTGTTAAATTAATTAAACAATGAGGCCATTATAACTGAGATGGCTCTGATGCCATGGTGGCCTACAAGTGCAAACCAAAATCTAAGCCAGTAAATGCCTTGAGGTGATGGAATCAAAATGCTAAGGACAACCAATCACAACCAGCCAACTAGGCTTTAAGTTACAGTCAAGCAACAGTATCCTTTCTTTGTTTCTGCACTTTCTCTGTGGAAGTCATTCCCTGGGTCCTGTCAGGCAGAGTGCTCTTAAATACTTCTAATCTGGCACTGTCCCATTGGAATCCGCCTTTGCTCAAATAAACCCTTAAAATATTTAATATGCTTTAGTTTATCTTTATCGATGTATTATTTGATAATAATAATGTAGGGGGAGGGGGCGTCAGTCTGTTGTATTTTTTTTTTTCACATCATCAGCAGTCACCCAGTTGCCAATGACTTTGTGGAATGATGCTAGTCGCTCAGGTGTGTCCAACTCTTTGTGACTCCATGGACTGTAGCCTGCCATATAGGCTCCTCTGTTCATGGAAGCCTCCAGCAAGAATACTGGAATGGGTAGCCATTTCCTTCTCCAGGTGATCTTCCTGACTCAGGGATCAAACCTGGGTCTCCTGCACTACAGGCAGATTCTTTACCGTCTGAGCCATGGCATGTACAAATGTACAAAAATCAAACAGACCTCAAATCACTTCAGAATTACTATGCCTCATGTTTTTTTGGCCTTGATGAAATTGAGGCATGGGGTACTATTTTTATATTATAATTTTGTGAACAAATTATCAATGGGTCATACTTCTCATGGGGCATAGAACTCTTTTCTTTTTGGATATTGATGAATTTATCTATTTCAAATATAACTTAGTACTAACACTTCAAGATCTTTATTACATATTGATTCCTCAAATATAAAATATATACATTTTAGTTGAACCTCATCAAAATTCTGTGACTATTCAAGCCAGCCCTGACTATTTCCATTTTATTGATAAAGTTGAGTAAGGTTAAAAAGCTCGTCTTAGGTCACTGAGATTGATGGGGAAAGAACCTGCAGTTAATCTGTCCCCCTTCCTCTGCACAACATGGTTTCTTAAGGAGAAGGGAAGACTGATAATATTAAAACAAAAAGGTAGCTTTTTTAAAATGTCAAAAACACATTATCACAGAGCAAGAGCCATCAAAACCAGGAAATCCTTGTGAATGTCTCAGCTGTAATCTTTCTCACCCTGAACTCTTTTTGACATTGAACAATACAGTAGTTAAAATGTATCTTGCAAGACTTCCCTGGTGACCCAGTGGTAAAGAATTCACCTGCCAATACAAGGGACATGGGTTCAATCTCTGGTCCAGCTTCTGCATGCCTCAGAGTAACTAAACTCTGAGGCACAGCTACTGAGCCTGTGCTCTGGGGTCTGTGAACCACAGCTACTGAAGCCTGCATGCTCTAGAGCTCATGCTCTGCAACAAAGAAAAGCCACTGCAACAAAGAGAAACCCACGAACCAAACTAGAGAGTAGCCCTCATGGGCCACAGCTAGAGAAAACCCTTGCAATGAATACCCAGTGCAGCCAAAAATAAAATTAAATAAATAAATTGTTGTTTAGTCGCTAAGTCGTGTACAACTCTTTTACGACCCCACGAACTGTAACTTACCAGTCTTCTCTGTCCATGGGATTTCCCAGGCAAGAATACTGGAGTGGATTGTCATTTCGTTATCCAGGGGCTCTTCCTGACCCAGGGATTGAACCCATGTCTCCTGCGTTGTCAGGTGGATTCTTTACTGCTGAGCCACCAGGGAAGCCCTAAATGAATAAACAAATAAAATGTATCTTGTAAAAAAAGCTACTGAAAAACACTAAAAGTGAAGAGAAGTAAGTTAGAGGAAGAAAAGCAAAAAACTTTTCTTTTTTTTTTTAAATTAAAAAAAAAATTTTCTTTAAAAAAATTTTTAAACTTTACAAAATTGTATTAGTTTTGCCAAATATCAAAATGAATCCGCCACAGGTATACATGTGTTCCCCATCCTGAACCCTCCTCCCTCCTCCCTCCCCACACCATCCCTCTGGGTCGTCCCAGTGCACTAGCCCCAAGCATCCGGTATCATGCATTGAACCTGGACTGGCAACGGGCCATAAAGCTAGCCTTGGTAAATTCAAAAAAATAGAAATCATTCCAAGCATCTTTTCTGACCACAATGCAGTAAGATTAGATCTCAATTACAGGAGAAAAACTTAAAAATTCCAACATATGGAGGCTGAACAACACGCTGCTGAATAACCAACAAATCACAGAAGAAATAAAAAAAGAAATCAAAATTCACATAGAAATGAATGAAAATGAAAACACAACAACCCAAAACCTGTGGGACACTGTAAAAGCAGTCCTAAGGGGAAAGTTCATAGCAATACAGGCATACCTCAAAAAACTTTTCTTAAAATCTATAATCTTTTTAAATTTCTGTGCCAATCTCAGTACTTGCCTTTGTCTTATGAAGCATCATATGATTTAAAATTAAAATTTGGTTGTAATGGAGATTAAAAAAAAAACAAACAGTATGGGGTTAATCTACTCACCTCCCTTCCTACATTCCTTAACCTCTTCTTTCTTTGCTCAGTATCTATGCAAAAAAAAAAAAAAAAAATGGGGATGGATAAAATGGGTAGGGGACATGGGAATAATAGGAGGTTATTGACTAGGAAGTATAAATTATCTCACACATTTGACTTTGTTTAATATATGCAAGCATGGAGAGAAGTGATTAAACCATAGGTATGAGAGTGCAGACACTGATGGATTCTTTTCCATAATGCTGTCTGATTATGTAAAAGTTAAAATTTTATTAGAAGATCAAAAATCTAATCAGAAAATTTTAGGGAATATTCTGTTTCTGTTTTTCTATTACAGATTGGAAGCTTTGCCTTCATAATACAGAACGTTTGACTTAAATTCAATATAAAAAAAACTTAAAGCAATTCAGTGCAGGAAAGTCACTTTTTCTGTGTGAACCTTTGATGAACTTTATCCAAATTCTAGTTCTTCCCACATTGACTCAGTTTCTGTCCAATAGAACAAGGTGACCTGTAAAAGTAGAAAGGACAAAATTCAGTGACTCACAGAAGTGTTTTTTCTTTTATTCCTAAACAAGTGCAAAGGCCTTTGATAAGAGTGATTTTAACAACCTTGTTATCAGTTTGTAGTGAGGCAGTTCCTCTTCCTTCCTCCCCTCCCAGCCACCCCCAATAATAAAGTGCTCAACCAAAAGAAACATTCTACAAAACTTTTAAAGATATGCTTGTTGGTTTGAGTGTAGATATTAATTCTTGGAATTACTTTGAATTTGGAGTGCTTAACTAAATTGTTACTGAAGTATACTCTTTTTTCCTTGACAATTACCATTGCAGACAAGGCAAAATGATTCTTAAATTGGTACCCAGCCATAAAGAATTCAAGTGTAATTTAGCTTAAAGCCTCACTGACTGCTTCAATCTCAATGTCATAAAGAGATGTGTTTGGATCAGGAAGTGATTTACATTACTGGTGTTTAATTGGCCTGATGAGATATGCATAATTAGGAATTATATAACCTCATTGTATCTACATTTATCAAATACAAGTGAAAATAATGGGGCTCATTTCTTCCATAGATTTCGGTGTCTTTGAAAAAAGTGGACTATCAGTTGCTGTATAATAAAACAGCACAATGCTACTGTTTTCAAAAATCTAGAGTGATTAATAATATCACTTAAAAAAAATCTAAAGCACTTTTCCCTGGAGGAAGGCATGGCAACCCACTTCGGTATTCTTGCCTGGAGAATCCCATGGACACAGAAGCCTGGCTGGCTACGGTCCATGGGGTCACAGAGTGTTAGACATGACTGAAGCGAAGGAGCACGCATGCAAAACCCTTTTAGTAAAGGCCAGCAGAGTATAAATTTTAAGACAAGGGGAAAGAAATATAGTTCAATGTTTTTCTGTATTTAATATTCAGTATGAATGCCACTGTCTTTCAGGTTTCTTCTTCCCTAAATTGGCATTGATGACAAAGATTGAGTTTTGTATAGTCCACTAATAAAGACCTTTCCATTCATTTTTTTGGAAAAGATTGAAGTTGTTTAATGAAATATAGTGTTTTCTTCTTCCTTTAGTAACTATTTTCTCAGCACTCTGTATTACTCAGATAATGCTGGAACCTCCCACTGGTCAGAATTTTCAACGCTGAAGATCAAAGCCTTTCAAAATCACATGCTTGTGTGACATGCAATTGCCTTTCACCTAGAAAGAGCAGATTATCAGGTCCCATGAAGGATCTGGGTGTTACTTTACTTTCATGTTAACAAGTTAGCCTGACATAGTTTCATGATGCTGGCAGAAGACACAAGACTCCTGGTTCAGAGAAAGTACATTGTAACAGCATAGCAGGCAGCATGAGATTTATATTTGCATTGATTCTCCCTCTCCTGAGATCCCCATGGGTTTGATATGAAGAGGGCTAGATGGATTCTGTCTATACAGTGGTGCTCTGTCACAACTAAGAAACTCCAACCTTAAGGAATTTAATTATTTTAATAAGATAAAATTTGCCCAACTTTTGTTCTGGGAGAGAGACACTATCTTTATTATAATAGACAATATGCAAAGTTTCTCTGTGATCCAGAGGAAGACCTATCTCCATATTCCAAGTCTATTAACTATACAAACATTCTTGAAAAGATAAAGTCAGTCAGTGCCACTGCTCACAAGACATTCAGAAAATTGAGAGACCATAGAGAATTGCCTCCCAACACTGGTAACCAATGTGGTATGACTTCAGGGGACTGGCTGATATGTGAACCAGCTGATATACAAATATTTAGTGTAATTGATTTTATCTTAGTTTCATCCTTTCAGCAGGTGATTTTTACATACACCCCGCATTTTCCTTGCAGCACTTCTCATCTGTTACGTTACCTAGAGCTGTGTGTTGTCACTACCAGTGTCCCATAAGTCACCGTTTCAGCAACCATGGTGGCTTGGCTTACTACAAATCTGTATTCTTACCCTATTTTTATTCCTATTTTCTTCATTCTTCAGAAAATACTGCACAATGAACTTTATAAACACCTGGTACTTCCTTTAAGCTTTTCTTCTCTTTGATCATATAACTTGAGATACTTAAAGACATGAGGCATGTTAGCACTTATATTTCTTCTTTTATCTCTTTAAATAGTGATCTCTAGATTCATTTTATATTCTCCTCCTTCTGCATCAGAGTAAGTTATAACAGAGGAAATGAGATCTGAGAGCTGGAGGAGAAGACAAAGCTTAGGGCACACGTACAAAAGTAGGAAAACCCAATTACACCTGTATTCTCTTCTTTTGATATTGGATTTTAATCTCTATAAGCATACATATCTATTGTTTTCCTATTGTCTTACTGAGTATGCTTGATTACAGTATAGCAGGAATTACATATGTTCTCTATAACCTGTACATACAAAATATTTTGTAACTTCCCTTATTTTACTTAGCTGATTTCATCCTGCTTACACGATTCAATTCCAGGAAAAGATTCAGTTCCAAGTACAGCCTTTCCAAGTGTAGATACCTCAGACTCTTTTAAGGAAATATACTCATTTTCAATAATTTAGAACCCAATTTTGACTGTATCCTCTGTTAGCAAATGCTCTCCCCTTCTCATCTTTCTTCCCAATGTGAAAGTGGAAGTTGTACCTGTCTTCACATGGCAAGATATGGGACCACTGTTTTGCCTTTTTTTTTTTTTTTTTTTGTCCTTTGCCATAGAAAGGTTGGTCTGGTCCCCAAGGGTTCAGTGCTAGTGTCCTCTGCCAATGTGGCTGGTTCTACCTGAACCTGTTGACTATTTTGCTGGTGCTAACTTCTGTCTTGGTTTCTGCCAGTTGCCTCAACTTGCGTGCCTATACTATGTGGTCTCCTTTTGCCAATCCAGAGTCCCTGCTATGTCCTTGAAGCATTTCTGCATTCCCTCACTGACCCACATAGGAGCTGCGGGGTCTCTGACAAGACATGCGGAGGCTGAGGGAGGTCTGGTGCACCCTCTTGGATATGTCACAGTGTTGAATGTCTCCCTCTGCAATCCTACTATACAGCTCTTTGACCTATTGACAGAGAAGCAGAGCACCAACCTTTCATTTAACCTATTTCTGCTTTCTATGGACATTTTGAGTTTCCTTGTTCTCTCCCTTTGGTGGAGGCACAGGGAAGGCAGTGTGGCTGTTCTGGTTCTGACAGGCATCTCATCAGCTTAACTGCATTCCCTCTGAGAAGTGTGCTTTCCTTTCATGGCAAAGACTTTTTTCCTTTTCTCCTTTTCATACAGAATATATCCCTTGCATAATATACTTCATCATTTCACTACAGTTCTAATAAAACTCGAGGATTAACATCTATTAAGCCTATATCCTTATATAAGAATTGGAATTTAGGGGATTTAGAAAAACCTTATCCCTTTAAACAAAGCCTCGGTTTCAAGAATATCACTGGGTGGAATTTCCTAGTGGTCCAATGGTTAGGACTTGGTGCTTTCACTGCCATGGCCCATGTTCAATCCCTGGTCGGAGAACTAAGATCCCGCAAGTCACACATCACTGCCAAAAAATATATGTGTGTATTTCACCAGGGATTCAAAAATCTAATTTTGGTCAAAAGCTGAGTATGGTTACCTTTTCATGTTACATTCCTGTTTTAATTCCAAACTTGCCTAAGATAATGACCAAGGTTCCACTAGCTGAAGAGGGGAGGGTATCAATACAAGGAAATGTGAGAAAGAAAAGCACATATTAACATATTTTGAAATAGTCCCATAAAACTGGCTCTGGCTAACTTAGTCAAAGGCAACATTTTGGAAGGCCATTGAGTTCCCAGAAAACCAGAGGGAGGCTGAGGGATAAGTAAGAGAATAAGCTGGATCCTAGGGTAATGCAGAGTACTAAGATGTGGAAAGCATGAAGTATAGCTAGGATGCCACAGTTTAAGATCCAAAGGACTGGCAGAAAGCTGAGCTTATGGGGGAGTCTATTCTCTGCCTTTGCTAGGGATGGGGAGAAGGGGTGTCTGTCAGGTTCAGCTTCCATAGTAAGTTGCATGCACCTGGATCACCATCAAAATCACTGCAGATGGTGACTGCAGCCATGAATAAAAAGTCGCTTACTCCTTGGAAGAAAAGTTATGACCAACCTAGACAGCATATTAAAAAGCAGAGACATTACTTTGTCAACAAAGGTCCATCTAGTCAAGGCTATAGTTTTTCCAGTAGTCATGTATGGATGTGAGAGTTGGACTACAAAGAAAGCTGAGCACCGAAGAATTGATGCTTTTGAACTGTGGTGTTGGAGAAGACTCTTGAGACTCCCTTGGACTGCAAGGAGATCCAATCAGTCCATCCTAAAGGAGATCAGTCCTGGGTGTTCATTGGAAGGAATGATATTGAAGCTGAAACTCCAATATTGGCCATCTGATGTGAAGAGTTGACTCATTGGAAAAGACCCTGATGCTGGGAAAGATTGAGGGCAGGAGGGGAAGGGGATGACAGAGGATGAGATGGTTGGATGGCATCACAGACTCAATGGACGTGGGTTTGGGTAGGCTCTGGGAGTTGGTGATGGACCAGGAGGCCTGGTGTGCTGTGGTTCATGGGGTCGCAAAGAGTCAGACACGACTGAGCGACTGAACTGAACTGAACACAACTATTGCTGGTGGATCCTGGAGTCTTGGTCAGCCTCCAGAAAGGAAATTAGGGTACTATTAGGGAACCTTTCTCAGGAAGCCCTAATTGGCAAATATATATAATACCTAAATGAAAACAAGAAAAGATAGGGAGGAAGGGCTAAAAAAATAGAAGATGGGGGTCTTCAAAAGTGAATTTTTTCTTTGGATTCCATCAAGGATATTATCAAGAACTCTGGGGGTTGATGCATGGTCTTGACCCTAGCATGCACTCAATACCTCCTCTACCCTCTGCTTTTCTCTGCTTCATTCTTCTCTGGAGACTGCTTTCTCTCCTTCTCTGTGTGTCACCTCTACAGCACTAGAGTTCACAGGTCTTCCATTTAAGTAAAGTGCAGATTTACTCAGTTCAGTTCAGTTCAGTCACTCAGTCATGTCCAACTCTTTGCAACCGCATGAACTGCAGCATGCCAAGACTCCCTGTCCATCAAGACTCCAACTGATGGAGTCTATCCAAACTCATGTCCATCAAGTCGGTGATGCCATCCAACCATCTCATCCTCTGTCATCCCCTTCCCCTCCTGCCCTCAATTTTTCCCAGCATCAGGGTCTTTTCAAATGAGTCAGCTTTCTCATCAGGTGGCCAAAATATTGGAGTTTTGGCTTCAACAACAGTCCTTCCAGTGAACACCCAGGACTGATCTTCTTTAGGATGGACTGATTGGATCTCCTTGCAGTCCAAGGGACTCTCAAGAGTCTTCTCCAAAGGGGCTCTTAATTCCAATTCTAAACTTTTAAGAGAACAAACCTGATTGGACTAGTTGGTGTATCTACAGCTTATTAGCTATCGATACAGGGGGGAATGGGTAGGTACAAAGGGTTATGAAGCACAAATGCCCCTGTGTATGGTGCGAGGATGGCAGTGAGGAGAGAATGGGACATGGAGTGATAAGACAGGCTAAAGTGTCTATTGCAGGTTAATAGTATGTTCACAAGTGACTATATCATAACATTTTGGTAACCCCTTATTATTAAATATTCTTTCATCCCAGGTTTATTCTATTATAAAAAAAATGTGGTAGGCTATACTCCAATATAAAATGGTTTTGGTTCTAAAAAAATAAAAATAAAATTTAAACAAACTGTGATAAAAATACTTGGAGGGGTTTGGGGGAAAATGGATACATGTATATGTTTGGCTGAGGCCCCATCAATGTTCAATGAAACTAGCACAACATTGTCAATCAGCTATACCCTAATACAAAATAAAAAGTATTAAAACAAAAAAGATTTGCTACATATTTACAATGGAATACTACTCAGTCATGAAAAAAGAATGAAATAATGCTATTTGGAGCAACACAGATGCACCTAGAGACTATCATACTAAATGAAGTAAATCAGAAAGAGAAAAACAAATATCATATGATATCACTTATATGTGAATTCTAAAATATGACACAAATGAACTTATATATGAACTAGAAACAGACTCATAGATACAGAGAACAGTCTTTTGGTTGCCAGGAGGTAGGGGTGATGGGGGAGGGACAGACTGGGAGTTTGTGATTAGCAGATACAAACTAGTCTACAGAGAATGGATAAACAAAAGGGAACTATATTCAATATCCTATAATAAACTGTAATGGAAAAGAATATGCAGAAAAGTATGTGTGCATATAATATGTATGTATAATGGCATCACTTGGCTGTATAGCAAAAATAAACACAACACTGTAAATCAACAAAAAGGTAAACTGAAAAATATTTACTTGAAGGTAAGTCCCTTTTGATCCCCTTAAGATTAATTCCTAGAATTACATATTAGAATTTTTGATATACGTTGAGATCATCTTCCAGAAAGTTTGCGCCAATTTGTGCCACCTCCAGATACTTAAAAGTACTAATTTCTCTGCACTCCTGCTTGGGTATGTTAATTTGGTTATTAAATATATTAAAATAGTTCATTGCTTAAGTTTGCATGGTTTTAATTCCAAATGAATTTGACCCCTTTTAAATAAGCATATTAGTCATTGTATTTCTTCATCTTTTATTTATTCACTTATTGTGTAAATCTTTACTGATTTTGAAGACTCTTTAGTTGTAAAAAAAATAGCAATCCTGTGCCTTATATATATCAAGTATCTCCCCAAGTTATGGTATGCTTTTTGAAATTTTATAACTAGATTTTTAAAACATAGCTTTGAATAGCTTAAAAAAACAAACAAACCCATGATTGCATAATATAACTCAAAATTTAGGCAGAAGGAAATTATTCTTTATAGAGTTATTTAATTTATTTTTTCCTTTGTGGAATATACTGATCTTTTGTTCTGCTTTCTGCCTTTAGGGAACAGAGTATCTGTTGGCCAAAGCCACCAGAAATGAAAGATAGGGAGAGTAAAGCTGTATTATGCACAAGTGATGTTGCTGACTTGTTGATAGATTTTGTCACATAAATCCAAGATATAGATGATCTATGCTCATTTTATTTAGTCACTTAGGGACAGGAGAAGCAGGAAACAAAGAGAGTGGGTGGTAATGAAGCACCAGTTTTTAGCATATTGCCTCTGTTTCTAAATCTCCTTTCAATTTTCCAATGATATTCAAAGGTCAAGATTTTGCTGAGAGCTGACCAGAATTAACTTCTATGTGTCAAATGGAAATTGGCTCAGAACCTAGAGTGTAGTGGGAGGTATTACATTTTATTCCAAGAGATGTTGGCTGAGAGGCTGCCTATTTATGTGCTATGGAGCTTTTCAGATTAGAAAATTAAATTATTTTATCTTTGGCTTTAAGGAATAAATGTGTATTTCCATGCTTTCCAGCCCTAAGTGACACCATACACACTTTCCTAAGTTATATTTTCACCACCACCTGAAAAATATTATTTCATTTTTTGTTGTCACAGTAAGAATTAGTCCTCTTGATGTTAAAGACATTCAGCATTCAGCACAATCTGGATAAAGAGTATTATGAGAATGTAGTAGTTTAATTCAAATTGCTATGGAAAGTTCACTAAGGACAGAACTTTCTAGATGTACACTGTCTAGTGATGACCTTTTCACCAGACAGCTCCTGTAACACCTCAAACACAGTGCGTCAGAACTGTGGCAATACACCGTAAGATGACTTCCAGTAGGTCCTTCTCTCCTATTACCCTCTCTTTTTGAACACTGGAAGAACTTGTGACGTGCTCCTAATCAATCAAGTATGACAAAGGCAATGGGATTTCACGCTTCTGATTAAGCTATATCATACGCCATGTTGTGCAAGATAGAGCTAGAGAATCTTCCATTAACTTTGAAGAAGCAAATGGCCACGTTTTGAACTTCCTGTGGAGAGCGCCATACGGCAGGGAACTCTTTCTAAGATCTGACCTGAAGGCAACCTCCAGCTAGCAACTCGTTAGAAGATGGGTTGTTGTTGCATTGTTCAGTCACCTGCCCAGTCATGTCCAACTCTTTGTGACCCCATGGACTGCAGCACGCCAGGCCTCTCTGTCCCTCATTGTCTCCCAAAGTTTGCCCAAGTTCATGTCCATTCCATCAGTGATGCCATCCAGTCATCTCATCTCATTCTGCCCTCAATCTTTCCCAGCATCAGGGACTTTTCCAATGAGTCAGCTCTTCACATCAGGTGACCAAAATACTGGAGTTTCAGCTTCAGCATCAATCTTTCCAATGACTATTCAGGGTTGGTTTCCCTTAAGATTAACTGATTTGATCTCCTTGTCGTCCAAGGGACTCTCAGGAGTCTTCTCCAGCACCACAGTTCAGAGACATAAAATTCTTTGGTTGGCAACCTCAGTTATTTAGCCGCCAAGAAACAAATTCTGTCAGAAACCTGAAAAAGCTTGGAAAAGTGAATCTTCCACAGGCAGGCCTCCAGAGGAAAACACAGCCCGATCAACACCTCAGTTATAGCCTTGTGAGCGCCTGAGAAGAGAATCTACTTAAGTCATGTGCAGACTGCTGATCACAGAAACTGTAAGATAATAAAGAGAAATTTCTGCCGGAGTCCAGTTCCAGCAGCCAGGGAATCAGCCTGAAGGGATGAGCGGTGTCGGTGGACAATGATGTAGCCTCTGACTCGAGGTACGGGACTACATGCTTATTTCAAGCTTCAGGTTCTCTTTTATACTTTGACAAAAGCATTAGGCCAGAGGTTTGACATTTTTAGTTTCCCCCACCCAGACTTATTGTCTCCAGAAATCATTGTTGCCCTACAAACAGAGTTCCTGCTTCAGCGATACTCTCAGAATCAGCTTTACTATCTGTTATCTACTTTCTTTTATGTGTCCTATACTTAACTTGTGATTGTAACTCACGCTACATTCCTCAGTTTATTTCTTATCTTTCTAAATCCTGTTTGCCCCTAGCATCTTAAGATCACTATCTCCTAAAAAGGCTTCTAGCTATTCTTAATTATTCCTAAACCCTAAACTCAGCAAACTTCTTTGACCATAAATATTTCCCTCACAAACAGGTCTCAGAAAACAATCCTCCCCATGACCTCAAGCTGCGGCCTACATGCTCATCCTGGGACATTCTTTATAAAGATCCTTGAACAAATGTCAATGGTTACTTTATTGATTATTTTCTGGGCACAACTGCAGAAGGCATTGTGCTTTCTCATGCTTCTCTCAAGACCAATAAGCACCTTAACATTCCTTCCAGCCAACTCAACTGAAGAAAGGAAAGAACAAGTCAGAATCACAAGGCCTAACTCTTTCATCTCGGAACTGTGCCTGCGGGATGAGGAGAGGGGGTTGGGGCCATGCCTCCATTTTGTCAGTAACGCCTAACGCGGCTCCTGACAAATTTCTTTAAACTACCAAGCTTATAGGAATTTTGTATATAGCATATAAAACTAACGTACAAACCTAAACTCATTAC
This sequence comes from Bos grunniens, assembly GCF_055505025.1. Taxonomy (NCBI): domain Eukaryota; kingdom Metazoa; phylum Chordata; class Mammalia; order Artiodactyla; family Bovidae; genus Bos; species Bos grunniens. The sequence goes on along the minus strand of NC_141168.1, from coordinate 68,129,627 downwards.
TATCTTTCCCAGGCTTTATACAGACATACATACAGTACAACTTTATTTTACCCATGAAATTCACCTTTGATTCCCAAAGTCAAGCAGCTACCAAATCCTGATGATTTTATATTTAAATTATTTCATTTATGACTCTACTTGTTAATTTCCTCTTTTGTTTTTCTGATTTACATCCTCTTTATTTCCTATCTAGACCACTGGAGATCTTTTCCTTCCCTGGGCCTTTACTGTATCTTTGTCCTGTGCAATGCTGGCACACTACTCCACCCAAAACTGTGCTTCCCAATGCATCTTCTACAGATACCAGTTCCACAAAATTCTCACAGGAGTATAAACTCCAGGAGGGGAAGAAAGGAGGCTACTGGTCCACCACTATATATCCCATTTTAGGCTCTCTTTTTTACTCAAAGTCTTCTTGACTGAGATAATTTGAAGTTAGTGGGTGGTGGATAAGGTGCTAATGTGTGAGAATACTAGCTCAGATAACCAGGTAGTTTTCATAATTCAAGCTTCCAGAACAACAAAGGAAGTGAACTGGGAGGAAGCTTATAAACTTGTGAAGTTGAATATTCTTGATTTTTTTGTTATTATTAAACCACTGTAGTTTGCCAAGTCCTTTCACCCTGATTATAAATCTCAAAGGGAATCCAATCCCATGTGTTTCTGATTAGTTTGCAGCTGAATTATCCAAAAGTTTTGTAAGAACCATTTGAAGTACAAAAAACTTTGTAAAATAAATCTTTATATTTAAATTTTTATTCATTTATTTTTGTTTGCTCATGGTTTTAAGGGGAGAAAGAGTTAGCGGTCTACTGAAGAAGAGTATTGAGAAGGAATATTTTTAATTAGAATCAGTCTCATGAAGAAATCTTAAAATCTCACAAAATGATCAAATTAATTCTTAAAACTTAGATCTGTTGTTCATATCAATATTGAGTGACAGTAAAATTTCTTGATTTTTGGAAATTTTCTGCCTATAATTAAAATCCACATATCTTAGGTAAATATAGCATTTATATAGTATTAGATTTCAAAATATCTTTGTTTTTTTTTTCTAGATTAGAGATTACTTTAGATGCTTGGTTGTGTATCATTGACTGTTAATGTGATCTTTTCTTCATTAAATGAGTCATGAGAATGTCCAAGAGCAGAGAAAGCAAGACAGTATTAAGCAAAATAGAGATTACCAAGGTTATCAATCTGTCTAAAGGGCTTAAAAGTTAAATATAAAATTATAATATACATATCTCAAATTGATATTATATATAATCAAATTATGATATGTGTGCAGTAATATCTACTGAGTAAATTTGAAATTGAATGACTGTTTATAAAAATAAAATAAAAATTTGTAGAATTGATACATTTAAAGTGAAAGTGAAAGTCATTCGATCATGTCCGATTCTTTGCAACTCCATGGACTGTACAGTACTGTACATGAATTCTACGGACCAAAATACTAGAGTGGGTAGCCTTTCCTTCCGCCAGGGGATCTTCCCAACCCAGGGATCAAACCCAGGTCTCCTGCACTGCAGGCAGATTCTTTACCAGCTGAGCCACCAGGGAAGCCCAATACATTTAAAGAAGCATTGCAAATGTATTTTATCATACAGAAAGCACATAGACTAGTGAACTGTTCTCAAAAACTCCATTTTATCCCATTTGTTTGCTAAGTTTCAGTATCTCAGATTCCTGACTGAGGGTGCTTATCTTAGGGAGTGGTCATATCACCCCATTGACTGGAACTTAGGGAGTGGTCATCTCACCCCATTGACTCTGTTATAGAATGTATTTGGTCTGGATTTACACCATTGCATATTGTATCTAAATATAATGGCAGATTTCATGTATAATGAGAACAATAACTTAAAATTATGAAATGGAATTCTTATGAAACATTATTTCTTAATGTTCTGAATTTTATGCCAGTAAACATCCAGGATTGGAGCATACTTCTTAGTGCACAACTCTCTGTTCTTATTGTGAACCATCACCCACTACATTCAGTACCTCTTAATCTGGCACAAAGGATCTCAGTGCTATCATTAATTTTCTATGAAATTCATGCTTACCATATTCTATGAACAGACCAGGATTTTATAGAACATGTTTGATTCCTTTAGGAAACATGTTTATTTTGGGGTTTCTGAGCAGATACATTTCTGCAGTTGACTAGCAGTTTGCCAAGTAGTTTCTGAAACCTAGCTGTTTTTAAAAGGCCAAAAGAGTGGTGTAAATTGTTGACCACCTGTTACTGTTCTTATGGAGAAATTACTATCTCGGGTAGAGCAAAGTAGACAATGAATTCTTAGGTGCCATCTGGTTCTAGTATTCTATTATTCAAGCACCTCAGATTCATTTATTATTTCATGTAACTTATAGAAGTTTACTTTGGGACTAGCTATGCATAGATTTGTGTCTTTTGGGATACATAAATAGACTTTTCATGGCTACTTCTCTAATTTCGCTAATATTTCTTACTAATATCTGATAATCAAATGTTTTTTCAAGAATAGGAAGATAATACTTTCCATGTCACATTAGGCTTAAAATATAAATCCCTTAGGGAGAGAATATACACCAATTTAAATTTCCACTGAAGTAACAATGACTGAGCCTGTTCAGTGAGCAGATTGTGATAGCAGTTGCTAGATACCCCTGAAGGTGTGAGGAGGGACAAACACCTCACAGGGGAAGGGGAGCCACAGTGAAGAGTATGGGGAGCTTTTCTCTTTTAGAGTTGGTCTGTCTAGTTTTATGCTCCCTACAGACAGAAAAGTATTACATTCCATCCACAACTTTAGACTTTGATAGTTAAGTACTCCCAAAGTGTAGGAGAGTACCCTTAAGTGGATAGAGTACAATATTATTTATCTCTACAAATGTTAACATTCTTTCATTATTTTCATTAGGTAAAAAAGGGTGATCAACCTACAGATATTTAAGTTTAGCAATGAATTGCTACAAGAAATGTAAAGAAGTATAAAAGGCAACAGCTATTTTAAATAACACATAAGGAAAGGGAAAGCTAATCTTGAAAATAAATTGCCATTCTAATGAATTAAAACCAAAATTGTATTTTTTGCATCAAATTAAAAAATGTTTTATCCAAATTAATTTGTCACAGCATCTACCTTATTGACACAAATTAGGCTATTGTTTAATCAGAAAAAAATGATAGTAAATACTGATTTTTCATGTACAGTAGTAATATTATGGACATAGGGACAAATTGGTTTATGTTTGTTTCAGCAGGCCATTTATGACCCTATTAGGAGATGTTTTAAGGGCGTTTCTTAGCATTTTGAACAAAATATTTGTACTCCTACTGAAAATAGCTTAATATGAAGTCCCAAAGGAATCCTGTCTGCCTTATAAAGTTGTTTTTAGAGTTTTGAATTTCTGGCCTCCTCCTTCCAAATGCATAGTGGATATACATTCTAACTCCAAATTCAAGTTTTGGAGAAACAGTATATTTCCCTTCCTAAATATTTGCCCAACTCTTTTAATTGGTCAATTTGCTACATTGAAATGCATAACCTCTTCATCCATAGTTTTTAAATGGTGAAATATAAATTAATTTCTTATTCTGTAATTCCTAATATAGTCTCCACAACTTCCCTTTTCATACATAAAGACACATGCACATTCTTTTACCACCATCTATATATCAACCTGAGAGGCCATGCACTAAGTTGAAAGTGTGGCATCAAATTCTTCCTCTACAACTTGCCAACTGTACACAACCTTTCAGCAAATTACTTACCCATTATAACAATTCCAATTCCTGGTCTATGAAATTGTATCATAATAGCAACCACCAGATACAGTTGCTGTGAGGACAGTTGTTATCAGTGAGCTGTGAGACAGTGAATGTGAAGTTGGCAGCATAGCCCCCTGCGTGTATAGTAAAATGTGCTCTCTGACTTTTAGAAATTTTTTCCCTAATATTAATTCATCCCTCTCATGGAGTTTGTTAACTACATCCTATTTTGCTAAAACAACTTCTCTGTTTACTTAATAAAATATAATCTGGTGCAAATATAAGAGTTACAGACTGAATGTCAATTTGTGACCAAGTACAGGATATACTGAGGCCATTATCTGGTGAATACAGTGTATATAGATAATATAGGTAGCCAAACTAAACAATTTATTGAGATAAGCATAAATAAAATGAACTGTCTGGGAAAGTGTGTTTAATATTTTTTTTGAAATTTAATACTATGTAATGTCAGGCAAATCATAGATCCAAGTCTAAATAACTTCTAAGATCCACTTTCTACAGTTCTCATATGATATACATATTCCTCATTTTCCTTTTACTTTTAACTTTTTGTGTCCTTATACTTAAAGGGGTTTCCTTTAGGCAGCATACAGTCTGTCAGTCTCTGCTTTTTATTTAGAGTGCTTATATCACTTGCAATTAAGTCTACCTGGAGGCCCCTCTATACTCTGTACAAGGATCTTAACTGGCACGGGCATCATTGGAGAGTAGACAGTGACAAAAATTTTGCTAATGTGTTCTTCAATAGCAATATTTTACAGCAGAAAAAAGTCAGAGGCAGTAGTGAAGTCATTGAGCTTTCTAGTAATCTTTCAAACTGGCATTGGGAAGCAAGTTCCTTTAGAAGTAAGTAATCTTGTAGAGTTCTCGGAAACATTTTGTTGGTTGGAGGAAGTGTAAAGTCAGAATATAGGAATAGAGAGAGGATGTAGCTTTTCAAAAGTGTAATACTAAACTTTCTGATTAGAGTGATTGAGGTTATTAAACTAGAGAAGTAAAATAGACATGACTATATTTGTCTCTATATAGGATTTATAGAATATATAAGATGTTTATCTTAAGTTTTAATCACAAAAATATAGCCATGCTGTGAGTACAGTTTTTAACTTATTTTTACTAATAAAATAAAGATACATTTTTCCCATTGAATTAAATAATTTTCTATAATGTAGTTTTCTATGGAGCCATAATTGTCTATTGTATGATTATACCATGAAGTATAGAACAGTTTCTCTTTTGATGAACACTTAAGACATTTTTTTCTATTTAACAAAAAAATCCCTGTGATATATGTGTATATATATATATATGTAAATAATATATAGTAATATATAAAACAAATATACATTTATGTCCTATGAATATATACATATATGCACACAATATAAATTATATATGTCTACCATATATATTTATGACAATATCTTTTGTATGCACTCAGGATTATTCCTTTAGGATAACTTTCTAGACATAAAACTTGAAGCTTCTGAAATATATATTGAATATAAGTTACTTTTATTTGAATGAGAAATCAGAAGAAATTAAATAAATTTAGTGTAAGAACTGTAGAAGGTAGATTTTAGAAGCTATTTAGACTTGAATAAATGATTTGCCTGACATTAGATAAATTTTTCTTTTTCAAAATATATGATCCTAGACTCACAATTCTTCTGTTGTCTTTTTTAAGTTCTCTTTGTCATAGATGAGTTTCTTTTTTTTTTTTTTTCTGATAAGCATTCAAGCAATAATGATCACTGCAACAGGGAAAAAAGGGTGTTCTTTATCATCTCCATTATTAATTATTGTCCAGGAAGCTTTAGTCATTTTAATAAAGCAGAAAAGATAAACATGAGAGAAACAGATCCAGTAGGAGATTTTATATATATAATTATTTTAAGGAGTTGCTTACACAATTGTAGAGGTGGCAAGTCCAAAATCTATAGAGCAGGTTCACAGACTGGGGACTCATAAAGGAAGTGATGTCCTAATTTTGTGGCAGAATATCTTCCCCATGAAAACTTCATTTTTGCTCTTAAGGTCTTTCAGCTGATTAGATGAGGCCCATCCATTTTATAAGGGTGTTCTTTATTTAAAGTTAACTGGTGACACATGCTAAGTATGTCTTACCTTCATATCTTCATAGAAGTACCTAGATTAGTATTTGATTAAATAACTGGATACTCTAGCATTAAATAACTGGATACTCAACTGATTAGATGAGGCCCATCCATTTTGTTTTTTTTTTTTTTTTTCAGGCTATTGCTTATTTACATTTTAACCTAGGCGATTTTTTAACCGGATATCTTCATTAAAACATAAACATTTGCTAAATCAGTCTCATTTGTGGCGTTTATGCCTTTCTCCAAAGTAAGATTTTGATCTTTTTTTTTTTTTTTTTTTTCAATTTTATTTTTTAAAAAAAAAATTAAAAAAAAAAAAAAAAAAGTGATGTCCTAATTTTGTGGCAGAATATCTTCCCCATGAAAACTTCATTTTTGCTCTTAAGGTCTTTCAGCTGATTAGATGAGGCCCATCCATTTTGTAAGGGTGTTCTTTATTTAAAGTTAACTGGTGACACATGCTAAGCATGTCTTACCTTCATATCTTCATAGAAGTACCTAGATTAGTATTTGATTAAATAACTGGATACTATATATATATATATATGCACACACACATATTTATTTTATATTCTTTATATATTTTTTCTTCTCCCCTCAGAAGAGTAAATGATATTTAACTCTATATCTGAACTCTATATCTTGGTATTTAAGACAGATTTATCGAGGAAAGAATATAACTGAACAGGAGTAAACATCACTCAGAGATGGGTAAATTGAAGGTTTTGTTTTCACTTTTATTAGTGACAGTGAGTATATATTTAGTTAGGTACAAGTATAATACTATTGTTATCTTTAATAAGAAGTTAACATGGCTAAAAGGTTAAGTGGAAACTGGATTGACAATGGTGTGGATACTGCTCAATTCTTAGCTGTCAACTTTGCAGTATTCCCATTTCTAAGGAATTAGATTTTCAGGAATCCCTTTCTCTAATTTGTTGATCTCATGCGATGAGCTCATGTAAGTTTTGGAGGACATGATGGAGAAAGCATTATTCTAAGGATGTGTGGTGGCCAGATGTAGTGGCTTTGTAGATATTTCCATGAACTTCTTTTTGAGGTCATGGCAACCTGATGTGACAGCTTCATAGAATTTACTGTCAGCTAACATTTCATTGCTACATAGTGTCATAGTGACAGCCAGATGCAGCTTCTCAGACTTCCCTCCAAGCTTTAATTTCTCCAGTCTGTTCTAAGTTGTTGGGCAAAAGTGATTAGTGATTGAGCCTCCAATACTTTGATTGTAGTCCTCAAACTACCTTCCACATTTGTTTAAGCCCTAATTCCTTTATTAAATTCCATAGTGCATCTGTGTTTACTGATTTTGCCTAGACTGCTGCATAAGCTGAAATTCAATAATTATTCAGTGGATTATTTATGCAAAAATGGGCAAGTTAACGGAGAAGGCAATGGCAACCCACTCTAGTACTCTTGCCTGGAAAATCCCATGGATGGAGGAGCCTGGTAGGCTGCAGTCCATGGGGTCGCCAAGAGTTGGGTACGACTGAGCGACTTCACTTTCACTTTTCACTTTCATGCATTGGAGAAGGAAATGGCAACCCACTCCAGTATCCTTGTCTGGAGAATCCCAGGGACAGAGGAGCCTAGTGGGCTGCTATCTATGGGGTCGCACAGAGTCGGACACAACTGAAGTGACTTAGCAGCAGCAGCAGCAGCAGGGCAGGTTAAAGCTATAGAATAAACAGTTCATGGTGGTTGTGATTTAGTCATTAAGTTGTGTCCGACTCTTTGTGACCCCATGGACTATAACCCACCAGGTTCCTCAGCCCGTGGGATTTTCCAGGCAAGAATACTGGAGTGGGTTGCCATTTCCTTCTCTAAACAATTCATAAGTAACTCTTAATAGGTAAAAGAATTTAGTATATAGCAAAGCTATCAATTCAAATTATAAAATAAAGGCAATATTATTTAATAAATGGTAATAGGATATTTGGTTAAATATTTGGAAAAAATAATGATACACATTTTGAAGTTTGGTTAAAATTTTTTTCAATAAACTAAAGAGTTAAATTAAAAAATTCAGGTAGCAAAAATTAGAAATAAATATTTGTTGTTTGAGGAAAAGATATATTTTTATGGAGTCAAAGCAAAGGAAAATATTAATACATGTAGGAAAATTTTAACATAATAACTTTCAGTTCAGTTCAGTTCAGTTCAGTTGCTCAGTCGTGTCCAACTCTTTGCAGCCCCAAAACCACAACACACCAGGCCTCCCTGTCTATCACCAACTCCTGGAGTCCACCCAAACCCATGTCCATTAAGTCGGTGATGCCATCTAACCATCTCATCTTCTGTCGTCCCCTTCTCCTCCTGCCCTAAATCTTTCCCAGCATCAGGGTCTTTTCAAATGAGTCAGTTCTTCACATCAGGTGGCCAAAGTATTGGAGTTTCAGCTTCAACATTAGTTCTACCAATGAACACCCAGGACTGATTTCCTTTAGGATGGACTGGTTGGATCTCCTTGCAGTTCAAGGGACTCTCAAGAGTCTTCTCCAACACTACAATTCCAAAGCATCAATTCTTTGGTGCTCAGCTTTCTTTATAGTCCAACTCTCACATCCATACATGACCACTGGAAAAACCATAGCCTAGACTAGATGGACCTTTGTTGACAAAGTAATGTCTCTACTTTTTAATATGCTGTCTAGGTTGGTCATAACTTTCCTTCCAAGGAGTAAGCGTCTTTTAATTTCATGGCTGCAGTCACCATCTGCAGTGATTTTGGGCCCCCCCAAAATAAAGTCAGCCACTGTTTCCTCATCTATTTGCCATGAAGTAATGGGACCAGATGCTATGATCTTCATTTTCTGAATGTTGAGTTTTAAGCCAACTTTTTCACTCTCCTCTTTCACTTTCATCAAGAGGCTTTTTAGTTTCTCTTCACTTACTGCCATAAGGGTGGTGTCATCTGCATATCTGAGGTTATTGATAATTCTCCCAGCAATCTTGATTCCAGCTTGTGCTTCCTCCAGACCAGCATTTCTCATGATGTACTCTGCATATAAGTTAAATAAGCAGGGTGACAATATACAGCCTTGACGTACTCCTTTACCTATTTGGAACCAGTCAGTTAATATATTTTAAAAATTTAAAGGTAAAAAATATACTAATTTTTGCCATGATATGGTTATTGTTTTTTACTCTACCTAAGGATCAGCAAAGTCTTTCTGAAAGAGGCAAGATAGTAAATATTTTAAGTTTTGTAGGACAAAAGGAGAATCACTGGATCTTATGTAGGTAAATATGCAACAAGGGAGAGAACAAATTTCCACAAATATTTTACTGACAAAATTAAAAATATAATGATAATAATTGAGTATAATGATTCGTTGTACTCCCAATCCACTATGAGAATAACAGCATTCTTTTTCCTCTAAATAATATTTTGTTTAATTGGGACTCAAAGTTAATATTCTCTATCATCAAAATAGATCACTAGTATACATCTGTTAATGTTGGTCTGTTCTGAGACGTTCATGTATTTCACTCTGAAAAAATGCCTTTTTTATATAGACAGGTATTAAAATGCTGATATTTATCCAAGAACATATAATTTTAACTAAGCACAAGTATTATTTAGAAAGCATTTATAGAATGGTATTAATTCTCCTTCATACTTGTTTTTTAATATATCACTGCATTGCAGATTACTTCCAATTGAAGAAGTTTAGGTGGAAGCTATCAGTTGAACAGTTAAATGGATTTTGAAATACGGAAATTTCCTTATTTGTATTTAATTCTGAAAAATGCTTCTGCAACTGTAGTTTGAGGTCAGTACATGTATCTTTTATAAAATTAAACTGGACTGGATCTCACTTCTTATTTTAACTTTTGAAAGAATGGTAGTATAAAGCGGCTTAACATTTTTTGTGATTCAAAACATTACCCATGTACCGTAGCCCACCAATCTCCTTTGTCCATGGAATTCTCCAGGCAAAAATACTGGAGTGAGTAGCCATTCCCTTCTCCAGGGGATTTTTCTGACCTAGGGATCAAACCCAGGTCTCCTGAATGGCTGGCAGATTTTTTACCATCTGAGCCACCAGGGAAGCCCTGTTTAGCTTCTATTTCTGACAAAAATTCATAGAAATGATGATTAAATCCATGAAGGTGAATGCAGTTCACCATGATGCTACTAGATTCATGACAAATGATAGAGTCAACAATTTTGTGCAAAGTATTTGCTGATGAGTATACAATGAATTCCAGAGAAGGCAATGGCACCCCACTCCAGTACTCTTGCCTGGAAAATCCCATGAATGGAGGAGCCCGGTAGGCTGCAGTCCATAGGGTCGCTAAGAGTCAGACACGACTGAGCGACTTCACTTTCCCTTTTCACTTTCATGCATTGGAGAAGGAAATTGCAACCCACTCCAGTGTTCTTGCCTGGAGAATCCCAGGGATGGGGGAGCCTTGGTGGGCTGCAGTCTATGGGGTCGCACAGAGTCGGACATGACTGAAGCGACTTAGCAGCAGCAGCAGCAGCAGCATACAATGAATTCACAGTTTCACAAGTTTTATAAAATGTGTCCCATTTCATTCTTCATACATATTCTTACTACTGTCAGTTGTAACGCATCTTTGCAGATTCTGCTCCAGGTTTTATTGAATTATTGTTTTCTCAACTTCTATGAAAATATTCTCATCTGTAGTTGTTCCAGTGCATACTTTTTGGAACCATGAAGCTAATTCTTTAGCCACCTTAAACTTAGTGTTAAGTCTTAGTCATCAAAAACCAAGCAAAACCACTTGAAATTATTTGTCTTATTTCTCAATTGACTATTGATTTTGCTTCTAATGTCCTCAACTCTTGAAGCAACTGGTCTTATGGAAAGGCTAACAGTTTTATTCAAGTTTATTTTCTCTGGACATATCCTTTAGTTGCTGCAATCAGATATGACTTTATTAACTCACCATTGATAAGTGGCTTTCTTTGTGTGGGTAACAAATGATCTGCTCAGAAACTTAATTCGGTTGCAACTTCATTTTTGACTTTTTAATTTTGTGTAGAAATTCTGCTATAATGAGATAGTCCATTTTAAGTTTTCTAATTTTTCTGACTGTTAATTTCCTATGAGTTGAGAATACTGTGACAAATTCTTAATCTCGGAATATTGACACATACTATATTCTGTTAGCAAAGCTATAGTGTCATTGCATTGCAAACACAATGCTTTGCCATATAACTCAGTTTAAAAAAATCCATATTCCACTGTGCATTAAAAATCCTGTCTGATATCCCAGACTGGTCCCCACCCACCAGCAAGACAACAACCACCACACTAGGCAGAGCCTGCAGCCAAGTGGGCCAGGGCACAACCCCACTTACTAGCTGGCAGCCACACTAGTCATCCCCACCACAACACAAGGGTCCATGCATTTCACATAGGGAGCATCCTGGAGCATAGCTCTGGTGATCAGAAGGGAGTGTGCTGCTGGGTCCCACAGAACATCTTCTAAATTAGACAACTTCTCCAACATCAGGAAACATAACAGACATACCTAATACATAGGCATAAACACAGAGAATCAGGTAAAAATTAATAAACAGATGAATATGTTCCAAATAAAGGAACAAGACAGAACTCCAGAAGAACTAAGTGAAAGAAAGATAAGCAATCTATCTGATAAAGAGTTCGAGGTAGTGATTATAAAGATCCTCAAACTCAGGAGAAGTTTGTATGAACATAGTGAGTTTAACAAAGAGCTAGAAAATATAAAAAAAGAACCAAACAGAGATGAAGAACACAATAACTTAAAGAATACACTAGAAGAAAATTTAAAAGTAGATGATACAGAGAAACAGATCAACAAGCTAGATCAGTTCAGTTCAGTCGCTCAGTCATGTCCGACTCTTTGCGACCTCATGAATCGAAGCATGCCCGGCCTCCTTGTCCATCACCAACTCCCGGTGTTCACCCAAACTCATGTCCATTGAGTCGGTGATGCCATCCAACCATCTCATCCTCTGTCGTCCCCTTCTCCTCTTGCCCCCAATCCCTCCCAGCATCAGAGTCTTTTCCAATGAGTCAACTCTTCGCATGAGGTGGCCAAAGTACTGGAGTTTCCACTTTAGCATCATTCCTTCCAAAGAACACTCAGGACTGGTCTCCTTTAGGATGGACTGGTTGGATCTCCTTGCAGTCCAAAGGACTCTCAAGAGTCTTCTCCAACACCACAGTTCAAAAGCATCAATTCTTCAGTGCTCAGTTTTCTTCACAGTCCAACTCTCATATCCATACATGACCACAGGAAAAACCATAGCCTTGACTAGACAGACCTTTGTTGGCAAAGTAATGTCTCTGCTTTTGAATATGCTATCTAGGTTGGTCATAACTTTCCTTCCAAGGAGTAAGTGTCTTTTAATTTCATGTCTGCAATCACCATATGCAGTGATTTTGGATCCCCCAAAAATAAAGTCTGACACTGTTTCCACTGTTTCCCCATCTATTTCCCATGAAGTGATGGGACCAGATGCCATGATCTTCATTTTCTGAATGTTGAGCTTTAAGCCAACTTTTTCACTCTCTTCTTTCACTTTCATCAAGAAGCTTTTTAGTTCCTCTTCACTTTCTGCTATAAGGGTGGTGTCATCTGCATATCTGAGATTATTGAGATTTCTCCCAGCAATCTTGATTCCAGCTTGTGCTTCTTCCAGCCCAGTGTTTCTCATGATGTACTCTGCATATAAGTTAAATAAGCTAGAAGATTAAGTATTGGAAATAACCTAAGCTGAACAGAAAAAATAATTTTAAAAACTGAGAATAGTTTAAAACACCTCTGGGACATCAAGCATACTAACATTTGCATAATAGGGGTCCCAAAAGGAGAAGAAAGAAAGAAAAGGGGAAGAGAAATGATGTGATGAAATAATAGCTTCACATAGTAATAAAAATTATGTGAAGAAAAGTTCCCTAACCTGGGGAAATAAATAGGCATCCAGGTCCAGGAAGCAGAGAGAGTCCCAAACAAGGAATCAAAGGGATACACACCAGGACACATTATAATTAAAATGTCAAAAATGAAAGATAAGAATCTTAAAAGCAGCAAGAGAAAAGCAACTAGTTATGTACAAGGGAACTCCCCTAAGACTATCAGCTGACTTTTCAGCAGAACTTTTGTAGGCCAGAAGGAAGTGGCACCATATATTCAAAGTAATGAAAAGGGAAAGCCTACAACCTAGAATACTCTCCCAGGCAGAGGTACCATTCAGTTTTGAAGGAAAGACAAAAGAATTTTAAAGATAAGCAAAAGCTAAAAGAGTTCAGCACCACTAAACCAGTTTTATAAGAAATGTTTGGAGGGACCTCCCAAGGTGGAACAGAAAACACCACACACAAAGAAAAGAATCCAAACATAACAAAAGAGAAACAAACTCATAGATATAGAGGATATACTGGAGGTTTCCAGAGAGGAGGGAGGTGGGACATGAGGGAAATGGGGGAGGGAGAATAAGGACAAACTTCCAGTTATAAAATAAATAAGTCACAGGGATATAGTGTACATATAGGGAATATTGTCAATTGTAATATAATAACTTTGTATGGTGGTTGATGGTGATGGTGGTGGTTTAGTTGCTAGATCATGTCTGACTCTTGGGACCCCATGGACTGTAGCCCGCCAGGTTCCTCTGTCCATGGGATTTCTCAAGCAAGAATACTGGATTGTGTTGCCATTTCCTCCTCCAGAGGTCTTCTTGACCCAGGGATTGAACCCACATAGCCTGCATTGCAGATGGATTCTCTACCACTGAGCCACCAGGGAAGCCCTAGTTGATCGTAATTAGACTTATTGTAGTGATCATTTTGTAATGTATAAAACTATCAAATTGTGATGTTGTACACCTGAAACTAATATAATATTGTAAATTGATTATACTTTTAAAAGTATGGCCTAGGGTTTCCCTGATAGCTCAGTTGGTAAAGAATCCACTTGCAATGCAGGAGACCCAGGTTCGATTCCTGGGTTGAGAAGATCCCCTGGAGAAGGGAAAGGGTACCCATCCCAGTATTCTGGCCTGGAGAATTCCACAGACCGTATAGAACGTGGGGCTTCTAAGAGTCAGATGTGACTGACCAACTTTAACTTTCTATTTGAAGTCCATGTTTCTGTTCCTGTTTTAATATGGTAAGTATGCACTGGAAAGAAATAATAATATTGCAAGGTGGTGATATGCATGGTACCCAAACACTGTCAGGTTCTAAGTGTTTCATTGTGATTTGTGGTATAATAGACAACACTGAGGAGAAGGCAATGGCAACCCACTCCAGTACTCTTGCTTGGGAAATCCCATGGATGGAGGATCCTGGTGGGCTTCAGTCCATGGGGTCTTGAGGAGTCTGACACGACTGAGCGACTTCACTTTCACTTTTCACTTTCATGCATTGGAGAAGGAAATGGCAACCCACTCCAGTGTTCTTGCCTGGAGAATCCCAGGGATGGGACCCTGGTGGGCTGCAGTCTATGGGGTCGCACAGAGTCAGACACGACTGGCGTGACTTAGCAGCAGCAGCAGCAAACAACACTGCAATGCAAGGGGAATACCACATTCAGTCCTTGTCCTGACTATTTGTAGCAGGAGAACAGCCATAGGTAATATCTAAATGAATGAATATATTTCTGTTCCAATAAAACTTTATTTATGAACAATGAAATTTGAATTTTGTAAAATTTTAATACAAAAATATAAGGTAATATTTTTGTTTTTATTTTTTAAAACCACTTAAAAATGCAAAAAACATTCTTAGATCATAGGCCATATAGGAATAGGAGGTAGGCCAGACGTGACTCACAGACCTTAGTTTGTGCCTCTTGCTCTACTTGAGTCTAAGTATTTTTGTTTTTATACATCTCATGCAGTTTCTTTCCTAGTTGCCTTTTTGGTTTATGCTGTCTCCCCTACCTGAAATTCCCTTCACTCACTGCCTGTCTCACCCTCCCTTCACCTTTATAAGATTAACTGCCCCAGATCCTTTAAGATCAGCTTACTTCTCCCTTTCCCAAACCTTTTCTTTTTTTATTTTATTTATTTATTTATTTATTTTTTAATTTTATTTTTAAACTTTACAATATTGTATTAGTTTTGCCAAATATCGAAATGAATCCGCCACAGGTATACCTGTGTTCCCCATCCTGAACCCTCCTCCCTCCTCCCTCCCCATACCCTCCCTCTGGGTCGTCCCAGTGCACCAGCCCCAAGCATCCAGTATCCTGCATCGAACCTGGACTGGCGACTCCTTTCATATATGATATTATACATGTTTCAATGCCATTCTCCCAAATCTCCCCACCCTCTCCCTCTCCCACAGAGTCCGTAAGACTGATCTATACATCAGTGTCTCTTTTGCTGTCTCGTGCAGAGAAAGCCTTTGACAAAATTCAACATCCATTTATGATAAGAACTCTCCAGAAAGCAGGAATAGAAGGAACATACCTCAACATAATAAAAGCTATATATGACAAACCCACAGCAAACATTACCCTAAATGGTGAAAAATTGAAAGCATTTCCTCTAAAGTCAGGAACAAGACAAGGGTGCCCACTTTCACCATTACTATTCAACAAATTTTGGAAGTTTTGGCCACAGCAATCAGAGCAGAAAAAGAAATAAAAGGAATCCAAATTGGAAAAGAAGAAGTAAAACTCTCACTGTTTGCAGATGACATGATCCTCTACATAGAAAACCCTAAAGACTCCATCAAACCTTTTCTTGATATACTTCCCTCCATTAAGATTTCCTCCCTTGTTTCCATAACTAGTACAGAACTGTTACTGATCTTTTCTTACTATATTAGAATTCTGTTTATGTATTTTCTCTCCAACAGACTATACAATTGAAGACAAAAACCATATCATTTTTTAAAAATTCCATTTTGTAGCTACCTATGCAAAGAAAACATGAGGCTTACACATATATATGCACATATATGATATACATAATTCATATATATGTGCACACATTTCATACATGTGTATTATATAAATCATTACATATTACATTTGTATATTATTTATATATGTATATATGTGAAAATCAGTCTGTTTTTATCATTTCCATAAAACAAAAATTTTCAGCATCATAATTTATTGAAGTCACTGCCCATGCTTAACCTTATGAAATTTAGAAAACATTTGGAAAATATTTTTTTGAGCCCATGAAGTTGACTTTTGTAAAGAAAGCCAGGTTGAGAGCAGCAATGCTAATTCCACATTTTCTATGACTTAATTGAAAGTTTATGTGCAGATATTTGTCAAGGCAATTGTGCTATGTATATATTCATGAAAAAAGTGTCTAGTTTTATCCCATATTTATTTGTGTCTCTATTAGTATTTTCCTCTCTAAAAAACAGGCTGTGTTACTGGGTACATTTTAATCCCACAGTTAGTCATGGACGTGGTGATTCATCAGGTTGGCTTAAAAAGCGAAAGCAACCTTGCCCTTCCTAAGCGTTGACTGTTGGCAACTCTCTTCCCCCCTCTGAATCAGACATGTATTTGTTTGAGTAATCAAGAAAGAACTGTCTGTCTTATGACCTTAGAGGCTGGTGAAAGGGAGCAACTGAGTGTTTTTGGCATAGGAAAGTTAGTAGAACAATGAAAATCTGTAGAGCAGAGAGTGTTCTGCTTGGCTGCTTACTCTGGGCAGACTTGAATGTCACACAATCCTCTAATTGCCGGCAGAATTTTTACCCTCTGCAGAAAATCATTAAAATATAAGCAATATGGATTTCCGGTCTTATAAAAACAATTCTTAAACTCTCTCTGTGTGCATTTTACTGAATTCTCTACCATCTATTGAGACCTGCAGTCTTTCCAAAATGAGCACCCTGAATCCTACTGTGATAAAAGCCAGTAAGAGATAGTTTTACACCATGGATGCCGTTAGGGAAAAATCACATCAAATAACACTGCTGGGGAACGAATGAATCAGCCTAATGAAAATTTAGACAAGGCAGTTGAACCACACAGAGGAAATTTATGTCCTATGTCTTGAAATCTTTAAACTACATATTCTTTTGCTTGCTATCAGTAGCCGAGCTGTGCTGGGTGTATACCTTCTTTGATTCATGTTCCCAAGTGATCTTATTCCAAATATGATTTGGGGACAGTTATGTGTGCTGTTCTGATATCTTCCTAAAAGGAAATTATTTTGGAAGAAAAGTCACTGATAAAATCAATTCAGGAAAATGCACTTTGTAAATGAGCATTACTAAAGCCCATGTTATAAAAATATCAATTATTTTAACTGGATAGCAGCTACAATAGAACAATAGCATACTTTTAAAGGGAGAGTGAAAGGGCCCCAATTTGAAAAATATGAGGCAGAAAAAGTTCTAAATCAATATATTTGAGGATTACCTCAAATTGTAAATTGTATATTGTAAAAGACAATTCTCTGTATGAAATGAAACACAAAAGGCTAATATGAAGGGAACAATAGTTAACATTATCAAAGGAAACAAAGTTAAATCAGGTTTCTTTTCCACATGGAAGAGTCTCCTTTTTTCCCTGGTCTCCTGTTTCTATGTGGAGAAACTTCCTTGAACGTGTCAGTCCCAGCTCTGGCTGCTCTGACTCACTTTTCCCTAGAGGAAGGAGCAACTCGGGCCAGTCTCTGACCCTGTGGGGATGGCCTGGGAAAAGCCTGTGACTCTCCAGCTCTGCTTTGGACTCACACGGTCTAATTTTCTTATTCAGGGACTAAGTCTTGGAGGTCAGTAATGGCTCAGATGTAAAGCTAAGT
Organism: Bos grunniens; assembly: GCF_055505025.1. NCBI lineage: Eukaryota > Metazoa > Chordata > Mammalia > Artiodactyla > Bovidae > Bos > Bos grunniens. The sequence goes on along the minus strand of NC_141168.1, from coordinate 68,111,956 downwards.
TCTAAATCACCTCCTATGAGGCCACTGGTATGACTCGACCTCTCTCACACAGTTGCTTATGAATTCAGTTCAGAAAGAGAAGAGTCCATTTGGGATCTTAGTCAAGCTCCAATAGTTAAGAAACAAAATTACGTGAGACACAAAATGTGTATCTACGTATCAGTTAGAAAAAATAAATAAAATTTATCTTCCTGAGAAGAAGCAAAAACCAGGAAAAAAAGAATACAAACCAAACCGCTCCATATTTATTTGTTTGTACTGATGTATGACATCAGACAGGGAGATGTATGAAAGAGAATTAGCATAGAGGGTGCATGAGGTGCCACAATGATGAGTATTAATTGACCACAGAAGAACTGGAACATCAAAATTCCTGAAAGAAGAAAAATATTATGAATTTTACTGCTCCCTCTCCCTTCTAAATGAAAAGAATTGCAAATGTTTGAGAGGGAAAGCATGGTCATAGAGGCTGTCAGACAATGGAGTAATATCAAATCCCAGAATAAGGGTAATTTATTTCAGGATTTCAACAAGAGTCAATTACAATAGGGTACATGAGATATCATGAGGCTGTGCTTAAACCGCTGCACAATAGGACAGGGGAGGGAGTGTTCGCTAAAGGAAGGAGACCATGTCCCTTCATAACAAAAGAGAAAGAACTAAAATGGTAGTTACAAGGCAGCTAGAGGCTGGAGGGAAAAAAGGGGAGTGGCCTTACCAAAGACAGGCAGAACAACCGAAATGTAGATGTCCAGTGCAATGCTATGGTACTTGGACTAAGGAAGACAGTGACCACTTCTTATAGCTTGTCATCCCGTGAGCACTTCTTATTGAAAACCCTGCTTTCAACACCAGAAAACTCAGTGAGGACTTTAGAATGACAGAATCTTTAAATAACATGTGACTGAGATTAATTCTGTCCACAGCTGCTTTCTCTGCCAAGTTTATCTCCCTCTCTATCTCATACCCCTTCACCTCACACCTCTCTACCACCCACACCTCCACCTCCAAACCTTCCACCTCCCATTCTTCTTTCTCAGCTTTCTGCCTTTCATCCCTCCTCCACCCACCTCTCCACCTCCCATCCCTTCCACCACTTCACTTTCCACCCCTCCACTACCATCACTATTGAGTTGGCCAATACCTACTCATTCAATACTTCATTTTAAAAAAAATGAAATATAGGGCTCCCCAGGTGGTGCTGGTGGTAAAGAACCCACCTGCCAATGCAGGAGACACATGAGATGTGGGTTTGATCCCTGGGTCAAGAACATGCCCTGGAGAGCATGACAACCCCCTCCAGTACTCTTGCCTGGAGAATTCCATGGACAGAGGAGCCTGGCAAGCTACAGTCCATAGAGTCGCAAACAGTCAGACACGACTGAAGTGATTTAGCATGCACATATAGGTAATTTACCATTATGTTAGCTTCAAGCATACAGCAAAGTGATTCAGATATATATATATATATATATATATATATATATTTCAGATTCTTTTTCATTATAGGTTATGACAAGATATTGAGTAGAGTCCCCTGTGTTATACAGTAGGTCCTTGTTGTTTACCTAGTTTATATGTAGTAGTGTGTATATATATGTTAATCCCAAACTCCTAATTTATCTCTCTTGCCTGCTCTGTATCCCTTTTGGTGACTATGTTTGTTTTCTATGGTGAGTCAGTCAGAGAAAGACAAATATCATATGATATCATTTATTAACTCTGAATGCAGAGTTCCAAAGAACAGGAGAGATAAGAAAGCCTTCCTAAGTGATCAAGGCAAAGAAATAGAGGAAAACAATAGAATGGGAAAGACTAGAGAACTCTTCAAGAAAATTAGAGGTACCAAGGGAACATTTCATGCAAAGACAGGCACAAAAAAGGGCAGAAATGGCAAGGACCTAACAGAAGCAGAAGATACTAAGAAGAGGTGGCAAGAATACACAGAAGAACCGTACAAAAAAGATCTTCACAACCCAGATAATCATGATGGTGTGATCACCTACCTAGAGCTAGACATCTCGGAATGTGAAGTGAAGTGGGCCTTAGAAAGCATCACTATGAACAAAGCTAGTGGAGGTGATGGAATTCCAATTGAGCTATTTCAAATCCTGAAAGATGATGCTGCGCTCAATATGTCAGCAAATTTGGAAAACTCAGCAGTGGCCACAGGACTGGAAAAAGTCAGTTTTCATTCCAATCCCAAAGAAAGGCAATGTCAAAGAATGTTCAAACCACTGCACAATTGCACTCATTTCACATGCTAGCAAAATAATGCTCAAAATTCTCCAAGTGAGGCTTCAACAGTATGTGAACTGAGAACTTCCAGATATTCAAGCTGGATTTAGAAAGTGCAGAGGAACCAGAGATCAAATTGCCAACATCCTCTGGATCACTAAAAAAGCAAGAGAGTTCCAGAAAAAACATCTACTTCTGCTTTATTGACTATGCCAAAACCTTTGACTGTGAGGATCACCACAAACTGTGGATAATTCTTCAAGAGATGGGAATACCAGACCACCTTACCTGTCTCTTGAGAAACCTGTATGCAGCTCAAGAGGCAACAGTTAGAACCAGGCATGGAACAACAGACTGGTTCCAAATTGGGAAAGGAGTATGCCAAGGCTGTATATGGTCACTGTGCTTATTTAACTTATACACAGAGTACATCATGCAAAATGTCGGGCTGGATGAAACACAAGCTGGAATCAAGATTGCAGGGATAAATATCAATAACCTCAGATACGCAGATAACACCAGCGTTATGGCAGAAAGTGAAGAAGAACTAAAGAGCCTCTTGATGAAAGTGAAAGAGGTGAGTTAAAAAACTAGCTTAAAACTCAACATGCAGAAACAAAGGTCATGGCATCCGGTCCCATCACTTCATGGCAAATAGATGGGAAAGCAAAGGAAACAGTAACAAACTTTATTTTCTTGGGCTCCAAAATCACTGTAGATATGGTGACTGCGGCCATGAAATTAAAAGACGCTTACTCCTTGGAAGGAAAGTTGTGACCAACCTAGACAGCATATTAAAAAGCAGAGACCTCACTTTGCCAACAAAGGTGTCCATCTAGTCAAAGCTCTGGTTTTTCCTGTAGTCATATATGGATGTGAGAGTTAGACCATAAAGAAAGCTGAATGCCAAAGAATTGATGCTTTTGAACTGTGGTGTTGGAGAAGACTCTTGAGAGTCCCTTGGACTGCCAGGAGATCAAACTAGTTAATCCAAAAGGATATCAGTCCTGAATTTTCATTGGAAGGCCTGATGTTGAAGCTGAAGCTCCAATACTTTGGCCACCTGATGCGAAGAACTGATGACTCATTTCCTGATGCTGGGAAATATGGAAGGCAAGAGGATAAGGGGTCAACAGATGATGAGATGGTTGGATGACATCACTGACTCAATGGACATGAGTTTGAGTAAGCTCCGTGAGTTGGTGATGGACAGGGAAGACTGTCATGCTGCAGTCTATGGTGTTACAAGGAGTCAGACACAACTGAGAGACTGAACTGAACTGGTAAGTGGAATCTAAAAAATAATGATACAAATGGACTTATTTACAAAATAGAAATAGCCAATATTCAGTTTTATAGCATCTCCTCCCAGAGGCTTTCCTCAGTCCCTTCAATTCCCACTCACCCAGCACTGCCTCCTCTCAGGCTTAGACTGCCTGGCCCAGTGTTTAAGGATTTCAGCTCCACTGCCAGAGACCTGTGTTTGAAATCAATCTCTGCAGTTTGCTGTCTGCATGATCTTGGACATGTTGTTTAATCTTCTCTAACCTTAGTTTCTTCACTGATAAAGTCTGGCAAATGATAGTATATATTCCATGAGGTTGTTGTGAATATAAACAAAATAATGTACACAGAGTGCTTGACATTGTGCCTTGGCACACGTCTACAAGAATCCATAGATGGAGGTCATAATTTTGGGCTGGTCCTTCCCGTTTTCCAGCTAACACTTACGTTACATTTCATTTGTCTGCGTATCTATCTGCATTCTGTTTGCATGCAAACTGTGAATTGGAAGTTGACCTTCCAGTGTCTAGTACAATGTGAAGCCCTGTAAGTGTATGTTGAATTAATTCAAAGAGTAGCTTACCCGATAAAGTGAAAGTGAAAGTGAAAGTGAAAAAGTGAAGTCGCTCAGTCGTGTCTGACTCTTTGTGACCCCATGGACTGTAGCCTACCAGGTTCCTCCATCCATGGGATTTTCCAGGCAAGAATACTAGAGTGGGTTTCCATTTATGCTTATGTCTGTGGTTATAATTTAGAATGGGCATGCAGGGCAAGAATTTCCCCAAATCAAACTGCATCATTGCCTATTCTTTCAAAATATGTTTAAAAGGAGATTTTACAATCCACTTTCATAATATTCTCCTGTTAACATTTTCTCTAAGTCAAACATACCCCTATACTTTAAAATAAATGTCTATCACTTAATATTTATATTAGTGGAAAAAGAAAAGAGCTGCCTTCATTCCCTATAAAATAACCTCTCCTCCATGTAAACATTAACGTTGGCTTTCTTTCTCACTCTCCTCTTACTAAAATAAATCTATTCCTTTAACATTTTAAATAGCCCTTTTTCTTCACCCCTTTCATAATTGTGGCTCTGAAAAATACTGTCACAAAGTATAAAACAGTGGAAAAAAAATTTTTTACAATAGTTGAAAATTTTATGAAGCCTCAGAAGTGGGTCATTTAATATCTGAAGAAGGATGCTCATTTTAAACTAGAAGAGTTACATTATTATACGGTGAATGAAGTCTTACTAGTGTCAACCAGTTGTACTATTAATTCTTACTTTTATAAAATATATCTGCCAAGGGTTGACATACTGATTAAGTGGCTATATAAAGAATCTTAAAATGTTTCATCCTTAGACATTAACTACATTTCTAAAGATCTAACCAAAAATATGAACTGGTATAGCCAATGTGGAAAAGAGTGCGGAGGGTCCTCAAAAATTAAAACTATAACCACCTGTGATCCAGCAATCTCCTTCTGGGTATATATCCAAAGGAAATTAAAAAAAGGATCTCAAATAAATATCTACAAGCTCATGTTCATTGCAGCATTATTCACAATGGCCAAGATACGGAAATAATGTAAGTGTCTATCAATGGATGAATGGATAAAGAAGATATGAGATAGAAAAACAGAAACCCTGCCATTTGTGACAAAGTGAATATTGAGAGCATAATTATGCTAAGTGAAATAAGTCACACAAAGAAAGACAAATATTATATAATGTCACTTATATGTGGAATCTAATAAAGCTGAAATAGAGAATAGAGTGGTAGTTACCAGGGGCTGAGAGCTGGGGAAAATGTGGAGATATTGGTCAAAGGGTACAACCTTTCTGTTATAACATAAGTTCTGGGAATCTAATATATAGTATGCTAATTATAGTTAATACTACTGTATTATACACTTGAAAGTTACTAAGAGTAGACTTTAAATGTTCTCACCACAAAAAAGAAATGGCGATTATTTGACACGATGGAGATGTTGGATAATCTGTGTGGTAATCACTTTGTAATATGTAACTATCAAATAAACAGGTTGTTGTCGTTTAGTTGCTAAGTTGTGTCCAACTCTTTGCCACCCCATGAACTGCAGCACACCAAGCTTCCCTGTCCTTCATTATCTCTCAAAGTTTGCTCAAATTCATGTCCATTGAGTCAGTGATGCTATCCAACCACCTCATCCTCTGTTACCTCCTTCTCTTCCTGCCCTCAATCTTTCCCAGTATCAGGGTCTTTTCCAGTGAATCAGTTCTTCGCATCAGGTGGCCAAAGGATTGGAGCTTCTGCTTCAGCATCAGTCCTTTCAATGGATATTCAGGGTTGATTTCCTTTAGGACTGACTCGTTTGATCTCTTTGCAGTCCAAGGGATTCTCAAGTCTTCTCCAGCACCACAATTCAAAAGCATCTATTCTTTGGTGCTCAGCCTTTTTTATGCTCCAACTCTCACATCCGTGCATGACTACTGGAAAAAATCATATCTTTGATTCCAGTATTCTTGCTTGGAGAATCCCATGGACAGAGAAGCCTGGCGGGTTACAGGCCATGAGGTTGCAAAGGATTGGACACTACTGAGCAACTGAGTATAACTATATGGACCTTTGTTAGCAAAGTGATGTCTCTGATTTTTAATACACTGTCTAGGTTTGTCATAGCTTTTCTGCCAAGGAGCAAGCATCTTTTAATTTTGTGGCTGCAGTCACTGTCTGCAGTGATTTTGGAGCCGAAGAAAATAATATCTGTCAGTATTTCCACTTTTTCTCCACATATTTGCCATGAAGTGATGGGATCTGATGCCATGATCTTCATTTTTTGAATATTGAGTTTTAAGGCAACTTTTTCACTCTGCTCTTTTCACCATGATCCAGAAGCTCTAGTTCCTCTTGCTTTCTGCCATTAAAGAGGTATCATCAGCATATCTGAGGTTGTTGATATTTCACCCAGCAATCTTAATTCCAGCTTGTGATTCGATTCATCCTTTAAACTTACACACTGTTATATGTCAATTACATCTCAATAAAGCTATTTTTATTTTTTTTAGATAATAAAGATCTGGCCTAAGAAGGATTATCAGTAGGTTCATCATGCTGCTGCTGCTGCTAAGTCGCTTCAGTCATGTCCGACTCTGTGCAACCCTATAGACGGCAGCCCACCAGGCTCCTCCGTCCCTGGTTTTCTCCAGGCAAGAACACTGGAGTGGGTTGCCATTCCCTTCTCCAGCCTGATGTTTGCTGCTTAGAGACAATATCTTGAACCAAGCAGGATTTCACAGCATTCTTTATTAAAAGTGCTCTCAATAACAGTAGAATGCCAGATCTAAGCTGTCACTAATGCTGCCTTCTCCCTTTATTGGGTTCACACTCTTTCTTGGCCTCCCTGACTCTGCTTCTCTGATCCAACTCCCCAGAAAACAATTACTAGTTCATAGGATTCATGCAAAAATGACATTAAATACAATTCATTATAAAGAACCGTGCTTGGTATTTAATTTTACTGTAATACAGACACACAATATGGATCTGATCAAACAAGAGAAGGAATTTGTATTCAGAAAAACTAGAATTAAAATACTTTATATTCAGATTTATTTAAACCAGTTCATAGGTAAAACTCCAGACATTTTGTTTATGTGTATAAATATGTTTGTATTTTTTTTCATGCTTGAGACCCAAAATGACACAATAGCCCAGATTATGGGCTTACTTCTATCCTATTATATGGTCAGATTCAAACTGAAGAAAAAGTCAAAAGACGTCCTGTGGTCCAGAAGTACTTTTCAAAGCTAATGACCAAATTATCCACAGCTTAAAAGCTAAGAATTATTCCATACTTAAAACTTACTTTAGAACAGTTATGTAAATCAGTGTATCCCAAATTTCAGATAAGCATCAAAGGTTTTGGAGCACCACCAAAGCAAAGAATCTGTCAGTTTTCCTCAGGATGAATTTTGGCTTTCAAGTCCAGCTCTTATTTAGGCCAACCTTGGAAGTAGGGAGAATTATTCCTAGGGAATTTAACCAATGACATTCATTGCTCTCCAATAGGTATCTTGCATAATCATCTAGAGATAAGGAAGTATCTATTTCTATTCCTTTCTAATATTTCTCTTAATATTAACAGGCACACAAAGATAGTAATATCAAGGGACACACAAAGAGTTGTCCTCGACTCTTTGCAACCCACCCCAAGGACTGTAGTCTACCAGGCTCCTCTGTCCATGGGATTCTCCAGGCAAGAGTTCTGGAGTGGGTTGCTATTCCCTTCTCTAGGGGATCTTCCCAATTCAGGGATCGAACCTGGATCTCCTGCATTGCAGGGAGATTCTTTCCCAGCCGAGCCACAAGGAAACCTACTCCCTTAATACATTCCAACACTAACGAAAGGCTGTTGTTGAATCACGCGAAGACACCAGGATTCTACACCGGGATTCTTGGCCCCCGGAGGAGAAGAATTCAATCCGGGGCCAGAGACGAGGCTTGATCGCTCAGAGCTTTTGTGTAATAAAGTTTTATTAAAGTATAAAGGAGATAGAGAAAGCTTCTGACATAGGCATCAGAAGGGGGCAGAAAGAGTACCCGCTTGCTAGTGTTAACAATGAAGTTATATACTCTCCAATGAATCCAAAAAATGTCTGGAGGTTGTAAAGACCTCCCATAATTTACATTTTAAGATAACAGAATTAGCCAGAAGGTTTAATCCAGAGACTGTCCTCAGGCAGGATACATTATTGTTATATAATCCTAAGGAATGTAGAGAAGGAAAAAAAAGCTTGTCCTTTCTTCCTCCTTGAGAATTCCAGACCCCTCTCTCCTTGGGGACCCCTAGACTCCTTATCAACCTGCCTAGGAACTGACTCTTTCACTAATTCTGATGAAGATAAAAATGACACCAAAATAATAACCTATTATAAACAATATAGGGCTTCCCTAGTGGCTTAGATGGTAAAGCATCCATTGGATTGCAAAGAGTCAAACACAACTGAGCAACTTCGCAAAAAACACACAAACAATAAACAATATAAAGGATCATTTTTTTTATTTTATTTTATTTTTAAACTTTACGTAATTGTATTAGTTTTGCCAAACATCAAAATGAATCCATCACAGGTATACATGTGCTCCCCCTCCTGAACCCTCCTCCCTCCTGCCTCCCCATACCATCCCTCCAGGTCGTCCCAGTGCACCAGCCCCAAGCATCCAGTATCGTGCATTGAACCTGGACTGGCATCTCGTTTCATATGTGATATTTTACATTTTTTTAAACAAAACAGAGCTTCTGAGAATAAAATCCAGCAAAACTACTATCACACCGGATTTAAGGGGACTTCCACAAAATTTTAAATTTTTTTCTTATATTCTGAATAAAAGGCTTTTTCAGCAAGTAGAGAAAAAAAAAATTACTCCACATTAACCACAGTATCAGGTATAAGAAATTTTATGATAAATAAAATCCAGATGTTATTGGTATCCTATTTTTCTTAGTTTGAAAGTTATCAACTTCTCAATCTGTTCTTGACTATGCTGTTGCTGCTGCTAAGTTGCTTCAGTCTTGTCCGACTCTATGCAACTCCGTAGATGGCAGCCCACCAGGATCCCCCGTCCCTAGGATTCTCCAGGCAAGAACACTGGAGTGGGTTGCCATTTCCTTCTCCAATGCATGAAAGTGAAAAGTGAAAGGGAAGTCGCTTAGTCATGTCCGACTCCCAGAGACCCCATGGACTACAGCCTACCAGGCTCCTCCATCCATGGGATTTTCCAGGCAAGAGTACTGGAGTGGGGTGCCATTGCCTTCTCCGGTACTTGACTATAAAATGGAATAAATTTTGAACTGCTTTAAAACTGTTGCATTGGTTCTTGCCTTAAGGAGAGATTAAAGAGGTCTCTTTTGCTGTCTTGCATACAGGGTTATCATTACCATCTTTCTGAATTCTATATATATGCATTAGTATATGTTGTATAGAACAGTCTTTTGGACTCCGTGGGAGGGGTGGGGGATGATTTGGGAGAATGGCATTGAAACATGTATAATATCATATAAGAAATGAATCACCAGTCCAGGTTCAATGCAGGATACAGGATGCTTGGGGCTGGTGCACTGGGACGACCCAGAGGGATGGTACGGGGAGGGAGGTGGGAGGGGGGTTCAGGATGTAGAGCACATGTACACCCATGGTGGATTCATGTTGATGTATGGCAAAACCAATACAATATTGTAAAGTAATTAGCCTCCAATTAAAATAAATAAATTAAAAAAAAATAAAGAGACAATCTTAAGGATTACTTCTTGACTAAGTAAGCCTACTGGGAAATTATACAGGTCTATTTGTAAATAATCATATATAAGACAAGGCTGTAATGGAGTAGTTTACAAAGTAATTCCTAGTGACATAACCTTTGGTCCTGTAATTTACAAACTGGAATTTCTATCTTAAACTTGACCTCTCCTCCAAAGAGTTAGAGAACACTCAAAATTACATAAACTCCTTCATCAAGATTTCCTAGATAGTGGAATCTGCAGTTATCTGTCCACTTTGTCCAAATGCCTCTGATCCCCTAAACTTACTACTCTTCTTCACAATACAAAAAGTCTAACTCCTAAATCCTGCTCACCCTCTGTCAACCCATCCATAGGCTGTGAAAATGACATTCCATTTGATTAAGAATTAGATCACATTCAAGTGCTGAAAAATAATCAAGCCACATGATTCCAAACGAACATTTCTTCAGTGCCTAGTCCACACAGAGCCCGTTACAGGATATTTCCTACTATTTAAAGTAACGTTGGAGAAGGCAATGGCACCCCACTCCAGTACTCTTGCCTGGGAAATCCCATGGATGGAGGAGCCTGGTAGGCTGAAGTCCATGGGGTCACTAAGAGTCGGACATGACTGAGCGACTTCACTTTCACTTTCCACTTTTATGCATTGTAGAAGGAAATGGCAACCCACTCCAGTGTTCTTGCCTGGAGAATCCCAGGGACAGAGGAGCCTGGTGGGCTGCCGTCTCTGGGGTCTCTGGGGTCGCACAGAGTCGGACACAACTGACGTGACTTAGCAGTAGCAGCAAAGTAATGTTACTATTATTGGCTATTAGTCAGTACAACGCTGTCAATGCCATGTTAAAAGCCTTATGGTAATGAAGCATACAATATGAGAGTATTTATAAAAGTAGCATGTTACCTGTAATACAAACACACAGACTTAGTATTCACTTAAGGCTGTACAAATAGCTGTGAAAAGAAGAGAAGTGAAAAGCAAAGGAGAAAAGAAAAGATATAAACATCTGAATACAGAATTCCAAAGAATAGCAAGAAGAGATAAGAAAGCCTTCCTCAATGCAAACTGATCAATGAAAGAAATAGAGGAAAACAACAGAATGGGAAAGACTAGATATCTCTTCAAGAAAATTAGAGGTACCAAGGGAACATTTCATACAAAGATGGGCTCGATAAAAGACAGAAATGGTATGGACCTAACAGAAGCAGAAGATCTTAAGAAGAGGTGGCAAGAATACACAGAAGAACTGTACAAAAAAGAGCTTCATGACTCAGATAATCACAATGGTGTGATCACTGACCTAGAGCCAGACATCCTGGAATGTGAAGTCAAGTGGGCCTTAGAAAGCATCACTACGAACAAAGCTAGTGGAGGTGATGGAATTCCAGTTGAGCTATTTCAAATCCTGAAAGATGATGCTGTGAAAGTGCTGCACTCAATATGCCAGCAAATTGGGAAAACTCAGCAGTGGCCATAGGACTGGAAAAGGTCCATTTTCATTCCAATCCCAAAGAAAGGCAATGCCAAAGAATGCTCAAACTACTGCACAATTGCACTCATCTCACATGCTAGTAAAGTAATGCTCAAAATTCTCCAAGCCAATTGCAGATGTTCAAGCTGGTTTTAGAAAAGGCAGAGGAACCAGAGATCAAATTGCCAACATCTGCTGGATCATGGAAAATGCAAAAGAGTTCCAGAAAAACATCTATTTCTGCTTCATTTACTATGCCAAAGCCTTTGACTGTGTGGATCACAACAAACTGTGGAAAATTTTGAAAGAGATGCGAATACCAGACCACCTGACCTGCCTCTTGAGAAACCTGTATGCAGGTCAGGAAGAAACACTTAACACTGGACATGGAACAACAGACTGGTTCCAAATAGGAAAAGGAGGACGTCAAGGCTGTATATTGTCACCCTGTTTATTTAACTTATATGCAGAGTACATCATGAGAAACACTCGGCTGGAAGAAGCACAAGCTGGAATCAAGATTGCCAGGAGAAATATCAATAACCTCAGATATGCAGATGACACCACTCTTATAGCAGAAAGTGAAGAGGAACTAAAAAGCTTCTTGATGAAAGTGAAAGAAGAGAGTGAAAAGTTGGCTTAAAGCTCAACATTCAGAAAACGAAGATCATGGCATCTGGTCCCGTCACTTCATGGGAAATAGTTGGGGAAATAGTGGAAACAGTGTCAGACTTTTTTTGGACTCCAAAATCACTGCAGATGGTGATTGCAGCCATGAAATTAAAAGACGCTTACTCCTTGGAAGGAAAGTTATGACCAACCTAGATAGCATATTCAAAAGCAGAGACATTACTTTGCCAACAAAGGTCCGTCTAGTCAAGGCTATGGTTTTTCCAGTGGTCATGTATGAATGTGAGAGTTGGACTGTGAAGAAAGCTGAGTGCTGAAGAAATGATGCTTTTGAACTGTGGTGTTGGAGAAGACTCTTGAGAGTCCCTTGGAATGCAAGGAGATCCAACCATTCCATTCTAAAGGAGATCAGTCCTGGGTGTTCACTGGAAGGAGTGATGCTGAAGCTGAAACTCCAGTACTTTGGCCACCTCATGCAAAGAGCTGACTCACTGGAAAAGACCCTAATGCTGGGAGGGATTGGGGGCAGGAGGAGAAGGGGACGACAGAGGATGAGATGGTTGGATGGCATCACTGACTCGATGGACATGAGTTTGAGTGAACTCCGGGAGTTGGTGATAGACAGGGAGGCCTGGCGTGCTGTGATTCATGGGGTCGCAAAGAGTCTGACAGGACTGAGCGACTGAACTATGATCTTTCCGTAGAAAACCACACACCACACAACTGTTAAGTTGCCAATGTAGCTCGAGTTCCAGTTTCTTTTTTGTTCCCCTTATTGGTATACCAATGTAAATAAATAACTGTTATATTAGACAAAGAGATGAGAGAGAATCAAACAAGGCAGGGAACGTGGATGATTCAGAAGTTGGGAGACACATGAACCCCTTCATGTTCTGGCCTAGAAAGAGAGTTGAAGAGCCTATCCACAAAGGGTGAAGGGGGCAAAAACAAAACACAGGGGGTAAATAACAATCGGACAGAGTCCTAACCTGTGCATTTTCCTGTAACTTGAAGAACTGAGGCAATTTCACAACCACTCAGTGAAAAGTCTTAAGTTTCAAAGTATTTACCTTAGCTCTTCACCACCCTTTGAAACCCCATGCAGAGTACCCAGACACTCTTCCTCGTTTGGTCCTAGACTTGAGGACGGGATGCGAGGAAGACAAATGAGTGAAGAACGTCACAGTTCCTAAGATTCTTCAGCAAGTACAGCAGTCCGGAGGTGGCCCAGATCTCTGGGATATTGAGGAAATACCGCAGGAACCTCCCACACAAAACACTAGTTTTCGCAAAAGTTTACGGCGCACCGGGGCTCCCAAACGGGCCTACACGGAGGCTTCCCTCTCTTAAACCCGGTAACTCACAAGTGTCCCTGGGAAAGGACTGTGCAGGAGGGTCGACCAGCACCCCCAGCCCAAGGAGCTCCAGGGCCGGAGGAGCGACGGCCTGGTGCGCTTGGTCCTAGTTTCCTCCCGAGCCAAAGGCATGGATAGGCCCGGCTCCAGGCTAAGCACTAAGTCTCGGCCTCTGCAGCAGGGAGGAGCAACACAAGAAAAGACAGGGCTGGCAAGAGTGTGGGAGCTCGAGCGTGGTGTCAGCAGGAAAAACAGGAGGTGATCAAAACACCATCCAACAACTGTTCATTAAATATTCTTTTTATAGTTGGTAATATTCTCACCAAACTATAAAGTGTAATAGTCAGAATCCATTTTCTCAGCCTTCCTTGTTGGGCACATGTATATGACAAGGTTTCCACCCTTGCAGCTTCCTGAGACTTTGACCTGAAACATGAGCAGTTAGGCCTTCAAGAAAGTGCTCTCTTGATAAAAGTGGCAGTGGTGGTAATTGACAGTTCTTGTGCAATAGTGGTGAGGTTCTCTTATTTAGTCCCAGCCATCATTATGGAAAATTGCAATATTTGTGAAGGCTGCAATGTTACAGTCAAGATGTGGCAAGAATGGCACGATTAGACAGACGTGGTTCCTGGCTGAGTGGCTTCTTACATTGGGTCTTTGACTCTCACAGGTTCTGTAAGACCAAAAAGCTTTTAATGTATTTCTTTACAATTTAAAGTAGCCCAAGTTAATTCAGCAGGGCTTCCCAGGTGGCACAGTGGTAAGGAATCTGCCAGCCAAAGTAGGAGGTGCAAGAAATGCAGGTTTGATCCCTGAGTCAAGATTCCTTGAAGTTGGAAATGACAACCCACTCCAGTATTCTTGCTTGGAAAATTCCATGAACAGAGGAGCCTGGAGGGCTATAGTCCATGAGGTCGCAAAGAGTCAGAAATGACTGAGCAGCTGACTATTCACAACTTAGCATCCTGACTAAAATAATAAACAGTGTCCAAAAAAAGTTGTAAGCATCCAGATCCTTAAAGAAATGAAAATCTGAGATTGTGTGACCTGCTTAGGCCTGAAAGTCTTAGAGTAAAACTATTACCAGCTAATGGAACCCTGCCATCCATGGCAAGCAATGGAAAAACAATTCTTCACCTGGCAGGAATATCACTTGGAATGGCAGACCTTAGGAACCATATGTCCACTGATCTGGAATAGCTGGACATGTCTGAGAAATGCAAGGGTTGTGGAGTAGATTGGTTATTTCTAAGTGTACTGGAGAATTTATAGAAATTAAACAATAAGCTCAGCACCTACCATTCTTTTCTTGATACATCTAAGAGGAGATAATTTCCTTGATCATTTGACGTGATCTTCAAATTTTTTTCAATAAAGGAACAATCATAGTTGAAAATAAAATTCAAAATTTTTATCTTGAGGGTCAGGGGATTACCAAGTCAGTTTAACTTGTAGTCTTGTTCTCAAGTAAAAGGGCATTTCTTGGTTAAGATGGAAACCTATGAGCTACCCAAGGGCTAAATGAGAAGAACCAGATCATGAGCGTATACAAGCCCTCAAGTTCCATGGAATCTCCTCTAAAGATAGACGCAAGTTCTTCCCTTTGTCAAAAGCCTTTCCCTGCTTTGATTTGAGATTTATAACAACCTCACCTAAGACAATATAGCTTTATACAGGGAAGCTGCTTTCCCTCATGCCTCATGTTTCACTGCTGTCAGTATAACTAGAGTCAGATATCAGCATGTTCTGGGAGACTGCTTTCACATAAAAGGAGGAGAACGAAGCTTATATACAGCTGATTTGAAATACTTTATTAATTTGCATGTGGCAAAAATCTGGGGAATATATGTGGGAATTAATTCTGAAGAGGCTAGACTAGGAGGGTGCTAGTTTCATGTGTGTTCACTTTGCAAAAATTCTTTGACCTGTTCATTTTTTATATATGCCCCTTCCTTTATGAATATTTTATTGTGAACTTTATTTCAGTAAAATTTTCAAATATCAGTAATGCTGCATGTTCATTCAAATCTGAACATAATCCCTGACCCAACTAAAGTTTCCTCTTCTTTTCTTTTTGCAAGTGTTCCCCAATAACTTTTGAGTTTACCTTTTATATATATATCTGAACCCCTTCTGACAAACATTCATTAAATTCATCTCCTTTTATAGGTGCTGGTTTCCATAATTATAACAAAGCAGTTCCTTCCAAGATTTGAGCAGAAAAGGGTTCACGAGGGTTTTGGTTATAAGCCAACTCTGATTGTCTCCCCAGGTCTCTCTCCCTCTGAGGAGTCTGCTACATTGACTGCTGCTGCATCTTTACCTCCCAACTTTTTACCACTCTGGCTTCAGCATATAAAAACCCTTTCAGTTGCTTCCACTTAGAAAAGCTAAGACTAGCTGATATTTTCAAAACTAATTCTCCTAAACAGGATTTAAAAAGTGCACATATAAATCCAGGGGGCAAAAATTAAGCCTGTTTAGAAACAACTGACTTTCCAACACAGATTTCTCATTCTGTCATAACTACCCTATCTTTGCCTTCATCACTCCAGTTTTCTTACTCTTTTACATGCAGAGGGCTTGGTAATAGGTAATCTTAGTATTTAGTTCTTAGCTCACAAAAGATCATGATGGAATTAGAGGGGAAATATTATTTCTGAGAGACCCTAAATGAAATCAGTTGTAGTGCCTAATGAGATTTGGATTGTCTCATTTAACAATGAATAAATAGTGGCATAATGTTGGATGAGAAAACAGTGTTGTTTTAAATTTTAAATAGAAAAGGGTAAGTGTTGACACTGGGCATCAAAGAATAGTTAATGAACACTTCATATTTGTGACTGACATATACATTTTGTAAATATTCTTTCTATAATTTGGGAAGCCGTTGCTACATTTCCCAATCTTCTTTGCAGCTAGAATTTAGACATGTAATTCAGTCAGATGCAGACACAAAAGTAATTAGGTGAATGAAAAGCATCACTTTGAGGCCAAAAAAAAAAAAAACCCATGGAGAGAGAGAGATTGGAGTCTTTTATTTCCTCATAAAATAGACTGTATTCTTATTTGAGAGTATGATCTCAACCTGGTATATTTATATACCATGAGGAGGAAGGGAAGCTAGATTTTATCCATTTCTGAAGTTGGACCATCTTATGAAAAAAGGTATATGGTCACAAATTTGGCTTTATATGTGTCTGTATGCACTATAACAGAGATCCCAACCTTGGGGCTGTGGAGCAGTACCTCCTGTCAGATCAGTGGCAACATTAGATTAGAAATAAAGCGACAATAAATGTGATGCACTTGAATCACCCTTCCCTCCAGGGGAATCCATCCATTCCCCTCCTTCTCGGTACCATGGATAAATTCCATGAAACTAGTCCCTGGTGCCAAAAAGGTTGGGGACTGCTGTTATAACACTTACTGCTTTACAGATAGTAGAGATTCAGTGAGGATTGTTCTTATTATTATTTTAAAAACCACCCAAGTGTGTTTGCAGTTCCTCCATGTCAATGTTAGTTCGATAGGATATATGTTGATACATGCTAAACCAGCATATACCGAAGGATTTAGTAGCATTTTTCATTTTAATCCCATAATACTGGGGTACAGAGAGGGAATGTAGGGAAAAAGAAAACATCCCACCCTGGAGCTAGGAAATATTTTGAATCTGACATCATAATTAATATGAGGGGAAAATGAAATTTTCCTAAAGCGTGAATTCAAAATTCCACAGGTTCTTGCCAGGCAGGGGCAGGCCTTGGTCCAGCTGCAATAGTTGTGTTAGAGCCAAACTCTGAGATAGAAGAGATAAGAGTAACACAGGAGCCAAATATGTAATTTAGAAAATGTAGAAGCTTTTTAAAGGAAAACTCAAGTGCCCACGAAGTCACATTCGTTGTTAGAATGATATTTGGCACTCTGATAAGTTGAAATCTCACCTGACTCCATGTAGTGAAAGATCATGAGTCATGCCAAAGCCTGTGCCTTTTATAATTAAAGTCTCTATAGGGATACCCGGAAAGTCAGATACTTTTTTATCTCAATTAAATTTTGTACTTAAATACTTTTGAATATCAGACATAAAAAATGTTTACTCACCCATATTTTTGTGAAGTACAATTTTTTCTTGACAGCATAAAAATGGAAAGAAATGGTGGTTCTTGAAATCATGTTGAGAGGACTATTAGATAAATCTAAGTTAAAGTAAAATATTCCAAGACTGAAGCTGAATGACTTAGCTATCACCTACTTTGCTGACCCACTTCCTTTTCACCCTTTTTCAATAATGTTAGTTAGTTGATAAGATTTCAAAAAGAAAAATTTATCTTTACCGTTAATTTTGACTTTTCCACAGATCAAACAGCAGCTTTTGCCTCAAGGTTACTAGGTATTGGAGGAAAAGCTTTCCATAAAATGCTGTATTTTATTGGATTAACCAAACATGGTGAAAAATATCATTTATCTCTAGTTGCTCATGCAATCTCTTTAGCATATTGTTTGGATACTTGGCAAGTTTCAGAAAAAAAAAAAAAAAGCCTATAGCTACTCACTTGTTCATCACTTATCAAAGAGGCTTCTTAAATGCTTGGTGGAGGGAACAACAGAGGGTGAGGCTATGAACCAATTGCTGAAATTCAAAACAGTACACTGTGTCATCATCAGTCATATTTACAGCCTTTTCTAGAAAGGTTTAAAACACTACAAAGCCTTTGGAGTTTTGAGCTGTTCTGGTAGTATTGGGATAAACAGTTGCTTAAGGTTAGACTTAAGTATAGTAGTCTATATAGTACCAGTTCAGACCTTACCATAATGTGTTCAGAAATATTAAAGGATGTTTCCAGTTGAATTTTATCCTTTTGAATTTTTTCCTCACTGCCTGCTCTGATTGCCCAATCATTCGTCCCCTTGTTCTGGTCTGTTTCTGCTAACATGACACCTGGCTGCCTAGGGTGGTCTACTCCAGGTCTGAATCATTCAGCAAATATTTATTGAGCAACTGCAAGAAGCCAGACCCTGTCCTGGTTGCTAAGGATGCAGAGTTAAATAACACTGTCCCTTCTCTTGAGTTACCCACAGTCTAGTGGTGTGGAAACAGCTATCTATTCCTCTTTCTTGACAAATTCCTTGACCCCCAGAAAACTAAAATGATAGCTTTAACAATGAACTGAAGTAAACAAAGAAAAAGCAGAAGACACATCCTAAAAATAATAAATAATAATAATAAAAAAGATGAGATGGAATTACATGTGACATGTGAATGTCTCCAGGTTAGTCTAGAAGACTTAAAAAAGACAAAATTTTGTTGCTGTCAAGGGTCTATCCAAAACTAAAATATATTAAACATTGATTTGTAGTATTTGAGATTAAAAAAATAAAGATGAAATCTTAAGTTAGATTAGGGTCAATAGTTTCTAAGATCCCATAGGACTCTCAGTTTTACCCAAAATCTGAGACAAGTTTTATCAGTTGGTGCAGATTTCCCACCAATGGGAAGCTTGTCCTAGTGGTATTAGATTTTCATTCTCTGTGGCTCTTGCCCTAGTCCCAGCACAGAAAAGCATCATTCTCTTTTATCTCCAGGTATTTTTTCTTTGAGTTTTAATCTATATTAAAATGACTTTCTGATGTTTTCTCTCCCCTTCCAATATGTTCCCCACCACCCACAGCTCTTTGCTCTTCTGGCTTATTCTCATAGATTGTCTACTACTTTCCAAAGCCCACTTTTTCTTGTAATAAAGTTTGGCTTTTCTACCCACTGCTTCAAACCCATGGTGCTAAAGACTGCAATTACTTCTTCCTCATTCATTTTCTTCTCTTGGAAAAAAAAATTTTTTTTTCCAATTACAAGTCCCCAGTGGATGGAGTATCACATGGACCATGACAATAACTGATTGAACCAAGCGTGAAAAACTGACTCAAACTGGGCCAAAGTGTGCAAGCTTAAGAATTGACATTGAGACATCAGTGTCAGGTAACAGCAAAGCACTGACAGCAAGGTCGTGGGGAGTCTATGCTGCAACTGAAGCTGCAGTGAGTCAGAACCACATGAAAAGTAAGATAGTAAGGGCAGAGGAGCCATTATGAAGGCCAACATGGAGAATATTAATCTTCAGACAAGGAAGAGAGATAGAGAGAGAGAGAGAGAGGGAGAGGGACTTTCAAATGAAATGTAAAGCAATAGAAAGGCCTCTGAGTAGGAATCATACGGTTTCAATTGTCATATTTTCTTCAACTTTCACAGATCATTTGTTCCTTTTCTGCTCTGAGTCCTTTGGAGAATTAGAAGAAAATAAAATTTAAGTCATGAAAATCTAATTATATGTTTCTATTTATATTTTCAAGTACTACAATAAATACATGTTTCATAGAATTAACTTGGGGAGTTTTCCCAATGAAATATTAATAATTACTCCTCCTGTCTCTGTTTATTTACTAACATGTAAACTAGGCAAGTTTCTCAATGTCCCTAAGCCTCTATTGCTTCATCTACAGAACGGGAATAAAAATATCTATATGCACACTAAGTCGTTTCAGTTGTGTCCAACTCTTTGAGACCCCGTGGATTGCAGCCCCTCAGGCTCCTCTGTCCATGGAATTTAGGACTTTTGTGAGGGTTAAATGAGGTGACATATAAATGAGATAGCATACATAAAAGGCTTATCAGTGCCTAGCTCTTGGTTAAGCACACCAGAAATTCTAGTTATTAATTAGGCACTTTGGGGGGCTTTGCGTGTGTGCTCAGTCATGTGCAACTCTTTGTGACCCCATGGACTGCAGTCCACCAGGCTCCTCTGTCCATTGAACTTCCCAGGCCAGAATACTGGAGTGGGTTGCCATCTCCGACGCCGGGGGATCTTCCTGACCAAGGGCTCGAACCCACATGTCTTGCATCTTCTTCATTGGCAGGCAGATTCTTTACCACTGAGCCACCTGGGTTATCAACATCATTTTCATAATCCAGTTCACATCCACTGCCATCTCTTCACATCTTTCCTACGTCGGGACATATTCTGTCCCCCAGCCTCTTACAGCTGATTATGGACAATGGATCAGCTCTTTTCTAGAACGTCTATACTCTAAAACTACCTCTTTTCTCATTTTACTTTCTCTCATTCCTTCACCCACCAGCCCTACTCCCCACCACAATACCATTGTTTGAGATTTCACTTAGTGTCTAAGGTGGAAGCAATCCTATTAAAGTAATTTACATTAAAGATAGAATTTCTAAATTACTCAGGATTGGCCCTCTTAAAAAATAATACTTTTTAAAGAGATTCAACTTCAAAAAATTTCACAGAATAAAGAGAAAATGAACTGTTTCTGTAAGATTTTAAAGGAAAGACTGATCAAAATTGTTTTAAAAATGAGTTGAAATACATGTTACAGCCCATTTTAGAGTAGTGTTACATTTATGACATCTGTGAACAGTGCAATGTTCTGGACCAGTGAATTGAATAGTTTCTGAAACTTTCTATTTCAGTTCCAAAACTAAAAAGTAAAGGGATAAGGACTCCCTTATATTTTCATGGAAGTTTTTGCTAAATCGCCAGATAGGTGGAGAGGAGGCGTTGTGATATTATAGAATGGAAAGAGTTGAAATACATAGCACCACTAAACCCAGAATCAAATCCTGATTTTGATACTTACTTACAATACAGCCTTGGGCACTTACAGTCTTTTACCCTCAGTTCCTCATGTTTAAAATAGTAACAGTATTGTTCATTTGATATTGTAATTTATTAATATTGTCTGATTTTATTATTAATCTAAAAACTGGCAAATACCATAGCAGTTAGCTGCTATTATTCAAAAGTGAATTATCATAATATTGAATATATATATTGGGTAAACAGAAGCTATGTGGATTAATTTTTTCAAATCTCTATGAGTAGTAGATATATCTCTAATAGTAGATATATCTCCAAGTATAATACCACTGCATTCCACACTTTGAGGTTCTGAGATGTTTGGTGACGTCAGCAGCAGCATGTCTAACACATATGGCAAGTATAGTAGTAGTGAAGTCACTCAGTCGTGTCTGACTCTTTGCGACCCCATGGACTGTCGCCCACCAGGCTCCTTGGTCCATGGGATTTTCCAGGCATGAATACTGGAGTGGGTTGCCATTTCCTTCTCCAGGGGATCTTCCCGACCCAGGGATCGAACCCAGGTCTCCCACATTGTAGGCAGACGCTTTACCATCTGAGCTACCAGGGAAGCCCAATAGCCTATATTTAATAAATGCTTTCTGATTTATGGAAGCTGACCTGATGACTTCATTTGCCAACACTGTCTATAATCTGGCACCTTTGTCAACGGTAAGGAGCTTTTACTACAAAATTTTTGTTGGCAGTGAAAGAGAATACATTTTTTAGTATTATATAATAAAATAGAAATGCAAAAATTTAAAGCCTTATAATCCATATGGCATTCATTTTCATTTTCTGGCTCTGTGAGTTACAAAAACCCAAACATCTAAGTTATATAAATGTGGATTTCTGTATTTTTATAATAAACTTTTATACTATTAACATATAAGAATATTCTTGTTATAAAGTTGAGTGAGTTGAGAAGTATATCTAGAGCAGCCCTTCAGCATTGCCTCTGCAGTCCCATTTGCTTTCCCAAAGTACATTAGTGTTTAAAAATATTTATTTATTTATTTGGCTGCATGGAATCTCAATTGCAGCACACGTGGATCTCTGGTCTTCATTGCAGCATACAGGCTCTTTGTTGTGGCTCAGGCTTTTCTAGTTGTGCTTTGCAGGGTTTGTTGCCCCAAAACATGTGGAATCTTAGTTCCCTGTCCAGGGTTCAGACCGGTGTCCCCTGCATTGATGGGCCACCAGGGAAGTTCCACAAAGTACGTTATTAATAGTTTGTGTACCCCCTTCCAACAGCTTTCTAGGCATTTATACAAAATCACATACATTTTCAGAAATGGAATCAGACTTTTTATATAGTTTTGCAACTTCATTAAGAACACATTACAGTGTCTATGAATCTGGCATGTCAGCATGTAAGTTTTATTTATAATTATGGGTTAATGTATCATAGTATTAACGTATCATAATTTAGTTAACCCTAAGTTGAGTAACATTTGGATAATTGCCTATAACTTGCTCTTAAAACAATGTTCCACAAATGTTCCTGTTCTTTTTTGGTAACCTGCTTTGAGATTTATTTAATTTTTATGTACCAGAAGTCTTAAAAAAGTGAAGTGGGCCTGAATATTTTAAAAAAGAATTTTTAAGCAACTATATTGAAGTATAATTGATGTATAAAAGCTGCAAATGTTTAATGAGTAATTTTCAGCCAGTTTGAATATATGAAACACCCATGTAACCATCACTGCAATCAAGATAGTGGGCATATGAAACCTCCCCACACCCAGAGTTTCCTTGTGTCCTTTGTGAATTTTTGCTGTAAGAACATGTGATATGAGATTTACTCTCTTAATATATTTTGAAGAGCATAATACCATATTTTTTGATTATTGTTGTTGTTCAGTCACTCAGTCGTGTCCGACTCTTTACGACCCCATGGACTTCAGCATGCCAGGCTTACCTGTCCTTCACCAACTCTCGGAGCTTGTTCAAACTCATGTCCATTGAATTGGTGATGCCATCCAACTATCTCGTCCTCTGTCATCCACTTCTCCTGCCTTCAATCTTTCCCAGCATCAGGGTGTTTTCTAATGAGTCAGGTCTTCGCATCAGATGGTGAAAGTACTGGAGCTTCAGCTTCAGCATCAGTACTTCCAACGAATATTCAGGATTGATTTCCTTTAGGATGGACTGGTTGGATCTCCTTGAAGTCCAAGGGACTCTCAAGAGTCTTCTCCAACACCACAGTTCAAAAGCATCAATTCTTTGGCACTCAATCTTCTTTATGGTCCAACTCTCACATCCATATATGACTAATGGAAAAA
This sequence comes from Bos grunniens, assembly GCF_055505025.1. Lineage (NCBI taxonomy): Eukaryota > Metazoa > Chordata > Mammalia > Artiodactyla > Bovidae > Bos > Bos grunniens. The sequence continues at coordinate 68,088,752 of NC_141168.1, read as the reverse complement.
CCATAGTTTTGACTAGATGAACATTTGTCCACAAGGTAATGTCTCTGCTTTTTAATATGCTATCGAGGTTGGTCACAGCTTTTCTTTCAAGGAGCAAGTGTCTTTTAACTTCATGGCTGCAGTCACCATATCTACAGTGATTTTGGAACCCAAGAAAATAAAGTCTGTTACTGTTTTCTTTGTTTTCCCATCTATTTGCCATGAAGTGATGGGACTGGATGTCACGATCTTCATTTTTTGAATGTTCAGTTTAGGCCAACTTTTTCACTCACTTCTTTCACTTTCATCAAGACCATAAGTGTGATGTCATCTGCATATCTGAGGTTATTGATATTTATCCCTGCAATCTTGATTCCAGCTTATGCTTCATTCAGCCCGACATTTTGCATGATGTACTCTGCATGTAAGTTAAATAAATAAGGTGACAATATACAGCCTTCTCATCCTCCTTTCCCAATTTGGATCCAGTCCATTGTTCCATGTCCTGTTCTAACTGTTGCTTCTTTACCTGCATACAGGTTTCTCAGGAGGCAGCTAAGGTGGTCTGGCATTCCCATCTCTTTAAGAATTTTCCACAGTTGGTTGTGATCCACATAGTCAAAGGCTTTAGTGTAGGCAATGAAGCAGAAGTAGATGTTTTTCTGTAACTCTCTTGCTTTTTGTGCGATCCAACAGATGTTGCCAATTTGATCTCTGGTTCCTCAGCCTTTTCTAAATCCAGCTTGAACATCTGGAGGTTCTCAGTACACGTACTGTTGAAACCTCGCTTGGAGAATTTTGAATATTACTTTGCTAGCATGTGAAATGAATGCAAGTGTGCAGTAGTTTGAGCATTTTTGGCATTGCCTTTCTTTGGGATTGGAATGAAAACTGACTTTTTCCAGTCCTGTGGCCACTGCTGAGTTTTCCAAATTTGCTGGCATATTGAGTGCGGCACTTTCACAGCATCATCTTTCAGGATTTGGAATAGCTCAGCTGGAATTCCATCATCTCTACTAGCTTTGTTCATAGTGATGTTCCCTGAGACCGACTTGACTTCACACTCCAAGATGTCTGGCTCTAGGTGAGTGATCACACCATTGTGATTATCTGGGTTATTAAGACTGTCTTTGTATAGTTCCTCTTTGTATTCTTCCCACCTCTTCTTAATATCTTATTCTTCTGTTATGTCCATACCGTCTCTGTCCTTTCTTGTGCCCATTTTTGCACAAAATGTTTCCTTGGTATCTCTAATTTTCTTGAAGAGATCTTTAGTCTTTCCCACTCTATTGTTTTTCTCTATTTCTTTGCAGTGTTCACTTATTTTCATTATTCACAAAAATATTGTCCAAATATTTTTCTAGGATTGATGTATTCACAAGCGGAACTGCTGGCCCAAAGGATATATATATTTTTAATTTGCATACACACTGCCAGTTTGGGAACCCCTTTTTTACATTTCCACTTCTCTTGCAGGAAGGGGGACCCCTTCCAGGGCCCGAAACTGGGCTCTTGTCTAACACTCGGAAATGAATTGTCTGAGGAGACATATCTGCTGACAAAGCAAGAGATTTTATTGGGAAAGGGCACCCGGGTGGAGAGCAGTAGGGTAAGGGAACCCAGGAGAACAGCTCTGCCACATGGCTCGCAGTCTCAGGTTTCATGGGAATGGGATTAGTTTCCGGGTGGTCTTTGGCCAATCACTCTAATTCAGAGTCTTTCCTGGTGGTGCACGCATCACTCAGCCAAGATGGATGCTAGGGAGAGGGGTTCTGGGAAGTGGATGGACACGCAGTGTTGGTGTCTCCTTTCGACCTTTCCCGAACTCTTCCGGTTGGTGGTGGCTTATTAGTTCCGTACTCCTTATCAGGATCTCCTGTCATAAAACAACTCATGCAAATGGTTACTACAGTGCCTGGCCAAGGTGGGCAGTTTCAATCAGTGTGCTTCCCCTAACACTTCTAGTTCTCATATACTTGCAATAATGCCTGATCTCTTCCCAAATTTCTAGAATAACATGGATTTAGCAAAGGTACCAGGGCTCAGGGGAGGGCACCTAAGGTCAAGTCAACCACATGGAACAACTCTGCCATGCATCCATTTGTTGCATACATAGACAGGTTAATAAGACCTGGAAAAAACCAGATGTACTTTTTTCATTGCTAAGTGCAAAGAATTTCATACAATTTCTTCTACTCCTCTTGCAACTTGCTATGGGTTTCACATATAAGAAAGGTTACTTTCTCTTTTCTGATTAATAATTTCAAAGGGAAAATTATTTTTTTTAAATTTTTAACTTAAGAAATGAATACAGAAATGTAGAAAAGCTTACCTTACATAAACATAGAATATGGATTTTTTCTTTCAAATAGCATTTATAAAAATGTCTACAATCATGTTTAAGATAACAAAGGAAAATCAAATATTCTGAAGGACAGAAATTACTCAGGCTATATCCTCTTCTTTGAAAGCTAAATTTAGTTAAATAATACTAAAATAAAAAGAGAACAGTAGCCATTATTTATATTGACATGTTTGTTGAACTTAAAAATAATAAACTTTATTCACTATGTAGCACCTTACCTGCCTCCTGAGAAACCAGCATGCAGGTCAAGAAGCAACAGTTAGAACTGGACATGGAACAATGGACTGGTTCCAAATTGGTAAAGGAGGACACGAAAGCTATATATTGTCATCCTGCTTATTTAACTTATATGCAGAGGACATCATGTCAAATACTGGATGAAGCACAAGCTGGAATCAAGATTGCCAGGAGAAGCATCAATAGTCTCAGATATGCAGATGGCATCACCCTTATGGCAGAAAGCAAAGAGAAACTAAAGAGCCTGTTGATGAAAGTGAAAGAGGAGAGTGAAAAAGCTGGCTTAAAACTCAACATTCAAAAAATGAAGATCATGGCATCTGGTCTCATCAGTTCAGTTCAGTTCAGTCGCTCAGTTCTGTCTGACTCTTTGTGACCCCATGAATCACAGCACGCCAGGCCTCCCTGTCCATCACCAACTCCTGGAGTTCACTCAGACTCACGTCCGTCGAGTCAGTGATGCCATCCAGCCATCTCATCCTCTGTCGTCCCCTTCTCCTTCTCCTTCTGCCCCCAATCCCTCCCAGCATCTGGTCTCATCACTCCATGTCAAATAGATGGGAAAACAATGGAAACCGTGAGAGACTTTATTTTCTTTTGGGTTCCAAAATCACTGTAGATATGGTGACTGCAGCCATGAAATTAAAAGACACTTTCTCCTTGGAAGAAAAGCTATGACGAACCTAGACATATTAAAAAGCAGAGACGTTATTTTGTGGACAAAGGTCCGTCTAGTGAAAGCTCTGGTTTTTCCATTAGTCATGTATGGATCTGAGAGTTGGACCATAAAGAAGGCTGAGCGCTGAAAAATTGATGGTTTTGAACTGTGATGTTGGAGAAGACTCTTGAGAGTCTCCTTGGACTGCAAGGAGATCCAACCAATCCATCCTAAAGGAGATCAGTCCTGGGTGTTCACTGAAAGGACTGATGCTAAAGCTGAAACTCCAATACTTTGGCCGCCTGATATGAAGAGTTGACTCATTCGAAAAGACTCTGATGATGGGACGGATTGGGGCAGGAGGAGAAGGGGATGACAGAGGATGAGATGACTGGATGGCATCACTGACTCGATGGACATGAGTTTGAGTGAACTCCAGGAGTTGATGATGGACAGTGAGGCCTGGCGTGCTGCGATTCATGGGGTTACAAAGAATCAGACACGACTGAGCGACTGAACTGAACTGAACTGAATGAATGACATCTCAGGTGCATCACGTAGGTAGGTCACTCAGCCACAATGAAAATTGCAATTTAATAATTAAAATGTCCAGTCCAATGAAGTAACCAGAACTCCAAATTTCACTGAAAGTAAAGCTCTCTCCCTTTCTCCAGACACGGGGAAGGGAAGGTGCTGGAGGGCTGGATGTTATGTTGGGAGGAATGGTCTGCCTTTCACAGCCTTTCTCTTTGGGCTTCCTTTGCATTTCCAGGCCTCTGTCTTGAGCCTTTTAAAACTTCCCAAGTAGTAGCTGCCCGGCCCCTCCACCCCCCGCCCCCGAAAACTACTTGCCTTTTGAGAAACTCAGGCATCCTTTCTTTGCCAAGGATAGCTGTTCCCAGGGCTCTGAAAGAAAAAAAAAAAGACAGCTCCAGCCATTAATAATCTATAAGGAATCCTCAGACACGATTGCATCTAAAGGACATACTAACTAAGACTTGTGACAATTCCCTCAGAGCCCTTCTCACCAGACTGAGGTGATGGTAAAACTCTTCTTCGTAGTTGGGGGAGGGAATGGGGAAGTGTTGTGGGGACACAGAGATTTAAATACTTCTTCAGCTTCTTTATTTATCAAATTTGTGGTTATTTGGTGTAAGGCGAGGGGATAAAAATGAACCTTCTCTTTAAATCCTTTGACACTTCATTTGACATTTGTTGCTAAAGGTGTATGGTCACCAGGGAGTATTCACCTTCTGTGGGGTCTGAAACTGCTACAGTTTTTCAGTGAAGTTAAGAAAAAGGATACAAACAAATGCAAACAATGCAAAATTAAGAAGTAATGTGAATGTTCAATAAAGTGAAAAGAAATCATAACTTATTACCATTTTTTAAGTTTACAAATACCTTCAACCTCACAAAATAAACAGTAACATTTTTATTGACTAGCTGCCTGACACATCTCTAAAATACCTTTTTTGTTAACATTTTTGACTGCATATTCTTCAATCTCCGTTGGCAGTAGATATTTGGAAATAGATTCATTTCAATAGATATATTAGAAAGTCATTTCAGTTCTTTCTCAGCATGGTTAATTAAATTTATTTTTTGTTATGATTTTTAAAGTTTCTTCCACCTTTACAGTGTTTTATTGGAACTGCCATGTGAATTTTTGAAATTCTTGAAACACTGGGAAAACCACTATAAAATTTCTTGCGCACATGAGCTATAAGATTTCAGGGTGTTTCCAGTATTCTGGTGTAGCAATTAATATTAAATACTTTTTTAAACAGGTATTATTCATTAATAATGCAGTAAAGGAGAAAGGCTTGTGCATGTGAGGAGCCCCAGAAGCTTAATCTTCATTCAGTTAAGTTCAGTTCAGTCACTCAGTCATGTCCGACTCTTTGCGACCCCATGAATCACAGCACGCCAGGCCTCCCTGTTCATCACCATCTCCCGGAGATCACTCAAACTCATGTCCATCGAGTCAGTGATGCCATCCATCCATCTCATCCTATGTTGTCCCTCTTCTTCTCCTGCCCCCAATCCCTCCCAGGATCAGAGTCTTTTCCAATGAGTCAACTCTTCGCATCACGTGGCCAAAGTACTGGAGTTTCAGCTTTAGCATCATTCCTTCCAAAGAAATCCCAGGGCTGATCTCCTTTAGGATGGACTGGTTGGATCTCTTTGCTGTCCAAGGGACTCTCAAGAGTCTTCTCCAACACCACAGTTCAAAAGCATCAATTCTTCAGCGCTCAGCTTTCTTCACAGTCTAACTCTCACATCCATACATGATGACTGGAAAAACCATAGCCTTGACTAGACAGACATTTGTTGGCAAAGTAATGTCTCTGCTTTTGAATATGCTATCTAGGTTGGTCATAACTTTTCTTCCAAGGAGTAAGCGTCTTTTAATTTCATGGCTGCAATCACCATCTGCAGTGATTTTGGAGCCCCCAAAAATAAAGTCTGACACTGTTTCCACTGTTTCCCCATTTGCAGTAAATCCACCATGACCTGCTAATGTTGGAAGAACTGATTTGGCTTGTATCATCTAGGTCATCCAACCCTTTGATTTCAGATATAAGAATTCTGAGCACCTAATCTATTGTTTTTAGCCTTTAAGAACTCAATTGAAATAGAGACTTGAAGTGGTACTACCTAATAATGTTGAAGGAGGAAGCAGAACAGGCCCCATCTTGAAAGCAGGACTCCATCTTGGGCCAGACTGTGGACTTTGAGCCATATGCCCAGTATATATGGAAACGACATACCAACTGGAAAACCAGACTCCCTGATGGAAGAGCCCCACGGTTCATACCTAGACTCTCCATTGCCTAAAAGAATACCCTAATTATCTGTGTAATTGAATAGACTCATAAATTCTACTATGCTATTTGAGGTATGACCACAGGCCTATTGATAGTTGTCCACTGTTAACTACCTACGCTTAAGGCATATGAATCATGAGTTAACTTTGATTGTATCTTTCTTTTCCTTTGTTCAGACTAGTTTCAGGGAATTTGGGGAGGTGGGTTTGGGCATGTTCACAAAAACTGGTCAGGGTCTTTGGCTAAGAGGAGACTCTGCCTTGGGCCCGCTGTTTAATAAACTGACTCCACTATCTGTATTGTCTTTCTGAGTGAATTTGTTTCCCAGAACGCGTGGCTACAAAAATGTGTGACATAACAATGTATAGGATCTGAATAAGAGGATTATGTTAGTTTAAAAGACTAAATCAATCTCTGCAATCTACAGACAGATAATAAATATCTCACCTTTCAAACATGGAACTTATATGACTTTATAATAAGGGTTATAGTCTCTGCCAATAAGGCAATAAACTTAGAAATTCATTATATAGTGATATTAGAAAAGATCCTCAATTTATACACTGAAACTATTTTTCTCAATAAGTTTAAGGCCATGAAGAGAATAAAAATTTATAATTCTCAGGAAATAATGATGGTATTATTGAAGTTACTAAGTATAAAGGTCTATTGTAACTAAAAGCAAATTGAAAATATTTATATTTCTTATTAAATGCTATGCTATGCTAAGTCACTTCAGTCGTGTCCGACTCTGTGCGACCCCATAGACGGCAGCCCACCAGGCTCCCCTGTCTCTGGGATTCTCCAGGCAAGAACACTGGAGTGGGTTGCCATTTCCTTCTCCAGTGCATGAAAGTGAAAAGTCAAAGTGAAGTCACTCAGTCATGTCCGACTCTTCGAGACCCCATGGACTGCAGCCTAACAGGCTCCTCCGTCCATGGGATTGTCCAGGCAAGAGGTACTGGAATGGGGTGCCATTGCCTTCTCCATCTTATTAAATAAGAAGGATCAAAATAAACTATACATGAATTAATGAATTAAGCAGTAGTGACTATCTCTCACAAGAATTGCTTTATTTTCTGAAAGAAAGGTGAAAGATAGTGAGAGTGTAACAGGCAGGAAGGCCAGGGGTCTCCAAAGGGAGGAAATGAGCTGCAACTGTCAGACATTTTTTCTCTCTCTCTTAAGCTGCAGGAGGAAACAAACAATGTTAGATTTTTTCCCCCTCTTCTCAGATTTAAAGAGGTTTCTCTTAAAATTCTGTGTTGCCATAATGGACACCTGGCTCCACCTGAACTTAACTTTTCTCAAACCTTGAGATAATCAATGCGTTTTTCTTATGCAAATGTTTGTCTTAAGCTATGTTAATATACTGTGTATTTACCCTAGACTCTACCTTCAAGTCCCTTTGCCTAAAGACTCAGAACCAACTTGACAAACCAGTATACTTCACTCATACATTGTTCTCCTAATCTATGTTAATGAAACTATGTATTTGCTTGGGAATCTGCCTTTCTTCAAGACACATGTCAATTGTTTTATGGCCCGAGATGACTCAGTTCAGTTCAGTTCAGTTCAGTCGCTCAGTCGTGTTCGACTCTTTGTGACCCCATGAATCACAGCACGCCAGGCCTCCCTGTCCATCACCAACTCCCGGAGTTCACTCAGACTCACATCCATCGTGTCAGTGATGCCATCCAGCCATCCCATCCTCTGTCATCCCCTTCTCCTCCTGCCCCCAATCCCTCCAGAAAAGCCCTATGGCAAACCCTGAGTCCTTGAGGGACAAGGCACGAGACAGATGCCTGATCTGTAGACAGGCGGGGCACTGGGCCAAAGAGTGTCCAAACCGTGACAAGTCTCCTAGAATGGCTTGCCACAAATGCCATCAACTGGGACATTGGGCGGCACTCTGCCCTCACTGGACGCAAGAGCCTCAAGGTCAAGCACCAAACCTACCCTCACGATGGTTCAAGAGGACTGAAGCGGCCCGCTCCAGCCAGCCTGCCTGTCACAGATAACCATCACGAGGCTGAAGCCAAGGGTGCAACTGGATGTGGCAGGTAGGTCCAAGAATTTCTTGGTTGACACAGGGGCTACCTACTCTGTCTTGACCTCCTACTCTGGAGCCTTCTCCTCCCAAACCTGTATCATTTTGGGTGCGACAGGAAAAGCAACTACTAAAAGATTCACCCGAGCACTTCTTTGTTGCTGGGATGGACAAATATTTTCCCACCAGTTTCTGGTGGTCCCTGAGTGTCCTATCCCCTTATTGGGAAGAGATATACTCACTAAACTGGAGACCGCCCTTGTGATGGGAAATTTTTCAGCCTCTAGAGCTCTACAGCTCCTGGTTACTACAGAAGAACCCATTACACTTCAATAGAGAGGGACCAAAGACTATGGGAAGACAAAATTAACCCCCAGGTGTGGGACCAGGGGATTCCGGGACGAGCCCACCAAGCTGAACCGGTCATCATTGTCCTCCAAGATCCCACTCGGTTTCCTAACCGGAAACAATATCCTCTCAAAAGAGAGGCTCGGAGGGACTACAGCCTTTAATAAATAAATTCCTTGCTTGTGGGCTATTGACCCCCACCAGTTCGCCATGTAACACCCCAATCCTCTCAGTAAAGAAAAAAAGACAGAACCTGGCGAATGGTTCAAGATCTCCGGATTATAAATGAAGCTGTAGTCCCCCTCCATCCCACAGTACCCAATCCCTATGTAATCTTGGGAGAAATCCCACCCAGTGCCAAATGGTTTACAGTCTTGGATCTCAAAGATGCATTTTTTTGCATACCACTGGCTAAAGAATCCCAATACCTTTTTGCTTTTGAGTGGGAGGCACCAGGAGAAAAACACCAACAGATGACTTGGACAGTATTACCTCAGGGGTTCAGAGATAGCCCCCACCTGTTTGGACAGGCCCTTAGCCGGGATCTCCTAGATCTGGACCTGGGACCTAATGGGAAAATATTACAATATGTAGATGACCTACTAATCTGCTCTCCAGATGAGAAAAGTGCCCAACAACATGCAATTCAGGTTCTAAACTTCTTGGCAGAAAAGGGATATAAAGTCTCCCGTGCTAAGGCACAGATGGTCGAGACAAAGGTCACTTACCTGGGAGTTCAGATTACACATGGGTCCAGGAGGCTGTCCTCTGATCGGGTACAAGGAATCCTCCAGTTGCCCTCCCCCACGACTCGAAAACAATTGCGAGCTTTCCTGGGGCTAACTGGTTATTGTAGAATCTGGATACCCAACTATGGTCTAATTGCCCAGCCCTTATATGAAAGCTTAAAGGAACGAGATGATTCAATCCTACTAATGTGGGAAACTCCTCAAAAGGAGGCAGAGGCTACACTAAAACAGGCCTTAACTCAGGCACCTGCCTTGAGGTTGCCAGACCCAGAAAAAGCATTCCAACTTTATGTCCATGAAAGAGAGGGAATAGCCTTGGGAGTGTTAACTCAAAGGTTGGGATCTGAGCCCCAGCCTGTAGCTTACTTATCCAAGAGGCTCGATCCAACTTCCCGAGGTTGGCCCCCCTGCCTTCGAAATCTTGCAGCTATTGCAATCATGATAGAAGATGCTTTAAAACTCTCCTTTGAGGGCAAATTAACTATTTTTACCAGCCACCAAGTAAAACAACTCCTAAATGGGAGAGGCCATTTATGGATGTCTGATCAAAGAATCCTCAGATATCAAGTAATGCTGATGGAAAATCCAGGCCTCACTATATCCCCTTGTGAGGTTCTTAACCCAGCCACCCTCCTACCTACCCCCGAGGGCTCTCTCCCATTTCACTCTTGTCTAGAAACCTTGGACCACTGGACAAAACCCTGAGAGGGATTGTCAGAAGATCCTCTGACCAATCCTGAGGAAATCTAGCACACTGATGGAAGCAGCTTTGTCCTGGATGGAAAAAGAAGAGCCGGGTATGCAGTAGTCCCCAATTTTGAGACCATAGAGGCTAAGCCTCTGCCACCAGGTACTTCCACCCAATTAGCTGAGCTCGTAGCCCTGACTTGAGCTTTAGAGCTGGGAAAAGGAAAAAGAATAGCCATTTACACTGACTCCAAGTATGCCTTTCTGGTGCTACATGCACATGTGGCTATTTGGAAAGAAAGGGGCCACTTGACCACCCGAGGGTCCCCAATCAAATATGGTGATCAGATTCTTCGACTCTTGGAGGCAGTCCATCTGCCCACTGAGGTTTCAGTCTCCCACTGTAAAGGACACCAAAAAGGGAACACGGAAATGGCATGAGGGAACCAAGCAGCTGATCAGGCAGCTAGGAGAGCAGCATTACAGAACCATGACCTAATAGGGATTGCCACCTTAGTTCCACAGACTACTTTGCCAGAAACTCCTTCATATACTGAAGGTGAGACTCTTAAAGCTAAGAGCGAGGGCTTTCCAGAAGATCATATGGGGTGGTTCCAAAAGGAGGGACTCCTTTTTCTTCCTGGAAACCTCCAATGGAAGTTGGTTAACTCCTTACATGCCACCACTCATTTAGGAGAAAAGGCCCTCCAAGGATTACTAGAAAGGTCCTTCAGAGGAACAGGCCTCCAAACAACTATAAGACAGGTGGTCTCCTCTTGTCCCATTTGCCAATTAAACAACCCCCAAGGAGCTCGAAGACCCCAGCTGGCCCAGCCCATCCAACGACATGGGGCCTACCCAGGAGAGGACTGGCAGATGGACTTCACCCAGATGCCAGTTTCTCAAGGGTATAAATACCTATTAGTCATGATAGATACATTCACAGGATGGATTGAAGGCTTTCCCACCTGGACGGAGAAGGCTGAGGAGGTGGTAAAAAAACTGCTCCATGAAATCATTCCAAGATTTGGTCTGCCCAGGTCATTACAAAGTGACAATGGGACATCATTTACTTCTAAGGTCACCCAAGGAGTCTCGAAAGCATTGGGCATTACTTATTATCTCCATTGTGCCTGGAGGCCTCAATCTTCAGGAAAAGTAGAAAGAGCCAATCAATTCTTAAAATCAGCGATAAAAAAGATAACCCAGGAGACCTCCCTGGGATGGAAGGAGGCTTTACCAGTAGCTTTCCTCCGCACCCTCATTGCCCCTAAGGAACAGGTTGGTCTTAGTCCTTATGAGATGCTATATGGGAGACCTTTTGTTTATGTCAATGACCTCTTCCTAGATCCAGAGGTTCAGACCCTCCAGTCTTATACCATGGCCATTGGGCAATTCCAACAGGATATACGCTTGTGGGGTATGAACCAGGACCCAAAAGATTCTAAAGAGTCACCACTGTATGCTCCAGGGACTCAATTCCTAATTAAAGTCTGGAAAGATGGGTCCCCAAAGGCTCAACTCCAGCCCACATGGAAGGGCCCCTACCCTGTAATACTTTCTACCCCCACAGCAGTCAAGGTACCAGGACATGACTCCTGGATTCACTACTCACAAGTCAAGCCATGGAAGAAAACAGAAGAGGACACTCAATACACCTGTGAGCCCCTGGGAGATCTCAGATACCTATTCAGAACTACCAATGAGTGCCATTCTAATAAACACATCTAAAATCTGGTTTCTGGGGATAAGATTTCTCAGGATAACTCTAAGGAGCCAACACAGCTTGACAGAGATTGTACTCCAAGACAGACAGGAGATAGATCTTCTGATCCCTGAACAAGAAGGGACTTGAGCCATCCTGGCCATGTGAATTTAAAATTGACTAATGTCCCTACTAGTCCTTGTTATGCTATATTGATGATGCTTATGATTATTCCATGTACTGTCAATTGGCTAACCTGTTTTGTCTCTGCCCAGGTCAACCAGCTACAACATGCAGTGCCAGTTCAACAAAGATATAAAACTACAGCCGACCACGGAAAATATCACACACCCTTGGACACAGCTATAAGGACTCTGAGGCTTGAGACTAGCAAGAGGGGGAGGCCCAATACCCCTTGCCATCCCAGTTAAGCAGGAAGTAGCCAGAAAGACCTCGACGCCCATATTCCCAAAGAATTGGGCCTCCCACCTCTTGAGGGGGGAATGTTAGGTAGGTAGAATAGGGAAAAGGACTCCAAAATGACGGTGGCTAAAAGACAAGGAAGGTCAAAGGAAGGTCCGAGGACCAGAGTGAAGACTTCAGGCAGAACAAACAGAACAAACAGCACTCCTGGCTAAGCCAAATTTGCATAGGGCAGGCCCAGATGGAGGAAAAAACATATAAGAGGAGGAGCCAAAGCGCTTTCTCACGGACTTTCTCTCCCACATGAATGCACGTGCTCTCTCTCTCTCTCTCTCTCTCCCCACGCACTCCTCCACTCTCTTCTCTTCGAGTCTTGGATTCTCCTGCTATCTTCTAAATAAAATGGAGCTGTAACACTGATTTGCCTAAGAGCTGTAACATGGTTTGTCCAAGACCCGAGAGCTGTGATGTGCCGAGGGCTTTAATATCCGTTGCTCCAAATCTTTGTTGTGACGAGACAAAGAACCGAGAAACATACACTCGCGTGACATCTATAGAAGATAGAACATATACTCGTGTGACAAAGTGATGGGACCAGATGCCATGATCTTCGTTTTCTGAATGTTGAGCTTTAAGCCAACTTTTTCACTCTCCACTTTCACTTTCATCAAGAGGCTTTTGAGTTCCTCTTCACTTTCTGCCATAAGGGTGGTGTCATCTGCATATCTGAGGTTATTGAGATTTCTCCTGGCAATCTTGATTCCAGCTTGTGCTTCTTCCAGCCCAACGTTTCTCATGATGTACTCTGCATAGAAGTTAAATAAGCAGGGTGACAATATACAGCCTTGACGGACTCGTTTTCCTATGTGGAACCAGTCTGTTGTTCCATGTCCAGTTCTAACTGGTGCTTCCTGACCTGCATACAGATTTCTCAAGAGGCAGGTCAGGTGGTCTGGTATTCCCATCTCTTTCAGAACTTTCCACAGTTTATTGTGATCCACAGAGTCAAAGGCTTTGGCATAGTCAATAAAGCAGAAATAGATGTTTTTCTGGAACTCTCTTGCTTTTTCCATGATCCAGCGGATGTTGGCAAGTTGATCTCTGGTTCCTCTGCCTTTTCTAAAACCAGCTTGAACATGTGGAAGTTCATGGTTCACATATTGCTGAAGCCTGGCTTGGAGAATTTTGAGCATTACTTTACTAGCATGTGAGATGAGTGCAATTGTGCGGTAGTTTGAGCATTCTTTGGCATTGCCTTTCTTTGGGGTTGGAATGAAAACGGACCTTTTCCAGTCCTGTGGCCACTGCTGAGTTTTCCAAATTTGCTGGCATATTGAACACAGCACTTTCACAGCATCATCTTTTAGGATTTGAAATAGCTCAACTGGAATTCCATCACCTCCACTAGCTTTATTCGTAGTGATGCTTTCTAAGGCCCACTTGACTTCACATTCCAGGATGTCTGGCTCTAGGTAAGTGATCACACCATCGTGATTATCTGGGTCATGAAGATAGGTCTTTTTTGTACAGTTCTGTGTATTCTTGCCACCTCTTCTTAATATCTTCTGCTTCTGTTAGGTCCATACCATTTCTGTCCTTTATCAAGTCCATCTTTACATGAAATGTTCCCTTGATATCGCTAATTTTCTTGAGGAGATCTCTAGTCTTTCCCATTCTGTTGTTTTCCTCTATTTCTTTGCATTGATCACTGAGGAAGGCTTTCTTATCTCTTCTTGCTATTCTTTGGAACTCTGCATTCAGATGCTTATATCTTTCCTTTTCTCTTTTGCTTTTCGCTTCTCTTCTTTTCACAGCTATTTGTAAGGCCTCCCCAGACAGCCATTTTGCTTTTTTTGCATTTCTTTTCCATGGGGATGGTCTTGATCCCTGTCTCCTGTGCAATGTCATGAACCTCATTCCATAGTTCATCAGGCACTCTATCTATCAGATCTAGGCCCTTAAATCTATTTCTCATCTCCACTGTATAATCATAAGGGATTTGACTTACGTCATATTTGAATGGTCTAGTGGTTTTCCCTACTTTCTTCAATTTAAGTCTGAATTTGGCAATAAGGAGTTCATGATCTGAGCCAGAGTCAGCTCCTGGTCTTGTTTTTGTTGACTGTATAGAGCTCTCCATCTTTGGCTGCAAAGAATATAATCCATCTGATTTCGGTGTTGACCATCTGGTGATGTCCATGTGTGATGACTCACCTGGTGCCAATGTTATCTCAAAATGCATGTTGTAGGTGAGGGGCCTGGTGCCATTCTCTGAGTTTTGAGACATTTCCTTTCTCTAATTAGCAGACTGCTAGTAGCTATATAACATCTGGCTAAAGACTAGCAGCTGGAGAAGGCAATGGCACCCCACTCCAGTACTTTTGCCTGGAAAATCCCATGGATGGAGGAGCCTGGTAGGCTGCAGTCCATGGGGTAACTAGGAGTCGGACACGACTGAGCGACTTCACTTTCACTTTTCACTTTCATGCATTGGAGAAGGAAATGGCAAGCCACTCCACACATTCTCCAGTGTTCTTGCCTGGAGAATCCCAGGGATGGGAGAGCCTGGTGGGCTGCCGTCTCTGGGGTCTCACAGAGTTGGACACGTCTGAAGTGACTTAGCAGCAGCAGCAGCAAAGATTAGCAGCGGGGCACTCTTTCTGCTCCGCCTCTGATGTCTATGTCAGAAGTTTTCTCTATCTCTTTTATACTTTAATAAAACTTTATTACACAAAACCTCTGAGCCATCAAGCCTCATCGCTGATCCCAGATTGAATTCTTCTCCTCCAGAGGCCAAGAATCCTGGCATCTTTCATGGTTCAGCAACAGTCTTTCAGTAGTTGTTCAGTCGTGTTCAACTCTTTGCAATCTCATGGACTGTAGCCCTGCAGGCTCCTCTGTCCATGGAATTCTCCAGGCAAGAGTATTGGAGTGGTTTGCCATTTCCTTCTCCAGGGGATCTGAACCCAGGAACTGAACTCCAGTCTGGCTGCAATGCAGGTAGATTCTTTACCATTTAAGCCACCAGGTGTAAGGTATAGTTTGGGCCAAGGCAGAAAAGAAGGAGAGATGACCTCAATGGAAGTAGATTACCTTTATTCAGGCAAGGAGGGGCGACAGTCGGCCTAACTACCAGGCTGAGTGCAAGAGGGATCAGGGAGGCTCCATATTTAAAGGGAGGTTTGTAGAAGAGATAAGGGAAACATCAGGCGGGATGTTTTGGGTATTCTTTAGTTGAGATGGCATTTGTAGTTGGGCAGGGGGTGATAAGTCTTCTGGGCAGTGGGTGATAAGTCTCTGGCAAATGTAGGGGGTGGAAGGTTTCTGGACAGGGGGTGATAAGTCCCAGATAGATACAATGGGCCTGGAGCATCAGGGTGGGACCTAAAGTTCGATTTTGTTTTCTCCAAAGTTAGATGATTCTTTGAGACTGTTGTTTTCTTTTCTAGGCCCAAAGACTCCTTCACCAGGGAAGCTTTGTCTTCTAAATACACATAAACTTTGATGTCTAGGCACTTTAAGAAATAATGTGATCAAGCATGCATTAGCCTGTTTACATGGAAAAACTTGTTTAGACAAGAGGATTGAACAGAAAGTTAGGAAAAACTATTAGGGGAAGTGTTTGTATTTTGAACTTATTTTATTGGACATCTCTTGTTCATGACTTGGTGAACCTGGTACACAATTGTCTATTGTTATTGTTGCAGTTGCTCAGTCATGTATGACTCTTTGTGACCCCATGGACTGCAGCACGCCAGGCTTTCCTGTCCTTCATCAACTCCCGGAGCTTGCTCAAACTCATGTCCATTGAATTGATGAGGCCATCAAACTATCTCGTCCTCTGTCATCCACTTCTCCTCCTGCCTTCAATTTTTCCCAGCATCAGTCTTTTCTAATGAGTCAGATCTTTGCATCAGGTGGCCAAAGTATTGGAGCTTCAGCGTCAGCATCAGTCCTTCCAATGAATATTCAGGGTTGATTTCCTTTAGGATGGGCTGGTTTGATCTCCTTGCAGTCCAAAGGACTCTCAAGAGTCTTCTCCAACACCACAGTTCAAAAGCATCAATTCTTTGGCACTCAGCCTTCTTTATGGTCCAACTCTCACATTCAAACATGACTAATGGAAAAACCATAGCTTTGACCATACAGACCTTTATCAGCAAAGTAATGTCTCTGCTTTTTAATAGGCTGTCTAGGTTTCTTCCAAGGAGCGGATGTCTTTTAATTTCATGGCTGCAGTTAGCATCTGCAGTGATTTTGAAGCCCAAAATAAAGGAAATAAAGTCTATCACTATTTCCATTGTTTCCCCATCTATTTGGCACGAAGTCAAAGGACTGGATGCCATGATCTTGGCTTTTTGAATGCTGAGTTTTAAGCCAGTTTTTCACTCTCTTTCACTTTCATCAAGAGGCTCTTTAGTCCCTCTTTGCTTTCTGCCATAAGGGTGTTGTCATCTGCATGTTTGAGGTTAATGATATTTCTCCTGGCAATCTTGATTCCAGCTTGTGCTATTGACAACTTATACAATACATTCATAACTTTATTATGCTTGGCTTAGGTTAACTTAAATATGTATGGAATTGGGGAGTATACAATTAGAGAAGGAAATGTGTGGGCCCTTGGAAACATGATATAAAACTTCCCATGAAAAATGTTTATAATACTTCTTGATGGAAACTTCAAGAAATATTACAGTATGAGAATACTGATATCCTGTGGTTATGATACTTTTTCTTTCTGGGTTTTAATTTAAATGAGAGATAAGATAGATAAGATAGAGATAAGATAGTTTTAGATAAGCCTGGTGGCTCAGATGGTAAAGCATCTGCCTACAATGTGGGAGACCCGACTTCGATCCCTGGGTTGCAAAGATCCTCTGGAGAAGGAAATGGCAACCCACTCCAGTACTCTTGCCTTTAAAATCCCATGGATAGAGGAGCGTGGTAGGCTACAGTCCATGGGGTCGCAAAGAGTTAGAAATGACTGAGTGAAAGAGAATCAAAAAGGAGAATTTCTTCTGTCATCTAAAGATAGATAAAGCCTTTAACTGTGTCATAGAAAACTGTGGAAAGCTCTTCAACAGAGTACCAAACCATCTTATCTGTCTCTGAGAAATCTGTATGCAGGTCAAGAAGCAACAGTTAGAACCCTGTATGGAACAACTGATTGGTTCAAGATTGAGAAAGGAGTATGACAAGGCTGTCTATTGTCACCCTGTTTGTTTAATCTATATACTGAGAACATCATGAGAAATACCAGGCTGTGTGAGTTACAAGCAGGAATTAAAATAGGTGGGAGAAACATCAACAACCCCAGATATGTGGATGATATACCACTCTAATGGCAGAAAGCGAAGAGGAACTAAAGAGCCTCTTGATGAGGGTGAAAGAGGAGCGTGAAAGAGAGCTTAAAGCTTAAATATAAAAAAGAAACTAAGGTCATGGCATCTGGCCCCATTACTTCATGGCAACTAGAAGGGGAAAAAATGGAAGTAGTGACAGATTACCTCTTCTTGGGCTCTAAAATCACTGCAGATGGTGACTGCAGTCATGAAATCAGAAGATGATTGCTTCTTGGCAGGAAAGTCATGACAAACCTAGACAGAGAAGACTCTTGAGAGTCCCTTGGACTGCAAGGAGATCCAACCAGTCCATCCTAAAGGAAATCAGTCCTGAAGATTCACTGGAAGGACTGATATTGAAGCTGAAACTCCAATACTTTGGTCACCTGATGCAAAGAACCGACTCACTTGAAAAGACCCTGGTGCTGGGAAAGATTGAAGATGGGAGGAGAGGGGGATGACAGAGGATGAGATGGTTGGATGGCATAAATGACTCAATGGGCATGAGTTTGAGTAAACTCCAAGAGTTGGTGATGGACAGGGAAGCTTGGCATGCTGCAGTCCATGGGGTCACAAAGAGTCGATCACGACTGAGATTGAACTGAACTGAGACAGTGTTTTGAAAAGCAGAGACATTATTCTGCTGACAAAGGTCAGTGTAGTCAAGGCTACAGTCTTCCCACTGGTCATGTATGGTTGTAAGAGCTGGACTGTAAAGAAGGCAGAACGTCAAAGAATTTATGCCTTTAAACTGTGGTACTGGAGAAGACTCCTGAGAGTCCCTTGGACTGCCAGGAGATCAAACCAGTCAGTCTTAAGGGAAATCAATCCTGAATACTCACTGGAAGGACTGATGCTGAAGTTGAAGCTCCAGTATTTTGGTCACCTGATGTGAACAGCTGACTCATTGGAAAAGTTCTTGATGATGTGAAAGATTGAAGGCAGAAGGAGAAGAGGGTATCAGAGGATGAGGCTGGATGGCATCACTGGTGGGATGGACACGAACTTGGGCACACTTTGGGAAATGGTGAGGGACAGGGAGGCCTGGTGTGCTGCAGTCGCAAAGAGTCAGACATGACTAGATAACTGAAAAATGCAAAGATAGAAGCAGACATGTTGGCTATATTTTGTTTTTCTTTTTGCTTTGCATGTGTTTTTACATGCTTTCTTATTGTTTTATAATGTTACACAAAGGTGTTGGATGTGTTCGTTTGCTCAGAGTGAAAATGTCTACTGTAGTCCTCTCACTAGTATGATTTATTGTAATTTGGGAAACTTGGTTAGCTCATCACAAACATGTTTTCAATAATGATGACACTTTCTTTTAAATTTAGACACATTGTGAAAACACTGAAATAATTGTGTTCAGAAAAAGCGTTATGCAAATATTAGATTATTTAACAATACCCCCCTAACTTCAGCCAAACCAGAAAATAGTGCTTCATGGGCCTTGGAAAGTTCTCGTACATAGTTGGTGGAAGTGAAAATTGGTACAACCTTTGTGTAGTTGCCAGGATTTCTCCACCGAAATATGGAACACATTTGAATAGAATTCTTTGACAAAAATAACCACAATAAGGATACATGTACAACATGAGAAGCTTATTGATATGATACACAATATATTTTATAGGTAACCTTAAGTTTAGGCTTTTTTCAATGTTTATCTTTCAAAAATTCAGGTTGCCTTTACAATAGTCAAAAATTTTATTTCATATATCTGTAAGTTCAAGGTTCACTTCTTATTTCATTAAACTTCTTTAGTTTTGCACACTAGTAGATACATAATTCATAAAAATTATATATTCTTTACATTTTAAACCACATCTTAATAAATCCCATGCCATTGTTTCTACTGTGCTCAACTAATCCTTTGAAATTTTTCAAAGGAAGTAAACTTTAGACACAAGACCTAGACTTTTCCATGAAGAACATTTGGAGTCTCTTTAAATTTTAAGTACTCCAGGAAAAAATCAGCAGAGTTTGGTAGATTTTTTATCAAAAATCCTCTTTTTCAGATATTCAAGAATTTTCCTATATTCATTGATTATTCTTTTTTTTTTTTTAAATAAATTTCCCCCCCCCCCACCCGCCCCGGCTGTCTCCCTTCAGCCGCCGTAACCGCGGCCCAGCCCTCCGCCTCATTGATTATTCTTAATGCAATTATAACATTATTTTTTTGTGTGGTAAATTTAGCATCCTTTCTTTTATAAGAAAAAAAATCAGAGGGCATACTTATGTTCTTAAAAAGTCTTGATTTAAGGGTAGCAATCTTGAAAAATAAATCTACAACTGTTTCTTACAGACACTTCAAACTCAGAAAGATGAAAGCTAAACAAAGAACAATACTGTTTTGAATCATATATTTAATAAAAAGAAAAAAGGAACTAAAGCACTACTAGGCAAGCACACACTGCCTGGATTGTAGGCAAAGCTGATTAAAGGCTGGGGTAGGTGAATGTGCTGGCTGTGCGGTTTCCAGAGAGCTCAGGACCCGACCTTCCTGACCTGGGCTGGAGGGTGAGTGTGGGTGGACCATGCCTACAAGCCGCCAGAGCACAGTGGGAATGAAACTTCCAACTGAATGACAGAGGTAGAGATGGCTCAATGAAGAGGATTTACAGCTTCAATTTCTTTTAACTAAAAAAAAAAAAAAAAAACCAAGTTAGAAAATTAACAGCAGCTTAACAAGAAAAGGGCAATCTTCTCTCCATAAATTTGGAAAGTGGCAAGCTAAGAGAGAGAGAGTAGACAGAATGAGGAATCCTTCCAGAATATGTCATTCCTTTATGCAGAACCTGCCGATGGCTTCCCATCTTCCTCATAGTAAAAGTGCAAGTGCCTTCCTGGGCTCCCACCACCTATCTGATCTCACAGCTTACCAGTCACCTTGTCAGGATTGCCATGCCCTCCTTCAGGGCATCTTCCCAATCCAGGGATCAAACCCAGTTCTCCCATGTTGCAGGAGGATTCTTTACCATCTGAGCCACCAGGGAAGCCCTTGTTCTCCTCACTGTTACTCAGATGTGCCAATCACCTTTCCAGTCCCCGGCTTTTGCATTTATATTTTTTCTGCCTGGAGAATTTTCCCCCTCATAGTTATCTGGCTCACTTACTAACTTTCTTCTGGTTCATGCTCTGTCACCGTATCAGAGGTTCTTTTTGACCGCCCTATCCAAAACAGCAAGCCTTATAACTATTATGCTTCATTTTATTAAATCACATTTATTACCTGATTTATGTATATTTTGTTATTTATTCATTGTTATCTCATTCCCACCAGAAAGTAATCTTCATGAGGCAGAAACTTTGTCTATTTTTTAAAAAATTATTTATTTTAATTGGAAGATAATTGCTTTTCAATGTTGTGATGGTTTTTGCAATACATCAGCATGAATCAGCCACAGGTTTACATGTGTCCCCCTCATCCTGAACAGCCCCCCACCCCATCTCCTTACCCACCCTATCCCTCTGGATTGTCCCAGAGCACTGGCTTTGTGTGCCCCATTTCATGCATCAAACTTGCATTGGTTATCTATGGTAATATACATGTTTCAGTGCTATTATCTCAAATCATCCTACCCTCATCTTCTCCCACTGAGTCCAAAAGTCTGTTCTTTACATCTGTGTCCTTTGCTGCCCTAAATGTAGGATCATCGTTATCGTCTTTCTAAATTCCATATATATGCGTTAATATACAACATTTGTCTTTCTCTTTCTGAGTTACTTCACTCGTATAATAGGCTCCAGTTTCATCCACTTCATTAGGACTGACTCAAATGCATTTCTTTTGTATAACTGAGTAATATTCCATTGTGTGTATGTACCACAACTTCCTTATCCACTCATCTGCCGTTGGACATCTATGTTGCTTCCATGTCCTAGCTATTGTAAACAGTGCTGCAATGAACACTGGGGTACATGTGTCTCTTTCAATTCTGGTTTCCTCGGGGTGTATGCCCGCAGTGGGATTGCTGAGTTTAAGGCAGTTCTATTCCTAGTTTTTTGAGGAATCTCCACACTCTTCTCCATAGTGGCTGTACCGGTTTGCATTCCCACCAACAGTGTAAGAGGGTTCCCTTTTCTCTACATCCTCTCCACTATTATTTCAAAGAATCGTCAAAATATACAAGCAGCTCATGCAGCTCAATACCAGAAAAATGAACAACCCATTCAAAAAGTGGGCAAAAGAGCTAAACAGACATTTCTCCAAAGAAGACATATAGAAGGCTAATAAACACGTCTATTTTTTTTTAAACTGATGTAAACCTAGAATGGTGCTCACCACAGAGATGACACAGAAAAATACATGTTGAATATAGAAGTGAATTCTGATGTGCCACTCTGTTTCTATTCAGCAGAAACAACTCTGTTAATGTTGTGAATTCCACAACATTATGACATTCTCACCAACATCTTCCATAAGGAGGGAAGTGGGTTGAGGAGGCATCCTTGGAAAGTCAGGAGAGAAATACAGGAAACACTTGACTGCATGAGCTCTCACTGTAGGATCTCAGCAAAGGCAAAAAGTTGTGCCTTTCCAGGAATGTGTACTAAGTGGATAGAGCAGGAGAAGGTTGCAGAAGTGAATGTATCCCCGGCTGGGTGCAGGGGTCCTGCTAAAATGTATTTAGTAACAGTGTTTCAGAAGGAAAACCATGTTTGTGACTTCATTTAAGCATTCTTCCTTGGTAGCTTCAGTATACAGGAAATAGAACAAGAGATTTTAAAATCTCAAAATTCAGATCTTTAAATGTCATACCAAGACATGAGGAGAGACTATCAAGTAGATTTTACCATACAGTGTCCACAGTCATATTATAAAAGAATGAGATGTAAAAGTGTGATCCATCAATCAATAGTTGGATAATCAGGTGAGAAATACGGTATATGAAAGACAAAATGATGAACTCAGTCTGGAGGAAAATACCAAAGAACGGAAGACAATTTATGTGAGTGCCTTGAGTTTATTAAAAAAAAAAAACCCAAAACTTAAAATTATGAAGTCAAAAATAAATATGTAAGATGGCATTAAAGTAATAAAAAAGTGAGATGACATTAAGAGGGAGATTATTATGCGAAGTAAGCAAACTGGAACACTACTGGAGTAAAATGGCAAATGCAGTATATAAACTGGAGATCTGAATTCTTCTACAGTAAAAAAACATATTTTATTTATTTGTTTTAAGCAGCTTCAGTTTGATTATGAAATACTGAAAACTCATGAAACTTGCATTCACTGAAGAAGAATGGTGGCACAAACCAAAATCTGATAGTAAAACAAAGGGATATAATGAAGTAGAAAACACAAACCAATAGGGAAGATGTGTAATTATTCAAAGATTCTTGAAATTAATATTTATGAAACCCCCATTATGTTCCAGAAATCTCATTAATTGCTCAACATATCATACATTATTTTTGTAACAGATTAATTTCTTTCTTGGAGGAGAAGAGATTTGGACCTGATGGTGGAATCATTGGGAAATAATTTTTAATTGTGTTTTTAGATGGTGTTTAAAAGTCCCCGACTGACAGAGGGTGCTGTTTTAGTCCAGAATGAGTTTGTTGGTGAATGTTGGGGTTCTCTTTGTGACTGAAAGATTTCTTCAAGTCTTCATGTTGGCACGGTTTCTTCTTTCTGTGGATCTTCAGGTGAGTCACAGGGTGGAGTAGTGGGTAAATTCCTTAGTGCAGAGTTCATAATGGTATGGCTTCTTGCCTGCATGGATTTGCTGGTGAGCTTGGAGATCTGAAGACTGCATGAAAACTTTGGGGCAGATATTGCATTTAAAGCATCTCTCTCATGTGTGTGTGTGCTGGCAAACAGGCTTGTAATGAAAGCTTTTCTTTGCATACCCTACTTTCATTCAGTGTCTGTGGCTTCTTTTCCAGTAGGATGACCTACAGTGTTCAGTGAAGGAATTGAATTTGGCCCATGTTGTTCTGAGCAGCTCAGGACAAATATGTGGCTCCTTCTTGAGGTACTTCTTGGGAAATGGAACTGTTGTCCCATTTTTCTTTTGGAACTCTTTTGAGAGCCTCTTTTGTGTCCACTCTGAGTCAAAACTTCCCTTTCACAATCCTGAAATTTAAGTATTCTTGCTTCTTCCCCGTCTCCCATCAGGCCCTTCTCCAATTTCTGGTCGAGTCTCAGACCCTCCAGTGTACCTTTTTTTCAGGAATGGTCTCTGACAGGAGAATATTCTGTTCCTTCTGTCATCTGATGTATCTCACTCATAGAGGGTTTGGGCTTCCTGAATAAGTTTCTCCCATTACCCATGTCACTGACTTCAACTTCCACCATCTGAACATTCAAATTTGCAGAAGAAACTTTTCTCCTTGTAAGGTGACTGTGGTCTATTTATTGGGTTTCTTTTTATTTCTTAGCATGTCCTTTGGGTCTTTGCAATTTTCCAAACCACTTTCCTTGACTAAGACCTGGAACTCCTGCAATGTGGAGATCCTAAACTGCTCCATCACCAACTTATCTACAATCTTCTTGTTGGTTTGTAAACCTGGCCTCAGCCACAGATGACAGAGCTCAGAGAGTCTCCTCAGATCCTTGAAGGGATTGAATTCCAATAAAGTGGTAAAAGTTCTGAATCTAACGTGCCAAGTCTCAAAGTTGTAGTCTTGCTTTTCAATGTGTTCCTTGGGATAGTACAGACACTGGCGACTCTGATCCAGGGCTGTCTTGGGGTTTTCTGTGACCCCATGAAAATGTCTGGTCTGTGGCTATATTTACTGGAGAATTTTCCAATATGACTCTGAGCAAAGTCTTCTAGAACTGGTGCCTAATTGAGATCTATCAAAAGGGATTTGCCCTGGTTTTCCTTAATAATAGATTGACTATTTATTCAGGAATCTCCTTCAAGTCCTCTTGCCTTCAGCCTCCTTGTGTCTGGGACTGGATCTTAAACTGTGCCTTGAGTTGAAATGTCTTTATTTATATAGAGCTGTTAAAGTTCCTAGTCTCTCTTCCAATGATTGGGCACAAACTCATCAGCCCAGTGGTTGATTTAATGCCATGGAAGGAACCATTTTAGATCATCTGAGTGGATTAAATTTCCCACTGAAACTCCACCAAAAGAAAAAATAATTTGTTAAACAGTAGATTTTATTGTATTATTTATTGTAGATTTTTATTGATTGTACTGAGTGGCTACAAGATTGGTTTTTCTGGTCTAGTGAGTTTTTTATCATATGTCTGCAGCGTTCAAAGGAGTTAAGGAATATAAACCAAACCAAAAAAGATTTTATTTAAAACCATCTGACAAGGCAAAGCATGAGAAGAACATATTACTGAGTAGGCATTTAGAAAAATATAAATTGTGTATCATAAAGAATAACATATAATTTAGAAATTCTTATTTTTCCTAAATGCCTGAGGCAGCATATCTTAGTAAGTAAAGAACATGTAAGAAGTTGGTGGGCTGATATCAAATCAGTGATTTAATATAGCTGGAACAAAATTTTAATATAGTAATTCTAAGATTTTGAAGAATAAAGAAAGTTTAAAACATCATTAATATTCCTCATGTAACATTAATTGCTTTTCATTTTTCAATAAAATGTGTGTATAAACCACATCTTCTTTATCCACTTGTCTATCAATGGACATTTTTATTGTTTTGCTTTTGCTAACTTTGTTTAGGTAACTTTATTGTTTTATATTTTTTAATTGGGGTATAGATGATTTATAGTATTAGTTTCAGAGTACAACATAGTGATTCAAAATTTTTATAGATTATACTTCATTTAAAGTTATTATATTTGCCATATTCCCTGTACTATACAATATATCTTTGCAGCTTATTTATTTTGTACATAGTTGTTTGTACCTGTTAATCCCCTGCCCCTATCCTGCCCCTTCCTCCTCCCTTCCCTCTCCCCACTGGTAACCATTAGTTTGTTCTCTACATGAGTCTCTTTCTGTTTTGTAATATTCACTCATTTATTTTTTAGATTCCATATATAAATGATAGCATACAGTATTTGTCTTTGTCTGACTTACTTCATTAAGCATAATACCTTCCAGGCCCATCCATGTTGTTGCAAATGGCAAAATTTCATTCTTTATTTCTGAGTACTATTTCATTGTGTGTGTGTGTGTGTGTGTGTGTGTACCACATCTTCTTTATCCATTCATCTGTTGATGGACACTTATGTTGCTTCCATATCTTGGCTCCTCTATATATGTTGCTGCTATAAACATTGGGATACATGTACATTTTCAAATTAATATTTTTGTTTTCTTTGAATATATATACCCAGGAGTGGAATTGCTGCATCATATTGTAGTTCTGTTTCTAGAGAAACCTCCATTGGTTTCCATCGTGGCAGCACCAACTTATATTACCATCAACAGTGTACAAGGATTCCCTTTCTCCATATCCTTGTCAACATTTGTTATCTGTGGTCCTTTTGATAACAGTCATTCTGACAGGCATGAAGAAATATCTCCTTGTGGTTTTGATTTTCATTTTTCTGATAATTAATAATGTTGAGCATATTTTCATTTGATTGTTGGCCATCTGTATGTCTTCTTTGGAAAATGTCTGTTTTAGGTGTCTTGCCCATTTGTTTTAATTAAGTAGTTTTTTGTGTTTTTTTTTTTGATATTGAATTGCATGAGCTGTTTATTTTGGCTATTAACACCTTATTGGTCATATCATTTGCAACAATTTTCTCCCATTCAGTAAGTTGTCTAAAAGCTTTTGTGTTTAATGAAGTCCCATTTGTTTGTTTTTGTTTTCTTTGCCTTTGGAGACAAATCCAGGAAAAAAAAAAAATTGCTGTGATTTATGTCAGAATGTTCTGCCTGCTTTCTTCTAGGAGTTTTGTGCTTTCAGGTTTCACATTTATGTCTTTAATCCATTTTGAGTTTATTTTTGTAAATGTCATTTTTTTTTTTAACATATAGCTGTCTAGTTCCCAGCACCATGTATTGAAGAGACTGTCTTTTCCCTATTGTATATTCTTGCCTTCTTGAACTGACCATAAGTATGTGGGTTTATTTGTGGGCTTCTTATTCTGTGTCTGTTTTTTGAAACAGTCCTGTAGCATTTGGATGACTGTAACTTTGGAATATAGTTTAAAGTCAGGGAGCATGATACCTCCAACTCTGTTCTTTCTCGAAATTGTTTTGGCTATTTGGGATCTTTTGTATTTCCATACAAATTTAAATGTATTTGTTCTAGTTCTGTGAAAATGCCTTTGGTGTTTTGATAGGAATCGCATTGAATCTGTAGATTCCCTTGAGTATTATTGTCATTTTAAGGATCTCAATTCTTCCTACCCGTGAATACAGTATATCTTTCTATCTGTTTATGTAGTCTTCAATTTATTTTATCAGTGTTTTGTAGTTTTCCGAATACAGGTCTTCTACCTCCATAGTTAGATTTATTCCTAGATGTTCTATTATTTTTGATGTGATTGTAAATGGGATTGTTTCCTTAATGGTTCTTCCTGATAGTTGATTGTTAGGGTATAGGTTTGTATACCTATAGGTTTGATTTCTGTATATTAATTTTGTAGCCTGCAACTTTGTTGAATTCATTGATGAGCTCTAGTAGTTTTTGATGGCATCTTAATTAGCAATTGCTATTTTGGAGCATCCATATGATTCTTTAATTACTGGAATAATGGCCCTAGAAGCAAACTTTAATACATTATATTAATCATTTCATTCTAATTCAGAACTACTTTGCTCTCAATTTTTAAGGAACAGAAAGCAAAACTGAGCATCTAAATCCCAGTTTAGCATCAGGGTTCAGTTTTCTGTAGCAAACTTGGTTAGGCAGATCTTCAGAGGATAAGATCACCATAAAATTGGCCAAAGTGAGAACCAAATCCCTAACAATAAGGACAGAGGTGGGGGATGGCTCCTGTGTTGTGGGGAGTCTCACTATTATACAAGGAGAGCCTCAGAGGAGGAGTTCACTGAGACTTCGAGGTGCTCCAGGATCAAGGACAAGCCAGAACAAAGTTACACTCTATGAGTCATATTGAGTCAGAATTTTCAGCCAGTCAGAAAGCTATGCATAAAATGTTTATGGTATGACAGAAAGTCTTATTGGATCATCTAATAAAAATCTGTTCATTTTACTGATGAGGAAAATTAAAACCAGACATAAAAAGCTACTCACATGTAGTCCAAACTAGATAAGAGTCCAGGATTCTGGTCTCCAAATCTAGTCAACTGTCACCACCTCATGCCCTAGCTTCCTGTTTGCACACAAACGCATCTTCCATTTGCTCCTAGTAGTCAAGGTTTCTTTTTGCCCACCTTTTTAAATTTGTTTCTTCATCTGTTGATTCCTTAGTTATGGAATCCTAAACCCCATCCACTGAGAAGTCAACTACATTGAATAAAAATATGGCCACAGGGACTCAGCAGGGGAAGAAGAGGGTGGGAGAAAATGAGAGAGAAGCACTGAAACATATACATTACCATACGTAAAACCATACCAAACAGCTAGTGGGAGGTTATTGTATACACAGGGAGCTCAACTTGGTACTCTGTAACAACCCAGAGGGGTGGGATGAGGGAAGTAAGGGAGGAGATTCAGGAGTGAGTGGATGTATGTGTACTTATGACTGATTAATGTTGCTGTACAGCAGAAACCAACACAACATTGTAAAGCAATCATCCTCCAATTAAAAACATGTTTAATAGTGCATTGCATATATATATGTATATATATAGCCATGGGCTGATTGGCCAAATCTGCTCTTACCCAGGCTCCCAAGGTGAATGACCTTGCTGGGTTTTACTCCCACTTTTTTTCCAGGGAGAGCAGCATCACCTCAGCTACTTCAAAGCAGATCTAACATTCCAGCTCAGGGAATGACTGTTTCTTCTGGGCGTGTTTCTGTGCGGACTGCTTGTTCTTTTCAGTGACCTCCCGCTGAGTTTCTAGAGTATGAAGATAGCTTTCTTCTAAACAAACCACTGGCCTACATATTTCTTTTTAAAAGCGGGGGAGGGGCACGGCTGCATCAAGCAGCATAAAGTCCCAGACAGTTTCCTAGTTTTCTTTCTGCCTGTACTTTATTTTCCTATCTAAAAAGGGTGGTGCAATTTGTGAGCCAGCAAAATAAATTAAAGAAATTAACAAATAAGTATATAGAAGAATAGGCATTAAACTATAAACTCAAAGCTTCAGTAATGGGCTCCTTTCTGCCATATAACTTTCTTCAAATATATTCTTTTCTCTAACTACTTGTACTTCTGCATTTCTAACACTCACGCCTCCTCTTAAACATAGTCACACCCTGTTCTTTCTCTCCTTCCCCTTCTTCTCCCCATTGCCCACACTTTCTTCTTTAACCATTCAAATGAAAGAGCAATTTTAATCATTGATTCATAGTGGTAGTGGGTTGCTATTAGTTAACAAGCCATAAGCGACATTTAGGTCTAAATTCTATTTTGACTTTTTGTGCAAATTTACTCATGGTGGTAGATTTTTGTAATATTCAGAGTAAATGTGGGGAAATGGGCATGTGTATATATTTGTGAGAGAGAGAATCAGAAAGACACAGGGAGACAGACAGACATCGATAGAAAGGGGCAGAAACAGAGAGGTTTCAAAAGACTGTTATTTTATAGTATTTGTCTATATTAGAAACAAAATAAAGCATAAAGGACATTAGCAAGATCAAAGCTGTGAAATACTTATATGGAATTTGAAGAAAATAGCAAAAGATAATGAAAATAAATTTTAAAATCATATAACTACTCTATATAATAATGATTTTTGTTTGTACTGACCTTCCCAGTTAAATTTTAATGTGAATAATAAGTGATTTCCCTAAATTTATTCCTACCCCATACTCAGTTTCTGTTTCGTAAAGTCTTGTTTCCTCATGTGCTAGAAAGAGAGGTAGAAGAGTCAGGATGGTTTCAAAGTGACATGTGCCATTCCCACTCCTACCCATCTGTTATAACTGGTCATGTGGTCCCGCTGGAACTCTAAGACAGGCTGGGGGATGGAGAAACAGTCAGCTGCTTCTGCCACCCCTGAGCTAGTTGAAAACTTATGGGTCTTGGAATCCAGAAAATCTGGATTCCAGTCTACCTCTAATTCAACAGAGGAGATAGACTCTTCTTTGATCAAAAAGCATACTCTGCTGCTGCTGCTAAGTCGCTTCAGTCGTGTCCGACTCTGTGCGATCCCATAGACGGCAGCCCACCAGGCTCCCCCGTCCCTGGGATTCTCCAGGCAAGAACACTGGAGTGGGTTTCCATTTCCTTCTCCAATGCAGGAAAGTGAAAAGTGAAAGTGAAGTCGCTCAGTCGTATTTGACTCTTAGCAACCCCATGGACTTCAGCCTACCAGGCTCCTCCGTCCATGGGATTTTCGAGGCAAGAGTACTGGAGTGGGGTGCCATTGCCTTTTTGGAAAGCATACTCTACTTCTCCATATTTCCAGTCATATGTATAGTCATGCTGCTACACTGTTGTTTTTTAGTTGCTAAGTTGTATCAGACTCTTTTGGGATCCCATGATCTGTAGCCTGCCAGGTTCCTCTGTCCATGGGATTGCCCAGACAGGAACACTGTAGTGCATTACCTTTTCCTTCTCCAGGGGATCTTCCCAACTCAGGGATCAGACTGCTTCTCCTGCATTGGCAGGCGGATTCTTTACCAATGAGCCATGAGGGAAGGCTCACCTGGCCTTTAAATAGACACTTGTTACTGAAGAACATATATGTCCTTGGTTTATTGTTTTGATTTTCATTGAGAGCAATGGCATTATATTCCAATGAATAACATTTCCACCAAAAAATAAATAAATAGAAGTAAGAGTCAGAAATAAAGTTAGGAGAAACATTTATTTTACAGTTTACAATTTGTTGCGGTAAGCACATTGCAGGAGGTTTAACAGCATCTGTAGCCTCTATAGTCAAGGCTATGGTTTTTCCAGTAGTCACTACAGATGTGAGTTATACCATAAAGAAGGCTGAGTGCCAAAGAATTGATGCTTTCGGACTGTGGTGCTGGAGAAAACTCTTGAGAGTCCCTTGAACTGCAAGGAGATCAAACCAGTCAATCCTAAAGGAAATCAGTCCTGAGTATTCATTGGAAGGACTGGATGCTAAAGCTGATGCTCCAATACTTTGGCCACCTGATGTGAAGAACCAACTCATTGGAAAAACCCTGATGCTGTGAAAGATTGAAGGCAAAAGAAGTATCTGGCAGCAGAGGATGAGATGGTTGGATGGCATCACTGACTCAATGGCTATGAATTTGAGTAAACTCTGGGAGATAGTGGAAGACAGAGGAGCCTGGTATGCCGCAGTCTATGAGGTCACAAAGAGTTGGACATGACTTAGTGACTAAACAAACAACAACAATAATGATCAAACTTTTGATATCATCATTGATTAGACACTTTTTTTGCATACATGATAAATTAAAACCATTAAAATATTCAAAGTTAAAATTATATTTGAACATTTTAGCAACCTCTTCCTTTTCTCTCACTGACAATTATAACATTGAAATTTCCTTTGTTAAATAGGACAGATTTTTTTTAATCCAATAGATTTTTTTTTTCCAGATCATGTGTCTTGAGATAATACCAAAGGTCTATTTTGGGACAGGTCTTCTACACATCAAAATAGCTACTGTGCAGCCAGCACATCAACTGAAAACCAAAAAAAAAAAAATCAATTTATGGGAAGCCAGAAATGTGGGGCCAGTGGTTCAGAGCTTCTTCTTGTTGTTCAGTCACTAAGTCATGTCCTGACCCTTTACCATGTGTACAAAGGCTAACTCCAATTTAATTTGGTGTACAAATGCGAACTCCAATCCAAATGGATCCAATGTGGGTCCAATCCAATCCACAATGGATCCAAATGTGGATCCAATACTAACTCCTCCAGTAGCCTCATGGGCTCCATGGTAGGTTGAATGGTGGCCCACAGAAAGATAC
Source organism: Bos grunniens (assembly GCF_055505025.1). Taxonomy (NCBI): domain Eukaryota; kingdom Metazoa; phylum Chordata; class Mammalia; order Artiodactyla; family Bovidae; genus Bos; species Bos grunniens. Next base: position 68,057,436 of record NC_141168.1, on the reverse strand, counting down.
ATTTATGTCCTAATTCCTGGAACCTAGAACCTTTATTCAGAAAAAGGGATCTTTACAGATGTAGTTTCATTAAGAATCTTGAGATGAAGAGATCGTCCTGGAATATCCACACAGTCTACTAAAGCCAATGTCACACATCGCTATAGGAAATACACAGGGGAGATTTGACAGACAGAAGAGGAGGAGGTGATATGACCACAGAGGCAGATACGGGAGTGATGCCGCCATAAGGCCACAAGTCAAGGAATGCTAATGGCAGGGTCAAAGAACAGAAGAGACAAAAGAAAATTTTCCCCTAGAGCTTCCAGAAGAAATGTAAACGTGTCACCTTGATTTTAGACTTCTGGCCTGCAGAACCTCAACAGAATAGTTTTCTGTTGTTGTAAGCCACCACGTTTGTGGTACTATGTACCCCAGCCACAGGCAACTAAAACAGGGCCCTTGCTCCCTGGAGGCAGTAGGCACTTGGTAGCTGGCTGCTGAAGTGAAGTTCACTGACTGCCATATCCTATCTGTGTTGAGCGGCGAGAACGGCTGTTGCACTTGCCCCTTGCATGGACCACAGCAAGACTTGAGCTGCCTTCTGAGGAGCTCTAGATGAGCCATGCTAGCCACCCCTGCCAGCTGCCCCAGATATCAGGACTCAGGTAGGCAGGATATTGTGGCATGGCCACTCAGCCCCTCTTGACACACTGTCCTGGGGGCTGTCACACCGGGTTGCTAACTCATTTAACTCATCCTCTGGTTATGATGCGGTATCTTCTCACTCAGGTTACTGACTCTCTGCAGTGGAAAAGCAAATTATCTTCTACCAAAATATTCATAATTTTTAGGAGAAAAAAAATATGAGGTCATGGTTAATCAGTACCAGGAAAATAACCCATCAGAAAACATTTCCAATTTTTATTGTGATTTTCATTAAGGCATTCCTTGAGTGCAATACAATAGACACTGACAAACTGGTAGACAGTGGTAGAAATGCTTTGCTGCCTTCTATATTTGGGTTTAGAATTATCCTAAATTCGTATGTTCATCTATTTGCACTTCATTTTTGTTAACTCTCTGACATATTGCTTTTTGAAAGGGAAAAATGCTTTGAGAAATTTTCTTTAACTCACTTCAGGTTGCAATTTTCTCTTTTTAGTTCCTGTACCTAGACCTTTAGTCTGCCCTCCTCAAGTAGTAATTCCCCTGCCTCTTCCAATGGCCTTTGTATTGCCTCTCCTGAACATTGCATTGGGATAAGGATATTTTCCCAGGATAGCCAATGAGTACAATTTATTTAAGAATTTTATTCTAAAAAAAAAACCCAAAAAAACAAAAAACAGGATAGAGTGCTAGATAATTTAAAATTAGTGATTGGTTAGTTTTTGGAATTTTTAAACAGCAGTGATAGACTTATAGAATTAGAGTTCTTGGGGCAGAGAGGTAAAGAGGAACGTTGGTTTCTCTTCTAGATCAGAGCATGGGAATGTTCAACAAACACAGGCAGAGCATGAGCAGCAGCCACAGTCACTTCTAGAAGCATCTTCAGATCAGGACAGGAGTGACAGCAATCACAACAGCAGCACAGAGGGCATTTGTTTCTGGAATTGCCGTCATATAAATAGTGTTGGTGCAGTCCTCGTGTCCCAAGAAAACTGTCTAAATTGTAGTTGAGAAATACTAAGACTCCCCCTTTGGATGTAAGTGAGCACCTCTGTAGCTTCTTGATGATGCTAGGGATGAGACCCTAGAGGAAGCTGGAACCTCTATTCATCTAGGTTGGTTTTTGTTTGTTGTTTAGTCCCTAAGTCATGCCCAACTCTTTGTGACCCCTTAGACTGTAGACGGCAATGGCACCCCACTCCAGTACTCTTGCCTGGAAAATCCCATGTACGGAGGAGCCTGGTGGGCTGCAGTCCATGGGGTCGCTAAGAGTCGGACACGACTGAGCGACTTCACTTTCACTCTTCACTTTCATGCATTGGAGAAGGAAATGGCAACCCACTCCAGTGTATTTGCCTGGAGAATCCCAGGGATGGGGGAGCCTGGTTGGCTGCCATCTGTGGGGTCGCACAGGGTCAGACACGACTGAAGCGACTGAGCAGCAGCAGCAGCAGACTGTAGCCTACCAGGCTCCTCTATCCCTGGGATTTCCCACACAAACATATTAGAGTGGGTAGCCATTTTCTTCTCCACGGGACCTTCCCAACCCAGGAATTGAACCCACATCTCCTGCACTGCAGGTAGATTATTTACTGCTAAGCCACCAGGGAAGCCCTATTCATCTAGCTGTGTATGTGTGTGTGTGTGTTAGTCACTCAGTCATGTCTGACTCTTTGCGGCCCCATGGACTGTAGCTCACCAGGCTCCTCTGTCCATGGAATTCCACAGGCAAGAATACTGGAGTGGGTTGTTATTCCCTTGTCCAGGGGATCTTCCCAACCTAGGGATCAAACCCAGGTCTCCTGCATTGCAGGAAGATTCTTTACCATCTGAACCACCAGGGAAGTCCATTCATCCAGGTAGGTGGGATTACTTTTACTTTTGTCATTTAAATGATATATAGTATGACCAGGGCTTTGCAGATGGCTCTGGTAAAGAATCCACCTGCTAATGCAGAAGATACAGATCCAACGCCTGGGCTGGGAAAATCCCCTGGAGAAGGAAATGACAACCCAGTCCAGTATTCTAATCTAGGAAATCCCACAGACAAGGAACCTGGCAGGCTACAGTCCATGGGGTCGCAAAAGAGTCAGACACAACTCAGCTGCTAAATAACAACAGCAACAATACAATGACCAAAGCTCTAAGTACTGCCATTGCTCCAGAGATTCAACATCCTGTTTAGATGACAGTAAATAGAGGCAAAGACAGAATTAAACCCAGGCAGTCTGGCTAGATATTCTGTCTGATATGCTTTAAACAGCATTTACATCCAGTAAAGAGAGTGGAAGGATTACTTTGCTGCTATTCAAATGATTGCTCCAAGATACAGAAGGAAATATTGCACGAGCTATTTACATGTTTGGGTGAGTTGGTGTCCCAGTGTGATGGGTAGATATTTCTGGCATTTTACAACAGGAAAAAGTCATCAAGGATATCTTGCATTTAGTCCCGGAAAAGTTGAAACTGCCTTATGTACACAAAATTGAGATAATATTTATTTCGGTAAAATACTTTGAGCCTGTTCACTTTTATACCCCAAGGTTTGGAAAAGCTGACATTTTCTTAGCCTGGTTAGTTTAATCTACTTTAGCATTAGTGTTCCCAATTTCTAATGAAGTTAGAGGTTCAGGTTAGAGGGAAGTCTTTATTAAAGTAAATGTTTTCACTGTAATGTTGTTTAACTTAACCAAACCAATATCCAAGTTGCTTCTGAAACACAAGATCTGTAGAATGAAGTTTCAGTTCAGTTCAGTTCATTCCTCAGTCGTGTCAGGTTTGTGACCCCATGAATCGCAGCACGCCAGGCCTCCCTGTCCATCAGCAACTCCCGAGTTCACTCAAACTCATGCCCATTGAGTCGGTGATGCCATCCAGCCATCTCATCCTCTGTCGTCCCCTTCTCCTCCTGCCCCCAATCCCTCCCAGCATCAGAGTCTTTTCCAATGAGTCAACTCTTCACATGAGGTGGCCAAAGTACTGGAGTTTCAGCTTTCGCATCATTCCTTCCAAAGAAATCCCAGGGCTGATCTCCTTCAGAATGGACTGGTTGGATCTCCTTGCAGTCCAAGGGACTCTCAAGAGTCTTCTCCAACACCACAGTTCAAAAGCATCAATTCTTCGGTGCTCAGCTTTCTTCACAGTCCAACTCTCATATCCATACATGACCATTGGAAAAACCATAGCCTTGACTAGATGGACCTTTGTTGACAAAGTAATGTCTCTGTTTTTTAATATGCTGTCTAGGTTGGTCATAACTTTCCTTCCAAGGAGTAAGCGTCTTTTAATTTCATGGCTGCAGTCACCATCTGTAGTGATTTTAGAGCCCAAAAAGATAAAGTCTGACACTGTTTCCACTATTTCCCCAACTATTTCCCATGAAGTGATGGGACCAGATGCCATGATCTTCGTTTTCTGAATGTTGAGCTTTAAGCCAACTTTTCCATTCTCCTCTTTCACTTTCATCAAGAGTCTTTTTAGTCCCTCTTCACTTTCTGCCATAAGGGTGGTGTCATCTGCATATCTGAGGTTATTGAGATTTCTCCTGGCAATCTTGATTCCAGCTTGTGCTTCTTCCAGCCTAGCATTTCTCATGATGTACTCTGCATAGAAGTTAAATAAGCAGGGTGACAATATAGAGCCTTGACGGACTCCTTTGCCTATTTGGAAGCAGTCTGTTGTTCCATGTCCAGTTCTAACTGTTGCTTCCTGACCTGCATATAGGTTTCTCAAGAGGCGGGTCAGGTGGTCTGGTATTCCCATCTCTTTCAGAATTTTCCAGAGTTTATTGTGATCCACACAGTCAAAGGCTTTGGCATAGTCAATAAAGCAGAAATAGATGTTTTTCTGGAACTCTCTTGCTTTTTCCATGATCCAGTGGATGTTGGCAATTTGATCTCTGGTTCCTCTGCCTTTTCTAAAACCAGACCTACTCAAGTCACTCCAAGTGCCTTTTTAATGTCTATTATAACATATTTTTTGCTGGTCCAGGAAGAATTGCACAAAGTTTTCATCTCTCTTTAGTCTCCCTTGATCTGATAAGGTTCTTCAGCTTTTCTTTGTCTTTTGTGATATTGACATTTTTAGAGAGAACATTCCATTGATTTTATGTCTATCAACTTGGGTTATCTGATATTTTTTAAGATTAGTTTCATGGACTTGCCTAGAGGTCCAATGGTTAAGACTTTTGAAATCCTGGTCCGGGAGCTAAAATGCCTTGTAGCTAAAAAACAAAACATAAAACAGAAGCAATATAGTAACAAATTCAATAAAGACTTAAGAAAGTTATTTTCAGGTTATATATTATTTGGGATATAATGTAGATGACACTGTATCCTTCTTAACATATCAGTAAGAACATGGTGTCAATCTGTCTCATTATGGATGATGTTACCTTGGACTACTTGGTTAAGTTATTATTTGCTTTTCCCTTCTCATTCACTTCTTTACTCTCCATGTCCAACTAGTCCTTTGGTGCTGTCAATTCTGAAAATTTCCCCAATTCAGACTTTTCCCTTCTTTTTCATGGCCTTTGCTTAGATTTTTTCCTTTTAGCTTACTCCCTCATCTTCCAACTCTGTTTCACTTCCAATCCATTTTCCCTAATCTTGCCAAAGTTGCATTTCTGAAATGCAGATTTGGCCACAAAACTCTATGACCTTTAACAATTAAGACTTTCAATTCCACTCAACTCTTTATAGTATCCTTTCCTAATTACCTTATGTGGAACACTGGTTCTTCAAAGTAACCTGTGAAAATAAGGTTCTTTGGTCAAATAAATGTGGGAAATTCTCTTTTTTACCCTTTCTTGTATAGCCATATGGATTAGCATACTGAAGACTCCGAGAACTTCTGCAGAAAAGAAATCCAGCATTCCTCAAACTTATTTGAATAAGAAGCTTTCCGTTTACTATAAATAACCCAAGAAACAAGTGGTCTATGAAATTAATAGTTCATAAAACACCTTTTGGAAAATACTGCTGTGTAGTCCATATTCCTTCAGTTCAGTTCAGTTGCTCAGTCATGTCTCACTCTTTGCGACTCCATGGACTGAAGCATGGGAGAAAGCAATGGCACCCCACTCCAGTACTCTTGCCTGGAAAATCCCATGGATGGAGGAGCCTGGTGGGCTGCAGTCCACGGGGTCATGAAGAGTCGGACACGACTGAGCGACTTCACTTTCACTTTTCACTTTCACGCATTGGAGAAGGAAATGGCAACCCACTCCAGTGTTCTTGCCTGGAGAATCCCAGGGATGGTGGAGCCTGGTGGGCTTCCGTCTATGGGGTCGCACAGAGTCGGACACGACTGAAGCGACTTAGCAGCAGCAGCAGGACTGCAGCACGCCAGGCTTCCCAGTTCATCACCAACTCCCAGAGCTTGCCATATTCCTTTGCAACCCTTGCAGTAAGACTCACACCTTGCCTTTATTCTTTGCCAGCCCGAAGTCTGTCAGTGTCTCCACCAATATTCCCTCTCTTTATAATCAAAAATTACTACAACCTCATTTCATCCCATACTCATGTCTTGTTCCTGCACAATGTCTTTTTTAAAAAAAGTTACTGGAGTATAGTTGATTTGCAACATTGTGTTAATTTCAGGTGAAGAGCAAAGTGAATCAGTCATACATATACATATATTCACTCTTTTTAGATTCTTTTCCCATATATGCTATTACAGAGTAGAGTTCCCTGTGCTATAGAGTAGGTCCTTCTTAGTTATTATTGTATATAAAATAATAGTATGTATATGTCAATATCAGTCTCCCAATTTATCCCTCTCCCCCTTATCTCCTGGTAACCATAAGTTTGTTTTCTACATCTGTAAGTCTATTTATGTTTTGTAGGTAAGTTCATTTTTACCATTTTTTAAAATTTAGATTCCACATGTAAGCAGTATCATGACATTTATCTTTTTTTGTCTGACTTCATTCAGTTTGGCAATCTCTGGGTCCACTATGTAGCTGCAAATGGCATTATACGAATTGCCCTTTACTGCTCCATCTCTCTTCTGAAAAAAAAAAAAAAAGAAAGAAAAACAGACTACATTCCTGTGTGTTCCTTTTCTTGCTCACAGAGAACACTTCAGTGGCCAGATCTGTGTTTCCTTGCAATCACACTGCACTACTTTACTTCTGGCATTTCTGATCACCAAATATGTGGTACTTTTCCCACACCAGACGATTTTGTGACAGCAATTGGGTATTCTACAGTTTAAGTTAATTCTGATACTATCTATCTGAAGATGGCATCAGATCCCACAAGTTAAGGGCCCAGCCCCACAAAACTGCTTCCCCTCTACTTCAGATGCCAGTCACAAGTCCAGGTTGTTACCTGGGATCTGGCCACTGGCTGTAAGTTGGGGGTCCCTGGAGCCTACTCCTCGGGTCAATTAATTTTCTAGGGAGGCTCATAAAACTTGGGAACATAGTTGACTTACAGGAATACCAGTTTATTATAAAAGGTATAACTCAAGAACAGCCAGATGGATGAGAAGAATGGGGAAGTTATGTGGGGAGGGGCAGAGAGCTTCTCTGTTCTCTCTTTGACACACCACTTACCCTTCCACATGCTCACCAAATGGAAACTCTCAGAACTCCATCCCTTTGGGTTTCTCTAGAGGCTTCATTACCTAGGCATGATTGATTAAATCATTGGCCATTGTTGACAGATCTCAATCTCTGATCCCTCTGCCCTCCCCAAAGATCAGAGAGTGGGGCTGAAAGTTCTAACCCTTTAATCACATGATTGGTTCCCCTGGCAAACTCAAGTGTGGTTGAAAGGGACTTGTTATGAACAGCTAAACACATCTTTGTCTCTATTATCACTTATGAAATTCCAAGGGTTTTGGGAGCCCTGTGACAGGAACTGGACAAAGGCCAAACATATATTGCTTATTCAAATATATATTTCTTAAATCATGATATCATAACCTCTCACCCTTTTCCTGGGTCACTTGCACTGCTGTTAATGACCCAGTTCAGCTATTGCCTTTATTCCTGAAGTCTGCTCTGCTCTTCTCCTCTCTGCTTCCTTCATGCTCTCTTCTATTGATGGCTTGCTGCTGCTGCTATAGTACTGCTGCTAAGTCGCTTCAGTCGTGTCCGACTCTGTGTGACCCCATAGACGGAAGCCCACCAGGTTCCCCCGTCCCTGGGATTCTCCAGGCAAGAACACTGGAGTGGGTTGCCATTTCCTTCTCCAACACGTGAAAGTGAAAAGTGAAAGTGAAGTTGCTCAGTCGTGTCCGACTTAGCAACTCCATGGACTGCAGCCTACCAGGCTCCTCCGTCCATGGGATTTTCCAGGCAAGAGTACTGGAGTGGGGTGCCATTGCCTTATATGCAGTATACTAATTAGTTGTGGGCATGTCTGCTTCCTCTCCCATGGTGAGCTTCTTGAGCTTATAGACCTCTTAAACACCTTGTAAACATCTCAAAATTTGGTAAGCCTTGAGAGGTTGATTGTTGAATAAATGAGTGAACACACACTTGTTATTTTCTACATACTTATGAGATTGCTAACATCAGCCATATCCAGTGACTGTATCAGATGATTGATATGGAAGGGACTTTTGTATCAAGTCAAAATTATGAGTATCCAAAAAAGGATTACTTATTATTCATTCCTCTTTGCTCACATCATTCACCTTTACCAGGAAATACATGTTGCAAGGAATATGAGTAAAATAACTTTACTTATTTCTCTGAATAGTAATTAAAGATTCATGAAGTAAGAAGGTATAATCATTTTATTGCCTAGTAATCAGAGGAAACTTTGTGACATATGTGAATTTTATACTTCTGAAACATGATTTATCCTCTATAGTTTGAGAGAATATGTGAGCTTGATATGAGCTTTTAGGGCAAATTCTAAGCTTGTAGCCACATATTTTCCAGTTTTTCTGTTCATTCAAAATGCCTTTGTTGTTGTTCAGTTGCTAAGCTGTGTCTGACTCTTTGCAACTCCATGGACTGCCTCACGCCAGGCCTGCCTGTCCCTCACTATCTCCTGGAGTTGGTTCAAGTTCTTATCCATTGAATCAGTGGTGCTACCCAACCACCTCATCCTCTGCCTCCCTCTTCTCCTTTTGCCTTCAATCTTTCCAAGCATCAGGGTCTTTTCCAATAAGTTGGCTCATCACATCCGGTGGCCAAAGTATTGGAGATTCAGTATCAACCCTTCTGATGAGTATTCAGGGTACTTTTACTAGTTTTTTTTTTTTTTTCCATTTAAGATATTTGAGTGATTAATGCAGTCTAAGAAGAAAAAAAGATTTGGTTCGTACAGTGTATCTAGTTTCTTTAAAATGAAATTTAGAACTTGATAGCTAGTTGCAATTCATTTTTCCAGATACGTGCATATTGCTGATAAGTAAATCCATTTTCTTTATGTAATATAAACAGGTGACGACAAGTGGTGGGAAAGTGTTCCCACATCTATTCTGACTTTTATAAACATACCTATCTTACAATATTCTTAGTCTTCTTGCAGTTAATGATGTGAGCCATCAGACTTCACATTTGTTCAATAGGACTGATGAAAACAATTATTTATGGCAACTCAGTTTTCTCAAACACATGCCTTTCCACTTCAGCACACCAAAGGATGGGATAAAACCACATTAACAGACGAGGAAAGCTGGGTCATCTAAAAGGGTCAAGAAATGGACTCCTTCCTAATCAGAGCTCAGACCCCAAAATGTGCAACTTAGTTCCTGTCCCTTTGGAGACAATGTTAATGGGAATAAACTTTTCCAAAGCAATAGAGACACAGTGCTTTTTCCATATTGCACTCCAATTTTTTTGATCGTGTGCTTGAAGTCAGATGTTGAACTGAACTCTAGATTTGTCTTCTATTTCAAATGCATTCCATACAGATTATGGCACAAGTGAGGGGTATACCACTCAGTCTCCCCACGCACTATGATTCATAAGGAAACCCCTTTTACTGACTGCCAACAAATCAAGAGCTTGGGAGAGCAGGGTTTGAGAGTGCTCAGATTCAGAGTGAGCTGGGGCTGGGCAGGAACACAGTGTGCATTCCAGGTTGGCAAAAGTGTGCAGTTTACAATTACAAAGCGAGGCGGAGCTGCTGGTGCTGAGGAAGTCAAAGAAACTAATAAAATGAACAGTTCTCTCTCTATTTCTCTCTCATTTCTTCAATGTTTTCAAAACTGAGACATTAATTATAAATTTTCCAAAGTCCGTTATTCATTGTTAATGGGCAAACTACCGTGTTATACTAAGCAATCTCTGCAGCTACGCACTGATCATTCCTTAAAACTACAGCTAAGTTTATAATGCTGAGCAATGTGGTGGTTTGAATCGGTGTTACCATACAAGGCAGCTTTGAATTCCTCATGGTAATCTTTTGTTACTCTTTTCAAGTTTTCCCTAGCACTGCCAAATATCTTGAACTTTGTGGAATGAATATAAACTCTATAAACATAAACCTTTGATTCCACTTTGAAATCTGTTAAAGAATGCCAAAATTATATTAACAATGCACATTTAAAAACCAAAGACCTAGATTATTTTGGTTACTTTAATCCTAGAAAACATCTGTTGTTATCATCTGACAATAGATAACCGGGCATTGCAACAGCTGTTTTCAGAAAGAAGATTATACAACCAGAAGCAATGCTTGGGCTGCAAAGCTGGCCTGTTTCTGGGGTTGTTTGCAAATGTCTCAGATATTTAGAAAGCTGTCCCTTTAAAATCTCCAAAACATTTGTTAGAAACAGTTCATAACGTAAGTATGTTTCCCTTGGCACCTCAGCAGGGCAGTTCTTGTTTTCAGCTCAAAATATGAGGGATTTGGTTGAGAAACAGAAAGGATTTTGTCTTTAGCAGGCTGACACAGGGCTGCGGCTGGCTGTGTGGCCCATGATCAATGTGATGTGGAGCAACTCCTTAAGGAGAGAAAAACTTCCTCTAAAGGATGAGCTAAATCTTTCGGAAGATGCAAAGGTGCATATAAGAAATCCCTGTGCAAAGCCAAAAAAGTAAAAAAAAAATTTTATGTGGTCTTGACATAGTTTATATGAAAGGGAAGTTACATATACTCACTATGGCAGTATAGTGAGGTGAATAAGAATTCAGACTTTTGGGCCGGATTGCCAGAATGTGAATTTCAGTTCTTCCCCTTCCTAGGTCTGTGACTTGGGCCAAATTACATTATTCCACTGTCCTCAGTTTTCTTATCTGTCAAAAGATTTCATAAAAATACCTACCTGTAAGTGTTGTTATAAGGATTAAGTGAGTGTATATGCATAAAACATTTAGAACAGTGACTAATTCAGTTGTTCAAAAGAATCTAAAGGGAATTACAAAAAGGGGAGAGTGACTAAGAATGAATTTTGTTTAAAGAAAATGTTTCAGCCCAAATTTTCTCTTGTTTAATAATGCTTGTCCCAACACACACAAGTAATAAAGATCATTCTAAAGCTGTTAACTCTTCCTTTAGTAAAATCCACATTAAGTACTTTGATAAAGGCTTTGTGATTATCCCCCAAACATTTTTTTGGCTGGAGATAAGTAATGGAAATTCACATGTTCATTTTATAAGTGAAAAAGCAAGAAATATTCTCAGCCTTCGATAGGACTGAGGAACTCTCCCTCGGGGATGAAACCCTTTATGTCAACAGCTTTGCCTGTAGTGTTTACTCTCTCTATATAAAAGCATAAATATATATTTATATATATATAATTAATATTTGATTATAATTATAAATAAATTTATATATAAATTTTGCTTAAATATAAAATGAATATAAATTTATATAAATATAAAATCCTATATTTATAAACATAAAAATTTTGTAGTATCTGTAGCAAATCTACATATTTTGCAGGAATGCTCCTTTATGTATATAGTGTGTATATATTATGATAATACATACATATGTGTATATATATATATATATTATGTATAGTAATACAGAAGATTCCTGTAAAACACGTATGTAATAATTCTGTTCAATAGGTGTTATAGATATCATGACTGCATAGCAGATTACCCCAAATTTTGCAGCACTAAGTAGCCATTCATTATGCTCATGGATTCTATGGTTCCAGAAGTTGGACAGGACATGTGGGTTTAGCTTGTCTCTGCCGATCTCAGGGTTTCAACTGGAAGATTCAAGGCTCTGGATTGGAATTATTTGAAGAATCATTCACTCACGTTTCTGGCAGTTGATGTTGGTATTGGACTGGGAGCCTTAGTTCCTCTCCACATGGACTAAGTGGGCTATTTTTGTCTTCCTTACAGTATGGTGACTAGGTACAATCCTTGAGGCAGAGAGCCTGGAGAGGTCATATCACTTGTTACGACCTAGCCTAGGAAGGCATGCATGTCACATTCTCTTCATCCAGGTAGTTACAAAGTCCTGCTCAGGTCCAAGGGGAGGGAAGACAGACTCCAGATGGTGAGTGGCAAGGTTCTGGAAGAACATATAGGACCAGAAGTATTACTACAGCTATTTTTCAAAATGCAATCTGCCGCATAGGGATTGATATTTTCATTTTATAGATGAGAAACTGAGACACAGAAAGGTTATGGTTGTTCAGAGCTTACAATGTATATTGTGGAAGTACCAAAACTGTTAGTATACTTTTCATTTTCTCAAAAAAGAGGAAATAGACTAAACTTGTCTTAATTATATCCTGGAAAAGTAATGTGAAAATCATTTCAAGAGTATTTTTGACATATAGTCACACTTCATAAGAAAACTTGGGCCCCTTTTTGTAAGTTAATATGAGATACTAATATAACTTTCATCCATTGGTTTCTTTATCTACATCTGCAGCCAGAGGTGTTTCTTCAGCATCAGATTTCAGGTTCTAACTTGTCTTTCCACCTGCCTCAAACCCATCATGTTCCAAAGCAAGCTCATCATTTTCCTCTCAACCTAGCTCCTCCATAAGCAGCTCTCCCATTTCTCTGGATTTTACTGTCATCCTTTCAATTGGCAGGGCTGGGCCTTCAGAGTTGTCCTTGATTCCTTCCTGTCCTTCTATCCCACTGTGATAGGTCTTTTAAGACTATGTTTTTGCAGCGTTTTTTCTATTTATCCATCCACTCACCTAAGAAAATTAAATATAACCTCTGCTATTAGAGAAGACATTTCAGTATCACAGTCACTCTGGTATCATTTTCGTTGTCTTCTCTAGGGGACAGGTCTTCATTATTTTAATTTCCAATTTACTTGTCTCCTACATGAGACTATGGAGAAGAGAGGGAGAGAAGGCAAGAATAGAAGCCTTGCCTTGTTCACCCCCAATTCCCCAGCATCCCAATATAACACATGACCAAGTCAAGGGATGTTTGTAGAATGAGAAAAAGGTCTGCTTTATTTATCGGTATTAGTTAGGAAAGGTTAATTCCTATGACAAACAAACCTAATCTCAGTGCTTACAACAGTAAAAGCTTGTTTCTGGCTCACATATGTTCCAATGTGAAACAGTTTATTTCTTGGCTCCACCATCTTCTGGGGGATTCTGATTTTTTAAAGGCCAAGCCTAGAAGGAAACTACTTATTTTTGTTCATATTCTATTGAACAAAATCACAAAGCCCCACACAACTGTAATGGATGCTGGGAAATATAGTCCCACTGGAAATAGGCAATGTTTATCACATTTTTGGGCTTCCCTCATGGCTCAGTGGTAAAGAATCCACCTGCCGATGCAGGACATGTGGGTTCAGTCTCTGGGTCAGGAAGATCCCCTGGAGAAGGAAATGGCAACCCACTCCAGTATTCTTACCTGGGAAATCCCATAGACAGAGGAGCCTGGTACATGGGTTGAAAGGATCAGATGCAACTTAGTGACTAAACAACATCACACTATCATTCTATCTACATGTTTGCAATTACAATAGTCATCTTGAGGAATATCTTTCTGCTCACAATGGCTCCCTAAATAGCTGACCCCACCCCCCCACTTATTCTCACTCTTTCCCCCTCAAATCTCATTTAGGCAGATTTTCAACTGTTTACCTACATTGCATGAGTCTACCCTTTGGAATTAAACTATTTTGTCCGGTATGAAAGAACTAGTATTAATTAGATTTTCTTTGGGGGAAATTTGGAATCAGAACCAGAGACAGCCCATCAGTCTCTCATTGTGACTGAACCCAGAAATGCTAGGGCAGCCCTCTTTCACTGGACTGAGGACTGGAGAGAATGTGTCTACAGCAAAAAGAAAAATGGAGCAGATGTGCACAGGAGACCTGGAATGAGAGAAAGATGGGAAGAGATCTGATGGCTGCTCAGACTATTTCTGTTCTTTCTTTAGGCCAATGACTTCCTGCCTGTACCTTTATGATGAATAACCTTTTTGGCCATTTGGAAAAGAAACAAAAATGCTAACCAAAAATATATGCTACCTAGTTCCACAAAGAATTTGAAGCAGGTCAAAGGGGGAACTCATATAATAATATAGTCTGGAAAAATAAGAGAGATACTTGAGTCATAGTTGCTATGTTAGTGGAGGGTCAGATTTTGTTTCAAAATTTCCTGGAAGTAAAATGAAAGGGAAATTACATTTATTTTTTTCACTCTAAATTTCAGAAATGTGGAAATGAATGCCTTCCTTTGGAGAGTGAAGCTCTATTAGTACTGACATCTAATAGTAATTTTCTTAGGCCATGGGGTAAATAATCCACGTGAGAGAGTTCACAGCCTTCCCTCAGTCCACTCAGAGTGTCAAAGAGGTTCCCAATTCTCACATGTAAAGATAAAAGGCAATGCTTAGAATCATAGAATAATGTGGACCTCTATTTGTAGCTACTAGGTAGGTCCTTATTCTCTAATATTTTAATGGCTTTGACCTCCATTTGTTATTTGTATATATTCTGATTTTGAATCTTATTTTCCCCAGTTGGCCACATTTCCTTTTTTTGTGTTAGAATTCTTTACTTCTGTTCTGTCTAGAACATAAAGCACCATTACAGTAGGGATCTTGTCTCATTTGCTATTTTGCAAACTGCAGCCATTCCAGACGTATAGCAGATGCTCAATAAACATTAATTGAGTGAGTGAATGGATGAAGCACTGGAGAGAAATGGAAATGGCAGAGGTCAAGAGAGGAGAGGTTGGACAAGACTGGGGTTTGGGGGACTTGTGGACAGAGCAGATGGAGGTCTGAGGAAAACAGGCAGGACAGAAGAGGGAATTTTTAAAATAAGTATTGCTGGAGCAATGTACTTTGATCCTTGTAGCAGTATATTTTTAAAATATTTAAGTAAACTTTGATTTTTTTTAGCTTATAGCTCCTGAGCTGTTTCTTCTACTGTTGTATTTTTTAGAAATGACCAAATGAATTCCATCAAACTTAGTAACATTCTCACTTAATTTTCATGGTTTATAGAGATCTCACTTAATTTATTTTGTTATTCACCATTTTGAGGCACAAATTAGACAGACAGAATGAGATGGTGGTGGTGGTGAGGCAAGCCAAGCAAAATCTGGTAATGTCACCCTAAGGACTTCACAGTGTCTCTTGCTCTGACTCCACATAACCTCTGGTCATGTAAGTAAGTGACATCCTGCCTAAGAAAGACGCTCCCAAATGATGCCCCTGTCTCATCTCACAGGCCAACAGAAACCCCAAGTTTCAGAATAAACAATTGCCCGGCTATCCCATACCTTCCAGCTAAAAGACTCTGAGCTCTAAACGACTATTCATTTATGTGGTCTTTGTCATTCAACAACTCAATGGTCATTTCTTTTCTTCCTATATCAGAACATTGATTTTTCTCTGGATGGTCATGTGCCTAGTACTCAGAGTATGAATTATGATCAGATAAGTCAACTCTAGCTACTGTATTTTTCTTCTCACGTGAAGGAGCATGTGAATTAGTTCTAGCTAATGAAATGGAAGGGTAGGTAGGTCTGCTGGGGCCTCTGGGGAAAGATTTTTCTCCTTATTAAGAAAGTAAAATAACCTTCTGCCCTCTCTCTGCTCTGTATCTTGGATGCTATTATGTGAGGGAGTGGTTCTTGAATGGAAGGACAAACCTGAGAATGGAATGCAACACATAGAGGATAGCAGAGCACAGAGATTAAAAAGAGCTTGTTCTGAGCCAAATTTGGACTAGCCTATGTCTGGTCTTTAAGTTAATCTTGCTGTGTTTTTAGTTATTTACAGCCAAAAGCTCATCCTTCATTAGCAATCTAAACTTGGTATGCCCCTCAGTCCTGTTTACCCCAGATATCTAGATTTTTCTGGCCTCATTTAGAAACTCGATATCCATTCTTCTTTGTGAATTTCCTAATTTGGCTCTTTTCCTTCCTACACTCCTTAACTTTACCTCTGGGTTCTGTGAAATTCAACTTCTATGAACTGCAGCCTCCCTTGTACTCTCAAGAGCTTCATCTTGCTCCAGCTGATCCCTGGTTATCCCTCAAAGTCTTTCAAGCAGAGGCCAGCTACTTTTTCTCCCATATGGGAGTTCTGCAATGCCAGTGGAGTAGGTATCCTCATCATTCCTCATTGTTATTTCTGATGCCAAAAGCTCAGCCTGTTTGCACACCAATGCAAAACTGAATCTCAGAGATAGAGTTTTGGGTAAAGAATAGCTTTATTGTTTGGCCATGCAAAGGGGGACAAGTGAGCTCCTGCCTTCAAAAGCTAGGTATCACAACTTTGGGGAATCTGATGGAGTTTTATAGCAAAAATGGGGTTTATATGGGGTTGTCAGGGATGGGGGAGCCTGGTGGGCTGCTGTCTATGGTGTCGCACAGAGTCAGACATGACTGAAGCAATTTAGCAGCTGCAGCAGCTGACAAGACTAGGGTGTTTGCAGGGCCTCAGACGGTTGGTCTCCTAATCTTTAAGAGCTTCTCTGGTCCCTTTAAGGTTGCCTCACGTGGTTTCTTGGCTGCTTCTCCTCTGATTAGCAACTGTCCGAATCTGCCTTTTGGAACTGCGAAGACTGGAGTCTTGCCTACAACAAATGGGGCATAAAAAGACTTCTGTGCCCAGGAGCCCCTCAAGATTCTTCTTGGTTTCATGTCAATTCCTTTTTGTTTCCTCAGTCACAGCTCTTTAAAATGTATCTAGTACATGGCTACAGACTGTACCGCCTATTTCTATCCTTAGATGCCATGTTCTATCAAATCCAGCACATTCCTTCATTTTTTAACATGACTTTAGCCTCTGGCTCATTCTTCTCTCTGCTAATTCCCCTATTGTTATTCTTGGTGGTGGTGGTGTTTAGTTGCTAAGGCTCATCCGACTCTTTGCAATCCCATGGACGGCAGCATGCCAGGCTTCCTGTCCTTCACTCTTTCCCAGAGTTTACTCAAACTCATGTCCATTGAGTTGGTGATACCATCCAACCATCTCATCTTCTGTTGCCCTCTTCTCCTCCTGCCCTCAATCTTTCCCAGCAACAGGGTCTTTTCCAGTGAGTCATCTCTTCACATCTGGCCAAACTACTGGAGTTTCAGCTTCACCATCAGTCCTTCCAAAGAATATTCTGGGTTGATTTCCTTTAGGATGGACTGGTTTGATCTCCTTGCAGTCCAAGGAACTCTCAAGAGTCTTCTCCAACACCACAGTTCCAAAGCATCAATTCTTTTGTTTGCAGCCTTCTCTATGGTCAAACTCTCACATCTGTACATGACTACTGAAGCGCTTCAGTTGTGTCTGACTCTTTGCAACCCTATGGACTGCCAGGCTCCTCTGTCCATGGGATTCTCCAGGCAAGAATACTGGAATGGGTTGCCATTTCCTCCTCCAGAGCATCTTCCCAACCCAGGGATTGAACTGCATCTCCTGCCACCCCTGCTTTGCAGGCAGATTTTTACCACTGAGCCACCAGGGGAAGCCCATACCTTTAAGTATACGGACCTTTGTCAGCAAAGTGATGTCTCTGCTTTTTACTATGCTGTCTAAGGTTGTCACTGCTTTTCTTCTAAGGAGCAAGTGTCTTTTAATTTTGTAGCTGCCAAGCCACCATCCACAGTGATTTTAGAGCTCAAGAAAATAAAATCTGCCACTGTTTTTACTTTTTCCCCATCTATTTGCCATGAAGTGATAGGATCAGATGCCATTCAAATGTTTTTTCAATGTTGTTTTAAGCCAGCTTTTTCACTTTCCTCTTTCACCCTAATCAAGAGGCTGTTTAGTTCCTCTTCATTTTCTGCTATTAGGGTGATATCATCTGCATGCCTCGGTTTGTTCTCTCTCCCAGCGATCTGGGATTCCAGCTTGTGATTCATCCAGCCTGGCATTTCACATGATGTACTCTGCATGTAAGTTAAATAAACAGTGACAATATACAGCCTTGATGTATTCCTTCCCAATTTTGAAGTTACCGTTCTTGGTGACTTCAATATATTTGTAGATGTCCAACCCACACTCAGGCCTGTTATTTCCCAGACTCCTCAAATCCAACAATCTTTCCTCTGTTCTACTCAGTAAAACTGTGAGGAGAGAGAGGATCAGTGGGACTTAGCCAGGTCTCTAGACTTCTAACCCCAGCCCTCCTTTGAACCATGCCATGATGCTTTCAAAGTTAGTCACTACTTGGGAATGTCAATTCAAATGTTTCTGCATTCAATAGCTGGCTCTAGTAAAGATACCTGGGTACAAATTGTTTGTGTTATTGTCTGAAGGTCAAGATATCCTGGGGAAAAGTATCACTGAAGAAAAATCAATAGTCTCCTTTAAAAATGTCAGCATAAAATGCCATTCAAAACAATATGAAAGGTTAATGATGTCTTGAGGGTTTCAAAATACATTATCAGATTAAATAGAAGCTACAATGCCATGTTGTCAGCCCATGAAGAGACAAAATACTTAGCTAAAGCTATTTAAACATCTAGTAAATACATGAAAAAAAAATCTCATTAATCAAGCAAGAATGTGTTTTAGGTTGTTTGCTCAAAACACACCCATGTACCCCAGTGAGTCCGTTCATGTACATGAATATCCAGTTCAATGTTAAGAGTTCTCACTGAGCACTCAAATTGGGAGAGGTCTGGGAGGGGCAGGACATATCTAGCAAGAATGTGTGGTAAAGTGCTATTTTATGGAGACACTGATGGAGTCATAAGTTTTCTGAGGAATTAAGTGAACAGCCAGAAGACAAGTTCAGATATGCCAGGGCATCTTAAGACAAAGGCTTAATGCTCATCTTGGGCTGTGGTGTCTCTTTGGTAACCATGGTGAAGTTGGATGAGCTTAAACACTGTGTGTTGAAAATTCCTTAAGAATGAGTCAGTAATGAATCTCTTGACTTTGGTGAAATTGGGCTGAAATACTTCAAAGTCAGATTTGGAAATCTGTGCTTGAAGACTTCAGAGTCACAGAAGTTTCAGCTAGAGTTGATTAAAGGAAAAACAACTTCAGCCCCTCATTTCAAAAATAAATAAATAAATAAATAAATAAATAAATAAGACACCATACCAAAAAGTATGATGACTAGTCTCTTAAACAACTTGTATTTCTTAAAGGGACTGGATAACAAAAATACACTGATTTCTTAAAATTACAATTGTATTCAAAAGTTAAGAGCAAAATCCTTCTGTTTAGAGATGAATACATGTGTGCTCAGTCGTGTCCAACCCTTTGAAGCAATCTGGACTGCAGCCTGCCAGGCTCCTCTGTCCATGGGATTCTCCAGGCAAGATTATGGGAGTGGGTTGCCATTTTCTACTCCAGGGAATCTTCTCAACCCAGGGATCAAACCTGCATCTCCTGCATTGGTAGGAGGATTCTTTACCACTGAGCCACCTGGGAAGCCCTTAAAAGATGAACAGGATATGCAAATTCTGTGAATGAGTTCATGATTAGTCATTCTAATATGTCTGATTCTTCCAATAAGGATGATAAATGTATTACTTCAATATACTCCACCAACTGATGTGTCAAAATATTTCGAACTTCCTGGGTCTCAGGAAAGAAATATCTCCCTTCTCTTTCTGCATCTAACATTGCTGTTCTCAAGTACTCACTGCTGAACAGGTGAATAAGAGGGGAAAAGACATTTATTTTCTTACTGTCTGTGGTACCTTTATTGTGTGGTTCATATTCCAGTATCCTGTCCCTCCTGATCTAGTCCCTTTCAGGTTAAGGGTCTCTCAACTGCTAATTATCAATACACAGACATGTTAGTCAAATGCCTGCTATGCTGCTGCTGCTGCTAAGTCACTTCAGTCGTGTCCGACTCTGTGCGACCCCATAGACAGCAGCCCACCAGGCCCCACCGTCCCTGGGATTCTCCAGGTAAGAACACTGGCGTGGGTTGCCATTTCCTCCTCCAATTCATGAAAGTGAAAAGTGAAAGTGAAGGCGCTCAGTCGTGTCTGACTCTTAGTGACCCCATGGACTGCAGCCTAGCAGACTCCTCTGTCCATGGGCTCTTCCAGGCAAGAGTACTGGAGTGGGGTGCCACTGCCTTCTCAAAAAGGGGATAAGCTATATATTTGAAAAATATAATTTAAATGGGATTTGGATGATAGAAATTTCCACTTATTGACCCCATAGGAAGTAAGCAGGCCAAAAGGTTATTCTTCATATCTATTTTTGAAGGAAAATATACACACATTCAGATAGAAATATTACTTTCTTATATTTTCCCCATTGCAAGGGAAGGATTTACTGCTGGCACCTGTATCAAGTAAGCCATTATTTAGAATTGAAGTCAATGCAGAATATAAAGTCATGACTATATAAAATGGGGTGACCATATCCTAAGTGCTAGAGAAAAAGAAAATCTTATAGAATCTAGTAACCATCTTACTCTCTTGTTAAGTACTTAAAGGGCAAAGTATTTGAAAACCCTTAAAAAAAAAAAAAGTGTGATGAACAATGAAAATGGTGCACATTCTCTTGCATTACATTTCATTACAGTTCATTCTATTGTATTACAAGGCCAAAGTAAAACTAAGTCAGGGGAATGAATCAAAACAAAGGTTCTGTATTCCTCAGGCAAAGTAGTTTCTTCTTTCCAGAAATACCTAATATTCATGCAATCAGTATCTCAGGTAGTGAGAGATGGATTTAACCAAATTTCTTGAGCCTCTCCATCTCCAAAACAGCCTGCTTCAATCTCAGCTCCAGGAGAGAAGAGGCTGTGCAGGCAGACCTGTGAAGAGTAGTTCTGTTAACACGCAGAGAAATTGTTTCAGTTTATTCTCACTTAGCCATGTTTGGGAAAATTAAGCTGTTAAACCTCACAGAAAAAATGCAGTGGAAATACATCTTTTGCCATTTGAGACAAAGGTAAACGAGAGAAAGCATAAAGTGATACATACAGACAATGATGGATATCTGTGACATTAGCATTTAAAATTATATGTAGGATTAGATTACTTCTTGGATAAGGTGACGTGTTCAACTCACTTCTTCATGGCTGAGGAAAGCCTAATGCAGAGAGGGAACAGATGTGGACGTTGGTATGTTAGTGAGTGTGGAGTTAGGATGGGTGGGGGTGTGGGGTATAAAATTTAGGAGAAACACTATTAGCCAAACAAATATGAGCTCAAAAATAATCAAATTATCCTGGGTGTGTGTCAGAGAAAAGTGCTACTTCTACTGTGACAAATACTTTAGACTGAGGGGAAAAAAAAAAAAACCCTCATAACCTGCTAATATTAGGAAGAACAAAGCTGCAACTATTCCACATTTGCTTCCTTTTTCACAATAGGCTGCTGTGAAAAAAAATTCATAGAAATCCAGAGTTGCAGTTTGAGTATAAGAGTTAATACTTCGTTAGACTTACCTGCAAAGAATGTAGCTTTCCTGATGTCAATTAAAATGACACTCTTTTTTCTGAAAGAAAAAACTCGTGCATGACTTGAAAACCAACTATTTAAATGCTTTCACTTATTATGAAGTTTCATAAAACTTATCCCTTCATCATAATGAAAAGTCTAGTTTCTGTTCTGTCAGGAAGTAGCCCTTATTTGTCAGGTTATTTTTTATCCTTGGAAACACTGCCCCCTGCTGTAACAAATGCTTAATTGCAGAAGGACTTTTTGGCTCTCAAATGAAAAAGATACAAAAAATAAAGGTATAATTATTAAAGTGAAAGAGACTTTATTTTGAATAGTAATACATATATCATTCATTCCATTTAATTTTCATAGTGCATAGCTTTGTATGGAAGTAGAAAAGGAAAAATAAACATTAGAAATACCTAAGGAAGGAAGTACACAGGCAAAGAAGACATTTGTTATATATCCACAAACAGTCATCATATCATAGGACAGTATCCATTAGAAAAGAATGGAAACCGTGCAAAAAGTCTATTCAAACCACACAGCCAAGTGCAAAGAGTACAAGTTATAGTTTCTTGGATACAAAAAAGTATACATGTTCTTTGGATTGAAAATATAACATAAATGAGTGGCTTGCCAAAAATCATCTATAGAAGTAAAAAGTGTGGAAGCCACACGTGACAATAAAATATTCAAGGCCACAAATGGAGGTCATCAGCTTACAAAGAGGATAGTGAGAGGTAGAGCAGATTAAAAAAAAAATAGAGATATGCAGTAAAGCCATTTCTGCCTAAGTTAGGAAATAGCAAATGCATAGACATTAAAATGATAACGGTTCTTCATACTATGCTGCATTTCTATTTTCTCTGTCAAAAGAATTCACTGTGTATCACTACAAAATTCAGCGAATAAGATGAGGCAATAAAAGTACAGCCTTGGCATTAGGGCAAGTTTAATTTCCTTTTCATTTTATACAAGAAGGGAAACAGAATATAGAACATGAAATGCTCATCTTTCCATTCAAACACTAACTTTTAAGTGTTTCATATATATTGTGTTTGGCATGAAGAAGGTAGGAATATGAAGACATTAAACTCAAGCTTTCAACTCAGAAGATTTTACATCTGGAAAGCCAAAGAAAGGTAAAATTCTTTACCATTTTAAAAATTAAATGCTTAAAGCAGGTTTTAAAAATCGAGATGCAAAAATTTGGTTAGGAAAAACATCAAAGAAAGATACTGAACAAAATTTCCTGGTTTCCATTATAGTTTTTTTTTTTTCCTTTTATTTTTCCAAATTGCATTTTACAGTAGAAATGCAGACCACTCTGGATAGCTAGGGCTCAATATTGCTTGGTGCTCTCCTCTTAGGACATCATCTTCTTACACTCCACGGAGCAGAAAACCATCCCTTCTACGGGCATGAACTTCTGCCCAATGAGACACTTGCTGCAGCAGGAGCACAGAAAGCACTCTGTGGACGCGTGCCAGCTAAAGTTGTTATAGGTCACTCGCTGCACTTCGGGATCAATGGCATTGTGGCATCCTTGACATACCTGTTAAGGCAGTTATACAAAGAAGAGAAGAGGATGAGAGATCAAACTGTGATGATAACATTTTCACGTTAGAACAAACAACGCATTTCTTTAGATGGCAAAATAAACCAAGAATGACAATCTTAAAGATACACAACTGAGAATGACCTTCTAGTTAACCTTCATAGTTATATGCGGAGCATGTGAGAAATAACAGGTGAAGTCCAAACAGCACTTGATGCTTCTAAGATAAGCCATGGGTGTTCAAGGCAGAAAGTCTTGAAGTTCCAAAGCAGTGTGTTGGGTTCCACTGTATCTATTAGATTGTATATTAGCAGTTGTTTTTTTTAAGTTTTATGATTTTTCCTATATCACAAATGCTGGCAGGAACAATAGGAACTCTCACCCATTGCTGGTGGGAATGCAAAATGTTTCAACTCGTGTGGAAGGCAGTTTGGCAGTTTCTTATAAGAAAACTAAGCGTACTTTAATTATATACTCCAGCAGTCATGCTCTTTGGTATTTATCTAAATGACTTGAAAACTTATGTCCACAAAGAAACCTGCACATGATGCTTTAATTGTAATTGCCAAAATCTGGAAGCAACCAGGATGTCCATCAGTGGGTAAATGGATAAAGAAACTATAATACATTCATACTCAAGTGAAGTCACTCAGTCATGTCTGACTCTTTGCGACCCCATGGACTGTAGCCTGCCAGGCTCCTCTGTCCATGGGATTTTCCAGGCAAGAATACTGGAGTGGGTTGCCATTTCCTTCTCCAGGGGATCTTCCCAACCCAGGGATCGAACCTGGGTCTCCCGCATTGTAGGCAGATGCTTTTACTGTCTGAGCCACCAGGGAAGTCTCCACATTCATACTACTCAGAGCTAAAAAGACATGAGCTATCAAGCCATGGAGGAAACTTAAATGCACATTACTAAGTGAAAGAAGCTAATGTGGAAAAGCTATATGCTATATGCTTGCAACTATTTGACATTCTAGCAAAGGCAAAACTAGGGAGAAAATAAAAAGATCACTGGTTGCTAGGGGTATGGAGTAGGAGACAGGCAGCTTGAAGAGATGAACAGGCAGAGCACAGAGGGCGTATAGGCCAGTAAAAATATTCTGTATGATATTACAATGATGGATATATGCCATTTGTCCAAACCAGAGAATACACAACAAGAGTGAACTCTAAGCTAAACTATGGACTTTGGGTGATTATGATATATCCATGTAGATTCATCCTTGTTAAAAAACGCACCACTCTTGTGAGTGATGTTGATAATGCATAAGGCAATGCATGTGTGGGAGAAGGGAATATATGGGAAAAATCTCTGTAGTTCCCTCTTAATTTTGTTATAAACCTAAAACTGCTCTAAAAAATAGTCTTTTTAAAAAAGATTTTTTCCTCATTCACTAAAGCTCTGAAGTGATAATTTTACCAGTCTTACCTATGACATGTGAGATGATTAACACTACTAATTTCTAGACAGCAGTAAGTGAAAATCTGGAGAAGGGAATGGCAACCCACTCCAGTATTCGTGCCTGGAGAATCCCATGGACAGATGAGCCTGGCGGGCTATGGTCCACGGGGTCGCAAAGAGTCGGACACGACTGAAGTGACTTAGCACACACAAGTGAAAACTATGTTCAAAGTAATTCAGGACTCAATCAAAAATACTGACAGTGTTTGAGAATAATTAGTGTGCACTAAAAATATCTCTTCTGTCATGTTATAATTTATGTAAAATCAAATATCATGGAATATTAGCATTTATATTCAATATGCCATTCAGTATATATGTATGTTATGTACAGATAAATATGAGATACACACATTCACACCCGCAAACACACATAATTTTCTTCTTTAGCTGAACATGTTTAGCGAGAAAATAAATGAATAACTGGCATTATTACAGCAGAAGACAAAACTACCCAACTGAGAGCTCCAAAACATTAGATAGTTCATATGCCTTCTTGTTTATATGTGTTATGAATGAAACTGATTAATATTTTTCTTTTAAATATTTCATAACAAATGAAGAAACCAGTAAGATTGTCCAGCATTACATAAAAGTGGCTAATCTTCTGCACTCTTGGTCTCTTAATGTGATTGTCAGGAATTCCTGTGTGATGAAGGTGGATGGGATGAGGAGGGTCACAGGTGTGTGACTGCCACTCACTGGGTGAATTGATTTAGCATGTGGTGCGAGGCCTTGGTACAGATATCCATTTCAGACCTGCAATATAGTAATGCTTTCTATATTTTTAGATAACTGCAAGGTTTCTAATTACAGAGACTGTAACTCCTTATTTCACAGTTTATGTCAACCCAGTCTTCCCTGAGAGGCAGGGGAGATCTTTGCATGATCAATCCTAAATACAACAAAAATGACTGTTTTGATTACAATGACTCCTAATCTGAAGCTGCACCATGCAAGCAATTGCTTTTGTATAAATTCATTTTTATAGCTTTGTAATTCATTTAGAATGTAGCTCTTTGTTGTTTTCACACTCAATTTTTTATTCCCCTGATTTTAGATCATGATCTACCCTCTGTATCTCAGCCCTTTAATAATATTTTTAGATCATTTTATAATCTTTCAAAACTCACGTATTCACTGCAATTTTAAAAAAGTGATAACTACTGTTCTATGTACAATTAAGGAAACTGTTTTGGCAAAAAGATTTAACATACTAAACAGCAGTAACAGGCAAATTTGGCCTTGGAGTACAGAATGAACCAGGGCAAAGGTTAATAGAGTTCTGCCAAGAGAACACACTGGTCATAGCAAACACCCTCTTCCAACAACACAAAAGAAGACTCTACACATGGACATCACCAGATGGTCAACACCAAAATCAGATGGATTATATTCTTTGCAGCCAAAGATGGAGAAGCTCTATACAGTCAGCAAAAACAAGACTGGGAACTGACTGTGGCTCGGATCATGAACTCCTTGTTGCCAAATTCAGACTTAAATTGTAGAAAGTGGGGAAAACCACTAGACCATTCAGGTATGACCTAATTTAAATCCCTTATGACTATACAGTGGAAGTGAGAAATAGATTTAAGGGACTAGATCTGATAGACAGAGTGCCTGATGAACTATGGATGGAGGTTCGTGACATTGTACAGGAGACAGGAATCAAGACCATTCCCAAGAAAAAGAAATGCAAAAAAGCAAAATGGCTGTCTGAGGAGGCCTTACAAATAGCTCCTCAGTGATCAATGCAAAGAAACAGAGGAAAACAATAGAATGGGAAAGACTAGAGATCTCTTCAAGAAAATTAGAGATACCAAGGGAACATTTCATGCAAAGTGAAACTGAAGTAGCTCAGTCGTGTCCAACTCTTTGTGACCCCATGGAGTATAGCCTACCACGCTCCTCTGTCCATGGGATTTTCTAGGCAAGAGTACTGGGGTCGGTTGCCATTTCCTTCTTCAGAGGATCTTCCCGACCCAGGGATCAAATCTGGGTCTCCCACATTGTAGGCAGATGCCTTACCATCTGAACCACCAGAGAAGCCTGCAAAGATGGGTTCAATAAAGGACAGAAAAGGTATGGACCTAACAGAAGC
The DNA here is from genome assembly GCF_055505025.1 of Bos grunniens. NCBI lineage: Eukaryota > Metazoa > Chordata > Mammalia > Artiodactyla > Bovidae > Bos > Bos grunniens. Next base: position 68,030,933 of record NC_141168.1, on the reverse strand, counting down.
AGAAGATATTAAGAAGAGGTGGCAAGAATACACAGAACTATACAAAAAAGATCTTCATGACCCAGATAATCATAATGGTGTGATCACTCACACTCAACTAGAGCCAGACATCCTGGAATGTGAAGCCAAGTGGGCCTTAGGAAGCATCACTACAAACAAAGCTAGTGGAGGTGATGGAATTCCAGTTGAGCTATTTCAAATCCTGAATGATGCTGTGAAAGTGCTGCACTCAATATGCCAGCAAATTGGGAAAACTCAGAGTGGCCACGGGACTGGAAAAGGCCAGTTTTCATTCCAATCCCAAAGAAAGGCAATGCCAAAGAATGCTCAAACTACCGCACAATTGCACTCATCTCACATGCTAGTAAAGTAATGCTCAAAATTCTCCAAGCCAGGCTTCGGCAATATGTGAACCGTGAACTTCCAGATGTTCAAGCTGGTTTTAAAAAAGGCAGAGGAACCAGAGATCAAATTGCCAACATCCACTGGATCATGGAAAAGGCAAGAGAGTTTCAGAAAAACATCTATTTCTGCTTTATTGACTATGCCAAAGTCTTTGACTGTGTGGATCACAAGAAACTGTGGAAAATTCTGAAAGAGAAGGGAATACCAGACCACCTGACCTGCCTCTTGAGAAACCTGTATGCAGGTCAGGAAGCACGAGTTAGAACTGGACATGGAACAACAGACTGGTTCCAAATAGGCAAAGGAGTCCGTCAAGGCTGTATATTGTCACCCTGCTTATTTAACTTCTATGCAGAGTACATCATGAGAAATGCTAGGCTGGAAGAAGCACAAGCTGGAATCAAGATTACTGGGAGAAATATCAATAACCTCAGATATGCAGATGATACCACCGTTATAGCAGAAAGTGAAGAACTAAAGCACCTCTTGATGAAAGTGAAAGAGGAGAGTGAAAAAGTTGGCTTAAAGTTCAACATTCAGAAAACGAAGATCATGGCATTTGGTCCCATCACTTCATGGGAAATAGATGGGGAAAGAGTGGAAACAGTAGCTGACTTTATTTTGGGGGGCTCCAAAATCACTGCAGATGGTGACTGCAGCCATGAAATTAAAAGACGCTTACTCCTTGGAAGGAAAGTTATGACCAACCGAGGCAGCATATTAAAAAGCAGAGACATTACTTTGCCAACAAAAGTTCGTCTAATCAAGGCTATGATTTTTCCAGTGGTCATGTATGGATGTGAGAGTTGGAGTATAAAGAAAGCTGAGAGTTGAAGAACGGATGCTTTTGAACTGTGGTGTTGGAGAAGACTCTTGAGAGTCCCTTGGACTGCAAGGAGATCCAACCAGTCCATCCTATAGGAGATCAGTCCTGGGTGTTCATTGGAAGGAGTGATGCTGAAGCTGAAACTCCAATACTTTGGCCACCTGATGCGAAGAGCTGACTCATATGAAAAGACCCTGATGCTGGGAAAGACTGAAGGCAGGAGGAGAAGGGGATGACAGAGGATGAGATGGTTGGATGGCATCACTGACTCAATGGACATGAGTTTGGGTAAACTCCGGGAGTTGGTGATGGACAGGGAGGCCTGGCGTGCTGCAGTTCATGGAGTCACAAAGAGTCGGACATGACTGAGTGACTGAACTGAAATAGCATAGAATGTAGGGTTTGTGGGCTTCAGAAAATTTGTGTTTATTAATAATTTGATTGCCATTCATCCCTAAATCTGACGTGTCCCCAGGTAAAAACTACCAATCCCTATCCCTGCTGCTGCTCCTAAATCGCTTCAGTTGTGTCCAACTCTCTGCAACCCCATAGATGGCAGCCCACCAGGCTCCCCCGTCCCTGGGTTTCTCTAGGCAAGAACACTGGAGTGGGTTGCCATTGCCTTCTCCGGATCCCTATCCCTAATTCTTCGTAAATCTGAAAGCTGCCCTGATCTCAACTAAGGGTCTGGAGACTCCAGGACTGGTCAGGGAGTTGATGGACTTCATTCACCACTTTATGCTTGATATTTGATTATCCTGAATTCTTAATTAAAGCTAATAATCCAATATGTTATTATTTCCTTCAATTCCTACTTATTTTATTTGTATATACATTATAAAATTAAAAAATTGATAATGACGCTTGCTCTCTAGCAGGAGGGTCCTGTGAAATCTCAGAGATGTGAAATCTTGGGGTGGCCATTTGAGACTGGAATTCCAGAGACCATGCAGAGACAAACTAAGTGTATTTCCCATTCTTCCAGGTTAATTTTTTCTTCAGAAAAGTCCTTTTTTGAGTTGAGGTTTTCACTTTAGGTCTAAAAAGAATTTATATTCTCACTCCTTTTTTTCTCTTTTTAAAATTAAAAGATCTAAGCAGATCAATGCCCAGAACTAGACAATCTTCCAATTTTTATATCCTTTAGCATGCTGCTATCACCTAAGTTTTGTTCAGGCGATAAATATTCATTGTAGTATTAAGCACATGGCAACAGTGTATCTTATTGAGAAAGTACACCTTCTAAAATAAATCATGCTATATTATAAAGCTAAATAATTTAGAGTTTCCTGCATTCTCTCTGTAGTTATTCCTCTCCAATAACTACTGCAACGGAATGGAGAGAAGCTTGTATTAATAACAAAGTAGTTTCATCTGTTAAAAGCTTTATTCTACAAACATGAGTGCCTCCTGTGTTGTTCTAGTGTTGAAAATAGTACAGAAAAGCAGCAGACAAAATCCCTGCCCTCATGGAGTTTACATTCTAGTCCTTGAGGCCAAGGTAACACACAATACAGTGAACTGCTTATTATGATAACCCTCTTCCGTAGAGAAACTGTTGCAACTACATTCAAAGAAGCTAAATGATCTATTAGACTGCATAGTGATTCAACATCTTATCCTCAGATATAAGGAGGGTCCATGCTGACCCTCACAGAAAATGAGAAATGTTAAAACACAAGTCAGTCACTCAAATATTTCCTAAGTGCAGACATTGAGGGTATGGAAATAGAGGGAAGCTCTATGCTCCAGCTATTTATAGTCTGGTGGAAGAGACAGAGGTGTGATATTGACAATCACACATGTGGGTAAGTACACAAAGAACCCCAAGGGAACAGAGACATCCTGCCTAGCCAGAGAGAAAGGGGTAGAACAAGGGTAGGGAATCAGGAAAGGTGTTCTGAAAAAGTTAAGCTTAAACTGAGTCTGGAGGAGTGTGCATGCATAATCAGGTAAAACAGAAAGGGGATCCTCTGGCAACCCAGTGGTTAATACCTGGTGATTTTACTGCCAGGGGCCTGGGTTTGATCCCTGGTCAGGGAACTAAGATCCCACAAGCCACGTGGCACAGCCAAAAATAAATAAAAACAGAATAGGAAGATATATCAGACAAAGGAATGAGTGTTAGCAGAAGACAAAGAACAGTATAAACTACGAAATGCAGGTAGCTTGGGAAATTATATGATTTGGGTTAGATAACTAGTAGGGAAGCCTGGCCTGCTGCAGTCCACAGGATCACAAAGAGTTGGATTCGACTGAACAACTAGTAAAAGTGGCTGGATAGGTAAGAAGGGGCTGGATCTATCAAGTAAAGGCTTAATGATCAGGTTTTCATTTTAGAAGGATTATCTTCCATCATTATGGAAGGTAGCTTTGAACAAGAAGAATGTTAGTGGGGAGGCCAAATTTGAGGTCGCTATAATAATCAATATGACAAAAAATAAAGCTCTGAAGTGGAATAGTTGTAACTGTGAGAACCTGAGATACATTGATGAGACAGAGTTGATAGAAAATGATGGCTGATGGATTATATCTGAGGGCAATGGGTAAATGTTGAAAATTGGCACTGACACCAAAACTTCTTAACCTTATTTTCATATTAGTAATATCATACTTCTAGAACTATATAACTATGTCATTATATTCCTCAGCCAGGAGTCTCCTCTAGTTGATAGTTCAGGGAGATCTTTAGTACTTATTTACCTGTATATAAAGTGAACATCTATCCTTTTAATATTCCTGGATTATAAGTTTTACCATATATGGTCAACTCTTTATCTATCTCTGGGCCATCATGCAATAGAAGCTCTGTGTAAGCATGGTCGATTTTATACATATACACATATGTGTGTGTCTCTGTGTGTGTATACACATACATATATGTACTTCCACATGAAATATTTGAATGTTTGGCTTATGCAAATAAACACGCAAGTCAAATTTTGTTCTGAAATTTTGTTTCACATATATATTAATTCAGTGAGGGTTTAAGAAAGGGCACTGTACAATCTCCAGGTAGCAAAAACAAAGCCACAGTGCATGATCTGGTAACATGAACAGAAATTTATAAACATTCAAATAGAGCTAAGGCATATGAACAGTCTCTAAAAACCTTAATTTAAGTGAAAGCTCATCTGTATGATGAGAATTAATCAATCTTACTCCCATTAAGGAATTTTTTTGGTGGAGATTTGGTTATCAAGTAGCACTTTATAGTATAAACTGCATATATAGAGTCTTGAGGTGGTTCATCCTAGTCAACGCATGTACTGTTTTTGAATTACTGGATTTTAACACCGTATGGTAGAGTTCACCTGTTTCCTATTTGAGAGTAGTACTTTCTGTTTCTCCTTTGTAAGAGACCTAAATAAAGCAGGTCAAGGCTACTGAATTCCAAGGTGTCTCTTACCTCAGCATGGTTCTTCACATAACAGGGTTTGCACACAGGCTTGTCATTGACCATCACGTATATTTCCCCAGCTAGGATGTTGTCACAGTCAAAGCAGCAGAAGTGTTTCAGATGCCAGTTTTGGTTTTCTGCCTGGGTATACTCGTTACTGAATATCAGCTAGGAAGAGGATAAAAATAAGATCAATCGTGTTTTTTCCTTTTTGCTTCAAATGACCAAGCTAGGTTCTTTAGACAACAGATTTAGATCCACAAGGAACATCAGTCTACTTTCAGGGGCTTGAAGTCTGAGGATAACCTAAAGTTTGAACTTGGATGATTACTTGGTTTAGTTCAAATCAATGTTTTAGGTATCTGGACAGTCTTCATTTGTCAACACAATAAACATGGGCATTCAGAATGACTGAAATGTTTTTTTCATTCAACTTCGTTGGATGTAAATAAAGCACATGATACTGGCTTAATTCATTCTGCTCTCTCGCTAAGGGAGGCCTGGTTAGCATGGTGAGGGAACCATAGGAAGACGCAAAAGGGAGCCTGTATGCGGGTGGCCCTAAAGAACATACCTCATCACAGCCAGCACACCGGGGTTTCTCACTGTCACAGTAATGTCTGCCACAGTACAGCTTGCCATTCTTCCAGAAATAAATCATGTCGACCAGGAGTTCATGGCAGGTACTGCAGACGAAACAAGCTGGGTGCCACAGTTTATCGTATCCGGCCCTTTCAGCATAGATGGCTGGGTCTCCCTCCTTCATACTCAGTTTGCAGCAGTAGCAGGACTGAAAGGGAAACCAGCCAAAACAATCTAGTCATCCAAAACCGGTGCTTCTCATCAACAGTTCCAGAAGGAATTCACAGAAACCACTTCCAAGAGAAATAATTTCTACTGAAATTAGTAATTTGTCCATATAGGCAGTATGGTGTTAGTGTATGTGAAAAGGAATCTCTTGGCTTTCTCTAGGTTCTCCAAATGTAATTCTTGCATCCAGTATGTAACAGAGCACTGTTTACTGAATCAAAGTTGCTTATGGAAAAAGGCTAATAGTAATTTTCACTTCAGTTTTAAGTAGTTCTCTCAAAAATGATTACCTTAAAACTTATTCTATCATTTTTTTTTTTCTGTTTTGTTTTAATACAGGACTAAGCCTGGTTGGTTGACATGCTAACAGGATCTATGAGAAATACATAACAGTAAGTTTAGTTCTTATTTTTGGTTCATCTGTGTTACAATTTTCTTCTACTTTCAAGGCATAAAAATGACTTCAATTTCCCTGTCTTAGGAGACATTTTTAAAAAGTATGATTGACTATATATCCACATGTTTAAGTTTGAATTTTATGCATGTTCACACGAGCAAAACCGAATTAACCTAAGCATATATTATTCTTATTTATGGGAAGAGAGAAACAATTAACACCAAAATTATGTTTAGAAACAGATTCTAGATTGTATGTTTTATTCCAGCATGACACCATGTTAACTGCTGTGTACACATAACACTTGTAATTATCTTTGGCAACAGATAATCAGAAAACTTGGCTTTAGACCAAGGTTTCAAACATGATACATGATAATTCTCTAAAATAAGCCTAAACTGAAATTATAACTCAATTTACTTCCTTCATCTACTCCCTTCTGGAAACAGAGGAATGCAACTTCCCCCACCAGTCTCCCACAATTCAAAGAAATGGAATGAACCTGTAAAATATACCAAATGGGCTAACGTCATGACTGCTTTACTTACATACTGAGTTCTTTTGTGTTCCGCTGATTTGTCCTCCATGGCCCCTACTGCTGTCGTGGTGCTTCTGTCCCCTCCGGGAATGTACATTTTGTTGGGGCCTTGAGTGTTCATGTCACGGGGGAGTTTGACATCTCCTACTCCCAGAGCCTCATTCTTGTATTTCTTCACAAACTGCTCCATCTCCTTCACCTCTTTGGGAGATAACTCGTGGCATTTTGAAGGGTCCTGGTCATGGGCAGGGAGTTGCTTTGCCAACTGCTTCTTCCGGTACTGTGCTCCCTCTGAGCCTGCCACCGGCTGCTTCTCTTTGGGCAGCATTTGCATGTACTGCCTGGCCTAGACCACAAAGGAGACCAGTGTTAACTGGGAGATGCCTTGGCCATCAGACAAATGATACTATATAACACTCATTGGAATCAAATTACTGAATAATTCAGTTTTATCCATTAATAACAATTGATCTTCATAATACAAGTTATCTTGAGATGTTAATATATTAAAAAACATTAAAAATGGAGCAATAAATAGATTTAGTCAGTAAATATGAACACATTTTTTCATGAAAGCAAAGTTTTTTTTTCACTTTGTAAAGACTTGGGTTACTAATGCTTATTTGTGCTAAAATTACTTTGCTATACACCTGAAACTAACACAACATTGTAAATCAACTATACTCCAATAAAATTCATAAAAAAACAAAGTCCCCCAAACAAACAAAAATACTACTGTATAACTGCAAAAGAAAACAATTTTTTAAGCTACATGTTCAGAATGGCCTAAGGATCATCAGTATCCTATAAGAAAATGATATCACAAGATTCATTCTCATGATTTAACTAACCCTCTTAAAAGATTTCCAAATGTCTCATCTAGTTATTATATTAGTGGAAGGAGCTTGACACAAAATTGCTTTTTTTTTGCCTTATATAGTAAAAGAAATATAGTGTTGACCACCTTTTGAGTTACAAAAAATTGAAAGAAATTCTATTCTTTAGATTTTTTTAACCATCTTAAGAAAAATCTTCCCAAAAGTAACAAAGAAGTTACTAGCTTTATACAAAACATGTTTTTCATTTAATTACTGAAAATGTCATGCCATTTCTTTGAAAAGGTTAACACCGATTATCTATGTAGTGAGAAAAATTCTATGAGATATCTAATCTTACTTCCAAAAGTCCAATAGGAGTTGGAAGTCAAGGTAATGGGAACCCCAAAAAATAATAGACCTGAGGTCAATTAGGTCACTAAAGGAACTGCCCTAAATAAGTAGCCTAGGAACTTTAATAAAGGGACTTCCCTCCCCCTTATTATTTACCAATGCCTGATTCTGGACAGGAGGAGCCCATTCGTAGGTAACTGTATTGATGGAGACATTCTTCTTGGCAGCAACTGGATTGGTCAGTATCATAACATTGCGTTTATACATGGGAATTCCATCTGATTTTAGCTTTGCAATCAGGGTGGTGTACTTGGTGTCTTCAAAAAGTTTCCCCACTTTTCGATCCTCTTCATTGCTCAAAAGGACATCATGCTCTTCTTGGCCACACTTGCAGTTACGACATATTTTTCTATAATTTTGGAAATAAGCAGGCAATGATTAATTATACTTAATCAATCATACATATATAGTTCATAATATATTTTTACAAATATTCCTTATAAAGTTATGCAAAGTCAAGTCTTATGACAGGTGGGGGTGAGGGGATTACAAGTAGCTATACATAAGTTTAAGTAAGGAAACATAAAAATGCATCTTTGCTTTATAAGACTTTGAAAAAGGTTTTGATTAGAAAGTGCATGCTCAAGGGAATATGGCTGAGGGTAACCCCATGTGATACTCCTCATTCTCTCAACCAGATATGCATATAAAACAAAATCACCAAAAACTATCACAGAAAGCATTTTCATATTTTATTGCATGGTAGCAGCCATTACCTATTTTTTTTCCACTAAGTGAGAGATAAAGAAGTTGATATAACTTTTCTCATCAAGGACAGTAACCCAAGATTTATTAGTTTTTTTCATTTTCTTTCCTGTCCCCCTTTCCAATTTCCTTTTCTCTCTTTTCTCATGTTCCATTTCCTTTCTCTTCCTTTCCCTTTCCTTTCCCCTTCTTTTATTTCTTCAAAACATTTAGTGACCACCTAACCTGTGCTCCCTTATGTATAAGACAGATGAAGTCTCTTCCCTTCTTATAGTTGAAAGACACAATTTCCCTTCCCCAATCTGGTATGGCATGTAATCTTTCATTTATGCAACATATATGAGTGTCCACATGCCAAGCAATGTACCTGATACTAGGATATAATGATGAAAATAATTAGGCCCAGTCTCTGACAGTCTAGAACTTATGCTTACCACCTGGTGAGGAGACAGACACTAAACAAATACACACACACACACACACACACACCTATAAATGCATTTGTGATAATCACAGACTACTTTGAGAGGATATAATTTTGACTTGGAACTGGTGAGCAAAGGACTCCATAAGAACATTAATCCTAAGAAAGTGACATTTAGGTTGAAATCTGAAGGATGTGTAAAATGAATGTGAACTCTGTGTGTGTGTTTGAGAAGAGGTAAAGACAGGAGAAGAAAAGCCTCCAGACATTTTGGGTAGAAAGAGTATGTATGATCGTCCTGTATTAGGAGACTGCGCCCTTAGGCCCTATGATCAGAGATGTCTGGTATGTATGACTACAATGAGCTAAGTAACTTGGGTAGTGACAAGGCTGGAAAGGTAGGCAAGCCTGAGATCATGCAGGGACTACTGTAAGGCATATTAAGAAGTCTGGCTTTCACTGTAAGAGCAATCAGGAGGCTCTAAAGGCTTTTAAGTCATGGAATAACATGATTAGATCTATCATTTTCAAAAACTGTAAGGAGAAGGACTTAGGGATAGATGTAACTTAAAGCAGGAAGACCAGTTAACATGTCAATGGTGCATCCAGTCTGCAAGGTCCTAAGGAACAGGGATTCTACTGCTATTTCAAAAGTGGAATTTACATCTTGGATGGTTACTGTTTTGGCCTGGCTAAGATGTGTAATAGCTTGCACTGAAGTATCTGATAGTGGAGATAAAAAGAAAGGGACAAATTTAAGATATCCTTAAAGTGAAACTGGTCTTCCCTTGTGGCTCAGTGGTAAAACAATCTGCCTGCAATGGAGGTGACTCTCAGGAAACCTGGATTGGATCTCTGGGTCATGAAGATCCCCTGGAGAAGGAAATGACAACCAACTCCAGTATTCTTGCCTGGGAAACCCATGGACAGAGGAACCTGGCAGGCTACAGTCCATGGGGTGCAAAGAGTTGGACAAGACTGAGTGACTAAACAAATAATGTGAAACGAATTAAGCCTTGTGAATACATTGATGAAGGGAAGACAGAATCAGTTAAAAAATGAACCCAGGTTTCTGGGATGAATAAGATTGTAAAAGGAATGTAATTTATTAGATCATAAAAGCAAAATAAGAATAGAACTGAGGTATGGGATGAAAACGTTGGTGAAATCTATCCAAACTGAAATAATAAGTTTGAAATGCCTATAAAACAGGGTAAAGATATCAAGTAGATTATAGGATATATAGATCTATTATTAGAAACTGTAGCCTGGCGGAAAATATAAATTCAGAAGCCAGGGAATAAGTTGAACAGAGCACTTTCACCTCCTGAGGGAAGAGCAGAGGGAGATGAGGGCTCAGGAGGGAGCCTGGTACAGGAGCAGAAGCTGGCAAAGATGACAGAGGAAAACAGAGAGTAGAAAGAATTTTGGGGATTAAAAATATAAGCTGGAACTAAAATATAGGACAATGATAGCATATAAGTTAGAGGGAGAAATCTGAGAGTTAAAAAAACATTTTAATATCCTTACACTGTTCAGGAAGATACTGAAGATATAGATTAACATTGGATGTTGTTAACTATGTATGTTAAAATATCTAGATAACTAAAGAAAGAAATGTAATTTCTAACTATGACAAAAAGGGATGAAAATATGAAAATGTAATTAGTCAAACAAGATTGGAGAAAAATAAACTTGGGAACTTAGGACATGTAGAAAGCACAAATTAGATGGTTGATATAACCCAAGCATATCAACAGTCACAATAAATGGACTCATTTCTCCAGTTAAAAGATGAAGGCTTTCAGAAGGATAATATAACAAAGTAGTTATATTTAAACAGTTATATGCTGTTTAAGAAACACTTAATTTTAACCACATAGAAAGGATGAAAAGTATGATGATGCAAAAAGATTAACCTGGCAAATACCAGCAAAACGTTGTTACGTATATTGAAAGTGAAAGTCGCTCAGTTGTGTCCAACTCTTTGTGACCCCATGGACTAAGTCCATGGAATTCTCCAGGCCAGAATACTGGAGTGGGTAGCCTTTCCCTTCTATAGGGGATCATCCCAACCCAAGGATCGAACTCAGGTCTCCCACATTGCAGGCAGATTCTTGACCAACTGAGCCATGATATTAGGGAACACAATTAAGGCTTTTTCCCTTAATGAGTATCAGAGTCACTTCACAGTAACAAATATTTAAAAAAACACTTCTCTGCTGTAACAATTAACTTAACACCACCTAATAACCTAACTTCAACATATATAAGCAAAAGTAACAGAACTATCGGAGAAGGCAATGGCATGCCACTCCAGTACTCTTGCCTGGAAAATCCCATGGATGGAGGAGCCTGGAAGGCTGCAGTCCATGGGGTCGCTGAGGGTCAGACACGACTGAGCGACTTCACTTTCACTTTTCACTTTCATACATTATAAGAAGCAAATGGACAAAGCCATCACTATGGTGAGATTTTAAAAAATTAGAGATAAAGATTTGAATAACACAAGTATCAAGCCTGACCTAAGACACACATGAAAGCATTATATCCAGTGACTGGAGAATATACATTCTTCTTACAACTATTTGAAACATTTTGAAAAACCGAACATCTACTATGCCATAGAGCAAGTCTCAAGGACAGATCATCAACCAGATAAGCTGAACAGAATGCAGTTATGTTAAAAATCATCAACAAAAACATTACAAAGTACTTTTAAAACAAGAGTCTTAAAAAATTAAATGTTGAAAGAAAAGAATTACAATATTTTTAGGAAAAAAGAAAGCAAAACTATTACTTCCTGAAACTTGTGAAATACAACTAAAGAGATGCTGAGGAGGAAAATTATAGTTAAGGTATGCTCAAATTAGAAAGAAGAATAAAAATTAATAAGCTAAGGGTTTAACTCAGGAGGTTAGGAAATATTCAGACAAAACCTAAAGTAAAAAGGAAAATAAGGACAATAACAGAAACTGATAAAGGTTTGCTTCTCATTGGATACAGAAAACATTCAATACATATCAACATTTCTTCTGATTACATTTAAAGTAATTTTAGTTGTAGAAAGAAAGTAGGACTTTAGAAAGGGTTTCTGGGGGAAAAAAGTCAGCAAGCACTCAGGATCCATCATACTTAGTACATTCATTTTAGGATCTGAAGCAAGAAAGCAACCTTGCCATTGCCACTTCATTCATTTTTCCTTGGGTACTAATCAGAGCAATGAGAAAGTTCAAAGAAATACAAGTGGTAAGGATTCATCAGAAAGGGAGAAACTAAACTGTTAATTACACATGCTCAAATTGATCATATAAAAATGTATTAGCATCATTAAAAGCTTATTAATAAGTCTTTCGTATTTAAAATTAATATAAATCATTGGATTTCTCTACATCAGAAAATTACCAAAAAAAAAAAAAAAACCACCCCAAACTAAACACTTTGCCAAATAACAAATTATTAAATAATTATTTACTTTTATGTTGTTTTTCTTAAGGTGAGGTATGCAAACTGAAAATATTACATTGGACTTATACAGTCCCAGAAAGAGAGAGAAAGATAGTGTGTCAAGAGATGTGGGGTAGGGAGGCAAAATACTTCCCTTGTGTACACATCGGTCAGAATTCTTTATTTGGTAATAACTTACTGAATAGTTTGCATATTCTAGTTCAGCTATAAAAGACTTACATCTGGTTATCTCATACTTTCATCTACTGGAAAGGAGCATACTATCCTACTACAGTATGTTCTTCATTCTTGTTCTTCAGTTAACAAAAATAATATAATTATTCATAAAACTATCACAGTGCTTTTGGATCAAGTTTAAAATGACACCTTCCTGAGGGGAAAGGTGGGCTGGGAATTTAGTTCTTATATAAATAAATAGTTCCTTATATGGCTGTGAACTATGGCATGCATCCTGGTATTAGTAAAGTGACTGACTAAATAAGGAAGTAATAATGTTACAAGGATAGTGATAAATATTGGAGTTCCTTTAAAAATGTTTATTATCCAGGTGTACACCAGTATAACATGTATGCCATGAAATAAAGAGAGTAAGATTCTAAAATCTGAAGGATTAACAGTAAAAGAGTAAGTGAAACAAAGCCTGTGGACTTTCTAAAGCATGAACTATACTATGACAAGCTGTAGCATGGTTAAATAAATTATATTTACTATGAAAATGTTATATAAAAAAAGTATATTAATCAATGACATACTAGCCGTCTCTATACTGCTTCTTCTTATTAGTCTTGGTTATTCTTAGAAGATTTACATTCTGAGAAAATCTATATTCCCTGTCTACCCGTTTACCTATCCAATATAACTTTATTAAGCAAGTAAATTCAGGTTAAGACACCACACTGATAGCGCAGTGATGAGGGAAGAAGTAGTAGTTAAAGGAGTCAGCCTACGCCTGATTAGCAGTTTCCTAAGTGGGGAAAACCTATGACTGACTCATGATCATTTTTAAAATCCCAATATATATAAGCCTCATCTGCTTCCTTACTTACATATAAGCTCATCTGAATCCTTACTCCAAAACTGTGACCTGCAATAACAGAACTGGCAAGAATGTGACTCAAGAAGGGTAGGATGTTTCTTTTAGCCAGAGAGTTGTCATCAATGTAGTAGCTGGAATGACCACATTCGTTCCAGACTCTGAAAACTATCGTTCCATTTCTGCAATAAAAAGGGGCAGCTACAGCTATAAAAAGGCAAGAAAGAAACCCATAAATTCTGGGCCAGGTGCCAAGAGCTATCCTTGTGGAAAGGTGCACTATCCACTACTTATCTAGGTTTTAAAAAATATTTGGGGGGGGTTTTAGTCTACAGTGTTTTATATTCTAATCTCCCATATTTAAATTAATTTCTTTTAATTTTTAGAAATATCTTTTAGGAAATTTCAAGTCATTTGGAAAATAGTCAATAAATTTATTAAACAGAAAATTCTGTTGAGAAATTAGAGAAGAGAGAGATACCGTTATTTTTTATCTAAGAGAAAGTGTGAGGATGAGTAAGACATTTAAGAAAATAAGGAACTTTTAAAAATTTGTTTTAGACCAACCTGAAATAAAATGAAAACGGCATAGATGACCAGAGTATCCATGTGCAAGGGGCTATGTTATAAGGTGTGTACAGTATGTTTCTTCAGATGATTCACATGTAACTTTTGATGATATGTGTAAGGCTTAAAAAGTTTATTTTTATTAAATTTATTTGAGCTATTCGTTTGAGGGGAGTATTTAAATCAGCTCCCGTACTTAGCACAGCCATCATATCTCTAAATCTTCTAAACTGCCCTATAGCATTTCTGCCCAAATTTTCCATGGGAGGTTAATTAAAGTTGTGCAAAGGGAAATGTAGGGGAGACTCTGAATTAAGTTAGTTTAAAACAGTCTTTTTTATATGACTTTCTAAAAAAGATGTGAGGGTAGACTGGTAGACCGGGAAGCTCTATGATGTAGGGTGAGGAGAGCTATTTGTCCTAAAAAGTTTAAAGCTGTTAACACATACACATGCAAAGATTAATATGCATGACAAATCAGAACTGTTAACTCACAATTTTATATTACAACTTCAGAGTTCTTAAGTTCAAGAGAGTACAAAACTTACCAAAAGCACTGCTCAGAAAAGTAGATAGATTTATAGTTTCAAGCTGAAAGCAGTCAAGAAACTATCCCTCATAGCTTCTCAAAAGAGAAGTTATTTTTGTAGCACTATTTGTAAAAATTATTATTTTTCCAAGGCAAGTAGTAGCAACTGGAGTGCTCTGACATACCGCCAGCAGTCATAGTGATTTAACGGAACGGTCATGACACTGCTATAAACGAATAATTTAAAAGGGTTGGAAGCTGCCCTTTTATAACAGGGATATACATATATGGACTTAAGAGTGGGCCTCTGTTATAGAATTCAACACAAGCATTAATCCATTTATGGTGGGGAATTTTCAGTTTTCAGCCAGCTCTCACCCAATCAGAAATTCTCTGGAGAGATGTATGCTATATTCATTCAAATAACACTTTTCTTGTAAAATGCAACTGTTTTATTGAAACCATTTATCGAGGATTAAATAAAATAATAATTTTATTACTTATTCTATTACTTATATAATAAATGATCTATGGTTCCAATGATATTACTTTCAATATAAAATAATTGGCTATAAACTTGATATCCTGGGTTTCTGTCTTGCATTTCATAAATATGTTATTTCTAAACATTACTTATAAGTGTGCCCAGAAGATAGTAGTTTCTATATGATAAGTATTAATATCAGGTATCCGCAATCTTTTATATTCCTCTCTCTGCATGTACACACGGAGAAAAGGGAATGTGAGGATACGGCCAGGAGGTGGCCATCTACAAACTAGAAAGTGGTTCCTCACCAGAACCCAACCATGCTCATGTTTTAGTCTTGGGCTTCTAGCCTCCAGAAGTGTAAGACAATACATTTCTGCTATTAAGAAACCAGTCTATGGTATTTTACTACAGAAGCTGAGCTGACTCATATAGAGACAAAGACAACTTCTCAGAGACACTGCCTGGGCCAATACGTGAAGAGAACAGGAAGGACTTTTTGTTTCCATGTGGTGAGATTTCTTTTTAGTTGGACCATACAGGGTCTTTCCAGGCAAAGGGAACATGAGATAAGGCACAGAAATTTTAGGAAACAGCATGTGTCTAAGTAATTGAAGCACAGGGTACTTGAAATGGAAGGAAGGTTGGACGAGTAAGCAGAGGACAGATATTGAGGTTTAACATCAAAGGCCAAAGACTTTGTTCAAAGGATCAAGTCCAGTGGGAAAGCATTAAGATTCTTAAGCTATTGGTAAGTACACAATAGTATCCATTTTCAAAAGACCATTCTTGTGGCTGCATAGAAGGTCAGACTGATAAAAGTGAAGAATAACTAGGCTCTGATTTTCACAATGTGCTCCAAGAAGCCCTAAGCGTCTTAGAAGTCAAGGGTCACCATGAAGATGGAGGAGGAGGTTAAGTGGGCAGGAACTTGAGACCCCATGTCTATTTCAATCACAGCAGTTCTGTGGCCCTGGACCAAATCTGGAATCTTTGTTACACTCAGGACAACCAGCCTTAGAAAGTCTGTAAAAGTCTTCAAAGACTGTACCGAAAATGGCTCATCTGGAGGTCAAAGGGACTTACCCTCAAGCTTTCCAGCTGCGGTGAAAAGGTCAAGGAATTATTAAAAATTCTGAGAAATGTGTCTGGACTGATGCCAGGAAGAAGACAGAACTACTAAATAACACCATTTGTACTGACTATATAAATCCAAGTTGAACTGGAAGCTGTGGCAAAGCCCTAGTCTTTTATGAACATGTGTGAACATGTATGTATGTTCAGTTGCATCTGACTCTTTGTGACCCCATGGACTGTAGCCCACCAGGCTCCTCTGTCCATGGGATTCTCCAGGCGAGAATGCTGGAGTGGGTTGCCATTTTCTACTCCAGGAGCTTCCTGACTCAGAGATTAGACCCTCGTCTCTTGTGTCTCCTGGATTGGTAGGTGGATTCTTTACCACTGAGCCAGCTGGGAAGTCCTAGAACAATGTGTATCAGGAAGGAAAGAAACATGGTACATTAATACAGAGCAACAACAGAATAAATCCATGTAAATGGGGAATAAAAGAAAACAAAAAACTTATCTGAAGAGGTAACATTTAAGCCATGATCTGAGGCTTGAGCAGCTACCCAACAGCATAAAGAGGCCAATATCATTTGTGCAGACTATGTAAGGGAAAATGTAGGGGGAAAAAACTGGATTATGGGGGATAAATAACTTCTCAAATACTTCAGGGAACATAGAGAAACTAGTAAATCATAGGAATACCTACACTTTGGGTAAGATCAGGGACTTTTATCTTTCTTCAGTTCAGTCACTCAGTCGTGTCCGACTCTTTGCGACTCCATGAACTGCAGCATGCCAGGCCTCCCTGTCCATCACCGACTCCCAGAGTCCACCCAAACCGATGTCCATTGAGTCAGTGACGCAATCCAACCATCTCATCCTCTATCGTCCCCTTCTCCTCCTGCCCTCAATCTCTCCCAGTATCAGGGTCCTTTCAAATGAGTCAGCTCTTCGCATCAGGTGGCCAAAGTATTGGAGTTAGCACATGGCAAAATATCTAAATCATAACAGATGCTTGGTGAATGTGTGTGGAACAGCAAATAACTCAGCCTGAGTTCTGAGACCCTGGGAGATCAGGCAGCAACATGCTAATGCAAATACTACTAGGCAATAGTCAGAGTTTGTTTCTTTTTACTTGCATATGGTTTCTCATAAGCAACCTGAGGCAATCAGAAACACAAGACGTTTGCAGGTCCCTAGAGGGTAAAATTATTCAACAACTACCACCTCTAGGAAGAGTTTCAACTGATCTGACTTTTGTCAAGTGCCCATAAATGGATAAATGGACAAATCAGTGTGAACAAGGAAATGACGTACCACGACTGGGTCAGCTTACATCACATACCAACACTGTGGTCAGTAACCAGAAGAAAAGTGAAACTGAGGTCCCTCAGTCGTGTCCGATTCTGCGACTCCATGGACTGTAGCCCACCAGGCTTCTCCATCCATGGGGTTTTCCAGGCAAGAATACTGGAGTGGGTTGCCATTTCCTTCTCCAGGGGATCTACCCCACCCAGGGATCAAACCCAGGTCTCCCGCATTGCAGGCAGATGTTTTATACTCTGAGCCACCAGGGAAGCCCAACCAGAAGAAGATGTAGTCTTTTATGGTTCTTAACAGATTCTCAGAAAATACTGAGGATAAGGAGATAAGACTACATGGAAAAATGATAATAAAGTGATTTTCATGTCACTGCTCTTATTTGACATTTTTATCTGAAAATATCAGATGATAGTTATCTACAATACAAAAATAATATAGAGCAAATAAGAACTACTATAAACTAACCTGCTTTAGAGAAAAGATACCATCACTGAGGAAAGAGCTTTAAATAAAAATCTCATTAGCAGTTTTGGCAAATGCATAGTCAAACTAAAAAGAGCATGATTTGAGACGGCAAAGCAAGAACTGTGCCCAGCAGAGGGCAGTGCAGCTCTCCATAAAACCCACGGAGCACAAAGAGCTGTGTTCTCATTAGGAGCTGAAATATTCTAATGCATGACAACTATTTTGTGTCTGCTGACTTTACCTTTCCAAAATATTACAGACATATTCACAAACTGCTATGTCCCTTGAAGAGGCAGCACAAAGAAGAGGCAGTAAAGTCTTGTAATTTTAAAATTCCCTGGGCCATTTTAAGTTCCTTACACATAAAGAACTGTATCATCATTTGGCGGAGGGCTAAGGTTTCCTTTGCCTTCACTATTTAAAACAACTGTCCTTGTTTCCTAAAACTTATTATGTAAATGAGCTTTTAAAGAAACTTAATACCCCAAATTTTATTTTACATTCTTCTTTAACTTATACTGTATACAACCCTATAGCTGATGACATTTTTTATTCTACAATGTTTCCTATGGAAATATGCAGTGCAAGAGGGGTCCTCAAATGAGATTCATTCTAACAGTCAGCTGCCATCCTAATGATGTATGGTTGATCACTTTAATTTTTTTCTTCTAGCAATAATATGCTAATTCTAACTGTGAACACTTATAAACTAACATTATGGTCTTGGCAGCCACTGATGAACGACATTTATGTTCTTTAAAAGAATGGATTTAAAATGCCAATTTTAGGTTATATGACAGAGAATAATGATTTAAAAAAAAAACATGCAAATAAGAGCTATAAGAAATTCACATTTTTGATCCACTAACATTTGTCTTCCATATGTAGGCACTTGATTCAAATCAAGACAATGGCAACGGATTATCATTTTTTTTAACTCAAGCTTTTCAAAGGTTTTCAGTAGTAAATTTACAGCTGAAAATTTGGGGGAAAAAAAAAACAAACTAGATTCAAGTCCATTTCCTGACAACTAGGACATGAATGCTCAATTCATTGTATTTATTGTTTAATCACAAATATACAGATGAGATGTGCATAGTTGCCCATTTTAATAAAAGAATATAGTTGTCCATTCTTAATAAAAGAATAACAATTAATAAACAGTCTTTCAGGATTACCATAAACTTATTTGCCACTCAGAGAAGAGACATATTCAATATCTTAGTCTCACAGGAAAACTGAAAACCAGCAAATAGATCAAGCAAATAAATACAGTCACTATAGCCCAATAAGCTCAAATAATGATAAGAAGTCAGAATAGCTTTATTTCTTATTTCTTAGAAAATAATACAATAGATCACAACTTATCAACCATGATGGATAACTTGTAAGCAGTCTCCACTGTCTGAGGAAGCAGTGCCAAAAAGCAGAAATTACTAATGTGGTTTTAGTTTTCAAAACATTACCTCCAGAAGTGCAGTTCGAATCCCTCACATTTTTCTTTGCATTTTAAACAGGGGGCTCCAAATCCTTGCTCATGACCTAGACCCATCTGTTAAACAGAAAACAACATGGATTTACTATTATGTTTTTAAAAAATCTTTAAAAAAAATCAATAGACCACAACTTTAATTCCATTTACCACTCCTCTTGATATAACTTTCAAACAAATCTTTCATGAGTATCACATTGTTTAATCAGTCATGACACCCAGGTATGCTATATGGCGATTCCAAATGCATACATAACATACCCTGTATTCTTATTGCTTCTTTCATGAATAAAAAAGCATTAGAATACAACTATATATCAGATTACACATATTGCAAAAGTCACAAAAAGTAATGAATTTATCTTTTTGGCCACTACATGCCCTGTATATAATAGGTACAGGGAACAGTCAGAAGAGCCAGAGCTTGGAAAGCAAGCCTGGCCCCAAATGACATATTTTTTGGCAAAGAAGGAATATGCAAATGATTTGGGGAAATATTGTTTTAATTATTTAAATATTTGATTTATTATTTTATTTTTGATAAATATAATAATAATAGCAACAACAAAGATACTGAATGACAGGGATAGAGATGAGCACTTACTGAAATTTTACAGACCTCATAAAATACTTATAAAGTAGGCAATTCTATTCTCCATCTTAAGAGATGACAACTGAAACTCTGAGAGGCCACAGAGCTTACTTAAGATCAATGTGTTATAAATGGTGTACAAGAGATCTGACTCCAGGTCTGATTCCAAGGTCTGTGCTCTTAGGCCCTAGATAGGGGTGCAGGGATTGTACTATTGCCCTTATATAGCAAACCATTTTTTTTCCTTCTACCATATTAACAGTAATTCTCAGGAACTGCTGAGACATGACTTAATAAGCAAAAGAGGAGGGGTGCAGATGAGGGAAGGACACCAGAAGGCAATGTAAGCTCTGTACCCAACTATTGGTATTAGAGTGAAAAAGATCAACTAGCTTTGCTTCAGCACATCAACAAATCACCAGTGCTTCGATTATTCATATCACTGACTGCTGACAGATTTGTTACTGTTTAGTGTCTGGAGAGAGTGTTACAAGTCAGACAAGAGATTTTTTTCAGTGGCTCCCTTTTGTAGCTTTACCAAGTTGTGTTTGTCACTGCAATCAAAACCACAAAATTCTGTAAAGCAACTATCCTTCGATTAAAAAATTTAAAACAAAACAAAACACATTGTAACTTGTTCCATGAGAGATCAGCTTGATCAGTCCATGAAGTTTAAATGAAGCCCTTCCTTTTTTCTTAAGAATTTTACCACATCCTTTTACATAACTAAGGGCATATTCAAAACCAGCTGGTCTACCCAACTGCTGAGGAGAACCTATGATTTTTAAAGTTAGACCATTTCAAGAATATTTGCTAAACGTGATAAAAATCTGTCCAGCATTAACTACACTTTATTACCTTTGCCATATCTCCATTACCATTTTCAAAAGATTAAAAATTCTCTAAATTGTACATTTTAACACTAGCCACTTGTTTTTTTTTGGAAAGAATCAAATTATTTTCTGTCACTTATCATTACAGTTCACAGTACAGAAATAAAATGGATTACCAAAAGACAGATTCTAGCTATTTTAGTTTACTGGTCTTTTGCGATGAACATAATTAAAGAGTTTTTTTCTCCACTACAAGACTCATAGTAAAATGAACAGCAAATCTAAAAAGGTCAATTATTTTTCCAGCCCTTTCTAGTTTTCCATTACAAGAGAGGTAACAATCCTGAATCTGTCTGGTATATGGATTTGCCTCATACTATGTTCCATGTATCTCCTGCTAAACTGAATCTCAGATGAATATTAAGATTATATTATTAAGGCTTAATCACATAGCTCAGCTTAAATCAGCTGGTTCTAAACTCACAGTAAGAAATACATTTTGAGGCGGTCCTAAGATGGCGGAGGAATAGGATGGGGAGACCACTTTCTCTCCCACAAATTCATTGAAAAAACATTTGAACGCTGAGTAAATTTCACAAAACAATTTCTGAATGCTGGCAGAGGACATCAGGCACCCAGAAAAGCAGCCCATTGTCTTTGAAAGGATGTAGGAAAAAATATAAAAGATAAAAAGAGAGACAAAAGAGGTAGTCCGGGGAAGAGAGTCTTAAAAAAGAGAGAAGTTTCCAAACACCAGGAAACACTCTCACTGGCGAGTCTGTGGCGAGCCTTGGAACCTCAGAGGGCAACATAACCGGGAGGAAAAATAAATAAATAATTAAAACCCACAGATTACGTGCCCAATGGTAACTCCCAGCGGAGAAGCAGCCGCAGACACCCGCAGATGCCCACATCTGCCACTAGCAAGCAGGGTCTGGGCAGGGAGGTGCGGGCTGCATTGCTTACAGTAAGGACCAGGACTGAATGCCCCAAGGGCAATCTGAGGCAACTAACTTTAGATAGCAAACCAGACTGTGGGATAGCTATCCAGAGAAAAGCCTTAACCTAAGACACCACCAGGCCTGCTCACAGAACAAAGGACTGAGCAGAACTAGCCGGCTGCGGACTGGCCCATCCCCCGCCGGAGAGGCAGGCGAGGGCAGCCAGAGCCGGAAGGGGGCAATCGCGGCCCCAGAGAGGCATCATCTACCAAACTGCAAGCAGGCTTCATTGCTAACCAAGACTTCTTGAGATTCTGGATGGTCGACATCCGCCGGGAGGGTCGCAACCAGAGATCAGCTCCTCAGAAGAGACACATGGCATACCTGAGAAGGTGCACTGGTTGTACACCCAGAAAACCGAGCGGCAGGGACAGGGGGAGGCCATAAGTCGCAGTCGTTCTCGCCAAGCACCTGGTCACTTGAGCTGCTCAGACCTAGGAAGGGCACAAACACAGGCCCAACGAAGTCTGTGCCTTTGTGGAGTATCCAAGTACCTGAACTGAGTGGCTTAGACCTGGGAAGTGCATACAACCCAGGGCCAGCCTCAGACAGTTCCTGGCAGAGCAACCTAGAGCCTAAACAGTGTAGACAGAGAAAGCACACACGCCGTTCAGTTCAGTTCAGTTCAGTCGCTCATTCGTGTCCAGCTCTTTGCGACCCCATGAACTGCAGCATGCCAGGCCTCCCTGTCCATCACCAACTCCTAGGGTTCACTCAAACTCATGTCCATCGAGTCAGTGATGCCATCCAACCATTTCATCCTCTGTCATCCCCTTCTCCTCCTGCCCCCAATCCCTCCCAGAATCAGGGTCTTTTCCAATGAGTCAACTCTTTGCAAGAGGTGGCCAAAGTATTGGAGTTTCAGCTTTAGCATCAGTCCTTCCAAAGAACACCCAGGACTGATCTCCTTTAGGATGGACTGGTTGGATCTCCTTGCAGTCCAAGGGACTCTCAAGAGTCTTCTCCAACACCACAGTTCAAAAGTATCAATTCTTCGGTGCTCAGCTTTCTTCACAGTCCAACTCTCACATCCATACATGACCACTGGAAAAACCATAGCCTTGACTAGATGGACCTTTGTTGGCAAAGTAATGTCTCTGCTTTTTAATATGAGTAAGCGTCTTTTAATTTCATGGCTGCAATCACCATTTGCAGTGATTTTGGAGCCCCAAAAAATAAAGTCTGACACTGTTTCCACTGTTTCCCCATCTATTTGCCATGAAGTAATGGGACCAGATGCCATGATCTTCATTTTCTGAATGTTGAGTTTTAAGCCAACTTTTTCACTCTCCTCTTTCACTTTTATCAAGAGGCTTTTTAGTTCCTCTTCACTTTCTGCCATAAGGCTGTGAGTGGGGGCAAACCCAGTGTGGCCAAGACACTGCGAGCACACGCCAGTGTTGTTTGCAGCGTCCCTCCCTCCCCACAGCATGACTGAACAAGTGAGTCTAAAAAAGGTGCCCACCACCGCCCCCTTGTGTCAGAGTAGAAATTAGACACTGAAGAGACCAGCAAACAAAAGAAGCTAAAACAAACAGAGGGAACTGCCTTGGAAGAGACAGGTGCAATAGGTTAAAACTCTGTAGTTAGCACCGACTACATAGGAAGGGGCCTATAGATCTTGGGAAGTATAAGCCAGATTAAGGAACTATTTGAGAATGAACTGACCCCACACTGTCCACAACACCAGAGAAAGTCCAAGATATATTTTTACTATTATCATTTTTTAAATTTAAAAAAAAAATTTATTTTTAAGTCCTCTATTACTCCTTTAATTTTCATTTTATAACCTATTACTTTGCAAAAAAAAAGACCCTATTTTTTAAAGCAAACTTCATATATATATATTTTATAATTTTTGTGACTTTGTTTTTTTCTTTAATATTGTATTTTTGAGAATCTAACTTCTACTCTAGATTTTTAATTTTTGCTTTTTTGGTATTTGTTATCAACTTTGTACCTTTAAGAACCCGATCTTCATACCCATTTTTACGAGGGAATGAGATCACTGGCCTGATTGCTCTCTCCCCCTTTTGATTCTCATTTTTCTCCACCAGGTTGCCTCTATCTCCTCATCCACTTTTCTTCTCTACCTAACTCTGTGAATTTCTTTGTGTTCTGGATGGTGGCGCACACTTAGGGAACTGATTACTGGCTGAATCTGTCTCTCTTCTTTTGATTTCCTCCTTTATCCTCCTGGCCACCTCTGTCTCCTTCCTCCCTCTTCTCTTCTCTGTGTAACTCCGTGAACATCTCTGAGCGGTCCAGACTGTGGAGTGCACATAAGGAAGTGATTACTGGCTAGCTTGCTCTCTCCTCTTTTGGTTCCCCCTCTTATCCTCCTGGTCACCTCTATCTCCTTCTTCCCTCTTCTCCATGTAACTCTGTGAACCTTTCTGAGTGTCCATCACTGTAGAGAAACTTCTCATCTTTAACCTAGATGTTTTATCATTGGTGCTATATAGTTGGACAAGTCCTGAGGCTACTGTAAGAATAAGACTGAAAACCAGAGGCAGGAGGCTCAAGTTCAAATCCTGAGAACACCAGAGAACTCCTGACTCCAGGGAACATTAATCGATAGGAGCTCATCAAATGCCTCCATACCTACACTGAAACCAAGCACCACCCAAAGGCCAACAAGTTCCAGAGCAAGACATACCCCACAAATTCTCCAGCAACACCAGAACATAGCCCTGAGCTTCAATATACAGGCTGCCCAAAGTCACACCAAACCCACTGACATCTCATAACGCATTACTGGACACTTCACTGCACTCCAGAGAGAAGAAATCCAGCTCCACCCACCAGAACACCGACACAAGCTTCCCTAAACAGAAGCCACCCGTTCAACCCCACCCACAGCAAGGAAACTCCACAATAAAGAGAACTCCACAAACTGCAAGAATATGGAAAGGCCACCCCAAACACAGCAGTATAAACAAGATGAAGAGACAGAGGAATACCCAGAAGGCAAAGAAACAGGATAAATGCCCACCAAACCAAACAAAAGAGGAAGAGATAGGGAATCTACCTGATAAAGAATTCTGAATAATGATAGTGAAAATGATCCAAAATCTTGAAAACAAAATGGAGTTACAGATACATAGCCTGGAGACAAGGATTGAAAAAATGTAAGAAAGCTTTAACAAGGACCTAGAAGAAATAAAAAAGAGTCAGTATATAATGAATAATGCAATAAATGAGATCAAAAACACTCTGGAAGGAACCAACAGTAGAATAATGGAGGCAGAAGATAGGGTAACTGAGGTAGAAGATAGAATGGTAGAAATAAATGAATCAAAGAGGAAAAAAGAAAAACGAATTAAAAGAAATGAGGACAATCTCAGAGACCTCTGGGACAATGTTAAATGCCCCAACATTGAAATCATAGGAGTCCCAGAAGAAGAAGACAAAAAGAAAGACCATGAGAAAATACTTGAGAAGATAATAGTTGAAAACTTCCCTAAAATGGGGAAGGAAATAATCACTCACGTCCAAGAAACCCAGAGAGTCCCAAACAGGATAAACCCAAGGTGAAACACCCCAAGACACATACTAATCAAATTAACAAAGATCAAACACAAAGAACAAATATTAAAAGCAGCAAGGAAAAACAACAAATAACACACAAGGGAATTCCCATAAGGATAACAGCTGATCTTTCAATAGAAACTCTTCAGGCCGGGAGGGAATGGCAGGACATACTTAAAGTGATGAAAGAAAATAACCTACAGCCCAGATTACTATACCCAGCAAGGATCTCATTCAAATATGAAGGAGAAATCAAAAGCTTTACAGACAAGCAAAAGCTGAGAGAATTCAGCACCACCAAACCAGCTCTCTAACAAATGCTAAAGGATCTTCTCTAGACAGGAAACACAGAAAGGGTGTATAAACTCCAACCGAAAACAATAAAGTAAATGGCAACGGGATCATACTTAACAATAGTTACCTTAAACGTAGATGGGTTGAATGCCCCAACCAAAAGACAAAGACTGGCTGAATGGATATAAACCAAGATGCCTATATATGCTGTCTACAAGAGACCCACCTCAAAACAAGGGACACAAACAGACTGAAAATGAAGGGCTGGAAAAAGATTTTCCATGCAAATAGAGACCAAAAGAAAGCAGGAGTAGCAATACTCATATCAGATAAAATAGACTTTAAAACAAAGGCTGTGAAACGAGACAAAGAAGGACACTACATAATGATCAAAGGATCAATGGAAGAAGAAGATATAACAATATATGAATTTCACCTTTTTCTCAAGCACACATGTAACCTTCTCCAGGACAGATCACATCCTGGGCCATAAATCTAGCCTTGGTAAATTCAAAAAAATTGAAATCATTCCAAACATCTTTTCTGACCACAATGCAGTAAGATTAGATCTCAATTACAGGAGAAAAACTATTAAAAATTCCAACATATGGAGGCTGAACAACACGCTGATGAATAACCAACAAATCACAGAAGAAATCAAAAACAAAATCAAAATATGCATAGAAACGAATGACAATGAAAACACAACCCAAAACCTGTAGGACACTGTAAAAGCAGTGCTAAGGGGAAGGTGCATAGCAATACAGGCATACCTCAAGAAACAGGAAAAAAGTCAAATAAATAACCTAACTCTGCACCTAAAGCAACTAGAAAAGGAAGAAATGAAGAACCCCAGGGTTAGTAGAAGGAAAGAAATCTTAAAAATTAGGGCAGAAATAAATGCAAAAGAAACAAAAGAGACCATAGCAAAAATCAACAAAGCCAAAAGCTGGTTCTTTGAAAGGATAAATAAAACTGACAAACCATTAGCCAGACTCATCAAGAAACAAAGGGAGAAAAATCAAATCAATACAATTAGAAATGAAAATGGAGAGATCACAACAGACAACACAGAAATACAAAGGATCATAAGAGACTACTATCAGCAACTATATGCCAATAAAATGGACAATGGGGAAGAAATGGACAAATTTTTAGAAAAGCACAACTTTCCAAAACTGAACCAGGAAGAAATAGAAAATCTTAACAGACCCATCATAAGTATGGAAATTGAAACTGTAATCAGAAATCTTCCAGCAAACAAAAGCCCAGGACCAGATGGCTTCACAGCCGAATTCTACCAAAAATTTAGAGAAGAGCTAACACTTATCCTACTCAAACTCTTCCAGAAAACTGCAGAGGAAGGTAAACTTCCAAACTCATTCTATGAGGTCACCATCACCCTAATACCAAAACCTGACAAAGATCCCACAAAAAAAGAAAACTACAGGCCAATATCACTGATGAACATAGATGCAAAAATCCTTAACAAAATTCTAGCAATCAGAATCCAACAACACATTAAAAAGATGACCAAGTAGGCTTTATCCCAGGGATGCAAGGATTCTTCAATATCCATAAATCAATCAATGTAATATACCACATTAACAAATTGAAAAATAAAAACCATATGATTATCTCAATAGATGCAAAGAAAGCCTCTGACAAAATTCAACATCCATTTATGATAAAAACCCTCCAGAAATCAGGAATAGAAGGAACATACCTCAACATAATAAAAGCTATATATGACAAACCCACAGCAAACATTATCCTCAATGGTGAAAAATTGAAACAATTACCCTAAAGTCAGGAATAAGACAAGGGTGCCCACTCTCACCACTACTATTCAACATAGTTTTGGAGTTCTGGCCACAGCAATCAGAGCAGAAAAACAAAGAAAAGGAATCAAAACTGGAAAAGAAGAAGTAAAACTCTCACTGTTTGCAGATGACATGATCTTCTACATAGAAAACCCTAAAGACTCCACCAGAAAATTAGTAGAGCTAATCAATGAATATAGTAAAGTTGCAGGATATAAAATTAATACACAGAAATGCATTCCTATACACTAATAATGAGAAAATAGAAAGAGAAATTAAGGAAACAATTCCATTCACCACTGAAATGAAAAGAATAAAATACTTAGGAATATATCTACCTAAAGAAACAAAAAACCTATATATAGAAAACTACAAAACACTGGTGAAAGAAATCAAAGAGGACACTAACAGATGGAGAAATATACCATGTTCATGGATTGGAAGAATCAATATAGTGAAAATGCATATACTACCCAAAGCAATCTATAGATTCAATGCAATCCCTAACAAGCTACCAACGGTATTTTTCACAGAGCCAGAACAAATAATTTCACAATTTTTATGGAAATACCAAAAACCTCGAATAGCCAAAGCAATCTTGAGAAAGAAGAATGGAACTGGAGGTATCAACCTGCCTGACTTCAGGCTCTACTACAAAGCCAGAGTCATCAAGACAGTATGGTACTGGCACAAAGACAGAAATTTAGAGCAATGGAACAAAATAGAAAGCCCAGAGATAAATCCACGCACCTGTGGACACCTTATCTTTGACAAAGGAGGCAAGAATCTACAATGGAGAAAAGACAATCTCTTTAACAAATGGTACTGGGAAAACTGGTCAACCACTTGTAAAAGAATGAAACTAGAACACTTTCTAACACCATACACAAAAATAAACTCAAAATGGATTAAAGATCTAAATGTAAGACCAGAAACTATAAAACTCCTAGAGGAGAATATAGGCAAAACACTCTCCAACATAAATCACAGCAGGATCTTCTATGATCCACTTCCCAGAATATTGGAAGTAAAAGCAAAAATAAACAAATGGGACCTAATTAAAATTAAAAGCTTCTGCACAACAAAGGAAACTCTAAGCAAGGTGAAAAGACAGCCTTCAGAATGGGAGAAAATAATAGCAAATGAAGCAACTTACAAAGAATTAATCTCAAAAATATACAAGCAACTTCTGCAGCTCAATTCCAGATAAATAAATGACCCAATCAAAAAATGGGCCAAAGAACTAAATAGACATTTCTCTAAAGAAGACATACAGATGGCTAACAAACACATGAAAAGATGCTCAACATCACTCATTATCAGAGAAATGTAAATCAAAACCACTATGAGGTACCATTTCACACCAGTCAGAATGGCTGCGATCCAAAAGTCTACAAGCAATAAATGCTGGAGAGGGTGTGGAGAAAAGGGAACCCTCTTACACTGTTGGTGGGAATGCAAACTAGTACAGCCACTATGGAGAACAGTGTGGATATTCCTTAAAAAACTGGAAATAGAACTGCCATATGACCCAGCAATCCCACTGCTGGGCATACACACCGAGGAAATCAGAATTGAAAGAGACACGTGTACCCCAATGTTCGCTGCAGCACTGTTTATAATAGCCAGGACATGGAAGAAACCTAGATGTCCATCAGCAGACGAATGGATAAGAAAGCTGAGGTACATATACACAGTGGAGTATTACTCAGCCATTAAAAAGAATGCATTTGAATCAGTTCTAATGAGGTGGATGAAACTGGAGCCTATTATAACAGAGTGAAGTAAGCCAGAAAGAAAAACACCAATACAGTATAATAACACATACATATGGAATTTAGAAAGATGGTAACAATAACCCTGTATGCAAGACAGCAAAAGAGACACAGATGTATAGAATAGTCTTTTGGACTCTGTGGGGAGAGGGCGAGGGTGGGATGATTTGGGAGAACGGCATTGAAACATGTATATTATCATATGTGAAATGAATCGCCAGTCCAGGTTCGATGAATGAGATGGTGCTCTGGGCTGGTGCACTGGGATGACCCAAAGGGATGGGATGGGGAAGGAGGTAGGAGGGGGGTTCAGGATAGGGAACACATGTACACCCATGGCAGATTCATGTCAATGTATGGCAAAACCAATACAATATTGTAATTAGCCTCCAATTAAATAAATTAAAAAAAAAAAAGAAATACATTTTATCTCAGGAAAGAGAATATGCACACACATACAAACTTATATGTTTGTAGCTGTGTATAAAATCCTGAAACAAAGGTTTACTGGCTTATATAATATGGAGAACTAAGTATGATTCTGCCTCTAAGTTAAATGGCCACCTAAACAAGTTCTTGCCTGCCTTCAAATCTGAATCATCTGGTTTGAGCAATACTGATCTAAAATATCAGAAACATACTAGACCAATGCCACCTCATTCTGTATTTCTGAATGAAACTTGGAAGCTCAGCTAATATAACTAGAACCTCAATCAGTTAGCAGAGGTTTTATACTAAGAACTCATTGCTGATTTACAAAGTCAGCCTTCAGTCAGTTCAGTTGCTCAATCCTGTCCAGCCCCTTTTCACAGTTCCAGATATTTAAAATTACTCAAGTAATTTAAGTTTGGAAATGACAATTAGCCTTTTAAATTTTACTTTTACTCACTGCATCATGACTAACTACTATACCCCTCCTGTGAATTCCTGGAAAAACTTCTGCAGCACTTACTTACCCTGCAGTATTAATTAGCATGTAACAGGTATGCTTATGTTTATGTACTTGTGTAATTTGTTGATTGTAAATTTCAGAGAGTACTGACCATATAAGAGGGTTTCTCCTAAGTGTCTCAAAGGCCTTGATACTTTACATAGAGTAGTTTTTTGAATAAACGTGGCTGATATTTGGATGCTGGGAGAATTCAGTGCCAGTCTGGAAAGCACATTAGATTGCAAGTGCCTTGAAGGCATCAGTTCAGTTCAGTTCAGTTCAGTCGCTCAGTCATGTCCCACTCTTTGCGATCCCATGGACTGCAGCACACCAGGCTTCCTTGTCCATCACCAACTCCTGGAGCCTACTCAAACTCATGTCCATCACGTCGGTGATGTCATCCAACTATCTCATCCTCTGTTGTCCCCTTCTCCTTCCACCTTCAATCTTTCCCGCCATCAGGGTCTTTTCAAATGAGTTGGTTCTTTGCATCAAGTGGCCAAAATATTGGAGTTTCAGCTTCAGCATCAGTCCTTCCAATGAATATTCAGATTGATTTCCTTTAGGATAGCCTGGTTGTATCTCCTTGCAGTCCAAGGGACTCTCAAGAATCTTCTCCAACACCACAGTTCAAAAGCATCAATTCTTCAGCGTTCAGCTTTCTTTATAGTCCAACTCACACATCCATACATAAGTACTGGAAAAACCAAAGCTTTGACTAGAAGGAGACCTGTGTTGGTCAATTAATGTCTCTGCTTTTTAATATGCTGTCTAGGTGGTCACAGTTTTTCTTCCAAGGACCAAGTGTCTTTTAATTTCATGGCTGCAGTCACCATCTGCAGTAATTTTGGAGCCCCCCAAAATAAAGTCTGTCACTGTTTCCATTGTTTCCCCATCTGTTTGCCATGAAATGATGGGACCGGATGCCATGATCGTTGTTACTGAATGTTGAGTTTTAAGCCAACTTTTTCACCTCTTTCACCTTCATTAAGAGGCTCTTTAGTTCTTCTTTGCTTTCTGCCATAAGGGTGGTGTCATCTGCATATCTGAGGGTATTGGTATTTCTCCTGGCAATCTCGATTCCAGCTTGAGCGTCATCCAGTCCAGCATTTCTCGTGATGTACTCTGCATTTAAGTTAAATAAGCAGGGTGACAATATGTAGCCTTGACATACTCCTTTCCTAATTTGAAACCAGTCTATTGTTCCATGTCCAGTTTTAAGTGTTGCTTCTTGACTTGCATACAGATTTCTCAGGAAGCAGGTAAGGTGGTCTGGTATTTCCATCTCTTAACGAATTTTCCACAGTTTATGGTGATCCACCCAGTCAAAGACTTTGGCATAGTCAATGAAGCAGAAGTAGATGTTTTTCTGGAACTCTTTTGCTTTTTTGATGATCCAATGGAAGTTGG
Organism: Bos grunniens; assembly: GCF_055505025.1. Lineage (NCBI taxonomy): Eukaryota > Metazoa > Chordata > Mammalia > Artiodactyla > Bovidae > Bos > Bos grunniens. The sequence continues at coordinate 67,999,577 of NC_141168.1, read as the reverse complement.
CAATTTGATCTCTGGTTCCTCTGCCTTTTCGAAAACCAGCTTGAACATCTGGGAGTTCACGGTTCACGTACTGCTGAAGCCTGGCTTGGAAAATTTTGAGCATTACTTTACTAGCATGTGAGATAAGTACAACTGTGTGGTAGTTTGAACATTCTTTGGCATTGCCTTTCTTTGGGACTGGAATGAAAACTGACCTTTTCCAGTCCTGTGGCCACTGCTGAGCTTTCCAGATTTGCTGGCATATTGAGTGCAGCACTTTCACAGCATCATCTTTAAGGATCTGAAATAGTTCAACTGGAATTCCATCACCTCCACTAGTTTTGTTCATAGTGATGCTTCCTAAGGCTCACTTGACTTTGCATTCCAGAATACCTGGCTCTAGGTGAGTGATCGCACCATCATGGTTATCTGGGTCATGAAGATCTTTTTTGTATAGTTCTTCTGTGTATTCTTGCCACCTCTTAATAGCTTCTGCTCTGTTAGGTCCATACCATTTCTGTCCTTTATTGTGCTCATCTTTACATGAAATGTTCCCTTGGTATCTCTAATTTTCTTGAGGAGATAGATCTCTAGACTTTCCCATTCTATTGTTTTCCTCTATTTCTTTGCACTGATTGCTGTGGAAGGCTTTCTTATCTCTCCTTGCTATTCTTTGGAACTCTGCACTGAAATCGGTATATCTTTCCTTTTCTCCTTTGCCTTTAGCTTCTCTTCTTTTCTCAGCTATTTGTAAGGCCTTTTTGCATTTCTTTTTCTTGGGGATGTCAGCCTTGGAAAGGGGCAATTTGTTTCTTTCCTACCTGCTTTTTAATATTCTTAAAATTGTTATCCATTTATTCATGAGAGCTATTAGAACTGGTGGTGTTCCATGAACATCTACTCTTTTAAAGTGCCCACATATTTTTCATGCTGGAGAAGCCTAGACATTCCCTTGATATAAGAAATCAGGAAACCAAAATTTAGAGGAGATGATTTGCTGCTGGTTACACAGCCAGTCAACAGCAAACTAACCTAAAACCCAGTGTCTGACTTGTGCTCTACTGTGCTGCTGGGGCCGGAGAAGACAATGGCACCCCACTCCAGTACTCTTGCCTGGAGAGTCCCATGGATGGAGGAGCCTGGTGGGCTGCAGTCCATGGGGTTGCTAAGAGTCGGATAAGACTGAGTGTCTTCACTTTCACTTTTCACTTTCATGCACTGGAGAAGGAAATGGCAACCCACTCCAGTGTTCTTGCCTGGAGAATCCCAGGGACGGGGGAGCCTGGTGGGCTGCCGTCTCTGGGGTCGCACAGAGTCGGACACGACTGAAGCGACTTTGCAGCAGCAGCAGCAGCAGTGCTGCTGGGGCAGACTCTGTAGGGTGTCCAGTGGGAGCCCTTCCATTTTCCAAAGAGATTCCCTAGCTCATTTCTGCTTCAAGGAAAAGGACTACAAGCCCCAAGCCTCCTGCAATGCCTCTCAAGGGAGATGACTTTGAAACCTATATAAAGAGACACCATGAATCAGGCAGGGAGGATGGGAAAGATCTTTTGAACAAGTGATCCATGAAATAAGCTGGAAAGGATGAACATCTAACTCAGTAAAGAGAAGGAGGAAGTACATTCAAAGCAGAAGGGACACCGTATTTGAAGCCCGTGACAGAAGAAGGATGGTTAGAGTTGAGGAACTCTTAGAGAACATGAGAGGTGATAAGGCCAGGCTTGTAGCGGCCAAGTGGGGCTTTCTATCCTTTTTTTTCTTTTCCTGAGGGACAAATAAATCTCCTGAAGCATCTGGCACCATGTCTTAGGTTACCAGGTTTAAAAAAGAAGACATCCCCGAGAGAAGATGAGACTCTACAGAGGACGGTCCTAGAGAAAAGGCATGCAGGCATAGGGTGGGATGGGGAATTGGGGAGCAAGAGCCCCTCTTAAGTTCTGCTGGCCAAACCTCAGGAAGACCCTCAGGGAGACTAGGAGACCTAACTCTGAGAGAAGCAGTAATTTGAGAAAACAGTTCTGCAGTCTGCCCTGGAAAGCTCAGAAAGCACTGCTCCAGTGTTGTTCTACTCCCGCTGGCCTGCCTGGAAGATCAACTTCATCTTCTTTCCTGCAGTTTGGGTTTGTGTCCACCTGAAGAATGTGTCCCTTCCCACCTTCCCAAACACACACACATTCCTCTTCCCCTGGGGTCCATACATAAGGAGTGAGGAGACTCTCAAAATATCACAAAGAGACAAGTAAATGAAAGAGAGCGGAATGAGGTCACAGCAATATGATACACAAACTCTCCTGTTACAACCCAATGTTTCTAATTAAAAAACAACACACAAGTGAAAAAAAGGACCTAGGTTTCAAAACCATTTTAGCAGCTAAAGTGATCAGAGTTTCAGACTGGCAATAAACTTACTTTCTTTAGAGGAATTTCATTAAGATAAATTTTATAGATATAAATGAAGCTATAAACTCAACCTCCTTAACACCCAGCACTGAAGATCTCTAACTTATGCCACTTACTGGGATGGGAACTTCTTCCATAATCTTACCCTCTTTATCAAACTCTGTTAGGATACAAAAGCACAAACTCTGTATCATACTCAAACAACAAAGATCTGTGGAAAACAGTGTTTTATAGATTGCCTACTTCCAGATTAAGTAATAATCCAGAGTATAATGTGTTCTCTAATCCTGTTCAACCCAATTTATATGATAAAATTGCACCCCAGCAGACATATCTCTACTGGTATGAGGTAACTTCCTTCTGCTTTTGTTCCCGCACCAATTTAGGCATCTGCTATTCTCCCTTTAACAAGTTAAACATATAAAATGAAGTAAAATGTACTAAGTCTACTTTGTAGTAAAATGAATTTCAGAGCCAGAGCTTCCCCAGGAACATTCTCAAGACCTATTCCAAGACTCTTTTGGGCAGAGGTCATAGGAGCTTGGATTCTCCAACTTTTCTTAGTCTCAGTTTGCGGGTCTGGAATACCATCTGTTCTAAGGGCTCAACCAACTTCTCTTCCTCCTTAGTGTTCAGGATTCCCTTAAGTCCAGGACCCAGAATTCTTCTCTCTATACCTCATGCTTCCCTTTACCCACAGTACAGACTGCGTTCTTTGGTCAGTCAGGGTCCTTCTCCTTTCCTCAAGAGTTATGGCTACTACTCTTAGACATTCAGATCTTATAGGTTAGTTTCTGCCCAGGTTTCTGGGCTGGAGAATTTTTGGTGAGTGATGAGAACAAGGAAGTTATTTAATGATATCCACAGTGTGTGGGAGGGGATGGTAGAGGAAGTATTAGTTCCTCACCTAAGGCAGCCTGGCTGTTTAGAACAGGAAGGTCATACATGTTGGTGTTTTATGTATGTGCTTATACATATGTGCTTATATGTGCTTACATGTAATATGGATGAGAATTAACTATATCAGGTATTAATGATCAAGAATTACATGACTAAATGGTGAAAATGTAGAAAGAGCACTGGAAGAGAGTCAGGAAAACTGTGATGTGGTCCTAAGGAATTACGACCAAGTCCATTGATTTTAGAGGTTACTCTTCTTCTCTAGGCTTCATCTAGGTAATGAAGGAATTGAACTAGATCAATTCTAAGACACTTTTCAATTCTAAAATTATGGCTGAAAATTGTGTTTCAGATTAACTTCATCTCAGTTGCTATTCAGCATGGTCACCAGCTTAACATTTAAATACTAAATAGCAAATAATTATTTGAGAAAGCTAATGTATTATTGGCTCTAACAGGTCAGAATCATCTGGAATTCAGCTTGGAAGAGTAGTTTAAAAACTACATAGGAAACACAAAATTTAAGTTCTGAGGGTAAGACGCAGTTCTATTATACATAATTATTTCAGCAGCAAATGGGATGTAGTAGTCCCTGCAGAGTCAACACTTGGTGCCTGAAAACACGTGTTTTTCATAAGCACACAAGTCCAAAAGTTGTCTACTTCATATAATTTTAGTAACATATTCTGGCCAGCATCAATACAAGGACATGACAGATTAATTTTTCTTCTTCAGTGTCCAAGAAAACAGGTCCTTTGGATTGACTATATTTGGAAAAACTACAGTAATGCTTTAGGAATAATTATCTAGGTCCTTTGAAAAAATAAAAATGACTGTATAATATTTATCCTGAAATACTAGTCATAGACAAATAAGCTTTTTAAATATCCTTAACTACAGGATCCAGATACTGAACATATAGCACTGTGATCTGTGCCTAAAATATCCCTCATCTCCTGCTTATTTCAGAGAGAGAAATGAGAATGGGATCAATTTCTCCATATTTATAATTTCAGGCAACCACATAGGTTGGCAATATTTCAGGTGACCCTTCTGACCCAGGAAAGGGTATTACATATCAGATACTTTAAAGAAAAAGCAAAGTAGGGAACATCTGGTATTTTGAATACAGTCTGACTTGATTTGGATACAATTTACGTCTGGAAGATATTATTCAGTATTCATAGTGAGATCATCTGATTCATGCTGTTTTCATAACCAAATTTCCCTCTGGAGCAAAAAATCTTATGTGGTTACTAAACACACAAGTGTTACTAAGAATTCTTTAATCACCTTGGAATGAAGCTGACCAAGGTAGATTATATGAAATACATATATGTTCTTTCTCTGTACATGTACACATCTATTCATCCACATATATATATGTATACACACATATATTCATATTACACCCAGGTATTTTAGATCTTGTTCACAGAAGTGAATATTCCAGACAAAGGAATTAAATTTCTAAATAAATAATTCTCAGCATATGGCTCTTCTAGAAACCTGGTATAATCTTTGAAGTTTCCCCTCAACCCAACTTCAAATTGGTATGTTTTCATTAATATCTAACATAAGAGTTTAAACTGTTTTAGTTTTTTAGCTCAATGCCTGTTTCCCAATATCTACTAAGATTCTCAGTGACCACCCACCACCAAAAAAAAAAAAAAGGTCAGATTACACAGAAAACCAGACTTAAACATAAAGACTTCAACTTTCATATAGTTTGTCAAGTTTTTTAGGTGGGAATACAAAGAAGTAACTTATTGTGATTAAGAGGTATGATTAATCATTCCTAGTAAAATTGCGGTTATTTTTTGCTTTGCTCAGAAGAACAAAAACTTTCCATCTCTCACTTAATTCCGAAATACAAGAGAAGAAGAATGAAGAAGAAGTCATTACACTTACCTAGTTATCCAAACTTGGGCATGCAGGCCTCTTTATCCTTGTCAAAGTCAGGCTTTTAATGTCCAAGTTCTGTTAAAAACTACACTTTGCTCTTACATCTCCACTTTCCTGTTCATGTCCAAATTTCTATCACATCAACCTGGGCTCACACTCTCCAAACTGATCACTCCCTTCATGTAAGGTCATAGCGCTGCTCCCCAAATTATTTTAATAAAACCCAAAGGTGATGGTAATATTACCCTTGTTAGATACTTTCAGTGAGTTCAATGAATTCCACGTGTCGTAGCCTGGCAGAGAAAGGCCTTTCAACTTGGCACCACCCTCGATCCTACAACTCCCTTCCTCGAAGCCCTCTCCCTCCAGCCATGCTCTGCTTCTAGATGAGCTTTTCCCTTGCCTGGATCTCATTCCTCTTCTCCTTCATCTGTATATACCCAATTCAAACAGCAGTTACTCTGTATCCTTCCTGAACCATCCTCAGCAGAGTTCTTCTGAATTCCACTGGTCTTAGTTCAAATTCTATTATTTAGCCCTTTTTTTCTATACTATGATACTCATTTACTCCACTGGACTGAGTTTCTAGTTCATATTTGAATTCCTGATGCCTGCTGCAGAGCCTGAGATTTGTAGAAATGCCAGAAAGTATTATCTACTTTTTTAATACTTGCTTTAATTTAATCAAATCATTTATGACATAGCACCAAGGAATTTCCATTACTTTTCACAAAAAATAAATAAAGATTTTAAAAGGGCTCCGGCAGGGGTGGTGGTGATAATAACTGCAATGGCAAATAGTTATTGAGCCATTATATTGTCAGGCATGGCCGTAAATTTTCACTTGGGTCATCTCATTTTATACTCATTTTATACTCATAACAATGCTATGAAACCTGTTAATTATTTCTGCATTTTCATCCAGGTGAAGAAACTAAAGCAGAAAACTGCTGACAGGTCTAAGGTCAGCTGCACCGCAGAATGCCTGTTCTTAACCACTAGTGCCTACGCACAGATCAGGAACATGCAGAGACCTCGGGTCAGATAAATATTTAATATATTAATCCTTTTTAAATAGAAAGAAATATAAATTTTAATTTGAGATCAAAATATTATACCAAGAATAAAATAATCAAGTAAGGATCTTTAGTTGTCAGGACCACTTATTCAGAAGCAAGTGGAAATAAAACTCTTCATAACAGATTCTAGAATTCATTTTCACATCCTTTCAGCTTTTCAGTGCATGAAGTACAAAGGCAGAGCCCTTCGTGAAACTATATCACAAAATCCACTGTGAGACAAATGAACTGACACTTTTTTGTTCACATATAGTAGTAAATCATCACTAACAAATCACTGTGATAAGAAGGAAAAGAAAACAAGTGATCTTTCAGTCTAAACAGTTCATAATAAATTCTGTTCTGGAGGTACTGGGTCAATCTTCCTGGAACTTTAACAAATTAAATAGATAACTCCCACTCAGTCTTTCCCTACATTCTTTAAGGCAGTACCAGTCTTAGGTTAAGTGATATAAGGACTGTAACCAAGGCAATTTCTCTACTTTGGTCTGGGATATAATCAAATCGTAAGTTACTTAAAACATCTACACAACCTCAATAAATACAGTAACATTTTTGACGAAGACCAGAAGTAGATCCTGCTGCTTTTTTCTAGGAAACAATAATGAATTGTAGTTTTGTTAGGGTACCTTAAAGCAATTCTAATTATGCTTTTTCTTAATGACCACTGGTAGTTGTGAAGGTGGAAGTGGTAATAAAAACACCTCAACTACTATTTGTTAGGGGCTTTCCTGGTAGCTCAGCTGGTAAGACATCTGCCTGCAGTACAGGAACCCAGGTTCAAGTCCTGGGTCGGGAAGATCCCCTGGAGTAGGACATGGAAACCCACTCCAGTATTCTTGCCTGGAGAATCCCATGGACAGAGGAGCCTGGTGGGCTACAAGTCCATAGGGTCACAAAAATAGAGTCAGACACAACTAAAGCGACTTAGTATGCACGCACACCATTTGTTAAGACACGAATACTTACCAAGCACAATACATACATCACCTGATTGAATTTTCAAGACAACTGATGGGAAAGTGTTATTACTCCTATTTCACAAATAAAGACACTGAGACTTGGAGAGATTAAGTAATTTGTCTAAGACTATCTTGTGGGCAATCTGCCAAAAGCTGACAGAGCTGATTTGAATCTTGGCCTTTCTAACTCCAAATCCTGAGCTTAACTACAAAATCACTATTTTTTCCTCTAAAATGAGACTCTGAAGATAAGTAATAATTTAAATGAGTCATATTCCTCATCTGTAACTTCTGTAGAACAATAGATTTTCATCTGAAAGACTGTCTATTTGTTACCAGCCAGGAATTCCTCCTTCCTAGACAAACCTGAGACTGATTATAAAAACCCGAGTGTCTGCTAACCACCTGCACTACACAGAAAGCCCTGAGGTGATCATTCACACATACAAGAGGACCCTCAAAAGCATGGGGCATAAGTCAAGGAAACATCCAGGGTCCTGATGTAAAATAGTTCTCTTACAATGTTTCAGGAAGAGGAAAAAAAATGTTTTAAAAGAAACAACGAAATGCAAATGAACAAGTTAATTCTCAAAGTAGAAAGATCTTTATTCAAAACAAGTAGGTTTATCACTAGTACTGAAAATTATTAACTATATTATATAGAAGATTCCATATATTTATGCAGTGTCCAGGGGTAATATAATGAAGCAAAAACTGCAATAATTCTTTTTTTTTTTTTTCCAAATCACTAAATTCCTAGATTCCTAGTGGAAAACCTCTGTATTACTTTCAAATTACTCTAAAATTTGGGGGCTGGAAATAACAAACATTTATCATCTTATAGCTTTCTATGGGTCAGGCAGGTGGGAGTGGCTTATCTAGGTGGGCTGGCTCAGAGACTCTTGCAAGGTTGCAGTCAGGGGTCAACCAAGGCTGTAGTCACTCAAGGCTTGACTGGGGAAGATCCACTTTTAAGCTCTCTCACACTGGCACCTATGACATGGCAGCAAGTTTTCCCCAGGCCAAGCAAACCACAGAGAGTGAGTGTACCCAAGATAGAGGCTGAAGTCTTTAATCTTCGAAGGGATGTACCATCACATCTGCCATGTTACATTCCTTGGCAGCTACTGACCAGGACCAGCCCACACTCAAGGGAAGGGGAACACAAAGGATTATGAATTCTAGGAGGTGGGATCAACGGGGGCCATCTTGACAGCCTCTATTCTGTTTTGATTTTAAATGCTAAGACTAAGTGATCTGTAATGACAGACTTTACAAAGGGAGGGGATATAAATGTGCTTATCTACCACCCTTGCCTTTATTTTTTTCCACTTCAAATATTTAAGTCTCTATCCACCCCAATGGGCAGAGTAAACAAAACTTTGCTCTTTCCTTATAAATGCTCTCATTTTATTCCCCTCAGTTTAACTGTTCACTCAGTCAAGATCAGGGAACAATCTTTCAGAAGACACAGTATAATGATTTTGTCTCTCATCTTATTCTCTAGCCATCTCAACATATATACACACTTGTGTACACACATACATACATGTTTTAGAACACAGTCACAAACCAGAATACAAACGATCAGGTTTGACTAGCAAGAAATTTCTAGAAATACATTCAAAAGAAAAATTTCACAATTTTTATAATATGTCAAAGTCCTCCTTAATGAACAGAGGATAAAACTGGAAAAAGATTGATATAAACCTTATTTTATTATATAACTTTTCTGGTGATGAAAAGGAAAAAATATATAGTACTTCTTTGTGATATCAGAATGTAAATTACTTGATTCAAATTAGGTATATTTATAGGCAGCAGTTCATAACTAACTTTTCAGTACTGTATACTTATTCAAAACCTAATATATCCTCACAATATTATTGGAGACAAAATAATTTAGTTGTTTTTTTTTTAAGACTGCACTTATTTTAGGTAAGTAAATTATAAAAAGAAATGTATTGCATCTGTTCAGTTTAGCTGGTTCCTTATAAACATTTTTCAAATTGACTACTATCAAATTATTTCTAAACTCTTATGTAAAGGCAGTCACCTGAGCTGTTCACCAATTCTCTTCTGTGAATTCTATTCAAAAAGAGCCTCCTCCTAACTCTGTTACTTTGAGAAAGACAATGCAGACTATAAAAGTGTCACAGGCTACAGCTGCCGATGAAATGATTTTTTAATTAGGATTGGCTGAGCTCTGGCTCAGTGGAAAGACTTTGTAATGCATGTGCTTTTATACACAGGCCTCAGAAACTCCCAATTATCAGCTATAAAAGGTATTTTTAAAATGTGATTCCAAAAGGCGTCTGTAAGAGTCTCCTAAAAGAATCTAGATCATGACAAACAATTCTAATTTGGTCTTGTGTCACTAACTCCACAGCTGGCTCAAAGAGTGGATTCCACATATATTGCTATTTATTGAGAAGCCTTTTTAAAGACTGCACATACCTAAACTTGAATATTGCCATCATTTTTTACCAGGCTTAAGGGCTACAGTATTTCTTTAGGAGTATAATTGAGGAGTAAGGATGACTATACAATTAAGTGATGTCTTGACATTGACTGTCTACCTAATCAGAGCACATGCAGAAAAGAGAACAGTACAGGCATGTTCTCAGAGACAGAATGAAGGGAAAGGCCTGTGGCACTGGCTTGAAAGAGCTGTTAGAGCACGCTGCCCAGGCAAGGACAAGCATCCAAGGGAATCTGGAGAGGAAAAGCCCGATGAGGAGAAGGCACAGAAAATCTGGGGTAAAAGGTGTCAAAAGACCATCTTTTTATTTTCCACTTTGCCCAGGATTGGCATTCAGGTGTATTTAGAGCAAAAGTAAAGTTTTACTTCAAAGCAGGATAGTCTAACCCACAGCTTGCAGCCAAGCCCAGACTACCTCAGCTAGACTCCAGTGTGATGTTTTCTCCTCTAAGTCAAGAGATGACATTAAATAAGAATCATGATTAGGCGAGAGACATAGATCCTCAGCAGTAGATTAGGTTCCCGTACAAGCTCAGTGGCACACTTCAAAATTCAAACGTGTAATCTAGGAAAATCACAAATCATATACCTTAGCTTTATTCTAGAAGAGTCAATGCTGAAAATGTTAATGGTGAGAATGCCAAGGGTTTACTGACGTTTTGCAGCCATGTTTCTTTAGTTCAGATTATCTATTCTTCCTGGAAATCCTTCTTTGCCTACTTATCCTACAGGAGTTAGTTTGACTGATGTTTCCTCCATAACGTTGTTCCCAATCCACCCAATTATATTGCTTCTGCTTCTGAAACCTCATAATACAGTAGTTGCCCCTTATCCACACTTGTGCTTTCTGCAGTTTCAGTTACTTATGGTTAACTATGATCCAAAAATATTAAATGGAAAATTTCAGAAGTAAACAATTCCTAAATTTTAACTGCATTCTGAGTAGTGTGATGAAATCTGGAGTCTGCTCTGTCCTGCTTTTAGTTACAAATCATCCTTTGACCAGTTTATTCAGCTAGTTAGTCACTTAGTAGCCAATTTCATTACCAGACTGATTGTTACAGTATCATTGCAGTGCTTGCATTCCAAATAACCCTTATTTTTACTTAATAATGGCTCCAAACTGCAGAAATAGTGATGCTGGCAATTCAGATATGCCAAAGAGAAAACTTAAAGTGATTCCTTTAAGTGAAAGGAAAGGTCATTCCTTTAAGTGAAAGGAAAGGATATTTCTCCACTTAGCAGCAAAAAATTATATGCTGATGCTACTAAGATCTATGGTAGGAAGAAATCTTCTATTCATGAAATTGTAAAGAAGGAAAAACAAATTCATGTTAGTGTTGCTGTTGCACCTCAAACTGCAGAAATTATAGCCACACAGTACGTGCTAATTGCCTAGTTAAGATGGAAAAGGCATTAAACTCATGGGTGGGAGACATAAGCAGAAACATATTCTAGTTGGTGGTAACATGTGGCACCAGAAAACATGAAGCCCACATGAAGACTTCAGCAAGGGATCCCCTAAAATGACTTATACCATTTAGTGCTTCCCAGGTGGCACTAGTGGTAAACAACCTGCATGCCACTGCAGGAGACAAAGAGACACGGGTTTGATCCCTGAGACAGGAAGATCCCCTGAAGAAGGACATGGCAACCCACTCCAGTATTCTTGCGTGGAGAATCCCATGGACAGAGGAGCCTGGCAGCCTACAGTCCATAGGGTTGCAAAGAGTCGGATACGACTGAAGCAACTTAGCAAGCACACATGCAAAGGATGGTTACAAATATTTGGGAATAGGTTTGGACAGAAAAATATAAAAATTACTGCAGAGACTGGGTATGCCATTGAATAAGCCACAGCTCCATTTCTGGTAGCAATGAGGAAGTTAATTAAGGAGAGAAATCATATCAACAAAACTTTTACTATAGTATATAGTTATGATTTTTCTATTTTTAGTTCTTGTTGTTAATCTCTTACTGTGCCTAATTTATAAATTAAATTTCATCATCAGTTCAGTTCAGTCACTCAGTCATGTCCGACTCTTTGTGACCCCATGAATTGCAGCACGCCAGGCCTCCCTGTCCATCACCAACTCCAGGAGTTTACCCAAACTCACGTCCATCGAGTCAGTGATGCCATCCAGCCATCTCATTCTCTGTTGTCCCCTTCTCCTCCTGCCCCCAATCCCTCCCAGCATCAGATTCTTTTCCAATGAGTCAACTCTTTGCATGAGGTGGCCAGAGTACTGGAGTTTCAGCTTTAGCATCATTCCTTCCAAAGAAATCCCAGGGCTGATCTCCTTCAGAATGGACTGCTTGGATCTCCTTGCAGTCCAAGGGACTCTCAAGAGTCTTCTCCAACACCACGGTTCCAAAGCATCAATTCTTCGGCGCTCAGCCTTCTTCATAGACCAACTCTCACATCCATACATGACCACAGGAAAAGCCATAGCCTTGACTAGACGGACCTTTGTTGGCAAAGTAATGTCTCTGCTTTTGAATATGCTATCTAGGTTGGTCATAACTTTCCTTCCAAGGAGTAAGTGTCTTTTAATTTCATGGCTGCAGTCACCATCTGCAGTGATTTTGGAGCCCAGAAAAATAAAATCTGACACTGTTTCCACTGTTTCCCCATCTATTTCCCATGAAGTGATGGGACCAGATGCCATGATCTTCGTTTTCTGAATGTTGAGTTTTAAGCCAACTTTTTCACTCTCCTCTTTCACTTTCATCAAGAGGCTTTTGAGTTCCTCTTCACTTTCTGCCATAAGGGTGGTGTCGTCTGCATATCTGAGGTTATTGATATTTCTCCCGGCAATCTTGATTCCAGCTTGTGCTTCTTCCAGCCCAATGTTTCTCATGATGTACTCTGCATAGAAGTTAAATAAGCAGGGTGACAACATACAGCCTTGATTTACTCCTTTTCCTATTTGGAATCATTCTGTTGTTCCATGTCCAGTTCTAATGTTGCTTCCTGACCTGCATAAATGTTTTTCAAGCGGCAGGTCAGGTGGTCTGGTATTCCCATCTCTTTCAGAATTTTCCAGTTTATTGTGATAGGCATGTGTATATAGGAAAAAACCGTATATATAGGGTTTGGTACTATCTGGGGTTTCAGGCATCCACTGGGGGTCTTGGAACATATTCTCCACTGATAAGGGTAGAGAATGGTAGTCGTAGTTGTCTGTATTCCTATTGCAGTGCTACAAAGTGTGCAGTCTGCAAACTTTTGGTTACCAGTTTGTGATGGAACATACAAAGAAACTGAAAGAAATTAGAATTGTTAAGCACTTTGACAGTATGTCTAGTATATTTCTTAAACTGGCCTCATTTTTATCTTTTTTTTTTCTTTTAGTAACTCGTTTTTATTGTGTTTTAAAAAGTATTGGCCTGGGACAGATTCGGAGTTTTGAAAAAATGGTTCCTCAACACAGATATTTTGAGCAACACTGCATTATAGCACTGATGTCATTCTATCCAGCACTGTAGTTAATTCACATCTTGCCCACTAGCTAGCCTGCCTACCTTCCTTCTTTGATCCACCACAGATGACATCATGGAATTTTGGGGGATACAAGCTCAACAGATGATACTGATAGAAAAGGAATTTAGATTCTGTAGTTTTACATCTAAATTGAAATTTTAATATCCTCTATGAAAAACAAATGGTGACTTTGTTTTGTTTAACCCTCAATTATTTGTATTGTATGCCAGTATCCCATAATGGAAATATATTCTTTACCTTCACTTTGTGACTCATTTTATCAAGACTTCCATGATATTACACTCATAAAAAGAAAAATACACCTAATATTTGCATTGTCATTTTGCAATGAAACATGATATCACTTTATCTTTAAACAAAACAGGGGTAATAAGTTCATGGTGGCAATAGACATTAACGGACTCAGCACCAAGGATCTGTGCTAGGCTTTCAGCCTCTTTTTTTGCTAGGCTCACTGTTTTAGATACGAAGCTATGTAACCAACAGATGCCCTGAAACCCCTTCTTAAAATTTGTATGGTGGTCAGAATGTCACTGTAATAAAGACAGACTGAAGCACAGGTGATTTGAGGATGATCCGGCCTCATCCAGAGTTTAATTATATTTACATAGTGGTAGCCTGGCTGTTGCTTGGCAGATGTGCTCTTGGCAGTCCTCAAACTGCCTGGCTTCTCCTACAGTCCCTCCCTCAAGCCATACTCAAACCCAAGCAGTCCAACATTGTTGACTAGCCAAGGATAAGAGAAACCGGCAATCCTAAACAATGCTTTTCTCCTTTGTTGAATATGACCAAAATAAAAGCAGTGATACCTACAATCAACCAATTTTTATAGCTAAATACTACAGAAACATGAAATACTTCCATAGCAGTCCCCAGATTATACCTAGTGAGTTTCTTTAGGTAGGTTCTTTCTTCTATCACCTTCTGTTCTTTCTTATAGTTTTTGTAACTGGCAATGAACAGTGATTATAATGGTTGAGAAGAAAAAAGAAAGAAAAATAGTTAAAAAGTCATTTTAGAATCACAGCTTGAACTTGCATTAGAAAATTATAGTCATGCATATTAATTCTTCTAATTTCCTATTATTTAAGTAGGGAGTTAGGTAGATCAGGTACTTGGAAAAAAAATAAGTGAAACTATTTTAAATATGACCACAGCTTTTTTATAGGAGAATCAAAGACTGGAGCTGGATAGCTGAAAAACATAACCTCTAAATTTAATCCTCTAATAACAGTGCTTAAGGCACATTTTAATCCACGGATTTTACTCAAAGATCAAATACAAATTTATCAATTTTCAAATTAATTTTTCCTTAAAATCTTGAAAATTTGAGGTTCTAAAACTCATTTTCAATTTGGTTAGTCTTTTCTCTATTTTCTTATCATTAAAAAAGTTATTTCATAATTCATATAATAATCTCTAAACATCACTACTTTGTAAAAAGCAAAATAATTTCCTGTATGTATTATATATCAATGATCTAATAAATGGATTTTTAAAAGTCCTTCTTTCAGGTACCATGACAGTAGTTACCAAACAAAAATTAGTAATGATTGTAAACAGGAAATGCAATACAGGAATGACCCTTGAAGCGCATTTGTAATCAGGAAAAAGACAGTTTGTGTATCTATAGGTGTAACACTGTAAATATTTTAGCTTTATCTGATTATAAGCTTCTTCACATTCTAATACATATAAGCTGCTTTCTCATTTTTCATTTGACATTACTTAAGACAAATAATCACTCCTAAGTACAAAGCTTGCAAAGCCAGGAACAAATGCCAAGAATCACCACTAAAATAGGACATTGTGTTACAAATCTAGTGTACTCTTGACCTGTAAAGAGTTCACTAAGGGATATAATCCCATTTGTACTTACTTTCTATCATTTATTTTGTCATTTTTTTTTTCTCTATCCTTTCTCTCAATAGTGTAAGTTCTGTAATACAAGGTATCTTGTCTTTTTGTTCATACTATACCCCCAGGGTTTAGAAAAATGTTTTGCACATAAACTACTCACATAGTTTTTAAATGAATCATCTTATTTTAGGAGAGATAACTTTTAAAGACAATAAAAGCTCCATTATTTTTCATTTTCCTGTAATTAAGTACCATCGAGAGTGATATACATCATGACTAGGCTTATTTGCCTCATGCTAATAAAGCAATTTATATGCCTTTGAAGCTGTAAACTAAAGAGTTAAATGAATTAAACTTAATGTTTTCAAATACCCCACAAATATTTAAAAGGCAAACTAATTAAGTAAAAACAAGCTGAAAAAACAGCTAAGATCTATGAAAAAAATTTTCATTTTCTCATGGACTCCATAAGAATATATAACATTTATATACAGGCCATTTCACTGAAAATCATATATATTTATATATTCTTGGCTTGTATGATTTTTAAGCACTGTGGAACATTATTATATTTGGTAAACTACTGATATTTTTCCAAAGTCAAAAAGAGTAACTGGGTTTGAAGAAATCTTAGAAATCACTTGGCTCCCCTATTGATTTTTATAGATAAGGAAATTGATATCCAGAGTGGCCAAGATCACAAAGACTACAGTGGACCCAGATCTGCTAATTCTCAGCCCAGAGCGAATTTAAAACATCATACTGATAAACAGACATGAGAAAGCTAATATACCACAGAAGATCTTTCTGTATACTACTGCGCTTTACCTATACTGGGTACTTATTGATCTTTTCTAATTTCTGAACACACTGTAGTGATTTGGTGTGTAAAAAAACATATTCAAATTAGCATGGGGCAAACTATATCCCTACTTCTGGCTTTCAGAAAAAGAACATAGGAAGTAATACTCTTTCATCAATTTATCATTTTCTTTCTACTAAATAGACCCCTCAGACTAATTCTGTGGTCCATGATGTTAATTCCAGGCTCACAAGACTGGTACCCTACTGGAGTTCAGTGAGTGCCTCGTTAAATAGTTCATTTTGGTGTTTCCTACTGCTTCTCAATAGATCTTATTGTATGAACAATTCTCCTAACATTGAACTTTTTGTTTTTAACTGCTCTATTCTAAGCTGCATGATCTGCCATTCCAGTGGCACTTAGAGTACTTTGTGCCTAGGAGAAAAAGAGGTGTAGCCTACCATGTTATGTGTAAGGCGTACTATCAACTCTGGGGTTCAGCAGGTAGAACAGATTGTTCTACAGGCCAACCATGAGTACCTGTATACAATTCCAGATGTCACTAGTTGAAAGACAAAGAGCCAAAAGCAGGGTTGCTATTGTTCAGAACCATATTAAGTAGCTAGAAGGCAGCACTATAACTGCTCCCAACAAAACCTGGGAATTCTAGAAGATATGGTCCAGAACGTTATTGGAACTTATGGAATTTCTTTGACTGTAAAATCTCCCAGAAGTTACTTTTCATGATATTTGTACTTATTTAGACTTTGTTTCCATGCAAAAAATGTCAAAGGCAACTTACACTAAAGGCATACATATGACCATGGGTAAAGTATAAACTAACTACAGGAAACCAGTAGAGTGGTAATTTTATTGGAACAGAAACCATTTCTCCAATATAATTCCTTTAAACAAATAAAAATGCTTAAATGCATCTTAGGTTTTTTTCTATTAGGGTACTTCATTCAACATATATGCAGTGATCAGAGCAAAAGTATCAGAGGACTCAGGCTAGGTGACATAATGGAAGTCACGTGGATTATGAAGACCATGGTGCAAGATCACAGTTACGTTCTGCCAGTTTCAGATCAACCTATCTAAGCCTGAGTTTTCTTATCCTTAAAATGAAGCTAGTCTGCTTCATAAATTGCTTTGAACAGAAAACAAAATAACTATACAAGTATAAATAGGATATGAATTTCCCTCAAGAAGCTTGCAATCTAGTTAAGAGAAAGACTATAATCTAGAGGGAGAAAGTAATGAGTTTGCTAAGAGTTATGATAAGATGCTTTGGGAATATAGAAGAAAGAGATTTTCCATCTAGCTGGTAACAAGAAGAAGTACACATTGGATGTATATGTTTGCTATGGTTAGGAAATAAAAATTATTTTGTTTCAAAAAAAAAAAAAGGAGGGTGATGTGTGTGTTGGGGGAAAAAGGGGGCATGTAGGGTGAGGAGTGTGTCTTGGATTAGTAATATTTAGTATTATTGAAGGTGAGCTAGCAAAGTCAAGGAGAAAGGTGATGGTACACAGCTTGACAGCCAGTGGAGACATAAACCCCTAATTCAACTTCACAGGACAGGACTAAGGAAGAAAATCAACAGAAAACCTACTACAGTTCTATTCAAACCAATATTCAAAGCAAGTTAGAAAAAGTGACTTTTCATATCTAATTAATGTAATGACTCACACTATGGCTTAAAAGAGATAAAAGCCCTGCTAAGGAACACTTTATTCTATACTTGTTCTGAGAGAGTAACTGCCTCTAAGGTAAAGCCCTGGAAGCCCTCCCATTACCCCAAGTCTTGCCAATGATTCTCAGGCAAGAATGGCTTCAAGCAGAGAATTCAAGTGTAGATTTGAACCTCCAGGTCACCATTTACTTGTCTTTTCCACTTCAGTCAGGGACCACCCTAAGAGAAAAGGTTCATTCTAATTTCTAATGGAAATAATCTTTGTGGTTCAGTTATCTTTCCAACTGCAATCACATGGTTTCACTTTGATTTTTCAGCAATGACAGAAGCTTTCAGAACATGTTTGGATGCTGAGAAACAAGATGTTTTAGTGACTTTGTAATCTTTAAAATCTCATCTTTTTAAAATTAAAGAAACAAAGAAAAGGGTCCTACAGAAAAAATACACAAGACATCAGGAAGGATCAAAAGATGGAGGTTAGAAAGGAGGCAAACAATGAATAAAGTGTAATATTAAAAGCTCTTTTGCAATTCCAGGCAGCCTAAGGGAAATTACTATAGTTCTCTTTCTCTCTGGTATGTTTTTAAAGAGAAAAAAGTGATTCTCAGGGGAGCTGCTGCTAAGTTCCTTTAGTCGTGTCCAACTGTGCGATCCCATAGATGGCAGCCCACCAGGCTCCCCCATCCCTGGGATTCTCCAGGCAAGAACACTGGAGTGGGTTGCCATTTCCTTCTCCTCTCAGGGGAGAGTAACACAGAAAGGAAAGAGGAAAACATCTGGCTGTGGGCCATGATTTAGCATTCACCATAAAATGAGACTCTGTTTCTGTTTCTCAAAGGTCATTGTTTTTTCCAAGCAGACACAGGCTCTACTTACATGAAGTCAATTATAATAAAGAGACACAAGACATAAGGAAGAGATCTAGACAAGTAACTCCAAAGAAAGGGCAAAGATGTAAAAATCAAATTCTACTCTAAAATATTATTAAAACAAAACTCTGTATAACCAAACTAGCTCTCACTTCCTAGCAACAGCTCACTTATCTCAAACAAAATACAATATAGTAAAATCTAGTTATAAAAATTCCTTGCCTTTCTGATGGTGTATTTTAACCGGTAATTAATCCAAATTTATGCCAATGATAGACACCCAAGTTCTCCTTTTAAAAACAAAGAATCTTATAATAACATCATCCACCTAGGTGGATGTGAAATGAAGACAACCCTCTAATTCTTTTTACATGAAATGTTAATGGGAAAGTAACATTTGTCATCTGCCTGGAGAAAATTTCTTATGAAAACAACAGTAAAAAGGTTTTAAAAGGAAAAAAATGCCATGCATCTTAAAACAGAAGTCGAATTTAGTTTTACTTAAATGGCTGTGCCTTTATTTCAACTTTCAGCTATGATTTTTAAAAGGTATATTCAAACCATCAGTTTTCTTGCATATCCAAGTCAAAAAGAAGGGAGACCTGAAAAGTATCCTAGATACCAAAACAGGGTAAGAAGACTCATAAGATCAAAGATGATATTGTAATGTTTCCTTCTCATGTGTTAGAAAACAATTTCTAAAGGGAATGCAAGTTTCTTTTTGAAATTATGAAATGTATTCCTGGGACCTCTAAATTATTTGTACTGGGAAACACTCTGTCAAATACACAGAACATTAATCTGTCAAGGATCCTACCTAGACACAGAGAGGGTATGTTGGCAATCAGATTGGACATCTTTGGGATCTTTTACTTTCCAATTTACTAGTTGAGGACTTTGCCCTGAGAATCACCAGTGATGACAAGGTAGTGAAACAGGATTTGTTACTGTCATGGTATTGTCTGTAAAAGTTTTAAATTTATGGAATCCTTTTTCTTCGGGTGGGGGGAGGGGGGGAGGAGGATTAGAGAGAAGGATAAGATTCTCGGTTGAAAAGATAACCTTTTAAAGTAAAGGGAAGATGCATCCATATATCAAGATGATTATTTACGATAATCCACATTCTGAAACTAAGGAAACTGTGTATAAATAATGTCTGGATTTTTCCCTTGCTAGCACATATAATTCTTAACTCTGGACTTTCTCCCTCAGAATTACTTCTCGTCCCAAATAATTTCAAAATCACTTTTGAATGTTACTTGTGTGTGTGTTTTTTTTTTCCTCCTTTTAAATAGAGGGTGTTTTGTTTTGTTTTTTTCCTGGAGCAGTTTTAGGTTCACAGCAAAATTTAGCAGAAGATACAGCATTCCCATATATCTCCTATCCCCTTTCAGACCACCCCCCCACCCCCACCGCTTTATCAATATCCCACATCAAAGTGGTACATTTGCTACAATTGATGAATTTACACTGGCACATCATCATCCCCCAAAGTCCATAGTTTATTTTAGGGTGCACTCTTTGTGTTTATTCTGTGGGTTTTGACAAATATATGACAGGTATTCACAATTACAGTAACACAGAATGGTTTCACCCACTCATCCCTCCTTTCCAAAGAATCTGGGCATTTAAAAAGTCCTTTTTGAAGCACTGTGTTTAATCATAGACAAGATCCCCCCACAAAAAATTTTAGACAAGTACTAAATTACCCACTGTTTCCCACAAGAAAAACAAAATAAGCAAAGCGTTCATCAACAGAAGGCTAATTAAGGGGCAAACAAAATGCTTTCCTAGTAGCAAGCAAGATTAACAAAAAATCAATTTGCTTTTAGTGTCATCTAAAAGCAAAGAAAAGAATAAGAAACCAAACTATAAGACAACAGAATTCAATCACTGTACTCTCAGAATTTACGTTTTCCTGTTCTTGAATTCCCTTTTGGATGCTGAGTCTAGTCACAAAGGGCAAACATTTTTTTTTCCCCCACTGCAGGCTTTTTATTTTTCAACAGCCTCCTAACCTAACCTAATATTTTGCACTTGCATATATTTTCAAAAATCCAACTGTGGGCATGAAACAGAACTCATGCTTAGGCCAGAAACCTTGTCTTTAGAAGATGAAGTAATGGCAATGCTGATAACCCACAATGAGCAAGAGAAGAAAATTAGGTTCTCTATTTTTCCCCCCTTTACTCTCAGCAGAACTTCCTTCCTTATTTGATAAGGAGCAACATTTCCTTCTCCAAGGAGCAACTAGCTTAATCAATTCCCTGGAATGAGACGACCTTTCACACAGAACGTTACACTGGAATGTGACATCAGCATTCCCTCTGAGTCACAGTCTGGTCCCCACCCTTTTCTCCCAGGAAACCTGAGTCTCCTAAACTCACGGAGCGGCTCAGGTAGGGCCATGGGTCCTGAAGCCCG
Organism: Bos grunniens; assembly: GCF_055505025.1. Classification (NCBI taxonomy): domain Eukaryota; kingdom Metazoa; phylum Chordata; class Mammalia; order Artiodactyla; family Bovidae; genus Bos; species Bos grunniens. The sequence goes on along the minus strand of NC_141168.1, from coordinate 67,978,714 downwards.
GAGGGCAGCCAGTCAGGAAACGTCTCCTGGAGCTAAACCACCGCTGACAATCGTCCTTTGGGACTAGTTGCCAAAGAAGGAGAACATTTTCTTTGGAAGACGAATGCAGTGCTTTGGAAGTCAAGTAATGAATGACCAAAGAGAGACCAAAAAAAAAAAAAAACCAACCCAAAACTTCACCTTTCACGCCATCACCAGCCGCTGCTGCGAAGGAAGGACGTTAAATCAACGCTCACTCTAGACAGCCTCTTGACTGCCAAGCTGGGAAGGGAGGAGGTCTGAGCTGTCAAAAGTCTCATCAGTGACCCCAAACCACAAAGGCTTAATAAAGTTCAGCTTCCTGAGACAGGAAGAAGTAGTGTCATGGTTTCGCCCGAACTCGCCCTAAGCTCATCCTTTTCTTCTAGGGAGGCACAGGCCCAGCCAAAACATCTTAAGAAAAAGTTTCAAACACCTCCAACCGTTGGACTTGATTAGACAGGGAGAAATGTCCCGCGCCCGCCCTCGCGCGCGACTCTCAGTCGCTCCTGGGTTTCAGGAGTTAGTAGGGCCAGCGGACACCCCTCTACCCGAAGGACCGGGTACTGGGGCCCCGGGCGCCGGAGATCCCGACACCGCTCGAGCCTGACGGCCCTTGCGCCCCACCAGCCACTGATAGCCAGGGGGCGGCGCCCCGCGCAGGTGAAGCGGCTGCTGCCAGCCACCCTACCTTCTTCACTTTGGCCTCCAAATCCATGTCTATGTGTCAGAGGGGGTTTCTCCTCCTGGCGGGGATATCACGCCCAGGATCGCCTGGCGTCTGGCACCGCTGCGGGTACTGGAGGAGATGTGCCGGGACACCGGCACCACCGCCGCAGCCACTTGCCCGGCACGGTCAAACTTCCGCCGCCCAGTCGGCTGCAGCCGGCCTGCGGCGGGGACCGGGAACAAAGAGGGCCAAGCAGCCAATGACAGCCGGGCCCCTCCGGGCAGCCGCCAATCACTGAGCGCCGCACGCACCTTCGCTGCCGAGCGCAGCGCCAGCAAGGTGAGGGGCGGGGCCGCGTTCGGGGCGGTACCCTGCGGAGCTCAATTGGGTAGCCGGGAGTTCGTCTCTGAGGCTCCGCTGGGCGTCCTCACTACCTCCTCCCAAAGAATTGGAGCCCAGGCTGCCTCCAGCTGAAATGAGGAAGAGCCTTTTCCATTCAGTCAGCTTGTACCTGTTTTGCTTGGGACTTTAAATATGAATTCAGAGCAAAGAAAAAGACAAGTTGTGGGGATTGTTAGGGATCTTCGTGATGGGCATTGCACTCTATAATTGCACTCTATAATTTCACTGTTGAGTTGTGGAAAAGGCACTTGGCTAAATACTTTTCTCCAATATCCCAAGCACTGGCAGGAAACCTTATCTCAGACAGCCAATGAAGATGGTTATATGGGTTGTCTGAGGATTTGATAGTTCAAAAATGAGGATAATGTGAACCACTAAAGAGATAACTTACACCATTCCTTTGGAAGAAGAGGCTTGCCCGTTGTCCCTGTTGTGTGAAAAGATGTGAGGCTCCTCATGTGCTCATGCTTAGATGAAGCAGTATCATAGGCATAACAAGCAGCGCTTCAGCTCTAGATTTGGATCCATATCATGGCCTCCTTCAGGAGCAACTGCAATGAATACTATTGCCTTGGTGGACCTGAAAGGAATTCTAGGGATTATTGAGTATAACTTTCTCATTTTGCAGGAAACTGAGGACCCCAGAGGTATAGGGACCTGCCCAATTTCTTAGTCTCTTGGGAACAGAGCTAAAGCTCATGAGTCTTTAAACAGTGTCTTCAGCTTGTTTGGGATGGAAAAAAACAACCTTTTGACTAATTAAAAGAGAGGAGTCTTTTTTTTCCCCTCTGTTCATGGTAATGATAGAAAATTATAATGATTAGATAGCAAGTGACCACCTAATCTGCATCTACTTTTAAAAGGGAAAAAGTCCCAAATCATATAGCTATTTAGGTTCACATTTCTCTCCCCTTTGGTGGTGGTGGTGGTGGTGGTTTAGTCTCTCAGTCATGTTTGATTCTTGCAACCCCATGGACTGTAGCCTGCCAGGCTCCTCTGTCCATGGGATTCTCCAGGTAAGAATACTGGAGGGGGTTGCCATTTCCTTCTCCAGAGGATCTTCGCGACCCAGGAATCGAACCCAGGTTTCCTGCACTGCAGGCAGATTCTTTACCAACCAAGCTACAAGGGAAGTCCTCTATCCCCTTTACCTTTTGAAATATGGTAACTGTAAAAAACCCAAATTCATTTTAGCTAACGTTTTGAACCCTTAGGACCTTCCCCTGGACAGTCCCCTGGTGTCCCCTGCCTTTTGTTTGTAGAAGAACATTAACTTCCTAGGCTTTTTCCAAGTCCCCAAAAGCAAATTTAATCAGTTATATGAGAAATTGCAAAAACAAAGGAAAACAGTCAAATGAAACTAAATAATAATAGTTTGGCTGTAAAGTAAAGCCAGGGGCCTTTAGTTTCTTCCTTCAGTGCTATAGATAGTATCCTGAGCCATATCCTTGTACTGGTTTTATAGAAACCAGCCCCCACCCCAACCAGATGAACCACCAACATGTAGGCCCCAGACCAGTTGCAATTAAGAAGGTTGATGATTGGGATTCCTGAAATAGCATGCTGTTACTTCACCACCGACAAGTCAGAGAATTGTGCACAAGCTGGTCAGGCATCCTACAACCCATACCCCAAATGCTGCCTTTAAAAACCCTCCCCTAAAAACCATTGGGGAGTTTTAGTGTTTTGAGCATTAGTTGCTTGTCCTCCTTGCTTGATGCCTTCACAATAAACACTACAGTTTGCTTCACCACAGCCTGGTGTCAGCAGCTTAGCTTTGTCTCATATTGGATGGGCAGACCCAAATTCAGTTCAGTAACAAACGGAGCACTGATTTATGATGTGATGTTTTTCTTATTCTATTAATAAACTAAAAATGGAATGACCAAGATGGTCATGAATTTTTCTTCTCACTCAGTTTAATTAAAACTTTTCCAAGCCATTTTCCCAAACCATGCTACAATGTTTGGGCTCCTGCAAAGTTTACCCAATGTAAACTCCAGTGAATATGAGGTTTAGTTATGACAAGGCAATTTGGTCTCTTTCAGGGAGCTTAACAGATGGAAAATGTCCAGTGAAACAGTTTAAATAAGGCATCAAACAATGTTGTAACATAAATTTTGGGCTTATTTTGTGAAATTTGAGAAACAAATACTAAAGAAAATATCTGCTGCTGCTGCTGCTGCTAAGTCGCTTCAGTCGTGTCCGTCTCTGTGTGACCCCAGCCCACCAGACTCCCCCGTCCCTGCGTTTCTCCAGGCAAGAACACTTTGGAAACATTTTTTAGCATCATATTCTGCCCTTCTCTCTCTCTTCCCTCCCAAACCTTCTAGCATCACTTTGTGTATCATTTGCTAGTTGAAATTAAGTGATATCTACCTGGAAACATTACTGTGCCAATTATATACAAGGTAACATTGAGGTAGATAAGTTTTAGGTTAGGAGGATTAGATTCCGATTTCTTATTAGCTGTTCAAGTGTTACGTTAAAGAGATACTAAGGAATTAGAACTGGCACTGTTTGATGACAAGATGTAATTGATGACAGAAAAATGAGTAGAAGATAACACACATGTTGCTGGCTTGCTTATTTTTGTAGGTGGTTCTGGAAAAAGGAAAATATAGGCTATGTTTAGTTGTGTTTTCCTGGGAGTGGGATGAGGACAAAGGGTACAGTTTTTAATTCATTAGGTTTGAGGTTGGGATACTGAAGTATCCAAATATTAATCTTGGAGATGAGAACTGGGGTGGAATGGTGATTAAGTGTCAATATCTTACATAGATAAATAATTGAAAGCCATGGATGGAAATGATCAGCATGGGATATAGCAAAATAAGAGAGCATATCAATGACCTCAATTGAGCAAAGTTGAGCAAGAAAAGCACAGAAAGGAAATAAAGGTTAGTTAGTAAGGAAAAAAAAAATTAGAGTTCCCAACAAACTCTTAAGAGAAGAAATTCAAGAAGGAATTCATCAACAATGTCCAGCTATAGAAAAGGGTCAAATTCTCATTGAATTTAACAGAAAGTAAACTTGGGGAGTAAAAGCTGTATCCCATGTCAAATAGGCTATAGGACAAACTGAGGCAGCAACGTAGAGAGTTAAAGGAGTAACCAGTGATTTTAAGGAAGTAGAAAATACTGGAATTGAGTGATTGACTTGAAGGGAGGAAGGATGAGCATTCCTAGGAGTCACTCTTAGGGATCTAATTTGGTGACTTGTACGGTGGCTGTAAATCTCTCCTTTCCCACCTTAAGATGAGTTTCGTTTGTATGTAATGATTTTGCAAGGCCAATTGGATCTGAGTTTGGCAGTCAAAAGAGACATCTGGGATGGAGATACAGATGACTGGTTATAAATACACAGGCACAAACATCTACATATACACATGTACGTATAAACACACACACACTCAGCATACCAGAACACTAGGAAAATGAAACACCAATAGGAAAGTTTTCTACACCAGGTAAGGTAAATTTCCAAGATAAAGATGACTGTACCTGTCTCCTCAATTATTAATGTAGTCCCAGGTGGCCTCTTTAGCAAATGTTCATAATTTATTAACACTTGTTAGAGGAACTCCTGTGCTACTGACTTAGCTATTATTGCTCATTAGCAGCTTGTATGGATTACACATTGTTCTATGGGGAGACAAACATTTTTTCAGAGCAAATTATTACCTGTAAAAATTTTTTTAGTTGACCAAACACTGGTGTTTGGCTAGGGAAATAATGAATGATTCACATGATAAGTTTATATTATTTTTTTCTAACAGTAAACAATCAATGTTATAGGAACAAAATAGAAAATAGAATGGTATATAGATTGTGCTCACAACTGTGCAAAAATATCATGCACAGAAAAGAAACATGAGGAAAATTCATAAAATGTTAGCAGAGGTTTGTCTCTGATTGATAGGTCCATGGGGATTCCTTCTTTCCTTTAAAAAATATTCCATGATGATCATGGCATATTTCTTAATGGAAAAACCTTATCTAAAAATATATTATTCAAAGCATTTTAGGAAGATGGGGCAGCGGCAGTATAATTTTTCAACCTGCCTGAAAAATCTACATTAAAAAGAAAAAAAACAAAAAACTGATCAACTGGTTAGCAAAACCAAAAGCCATGGACAGCCTTTACAATAAAATTGGCAAGGTATCTCCATAAATCCAAAAACACAACAGATAAGGACAAGCCAACAAAAGCCACAAGACATGCATGTATAAAAAATTCTGTCAGGGGAGGGAGAGAAGCAATAAGTTGGTGTCTGACAGACACCAGGAAAATTCAAGATGTTCTCCTCCAGATATCCATTTTAAAACACTTCAGGCCAAATTTCAAACAGCAGCTGAAACAGTGAAATGTGACTGAAGGAGCTGAATTAATCTCACCCCGTGATATCTCATGACTCACCCACTAGGACTTCTTTCTAAGACAGGGTCCCACAATAAGAAACTTTGTCAAGGGAAATCAGAATAAGTAGGTTGGGGCAGAAGAGACAGTGGAAAGTGAAAGGCTAGAGGAGCTCTCTCCAATGTAGTAGCCAGTAACCACATGTAGTTATTTAAAATTTAATTAATTAGGTTAACTAAAATCCATTAAAACTTAAAATTTGACTTCTCAGTCATACTAGCCATATTTCAAGTGCTCAACAGCCGGAAAGGGAAATGGAGTCAGGAAATCTCCAAAATCTTGTTGTATTTGTTAGCGCTTCATAAAAACAAGGGAGGATGGAGCTCTCTGAAGTTGGACACAATTTTCTAAACTCTGCATCATCGTATAAGTTTAGGAAAATTAATGTCACATAATAATGGGTAACAGTAAGTTATTAAGGTCAAATCCAATACAAACTTATAAGAAAAGAGAGCAAACGGAGCAGAATAACTTCCCTACAGAAAGATGTGTCCACAAAACAGAGCAAAAGTGTGTTACTTGAAAACAAATTAAAGACATCAAAAAGTTAATGCATGTCATGAAAGGATCATACAAATCAGAATTAGAAAAACTCATAACTGAGGTAATAGAATTCAGGAAAGAATTAGAAATGAAGAAAATAATATTACATAGATGAAGGCTAAACTAAAAAGGATACTATGGCAAAAAACCGATAATGCCTACAAACAACGGATAGTAAAAATTCTTCTTTCTAAAAAATCGAAAAGTGATGACATATGTATACCTATGCTGATTCATGCTGATGTGTGGGAAAAACCAAAACGATATTGTAAAGCAATTATCCTTCAATTAAACATAAATAAAAAATTTAAAAAGTAATGAAGACAAATATAAAGTATTCTAGAGAAAGTATCAAATATTAAAAAGGTGATGAGATCAAGTACATGGATGATAGAAGTCTCTGAAGATGAAAACCAAAGGAACAAACGCTGAAAAATGGTGACTCAAGAAAACTTTCTGAAATTACAAAAATGATATGAAACTAGATATTGAAAGATCATATTGCTTACCTGAGAATATATTGACTCAAAATAACCAACACAAAACATAGTCTAGTAAAGTTACTGGACTTTGAAGAATAGGAAAGAAAATCCTTTGGGTATTCAGCTTTAGGAAGGGATGTGACTTAAAAGGGGAAGACAATTGTATTAACAGTGCGCTTTTGCTTTAGCAATTCTCTAGATCAGAAGAGGATAGAGTAACATTTTAAGCTATTCAAGAAAGACAATGTAAACCAAGGATTTTATATGAAGTAACTTTCAAGTTAAAGGGCAAAGACTTTTATAAACATAGAATTTAGGAAATACAGTTCTTATGAGCCCTTCCTGAAGAATCTTCACTTGGCTGTTTTCTCTGTATCTCTGTCTAAATCTCTCATCTCTCTCTCATGAAGATGCCAGTCGTTGGATTTAAGGCCAACCCCAATGAGGTATGGGGTTTCCCAGGTGGCACTAGTGATAAAGAACCCACCTGCCAATGCAGGAGGCTTAAGAGACGTGGGTTTGGTCCCTGGGTCGGGAAAATCCCCTGGAGGAGGGCATGGCAACTCACTCCAGTATTCCTCCCTGGAAAATCCCATAAGCAGAGGAGCCTGGCGGGCTATAGTCCATGGGATGGCAAAGAGTTGGCCACAACTGAAGCAACTTAGCATGCACACTAATCTGATATGACTTCATCTTAATGAATTATGTCTATTAAAAACTCTATTTCCAAATAAGTTTATATTCTGAGGTTCTGGGTGGATATGAATTTTTTTTTGGGGGGGGGACATGATATAACCCATTACAGTAGGAGAACAAAAGCAACATAGTCACAATAAAACTGTTACTAGGAAAAAGCAGAAGCAATCAGTGGCCTTTCTTCCACACTCAACACTATATCTTGCAGAATTGAGAATATAAGCACTAAATTTACTGTCAGTGGCGTTAGTTCCTTTGTCTTCTACTTTAGAGGCACTGGATTATTACTTCTGGAAAACTCTTCCTTATCCATTGTTCCCTAAAATGAATTCTAGAAAGGCATTGATTGAGGATTTCCTTCTGGAAAGCTGTGCTAGCATAAGAGCAGAGTTTTGGAGGACTGAGATGTTTGGGATAAAACAACACCTTTTGCCAAGCTTGAGACTTAAGAATATGCCTGCCATTTTTATTTCAGGGAAACTTTAAATCGGCATCTCTCAACCATTAAACCAATGACATTTTATGTGTGTGCTAAGTTGCTTCAGTTGTGTCCGACTCTCTGTGACCCTACGGACTGTAGCCTGCCAGGCTCTTCAGTCCATGGGATTCTCCAGGCAAGAATACTGGAGTGGATTGCCATGCCTTCCTCCAGGGGATTTTCCTGACCCAAGGATCAAACCCCAGCCTCCTGTGTCTCTTGCATTGGCAGACAGTTTCTTTACCACTAGTGCCACCTGGGAAACCCAAATAAATTCCAGTTGATGGCTTTCAGAAGGTTGGCCTGTGATGAAAGAAGATTGAGAAGACTTCATGTCTCAGGTACTGTGTGCTAAGAAAAGTCAAAGTGCTAGTTATGTCTGACTGTCTCTCAACCATGAGACCAATGACATTTTGAGCCAGATAATTACTTGTTGCAGGGGGCTGTCCTGTGTATTATAGAATGTTAAATACCATTCCTGGCTTTAACCCACTAGATGCCAGTGGCATCCCTCCCCACTTGTGACAACCAAAAATATCTCCAGACATTGTCAGATGTGTTCTGTGGAGCAAAATTATCCCCAGTTAAGAACCACTCAGCTTTAAAAGATTCCAGAAGTCTACTATCTATTTTTGGGTAACAAACCACCCTAAAACTTAATAGCTTTAAACAACAAGAACAACAACTTTATTTTGCTCACAAATCTGCAGTTTGAGCAGGAAAGGCCAGAGTCCCCCGTCTCCACCGCATGCACGATCAGCTGAGATGACTGAATGCTACATGACATGCTGCAAGATGGCTTTACACAACAGGCACGTTAGTGCTGGCTCTCAGCTGGGACCTCAGTGATGTTTGTGGGTGGGGGAAGGCCTCGGTTCCTCTCCAGCTAGGGCTTCTATGAGCTGCTTGGGCTTCTTTACAGCTTGGTGGCTGGGTTTCAAAAGCAAGTGTTCCAAGAGAGTTAGGCAGAATTCATGGCATTTTTTTATGTTCTGGCTATGGAAGTCATAATAGTAGTACCACTTCTATCATGCTCTGTTGTTTGAGATAATAATAAACATCTTCTCAGTTTTAAGGGAAAGAGACATAGACCCCACCTTGATGAGAAGAGTATAAAAATCACAATTTAAGAAGAGTATATAAAGTAGGAGATATAGTTGCAATCTTCTTTGGAAAATATAATCTTCTACCATCTACCCTTTGTCACAAAAACTCACCTTCCTTCACATGCCAAATATAACTATGTCGTTCTCTCAGATCTTCAGGTCTCCTTAGTACAAAGTCTGGTCTCTGTCATCCACACCAAGTCCAGATGTGGATGATACTCCTCAAGTGCAGCTATTTGGTTACAGCTCCTTGAGTACAATTCCTCTTGATCTGAAAAACTCTGAACTAAAGAAACAAGATACCTGTGCCTCACACATACTTAGTGTATAGTGGGAGAGTCCTGGAATACCTGCTGTAGACGACCCCCTTCAATAATGTGTAAAACAGGCGGCACATAACAACCACTGTTCCATAGCAATTCTGAAATCTGGCCAGGACCATGTTGTGACTTCCTTGATTGGCACTCATTTCTGTTCCTTGGCAATTGTTCTTCATGGATCTTGACTCCACTCTGGAATCTTGGCTTTGCTTTCTGATGCATTCTTCTTTTTCTACCAAGAGCACATCATGTTTGCATTCGAATCATTTTCTCAACCTGCTTCCTGAATGCAAAAAATAGGAGTCCAAAGGCCTTTTAGCATTTTGTACTGACTTTTCCCTTTCAGTTCAAGCTTTTATAATTATTTGAAAAACCATTTGTGTTTCTTATGTGCCAATGTGTAATATATTCTGTTAAGCCAAAGCCACATCCACAGACTTCTCTGATAGTATCATTTCTTTATCTTGTCCTTCCAGTGTGAAATTTCCATGAGATATTATATTTAGTATTCTTAGAAACACTTTAAAATGCAGATGATATCTGAGGCACACCCTTAAGAACCTCAGGGGGCCCTCCATCTGTCTAAAGACTATATATGAGTCAATCTATTAAATCTCTTTGCTGTCTTAACAAAGACTGTTATATACCACCCCAGGTTTGGTATTTACCAAGAAGCCATTTCTCAATACTTAATTTAAAAATTGTTAGACATATGGAAATGTTGGTTATGTGAAACAGTTTTACTTTTGAACCCAGAAAGTACCAGTCCCTTTTTTATTTAACAATGCATTTCATTCTTTAGTTCATCTCTCTTCTCACATTTTACCATAGAGAGTAAAAAGAAGCCAAGTGGCACTTTCAATATTCTCCAGTTATCCAGTTCTAGCTGTTTTCTGTTTTATACATTACTAGAGACAACAGTCTTGGCAAATTTTCTACCACTACGTAACAACTGCTTTCTTTCCTCCAGTTTCTATTAACACTTTCATACTTTCCTTTAAAAACTCACTGACGGCCTTCTTTAGCTTTAGATAACTGTTGCCTGGAATCCCTTTAGACTTTCAAATAGTATACTTAGGCCCTTGAGTTTCTTCTCACTTCTTCCCAAAGCCAGTGTAAGATGTTTTAGATTTTTTTTTGTGTGAGGGGTAGGGCAGGGAAGGAGGCAGGACCCTACTTCCAGTGCCTGAAGTCGGCTGCCTAAAAAAGCCATTTTAGTAGGGTTAGAAACTATGTGGATCAAGAATTTGGAGAGAGCATAGTGGGGAAGTCTTGTTCCATGATTTCTGGGACTTAAGCTGGAAGTCTTAAAAGCTAAGGATGACAAAACATTTGGGGAACAAAATTCTCTGGAGATGTCTTCACATGTATGATTAATGATAGATATTGACCAGCACTAAGAGCAAGAACATCTGAATATGGCCTCTCTATGATTTCTTTCTTTCTTTTTTTTTTTTTGGCCTGGGTTAGTTTGAACTTCCTTACAGCATGGTAGCTGAATTCCAAGGTCCCCGAGAGCAAGGTGGAAGTGCTGGGCATCTTTCTGAACTAGCCTCACGCTCAGTAGAGGGTTAACTCAATGGATATCAGTTGTTCAAACCCTGCAAATTCCAAATATAAAATTGGCTTTAATTGTCACCTAGGAGATAACCTCTAAACTTTTGGAGTATCCTGCCTCAGAAAAATGCATTTATCTATCTGGAGACTTAAGATGTACTAGATAGTTTAAAAATGTGACTCATGGGCTGTGCTGTATCAGTTTGACCTCTTGGGTGGCTATAGACTGAGTAACCAAGGTCAGTCACACAGACACCCATGCCTATGTAGAACAGTAGACACCAAGGTTCAGGTGAGTTTCTCTGGCTAGAAATATTTCCTGAATATTGTCACACATCATTACTGGGAGAATTAAGTGCTGTCCTTGTAACTCCACTGAAAGAAGAAAACTAGAAACTCATGTCTCTCCTGGATTCTGCCCTGTGTGTCTTTTTCCTTTGCTGAAATTAATCTATATCTTTTCACTGTAATGAATCATACATGAGTTTAACAGTTTTTCTGAGTTACGTGAGTCTTTCTACTAAATCATTGAACCTGAGAGTGGTCTTGGGGACCACACACATAGGAAAGGCTTCTTTGCTGAAAGACTTGAAACCTGGGGTTGTCTCAATGGTTAGGGTTAGAATAACCTGAAGGTGCTTCACTGTCTAGTTGATGATGGCTGGTGATTAGGATTATCAGCAAAAACATCTACAAATGATCTCTCCATGTGTTCTTTCAGCATAGGTTAATTTGAACTTCTTCACATGTGGTAGCTGGGTTCCAAGAATAAACATCCCAAAAGATCAAGGTGGAAGTGATTAACATTTTTTCTAAACTAGCCTCATAAGTCTCATGGCATCAATTTCACTAAATTCTGTTGATCAATGTAGTTACAAAGGTCCCCTCAAGATCATGGTGTCATAGACTTTACTGTGCAATAGGAAAGATGTAAATATCACACAGTAAGAATGTGGCATGGAAAATATTATTATGGTCATCTTTGGATACAATCTGCCCCCCTTTTCAAGTGAAATCTTTCCATCTCTAGCCTTAAGCCATAGATTTGATCTCTGAGCAACAAGTTTGGTTTTCTGTCTACCCCTCTAACCTCAATTTAATTGCCTGCTCTAGGCCACTATCCTCAAACAGCCAGAGATAATAGAAAGCTTCAGCTTGCCACAGGACTGATTCCAGGTTACTGCATCTTGAAATGAGGCTTTTGGAGAGGAGCCTAACAGCGAGGACACAGATCATTTGGTGAGTCACGTGGGATAAAATCTTCCCCATTTCTCTGATTCCTCCTGAAAGCACCTCTCTAAGCCAACACACTACGTTCAGTATGAGACAGAGTGTTCATCTTTGTATGAGCAGAATATGTGCTTTTTTGACCTGCTGCTTTGGATTTTTGGCAACAGGTAGAAAGTACTTCTCTTAACAACACTGACACTGTTGGTTGGTACCAAGGGATCCTTTCTTCTTTCTGATGCTCCAGCTTTGGATCCTAGCTTATCTCTGTCTTGTAGTTTATGTAGACTGCAAGATGTCACCCACACCCTCCAATACCCTGACATTTGTTTTGGAATTCTTTTAAGTAACAGCCTTGGTGTGCATGGCCTGTGTCCTAATAGAAAACTGGAAAGAAATTTAACTAACTTTCTTAATATCATTTTCAATGGATTGTATCTCACCATTGTCTCCCTTCACCAATAGAATCATATATTAAGGCCTTTCCTTTGCAATACCCCATTTTCCAGATAGTAGTTTCTCAATGTCTTGCCATTGTCTAGGTAGCATAGGACAGAAACATAATTTGAACTAGTTTAACCCAATTGGGTTTATTGACTTCATTAGAATTCTTTCTCTCCCTTGTAGTATTTCAAATTCATTCCCTTACAAATGGCAACCCACTCCAGTACTCTTGCCTGGAAAATTCCATGGATGGAGGAGCCTGGTAGGCTACAGTCCATGGGGTCGCAAACAGTCAGACATGACTGAGCGACTTCAATGTCGCTTACAAAGCTTCTTCATGTTACCAGTGACAAAGCAACAGATAATTCCAGTTCACATCTTTCATAACCAAGTAAAATAAGACTCTTCTTTACAAGTTTAATTTTGAAAAATTCTGGAAATGATCTATGGCCAATCAAGTTTTTTTTTTCTTATTAAACTAAGGAGTCACAAGATGTTATTATCTATTTAAGTCCCTTATAATCTTAAGGGAAATACTGGCACAATCATTTTTCAATTCTAGGGAATTTTTTCTTTCTTTTTGTTGTTTTGATAGCAAGAACTCCATCCCTATTTCACCAAAATTTAGTAAGATTTACTTTTAACCTAAACCTAGAGCATTGAGTAATCCCTCTTGAATTGCTGGATGAATTTAGACATGATGTAAAAAGCAGAAAGCAAAGCTATTATCTGTTTCTTCCACAAGTCAGTGTTAAACATTAATAATAATGCTAAATGCTCACTACTTTCCTAGGCAAAAAAGGAAAATGTGATGTAAAAGATAGGGGTGTAAAATAAAAGCATGAGACATTAGAGCATTGGAGTTTATTGAAGTCATTGGCTAGGAATCCCTGTGTTTCTTGCAATGGAGAATTTTACATCATTTTTAGAATAAATATTTCCTTGTGGGCAAATGCAGTGAGGACTGACTGGTATTTGTGGAATTATTGTCTATGGCAGCATGTTCCCTGGGTAGAATGATACCTTTTAGGAATAAGTACTGAGGGCTTTTTAAAGTTTTGCTCATCAGCAGGAACAAAAAACCATGAGCACTGCCATAGACTAAATGCTTGCATCCCCCCAAAATTCATGTTGAAATCTAACCTCCAATGTGGTAATAGTAAGAGGTGGGACCTTTGGGAAGTGATTAGGTCATGATGGTAGAACTCTCATAAATGGGATTAATGTCCTTATAAAAGAGGGTTTCTCAAATGACAGTGGTAAAGAATCTGCCTGCCAGTGCAAGAGAGAAAGGCAACACGGGTTTGATCTCTGGGTCAGAAGAGCCCCTGGAGGAGGAAATGGCAACCCGCTCCAGTATTCTTGCCTGGGAAATTCCATGGACAGAAGAGCCTGGCAGGCTAACAGGGTCGCGAAGAGTTGGACATAACTGAGTACACACTCGTTATAGAAGAGACCCAAGGGAGCTCCTTTGCCCTTGAGCAATGTGAGGACACAGGGAGGAGTAGGTTCTCACCAGACACCTAATCTGCTAGTACCTTGGTCTTGAATTTCCCAGCCTCTGGAACTATGAGAAATAAATACGTGCTGTATAAGCCACCAAGTTATGGTATTTTTTAAGACAAGTATCACGAAAAATTAAACAAATACTATTGTCTTACATTTTTCTAACTATTTTAGCAGTTTATTTCCTAAATAATGTAATTATAGCTTTTCTAGAAAAGTGTTTAAGCACAGAAAAAGACAAATTGGCTTGTATGTCAGACAGTACTATGTGCGATTCCTAAATGGCTCAAAGCTCACAGGCATTTTAATTCTATCAATATTTAAATTATAACACAACACCTTGCCTTAATGGACTATTATCACTTAATAGTAAAATCATGATTTTGCCTTATAGAAAAGCATCCTTCTATCTATTATATTGTCGTTTAATAAATTTTCTTACCTTAAGAATGTACATAGATCTCATTTTTTAAACATTTCCTGAGAGCTCAATATGTTATTGCTAATGGAAATGTACTTTTAAGATTGTCTCTTAACTGTAGTATAAATATGAGCCTCTGGTAAGCCTCAGTGTGAACATAAGATATTAATTTATTTTTCATAAGTTTAATCAGTCCTAAAAAGGGATGACTCCAGCTTATTGGTGACTATTTTAGTGCAGTACTTGCAGTAATAGCAGGGTAAGGAGGAAAATCAATTACAGTTCTGAAAGAGATGTAGATTTTGTTCACTTAAAACTCAGACTTCTAATCCCTGGGCAAAAACCTAGCCTGGAATGAATTCTAAAAGGCATTTGCTTCTACCATAAGAGGATGTAGGCACTCCTAGACGCCTATCATTTAAACAAAAGGATTAGTCAAAAGTGATGTGAGAGATAACACCAAATAAGGCCAACATGTTCTTTTTGAATGCATGAAAAGGAAACTGCAATAAAATTTCCACCATTTCTCATTTCTCATCTGTTTTTGATAGGTCATAAAAGGCCTTCCCTGGTGGCTCAGACAGTAAAGAATCCACCTGCAATGCAGGAGACCTGGGTTCAGTCCCTGGGTAGGGAAGATCCCCTGGAGAAGGGCATGGCAATCCACTCTGGTATTCCTGCCTAGAAAATCCCCATGGACAGAGGAAGCTGGCAGACTACAGTCCATGGTATTGCAGAGTCAGACACGACTGAGCAATTAAGCACAGCACACACAGAATCTATATCAGTATTCATATGCACATGAAATATTCCAAGAGCATCAAAGGTGAATGAATTAATTGAGTGGACTAACAATGTGGCTAAGTGAAGAGTGAAAGTGAAGTCGCTCAGTCGTGTCGAACTCTTAGCCACCCCATGGACTGCAGCCTACCAGGCTTCTGCGTCCACGGGATTTTCCAGGCAAGAGTACTAGAGTGGGGTGCCATTGCCTTCTCCGAAGTTGTGAAGAACCACCTGCTAATGCAGAAGACGTGGATTTGATCCCTGGGTCTGGAAGATCCCCTGGATAAGAAAATGACAGTCCACTGTTGCATTCTTGCCTGGGAAATCTCATATACAGATGAGTCTGGTGAGTTATAGTCCATGGGGTCACAGAAGACTCAGAAATGACTTAGTGACTGAACAATAACAATGGGCTTCTCGTTAAGATTCATGTTCTCTGTAACCTTAAAAAATAAACAGCTATATATATTCAAAATATGTGTGCAGTTAATTTTATCCTGTTGCTTCTGCTTTTGGTGAATAACAGGAAATAATGTTACATTTCACTGCCTATAGCAGGCTACTAATTCTATTCAGTTTAATTCAATTCAATTCATTTACTACTGAGAGCTCATCTCTCTTCTAGTCAGTGGAGAAGATGTAAGATTACTGTCTTCTTTTTCTCAAGTCCTAGTGTGAAAAGAGTGAATAAATAATAGGAAATAGTTAAATATCAATTCATTTATCCAGTTAATGCAAGTTATACATGATAGACAGTAAGTGCTACAGACTTTAGAAATAAGATACTATAAGCACATTTACAAAGCTCTGCTTATAATTGCAAAATTTTGGAAATAACCAACATCACTGGATTGCTGGAGAAAATAAATAAGTTGTTCATATTTAGACAATGAAATTCAATATGTAGAATGAATGAATGAGCAGTAGCTATATGCATCAACACTGGTGAATCTTATACATGATGTTGGGGTGGAGCACTAGGTAACTCCACTTAGGAAAAGATACAGTCAGAGCCAGTCCTTGTACTCTACATGGATATAAACTCAAAGATTTAAATAAAATCACGTAAGTACTAGAAGAAAACATTGAAGAATATCTTGACAAAATTAAATTAGGAATGCACTTTCTACCTTTGATTAAAAACCCAGAGCTATTTTAAAACAGACAAAACTAACATTTATAAAAATTTCTTTGTGGCAAAACTATAATACACAAAGTAAAAGATAAAAAATCAGAAAAAGTTGTCATTCCTGTAATTCTAGGAATTGACATGCTAGGAATTAATTTGAAAAAAGTATCAGTAATCTAAGAGAAAACTGTACCAAAGACATGAAAAGTTAGCTCATAGAAAAGATAGACAAATAGTCTTAAAAATAAGAAAATACACACAACTTAAAATCCAGTAGATGAATTTTTCACCTATTAGATTAGCAAAAATCTAAGGTTAATGAGACAGAGGGAAAACAGGCACATATTGTTGGACAAGTATAAAATAGCACACTTTTTCTGAAGGGCAATTTGGTAATGCCTGTCAAAATTATAAATGTATTTTCCCCTTCCATCCAGGAGTCCTACGCATAGGAATTTATTCTACAGAAATACATGAACATAGAAGAAAATGGAATATGTTGTTATCTGCAACATTGTATTAGTAAAAGATTAGAGAGTATCCAAGAGTCCATTAAAGAAGACTAGTTATGAAACTATGGCAGATGCATATTATAAAAAAAAAAGAAAGTTCTCTGTGTAAATTTATATGAAAAGATTTATACATGATGTTAACTCCTTTTTAAATTGAAAAGGTAGGGTGGGATAAGAATACAGTTGTGTTTGCTTACCCTGGAAAGATTCAATAGAAGCATAGGAAGAAGGTAGAGGGAGACATAGGTTGGCGGCAACGCGGAGAGGGGGAGGGTGGAGTAAGGCTATTCAGTATTTTGTATTGTGTTGCTTTGCTGTCTGAACCTTGTATATAATTCCTACTCAAGTTAACTGACAGACCCATGATGATAAAAAGGAACAAAGTACAGAAGAACAAATACATTATAATTGCTTTTATGTGAAGTTAAAAAAGACAAAATGTAGCAATGTTTTATTTCAGGGAATACACATGAATGATAAATTCTGTGAAATAAACCAGGAAATAATAAATACACAATTCAAAATAATTTTTACTAGGTGTGTGGGGGATAGAGGTATAGAAGAAGGAAAATACAGTTTTAGAAGGAAAATAGGAAGGAAGGAAAGAAGGAAGGAAGAAAGGGAGAGAGGAAAATCTAAAAAAGAAAAAGAAATAAGAGATCAATGAGGACTCTAGGAGTTAGTAAGATTCTTGGAAGAAGAGGAAATTTAACTGGTTCTTGAAGGATGTGAATGCAAGTAAATGTAGTTTACATCAATGTATTGTTCTAGTTTACACAACAATGCATACACATAATGTCATATTGGGGCTTCCCTGGTAGCTCAGCTGGTAAAGAATCTGCCTGCAATTCGGGAGACCTGGGTTCAATCCCTGGGTTGGGAAGATCCCCTGGAGGAGGGCATGGAAACCCACTCTAGTATTCTTGCCTGGAGAATCCCCAGGGACAGAGGAACCTGGCAGGCTATAGTCCATGGGGTCACAAAGAGTTGGACACAACTGAGTGACTAAGCACAGCACAGCACACAGCACAATGTCATATCGAGAGTCATACTGAAGCAGAGAGGAGAGCAGGCATTCAGTAGTACAGCTAAGGCACAGAGGATGTGAAGGCTCCTTGAGTTACAAAACCCTGAGGGATTAATCTAGCTGGGCAGTTGAATTGGCAGTAATGAGCAATAGTTTAATAGATTAGTTTGATTATAAATGGGATTGGGAGCTTATCTGAGAAGCCATTAAATGTATGTTTGCTTATAGACAAAGACAGATCCAAGAAATATTTGAGAGTTGAACACAACAGTGCTCCTTAGGCCCTACCTAACATTGATTTTGGAGAAGGCGATGGCACCCTACTCCAGTACTCTTGCCTGGAAAATCCCATGGATGGAGGAGCCTGGTGGGCTGAAGTCCATGGGGTCGTGAAGAGTCGGACACGACTGAGCGACTTCACTTTCACTTTCACTTTTCACTTTCATGCATTGGAGAAGGAAATGGCAACCCACCCCAGTGTTCTTGCCTGGAGAATCCCAGGGACCGGGGAGCCTGGTGGGCTGCCGTCTGTGCGGTCGCACAGAGTCGGACACGACTGAAGCGACTTAGCAGCAGCAGCAGCAGCAACATTGATTTAAGCCTTAAGGCTTACCACAATCTTCTATAGTACTGCTGCTAAGTCGCTTCAGTCGGGTCCGACTCTGTGTGACCCCATAGACCGCAGCTCACCAGGCTCCCCCGTCCCTGGGATTCTCCAGGCAAGAACACTGGAGTGGGTTGCCATTTCCTTCTCCAATGCGTGAAAATGAAAAGTGAAAGTGAAGTTGCTCAGGTGTCCGTCTCTTAGCGACCCCATGGACTGCAGTACTAACATCTCCCAATCCAGCTGCCGAGCCAGGTAGAGCTATTGATTATTTAGGAGTATGTTGGTTAACTTCTGTATGTTTGTGAAATTTTCAAATTTCCATCCGTCATTTTATTGTGATTTTCTAACTTCATTCCATTGAAGTTGGAGAACACACTTTGTAAGATTTTGATTCTTTTAAGTTTGAGACATGTTTTTATGACCTAATATATGATCTCTTCTGGAGAAGGGTCCATGTGCATTTGAAAAGAATATATATTCTGATATTGGGGGAGTGTTTTATAGATGTTCTTTGTCTGTTGCTATGTTTATAATTTGATCAAGTTTTTATTTCCTTGTTGATGTCTCTAGTTGTTATATCCATTATTGAAAATAGGATTATGAAGTGTCCAACAATTATTGTTATTGTCTATTTACCCCTTTAATTCTGTCAGTTTATGCTTCATGCATTTTGGAGCTCTGTTTTTAGGTGCATACATATTATCATTGTTTTACCTTCTTAATGAAACGATCCTTTTTACCATTATAAAATGCCCTTTTTGTCCTAGTAACAGTTCTTATTTTTAAGTTCATTTTGTCTGACAATAGTAACAGGTACTCCAGCTCTTTTTAGTTACTGTTGGCATTTGTCTTCTGGGACAAAGTCGTGTACAGGAAGAGGAGGAAACTAATGTTTATAAAGCTTCTAAAACTTCCTGAACTATGCAAGAAAATTCCCATATAAGCAGTATTCTTTAACTGATGATGATAATGCTTTCCAAGAATGGATACTTTCTGGCTTGCCTCCATGTTGTTGCTATATAATAAAGTCCTAAGTTTTGATAGAGAAGGTATAGAGTATTTGAAAACTAGAAAAATCTCATTCTATGACATGAAAATTAGTAAAAATCATTCAATTGCATAACTACTTAAATACCGATGGGCCATGATTATGTTTGTAGTTCAACATAATAGACCAGGTACAGCCTTGAGGAACACGTGATTTGGAATATGACTGATGTAGAAAATGTGTACACACTTTCACTCATATCCCTCAATAAATAATTGATGTAGGTATGACCCTGACTTACAATTAACTTATGATTTTCAACTTTATGATGGCATGAAAATGATATGCATTTCAAACCATACTTTGAATCTTGCATTTTCATCTTTTCCCTGGTTAGTGACATACATTTGATCTTCTCTTGAAATGCTGGGCAGTGGCACGCTGCGGCTTCCAGTCAGCCTTGCAATCACAAGAGTAAACAATCAGTACACTTATAAGTATTCTGTATCCATACAACCATTCTGTTTTTTACTTTCAGCATAGTATTCAACAATTACTTGAGACATTCAACACTTTCTTATAAAATTGGCTTTGTGTTAGATGATTTTCCCAACTGCAGGTTAATGTTAGTGTTCTGAGCATGTTTAAGGTAGGCTGGGCTATGACGTTCAGGAGGTTTGGCGTATTAAGTGTATTTTTGACTTAATCATATTTTCAACCCATGATGGATTTACTGGGTTGTAACCCAGAATCCCAGGGACAGGGGAGCCTGGTGGGCTGCCGTCTGTGGGGTCGCACAGAGTCAGACACGACGGAAGTGACTTAGCAACAGCAGCAGCAACCCCATTGTAAGTTGAAGATCTGCATTAGTTTTCTATTGCTGCTATAACAAATTACCACAGATTTAGTGACTTAAAAAAGTACAAATATATAAGGCTTCCTTGATGGCTCAGTGGTAAAGAATCTGCCTGCCAGTGCAGGAGACGCAAGTTCTATCCCTGATCTGAGAAGATCCCACATTCCATGGAGCAACTAAGCCCATATGCCATAACTAGCGAGCCTGTGCTCTAGAGCCAGGAGCTATGACCACCCAGCCCATGTGCCACAACTACGGAAATCTGTGTGCCCTACAGCCCGTGTTCCCAACAAGAGAAGCCATCGAAATGAGAAGCCCTAACAGCACAACGAGAAAATAGCCCTCACTCACAGCAACTAGAGAAAAGCCCTTGCAGCAAAGAAGATCCAGCACCACCAGAAATAATAAATAAATAAATATTATTTAAAAATTCAAATGTATTATTTTACAATTCTGTAGGTTGGAAGTCCTAGAGGGTTCCCCCTGGACTGAAAAGATGTCAGCATGATGTGCTCCATTCTGGAAGATCTAGGGGAGAATTTGTTTCTTTGCCTCTTCCACTTCCTAGAGGCTGCCTGAATTCCTTGACTCATGGATCCCTTATTCCATCTCCAGAGCCAGCAACTTAGTATCTCTCTGACCCTGCTTCATCATCATATCACTTTCTCTGACTACATGTGGAAAAGATTCTCTGCTCTACTTGGAGAAGTGATTAGATTGGACTCATCTCAATATTCCAGTGTATTTTCCCATTTCAAGGTCCTTGACTTTAATCACACCTGAAACTTCTTTGTTTCTTGTAAGGTAACATATTCATAGGTTCTGGGGACTATGACATGAACATCTTTGAGGGATTTATTGTGCCTGTCACAGTAGGGGAAGTTAATGAATTCTAAAACCAGTAAGTAAATGGTTGATGGGGAATGCAGATTATATGTAGCTCTCAAAGGAAAATAACTTAATTTTAAAACCAAGAGATTAGCTCGTCGCCTTTAATCCAGTAATCACATTTACTGTCACTAATAGTGGGACATCAGACATGACAGGGACACACTGCCAGTGCCTTTCAGTGTGATGTACAATGTTGTTCACAGTATCACTTAGGAAGAATTCCTGTTAAGAATTTAAACTTGAACATAATTCAGGAGGCCCAGTTTTAACCTCCAGTATATAGGAAATATAGGAGCTAGAGGATTAAAGGATGTGTGTGTGTGTGTGTGTGTGTTTGTGAGTCACTCAGTCATGTCCGACTCTTTGCAACTGCATGGACTGCAGCCTGCCAGGCTCCTCCATCCATGGAATTCTCCAGGGGATCTTCCTGACCCAGAGACTGAACCCAGGTCTCCTGCATTGCAGGCAGATTCTTTACTGTCTGAGCCACTAGCTAGCTAGCTAAGTCACTTCAGTCATGTCAGACTCTGCGACCCTATGGATTGTGGCATGCCAGGCTCCTCAGTCCATAGGATTCTCCAGGCAAGAATACTGGGATGGGTTACCATTTCCTCCTCCAGGTCTGAGCCACTGCTGCTGCTGCTGCTGCTGTTAAGTCACTTCAGTTGTGTCCGACTCTGTGCAACCCCATGGACTGCAGCCTACCAGGCTCTTCCATCCATGGGATTTTCCAGGCAAGAGTACTGGAGCGGGTTGCCATTGCCTTCTCCTAGGAAAGCCCAATTTAAAGGATACGACAAGGAAATAGACAAATCAAGGATATGGGATATTTTGCAAGACAGTCTGTCTTATCTCAAGTCTGTATTGTAGTGGAAAAAGGAAGAGGGAATTGTAATTGTTTTAGATTCAGCGAGACAAACCAACTAAAGACAATGCATGGTTCTTGATTAGCTCTTGGTTTGAAAGTAAAAAGCTATACAATGTGCTTTGGAAAGAGGTAACAATATTTAAATACAAACTGGGAAATAGGTGACATTAAGATGTTTTCCAAATTTACTAGATGTGATTACTGTACTGTCAGGCTGCCCAGGGGGCGCTAGTGGTAAAGAAGCTACCTGCCAATGCAGGACATGTAAGAGACACAGGTTCAATCCCTGGGTCAGGAAGACTCCCCTGGAGGAGGGCATGGCAATCCACTCCAGTATTCTTGCCTGGAGAATCCCATGGACAGAGGAGCCTGGAGGGCTGCAGTCCATAGGGTCACACAGAGTCAGATATGATTGAAGTAACTTAGCACACACACACGTGCACAGTACTGTCAATAGCTGGGAGAATGCTCTTATTTTTCTAAAAATGCATGCTAAAGCAGTTAGGTTGAAGCATCAGAATATAATTTATTTTATAAGGGTTCAAGAGAAAAAACATATAGAACAAACAAATATGGCAAAGTGTTAGTGATATAGGACATTTCTAGGTGATATTTTACTTTTCTACTTTTCTGTATTAATAAACATCTTCATGTTAGTAAAACTTTAAATATCCAATATAAAAGTATATATGCACATAACTTAATTGCATTATAACCTGTTGGAGATAATGATGTTGTCATTACAGAAATAGTGTCATCTGTAGGAATAATGAGAAAAAGGGAAAAGTTTAGAAATAAACACTTGTCAGCTGTATCTCAGAGAACGTAATGGCACGCCACTCCAGTACTCTTGCCTGGAAAATCCCATGGACAGAGAAGCTTGGTGGGCTGCAGTCCATGGGGTCTCGAAGAGTCGGACATGACTAAGCGACTTCCCTTTCACTTTCTTGCATTGGAGAAGGAAATGGCAACCCACTCCAGTGTTCTTGCCTGGAGAATCCCAGGGACGGGGGAGCCTGGTGGGCTGCCGTCTATGGGGTCACACAGAGTCGGACACGACTGAAGTGACTTAGCAGCAGCAGCAGCGGCAGCTTTATCTAGTTTCACTTTTCTCATCATTCCAGGAGACAGACCTATTTTTCTTCTCATCTTTTTTTTTTTAAAAGAAAGAAAAATATTTTCTAGAGTTACTATAACATGATGAATTTTTTTTTAGAACATCAGGTTTTTTTTTTTTTTTTCCAGTATGCTTAGAGGTCTCACCAAACCTTATACAATCTGTATGTTGGGCACTAGTGTGTCCTAGGCAGATAATCAGTCCAGTTCTGAAATGGGAAAATATGTTTCATTCATTTATCATGTGATAAAACTGCCAATACAAGTGACTACAGGGAAGTCAATAGACCACAGACCAATGGATCACTTGAATGACTCATCTAACTTTACTTCAGTCAAGAGTATCAGGCATCCAATAAACTGTTACTGTTGTGAGGTACCTGGACTTCTTGATGTGTGGATGACACAGCTGGAAAAGCCCTCTTCTTAATGCCACGTTTATGCTCAGTTGTTCATGGAGTGGATTGTCATTTCCTTCTCCAGGGAATCTTTTCAGCACAGGGATTGAACTCACATCTCCTGTGTCTCCTGCATTTGCAGGCAGATTCTTTACCCCTGAGCCACCAATCCTAAAAGATGATGCTGTGAAAGTGCTGCACTCAATATGCCAGCAAATTTGGAAAACTCAGCAGTGGCTACAGGACTGGAAAAGGTCAGTTTTTATTCCAATCCCAAAGAAAGGCAATACCAAAGAATGCTCAAACTATCGCACATTTGCACTCATCTCACATGCTAGCAAATTAATGATCAAAATTCTCCAAGCCAGGCTTCAACAGTACGTGAGCCATGAACTTCCAGATGTTCAAGCTGGATTTAGAAAAGGCAGAGGAACCAGAGATCAAATTGCCAACTTCCATTGGATCATTGAGAAAGCAAGAGAGTTCCAAAAAAAAAAATCTACTTCTGCTTTATTGACTATGCCAAAGCCTTTGACTGTGTGGATCACCACAAACTGTGGAAAATTCTTCAAGAGATGGAAATCCCAGACCACCTGACCTGTTTCCTGAGAAATCTGTATGCAGGTCAGGAAGCAACAGTTAAAACTGGACATGGAAAAAAAAAAAAAAACTGGACATGAAACAATAGTCTGGTTCCAAATTGGGAAAGGAGTACATCTAAGCTGTATATTGTCACCCTGCTTATTTAACTTCTATGCAGAGTGCATCATGAGAAATGCTGGACTGGATGAAGCACAAACTAGAATCAAGATTGCTGGGAGAAATATCAATAACCTCAGATATGTGGATGAGAGGACCGTTATGGCAGAAAGTGAAGAATAACTAAAGAGCCTCTTTATGAAGGTGAGAGAGGAGAGTGAAAAAGTTGGCTTAAAACTCAGCATTCAAAAACAAAGATCATGGCATCGGGTCCCATCACTTCAGGGAAAACAGACAGGGAAATAATGGAAACAGTGAGAGACTATTTTTTGGAGCTCCAAAATCACTGCAGATGGTGACTGCAGCCATGAAATTAAAAGACACTTGCTTCTTGGAAGAAAAGTTATGACCAAACTAGATAGCATATTAAAAATCAGAGACATCACTTTGCCAACAAAGGTCCATCTAGTCAAAGCTATGGTTTTTCCAGTAGTCATGCATGGATGTGAGAGTTGAACTGAATGCCAAAAAATTGATGCTTTTGAACTGCAGTGTTGGAGAAGACCCTGGAGAGTCCCTTGGACTGCAAGGAGACACAATCAGTCCATTCTAAAGGAAATCAGTCCTGAATATTCATTGGAAGGACTGATGTTGAAGCTGAAACTCCAATACTTTGGCCACCTGATGTGAAGAACTGACTAATTTGAAAAGACTCTGATGCTGGGAAAGATTGAAGGCAGGAGGAGAAGGGAATGACAGAGGATGAGATGGTTGGATGGCATCACCAACTCCTTGGACCTGAATTTGAGTAGGCTCTGGGAGCTGGTGATGGACAGGGAGGCCTGGCATGCTGCAGTCCATGGGGCTGCAAAAAGTCAGACACGACTGATCGACTGAACTAAACTGAATTAAAAGGATACTTGTTGAGGGCTCCCCTAACAGATATTGCAGGGGTTACTGGAGACCCCTGGTGGCAACATAAAGGGAAAACAGCTCACCAAAAAACTCCAGATTCTAGTTTGGAAATTAGAGTAAATGCAATTTGAAATCACCTTCTTTAAGTCTCATTTACGTCTCTGACCTTTCCATTTAATTTTTGTTCTTCCCACTCTTTAAAATTTTGTCATTATTTAAAGGCTTTTTTCATGCCTCTCTTCTCATTTTTATATTCTCACTAAATGATCACACCCCATTCAGCAAATGTTGAGCTTGTGCTCATACTTCCTACTCCCTGCTTTGTTGTTGCTGTTCAGTCGCTAAGTCACGTTCAACTCTGTGCGACCCCATGGACTGCAGCACTCCAGGCTTCCCTGTCCTTCACTATCTCCCAAAGTTCGCTCGAATTCATTGAGTTGGAGATGCTATCTAACCATCGCATTCTCTGCTGCCCCCTTCTCCTCTTGCCTTCAATCTTTCTCTCATCAAGTCTTTTCCGATGAGTTGGTTGTTCGCATCAGGTGGCCAAAGTATTCGAGCTTCAGCTTCAACATCAGTCCTTCCAATGAATATTTAGCGTTGATTTCCTTTGAGATTAACAGGTTTGATCTTCTTGCAGTCAAAGGAATCCTCAAGAGTCCTCTAGCACCACATTTCAAAAGCATCAATTCTTTGGCACTCAGCCTTCTTTATGGGACAGCTTTCATGTCCATACATGACTGTTGGAGAAACCATAGCTTTGTCTATACAGAACTTTATGGCAAAGTGATTTCTCTGGTTTTTAATATGCTGTCTACATTTGTCTAACTTTGCTTCCAAGGAGCAAGTAAGTGTCTTTTAATTTTGTGGCTGCAGTCACCATCCACAGTGATTTTGGAGTCCAAGAAAATAAAATCTGTCACAGTCCACTTTTTCCCCTTCTATTTGCCATGAAGTTATGGAACCAGAGGCCATGATCTTAGTGTTTTTAATGTTTAGTTTTAGGGCAGCCTTTTCACTCTCCTCTTTCACCCTCATCAAGAGGCTCTTTAGTTCCTTGTCACTTTCTGCCATTAGAGTGGTATCATCTGCATATCTAAGGTTTGTCCTACTCCTTTCCCAGCTTTGAACCAGTCAGTTGTTCCATGTCTGGTTCTAATTGTTGCTTCTTGACGTGCATACAGGTTTCTTGGGAGATGGGTAAGGTGGTCTGGTATTCCCAACTCTTTAAGAATTTCCCATAGATAGAGCTTAAACTCAGCATACAAAAGAAAGCTCCTTGGGCAAACTTGCTAATCCTATATTTCCTATTTCAAGAAATGCTGTCATAATACAGCCGAGCAAGAAGGCTTAATACTTCAATAAAGCAAATAAATACAAAGAGTCTTGCACACTTGCCATCTTCCAAGAACAGGGTTAAGTGCTGGAATGAAGAAAATAAAAACATATCTTAGAGTGGAGTGAAAAAAAACAGACCCTTTCGTGTGATAGAGGAATGTATATCCTGCTTTGGGAGTTCCGAGGAAAGAAACCTAACCCAGCCTGAGATGAACAGAATCAAGATGAAGGATTCCTTAAAGAAATTACTAGCAAGCTATATATTGTACCCAGTAAGAATTTGTATTATGGGCTGAATTTTGTTCCCTGCTGCCCCAAAGTGAAGTCCTAACCTCCAGTACTTCAGAATGTGATTATATTTGGAGACAGAGTCTTCAAAGAGATAATTAAGCTAAAATGAGGTTATTAGGGTGACCCTAATCCAATATGCAGAGAAGGCAATGGCACCCCACTCCAGTACTCTTGCCTGGAAAATCCCATGGATGGAGGAGCCTGGTAGGCTGCAGTCAATGGGGTCGCTGAGGGTTGGACATGACTGATGACTTCACTTTCACTTTTCACTTTCATACACTGGAGAAGGAAATGGCAACCCACTCCAGTGTTCTTGCCTGGAGAATCCCAGAGACGGGGGAGCCTGGTGGGCTGCTGTCTTTGGGGTCACACAGAGTCAGACACAACTGAAGTGACATAGCAGCAATCCAATATGACATGTCCTTATAAAAAGAGGAAATTTGGACACAGATGGAAGAACAGTGTGGAGCTTCCCAGGTGGTGCTAGTGGTGAAGAACCTGCCTGCCAAAGTAGGAGACATCAGACATGCAGGTTCAATTTCTGGGTTGCAAAAAGCCCATGGAGGGAGGGCATGGCAACCCACTCCAGTGTCCTTGCCTGGGAAAATCCCATGGACAGAGGAACCTGGAAGGCTGCAGTCCATGGAATCACAAAAGAGTCTGACTTGACTCAGTGACTAAACAACAACCACCTCAACAAAAGAAAACTAGTTTACTCACTGCCATCTATCAACAAATCCCGATAAGACAGTTATTAAATTAGAGTATTTTAGAATCCCCTGGTTTTAGAAAAGGCAGAGGAACCAGAGATCAAATTGCCAACATCCGTTGGATCATCAAAAAAGCAAGAGAGTCCCAGGAAAACATCTATTTCTGCTTTATTGACTATGCCAAAGCCTTTGACTGTGTGGATCACAATAAACTGTGGACAATTCTGAAAGAGATGGAAATACCAAATCACCTGACCTGCCTCTTGAGAAACCTGTATGTAGGTCAGGAAGCAACAGTTAGAACTGGACATGGAACAACAGACTGGTTCCAATAGGAAAAGGAGTACGTCAATGCTGTATATTGTCACCCTGCTTATTTAACTTCTATGCAGAGTACATCATGAGAAACGCTGGACTGGAAGAAGCACAAGCTGGAATCAAGATTGCCGGGAGAAATCTCAATAACCTCAGATATGCAGATGACACCACCCTTATGGCAGAAAGTGAAGAACTAAAGAGCCTCTTGATGAAAGTGAGAGAGGAGAGTGAAAAAGTTGGCTTAAAACTCAACATTCAGAAAACTAAGCATCTGGTCCCAGATGGCATCTGGTCCCATCTCTTCATGGCAAATAGATGGGGAAACAGCAAAAACAGTGAGAGACTTTATTTTTTGGGGCTCCAAAATCACTGCAGATGGTGACTGCAGCCATGAAATTAAAAGACACCTACTCCTTGGAAGGAAAGTTATGACCAACCTAGATAGCATATTCAAAAGCAGAGACATTACTTTGCCAAAAAAGGTCCGTCTAATCAAGGCTATGGTTTTTCCTGTGGTCATGTATGGATGTGAGAGTTGGACTGTGAAGAAGGCTGAGCACCGAAGAATTGATGCTTTTGAACTGTGGTGTTGGAGAAGACTCTTGAGAGTCCCTTGGACTGCAAGGAGATCTAATCAGTCCATCCTAAAGGAGATCAGTCCTGGGTGTTCATTGGAAGGACTGATGTTGAAGCTGAAACTTCAATACTTTGGCCACCTGATGCGAAGAGCTGAATCATTTGAAAAGACCCTGATGCTGGGAAAGATTGAGGGCAGGAGGAGAAGGGAACGACAGAGGATGAGATCGTTAGATGGCATCACCAACTCAATGGACATGAGTTTGGGTGGGCTCTGTGAATTGGTGTTGGACAGGGAGGTATGGTGTGCTGCAGATCATGGGGTGGCAAAGAGTCGGACACGACTGAGCGACTGAACTGAACTGAGAATCCCCTGGATTGTCATTATACATATGTGCTAGTCCCTACCCACACCAAATACAGATTTGGGAGAAGGAGATAGAGGGTTCTAGGAATAAGTACTGTACAATGAAAAGGCTACCAATATTATTTTGATATCCATTACTAACTGGTAAGGGCAGAGGTCTTACTGCTTTCATCTCAGGTAAATTCCTCCTGACCTGGGTGCCAGGATGAGGAAATCTGTTAGGTAGTGAGTGAAATACTTTGGAGAAGGGGATTTTGCTCACGGTTTCTCAACACATTCTTTAGCTGATTGTATTATTCATAAGGCTGGTTTCCATTGAGATCAATGTCCTGTATAGTCTTACTGTATTTTTGTAAAAAGTAGTCTTTTTTTTAATAGTCTTATTGTAAAAAATAGTGGCTCTGGAAAGATGGGAAGCCCAATAGACTTAGAATCAGGATTTTATGGGTAGCTTTCGCACTTACTGGGTTTGAAATCTCAAGCAAAATAGTTAGCTCTCTGAGCTTCAATCTCCCCATTTGTAAAAAGTCGGTAATAGTATCTACAGTTGACCTTTGCACAACATGGGGGTTAGGGGCACCAACCCTCAAGGAGTCCCTATTCCCACCATATAATTTATAGTCAGTCTTCCATATATGTGACCTTTGTGGCGTGTGGGTGTTCAGTAGCACAGTTGCGTCCGGCTCTTTTGTGACTCCATGGCCTGTAGCCTGCCAGGCTCCTCTGTCCGTGGGATTTTCCCCAGCAAGAATACTGGAGTGGGTTGCCATTTCTTCCTCCAGAGAATCTTCCTGACCCAGGGATTGAACTCATGCTTCTTGTGTCTCCTGCATTGGCAGATGGATTCTTTATCATTCGCGCCACTTGGAAAGCCCTGGTAGCCCACTGAGCGACTGAGCACACGTACACATCATATACAAGGCTTCTTTTCATCCCCAGTTCTGCATCTGTGGATTCAACCAAGTGCTGATGGTGTAGTTCTGAAGTAGTTAATACTGAACAAAAAAAAATTTCGTATAAATGGACTCACATAGTTCATACCTGTTTTGTTCAAGGGTCAACTGTATTTTAAAAAAAAGTAAATATCAGCATTTGAGAAATGAATTGTTTTGATTAACTTTTATACTTGAAGAGTACTGCTTGCCACTCTGAACCTTAAGGTATGTGCTTTACTTTAAAGAAGTAAACCAAGAGCTATTTATAGGGGGAAAAAAAGAAGTGTGAACTTCTTAATAATAGACTTCCAAAGTTAGCTGTCTTCCTAACTAAAATTATTGCTAATTGATTTCTCCTCCTATAACTCAAATCAAGGACACAGTTGCAATGGCTTTTGGCAATGCCTTTCCAAACTGTCCGTTTAAGACGTGGCAGATATCTCTATTACATTTTTTAAAGCCTTCATATTAGCTAGGTGGTGGCTTTTCATCACTGGAGGTTTTTGCCCTGTGTCTTTCTAAGGGAACTTTCCATTCTAATTAACTGAAATCATGTAGGTTAATTTGTTCTAAACATGAAGAAATGATAGAGAGTACAGGAATACCATAGGGTCCAAGGACAAGAGGTGCTCTTGGGCCTCATATGAGTCTTACATCAAGAACTGGAAAGTTACGGGAGCTGAGGAATACCATAAAGCATCAATATTCTACATGCTTTGCTATACTTTGCAATGATATCTTCTCTTTAAAATAGGGAATATGGTAAAAGGACACCGAATTTGATGCATAAAAAACAAGGAGCACATACAAAGTCATGAATATTTGACTATCAAGCAATGAATACTGATATGCTTTTCATACTGATAAGATTTACTTTGAATTTGTTATTTATTTTAAAATTAATATGCATACTTTACCCAAATACCGGAAGATGGGGAAAAACTAAGTACAATCCTCCATATTCCTGTCATCCTAGCACAATAGCAGTTTGTCTTTTAAAGTATGTCTACTTTTGCATTTTCCCCGCATGGTTACAAACTTGAAGGTAGGTGACCTTGGTCAGAAGTTGGAGTCAGGGCACCCGTAGGAAATCCTTTCTTTGTGACATTTAAGGGAAGCTATTAGAATTTAAATTTGTAATTTCTTTCTGAGCTTGCTCTGATTGCCAGTGAAGCAGCCATTCATATTTGGCTGATGTACTGTGAATTCTTATGAAGGGTAAGGGGAATGGTCTTTCAGGATCCAAACTGGAAAGAGTGTCAGCCTGTTGGGACCCTGCTCCAGGATCCCAGATGGCACTGGGAAGTGCCAGCCAGTGTCCACAGGGTGGCTGACAGTGGAGTTTCCCAGGGCCTTTTGAAATGTGCAGGGGAAACAGCATAATCACTAGCTATTGAAGAGACATGGAGTAAACTCTTTGGAAAGATATTTGTGTAAAAAATGAGAGAGGAAAAAGTGAGATATAAAGGGTAAACCCAACAGGCCCAGTATATGATGGAAGTCCTATAACAAAGAAGAGATATGGCAGGAAGAAAATTACCAAAGACGTAAAAGAAAACATTTAAAATTAGAAGAAGAAAGAAACAAGTATGGAGAAAGATCAAACAGAGTTCAAAACAGAATATAAGAAAAAAAATGACTCATACCTACACACATTGCTGTAGGATTTAGTTAATCCCAGGGAAAAAATTCAATAGTTTTTTAAAATTTTATTTTAATATAGTTCTGTAACACCGGGGCAATTCAAATCACAAAAAATAACTTATTTAAGTTTGATTAATAGATAAAACAAAATTAAGGGATATTTTATCAAATCTTTAAATCTTATTTTGCGTGGTAAAAAAAAAGTTTATGCTTGCTTCTCTATAGCATAAAAGATGAATCTCTCCTTTTTGTCTGCCTTTCTTAAAACCAGTAGTGAGTGAGGTGGGGTGGGGAGGTGGGAGGTGGGGTGCTTTTAATTTCCTATAACTGAAACAAAATAGACCCTTACGATCAAAATAGAAAATAAGTAAGATTTTGTTGAAAACAAATAAGCAAACCCTTTTAACTGATATTTCTCTCTTAGAGCTCTAGAACTTTCTTCACACTATCCTACCAAAAAATAAAATAAAATAAAATAAAAAACTAATTAATTAAGAGTCCAGTAAAGAGAAGGGAATCTTCTTGGCCAAGAAGTTCCCAAAAATATTTTGATACTTTCTCGGTTTTTATTCCCCTCCCAAGTGGCTAGTCCCATTTTTCAAGTTCCAATTAAGGTAGTCTTTTATAAGTCATATTCTTCTGTTTCTCACAGTTTGTCTCTCTCAGATACAAGATAGGAATGATATTTATGATATCCATGAGTCACACTCCTGATGCCTCATATAATTGCCCTAGGAATCTTTCCCTCACAGGCTTCCTGTGAGACTCAAATGAGGTTAAATATTTAATAGGACCTCCAAAATATACTTTTTTGTTATTTTTAAAATAAAATTTTAAAAATATATAGGCAATATGTCTTTATATGAGCGAGATGTGAGTTTGATCCCTGGGTCGGGAAGAACCTCTGGAGGCAGAAATGGCAACCCATTCAGTATCCAGTATTCCATGGACAGAGGAGCCTGATGGGCTACAGTCCATGGCGTGGTTAAAGATTTGGACATGTCTTCATCTCACACGCTAGTAAAGTAATGCTCAAAATTCTCCAAGCCAGGCTTCAGCAATACATGAACCGTGAAATTCCAGATGTGCAAGCTGGTTTTAGAAAAGGCAGAGGAACCAGAGATCAAATTGCCAACATCTGCTGGATCATCGAAAAAGCAAGAGAGTTCCAGAAAAACATCTACTTCTGCTTTGTTGACTACGCCAAAACCTTTGACTGTGTGGATCACAATAAACTGTGGGAAATTCTGAAAGAGATGGGAATACCAGACCACCTGACCTGCCTCTTGAGAAACCTATACGCAGGTTGGGAAGCAACAGTTAGAACTGGACATGGAACAACAATCTGGTTCCAAATAGGAAAAGGAGTACATCAAGGCTGTATATTGTCACCCTGCTTATTTAACTTCTATGCAGAGTGCATCATGAGAAACACTGGGCTGGAAGAAGCACAAGCTGGAATCAAGATTGCCAGGAGAAATATCGGTAACCTCAGATATGCAGATGACACCACCCTTATGGCAGGAAGTGAAGAGAAACTCAAAAGCCTCTTGATAAAAGTGAAAGAGGAGAGTGAAAAAGTTGGCTTAAAGCTCAACATTCAGAAAACAAAGATCATGGCATCTGGTCCCATCTCTTCACGGCAAATAGATGGGGAAACAGTGGAAACAGTGTCAGACTTTATTTTTTGGGCTCCAAAATCACTGCAGATGGCGATTGCAGCCATGAAATTAAAAGACGCTTACTCATATTCAAAAGCAGAGACATTACTTTGCCAACAAAGGTTCGTCTAGTCAAGGCTATGGTTTTTCCAGTGGTCATGTATGGATGTGAGAGTTGGACTGTGAAGAAAGCTGAGCACCGAAGAATTGATGCTTTTGAACTGTGATGTTGGAGAAGACTCTTGAGAGTCCCTTGGACTGCAAGGAGATCCAACCAGTCCATTCTAAAGGAGATCAGCCCTGGGTGTTCTTTGGAAGGAATGATGCTAAAGCTGAAACTCCAGTACTTTGGCCACCTGATGCGAAGAGTTGACTCATTGGAAAAGACTCTGATGCTGGGAGGGATTGGGGACAGGAGGAGAAGGGGATGACAGAGGATGAGATGGCTGGATGGCATCACCGACTCGATGGACGTGAGTTTGAGTGAACTCCGGGAGTTGGTGATAGACCGGGAGGCCTGGCATGCTGCAATTCATGGGGTCGCAAAGAGTCGGACATGACTGAACGACTGAACTGAACTAGCAACTAAACAACAACAATAGTACTTTACTTATAAATACATTCAGATCAGATCAGATCAGATCAGTCACTGAGTCATGTCCGACTCTTTGCCACCCCATGAACCACACACGCCAGGCCTCCCTGTCCATCACCAACTCCCGGAGTTCACCCAGACCCATGTCCATCGAGTCAGTGATGCCATCCAGCCATCTCATCCTCTGGCGTCCCCTTCTCCTCCTGCCCCCAATCCCTCCCAGCATCAGAGTCTTTTCCAATGAGTCAACTCTTCGCATGAGGTGGCCAAAGTACTGGAGTTTCAGCTTTAGCATCATTCCTTCCAAAGAAATCCCAGGGCTGATCTCCTTTAGAATGGACTGGTTGGATCTCCTTGCAGTCCAAGGGACTCTCAAGAGTCTTCTCCAACACCACAGTTCAAAAGCATCAATTCTTCGGTGCTCAGCTTTCCTCACAGTCCAACTCTCACATCCATACATGACCACAGGAAAAACCATAGCCTTGACTAGATGAACCTTTGTTGGCAAAGTAATGTCTTTGCTTTTGAATATACTATCTAGGTTGGTCATAACTTTCCTTCCAAGGAGTAAGCGTCTTTTAATTTCATGGCTGCAGTCACCATCTGTAGTGATTTTGGAGCCCAGAAAAATAAAGTCTGACACTGTTTCCACTGTTTCCCCATCTATTTCCCATGAAGTGATGGGACCGGATACCATGATCTTCGTTTTCTGAATGTTGAGCTTTAAGCCAACTTTTTCACTCTCCTCTTTCACTTTGATCAAGAGGCTTTTTAGTTCCTTTTCACTTTCTGCCATAAGGGTGGTGTCATCTGCATATCTGAGTTTATTGATATTTCTCCCGGCAATCTTGATTCCAGCTTGTGTTTCTTCCAGTCCAGCGTTTCTCATGATGTACTCTGCATATAAGTTAAATAAACAGGATGACAATATACAGCCTTGACGTACTCCCTTTCCTATTTGGAACCAGTCTGTTCCATGTCCAGTTCTAACTGTTGCTTCCTGACCTGCATACAAATTTCTCAAGAGGCAGATCAGGTGGTCTGATATTCCCGTCTCTTTCAGAATTTTCCACATTTTATTGTGATCCACACAGTCAAAGGCTTTGGCATAGTCAATAAAGCAGAAATAGATGTTTTTCTAGAACTCTCTTGCTTTTTCAATGATCCAGCGGATGTTGGCAATTTGATCTCTGGTTCCTCTGCCTTTTCTAAAACCAGCTTGAACATCAATAAATACATTAGTGAAATATAAAGATGGAATTTTGACCACAGAAGATGGATTATCTTTCAAACTACAAATTATCCTTGTTTTGTAGCAGTTTTACATTTAATAGTAGTGTGTGGCATTTTTCTAATAGGTGTACTGACTAGGCATATAATAGGTTTTAACTGAGCTATTTTTATTCATGATATTTTAAAATGAAAAATACTTATAAAATACCCGAAGGCATCAAAATAAAATTCATTACTGTAAACCAAATTTGTTCAAAAAATTTTTTTTGTATATTGGCATACAGGTTATTTCCTGGGAAAGTGAATTTATGAGTAGCCTCCTAACCAGTTTCAGTTATTCTGTTGATGCAGACCATCACAAGAGCTTCTAAATACACTCTGAGTAGATTTGCATGGCCTTAAAAAGTGGTCATGTATGGATGTGAGAGTTGGACTGTGAAGAAAGCTGAGCGCCGAAGAATTGATGCTTTTGAACTGTGGTGTTGGAGAAGACTCTTGAGAGTCCCTTGGACTGCAAGGAGATCCAACCAGTCCATTCTGAAGGAGATCAGCCCTGGGATTTCTTTGGAAGGAATGATGCTGAAGCTGAAACTCCAGTACTTTGGCCACCTCATGCGAAGAGTTGACTCATTGGAAAAGACTCTGATGCTGGGAGGGATTGGGGGCAGGAGGAGAAGGGGACGCCAGAGGATGAGATGGCTGGATGGCATCAGTGACTCGATGGACGTGAGTCTGAGTGAACTCTGGGAGTTGGTGATGGACAGGGAGGCCTGGCGTGCTGCAATTCATGGGGTCGCAAAGAGTCGGACATGACTGAGCGACTGATCTGATCTGATCTGAAAAAGAAATTTGGGGGATATCAGCAAAATGGCAGAGCTGTAGCTCCAAGCTCCTATCTCTCTACAGAAACACTGAAAAGAAGCAGAAACTGGCAGAATCAACTTTGTTAGAATTCTGGAAAACACTTAAAGGTTTACAGCAGCCAGGTGGATGCTGAATCAAAAACAGAAGGCAACTTAACAATGATAGGAAAGCTTTGTGGCATTTTTCCTTCCTCTTGCTCAAACCCCTCCCCAGCTTTGTGGTGTTCTTGAAGATGGCAGCCCACCTACCCAGTGTAAGAGTCTGACTCCCTGGTCCATAGGGAGCAGAGCAGATCTAATTGACAAAATATTAATGTTGTTTAGTCTAAGCTCTCTGGGAGCTGCCTGAGACACTAGCAAGGTCTCTGATTTGCCTAACTTGGAGCTCACTCAGGGAAGACAACTGGCCAGCATTACTCTGAAACATTGTAAGGTGACAAACAACCCACAGCCACCTGGGGCTAAAAATTTTGGCTGAGATGCCACAGCCTGTCCAAAGGCTGGGAAGAAAAGCTGGGAAGAGTTTTTTTTTTTTTTTTTTTTTGAGAAACCAGAGCTTGGAAAAGCATCCACATATATTTGGGAATTTAGAAACCCAAATATTTGTCCAAGGAAGGTCAGATGCTCAGAAAAGACCATAGAATGCTCTAAGCTTTTACCTCTGGCTGACCTCTAGTCTCAGTGCAAGCAGGAAGTGAAGTCTAATTCAGAGTTGTAAACAGCCTAGCTAAGTTTGAGGGAGTGACTCATCACCGAGTCAATCTCTAAAAACTGGGAGGGTTTTGTGTGTGTGTGTGTGTGTGTGTGTGTGTGTTTTAGCTCCTGGTGAACATGGAAATTGCTATCAAAATACTAGCTGAACACAAGATAAAAGAACAAAGACTTAAATCTCAACACATTGAAATATATTACTTCATATTCATTTGGAATCGTAAGGGGCCCTGAATAGCCAAAACAATCTCAAAAAAGAGAGTAAAGTTGAACAACTCACATTTCCCAATTTTAAAACTTCAACAGAGCTATAGTAATCAAAACAGTGTGGTATTAGTATAAGCCTAGAAGTATAGACGGAGAAGGCAATGGCACCCCACTCCAGTACTCTTGCCTGGAAAATCCCATGGATGGAGGAGCCTAGTAGGCTGTAGTCCATGGGGTCGAAGATAGTCAGACACGACTGAGCGACTTCCCTTTCACTTCTCACTTTCATGCATTGGAGAAGGAAATGGCAACCCACTCCAGTGTTCTTGCCTGGAGAATCCCAGGGACGGGAGAGCCTGCTGGGCTGCCGTCTATGGGGTCGCACAGAGTCGGACACGACTGAAGCGACTTAGCAGCAGCAGTGGAAGTATAGACAGACGGAGTAGAATTGAGTGTTTAAAAATTAAACCCATACATCTATGACCAATAGATTTTCAGCAATGTGCCAAGGCCATTCAGTGGTGAAGACTCATCTTTTTAATATATGATGCAGACAACTGCATATCCACATTCATAAAATGAAGTTGGATTCCTACCTATAAATACAAATTCAACATGGATCAGTGACCTAAATATAAGAATTACAAATCATAAAACTATGAGAGGAAAACATAGGGGTAAATTTTTTTGACTTTGAACTTATCAATGGATTCTTAGGTATGACACCAAAAGAAAGAGTAAGAGAAGAAAAAAATAGGTAATTGGAATTATCTCAATTAAAAACTTGTGTGTGTCAAAGGATATTATTCAAAGAAGTGAAAATATAATCCACAGAATGAGAGAAAATATTTGCAAATAATATATTTGACAAGGGACTAGTATCCAGAATATATAAAGAACTGTTGCAACTCCAGAATAAAAAGACAAACAACTGAATTAAAAAATAAGCAATGGACATAAATAGATTCTCCAAAGAAGATATACAAATGGCCGAAAAGCACATGAAAAATGCTCAGCATCATTAGTCATCAGGGGAATATAAACCAAAACCGCAATGAGGTACTACTTCATATCTCCTGGGGCTATCATAATAATAATAAATGGAAACTAAGTGTTGGCAAGGAAGAACTGGAACTTTCTTACATTGCTGGCAGGAATGCAAAATGGTTCTGCTGTTATGGAAACCAGTTTGGAAATTCTCAAAAAGTTAAACATAGACTTACCTTATGACCCAGCAATTGAACTCCTAGGTATACACCTAAAAAAAAAAAAAAAAAAGGAATTTAGGTACTAAAATAAGTTCTTGGATACATATGCTCATAGCAGCACTATTTGTAGTAGTCAAAAGGTGGAAACAGTCCAAAGATTCATCAACAGATAAGTGGATAAACAAATTATGGTTAAAAAAATATATTTCAAGAACTTCCCTGCTGGTCCAGTGACTACGATTTCGCACTTCCATTGTAGGGGTGCAAGTTCAGTCCCTCTTTGGGAAGCTAAGATCCCACGTGCCACGCACCACAGCCAAAAAATACAAGTGTCCCGTCATTTTTAAGAATATGTGTATATATATAATATATATATGTATGTATATATGTATTTCGGCCATGAAAAAGACGGAAGTACTTATACATACCACAGTGGATGTATATGGTGAACCTTGAAAACATTATTCTAAGTGAAAGAAGTCAGATATGAAAAGTCAAATATTGTATGATTCTATTTACATGAAATATCCAGAATGGATAAATCCATAGAGAATTCAGATGTCCAAGGGCTAGGGAGGGGTGAAAATGGGAAGAAATGGTTCAATGGATATAGGGGTTTACTCTGGAGTGATGGAACTGTCTTAGACTAAAGAGGTGATTGCATAACACTGTGAATGTGTTAGATATGTCACCAAATTATCACTTTAATGGTTAAGTTTATCTTACATGAATTTTATTTCAATAAATTATTAAGAAAATAAATAAATCCAGGAAACACTTGAGACTGGCTTGAGGCTAATTTTCTTGCCTCCAGAAGCTACATCTCATCAGACAATTTCACAGAACATCTAACCTAGTCTTGCCTGATATTTCATGATAATAAAACTTATCTCCTGGAACAAATGCATCACCTATTCTAATCATTTTAAACCAAACATGGTCTCCAGCAATGGCACAGGGAGTATAAGGTAGGATGTTAATGAGGTGACTGTTGATCCAGAGTTACTGAAGTGAGTTTAAAAACATCAAAGATAAGAAGACAGCCTAGAGTGAAATGCTTCCAGAAAAGCTTCCCCCCAAATACAATGAGCATACAGTCAATCCCTTTCCATGACACCATGATTCTATAACGGGTCAGTGATAACACATGGTGGAGATGTTTTGAAGGGTAGGTTGAATAAGCTTTAGAAGCTACAGGGCACATCCTTCCTAAATGTGTGCTTCATAGCATACATTTGCAAAATAGAAATGGAAGGAACAAGTTTTTCGAACTTGATTATTTTATGGACCTTCTTGTAAACTGTGATGTAGAGCTGATTTATTCAGGTGGAAACTTACATAACTTTTGCCAGATTTCATATTTTACAACATGAGTAGGTCCTATGCTTAATGACAGGGTCTCAGGTTGTAGTAGACCCATTTCAGAAGTGTTTTCTTTTTTTTTTTTAATTTTATTTTATTTTTAAACTTTACATAATTGTATTAGTTTTGCCAAATATCAAAATGAATCCACCACAGGTATACATGTGTTCCCCGTCCTGAACCCTCCTCCCTCCTCCCTCCCCATACCATCCCTCTGGGTCGTCCCAGTGTTTTCTAAGTCCACTACTGAATCTTCCCTGAAACTGCTTGCTCCACCAGGGTCTGCAACCCCTCCCTTGTTCCCAGAATAAAGAGAGGAGAATAATACAAATGAAGGAATTCTGGTTACTAATCAGGTGCCAAAAGATTCTGATTGAAACTGACATAACAGGAGGAGAAGTAGAAGCTTCAGTTCAGTTCAGTTCAGTTCAGTCGCTCAGTCGTGTCTGACTCTTTGTGACCCCATGAATCGTAGCACACCAGGCCTCCCTGTCCATCACCAACTCCCGGAGTTCACTGAGACTCACGTCCATCGAGTCACTGATGCCATCCAGCCATCTCATCCTCTGTCATCCCCTTCTCCTCCTGCCCCCAATCCCTCCCAGCATCAGAGTCTTTTCCAATGAGTCAACTCTTCGCATCAGGTGGCCTAAGTACTGGAGTTTCAGCTTCAGCATCAGTCCTTCCAAAGAAATCCCAGGGCTGATCTCCTTCAGAATGGACTGGTTGGATCTCCTTGCAGTCCAAGGGACTTTCAAGAGTCTTCTCCCACACCACAGTTCAAAAGCATCGGCGCTCGGCGCTCAGCCTTCTTCACAGTCCAA
Organism: Bos grunniens; assembly: GCF_055505025.1. NCBI lineage: Eukaryota > Metazoa > Chordata > Mammalia > Artiodactyla > Bovidae > Bos > Bos grunniens. The sequence continues at coordinate 67,938,793 of NC_141168.1, read as the reverse complement.
CTCTCACATCCATACATGACCACAGGAAAAACCATAGCCTTGACTAGATGGACCTTTGTTGACCTGTGTTCTACTTAAGTAGAAGCTTAAGTATATGTTTTCAAAAGTCTGCCAGTCTGTTTCATATGACATACACTGAAAATGCAGTTTGTATGGCACTTTGAGGTAAGTAGATGAGACCTTTGATCTGGAAGAAAGCAGCCTGGGTAATCTGGCTATCCTGGCCCTGGAGACCCTGAGGGCTAGGGAGATAAAGATACATCTGTATATCTGTTATACATAAGTGGTACAACCACCATGCCCCAGCTCACTTATGTAGAAGTTCTTAACAAAGTTATGTGGAGAATTAAGGGGATCCTTAAAAACAGAAACCTCAGGAAGATATCACTTTATACATTAGAATTGGTACAATGAAAATTACTGCCAGTATTAATACTAAGTGTTGATGAGAATGTAGAATGACCTGAACCCTCACATATTTCTCACTCATGTATAATAGTAAAAACTTTGGAAAGAAGTTTGGTAAACCTGTAAGGAGTTAAGCCTTTAACTCCATACATACTTGTCCTGTACTTGGTATATTTCTGTCCCTTTCTGGACCTTTTTCTGCTCTACCCCAAGATATGAATGGAGGCAGGGGCAAGAACAGCATTCCATACCAGAACTTCAGGGATGGACGTGGGCCCTACAAAACAGGTGAATTTGGGGGTGAAGGAAGTGGATATCTTTGTTTTATTCAGGAAATCTTAGACAAGCAATTTTGACAATGTGTGTTATAATGATTTTCAAACTTGAGCTTCTAGTTAAGAGGTAACTTTTTTAGAAAGAGGATAATTTCACTCAGATGACACAGGACTGGTGATAAAGGAGATGAAGACTAAAGCTTAGTATTTTTTACATTACTGGTATTTATTGATTTCATGTTTATTTCTACCTACTGGAGTCAACTTCATAAAAATGGAAAACTCGTAGATTATTATTGGTATATATAATTAGCAAATTCTTTGGATTGGATTTAAAAACAAAGGAAGTTTGAATCTTTTTTAATTTGAAATAATTTAACAATCAAGCCTTTAAATTCAATACACTATGAATCTTGATGTTTATGGAGCCCCTTCCACTGAGAGGTAACAACTGAACATTTTTATTTCTCTGTGTAGTATAACCTGTCAAGACAGTTCAAGGCAAAGGATTTGGCAGTGTTTTGCTGCCACCTAATGGAATAAGTGGAATATTTTTCATTTTCCTGTAAGAGACAATTACCCTTTTACTTCATGGAACATTCATATAAAACTAATAATTATTTTAACAAATATACTTGAACTGCAAATAAGTTTTAAAAATTTATATTAATTTTAACATTATTGCATGTGTGTGAGTATGTTATGGTGGTGGTAGTGTAGTGGGTATAGTAGAATGTGAAAATTAGTTTGAGGTTTTAATCTAAGGATCATGATTCATTTCTATAATTTTGTTCGAGTTAATTTACTAAAGGCTTAAGGATATAATAGATTGTTTATGAATGCTGATCTTTTTTTCTCAATGAACTTTAAGCAATTCAGGTAACCTATGAGTGAAACGAAGAATTAGTCATAATGTGAAAGGATACTGGGGAAATACACAGGAAAGAGTAAGAGAGAGGAGAGATATCTGCTTGCTGAGCTTGAAAATATTCAAAGTGGCTATTTTTCTATTTATAACCTAATTTTATATTGTATTTATTTAAAATACTGACAAGGATTGATTTTTGCTTTTTTTTCTCACTGTTGAAGAATAACTGGTACATTCTATATGTTGGAGAAACAGTATTTATGTGTATGTAAAATCACTGCAGATGGTGACTGCAGCCATGAAATTAAAAGACGCTTACTCCTTGAAAGAAAAGTTATGACCAACCTAGATAGCATATTGAAAAACAGAGACATTACTTTGCCAACAAAGGTCAGTCTAGTCAAGGCTATGGTTTTTCCAGTGGTCAAGTATGGATGTGAGAGTTGGACTGTGAAGAAAGCTGAGCGCCAAAGAATTAATGCTTTTGAACTGTGGTGTTGGAGAAGACTCTTAAGAGTCCCTTGGACTGCAAGGAGATCCAACCAGTCCATTCTGAAGGAGATCAGCCCTGGGATTTCTTTGGAAGGAATGATGCTAAAGCTGAAACTCCAGTACTTAGGCCACCTGATGCGAAGAGTTGACTCATTGGAAAAGACTCTGATGCTGGGAGGGATTGGGGGCAGGAGGAGAAGGGGATGACAGAGGATGAGATGGCTGGATGGCATCAGTGACTCGATGGACGTGAGTCTGAGTGAACTTCAGGAGTTGGTGATGGACAGGGAGGCCTGGCGTGCTGTGATTCATGGGGTCGAAAAGAGTTGGACATGACTGAGCAACTGAACTGAACTGAACCGAAACTCTAGAAAATAAAGGAAGGAAAGCAAAATCATCTATAATCCCACTCATAACATAAACCCATACTAGTCATCTAATGACACATAGCCATGCAACTTGCTGTTCACTAGTCCCCTTCAGTAACCTGTGAGGGCTGCTAGATGATGTGACTGTAAAATCTGTCTTCTACGTGTCCTTCTGGAGTATTTTTCAAATCCCAGGGATTTGCCACTGGTTCTATTTCCACTCTTGGATTCTGAGGTATATTTGCCCCAATATATTAACACTTTTTCCATTGGATCCATGGAACCTCTTGGCCATCCTATTTGTTCATCCTTCACAAAACCATCACATCCAATTTTCTAGGAGTATATGACATTTTTAGGATAAAGGCAATTTTATAAAGGAGTTACAAGCCTGAGAGAACCAAGGTCAGAGTCTCAGTTAACTTGAAGTTTCTCTTGAATCCCACATATTAAGGAATCTAAATACTTAGGACTTCACAGGGATGAGGTTTTATGGATGATTTCTGCTCCACCTTCTAAAGATGACCGGCCAGTTGTGTCTCTCTTCTAGCTTCACATCCTTCTTCCTCGACACTCTCCATTCAAAACTCTGCTATCTTTCCTTGGCATAACCACTGCTTTCCATAGGGAGGCCCATCATCCCCTGGATCCACCTGGGTCTGATACTCAGGGCTTTAGTCTGATGGATATTGATATTTATCACTCCCCAGACTCCAGGGAGACTGGTTTCAGTCATAAGAGAAAATGAATGCAGGCCCTTCAATTAGAGTTTCCTTTTTTAATCCCTTCACAGCAAGAACAGTGGGTTTTCTGGTCTCTTTATTAGCTGACTTATTACCCAAAGTACCGTTCCTTAAAGTAAGTGACTTGGAGTGGTTATGGCAAGTTAAAATATATGCTTTGCCAGTCAGATATACAAGAAAAAGTAACCTTTATTTTCTTTATATTTATATCACCTTGCTTACAAGCCCTTATTTTTGTTAATGAGAAATTTGGGGACCGAGCAGAAAAATAAATAGCTCATGCTCTTTTGTTTTAAAATGGTCTCTTTTTCTTAAATTTAATATTTCTTTTATTAAGCCCTGGAGAAGGAAATGGCAACCCACTCCAAAACCTTTGCCTGGAAAATCCCATGGACGGAGGAGCCTGGTAGGCTACAGTCCATGGGGTCGCAAAGAGTTGGACACGACTGAGCGATTTCACTTTCACTTTATTAAGCCTAGTCTTTCATATATTCACTTCTACTTTGTTTTACAAAACTCATGTCAGAGCCAAGGAGGAACATTTGCTTTCCCCTTTGTCTCTGTCTGTGGCTCTCATGGACCTTGAGTTGCATTCTTTGGGCATTAAATTTCACTCTCATAATTTAAACCACAGTCCTCTATTGTTGACACATAACTAGGTAACTTGGTGGTTTACAGCACCTTCATTGGGCACTCTGTGTCCACAGCTGCCTCTTCTAATGTGTCTGCAGATGGTGTAACTTATGTTCTGTCCTCTTAGCATTGATATGGTGTGAAATTGCTCCAGGTAAACTTGATTACCTCCGCCATCTGACCAAATCCTGCCCTGACTCTGTTGGGGAGGAAGAAATTTTCCTCCACTCTTCCAAGTTCTTCTGGCTGTTCTAAGAATTAAATTGACATGAGGTACATTAACAGGAGCAAATCACACATAAGTTTAATAACCAGTATACATAAGAGAGACCCAGAAAGTCTAAGTCACCAAACAGGCTGAAATTCTCATCTTAAATACCACCTTCAGCTAAAGACAAACGAGGGTGTTGAGGAGAGTGGCTTGGGACTTCAAGGGGAAGAAGGCATTTGACATGGACATGGAAAAATGAATGTTTGGTTAACAGGTGTTTGCTAGGTCATGCAGAGACACATAAAAATTTTAACAAACAGACTCTGCTAGGTTCCTTCACTTCTACACACCTAATTCACATTATAGTTTTCTATGGTGACAGCTCCCTTTCTGGAACATGTTCCCATCTACATTCTTTAGGTGGTTAGGGGGAAGGTCGGAGTTTCTTCCTGAGTCCTCTGGGCCTTGGTTATTTGCATCTCAAAGTAATCTGCGTGCCAAAGAGACATTTTGGGGTGGCAGATTTTGCTACAACTCTTTCCCACTATGTTGTCCCCAGAGATCCAGTTATGACTCCAATTTACTCCCTTATATGGGAATTTGGTTTCAAAGCTCTGTGGCATAAGAAAACTTCCTATTCATCCAGACCCCTCAGGTAAGTTCACTTTATCTTTCTACCCCTCATGGGAACTTCTGAATCACACACATATATGTATGTATGTATATATATATATATGAAAGTGAAAGTGAAATGTAGTCACTCAGTCATGTCTGACTCTTTGTGACCCCAAGGACTCCTCTATCCATGGAATTCTCTAGGCAAGAGTACTGGAGTGGATTGCCATTCCCTTCTCCAGAGGATCTTCCCGACTCAGGGATTGAACTTGGGTTTATAAATATAAAATTTTTATATTTATATTGTTGCACAGCATGTGACCGACCATGGATTGAATCCATGCCCCTGCAGTGGAAGCGTGGAGTCTTAACCACCAGGGAAGTCCTTGAATCATTTCTCTGTTACTCAGGAGGTAAGGGCACAATGCAAGAATGTCCAGCCCCGTGTACCTAAACCGCTTTCTCCTGGCCTTGCTGCTGTAGGGTTCCGCACAGTGTAAACTGCAGTACCAGCTCAGTTGCTCTCATTCTCAGCTTATTTGGAATTTCTATCAGAATTTCTGTAAACCAGTGGGTTAAGGCTCTTTTCAGAGTCCTTGCAACTTCTTGGACTGTCCTAATCTGAATTTCTCTCCTTGCTCCCTGCATTTCTCATCCTACCTCCTATTCTCACCCCCAACATTCTCCTACCTAATTGTTCATTTGAAACTGATAGGTAGACACAAGCTCTAGGACATGATGTGATATCCTGTATCTTCTCTACTTATACCTTATAAAATATTATATATTCAGACCTCTAAGCTTCACATGCAAAGGCAGACTTTGGATTTTAGAACATTCTTTACTCTCTCAACAAAGCCTGACTCTCAAGAGTATTCTCTTGCTGTGGACTCAAAAATCGAAACTTTGAACTTTAAAGAGAAAAAAATTGACCTTTTTGTTCTAGGCTTTTACCACTTTCTTTTTCTAGGCTGTTGAACCCTATGCCTTGGCCTTAGTGGTAGAAGGAATGACTTTTAAAGTGAGATAATACAAAGGAAAATACAATGTGAAGTAGTTCAAAATGCTTTTACTTTCAAAAATTTTATGTCTTAAAGCATACTGAGAAAGGAGATGCTCCACATGAGCAAGGCTCTCGTATTATAAGTTCCTACTATTCTCCTGAAGAGATGAACAAAGTCACAGGAGATTGTTTGCAGTGGTCACTGCTGCCGTTATGTGGGAAATGGCAAGGGCTGGATTGCATTGTTTTGCTTTTGAATCACATTCAGATACACGATGTGGATGGGGGATAAAGGAGATTGGATGTGCAGCCAGTTCTTGCTCCTGTTAAAATCATAAAATAAACACAATTTTAAGTTGGGATGCAGGTAAAATTTAGTGATAGTATAATAACAATAATAATTTTTATTCGCGTGTGTGTGTGTTAGTCACTCAGTTGTGTCCAACTCTTTGCGGCTGCGTAGACTGTAGCCTGCCAGGCTCCTCTGTCCATGGGATTTTCCAGGCAAGAATACTGGAGTGGGTTGCCACTCCCTTCTCCAGGGGATCTTCCTGACCTAGAGATCAAACCTGGGTCTCCTGCATTACAGTTCATTCAAGTTCATTGCCGTCTAAGCCACCAGGGAAGCCACAGTACTTGACAAAATATTTTTGTTTCATTATGTCATATAGAACTTTCAAAATCTTTGATTTAGAAGTTGTAAGTCCTTCAGAGATGAGAGACAGAATCCAGGGGATATTAAGTAACTTCTGTCATATGTGTAGATAATCAGTGCCAACTAACGAATGGTGTTAATCTAAACATAATTGTTGATGTTGTTGTTGTTTAAATCACACCATAATACCTCTGCTGATAAATTATATAATAATAATAATAATAAGCTTTATCTCTTTTCTGCACAACAACCCTTCACCTATTTGAAGGTCTTTATTATGGGTCCCTGTCAGATCTTGATAAGAAAGATGATAAAGAAAACTGGTGGGGAGGAAATAGCCAAAGTACATGGAAGAGTCATTATCAGCAGAAGAATATGAGGAAGAATATGAGTGTGTAGAACCAGGAAACTGGGCGCAGAGGTCCCACTTTGAAGGCATTTTATTTATTTACTTATTTTGGCCATGTGGTGTAGCATGAGGGATAAGTTTCCCAACCAGGGATCAAACCCAAGCCCTCTGTATTGAGAGTGCAGGGTTTTAACCACTGGACCTCCAGGGAAGACCCTGAAGGCATTTTAACTTTACTTAGAGTCCTCTCTTTTGATTTTCCCCTCTACTAAGTCAAGTCAAATAGAATCTTAGACTCAAAGGATTGGGAGTAAAATTGCAAATGTCGAACTGTTCAATGCTGAAATTCTAAAATACCTCGTAGTGTCATGGTAAATGTTTAGCTACCAGGTCTTGGGGGAAAACAAAGACTCTTATTTTCAGTGTTTGCTGATTTTTGTGGTGAAAATACTCCCATGGAGGCCAGTTTCAACATACTGAAATGATGTCAGTGGAGTTTGGAAGAGTTCCTAGCAATGATCTCTTATGAGTTAGTACAATCCAGCATTAACAAACCATTGATAGGTTGATTAGAACCCTAAAATGTTACCTAGCCTTAGCTTTGAATTGTCCTGGCATCAAACATTGCCACTCCACTGTTTGATATTAATAGTTTTAATTATTATTGTTCTTTCCCTGGTTGTGCTTCTAAAATTACCTTTGCTCCACTTTGATCCTCTAGCCTTAGTTTTCCTTCTTTATTACCATCTTAAACCTTTCATTTTCCAGGATATATATTCTTTGCTAATTAAATCAACATATATATTATGTATACTCAGTCACTCAGTTGTGTCCAATCATTTGTGATCCCTTGAACTGTAGCTCTCCAGGCTCCTCAGTCCATGGGGTTTTCAAGAATACTGAGTGGGTTGCCAAAATCCCATGGGTGGGGGAGCCTGGTGGGCTGCAGTCCATGGGATTGCAAAGAGTCGGACACGACTGAGCAACTTCCCTTCACTTTTCACTTTCATGCATTGGAGAAGGAAATGGCAACCCACTCCAGTGTTCTTGCCTGGAGAATCCCAGGGACGGGGTAGCCTGATGGGCTGCCGTCTATGGGGTCGCACAGAGTTGGACACGACTGAAGTGACTTAGCAGCAGTAGCAGTATATATATATAACGTTTTCCACATGCTGAATCATTCTGATAACCCTGCCTTGGTTATAATTTTTATTGTTAATATTCCTTTACAAATTTAATGTTTTTAACTGACCACATAACACAGTTCAGTAGAACTCTTATCTCCCTTTAGATAGATATTTCTAATACAGACTAAGTCTATATTGTTTCTCTTCTCTAATTAATTAATTTTTAGTACCCACATGACTTAACTGGTTACTTCTGAGCTTGTGATCAACTACCAAAAATCCCCTTGGTCTTTTTCATGAGAAGGGCTGTTTGTACATGTCTTCCTTATCTCAATCGAACAAACTATAGTATGTTATCACAAAATGATCCACTTGTATATTATCTAGTCCAAGCTCCTTATTTTAGAGATGAGGGAATTAGAGATCACAGAGGTTAATTAACTGAAATAAGATTACATAACTTGTTGGTGACAAAGTCGAGTCTAGATCCGATGGCTGCTATCATTTCCTTATATTCTACTATTTCCTCTTATTCTTAGAACAGCATTAGATAGGAAAAACAAATTGTATTAACTCCATTTTAAACATGGTGATATTTAGAATAAGAAATACTAAGTGATTTGCTAAATCTACATGGGCAATAACATCAGATGATTTTTTTCAGCCTAAATGTAAGGCTGTTACAATTTATATTTTTCAGTTACAGCCCCTTATATTAAACTGTGAGATAATTTTTAATTTTGACTCTGTGGCCTAGGATTTTAACATTCTTCCATCTTCCTTTCTTTCACAAGTGTCATAAGCATAGGTTTCTTGTCAGCCAGGATCCTGGCAGAAAGCAGAAGCTAACTCAGATGGTTCAATAGACTTTAATAAAGGTATTGTATTAGTCTCCTAGGGTTTCCAAAGCAACTTACCACAAATTCAGTGGCTTAAAACAAAAGTTAAGGAGGCCAGAAATAAAAAATCAATGTGTTGGGAGATTTAGTTGCTTCTGGAGGCACCCCACTCCAGTACTCTTGCCTGGAAAATCCCATGGATGGAGGAGCCTGGTGGGTTACAGTCCATGGGGTCACACAGAGTTGGACACGACTGAAGTGACTTAGCAGTAGCAGAGTCTCTAAAAGGGGAAAAAAAAATGTTCATGCTTCTCTTCTAACTTCTAGTGTCTGCCAGCAATCCTTGGCATTCATTGGCTTCAAAAGGCATCTTCATATAGCCTTCTTTGTGTATTTTTCTTTTTTTTTGGCATCCTTTCCTCTTTTAGATGAGGATATCAGTCATTGGACTTAAAGTTCACCCTAAGTCCAGGATGATTTTATCTCAAGATCTTTAACTACATCTACAGAAACCCTATGACCAAATAAAATTACATTCTCAGGTTCTGGGTAGACATGAAATTTTGAGCGATACTATTCAACACTATAGGTTCATTTATGAAATTGTGTGTGGACTAAGAAAACAGGTGGTTAAAGGGGCAAGGAGAGGAATTGTGCCCCAGGATCCTACTGAGCTGGACCAGTGAAGCAGGGGACCATGGTAGTAATTCTAGAGATCTGAGTGGTAGAGATATGAGTGCCCTGCCATGACACTGGTTTCAGAGCAGGTATAGAACAGACTCAATGGATTCAATCACTGGCTCGGTCACTGACTCAATGGACACGAAACTCCAGGAGACAGTGAAGGACTGGGAAGCCTGGCATGCTGCAGTTCATGGGTCGCAGAGTTGGACAGACTTAGCGACTGAATAATAACAGCAACATAGAGCAGGAAAAAAAACATTTTCTCCTTTCAATCTGCACTGTTCTTTGGATGATTCCCATTAGCCACATCCAACCAGAAGCCAGGTTTATGCTTCCTGTTACTGCTGTAAAAATGACTACAAACTTCATGGCTTAAACCAATTTAAATTTATAATCTTATAATTCTAGAGGTTAGAACTCATACAGAGGTCTCACTGGGTTAAAATCAAGGTATCAGAAGGGCTTATTCCTCTAGTGGAGAATCCATTTCCTTGCCTTTTCCAGCATCTAGATGTCATCCTGAGCGACTTCACTTTCACTTTTCACTTTCCTGCATTGGAGAAGGAAATGGCAACCTGCTCCAGTGTACTTGCCTGGAGAATCCCGGGACGGGGGAGCCTGATGGGCTGCCGTCTACGGGGTCGCACAGAGTTGGACACGACTGAAGTGACTTAGCAGTAGCAGCAGATGTCATCCACACTCTTTAGCTCAATCCTCCTTCTTTAAGGTCAGCTATGGCAGACTGAGTCTCCATATAGCATCACTCTGACAATCTTTGTTCTGTGAGGAAACATATTTAAAATTTAGGGGTAAGAATGTGGACATCTTAGGAGGAGCCACTCTTCCACCTACGGTATCAGTTGACAGTCTTAAAGATTTAGCCTCCTGGGCAGGGTTGGATACAGGTCATGTGGCAATGAACTTTATACAGTTAGGAAGTACTATACAAGAAAAATAATTCATGGTCTTCTTAGACACAATGCTTGGAAGGGGCCCTGAAGCAGAAGCTTTATTAGCTCAACAGTAATTCAGACTCTGCTCCTAGGCACAGAGCAGAGCAAAGCAGGGCAGAGGATAATCTGGGATGGGGAGAGAATGGGTGAGAGTCAGAAGACCATGCCTTAAACTTTTCTACAGTTGATTAAACATTTGACTTATGAGGAATCTGCTGCATTCCACTAGGGCCTATACTTCAGAGTGAATTCAGTAGTTTTCAATCAGCCATTAATCAGCTAATTATTGATCATGAGGATAGCATAATATATAGCCAACAGCTTAGTGACATTGATTTATACCATGCATTGCAGGTGGATTCTTTACATGCTAAGCCACTGGGGAAACCCATCTTCCCTGCGAATGACCTGTGACAAGTTGTTCACTCATTCCACAGAAGGTACAACTGAACCTTAGATTTTATAATGAAAAGTTCAGTCTTACTGTGCCACCCATGGAAGTTCCACCTAGCCATAGTCTATTCAATTCTGAATTTGCTTCTTTCTTGTGACTACTTGGTACATTTGATACAGAATTTTTCTTCTAGATCCCCTAAGTTCTAGGACGTCACAGTGCAGTCATGTGAGAGTGAGTCAGCAGTTTAATTCCAATATCTGTCTCACCACTGTTAGGGACTTTTTAACAAGAACCAAGACAGTTATTAGTTTTATTATAACCCAAATAGAATAAAGAGGAACTATGTTAACAAGAATAGAGAAGTGAAGAATACCAAATGCCCATGTCTTAATAGTTTAAAAAAAGGGAAAGAAAGAGTAAACTCTGCTGGACATTTTACTTTATGAAAATAGACCGACTTCCCAAAGAAAGTGTGGTTTCCAGGGTATTTTCTTGCTTTATTTGTTTTATTTCCACAGGTAAGATGAATTTCTGATTGCTATAATTGAACCAAACTTCCAAATCAGAATTGCATTGATCATAGAAAAAGTAAAAGAATTAATTGCACTTAAAGACTGAAGAGGTTAGTGTACATAATATAATGATGGACATTATGGCTAATGTTCTTAGGGGATCTAGAAGAAAAATTCTGTTTCAAATGCACCATGTAGTCACAAGACAGTTTAGGGCCATTGAATGAGCAAGTCATAGTTAATATGTATAAAATGCTTACTGTCACCATAGGCAATTATAGTACAGTATTACTAATATCAATTGCACTGAAATTTATAATTAGTTTATGTAACTTTTTTTTGTATATTTAATCTTAAATAGGATTCAATATTTTAAAATAATCTCTAGCTGGAGAATTATAAGCATTTGTTTGTTAATAGTAGCAACAATTTTGAGTAAGATATACATCTTTCTCAGTTGAAGGGGTTTTCCTTTGAGGATATGAGCTAAAGGTATTTATTAAAATGTGTCTCCTTATTAGTAGAAGAAATAGAGAGCTCAACTATTGCCATGTTTTACACAGCATGTTCTGTAATTCTTAGTCTTCAAACTCTTGGGCCACAAATAATTTTTATAGTACTTTATGAAAGAATAGAACTATTTTCATCAATATTCTGTGTAATTACAAAGGATATAAATACTTAAGGAAAACAAGTTCTTGTGATTTTATAGTGAATGATAGCAAGGAAACTCACTGATTTTCCAGATTTTTCTGAATAGGTTGAAAGATGTCATAGAACTATATTTTAGTTTCTTCATCTATAAAATGGTGAAGATTAAATCTGTAATCTTTTCCTTTGATGTCTCACATTGTAATACTTTATTAAGTTCTCTATGGCAGAGTTTTTTAGATGTTACCAGGATGCATTCTTTCCTTCTTTATTAAAAGAAATCCTGAATTTTAGTAGGGAGCATGGCTGTCTTCTAGGCCTTATTTTTCCCAGTTTCCCTTACAGATTTAGTCCTGACCAAAGGGATGGGAGAGAAAGTGATGCTTGCCACTAGATGATGATGGAAATGGCACAGGTACATTGGCCAGAAGATGGAAGCCCCCTGTTGAGAATGGCAGATCGTTCATATCAGTCCTGAGACTTCTTATCTTGGTATGATTACATGAGCACAAAGCAAACCACCTGTATTTGAGGTCTCTGTTGCAAAAGCTTAGACTATGCCCTCATAATTCAACCCACCAGAGGAGCATAGCACTGTACTAGAGAAAAAGTAGGTGGTTTCTAGATTAACATTGTAGTAGAGTCTTAGCAGCAGAGTCTTTACCACACTGAGTGTACACTCCTGACAGTGAATAGTGGTACTTAGAAACATCAGAGTTCTTTAAAAATTCTAGAGATTCTTAATGAGCAGCGTAAATTTATAGTGCTGAACTGTGCAAAAATTAATAGTCTCAAAAGTTCTCAGTAGCTATTCTCCAGCCTCTTGGCTGCCTTGACTTTAAATTAAGTCTAAGTCAAGGAAACTTTTCCTCTTTACCTCCAGACTGCCCTATGCCCACTGCTTTGGCATGCCCCACTCAGATTATGCCTCTCTGTCTTCTTCCTTACACAGGGCATGACTGCCAACCAAATTGAGCAACTGACATTGTAAACTGTCCTTTAGAACTGCCTGAGAATGTGGGAGAAATGCCTGAGAATGCCTGAGAAACTAGTCTGGCTTCTCTGGGATTGACCCCTGGGTGATATTTTAAGGGGGTCACCTTTCTATTGGGTCAGATTTCCCTGAAGTTTAGGAAATTGCCTTCTATAGAGAGTCTCAGATTGTAAGTTCAGACACTGGTAATGATTCTGCTGACTATATGTAACAAAGGGACATGTTCTTGCAATAATAGAAACCAACGACTATTGAATATTTTGCAAAATGATGTGTCACAGTAATACTATAATATCTCACAGTTTGCTTTTACCACCTGTTAATATTGGGTTGCATAAAATTGATTTAGAGGCTCATCTTGGACTTCAGGCTGATGTATCTGTTATACTTCATAAGCCTACACTGCCTCTTGCTGGCTGTTCTAAATAACTCTTCTCATGTCTCTAGTAATAGGTCCACAGGTCATTTTATTTTAACTTATTTTGTATAGGAGTATAGCCAATTAACAAACAATGTTGTGACAGTTTCAGGTGAACAGCAAAGGGACTTACCATACATATACATGTATCACAGGCGATTTTTTTAAAGCCATGTGTGTTGCCCCCATGTTCTTCTCACTATTTGGATTGTTTTGATTCCCAGTCTTCCCACTGAAGGTCACTTTTTGAAAATAACCAAACGTTAGCAAATAAACCAGTCCATCCAAAAGGAAATCAGTCCTGGATATTCATTGGAAGGACTGATGTTGAAGCTGAAACTCCAATACTTTGGTCACCTGATGCGAAGAGCTGACTCATTGGAAAAGACCCTGATGGTGGGAAAGATTGAGGGTAGGAGGAGAAGGGGATGACAGAGGATCAGATGGTTGGATGGCATCATTGACTCAATGGACATGAGTTTGAGTAAACTCCGGGAGTTGGTGATGGACAGGGAGTTCTGGGGTGCTGCCGTCCATGGGGTTGCAAAGAGCTGGACATGACTGAGTGACTGAACTGAATTGAACAAATAACATTTCTCCTCTATCCCTACTTCTCTTTCTTCCTCTACACAGACTCTGTTCTTGTGCATCTCTTTATTTCTAAAAAATTTTGTTGAAGTGCAGTTGATTTAGCATATTGTGTTAGTTTCAGGTGTACAGCAAAGTGAATCAATCAAATATATATACATATAGCCACACGTTTTAAAATATTCTTTTCCCACACAGCTCATTACAGGGTATTGAGTGGAATTTTCTGTGTTACACAGTAGGTCTTTTTTAGTTATTCCTTTTATATATGGGAGTGTGTATATGTCAATCCCAATCTCCCACTTTATCCTTTCCTACTGCTCCTACTTAACCCCTGGTAACCAGGGGTTTTCTTCATATGTAACTCTATTTCCGTTTTGCAGATAAGTTCACTTGTACCCCTTTTTTAGATTCCATATATAAGCAATATCATACAATATTTATCTTTCTGACTTACTTCACTCAGTATGACCATCTCTAAGTCCATCCATGTGACTGCATTATTTTATTATTTTTATGGCCTAGTAATATTCCATGGTATATATGTACCATATCTTCTTTATCCATGCTTCTGTTGATGGTCATTTAGGTTGATTCCATGTCATGGCTATTGTAATAGTGCTGCAGTGAACACTGAGGTGCATGCATCTCTTTGAATTATGATTTTCTCTGGATATATGCCCAGGAGTGGGATTGCTAAATCACATGGTAGCTCTATTTTTAGTATTTGTTGTGGAACCTCCATACTGTTTGGCATAGTGGCAGCACCAATTTACATTCTCAGTAACAGTGTAGGAGGGTTCCCTTTTCTCTACATCCTCTCTAGTATTTGTTATTTGTAGACTTTTTAATGATGCCCGCTCTGACTGGTGTGAGGTATACCTCTTATAGTTTTGATTTGCATTTCTCTAATAATTACTGATGTTGAGCATCTTTTCATGTCCTATTGGTCATCTGTATGTCTTCTTTGGAGAAAAGTCAATTTAGGTCTTCTGCCCATTTTTTGAGTTTTTTCTTTTATAAGTTGAGCTGCAAGAGCTGCTTCCCACGTGGTGCTAGTGGTAAAGAACCTGCCTGCCAATGCAGGAGACGTAAGAGACATGCGAATGATCCTTGGGTCAGGAAGATCCCCTGGAGAAGGGCATGGCAACCCACTCCAGTATGCCTGACTGGAGAATCCCATGGACAGAGGAGCCTGGCAGGCTACAATCCATAGAGTCACAAAGAGCTGGACATGACTGAAGTGACTTAACACTCCTGAATGCAGAGCTGTTTGTATATTTTGGAGATTAATCCCTTGTTGGTTGCTTTGTTTGGAAATACTTTCTCCCATTCTGTGGGTTATCTTTTTGTTTTCTTTATGGTTTCCTTTGCTGTGCAAAAGCTTTTAAGTTTAATTAGGCCTCATTTGTTTACTTTTGTTTTTATTTTCATTACTCTAAGAGGTGGGTTGAAAAAGATCTTGCTGTGATTTATGTCAAAGAGTGTTTTCCTCCAAGAGTTTTTATAGAATTTAGCCTTACATTTAAGTCTTTAATCCATTTGGAGTTTATTTTTGTGTATGGTGTTAGGGAGTATTCTAATTTCATTCGTTTATGTTTAAGTGTCCAGTTTTCCCAGTGCTAATTATAGAAAAGACTCCATTGTATATTCTTGCCTCCTTTGTTATAGATTAGGTGACCAAAGGTACATGGATTTATCTCAGAGGCTATTCCTGACATACTTATACCTCTGCACATGCAGCACTTTCCTTGGCGCTCTAGTTTGACTCTTGCCATAGCAACATAGCTCTGAAAATAGCCGCAGAAAGGAAATATGATCCATATATGCTGTATAAATATGTTTACTCCAGTATTCTTGACTGGAAAAATCCCATGGAAAGAGGAGCCTGTGGGCTACTGTCCATGGGGTTGCTAAGAGTCGGACACAAATGAGCAACTAACTCTATATGAGTTTATATTAATATAAATACACACACACACACACACACATATATATCTGTCCAAATATCAGTGCTGGAAGCCAATTGTCTCACTTGGACTATTTCAATAACCAACTTATTTTCCTGCTTCCATAGTTGGCCTCCTACAATCCGTTATCCACAAAGCAGCCTTGATGAGCCTTTGAATATGTAAGCCAAATCATGTTCTCCTCTCCTTAAAACTTTCTAATGCTTTCTATGTCATTCAGAAAAAATTCACTGCCTTCATCATAGCTTATAGGAGATTTGGTTCCTTCTCTGCATCTTCAATCTCATCCTTGTATTCATCCTTTTCTCAAGGTATCTCAATCTAAGGGGCTTTCATGCTGGTCTTCAAACACACCAAGAACACCCCTGCCTCATGGCTCTTGTACATGCTGCAACCCACTGCCTGGAACTCTGTTTCCTCAAGTATTTACATGGTCTACATTTCTTCTTTGAATACTCTTGCTTAAATGTCAGCTTAATAAGGAGGTCTTTTCTGACTACTTATCAAACTCTCCCTTGCCTCCTTCTTTTTCTGCTTATGGCCTCTGCTTGTCACTGTCTGTTTTCCTCCATCACATCAGAGAATTTGCCTAATTGGCTTAATTATCCACTCCTCCAGGGCATAGAGGGATCTTCCCAGGTGGTGGTAGTGGTAAAGACCCTGCCTGCCAATGCAGGAGATGTAAAAGTCTCAGGTTCAAGTCCCAGGTTGGGAAGATCCCCTGGAGAAGGAAAAGGCAAGTTTACTCTACTATTGTTGCCTGGAGAATTCTATGGACAGAGGAGCCTGGTGGGTTACAGTCTATGGGGCTGCGATGAGTCAGACAAGACCGAAGCAACTTAACATACACATTGCATAGAACAATACCTGTCATGTGGTAAGTCATTAATAAGTATTTAACACATTAAAATAATTAAATACTTTGCTAGTTAAAAGTATTTCCTGAAAGAAATGTTCTCAGTCCATAAACCAGTGTTAGACATTGATTAAAGGCTTAAATAACTATTAAAATAGAATTTGCCTTTGCCTTAATTATTAACATTTATTTAGTATCCATTGTGGTATTGGTGATTTAGAGAAGAATAGAGTGCATTTCTATCCTCTAGTAAGGGCAGCACATAAAATTTGTACATTATTATGTTACTCAACTTGGTTGTATAAACAGAGACGCTATTATTGTACCCATTTTACAAATGGGAAACTTAAGGTTAGAGTGCTTAAATGACTTGCCCAAATAATGCAACAAGTTAGTGAGAAGTCAAAGCTTTGCTGCTGATTAGTTTGCATTGCTTTGGACAACTATGCAGATCCCCAAGCACTGTCCTCTTTTCATACCACTATTCTGCACATTCATTGTAGAAGGAAGGTAGCTCACAGGAGAGTGCAGAGGCTTGTTCTTCTAGACATGGGTAGTTAAAGGTACACTATTTTTGAAAATGGAGTACTTATAATTTCATCCCCTAAACCAGTTAGAATTGACTAGGTTAGACATTTAATCTCCAAATCTCAGTAGTTAATAAAATAGTTATTTTTCATTTGGGCTATAAGCTCAATGTAGGTTATAGGAGGATTTTGTCCACCAGAGTCATTTGGGGCCCTGGGTTGATGGAAACTGGACACTTGCTTCCACGACCACCAAGGCAGCCAGAAAGTAGGGATGTAGAGCCAATTACCAGCAAGTAAATGTTTCAGACTCCTTTACTTCTCTGTGCCAAAGTTAGTTCCATGGCAACGCCTAACTTCAAGTGTCTGAACTATAAGAGACTGGAATATGAATGAAAACGGTGAGCATTGGTAATGATTCCCACACTCATCCATTGCCAAATACACATACAGACATAGATACACAGATGTATGTAAGTTACTTTTTTGTCTGGGAAGATTACTTGCTTTACAAATGTTTGAAGCAAGTTCAGTGTTTCCAACTTGGACTTATTTGTTGACCTTTTTGGATGAAAATTTCTAAAATCCAGAGGAACAAAGCCAGATAATGATGACAAAGGAATAATTTATCTTTTCCTAGGAGACTTCACCTAACAGTGGCAATATTATCCTCTTATTACACATGGAAATTTGTGCTTACTTCTCAGTTTTTATATTAATCACTTCTAACTTTTATTTGTATGTAGAGCATTTGTTGGTAAAATATTTGATAGAGGGGGAAAAGGAACTGGGTTGTTTTTTGCTATTGCAAATTATTCAAATCATAATCAGTTAAATATTACTCATTCTCTTCAAAATTATAGTCAGAAATATGAGAAATGAATGTAATGCCAAAAAGAGGAACTAAATCATGGTTTATATAGCTTCACCTCCCATAGAAGTAGAACAAGTAGAGAAGTAAGAGTGAACAGAAAGACAATGCTTATAGTACATAGAAAGCAGATGGAGAGATTGACTCTCACAGACTATGTTCCTGAGACATTACAAAGGTAATTTTTTCCTCTAAATAATTTAATTAGAACTATAAAATATAGAATTACATATATCTAGGGATTTAAAAGCACATAACTATAAATTTCAACTTAATTTTAAAGTCATGTGTTAAAAACATTTAAATTACATTTTGCTCTATAAGTTAGAAATAGATAAAATTTTAGTGCTATTTTAAAAATTATTGGTAACATTTGATTATAATGTTTCAGTGATGAATTTGATAAAAGCAAAAGGAAACTATGAATTGAAGAAATTATATTTGAGATTTCTAAATAGTTTTCTCTTTCGGCTGTACAAAAGTGGCTTCAAATTTTGTCGAAGTTTATGGAGAATTGACATGAGTTTGTTTATCTCATTTTATGCAATACATGTGTTTAGAAAAAGGTGGTTGAACATATAAGTATTATTTGTAATGTAAGGAATATAATCTATCATCTATCAATCATTTATCTAATTTAAAGAAAGAGCATCAGATAAAAAGTTATTTTATAGAGTACATTTTTGATAAAGATGTATATACATTATAAGTTTGAAATTTTGAAAATTATGTTTCCTTAAAATGAGGCTAAATAGATTTGAATTTCATAATTTAAATGCATGAAATTTATTTCTCATTATTTATTGCAGTAAATACACCTGTAACTTAAGTGCTCATTTCATTTATCACACTGAATCTTAGTTCAGATAGCCCTTAAATGGAGAGAAATGAGTTATTTAAAAGTAAAAACTACTAAAATAAAATAAATAAATAATTTGAATTATATATGTATGCTCTGAAACACAGATTGTTCATATTTATAATGATAAATTGTATAATAAATTAGCACAACATTTTATAATCTTTTAAGGTCAAAAATTTAATAACATTTGATTATACCTTTTTGTTACTTCATATATTTAATATGAGCAAATATCAAAGATAATAAAAGCAAGTACAATTAAGCAAAGGCCCTCTTCAATTCATAATATTAATCATGATTTGTGGAATATTATAAGATAGAATTTGCATTGTTATAGTATGGCATTAGTACTATATATTTATAGCTGTATATAATCATAAAAGAAAGGAGAAATAGCTGTTTATCCATTATGGTTTAAGCAAAGCCAACACAGGTCTTTATAAAATACTTTATAGCTCAGACTTATTTTTTTTCTCCTTTGGATATCATTTAAATTTCCCTTAGTGTTTCTTTCACCTTAGAAGGGAATTTTTTAGAAATAGAAAATAAATTTCTTTGAGAACATAATTAAGATGTGAATTTGTTAAATTTGTCTAGAAATATATTCAGTTGCTTAAATTACATAAGGCCAACAGGAAAAGGGAATACACACTTCAGAGGTTCGCATAATTTTTCACACAGCTAAATAGCTTGACTTAGTTTAGATATGTCTTCTCTTGTCCATAATGCTCATTTAAAGCTAAGATCTTTAGTTGATATTTCTTGTTGAAAATGAAGGCGAACATAAAGAAATAATCACTAAAAAATACTCAAAAGGCTGTGAAACAAGCCAGAAATATCTTTTAATAGCATTATATTGGAGAAGCTTATGTGACAGATATAGGATTGAATTTCAGAAATAGTTTCTGTTTGCTTACTACCTTTACCCATTCATAGACTTTGTAAAACATTTAAAAAATATTTGTACTTAAATCTGTGAAATTTGAATGGTACTGTTGTTATTTCTTAAAAGACTCTCGTGAGACAAGAAAAATTATTGAGGGAAAATAGTGATGGGTGTGAACCACATTCATTAATAGAAAAAAAAATGAATGTGTAAAACAGAGAAAGGATTTTAAATGTATATGGAAAAGCATCAGTTATGGAAAGGTGAAATAATTTAAGTATTTGAGTAGTAAGGATTTTCTGAGATCTTCTATGGGTGGCCTAACACAGAGATTGCGACTTTCAGAGAATATGCTTCAAAAATCTTCGGAAATAATTTCTAAAATGTCAGCTGTTGACTAAAATCCTCCCCAGACTTTCTGCTGGTGAGATTAGTGTAATCTTCTCTAGCTCAGAGTAAAAATCACAAAGCTTCTATTAATAGCTAGGAAAAAGCCCCTCCCACTCAGCTTCCTCCAAACAATTAACGGTTCTCTGTACTGTAGTGCCCAAGTTTACACTGACCAGAAACCTCAGGTTTATCATAGGAACTGCTTGAAAATGATGAAGAGACAAGAGTCGTCATATTTCTTCATAGTGCAAAATAAAATAAAATTTCAGTTCCCCAGTCACCAAATCTAGTTATTTTGTGGTTCGTTCTTCATCCTTTGGGTTCTTATTGGATTTACATGGTTCAGGGAAGACACTCTGAGACTTTGTGAGTCTGCAGTGGTCCATTCGAAGGTCCTTGCTGTCAGTGCTCTGCTGTTTCCACGCGCTGTGGGAGACCTGTCATGTCAGGGAGCCAGGTCTACTGCACTGTAGAACTTGCCACCAAACCTCAGGAATCCAGCTACCAGGCATTAGACAATTTGCTTTTTTCATCAACCTTCAGAGGCATTACCTTCTCACAGAATCCAGTTCAATGTCATTAAAAGTTTGAGGCTTTTAAAAATAAAAGTTTGATAATTCCCCAGTGCTTAAGGAAAGCTCAACCCTAGCTGTTTAATTTTAATCCTGAGGTAGTAGTTTCCTGGGCTCCCCTGATAGCTCAGTTGGTAAAGAATCCACCTGCAATACAGGAAACCCCAGTTTGATTCCTAGGTTGGGAAGATCTGCTGGAGAAGGGATAGGCTACCCACTCCAGTATTCTTGGGCGTCCCTTGTGGCTCAGCTGGTAAAAGAATCTGCCTGCGAGGGAGACCTGGGTTCGATCTCCTGGAAAACGGAAAGGTTACCCACTCTAGTATTCTGGCCTGGAGAATTCCATGGACTGTATAGTTCATGGGGTCACAAAGAGTGGGACACAACTGAGTGACTTTGGGACTTCCCTGTAGCTCGGATGGTAAAGAATCTGCCTGCAATTCAGGAGTCCTGGGTTCAATCCCTGGGTCAGGAAGATCCTCTGGAGAAGGAAATGGCAACCCACTCCAGTATTCTCGCCTGGAGAATCCAGTGGACAGAGGAGCCTGGTGGGCTACAGTCCATGGGGTCGCTAAGAGTCAGACACGACTGAGCGACAAACACACACACACACAGTAGTTTCCTAATGTTCTAAAAGAGGAGGTTGTGGCTCAGAAAAATCTTAAAAACTAGTGTATGTTTACATGAATAGTAAATAGGGGACATAGAATTTGAAACAAGCTACCTCATACGTGTCAGATGAAGAATTTAAAGTTGGAAACTATACAGTGAGTCCTCAAGGAAACTCATGTTTAGTGGAAAGCAGGACAATGGATAGGCACATAAATAAATGCCTTTCTGTGTGATAGAATTTAAAGTGTGTAATAATATTAGAATACAAGTGATAAAAAGCAGAGAATAGATAATTCAATATGGGGTGCTCAGGTAAGGCTTCTGAGAAGAAGCAAGAGTTTTGAAAGTTGAGAGGAGACAAAGCTTCCAAAAGAGGGGAGAAGTATTTTCAGTATTTTTGCAGCTGTCATCTATCCCCACCTCCACACTTATCTTTATTTTCCCCCATCTGTTTCCTGGTTTCTCTCCCCCTAAACCCTGTTCATTCCTTACTAAATGTATTTTGTCATCACATATTATTTATAATAACTAACCCAGTTGAGTTATGGCTTATATTTTCATTACTATGTTATTCCAAATGCACTGAATATAGTATGCATTGTATCTATACCATCAAATTAAAATTTGATTTGTAATGCTGTTTTACTTGCTTTTATATTCTGAACTGAACATTTAGGATCTTCCCAACTGTCATAAGGGAAGTTAATGGGAGATATGGGGAGAAAATTAGGAAAAGCAAGTGAAGGCAGAAAAAAGAAGAGAATGGAGAGAGAAAAGACAGGGGAGGGAGGGAAAGAGTGAGATGGAGAGAAAGGAAAAAGAAAAGTTTCTTAAGAAATATAAACAGTGCTAACCTAGTTCTTTTCATGTGCTTGTGAATCTTCTGCATGTGAAAGGAAGGTGTTCTGAGACAGGACATTTTAGGGAATATGATCCAAGGACACAATTTAACGATAGAACATGAGAAAGTATAGGAAAGATCATCTGAGACATGATGGAGGCCTAAGGTATGATATCAAAACTCTTGCTACTATTGGAAATCCCCAAATTACTTTCTAATTGACAAATTTTAATTGAAGATACTCCAAAATAGGGCTCCCCAGGTGGCTCAATGGTAAAGAATCTGCCTGCAGGGGCCACAGGAGATGTGGGTTTGATCCTTGGGTTGGGAAGATTCCCCTGGAGGAATGGCAACACACTCCAGTATTCTTGCTGCGATAATCCCATGGACAGAGGAGCTTAAAGAGTTGGACATGACTGAGCACTGTGAAGTATAAATAAGTATTGAATAGCCTAGTGGTTTTCCCTACTGCTACTCCAAAATAAAGGTTAGTATTTACATACAAAACCAGAGATGAAGATAGAGTGCCAATAAGTCCAACTTACAGTAAGTCTCCCATATGGTCTACAATGCATGTATATAATGGAATTACCTGGTCATAGGATATGAATATAACAAAGTATGTTAATAATTTTTTCATCCAAATCCTTTTTTAGGTACGAATAAGGAGCCATTAGGAGTCCTGCCTAGATTTCATAGCCTGGGTTCTCTTCCTTTTAAATTGAGGCTTAATTAACATTAACATGGAAAATGTCAGATTTGTGAGCTACACTCAGGAAACATAAAAAGTAAACCCTTGAGAAACCAAGCAGAAATTCTAGAGAATCACAAGAAAGAGAGGGCTGCAATTACATGTGACCCATTTCTACACGGCCAAACTGTTTTAGAGATTCATGGCTGAGGATGGGTAGAGTTATGGGGAAGCCCACATGAAAATAAGTATTTCTCTGGTTTTTAATATCTTGTTTTCCTATGTTTGAAATGTATTTTGCTAATTGTAATCTTAGAAGTAGTACTGAACAAAGCAAAACAACTCTTTGTTTTAGCCCTCTAAGTAGACCCTGGCAGGCTTGCTGTAGGTTTCAGTAACACAGTAAGAAGTCCACCATGGAACTATGTCAACTGTATAGCAGGGAAGTGCCTTTTGCAGAATAGTCCTTTGATATCTTAAATAATGTGATATTTGATCATCTGACTTCCCTTTACCTGGCTAACTTCTATTCATACTCTATTTCTTAGTTTAAACATTAATTCTTCAAGGAAACTCTCTCTGATTCCCCAGTAGAGATTAGATCTCCCATTATATATGTTCTTTGGCCCGTGTACTTAACATTAATCAAAATGATAAATGTATCAGTCAGGGAAACAGAAATCACACTAGATCGTTCAAGGAAGGTGAATTTGATAGGACAAATTAGTTATACAAGTGATAAAAGCATTGGTTCCATACTCTGGGTTCTTTTTGAACTAGACTGGGGCCAGTTGACAGTGATACGGAAAAAGGGGGATTTGCGGGCTATACTTAGGAACTGTAGAAGTAAAGTGAGGTAACCTGGATTGGGAGTGTGTTTTTGACTTCTTTGGTGCCTACCAGAGTGCTAGAACTGCCAGAGGGGACATTTTAGCATGGACTACTATAGCTGAGTTAGGGAAATCAAGAGCCAATTATGGGACCTCAGAAGTGTCACAGCCACCTTCAGAGACACCACCACAAAGAAAGCAAAGAGGAATAAATGCCCAATAGGGAGGAAGACCCAAGACTTTCCCTTTCCTGTCACCTTCCAATATTATATCAATTCCTCTTATCAGCCAAATCTAACTGGAAGTCAGTTAGCAAGGAATTCTGGGAAATATATTTTCTGGGGGTCTCTGGTCCCCTGTAGATACAGCACAGAGCATGGAAGAAAGTGATTGACCTCATACAAATAATTAATGCTAGTATATGCCTGGAGCTGGTGTGAGGAGCTCCACCCATGGCAGAGGTCATGAGGAAGGAGGCTCGGCATACGCAAAGGTGGGATCGAGCCTCAGGAGTCCCCCTGGATATTCTCGAGCATCTGCCCCCAAAAACCAGAGTCTGCCTACTTTACTGCTTTGTGCTCTCACCTCTGACTTTACTAGGGGCTATCCCCCACCACCATCTCGCTCTCTCTGATAGAGTTAATTTACAGCTCCAGTTAATAAGTTCCTGGGCATTAGGAGTGTTTAAATCCAAACCCTTTAGATAGCTCTCTAACTCGCCTGACAAGTTTACCCAGACTCCTACAGCTATGCATACGATTGTTTACAGTCTCCCAGCCTCGAGAGGCAGGGGAAGCTTAAGATATTCAAATAGCTTAGAGCCTCTCAGAGAGTTAGAAACTGTCAGAATAAAACCAGTAAAAGATTTCATTGATGAGCCAATGCTTGCTGCCAAGTTTCCACATCCCCTGTTTTGTATCCTTGAATGTGTATTAATTAATATAGTTGGTATGTAGAAAAAATAAGTAGTGGCCTTGGTGTTAGCAGCTTTAGACCCTTAAGGTAATAAATTCTTTCCTTTGTTGTAAACCCACTGCACTTCTGCCCTATAGGAATGCAACTTTATCTAACACCTTCGGAGGATGGCGCCAAACCTTAAGATAATTACTCTTAGAGAAAATAAGTCGTATGGATTCACAAACCTTTGTCAAGAGTCATAAAATGTTAATAGGCCTTCTGGCCAGAAGATGATGTAAATCACCTAAACCATTTGTATAAGATAAATTTGCAGGAAAGAAACCCTGGTTTTGATAAGGATCAAAGACTGCTGACTTTGCATGATTTCACATCCCCTATTATCCTCTATGTGCAACTTAGGGTATAAAAGTCCCTGTTGAAAATAAAGCTACGGGCCTTGCTCACCAAAGCTTGGTCTCCCCATGTCATTCTTTCTTGTTTCCTTTTCCTCCTTTTCTCTTCTGTTCTTCCTTCATGCCAAAATAATTTGGAACGTGGGGGTCCTCTGCGACCACTTATTTGCCTGGGCTTCTAAGACCCACTTGAGAAGGTGCCTAAGGTGGGGCACCTTCCGCTATTCGAGAGGGCGCCTGTGGCCTCCGTGGTCAGAGCAAGTTTGGTGTCACGAACTTTATTGATTTCCCACGTAAACCAGTTATTATTGAGCATCTAATAAATCTCAGCCTTTGCTATCCCTTAATCGCCGACGCCATCATCCTGAGGGAATCCCTGGATCCAACCGGGGCTGGACCCTGGCAAGTATACTAAACAAGTATATATTAATTAATGCTATTATCAGGGTAATGTTAATCTCTCCAGGTATTGTCATTTCCATGGGTTAAGAATGTATGTGCCTTATTCACTAATATATTACCAACACATTTCATAGTGCTTGGCCCATAAAAGATTTTGAATAAATAAAAAAATACATGGATGAGTATTGTTATTGCCTCTATACGTTCAAGAGTCATGATCTCCACTGAGAGTTATGTGCTCCTTCCAATGCCACTGTGAATAAGAGCTCTGTGATGTACCAAGAGATAATAAGGCCTCCATCTGAACAAAGCAGGGTCATAGAGGTGTGAGAGAGGAAGGAAAGGAAGGATATTAGTAAGTGACAGACTTTCAGGTTATAAATTTCAGTTTATAAAATTTTCTTCAGCCTGTCTTAACTGCTTTATCCGTCTCACCCTCGCACCTTGTAGGCCATTCCAGGACATGTATCTACTTGGGAAGATTTTTGTCAGAAATGGGAAGATAGGCACCATATAAAGAATGGTCACTGTAGATCAAAACTATTAACTAGAATTAAATGATGATCTTCCTAATGTCAACTGTTGGACAGTGTTTAGTGAACACTGTGTTGTTTAATATTATGCTAGGGCAGAATCACTCTTCTCTCCTTATGGTTTCATCTAATCCTCTGCTTCAAGGGATGGGCCACAGATGAAAGCTTTTAAAACCTAGAAAACTTTTTTATTTCCCTTTTCCTTCTGTGACTCTAATTACATGTATATTAGTCCACTTGAAGTTGTCTCATAGCTCACTGGTAATCCCTTAATTTTTTCAGACTTGTTCTGTTAGTTTAATTTTGAATAGTTTCTGCTATTACATTTTAAATTCACTGATCTTTCCTTATGTAGTGTCAAATCTGCTTTTAATCCTGTTTTTTTTTTTTTAAACTTCAATATATATTTTGTTTGGTTTGCTAAAACAGTAAAGGAACAGAGAGCATTTTTTTCCCTTTTTCTAAATATTGCTAATCACTATGGGTAAGGCAAATGATCATAGGTAGAATGAAAAACACAAAACAAGCAACTACAACTATAAAAACTATAACACCACAGGAATAGAATATAGCCAGTTTATCATTGTTACTTAATTTGCTCAAAGGATAGGAATATGAGGGCTATTTGTCCAACCTGTTTGTGTTTTCTGGTTGCAAGCTTCTCCACTTGTCAGGCTTGGATTTTTATTATCCAGAGTAAATTTTATTTTAGACATTATATTTTCCTTTTCTAGAATTTAGAGTTAGATCTTTGGTGTTAATAATATCTCTCAGGCCTCTCTCTCCTTAATAGGCTCATTCGTCCTTCCACCTTCTTAAACTTACAGAGTATGGTTATAGCAGTTGCTTTAACACGCTTTTTACTGTTGCTGTCATTTGCATCATTCATTGGTCTGCTTTTATTAAATTAGTTTTCCCACACTGTTGTTCATATTTAACTACTTGTTTGTAATTTTTGATTGGATACCAACCATTGTGAGTATTGGCGTTTTTAGTAATTTTTAGAAACATTCTTGAGGTTTTCTCTAGGATGAACTTAAGCTGCTTGGGAATATATTGATTCTTTCACAACTAGCTTTAATTTTTGCCAGATGGAATCAAAGCTGTCTTTAGTCTAGGGCTGTGTATGGGTGTGTTAGTCGTTCCGTTGTGTACAGCTCTTTGCGACCACATGGACTGTAGCCCTCCAGACTCCTCTGTCCATGGAATTCTCCAGGCAAAAAGACTGGAGTGGGTTGCCATTCTCTTCTCTAGGGAATCTTCCCAATCCAGAAATCCAACCTGGGTCTTCTATATTGCAGGCAGATTCTTTACCAACTGAGCCAAGTCTAGGGCTAATTTGTCCCAAATTAGTAAGGCAATACCCTTCTAGTACCCTTCCTGATGCTCTTGTGCATTTTCTACCCTGGCTTTTGGGATCATGAACCATTCCTAGCTTTGTGTGATCTCTGGACATTATTCCTACTGCTTCTTTACAACAGTGTGTTGCCCAGCCAAAAGGTAGTTTGCTTATACTCTGATCAGTACTCAGCAGGTCTCTAGGGCAACTCTGTACCTCAGGAGCTCTCTCTATTTGTAGCTCTTTTTGCTATGGTGGCTCTTCTCTGCCATGCAAATTCTAACTGCCTTGGCCTCTCCAGATTCTTGTCTCTGTCTCTTCAATTCAGAGAGAACTCTGGGCTCTGTTTGGATTCTCTCTCCTTGTGTTGTGGTTTGGAAACTCTCTCCAGGAAGTAAGCTGAAACACCCATAGAACTTAAATAATTTATATCCCTTCTCTCAGGGATCACTGCTTTCTTCTGCCCTTTGTTCAGTGTCTGAAAATCATTGTTTGGTATATTTTGTTTTACTTTTTAGTTATTTAAGATACATGTGTAAATCTGGTCCTTGTTCTTCTATATTAGCTGGCAGTGAAAGTCCTTGACATTTTTTCCAAACTAAAGCTCATGAATACATTGTTCATAAATGCTATATTTTAAATTCAAAGTTTAACCTAGGTACACTTGGAGAGATTGGAGTATTACTTTGCACCATCACTTGAAAAGGTTTTAATACATATTTTTGACAAAATTACCAGAAAGGCCTATATTTATGTTTGAATTATTCTATTTCTTATATTGGGAACTAATAAAAACATTTTCTAGGAATTTAATCTTTGCTGAAGTCTAGTGCTTACTGAATTATCATGGATGTCTTGGTGAAAAAAATACTAAAATTCAGTGAAACAAATCAATTCAGATTTTGTTATGAACTAACTAAATTGGTGACTGTATAGTATCTTGCACTACAGGTGTTCATACACTATTGCATCCATCAAAAATGCAAATCTTCCAATTATGAAAATTTGTATAATGATATAAAGAGACAAGAACATTTGTCCTGCTGAATAAAAGAAAATTTCATTGTAACAAGTTTTCATTCTTGTTGAAAAAAACAAACCGTGCTAAGGAGAAAAATTCAATTAGAGAGTAAAAATTTCAAAAGCTAATAACAAATGAAAATATTTTATGTTCAGATAAATGTTAGAAAAAATCTATTTTGAATTTAAATAAGATTCATCAGCCAATCTTTCAAAAGAAATTCAGACTTTGTCACACATTTATTCATTTTCATGTGCTAATAATGGTGTATTTGGAATGCTGCACAAAACTTGCATTATTTTCAAAGGAAATAAATGAAAATATTGTAGTTTGAATAAAATAGTGTTTAGAAGTTGTAATTTTAAAACCTCAAATGTTGATTTTATATTATTAATTATACTCACTTTTAAAAGAGATGCATATCAAAATTAATGTTTAGCAAATTAAGCTTTGAGCCAAGAAATCATATATCATAAGGGCTTTATTTCTATATGAAAAAATATAATTTGAGTTTGAGTCAAACCCACATGTTTTCCAATCATCCTTACTCTACCTCTGAATGCTAATATGAGAACACGAAAACTCTTCTCATGAATTTTTAATGTTAGTTTCACTTCCAGTTAACATAGTATTAAAATAGTATTCCCCTAAATATACACTCTACAAGAAAGTAAGGTGACAGCAATAAAAATGCAAACATATTCTCTAAACATATAGACACCAAGGTAGTTGTTGTTGTTTTTATTGTTGTTGTTTTAATATTATCTTTAACCATTTGTATATCACCATGTGACTGCAGTGGTGTAGCTTTTGAGCAGAAAGGTGAGCTGTGAATTTTTTTTCTCTTTAAGACCATTGAATCATAGTTCTAATGACTCTAAAATAAAATTTAAAGACAAGGAAGTTCATTGTATTCAGTATTGTAATGGAGGCCTCAGAAGATATAATTTATCCCTTGACTTCAAATTTAAAAACAGATTTAATTATTTTTATTATAAAACTGATTCATGTGTATCATTGAAAAATTTAAAACCAAAAAGAAGTTGGGAGTTGGAAAGTCATAGTTTCACTACCCACAGAAGAGGAGCTTTAACAGAAGCAATTTTAAGTAAGAGACAGAGATTAGTAGTAAACTATAAAAATTAAACAAGGTATAACAAAAAAGAAACTTTAGACTAAATGTGACAAATGTTTTGGTCTGTTGGAATGTGTAATTATTTGGATTTTAAAAGTCAACTTAATGTCTAAAGTCTGGAATTAATTTACTTGGTGGGGAATCAAGACAGGGAGGGGGAAGTTTTTTGAGTTAGTCTGATTTCCATCTGGTTGCACGTTGGCTGTTGTAAAGGAATTACAGTGTGAATGCGCCATTACTTAGAGGCAAGACATAATATTTGAGGAGTTAATGGTGAATTACTGAGTTCAGTACCTCTTAATGTCTTTTTTCCAGTTCTTTATTGTCCCAAGACTGAAAAAGTTATATAAATTTTTGTTGAGTGTAGAATGTGGGAATTGGGAGAATGAGAGAAAAGCATGAATTTTTCTGTTGAAATTTGAAGATATCCCCAAATATAACATCAAATGTATTATTATTTGGAAATAACTCTGAAAGACTCTATTGATCCTTGCAACTTGAGAAATGATGATGCTTGAATTTGTACATACATACATATACCAGTCATATACTCTTCTTACTTGTGTGCTATTCTTTACACAGTATAATAGTTGGTATTAATTATTTATAACCCTCAAAATTGGATATTATTATTGATTTATTTCCATAATTTCTTCTTCTTTGATTGTAGTTGATCATAGTCTCTTTTATTTATTTAATGGTAACAAGTAAACTCATTTTGTAGGCTTCTGATCATTATGAGATTAACCATCTTTGAGAGTCTGAGTTGGCAGTTTCTTGATTTATATCTTAGTTCTCATTTATAGTTGCTTGATTCTTTAGTGTTTGATGGCTTTTCACTGTGAGCCAACCTTGAAGCATTAACTGTGAGACTTTTTGAGATATGTTAAGGTGAGTTTACCTATATATATGCTTTTGCTAGGAACTTGTGTTTCCTACCAAACCTGGATCACTTTAATTGACATTTCCAGATATGGGTATTTTGGACCGTAGAGATAGCCTGATTTTTCTGAGACAGGCTTGCAGTTAGGAAGGGAAGACCATTACATTTCTCTAACCTCTCTCTGCTCTCCACTCAGAGATAAAGCTGTGGCATACAAGTGTCTCTACAGGCTCTATAAACAGGGCAGCTTCTTTCAGGGACTGACCACAGTGTCCTTTCTTCAGGGGTTCTGACTTTGGTGGACTTTTTTTGATTGAATTAGGTCCTAGACCTTTGTCTCTCTCCCCCAACTGTGAGCCTTTCAAATTTTGATCGTTAGTTTGTCAGGGATTGGCAAATAGTCCTGGACAGACTCCTACTCTGGAGTTAATTTCCTCCGAGTATGCAGTTTTTTTGTGTTTCTGGTGATTGAGGAATTTCTTAATTGTCTCCTCTTGCTCAGATAGACATTAAAGTGATTTCTAAAAATGCTATTCACTTGTATTAGGTATATTACACTGAAAGATTTTTCACTTGATTTCTTGTCCTTCATAGTGCCAGAAACAATTCAAACTTCAGTGTTTTATCTTGTTTATAATTTTAAATTTGTTTTTCTCCACTTTATTTTGAATTTGAATATGTAAAAAAATGGATAATGATTGATTTTTATCATGTATTATACTTGAATCTTGAAATATTGCTTTTTGAAATGTCACAGAAATTAAGGTACTTCAATTTGTAAGCAACTTGAGAAGTTTTGCCTACTCTAGAATTATTAATACCTTGTTTTAGTGGGTGTTATGGGTATTTCTAAGACAAAGTTACTGAGGAATACTGTGTGTGGACCTAAATTAATCCAAAATAACTTTATTTCCTGTAAGTATTTATGAAACTGAAACTACTTGAGACCTGATTATAGCTCCTGCCTCTAATAAATAAAAACTTCATTTTTGGCTTTGGAGTCTTAGTACTTAGTTGGAAATTCCCTATTTCTAAGAATTGCCTGTAATCATTGAGTCCAGAGCATTTACAGGATGTGAGTCTAGCAATTATGATATTCTATATACATGTAGAAAAGGAAGTGGGCTCTGTGGTGTTATTTTTTGGGTGATGCCTGCTGACCAAATGATTCCCTCCTCTTTTTAACTGTGGTTCAGCAATGACAGTTTTAGCCACTTTACATATACAGCAAAAGCAGGAGTGACTATCTTCAGATAGTTCAGGGAAAGGGCAGGATTTATAGATATCAGCCTGCTCTCTCCTTAGCATGGATTTGATTGTAAGATAAAGTAAATGTCATTTCCCAAGGTTGAGAGCCTAGGGGGAAGAGATTTCGGACAGATATATTTCTAGGGAAAGAAGAGGAACCAATTTTACCTTGTTTGGACAATTTACTGTTGTGAAAGAATAAGCAGCCAGAATTTTCTAAGATCGGAGGAAAATGGGTAATTAGTAGTAGTATGTATTTTTTTGGTAGTTATTTTTACTTTTTTTGCCAAAGTAAACCAGGATTGCAGTTTTTCCTAGCAATACAATTTTTTAATTAAACTTTTTATTTTGTTTTGGGGAATAGTCAATTAACAATGTTATGATAGTTTTAGGTGAACAGGGAAGGGACTCAGCCATACATATACATGTATCCATTCTCCCCTAAACTCCCCTCCCATCCAGGCTGCCATGTAACAGTAAGCAGAGTTCCACGTGCAAAACAGTAGTAGCTCCTTACTGGTTATCCATTTTAAATATAGTCACGTAAACATGTCCAACTCCCTAACCATCACTTCCCTCCATCTTTCCTCCCAGCAACCGTGAGTTCATCCTCCAAATTGTTTTGTATCATTTCTTTTTGGATTCCACAGAGATGTCATACGATATTTCTCTTTCTCTGTCTGACTTACTTCACTCAGTATGACAATCTCTAGGCCCATCCCCGTTGCTGCAAATGGCATTATTTCATTCTTTTCAACGGCTGAGGAAATTCCATTGGGTATATCTTCTTTATGCATTCATTCCTCTGTTGATGGACATTTAGGTTGCTTCCGTGTCTTGGCTATTGTGAATAGTACTGCAGTGAGCATTGGGGTGCATGCCTAGCAATACAATTTTTATTAGGCAAAAAGTCCTCCACAAAATCAGTTAGGCAGGTTAGGCAAAAAAATTGGTTAGGCAGGTGGAGACAGTAGCAGAATCTTTTTCCTAAAGGTCAACCAGGTACATTGGTTGATGAGTCAGCTCTGTCATCTCAAATGTGTTTCTGTTTCTGGTCCAAGACAGTTGTTCCAGTGGTCACCATTTTCCAGTCAATGAGAAAAGAGGAAAATTCAGGATAGGCTGCTTGTCTGAAGGAGATAATGCTAAAGTTGCATGCATCCATTTCATGTACATCATATTAGTCTGAACTCAGTCATATAGTCACACATAGCTGCAAAAGAAGCTAAGAAGTGAAAGCTTGAGCTTGACAACTATGTACTCATCCAAAACCCAGACGCTACTGTAAAAGAAGGGAGAAGAAAGAATACTGGGCTACAATCAGTGGTCTGTGCTACATTTACGCTTGGCATTAAAGTGTTTATTACTGTTAGATAAGAGACGTTTTTAAAAAATTAAAATAATAGAAACATGCTTAGCTGGCCAAAACAAAAATGGAGAATGTATTATAAAGACACAGAGAGCTCAAGTGTGAAAATGCAGCTGGACCTCAGGAAGAGACTAGAAACAGGAACTGGAAATTGTCACGATCCTCCCATGTCTGCATCTCTGCTTCTTTCTGCAGTTTTGATTTGTTCTGTTGCCATAGCCTGCCTTTTTGTGATTGTCAGGCCACATAAGGAAAAGAGCATGCAGAGTCCCAGAGGTAACCTGCAAAAATTCCAGCAGCATGGAGAACTCATTTGGCTTCTCTGAATCCCAATTCCAGGTTTGGATTCTAGGTGGGGGAATTAGGGTCAAGTCTCTACCTCTGTCCACTTAACTGTGGCAAAGAGGTATTGAATGATGCAATTGCAGCTGGTAGAGCCCCACGATGTGTGGGGATGCATTCTGAAAAATAAGATGGTGCTCCTTAGAATGTGTCCACAATGCCAGCCTTATTAGTCTTTATAGAAATCCATCACTTCAAAGAGAACCCTTATCTTTTGTGCCTAGCTCTTCCAGTTTACTGATAAAGTGAGTGCTCCTAGGGACAAGCAGGATTCATAGCAAATTCTCATCAGTTGGGAGTTGTGAAGAAAAGGAAGAATTACTTCTGAAGATGTACATTTTCTCACTGTATCATCAAGCTTTGCATCACAGAAAATTGTGCTTGAGGAAAAAGAGCAGCTCTGCAGCTGTCAGTTGGTAGCTGACCTGATTCTAACTTGATTCTAACAGCTAAGGCACGGTGTTCTGTTTATCCTCAACAGCACCAGCACGTGCTGAGGTCACTCTGGGATCAAACAGAACGAAACAAAAACCAAACCCACAACAATGGCCAAACAACTCCCTCTAATGGCTAACAGGAATGACTACATTTGTTAACCAATTTAAGGTTTAGATAATCCGTGTTTTCCCTGATTCCTATACTGGTATCCAACCACTGAATTATCCTGATAACATTCAATCTAAAACTAAGAATGCATCTTTGAACTGTTCTTAAAAATCACCAAACACAAGCCCAACCCCTCTAACCAGCTCCCTGTAGCACCCTTGAACTGAGGTGTTTCCTAGTTCCCCCATGGAACATGGCCTCCCTGGATGCAGCAAGTAATTAATCTAACTTTGTTTGACTGTAGCATAGTCCTTGGTTGGTGATGCATCTCTAAGGCATCTGATTGAAAGAAAACCAACAAAACAAAACAAAACACTATAAAAGCACAAGTGCATACAGAGACTCTTTGTCCCTTTGAACTTCTGTACAGATGCACTGCGCATGTTTTTAGGCTGGTGAGTTGGTTTGTTTGGAAGATGATTGCTTGTGTCCGTGCTCATTCGCTTCAGTCCTGTCCAACTTTTTGCCACTCTGTGGACTGTAGCCTGCCAGACTCCTCTGTCCCGGCAAGAGTACTGGAGTGGGTTGCCATTTCCTTCTCCAGGGGATCTTCCCGACCCAGGGATCCAACTCGGGTCTCCTGCATTGCAGACAGACGCTTTACCCTCTAAGCCACCAGGGAAGCCAAATACCACTTTTTTCACAGTTCCAGATATTTAAAATTACTCAAGTACTTTAAGTTTGGAAATGACAATTAGTCTTTAAATTTTTACTTTTATTCACTGCATCATGACTAACTGATATACCCCTCCTGTGAATTCCTGAAACAACTGCAGCACTTGCAGTATTAATTAGCATCTAACAGGTATGATTCTGTTTATGTACATGTGTAATTTGTTGACTGTAAATTTCAGAGAGTATTGACCACATAAGAGGGTTTCTCCTAAGTGTCTCACAGGGCTTGATACTTTACGCAGAGTAATTTTTTGAATAAATATGTTGCTGATATCTGGATGCTGGGAAAATTCAGTGCCAGGCTGGAAAGGACACTAGATTACAAGTGCCTTGAAGGCATTAGTTCAGTTCAGTTCAGTTCAGTCTCTCAGTTGTGTCCCACTCTTTGCGACCCCATGGACTCCAGCACGCCAGGCCTCCCTGTCCATCACCAACTTCCGGAGCCTACTCAAACTCATGTTCATTGCATCGGTGATGCCATCCAATCATCTCATCCTCTGTCGTCCCCTTCCCCTTCTGCCTTCGATCTTTCCTAGCATCAGGATCTTTTCCAGTGAGTCAGTTCTTTGCATCAGGTGGCCAAACTATTGGAGTTTCAGCTTCAGCATCAGTCCTTCCAATGAATATTCAGGAGTGATTTCCTTTAGGATGGACTGGTTGGATCTCCTTGCAGTCCAAGGGACTCTCAAGAGTCTTCTCCAGCACCACAGTTCAAAAGCATCAATTCTTCAGCACTCAGCTTTCTTTATAGTCCAATTCTCACATCCATACCTGACTACTGGAAAAACCAAAACTTTGACTAGATGGACCTTTGTTGGCAAAGTAATGTCTCTGCTATTTAATATGCTGTCTAGGTTGATCATAACTTTTCTTCCAAGGAGCAAGTGCCTTTTAATTTCGTGGCTGCAGTCACCATCTGCATTGATTCTGGAGCCCCCCAAAATAAAGTCTGTCACTGTTTCCATTGTTTCCCCATCTATTTGCCATGAAGTGATGGGACTGGATGCCATGATCTTAGTTTTTTGAATGATGAGTTTTAAGCCAGCTTTTTCACTATCCTCTTCTGCTTTCATCAAGAGGCTCTTTAGTTCTTCTTCGCTTTCTTCCATAAATGTGGTGTCATCTCCATATCTGAGGTTATATATAGGTCTACCAGCAATCTTGATTCCAGCTTGTGCCTCATCCAGTCCAGCACTTCTCATGACATATTCTGCACATAAGTTAAATAAGCAGGGTGACAATATGCAGCCTTGACGTACTCCTTTCCCGATTTGGAACCAGTCTGTTGTTCCATGTCCAGTTCTAACTGTTACTTCTTGACCTGCATACGGATTTCTCAGGAGGTAGGTCAGGTGGTCTGGTATTCATATCTCTTTAAGAATTTTCCACAGTTTGTTGTGATCCACACAGTCAAAGGCTTTGGCATAGTCAATAAAGCAGAGGGCATAGATTGTGTCATATTCAACATTATGAGACTGCTTTCTAAGTATTGGCTAAATGATGGAAAGACTGCAATGGTATTATCTCTAGAGTGTATATAGTCTGGTGAGGGGCACAAATGGGAAGCGGAAATTGAAAACAGTTTTCACCTGATACATCATTTGCCTCTAAGTCTAGGTATGTGGACTACCATATCCGTTTAAGTAATACATTTAAAATAGTCATTGCTACTCATGTCCTGTAAGACACTGCCAATATGTCACTGCTTTAGTTTATATTGCATATAGCTTCTTTCATTATTGTTTGTTTTAATGATATAATACCTGCTGTGACTATATTTTCAGAACATTCCTTCTATTGCCTCATGTCCCCAGCATAAATATTGTACTGGCTCTCCTTTGCTTTTTAAACCAGTGGACCTTTTCCTCTTAAACCCCCACAATCCAGTCTACTGGAGGCTATGTCCATTCTGTCCAAGTGCTTCTGAATTCCTGGTCCAGCTGGCTTCTTTCTGTCTTTGGCTTGTTCAGTGGTCATTTTTGTATCTGTGCCCTTTCACTTGATGATTTCTCATCTGGTCTGTCCTTTTGCCTCCTATTTTCCCTCCCAGTTTGATGAATGCTTTAAGATTTAGTTCAAGCCTCCACTTCTTTCTAATCCCTTCTTTTCTAGGACACAAATATAGTCTCCTGTGAAATTACCATAGTAATTCTTCCCAGGATCCCATAGGTTATTACTAAATGGTTTTCTAGTTGTTTCTTATGATTGAATTGACATTCCTAACCCTGATAATTAACTAAATAAATTCAGGGCTCAACGGTTTAAACTCTTCTTTATGACATTACCTCTATTCTTGGCATGCTTCTAAATAATAACAAAATGCTATAGTGATGAAAAGTGAGCTTTAATCAAAGAAAGCATGATCAAGAAGTGGCTCTTGAATGGAGAAGGTTTGTTGAAAGGCTGGCGACACGTTGGGAAGCGGTGAGAATGGTCCATTGTTCCAACACCATGCGGGAAGAAGTGCTGGGCAGTGAATGGAGCTGTCAACTCTGGTTAGACTTGGTCATTGTTCCTGAGAAGCTGGTGTTAGCTTCGAGTAAGAGATAATTCATCAGAATGCTCTTGTACTTTTTCTCTCTCTTGCTCTGGGGCAGAAACTATTCTACTTCACAAGCTGAACTTTTTACCTCTTGCCCTGCGAGGCAGAAACACGCTGCCTGAGTGCTTCCATTTGGAGACACCTTGTAGGAATCCTTATTGAATTGCTTTAGAAGAGTAGATTCTCAGTCCTCTAGAGCAGCCATCTGCCACAGCAACCCCAGAGGGTGTTATTTTTCAGTCAGAGGCAGAAGCCTCCTGTAATATGGGCTCACTGGGCTTTGGGGGAGAAAAAGACTGCATTTTGCAAGCCTAGTTCTAATTGAACATCCCCACATTGCAATTATTATTGTATTTCAGTCTTGTAGCCTTTGTTATCGAGGTTTTTGTGTGAGTTAGGAGGGAACGCTTTGGGTGACTGTTCAGGCTTTTACATTTTTTCTTTAATTTATTAAAGTTCAAATTAAACAAGGCTCCTGCTGTTACCACAGTTTTCTGAACTATTTTGTGTAAATGTTATTCACCCTTTGAAACCAATACAATTAAAAGTTGTGTTAAGAGTTGTTCTCTTCAAGGCTATGAACTTTTTCTCTAAGGATTTTGAATTTGTTTCAAGTCTTTGATTTCTTCAATGCGTTTCAGAAAAGAAGATATACATGTTCTTTAATTGCTTCTCAAATTGTCAAAGTTATATTCTGTCTCTTAGACAAAGATCTTTAAATGATTGCATTTCTCTGTAGATTAGCAGCTTGTTAATTTTCAGGATGAAATGCACTCAGGAATAAAAATCACTTGACAAAGTATCTCAGGAACTCACTTCAAAAGGAAACAGTAGATGCAGATTCTAACAAGGCCCCATCTGAGATCAGAGCTTCTGTATGACGCGCTGGGGACATCTAGTGGACAAAAAGTCAGAATGGAACATGAAATTACATCCAAGGATGAGCCTCACTTTCAAATAGCATACTTAAAAAAAAAAAACAGGAAAAATGTCCCTCCTGTACGAAAATCAGTAACTTGCTCTGAAGATAAGATGTTAGGTTAATTTGAAGTGTTTTAAACTTTGTATATTATTTTGACCTATTTATGAATATAATGGCTTATCTTGTTTGATTAATCTGCTATAGTGTATTGTGGCACTGTTAGATACTAATTTAATACAGTTTACATGTAGAAGGAGATATCTTACAATCAACCTGAGAAAAGAAGATTTACATAGAACAGATGAACCATTGATTAACTATTTGGCTAGTTATGTAATTTTTGGAAAGCCTGTCTGGATCTCTTTTCTTTCAAGATAGGGGCTTAAAAAAATGTTTTCTTCTGGTTTGGAATCTGGGATCTTATTTTTATAATATTACTTTTGTTTTCTATTCTAATGAATACGTTCCAATGGTTTTTCACAACTATTATATAAATTTATAAAATAATACTTAGTATTATTTATATATAATACTTAGTAAAGATGTCCTGTTATTTAATTCAAATCTTATTCATTGATGCTCAGGAAGGTGAGGGGACTTGTGAACTGAAGAAAGAATCCAGGTTTCATGGCACTTAATCTGACACCCTTCTAGGAGATGTCACTCTTGGTGCAATGCCAGTAAATTTCTTAATGTTTGGGGGGCCCAGCTAAACAGGCAATTAGAAACTATCAGCTAGCATCTACCATTGTCATATCCTTTAAAAATCATTGCATCTATCTTAATAACCTTGCAGAAAAGGATTGTTTAAACCCTGTTTAAAGTTAAGAAAGTTAAGACTCAAAATGAAATAACTTGCTCAAGCTCATCTGAAGGTCTGTGACTGGTCCTGTGTTCACATCCAGGTCTCTGACTTTGTTATACTAAACTGAAAAGCATCCCTTAACCAAGCCAGGGAACCCCAGAAAGCTGGTGCCTCATGTGTTTATTTCATCTAACATTTTAGAATCATGTGGGTAGATATTCCTGAAGTTCAAACTAGACCTCTGGAAACATAAAAACATAGGCACATAAATACAACTTAGAGCTGAATATCTCAGAAGATCTTTTAAAAAACTATTTTTAAAAGATAAATTAAAACAACCTGGTGAGTCTTCTACTGAGGGAAAAGACCAAGAAAATTTATGACAATTGCTGGTCCCTGTAAACTCTATATTAATAAAAAATGATATTTAAGATATGATAGAAACACAATAGGACATGTAAGTATATTTCAAGATTAAAATAATCAAGGACAAATTTATGGAAGAAGCAATTCTAAATAGCAAAATTGATTAAATTTGAAGGAATAGTACATTGATTAGCAATTTTTACACATTCTCATTTGCTTTCAAAATGTATAAGGCAACAAAAATTATTCATTAAGAAGCAATATGGAACAGAGAAAAGGATCACTTAAGTAGATGGGGTGACTTAAAAAGTCACATAATTTATTTTGATAACATTGATTTGACTAATTTTACTTGGATAAAAATATTTTTAAAATATCACCAGCATTAATATTGGTCATATCATTAGAAACAACACCTTTTTGGTATTTCATTTACTTTCATACAAATGCTTAATTTTACAAATAAATTGAGAAACTATTTGGATGAATTGCATATTTATATAAAACAGTGCTTAAGAATCAACTGTCTTTCGAGAACTTGAAAGTCAATGAGTTAATATTTTAAATAATATTAGCATTTAAATTTCTATTGTTTTTGAAGACATACTGTGATTTACATTAATGGTGAAATATTTACATTATTATCTTTGATTATGTTAAGAGAAATTTATTGTTTTCAGTAATTACATTTTGAAAGAGTAAATCTTTCATGGTGGAGAAAGAATCCACTTGCTGCTGCTGCTGCTAAGTCGCTTCAGTCGTGTCCGACTCTGTGCGACCCCATAGATGGCAGCCCACCAGGCTCCCCCCTCCCTGGGATTCTCCAGGCAAGAACACTGGAGTGGGTTGCCATTTCCTCCTCCAATGCATGAAAGTGCAAAGTGAAAGTGAAGTCGCTCAGTCGTGTCCGACTCTTAGCGACCCCATGGACTGCAGCCTACCAGGCTCCTCCGTCCATGGGATTTTCCAGGCAAGAGTACTGGAGTGGGGTGCCATTGCCTTCACCCAAGAATCCACTTATTAGTGTGTAATTATAGATTTCACCTTAACTAGATCTATAATCCTTGAAGTATGTCTTATTTACAACTTATAATTGGCTTGATAAAATTTACCAAAAATTAATAAGTTGTTAGCATTTAGCCATATGTGAGTTTTTATGCAACTCCAATTAATATAAATTAATATACATTTTAAAGCAATACTTTTAAATCATTAAGTGTTTTGGAGTTATTTTCATTAATATAGTTCAAAATATTACTATTTACAAATCATATCCATTAACAATGTCATATTATGGTTTCCCCCAGCCCTTCTGTTTTCTTGAGTAAATTAAATGCATAGCTTAAAACCAATTTCCTGTGTAATGCATACAATAATCTCAACATCTTCTCTGTAATATAGAAAAATACATAGAAAAGATTTATGTCACTGAATCAAAGAAACAGTAAGGGTATACAAAATAAATGAATCACATACATACTAATAAGCTTCAAGTAAAGCTTTCTTTTTTCACAGTGAGGAACCAATCTGTCTTTGCAGAGAACTCTAAAAGCTAATTTTCTAAAGCTATATTTTTTCCACATAGTTTTAGTGATCATGCACATTATAGGAAGGTAGTAACTAAATACATATCATTTTAGTTTAATTGGATTAGAAATTAGAAATGCAAATTCTCCTTGTACTGTATCTACAAGCCCTCATCTCTGTTTTTATGGTAATACCCTTTTAATGGTTTAAGCCTATGAAGAAAAAACACTGAAGATTTTTAACTAGCCGCTTTGCAGGGGGCAGAAAGGAGCAAAGAAGATTTAGTGGTGAAAAGAGCAAATAAATAGGTGCTCCAAGATTAAAAAGAGGGTAGAAGTGCATGCTGAGCTGTTGAAAGACCTCTCTGTGTTTAAAGAAAAATATTGTTTGGTGCTTTCACCAGTGCATGATCAAAATAAGAGGTACAAATTAGTTCATGGCTGCTGAAGCTACAAAACATCATGCAGAGCGCTGTCTTTGGGAACGTTTTAATGAGGAGAAGAGGTCATCAGACTGTGACATTGCTTTTCAGAATTCTTCAAGAACAACACAGACTTCCTGTTCCAAATGTGGTAGAGAATAAAACAACCTTAGTAGTAATCGTACAACTTTTGAACCATGTTCCTTGGAAATGCCGTACAGTGCTCATTTTGTAGCTTTAGTTAGCCATCTCAAAGGAAACGCTTCCATATTTTCCATGTGCCCTTAATTCAAAAGTACAGTGAAACGGTGGAGCTTTAACATGGATTATATTTATAAAATAAAGTTTTATTCAGGCTTCTGAAGAGATTTTAATGTTTTCATTGCTCCAGGTGAAATGGTACACGGTGGCTCTGTTCATTAACATTTAGCATCAGTGTAAAAAATCAAGGATTACCACATACAGTGTAAAAGCAGGGATAGTATGACTTTGAAATTAAATTCAGTACAATCTTAGTTTT
This sequence comes from Bos grunniens, assembly GCF_055505025.1. Classification (NCBI taxonomy): domain Eukaryota; kingdom Metazoa; phylum Chordata; class Mammalia; order Artiodactyla; family Bovidae; genus Bos; species Bos grunniens. Next base: position 67,897,136 of record NC_141168.1, on the reverse strand, counting down.
GCTGCATTTCAAAACGTGATTTTAAAATGTATAAGTTGTTAATGACATTCTAGGTCAAATATTCATAGTCTAATATCAGTCCTACAGAGACTGGCATTATTCAAATGTTGCAACATATTTGAACAGAAGCTGAAGAGGCTTTCCTGACTCTTAACAAATAAGGCATTTATTTTGGTTTCAAAGACGAGTATTATAAAATTGTCTGATACTTCAAATATAGGTTAGTACATTTTTGCCACTCTGCTTTGAAGCTAAAACATACCTTTTGTTTTCCATTAGTATGACCACATTTGTAAGATTTCTATAGATAGAGAAGTATTTGTGCCCTATGTTTAATTCAGATATCCAAATAAAAGACACAAAAGCAGGACTTCTAATTTTTCATATAGTAATGCTTATAATCTTATTAATCTCAAAGTTTTCTAACAAAATTTTTCTTCCTCCCAAAATAAGAGATTCACAAATAATCACATTTCCTCTTGATATGTAAAATTAATTGTCAAAAGCATGAAAATAATGTCAGAGACCTACAGAGAAGAATTTGAACTGAAGCTGAGAGGGAAGACAGGTCATTGCTGTACGCGGTAACATTTCTGATAAACTTCTAAGAAGTAATGCAGTTTGTGTACAATTCACTGATTGAAAGGGTGCATCTTTTTGTTCCCTCTTCTTTTTTTTAATGTCATTTTCTGTTTTATTTTTAGCATAGAATGGAAGTCAAGCATAGACTCCCTGTTTAACGTGTGATAAAGGATAAAAGCTGTAACAGCTTTTATCTAGTTTAACAGCTTTACAACTATTTAATTGAAAAGTTTCTGAACTTACATAGATCACTTACCTGACTCAGTCTTTTATATTAATTTTATTTGTTTTAACGTATGCAGTCTTTGTTCTTAAATAGTCTTATTCATAAACCAGACACATTTACGTTGACATGTTTAGTATGCAGACTTTTTCTACAAAGACTAGTGAGGTAGTTATTTTTAGCCTCAGCTTTCAGATTGGTTTGCCTGGACTGCTGTCTTTTGCCTTGATTTGCAGGCTTTTCCTGTCAGTGATTACATGTTAGAAGCTTGTGTCAATCTTGAGTTTTTTGGTTTGCTTTTTGCGTTATTATCTTTCATGACCCATTCTCTTTTATCTGCTCGATGAATTCAAATGTTCTACTTCATCAGCATTGTTTTAAATCTTTAAAAAGTCTTAGGCATCTAATAAGCTGCTACACATTAGGCTTCAATTAGCACTTACTACAATAGCATAGGTTAAACCTTGGAAAATAACGTGAGGAAATGAAAAATAGAGGTAGAAATTTAAAATTTTCTTATAACTTTTTCAAAGTACACTTCAGTCAGGATAGTAAAGGCTGAATTTTTTGGAAAACAACAAGGTTAGCATGAAAAACCTTTAAATGATTAAGTTATGTTATAGTTTCCAAAACACATTTATCAGTAAAGAAACTTTTCTAATAAAGAAAGGAATTACTTTTTGGTTGCTAAAAAAGGAATTTTTGCACTTTTTTTTATCACCAGAAATCTTAACATAAGGCATTGTTATTTAAACAAATATTAAAGTACTATTTATCACTATATAAATAACTATATAACTTTTGAAAATTAACAGAAACCTAAAATATTATAAGCACTAAAATTTATAAGCATAAAGATTTATGACAGCTTGTATTGCATATATTTATTTCACTTTTAGTTACTGTAATAATGGCTTTCTTCATCTCCTAGTCTAGAAAAAAACTATTTTGAAGAAAAAATTAAACAGTAACTGGCACAGCTTTAAAATTGACGTTGTTATCAAAAAAGGACAAATAAATGGGATAAAGCAAAAATAAAAGTGATTTCAAAGTATTACTTATTATATTGCTTATATTTTATATGTTTATCACATAAACATTCACAATACAATTACTTTTTTCAGCTACTAATATTCTATAGTTTGTTAAAATTTTGATTAAATGCTATAGTTCTCAAAGAGTGTTCCATAATTCCCACTGAATCTCCAAGACCCTTTTAGGAGGACGACATTGTCAAAAGTACTTTCATATTAATTGTAAGATGTTCTTTGCCATTTTCACTCTTGATACGTTCACTGATGATGGTTCAAGAGCAATAGTGAGTGAAATGTCTGATACATGTTCATGAATCAAGGCAGTGGCACCAAACTGCTAGTAATTACTAGGTTACTTACTGCCATTTACTCACAGTTAAAGAAAAATATTGCCAGTTTTACTTAAGAATGTCCTTGATGAGGCAGTAAATATTAACTTTATTAAATTTTGATCCTTGAGCATATTCATTTTTTGAATTGTAATTCGTTGATAATACTCCAAGTGACTCCTGGATAATAACTTTGATCTCTTTTGCACTTGTAGTTTTCATTCAATGTAGACTTAGATGGCCAAATATTTCATCTGATGTCCAAAGAAGTAGAAATTTTCTCAAATCCTTGAGAAAACATTGAGAAATAGTATTTTTGAACAATGTTGTATGGACAACACTAAAGTATACAGATTATGGTTGATTGAAGGGATTTCCATGAGTAATTTTTTGGATTTATGGGTCAACTGTACATTTTTTTTTGTTTTTGGAATTATGGGTCAACTTTAGGCACTAACTCCAAAAAATGATGCTACTGGCTGCTCCACAGTATTTCCCATCACCTGCTGTTCATGTGGTGATGGAACATCATCTAGAACTAGTTTATCATTTAAAAAAAGCAATTATTCCTACCTCTCCATCAAATGCTCTACAGATTTTTGGAGCATAAAGTGAAGTATAATGATCTAATAAGATTACAGGCAAGAGTAAAACTTAAAAGGAACATTTTTAGGAGTGCTGAAACTGGCAACCATAATTGACTACCTGTTTCCTACCATCTTATTGTGCCATGTAGAGAAAAGCTCTCTCAGGCAATTTTATATTTAATATGTGTTAACTTCTCAAGGGTACGAAATACTGCATCATCACTGGCAGTGAGTGCTTCTAAGGCAAAGACGCATCCTAATTGTTATTATTGCTTAGAGATTTCCTTCTTTATGATAATGGAAATTATATAAAAGCCAGAGGAAACAAAATATTTGAGGAAACAATTTTTTTCAAGAACTGTCATGTTTTCTAGAAAAATATGTTTAAATATAAACAATCAGTTCAGTCGCTCAGTCGTGTCTGACTCTTTGTGACCCCATGAATCGCAGCACGCCAGGCCTCCCTGTCCATCACCAACTCCCGAAATTCACTCAAACTCACATCCATCGAGTCAGCGATGCCATCCAGCCATCTCATCCTCTGTCGTCCCCTTCTCCTCTTGCCCCCAATCCCTCCCAGCATCAGAGTCTTTTCCAATGAGTCAGCTCTTCTCATGAGGTGGCCAAAGTACTGGAGTTTCAGCTTTAGCATCATTCCTTCCAAAGAAATCCCAGGGCTGATCTCCTTCAGAATGGACTGGTTGGATCTCCTTGCAGTCCAAGGGACTCTCAAGAGTCTTCTCCAACACCACAGTTCAAAAGCATCAATTCTTCGGTGCTCAGCTTTCTTCACAGTCCAACTTTCATATCCATACATGACCACTGGAAAAACCACAGCCTTGACTAGACGCGCCTTTGTTGGCAAAGTAATGTCTCTGCTTTTGAATATGCTATCTAGGTTGGTCATAACTTTCCTTCCAAGGAGTAAGCGTCTTTTAATTTCATGGCTGCAGTCACCATCTGCAGTGATTTTCGAGCCCAGAAAAATAAAGTCTGACACTGTTTCCATTGTTTCCCCATCTATTTCCCATGAAGTGATGGGACCAGATGCCACGATCTTCGTTTTCTGAATGTTGAGCTTTAAGCCAGCTTTTTCACTCTCCTCTTTCACTTTCATCAAGAGGCTTTTTAGTTCTTCTTCACTTTCTGCCATAAGGGTGGTGTCATCTGCATATCTGAGGTGACTGATATTTCTCCTGGCAATCTTGATTCCAGCCTGTGCTTCTTCCAGTCCAGCGTTTCTCATGATGTACTCTGCATATAAGGTAAATAAGCAGGGAGACAATATGCAGCCTTGACGTACTCCTTTTCCTATTTGGAACCAGTCTGTTGTTCCATGTCCAGTTCTAACTGTTGCTTTCTGACCTGCATATAGGTTTCTCAAGAGGTAGGTCAGGTGGTCTGGTATTCCCATCTCTTTCAGAACTTTCCACAATTTATTGTGATCCATATAGTCAAAGGCTTTGACATAGTCAATAAAGCAGAAATAGATGTTTTTCTGGAACTCTCTTGCTTTTTTGATGATCCAGCGGATGTTGGCAATTTGATCTCTGGTTCCTTTGCATTTTCTAAAACCAGCTTGAACACCTGCAAGTTCACGGTTCACGTATTGCTGAAGCCTGGCTAGGAGAATTTTGAGCATTACTTTACTAGCGTGTGAGATGAGTGCAATTGTGTAGTAGTTTGAGCATTGTTTGGCTTTGCCTTTCTTTGGGATTAAAATCATTCTTTCCACCTTTATTTATTTTAGATTATTCTTTCTATGAGGTAATATTTTATCTGGATTTAGTAAAAATAATATGAAATAATTTGATTACACTTGTTTTTACAATAAGTATAATGTTGTTAGACTGACAAATAAGAATCTTTTCTCTATATGTATTTTCATGGTATCTTTGTGGCCAAAGTTGAAAATATATGTTCTGAATGATGGTATTGTTAATTCATTTTAGCTAGTAACAGATTAATCTTGACTAGTGGATCCATAGTACCCAAGAAAAAATTCTGTGGTGGCTGATTTGCCAAGCCCAAGTGTGTGTGTATGTTCTTGCATCTGTGGTAGCAGGAATGTGGTGCCATAAAGAAGAATGGAGAAAAAATGTACTGAATCCTTAACATCATGTTGGGAGGACAAGGAGAGCACTGGGAGTTGAAGGTGGTAGGGAACCACCATCTGGGGAAAAAGTACCTCAGGAAAAGACATCTGAGGGAATGACAATACCTTTCCCCTTCTCAATTTGGCTAAGAATTGGCCTCAGAAATTATAAAAATGTAAAAATACAAGGAACCACAAAGGTAACTCCAAAGCATCATACAAAGAGGATTGTGTTCTAGACCTTGTTCTTTCACCACCATGTTATCTTTTAAAAGCAGGCAAGAATACACATTGGAGAAAAGATAGTCTCTTCAATAAGAGGTGCTGGGAAAACTGAACAGCTATATGTAAAAGAATGAAACTAGAACACCTCCTAACACCATGCACAAAAAAATAAACTCAAAATGGTTTAAAGACTTAAATATAAGGCCAGAAACTATAAAGCTCTTAGAAGAAAACATAGGCAGTGCACTCTAACATAAATGACAATAAGATCTATTACTCGCCTCCTAGAGTAATGGAAATAAAAACAAAAATAAACAAATGGGACTTAATTAAACTTAAAAACTTTTGCATAGCAAAGGAAACTATAAACAAGGTAAAAAGACAACCCTCCAAATGGGAGAAAATAATAGCAAATGAAACAATGTGACAAAGGATTAATCTCCAAAATACACAAGCAACTCATGCAGCTTAATATTAGAAAAACAAACAACCTGATCAAAACGTGGACAGAAGACCTAAACAGACATTTCTCCAAAGAAGATATAAGATGGCTAATAAACACATGAAAAGATGCTCAACATTGCTCATAATTAGACAAATGCAAATCAAAACTACGATGGGATCACCTCATACCAGTCAGAATGGCCATCATCAAAAATCTACAAACAATAAATGCTGGAGAGAGTGTGGGGGAAAAGGAACACTCTTGGATTGTTGGTGGGAATATAAATTGACAGAACCACTATGGAGAATGTTATGGATATTCCTTAAAAAACTAGGAATAAAACTATCATCAGTTCAGTTTAGTCGCTCATTTGTGTCCGACTCTTTGTGACCCCATGAATCGCAGCACGCCAGGCCTCCCTGTCCATCACCAACTCCCGGAGTTCGTTCAAATTCATGTCCATCGAGTCAGTGATGCCATCCAGCCATCTCATAAAACTACCATATAACCCAACAATCGCACTACTGGGCATATACCCTGAGGAAACTATAATTTAAAAAGACACATGTACCTAAATGTTCACTGAAGCACTATTTACAATAGCCAGGACATGGGAGCAGCCTAGATGTTCATTGACAGATGAACAGATAAAGAACATGTGGTACATATAAACAATGGAATATTAGTCATAAAACGGGACTCATGTAAGCCAGTTCTAATGAGGTGGATGAACCTAGAGCCTATTATACAGAGTAAAGTAAGCCAGAAAGAGAAAAACAAATATCATATATTAGTGCACATATATGGGATCTAGAAAGATGGTACTGCCAAACCTTTTTGCAGGGTGGCAATGGAGACAAAAATAGAGAACAGTCTTGTGCATACAGTGGGTGAAACAAATTGAAAGAGTAGCATGAAAACATATATATTACCATATGTAAAATAGATAGCCAGTGCGAATTTGCTGTATTACCCAGGGAGCTCAAAACCAGTGCTCTGTGACAACCTAGAGGGGCGGGAGGTGGGATGGAGGTTCAAGAGGGAGGGGACGTATGTATGTGTGTGGCTGATTCATGTTGATGCATGGCGGAAACCAACACAATATTATAATGCAATTATCCTCCAATTAAAAATAAATTTAAAACAGACCACACACACACAAAAGGAAGTTATAGAAATGTAAAAATACTAGGAAGCACAATAGTGTGAAAGTGTTGGTTGCTCAGTCGTGTCTGACTCTCTGCATCGACCCTGTGGACTTTAGCCCACCAGGCTCCTCTGTCCCTGGAATTTTCCGGGCAAGAATACCGGAGTGGGTTGCATTGTCCTTGAACCACAAAGTAACTAACAAGTGGTTACATACAAAACAACATACAAAGAGGGTTGTGTTCTAACCTTGTTCTTTCACCACTTTATTGGTTAGTCTTAGTAATCAATTATATTACCTTCAATACACAGATTACATTTGATAGTCTCTGTATGCTTAGTGAAATATGGTGTGCCAGTCTAAAGGCAACATATGCAAAAGAAAATGTAAATTTGTGTTTGTTTCCCTTACATCTCTCAGTTAACGACTCTTACTCCACATTATACAGGTTGCCTTCTCAAGCCCAGTCATCCACATACCACTTTTATATTAATCTTTACTCACTTGCATTTTTTTTTTTTTTTGGTCAAAATAGACTTTTTTTTTTTTACCGTATTCTTTGGGTTTATAAGGCCTTTCTAAATAAACAACCAAAGCTAGAAACCACAGAAAAGATAAGAAGGTAAACTATTAAAAAAGAGGTAACTCAAAAGGGATTATATATATAGCTTTTTGAAAACAAAATAAACATACTCTGAAGCAACATTCAAAATGGCCAATAAAACTGAGGCTGTGAGCATACTAGTTTGGAGCCATATAACCCATATTCAGGAAGTTAAACCAATCTAAATGGATACCCAGCAGAACATCATATATGAAGCAGAAATATTTAAAACTAGTAGAGAGAAAAGAATAATTACCTTTTTAAAAGAGTGAGAAGTAGAATAATTCTAATTATTGAAGATTTCTTATCAGAATAATTGAAGATTTCTTATCAGCAACAATAGAGACCAGAAGACAATAGAGTAGTGGATGGAAAATAACTATAATGTAAAATTTATATACCTACCTAAATTATGACTCTAGGGTTGGAGCCCCAGCTTTTGTTTATTTTTTTCAACTTTTAGTTTTGAATCCCACTTTCCTCTTTTTCTTGATTTACTTCCACAATTGACTAAAGTGGCTTATTCAGTAGTAGTCAGAAGAGTATACAAGGGAAATGAAATTTCATGATCTCACATGTTTGTAAGATTTTTTTTTTTTTTTTGAGCCTGAAACCTAGGCCTAGTAACTAACCTGGTAAAGATTTCTAGACCAAAAGTCATTTTCCCTCACATTTTAAGGAATCATACTTCCATTATGTTCTAGCTTCTTAGGTTACTGATACCAATTCCATCTGGCCTTCTGGAGTTCTAACTCTTTTTCATTGAAATTTCTCAATAGTGTGGTTTTGTCATTCCATTTGATAGGTTCATGAGAGCCTTTTTAATCTGGAAATTAATGAGCTTAAGTTCTGTGGAATTTTATTTATTAATTTACTAATTCTTTGATTATTTTAACAGCTCCCTCTTTTTTCATTCCAGAATTCCTTGTTGTTTATCTAATGTAGTTCTTATTTTTCCCTCTCCTATTTTGATCACTTTTTTATTTTTGCATTTTGGGTGGCCTCATATTTATTTGTTTAGTTAGTTGAAATGGATTTTTTCCATTCTAGTGCATTCTGATTATCATTTCATAAAATATATTCTTTTATCGCTCTGAGGCTAATTCAAGTCTTTTTTTTTTTTACCTTTTACCTGCATGTACATTATCTCATTTACTTTAAGTCTTTTTTTGTTTGTTTGTTTTCCTGTGATGTTCTTACTAGGAAGTACTTTTGTACTGCTTGGTTTAATTTCTCTAGAGTGAATTTCGCACCTCCTACCATGTTGGAAGAGTACTAAATGTAGAACAAGGACATGGGGAGCTAACTGATAACTGATTCTATTTACCCTTTCTCATGATCTCCCTATTTTTACTACTAGGCTTCTTGGGTATCAAATTGCCTTTTCTTGCTGTTCTTTGTATAAGGTCTGAGATTCCAGTTTGTTCAGTTCTTTTATACTCATTGTGGATGTTTTCCAAATCAACAACTTTAATCTCTGATCTCAATTGTCCTACTTTGTAGTTCCTATCTGGATATTTCATTCTGAAAGGCACTTTAAGCTGAAAATATGTCTGAATAAAGTCATCGACTCCTCATAGATAACAAGCTGACCCTTCTTCTGTTCTTAGTTCCTAAGTGGCATCATCTTTGAGATGATTCTCTTGGTTCATATTTCATATAATCAGTCATGTTTGACTCTTTGTGACTCTATGGACTACAGCCCACCAGGCCCCTCTGTCCATGTGATTCTCCAAGCAAGAATACTGGAATGGGTTGCCATGCCCTCCTCCAGAGGAGTTTCCTGAGCCTGGGATCAACTTGCATCTCTTATGTACTGCTAGTGCCATCTGGGACGCCCTCTATAAGCCATAACTGGGCTTCCCAGGTCACACTGGTGGTAAAGAACCTAACTACCAATATAGAAGACATAAGAGAAATGGGCTTGATTCCTGGGTTGGGAAGATCGCCTGGAGGAGGGGTTGGCAACCCCCTCCAGTATTCTTGCCTGGAGAATCCCATGGACAGAGGAGCCTGGGGGACTACTGTCTATAGGGTCGCATAGAGTTGACAGGATTGAAGCGACTTAGCATGCACATGAGTACATGAAGGTGAATCACAAATTTTGCTTCTTCTATCAAGTCCTCTCTTGTCTTAGTTAACATATCTGCCATGTGTTTTGTGTTAGGAATACTGCTTTTGAGGGTCAGTTGTGTAATTGATTTACTTCTTATTCCCAAATACCTAATATAGCATCTTGCTAATTGTGACCTTCTAATATTCGTCCCTTGGACTGCAAGGAGATTCAACCAGTCCATTCTAAAGGAGATCAGCCCTGGGTGTTCTTTGGAAGGAATGATGCTAAAGCTGAAACTCCAGTATTTTGGCTACCTCATGCGAAGAGCTGACTCATTGGAAAAGACTCTGATGCTGGGAGGGATTGGGGGCAGGAGGAAAAGGGGACGACAGGGAATGAGATGGCTGGATAGCATCACCAACTTGATGGACATGAGTTTGAGTGAACTCCGGGAGTTGGTGATGGACAGGGAGGCCTGGCATGCTGCGATTCATGGGGTCGCAAAGAGTCAGACATGACTGAGAGATTGAACTGAACTGAACTGAATATTTGTTGAGGTGTAAAAATATAGACTACCTGTGTAAGATGCAGTATATTTAAAAGTTGCCATGGGATTTTTTACTATCTGTTAAATTTTAAATTGCATAGGCCTTCTTGCCCCAGTAAGATACTTGAGGACAGGGTCTCTGTCCTTTATATTCTTTGTTTCCCTCTGCAGTATTGTGCAAAGCCTTGTATATATATCACTCTTTTGTGGTGAAATAGCAATATATATACAGATATAAGTAGTTGTTCTTTTTTAATCCCTTTGAAAATGTCAGTTTGAAGAATTGGCGGGGGTGGGGGTGGTGGTGGTGGTGATTTACATTGGAGAAGCATTTTTTTTTCTCTCTCTCTCCTCAAAATAGAATCAGCTCCTACTCCTTAAAATAGTCTAATTATTTTCCTGGAGGCCTAGTTATAAAACTACTTGCAGTTGCACTAGAAATAGAATTCTGGTGTCACTTAATGAGATTATTCAAGTTCACATTACTTATTCTGCAGGCTTCTTCATTTGAGTAGATTATTTAATATTTTATTTGTTTTATTATTCACATTTTGGGGGTAAAATATTTCTGTTCACATTCGAAGTTGGTTGAATTGTATGTAAGAGTTTGAGTGCAGAAGACTTTCTCTTGGTCCTGTTACTTCCAACTGTGCAGCTGCCTAATCTGTCTGTAATTCACATCCCTGGAGCAGACTTTCTCCTGCTGCCCAAGAATTAAAACTTAGTCTTACCTTAGAATGCAAGTTAGCATTCCATTACCTTTTAAATAACAAATTGTTTTTCCTGTTTTTCCTCCTCTTTTATCTGTAAAGTGAGCTTCTCTCACTGTTTGTACCCAAAGCAACTATATTAACCATATTCTTCTGAAACGTTCATGAATAAATTGTACTACATATTTTGAAATATTAGTTTAAATGTATCCTGGAATTTTGAGGGATACTTTTCTGTTTAATTTGTCACTGCTCTTTTATATGATAAAGGAGGATAGAATTAACATTTTTCAGTTCATAAGGTATAATTACAGCAATCTTTCCCCGTCCCACTTTTCCCCTCCTTTTCTCTTGTCCCTCTCCATCAGACCACCAAAAGCACTTTAATTACAGAAATTCTTTTCTATCCCTTTCTAAATAAATAACTTATTTATTGCATTCTGTTATGTTCAATACCATGCTGAGATTTGTGGGAGATACAGGTATACTTAAGCTACGGAACATTTTTTGCAGACATAATATACATAAAGCAATTAGAAAATAGTTAAATAGTGAACTCAGTGGTAGTAACCATGTAAGTAGGAAGTTAGAGAAGAAAGAAGTAGCCCTAGCAGGGGTGGTAGGTGAAAACTGATGGAAAAAGTGCAGTTTAAATTGGATCTGAGTACTCAGAGATAGGTAAAAGGGTGGTTGTATCTGAGATTGAAGACTGAAGCAACAGTGGGGAAAGTAGCTTATAGGGCAGGCAACATTAGCTAAGTGGAGTATGGAGTTCTGTGGGTTAGATCAGGCTTGTTAAAGATCACAACAGGACCTACTTAAGAAATTAAGCTTTTAATGGGGGAGTGGTATGACAAAATGATGCTTCAAGAAGCTGACTTCAGTTAAGACTCATAGGGGCTTATGGCATATAATAAAAGAAGAGGACTCAAAATGTGACAAAGTAGACAGCTAATTGTAAAGATTAAATAAAGATAATTGCAAATAGAAGGCTTTAGAGACTATTTAGGATTATAAACTAGGAAAGACCAAAACAGAAAGGAAAATAGGAAGTTGGAATCTGAGGGACAAAAGGAGAAGCTTCAATGTTACGTTACATTCTTGGAGGAAAGCCCAATACTTCGAATTTCAATGCGCTTTGTTTAAGTGCAGTTACCCTGCTGGGGCCGCTAGGTGGTGATCTCTGTTAGTTCCTAACTCTTGATTCCTTAATGATACGAGATCAACAGTTGCAGGAAAACTCAATTTTTTGCTTCACACCATTTCTGATGTACATTGAAACCTATGGATATACTTCTAGAAATGTTTTTCCTTCTCCTTTATTCTTTTATGTCTGTGCTCTCAGGTAAGGGAAATAGGAAGGAAATAAATATTTAGATCTCAGTCCTTATACCTATTTGGCTTTCAACATTATTCCTGGCATTTCTGTCTCCTGGTCACTTCTCTATGGGAGAGTGAATCAGGAAAAGGCATCTTTTGTCTTATTGGCCTTTATTGTATTACCTTTATTGGTATCACCTCCTAGGGCTTTCCTCTTGTAAAGCCAGTGTGGCCATAGTATGATGAGTGGGGAGAGGGGAACAGGCAGCTTGGCAGATGGATGGTTCCTATGCCATCACCTTGTTTTACTTGTTCCCAACCCTTATTATGTCTCCTTGCTCTAGAGCCTCATCTTTGCCCCTAGAGGAACCCTACCTGATGGAGTTTATAAGCTAGGCCACAGGGTACTTATTCCAGGCTGAAGAAAGTTTCCGACATGTCAAATGGAAAGGGAGACAACGCGTCAAATGGGCCTGGCCCATAGCAGGTGTTACCAGTACTTGTTAAATGAGTGACGGAATGATGAATGAATGAATGAGCATCAGTAATGCAGTGGAGGGAAAAGGTGGTCTTGGTCTCAGAACGCTGAATGAACGTTTCCATGGAAATCATTTTACACATGTGTTGTGCTCTTTAGTACTATTGAGTATCGATTACCTGGTCCTTAGTACCCCATGGACACAACCACCATGCTAACACTGATCTGCGGGAAAATGTTTTCTGAGCTCCAAACATTTAACTTACTAGTGAACTTTGGTTAACTTGTGACTTTATTCAAAGTTATTATTAAATTAAATAATAGCACAGTTAATAAAAGTCATTTTGAAGTGCTTAGTCACAGCAATATGTAATTAAGAGTAAAGCTTTAAAGTGCAAACAGGGGTCTTATCTATCCAAATACTTTTTTAATGCTAAGCTTCCTGATGATCTTTAATAAACCCTAGCAATTGTAACAACAATTACAACTTCAGTGACTTCAGTAGGTCTGAAGGCTCCTCCTAAATTTATTTCCAACATTTCTCAGTAGAGAAGAAATTCTGGGCACCTTGCTATAGCCATAGTACATCTGTTACCTGTTCTGAAAATTAGGTTGTCAATTTTCTCTTTAGCAGAAGAAAGGAAGGTTATTTCCTTTTCCCCCAATAGCTAAATTTTAATGAATTTTTTATTTTACTGATTTATTCTTGACTGCTTTTTTCCTTCCATTTGACCTTTTGGGCCAATCAGGGCTTTTAGCCAAGAATCAAAGAAATCTGAGTCCTGGCTTAGGCAAATCCCAGACTCATTTTTTTTACCTCATTTCCCTGCTTTATCTCTGTCTAGTAGAGATAATCATCACATATTATTCATCATCTGGAACTCTGACCCCTGAAATAAGTGAGTCTGTAGCACAAAGTTTCTTTCTAGCAAGTCAGTACATTTATGCTACTATATATTAAATTAGTAATTTACTTTTATTTATAAAATTCCCACAACATAAAATTCACCATTTTAAACTGTAGAATTCAGTGACTTACAGTAAATTCACAGGAATATGCAACCATCATCAATATCTAATTCTAAAAGAAACCCCATACCCATTAAGCTGGCTCATCTTTACTCCTTCCCTCTAGCCCCTGACAACTACTAATCTGCTTTTTCTCTCTATGGATTTGCCTATTCTGGACATTTCATATAAATGGAATTAAGCAGTATGTATCTTTTTAATTTTTGTATCTTCTTTCACTTAACATAGTAATTTCAAAGTTCATCCATGTTGTAACATGTATCAGTACTTCATTTCCTTTTATGGCTGCATAATATTCCTTCATATGTATAAAGTACATTTTGCTTATCCATTCATCCATTGATGGCCTTTTGAATTGTTTCCACTTTTTGGCTATTATGAACAATGATGTTAACATTCACGTCCAAATTTTTGTCTGAACAGCCGTTTTCCAATTCTCTTGAGTACTTACCTAGGAGTGGAATTACTAGGTCATATGGTAATTCTAGTTTTAACTTTTAGAAACCTTTTTTTTTATTTTATACATGCTAATATTGGTTATTCTTCAGAAAGTTATTAGAAAAGATTTATTGCACACCATGGAATATTATTTTCACATGATGTCTTTTGGGTTAGAATATTTATCCATTAGCTTTTGTCTCTATAAACAGTAGGAAAGCTTGAAAGACAGAGTAATTCAGATAGTTAAGGAAACATGCATAGTATTTCTTCAGTCAAAATCATTGAGGTTTTGCTCTCTCTATCCTGTGCTTTCACTCAACATTCACTGGATTCCATTTGTGTATCGAGAATGATTTTGAGAACTAAGGACACAGGCAAAGAGACAAAAAGATTTTTGCCTTAATGGAACTACATGCCAGAATGGAGAAAGAATTTTAGAGATGAATAAGAACTATGAAGAAAATGATGAAAGAGATTGGTGTGGGTTATCTATTATAAAGTCAGTGGTTCTCAAATGTTAGTGTGCATGAGAATCACCTGGGGACGATGTTAAACTACAGATTTGAATTCAGTAGGTCTTTGGTGGACCATGAGATTCTGTCTTTGCAACAAATTCCCAGGTGATGACCAGGATGCTTTGGGTGGGCAGAAAAGACCCTGCAGTTTAAAGTGATTTTCTTCAGTGGAATATATGGAATGTGCATCAGGAGCCAGTCAGGTTAAAAACTAGAAGAAGAAATTTCTAGGAAGAGAAAATAGCCCTTGCAAAAGCTCCATGGGGAAAGGAGGCTTGGTACCTGAGGGAAAGCGATGTAGAGTAGCAATCCATTTTTTCCCCTACCATATAGGAGGGAAAAATACACTACACTGAATAAGCGGGAATTCCTTGTCCCCTCTTACACTGGTGTCTCCACCAACCTATTTCCCACCAACAAATGAACTAATTCTGTCTTAGACCCTAGTGTGCCTTTGTATCAGCTTCTTTTATCTTGCCCAAAATATTTTTGCAAAAATATCCTCTTCTCTTATACTGTTTATTACAGCTCTAATTCTTTTTAACCTTTAGTTTATTTGTATCTTTCCATTTTCACTTAACATTGAGAGCATTTCCAATGTAATTAACTACTCTGAAGCATGATTTTTTTTTTTTTTATGGATATGTTGAAGTGTATTTTAGAGTTCCTGGATTTGTGTGGCTTCCATTGTTTTAATTCTTTTGGGAGGGGACCTATTACAAACAATACTATGAATATTATTGGGTTTAAATCTAATGGCTTATCTCCAATTAGTTTCCAAGAATACATTTTTAGACATTTGTTGATAAGAACTAGACTTTTGACAAACAAAGTTTAATTATGCTCTAGAAAAAATGTTCTAATTTACATTTATACCATCAGTAAATATTAACTGGTAGTATAATCATTTACTTTTTAACTTTTTATTGACATGCAATTTATATGCTATAAAATTCATTCTCTGAAAGTAAACAATTCAGTAGTTTTTAAGTACTTTGATAAGTTTGTGCATATAGTTAACATTTTTCTAATTTATTATATTAAACTGGTTATTTAAATTTTTGATTGTTGATTTTTCTTAGGTTTTCTATATAGCTATTTGTATCATTTACAAAAATAATCATGTATCCTTTTAGCAGTCTTAATTCATTTCTCTTTCCTGATCTATTGCAGTAGCTGGATTCAAGTTTTACTCAATTATTGCTAAGACTATTTTGCTATATAATACAGGAGTTTGGAACATATGTTTTGAAGTCAAACTGATATGAATTTAATATTCAGTTTACTAAATATGTAGCATGGGGCAAATTACTTGTGATTATTGTGTTTCAGTTTTTCCATTTGATAACAATAAAGAACATTTATAAATAGGCTTATTGAAAATGTTGAAGGAGATGGTAAATACAAAGTGCTTAACAAATTTTCTGTATAAGATGATACTGATATCTTTTTAAAATGAATTTCTAAAGATTCATTCTGCCCAGGAAAAAAAGAAAACTATGTGAAGATGATATTACAGCAGACTTGTGCTACTATTAAATTATGTTCATATAAGCTCCAGTGTTCTTGCCTGGAGAATCCCAGGGACGGGGAAGCCTGGTGGGCTGCCGTCTATGGAGTCGCACAGAGTTGGACACGACTGAAGCAGCTTAGCAGCAACAGCAGCAGCAAGCATACACAGTTGTTGAACAGTTTCTTCTAGACATCCTTGAGCTAGATTATATCTACCTTTTCTACACAGTTATTTTATTTTATTATGCTGCTTGCCTGTAACTAGGATAGTATTTATGCCAGCTCAGAAATGTAACTGTTTATATCATTAAAAACTTCCAAAGAATCTGCATTCTCCCCTAGATAACTCACAGAGGTGCCTCACAGTCCTTATTGCTATAAATTTTTAATCCCTAAATTAGATATTTCCTACTGTACTTTTGGACTTTTTTCTTTGGTATCTCAATCTTTTATGATATGCAACTATTGAGTTTGTTTTTGTTAGAGAAGGACTGTTAGACTATACTAATCATGTCTAAATCCTTTAAATATACCTCATTTATTACTTTCAAAATAATAGGATAGACCTGAACAATTGTGTATAGGTACAGGACTTATCTAGGGAGTAAAAGAGGCACTAGAATGCCTTGAAATTAATTTCTCCATTAGGAAGAGATGCCAGTAGGCAGCCACTTGATCAAAAGAAACTGTTACAACTTTTAAAAAATGCAGACACAATCAGTTGGTTATTTTTAATATATAATTGAGCACAAACATTTTAGTGACGAGCTTAATAATAACTGAATAATGTAGATTATTTTGGAATTTAAAAATAGTTTACAGTTTTGAATGTATTTGAAATGGAAATACATAATTGAGTAGAAAATTTTAGTGTTCTTTAAATGATGAGAAATGTTTTTTCTTTGTTAGACTGACCATCAGCACTGGTATGAAACAATGATTCAGAGGCAGGAATGTCTATTCTTGTCCCAAGTCAAGGCATTCACTGAAAAAATTGCTTCAGGCCATAACTTTGGCATGCCATGGGTTAAATAAAGGTCAACTCCAAGTGAAAAATAAAAATCAGTTGATCTTTTGGTGTTAAAGGGGCAAAATAGTTATCATTTTAGATTCTTTTAGTCCTCTTATAATTCAAGGATTTTGGATTTCTTTTTCCCTCAACTGAGAATTTTCAGGCCAGTGGTGTCCATAATGTATATGAGTGCCTTGGGGCATTTTGAAGGGGAAGAGAAGAAAATTTACCATATTTTAAAAAAGTTCTTACCTATACAGGCTCTTGCATGATATTTAATAACTCGCTAGCCCACAGGGGCTGACAGTGCTTTTTATATTTAAATTAGTCAATAGTCATTTGGAACACTGTTATCTGGAGAATTAGGTCCTAACCCCATCTTTGGCACACTGTTTATTTTTATAAAGGACATCTAAATACACACTTGTAATTACGTTTCAATATTTCTTCTAACTTATTGGTCTTTGTTAGGGAGGTGGTTAAAGACTGGTTTATCAGTCAATGGGAGCTCAAGAGCATGTCACTTTGCATTTTAATCTTGATTTCATCGCATTCATTAGACAAGAATAAGGTAACATTTGCTCAACAGGGTGTTGAAAAGATTGCCTATGACGGTTCACATGACGTGACCATCACATAGTAAGACCTCATTAAAGGTCAACTTGTATCAGGGTTATTACTATCTCTGCTTTGTGTCTTCTACAAAGAAAATATCGTGAGCAGAAAAAAATCAAATAGAGGGCTATCCTATTATCTGGTTAATTCTGACACATACTGGCAGTTGTATAATAAATGTCAATGGGTGCCGTGTGATTAAATGTCATATGGGTGGTACACACACTGGGCACATTTTGCACAGTGGTTGGAGACTTTCTTAGATTACCTGTGTAATTTTGGGTCATTCTCCAAAACAGTCTTCCTTGGCCAGAGAGATTAGGTGAGAGGTAGGTAGACAGCTTCTTAATAATTCCCAGGACAAATTGGACTTAGTAGAGTCTTACCATAAGTAATTTGTTTGTGAATCCACAAGAGTGAGTAAAGCCTTTGCATAGCTTTGCCAAAGACAATGGCAAAGCACACTCTTCAGAAATGGCATGTGCTTCAGATCAAATGAGAAGGATTCCATTTTTCCCCTTCTTGCATTAAAAGGTGTTATCATTATACTTGTTTGCCTAGGCTGAAAGGAATATAAACTAACTATTGAGGAATAAAATTCTCTTCTCTCCTTTAAAGAAAAGCCCCTGCTATCAGAATGCAAAATGAGTGATTTTTACCTATAAAAAACTGACTCTTTATTGTAGAAAAAGTCTCCCTGTGATTAGTGATTGTGAAAATAAAAGCTTTTGTAGATTACACCAGACCAGAGAGCCTGGAAGCTGAAGAATCAGTAAACTCGTTGAGAGTCAGCCTGAAATTGTGCCCATTTTTGTAACATGTGTTATTTGTTTATTGATTGAATACTAGTTTCCATTATTTTCAGAGTTTTAAGGGGCCTTACAGGCATGGAACACAGAAGATATTCAGTAAATATTTGCTGAATAAATGCATGAATGTATTTTAATATTCCTTTCATGGTTGAAATCCTTTCCATATTTTATATACTACAGAAAGTCACTTAGCCTGTGCTTGAACATTCCAATGGACTAAAAGCTTACAAAATTCTCAAGCAGCCTTTTCCATTGGTAGATCACTCTAATTATTAGATCTTTCTGTTTTTTTGAGGCAGATTTTATCACCATATAATTTCTACCCTTAGGTTTTAGTTTGGTTTTATGGAGAGACATTAAAATAAATCTACTTCCTATTTCACATGAAAGTTCATCACATATTTCAAGACAGCTATCATGTCCCCATAATTCTTCTCCAAGCTAAACTATCATTTTCCAGATGATAGCATTTCCAATCCTTAACTATGCTTATTCTTCTTTTCTTATTTTGGGTTAGTCTTTATTTTGGTCAATGCCTCTGATATATTTATTTATTTTACCATTTACAGTGTAATGAGTACATTTTGAATGAACAACACTGATAACTATTTTATATACATTATTTTATTTAACCCTTTTCAACAATCATATAAAATAGAATTTTAGCAGTGAAAACACTGTATGAAGGCCACCACGTTAAGAGGCATGATTTGGATTTATACTGCCTCTAAAAACCCACAAAACTGTCTGCAAGTAATTTATCCTTTCTGTGACTCAGTTTGCTTATAAGTGAAGTAGGGATTATAATAATTCCTACCTCCCAGGACTCTCATAACTCTCATGTGTGCTCAGTCATGCCTGTCTCTTTGTGACCCCATGGACTGCAGCCCTACGGTTCCTCTTTCCATGGGAATTTCCAGGCAAGAATACTAGAGAATGTTGCCATTCCCTTCTCCAGGGGATCTTCCTGACCCAGGGATTGAACCCACATCTGTGTCTCCTATGTTGGCAGGTGGATTCCTTGTAACTGAGCCACCTGGGAAGCCCATCTCCTAGGGACTAATATAAAGATTAAACATGTTAATATTTGTAAAGCATTTAGGAAAGCATCTGGGCAATTAAAAAGCATTAGAAGTGTTTGTGAAGCAAGCAAAACTAAATAGTTTATGCTTTCATGAACCTTGCAGATGTGATTAAGGATCTTGAGATGGGAATATCATTCTGGATTATCAGGATGAGCCCAATGTAGTCACCATAGTACTTATAAGAGGGATGCAGAAGTCGGAGTCAGGGAGAAGGACATATGACCACAGAAGGAGATTGGAGTGCCCAATGTGAAGATGGAGGAAGAGGCCACAAGGCAAGGAATGTGGGCAACCTCAGAATCTGAAAAAGCAAGAAAATGGATTCTCTAGTGACTCTAAAAGGAGGCTCTGATGACCAACACTTGACTTAAGCCCAGGGAAACCAATTCCAGATGTCCTATAAGAGAAAAATAAATTAAAATTATGTTCTTTAAGCCACCAAAGTTTTGGTAATTATTTTATAGCATCCATAGAAACTAGTTCAGTGAATAACTAAAACCATTTGAAACCTGTTATTGAAAAGAACTCAAGTATAAAGAACCCGAGTCACTTTTTGTGATCATTATCACAGGCATTGTGTCCCAGTCAGCATCTAGGAAGGTTGAATACATTCAGCATACATTCAGAAGGTTCCCCATTGCATGTGATATTCCTAACAGCCTTGAAATAGAGGTTTAATTGACAAAAAGCCACACTAACAGCACTAGATCTGCCCTGCTTTGTCCCATTTTCTTGGCCATCACCAAAGTTCATAACAGTGCGAGCTTCTCTTTGCCTGCCTTTGTCTTTATCCTCTGGCAAATGTCCTGCCTTCCTCTTTACTTTTGGGATTTCCTTTGGATATTGGAGAGTGATGTGCTCCAAAGTCTCTTCCTAGCTGGTGTTTTTCTATTAACCCGTCATATGCCTGTGGCCATGTTTTGCATACTTCTATCTTAGCTGAAGGAGACTCTGATGTTTCTTAAAACTGCTGTATTTCTTGGGTGCTGCTATTATGAGCTTCAATTGCTTCCATTGCTTCAAGTGAAGCAATCTAGCCTTCACCCAAATCTTCCTGTGACATTGATTTGCATGGCTTGGGAGCCTACCTTTTTTATCTTCCTGAAGTTTGGATGGGAATGTACAGAAAACCTCCATCTCCTTTGAAAGTCTCTCTTCTTTTTCCATCACGTAGACTATTGTCAAATGTAAAGAGGAGAATTGCTGCTTTTAGGAAAAAAAGACCTCTTAGCCTCCCTTTCATTGGATTATCACAGGCTTACTTACACCTATTAATTCATACCAAATTCTCGCTTTTGTTGTTTGTTCTGTTTTTGTTTTAGAGGCTACAAAAACTGGACACTGAGACTTTGCTCAACTGCAATCTCCAAATATACTATATATGCATTTATGGTGAATTTAGACATTTTCCACTTTACATTAATAATTTTGAACACAAATGAAATACTATGTATTTTCCACCTAAGTGAGTTTGACCCATTATTTAGGCTATTATACTATTAATAATAATAATAATTTACTATCTATTATGTATCAAGTACTAGTAGGTATACTGTTAGGGGTTTAAATTTTTAATTGTTTACAATAGTGATTACTAAATTATACTATAATATAAAATAATAATAAATAGTTATTAAGATAATAATAAGAATTTTATTTTCAAATGTTAAGTTTGTCTTCAATTTTTTTTCTCCCAACTTATTTTTTCCTTATATCTGAGTGGCATTCATTCTGTGTATTTCTTTAAGTCTTTTTAAATGTGTTAAAAGCAACAGGTGAATGAAGATCCTGTGTCCACCATTACAAGTGTTTCTCAAGATCAGTTTCCCAACTTCTGTCCATTTGTCTGCAAGGGCCCTAGAATACAGCTATCCAAGGCCTGAGAGCTATTTTCAACATATTGATAGGTAGATTTTTGGAAAATTTAACATTTATGTTGAATTATTAATCACCTGCCTTGGGAATGACAGTTTGAACAACTTTGAACCTAACTCATAATTGAGCTCACATAGATTTATTTTATTAGTGAGTGCATTACAAGAAACTTTGTGAAATGCTTTGCTGAAATTAAGAATTGCTAATGAACCAGTCTATTCTAAAGGAGATCAGTCCTGGGTGTTCATTGGAAGAACTGATGTTGAAGCTGAAACTCCAATACTTTGGCCACCTCATGTGAAGAGTTGACTCATTGGAAAAGACCCTGATTCTGGGAGGGATTGGGGGCAGGAGGAGAAGGGGACGACAGAGAATGAGATGGTTGGATGGCATCACTGACTCAATGGACATGGATTTGGGTAAACTCCGGGAGTTGGTGATGGACAGGGAGGCCTGGCGAGCTGCAGTTCATGAGGTTGCAGAGTCGGACATGACTGAGCTACTGAACTGAACTGAACTGAACTGATGTCGTTCTGACAATCACCTCAGAAAGATATATCACTAATCTCATTTTATATACTAGTGGGTTAGTTTTGTAGATGTGTCATAACAAAATACCAAAAACTTGGTCACTTAAAACAATAGAAATGTATTTTCTCACAGTTCTGGAGGCTAGATGTCCAAAATCAAGGTGTTGTCAGGAGTGTTTCCTTTTTGAGAATGGAGAGGGAGATTTTCATGCTCCTCTCCTGGCACAATTTCAGTGTCTGCCTCTGTCATCAGAAAGTATTCTTCCATCTGTGTCTGTCTTTTCTGTGTCTTTTCTCCTCTTCGTTTCAGGGCACTAGACACAGACTAAGGGCCCCCTTGCCTCCAGTATATGCTGTGCTGTGCTAAGTCTCTTCAGTCGTGTCCAGCTCTTTGTGATACTATGGACTGGACCGTGCCGGTTTCCATGGTCCATGGAATTCTCCAGGCAAGAATACTGGAGCGGGTTGCCATTCCCTTTTCCAGGGGATCTTCCTGACCCAGAGATTGAACCTGTGTCTTGTACGTCTCCTGCAGTGGCAGGTGGGCTCTTTACCACTAGCACCACCTAGGAAGCCTCCAGTATGACCTCGTCTTAATTTGCAACTTAATTACATCTGAAAAGAATGTGTTTCCAAATAAGGTCATATTTACAGGTACCAGGGCTTAGGACTTCAACAGATTCTTGAGGGGAACACAGTTCATCCCACAACAAATAGGGGGAAAGAGAAATCATTAAAGTAACTGGGGTACACATATATAACAGGAATCCAAGACTTCTGTCTTCATGCAATGTTCTTTTGACTTCATGCAATACTACTTCCTAATGATTTCCGCTTTATTTTTCATGGCTTCCTAGAGTATATGTTTAATAAATCTGCTTTGAATTTCATGGGGGCTAAAAACCAAGATCACTAGTTCTTGGTATCCAAATATATGATTTCCCATTTTTAATAAGTTATTCTTATCACTAACTTTGGTTCCTCATATAATTTCCTTGTTCTAAGCTTACACAGTTATTCTGGGCCTGGACAGGAATTTAATTTTTTTAGATTGGTTTGCTGATCCCTTATTATCTTTCCTCCTATACTAGTCTTCAATTTCATTTAAATCATGGTTCTGTACATTTGAGTTCAAAGCATTGTTCAGAGTTGAGTCGTTCTGCTCTTCTGTGTGTATATCCATTGTTTCTGTGTGTATATCCATTGGGCTGTAATTTTTCACAGAAGTTGTTGATGTCTTCCTAGATCCACCTCCCCTTTATAATTCTTCTGTCTTCCAGGAAAAGATTGGTAGTTCAAAGGGGAATATGAAGTCTCTTTCAATTCCTATTATGATCCAGATGGGGGTTCCAACTACATTAAAAAATAACAAGAAATCTTGCTCTCGAGCAACTTGCATCCTAGTATGGGGGACACAATAGAGCAAATAGGCAATTATAATAATGCCCAGTAATTGCTACAAAAATAGTTGAGGAAAGATGTCCCTGTACACAAGAAGAGGACCGTACCTAGCTTTGAAAAAATAATACCATGTTGTAATTAGCTATACTTTCTGCAATATTATTCCCTTATTTTTCCAGATTATTATCTAGTTTTTAAAGGCATATGCTTTTAAAAATATATCGTGCTATGCTGAGGACTGGAGCTATCACACTGAGCATCTAATTTTTATTTTTGCCTTACAGTAATATGGACATAGTAAGCAAATAAAAACAGTATTTTTAGAGCTGAACATTAACCTCTTTCTCTCTCTTTTTTTTTTTTTTTGCAGATTCATATCAATGATATAGTCCTCTAGAGAAAAATCAGAAAAGCAAAGGTTGGTATGATATCTTACAAATGCTTAAGCCAGAGTTTATCTAAAAGGGGTTATTTAAAGATATGTTAGAGCATTAATTCTGAATTCACTGCGGGTGCATTTGTTTAATCCAGTCACTTCTCATTATTACAGTGTCTTATGTGATGAGAGATTTTAAAGAGACTAGAGAGTAAAAGATGTTTTTTCCCAGAAATACATTGAACAGAAATAATAGTTTTTTCCCAGAAATGATATGAATAGGTATTAGCTACACATTCAGTTCCTCTAGCAGCTTCCTTGTTTTATTTTCATGGCTTTTTAAGAAGTGACTTCTAGGACAGTGTTGCTCTTCAGTCTGTGATAGCTCAAGTCAGAAATGGCCAGCGGAAAACATAGCATCTATTGTGGTCTGTTTTTCTATGTGACAATTGTTCCTGTTTTGTGTTTGTTTCTCCTTTAATGAGGATACAACTTTCATCCAGGGAGATGTATGGGTCACTTGTTAGTGCACTTAAATGCACTTAAGGCACTCCAGCAGCTGGAAATTGTGACTTGTAGTTGAATTATTTTTGTACAGCGAATGGTTTTCCTTTTGACATATTTTAATATACTTGCACACTGAGAGCAAGAGTGGGTGAACAGAAAACAGACTGTTTTATTAACCCAGCAGTCACCTTTGAGGTTTGTACATGTCCACTTTTTTTCTTGCCTTTGTACATAATCCCAAGAGACTGGTACCTGGCTTTGCTCAGAATAACAAAGTCAGGCACAAATCTCCAAACACAATTGTTAGCTGAATGCCAACTGTTTCTTCTCATCTTCTTTTTTTTTTAACTTGAGCATTAAGAATTGCATCTTTGTGGGTGAACCATAGCCATTAAAGAATGTGTTTGTTTTTCTATTTCAGATGCTTCCCCTATCATTTACTAGATTAAGGATATGTAATCTCAGGTGATAAAAGAAAATATTTTTGTGCATGTTTCTGGCAGAGCTTCTTTTTTTTTCTTTTTGGTTGCAAATCATTAATAGTGAAAAGAAGAGAAAAATATGTTACAAACTTTGAGCAGACTCCAATTTTAAATGTAAGAGCAGTTAGGAGAAAAGGAGAGGAGACTTCAGTTCAGCCAGGAAGCTAGGGCCGAACACAAAATTCCACATACCATTTTCATACAAACCAATGCTTGCAAGACTTTTCCCAATAAGACCAGAAATTTCTTCAAGTCAGTTACCATCCTTTTTCAAGCTATATATCTTAATACATATATAGCCATGATTTCTAAGTAAATGTAGTAGGTAATCACCTACTTTTAAATTCCTACATTTAAATTGTACTCAAAAATCGAAGAGAAAATAAGGATAAAAATCCAGAGCCTCCTCTCAATTCCCAGTAATGGTTCATTTAACAGCATGTAAATAGTATGGCAAAAAACATTACAAGTACATAATTTTCTATTTCCTATCATCATCATTATAATCAACATTATCATTAAGATAATGCTCAGTTCAGTTCAGTTGCTCAGTCGTGTCCACTTCTTTGCAACCCCCTGGACTACAGGAGCCAGGCCTCCCTGTCCATTACCAACTCTCGGAGTTTACTCAAACTCATGTCTATTGAGTCAGTGATGCCATCCAACCATCTCAATCTCTGTCTTCTTGTCCCCTTCTCCTCCCACCTTCAATTTTTCCCAGCATCAGGGTCTTTTTGAATGAGTCAGTTCTTTGCATCACATGGCCAAAGAATTGGAGTTTCAGCTTCAGCATCAGTCCTTCCAATGAATATTCAGGGCTGATTTCCTTTAGGATGGACTGGTTGGATCTCCTTTCTGTCCAAGGCACTCTCAAGTCTTCTTCAACACCACAGTTCAAAAGCATCAATTCTTTGGTGTTCAGCTTTCTTTATAGTCCAACTCTTACATACATACATGACTACTGGAAAACCATAGCTTTGACTAGATGGACCTTTGTTGGAAAAGTGATGTCTCTGCTTTTTAATATGCTGTCTAGGTTGGTCATAGCTTTTCTTCCAAGAAGCAAGTGTCTTTTAATTTCATGCTGCAGTCACCATCTGCAGTGATTTTGGAGACCCCCAAAATAAAGCCTGTCACTGTTTCCACTCTTTTCCCATCTATTTGCCATGAAGTGATGGAACAAGATACCATGATATTAGTTTTCTGAATGTTGAGTTTTAAGCCAACTTTTTCACTCTCCTCTTTCACCTTCATCAAGAGGCTCTTTAGTTCTTCTTTGCTTTCTTCCATAAGTGTGGTGTCATCTGCATATCTGAGGTTATTGTTATTTCTCCTGGCAATCTTAATTCCAGCTTGTGCTTCATCCAGTCCAGCATTTCTCATGATGTACTCTGCATATAAGTTAAATAAGCAGAGTGACAAGATACAGCCTTGAGGTACTCCTTTCCCGATTTGGAACCAGTCTGTTGTTCCATGTCCAGTTCTAACTGTTGCTTCTTGGCCTGCATACAGATTTCTCAGAAGGCAGGTCAGGTGGTCTGGTATTAATATTTCTAAGAATTTTCCAGTTTGTTGTGATTCACACAGTCAAAGGCTTTGGCATAGTCAGTAAAGCAGAAATAGAGGTTTTTCTGGATAATGTTACTACTTCATATTTTGGAGCATTTTATACTATACAAAGAAGTTGTGATATCATCTTATTTGACAATGTAAACCAATTGGTGAGCTGTGCCGTGTGAATAGGAAGTTTATTAAGAAGTGATAAGCTTTCTCAAGTCATTTGAAGACTTTATAACACAAGTAAGTGCTAAAGTGTAAAGAAAGGATGCCATCTTTGAGTTGAAATTCTGGGTCTCTATTGCTGACTATGATATTGGGTCTTTTAGAGTCTTGCTTTGTTGAATTGTTCAATTTGAAATAATAATTATGTGAAAAAGTGGTTATGAATTTTGAAAATTACTTTTTGTAGAGGGTCTATCTTAGTGTGCAAACCTAGCAAATGCATTTTAGATGGAATTTTTGCACTGAAGTAAGAGGTTAGAGTACCTAACTTTGAAGTCCATTGCAGTGAGTGTATGACTGTAAGGCTAGTGACTTTTAAAAAAGGAAACCACTGAATCAATGACAGAGGCAAAATAGAAAACCATTTCTTCTGACTCCCAGTAAATTTCTAGAGTTCAGTTTAATATTTGAGCAGCTACTTTTGACCAAGTTCTTGAGCTATAGTTATAGTGTACAAATATGAAAAAGAGAGACCTTGCTGCTATGTAGATTTTATACATGTAGAAGGTAAATAAATAAATACAATGAAAAGCTAAAGAACCATAGGTGTGGTGTCTTATAATTGTACAAAGATTTGGTGACATCATGAAAGGCTTTATTATTGTGGAGGCATTTGTGTTGGGTCTAAAAGGATTGCTCCATTCTCAGGGAATAACTATATCAATCACATTTGCTTGTTTTTATGTTAAATCTATTAAAAGTAAGACTATTTCATTAACTTCTAGGGAAAGTTTGACCATAAATGTTTATTTGTTTCAAATTAAGCTTTTAAAAATCATTGCTTCTTAATGTAATGGAGATGTTTTGCTTATAATTATTGCTGGCTATATTATGCTTTTCTTTTTAGCCCGTGTAACTTTCTTTTCTGAAATATGTGTAATTGGGCATCTTTTAATATAAAAATTACACAAGATTCTGAGTTCTATAATCTTTTTTTTTTTTTGAGTCCTATAATCTTTATCTTTTCAGGTAATCGTCATCATTATCCTCAAATCCTCTTTCATAAATCTAAAATTTTAGCACTTTTTAAGAAGCACCTGCTAATACTTTCCAACATTATTCTTAATTTTTTAATAATCCAGGCAGTAGCTATGAGCCTTATTTTTCAGGTAATAAACTGAGGCTCGAGATTTTAAGAAATTAGCTCAAGATTGTACATTTAGAAAAAATGTTATTGTTCTATGACCATTACAGTGTTGGCAGTTATTATTTGTCCATCTGGTTGAGGTTTACCACTTTCTCACTAGCTTTATTTGGAGAAGGCAATGGCACCCCACTCCAGTACTCTTGCCTGGAAAATCCCATGAACAGAGGAGCTCCCATCTTGAGTTTAGATGTCAGGTCTCCAGAACTGTGGGAGAGTACATTTCTGTCATTCTAGGCCGGCTTGTCTGTGGTAATTTGTCACAGCAGCCACAGGATAAGGATAAGCCACAGGATAAAGAGATGTACTCCATGCAGGCACATCCACACACACAGGTAGGCTGCAGTCCATGGGGTCACTGAGGGTCGGACACGACTGAGCGACTTCACTTTCACTTTTCACTTTCATGCATTGGAGAAGGAAATGGCAACCCACTCCAGTGTTCTTGCCTGGAGAATCCCAGGGACGGAGGAGCCTGGCGGGCTGCCGTCTATGGGGTCGCACAGAGTTGGACACGACTGAGTGACTTAGCAGCTGCACTAGCTTTATTAGTGAGGACTCAGGTGATGTCCAGTAGGAACAACCCAGTTGGAAGTAGATTAAGTCACAAAGAGAATAATGTCGACCCCTATTACTAGGAAGGATAGCTGATATCAGAGGTGACTGTAACAGAATACTATTGAAAGAAAAAGTGAAAGTATTTGTTGCTCAGTCATGTCCGACCCTTTGCGACCCCATGGACTGTAGCTCTCCAGGCTCCTCTGTCCATGAAATTCTCTTAAGAAACTTCAAATACCGGTAAGGAGTGCTGATTTCTCATCTGTATTTTTCTCTGCATGTTGCCATCTCCTCCTTGCAGCACACTGTGTGGGTTTCATTCTGTTTAGGCCCACATCCTCACAACTTGTCACATAGGAAAAGAGAGGCTTATATGAATTACTCAGCTCCAGTGTGAAAAATTTCAGATAAAAATTTGCTGGGATCTCATTTCCAGCACTTGACCTGGTTATTAAGGTGATGGTGATGATATGATCAGTTTTCATTAGTCAGGTATTCACTTTTGTGGCTATAGGGAGAGATGGAAGGAACAATATGTTATTAGAATAAGGAAGACAGCACTTTGCAAACATGGCTCCAGAAATTACTACGAGTCAGGCAGTCATTCCAGTTTGTGGCTATTAACACAGGCCATTATGATACTCATTCTTGTTACCAAAGTTAATTTTCTACCCGTAAAAACATTCAGTTCTGTTCAGTTCAGTTCAGTCGCTCAGTCATGTCTGACTCTTTGCGACCCCATGAATCACAGCCCACCAGGCCTCCCTGTCCATCACCATCTCCTGGAGTTCACTCAGACTAACGTCCATCGAGTCGGTGATGCCATCCAGCCATCTCATCCTCTGTCATCCCCTTCTCCTCCTGTCCCCAATCCCTCGCAGCATCAGAGTCTTTTCCAATGAGTCAACTCTTTGCATGAGGTGGCCAAAGTACTGGAGTTTCAGCTTTAGCATCATTCCTTCCAAAGAAATCCCAGGGCTGATCTCCTTTAGAATGGACTGGTTGGATCTCCTTGCAGTCCAAGGGACTCTCAAGAGTCTTCTCCAACACCACAGTTCAAAAGCATCAATAACTGATTATATTTGTTAAATCACATCTTCAGCGTAGGGGGCTTTGTCTAATTTGTCTATTAAGCTGAGGTCTGTCAAATTTGTTTTGAATATATGAGGCTGGTTTGAGCCAGATATATTTTATATTTCTTAAACATTTGTTATTTATCTAAGGTAGAAAATTCTGTTTCTGACTTAAAATAGGACCAACTTCTAAAATAAAAAGAGCTAAAGATAAAAATGTAATGGATAGTTTTTAGATTTTGTATAAATAATATAGGGACAGGCACACCTTATACAATGAGCCCATTTTGTCAACTCCGGCTTTTGTTAGCATGTGCTAGTGTCTCAGAAACTGATCAGTGCTCCGTGATGTGATAAAAATTTAATTTCTGGGTTTAAATAGCTGAGGATCAGATCTTTGTCTGACTATGAAGTCCTTCCCACTTTGAAGCTCTGTTTGACGTCATCAGTCAGAGCACACTTGACTTTTTAAATGTTGAAGCACACTACTCTAAAAGAGGCTAAACTTTAGTGACTCATACTATGCTAAATGCATTTTAAATACTGTGACGCTTCTTAATATATTTAATATAAGAAATATTTATAATTTATTTTAAAGAATGAAATTTAGCTCTTTTAAAGTACGTGAAACAGAGTCCTCTTTAAAGTAGAACAATTATTTCTTTCTAAGCACTGTCATGAGCCAATCCTGTGCTGAATGTGAGTGTAGAGAGTCTAAGTGAAAAGCTCTATCCTCTTTGTCGTTGTTTTTCAGTTGCTAAATCATGTCCAACTCTTCAACTCCATGGACTGCAGCATGCCAGGCTTCCCTATCCTATACTGTCTACCGGAGTTTGCTCAAATTTATGTCCAATGAGTCAGTGATGCTATCAAACTGTCTCATCCTCTGTTGCCCTCTTCACCTTTTGCCTTCAATCTTTCTCAGCATCTGTCCTCTTAGATTGTCTAATTTTACTTTGTTGATAACTTGTAGAGAGAATAAAAACTACAAGAAAACCATACTCTTTTGTTTTCTATAATGATTTAACATTTTCCTTGAATTTCTTACTCCCAATATTGTATTTTACTGGGTAGTTGTGAATGTTAATAGATGGAGAGGATGAAATGGCTAATTACTGAGAAAAAATTTAACTCTTTGACCTGGGTAATTTCCTCCCTGATGCTCTTTGCTTGGCATGGCTAGTAGGCTTCCTGTTAGCTCCCACTACCAAGTTGACTGGGGGCTTCCCTGGTGGCTCAGACGGTAAAGCGTCTGCCTGCAATGTGGGAGACCTGGGTTCGATTCCTGGGTCGGGAAGGTCCCCTGGAGAAGGAAATAGCAATCCACTCCAGCACTCTTGCCTGGAAAATCCCATGGACGGAGGAGCCTGATAGGCTACAGTCCATGGGGTTGCAAAGAGTCGGACACGACTGAGCGACTTCACTTTCACTTTCACCAAGTTGGAGCTAATTATATTCATGATCTGCCTCCATCAGAGGTAGCATCAATGGTCAATGCCAGTGGACCTTGGACATCAGTTACAGAGCCTAGGGATCTGCTGGAATATTTGTCAAGTCATCATTTCTGATCGGCTGTGGTGACTTAACACTATCATAAATGGAAAATGGAGCTAAATCCCTCTGGTTTATGTCTCTTCTCTCTAACGTTTCACTGCATGCACAAAAATGGTTTTGTCCCAGAATAGGGAATTATTACCCTCATATCTGTCATCTTGTCTCCTTTTGTCCTCTTACTATATATATTTTTTTCTTTTGGTGAAAACATATTACTTCTAGCTTGATCTGCCAAGAACTTCCTATGTCTTCATTTTTCTGGTGTTGGCATTTGTCTTTACTTTTCTCTGGAGTCATAGGGCAGGAGGGCTGCAGGGAAAGAAGCTGGGATACAAACAATGAAAAATCCACAAGAGGTGTGTATCAAGGATATTAATTCTGTTGGCTGCGCTGTGCTGTATTCGGTCGTGTCCAACTCTGAGACCCCATAGACTGTAGCCTGCCAGGCTCTTCTGTCCATGAGATTTCCCAGGCAAGAATATTGGAATGGGTTGCCATGCCCTCCTCCGGGGGTCTTCCTGACCCAGGGATTGAACACACATCTTTTGTATCTCCTGAATTGACAGGAAGATTCTTTACCACTAGTGCCACTTGGGAAGCTCTATATTAACTCTGATGCAGAGGTAAAACTTAAAGAAAAAAAGAAAAGGCTAAAAAACCAAAAATCCAATCACAGAATCAGTTGCTAAATCTTTCATGCTTAGATCATTTTCTCCAGTTTTACTTTGGATGTTCTAAATTTGTTAAATAATCAATAGGATTTAGCCATTTCCTCCAGACATAGATTTCATTTACATTTATGCTGAAGAAATTATTGAAGTTATCTATTTCAGAAACTTCTTAAAACCCTTCTTTTTTTTCCTAATAAAACTCAGACTTAAAAAAGAAATGATATCAAGTGGCCTGTGTATTATACCTAACATACTCTAAAGGCCCCTCCACCTCTAGTGTTGATGAAAGGGATAGAAATGACAGAAGCTGAAGAGCTGCAAACATAAAGGGAGAACTATACACTGTTTACTTGGACAGTGAGTTTGAGCAGGCTCTGGGAGTTGGTGATAGACACAGAAGCCTGGAGTGCTGCAGTCCATGGGCTCGCAAAGAGTCAGACACAACTGATCGACTAAACTGAACTGATGCACTGTTTATAAAAATATGTTTTTGACCAGAGTGGGGAGATGTTTTCCACAAAGTTCCCTTTCGTTTAAATGTGAGGAATGAATGGTTGGATCTGAGCAATAGGAGCTACTACTGTCTGATTATGAGTAATGGATGAACTGAAATGGTAGCTGTGGCTTCACTAAGTTCATCCAAGTTATGATCAACTTCATAAGTCTCAAGAGACACCCAATCCCCATGGTATTTTCTGAATAACACTTAGTATATACCTGAGACTAGTAGCATCTAATACCCTGTGAAATATCTTCATAGCTCGAAAGCTTACCAACGGAGTAGAATGGCTCACTGAAGCCAAAAGGCACAAGAATGGGAGACATTTGTTCTCTTGGAGACCTCAGGTATAAGATAGTCTGGCACTATGATCCTTATTAATCCTCCTTTTCAGGGCCTCTCTTGATTTAGGTAATGAAGTAGAGAGAATTTTGGGTAATATATTGTGGCATCTA
Source organism: Bos grunniens (assembly GCF_055505025.1). Taxonomy (NCBI): domain Eukaryota; kingdom Metazoa; phylum Chordata; class Mammalia; order Artiodactyla; family Bovidae; genus Bos; species Bos grunniens. Next base: position 67,864,826 of record NC_141168.1, on the reverse strand, counting down.
CAGAAATTATAATATTCATGTTTTTATTCACTTTGATTGGCCTGTAAGTTTAGCCTAATTTCTTTTTACTTATCTTGAAACATAGGAGATAGGTCACCTTTAACTTTACAGTCTTCCTCTATAAAGGTGAATACTGTTGTCCATTTTCAACTTTTCCTTGTATGTCTCCTTTTGAAGCTTTTAATAAATTATTATGATTTCAAATTCCAAGGAATCTTCAAATTTCTCATAGCTACTTGAGATTGCATCATGGGGATTAACCAAAAACTTTTGTTAGAGTTTTAAAATAATATGTGTTCAACCTATAAATTTGTTTTGCTAATTCTAATGGCAATACAGCTATCATCATTAAAAATTACTTCTTAAATATGTAAGTCCAGATATACAGAGGCTAATAATTTCAGTAGCTTCCAATAGATAAATCATGGTGTCTAGATGTGGTAACTAATCCTGTGAATGAAATATCAAACATGAATAATTGAGAAAAGCAGGAATAGTGTGCATTTCCATTCCAAATTACACTTTTAATATTAATATATAACTATATTAAGGAAAGGTCTCACCTTGGTGTTTTGTTAATTGTTTTAGCTCACTAGATTCAACAGTTCCCAATTCCTCTTTAGCTTCCTTTTAACTTTCTAGAGTTTAGATTCAAGGCACTTTTTTTCTACAACTTTATTGAGACATGTCCAGCTTGACTGCACGCTGTGTAAGCAGCAGTATGGGCAGAGAAAGGTTTTTACTTTCTGGTGGTTTTATTGGAGAGAAACCTATCTGTTTTCTGCATCTTGTTTGGCTTGTGAATTGCAGCAGCTTCTCTCTGTCCATAAAGAAGCTATTCCTATTCCTGCTGCATTTCCCTGGAGTCCCAGCCCTTCTCTCCTGCTTTCCTTTGTGTGCTGCATTTTCTCACCTCTCCTTTAAAGTGTTCCACTATCTTTCGGGCACTTGTTATCATCATGTGCTATTGTATTTTCTATACAAATCCTCAGAGTATCTATCATGTTGGAGATTTTTGCTCTTATTTATTTACTGTTTAACTGGCTCAATCCCTGAAAATGTATGTTACCTGAGTGAATGGACCTTATTTGTGTTATAGATGGGGATTAGAACAGAGTAGGTGCTTACAAAATATTTGTTTAATAAATTGTTTCCCTTGAAAATGTTTTTGAGATTCATTGCTTCTGTCTTTTCACATCGTCCTGAGGCAAATGTAACTGCTACCATGGTTTCAATAAAGTAAATGCTGCTTACCTAAAAATATTTGTCTTCAATTTACAGCCCTCCTCTGAGCTACCCATCCAAATATCCAACTGCTTTTATCTAGATACCTCTTCAAATTTAATCCAACTGGATTAGTAGTCTATCCCAATGCGTTCACAAAAAACCAAAACAAAGACCCTGCTCCATCTTCAGAATTTTGTATTTCATAACTGGAATACTTTTCCATGCCCTTGCTCAAGCCTTAAACAGAGATCATCCTTACATCCTCTCTGTCTTTCATCTCTGTTATTGCAAATTACTGCCTGAGTCTTCCTTATACTGTTGAGTCTCCCTCATAAATAGTTTTCAAACCGCTCCACTCCTCTGTTGCTGTAGCCACAGTCCTAGTAAGGTCATCATCATTTCTCATCTATGTTACTCCAGTGCTCCACATTTGTGTCCTTGCTTCCTGTCATGTCACTCCCCAATCTTTCCCTAGCATGTATTCCCAGGGATTTATCATGTTGTAAGGGTGACTGTGATACCCTTCTCCCAAGCACACGCCCAATGAAAGCTTTTCAGTGACTTCTCATTCTTTTTAAGTTAAACTCTAAACTCTTTAAGTGGCCTGGAGATGATGGCCTATCTTTATTCCTCTTACCTTTCTGGCTTTGAGTCCTCAGAAGAGTGTATGATTGATCCTTAGGCAATTTCCCCTACATTCCCCTACATTATTGTCAACTGGACTATAGCTAAAATAAAATTTTGAGATTATAGTCTCAAATAAGGACTTTGTATCCTGTTTTTCCATATAGACAATTGTGGATGGATGATTAAACTTTGAAAACAGATGAACATGGTAGGATTAATATCTTATGATAAAATTATATTTCTAAAGGTTAAATTACATACAAAGGGATACCAGCAAGCAAACCTTAGAATTTTCTTTAAGAATCATCTTTGGATCTGCTCTAACACATGAACAAATGTTGACTCAGAGTTTTCAGACAATATTGAATGGCCAATTACTTTTGTCCCAAAATTTTCTAAGTACTTATTACTTGTGTCTAATTATACTCATAGAAATATATCTGTAACATCCTGAAGCATTTTGTAATTCTGAAATTTCACTTGATTCCTGTTAATAATTTATACTATATTTATTATGGTTCCCCACTCCAGCCCCAAGTTCAAACTAGGGTCTCCTGTATATCAGGCAGATTCTTTATCTCTGAGCCATCAGGGAAGCCCCTTTTTTCTGCAGTCAATGCTATTTTAAAAGTAAAAATTCCTTTTCTGGTTCTTGTGAACAAAAACATTTCTCCTCTTTCTCCAACCAATTATTTAGATAGTCAATTAGGTCTGCTATTGAGGCAAATAGTTTAAATAATTTTAAAACTTTAATCCTTGAAATGTGAAAGCTACATACATGTTAAATTTATTTAAAATGGTTACTTTCCGATTCTACCTTCATCTTCTTTTCTTCCATTACAGTTGGAGCATACTGCAATTGCCTTCTTTCTTCACTGTTATTAACTTTTCCCCTTTTATCAGAAAAAGGATCTTGATTTCTTTGATTCTCTTATTGATATTTTAAAAGAACTTTTTTCCCTCTCTTGCTGTCTCTCTCAGGCAAGTCTCATCTCAATTGTACTTTGTCATTCATTGTTAGTCTTTGTGTCCCTCCTCTTATCCCAGCGTAGTTTTTTCCTCTTTTTTTTTGGGAGGAGGGCGGAAAGGAGGGGGCACTGGTGTTGGCACATCAGTTTCAGGCCTACAGCAAAATGCATTCATTTCAAATGGAAATTTCAGTTTATATAAAAAAGGCAAAGTTTCTTGATTTCAATAAATTGAAGTCTTATGTAATACATTTTCATCTAAAGAAATTTTAGAATAGAACTTCTAAATAACTAATAGCTGGAAAATTTGGATCTTGGGCTTTAGTTGCTGCAGATAAGGAAAGACATCTGCTTCAGTACCCCCATCTGGCTTTTACACATGCATTTCAGACTCAGTATGCTCTTGTTCTTCCTTTTATATTTGCCCATCTGCTTGTATGGTGTGTTCCCACCCTAACATATTTCCAGACCCTTGCCATAGGGCAGAAGTGCCAAGCAATTATTTGTTGAGATAGATAGCCCACATAATACTGTAAGTGACATCTGTTCTGTAGGAAATCCCTCCCTTGTGGCAGCAATGTCATATTGGCAGCTCATAGGAATATCGGAATTGACATACACAGGAACAATTGAATGTTTCATCTTGTCCCGAATTCTCACTCAGAAAGCATCCAATACCAGATGCTTTAGAGGGTCATGTAACCCCCTGACTCTTTCTCTTGTTCTCTCTACACCTATGATAATTGGCAATACTATACTATGGGGAAAATTTCTTCCTGACCCCAGCTGGTAACCAAATTATGCCCTAAAGCATGAAGATTGGCATATTTTAATGTTTATTGTAGCAAAGATGGTGAAAAGGAGATTTTTTTCACATTAATGTTCTTATTAGATTGACCTAAATAATAGCTTGAATAATAAATTCCACAAATTACTCTTAATAACATTATTTGGCACAATTACAATGACAGATGAACATTTTAATCTTTTTAGTGTTGACCTCCATGTTTGGCAGTTAGTTCTTGTTCTTTAAACTATTTCAGAAGATGATAAGAAAGACAGTCGAAGTCCACTGTGCTTTGAGACTTGAATGTTCATATTAAGGTATAGTTGGTAAAACTTATATTAATTGGTTCTGAGTAAACTCTGCCAATTTATTGATCTTTAGCCATTTGATATACAGAAAGCAGGCAGAATTTGAAGCCAAAATCAGTAGTGGCAAATTAAAAATATGTTATGTAAGGTGGGTCCCGAATAAATTCACACTTAATTCAATTTCCCAAATCATCTACATTGATATTGTTACTCTCTTTGGTGATCCTCATAACACTATGAACAACTTCAAATTTAAAAAGGTTAGACTGTATAACTATGAAGTGCTTTCAAAATTAAAGTCAAAAGTACTCAAGTACATAATTAAATCAACTCATTTACATAAATTTAAATAAGATTTAATTATTTAGTAATAATAAGCTATATCAATTTTGTGTGTTGCAATACCTACTGCTGTGAAAATTAGTGGCCAAACCAACTATTTTACTTCTTTATGATTCTCTGGGTCAACAATATGGGCAGTTCATTTTAGTGATTCCTTTGCTGCTAATTTTGCATAGTATCTGGTGACTATCCTGGGGATTGATGTCTAAGACAGCCTCACTCAAAAGTCTGGTTGTTGGTATTGGTTGTCTTTAGTAGGATAACTTGGCTTCTTCGTACCTAGCAGGGTTCTTAAAGTAGGAAGAGACGGGGCCAGCCTTAACGTAAAAATTATTTTAAACTTCTGTTCTGCATGATGTCTCATTGGCCAACCCAACATGGCTAAGCCCAGGATCTCTCCTTCCTTCCTTCTTTCCTTCCTTCCTTTCCCTCTCTCTTTCTTTCTCTATTGTTTTTGTCTGACTTCGATATCAGGATAATACCGACTTTGTAATAAGAATTTGAAAATATTACTTTCTCATCTTTTATCCAGAAGAGATTATGTAGCTGGTTGTTGTATGGTGATAAATGCTCAGTCATGTTTGACTCTTTGCAACCCCGTGGACTATATAGCCCACCAGTCTCCTCTGCCCATGGGATTTCCCAGTCAAGGCTACTGGAGTGGGTTGCCATTTTCTACTCCAAGGGATCCTCCTGACCTGGAGATCGAACCTGCATCTTCTGCATCTTTTGCATTGGCAGGTGGAATCTTTACCACTATGCCACAATTCTTACTTATTGTTTGGGGATTTCTCCATTGAAGCATCTGGGTTTAGAGATTATTTTTTGTTAAGTTTTTAATTCACAAATTCAATTTTATAACAGATATGGAGTGTTGAAATCACTAGTTAAATTGATTTGCCTTCTCTTCTTTTTGGTTCTGTTAGTTTTTGTTTCATGTATTTTGATCCTCATGTAAGACTACTATGTCTCGTTGGTATGTGACCCTTGCATTTTCTAGGACATCTGGGAAGATGCTGTAAAGCATTTGTAAAAGGGAAAATCCTTGGCTTATTTATGATCTTAGTGAGAAAGCTTTGAGTTTCTCACCATTAAGTATGATATTAGCTGCAGATTTTGTGTAGATTTTTTTTTTTAATCAAGTTAAAGAAATTCCTCTTTATTCTTAGTTTGCTAAAACTTTTGTCATGCAAGGGTGTTGTATCAAATGCCTTTTGCAGCCATTGATACGCTTATCTGATTTTTCTTCTTCAGTTTTAAAATGGTGGGCTACATTAATTGATTTTCAAATGTTGAACCAGCTTTGTGTAAGTGGGTTAAATTGCACTTGGTCACAAAGTATAATTATTTGTATGCACTGTTGGATTTAATTTGCTAATATTTTGTTGAAAAAATTTTCATTTATGTTCATAAGAGATATTTGTCTATAGTTTTCTTTTCTTGAATTGTCTTCTCTGGGTAATGCCATCCTTATACAATGAGTTAGGAAATAGTCCTCTGCTTTTGTCTTCTGGATGAAATTGTAGAGAATTGGTATAATTTCTTTCTTAAATATTTGGTAGAATTTACCAGTGAGCACATCTAGGCCTCATGCTTTCTATTTTGGAAGGTTATTATCAATTCAATTCATTTAATAGATATGGGTCTATCAGATTGTCTATTTCTTCTTATGCAAGTTTTTGCAAATTATGTCTTTCAAGAAATCAGTCCATTTAATCTAGGTTATCAAATTTGCTTATAGAGTTTTTATAGTATTCATTGTCTTTTTATGTCTATCAGCCCTCTAGTAATGTCTCTCTTTTTCTTACAGAAGCTTATTGCTTTTATTCATATCTTCAAAGAATCAGCTGTTGTTTTTATTGATTTTTTTTCCTCTGTTGAGTTCCTATTCTCAATTTCACTGATTTTAGCTCTAACTTATTACTTATTTTCTTTTCGTTACTTTGGATTTAATTTGCTCTTCTTTTTCAAATTTCCCTTAGCTTATTGATTTTAGATTATTTTTTAGTCTCCTCATTCAATGCTATGTATTTCCCTCTAAGCACTGCTTGGAGAAGGAAATGGCAACCCACTCCAGTATACTTGCCTGGAGAATCCCACAGACAGAAAAGCCTGGTGGGCTGCAGTCCGAGGGGTAGCAAAGATTCGGACACAACTAAAGAAACTTGCTGCTAAGTCACTTTAGTTGTGTCCAACTCTGTGTGACCCCATAGACGGCAGCCCACCAGGCTTCCCCGTCCCTGGGATTCTCCAGACAAGAACACTGGAGTGGGTTGCCATTTCCTTCTCCAATGCATGAAAGTGAAAAGTGAAAGTGAAGTCGCTCAGTCGTGTCTGACTCTTAGCGATCCCATGGACTGCAGCCTACTAGGCTCCTCCATCCATGGGATTTTCCAGGCAAGAGAACTGGAGTGGGGTGCCATTGCCTTCTCCATAAAGCAACTTAGTATAGCATAATCACTGCTTTCATGGCATCCCATAAATTTTGATAAACTGTATGCTTATTTTCATTTAGCTTAAAATATTTTTTACTTGCTCTTGAATTTTCCTCTCTGATTCATGTATTATTTAGAAGTATGTTGCTTAATCTCCAAGTTTTTTGGGATTTCACACTATCTTTCTTTTGTTGATTTCTAGTTTAAATTCACTGTGATCTGAGGAAATACAGTGTATGATTTCTATTCTGTTAAACTTGTTAAGATGTGTTTTATGGTCCAGATATTGGTAAATGTCCCATGTGAGCCTGAGAAAAATGAACATTCTGCTATTGTTGATGGGGTACCCTACAGATGTCCATTATATCCAGGCAATGGGTAGTATTATTGAGTTCAACTATGTCCTTAGTGATTTTCTGCTTGCCTGGATCTTTCCACTCTGATTGTGGGATGTTAAAATCTGCAACTATAATAGTGGATTCATCTGTTACTCCTTGAAACATCAGTTTTTGCCTCATGTATTCTATTTTAAGGATTGCTATGTCTTCTTGGAAAATTGACTCCTTTCTCATTGTGTAACACCTCTCTTCTTCACTGTTAACTTTCCTTGACTGAAGTTTACTCTGATGAAAATTAGTATCAGTTCAGTTCAGTTCAGTCGCTCAGTCGTGTCCGACTCTTTGTGACCCCATGAATCGCAGCACGCCAGGCCTCCCTGTCCATCACCAACTCCCATTTTCTATTGATTACTGTTAGTATGGTATATCTTTCTTCCTTGATTTACTTTTGATATATGTTAAGTGAAGTGAAAGTGTTAGCCACTCAGTTGTGTCTGACCCTTTGCAATCCCATGGACTGTAGCCCACCAGACTTCTCTATCCATGGAATTCTCCAGGCAAGAATATTGAAGTGGGTTGCCATTCCCTTCTCCAGAGGATCTTCCCAACCTGGGGATTGAACCTGGGTCTGCTGCATTGCAGGCAGATTCTTTACCATCTGAGCCACTGGAGAAGCTCAGGTGGTAATAAATATATATGTTTATTTATTTGTATGTTTATTATAAAAATATAAATTTATTTATTATATATTATATTTATATAATATTTATATTTAAAGTGAGTTTCTTATAGACAGCCTAGAGTTGGGTCTTCTTTTTGATGCACTTTGGCAATCTTTTAATTGATGCATATAAACCATTGTTGGGCAAAGTAATTATTGATATAGTTGGATTAATATCTACCATATTTGCTACTGTTTTCTCTTTGTCATCCAGTTCTTTGTTTCTGTTTTTCCCTTTCACACTTTTCCTACCGTTTGTGGTTTTCACTGAGCATTTTATATGATTATAATTCATCTCCTTTTTAAACATATTCATTATACTTAAATTTTTTTTTAATATTTGACCTAGAGTTTGCAATATATATTTGCAAATAATCCAAGTCCATTTTCAAATAACACTGTATCACTTCAAGAGCAAGTACCTTATAATAACAAAATAGTTCTAATTCTTCTTGCTCTTTGTATCTTTGCTATCATCCATTTCACTTACACATAAACATACACACAAATATACAAAATTTATAAAACATTGTTGTTATTATTATTTTGAATAAACTCTTTTCTGTTAGATCAATTAAGAATCAGAAAAGCAAAAGATTTATTTTACCTTCACTTAGTTCTTCTCTGATGCTTTTTCTTTATATAGATCTGAGTTTTTTTCTTTATATAGATCTGAGTTTTTGACCTATATAATTTTTCTTCTCTCTTAAGAACTTCTTTTAGCATTTCTTGCAAGGTAGGTCAACTGGCCACAAACTTTCTCAATATTTGCTTGTCTGAGAAAATCTTTATTTTGTCTTCACTTTAAAGGATAATTTCACAGGATATAGGATTATGGGTTGGTGGTTTTTTTTTTTTTGCCTCTCAACACTTTGAATGTTTCACTATTGTTTGCTTGCATGTTTTCTAAAGAGAAGTTGATGTTAATCTTATTTTGCTCCTTTGTAGGTAAGGTTTTTCTATCCTATGACTTCTTTCAAGATTTTTTCTTTGTCTTTGATTTTCTAAAGTTTAAACATGATATGCCTAGGTATAGTCTTTTAGGCATTTATCCTGCTTGACATTCTGTAAGCTTCCTGGATACATATTTTGGTGTCTAACTTTGGGAACGTCTCAGTCATTATTGCTGCAAATATTTCTTCTGTTCCTCTTTCTCTTCATTCTCCTGGTATTCCCGTTACCATGTACATTATACCTTTTGTAGTTGTCCCATAATTCTTGAATAGTCTTTTCTGGCTTTTCAGCCTTTGTCTGCTTTCCTTTTCAACTTTGGAAGTTTACATGGTCGTATCCTTAAATGCAGAGATTCTTTTCTAAGTTATGTCCAGTATGGTGATGATTCTGTCAATGGCTTTCTTTATTTTTGATACAGTTTTTGATTTCAAACATTTCCTTTTTATTTTTTTTTTAGTATTTCTACCTCTCTGTTTATATTATCTACCTGTTCTTACATGTTGCTTACTTTTTCTACTAAAGCCCTTTTTCTACTAAAGCATGTTAATCACAGTTAAAAAAAAATTTTTTTTGGCTTTATATAACAAATCCCTGCCATATTTTATTGTGGATCTGACACATTTAATCTCCTCAAACTGTTTTTTTTTTTTTCACCTTTTAGTATTCCTTATAATTTTTTGTTTTTGTTTTAAAGTGGACATTATGTATTGCATGAAAGAATCTTCTATAAAAATGTCTTCAGCAATATAGTGGTAAGCTGTAGGAGTAAGGGAAACATTTTAAAGTCTGTGATTCAATCCCAGTCTTTTGGTGAACCTAAGTCTCTGTACTGCACTTCACACATTCTTAATCTCCACTTCCACAAACCCTGGTGGGACAGGATGGGTTGGTGAGGCTGAAGTTGTATGTTTCCTTCTCTTCAGTAGGTTAGGATCTGGTAAAGCAGTGTCTTGTGAGGGAAGGTCTTGTTAAGAATGATAGAATGCTCTAGTTTATTTTAAAATTGCTGCTGTCCCCTTCCTTTTGCCAGAAGCAGGAGGGAATTTGTCTCTGGTTATTCACTATGAGAACCTGGTAGGACTCCTGGGGGTAAAATTCATGAAAGTGGGAAACCCCTTTATGTCTAGGTTCCCTCAGAGCTTGTAACCACAGTCCCGTACTCCCTGAGCTTCCAGTGATTCACCAGTTACAGTTCAGGTGTTTCTACCACGCTTCTGGTGCCCAAGGAGGTTTCTGCTTGTGGATATCCGCTTGAGTAAGTTGTGATTCTTTGTATTCTGCTTATCTATCCCTCCACTTTGGGTGGCGGGCAAGAGTTTCCCTGTGACTTCATGTTTTAAACATGTCTAAGAAGAATTGTTGATTTTTTAAAATTTGTTCAGCTTTTTACTTATTTTTAGGAAGTACGTCTAAGCTTCTTATATTTGGACTAAAACCCAGAAGTTAGGCACTTGTTTTGTTTTGTTTTTGCAGTTGGTATAGTGGCATTAGTGAAATATTTTTTTCATTTCAATGAAACAGAAATACTTCACAGAAATAAATAGATTTTGAGGTGAGCTAAGGCAACAGAGTTTTGAAAATTCAGTGGTTTTATGGTTAAATATTAAACTGCATTTTGAAAAGGTCAACCTTTAAAAGGAATATTAAGTAACCAACTTTGTATAATAAATTCTATAAATCTTGGATACAATTTAATGATATCTTTGCAAGTGGGTATTACACCTGTTAATTAAAGTTAAAAAAAAATAACCAACAGCCTCATTATTAGTAACTATAAGTAGCAATTCATCTGCTAGATATCCCAGGCATATATATTTAAAGCACAATGTGCTACACAAAGTCAGTGATAGTCAGTTTAATTAGCATCTGATGGGAGTTAGCAATTTAACTTCAATTTACAGCATAAAGGTTAGGTATGGTGAGCTCATTCTATAATACTGGTGTTATTATAATAATGAACAGTAAATTGACCACTGAATAAAAAATAAGAGTAGAGAAAAACCATACATAAGTTTGGTAATCTGTAAAGCTACTACATTCCAATAAAAAAGCATTCTGATTTTTAATTTTAAAATACGTTTGTCATTACATGGTAGTGCTTATGGGAAGCTAAAACCTGAAAGCTAGGCTTCTGCTGCTGCTGCTAAGTTGCTTCAGTCGTGTCCGACTCTTCGTGACCCCATAGACTGCAGCCTACCAGGCTCTTCCGTCCATGGGATTTTCCAGGCAAGAGTACTGGAGTGGGTTGCCTTTGCCTTCTCTGGAAAGCTAGGCTAGTCCTAGGCAAAAAAAAAGTAATCTCATTAATGGAAGTTGGTCTTAGCCATCTGACTTCAAACTAATTCCGATTTTTATAAAATTGTCCAGGTTACCAGATGTTGAGGCAAATTCTCTGTAGTATTTATAATCTCATATTCAGAAATCAAGGTAATTTGTTCCTTTTTACCTCCTTAATGTAAAACTACTTCATATATTATTTTGTTGATCTCCAAACTATCTCAGCAGTTTTAAAATGTGTTCTTTATCCTTTTAAATACCTCTTGTGATATTTGTTTTTGTAAACTTACCTCACTTTTATAATAAATTCTGTCAACTTGTACAGTTTGGGGAAAAAAAGGAAAATGAAACAAAATAACAACAAAACCCTATGTTTTCCAACTATCTTAAAAATTCTGGTATCTCATGTTAAGTGAACGTAGCTCAATTTCTGATATTGACCTTTTTCTGGGTGGGGCTATGTCTATAACAAACTTAGAGCTAATTTATATCTACCTATGCATGTATTTCTTCAATTTAAGTCTGAATTTGGCAATAAGGAGTTCATGATCTGAGCCACAGTCAGCTCCCGGTCTTGTTTTTGTTGACTGTATAGAGCTTCTCCATCGTTGGCTGCAAAGAATATAATCAATCTGATTTCAGTGTTGACCATCTGGTGATGTCCATGTGGAGAGTCTTCTCTTGTGTTGTTGGAAGAGGGTGTTTGCTCTGACCAGTGCGTTCTCTTGGCAAAACTCTATTAGCCTTTGCCCTGCTTCATTCCGTATTCCAAGGCCAAATTTGCCTGTTACACCAGGTGTTTCTTGACTTCCTACTTTTGCATGGCAGTCCCCTATAATGAAAAGGACATCTTTTTTGGGTGTTAGTTCTAAAAGGTCTTGTAGGCCTTCATAGAACCATTCAACTTCAGCTTCTTCAGCATTACTGGTCAGGACATAGACTTGGATTACTGTGATATTTAATGGTTTGCCTTGGAAACGAACAGAGATCATTCTGTCATTTTTGAGATTGCATCCAAGTACTGCATTTCGGACTCTTTCGTTGACCATGATGGCTACTCCATTTCTTCTGAGGGAGTTCTTCCTGCAGTAGTAGATATAATGGTCATCTGAGTTAAATTCACCCATTCCAGTCCATTTTAGTTCGCTGATTCCTAGAATGTCAACGTTCACTCTTACCATCTCCTGTTTGACCACTTCCAATTTGCCTTGATTCATGGACCTAACATACCAAGTTTCTATGCAATATTGTTCTTTACAGCATTGGACATTGCTTCTATCACCAGTCACATCCACAACTGGGTATTGTTTTTGTTTTGGCTCCATCCCTTCATTCTCTCTGGAGTTATTTCTCCACTGATCTCCAGTAGCATATTGGGCACCTACCAACCTGGGGAGTTCCTCTTTCAGTGTCCTATCATTTTGCCTTTTCATACTGTTCATGGGGTTCTCAAGGCAAGAATACTGAAGTGGTTTACTAGTCCCTTCTTCAGTGGACCACATTCTGTCAGACCTCTCCACCATGACCTGCCTGTCTTGGGTGGCCCCACATGGCATGGCTTAATTTCATTGTTAGACAAGGCTGTGGTCAGTGTGATTAGATTGACTAGTTTTCTGTGACTATGGTTCATGTGTCTGCCCTCTGATGCCTCTCCCAGCATCTACTGTCTTACTTGGGTTTCTCTTACCTTGGACATAGGATATCTCTTCACAGCTGCTCCAGCAAAGCACAGCTGCTCCTCCTTACCTTGGACAAGGGGCATCTCCTCACAGCAGCCCCTCCTGACCTTGAAGGTGGAGTAGCTTCTCTTGGCCCCACTTCATGGGAAATAGACGGGGAAACAGTGAAAACAGTGAGACTTTATTTTTGGGGGCTCTAAAATCACTGCAGATGGTGATTGCAGCCACGAAATTAAAAGACGCTTACTCCTTGGAAGGAAAGTTATGACCAACCTAGATAGCATATTCAAAAGCAGAGACATTACTTTGCCAACAAGGGTCCATCTAGTCAAGGCTATGGTTTTTCCAGTGGTCATGTATGGATATGAAAGTTGGACTGTGAAGAAAGCTGAGTGCTGAAGAATTGATGCTTTTGAACTGTGGTGTTGGAGAAGACTCTTGAGAGTCCCTTGGACTGCAAGGAGATCCAACCAGTCCATTCTAAAGGAGAACAGCCCTGGGTGTTCTTTGGAAGGACTGATGCTAAAGCTGAAACTCCAATACTTTGGCCACCTCATGTGAAGAGTTGACTCATTGGAAAAGATTCTGATGCTGGGAGGGATTGAGGGCAGGAGGAGAAGGGGACGACAGATGATGAGATGGCTGGATGACATCACCGACTCGATGGACATGTTTGGGTGAACTCCGGGAGTTGGTGATGGACAGGGAGGCCTGGTGTGCTGTGATTCATGGGGTCGCAAAGAGTCGGACACGACTGAGCAACTGAACTGAACTGAACTGAACTGATGCATGTATTTTCCTAACAACTGCTTAGATATTGTTTCACTATTAAAGCTTCATAAATCAATGAAGTTTTAATAGTTAGAAAAAAGGTAGAATCTCTTTTTTAAATAGGTGTCAGGAAGATCCCTTGGAGAAGGGAATGGCAACTCTATATTCTTGCCTGGAGAATTCCATGAGCAGAGGAGCCTAGCAGGCTGAGCAACAGGACAAAGTGATAAAATTAAACAGAAACAAAGAACAAAAGCAAAACGGCTCTAAAACCATGTAGCAGGATAAGTCATGTATTTAATTGTAGACTAGGTAAATTTAATCTTTGGAACTCAAAATATCCGATTCCACATTCTTTATTTTTCTTGCTAGTGCCCATTTTTGCTTGTTTTATTGCCTTGTGACTTTAGGATCTCTCTTCCTCACATGTGTGTCCTTGAGAAATTTTGCTTTAAAAAAACAAAAATGAGGTCTCTTGTATAAACTGTAACTGTAGATTTTTCTTTTACTTTCCATTTTTTAAAGCATGTGTTTTCTGAAGACCACACTACAGAGTTCATGTGCCCTCTTAACCGTGGTTTCATGGCTGTCATATATTGGCTCTTAATAGGAAAGTTTCCCTTGAGGACAAGATCCAAATCTACTGCTTTCTTGAAACTTCACAGTATTCATTTTCTGATATATTAACTCAATAGGTACTCAGTAAATGTTAATTGGTTGAATAAATGAACCAATGAAAGGGATGCAAATTCTTTCACCTTTGTTAAGACTGGTTAATCTGTTCTTGCTCAGGACTGGCTTAAATTGCTGAAAGGGCTTTTGGTGGAACTGTTTCTTAATTTAACTTGCTTTCTACTTGTAGAACCTGTGGGAAGTTGGCTAGTTATCTAATGTTGATCATATTCACTTTGCATATATTTTTGGACAAGGATTAGAGATCCAATTTGGCAATTATTCAGTGACTATTCAAGTAACCTATATTTTTTACATCAAAAAAATATGGGTAAAGAAAGCAGTAGTGACCATCAGGAAAATATGTCTTGTTTACTTGGTGGAGACTGCCCAATTCAAATTAATTAAAATTATTAATGTGGGGAGTATCTCCTTTAGCCATGTCTCTGATTTTAAGTCAAAAGAAAACTACCAAGCAAGAGTGCATATTGAGTAAAACTTACACAGAGACACATCAAGCTTTCCTTTTAAACTTTGTTTTAAAATTTTAATAATGGGAAAAAATACTTTTAGCTAAAAAGCAAAATGCTGAAATATCTGATTATGCTTATTTTGCCTCAGGTAGCATATTTATTTTAGAATTCATGGGATACATGAAAGATGTATTTGCCAAGATTCTTGTCTATTAAAATCTGCAGTTCCAAGGCAGTGTTTTAATCCTATTAAAGCTAATTGAATGGATTCTACAGGCTTTGTCAGTTAGGTGAAGTTCAAATTGTAACTAGTATTAAAGGAAGAAAAATATTGTGTAAGAACCAAATAGTAACGTCTATCTTCTGCCATTTATTCTTTCCACTTGAACCTAGGGCAATGTGAAAGAGTGCTTTCTGAGTTCACAGGGCAATTCATTGGAGACATTGGGATGAGATCTGGTTTCCAAAAGGACAATTAGTACGTAAAAAAGGCCTCGGTGTTTGGAAGTTAAATTATGTCTTTATGGGTCCAGTAGCTCTACTGGAGACAAAGGTCTGACAGTGTTTCCATTAAAACACCACTTTCCAGAGCAAACACTGTCAGTGTAAAAATTTGCTCCAGGCTAAAGTTGGCATCAAGATTCTAGCCTAGAAGCTATTTTGTTTCAGAAATTCATTTGGGCCAGTTTAGCTTAATGGTTAAAGGGGATGGATATATATGTGTCCTGTTACTTTTTTTTTTTTTTTAGTGAAGTTATGAAATTCTTTTTTCAATGGAATGTGCACTGGATAGTTTTTTTCCATACAGCAAAATAGACGTGTTTATAAAAAGAGCAGTTTGGAACAAAACACATTTTCAGTCTTGGATAATTTTGTATATTGGGCTAAAGGATTAGTGTTCTTGTTTATTTTTATTTTCATTAAAAAAAATTCACATTGAAGGTGTTTCTTCATTTAAATGCAACTCAGCCAAAGTTGACATCAATTTGAAAGCCAAATATTTGTTTATATATGGAAAGATTTTATATGTAAATAGTACTGATTTTCTAAAGGCAGAAATTACAAGTATTTATAAACTGTTTTATATTAAAAGTCTCCTGTTAGTGATGACTTAACTGAGAGAAAAATTAGCTGGGAAGAAACGCAATTCCAAACTTTTATGTAACAGGCAGGACTGATAATTTATTTCACCATTTGCACAGTGTTTTTATTTAGGATCTTACATCATTTACTAGGGTTTATAACAACTGGAAGCTCTGTATAGTCTAAACTATAAGATTTTATAAAGACCATTTTTCATGATAAGACTATCTCCCACTGTATTATTCAATATTCTTCACATAATTCTGATCTGTATAATGAATTTTCCTAGAGGATTTTTTATGCATGAAGTCTTGGAAAAAAGAGTATTTTCTGTGTATTCTCTTTTAAGTCCACAGTTCAAATCTCTAGAATAACCTCTGATCTTTTAACATTGCATGACTATTGGTAAAACATTTTTGAGCATCTATAAGTTATGTATTATTACATTTAAAAATATATACTGATAATATCATACTAATATAGTTTCAAATAAAAATAGTTTTATATTTTTGTCTTTGAGAACAACAAAAAAAATAGGAGTAAGAATTCTAGTGCTCTCTGCTACCATCCCGGTTGTTAAGATCTTATGTTGAAGACCCACATCCTTGATATCTGGGAGAAGTTGTGCTGATCCTCTGAGGTTAGGGACTTCGTCCCAGAGGACTGGATTTATGTGATCCAAAATATGTGAAATATCCAGAGATACTGATTAGTAGAACAGAGAGAAGGACTTACCTTCTTTGTTTTAAAATCAGCTTCTTATTTGTGTGCATCCTTCTACCATAGCTAGTGGTTGACATCCACCTACCTCAAGACCCAGCTTTAATAATCCTTCTTCAGAGATATTTTCCTTAGTCTTTTTCACCCTCAGTGGGAATTAATATCTCTTCTCCTAAATCATCATTTGAATTTCTATTTTAAGAGTAGCCATAGCTGCCTTCCATTAGAATTTTGAAAATGTATATATATATATCTATATAGATCCATAATCTATATTCCTCAGTTTACTTGATTAGTTTTTTTAACCTATAAGGCTAATGTATATTTAAACATTACATGTCAATGTTTGTGATTTGTACCTGATGGAGGTTCAAGAAACACTTTTGGCTAATCTCTTGCTCAGACCACTACAAAAACTTTTAAATGGCCTCCTTGCTTAAGAGTCCACCCTCTCCCATCATCTTGCATATTGTGACACATTACATTCTGGAAGTAGAGATCCAGTTGTGTCAATCTTCCACTAAAAATTTTCACTGGCTACTCTTCCAAATATTATTCATCCTTGTATTGTAGGCCTTAAATAATCTGTCCCTTTCTCATCTTTCCAATGTTACTGCTTGACTACTTTTTACATACCATATTTTCAGGACCAAGTATGACACTAACTGTTCATCAAATATACTTCAGGTTTCTCTGTGATAAATTCTATAGAGTAATTGTAGGTTCAGAGGATAGAGATTGTTTCTAGTTACTATAGATTTAAGCAAATGCATGCCAAAATCATAATGAAATATTGATCTGGTGATAATTCACTGCCCTGTGGTAAATTTATAGTTGGTTAAACATCTACAGCAAAGAGATTAATAATGGAAGCAAGCAAGCAACTTTTTCAACTTTGTACAATCATTGGGTGCAAGAACTGAGACTTAGACCTGTGGTTGATTATGTCCAAAATCCTTGTACTTAACTAATAAATTTCCCTCTCTACCTGTCCCATTTTCTCTTTCTCTTCTCACTTCCTTCTCTCTGTCTTTGCTTCTATGTGTATGTGTATATACACACACACACACACACACACACACACATATATATATATATATATAAAACATACAAATAGTATATAGTATGTATGGACTTCCCGGGTGGCGCTAGTGGGAAAGAACCACCTGCCAGTGCCTGAGATATATAAGACACATGGGTTCAATCCCTGGGTCTGAAAGATCTCCTGGAGGAAGGCATGACAATCTACTGCAGTATTCTTGCCTGGAGAATCCCATGGAGCCTGGCAGGCTACCGTCCTCAGAGTTGCAGAGTTGGACGTGACTGAAGTGATTTAGCATGCATGTACTCATATATATATATATATTTCTTTATTAGTATTTTAAGTGAAAATACTTAACAAATACATATTTCAATTACCTCGAACAATTGGGTAAGATGACAAGTAACTAATATAAATGTTAAGCTTTTCACTTATTTTTAAAAAGTCAACACTAAAAGTACAAAATTGTTTAGCCATGGTTTGATATTATGTGAAAAAGAAAGGGGTTTTAGTTGACCACACACACATAAAATAACCGTTTATCAAAACTTTCCTATGTATTAGGGACTTTTCTAAGATTTTTTATGTAATGACCCACTTGATCTTTTCAACAATCTCAGTGAATGGATACTGGTCTGATTTCACTTTATGTATAAAGAAACTGAGGAACACCATGTTCACTATTCCACCTCATTCATTAGTTTTCCAGTTATTTCACAAATGTTTAGCTGATTTCTACCATGTGCTCAGTTTTGGAGATGTGTCAGTGATTAAGGCAATTGCTTTCATCAGAGAGCTGGCTGTCTATTTGGAAAATAGAGGAAAACAGAAGAATTATAGGACAGTATGAAAAGTTCCATAATGGGTCAGCACACAGTTCTATAGTAATATTATGGGTGAGGGTGTGAGTGGTTATCCAATCCAGTTTTTGAGACTAGGAGAGACAGCATCCCAAAGAAATTTATCCCTAGGTTAAAATCTGGTGAATGAGAGAGAGGTGGCCTGGAACAATAGGGGGTGAGGAAATAGTGCTCCTGGCAGAGGGAACAGCAGGTACAAAAGTTCTGAGGTGAGAAAAATCATGAAGAACTTGACAATAAAGTCATACAAAGAATCATGAAAGAATAAGTGCAGTATTTCAGAGATCAAATTTAAGATTGGATTGATGTGATAGCAAGTATTTTTTGAAATATTTGTGTATGGGGAAAATAATCTTTCACATTCATCTGAATGAAGAATGAGAAACAGAAATTAACATGTTTATCGCCATGTTAACTTGTTAGAATGTGGTGATTTACAGTTTAAACATAAACATTTAAACTATTAGATTGATCCAACAGCAGAATGGGTTTGGCGTCTTTGTTACTGGAGGCACTTAGTTGCAGTTTGGAAAATTTTCCAAATTTTTCTTTTTTCACGAATAATTGAAAAACATGTTTTTCTTTCTCTCATTAGGAAGTAACTTAAAATGTTCTCAAAGGTACTTTCTACCTCATTCACCCCTGAAAACATTACTAGATTGGAGATAGTGTTGTTAAGAAAAATGACAGTGGTGTGTAGCAGTCTAGAGTTGCTGACTATAGAATCCATGGAAAAGGACATATAATAATTGAAGTTCAGTTTGTAAGCAGTCTTACAGCTCATGGACCCCTATTTTGAAAAAATAGTGAATGAATATAAAATTATGGTTTTCTATTGTATACAATTTCAGTTTAGATATGAAGAGTAGGATATTCTCACAGGCAATAGTGAAAGTGAAGTTGGTCAGTCTGTCCGGCTCTTTGCGACCCCGTGGACTGTAGCCTGCTCGGTTCATCCCTCCATGGGATTTTCCAGGCAAGAATACTGGAGTGGGTTGCCATTTCCTTCTCCAGTACTAGTCAGTATATTTTAGTGTTCTAGACATTCTATCTTGAGAGGGCATTTGTTTTGGAAGGACCTAACATTAACATTCCTAAAGGAGATCAGTCCTGGGTGTTCATTGGAAGGACTGATGCTAAAGCTGAAACTCCAATACTTTGGCCACCTCATGTGAAGAGTTGACTCATTGGAAAAGACCCTGATGCTGGGAGAGATTGGGGGCAGGAGGAGAAGGGGACAACAGAGGATGAGATGGCTGGATGGCATCACGGACTTGATGCACATGAGTTTGAGTGAACTCCAGGAGTTGGTGATGGACAGGGATGCCTGGCGTGCTGCAATTCATGGGGTCGCAAAGAATCGGACGCAACTGAGTGACTGAACTGAACTGAACATTAACATGCAGTGATTTTTATTTTTTAATTTATATCTGAAATTGTCCCTTAAAAGAGAAATAATTTAATATATTTTAATAATTTAAAATTACCATATGGAATGATTTGGTACAATGTTTAAATACCATTTTATTTTTTTTTTTTCAGTTTTTCACCTTTTTTTTTTTTTTTCTTTATTTTTTAAAAAAAAATCACATGCTCCCCATCCTGAACCCTCCTCCCTCCCAACCTCCCCATACCATCCCCCTGGGCCTTCCCAGCGCACCAGCCCCAAGCATCCAGCATCGTGCACTGAACCTGGACTGGCATCTCGTTTCATACATGACATTTCACATGTTTCAATGACATTCTCCCAAATCTTCCCACCCTCTCCCACAGAGTCCATAAGACTGTTCTATACATCAGTGTCTCTTTTGCTGTCTCGTACACAGGGTTATCGTTACCATCTTTCTAAATTCCATATACATGCGTTAGTATACTGTATTTATGTTTTTCCTTCTGGCTTACTTCACTCTGTATAATAGTCTCCAGTTTCATCCACCTCATTAGAACTGATTCAAATGTATTCTTTTTAATGGCTGAGTAATACTCCATTGTGTATATGTACCACAGCTTTCTTATCCATTCATCTGCTGATGGACATCTAGGTTGCTTCCATGTCCTGGCTATTATAAACAGTGCTGCGATGAACATTGGGGTACACGTGTCTCTTTCCCTTCTGGTTTCCTCAGTGTGTATGCCCAGCAGTGGGATTGCTGGATCATAAGGCAGTTCTATTTCCAGTTTTTTAAGGAATCTCCACACTGTTCTCCATAGTGGCTGTACTAATTTGCATTCCCACCAACAGTGTAAGAGGGTTCCCTTTTCTCCACACCCTCTCCAGCATTTATTATTTGTAGACTTTTGGATCGCAGCCATTCTGACTGGTGTGAAATGGTACCTCATAGTGGTTTTGATTTGCATTTCTCTGATAAAGAGTGATGTTGAACATCTTTTCAAGTGTTTGTTAGCCATCTGTATGTCTTCTTTGGAGAAATGTCTATTTAGATCTTTGGCCCATTTTTTGATTGGGTCATTTATTTTTCTGGAGTTGAGCTGTAGGAGTTGCTTGTATATTTTTGAGATTAGTTGTTTGTCGGTTGCTTCATTTGCTATTATTTTCTCCCACCATTTTAAATATAGCTTATGCTGAAAAAATGTATTTTAAAGATAATTTTATTGGTATAAAATTCAGGACCCAAAGGTTTGAGTTGGAGGTATGGAAGTTTTTAACATTAACTGAAATGCCTTCTCTTCTTTGACCTTTGACTGATTGCAGATCATGTACCAAAGAGTTTTGCCATAAAATTCCCAGTAATGGTTCAAACAGTGGCAGATTAAGTCAGATAGATAATAAAATTACCAATGGAAAATAACTCAAATATTATTGCTGCTGCAGTAAGGATGTCATTTCACTTCTTTTTATGCATTTGGCAGATTCAGAACTATCTCACTCATACATCCAGGAGGGACTATGTCAGAATGATATCTTGTGAGATATTAGGAAGCAAATGTGGAGGCAGAAGTTACCTAATTATATAGTTTCCAATCTATTTTAGTACAAGCAGTTTACTAGTAGCTTATAAATAGAGGAGGGAAGTTTAGAATCATGAGTTGGCAGAACATTCTGCTTTCTCTTTTTCCTGTGGATTGCTGAATTATTCTTCTGGAATCTTATACCTAACGATAAAATCCACCTTTCTTGAAGTATTGGTATTGTTACCCTGCATTTGCTAGCAATTCATTGAAGGACAGTGAATTTATTGTGTGTTATAAGATTACAACTTGGGAAACAGTGGAGAGGGTAATCATAAAAGAAACATTCAAGATCTTAAAAAATGAGGACAACAACAATTGAATGGTCCTTTGGAGTTGGTCTTTTTTCAATTTCCCTGGTCCTAAATGTAGCCTCACTATTTTAGAATAGCACCTATAACATAACTAGCCAGAAATAGAGAAAGAGAAATATTTAGTGTGACAAACTGGGCCAGGGGAGATGAAGGGGTTTGGAATGAAGCAAATAAGTTCTTTGAATTCTGCAGGGGGCAAGAGGGAGTTGGGGAGGGGAGTGCTAACATCAATCTAGAGCACATCTCTTTACTTCAAGTATGGAACTTTGAGTTAAGAGATGAAATCATTAGAATGAAACCACATTTTAAAACTATCATTTACCTTTCACTAATATTAAGAAAAATGGCTTAATATCTTAATCACGAGTGAAAGAAGTTAAATTTAAAAGAGAATACTGCATTCTAAAGATGAGAAATAGGCAAGCCGCAAGTCCTGAAAAATGTATTTTTACAGATGTTATGTAAGATTCAATTAATTCATGGAACTATTTTTGCCATCCTAGTGTTAATGTTAGAGCATCTTATGAAAGAGAGGTTAAAAGGATACATTTAATAACTTTGGAATCATGGTTGGTTATTTTTGTGTTAGCTTTATCAAAAGGTCAATCTGAAAAGTTCTGTCATGGATAGCACTGTGAATGAACTAACCAAACACATTTAATACAGGGTTGCAGTCAAAGGTGACATCTATGTAACTTTGAATGAATGATTGGTATAACTTCACTGGCACTAATCATTTGATTTTGGCTTCATCTTGGGCTTATTTTATTCTTCTGACATTTAATAAAATCTATAAACCAACTTAAAAAACAAATTCAACAATTATGTACTTTGGGCTTTTAAACATATTTTATTTAAGCCAAGAAGTTATTGGCCTGTTCTTTTGACACAGTTGCTTTGTGGACTGTAGGATTTTATTTATCATCTGTTTAATGGAGATTAACAAATAGAATCTATGCGGTTAAATTGGTTTTGTAAAGTAGAATCAAGTAAGTTTTATGTGTATGTGCAAAGAATGCTGTCTACCACAACAGTAATTAGAAGATTTATGAAACTTCTGTTTAAATACTGATCTCTGGCTTTGCTTCTCTTTTAGTTTAAAAAATGTTTTGATGTATTATTCTTCTCAACAATGTAAAAATAATCATAAAAAAATAATGTAAAAATAATAGGCATGTTCCTTAAATAAAACAAATTTGTATCATAGTCTAAAACACCCTGCATGATCTGGTTCCTATTTTCCTCATCTAGTCTCCAGTCATTCTTCTTTCCCTCACTATACTGCAAACTGGCTGAACAGTTTTTCAAAGTCAGCTTGCTTGCCTCTAATGGGGAGCTTTTTCATATGCTGTTCCATCTGTCCTGCTCTTGCATGCCTGCCTCCTTTTCATTCCCGAGGTTAGTGGTTCTGTTTGCTAATGGGCCTCCTTCTTCAAGGGAGCTTGTTTGTTAGTATTTATGTTAGCATTTGTTTATCTGTTGAAATTCTGACAGCTCCATTAACCTGAAGTTCTGTGAGAGTAAAGACTCTTTTAAACTCTTTCACCCTTTGTCCATAGATGCCAACAAATGCTGGATATGTAGTAGCTCCTATTCAATGAAAACGATTGCATTAACTGAAAATAGAGTACTGAATTAATGAGCTTCCCTGATGTCTCAGATGGTAAATAATTCACTTGCAATACAGGAGACCTGGGTTTGGTTCCTGGATCAGGTAGATGCCCTGGAGAAGGGAATGGCAACCCACTCCAGTATTCTTGCCTGGAGAATTCCATAGACAGAGGAGTATGGCAGGCTACAGTTCATGGGGTTGCAAAGAGTCAGACGTGGCTGAGCAACTAACACTTTCTTAACTTTCTTTCAATTAATGCATAACTCTGAAACAGATGCCTTCAAACAGTTGCCAGATACTTACTGAAACTGATAACATGAAATGCAATGAATTCTTGAAGATTTTGAAAAAATATAAAGACATATAAGGCAAACTCAGGAAGTGTTACAAGATAGGATTATTTACTTTTGGAATTCTTTAAATATCCTGATAATATTGGGATTAGTTCATATATTATGTTGCTGTTGTTTAGTTGCTAAGTCATGTCTGACTCTTTTGCAATTCTATGGACTATAGCCTGCCAGGTTCCTCTGTCTGTGTGACTTCCCAGGCAAGAATACTGGAATGAGTTGCCATTTCCTTCTCCAGGGGATATTCCTGATCCAGGGATTGAAAGCACATCTCCTGTGTCTCCTGCATTTCAGCCAATATTTTACCTGCTGAGCCATATAGAAACCTCAATATGATGTATAAAAACTAAATCTCATTCAGATCTTGGTTGACAAATGTGCAAAAAGTCATTTATATTAGAATGGGCTGTAACTCAGTGTAAGAAGATAGAATGAATAATTTAAAATTGCTAAATGTTTAGCAATTTGTGAAAGTATTTTTGTTACAAATAATGTGTTTATGACAATTAGTACAGAAGAAAATGTAATTGTATCATTGGAAGTTTATGAAAGATGATATCATAAAGTAAGTTTTAATCAAATTTTAAAGTTGCTTGATGTATTTTGTAGGTAACCCAGTGAAAATATTTTAGGCAAAGCTCGAAAAGATGCTGGAAGTCCAAGCAAAAATGCCAAGAATTGGGTTAATTGGCATAATACAAGGTGGCTGGGCACAGTTGGGGAAAGTGTCAGAGTAGGGAGAATCCCTACCAAGAAAGACGGTTTGTGCAATTAGCTCTCTGAACTTTAACCCTTCAAGAATAATTAATGAGTAACAGAGGGGATCAAGACAAAGACACAAAGTGATATGGTGGGTGCTAGCAAGTAATACATCAAAGAATGCTCATAATTGGCCCTGTGGCTTTCATTCTTTGCCCTATTTCTTTCAATTCATTGACTCAAAATAATGGGTTCAGGTTCATTATCAACAGGTTTTTAGCTGTAAGAGTACAACATTACAACAAAGCTTGGATTGTGGCAGTGTTGATGTCTAAGAAGTTGTAGTTGGTAACCACACTTTGAGGAGGGAAAATAACAGATTCCTTCTAAATGAATCAACAGCTTTTACAGACATATTCAGGATCTTGAGAACCTTATATTCTCCAACTCTACAATGCTGGAATTTGGTTGGTGTGGGCAGGTATGTGTATTTCTATTTGAATGATTGATGTTTGAGACTGTGGGGAAAGGTTTATCCTCCCTATATTATTTTAAATGAAATGGAATTATTGACATATGATGCACAAAGATACCAAGTGTTTTGTCAATCTATGCATGTAACTATAGATTATTTCTTATATTTTTGCATTATAAGTTTGTAGAAGTTTTGGTTTCCTTTGATTATTTACTTTAGGTCATTATGGGAGAAAAAGTAGAAAGTTTTCTGAGAAATTGCTCAGTGTTCTGAATTCTTTTAATTTAGTAAGCTAAATTTAATAAGAACTTATATTGTTATGTACAGATATATATACATTTTCAAGATTTATGCTTTTCATTTTATTTAATTTTGTGTGGTCATTATGTAAGACAGTAAATCTTATTTTTGTACTTGGATATTAAAAAATATCTTTCTTGATTAATAACTCCAGAGCTTTTGGAAGTTATCATTGCAGCTATTAATTTATATTACCATATTAGGACAGCTAATTTCAATTTTAAAAATTATGTATTATATAATTGTAAATATCAGAGCCTATTAATGCATCTAATGTTTATCATTTAAAATTTCAAATATTTTCATAGTGCTTAATATTAGCATTTTATTCAACTAAAAGCTTAGCTATGTCTTTTGAAATAGAATCTTATTAAAAGCTTCTATATTTTCAGTTACTTGTTATATTATCTTTCTCAAAATGGTACCGTTTACTGGTAAATAAGCCATTTATTTATCATTAATGTTTCAATCAATTTCTCTCAAACTTGAAATACGAACTGGAGCCAAATACTGAATATGTGATTGATTGAGTTAGACATTTAGCTCTGGGATTCCCATTAATTAAACATCCATTAAAATGTATTGAAAATGCTTGATGGAGATAAAATTGACCAAAAACATATATATACATGTGTGTGCATATATATATATGTATTTCATTATTGTATGCATTATATATATTATATATGTATTATATACATATATGTATTGTATACATTATATGTATTTCATATATATATGTTTTTGGTCAATTTTATCTCCATCAATCATTTATATATATATATATATATATATATCATTATCTCATAGTAATGAAATCAGTACCAATTACCTAGCATGTATCTACTGAGAATATAATTTGTGCCAATAAAAACTGTATGACATTATCACTAATTCATATGAACATACTGTTGGAAATCATAGTGCCTATGATCATTATGATTCACTCTAATAAATCCATGAACTTACAAATTTAGCTTGCATATTTTCTGGTGGACAGTGTTTAACAATGTATTTTCTTTTGTTTTCAGTCATAATGGTACATTCGGTTTTAAATGAGGAATGTAACAGAAGTTTTTTGTCAGTTAACAGAAAGCATCTTTCATTTTGGTTAGTAAATAGTTCACTAATAAATAATATTGGCCAAATATTTCCTGTAGTGAATTAAAATTTTCTTGGACTTAAAATTTAAGAGTTTTAAAGATTCTAGAGAGTGTCTTTTGACTTTAGGTTATCAAGCTAATCTAGCAAAGATCCTCCTAGCTCTGATGTACTGTGCTAAATCTGGGTGAAGTAGTAAATTTAGGACTGAAGCTTTTGGAGGATTTATCTCCCAGTTTTAAATTCTCCACTTACCCTGAAGCAAATGTGTATGCATACACATTCATTACTTCTGTATACATTTCATAGTTAAGTATTAACTAAGCATTTCCTGATATAACAAGCATTCTAGTTGATGGATTGGAAAATCAAAGATGAATAAAAGTGTCATCATTAAGCTCACAGTCTACTGGGGGAGACAGATATATAAACAAATAATAACAATACACCAGTATTCAGTACTATAATGAAGATATGAAAAGATTCTTTCCAATCAGAAGAAAGGAGCCACTAAATATGACTGAGGAGTCTCCTGTAAGACTTCATTAAGAAGGTGGCCTTTAAACTTGCATCTTGATTGATAAATAACCCTTAGTCTAATCAGACAGAAAAGGTGAGAGTGGAGACAATGTATTATACAAAGTTATTAAGTCATAAAGAGCACTGCTGGCTCAGATGGTAAAGAATCTGCCTACAACGTGGGAGACCTATGTTCGATCCCTGGGTTGAGAATATATCCTGGAGAAGGGAATGGCTACCCACTCCACTATTCTTGCCTGGAGAATTCCATGGACAGAGGAGCCTGGCAGGCTACAGTCCATAGGATTTCAAAGAGTTGGACATGGGTGAAGTGACTTAGCACAGCACAAATTCAAATAGTAGCGAATTGTTTGAAAGATTACTTTGAGTACTGAGTACTGGTTGGAAAGTTGTAGGGACATTAGGCTAGTTTGTTGTATGGGGTCAGGTTGAAAAGTACCTTGAATCTATGCTAAAAATTTTGGACTTAATTCTGGGAGCTATAGAGTAACTCTGGAATATTTCTAAGAACACGTTTAGAAAGACAAGTGTATAGGCAGTGAATAGCTGGTCTGGAGAGAGCAGAGACTGGTGGCTGACAGCAAGGACTTCTGGGAGTCTACTGTGATTGTTCAGATAGTAAACTATGACCTCCTTAACTGAGGCAAGGGCAATAAGTCTGGAAAAGAGTAGGGCAGATTTAAAGACTACTGAATGAGTTGCACAGGATTTAGATACTGCAATGTAAAGAAGCTGGTATAGCTGAGAGAAAGCTCCAAGATTTTTGTGTGTGTGTGTGTGTGTTTGAGATATTGTAGGTATAGTGTTTCTTGTGGGAAAATAATGAGATAGACATTATGTTTTAATAAAAAGCATCTTTGAGATATAATTCATATAATATACCATTCAGTTCACCCACTTAAAATGTGCCATTTAATATTTTTTTCTAGAGCATAGTCACAGAGTTATATAAACATCACCACAATCTAATTTTAGAATATTTTCATCATCTTCCCCACAAAACACCATAGCCATTAACAGTCACTCATTACCCCCATTTTCCCAGCTCTGGGGAACTACTACTATGCTTTCTGTTTTTGATCTATTCTCATCATTTCATATACATGAACACACAGTATGTAGTCTCTTGTCCCTGGCTTCTTTGACTTACCATAATGTTTTCAGGGTTCAGCCATATTGTAGCATGCATGAGAACTTTGTTCTTCATTCTCTTTTATTGGAAAATAATATTTTATTGTATAAACATATTTCACTTTATTCATCCCTTAATTGGTTTATGAACATTTGGGTTGCTTCTACTTTTTGGCTATTTTGAGTAATGCTGCTGCTATAATGTATAAGTTTTTATGTGGAGGTATTCCTTCATTTTCAATTCACCAAGGTGTTAACTATGTCTTATAGTAACTCTATATTTAACATTTAAAGAACTGCCAAATTGTTCTCCAAAATGACTGCACAAATTTGCATTCCTACTAAAAATGCATGAAGGTTCCAATTTCTCCATATCCTTATCAACACTTGTTACTATCTTTTTGTTGTAATCATCCTGGCGTATGTGATATCATGATTTGGTTTTACATTTCCCTAAGAGTTTTGCCAAGAAAATGCACTGGTCATAGCAAACACCCTCTTCCAACAACACAAGAGAAGACTGTACACACGGACATCACCAGATGGTCAACACCAAAATCAGACTGATTATGTTCTTTGCAGCCAAAGATGGAGAAGCTCCACACAGTCAACAAAAACAAGACCGGTAGCTGACTGTGGCTCAGATCATGAACTCCTTATTACCAAATTCAGACTTAAATTGAAGAAAGTAGGGAAAACCACTAGACCTTTCAGGTAAGACCTAAATCAAATCCCTTATGATTATACAGTGGAAGTGAGAATTAGATTTAAGGGCCTAGATCTGATAGATAGAGTGCCTGATGAACTATGGAATGAGGTCCGTGACATTGTACAGGAGACAGGGATCAAGACCATCCCCAAGAAAAAGAAATGCAAAAAAGCAAAATGGCTGTCTGGGGAGCCCTTACAAACAGCTGTGAAAAGAAGAGAAGCGAAAAGCAAAGGAGAAAAGGAAAGATATAAGCATCTGAATGCAGAGTTCCAAAGAAGAGCAAGAAGAGATAAGAAAGCCTTCCTCAGCGATCAATGCAAAGAAATAGAGGAAAACAACAGAATGGGAAAGACTAGAGATCTCTTCAGGAAAATTAGAGATACCAAGGGAACACTTTGTGTAAAGATGGGTTCGATAAAGGACAGAAATGGTATGGACCTAACAGAAGCAGAGATATTAAGAAGAGGTGGCAAGAATACACAGATCAGATCAGATCGGATCAGTGGCTCAGTCATGTCCGACTCTTTGCGACCCCATGAATCGCAGCACGCCAGGCCTCCCTGTCCATCACCAACTCCCAGAGTTCACTCAGACTCACGTCCATCAAGTCAGTGATGCCATCCAGCCATCTCATCCTCTGTCGTCCCCTTCTCCTCCTGCCCACAATCCCTCCCAGCATCAGAGTCTTTTCCAATGAGTCAACTCTTTGCATGAGGTGATCAAAGTACTGGAGTTTCAGCTTTAGCATCATTCCTTCCAAAGAAATCCCAGGGCTGATCTCCTTCAGAATGGACTGGTTGGATCTCCTTGCAGTCCAAGGGACTCTTAAGAGTCTTCTCCAACACCACAGTTCAAAAGCATCAATTCTTTGGCGTTCAGCCTTCTTCACAGTCCAACTCTCACATCCATACATGACCACAGGAAAAACCATAGCCTTGACTAGACGAACCGCTGTTGGCAAAGTAATGTCTCTGCTTTTGAATATGCTATCTAGGTTGGTCATAACTTTCCTTCCAAGGAGTAAGTGTCTTTTAATTTCATGGCTGCAGTCACCATCTGTAGTGATTTTGGAGCCCAAAAAAATAAAGTCTGACACTGTTTCCACTGTTTCCCCATCTATTTCCCATGAAGTGGTGGGACCAGATGCCATGATCTTCGTTTTATGAATGTTGAGCTTTAAGCCAACTTTTTCACTCTCCACAGAAGAACTGTACAAAAAAGATCTTCACGACCCAGATAATCACGATGATGTGATCACTGACCTAGAGCCAGACATCCTGGAATGAGAAGTCAAGTGGGCCTTAGAAAGCACCACTACGAACAAAGCTAGTGGAGGTGATGGAATTCCATTTGAGCTACTTCAAATCCTGAAAGATGATGCTGTGAAAGTGCTGCATTCAAGATGCCAGCAAATTTGGAAAACTCAGCAGTGGCCACAGGACTGGAAAAGGTCAGTTTTCATTCCAATCCCAAAGAAAGGCAATGCCAAAGAATGCTCAAACTATGGCACAATTGCACTCATCTCACATGCTAGTAAAGTAATGCTCAAAATTCTCCAAGTCAGGCTTTAGCAATACATGAACTGTGAACTTCCTGATGTTCAAGCTGGTTTTAGAAAAGGCAGAGGAACCAGAGATCAAATTGCCAACATCCGCTGGATCATGGAAAAAGCAAGAGAGTTCCAGAAAAACATCTATTTCTGCTTTATTGACTATGCCAAAACCTTTAACTGTGTGGATAACAATAAACTGTGGAAAATTCTGAAAGAGATGGGAATACCAGACCACCTGACCTGCCTCTTGAGAAATCCGTATGCAGGTCAGGAAGCAACAGTTAGAACTGGACATGGAACAACAGACTGGTTCCAAATAGGAAAAGGAGTTCGTCAAGGTTGTATATTATCACTCTGCTTGTTTAACTTACTGTGTGGATCACAATAAACTGTAGAAAATTCTGAAAGAGATGGTAATACCAGACCACCTGATCTGCTTCTTGAGAAATCTGTATGCAGGTCAAGAAGCAACAGTTAGAACTGGACATGGAACAACAGACTGGTTCCAAATAGGAAAAGGAGTTCGTCAAGGTTGTATATTGTCACCCTGTTTATTTAACTTATATGCAGAGTACATCATGAGAAATGCTGGACTGGAAGAAACACAAGCTGGAATCAAGATTGCCAGGAGAAATATCAATAACCTCAGATATGCAGATGACACCACCCTTATGGCAGAAAGAGAAGAGGAACTCAAAGGCCTCTTGATGAAAGTGAAAGTGGAGAGTGAAAAAGTTGGCTTAAAGCTCAACATTCAGAAAATGAAGATAATGGCATCTGGTCCTATCACTTCATGGGAAATAGATGGGGAAACAGTGGAAACAGTGTCAGACTTTATTTTTATGGGCTCCAAAATCACTGCAGATGGTGACTGCAGCCATGAAATTAAAAGATGCTTACTCCTTGGAGGGAAAGTTATGACCAACCTAGATAGCATATTCAAAAGCAGAGACATTACTTTGCCAACAATGGTTTGTCTAGCCAAGGCTATGGTTTTTCCTGTGGTCATGTATGGATGTGAGAGTTGGACTATGAAGAAGGCTGAGCGCTGAAGAATTGATGCTTTTGAACTGTGGTGTTGGAGAAGACTCTTAAGAGTCCCTTGGACTGCAAGGAGATCCAACCAGTCCATTCTGAAGGAGATCAGCCCTGGGATTTCTTTGGAAGGAATGATGCTAAAGCTGAAACTCCAGTACTTTGGCCACCTCATGCGAAGAGTTGACTCATTGGAAAAGACTCTCTGATGCTGGGAGAGATTGGGGGCAGGAGGAGAAGGGGACGACAGAGGATAAGATGGCTGGATGGCATCACTGACTTGATGGACGTGAGTCTGAGTGAACTCTGGGAGTTGGTGATGGACAGGGAGGCCTGGTGTGCTGCGATTCATGGGGTCGCAAAGAGTCGGACATGACTGAGCGACTGAACTGAACTGAATGAATAATGATATTTATCATCTTTCCTTGTGCTAATTGGCTATTTTTTGGAAAAATGCCTAATCAGATTCTTTGCCCATTTTTAATTGGGTTCTTATACTTTTAATTTTTTTAGTTGTAAGAATTCTTTACATATTTTAGGTAAAAGCCCCTTGTGAGCTATATGATTTGCAAATGTTTTCTCATATTATGTAGGTGGACTTTTCACTTTCTTGATAGCATCTTTTGAAGGACAAGTATTTTTAACTTTGGAATTCCAGTTTATATATTTTTTATTCCATTACTTGTGCTTTGAATGTCACTTCTAAGAAAGCATTGCCTAACCCAAGGACACAAGTGAAAGTGAAAATCGTGCAGCTGTGTCCAACTCTTTTTGACCCCATGGCTTATATAGTCCATGGAATTCTCTGGGCCAGAAGAGTGGGTAGCCATTCCCTCCTCTCCTCCAGGGGATCTTCCCAACCCAGGGATCAAACCCAGGTCTCCTGCATTGCAGGCAGATTCTTTACCAGCTCAGCCACCAGGGGAGCCCAAAAATACTGGAGTGGGTAGCCTATCCCTTCTCTAGTGGATCTTCTCTACCCAGGAATCAAACCAGGGTTTCCTGCATTGCAGGTGGATTATTTACCAACTGAACTACCAGACAAGCCCACCCAAAGATTTCTATAATTTTCCTGAGAATATTATGGTTTTAGCTTTTAGAAAGTCTAAGGTCCCTTTTAAGTCAATTTTGGTTTTAGTGTGAGTGAGGTATTCAGCTTTATTCTTTAGTGTGTGGATATCCTGTTGTCTCAGTACCATTTGTTGAAGAGATTATTCTTCCCCATTTTATTGCCTGAGCACCCAGGTGAAAATCAATTGACTATAAAGGTAAGAGTTTATTTCTGGACTTTCAATTCTAGTCCCTTAATTTATGTCTATCCTTGACTAGTACCACACTGTATTGATTACTGTAGCCTTGTTGTAAGTTTGCAATTGGGGATAATAAGTCTTCCAACTTAATTCTTTGTTGTTCTTTTTTAATACTTGTTTCGATTATTCTGGGTCCATTAAATTTCAACATGAATTTTAGGATCAGCTTGTCAATTTCTGCAAAGCAGCCTACTGGGATTTTAATAGGGATTTTTTTGAATCTTAGATCTATTTGGTACACATTACAGTTTTAACAGAGTTAAATATTCCTATCCATAACCATGTGATAGCTTGGTTATGGATAGGAATATTTAACTCTGTTAAAACTGTAATGTGTACCAAATAGATCTAAGATTCAAAAAAATCCCTATTAAAATCCCAGTAGGCTGCTTTCTTGATGCTTTGTAAATGATATTGTTTTCTCAGTTTAATTGTTTGTATTCTCATTTTGGTTTATGAAAATATAATTGTTGTTTATTAATCTTGTATCCTTCAACCTTGCTGAATTTGTTTTAATGGTTTTTCAGTGGATTCTTTAGGATTATCTATGTACAAGATCATGACTGAAGCAACTTAGCATGCATGCATGTACAAGGTCATGTCATTTGCAAATGGAGATAACTTTTTTTCCTTTCCAATCTGCACGCCTTTCACTTATATTTTTAGCCTAATTGCTCTGACTAGACTTTCTAGTACAGTGTTGAATAGAAGTGGTACAACATCCTTGTGTTGTTCCTGGTCTTGAAGGGATAGCTTTTAGTCTTTCACCATTAAGCATTTAGTCTTTTCACCATTAAGAGCTTGTGTGAAACTCTTTGTGACCTGACTCTTTGTGACCCCATGGACTGTAGCCCTTCAGGCTCCTCTGTCCATGGGGATTCTCCAGGCAAGAATACTGGAGTGGGTCTCGATGCCCTTCTCCACAGTCTCTTCCCAACCCAGGGATCAAACCCAGGTCTCCCACATTGCACACAGATTCTTTACCAGATGAGCCACCAGGGAAGCCCAAGAATACTGGGGTGGGTAGCCTATCCCTTCTCCAGCGGATCTTAACCCAGGAATTGAACCAGGATCTCCTGCATTGCAAGCAGATTCTTTATCAGCTGAGCTATCAGGGAAGCCTGTGCTTTTTTTTCAAAGATACCCTTTATCAAGTTGAGGAAGTGCCCCTCTATTCTTAATTTGTTGGGGTTTTGTTATTGTCATGAAAATATGTTGAATGTTTTCAGATGCTTTCTCTGCATATACTGAGATGTTTGTGTGGTTTTGATGGGATGGAATGAAAATGTTTTTAAAAAATTAGCAGTTCATGGAGACACATAAACACAACATTTTAAAGTTACTTAAACATTTTTATAACAAACTTTTTATTTTTAATAATATGTATTTAAAAAAAATTTGGGCCCAACTACAAAAGCATAATCTGTGTATCCCATACTTCTGGATCTTGTATTGAATATATCTTTGTATAAAATTTAAAATACATTCTTTTTGTATGTAAAATAAAAATTAACCAATTTTACAGATACAAGTATGAAGCTGCAGCTATATTTCTTGCATTTATGCATTTTTAATAGAGACAAAATAATGGCTAATCTTTGGGAAAGTAATGAACAAGGAATAAATTTACTTCATAGAGTCTTATTTGTATTTCAGTTATGACAAATAGGCATTTTCTTGTTTAGGTAATACTATGTATTTTGCTAAAATTGGTGTCATACATTACTAAAAGTGAGTTTCTGCTTTGATACATGGTATTTAAACTTGAGAAAATCAAGCACATTATCATAGACAGTGAGACATTATAAACAGATGTTTAGGTCAGAATATGAAGTTATTAGCATTTATAGGAGAATTATTTAAAATGAGATTTGTGTATTATGCGGCATTTGCAGAATTTCTCTCACCATATCCTTTACATACCATTACATATCATTACATATATAATTATGTAAAGGATATGGTGAGAGAAATATAAATAGACTAAAGAAATCACTTTATATCTTTTAAACTACATTTTTTTAAGAAAAGGAAGAAGGAATATTTTTGAAATTTAGTAGTTATTCTTAAAATACTAAGTCATTTCTTAAAAGTACCTTTGATTATATAGTCTATTAAAATCTTAAAGATAAATATTTCTGTATTGCTACATACCTGAGTTTCCCTTTAAATGTCTAATACTTTGATTCATATTCAGGATTTTTTTTTTAACTTTAGTCTGCCTGCTGGGATGAAAGAGTCATCTCATCTTGTATTAATTTCATTTGATATATAGAATATCATTATGTCATAGCTGTTGGGGTAAGCTTAAATTCCAGAGACTCTCTAAACTTTAATATTTTAAACTTGTTTGTGTTTGGCATACTTTCTCTTTTCATTAAAGTGTGTATTTTAGCATCACCTAATATAGTAAAAATATTAACTTGTTGGAGCATCAGGATATTTTAGGAATTCCCCTTCTTACACAATAACCAAATAAACTAGCTTAAAGTTTATATGTACATATACTTTATTGTTTGAATTTTTTCCCCTTTCCCTTTAATCATTATGTTTGGAGAATACAGATCATGTTCAGATTTATAATTTAGAGGAATGTTTTAAGTCGATTTCATTGTATATTACTTGAGTGAGTGTGTGTGTGTCTCTGTGTTACTTCTGAGTTTATGCCCTTACATTTTGTTCTGTCTTGCTCTTCTTAGGGGATTATTTCTTCAAATATATTGTTGAAGAAGTATTTTTTTCATGCTTCACTGATAATAGTAACATGGATAGTCACATTGTTAGGTTTTATTTTAACTACATGATAGAAATATTTAACAATGTACCATAATTTGATCATAAAAGAACAGTATTACTTTAAAACAAAATTTTGTCATTGAAATTCAATTTAGATCTAATAGACACTCATGTTTATATTAAAAGATGATGTTTCTAACCAACTGCCAAATAGAACATATATGTTGAATGTGTTTCTTTTTATTTCCTATGTGTTCATATTTATGTTTTCTTCAGATTTATCTCATAACCTAATGATACTCATTTCTGAGTATAATACTAGGTTATTAAGTACCAAAAGTACACTAAGCTACCTATCACTACAACTTTGTTATAGGTGATCTGAAGGAATTTATTTGTTTAATATTTGTTCATAAATATTTCACTCATAAATAATAATTTTCCAAATAAATACATGTTAGGACATTTTTGTATAACTCAACAAAAATGATCCATTTGTTTGCTTTATGGATCTTGTTTTGTCTGGCCACAAAGAATTAATAAATGAATATACTTGACATTTTAATACAAGAAAGCATATTGAATTTTATACATTTTACTAAGAATTAACAAAGTTGAATTTCTTTTGAAATTTGGAAAATGACTGTGTACTTACATGCAAACATTTATATTGCTTTGTACATGTATATACTAATGTATATATAAGAAAAATATGTATGTGTATTTATCATATATATGTTTACATATATTTATACTGTTAAAGAAGTATATCTGGAAGAAGGAGAGTATACCTCATCACTGGAGCTAAAAATGGTTAAATATCTTGATAGATTAAAATTGCCCCAGATGGGTAATTTGAGGTAAATTTCTAAAAATTAAATTTGTTTAGTAGAAAAAGACCATTTAGCTAGCTTTCATAATTTCTCAGACAAAAATCCATGAATCCATCATCTAAAGAAGGAACTGTAAAAGGAGAAAAGTGGGAAGATTTTTAAACTACTGATTAACACATAATGGTATAGGATTAAACATTAATTATGATGTCCCTGAAAAAAGAAGCAGTGCTCACTAAAAACCTACATTAATAAATCATACCAATCTAAAATTATACTTAAGAATCATGACAGCAGGCTATTACATTGTTGATTAATAGTGTTTTACCAACCTGGCAGTAAGGCTCTGGCAGCATCTTATAGAATATAGTCTTTGAACTTTTCCTCTTCAAAATTTTTTGTCATCAACATAAAGAGGAAATGTGTATCAAATATGTGCATAGGATTACTCGACCTCTTCATTTCTTATTGAGTCAATTCTGATGAGAAATATTTTTCGGAATTTATAAATTTTGTTTTCAAAATGAGAGTCATATAATATTCTATAACATTCTCTCATTACTTTTCTAGTCTCTTCTTTATCTGTCGTTATGTCACTCTTTCAATGTATTATACAGTTTACTTTTACTCTATTCTTTTGATCAATTTTGCTAGAGATTTGTATGGGTGGTTAGGCTTTTAATTTATTGAAACAACCAACTTCAGCTTTATTGATCTTCTCTAGAGTACACCAAAGTACTATTTCATAGAATTTTTAAAATTACCACTCTTTCTGAGAGTTCAACATGGTAGCCAAGAATCAAGTATAAAAAAATATATTTGCAAGTCCCCAATTTAACAAATATTAATGAATTATTTGTATCTATCTTTCCTATTGTCTATAAGCTGAGCTCTTATTTCTGTTATTTCTTCATGTTGTGTTTGTATTCATATATTATTTTACTATGTTCAATGTAATATATCCTATTCTTAGAAACATCCTTAGAAAATATAAATGTCTTTAAAAATGAGAAAGTGGAGTTTTGTTAAATAGTCTGAATATAGATTAGAGAACAAGATATATCTAATAGATTTTCTGCAGTTGTTTTATGACTTTAGGATGTATTTTTTGCCTTTGCCTTTTAGATTTATTATTTATTTTTAAGTCTTGTGAAAGTAAAGTATTCTTTTCTGGTAGTGTTAAAATAATCATTAAAATTTCATTTCAGATCTGTTCATATATGTCAACTTTCCTCTCACAGTTATTCCAAAAATTTCCAGTCAAATTATTCAAAAAACTGTAACTATATATTGTACATATTATTTGGAATATTAGGACTTTTCTTTGTCATTTTGTTGTTGGTGTTTTTTTGCTGTCCAACTCTTTGTGACCCTATGGACTATAACCCATCAGGCACCTCTGTCCATGGGATTTCCCAGGCAAGAATACTGGAGTGGGTTGCCGTTTCCTTTTCTAGGGGATCTTCCTGACCCAGGGATCGAAGCTACATCTCTTGCATTGGCAGAAAGATTCTTTACCGCTGAGCCACTAAGGAAGCCCAGTGGACTCAGTTTAATTATTTCTTTGACATAAATGGTATGTTTTCCAGCTTTTTGCCTTCCCATTTATTTATACATCCACATTATACACCCATAAATTACTTTCCTACCCTTTTATATTGTTAGAGTCAGATTGTCTGAATCCTAGTTTTTAGGTTGCACTTGGTAATAAAGTATTTCCAGGCTTAGCAACATTGAAATAGTTATTTACCTTGGTTTAGGGATATTTAGGGATACCCATGGTTTAGGCTGGGCTTATAGGGAAAAGAGCTAATCATCCTGGTATGGAATGTAAGAGAAGCAGAGAACTTTGTTTCCCCACCTCCTTCAAAAATACAAAGTAATTACTTCTGTCTTGCTTGATATCTTCATTTCATTTGGCAACACTCCTTGAAATTCTGCCAACTAAACGTTCATTTGAGATACTAAGTACTTCCTTTCAAAACAAAGAGGAAAAAAATTCTCAAATAGTGGACATTTATGTGGATTGATTCTTTTTTTTAAGAATCTTAGATAAATTGGAAAGAATTTTTGAGAGGAGAAAATCCTAGGTCAAGATTTTCAGTGAAGGAAGGGCTTAGGTGATATTAATAATGCATTCTAGTTTACACACAAGAGGAGAGCTCCTCCCTTTCCTCCTCTCTCAGGGAGTTTAATTTACCAAAGAGCTGCTTGACAGCACTGAATGTTGCAGGTTAATGACCAAACACATTATTAGGTGGAGGAGGGAAGTGGTATTAGTGGAAGAAGGATTTTAGTTAAGGACACTGTCCATTTTCACTAAAGATAGGTTATCTAAGAGTGAGTTTGGGAATAATAGCTACAATTAGTACATAGTAAACCTTAATAAATATTTGCTTAGTTAACAAATTCATAATCAAAAAAGTAGAAGCAAATATCAACATTCAAAGCAATTGAGATAGAACAATGCATCATTAATTGCCTTGTGCACCCACTTTAAGAAATACAATGTGAAAATCAGTCAAGGGGAATGCTTGTAGTCATGGGGATCTGACGTTTTTGGTGGACTGACTGCAGGTTTCTACATATTTCTCTTGTTGTCCTCATTTCTTGTTTTACCTTCTCTTCCATAACCCAGAGCTAAGAATGTTCAACATCTCACTCAATGTGCCATTGTGTTTTTGCTGAAATTAGAGACTTTATGGACATTCTCCAATTAGTACTTGAAAATCATTGGCTCATCTCTTCATTATACATAGAAACATCCATGAAAAATAGGTCTTGCCTAATCATCTAAAACAAGTAAATCAAAGTTTGTAGACAATCAGGGAATCCTGAGTAGTAAAAGCAATGAAAGATAAACAGCTTTCCCAGGTCCTGCCTCTTGTTTTACAACTTTATCTTTCTGCACTAGAGGGACTGTACCAAAAATCCTTCTAACTCTTCCTTTTATGAAACTCTGTATTAGAATAATATTAGAATCTAAGAAGTGTTTATAGAGAAATCAATATTTTACATTTTATTTACATAAACTGATTACAAAGTTCAGTTATAATTATAAATATATAATTATATCATTGATTATAATTATTTATATAAAAATAATTATATCAGTTATTTTTTTCCCCATAAGTACAAATGATTCTTAGATGAGGGCAAGGTAAACTCTCAATATTTCACTTGAAATCACCTCTTAGTGAAGATAAATTGTGGTCTTTACATAAATCGTACGTTGACTTTAATGGATCATATATACCTACTGTTTAAACTATGCCTAAGGAACAATTTAGTAAATTGTAAATTGCATTACTGTCTCATTACTACTAGGCTACCACTCAGCTTCCTGAAGAGGCTTACACAGTAGACATAACCAATGTTATATATTCAGTTTCATATGTTTAAAAAAAATGTAAGTGCATTTTTTTAAACACCACACAAAATAATTACAACTTGGTTAAATTGCTTTATCTGAACTATTTAACACTTCCCTAGCTAAGTTCAAAGCTCTCAAGCATTTTAGACTTTTCCCAGAATCATTACAATTCAGAGAAAAAAATTATTCTCAAATGTAATTCAATATTTTAAAAGTAGAATATGTGTAGCTTTTAAGATTTATCTCATATACATACTCCCTGACACTTATAAAAACATGATCTATTTCATTCCCTCTAAACCAGAATTACAAACTAAAAAAAAAGTCTTATTTTCTAGCATATTAAATATTGACTTATTGGAAAAGACTCTGATGCTGGGAGGGATTGGGGGCAGGAGGAGAAGGGGACAACAGAGGATGACATGGCTGGATGGCATCACCGACTCGATGGACATGGGTTTGGATGAACTCTGGGAGTTGGTGATGAACAGGGAGGCCTGGCGTGCTGTGATTCATGGGGTCGCAAAGAGTCGGACGTGACTGAGCGACTGAACTGAACTGAACTGAAATACTGACTAATCTCTTAGGGAGGAATATACTTTAACTTAGATCTAAAGAAACATTGTAGTTATTTTCAATAAGAAATGCAACTACCAAGGGTATAAAATATATTTGTGTCCTCTAATGAGTTGCCTATGATTTTTATAGCTTTTGTGATAGGCCTATCAGAATAAAGGGGGATTGGTTAAATGATTCAAATGTCTAACGGCAGCAGGTAATGAAAGATGGGTAAATTAATTTCCTCAAAAGGGACAGAAGAGCCACCAGGGCCCTCAGGCTGTGCTGTGTAAATGGGACATCTTCCTTGGATAGTCCTTGAATAGATGTTGCCAACAGTCACCAGGAAGATTCTAATTTTACTTGGCTTCCTTTGCTGAGAGGGCTCCTTCAGCTTGAAATGTACGCTTTCTTTAGGTAAGATAATAGCCTCAATAAGGTCGCATTGAATTTTCTCTAGCTAGCTGGGAAGACACTTTCTCTCTTTAAGATGACACTATAACTTGGTGTGGTCCGTCACGTCTCACTTATCCTACAGATGATAATCTTATGATCCTAGTGGAACATCAACCACATCAAAATCATGTGTAAGTGTGCACATATGTACAGACACTTTTGTATTAGCCACTATCATACAGTAGGTGAAGAAGGCTGTGGCGATTTCAAATGGTGACATATCCTATGGTTTAAGAATCAATTTATAATTCATGCTGTAGTGAGTGAATGTGTTATAATAAAGTCTGTAATGGATAATGCATATAAAGTCTTCCCAGCCTCCCATTGCTCATTTCCCTAAATGATTATGTTATTATTTAGGTTAGGTCAATATTATGTGTTTGCATTCTTATGACCATGGTAAATGCTATTCAGAATTGAGCAGTATGGTAAATCATGATTAATTTCTTTTCCTGGTCAATGTTCTGTTCTTCCTAGACTTATCTCTTTCATTCCTCCTTAAATGATTTTATGCATTTGTAACTAATTTAGTGCCCAAACTTCTCAGTGTTGTATCTTCCTTCAAGATGTTCACGTACATAAAGCGAAAGTGAAGTCGCTCAGTTGTGCCCAACTCTTTGCGACCCCATGGACTGTACCTGCCAGACTCCTCCAACCATGGGATTTTCCAGGCAAGATTACTGGAGTGGGTTGCCATTTCAATTTCATCTTTTTTTGGAGAAGC
This sequence comes from Bos grunniens, assembly GCF_055505025.1. Lineage (NCBI taxonomy): Eukaryota > Metazoa > Chordata > Mammalia > Artiodactyla > Bovidae > Bos > Bos grunniens. Next base: position 67,823,761 of record NC_141168.1, on the reverse strand, counting down.
CTGATATTCTCCGGTACAGTCTAGTAGTATTTTATACCTGATGCATAACAGTCATGTGGAATCTCCTTCACCATTGTCCTGTGTTCAGTTTAGTTCAGTCGCTCAGTTGTGTCTGACTCTTTGCAGTTCCATGGACTGCAGCACGCCTCCTGTCCATCACCAACTCCCAGAGTTTACTCAAATTCATGTTCATTGAGTCAGTGATGCCATCCAACCATCTCATCCTTTGTCATTCCCTTCTCATCCCTCCTTCAATCTTTCCCAGCATCAGGGTCATTTTAAATGAGTCAGTTCTTCGTATCATGTGGCCAAAGGAGTTTCAGCTTGAGCATCAGTCCTTCCAATGAATATTCAGGACTGATTTCCTTTAGGATTGACTAGTTTGATCTCCCTGCAGTCCAAGGGACTCTCAAGAGTCTTCTCCAACACCACAGTTCAAAAGCATCAATTCTTCACCATTCAGCTTTCTTTATAGTCCAACTCTCACATCCATACATGACTACTGGAAAAACGATAGCTTTGACTAGAAGGACCTTTGTTGGCAAAGTAACATCTCTGCTTTTTAATATGCTGTCTACATTGGTCATAGCTTTTCTTCCAAGGAGCAAACATCCTTTAACTTCATGGCTGCAGTCACCATCTGCAGTGACTTTGGAGACCAAGATAATAAAGTCTATCACTGTTTCCATTCTTTTGCCATCTATTTGCCGTGAAGTGATGGGACCAGATGTCATGATCTTTGTTTTTTGAATGTTGAGCTTTAAGCCAACTTTTTCACTCTCCTCTTTCACTTTCATCAAGAGGCTTTTTAGTTCTTCTTCACTTTCTGCCATAAGGGTGGTGTCATCTGCATATCTGAGGTTATTGATATTTCTCCCGGCCCTGTGTATGTCCATCTTTTTCACCATGTTGGATCTACTATGTCCTACCCCGTGCCTTCCTTGTAGGTTTAATCTTTTCTCATGTATATAAACCAGCATATCGATTTTTGTATGCTACAAATATCTTTTGCTTGGAAATAATTTTCTTCAGAATTTTTATGAACCAATTCTCAATGGTGGTTTATTGAGCAGAACACTTAATCTGATACTTAATCTTTTGTATATGTTCTTTCTGCCCTTCTCGCTGGACACTTATAAGGTCTTTTTTGGTACCACAGTTCTTAGTTGGGGTGGGCATATTTTCATGAATTATCTCTGTGGGCTGCTTTCTCCCACTGCCATTTCCAGGCAACCTCTGATCTGCCTTCTCTTACTATGCATTAGTTTGTATTTTCTAGAATACTATATAAATAGAATCAAACAGTATGTACTATAATTTTTTTCTGGCTTCTTTCACTCAGTATAATAATTTTGAGATCCATGCATGTTGTAGTACATTCCTGTTTTACTGCTGAGTAGTGCTTTTTTGCACAGATACATCTTGATGGATATTTGCATTGTCCCAGCTTTTGGATTTTATGAATAAAGCCATGATGAATATTTTTGTACAAGTCTTTGCATGGACATATGGTTTCATATCTCTTGAATAAATACCCAAGAATGAAATAGCTAGGTCATAGAGTAAGTGTTTATCTTTTTTATGAGTAAGTCAAACTTTCTCTACAGGTTATACTATTTTACATACATACCAGCAGGGTTCCCATTCCGTCACAACCTGACACTCAGTATGGCCAGTCTTTTACATTTTAGCCATCCTAATTGCTGGGTAAGTGCACTCAATGTTAACTTCATATTCTATTTTTTTTTAAATAGACATAGGTTATTGAGATTATCCATTTCTTCTTGAGACTTTGCTTATGCTTTTTAAGAAATCTATCCATTTAATTTTTTAAAAGTTGTGAGGGTTCTTTGGCATGGAGTTATTTGCAATATACATTGATCTTCTTTTCTAAAAGCTTTAGTATCTGTAGTGATATTATCTCTTTCATTCCTTATTGAGTGATTCGTGTTCTCTGTTATTCTCTTTTTTCATCAATATGGCTAGAGTTTTATCAATTTTATTGATTTTCTCAAAGAATAGCTTCTGGTTTCATTGATTTCTTAATTTTTTATTTTATTAACTTTCATCCTGATCTCTATAATTTCCTTTTTAAAAAGGAATTTATAACTTGTTTCCTTTATCTAGTTTTTTAAGGTAGAAGCTGAGGTTTGGATATGAGAACTTTCTTCTTTAAATATAGTGATTTAGTGCTAAAAATGCATCCTTAAGTACTACTTTACCAGTATCCCATTTAGTTAGCTTACATATTTGTGTTTTTATTTTCGTTCAGTTCAAAATACTTTCTAATTTCCCTTGTGATTTCTTTTTGATCATTTGTTAGTTAGAAGCATATTATTTTGTTCCAAATATTTGGTGATTTTCCAGAAATCTTCCTGTTTTGATTTCCAATTTAACTATATTATGTAGAGAACCATACTTTGTATGACATGATTTCTGTTATAAATATTAATATTTGTTTATTGCCCCTAGGGCTTCCCTAGTGGCTCAGATGGTAAATGGAGTGTTCTATAAATATCAATTAGGATAAGTTGGTTGATAATGTTGTTCACATCTTTTATATTTTTACTGATTATCTGTCTTCTGTTATTAAAACAAGGTTCTTAAAATTTCTGACTAAAATTGTAAAATATTTATTTCTCATTGTAGTTCCATCAGTTTTTGCTTCACATATTTTGAAGCTTTGTTGTTAAGTGTGTCACTGTTTAAAATAATTATATTGGTTTAAATGAATTGACAGTTTCATTATTATGAAATGACCTCTTTTTCCATGTGGGCATTTCTTGCAGGAATCATACAGTTGGGTCTTGCTTTAGAAAAAATTCAATCTTACAATCTTTGACTTTTAATTAGGGTGTTAAGACCATTTAAGTTCAATGTGATTAGTAATTTGAGTGGTTTAAAACTATTATTATTTGTTTCCTATTTTTTCCATTAGTCAATTTCCATTTGACTAATTTTTTTAGATTAGTCAAATTAAACAAATATTGCTCATGATTGTACCTTATCTCCTTTGTTAGCTTATTCTCTATAAATCTTTGTTATTTCACTGACTACTTTAGGGTTTATAGTTTTGTCTTTGATCTCACACAGTTTTCCCTCAACTGATATAATACCTCTTTATGTATAGTGAAGAACTTCACCATAGTATAATTCCATCTCTTTTCTCCCAACTTTTGTGATATTTTTTGTTAATTTTATTTTTATATTATAAACCTAGCCCTGCATTATTATTAATTTTGCTTAGTCAATTATCTTTTAAAGAGATTTAAATAATAAGGAAAAATATTAAATATGTACTCATAAATTATGACTTCTAGCCATTTAACATTTCTGTTAGCATGGGTCTATTAGAGTGGAATGCTTTCAGATTTTGTGTGTCTAGAAAAGTATTTCACCTTTAGTTCAAAAAAGGATGTTTTTATTGAATTTGGAAATCTAGGTTTGCCATTTTTATCTTTCATCATCTTAATGAATCTGTTTCACTGTCTTTAGTGACAGGAATCTGCTGTCATCCTTATCTTTGTTCCTCTGTTTTTTCTTCTCTGGCTATTTTTAAGATTTTGTCTTTATCACTGGCTTTGAGCAATTTAGCAATCATATGCCACAATGTTTAGGGCTTGGAGTTAATTGATCTTCTTGGATATATGGGTTTATAGTTTTTGCCATATTTATAGAGTTTTTAACTATTATTTCATTTTTTTTCTCTTATCTCTCTCTTTCCTAACTCTAGGAACTGCAATTTCATGTATTTTAGGCTACATAACATTGTCCACAGCTAGCTGGTACTCTACTCATTTTTGTTCTTATTATTCTTATTTTATTCAGTTTCATTTTAGATTGTTATTTTATTTTGACTTTTAAGTGTACTATTTTTTTTTCTCCTATTTTTGCAGCAGTATCTTATCTGCTGTCATTCCCATCTGGTACACTTTGTATCTCACACATTGTAGTTTTTATCCCTGGAAGTTCAAGTTTTATCCCTAGAGTCCTTTTTATATCTTATCTGTCTTTACATAATTTTTCAAACACGCAATACAGTTAAAATGTTTTAATGCCATTTTGTTCTAATTTTAACATCTTTGTCAGTTTGTATTGTTTGATTGATTGATTTTTATCCTCAATATGGGTTGTGTTTCCTTGTTTCTTTGCATATTTGACAGATTTGTATTGGATGTCAGATGTTGTGAATTTTACTAGATGCTTGATATTTTTGTATTATTATAAGTATTTTCAACTTTGTTTTGGAACACAATTTAGTTACTTGGAAAGAGTTTGACTTTTGACAGTTTTATTTTTAAGATTTCTTTTAAATGGGAGCAGAGCAGTGCTAGATCTAAGCCTGTAATTATTCTCATAATTGAAGCAAGATCCTTCTGTGTTCTCTTACCCCATACCTATGAGTCATATGCTTTTCACTATGGTTCTCATCATTTACTGTTAATCATTTCAAGTGGTTCTTTTTCTGGTGTGGGGTATTTTCCTACATGAATGCACTAATCAGTACTTAGCTGACTGCCTTGAGAGAGCTGCCTACAGATATCTGAAGTTCTCTCTCTGAGCAGCTATTTCTTCTCCAGTATATTGGGAACTCTGGCCACCTTCAGTTCAGTTCAGTTGCTCAAAGTGTCTGACTCTTTGTGACCCCATGGACTGCAGCATGCCAGGCCTCCCTGTCGATCACCAACTCCTGGAGCTTGTGCAAACTCATGTCCATTGAGTCGGTGATGCCATCCAAAGGTTTCATCCTCTGTCGTCCCCTTCTCCTCCGGCCTTCAATCTTTCCCAGCATCAGGGTCTTTTCCAATGAGTCAGTTCTTCGCATCAGGTGGCCAAAGTATTGGAGCTTCAGCTTCAGCATCAGTCCTTCCAATGAATATTCAGGACTGATTTCCTTTAGTATGGACTGATTGGATCTCCTTGCAGTCCAAGGGACTCTCAAGAGTCTTCTCCAACACCACCATTCACTTGATCTTGCTATATTTTCACTCATAGAGTCTGCCAGCTTCTACCTGGGTTAACTTACTGTGTACCACAGCCTCAAACTCTCTCATGGCAGTAAGTAAGGAAAATCATTGAGCTCACTTTTTGTCTGGAGTGTTTCCTGTCTCACAGGGATCATTTTCTTTTATTGACTGGTACCCAGTCTCTTGAAAGTTGGTATGTTTCAAGTATTCTGTTTTTGGTTGTTTTCATTAGGAGGTTAAATTTGGTCCCAGTTACTCTTTTTTGGTTAGATGTAGTAATATCAAGAATATGCTTTCTTAATATTTTCATTAAGATTTTGCTGAGATTTCACTAGTGTGCTTGAATAATTATAAATTGATCTTTAACAGCTGCTAATTATAATATCAATAAAACAGAAACAATGTGGCAAAGTATGCATCAAATAGGAACATCTAAGGATGTAGGTTATTGGAATAGAAAGATCACAGAAGCAATAAAAGTATCTATCCTTGAATGAAACTTCCTATTGATTGGTGTGTCACATTTTAAAGCTTTATGTTTATTCTTGATTGTCTTATTTGCAACAAAGAGATTATTACATCTATAGTATCTTCTTCCAAGACTTGTGAAATCATTGGGATGTTTCATGTAAATTTTCTTTGAAAAATAAAATTTTATTTACACAAACCTCTTTAAATATTGTCAATATTAATTTTATAAAAATTTGTTAGAAATATTTTTGCAGTATATAATCCATGTGTAATTCCTATATTACTTACATATTTTTCAGGAAAAACACACAGTATGAAAACACTTAAACTCCTAATAGAGTATAAAATCATTATGTAAGTAATATCAGAACATGTTTGTATATTGAATTTATTTTGAATTTAGATTTCTATTCTTGTTTTGTACACATGTTTTACTTTCCTGATTTTGTCTACATCATTCAAAAATAATTTAAATTAAATATGAGATAGCATGAAATAGCACGGAAAAAGGAAAAAAAGCCACAAAAACCACATTTAAATGACAGATAATACTATAGCACTGATTGATTCCAAACTGTGGTACCTACTGCTTTTAAAAGCATGACTTCAAACACAATGCAAAATTGTTTTAAATATAACTATGGAATTACCAAGAGAACTCTTTTTCCATTTATGTCAAAGATGAAAGATAATTTGTGATAATGCATAGCTATTTTCCTGTCATCATAATTGAACTTATTCTCTAAACTGTATTAACAACAGGGATCATCAGGGGGCCTATCCACTGATATCTTACTACACACATAACTAGTGATAAAACTTTTAGATCACAGTTCGTGTTTTCAAAATGCATTTACTTTCATAAAATGCCACGTTCACTTATATATTAATATATGAGTATCATACTTAAGATCATGAAATACATTTGCTCTAATTTAGCAACTAGGAGTATAAATTTGATTTGATAAGATTTTTTCATTACTTTATTTGATTGAATTAATACTAACAATAAAATATATTATTGGGTTTAGGAACTAAATTTGTGGTTGCAAAAATCTGAATTCAGATGCTGACTGTTAGTAGGATTGCCAGATAAAATACAGGATGCTCAGCTATACATATGAGTTTCAGGTAAATGACACGTTATTTTTTGGTATATGTATGTCCATACAATATTTGTACATACATAAAGAAAATTTAAAAATATAAAGAAAGCTGAGTGCAGAAAAATTGATGCTTTTGAACTGTGGTGTTGGAGAAGACTCTTGAGAGTCCCTTGGACTGCAAGGAGATCCAACCAGTCCATCCTAAAGGAAATCAGTCTTGGGTGTTCATTGGAAGGACTGATGTTGAAGCTGAAACTCCAATATTTTGGCCACCTGATGCGAAGAGCTGACTCATTTGAAAAGACCCTGATGTTGGGAAAGATTGAAGGCAGGAGGAAAAGGGGACGACAGAGGATGAGATGGTTAGATGGCATCACCGACTCAATGGACTTGAGTTTGAGTAAACTCCGGGAGTTGGTGATGGACAGGGACACCTGGCGTGCTGCCGTTCATGGCGTCGCAAAGTGTTGGACATGACTGAGCGACTGAACTGAACTGAAAGAAAAATTACTTTTCTTATCTGAAATTAGATTGTATCTGTGCATATTATATTTTCATTTGCTAAATCTGGCAACTTGATCAATCAGTCACCATTAGAATGTCAGCCCCCTTTATTCTTGAACATTTGAGCCCCTGAATCTGTGTTAGTTTCCCTTCAAATTGCTCTGTCTTCATTATTTCAATTTTTCTGTAAATAATATCTCCAATACTTTGGTCTCTTGTGTCCTTAATCTCTTGTCCTCCAGTGATGTGATTCTATTATGTTAACAACCCTTCTGGATAATTATATTTTAGACTTCATCATTTCAAATATATGCACTTCCTTCATAATTTTTAATTCCAAGAATTCCACTCTCAAACTAACACTTCCAATTTTTTTTATTGAACATTATTGAAGACTCACAGCTCTAGCATTTGTTCTTTTTCACTCCACTGGAAACTACAATCCACTGATCCTTCCACAATCCTTTTTCATGTTCTTAACTCTCTCCTTATTTCATCGATTCCACAGTTGTTCATGGCAGTATGGAAGTATTAGTATATCGAGCCAGACTACCTGGAGTTAAAGGACTAAATCTTGCCTTTGCCATTTACTATCTATAACTTACTTATCTGCTTAATCTTTTCACCTCAGTTTCAGATCAGATCAGATCAGATCAGTCGCTCAGTCGTGTCTGACTCTCTGTGACCCCATGAATCACAGCACGCCGGCCTCCCTGTCCATCACCAACTCCCGGAGTTCACTCAGACTCACGTCCATCGAGTCAGTGGTGCCATCCAGCCATCTCATCCTCTGTCATCCCCTTCTCCTCCTGCCCCCAATCCCTCTCAGCATCAGGGTCTTTTCCAAAGAATCAACTCTTAGCATGAGGTGGCCAAAGTACTGGAGTTTCAGCTTTAGCATCATTCCTTCCAAAGCAATCCCAGGGCTGATCTCCTTCAGAATGGACTGCTTGGATCTCCTTGCAGTCCAAGGGACTCTCAAGAGTCTTCTCCAACACCACAGTTCAAAAGCATCACTTCTTCGGCGCTCAGCCTTCTTCACAGTCCAACTCTCACATCCATACATGACCACAGGAAAAACCATAGCCTTGACTAGACAAACCTTTATTGGCAAAGTAATGTCTCAGCTTTTGAATATGCTATCTAGGTTGGTCATAGTTTACTCATCTATAAAATCACAATACTAGTAGTTAAGCATTCTACATAAGGCTATTGTGAAGAATAAATAATTTATATAATGTGTGTTTAGAACAGTTCCCTCCTAGAACAAAGTTTGCATTATGTTATCATTATCATCATTAACATTATACCTATGAGTTCAGTCGCTCAGTCGTGTCTGACTCTGTGACCCCTTGGTTTGCAGCATGCCAGGCTTCCCTGTCCAACTCCTGGAGCTTGCTCAAACTCATGTCCAACGAGTCGGTGATGCCATCTAACCATCTCATCCTCTGTCTTCCCCTTCTTCTGCTGCCTTCAATCTTTTCCAGCATCAGAGTATTTTCAAATGAGTCAGTTTTCGCATCAGGTGGCAAAAGTATTATAGCTTTAGCGTCAGCCTCAGTCCTTCCAATGAATATTCAGGACTGATTTCCTTTAGGATGGACTGGTTTGGTCTCCTTGCAGTCCAAGGGACTCTTGAGAGTTTTCTCCAACACCACAGTTCAAAAGTATCAATTCTTTGGCTCTCAGTTCTCTTTATGGTACAACTCTCACATCCATATATGACTACTGGAAAACCATAGCTTTGACTAGATGGACTTTTGTGGCAAAGTAATATCTCTGCTTTTTAATATGCTGTCTGAGTTGGCCATAGCTTTTCTTCCAAGGAGCAAGTGTCTTTTAATTTTATGGCTGCAGTCACCATCTGCAGAGTGACAATATACAGCCTTGACATAATTCTTTCCCAATTTTGAACCAGTCCGTTGTTCCATGTCTGATTTTAACTGTTGCTTCTTGACTTGCATACAGATTTCTCAGGAGGCAGGTAAGGTGGTCTGATACACTCATCTCTTTAAGAATTTTCCACAGTTTGTTGTGATCCACATAGTCAAAGGCTTTTGCATAGTCAATAAAGCAGAACTAGATGTTTTTCTGGAACTCTCTTGCTTTTTCTATGACCCAACAGTTTGGCAATTTTGGCAACATGAAAATGCCCTTATTTACACTCTGAAATCCTTTGTCCATCTATCTGTTCCTTCACTTTTCTTGCCTGGCGAAACCTCAATCTTTTTCAAATCCAACTGTACTTTGTGCATGAACATAGATAGTCAAGGGAAAAATCCAAAAACAGGCTGTCTGATTGCACTTTAAATTAATAATTGTGAACTTCAAATTGTCCCTTACTACTGCCCAGAAATCCAATTATATGTCCAAGATTCATTCCATGTCTGTTTCACACCTCTCATTTTCACCAACCCTGAATCGCTCTCGTCACTCTTCACTGAGGAAATGTGAGCCACCAGTCAAGAACTTCCAAAAACTCTCACTACATGTTCCCATCCTCTTTGAGTCTGTCCTCTGACTTCCCTCCTTTCACTCTAAAGGGATTCTCTGTGCCCCTGCCTTGACCAGTCCCCCGATTTGTGCACTGCATCTCTTCCTCTCTTGGATGTGTGCATTTAGATACGTAATAAGCACCTCAAAGTTAATACATCCACAACCACACTTCTAATTTCTCAGAAGATTATCCCATCTCAGGAAATGGCAACCCCAGCCTTACAGTTCCTTAAGACAAAGTACTTGGCTCATCCCTTCCTCTCACACTTCACATCCTTTGCATGAGGCTCCAAAGAGCACCTGATGTACTAAAAAGTTATTTTATTCAATCTTTAGTTTTATAATTTGGGAAAAGTAGATGAAACAAAAATTGACATCTATTAAAATGTTGGAAGATAATTAAACCAATAATCTCTGAAAATTTCTGACCACTGTGTCTGGTGTCAGTTCAGTTCAGTTCAGTCGCTCAGTCATGTCCGACTCTTTGTGACCCCATGAATCACAGCACGCCAGGCCTCCCTGTCCATCACCAACTCCCGGAGTTCACTGAGACTCACGTCCATCGAGTCACTGATGCCATCCAGCCATCTCATCCCCTGTTGTCCCCTTCTCCTCCTGCCCCCAATCCCTCCCAGCATCAGAGTCTTTTCCAGTGAGTCAACTCTTCACATGAGGTGGCCAAAGTACTGGAGTTTCAGCTTCAACATCATTCCTTCCAAAGAAATCCCAGGGCTGATCTCCTTTAGAATGGACTGGTTGGATCTCCTTGTAGTCCAAGGGACTCTCAAGAGTCTTCTCCAACACCACAGTTCAAAAGCATCAATTCTTCAGCACTCAGCCTTCTTCACAGTCCAACTCTCACATCCATACATGACCACAGGAAAAACCATAGCCTTGACTAGACGGACATTTTTTGGCAAAGTAATGTCTCTGCTTTTGAATATGCTATCTACATTGGACATAACTTTCCTTCCAAGGAGTAAGCGCCTTTTAATTTCATGGCTGCAATCACCATCTGCAGTGATTTTGGAACCCAAAAAATAAAGTCTGACACTGTTTCCACTGTTTCCCCATCTATTTCCCATGAAATGATGGGACCGGATGCCATGATCTTCATTTTCTGAATGCTGAGCTTTAAGCCAACTTTTTCACTCTCCACTTTCAGTTTCATCAAGAGGCTTTGTAGTTCCTCTTCACTTTCTGCCATAAGGGTAGTATCATCTGCATATCTGAGGTTATTGATATTTCTCCTGGCAATCTTGATTCCAGTTTGTGGTTCCTCCAGTCCAGCATTTCTCATGATGTACTCTGCATACAAGTTAAATAAGCAGGGTGACAATATACAGCCTTCACGTACTCCTTTTCCTATTTGGAAAAGGAGTCTGTTGTTCCATGTCCAGTTCTAACCGTTGCTTCCTGACCTGCATACAGATTTCTCAAGAAGCAGGTCAGGTGGTCTGGTATTCCCATTTCTTTCAGAAATCCCACAGTTTATTGTGTCTGGTGTAGTAAATATTTAATAAAGGTTTGCCTCTGTTTTTGGTATTATTAATACTGCTTCTTTTGCTTGTTTCTCCTTCTCCAGTCTATGCTAATGTAAATAAATATACAAACACATGCCATGAGCTTAAATGTCATTAGATATGTATTAATACAAAATAGGCTGTTTGTTCCAGTTTTGTAGAAAAGTATTTCCTTTCAGACTGCTTATATGAATATAGTTTGAGATATGCAAAAAATCTCATCACTTGGTAATAATGTTATGTAATACAAAAATTCAACTTTAGCTAGACTTCCTGATCTTGAATTTTGCCTCTAGTATGACTTTGGTCACTTTCTTGGACTCTATACCTCAGTTTTTCTCATCTGTAGTATGGGGATTATAATAGACCTCCTAATAGGATTGTTCCAAGTTTTTCATATTTGTGCAGTTTTAGTATGGTTACTGAGACAGTATAAGTGCTTTGTAAGTGGTCACTACTTTTGTTTCTATTATAATAAAAGATCTTCTTCATAAGAGTCCAAGGCATAAATTCAAAGGATTGTATTATAGATGTTATAGTCTATGTCTATGAGCATTGTTTTTTACAACTTCAGCAATGTAAAATTACAGTGTGATTTTGCCCCAGATGCTTTGCCATTTTTTGACATACCTGTTTCTGAAACAAAAATGTATGACTTAGGCTGCATTTAAAATATGGAGGGTATGAAATATTTGTCAGTTCCATTCATTCCACAGAGAGCTATTAAGTGATAGTATATATATTTTAGACAAAGATTTGTAAGTGGGTACAATGGTAAAATTAAACTGAAAAAGCTTTTTCCCTCTTTTAACTTATGGTATGAAACAAAGAAAAATATTTTTCATATAAATAACTATAAGACAGTTTCTTCTCTTTTTAATAGTTGTGTTGGACTGAGTATCTGGTCGATTTAAGTAGCATCACACTGTGCCAATTTTTAGGCAGCATTGTAACAACACTGGGGTATTTTGGATTCAGGGTGCTAGTTTGCTCATATTTTGCCCATGTAATTCCTTATGTCACTGGCAAAATAGAATTTGGTCTCCCTTCCACTGAAGTGGACAGTACTGCTCAGTGGAAACAAATTTGGAAAAGAGAAACCTCTCCATGGGTGCTTCTTGTCCCTGCTGAATATTTTGCATCTTACACAGGCAGGTTCCAAGTAGAACTATAGATCATACCTCCAAGCCTGAGACTGGGAAGCTGTCAGTTGCCTGAAGTCAGCAGATGTAGATAGTTAAAATATTGAAGAAAATAACACTCAGCATCCGGCTATTTACCAGGAACTAGCAGATGACACCACCCTTATGGCAGAAAGTGAAGAGAAACTAAAAAGCCTCTTGATGAAACTGAAAGAGGAGAGTGAAAAAATTGGCTTAAAGCTCAACATTCAGAAAATGAAGATCATGGCATCCGGTCCCACCACTTCATGGGAAATAGATGGGGAAACAGTGGAAACAGTGTCAGACTTTATTTTTTGGGGCTCCAAAATCACTGCAGATGGTGACTGCAGCCATGAAATTAAAAGACGCTTACTCCTTGGAAGGAAAGTTATGACCAACCTAGATAGCATATTCAAAAGCAGAGACATTACTTTGCCAACAAAGGTCCGTCTAGTCAAGCCTATGGTTTTTCCAGTGGTCATGTATGGATGTGAGAGTTGGACTGTGAAGAAAGCTGAGAGCTGAAGAATTGATGCTTTTGAACTGTGGCATTGGATAAGACTCTTGAGAGTCCCTTGGACTGCAAGGAGATCCAACCAGTCCATCCTAAAGGAGATCAGTCCTGGGTGTTTTTTGGAAGGACTGATGCTGAAACTGAAACTCCAATACTTTGGCCACCTCATGTGAAGAGTTGACTCATTGGAAAAGACCCTGATGCTGGGAGGGATTGGGGGCAGAAGGAGAAGGGGACAACAGAGGATGAGATGCTGGATGGCATCACCGACTCGATGGACATGAGTTTGGGTAAACTCCGGGAGTTGGTGATGGACAGGGATGCCTGGCGTGCCGCGATTCATGGGGTCGCAAAGAGTGGGACACAACTGAGTGACTGAACTGAACTGAACTGAGTGGTTCATTTTATTACCTAACTTCTAGACCCTTAAATATGCTTCCCAGTGGTTGTTGCTCAAAATTAAAAAAAAAAGCATAACTGAAAAACTAACACTAAAAGATTTGGATGATATTCAACTGATATATAGCCAGATGAAAATAAACTTGCATTCTAATAAGATTTTATTAAAAAAAAAGTGTAGGTCAGTTTATCTATTCCAGCTGATAATCATAACACTGTAAAAGGGAAAGAATATTCCAAATATTTAAATTTTATGTACAGAGCATGTAATAAATCTCCTATTTTGAATTTAAGGAGCTGTACACTTAGTACCAATTAAGAGTAAATGCCTATTCTCATTAAATTGTGTCCAATACCTTAAAGAATCAGTTAGAAGGCAGTAACATTATTATACTGTATGATAGCACATAAGCCTTGTTCTAATCATGATGGAGAATATGCATAGAAGGAGTTTAGAATATTTAATGAATCTCACTCCTCTCTTCGTTGGGGCAAGTCACTTCTTTGTTTAATGTTCAGAGGCCCAAGTTTTATAACTTCTGAGTAAAGTTTAACATCATTCACATTGGAAGACATAGATTCTAATTCTGCCATAAATTTAGACTATATACTTTTAGAAATTGTAGATTACAGTTTTATTTTTGAGAAAAGAATCAAGCATTATGTGGCACCTGAGGGTCCTGAAATTGGATGCTAGTGGTTTTATAGTTCATGTTCATAAGAAGGCCCCAAATAGCACTCAAAAGAGTTTTCTTTCATTGTGTCATGATTCCCACCTATATATTATAATTCAAAGAACTCAGTAATGTTTAGTTTGTTTTATGAGCCTCAGTAGACCGAATATGCATTAGAAGTTGACCTTTGATTTGTCAGGGCACGAGTAAACCCACTGGTGACCTCTCATGACATTTTTAAAGTACAACATCTCAAATAGTCATACTCTGTTAAATCATTTTCATATGGGTTTCTTTTCCTTTGTGTTCTTAACTATTACTTGTAGGTAAAACTATCCTGTTTTTAATACTTTTTCTTTGAAAAATAAATTGTTTATATTTAACACATTTTGATAAATGTAAAAATAAACCTCAAATTTAATCATAGCTTGTTTAGCAAGATTTTCTAGGTGAGAGACCCTTATTTTTATTTAAACCCATATGTACTATGACTCAGTTTTAACAATTTATGTTTTTTAGGCTGCCATCTTCTCGTAAGAATTTAATGAAGAATTTTTAAGTGATTTTTTTCCATTCATAAGCTTATTCCCCTTTGTATAACCTTCACTTATAGTGCATATAGTTTTTCAAAAACTTTGGTCCTCTGTTTGTAGAGTGTGAGGCATCTATTATTAATGAAATATTGGTAGATTTTTTTTTTCTGAATTGTCTTGAGAGATGATGTTCTCTTACTCAGAAAAAAGTCCTTCAGAATGAGGTATTCTTACAAAAAAATCATTATATCCACATATGTTCATAAGACACACTATTAAATTTAGTAGTCCCATCACATGTAAGCTTCAGATATTGTTGCTTTAATGCATTCCCTCACTACTTTGATAAAAGCCTTAAGATGTTGCCACTAGTTCTTTGATGATTTCCTCTGATGTTACAGTACCTTTCTTTTTTTTCTCCAAAAAATCTGTTTTGCATAAACATGAGAAGTCAAGGCAGTTTGAGTTAACGAGTAAAAAATTCAAGTTTTTGCAACAAAAGTACATATATTTGTACTTAGAGCCCTCTTTCTCAACATAAGAGAAGTTTATTTTCTATTTCTAGAAAATATGAACCTTTAGGTCTAAGAGAAACCCCAATATGTTATTCAAGTTTATAACTTTGAGCTTTATTCAGCTATTTCCCCATTGAATTAATGAGATTTATTAATGGAATTAGAGGGGGAAGAGGTATATTGACCTAGATATTGACACAGTTGTTTTCCCCGTCACGCCTGCCTCACTCCTGGAGTCCTGCATTCTGTTGGATTCAGAGATGGATGAATTTGTTTTTAATGTTTAGTTCTAGCTTCCAAATCATTTTGTAACAATTACATTTAATAAAATGCCATTTTTGTTAGATTACTTATTATATCCATAATTAGGTTTAATACTCCTGTATGGATTAAATATTAACAAATTAATAATCAATTTGTTTGTCCATTTGAACAACAAAGTTCTGCTTTCAACTGCTGCTGCTAAGTCGCTTCAGTCGTGTCCAACTCTGTGCGACCCCATAGATGGCAGCCCACCAGGCTCCCCTGTCCCTGGGATTGTCCAGGCAAGAACACTGGAGTGAGTTGCGATTTCCTTCTCCAATGCATGAAAGTGAAAAGTCAAAGTGAAGTCGATCAATCGTGTCTGACTTTAGCGACCCCGTGGACTGCAGCCTACCAAGCTCCTCCGTCCATGGGATTTTCCAGGCAAAAGTACTGGAGTGGGGTGCCATTGCCTTCTCTGCTGCTTTCAACTAGACTATAGTTAATAACAAGGTATTGTATACTTGAAATTTGCTGAGAGTGGGTAAGTGTTCTCTGCATTTAAAAAAAGAGTTAACTGTCAGAAGCAATTGGATATGTTAATTGTTTTGATCATGGTGATCATTCCATAATGTATATGTATATCATATGCATTTTTAAAAGCCAAGTGTCATCTTGTGTGACTCTCTTCTATAAAAAAAATGCCATTCTACCAGCTCTCAGTGGTACCTGTGAATTTTTATTCATCTCATTGTGCTAAGATGCCATTTTTTTCATTTTGCCCCCTATATTCTGTGACTTGACAGTATAAACATCTAAAATCTAACTTTTGCATCTGATACGTTTACTTGTATTTTCTTTTCTTTAAAGTGACATTTACTAGGCACCACTTTAACTATTGTGTTTTCCTTGTCACACCTGTTATATTTCTCTAATACCTCATCTGTTGCTTTATATGCACTTGTCAACAAAAGATGAAGTTGTAGAGTCTGCATATGGTTTGAGAGATACATCTCTTGCCCTTTGCTTAAGGAACTGACTGATTATGAAGCTTTGTCTGAGTAAGAGTCACCAACAGCCATGTTATTGTGTGTTCTTTGTTTCAGAACTGCCATCCAACACAGGGAGTATATGCGTGAAAGTGCTACTTGCTCAGTTGTATCTGACTCTTTGCAACCCCTTGGACTGTAGCTTGCCAGGCTCCTTTGTCCATGGAATTTTCTAGGAAAGAATATTGAACTGTGTTGCCATTCCTTCTCCAGGGGATCTGCCTGAACCAGGGATCAAACCCAGGTCCCAGCATTGCAGGGGTATATTTTATGACTGAGCCATCAGGGAAGCCTAGAACCTGTGAAATCCCTGGGTTTTACTAAACTTGGCCCTTCCTGCTTTGAGTTGAAACCAGAAAATGAAGTACAGTTTTCTACATGATTAGCAAGATCCATACACAAGAGGTGGAGAAGGAAATGGCAACCCACTCCACTATTCTTGCCTAGAGAATCCCTTGGACACAGGAGCCTGGTGGGCTGCTATCCATGGGGTTGCACAGAGTCGGACACGACTGAAATGATGTAGCATGCATGCATGCATTGGAGAAGGAAATGGCAACCCACTCCAGTATTCTTGCCTGGAGAATCCCAGGGACAGAGGAGCCTGCTGGGCTGCTGTCTACGGGGTCGCACAGAGTCAGGCATGACTGAAGTGACGTAGCAGCAGCAGCATACACAGGAGGAAAAAAAACACTTCTCAGCATACTATTAGTTGTCATAGATTTTCAGAAATATTGATACAAGCATGGTTACTGCCACTTATTAGCTATCTTTTTCTCTTATTTAATGTAGGAGGTTTTCAAGGGGGTGAATGTTCCAATCTTCTAACTTTAAAATTTCTGAAGTATGTGACCTTTAAAAAAATTTTTAAGTCACTGTATTCCATATTCAAGTAAAAGAACCTAGCACATAACACATGTGACCCAAATTACTTGAATCTAGAACGAATATCTGAATAGAGTTGTTTTTATATGTTGTAATACTTGGCCAACCTTCTGTAGCATTTCAGTTGGATTTGTTGTTCTGTCGCTCAGTCATGTTTGACTCTTTGCAAACCAGTGGACTGCAGCACACCAGGCTTCCCTGTCCTTCACTATCTCCCAGAGTGTTCTCAAACTCATGTCCATTGAGTCAATGATGCCATCCAACCATCTCATTCTCTGTTTCCCCTTTCTCTTCCTGCCCTAAATCTTTCCCAGCATCAGGATTTTTCTGATGAGTCAGCTCTTCACATCAGGTGGCCAAAGTATTGGAGCTTCAGTTTTAGCATCAGTCCTTCAATGGATATTCAGGGTTGATTTCCTTTAGAATTAACTGGTTTGATCTCCTTGCTGTCCAAGACTCTTGAGAGTCTTCTCCAGCACCACAATTTGAAAGCATCAGTTCCTTAGTGCCCAACTTTCTTTATGGTCCCACTTTCACATCCACACATGACTACTGGAAAAACCATATGTATGTATGTGTGTGTGTATGTGTGTGTGTATGTGTGTGTGTATGTGTGTATATATGTATATATATATATATATATATAATTTTCTACTTTTTCCTCATTAGTTGATAGCAAAATTACAGGAAGCATTACTATATGGGAAATGTAATAAATACGAATGTTATATTGAAAGAGAAGGCAGCTCATATAGCTTACACCTAGTGTAATTAGTATGCTTTCATGCTAGTCTAGATACACCCAGTTATTTATGTTTCAGCAAATGTTTCATTATATTTAACAGATCCTTCTCATTTCAGTGTTACAACAGAAGAGAGATACTCAAGGATCCTGGGAAATTAAGTATTAACATTCCCTTGAGGGAAACCTCTACTTAAAAAAATATATTCCATTTTAAATTTCCTAAGCATGGTAGTATATTTAATTTATCCTAACATTTGAACTCTGACAAAATAAAAAGTGAACAGTTCAATGTTAATTCTTTAACATTTGGCATAAAAATCACATGCTCAGTCATGTCCGACTCTTTGCAATCCCATGGACTTAGCCCAGCAGACTCCTCTGTCCACGGGATTGTCCCAACAAGAATACTGGAGTGGATTGCCATTTCCTCCTCCAGGAGATCTTCCCAACCCAGGGATCAAACCCATGTCTCCTGTGGTTCCTGCATTGGCAGGCACATTCTTTACCACTGAGCCACCTGGCAAGTGTAAAAATCACAATTCCTACAAGTGCAGAAGCCACGCATGGATTCTAGCAAATCTGGGTTAGTTTAGATATGTCCCTAATGGCAAAGGTGGGGATGGGAATGTGGCATGGAAAGTGTATGCTGGTTTTCACTGGTCATGATGTTAGTGGTTCTGTGTTATGAACGTATGACTGCACATTTGTGCTTGCCAGGTTCAATGTCATCAGCTGAGGAACTCAGAGCTGACCACCACAATACTGTGCAATTTAAGCATAACCTGGGAAGAGAAAATAAATAAAATTGAAGTACTTAAAATGCATTTCTAAGACAAAAATAGTATTAAAATATCAGGTCTTTCTATTTATAATTTCTATTTTATGTGCTCTGTAAAATTTGAAAGGAAAGGATATTTCCAATGCTGACTTGTGAATTTAATTTGCTGTTTCTCTTCTGAGCCCAAATGAGATTAAAAAATCTTGTTAATAAAGAATATTAATCCTCTTTCTCTTTCTTCAAATGTGCATGTCTTTCTCAACTTATGATGGGGTTATGTCCCAGTAAACCCATTGTATGTTGAAAGAATTATAAATCAAAAATTCATTTAATAACCTAACTTACTGAACATCATGGCCTTGCCTAGCCTACCTTAAACATGTTCAGAACAATTACATTAGCCTACTTTCGGGCAAGATCACCTAACTCAAAGCCTATTTCATAATAAAGTGTCAGATATCTCATGTTTTCTATTGAATGCTGAACTAAAAGTGAAAACCAGAATGGTTTCAAGTGTATCAGTGTTTATCCTTGTGATCATGTGGCTGACTGAACTCTCTGACTAACTGATGCTGCAAGCATTTGGAGAGAGCAGCTTACCACACATAGCTAGCCCTGGCAAAGACCTGATCTCAAAATTTGAAGCACAGTTTCTACTGAATTTGTGTTACTTTTGCACCATGGTAAAGTTGAAAAATCATAAGTTTAACCATTGTAAGTTCGGAACCATCTGTATACATTTTTTAAAAAAGCTTTAAATAAAAACAAATTATATGGCTAATTCCTAAAACGTTATCCATTAAACAAGACTATTGCTTAATATCCATTCAAAAAGCCTATTCCTGCCAGTGTCATCATTTTCTTGGCATTTGTTGACACCTTTATGGAAGTCCCATGAGTCTCATTTTCTTTTGTCTTATTCCCACATCATGATGCACCTACTGACCAAAGTTAAATACCACTGACCACTGGCACTTCTTGTCCCCATGAGTATGAATTAACCCCAAGAGAACATTTATACCTGGCTTCAATCTATTCTCTTTGTCTAGGTCACATCTAGATTTTGTAGATTATTTGACAATTCCTGTCTTACTTGAGGAACAAAACAATCTTACTTCCCCTTTCCCACTTCTATTTCTTTTTCTTTTACTTTGACAGGGTGTAGTTTTATCATAGTTAAAAATGTCAACCAAAAATTATAAATTAAAATAAGAAGTATGCTTTGATGATTTTTTTTTTTGGTATGCATGGGTATTTTTTTCAAATCTCTAAAGGAATTTTAAAAACCTTCCAAATGAAAATAAGAAAAACATTTATATATATATACTTTATTTCTGAGCTTATTATGTTTCCAGATTCTATTCTTTTAAAATTTATAATGTTGTTATAAGTATTATAGTTTCCTCAGGAAAACTTTATGTTTTTTTATAGCAAAATATAAAGTTGCAGTGTCTCATATTTTTACACTCCTTTGAAAGATGACAGTTCTTTCCTTGAGGGTAGATTCTGGAAGGTGTTTTTGACATAGATCTTAAAAAATATAATAATAATACTGATAAACACACATATATTCATTCAGAGAGTTTTATTTTAGTTTTTATCTCCCCAAATCATGATAATCAAAATTATCATCTCCATCTTTCTGCCGATCCACTTCCTCCTTATTCCTTATTCCTGTAACTGCTCTCTTTTCTTATTTGTATTTATAATGAGTTTCAGAATATAGCTCATAGCTTTTGTTTGAAGGACTGGATTTAGTTCTTAGTGATATTATAGAAGGACTAAATTTTACTAAAGAGTGATTTCCTGGGGGAAAAAAAATGTTGATAAGTTAGTCTATTAGAAGAGTTTTATAGTCACTGGTCCTAATGACAAATATTCCAGTTCTCTCAATATATGGAAGGATTGCAAGTTAATTTCCTTTGAAATAGATATGATCATTGACAGCTTTGGTCAATGAATGATAAACAGAAGTGATGGGTCTCACTTCCTGTAGAAGCTTGAAGAACATGCATATGGTTCACTGCAGTTTGCCTGCCTCAGTGGTTTTGAAGGCACATATGGAGATGGAACCTCAATTATTCTTTTACCCCTATTACCCAGGGATTGAACCCAGGTCTCCCACATTGCAGGCGGATTCTTTACCAGCTGAGCTATAAGGGAAGCCCAAGAATAGTGAAGTGGGTAGCCTATCTCTTCTCCGGTGGATCTTCCCCACCCAGGAATCGAACCGCAGTCTCCTGCATAGCAGGCGGACTCTTTATCAACTGAGCTACCAGGGAAGCCCCTTCTATTATCCTGGGTTCCTAAGTAACTGTATGTAACAGAGTCCTCCTTCTTCACCCCTCCTCTTTCCTAAGTCCATGTGCCTGCTAAGTTGCTTCAGTTGTGTCCTAGTCTTTGCGATCCCATGGACTGTAGCCTATCAGGCTTCTCTGTCCATGGGATTCTTCAGGCAAGATTACCAGAGTGGGTTGCCATACCCACTACAGCCTCAATCCACAGAGTATAAAATAATGTTTTGTTTTTAACACTCTGGAGTTATTTGTTACCACAGCATATCTTTCCTCCTTGTCTGCTGCTGCTGCTGCTAAGTCACTTCAGTCGTGTCCAACTCTGTGCGACCCCATAGACGGCAGCCCACCAGGCTCCCCCCGTCCCTGGGATTCTCCAGGCAAGAACACTGGAATGGGTTGCCATTTCCTTCTCCAATGCATGAAAGTGAAAAGTGAAAGTGAAGTCGCTCAGTCGTGTCCGACTCTTAGCGACCCCATGGATGCAGCCTACCAGGCTCCTCCGTCCATGGGATTTTCCAGGCAAGAGTTCTGGAGTGGGGTGCCATTGCCTTCTCCACCTCCCTTGTCTGTTGCTGTTAAGTTGCTTCAGTCGTGTCCGACTCTGTGTGACCCCATAGACGGCAGCCCACCAGGGGCCCCCGTCCCTGGGATTCTCCAGGCAAGAACACTGGAGTGGGTTGCCATTTCCTTCTCCAATGCAGGAAAGTGAAAAGTGAGAGTGAAGTCTCTCAGTCATGTCTGACTCTTAGCGACCCCATGGATGCAGCCTACCAGGCTCCTCTGTCCATGGGATTTTCCAGGCAAGAGTACTGGAGTGGGTTGCTGTTGCCTTCTCCACCTCCCTTGTCTAGCAGAGAGCAACTGTACAGTTTTTGCAGACTGTAAAAGAATTGTCGTTTCTCTTGTCTCTAGGGAGCTGCAATGTCAATCATGGGAAATACCATCTCATTTGGAACTCCCCGCAATGGCTCCCCACTCCAGTACTCTTGCCTGGAAAATCCCATGGATGGAGGAGCCTGGTGGGCTGCCGTCCACGGGGTCGCTAAGGGTCGGACACAACTGAGCGATTTTTCTTTCACTTTTTCACTTTCATGCATTGGAGAAGGAAATGGCAACCCATTCCAGTGTTCTTGCCTGGAGAATCCCAGGGGCAGGAGAGCCTGGTGGGCTGCCGTCTATGGGGTCACACAGAGTCGGACACGACTAAAGTGACTTAGCAGCAGCAGCAGCAACATTACAAAGGAACAAGCTTTATACTTTTACTTATTTCATGGATAATAAATACATTGTCTTGTCTGAGTATAGATTAGATGGTAGCCTCCATGGAATATTTTTGATTTCTGGAATTTTATATATATTCTTCCCTTCCCAATTTTGAATTTATCTTCCCTCTTCACCTTAAGGATTTATTACCTTCTAAATGCAAATCTTTGGAGAAAGAGAATATTTTAAGTCTTATTAGTCATTTACACCTTGGTGGATAAAGTACATAATGAAATAAGAAGAGAGTTTCCTAAAAATAGTTTTAGATGGTGGCAAAGTAGGGAGATGATAAGGGATCATGGCACCTATCTGGAAAACGGGAGAAAAGAGATTGCATGTTTAAGACAAATTTTGCCTATTTCATAATTTTTAGAAGAACTGGCTCTTGTTTAATGCTCTAGTGTATGCCAAGATTAAATATAAGCTCTAGAGAAATCTTAAAGCCCTTGGCATCATAGAAGAATTAAATTATATTACTGCCTTAAAAGTTTGTAGAGACTCCTTGTTCTTGAAAACTGATTTGTTGGGGACAGAAAAACTTGTGAAAGGCATTTGATTCTCCATTTCTCATGGAGCAATGTTAATCATGCACTTCTGTTGACACTGTGGAATGATGAGTTAATGTTTCTAAAGTTCATTGAAGTAGATGAAGAGCATTTTAGAACTGAAACAGCACTACTATTACAGTTGTATATTTATACTGATTTTACAATGTTTCACAACCCATGTGTCTGGTGTGTTTCTTATTAAGGACATCATAACTTTCATCGAATAAAACTTAAATGCAGTTTTAAAAGATATATTAAAAATTTACATATACTACACTTGCTAGTGTGCTAGTGAAGCAATAGAAATCTAGATACATTTCAATGTTATATTTTAGTGGGATAAATGCCTATTTGTTAGGTAGTCTGTAAATCTTATATGATATTGGAATTTAAGATCAGATTTGATATTTAGTGTTTATCTTAAAGTGCTATAAAGGCAAAGTTTGGAGTAATTACATAAAACCAGGGACAGTTCACTTTCTAATTTATGTACTTCTCCAAACTGGTAATGAAATCTGACTTTCAAATAATCAATATTATTTGGCAAAGGGCTTAATGATAATATTAGTCTCTGTAAAAGGAAATTTTCTATTCATGCTGGTGTGGCTGCTGCTGCTAAGTCACTTCGGTTGTGTCTCATGCTGTGTGACCCCATAAATGGCAGCCCACCAGGCTCCCCCGTCCCTGGGATTCTCCAGGCAAGAACACTGGAGTGGGTTGCCATTTGACATATAAATCCCAGGTTTATATACTCATATCTGATTTTGTTCATTTATTTTCTATGGTAATATTGATTCTGAAAATTTTCTCCAAACTTCTTAGAAGAGTTATATCTTTTCTTTGAATTTAGCTTTTTAAAGGAGAAGTTAGATATCTTCAGGGTTTATCAGGCTGAAGTTTTTCAAAAATTAATAGTTGTCTTAAACTAGGGTACTTGTTGGTAAGATAAAAGACACTTGTGGGCATAATGGTGTATATGAATAAAATCAGTTGCCATTGAAAATAGTTTTTTACCAATAATCTTTTACCTTTGAGACTTCTATGAAAGCAAGCTGAAGTTACAATGAATGCATTTTTCTTTTTCCTTTTCCTGTTTGAAGAGCTAGTATGCTAACTTCTTGTCTGCTTTCTGCTTACTTGTAGAACTATTTTCTGAGTCCATTTCCAAAAAGTACATTAGCTGCCATGTGGCAAACAGCACTTTTCCCCTCTATGGTCTATTTATATGTTTTTAACTTAAATATTATTTATTTTAGATATTACCTATTACTTATTGTTACCCTAGTGCCCCCAAATATGTTTGATTTTAGAAACCAAGTATTCTCTACTTTTGTGGCATTTCTCATTTCAATATCCTGTTCCTTCACAAAATCAGGTATAAGAAAACAACCCATTTATTCTTTACATCATTTTTGTTTGCTATTTCATATATTGCTGTTTTTCTGCCTTTAACTAATTTAAATAGTGGAAAATTTATCTTCCAAATTCTATTTGATTTTTAGTTTCCTTGAGGATAAGGATCACAGCAGCTTGTCTGGATAGTATACTGCCTGATACATGGTAGACAGTCTGCTGCTGCTGCTGCTGCTAAGTTGCTTCAGTCATGTCTGACTTTGTGTGACCCCATAGATGGCAGACCACCAGGATCCTCTGTCCCTGGGATTCTCCAGGCAAGAATACTGGAGTGGGTTGCCATTTCCTTCTCCAATGCATGCACGCATGCTACATCGCTTCAGTCGTGTCTGACTCTGTGTGACCCAATGGACAGCAGCCCAACAGGTTCCTCTGTCCACGGGATTCTCCAGGCAAGAATACTGGAGTGGGTTGTCATTTCCTTCTGCAGGTAGACAGCCAGTAGAAGCTTATTAGTGACTAATAAATAAATATATAAAGTACTGATTTTGATGGAGAAGCTATTGTGAAGAACACAATATTCTTAGTACCTAACATATATTGTCTATAGGACTGTGTGACAGGACTAATTCTAAGTACTTAGAGCATATGCTGTCCATGTTCTGTCTATACTCTCATATACTACTTATCATCTCAGTCTTCCAACCATCTGCAAGGGAAGTTTGTCAGAAGGCTGCCCTCAGCATGACAGATTCCACTTTGCTAAGGTGTAACTTGGGCAGGGTATGCTTGGGATTTAATGTTCCCATGAAGGCAGCCTAAAACCAATGACTAATGGCTTTAGGGGTCTAAATATCCCAGGTCTTTTTCTCCCTGCCTGGAATAAGTCTAAGCGTTTTACATAATTTTCAGTGTCATGAAACTAAGAATTACTAATACAAAGAAGAGAATGTTATGATCCAGTTCAGCAATATATTTTCAGGTAAGAAGATAAACAATCAAATCTTGATAATACAGTGTAACAATTACCTACATATTATATGATTAAAAACTATGGAAAAAATCATTTCCTCAGGTTTTTTTGTTAGTCATTAAAAATATTTCTTTATTAAAAGAGGTTTTAATCTCTATGTGCTCAAATATGTTAGAATTTCTTGATATTTTTCTCTACTTTATGGATTACAAAATAGTCACATTTTGGAGGGTGATTTTTAAAATTTTATATTTGTATCTTTAAGATTTTGAAATTAAATTTTTGGTGTAGTAGAAGTATGGGTCTCTGTCTACCCATTTTAGCTGTTTACCCTTAAAATATTTATTGAGAAATATGTTTCCTACTGATGTGAAATGCAATCTTCAATATATACTAAATTTCTAAAAATTTAGGTTTGAGTTTTCTATCTACTATATGTTAGCAGCAAACTGTTTTAATTAGTGTAGTTTTACAGTATGTTCAGTATCTCATTGGTCAAGTCCTTCTTCACATTATTTTTTATTTTCAAAATATTTTGGCTATGTTTTTCATTTTTTTTAGTAAATAATAATAGAAATACCAATAGAATATAACTAGAATTTTGATTGATATTATATTGAATTTATAAACTTATTTGGAATTAAAATATACTGACTTTAATACTTATTATATTTAGATGTGTTAAGTTCCATCTTTTCACCCACTCAAGAGCATTTAACTCTTATGTTTCAAAGGAAGCTTATAGACAGGAGGTCAGATACAATTTACAGTTTGAAAAAAAGGAGAGTCTTGCATTAGGACATTCTAAGTAGAATAAATTCATAGAATTCTTAGTAGTAGGGCTTCCCTGGTAGCTCAGTTGGTAAAGAATGGCCTGCAATGCAGGAGACCCTGGTTCCATTCCTGGATTGGGAAGAGACACTGGAGAAGGGATAGGCTACCCATTCCAGTATTCTTGGGTTTTCCTCTTGGCTCAGCTGGTAAAGAATCTGCCTGCAATGCAGGAGACCTGGGTTTGATCCTGGGGTTTGGAAAATCCCCTGGAGAAGGAAAAGGCTACCCACTCCAGTATTCTGGCCTGAAACATTCCATGGACTGTATAGTCCATGGGGTTGCAAAGAGTCCAACAGAGTGACTTTCACTTTTACTTTCAAGTAGAAGGAAGGAAGGAAGTTTATGATGAAGCTTGAAATCCAGATTTAGATTTGGTTGTGAGGACTTTTATATGCTATTCTAGAGGAATGGGAATCGTTTAGGCAGTAGGAAGTTTCTGATGTTTACCACTAAGGAGAATAAACTGATCAAATCTGTGATTTAGAAAGACTAATCATGTGGTTGGGCTCCCCCGATGGCTCAGAGGGTAAAGAATCCACCTGCAATGCAGGAGACCTGGATTCAACCCCTGGGTTGGAAAGATCCCCTGGAGGAGGGCATGGCAACCCATTCCAGTATTCTGGAGAATCCCCACTGACAGAGGCATCTGGCTACAGTTCATGGTATCACAAAGAGTTGGACATGACAGAGCAACTAAGCACAATCATGTGGTTGGTTCCACTGAAAACCAGTCCTCATGCAGAAGCTATTTTGGGGACCATGAAATCACTTCTTCAACATAAATTCATGTATGGTTGAAAGGGGCTTTTATGATTAACATGGAGAAGGCAATGGCACCCCACTCCAGTACTCTTGCCTGGAAAATCCCATGGATGGAGGAGCCTGGTAGGCTGCAGTCCATGGGGTCGCTAAGAGTCGGACACGACTGAGCGACTTCACTTTCACTTTTCACTTTTCATGCATTGGAGAAGGAAATGGCAACCCACTCCAATGTTCTTGCCTGGAGAATCCCAGGGACGGGGGAGCCTGGTGGGCTGCTGTCTATGGGGTCGCACAGAGTCGGACATGACTGAAGTGACTTAGCAAATTAGCAGCATGATTAACAAAAGGTGCTTCTCTCATCCCTGTTAGGAACCGTGAACCAGGAACCATGAATGAAGTCCAAATATTTATTTCTTATTTTATCACAGTATCATACACAGTAGCAAACTATCCCTAAACATTTTGGTGCACAAATTATTTTTAAAACTAAAACTATATTTTAATATAAGTAACAAATATATTTATTATTGGAGAAGGCAATGGCACCCCACTCCAGTACTCTTGCCTGGAAAATCCCATGGACGGAGGAGCCTGGAAGGCTGCAGTCCATGGGGTCGCTGAGGGTCAGACACGACTGAGCGACTTCACTTTCACTTTTCACTTTCATGCATTGGAGAAGGAAATGGCAACCCACTCCAGTGTTCTTGCCTGGAGAATCCCAGGGACAGGGGAGCCTGGTGGGCTGCCGTCTATGGGGTTGCACAGAGTTGGACACGACTGAAGTGACTTAGTAGTAGAAGCTATAGGTAAACAAAAATTTTTTAAATATCTTAAGTGTTCCACTGGAACACCATTAGCATATAAGCACCATTAACACATTGGTGGCTTTTGCTTCAGGAGTGTGTATCCATACATTTCTAACTTTTCAGAAACCAAAATGTATGCCTTTATAGTAATAGAGCTTCAGCACTTATGAATCCCACAAATGTGTTTTAAACTATATTTCAATCTAAAGTCAAAATCTCAGTGTTTCTCTTTCTTAAAAGTGTTTCTTAATTTCCAAAATTAATTTTACTCTGAAATAAGTATTTACTCCTTCCCATCACCTTAAGAGATTTAAATGTATCAGAACACCATCAGAAATTGTAAAATGGCTCAAAAATTATTGCTGATGAGAGAACTTTAAAAATTTTTGCTCAATAGTTTTGCAGTTCTTCATGGAAGACACAGTGTTGAGACATTGTTATATAGCCTTCACTGTTTGACAAACATAAATGTCAATTTAATTGCATGATTTTTATAAAACACAAGGGTAGGAAGAATTTGAATGTAATCTTTGCATGAAACTTCAGTAATTATACTATATGTAATGATGTAACTATTATAAAATAAATGCAAAGTTTCATAGCACAAATTGTAGTGTAGGAACAAAGATGTATCTTTAGATTTTTACTTTCATGTAGGTAACTGATAAAGGAAATGAGACTTCTTTAGATGTTTCTTTTATAAAAGGCAGCGAGTGAGTAACCGGTACTCATGTCTCTTAAAAATATAGATCACATTGGGATGTTAATAATAATAAATTAGAAATCTTGTAAGCTGAATTAAATATCTTCCATCCACACAGGGAGATAAAATATTGCTGTACAAGATTAAAGTTATCCTAGAATTTGAGGGCAAAATCATATGTAAGGAAAATGTGATTATATGAAATATGGGAAAATTGATGGCCTAAAGCAGAAACTCAAAATCTATTAATACTCTCAACAAAAGTGCAATTCTTAAAAACTGGAAATCAGTGCAGGTCAGTTTGTTGAAGAAATATTAAATGTGAGACTTAATATGATGCAATAAAGATGGGATCTTAGTCTACTTTGATAACAACCATTTACTGCTTGTGCATATTCTGGGAAGAAATGTTGATTATGGGCAATGGGATCAATGAGAGCTTTTATTCTGACCACATTACTGGGGAGACTTTTGTTGGAGTGCTGTTTCTCAAGTTGGTAGCATATTTCAGATAAAGAAAGGAAGTCCCCAGTGTGAAACTGCTGTGTCATTTCTTCTTCCTTAACTGAAATTCCAACCAAAGTTCAGGAAATGCCCTAATGAGCCACTTCTCTTTTCTCTTTCCTCAACTAAGTGGATTCCAACCAGCCCAAACTATTCATTATTCATGATTGTGTCGTTTACTTTGGTTGTCTCTTTTAGCATGGTGCTTATATTATGGGAAGAGTGATTATAATTTGTTGCTGTTTGTAAAGGTAATAACACTGATAGAATCCAATCATTGCTGGTAGGTAACCAAACTGACAAGTTAATTTTCTGTACTTTAAACTGTGAAAGCGGAGTCTAATCAATATCTGCTTTACTTTGATATTTGTGGCTTACTGATAATTATAGTTTTATCTTGCATGATCACTGGGTATCAGGATGTTATAGTAGTTGAGCTGTGATTTTCTGTAATTTGGGTAAAATATATCTAAAACTCTATTAATGCCTTATTTTAATCAAGATGTAGAAATCACTGTTTTATTTCATAACCAAAGCAATTTCTTCTTTCAGTTTAATATTCTAGAGTATTTACTAAATTGGAACATGATTTGACATTTTATTGCATCTTATATGTTATTTTATGAGTAAATGTTAATTTCTGTTTACATTTTAGCAATATATATTTTATTGGCTTTTAAATGTAAGAAAATATGAGTACTCTTCAGAGCAGAAATAATATC
This sequence comes from Bos grunniens, assembly GCF_055505025.1. Lineage (NCBI taxonomy): Eukaryota > Metazoa > Chordata > Mammalia > Artiodactyla > Bovidae > Bos > Bos grunniens. Next base: position 67,794,431 of record NC_141168.1, on the reverse strand, counting down.
AGATAGTACTTTAGCATATGCTATTTTTCAAGCATCAAAGTTATTCTGTTTTTTATGAAAATTTGAATCTGAAAAATTTGTATAGGGGATGTCAAATATCCCAAAGCAATAACTTTTTATTATAATAGTTTTCAATTACTTTATTAGTCATAGTTTTTAATTGTAATAATTAGCAGAGTTGTAGTAGGGACTGGAAGATTATATATATATTTGTATATATATGCACATAAATACACATATATTTTGTATATATTTGTTTATATGAATTATAACCCATGCTTTTAGCAACATCTTAAAATGTTTAATTGGGAATAGACATTTTGAGAAGAAAATAAACCTGAGATAATCTTTAATTCATTTTCAATAACTTTTTAGTAACTTATTTACTAGAAATTCATTTAAAGTTAAGAGACTTTAAAATAACCTTCACAGTTCTTCCCTATTCAGGCTGTGTCAACAAAACAAAGTGAAGCAGAATATGGAGTTCATTATCAAGATTATTTAGACAATTCCGCTTCACTCCTATTTTAGGTGAATCTGAGTCTAGCTTTACACTTTGAAGTAAATTTTGAATTAATACTAAATCTTTTACTTTTTTGGTAGAAGCTACCTTAAATAGGCCAAACTTTGTAATCTCCAGCTTGAGAATAAAAACTTTATTTTAGCTATAAACCAGATGGAATAGAGATAATTTTCATGTTGTATATGTCTTTGGTTTGATTACCATTACTTTTCTTAAAAGATTTCTGTTTCATTACAAAGGAGTAGAGTATTTCAATGTATGTGTAATTTTGTTGAACTGGAAGTTGCAGCTGATGTCAAAAATGAGACAAACTGAAAAAAGTTCATTCAAAATCAGCTTAATTTTAAAGACTGTGACACAAGGATTTATTATGTTTTAGACAACCAAAATAATATGAGATATTTAAATCTGATGGAAATTTCTCTTCAGTCCATGGAATATTACAGACAAGAATATCCTAGCATTAGTGACATTTTCAGAAATTGTAGTAATTTTGAAAGTGGAAATAATTTTTAAAACAATGGTTTGAATAGTTAGAAAGGAGAAATAAGAAAAGGAGAAACTGAAAGAAATAAAATATTCTTATACAATAGTTTCAAATAAACTAATGAAATATGATTCTAAAGAATAACTATGGATACTAATAAAGTAGTAAACATACATGTGGAAATATAATGTATTCTTTATTAATCAATGTATAAATAAAATTCAATTTTATTTTTCTAAAAATAAGTGTACAAAATGAAATTCATTCAACATGCCAGATTCTTCACAGAGGCAAATCTGATTAATTCTTTATAGTAAAAAATGTTAGATTAAGCAATGGAGTGATAGCAGATCCACAGAAGTCATGTCTACAAATAGCAGATTGCAAAATTTACACTGTTGGCTAAAACAAAACAAGTGAATAGTGAAATGAATAATGCAAAATAGTTGCTCAGGTTTTATTGATTATATTTACCAAGATCAGGAAGAAGAGTCAGTGAAGCATAGATAGCCGAAGATGTATGAGGAAGTGTAAGAATCACAAGTGTTTTTGAAAACATAACTTGTGAAGGGAGACTTTAACAATAGTTTTGTAGAAAAATGAATATTAATAATATACAAAAATATTCTTAATTTTGGTTAGATATTAATTTCCAGCCTGTTAAGGAATCTGTAAATCAGTGTGTAGGTGTCTGGCGATATACCAAAATTGGCAGACATTTTGCTTGTGAGAACTTAGCTGATGATAGATAATTTAAATCTTGTCCCATTGCTTATCAGCAAATAAGAACGGTATGCGAATGTATTGTAGGTGGAGCTAGAACATGCCAGCCAATGCAGGAGACATGAGAGACGTGGGTTCGATCCCTGGGTCGGGAAGATCCCCTGAAGGAGGATATGACAATATGCTCCAGTATTCTTGCCTGGAAAATCTCATGGACAGAGGAGCCTGGCAGGCTACAGTCCATAGGGTCACAAAGAGTCATACAAGACTGAAGCAACTTAGTACATCTGCTAAACATTAGGAAAATTGAGGGATCTGTGTTATTGAAAAGTGAGATAGTACGATAGATTGTAGAATTTCTTTAGATGACCAGTTTTAAGAACAGATTGGTTAAAAAAAGTAAGTCCTAGGTTCTAATTTTGTTATTGTTCTTAGGATACAGCTAGAGGTTGAGCTTAATGACCTTAAAGCCTATTAGGATGCTGTTTTTCTTTTTATCACTTTAAGTTTGAAAGAACATGTGGGTTTCAAAAATAGAACTAAAAAGACAGTTGAAGGGAATGAATCTGGGAAAGAGATTGAGTTTTAATTCGAATTCCCATGTCTCCTTACTTCATTCCCAAGAGTTACCATGGAAGACTATTTCCAAATCATTTCTTGTCGTTCCTGAAACACTCCTCCTTAGCCAATGTACTGGAACAGATTGTAATTCACTTTCTAGCTTCTTCCACTGAGCCACAAATCCTTCTGTTCCTCCCTTTCTTTATTCTTTCTTTTGCAAACATGTTTCTAATACAGAAGTTTGTACATTCATGAACAACTAATTTCTGAAAGATATTTAGCTTCCTTAGATGTATTTCCAAGTAAGAATTTGAGCTAGGGTTATCTGTTCAATCAGGCATTTGACTGTATCTCTTTTTACCTCCACTGGGGAAAACTGGTTCTATCAAACATCTTTCCATACGCTTAAAAAATCTACAGCACTGTCTATTTGTCTTGAAAATCTGTCTATAGACAGGTAATGCTCTCAGCTAGTGCTTGCAGGGAATTCCTCAACAGTTAGGATTTTGACATTCTCTGCTACCTTTGATCTTGTGTAAATTCAAATAGATTTGAACTGAACTACTGAGGTCTGCAACAGAAGTTTTGTTAGTAGAATTTTTACCATTAGATTTTAAGGTCTGATAAACTTTTAGCCTTCTCCTTAGTTAGTCTTAGGCTAGGAAACATCTGATCCTCTAGTCATTCTCTCAAATGTTTTGCTCCATTTTGTCAATCACTTGTCCTCTTCTAAAGCTTCTGATTGTCCTGCACGTATGTAAGGTACTTTTCACATGATGGATGATTTGCTCTTTCCATCAGAGCAGATGTGTGAAAAGCATGGCATATTCAGGGGTCTTTGATTAGAGCTTGGAATCATTGTGGGGAATAACATAAAGAAGAGCTGGAGAATTAAGGTAGGGGCAGATCATAAGAGCTATGCTTTTAAGGGTTATATGATTTTAACAAGAGTAACTTGATCTGATTGTGTTTTAATCAAGGTTATCCCTGGCCATTTGGAACATGGATTGGTGGGACGAAAGACCAAAGTCATGTTTTAGATTTTGTTTATAGAGTCCTCCTGTATATTAAGCCAGCAAGGACAAGTATGTAGGTAATACTTTGTAAAGTGATTGTTTGTACCTCTGGCAAGAACAGAAGACAAGATCTTTGCTAAAAATATGATAGAACATCATAAGAAAATCAAAGGTGATGAACTGTCCTTTTTCACTGTAGAAGTAACCACTTAAACTGAACACAAATTAGCTCCCAAACAGTGGGCCAAGCAAATATTTGCAAATGATTCAGTGATTTCTTTGTGGTTGCTTGGTTTAGAGCTGATAGAACACACTGTAAAATAGGAAGTCAGAAGTTCAGCATTTTTAGCTTGCTACTAACTTGCCATGTGACTTTGAATAAGTCTGTGTGTTTGGGAGGGGGGAGTGTTTACTGAATGTTTTAAATTGAATTAACACATAGCGTGGAGAGTGAATGAAGGGCTGAGGCTGAGCTTGAGTGTGAAGGAAGAGGGGTCTGGTGGTGTTAAGGTTTAAATCTCCCATGCTTGAGGGGTAGTTCTAAATTTATTCCAGGGATATCAAACTTAGATTGGTCATGAGAGCTCTAAGATTGGAAATCTAGGTCACAACCCAAAGGGAGGACTTGTCTGCTTCTCCCTATGTGATCCGTAATCTCACATTTATGACAGATTTATAGAGCACAAAACATAATCAGGGGTTACTATCTCATATATCCTCTCCTACGAAAATAGCCTTCGAGGACTCTGCTTTAGGACAGAGCTCTCAGAGCAAAACAAAGTAGAGAAAAAAGCAACTCTGCATAACTTGGCTTTTCGTCATAGGTCATATCTACTTTTCCATATTTTCCAAAAATATATTGTCAGTTCATTCTCATTTCTATTTGTTTCAGAAGGAGACCTTTCACTAGGTAGTATCTAAATTCATTTAGATTCAGCCCCACTGAACATACCCAGTGAAATATATAACACAACTTTTAACCAATTACTTAAGATATATTTGTCCAAAGACAAAACAAACAGTAAGGACAAAATAACAAGTAAAATATCCCATAATATGCTAGAAGAAGGAAAGAATTTATAAAGTAAATGCACAAGCTCAAACATTAAGACCTCTTCTGAGGGATAAAAGAAAGACAGTAGAATATTAACTATAATACTTCTGCTTGAGTTCAGTCATTGTAGGAGTTTTAGTGAGTATCAAAATCAGATATTGTACATGAAATCATCTCTTCTCTTCCCTAGAGTTATCATCCACTGAGCTTTCATCATATACTAAAGACTTTATCACCTTATTTGAGCCTGACATGGTCTTAAGGCAAGTCCCACTCTTTACATTGCTGAGAAAAGTGAGGCTTCTGAAGGATAGGTGACTTTCCCAAGGTGACCAGTGGGTAAGTGATGGGGCAGCGACCTGAATCTAATTCTTTATAGGCTTTGTGTGTGTTAGTTGCTCAGTGATGTCTGACTCTTTGCAACCCCATGGACTGTAGTCCACCAGGCTCCTTTGTCCATGGGATTCTCCAGGCAAGACTACTGGAGTGGGTAGCCATTCTCTTCTCCAGGGGATCTTCCCTAAGTAAATTCTATAGTGTTTTCTGGGGAACTTTTAAATTTAAACTTTATATTTGTTGTTCTACTTTACTCATTTTGAACAAGATCCGATCTTTAAAGCAGAGAAGGGGAAACAGTTCAAAGGACAAGGATTGGGGGAAATCAGAAATCACAGCTATTTAAGAAGTGGTTTCTAGGCTTAAACATGGATAATGAGGTCTTGGACTGCATTAAATTTGCAAAAATACCAGTTGTAGAGGTAACAAGGGACCAGAATAGATGGCTCTATTTCATAAAAGAAAGGGGCAAAGTGAAGAGACTCATTAATGTTGAAGCAGTAGATGGATAACCAGTGACAAATATCACGTAGATATGCTTCAGTTTGGTCAGAGAAAGGTCATTGATTATTTTTGGTTAAACTGGTTCACAGAGGCCAGGTTTCCACTAAAAAAGGGAATTAATTGCTTCCATTTCCCACTAATTGCCTCAACATTTCCCTTTGCTTTGTCATTGGAGATTTGGTCAGAGAGGCAAAAAGTCAAAAGTCAGAGTTTGATGGAATCTACATAAAAAGGGAATCTGAGGAGACCAAATTATGGCATTTGGTGTAATAACTATAATGATATTTAGCATTTTTCCCTGGGAGTGCTGTGGATTTTTAGAGACCTTTTCAATCTTTAATCAGACCATAGGGCACATTTAAGAGGGTTCACTGTTTTTATTTCCATCTAGAGAATAAGGCATCACAGAGAGTTGAAATGACCCAGGGCAAGTCTCCTGAGATGTTAATCCTGTATGTTGGATTACAATCTGTATGTTGAGTTTTAGCTGAAAGGCTGGGCTTTCCCCAGACATATCATTCATTCATGCTCCTTCAGAGTTTAGATTTTTTGTACATTATTCTCTGAGGTTACTACTTCTATCAATGACAGAAAAATTACCCAAGAATATGCCATGAAATAGTTTTGATTGCATAGACTTGCTTAGTTTTCAGGCAATTAATTGATTCTTGAGCCATCTTCAATTAATGAGATCTTCTACCTCTTATTTTCTTACTTAATCTTTAAAATCCTTTCTAGCTCTAACTCTTTTGGAATCTGGGTTTTGTCTTCCAGACAGCTTTAAATTTTTTTTTTTTTTAATTTTTGGAACTCAAAGTAACAGTGTAAAAAGTTGGAGGAACATGGGATCTGGACATGCCAGGTCAGTGTTCAATCATCCTGATTCCTCTATTGTTGTTCAGCGCTAAGTTGTGTCCAACTCTTCACAACCTCATGGACTGTAGCATACAGGCTTCCCTGTCCTCCACCATTTCCCAGAGTTTACTCAAATTCATGTCCACTTAGTCAGTGATGCTGTCTAACCATCTCATCTTCTGCTGCCCTCTTCTCCTTTTGCCTTCAATCTTACCCAAGATCAGTGTCTTTTCCAATGAGTCAGCTCTTCACATCAGGTGGCCAAAGTACTGGAGCTTTGGCTTCAGTATCAGTACTTCCAATGAACATTCAGGGTTGACTTCATTCAGGATTGACTGGTTTGATTTCTGGTTTACTTCAGAGGTTCAAGAGACAAATGTTTCTCTCTAGGAAGTCCCAATCCCACAGTATCAGCTACTCTTCTTTTCTGGAAGAACCAGAAATATATAATTACTAATGAGATATTTATTATACTGTAGGTTCTTAGAAACATGGTCTATTAGAATGAGCATAGGTTTTAAAGCAAAATGACTAGGTTTGAAAGCCAGCTTTGTCATAACTAGCTGTGTGATCTCAGAGAGGTCATGTAATTTGACTGAAATTCAATTTCTTCATGTGTAAACCTGATACACCACATTGTGTTTCAGGATTATTAAGTGAGAAAGTAAAGGTAAATCACCCAGCTCAATGCCCACATAGAATGCGGACCTAGAGACTTTAGCCATATACTTATTAACATTGTTATTAGAAATTATAATTATTTTAAATGATAAAACTATTAATTGGGAAATGACTTTTAAAAAAGTAAAGCCCTAGAATAGAAGAAGTCTGCTGTGTACTTAGTCACTCAGTCATGTCTGACTCTTTACGACCCCATGGACTATAGGTCTCCAGGCTCTTCTATCCATGGGGATTCTCTAGATAAGAATACTGGAGTAGGTTGCTATGTCCTCCTCCAGGGGATCTTCCCAACCCAGGGATTGAACCCAGGTCTCTCACGTTGCAGACGGATTCTTTGCCAGCTGAGCCACCAGGGAAGCCCAAGAATACTGAAGTGGGTAGCCTATCCCTTCTCCAGGGTATCTTCCTGACCCAGGAATCGAACCAGGGTCTCCTGAACTGCAGATAGATTCTTTACCAGCTGAACTAACTGGGAAGCCCATTAAAGTACTAAAAGAAGTCTAGACTTTATAAAAATCTTTTATTTGAATAAGATGCTTTCACAGTTATGGTGAACTTGAGCTGGACCATCTTCTGATCAGATGCTTCTCTACAACAAATTCTCCTTACCTTCCCCCATTGAAAGGGCTTTACTCACATTAAGTCATTTAGTAATCAGAATGATTCTGGAAATTAATTGAACTTCCCTGGTGACTCAGAAGGTAAAGAATCTGCCTGCAATGCAGGAGACCTGGGTTCGATCCCTGGGTTGGGAAGATCCCCCGGAGGAGGACATGGCAACCCACTCCAGTATTCTTGCCTGGAAAATCCCCATGGACAGAGAAGCCTGGTGGGCTACAGTCCATGGGGTTGCAAAGAGTTGGACACAACTGAGTGACTAAGCACAGCACACACACTGTGCCCAGTGTTCAGATAAGAGTAGCTCCTCTAAGCCATACAACTTATCAGCACAGTTTTGAAATTAGGTAGGCTGATTCTAAAACTTATAATTCTAACAGCTCCTCTAACACTGCTTTGGAGACATCAGACTGTAGTTCAAGGTTGTCATTTGTGCAAGATGAAAAAGTAAATAACCCTCATTTTTAAATTAAGGAGATTCTTGTGTGTGTATGTTAGTCGCTCAGTCATGTCCGACCCTTTGCAACCCCATGGACTATAGCTCTCTAGGCTTCTCTGCCCATGGAATTCTCCAGGAAAGAATACTGAAGTGGGTTGCCATTCCCTTCTCCAGGAGATCTTCCCAGCCCAGGGAATGAACCCAAGTCTCCTGCATTGTAGGCAGATTCTTTAGGAGATTCTTAAAGCCTATCTTTCATCTGACAGAAATGACTACTTACACCAAGAATCAAAAACTGCTGTCAATAGTGATACCTATGTCACCAAACCCTGCCTTGGATTCTTTCTAAGTGTTTTTATTTAATTTCAAAAGGCACAACCAGCCCATTCCCCTGTCAGAATACATCTCAGTCCTCTAATCAAGAAATGTCAGGAGCTGGGCGTATGGCTTCTTCCTGCTCCCATGGTGCTTTCCCTTTGTCTGCCCCTGCCCTTGCCGCCCTCTGGAGCCCTCAGCAGGCCCCGTGAGCCTGCTTCCCCAGTGCTGATGTTGGGGTCCAACTCTGAGGAGAGCCCTAATTGTCAAACTGGTTACTCACAACTTTTTTGACTTGTTTCTCTTAAACAGTGTAGCTTAATAAAACTCTTCAAATATACACACAGGGCACACCTACTAACACAGGAAGAGCTAAGACCGTGTTCACAGGGGAAAGCTGGTTTGACTGTTTTGATTAACTTGACTGCTCAAGTCAGTCAAAAAGTAATCACCAGTTAATGGTTTATTTTGACAGATTTTTGGCCCACTATGACTGCTTATTTGACTGGCTTGCCTGTCATTTTGAAGTGGTCAGATTGACTGGAGACAGTCTAACTGGAAAATTTAACTTTGGAGTACGTGGGTGTCTGTATACCAGAATCTACTTTAAATAACTTTATTTGAAATCTGTACATATTTTCCTGGGACCAGTGAGAGAAGTTTGAAAGTGACACATTGCAGCATTTGACTTTCTAGAGTGAGATGTCTTACTGCTTGCACAGCCTGGCAATATATTTATAGGCTACAAAACAATCACATTTCCCCTATGCAATATAGAATTCAATAAGCTTAAAACTCTCCCCTAACTTGGCCAAATCCTAGTAAGGCATCATATTCTCTTACTCCTCTGAAGAGTTGGTGATAGACGTATGACAGCAAAAGACTTCTCAGGTATCAAGTTACCAATTCAGTCATTAGTGACTTGTGGTAAGGCAAAGTTGACCTTGCCACTAATAGTAGCCCTTCTAAGAATTTATGAGAGACAGAAAAAAACAAAACACCAAACAAACCTTTGATGAGAGGCAAGAGAATCTGATTAACATTATCTGAGCTGCTTTTTAAAAGCAAGCCCCCTTTTATCTATCTTATGTTCCTTTAGGAAATTTACTTGGAAATTAGCTCCCAGGTTTGGGCAAGACAAAAACCTGGATGGAAATAATGATTGATTTTCACATTATCATGTGGGATTTTATGGGAGAACATAATGAGGTTATTGTCTACTGTAAGCAAAATTTTTTGAAGTCCGGTTTACATTGGTTGAACACCCTAATACATTTTTTTTTGAGAATTTGAAATATCCTGTTATTGTTTGAAATACATTCACGTGCTTCTCTTCAGCACTCCTAAAAAAGATCTACTTTTTCTCATGGAAATGTTTTGTGAATGTTCTGGACTTAGGTGCGATCTCACATGCCTTTATTAAATAAGATCAGTGGTAAAATAGCAATGTCTCATGCTCTCTCTGTTCGCTCATCCCTGTAGCATTTGACTCTGTTAACCAGTTATTTTCCTTGAAATTCTATCCTACTTTGGCTTTGTTATATCATTCTACCCTAATTTTCATTATACTTTCTTGAGATTTCTCTAGTCTTCCTTGCCCATTACACGTTCCTCAGGGTCCTTTACCTGGCTTCTGTCTTTTTAACTCTAACTCTTTGTTTGGTGTGATTTTAAGTAAAACCCTGATTCAGCGATTTATTCTGAGATGGCCACCAAGTCTGTTTCTGTAAGCGCACACATCTAGCTATTAACTAGGCCTTCCTCTTGGACACTTTACAGTCACTCTGATTTCATTATGTCTAACACTGAAGTTATCATCTTTCCTTCTAATTGTTTACCTCCATTTTTATTCTTTATTTAGATTAAGTGCCATCTTCTCCACAATTTCTCATTTCAGATGGAAGCATTATAGGTGAAGCATCAAGGTGAATCTTCCTTCTCCTTCACCACATGTATAAATCAATAAGAAATCCTGTACATATTTTTCAAAATTTATCCTCTGTATTATGGATAGTATTTGACCTACCTTTAAAACATCAAATTCTATTGCCATAACTTGGGCCCTCTAGTCTCCTCTCCTGGAATATTACTAAAAACTCCCAATTGTTCTCCTGTGTCCTCATCTTTCAATAATCCAGTCTCCGTATTTTTGCCTAAGGGATTTTTATGAAATACTAATTGATCATCTTACTAGCCTGCTAAAAGTCCAGTATGGCACACTGGGGCTGTCAGTACAAAGCTCAGGGTGGTGTTTGTTCATTTTTATGAAGTGACTTCTGCCCAGTTTTCTATTTTCATCTGTTCTCACCTATACTAAAGCAACTTATCATGCACACATACTATATTCAGATCACATTGAGGAATAAAGAAAGGAAGGGAGGAAGGGGGTAGGAAAGCAACATTTTGCTTTTATAACTTCTGCTATTGGAGCATTTTAATGACATTGATAGGTTAATTAAACATATTAGATTTGGGGAGTTCATGATCTGAGCCACAGTCAGCTCCCGGTCTTGTTTATGCTGACTGTATAGAGTTTCTCCATCTTTGGCTACAAAGAATATAATCAATCTGATTTTGGTGTTGTCCATCTGGTGATGTCCATGTGTGGAGTCTTCTCTTGTGTTGTTGGAAGAGGGTGTTTGCTATGACCAGTGCATTTTCTTGGCAAAACTCTATTAGCTTTTGCCCTGCTTCATTCTGTACTCCAAGGCCAAATTTGCCTGTTACTCCAGGTGTTTCTTGACTTCCTACTTTTGCATTCCAGTCCCCTGTAATGAAAAGGACATCTTTTTTGGGTGTTAGTCCTAAAAGGTCTTGTAGGTCTTCATAGAATCCTTCAACTTCAGCTTCTTCAGCATTATTGGTTGGGGCATAGACTTGGATTAACTTGATATTGAATGATTTGCCTTGGAAATGAAGAGAGATCATTTTGTCGTTTTTGAGATTGCATCCAAGTATTGCATTTCGAACTCTTTTGTTGACTCTGAGGGCAACTCTATTTCTTCTAAGGGATTCTTGCCTACAGTAGTAGATATAATGGTCATCTGAGTTAAATTCACCCATTCCAGTCCATTTTAGTTCACTGATTCCTAAAATGTCGATGTTCACTCTTGCCATCTCCTGTTTGACCACTTCCAATTTGCCTTGATTCATGGACCTAACATTCCAGGTTCGTATGCAATATTGCTCTTTACAGCATTGGACCTTGCTTCCATCACCAGTCACATCCATAAGTGGGTGTTGTTTTTGCCTTGGCTCCATCTCTTCATTCTTTCTGGAGTTATTTCTCCACTGATCGCCAGCAGCATATTGGGCACCTACCAACCTGGGAAGTTCATCTTTCAGCGTCCTATCTTTTTGCCTTTTCATACTGTTCATGGGGTTCTCAGGGCAAGAATACTGAAGTGGTTTGCCATTCCCTTCTCCAGTGGGCCATATTTTGTCAGAACTCTCCACCATGACCTGTCCGTCTTGGGTGGCCCTACACAGCATGGCTTATAGTTTCATTGAGTTAGACAAGGTTGTGGTCCATGTGATTAGATTGGTTAGTTTCCTGTGATTGTGGTTTTCAACCTGCTGCCCTCTGATCAGTTTATTTCAGTTCAGTTGCTCAGTCATGTCCCACTCTTTGTGATCCCATGAACCGCAGCAGGCCAGGCCTTGCTGTTCATCACCAACTCCCGGGATTCACTCAAACTCATATCGGTGATGCCATCTAACCGTCTCGTCCTCTGTCGTCCCCTTCTCCTCCTGCCTTCAATCTTTCCCAACATCAGGGTCTTTTCAAATGAGTCAGCTCTTCACATTAGGTGGCCAAAATATTGCAGCTTCAGCTTCAACATCAGTCCTTCCAGTGAACACCCAGGACTAATTTCCTTTAGGATGGATTGGTTGGATCTCCTTGCAGTCCAAGGGACTGTCAAGAGTCTTCTCCAACACCACGGTTCAAAAGCATCAGTTCTTCGGCGCTCAGCTTTCTTTATAGTCCAACTCTCACATCCATACATGACTACTGGAAAAACCATAGCCTTGACTAGACAGACCTTTGTTGGCAAAGAAATGTCTCTGCTTTTTAATATTCTGTCTAGGTTGGTCATAACTTTCCTTCCAAGGAGTAAGAGTCTTTTAATTTCATGGCTGCAATCACCATTTTGGAGCTCAAAAAAATGGTCAGCCACTGTTTCCACTGTTTTCCCAATTATTTGCCATGAAGTGATGGGATTGGATGCCGTGATCTTAGTTTTCTGAATGTTGAGGTTTAAGTGAACTTTTTCACCCTCCTATTTCATTTTCATCAAGAGGTTCTTTAGTTCTTCACTTTCTGCCATAAGGGTAAATAGATTTAAGGGACTAGATCTGATAGACAGAGTGCCTGAGGAACTATGGACGGAGGTTCGTGACATTGTACAGGAGACAGGGATCAAGACCATCTGCAAGAAAAAGAAATGAAAAAAGCAAAATGGATGTCTGAGGAGGCCTTACAAATAGCTGTGTAAAGAAGAGAAGTGAAAAGCAAAGGAGAAAAGGAAAGATATACCCATTTGAGTGCAGAGTTCCAAAAAATAGCAAGGAGAGATAAGAAAGTTTCCTCAGTGATCAGTGCAAAGAAATAGAGGAAAACAATAGAATAGGAAGGACTAGAGATATCTTCAAGAAAATTAGAGATACTAAGGGAACATTTCATGCAAAGATGGGCACAATAAAGGACAGAAATGGTATGGACCTAACAGCAGAAGATATTAAGAAGAGGTGGAAAGAATACACAGAAGAACTATACAGAAGAGCTCTTAATGACCTAGATAACCATAATGATCACTCACCTAGAGCCAGACATCTTACAGTACAAGGTCAAGTGGGCCTTAGAAAGCATCACTATGAACAAAGCTAGTGGAGGTAATGGAATTCCAGTTGAGCTATTTCAAATCCTGAAAGATGATGCTGTGAAAATGCTGCACTCAATATGCCAGCAAGTTTGGAAAACTCAGCAGTGGCCACAGGACTGGAAAAGGTCAGTTTTCATTCTAATCCCAAAGAAAGGCAATGCCAAAAAATGCTCACTACTGCACAATTGCACTCATCTCACACACTAGCAAAGTAATGCTCAAAATTCTCCAAGCCAGGCTTCAGCAATACATGAACCATGAATTTCCAGATGTTCAATCTGGTTTTTAAAAAGGCAGAGGAACCAAAGATCAAATTGCCAACATCCGCTGGATCATCGAAAAATCAAGAGAGTTCCAGAAAAACATCTATTTCTGCTTTATTGACTATGCCAAAGCCTTTGTGTGGATCACAATAAACTGTGGAAAATTCTTAAAGAGATGGGAATACCAGACCACCTGACCTGCCTCTTGAGAAACCTATATGCAGGTCAGGAAGCAACAGTTAGAAGTGGATATGGAACAACAGACTGGTTTCAAATAGGAAAAGGAGTTCGTCAAGGCTGTATATTGTCACCCTGCTTATTTAACTTCTATGCAGAGTACATCATGAGAAATGCTGGGCTGGAAGAAGCACAAGCTGGAATCAAGATTGCCAGGAGAAATATCAATAACCTCAGATATGCAGATGACTCCACCCTTATGGCAGAAAGTGAGGAGGAACTAAAAAGCCTCTTGATGTAAGAGAAAGAGGAGAGTGAAAAAGTTGGCTTAAAGCTCAACATTCAGAAGATGAAGATCATGGCATCTGGTCCCATCACTTCATGGGAAATAGATGGGGAAACAGTGAAAACAGTGAGAGACTTTATTTTTGGGGGCTCCAAAATCACTGCAGATGGTGATTGCAGCCATGAAATTAAAAGACGCTTACTCCTTGGAAGGAAAGTTATGACCAACCTAGATAGCATATTGAAAAGCAGAGACATTACTTTGCCAACAAAGATCCGTCTAGTCAAGGCTATGGTTTTTCTAGTGGTGATGTATGGATGTGAGTTAGACTGTGAAGAAAGCTGAGTACCGAAGAATTGATGCTTTTGAACTGTGGTGTTGGAGAGGACTCTTGAGAGTCCCTTGGACTGCAAGGAGATCCAACCAGTCCATTCTAAAGGAGATCAGTCCTGGGTGTTCTTTGGAAGGAATGATGCTAAAGCTGAAACTCCAGTACTTTGGCCACCTCATGCGAAGAGTTGACTCACTGGAAAAGACTCTGATGCTGGGAGGGATTGGGAGCAGGAGGAGAAGGGGACGACAGAGGACGAGATGGCTGGATGGCATCATTGACTCAATGGACGTGAGTCTGAGTGAACTCTGGGAGTTGGTGATGGACAGGGAGGCCTGGCGTGTTGCAATTCATGAGGTCGCAAAGAGTCGAACACGATTGAGTGACTGAACTGAACTGAAAAGTGAATCAAGCTAAGTCAACTAATAGTGGGGAAGCAACTCCAACAGTTCTTTCATTAGAGAGTAGAATCAACTGATTCATATACAAATGTGGGAAACATTTTTTCTAATGCTGGGGGTGGAGTTTTACTATCTTTGTATGCTGATAATAAAAAAACATGTAATTGAGAAAATACTCTCCTTGTAATCAAAAGATGTGAAATCAAATTCACTTTTCTGCCTTGTGATTGTGAGTGAGTCTGATAACCTGTTTGAGCTTCAGTTTCTTTATCCATAAAATGAGGATCACTTCAGTTGCTCAGTTGTGTCCAACTCTTTGTAACCCCAAGGACTGCAGCATGCCAGGCTTCCCTGTCCATCACCAACTCCCAGAGATTACTCAAACTTTTGTCCATTGAGTCTGTGATGCCATCCAACCATCTTATCCTCTGTCGTCCCTTTTTCCTCCCACCTTCAATCTTTCTCAGCATTAGGGTCTTTTCCAGTGAGTCAGTTCTTTGCATCAGGTGGCCAAAGTATTGGAATTTCAGCTTCAGCATCAGTCCTTCCAATGAATATTCAGGACTGATCTCCTTTAGGATGGACTGGTTGGATCTTCTTGCAGTCCAAAGAACTCTCAAGAGTCTTCTCCAGCACCACATTTTGAAAGCATCAATTCTTCCCTGCTTAGCTTTCTTTATAGTACAACTCTCACATATGTACATTACTACTGGAAAAACTATAGCTAGAGGGACCTTTGTAGGCACAGTAATGTCTCTGCTTTTTAATATGCTGTCTAGGTTTGTCATAGCTTTTCTTCCAAGGAGCAAGCGTCTTTTAATTTGATGGCTACAGTCACCATCTGCAGTGGTTTTGGAGCCCAAGAAAATACAGTTTCTCACTGTTTCCATTGTTTCCCCATCTACGTGCCATGAAGTGATGGGACCAGATGCCATGATCTTAGTTTTCTCAATGTTGAGTTTTAAGCCAACTTTTTCACTCTACTCTTTCACTTTCATCAAGATAAAGGTGTTTAATCAAATTATTGGTTTGATTCAACTTGTGACTGTGGCTACTATTATTTTGCATTCTGGGGCTTTCAGCTAGTCCATGAGGTCCTGTGATCAGTCTTCTCAACAAATTAGTATTTTGTGGCTATATACTTACTATAACATAAACAATTTAAGTTGGAATTATATTTTTTTGATTCTAAACAAGAACCGTTCTTCAGTGATAAAGAGAAAGTAAAATTACAACTTTGTTTGAAGGTCTTTCATACATGAGAACACATTTACTTGGGGAATTTGTTTTATGTAAATAATGTAGTAACAGGTGCCTTTAGACCAGAGAGCCAAAAATAATTCTATGTACTAGTTATGTAAAACAAAGACAAGATAAATTTTACTTTTTTTTCCCCTCCAGAAATACTAGTAGTATCTACAAAAGTTGAATGATGAAATGTACTTATGAAACAGAGCTATTTTCTGCCATTTGTCAATCATAATGAATAATTTTAAAGTCTCATTTTCAATTAGATTATTTTAATATTTAACAACCTAAAATGCCCCAATCATATTCTTTAGAAAATGGTTAGGCTGGAATACTGCAGTTCTAATGATGACATTTTATTATGATAAAAATGACTTTATTAATTGATGACCATATATCAACTCATAAAGTAGATAAGGGATATAAAAAGTTTTCAAGCCTAAGACAATATAAACCAGTCTGAATTATTTAGAATTTCTTTTTAGAAATAAGCATTTATGGTCCTTTTATTCTTACAAAAATACATGTTTATTTATTGTAAATTAATCTTAAAAACTAAGTGGCCTGTGAATTTCTTTTGTAAGGTCTGCATAAGTTGGCAATATATTGATGTTATCCCAAATTGTACCATTAACATATACTAAAAAATAAAAAAAATATAATGCATTTGTAGCAGAATGATACAAGAGATAACAAGTATTATAGGAAAGTTTGGATTTTTGTTCCAGATATTCCTATTTATGACTTTGGCTCTATTTTAGAACATGTAAAATGTTTTTTAAAAAATGCATTGATGACTTTCCAAGATATTTGAAATATGACCTTTTAAAGAAATCAGTCTTGTTTCTGCTTTATTTTCTGCATCCTTGAAAGAACATTCACAATTTCATAATAAAAATGATATCAAAATGTCACTATACAGAGGAAGAAAAATAGTACATTTAAGCATTACATGAGAGCTTTGTTTTAAGTTGAAAGTAACTGAAGTATAAAGCTTCATCTAAATACAACGGTTGATTTCTGAAGAAAAATGTCTTTTGTTTTATAATAGTTTCATTAATATATGTTTAGGCCTTAATGAATTTAGATAAACGTGTCTTTTTTTTAGAATTTAAAACTTATTTTACTGAATCTAGCTTAAATAATTAACTTGTATATTTTCACATTTACATGAAAAAAATTTAATCGCATGATAAACTTCTAAAAAGAATATAAACTGGAGTACTGACTTACTTAAATATAGCCATAAACACTAAACTTAAATGTCACAGTTCAGTTCAGTTCAGTCGCTCAGTCGTGTCGGACTCTTTGCGATCCCAAGAATCGCAGCACGCCAGGCCTCCCTGTCCATCACCAAATCCCGGAGTTCACTCAGACTCATGTCCATCGAGTCAGTGATGCCATCCAGCCATCTCATCCTCTGTCGTCCCCTTCTCCTCCTGCCCCCAATCCCACCCAGCATCAGAGTCTTTTCCAATGAGTCAACTCTTCACATGAGGTGGCCAAAGTACTGGAGTTTCAGCTTTAGCATCATTCCTTCCAAAGAACACCCAGGGCTGATGATCTCCTTCAGAATGGACTGGTTGGATCTCCTTGCAGTCCAAGGGACTCTCAAGAGTCTTCTCCAACACCACAATTCAAAAGCATCAATTCTTCGGCGCTCAGCTTTCTTCACAGTCCAACTCTCACATCCATACATGACCACTAGAAAACCGCCTTGACTAGACGGATCTTTGTTGGCAAAGTAATGTCTCTGCTTTTCAATATGCTATCTAGGTTGGTTTCCTTCCAAGGAGTAAGTGTCTTTTAATTTCATGGCTGCAATCACCATCTGCAGTGATTTTGGAGTCCAAAAAAATAAAGTCTGACACTGTTTCCACTGTTTCCCCATCTATTTCCCTTGAAGTAATGGGACCAGATGCCATGATCTTCATCTTCTGAATGTTGAGTTTTAAGCCAACTTTTCACTCTCCACTTTTGCTTTCATCAAGAGGCTTTTTAGTTCCTCTTCACTTTCTGCCATAAGGGTGGTGTCATCTGCATATCTGAGTTTATTGATATTTCTCCCGGCAATCTTGATTCCAGCATGTGCTTCTTCCAGCCCAGCGTTTCTCATGATGTACTCTGCATAGAAGTTAAATAGGCAGGGTGACAACATAAAGCCTTGACGAACTCCTTTTCCTGTTTGGAACCAGTCTGTTGTTCCATGTCCAGTTCTAACTGTTGCTTCCTGACCTGCATATAGGTTTCTCAAGAGGCAGGTCAGGTGGTCTGGTATTCCCATCTCTTTAAGAATTTTCCATAGTTTGTTGTGATCCACACAGTCAAAGGCTTTGGCATAGTCAATAAAGCAGAAATAGATGTTTTTCTGGAACTCTCTTGATTTTTCGATGATCCAGCGAATGTTGGCAATTTGATCTCTGTTTCCTCTGCCTTTCCTAAAACTAGCTTGAACATCTGGAAGTTCACGGTTCACATATTGCTAACAGTATCAAAATAAAATTTTATAAC
This sequence comes from Bos grunniens, assembly GCF_055505025.1. Lineage (NCBI taxonomy): Eukaryota > Metazoa > Chordata > Mammalia > Artiodactyla > Bovidae > Bos > Bos grunniens. The sequence continues at coordinate 67,776,219 of NC_141168.1, read as the reverse complement.
TGACCAATTCTTTCCTATTAAGGGAAGAATACATCTTTCATGTATTCAGTTGGTTTATTGAATTGGAAAGAACATTTGCTCATCTATTATTTCTCCAAGAGAGAAAATGCTTAATTTTAATTTATGATATGCTGTAATTTCTGAAAATAAAATAGTTAAATATTGTACTGAAGTTTTAGAAAATAATTGCAGAGGACCAACTGAGTATTTATGATACTATATTCCACCACAGCCTCCAGTATCCAAAACAGCATCCCATGATCAAACACTATTGTACCTTCAGCTGTGCATATGAATATCTACTGTTAGAGGGCTAAAGAAGGGTTATAGGGTTGTCTCATTTCAGGTTTGATTTTACCACCAAATGAGTTTGTGCCAAAGTTAAAAAAAACTCCTACTTCTAAAACTTTTTGGATTTTGGAATTGTAGCTAAGAGGTGGGAAACTGAGAATATTAGAATTGTAGTGTTATTGGACTAGGAAAATAGCTCTGTATTTACATTAAGAGATTGAATGCATAATTTTGGAAATAGGGCAAACTAATAACTATTTTGTTAAAGAGGATTTACCTGACAATGTAACACACACAAACTTCAAATAAGCATTTTGCAAAATGTGAGGGAGAAATTACTGGAACCCAGGGGAAAAATAAAAGTTTAGAATCAGAATAGATTTCCCTATGTGTAATTAGAACTTGTGAGTTCACCATCTTTGACACTAGGCTGTCTTTTATCTTCTCTTCTGTACATCCTCCAAAGATCATCTTGGTTATCACTTAAGCATAAATGTTTTGTAAACTTTATTCACAACTCATACCTTACCTCTGAATTCCAGACCCGTGTATGCAGCCGTGTACTTCACATACCTTCTTGGGTACCTTCAAAACATCACAAACTCAGTGTGTTCAAAACTAAACTTATGATTCTTTGTTGCCCTAAAAAAACCCAGTCTTCTCTGTGAAGAGCATCACTATCTATTCAGTCACTTAAGCCAGAACCTCAGATGTCATTTTTTAATCCATTTCTAAACATCTCTTGACTCCATATATTTGTTTCCATGTGACTGACAACCCTTATCACATGACCCTAATTCAAGCAGCCCTTTTTTCTCTCCTAGATTCTCATATTTTGCCCCTCTAAAATTCATCCACTTAACTGTTACTGCCATCATTCTTGTGATAAAGAAAATAAGATATCTTTATATACTGAAAATATTGCATGAATTCATGAATTGGCCCTGCTGATCTTCTCAGCCTTATATCACACTCTGGTCTAGTCATGTCATCTCCTTTCAGTGCATTTTTCTCATCTCATTTCTTCCCACCAGGGTCTTCCCACATGCTTCTTTATCTCCATGGAATGTTTTTTTTCCCTATACTCTGCCTCTCCTTCCTTCTTACTCACCCTCCGATCTAACCATACCATTCCTTCTTTAGGGAAATTGTCCCTAACTTCTGTCCAGATGATCTTTTTCTACAAGATCATAGGCATGTGCATCTCGCTTGTCCCTCACTTGTAATACTTGAAAGTATAGATTAAAGTCTGTCTCTTCCACCTGTTCGTAAACTTCATGAGGAGTGGGACCATGTTTCAATTTGCTCACCATTTTTCCCACACAACTGGCTCTCTATATAGGCATATACATATTTATTAAGTGAATGAATCAGTGAAATTAATAGCAGAAACTATCATTTGAATGATTTATTCCCATTTTATTGAGGCCTTTCTGCTTGATTTTGTGACACCTTTTACTTTCATAGGGTTTATCATATTGTGTTATAATTATATTTTAATTATCTATCTCTTCTAGTAGACTGTGAACTCTGAATACTGGGTTGTACCTATTTTGTTCATAATTACATCCCCAGAGCTTATCACAGTAGTGTAAAACCTGATGTGTAGTAGGCACTCAAATATTTGTAGAATTAATGAATGCTAAGCCTATAAATGCAGTGTCATATATATTTTAAAACATTATCACTTAAGTTATCTGCATTTTTCATATTAACTTATTTCAGTTAGTGGTGATATTGCAACGTGACTTTAATGTGTGTGTGTGTGGCTATTGTGTCATTTTGAAGTCAGTAGGAAGTGGTTAGTGTCTGATGTGATTCTTAGTTGATACTTATTGGTCTCAATTTCTAAATACACATATTCTTAAAAAGCAGATAAACTTCAGTCATTTCTGGCATTTGTTCTAATTCTTTTAAAGAGGTAGAGGTATGCATGTGTGCTTGCTAAGTCGCTTCAGTCGTTTCCAGCTCATTGCAACCCTATGCACTTAGCTCGCCAGGCTTCTCTGTCCATTTGTATTCTCCAGGCAAGAATACTGAAGTGGGTTGCCATTCCCTCCTCCAGGGGATCTTCTGTACTCAAGGGTCGAACCTGAGTCTCTTATGTCTCTTGCATTGGCAGAAGGATTCTTTACCACTAGTGCCAGCTGGGATACAAAATGTAATTTTCCTGAGATGCTGCTGCTGCTAAGTCACTTCAGTCGTGTCGGACTCTAAGTAAATCAAAGCAAGTATAGGTGGAGCTAGATGGAGTTGTTAGGGAAACTAACACTTTACAGTAAAAATATGAGGGCCTGTGGAGTGCAAGCATTTTTCCTGCTAGAATACTATTGAATTAGGAACACTCTGCTTAATAATATTCATGCTTCTTTAAAGTCTCTTAAGTGTGGGCCTCTTCTAAAGACACACCATTGGAATTATCCAAATTCAAATGATTGGGAGTGAAAGAATATGTTACAATCACATTTTATATTATTATCCATTAAATAGCTTTGGATTATATAATGTTCAGCTGAAGTATGCTGACAGCTATTTAGAAATCTAAGTAAAACTTTTGATGAACCCAGCCTACTTTGTTCAGTAGTTATATCTCAATCAGACAAGCTCGACTGTATAATTTTAGGTTTAGTCAAGATGAGATTTATGGGTATATCATATCCAAAGACTGCTGTGAAGAAAGTATGATTTGAAGAAATGAGTTATTAATCTTTGCTACAGAATATTAACAATGTCATGTGGCTTTTATGAGTAGGTATCTAGGAGGTAGTAGATTCATAAGCTCCCCAAAATAGATTTCTTCTTATGTACCTCTGCTACTGGGAACATAATTAATAGTTACCTATTACTCATGAAATCCAAGCTTTTACTTCATTTATTAAATTCAACCTTAGTACAAAATTAGCAAAATTAAATAAGTACTGTCATGTTGTAGTGAATGAGATTGTCTGTCTTGCTTTTTTATGTGTATATACATGCTTGTCGGAGAAGGCGATGGCTCCCCACTCCAGTACTCTTGCCTGGAAAATCCCATGGGCAGGGGAGCCTGGTGGGCTGCAGTCCATGGGGTCACGAATAGTCAGACATGACTGAGCGACTTCACTTTCACTTTTCACTTTCCTGCACTGGAGAAGGAAATGGCAACCCACTCCAGTGTTCTTGTCTGGAGAATCCCAGGGATGGGGGAGCCTGGTGGGCTGCCGTCTATGGGATCACACAGAGTTGGACACGACTGAAGTGATGCAGCAGCAGCAGCAGCATACATGCTTGTGTGGTGGTAGTACATGTGTTTTTGTTTACTATGACCAAATAGTAAATATGTATAAAATAAATGTATTTCTTGCTGAATATGTTTCTGTTTCTGTTTTTGCAAGTAGTCATGCCTGACTGTTTTTTTTTTTTTTTTGCGAGTCAAATTAATGATGATAAAATGTTATTGAGACAATTGCTTGTGTGATGTTTGCCACCACTTTTTAGTTTTGAATTTCAAAAGGCCAGTACCCAGAAGGTGTTTCATCTCCTCCCAGGTTCTGTGCCCTCAGTTAAGATAAGCGGTCTCCAGGTGGATGGTGACACATGGGTCACAGACCTGCTTTCTGGAAAGGAATGATTTTCCCTTGGGACTAGCTTTAACAAAGAGCACATTCTCACTGCTGAGTGAATGTTGAAAGAATTAGCTGATGGCTTTTATAATTATCTTATGATTTCTCTGTAAAAAGATAACTTTTTAAAGAGGCTATCTTATATATATTTGCATAAATATGAATTATGTTTAAAAGTTTTTATATGATTTGTACCAATACTTAAGAATATATGATAACAGTAGACAATATCATAGACAGAGAATCACAGGGTTGATGAAGTCCTTTGCAGTTTTTGTTTTTTTGTACAGCCACCCATCGAATTGTTTCTAAAATTTCCTCCCACAAAATACCCTTCCTGTTGCTATCCACTAGATAGGATCTGAAACTCATCTGAGGACTAAGTCAAAAGGCTATAGTGTGGAACAATGAAATGTAAATTGGGATAATTCATGTGGCAACCCACTCCAGTACTCTTGCCTGGAAAATTCCATGGACAGAGGAGCCTTGTAGGCTACAATCCATGGGGTCACAAAGAGTCGGACACGACTGAGCGGCTTCACTTCACTTCACGTGAGAATAAGAATGCCTCCACATGTGAACATAGAGAGCTCTTCTAGCCAGAACTGCTTGCCTGGCCTGTATTACTCCACAGCTCTACTACCTACCAGGAGATTTTAAATACAAACACAAATAGGGCCACATAACACTTTGTTAGTTTTAATTTCTAACAATATTTACTGATTTATATAGGTGAAACCATCCAAGATTGATCTAAACTCTGGAATTTAAAATAAACCTCAGATATCAGATATTCTTAATCATCTTCTGCTGTGTCAGAGAATATCTGACTTTTTGTCTGTAGTATTGGCCGGCTTGCTCATGGATTTCCATCATTCTCTCAATAATCAGAATTTTCCTGCATCTATTCTAGTCTAAAAATAGGAATAGAAATTAAAAAAAACATAAACACATATATTTTGCATTTGTGATTCTCCAGTGATTATATTTTCTACAACCAGAATAATGCTTTTTTCCTCTTCTTGACCAACTTCTTTAGCCTCTTGTACTTGTAGGAATTTGTGTATTTCTAATTAAAAAAAATTCTTCAATTGACCCATTAAGTACATTCCCTCGGTTATCTTATTAATGAATGTAAGCATTTTTATAGCATATCAACACATGCATTTCTAGTTTTTAAAAAGATCCACAGCTCTCTATTAGATTATGAGAGCTTAACTACATTTGAAACACATTAAAAAAATAATTGGATGTTTTAAGCTGTTTCATTTTTGTAACTCCAAATAATGGAACTTCTGAAAAAAACATAATTTCTATCAAAAGCCTAGCTTGAGAAAACTGATATTGGGTTTATGATCTAACCAGCTGATCATCTAGGTTAGTGAGCTTAAATATGGAGTCTGCTGTATAAATTGGTTTGGAAAACATTGTTCCACCTGCTCTAAGTGTGATCTCTGGTATCTAAGGGTCAAGTCACATTAGTATAAAGTTTTATGTTTGGGCTTTCACTTGAGATGATTCATATTATGCTTTGGGCTTTTGATCAAGAATAAATGTGGTGGAAGTTATGGTGCTTGGCCAACATTATCCCCTTCATGACTGAATTACACTTGCTTCCATCTGATCCTGCTTCCCTCATTCTGTTGTCGAACTGGTTTTGAGAGCAGCCCCCAATAAACCTCCCATAGTCAAGTTTCAGATTGTTCCTGGATGACTCTTTTTTAGATAATAAATAAATATATATATATATATTTAAATCTGAGCATGTAAAGAATTTCACTGCACATATTACAAATCTGCTACTAGAATTTTATCAATTATGTCTTTTATGAAAAAATCTAGTTTATAAATTCTTGGATATTTTTCTGAAAAATATATGTCTTCCCTAAGAGCTGGCATGATTTAATTACTTTTAAGAAATATACATTAGGTTGAATTATAACTGTGGAAAATTCTTTAAGAGATAGGAATACCACACCACCTTACCTGCCTCCTCAGAAACCTGTACACAGGTCAAGAAGCCACAGTTAGAACCAGACATGGAACAACGGACTGGTTCAAAATTGGGAAAGGAGTATGTCAAGGCTGTATATTGTCACCCTGCTTATTTAACTTATATGAAGAGTACATCATGTGAAATTCCCAGCTGGATGAAGCACAAGCTAGAATCAAGAATGATGGGAGAAATATCAATAACCTCAGATATGCAAATTACACCACCTTTATGGCAGAAAGCAAGAGGAACTAAGGAGCCTCTTGATGAAAGTGAAAGATGAGAGTGAAAAAGTTGGCTTAAAACTCAACACTCAGAAAACAAAAATCGTGGCATCTGGTCCCATCACTTCATGGCAAATAGATGGGGAAACGATGGAAACAGTGTCAGACTTTATTTTCTTGGGCTCCAAAATCACTGCAGGTGGTGACTGCAGCCATGAAATTAAGATGCTTGTTCCTTGGTAGAAAAGCTATGACAAAGCTAGACAACATATTAAAAAGCAGAGACATTACTTTGCCCACAAAAGTCTGTGTAATCAAAGCTATGGTTTTTCCAGTAGTCATGTATGGATGTGAGAGCTGGACAATAAAAAAGGCTGAGTGCTGAAGAATTGATGCTTTTGAACCGTGGTGTTGGAGAAGACTCTTGAGAGTCCCTTGGACTGCAAGGAGATCAAACCAGTCAATCCTAAAGGAAATCAATCCTGAATATCATTACAGGGACTAGTGCTAAAACTGAAACTCCAATACTTTGGCCACCTGAGGCAAAGAACTGACTCCTTGGAAGAGGTCCTGATGCCTGAAAGATTGAAGGCAGGAGGAGAAGGGGATGACAGAGGATAAGATGGTTGGATGGCATCACCAACTCAATGGACATGAGTTTGATCAAGCTCTGGGAGATGGTGAAGGACAGGGAAGCCTGGTGTGCTGCAGCCCATGGGATTGCAAAGAGTTGGAAACAACTGAGTGACTGAATAACAATATGGAACAGACATTTTGTAGATCAAAATGGTCAAGTATCTGTGATTCCAGAAGGTTCCACCTAATATGTTTTAATAATTTTCCCTTTTCCTTTGTTGTCAGGATGCTCATGGGTAAATCTGGTACTCAGCTGCAATATTAATCTTCAGCCTACATCTAATTGTGTAAATACCTTTCACCACATTTACATGTGTGTGTGCTCAGTTGCTCAGTCATGTCCAACTCTTTGTGACCCCATGGACTGTAGTCCACCAGGCTCCCCTGGCCATAGAATTTTCCAGACAAGACTACTGGAGTGGGTTGCCTTTCCCTACTCCACACTACATTTACAGCTCATAGTTATTTATAATATTTTGGAAAATAGAATAAAGTAAATAAATCCTTTTAAATGAAATAAAACGATTTCTGCACATAGACAGTCTTGAACTTAAGCTGATCATTATTTTTAGTTTGCAGTAACAGCATTCCAGAGAGATAATGTTGAGACATAATTCAGAGATTATGAAAACAATAATAATAATTATTATTATTTGAGTAATTCAGAGTTCAAGAGATGTGTTTTACTTATTATTTTTAATAGCAAAACTTCCTTACATCTTAGTGGTCTTAATCTCTTTGATAATCTAAAGAACCAATTCACAATCTGCAACTGCTCTGGCCTTACAGGTGAAGGCTTTGAAACTCTGATTATGGTTTACCTCCCAGGTGGCTCAGTGGTAAAGAATCCACCTGCCAAGTGGGAGGCATGGGTTCAACTTTGGGCCTGGAAGATCCCCTGAAGAAGAAAATGGCAACCTACTTCAGTATTTTTGCCTGGGAAATCCCATGGACTGAGGAACCCGGGAGGCTACAGTCCATGGGGTCACAAAAGAGTCAGGCTTACTGACTTTACATTACTGAGCTTTTTGCTTTGTGTTCCAGTAATTTCAATCAGGAACCAATATCCTGTAGTGCTTAGGGAGCCAGGCCCTGTATTCCGACTCCCCCTTGCCAGTGGAATGATGACAGCCACGCCATTTAACCTTTCTAAGTCCTAGTGTCTTCAATTATAATGTAGATATTATTGATATCTATATCCTAAGACTGTAACAAAAAGTAAATGAAATAATATGTATAAAATGCTTAGCAGAGTGCTTGATACTTGTTGCATATTTCTACATTTATCATTATTGTCATTTTTGCTGTAGTTGATATTAATATTGCCCAAGTATATTGTAAATTTCTAGAGCCCTAGGGTCACAGCTATGACTTCCCATGGACACTTGATGTAACACAAACTGAAATAAGTACTCTAATGATGCTTTTAGCATCAATGAATGGTGAAAAATTAGTTAATGAAAGTTGTATATTCTGATTCAACATACTTTTCTTAGAAAAATATACAGTGTTCTTTAGCATTCATTTGCATTGTGTGAAAATCAATCAGATTTGTGAATCTGAAAATGTTATTTATAATGTATATTTTGTAGATGTATGTGGATTAAGAAGGATTAATTTAAAACTGTAGAATAATCTAAATAGCTACCCTAAAAAATTACCACTGGCATTTTAATGAAATGTTATTTTACAACTTAAAGCTCATAGCAATATAATTAGTAATATGTGTAATCTTTATTACCAATCTTAATCTTTTTTATATGACTGAAAAATTATTTTATGGTAGTACAATTAAAATAATGCTAAAAATGTCAGCATAACAGAATTAAACTGAAGTAACTACTACAATATTGTAACCCAAACCAGCTAATTTAAATGCAAAATCCTTTGTAAAGGCTATTTATCTGAGCTAATGCATGTTAAGGGATTTAAGGAGTAGATTATGAAACTGAAATAAAAGGAAAAATAAGCACTGTACAGCAATCTTTGCTATTGTTTAACATGAGGGAAATATTAAATAGGGTTATATATAGGCCACTTGAGGAAAATGTATTAGAAGCCATATTGCAGCATAGTAAATATAACGGGGACTGGTGGGCAATCCTATTTTCAGAGGCTTTTAAAGGGAAAGCTTAGAATACTTAAAGTTGTCCTTATACAAATAATGGTATATCATTAAGTATGATAATTAGACTGAAGATGCCCAGAATTTTAAGTCTATGTTTTGAAAGAGGAATTTCAAAATACTGGATAGTTGCTTAGTTGGCACATGACACTAGTTAGATTTTTCTCTGAATGCTTTTCTTTCTGTCAATTCATAATGACTTTAGTAAAGTATTGTTATTATAAAGTGAGAATACAGAAGGGTTTAAAATTAAGATTTTTTAAAGCTGAAAATGAACTCAGTATCAAACATTGAAAATATAGAAAATTGAAAAAAAATCACCTAGGTTTTCATCACCTGTAAAGTATCAGACAACGTTTAGTATATTTATTTCTAGTCTCTGTTCCTTCATGGATAATTTTTTAAACTTTTAATTAAAAATAATTATAATTATATTCAATATAATATTTATATGTAATACAAAGGAATCTAGGAGATATATAAAAATCCTTAATAATAGTGAATTAGCTGTATATTCCTTATATTATTTTAGTCATTCTTATCAGATCCTCAAAAAGTTTTGATGCCTATATATTTATTCCAGGTTTGGTACCAGTTGCATGTTATTTTAATGGCTGTTCTTAAACAGTTAGTTAACATTTAAAATATTTTCAGTTCAGCTCAGTCGCTTAGTCATGTCCGACTCTTTGTGACCCCATGGACTGCATCATGCCAGGCCTCCCTGTCCATCAACTCCCAGAGTTTACTCAAACTCATGTCCATCAAGTTGGTGATGCCATCCAATGATCTCATCCTCTGTTGTCCTCTTCTCCCACCTTCAATCTTTCCCATCATCAGGGTCTTTTCCAGTGAGTCAGTTCTTCGCATCAGGTGGCCAAAGTATTGGAGTTTCAGTGTCAGCATCAGTCCTTCCTATGAATAGTCAGGACTGATTTCTTTTAGGATTGACTGGCTTGATCTTGAGGTCCAAGGGACTCTCAAGAGTCTTTTCCAACACGACAGTTCAAAAGCATCAATTCTTCAGTGTACAGCTTTATTTATAGTCCAACTCTCACATCCATACATAACTACTGGAAAAACCAAAGCTTTGACTAGGCGAACATTTGTTGGCAAAGTGATGTCTCTGCTTTTTAATATGCTGTCTAGGTTGGTCACAGTTTTTCTTCCAAGGAGCAAGTGTCTTTGAAATTCATGGCTGCAGTCACCATCTGCAGTGATTTTGGAGCCCCCCAAATAGTCTCTCACTGTTTCCATTGTTTCCCCATCTGTTTGCCATGAAGTGATGGGACCGGATACCATGACCTTTGTTTTTGAATGTTGAATTTTAAGCCAACTTTTTCACTCTCCTCTTTCACCTTCATCAAGAGGCTCTTTAGTTCTTCTTTGCTTTCTGCCATAAGGTGGTGTCATCTGCATATCTGAGGTTGTTGATATTTCTCCTGGAAATCTCAATTCCAGCTTGTGCTTCATGCAGTCCAGCATTTCTCATGATGTACTTTGCATATAAGTTAAATAAGCAGGGTGACAATATGTAGCCTTGACATACTCCTTTCCCAATTTGAAACTAGGATGTTGTTCCATGTCTGGTTCTAACTGTTGCTTCTTGACTTGCATGCAGATTTCTCAGGAGGCAGGTCAGGTGGTCTGGTATTCCCATCTCTTGAAGAAAATTCCACATTTTGTGGTGATCCACACAGTCAAAGGCTTCTGCATAGTCAATGAAGCAGAAGTAGATGTTTTTTTTTGGAACTCTCTCACTTTTTCAATGATCCAACAGATGTTGCCAATTTGATCTCTGGTTCCTCTGGCTTTTCTAAATCCAGCTTGAACATCTGGAAGTTCATGGTTCACGTACTGCTGAAGCCTGGCTTGGAGAATTTTGAGCATTACTTTGCTAGTGTGTGAGATGAGTGCAACTGTGTGGTAGTTTGAACATTCTTTGGCATTGCCTTTCTTTGGGATTGGAATGAAAACTGACCTTTTCCAGTCCTGTGGCCACTGCTGAGCTTTCCAGATTTGCTGGCATATTGAGTGCAGCACTTTCACAGCATCATCTTTTAGGATTTGAAATAACTGGAATTCCATCACCTCCCTAGCTTTATTTGTAGTGATGCTTCCTAAGGCCCACTTGACTTCGAATTCAAGGATGTCTGATCACACCATCATGATTTTCTGGGTTGTGAAGATCAAAAATGATCTTCTGTGTATTATTGCCACATCTTCTTAATATCTTCTGTTTCTGTTAGGTCCATACCATTTCTGTCCTTTATTGAGCCCATCTTTGCATGAAATGTTCCCTTGGTATCTCTAATTTTCTTGAAGAGATCTTTAGACTTTTCCATTCTATTGTTTTCCTATGTTTCTTTGCATTGATTGCTGAGAAAGTCTTTCTTATCTCTCCTTGCTATTCTTTGGAACTCTACATTCAAATGAGTATATCTTTCCTTTTCTCCTTTGCTTTTCACTTCTCTTCTATTTCTCTTCTCTTCTATCTTTTCACTTCTCTTCACTTCATAGCTATTTGTAAGGCCTCTTCAGACAACCATTTTGCCTTTTTGCATTTCTTTTCCTTGGGGATGGTCTTGATCCCTGCCTCCTGTACAGTGTCACAAACCTCCATCCATAGTTCATCAGGCACTCGTCTATCAGATCTAATCCCTTGAATCTAATCCCTGTCTATCAGATCTAATCCCTTAAATATTTACTAAAATATTTTAGTAAACTGTAAATTATTCCTTAAAACTATAATCCATTAATATGTAAATTATGACAGATGTATAGATAATAAATAAGAAAGAAACTGGACATTATAGTGTTTGCTGTCATGATTCAGTTGTCAAAAGTGGAACTCCTTTACCAGATGATGCTACACATTGCATATGTTTGTTTTCTATTTGGTAGGTCCCAGCACACTTTGAAAGTCCTGCAAGGACTCAGCTACAGAAGGTTCAGCGACAGCAAGTAAAACCCTTCATGACCCTTGACCACCAGATTCTCAACCGAAGTTTTAAAAGGTCACATCCTCCCACTCCAAGCAGTGAACTTCTGGTGCAGCATGGACACCCGTCTCCCGAGAGTGACACTGGTCTCACTGGAAATCCACTCACCAAGTTGCTAACTCTTGGCAAAGAAGATGACAATACAGAATGGCATGTATGTCTAATGACTAACTTAAGAAAATATATAGTTTTTTGAAAAAAAAAAAAAAAAAAACACTTCAAGAAATTGAAGTCAATATTTTTATAGTAAACATTCTATATGCAAATTCCTTTAACAAAAGGATATCTTATTAATTTTTAATAATTAGTTATTCCCATAAGAATTGTTATGCATAAAATATAACAATTCACTTTAAAATTTTTATTTCAGTTTGTATCAATGTGAGTCAAAATTGGTTAAGAAAATTTAGCTTGAATTGTACTGGTTTTCTGATAGCTTTAGTTAAAACATTTATCAACAGTTACATTTTCTGAAGTACCCATTAAGACAAAATAAGTGGAATTTAAATAGTAGTAAAAATTTACTCTAGAAATGTTTATCAGAATGAGACTAATAGTCTTCTTGCACTTAATATTTTATAGTATTGTATCTGAGTTTTTAATTACTGATTATTCATTCCTTTCTATTTTCAACAAATACTTGCTTTCCATTTACTAAGTAAGAGAAAATTTGAGGTGCTGAAGATATAAAATGAATGAATGTTTAGCTTTGTGGCGTTCAGAATTACTGTGACTTGCTTGTAAATGGACCTTAAAAAAATCCTGAAAAATCAGTAGAAGTGGGAAAGAAATAATATTTCAATGTAGAAAACCTATATCAATAACTGAGTTTTCTATTCTTTTCTTTTTTTCCATTTGATTAGTTAGATGAAGCCGTGGTCCTATTTGCTCCTAGATTTAATCTACCAATCTACATTCCTGGTGATTTTTACTGAATTCAGGTCACTGCTTTTTTTTTTTTTTCACATTTTTCAAAGGAATTTATTAAGAAACGGGGGGGGGGGGAAATTTAAAGTACACAATCAAAGGAATCAAAGCGTTTACAACATAGCTTCTTCAGGCCAAGGGAAATCTATAGTCTCCAGGTGCAAAAGAATAATACTCAATATCTAAGTATTTAAATTCCAAATGATAGAGGAAATTTTTCTTTTGCAAATTTTATGTTAATCTAGAAAAGAGAAAAGAGGAAAGATCTAGTAGATTGTTTAATAAAATATAAAGCAATCACAAAACATGACTAGTTAAAATCCAAAACTGAATATAAATCTCTACATGTATATTTACTTAAACTTTTTAGTAACAAGTATATAAAAATTTTTCCAAAAAAAATGTAGAACTAGATTCTCTGTTCACTCTATGAAGGTCATAAAAATATATGTAAGATGAGAATCATCTGTTCATCTGTATAGTAAATATTAGAACTCACCCAATACAATTGTCTTATAATTTTCTTCTTTCAAAGTTTTCAAAGTTTTTCCCTTGTGTGGAAGGTTGATTTACAAAGGAAAAAACAAATTCCAAAAGATATGCATATGCCTGTCAATTCTAGGCAAAACCCAGAAAATGATCAGAGTATGTATCTTATGAAATATGATGCTGTGATCGTACAGTGGTTAGTACTCTGTGTTGTGAAATATGTTTTCTAAAAAATGAGAAAGGATGAGTAACATATGTTAATTTTCTTAGTAAGCAGTTTTATTTCTTAGGAACACAGCTTTCCTTTTATTTTATAATAAGGTTGTACATTATATGAGAAATTTACCTGATCTTAGGGGTCCTTTAGGTGGTGTCAGTCAAAAGGAGTTGTGTGGCTGGGAAGGGTAGAAAGCTCCAATATGTGCCGTGGTCTAGGGACAACATGCACGCTGGCTGCAGATAAACATTTTTAAAATTTTTAACCATTTTTCTTTAAACTGTGTATTAAAAGGCTCTTCTGTCATTAATGTCCAGTTAATCATAGTTTTATTTCATCTGTTATAGTTTTAATGTGTTTTTGAATTTATCATAGACACATTTTCACATACTGCCATCAATTCCAGTTTTGCTGCCTTTAGTAGCTAAGATACATCCTACTTTTTTGCCATTTCCTGATATTCTTTGATTAGTTCTAGGAGTCCTTGTCACAAAGCAGAAAGTGTGCAGTCTTTAGAGTCAGACAGCATGAGGTTAAAACCACCACTTACTAGTTGTGGGGTCTCAATCCTTAACCTCTCTTACTAACATTTCTACAGCTTGAAGAGTTCTTTTGATACTTACATTTTCTGGGTGGGTTGTAGGGAACTTCTGTGATCTTTTACTTTTATGATTAAATTATTTTTTATTGAGGAATATTTGACATAATAACTGTATACGTTTGAGGCATATAGCATGATGATTTAATATGCATATATTGTGAAGTGATTAACCACAATAAATTCAGTTAACATCCATCTTGTCATGTAGACACAATAAAAGAAAAAGAAGAGAAAAGAAGAAAAAAAAAGTCCTCTTGAAAACTTTCCTGTATATCATATAACATTGTTAAATACAGTTGTCGCATTGTGTGCATTATACCCCTAGTAGTTATTTATCTTATAATTTTAGTTTGGATCTTGTGACCACCTTTCTCCAATTCCATACCACATTCCGCCACCCCACTTCTGGTAGCTACAAGTCTGATCTCTTTTTCTATGAGGTTTTTTTGTTTTTGTTTCATAATCCATATATAAGTGAGATCACACACTATTTGTCTTTCTCTGTCTGACTTATTTCACTTGGCATAATGCCCTCAAGGCCTATTCATGTTGTTGCCAATGATAGGATTTCCTTGTTTTTTTCATGCCTAAATGGCATTCTTGTTTATTTCACAGTTTCTTTAGCCATTCACTGATGGAAGGACACAGGTTGCTTTCATATCTTGGTTTTGTAAATACTATGAACATGGGGCTGCAGATATCTTTTCAAGGTATTGTTTTTATTAGCTTTGGGTATATTCCCAGGAGTGGAATTTCGTTATCATATGGTAGTTCTAGTTTTAATTTTTTTGAGGATCCTGAATACTGTTTTCTATAGTAGCTGTATCAATTTACAATCTCACCAATATCATAAAAGGGTAACCTTTTCCCCACATTCTTGCCAGCATTATTATCTTATCTTTTTGTGATTGGTATTCTCACAGGTATAAGGTGATATCTCATTGTGGTCTGAATTTGCATTCCCCTAATAACTAATGACGTTAAGCATCTTTTCATGTACCTGTTGCCCTTTTGTTTATTTTTCTTTGGAGAAATATGTATTCAGCTCCTTCTCTCATTTTTTAAATTGCATTTTTACTGTTGTTTTAGGAGCTTTTCTATAGGTCTTGGTTATTAATTCCTTATCAGATGTATGGTTTGCAAACATTTTTTTCCCCTTTCCATAGGTTGATCACTGGTGAATTATGCTTTTAATATGCACTGAGTTTAGTTTGCTAGTATCTTATTGAAAACTTTTGCATCTATATTCATCAGGGATATTGGCCTGTAGCTTTCTTTTTTAGTAATCTCATTTTCTGATTTTAGTATCAGGATAATGCTGGCCTCATAAAATCAGTTAGAGAGTGTTCCTTCCTCTTTGATTTTTTGGGAAGACTTTGAGAAGGATTGGTGTTTATTCTTCTTGAAATGTTTGGTAAAATTCACCAGTGAAGCCATCTGGTCCTGGGTTTTTCTCATTGGGGGATTTTTTATTACTAATTTAATTCAATCTCCACTAGTAATTGGTATATTCAGATTTTCTACTTCTTCTTGATTCAGTCTTAATAAGTTTTATGCTTCTAAGAACTTTTCCATTTCTTCTAGGTTTCACAATTTTTTGAAAAATATAGTTGTTCTGTGTTGCCCTTTATGATCCTTTGAATTTGTTCAAATCTACTGTTTCTTTATTGATTCTCTGTGTGGATAATCTGTCCATTGTTGAGAGTGGTAAAAAGTCTTCAGATATTATTGTTTATAATTATTATACTGTTTATTTTTCTCATTAGCTCTCTTAGTTGTTGCTTTATATATTTATATGCTCTGATGTTGGGCTCATAAATTGTTATATCAGTTTGTTGTATTGACCGCTTTACCTTTATATAATGACTTCCCTTGTTTCTCTCTCTCTTTTTTTTTTTTTTTTTTTTGCCATTTTTAGTTTTGTCTGTTTTGTCTGATGTAATCAATGTAAACGATTCCTACTTTCTTTTAGTTGCCATTGTTTGAAATGTCTTTTTCCATCCCTTCACTCTCAATCCCTGTTTGTCCTTACAGTGAAAGTGAGTCTCCTAGAGACAGTGGTTGTTGAATCTTTTTTTTTTTAATCCACTCATTCACACTATGTCTTTGAATTGGATAATTTAATCTGTTTATATTTAAAACAATTACTAATAGGTAAGGGCTTGTGTGTGCTTGCGCTCAGTCATGTCTGACAACCTCCTGGACTGTAGCCCACCAGGTTCCTCTGTTCGTGGAATTTTCCAGGCAAGAATACTGGAGTGAATTGCCATTTTCTACTCTAAGGGATCTTTCTGACCCAGGGATCAAACCTGTGTCTCTTGCATCTACTGCCTTGGCAGGCACCACCTAGGAAGCTGTAAGGGCTTACTACAACAAAATGTTATTAGTTGCGTTCTGGTTGTTTGGTAGCTTCAACAGTCTCTGTTTCTTATCCTGCTATCTTTTTGTTTTGTTTTGTTTTGTTTTGTCTTTTGGAATCAACATACTTTGACTTCTTTATCAAGTTCTTTTGTGTAATTAGTATAAGATTTTCCCTGTGTTTTCCACGTGCTCAGTTGCTTCAGTCTCTTGCAACAATCAACTGTAGTGATCCAGGTACGGGATTCTTCAGGCAGGATGCTGGAGTGAGGATGCTATGCCCTTCTCCAGGGGATCTTCCCAATTCACAGACTGAACCCCTGTCTCTTATGTCTTCTGTGTTGGCAGATGGGTTCTTTACCTCTAGCACCACTAGAGGTATCTATCTAGCTGTGTCATAACTTTTCTTCCAAGGAGCAAGGGTCTTTTGATTTCATGGCTGAAATCACCACCTGCAGTGATTTTGGACCCCAAGAAAATAAAGTCTGTCAGTTTCCATTGTTTCCCCATCTATTTGCCATGAAGTGATGGAACTGGCCACGATCTTCATTTTCTGAATGTTGAGTTTTAAGCCAACTTTTCCACTCTCCTGTTTTATTTCCATCAAGAGGCTTTTTAGTTCCTCTTCACTTTCTGCCATAATGGTTGTGTCATCTGCATATCTGAAGTTATTGATATTTCTCCCTGCAATCTTGATTCCTGTTTGTGCTTCATCCAGCTGGGCATTTTGTGTGATGTACTCTGCATAGAAGTTAAATAAGCAGGGTGACAACATAAAGCCTTGACATATTCCTTTTCAAATTTTGAACCAGTCCATCGTTCCATGTCAGATTTTAATGGTTGCTTCTTGACCTGCATACAGGTTTCTCAGGAAGCAGGTTAAGGTGGTCTGGTATTCCCATCTGTTTAAGAATTTTCCAGTTTGTTTGATCCACACAGTCAAAGGCTTTAGCGTAGTCAGTGAATCAGAAGTAGATGTTCTTCTGCAATTCTCTTTCTTTTTCTATTATCCAACAGATGTTGGCATTTTGATCTCTGGGTCCTCTGTCTTTTCTAAATCCAGCTAGTAACACCTTATTTTAAATTGATAGCAAGTAACTTCAGTAGAATTTGTATTCTTTGTACTTCTCCTCGATTATTGCTGTTAAAATTTATATGTTTTTGTATTGAATTATTAATAATAGATTATTATATTTCTTAATTTTGTTTCAGTATTGACCATCTGGTGATGTCCATGTGTAGAGTCTTCTCTGGTGTTGTTGGAAGAGGGTGTTTGCTGTGATCAGTGCATTTTCTTGGCAAAACTCTGTTAGCCTTTGACCTGCTTGTTTTGTACTCCAAGGCCAAATTTGCCTGTTACTCCAGGTATCTCGACTTCCTACTTTTGGATCCCAGTGCTCTATAATAAAAAGGACATCATTTTTTTTTCATGTAGGTTACTAAACTTCCTTAAAAGGATTATTTTGAATTCTTTATTGATTTATCAGACAGTTCAAAGATCTCCATTTATTTAGAGTTAGTTATCTGAGTTTTATTAGTTTACTTTGGTGGTACCATATTTATCTGACTTTTTGTGATCCTTAATGCCTTGTGTTGGTTTCTGTGCATCTGATTAATAGGGCTGCCCTTGCAGACTTTACAGGCTTGCTTTGTCAATGACAGTTCTTCACAAGGCTGCTCAGTTTTGGTTTCTGGGTGAGTCTGCCACTAAAGTCTTTGTGCAGGTAATTCCTGTTATTATGATCTATTTGTGCCAGACATGGATTGGGGGTTGTGCCACCAGCTGAGAGCAGCTGGATAGGACTGCTGACTTTGTTCCTTACACAAGTGAGGCTGTTGAATGGACTTCGTAGTTGCTTGAATTCTCTGATAAGGCTTACAACAAAAGTCTGTCTAGTCAAGGCTATGGTTTTTCAGTGGTCATGTATGGATGTGAGAGTTGGACTATAAAGAAAGCTGAGCACCAAAGAATTGATGCTTTTGAACTGTGGTGTTGGAGAAGACTCTTGAGAGTCCCTTGGACTGCAAGGAGATCCAACCAGTCCATTCTAAAGGAGATCAGTCCTGGGTGTTCATTGGAAGGACTGATGTTGAAGCTGAAACTCCAATACTTTGGTGACCTGATGTGAAGAACTGACTCATTTGAAAAGACCCTGATGCTGGGAAAGATTGAGGGCAGGAGGAGAAGGGGACGACAGAGGATGAGAAGGTTGGGTGGCATCACCGACTCAATGGACATGGGTTTGGGTGGACTCCAGGAGTTGGTGATGGACAGAGAGGCCTGGCGTGCTGGGGTTCATGGGGTCACAAAGAGTCGGAAATGACTGAGCAACTGAACTGAACTGAACTGAAGTAGATAGTTGGGATTGAATGTAGCAGATATAGCAGATGGAGCTATGAATTAGCTTCCCTCTCCTGGCAGAGAAGCAGGCCAGGGCCCTGGGCCTATGCAGTTCATTGTCTGGGGGCCTGACTAAGGCCTGAATATGCACTGAATCCCTTGGTAGGGTGAGGCCACTGATTTTACCCTAGAGAGGAAATCATGGGTTGTGTTTTCTGTTCAAGTGCCACTGTATGTGGGGCTATTGAATGGGCCATGTATCTTTCCTTGTGCTCTGGTTAAGCTCCCTGGAAGGATAGATTGAAGGCTGTATTCAATGATGAGCAAGACTATTAATTAGATTCCCTGCCCAGATAGTAAGAGAAGCTGCTCTAAAACCAGTAAAGCTCTTTGTGATCTTAACTCAATCTGATCCACACCCAAGTTCCTTGGCTGAACAGCGCCACTGGCTTTGCTCTCCAGTTCTGTTTGCTTTTTGCTCAGCTTGAGTGTGGCTGTGCTGTACAGCTTTCAGGTAATTTTGCTAACCTTTCTGATCAGTTGGAGTCAGAGGACACTATTCACAGTGGGTGAAGCTATTTTCAGCCCCTATGCCTGGGAGGGAAGGGATTGGGCCTCTCCAGGCTATTTTCAATTTTCCAAAGATGTTTTCAGGTTAGAGAGAGGCCAGGAGCTACCCTCAGCCTTGGCTATGAATTAATCTTTTTGTCTGTGCCTGCATGGGAAGATCCATGACTGGTATTGGCTTTGCTCTGGGGGTGATCTGCTCGGCTTATCCACCTGCCTCTTGGCTTGAGCACCACCGTACCACACAGCTTTCAGGAGTTGTCCCTAGCTCTTCTGGTCAGATGAGGCTGCCAGGGGCCTCTGACTCATCATCTTGCCTGAGTATGGGCAAATGGGCTCTACAACTGATAAAACTCCTTTGAGGATCTGAATCAGTCAAATCTGAACCCCCCCCAACCAATTATCTGGTCAGAGTGTACCCCTGATTTGGTTCTGCTGACAAGTGAAGCTGCTGGTTGGGCTTGCTCCTCAGGCATTAAAGGACTATCTGCCAAGATCTGTGTGTTGGTGTTACAAGCCCTCCCTGCTTCTCTATCATAGATTCTCAACAACTGGATCCCATAGATTCCTCTCAATTCCCATGGTAAGAAATCAAAGTAGGGGCTCCCACAAAGCAACTTCACAATGTTGAAGGTGACTGATTGTCCCTGCTGGGTTCTCTTTTCCCACTGGAGCAACCAGGGGTCAGAGACCTCTCTGCATAGCGTTGTACTGTCTTAGTGAAACCAATAGGTGTCGTTTCCAGGGCTCCAAAGAGTTCTGGAACCACAGTACTTCATGTCTCAATGCAAAGAGTCCAGCAAAAGCAAAGTGGTAGGTGAGAAGAGATTTACTAGAATAGGATGCTTTTGAGACTTACAAGTTGGTGAGCAAGAAATGCTGCACCCTGAGAACTTAGTGGGCTATAGTTATAACCAAAGGAAAAGTGGGGAGTGGGAGAAGACCTTCTCTGTCTTTCTTGAGTAGACACCTTGTTTCCATCATTAGTTCTTCCCTCACACAGGGCAGTGGACTTTACTTGTCCCTTCCTGTATGGTTAGGGCGGGACTGTCATAGCACTTTGGAAAAATATTTTCAAGTCTCAGTACAATGAGGGTCTTTCATTTTGAAAAGTCACCTTCCCATAAATAATTGTTTGTTGTGTTCACAGAGCCTGTTTGGGAGGGTCACTAACTTATTGAGCTTATTGGGGAGGATGCGGGTCTCATGCCACCATTGCTTTATTGTTTGGGGGCATGTCTCGTGTTTCTGTTGTATGGTTTTGTTGCTAAGCAAACCTGCTTGGTTTTTGGTTTAGCAAACCTGCTTTCTTTAGTAATGCTTAATTTACAGGAGCTTTCCATCTTTTTCTACCTATATTCCCCTAGTGGGATTAAGTATTTAATCACCTATTTTGTCCCTTCGTTCTGTCCCTATCACTAGGGGAGGGTCAATGAGATCAACGTGCAGCTGCTTCTCTCACCTTCTGATGCAGTCTGCCTTGATCTCTGAGTTTCAGGGGGTATTTCAGCCTCACCCCCATGCTCTAGGATTCTCTTAGTGGTGTTTTGTTTTTGAATAGACATTAATTGTTCTTCTCAGGAGGTGGATTGAATTCAGGAACTACCTGTGTTTCCATCTTAGTGATGTCACTTAGTGATGTCACTTACATTTTAAAAGTTTCTAACACAAGGGCAGTGTGAATGCTCAGGAGATGGTGGTTGCCAATTTTTGGGTATTTCTTTCTTCTATGCTTATCCTCCTGTGACATCAGAGATCAGATCAGATCAGATCAGATCAGTTGCTCAGTCGTGTCCGACTCTTTGCGACCCCATGAATCGCAGCACGCCAACACATCATTAATTCAAATAAGACCCCAGAAATCAAAGCTACCACAGAATAAATCTGTAACAGCCTCCATAGATTCAGGATTTAGGAGTTGGAATTAAGAGTAACTTGGTGATTAAAGGTAAGACAATCAAGTATAAAGTCAAATAAGCATTTTATAGCCTGGGTCTTTCCAGGATAAAATTCAAATTTGAACTCATGGGTACACAGGACTCTTTCCCACTTAATCCTTGCCACCTGACCCAAACTTATCATTTCACATTTGCATGGAGCTCTGTTCTTCAACTATATGGTCCATGTGTGACTTTCACAGTGGACAGGTTCTTCTTCCTTATAACCTTTCTTTACCAACTACTCATTCAGTCTCCACTTATAATTCCAACTGACTCTTTGGAATTCATTTCAGGTTTCTTCTTTCCCTGGGGATACTCTATGTGGATTAGGTGCCTAATTCTCTGAGTTTTCATAGTAACAGCTATGTCATATGAATAAAAATTGCTCTTATCATAGCATCTTTATAGTAACAGCTATGTCATATGAATAAAAATTGCTTTTATCATAGCATCTTTATAGCATCTTTATGCTGAAAGTGAAAAGTGAAAGTGAAGTCACTCAGTCCTGTCCTACTCTTTGTGACCCCATGGACTGTAGCCCACCAGGCTCCTCCATCCATGGAATTTTCTAAGCAAGAGTATTGGAGTGGGTTGCCATTTATTATTCCTTGTCTTGTTTTTCTTATCCTCTATACTTTCTAAGAGTTCTAAGTTGAAGGGAAGAGAAAAAAAAATGAAACAAATATACTATTATGTAGAAAGGACAATGGTATACGTAGGAGTGTAGAAGTACCATGCTGATTTGGGGGTCTGTCAAGTAGACTTAGACAAAGATGACTAGTGGGGCAATTTATCTAAGTAAGATTGCATGAGCAAAGAAACATGAAGTGAGGAGAAAATGAGAGGCAAAATTGACAGAAGGTGACACCAGAGAACTGGGCAATAGACAAATCACAGAAAGGCTGGTACTCCATGTTAAGTAATTCCAAATACTTGAAATGCTCAAATGTGGGGACTATGGTGACATAATTGGATTTGACTTTAATATCACTCTATCAGCTAGTAGGAGAAGAAGCCTGGAGTGAGAGAGGGATCAGTGGGGAGGTTATTTCCATAGCACAGTGAGAAATGAGGCCTTATATTCAGTTCAGTTCATTTCAGTCACTCAGTCTTGTCTGACTCTTTGTGACCCCATGGACTGCAGCACACCAAGCTTCCCTATCATCACCAACTCTGGGAGTTTTCTCAAACTCTTGTCCATCAAGTCGGTGATATCATCTAACTATCTCATCCTCTGTCGTCCCCTTCTCTTTCTGCCCTCAATCTTTCCCAGCATCAAGGTCTTTTCAAATGAGTCAATTCTTCGCATCAGGTGGCCAAAGTATTGGAGTTTCAGCTTCAACATCAGTCATTCCAATAAATAGTCAGAACTGATTTCCTTTAGGATGGACTGGTTGGATCTCCTTGCAGTCCAATGGACTCTCAAGAGTCTTCTACAACAACACAGTTCAAAAGCATCAATTCTTTGGTGCTTAGCTTTCTTTATAGTCCAACTCTCACTTCGATACATGACTATTGGAAAAACTGTAGCTTTGACTAGATGGACCTTTGTTGGCAAAGTGATGTCTCTGCTTTTTAATATGCTGTCGTGGTTGGTCATAACTTTTCTTCCAAGGAGTAAGTGTCTTTTAATTTGATGGCTGCAGTCACCATCTGCAGTGATTTTGGAGTCTGCCAATTTGGAGTCTGGCAAAGTAAAGTCTGCCACTGTTTCCACTGTTTCCCCATCTATTTATCATAAACTATGGGACTAGATGCCATAATCTTAGTTTTCTGAATGTGGAGTTTTAAGCTAACTTTTTCACTCTCCTCTTTCACTTTCATCAAGAGGCTCTTTAGTTCTTCTTCACTTTCTGCCATAAGTATGGTATATCTCCATATCTGAGGTTATTGATATTTCTCCCAGCAGTCTTGATTCCAGCTCGTGCTTCATCCAGCCCAGCATTTCTCATGATGTACTCTGCATATAAGTAAAATAAGCAGGGTAACAATATATAGCCTTGACGTACTCCTTTCCTGATTTGGAACCAGTCTGTTTGTTGTTCCACATATGGTTCTAACTGTTGCTTTTTGACCTGCATACAGATTTCTCAGGAGGCCTTATATTAGAACATGTTAGAACTGTGTATCTGTGAGACCATCAAGCAGAAATGATAGTGAGTGCTAGATATACAAGTTTGCCTTGAGGAGGAATAATCAAGAGGGAGAAAGAGATTTAAGAGTCTTCAGCCTCTAGCTAGTACTTGAAAATTTGGATGAGAAAGAAAGCTCCTGGAGAACATGAATACAATAAGAGTGGTAAACCAAGGTTGGGAATGAGGGAATCGCCAACATTTAAGGAGTGGTGAGAGGAAAAGGTCTGTAAAGATAAACTAAAAGGATAGCTAGTGCGGTGCCACTGAAGGAGCTGATTTAAAGAAGGAGGAAATGACCCCCACACTCAAATGTGGTGGAAAAAATAGGACTGATAAATGTCTACTGAATTGATCAGCCAAGTAGTCAAAGAAAATAGCAACAAAAGACATTTCAGTAAGATGGTGGGCAAGAGCCATTCTACTTTGAATTCAGAGTTAACCGAAGTGGAAAGATTGAACTCCTGGGATATTGATGATGATTGGGCAAAAAGTTAATAGGGTAAAGGCATAGAGAGTCATAAAATAAAAAATTTCAGCTGATCAGTCATAGAGAGTCTAGACTGGACTAACTGGAATACTGCATTTGATGAGTAAGATAATGGAATTTAAGATTTCAGAAGTGATGTGATATAGAGCATGACAGGAACCAGATATGGCCTATAGAATAGGTGAAGAGAAAGTTTAATTCAGGTTTATGATTTGAAGAGGGGTGAACTAAAGTATTCAACTACAATTACTGATTTTTTTCATAGATTTCTGACAGATGTTGCTATAGATTTTTTATTTTAGGTACATATGTATTCATGGTCACTTGGTATTATTTTTCCTTCAATGTATCTTGAATTTCATATAGTCTAATATTAACATTCCTACTGTTACTTCCCTTTGGTCATCGTTGTAGTACACCTTTGCACTTTAATTTCAGCTTTCCCCATTGTTTTATTTTAAATGTGTCCCTTATAGACAAAACATTAAAATACCTTTGAAAAAATCCAGTTTGAATAATAATTTCTCCAGCAGTATGTTAACTACTTTGTTGTTTTTGTTGTTCAGTCCTTAAGTGGTCTCCAACTCTTTTTGACCCCATGAACTGCAGCATGCCAGGCTCCTCTGTCCTCCACCATCTCCCGGAGTTCACTCAAATCCATGTCCATTGAATCAGTGATGCTATCTAACTGTCTCATCCTCTGCTGCTCCCTTTTCCTTTTGCCTTCAGTCTTTCTCATCATCAGGGTCTTTCCCAATGACTGGCTCTTCACATCAGATGACCAAAGTATTGGATCTTCAGCTCAGCATCAGTCCTTCCAATGAATGTTCAGGGTTGATTACCTTTAATTTTGACTGGTTTGATCTCTTTGCAGTCCAAGGGACTCTTGAGTCTTCTCCAGCACTTACAATTTGAAAGCATCAATTCTTCAGTGTTTTGCCTTCTTTATCGTCTAACTCTTACATTTGTACATGACTACTAGAAAAACCATAGCTTTGACTATCACTTTATCAGCAATGTGATGTCTTTGCTTTTTAATATGCTGTCTAGGTTTGTCATAGCTTTCCTTCCAAGGAACAAGTGTCTTTTAATTTCATAGTTGCAGTCACCATCCGCAGTGGTTTTGGAACCCTGCCCCCAAAAATAGAATCTGTCACTGTTTCCACTTTTCCCCCATCAATTTGCCATGAAGTGATGAGTCCTGATGCAATGATCTTAGCTTTTTTGAATGTTGAGTTGTAAGCCAGCTTTTTCAGTCTTCTCTTTCACCCTCATCAAGAGGCTCTTTAGTTCCTCTTCACTTCTTGCCATTAAGTGGTATAATCTACATATCTGAGATTGTTGATAATTCTCCCAGCAATCTTGATTCCAGCTTATGATTCATCCAGTCTGGCATTTTTCATATAAGTTAAATAAGCAGAGTGACAATATAAAGCCTTGTTGTACTCCTTTTTCAATTTTGAACCAGTCTTCCATGTCTGGTTCTAACTGCTGCTTCTTGACCCGTTTATAGATGTCTCAGTTTCTCAGGAGACAGGTAAGGTGGTCTGGTACTTCCATCTCTTTAAGAATTTCCCACAATTTGTTATGATCCACACAGTCAAAAGCTTTAGTGTAGTCAATAAAGGAAAAGCAGATGTTTCTCAGAAATTCCCTTGCTTTCTCCGTGATCCAATGAATGGTGGCCATTTGATCTCTGGCTCCTCTGCCTCTTCAAAACCCAACTTGTACATCTGGAAGTTATTGGTTCATGTACTGCTGAAGCCTAGCTTGAAGAATTTTGAGCATAACTTTGCTAGCATGTGAAATGAGTGCAATTGTATGGTAGTTTGAGCATTTTTTAACATTGGCCTTCTTTGTAACTGTAATGAAAACTGACATTTTCCAGTCTTATGACCATTGCTGAGTTTTCCAAATTTGCTGACACATTGAGTGCAGCACTTTAACAGCATCATCTTTTAAGATTTGAAATAGTTCAACTAGCATTCTGTCACCTCCACTAGCTTTGTTCATAATAATGCTTCCTAAGGCCCACTTTACTTACACTCCAGGATGTGTGGCTTAGGTGAATGACGACAGCATCATGGTTATCTGGGTAATTAAGGCCTTTTTTTGTATAGTTCTTGTGTGTATTCTTGCCACCTCTTCTTAATATCTTCAGCTTCTGTTAGGTCTTTACCATTTGTGTTCTTTATTGAATGAAATGTTTATCCTTGAAATATCCTTGAAAGAAATGTTTCCTTGATATCTCCAAGTTTCTTGAAGAATTTCTAGTCTTTCCCCTTCTATTGTTTTCCTCTATTTCTTTGCATTGTTCATTAAGAAAGCCTTCTTATCTCTCCTTGTTATTTTCTGGAATTAATTCACTTGAGCATATCTTTCCCTTTCTCCCTTGCTTTTCAATTCTTTTCTTTCCTCAGTTATTTGTAATCCTCCTAAGACAACCATTTTTCCTTCTTGCATTTCTTTTTCTTTTGGTTACTTTTGGTCACTGCTTTTGTATAATGTTACAAACTTCCGTCCATAGTTCTTCAGGCACTCTTTCTACCATATCTAATCCCTTGAATCTATTTGTCACCTCCATTGTATAATAATAAAGGAAATGATTTAGGTCATACCTGAATGGCCTAGTGGTTTTCCCTACTTTCTTCAATTTAAGACTGACGTTTGTATTAAAAAGTTCATTATCTGAACCACAGTCAGCTCTATGTCTTGCTTTAGCTGACTTTCTTATAGAGCTTCTGCATGTTTGGCTGCAAATTTCATAATCAATCTAATTTTGGTATTGACTATCTGTGATGTTGGAAAAGGGTGTTTGCTATGACAAGCATGTTCTCTTGACAAAACTCTGTTATCTTTTGCCCTGCTGCATTTTGTACTCCAAGTCCAAATTTGCCTGGTATTCCTGGTATCTCTCAACTTCCTCCTGTTGCATTCCAATCCCCTATGATGAAAATGACATCTTTTTTTTTGGTCTTAGTTCTAGAAGATGTTGTCGGGCTTTATAGAACTGGTCAACTTCAGCTTCTTTGGCATCAATGATTGAGGCATAGACTTGGATTACTGTGATACTGAATGGTTTGCCTTGGAAAGAAACCAAGATCACTCTGTTGTTTTTGAGGTTGCCCAAAGTACGACATTTTGGGCTTTTTTGTTGTCTATGAGGACTACTCCATTTTTTCTAAGGGATTCTTGCCTGTGATAGTAGATGTAACGGTCATCTGAATCAAATTTGCCCATTCCCATCCATTTTAGTTCACCAGTTCCTGGATGTTGATGTTCACTCTTGCCATCTTCTACTTAACTATGTCCAATTTACCTTGATTCATGGACCTAGCATGCCAAGTTCTTGTGCAATATTGTTCTTTACTGCATCAGACTTTACTTTCATCAACAGACACAACTGAGCATTGTTTCTGCTTAATAGAGGTGTTATTGTCCTCTGCTCTTCCCCAGTACTTTACTGGACACATTCCTACCTGGGGGACTCATCTTCTGGTGTCATATCTTTTTGCCTTTTCATGCTGTCATTTACATTCTTATAGTTACTTTACCATTAGTATTTAATTGTTATCTTTTTCACATTTTTATTTACTATGCTTTCTGTTTCCTTATTTGCAATCTTTTTTTCTATCCTCCATTGGCTAAGGTTTTCTTTTTTTGTTACTCCTAACTTAAGACACATAGTTATATTTTTTTCTTTATCTGTATCACTGTTTAGCAATATCTGTGTTATATCTATAGGTAAACAGCTCCCTGAGTTTGATCTTATCTCCTTCTTCTCACCTATCTTTCTGAATTGATATTTTTAGAATAAATTTATATATTCAAATATTAATATGTATACACATACACACATTTTTCTTATTTAGATCAAAAATGTTTTACTGTCACTTGGGCTTCCCAGGTGGCTCAGTCATAAAGGATCTGTCTGCCAATGCAGGAGACACAAGAGATGTGGGATCCTGGCTTGGGAAAATCCCTGGAGGAGGAAATGGCCACCCACTCCAATATTCTTGTCTGGATAATCCCATGGACAGGAGCCGGGTGGACTACAGTCCATGGGGTAACAAAGAGTTGGACATGATGAGCACTCATTCTTATATTTTATAGTCATTTCATAGTTTATTATATGATTAGTGTATTTTCTAAAAGTGTTTTCCAAAGGTTTTTTTTGCTCTAAAAGTTCTGAGTTTTCATGTCTAAGAAAAATTTTATCTTATGCACATATTTAAAGAATATTTTATTGGTTATAAATGTCTAGGTTCAAAAGTCTTTATCTTTAACACTTCAAATGTTATCCTGCTGTCTTCTTGCTCCCAGAATTGTTGAAAAGCTTAATTCTTGGTCTTTTAAAAGTAGACCTTTACTTTTAATCTTTCAAATCTTACAAATCTCTTCCTTTGTCCTTGAGTCTCATTTTTCCATGCCTATTATCACCATTTTTACTTTAGTCAAAATATTTTGTGGTTCCTTTGTATTTTATCATCTTCATTTATTACTTTTATGATGCTTATTTTGCTGATTTCTTATATCTAATCGGTTAACTCTGTTTCATCTGGTAAAAAAAAAAAAATGTTATGTATGTTGCCTTTCTTAAAATAACAATTGGATTCCAAGGTGATTAGTTGTGAAGATTCCTGGAAGCTGTGAAACAATGCTTTGGATTAGACTTTAAAGTCAATTTAGGATAATAGAAGAGCCAGCATCTCCAATAAGCCAGCATCATTAGGTGAAATAATAGTCATGTTGGTGGATGACAGAAATGAGGAATAGAGGTGTTATTAAAGGCAAAAGCAGAGTCTCCAAGAAAGATGAAATTTGACATGTACAAAAGCAGGGTTTCTATCTAGAATAGAATAAATGATCATGTTTATAGACAAGAGGGAAAAATTATAGATGTAAGCATGCATGTGTGCTAAGTCACTTCAGTTGTATCCAACTCTTTGTGACCCTATGGACTGTAGCCCACCAGGCTCCTCTGTCCATGGGATTCTCCAGGCAGGAATTGCCATGGAGGCAAGGTTGCCATGCCCTCCTCCAGGGGACCTTCCTGATCCAGGGATTGAACCCACATCTCTTATGTCTCCTGCATTGATAGCAGGGTTTTCTTTTTTTTTTTAACCACGAGAGCCACCTGGGAAACCCCCACTAATGTAAGAGACTGGATCATTTATATTGTAATCTTACAGAAAGAAAGGGATAAATTATTTGAGAAATTTTTAGGGAAACTATAAGTACTCCAAAGTTAAACCATATACCATGAATTGTGTTTAGCATCCTTCTTTCCTCAGGTCTTTTCCACATCTATTCAATACAAATTTGTTGTCCATTCAATGGTGGAATATTAATAAGAAAAATATCATAAAACTGAAACTTGAGGTAGGTAACAATCAATAATATACTTGAAAACTTTCAGAGAGTAGACAGACCAAAGGAAACAAAGTATGCATATTTATTTTCCTAGATGCTTTAAAGATCACTCAGTGCACACGAACATCTAAAGTTCCAAATAGGGCCTAGAGCTGCACTCTGGTATGGTACCCAATGACACGTGTTTTTGTTTGTTTGTTTGTTTTTAAAGTTAATCCAAATTCAATGTAATCTTTAAAAATTGAATAAAATTAAAACTTCAGTTCCTTAGTAACATTGGCCACATTTTGAGTGCTCATAGCCATATGTATTTGCTATTGTATCGGACAGTGCAGATATAGGACATTCCCACTGTTGCGGAAATTTATGCTGGACTCTACTGGTCCATAGGATTCTACAATGTAAATTCCTTACCTACGTTTCATCTTTATCTCAACTCTTTCTTCCTCTTGCTCACTCTTTTCTATTCCCCTTGGCCCCTCACTCTTCCTCAAAGACATGAGCTTGTTTCTACCTTTAGGTCTTCTTTTATGCTTTCTTTCAAAGCACAACCATTTCCTCATGTTATTCTTGTCTTTGTTCAAATATCAGTAAATCCTTGGCTCATTCATATAATAACATTCACTCTTATCAAGCTCTATTCCTAACCTGCTTTAATATCTTCATACCACTGTTTGTTATTAAGCTGTTTCTTGTCTGTTTCTTCAGTAGTTTGAGTTCTATGAAGGCAGATACTTTGTGCTCTTTGCTTTTATAGCATGTACTAAACCAAGGTCTTGAAGTAAATATTGTTTAATAAATATTTATTAAATAAATATATAAATAATAGTCCAATTTTTTGGCATATCACCTTTGGGAGTATCTTAGTAGATGTTTGTGAACATTTGATTCTCTAAGGTCCTCAGAAATCTTGCTTAGAGGATAACATTAACAAAATCATAAAATATTTTTTATATCTCCCAGAGTTGTTTATTCCTAGTTGTTTCTGCACATGTCATGGGAAATTTAGAGTATTACAGTTACATAAATTCCACATTCTTACTATCTCTGCACCTACATTATATTTTAAAATTTCACTAAAGATAATAAATATAATGGCCAAGAGGAGAACTAGAGCTGTAGGGGGATAGAGACAGTGAGAGAGAAAGTGATGGTATTTTTAAAAATATAAGCTTTAATATTCCCTCCAGCTGAAGTACAGAAGAAAAGGAAGGTTGTTTTAGAAAGGAATTGAGAAAGGAAGTGAAAAACTGATTTAAGTTAGGACTGTAGAATCAGATTTCTAGATTTCAATTCTGCCTTTGTCACTCTTTAGCTATATAATCTGAAACAGGTTACTGAATTTCTTTCTTCATGTATACAGTGAAGACAATGATGTTGTCATTGTGAAGATAAATGAGCTGATGTGTGCAAAGCATTTAGAACAGCTCCTGCTGCATCATATGTGTTAGTTACTATTTATGGTGTCTACAATTAGTATTGTTGTTGATAGTATTATAGTTATTATTATTAGTGATCATTAGAGAAAGTTGGATAATACATTTCCATGTAGTTTCTATTCATGTGGACTAATTGGATGAAGTTTGAATATCCACCTATAAGATGCTATCAAAATATTTTAAAAGAAAAATAAAATTTGTAGGCAGTCATCTGTCTGCAAATGAAGTATATAAGCTCTGGCTCAAGGTATTCATGATAACTACTCTGTTTATGCAGACACTGGAGTAGCCAAGGGTGATTTGTTTAGCCATCAGCAGCCGGTAGGCAGAAGCGAATGTAAGGAAAAGCAACACAGATCACAGTGTTAGGATTACTTCAAATTCTAAAATATTCTGCGTTTTGATACACATATAACCTTAATTGAAATATTCTAAAATTTACTTTTAAAGATTGCTAAAATCTTTCTCTCTGAATTCAGACTGAAGAGCAACTTTTATCATTATGCACAATATTCTAAATGCATTATATTTTGCTAGATGGAGGACATTATTGAGGATATAATCGGTATGGACCCAAGTTTTAAAGAGGAAGGAACAGATTCTCCTCTGCTAATGCAAAGAACAGTAAGTGTTTCCAGATCTGAGGAGGTCAGTGAGATTAAAATCAATAATAGCACCTGATGACAAAAAAAGAAATTTTATTTGACTAGTAAATGGTGTTTTCTTCTGCCCTTTTGAAGCTGGTACAGAATAGATAAACATTTAAAAACTATTTATTGGTGCAGGAAAAAATGCATAATTTTATAGGGCTTATACTATTCTATCTATCTACGTACCTACTTATCTACCTAATCTCTATAAACATCCATCTAATTACATATCTTATCTGCTATAGCATTTTCTGTGAAATCTTCAGATTTCCCATTTGAAGCACAACATATCATAATACTCTCATGAGTTCATGGCTAAATTTTAACTATTTTAGCATTACTAACAGCTACCAGATTCAGAGGCTCTATACCTTATAGAAAAAGGAAAAAATTATAACACAATATAACTTTACTTTTGAGCCAAAAATCAAAGGTTAAAGATGAAGTGAAGAAGGATAGAAGAGGCCTCACACTACTCTAAGGCATTTAGACAGACTTCTGTGTTGAAATCACAAATTCCTGGAATAATAAGCAGGGAAGAGATAAGATAATATCTCTTTGATTGCTATTGCCTTCTCATTGTTCATTTATTAATCTCTAGAATCTGTAAAGCGTGTACAAGCCCTTTCTACACATTTTGAAGGGGCTGTTGTTGGTTTGTTTATGGTTTTAGAGCTTTTAGGAAATGAGAAAAATTATGAAAGATTTTGATTGTTACTTTAAACATTTCATCTAAAGAAAGTGAATTCTGACTATTCTGTAGTGTAGATACTGTTCATCAGTAAATCAGTGGGCTGAGTTGTGTTAATGTTAATAACGGACATTTTAAACCTAAAACTTTAAGAAAAGTTTGGAGAAAGCATCCCTTTTCTATTTATTAATTCCCAAATAGACTACAAAAAAGGAGAATTATATCTTTCCTCCTTTTCTCTGGTACAAAGGACTTCCACTTTATAACAAGTCACTAACACCAGTATTATCAGACAAAGATCACATGAGGTTAAAAATCTAGCTTTTTAATTGAAAGTTTATTTTTTTGTGAGTTTTTTGTTTGTTGTTTGAATGATGTGACAATTCTTTTTACCTCGTCTGTTTTCAGATTTCAAGAAGTATATTTACAACAAATTTGACTAATTCTCTACATAAATATGTTATTTATACTAATTTTCTCTGTCTAATCCCACAGCATAAGGTTACTATTTTGTTAATCATTATTCAACTTTTGGGTTTGAGGAAATGATACTAATTTCTTTTTTTTTTTCTTTTTTTCACATTTCTGTTTTGTCATTTTATTATTTTTTTAATTTTATTTTATTTTTAAACTTTACATAATTGTATTAGTTTTGCCAAATATCAAAATGAATCCGCCACAGGTATACATGTGTTCCCCATCCTAAACCCTCCTCCCTCCTCCCTTGATACTAATTTCTTTCAATCTTCTCTCCCTTGTATGTGGTACTTATTTCATTGAAATTGTATGCTGAAACATTCTCTTTATCAAATTAGCTTACTTGTTTTGTAGTGGTTGCATAGATTGCTTATTCAGTGCAAACTGGTGACAATGATGATTGGGAATTTGTTTTTTGTAAACAGAATGTGGGTTTCCCAGGTGGCATAGTGGTAAAGAATCCACCTACTAATTCAGGAGACACGTGTTTGATCCCTGGGTTGGAAAGACCCCCTGGGGGAGGGCACAACAACCCACTCCAGTACTCTGGCCTGGAGAATTCCATGGGCAGAAGGAGCCTGGTGGGCTATAGTCCATAACGTTGCAAAGAGTTGGACATGACTGAGGTGACTTAGCACAGCACAGCACAGCGTACAGAATGTACTTCTAAAAAGGTAGACACTACTGGCCCATGTGTATTCATATAAAGAAGTATCTTCTGTTGGCCAACCAACAATTATTGATAAATCAAGAAACAAGATATAAAACCAAGCAGTTCAATTAACCAAAAAATTATTCGATACTTGTTGTATGCAAAGAATCATACATGTGCCATAGGAAACTAAAAGTCAAGTGAGACACTATTTAAGAGACCACATGATGGTGAGTCAGTGAGGTGAGGCACATCCGAGAGACAGTGAGGGAAAGGATATGGATCTCAATATTAACCCAAGTTGTCATCTAGATATTGTATAAGTCACTTAACTTTTGTTTACTTTCTTCTGTGTTATGAGAATAATTAAAAATATTTATTGCCAATACTGTTTTTATAGTAAATCTTAGTAGATACACACACACACACACACACACATATATATGTATATTTAATGCTAGTCAGAGAGTCTCCCTGGAGTTTGAGTAAAGCAGAAACCTTGCTAAATTGAGACATTTCTGAAATACTTTAGGAAAAGATGACATTTGAAATACAGTTATGAAGGAAAGTTAAGATTTTAAGAGGTAGACATGAAGGCAGCAAAGTAGCAAGAAGAGGACAGCATAAGAAAAGGCAAGAAGTGAGAAAAAAGAGAATGTATAAGAATAGCTGGTAGAACAGAGATAGGAAATGCTGAAGGATTTTTATAGTTCATGTGGGTAAAAATAAAGACCTGTTAGATTCAGAGGAATGCTTTGAGTAAGCATTTTAGCCAGTGAACTTTTGGTTTTAGATGATAGAGCCTAGCTTATAATGGGGTGTAAGTATGAAAGGAATTTGTTGGCTCATCTCATCCATAAATTCCTAAGTAATATTGCATGTGAACATCCCTCCATAAGTTTGCCTTTGTTCTCTGCTGGCTTTATTCTCAGCTATTGAACAGACAGTCTCACAGCTTATTCCCAGCCATGCACACAGCTTGTCCTTGCTAACCCAGCGGTTTTTTTTAGACATCCACTCTTTGACAAGGAAGAGGAAGTTTCTGATTAATTTAAGCCAACCCTGGTGGCCCCGTTTCCTTAGCCAGAGATTGTTTTAAGAACGAGCTTGTGTTGCAGTTCTGGAGGTTTAGCAGGTTACTGGAGTCTTCTAGGAATTTACTCAGTCTTTAAAGGAGACCCACCAAAGAGAAGGTTTTGTTTCTCTATGATGTTGTAAGACAATGCGACTTATGTGGTCATTTGATTGCCCAGAAGATAAATAAACTGAGGAAAAACAAAAGGTACAGAGAGGAAAATCCAAGAGGAATGCAAATAAATCCTGCTTATATGCCCCTGGAGAATTCTTTACCTATGGATTGCACACATCATGTAAGATTTTTTTCCTTTATTTTGTAAGCTAATTGTATCAGGATTTTATGATTGTCATAACCAAATGTACACTGATAGATACATTCAGTCAGACTTAAAAACTTAAGAGGAGAGCTCCTTTTTTCTTTAGTTCTAGTTAAATCTCTGAGATAATTCTTTTTGGAGCAATTTTTGTCACAGTTCTATCTCTCAGACAATTTTTCTGGGTCTTGGGCCCACCCTAGAGTGACTTAGCAGCAGCAGCAGCAGCCAAAATAGATTATCTAGATTAATACTGAAAACTAGGAGTATAGGAATTGTTACCACAATTCAATAATAATTATTATTATTTTAAAATAATTATTCTTAATGTCTCACCTACTATACCACAGGCACATTGCCAATTATTTTACATATAATCTCTAGTTGTCATACAGACTGCAAAGTCCAAGGGCCAATCAAGGATTCCCTGGTAGCTCAGATGGTAAAGAATCCGCTTGCAAGGCAGGAGACTGGGGTTCAATCCCTGGATCAGTCAGATCCCCTAGAGAAGGAAATGGCAACTCCCTCCAGTATTCTTGCATGAGAAATTCCAAGGACAGAGGAACCTGGTGGGCTGCAGTCCACGGGGTCTCGAAACCCCATGGTTTAGTCTTAGTGACTAAACAACAACTGGGGCACTCTAATGACTGTGCTATTAGTCACTTTGGAGTTCTTTTCTGTGACTTAAACAGAAAATCTTGAGTGTCACTTAGCCAAGATTTATCCCAGGACCACCGCATAGAGTAAGAGTAACTAAAATGAGTTAACATGAGTTAACTCATATTCTAATTTCTGTTGGTGGAAAGCTTGGAAGCTGCTCTGGGCTAGCTTGGGCCACTTGTGGGGTCCTTCAGATTCCCCCAGATTGAAGGGAATAGTTCAGGGTTTTCATAGTTCAACTTAGTGCAAGTATTTCTGACACAGAAATGAATAGTGTGCGATTAGTGACTAGACTCAGAATAGTTAAGGAGAAGTTACCTCTTAATTTCTATTTAAACAAGAGATCTAGCTACTTGCCAATTAGTTCTTACTACAACAATTGTGTAAATTGGACTGAAAAGACCCAAAGTGCAAGAAACATTCAGCCAAATCAGCTGTGCTTTCATCAACAACAAACCTCTCAGTTTCTCAGTCTTCTTGGGGTCAATGGTATTTCTCTCCTCACTATCCAGCCATCCTTCACATGATGATGTTCCAGATCTCATTATGTATATTTCTATTCTATAGCATTTTTCTTTCATATTTTTTAACCATTATGTTCCTTTTTTTTTTTCAGTGCACCTAGTCTAATTTCTTACTTCAACAATTGCTCAAGCTTGTGGAGACTCCAAGTTAATTGACTCTATCACTCTTTTCAATAGCTATTATTTCCCACTCATGACATTTTGAAAATTTCTTCCTTAACCTATTCTTGGTTAAGCACTATAACCATTTCTTTTGCAAACACTCTTAACATATCCCCATTTTTCTTCATTTTCTTTTCCTGACAAAAGCCCAACCCTGACTAAACTTATTTTTCATCTTATTCCACATCTTTACCTGAGCAGCTGAATGGATAAAATTTCACTACATTGCTCATAGTACTCACCTCCAATACATCACCAAAATTTCACAGGGGCTTTCATTACTACCAGACAATACTACAGCTATTCCTTGGTTAAAATTCTCATTAAATGAGACAACATTAATCTACTTTCTCTTCTCAAATCTCCACCATTCTCCATGTTCTAGCTGATTTCTCTATCACAACATATTTCAGAGAGAAAATATATGCAATCAGATCAGGACTCACTTGTTAGCTTTGTATCACAAATTCTACAAAACCACCAGTATCTGTTTTGATTTTCTCTGCCATCACTTCTATTTGAATCGAATTGGCCCAGCTCATAATCTAAAACTAGTCCAACTACTTGTGTCCTAAGATCCCACTAATTCTTACCTTCGCAAATACTTCCCTCTTTGAATAGCAGCTCCTCCTATATCATTAGTCTATTATGATGTATTGGATTACAAATACCAGCATTACACTTGCCTTTATTAAGATTCCTCAAAAACAAACCAAATCAAAGGATTGCCTTTGGATACAGTTCCTCTCTGGCTACCATACCATTTCATGACTCTGCTACCTCCCTCCCAAATGTCTCTGCTTCCATTTTCACCCTGGTTCCATTTCCTCACCTCCCCTTCTCTACTGTCCAGTACAGCTATGTCCCTTATGATTCCAAAAGAGCTCTTAAAACCAACCAATACTGAAGCCAATAGTAAATTCTCCACCCTCACCACACTTGATTTCTTTGTGGCCTTTGCCATGGTCGACCACTCTCTCCTTCTTGAAGTATTAATTGGGATTCTGTGGCACCGTATTTTTTGCCTTTTCATCCACCTTTCTGGTTCTTTCTCTTCTAATAGACTTCTAGATGCTAAAGTGCTCTTAGGCTCAGAATTTAATTTTCTTTTCTCATGTACCTGTATGTTCCGTCAGTAATCTCAACATTTCTCTGGCCTAGCTCTCTCCCCTAATGCTAGATTCACATGTCTTACTACTACTCTAACATCTTTTGTTTTTCCAACAGAGATCTCAGACTTAATATTACTGAAAAGAAGTTTTTGTTCCCCTCCCTACCTATCTAGAACTAACCTCCCTCAAAAAAGTCATTCTTCTTCATTCTCTTACTCCAACATCCCCACATTTATCAGTATGCTGTTCTAATCAGGATCCAAGATTTCCTGATTTCCACAACTTAGCAGCTGCTCTACTGAAACCCTTTTCCAGGCCATCATCGTCTCTTACTTGAATGTCAGAAACTGACTCCAGCCTAATTTCTCTGCTACTTCTGTCCCCTGTACAGCTGTGGATCACACAGCAGCCAGAATGATCTTCACACAGCAAAAATCAGATCCTATTTCTCCTTGCCTAACATTCTGCTAACTTCCTGAAATCCTCAGAGTATAACCAAGACACTTCATAGTCAGCACTTCCCTTTAACTTTAGGCTCTGGTCTTGATAGCCTTCTTCCTGCTCACTGAATGTGACATGCATGTTATCATTTTAAGACTACTTAACTTCCTTTTTTAGGCTTGGAATAGTTTTGTCCCAGATCTTTGCATGACTGTCTTTTTACGCTTCAGATCTTTAGTCAATATCAACTTGTCAGAGAGGCCTTCCGCAATAACCCTAGCAGAAAGACCCCATCCCACACATCCTACATCTGTATCTTATTTAATTCCCTCTGATGGTTAGGATTAGAGTTGCAAAAATTATTTGGTTTATTGTATTATTTACCCATTTATTGTCTGTTCCCACCCCTAGAATGTGAACTCCTTGAAGTTGGTGATTTTGTCTGCCTTTTCATTGCTGTGTCCCTAAAGCTGAGCGAGTGACCTGTTCATCAGTTTATTCTCAGCACCCAGTACAATGCCTAACAAATGATAGGTGCTCAGCAAATACACATGAAATAAATATTTTAAAATTCACACATAATATTTTTAAAAGTTGTTTCCATTATGCATTACAATTTAGAAATTTTTTAAATGGCCATAAGCAGCAATAAGGATAACAGTAGTGATAGCTACTATGTCTTGGGTACTTGCTGTGGGACAAGAATTGTGTAAAACACTTTTCATGAAAATTTAATTACTACAACAATCATGTGAGATAGAAACTATTACCTATTAGCATTTTACAAATAAGAAAAGAGGCTTAGAGAAGTTCAGTAACTCACTCAAGCTCATACAGTTAGTGAATGTCAGGGTAGGGGTTTGAATCCAATCCTGTATGATACCAGATGCAATAATCTTACCCACTCTGCGGCACTAGCAGCTTCAGAAGGAAGTCATTTCATAGAACTGTAAAAATCTTAGGATCTGAAGGGACCTTAGCCTGATCTGACCCTCTGCCACATTCCAGCCAAAGAATTGTTAGCTTCTGAGTTTAAACCTGTCTCTCTATAACTTCTACCCTTTGGTCTTCATTTCACCTCTTCCTTTCAAAGATGGTTGTGCATAGTAACTTATTTATTTTATCATAGATGGGTATTTTTCAATCATAGCTTTGTAAATGCTGGTGGCACTTGGAAAGCTCAGTAAACTATTATAGTTCAAGACTATTTCAGAGACAGAGATTGAGTAAATATTAACAACCCCCTGTGCTTGGTTGGAACTTGAAAGGACTGCGTAACACCAGCAAGCAAGCTTTTGTCAATCACAGTCTAGACCAGATTAGACTTAAAGTCCAAGGAAGAACCAAAGTTCACCTTAGAAGTTTCTGCACAGCTCTCCCAGTTATTGTTTGCAAGTGTAAGGAAAAGAAAATGATGAAGGAGAAAGAGAAAAACATTGCTATTGTGAAGGTTATAGACACTTCAAAGTTAAAACTGGTGAGCAAGTGCATTTTGGAATTCTTTCAATGTTTGGAGATGAAACCACCTTAAATACTGAATTTAAAGTTTATAAACTAATAGTCAATAAAATAAGGTATGTAGAAGTTGAGCTTTGAAAGTGTAATTTATAATCTGCTGTATTGACAAGCTTGTTTTCTTACAAGATAGTTTTTTAATGCTCTGGCTATAGTAAAAATATTTTTGTAGTCTAGTTAAAAATTGTTTAAAATGCTCTTTTATTTGAACTTGTTTTCAAAAAGTGAGGGTTCCATTAATTATTTGTTGTAGTGTTTACGTTAAATTACTATTCTCATTAATTTAGTACTAAGTAGATTATGTATATATACAAAAAATAGATTTCTTATACATAAGAAATATATGATGCAAAAGCAGTTTCTATGTTACTATTCTCTGTTTTGTATTTTATCTTTTCTATTTGTGTTTTGAGCCAGCTGGTCAAGGAAAGGAATCTCCCACTCCCGCCCAACAGATTATTTTTATTCACTTATAATAGAACAAAAAAATAATAACTCAGTGGGACTTCTCTTTTCAATGTTTATCATTCAAACCTCATAGCCCTGCTTCAACAAAGAAAATAAAGTCAGAGAAAGATCAATTGTGAGTGTCCTAAAACTGGAAAAATCTAGTTTACCATGTTTAAATGAATAAACACACAAAAGGAAATAAAATAATCTTTTAAGTGCCAGTTTTTGTGTGTGCTTACATTGTGTGATATATGCAGTCCTACAGTGCTCACTCTTTATTCCTGAAGTTTATCTTCTTTCTATGCCGCCAGTTATTCTATCGAATAGTTTAATGTTCAGTTTTGCCATTTTGCATTCACAATAAATGTCTTCAGAGAAAAGCAAAATAGGGAATCCAAACAACTTAAAATTTCCCCTCATTTTCCCATGAGACTCCCACTAAATATCTGGTATAGATATAGAAATATAGATATCACATATGCACATCTATGTATGGATTTATAAGTTTTTTTCTTTTTGTATTTATTCTGAAAAATTATCTGGAAATATAATATGTAAGTATATAGATGATTTTATTTCTTTTTCCGTATTTATAATGAGATTATCTGGGAGACAGATACATCATACACACGACATGCACACACATATGTAATATATATGCATATTGTGTATGTGTGTATATATATGTATCTATACACATACAAATGAGCACAGATATATCTCCAGAAAATTATCGGTTTTAGATAATCAATTTTCAGAAACATGATGAGTATATACTATGGTACCCTCTCCCTTGATGAGTGATTATAAATGAAGAGGGGTGCAACAATAAAAACAAATTAAATTATTAAATTTGTGGTCGGTTTTCCAGTACTATAGTGTTTTGGTGAAGAAAAATATTAAACCAGGATGCCATTAGGGAGAGTGTTGGAGATGGTTTGAATCTTAAGTTGAGCCTATAGATTGTATTTTGATATTTAAAGAAGGTATGAGGACATTTGAGGTGCAGAAAATAGCAGTGGCAAAGAATAACACTGAGATAAATATTCTCCAATGGCTTCCAACATTTTGAGTTTTCAAAATACTTTTTACAATTAAAAATGTTAAGGCAGGATCCCTTCCACGATAAGATAGGTAGTAAAGAATCTAGCCTCTGTGTTAGACCTAAATTTTAACCCTAAGTCTTCTATTTATTACAAGTGTATGATCTTGAGATAATTACTTATTTTTTCAGACTTTTAATTATTTATATTTAACATGGGAACTATGAAACTTCACTCATAAAGTTGTTATAAAGATTACTTGAAATTCTGCTATTTGTTATTACTATGAGACATGCTTAGCTGAATATCGGGCATATAATAAAAACTCAACTGTCTATGACTTTGCATATATATGTTATGATAATGCTTGTATTTTATTATGTTTAAAAAATTCTTCATATGTGGATTCATAGGTTCCATTTGACAACATTCTATCCTCTTTCTTCCTCCCTCCCACTGGAGTGGAAAATCTATTTTTGGACATAGTCTACATATTTGTATGTGGTGATGAGAAATCTTTCAGAACTTGTTAGTAGTAGTAAATAATATTGGCTAGATAATGTGGGACCATTGAATGAAGCTTTTGAAAACTAGACATGAGCGTTTGAGCTTAATGTATGAGCGTAATATATGAGCTATATGAGGGGAAAGACTTAGATTTCATGTTTTTGAGCTAGGAGAGATCAGAAGAAAGTTGTATTTCAAAACATGTTTGTGTGAGAGGAGCATTTGGGAACTAATTGAGAGGGATGGAGGGATGCTGGAAGGAAGGACATAATTTAGGCTGAAGGCCTTGAGGATCTTGAGATGTGAGAGTATGGAAGAAAATTTAAACTGACCAATGTTTTAATCAGTCAGTACTAAAGAAAATCAACTTTGAATATTTGTTGGAAGGACTGATGCTGAATCTCCAATACTTTGACAGGCCTGATATGAAGAGCCAACTCATTGGAAAAGACCCTGATGACGGGAAAGATTGAAGGCAAAAGGAGCAGGGGGTGGCAGAGGATGAGATGATTAGGTAGCATCACCCACTCAATAAATTTGAGCAAACTCCAGGAGTTAGTGTCTCTCAAAGCTCGGTTGGTAAAGAATCCACCTAGAATGCAGAAGACCCTGGTTCAATTCCTGGGTCAGGAAGATCCACAGAAGAAGGGAGCTACCCACTCCAGTGTTCTTGGGCTTCCCTTGTGGCTCATCTGGTAAAGAATCCGCCTGCAATGCAGGAGACCTGGGTTTGATCCCTGGGTTGGGAAGATCCCTTGGAGAAGGGAAAGGCTACCCACTCCAGTATTCTGGCCTGGAGAATTCCATGGACTGTAGTCCATGGGGTTGCAGATTGGGACACAACTGAGCGACTTTCACTTTCACTTTTCAGGAGTTAGTGTAGGACAGAGAAGCCTGGTGTGCTGCAGTCCATGGGGTCGCAAAGAGTCAGACACAACTTAGTGACTGAACAACAATGAACAAAATAACTTAAAAGAAAAAAATATCATAACTGGGTAATAGATTGGATCTAATATATGGAGAGGGAAGAAGCCAAACAGAAAAAAAACACGTGTGGAATTTAGGTCAGATCATTTATGATGTCCTTTATTGTATTTGGCCTGATGAGAGTAAATGGATATATGAACAATTAATTCTCATAGGGAAGTACTGATTTTAAACAGGCAAAGAAATATTTTTCTATTATTGAAAATTGTTGCCTTCTCACAAACTAATATTTTTTAATAAATGGGGTTGAATTTTATCAGATAGTTTTTTAAATCTACTGAGATGATCATATGGTTTCTTTTTCTTTCTTAACATCATAAAATATATTTATGGGAAACCCAATTTGATTATGACAAGTTACCTTGTTTATATTCTCTTGAATTTAAATACGTAATAATATTTTGCTTAAGATTTATAGTCATGATTAAAATGGGTGTGTAATATTTTTTCTTATAATGTTTTTATATGGTTTCAGTCTCAATGAATTGGAACATATTCTGTCTTGTCTCTATTGTCTGGAAATGTTTGTACAAAATTGAGGTGGCATGTTTCCTGAAAATGTGGCAGTCTTGCCCATAAAACTGTCTAATCCAGATATTTTCTTGTGTAATACGTTTAAAGTATTTTTTATTTCTTCAGTAATCATAAGACTATTCAAGCTATTAATTATTTGTAGTCAGTTCTACTAAATAATGTTTTTCTAGAAATTTATGTATTTCACCTAAGCATTCAGTTATTAGAAAATTATTATAGGTAATCTCTCTTCTCTTTTTTATTATGGTAAAATATGTTTAGCATAAAATTTGCCATCCTAAACATTTTAAAGTGTACAGTTCAGTGCCATAACATAGATTCACAATGTTGTACAACCATTATCACTATACACTCACAGAGATTTTTCATTCTTCCAAACAGAAAACAGTGTCACCAATTAAATAATAACTCCCTATTTTCCTTATCTCCAGACTTTAATAGCCTTTATTCTCCTTTCTATCTGTATAAATTTGACTTGATAGTGTCCTTTAATGTACAAAAGTTTTAAATTTTATGAAATCCAGTTTATCTGTTTTGGTTGTTGCTGTTGCCTGTGATTTTGATATTATACCTATAAAATCATCACCAAACCAAATTTTTTATGAAGATTCTCCCTTATCTTTTCTAGGAAAGTTATACCCTTAACTCATATAAAGTTGTTGATCCATTTTGAGTAAATTTTGTTTATGGTCTAAGAGTCCAACTTCCTTCTGCATATGGCTCTCTAGTTTTTTCAAGATTATTTGTTGAAGAATTTGTCCTTTCCTTATTGAATAGCCTTGGTACCTTACCAAAAATCATTTGACCATATATTTGAGTAATAATTTATGGACTCTCTACCCCACTCTCTACATGTCTGTCTTTATGTCAGTGCCACACTCTTGATTACAATTGTTTTGTAATAAACATTTTGTTTATAACAAAATGTTTTTTGGTTTATAACAAAATGTTTGTAATAAACAAACATTTTGTTTTGAAATATGGAAATTTAAGCCCTCCAACTTAGTTCTTTTCAAGGTAATTTTTACTATTCAGGGTCCCATGAGACTTCATATGAATTTTAGTGTGGGTTTTTATATTTTTGCAAAAACCACTGTTAGGATTTTAATATGGATTGGAGGCATTTGTTGATTGTTCTGGATAGTACTGCCCTCTTACTGATACTAAGTCTTCTCATCAAAAAACATGGGATAGCTTTCCA
Organism: Bos grunniens; assembly: GCF_055505025.1. Taxonomy (NCBI): domain Eukaryota; kingdom Metazoa; phylum Chordata; class Mammalia; order Artiodactyla; family Bovidae; genus Bos; species Bos grunniens. The sequence goes on along the minus strand of NC_141168.1, from coordinate 67,732,481 downwards.
TTTATTTATGTCTTCTTTAATTTCTTTAAGCAATGTATTTTTTAGTTTTTGGTATCTAAGTCTTTTCCTCCTTGGTTAAATTTATTCCCAAGTATTTTATTCTTTTTGATGTTATTGTACATGAAATTGATTTCTTAATATCCTTTCCAGATTGTTCATTGTTAGTGTATAAAGATGCAACATATTTTTGCATGTTGATTTTTTATTCTGCCACTTTGCTGAATTCATGTATTAGCTTTCATACTGTTGTGTGTGTGTATGTGTATGTATGAATCTCATGATTTTCTAAATGTAAGATCATGTCATCTGTGAACAAAGATATTTTTACTTATGCCTTTTCAGTTTGGATGACTTTCTTTTCCTTGACTAATTGTTGTGGCTAGGACTTCCAATACTGTGTTAAAAAGAAGTGGTGAAAGCAGGTATCCTGGTCTTGTTTGTTCCTGATCCTTGAGGAAAAAACATAAATCTAAGTTGTACTATGGTTATATCCCTCTTTGATTTAAAATATCATTTGTTTAGTCTTTATTCCTTTAGTCTTACAAGAGGCCTGTCAAGTTTGCTAACTGAAAAAACAAAACAAAATTTTGTCTTTTGCATTGTTTTGTTTTTCACTGATTTATGATCTTATATTACTATCTGTTTTACTTGCTTTGGGTTTTTTTGGTGATTTTTCTGACTTCTTGAGAAATACACTAAGTCTATTAAATATCAAAATTTTATCTATTTTTTCTCATATTTAAGGGTATAAATTTCCTTCAAAATATTAGTTTGCCAAATTCCAAAAGTTTCCTTACATGTGTTTTCTGTATCTTTCATTTATTTTTGAATTCCAGTGTGATTTGTCTTTACTCTTGAATCATTAAAATTTTTCTAATTAGGTAATCAAGGACTCAATGAAATTTTTGAAGTTTTTCATTTTTTTTTGTTTTTGTTTTTGGTGATGTTTTTGGTGATCAATATTTATATATGTTCTGTATGTACTTGGAAAATATGTGTTTTCTCTACTTTTTAGATACAGAACTATATACATGTCTACTAGGACAAGATTTCACTTTTATTGTTCACAACTAGAACATTACTGATTATTTTTGTCTACTTGACCTTTCAAAAACAGGAAGAAATATCTTGAAATCTCTCACTACTTTAATGGCTTTATTCATTTTTCCTTGTAATTTAAACATTCTGCTTCATATTTGCTTCCAATACTATGTTTCCCTATTGTCTCTACTGTCTGGAAATATTTGTACAAAATGCAGATGGTGTGTTTCCTGAAAATGTTATAGTCTTCTCTATTTTATTAGGTACACATCTGCTTATAATTGCTGTGCCTTTTTGGAGAATTGAATTCTTTATTTTTAGATAGTGACTATCTCTAGCCCTAATAATTTTTCTAATTTTAGTCTATTTTTTCTGATATTAATATAGCTGCATCAGCTTCCTATGTTTATAATTTGCTGGGCATATATTTTCCCATCTTTTAATTTTCAATCTTGTGTGTCCTTTTGTAATGCAGCTGTGTCTCTTGTAAGCTACATAGATCTAAACACTATCTTTTTAACTGAACCATCAAACTTTTAGCTGAAGAATTTGATCTATTTACATTTATTATCACTATTGATATTTTTCACCTGTATTTCTCATTTTTTTTATTATGTGTGACACATATTTTAATATTTTTTTTTAGTACTTTTTTCCTTTTTACCACTTTTACATTCATTCACTTCCTTACTACTCCAACCCTATCATACTGATACTATCTAGATTTAATATGGAGTTATATGGTTATATCAGTTCAGTTCAGGTGCTCAGTCATGTCCGACTTTTTGCGACATCATGGAATGCACAACGCCAGGCCTCACTGTCCATCGCCAGATCCCTGAGTTTACTCAAACTCATGTGCATTGAGTCCGTGATGCCATCCAACCATCTCGTTCTCTATTATCCCCTTCTCCTCCTGCCTTCAATCTTTCCCAGCATCAGGGTCTTTTCTAATGAGTCAGTTCTTTGCATCAGGTGGCCAAAGTATTGGAGTTTCAGCTCCAGCGTCAGTCCTTCCAATGAATATTCAGGACTGATTTCCTTTAGGATGGACTGGTTGGATCTCCTTCCAGTCCAAGGGACTCTCAAGAGTTCTACAAACAACATAGTTCAAAAGCATCAATTCTTTGGTGCTCTGCTCTCTTTATAGTCCAACTCTCACATCCATACATAACTACTGGAAAAACCATAGCTTTGACTAGATGGACCTTTGTTGGTAATGTCTCTGCTTTTTAATATGCTGTCTAGATTGGTCCTAACTTTTCTTCCAAGGAGCAAAGGTCTTTTAATTTGATGGCTGCAGTCACCATCTGCAGTGATTTTGGAGCCCCCAAAAGTAACGTCTGTCACTTTTTCCATTGTTTCCTCATCTATTTGTCATGAAGTGATAGGACTAGATGCCATGATCTTACTTTTCTGAATGTTGAGCTTTAAGCCAACTTTTTTACTCTCCTCTTTCACTTTCATCAAGAAGCTCTTTAGTTCTTCTTTGCTTTCTGCCATAAGGGTGGTGTCAGCTGCATATCTGAGGTTATTGATATGTCTCCCGGCAATCTTGATTCCAGCTTGTGCTTCATCTAGCCCAGCGTTTCTCATGATGTACTCTGCATATAAGTTAAATAAGCAGGGTGACAATATACAGCCTTGAAGTACTCCTTTCCCTATTTGGAACCCGTCTGTTGTTCCATGTCCAGTTCTAACTATTGCTTCCTGACCTACATATAGATTTCTCAAGAGGCAGTTCAGGTGGTTATATAGTTTATTTTATTATCTTGATTCTCCTATTTTCTTTTAGACTGCAGCCACTTTACCAAGATGTTTAATATTCTATTTATAACATGTTTTATTTATTTATATCATATTTACTTCTTCCCAAACTGTCTTCAGTGTTTGTATTTGTGGGTAAGCATTCTTAAGCATTTTATATTTCTCAGCATATTTTTAATCATGACCTCAGATGTAGATGATATTGGGCTGGATATAAAACTGTGCTTTAAGATCTTTTCATTTACTTTCTTGTTTCATTCATTTTGCTATTTAAAATGTTTATGTTAATAAGATTCTTATTCCTTTGAACATAATCTCTTCTTACTATTATGCTCATACATTTTCTGTCATTGTACATTCCTAAGTTTAAACCTACAGGATGTAGGTTTTTCTTCTTTGATATTCTATAGGCCCTTTGATTTTTAAGTCAAAATGAAACAACAAAATAAGATGAGATTAAAGACAATAGTTTCATCTTTGACTTAGTGTTAATTCTGGAATGCATATCTATTCTTTCTTAAAGTATTTTCTTCCTTCCAATTTTTATTTTTTTCTCCCTGACTCTCTTAATACCTATCTATATTTTAGTTCTAATAATTCTGTCCTTCATACTAATTAGATTTTATTTTATATGTTTGGTTTCTTGGTCCTTCATCCTTCTGAGAGATTAATTTGGTTTTTATAATTTACTAATTCCTTTATTTCTTTCTCAGCTTATGTATTATGCTATTTTTCCATTTTATGGTTTTCTTCTTTTTTCAGGTATTATGTTTTCATGTCTCCTGTTTCTTCATGATCACTTTGGCCATTTTTATATTTATTTGTTCTTATTTTTGATTATTACTGTTGTTATTTAGTCACTCAGCAGTGTTTGACACTTTTGTGACCCCATGGACTGTGGCCCACCAGGTTTAGATGTCCATGGGATTTCCTAGGCAAGAGTACTGGAGTGGGTTGCCATTTCCTTCTCCAGGGAATCTTCCCAATTCGGGGATCAAACCCACATCTCTTGAATTAGGAGGCAGATGCTTTACCACAAAGCCACCAGGGAAGCTCCAATTTAGATTATAAATTATTGCAAACATCATCCTTTATTTCATTAAAGTATGTATTAGATCAATTTTTAAAACTTGGTTTCATGTAATTTTTTTTTATTTCTAAAATTTTTGCTTTTGATGTTATTTCTAACATTACATGTTGCTTAACTTTTAAAATAATCATTTTTCTTGAATGCTTTGATATTTTGACCTGTAAGCTCATTTTCTTTAGGGAATTTTGGCTACTGTGAAAGGTAGTGTTTGTACAGGAAGACCAGTTCTCAGTCCATTTCAGTCTCTATGAACTTAGTAGGGAGATGTGAAAAATCTAGGGTAGAGAATTTTCGACACCAGGAATCACTTTTGGTCACTTCTCACTTCAAAACAATTTCTTAGATCAAGCATTCACTTTTGTCTACAAGAAAGAATTGTCTTAAGAAAAGACAAGATATGTTCTACCTTGCTGAAAATATTTTATAATAAATTATTTACTAGGTGTTTTTAAAATTTGTGAGTTTGTTTCTAATACTTATATTTCCCTATTGCTATGTCAATGATTTTGCTTTACTGAAAAAAGTAATAATTTTTAACCAGAATAATAAATATTTCTTTATAAAATATCTATCCAGTTGCCTACTAGTCTGTAAGATAAAGCCAAGACTTAGACTTTAATACCTAAGTAGATTATAACTTTGGTTTGTAAGCCTTTTCTGATATGCATGTAATCTTTAAATTTTCACTAACATTTTACTCATATCTTTGAATGGAGAAAAGGCTCTTTAGATTATGTGAAATATATTACATATTTTGAAATTGAAACCAATTGTCTAATGATATTTAAAAAGTAATTAGCCATTCACATGAAATAGAGTAGTACCTACAACATAAAATTAAATAGGATATTAATCATTATGCTTCAGGGCATAAATTAGACAACAACCAAGGTTATAGCAAACACTCTTTTTCAACAACACATGAGATGACTCTAACGTGGACATCACCAGATGGTCAGTACCGAAATTAGATTGATTATATTCTTTGCAGTGGAAGATAGAGAAGCTCTATACAGTTAGTAAAAACAAACTGGGAGCTGACTGTGGCTCAAATCATGAATATTGCAAAATTCAGCCTGAAATTGAAGAAAGTAGGGAAAACCACTAAGCCATTCAGGTATGACCTAAATCAAATCCCTTACAATTATACAGTGGAAGTGACCAATAATTTCAAGGGATTACATCTGATAGAACAGAGTGCCTGAAGGACTATGGACAGAGGTTTGTAACATTGTATAGGAGACAGTGATTAAAACCATCCCCAAGATAAAGAAATGCAAAATGGCAAAATGGTTGTCTGATAAGGCCTTACAAATAGCTGGGAAAAGAAGACAAGTGAAAGGCAAAGGAGAAAAAGAAAGATATACCCATCTGAATGCAGAGTTTCAAAGAACAGCAAGGAGAGACAAGAAAGCCTTCCTCAGGGATCAATGAAAAGAAATAGAGGAAAACATAGAATGGGAAAGACTAGAGATCTCTTCAAGAAAATTAGAGATATCAAGGGAACATTTCATGCCAAGATGGGCACAATAAAGGTATAATAAAGATATGGTAATAAAGAAATAAAGAATAAAGAAATGATATGGACCTAACATAAGCAGAAGATATTAAGAAGACGTAGCAAGAATACACAGAACTATACAAAAGAGATATTAATGATCTAGATAACCATGATGGTGTGATCACTCACCTAGAGCCAGACATCCTGGAGTGGGAAGTCAAGTGGGCCTTAGGAAGCATCACTATGAACAAAGCTAGTGAGGTGATGGAATTCCAGCTGAGCTATTTCAAATCCTGAAAGATGATGCTATGAAAGTGCTACACTCAATATGCCAACAAATTGGGAAAACTCAGCAGTGGCCATAGGACTGGAAAAGGTCAGTTTTCATTTCAATCCCAAAGAAGGACAATGTCAAAGAATGCTCAAACTACTGCACAATTGTACTTATTTCATACACTAGCAAAGTAATGCTCAAACTTCTCCAAGCTAGGCTTTCAACACTAAGTGAACTGAGAACTTACAGATGTTCAAGCTGAATTTCAAAAAGGTAGAGGAACCAGCGATCAAATTGCCAACATTGGATCATAGAAAAAGCAAGAGAATTCCAGAAAACATCTACTTCTGCTTCATTGACTACGCTAAAGCCTTTGACCGTGTGGATCACAACAAATTGTGGAAAATTAAGGAGATGGGAATACCAGACCACCTTATCTGCCTCCTAAGAAACCTGTATGCAGGTTCAGAAGTAGCAGTTAGAACTGGACACGGAACAATGGACTGGCTCAAAATTGGGAAAGGAATATATCATGGCTGTATACTGTCACTTGGCTTATTGAACTTATATGCAGAATACATCATGCAAAATGCCAGGCTGGATGAAACACAAGCTGGAATCAAGATTGCAGGGAGAAATATCAATAACCTCATATATCCAGATGACACCACCTTTATGGCAGGAAGTGAAGAGGAACTAAGTGCCTCTTGATGAAAGTGAAAGAGGAGAATGAAAAAGTTGGCTTAAAACTCAACATTCAAAAAACTAAGATCATGGCATCCAGTCTCATCTTTTCATGGCAAATGGAGAATAAATGGAAACAGTGAGAGACTTTATTTTCTTGGGTTGTAAAATCACTGCAGATGGTGACTGAAGCCATGAAATTAGAAGACACTTGCTTCTTGGAAGGAAAGTTATGACCAACCTGGACAGTGTATTAAAAAGCAGAGACATTACTTTGCTGACTAAGGTCCATCTAGTCAAAGCTATGGTTTTTCCAGTAGTCGTGTGTTGATGTGAGAGTCGGACCGTGAAGAAGGCTGAGCACCAAAGAATTATGCTTTTGAACTGTGGTGTTGGAGAAGACTCTTGAGAGTTCCTTGGACTGCAAGAAACTAAACCAGTCACTCCTAAAGGAAATCAATCCTGAATGTTTATCAGAAGGACTGATGGTGAACCTGAAGCTCCAATGCTTTGGTCACCTGATTCAAAGAGGTGACTCACTGAAAAATATCCTGATGCTGGGAAAGATAGAAGGCATGAGGAGAAGAGGATGACAGAGGATGAGATGTTTGGATGGCATCACTGACTCAATGGACATGAGTCTGATCAACTTTGAGACATGGTGAAGGGCAGAGAAGCCTGGCATGCTGCAGTCTACAGGGTTTCAGAGTCAGACACTACTGGAGCAACTGAAGAACAACCGAAGATCAGGAGAAGATGTAATAGACCCACAGTTAAGCAGGATTGAATTCATTATCAGAACTCCAGCCCCATTTCTACAGAAAAATACATTGGGTACGCTCTGACCAAGTAATAATAACCCAGTGTAATGTTTTAGCTAGGAACCTATCACTTTATTGTTGCAGTGCAAATGTAATATGGCTCCTCTTAAACATTTCTACTGTTTGCTACCGCTGCATTGAATCTATCTGATTTCAAGCTCTTTAGAGAAAAATGCCCTTTTCCTAGTTCTTTCCCCCTTCTGTCTCCCTCCTTGTCTTTTTGTTCAGCATGTCATTGTGTTTCTCAAAGGCACAGTGCAAATGTACAATTCAGGTTGGTGATGCCTCCACTTATAACCAACAGGGTTTTCAAAAAAGACCTGGAAGCTTTAAAATTCTACATATATAGCTAAATGACTCGCATGTTAGGGAAATGTGTGCTTCTAGAATTTCTTTCTAATTGTATTATTTTGATACTTACACTCATCATTTATCCAATTTGATAGGTTTTCTTGTCCCTACTTTTCAGATAAGAAAATTGAGAGGGAATAAATATCTCAGTAGCTCACTTCTAATATCCAAGATGCAAAAACACATTTTAAAACAATGTTGTTGTTGTTCAGTCACTTAGTCATATCCAACTGTTTGCGACTCTATGGAATGCAGCATACCAGACTTCCCTGTCCTTCATTGTTATATAATCAATGAATTTATATAAAATAAAGATGAGGAGTCCTCACAGAGTAAATAATGAAGAGAACCAATATATGAAAACATGCATCATAATACCATATGCAATCTATAATGTTCTTGTTGATATGCATATACACTTGTATATTAGCCTGATTTCCACTGTATTTTCCAAGTATTTTTCCCTCGGAAATATACAATATTAATCACATAATTTAATAGATTATTATTTCAGAAACTAATTTTTGTCTTCATGTGTCCTTTCTTCGATTATTTTCAGTCTGATTTTATAAGTATTAAAAAAATTTCCTTCGGCTTGGAGTTCTACAAAAAATGGGAATAAAGAGTTCAAGTTTCCATAATAATCTGAATATAGCTTTGTTTGATAATTTCTTAAAGGAAAGAAAACAGGTACTGCTTATTCGGCTCTTGATTGACTTCCCAGAAATGAAATAAAGATAACTAGAATGGAAATATTTTAAATGTTCAAATCTTGTATTTTAAATATAGGTTGTTCTGGAATAATAAATATTAACTTGAGTTGTGAATATTATTTAAATTTAATTTTCTTAGGAGATCAATCAATAAGCACATTTTCAATAAAATTTTGAATTGTGTATAAAGCATCTTAGCTTTCTGAAAAATTGCTCCCAAGGAGCACTTTAAGAATTGCAGTGTTGCTGTAATTAGATATACCCTATATCCACTTGAGGCAAAGCAGTTTTAGACTACTTTTGGTTACCAGCTGGATATTTATAATAATCTAGAACATTAAGTGTACAATGAGAAAAAGTATGCCTTCCAGGAAGGAAAGTTTCTCACTTAATTAACAGTATAAAACACCTCTTGACTGTGAATTGCTGGTAGCACTGATAGTATTAAGGTTTCCAAAATATTCAACTATTATGCCTAATTCATGATATGTAATAAATTTTCAAGCTTTACTAATATGTATATTGATTTTTGTCTAAAGTGATATTTTTAATCTTATTCATTTATAACCAGGTACTGTGCTGGATCAAATGCCCATAACTTTGTAAATATTAATAAAAATTTTTCTTCATGAGTGAACTAAATTTTCCTTTTTCTTAAGTACAAATAGCTTTTTTCAACATATCTTATCCACAAGCATTCCCCAAAGATTTTACAAAGTTAATGCATATTCATTTTTGTTTAAAATTAAAAATGCTATATATTGCAAGTTTCTATTAACAATTGGTCAATTTAAGGTAATACAACTAAATATATCAATATTCACCAAAGACTTAATTGCTCTTTTCTACATTTTTTCCTTTAAAGGTATCTGGAAGTATTTTGGATGTGTATAGTGGTGAGCAAGAAATTTCGCCAGTTAATATGGGCCTTACAAGTGCTTCTTGTCCAAGTAGTCTACCAATGAAAAGAGAAATTACAGGTAATGCTGCTTTTATAGTTTTCTTTAAAAAAAAAAAAAAACAACACTTTTGTAAGACATGAGTGACATATAATTCCAATCTAAAGACAATTTTTGAAACATTATCAAAATAGTTATAGTAAGTCTTCTACATATGAACCTTCAAATTGCAAACTATCAAAGATGTGAACTTGTGTTTGCATGTTCAATCATGTAAGTTAGTTCACTTGTCTGGCATACATTGTCACAGTGTACATCCTCTTCAAGTGGCTGTGCTTTTGTGTACTTTACTGTACAGTACTGTATAGAGGACAGTAGTACAGTATCTTTATTTCAAGTCCAGGATGTCTGAAAGCAAGTGTAGAAGCAATGTGATTTAGCTGGTACTGCTAAGAATTGCCAGTTATTGTACTGTACTACTTTATTTTCCAAGGTGCTGTACTATGAGATTAAAAATGTTTTCTTTATTTTTGTGTTTTTTGTGTATTATTTGTGTGAAAAGTATTATTAAACTATTACAGTACAGTACTCTATGGGCTGATTGTGTTAGTTGGGTACCTAGGCTAAAAAAACAAATTGGACTTTTACTTGGAAAGGAACTCATTCATAGGTAGGAGACTTACTGTAGTTAAAATGGGAAACATTTCAAGAGTAAATCCACCTTCTTTTCCTTTATAACAACCAAGCAACAAGTTAGTATAACTTACAGTTCAACTCAGTGATTTTAGGAATTGGACAAATACGAATATACACACATAACCTCTAGTCATATGTATACGACAGTTTGACTAAGTTCCGCTTTCACTTTGGGCTTCCCTGGTGAATCAGATGGTAAAGAGTCTACCTGCAGTGTGGGAAACTCAGGTTCGATTGCTGGGTCAGGAAGATCCCCTGGAGAATGAAATGGCAACCCACTTCAGTATTCTTGCCTGGAAAATCCCACGGATGGATGAGCCTGGCGACTACAGTCCATGGGATTGCAAAGAGTTGGATATGACTGAACGACTTAACTTAGCTAACTTTCACTTAATATAGGTTAATTTTGATATTGCAAATATTCAATTTATTAACATGTTTGCAAAATAACAGATTAATAGATTAGGAAAAAATAGATTTTCCTCTTTTCAACTTGTTTCACAGATACCATGATTCACATTTAACTTTCTCAAGTGTGTAAAAACCCCTCTGTTTTCAATAATAAATTTCAAAATTGTTACAACTTGAAGGAATTACAGAGGCACTTTCAAGTTCCTTCAATAGGTAGATGAGGAAGTAGTCAGAGGAGTTATTTCCCAATGGTATTCTGATTAGAAGCAGAAGTTGATCAAAATAAGGATCTCCTGACTTACAAGTCTAGTGTTAGTTTCTCCATAAAATAAAATAAAATTTAATAGAAATTTCTGTAACATGTTTTTAGTTCGGCATTCAAACATTGATCTTTTAGTATTTTTCTTTAGTTAATATCAGCATTTTTAATAAATACAATATTTCTATTCTTGGAATCTAACAAATGACTCAAAAATATCTATGCATTCAAATTATTTAGAGTAAAATTAATTAATTTAATCTTAAATAATCAAAATTTAATAAATATATTTATATATTTCTATTTTAAAACTAGAATAATTCAAAGAACATTGTATTAATTATCCATTGCTATATAACAAAGTACCCCAAACTTAACAGATTGAAATAATAAATGTTAATTATCTCACACAATCCCTATATTTCAGAAATCCAGGAGTGATTTATAAAATTGCTTCTAGCTCAGAGCCTTGCGTAAGGTTGCAGTCAAGATGTTGGCCAGAGATACAGATATTTGCCTGGAGGATGCACTCCCAGGATGGTTCACTCACACATCTTCCTAGTCAGTGCTGCTTGGTTCTTTACCATGTAGAACTCTCCACAGGGCTGCTCAAGTGTCCTCATGATCTGACAAGTAGTGATTCAAGGAACACCCAAAGGGGAAGCTGAAAATGTCTTTTATGACCTAGTCTTGAAAGCCACACTAATCATTTCCACAATATTATATCAGTTTCACAGATTGATCCTATTCAGTATGGAAGGGAACCATCAAAAGTATGACTGTCATGAATGAGAATCATGGTGGGCCATTTTGGAGTCTGACTATCACAAGTGCTAACAACCACATAGCACATAAAGTGTCTGTTACTTAAAGTATGGATTTGTTTGATAGGTATATGAGAAATGTCGTTAGTTCCAATTCTTTGAATTTAGAAATCATAATATTTATAAAAAAATGTAGGTTGTGAAAATTTAGATTGAAATAATTTTGAATAATCTTAAAGTTCTGAGAAAATTCTAATAAAAATGATTAAGCAGGTTAATATTTACTGTATGCTCTAATTCTTTTAATCACAATAATGGTATTTAGTAGGTATCATACCAACTTCACAGATGAGAACTTAGGTAACCTGAGACCCCAAGGCTACTAAATGGAGGGTCAGAATACAAATTCAGATTTTACTATTTAAATCCCATAGGTTTTGCCACTGCCTTCTTACTAATATGTTGTTTCAAATTTCTAAATATTTGTAAAAATTTTTGTTACACCACTTGGAGTAAGTAATATTATATTTTCACTTGTATTTCTGAATTTTGTTGACTGGAAAGATTGTAAGGTAGAAATAAGTACTGTTTCAATTATTTTCCTTTTGATCAGAAACAGATACTCGAGCTTTGGCCAAGGAGAGACAAAAAAAGGACAACCACAACCTCAGTGAGTATATTTTCCTTTTTTCTAAGCAAAATGAATCAATGCAAGAGGAAATGGAAGGAGGTTAAAATATGTGGTGTTTTATTGTCACCTGTATATATTTTGAAGTCAGATGACCAAAATTAAGTGTACACGCTCACTAGTAGAGCTATTTTGGGGCAATTTAGACAATGCAAACTCTCAGAAAAGCTAGACATTTTTATGAAGTGAAACATCTCAAGTTCTCTCCTTGATCATTTTCTCTCTCTGAAGAAGAATACTAATAAGGGAGATGAGTGCACTGAGTTACATTTGAACTCAATTGACTCCAAAATTTAAAGAGATAAAAGTGACTTTAGAAAAAGGACGCCATTCAGCCAAAAGTCACACCAAACCCATAGACACCTCAAAACTCACTACTGGACACTTCATTGCACTCCAGAGAGAAGAGATCCAGCTCCACCCCCCAAGAACAGCGACACATGCTTCCCTAATTGGGAAACCTTGACAAGTCACTAGTCCAACCCCACCCACAGGGAGCAACCTCCACAACAAAGAGGAACCACAAACTTCCAGCATAAAATAAGGCCACCCCAAACACAGCAATCTAAACAAAATGAAAAGGCAGAGAAATATTCAGCAGGTAAAGAAGCATGATAAATGCCCACCAAACCAAACAAAAGAGGAGGAGATATGGAGTCTACCTGAAAAAGAATTCAGAATAGTGATAGTAAAGATGATTCAAAATCTTGAAAACAAAACGGAGTTACAGATAAATAGACTGGAGATAAGGATTAAGAAGATTCAAGAAAGGTTTAACAAGGACCTTTCCTTTTAACAAGAAAATAAAAGTCAGTCAATAGTGAATAATGCAATAATTGAGATCAAAAGCACTTTGGAGAGAACCAACAGTAGAATAATTGAGGTAGCTGATAAGTGAGGTGGAAGATAGAATGGTGGAAACAAATGAAGCAGAGAGGATAAAAGAAAAAAGAATTAAAAGAAATGAGGATAACCTCAGAGACCTCTGGGACAATATAAAGTGCCCCAACATTTGAATCATAGGAGTCCCAGAAGAATAAGACAAAAAGAAAGGCCATGAGAAAATACTTGAGGAGAAAATAGTTGAAAACTTCTCTAAAATGGGGGAGGAAATAGCCACCCAAGTCCAAGAAACCCAGAGAGTCCCAAACATGATAAACCCAAGGCAAAACACCCCAAGACACATATTAATCAAATTAATGAAGATCAAACACAAAAAGCAAATATTAAAAGCAGCAAGGGAAAAGCAACAAATAACACACAAGGGGATTCCCATAAGGATAATAACTGATCTTTCAACAGAAACTCTTCAGGCCAGAAGGGAATGGCAAGATATACTTGAAGTGATGAAAGAGAAAAACCTACAACCCAGATTACTATACCCAGCAGGCATCTCATTCAAATATGAAGGAGAAATCAAAAGTTTTACAGAAAAGCAAAAGCTGAGAGAATTCAGCATGACCAAACCAGCTCTTCAACAAATGCTAAAGGATCTTCTTTAGACAAGAAACACAGAAAAGTTTTATAAACTTGAACCCAAAACAACAAAGTAAATGGCAATGGGATCATACTTATCAATAATTACCTTAAGTGTAAATGGGTTGAATTCCCAACCAAAAGACAAAGACTGGCTGAATGGATACAAAAACAATACCCCTATATATGCTGTCTACAAGAGACCCGCCTCAAAACAAGGTACACATACAGACTGAAAGTGAAGGGCTAGAAAAAGATATTTCACGCAAATGGAGACCAAAAGAAAGCAGGACTAGCAATACTCATATCAGATAAAATAGACTTTTAAATAAAGGCCATGAAAAGAGACAAAGAAGGACACTACCTAATGATCAAAGGATCACTCCAAGAAGAAGATATAACAATTATAAATATATATGTACCCAACATAGAGCACCACAGTATGTAAGGCAAAAGCTAGCAAGTATGAAAGGGGAAATTAACAGTAACACAATAATAGTGGGAGACTTTAATACTCCATTCACACCTATGGATAGATCAACTACACAGAAAATTAGCAAGGAAGGACAAGCTCTAAATGATACAATGGACCAATTAGACCTAATTGATATCTATAGGACATTTCACCCCAAAACAATGAATTTCACCTTTTTCTCAAGTGCACACAGAACTTTCTCCAGGATAGATCACATCCTGGGCCATAAATCTAGGTTTGGTAAATTCAAAAAAATTGAAATAATTTCAATGCAGTAAGATTAGATGCTGGGAGGGATTGGGGGCAGAAGGAGAAGGGGACGACAGAGGATGAGATGGCTGGATGGCATCACTGACTCGATGGACATGAGTCTCAGTGAACTCCAGGAGTTGGTGATGGACAGGGAGGCCTGGCGTGCTGCGATTCATGGGGTCACAAAGAGTCGGACACGACTGAGCAACTGATCTGATCTGATCTGAAAGTAAAAGTGGAGAATGAAAAAGTTGGCTTAAAGCTCAACATTCAGAAAACGAAGATCATGGCATCCGGTCCCATCACTTCATGGGAAATAGATGGGGAAACAGTGGAAAGAGTGTCAGACTTTATTTTTGGGGGCTCCAAAATCACTGCAGATGGTGACTGCAGCCGTGAAATTAAAAGATGCTTACTCCTTGGAAGGAAAGTTATGACCAACCTAGATAACATATTCAAAAGCAGGGACATTACTTTGCCAACAAAGGTCCGTCTAGTCAAGGCTATGGTTTTTCCTGTGGTCATGTATGGATGTGAGAGTTGGACTGTGAAGAAGGCTGAGCGCCAAAGAATTGATGCTTTTGGACTGTAGTGTTGGAGAAGACTCTTGAGAGTCCCTTGGACTGCAAGGAGACCCAACCAGTCCATTCTGAAGGAGATCAGCCCTGGGATTTCTCTGGAAGGAATGATGCTAAAGCTGAAACTCCAGTACTTTGGCCACCTCATGCGAAGAGTTGACTCATTGGAAAAGACTCTGATGCTGGGAGGGATTGGGAGCAGGAAGAGAAGGGGATGACAGAAGATGAGATGGCTGGATGGCATCACTGACTCGATGGACGTGAGTTTGAGTGAACTCCGGGAGTTGGTGATGGACAGGGAGGCCTGGCATGCTGCAATTTACGGGGTCGCAGAGTTGGACACGACTGAGCGACTGAACTGAACTGAACTAATGGGGAAAAAACTATTAAAAACACAAACATATGGAGGCTAAACAACACGCTTCTGAACCGACAAATCACAGAAGAAATCAAAAAAGAAATCAAAATAGGCATAGAAATGAAAGAAAATGAAAACACAACAACCCAAAACCTAGGAGATTCAGTAAAATCAGTGCTAAGGGAAAGGTTCATAGCAATACAAACTTATGTCAAGAAACGAGAGAAAAATCAAATAACCTAACTTTACACCTAAAGCAACTAGAAAAAGAAGAAATGAAGAACCCCAGGGTTAATAGAAGGAAAGAAATCATAAAAATTAGGGCAGAAATAAGTGAAAAAGAAACAAAGGAGACTATAGCAAAAATCAACAAAACTAAAAGCTGATTCTTCGAGAAGATAAATAAAATAGACAAACCATTAGCCAGACTTATCAAGAAAACAAAAAAAGGAGAAGAATCAAATTAACAAAATTAGAAATGAAAATGGAGAAATCACAACAGACAACACAGAAATACAAAGGATCATAAGAAACTACTACCAGTAACTATATGCTAATAAAATGGACAACCTGGAAGAAATGTACAAATTCTTAGAAAAATATAACCTTCCAAAACTGCACCAGAAAGAAATAGAAAATCTTAACAGACCCATCACAAGCATGGAAATTGAAAATGTAGTGAAAATTCTTCCAACAAACAGAAGCCCAGGACCAGATAGCTTCACAGCTGAATTCTACCAAAAATTTAGAGAAGAGCTAACATCTATCCTACTCAAACTCTTCCAGAAAATTGCAGAGGAAGATAAACTTCCAAACTCATTCTATGACACTACCATCACCCTAATACCAAAACCAGACAAAGATGCCACAAAGAAAGAAAACTACAGGCCAATATCACTGATGAATATAGATCCAAAAATCCTTAACAAAATCCTAGCAAACAGAATCCAACAACATATTAAAAAGATCATACATCATGACCAAGTGGGTTTTATCCCAGGGATGCAAGGATTCTTCAATATTCACAAATCAATCAATGTGATACACCACATTAATAAATTAAAAAATACAAACCATATGATTATCTCAATAGATGCAAAGAAAGCCTTTGACAAAATTCAACATCCATTTATGATAAAAACCCTCCAGAAAGTAGGCATAGAAGGAACATACCTCAACATAATAAAGCCATATATGATAAACCATAGCAAACGTTATTCTCAATGGTGAAAAATTGAAAGCATTTCCCCTAAAATCAGGAACAAGACAAGGGTGCCCACTCTCACCTCTACTATTCAACATAGTTTTGGAAGTTTTAGCCACAGAAATCAGAGAAGAAAAAGAAATAAAATTAATCCAGACTGGAAAAAAAGAAGTAAAACTCTCACTGTTTGCAGATGACATGATCCTCTACATAGAAAACCCTAAAGACACCACCAGAAAATTACTAGAGCTAATCAATGAATATAGTAAAGCTGCAGGATATAAAATTAACACACAGGAATCCCTTGCATTCCTATATACCAACAATCAGAAAACAGAAAAGGAAATTAAGGAAACAATTCCATTCACCATTGCAGTGAAAATAATAAAATACTTAGGAATAAATCTACCTAGGCAATGGCACCCTACTCCAGTACTCTTGCCTGGAAAATCCCATGGACGGAGGAGCCTGGTGGGCTGCAGTCCATGGGGTTGCTAAGAGTCAGATACAACTGAGTGACTTCACTTTCACTTTTCACTTTCATGCATTGGAGAAGGAAATAGCAACCCACTCCAGTGTTCTTACCTGGAGAATCCCAGGGACGGGAGCGTGGTAGGTTGTGGTCTATGGAGTCACACAGAGTCGGACACGACTGAAGTGACTTAGCAATAGCAGTAGCAGTAAAGAAACAAAAGACCTCTATATAGAAAATTATAAAACACTGATGAAAGAAATCAAATAGATGGATAAATATACCATGTTCATGGATCAGAAGAATCAGTATAGTGAAAATGAGTATATTACCCAAAGCAATCTATAGATCCAATGCAATTCCTATCAAGCTACCAACAGTATTTTTCAGAGAATCAGAACAAATAATTTCACAATTTGTATGGAAATACAAAAAACCTCGAATAGCCAAAGCAATCTTGAGAAAGAAGAATGGAACTGGAGGAATCAACCTTCTTGACTTCAGGCTATCCTACAAAGCTACAGTCATCAAGACAGTATGGTACTGGCACAAAGACAGAAATACAGAGCAATGGAACAAAATAGAAAGCCCAGAGATAAATCCACACACCTTTGGACACCTTATTTTTGACAAAGTAGTCAAGAAAATACAGTGGAGAAAAGATAATCTCCTTAACAAGTGGTGCTGGGTAAACTGGTCAACCACTTGTAAAAGAATGAAACTAGAACACTTTCTAACACCATACACAAACATAAACTCAAAATGGATTAAAGATCTAAATGTAACACCAGAAACTATAAAAATCCTAGAGGAAAACATAGGCAAAACACTCTCTGACATAAATCACAGCAGGATCCTCTATGACCCACCTCCCAGAGTAATGGAAATAAAAGCAAAAATAAACAATTGAGACCTAATTAAACTTAAAAGCTTTTGCACAAGGTGAAAAGCAAGATGAAAAAAGACACCCTTCAGAATGGGAGAAAGTAATAGCAAGTGAAGCAACTGATAAAGAATTAATCTCAAAAATATACAAGCAGCTCATGCAGCTCAATTCCAGAAAAATAAATGACACAATCAAAAAAAATGAGCCAAAGAACTAAACAGACATTTCTCCAAAGAAGACATACAGATGGCTAACAAACACATGAAAAGATGCTCAACATCACTCATTATCAGAGAAATGCAAATCAAAACCACAGTGAGGTACCATCTCATGTCAGTCAGAATGGCTGCTATCAAAAAATATACAAACAATAAATGCTGAAGACGGTGCAGATAAAGGAAACATTTTTACACCGTAGGTGGGAATGCAAACTAGTACAGCCACTATGGAGAACAGTGTGGAGATTCCTTAAAAAACTGGAAATAGAACTGCCATATGACCCAGCAATCCAACTGCAGGGCATATACACCGAGGAAACCAGAATTGAAAGAGACACGTGTACCCCAATATTCATTGCAGCACTATTTACAATAGCTAGTACATGGAAGTAACTTAGAGGCCCATTGGCAGAGTAATGGATAAGAAAGCAGTGGCACATATAGACAATGGAATATTACTCAGCTATTGCATTTGAATCAATTCTAATTAGGTGGATGAAACTGGAGCCTATTATACAGAGTGAAGTAAGTCAGAAAAAACCACCAAGACAGTTTATTAATGCACATATATGGAATTTATAAAGATGGTAACGATGACCCTATATGTGAGACAGCAAAAGAGACACAGATGTAAAGAACAGAGTTTTGTACTCTGTGGGAGAAGGCAAGGGTGGGATGATTTGAGAGAATAGCAATGAAACATGTATATTACTATATGTGAAATAGATCGCCAGTCCAGGTTCAATGCGTGAGACAGGGTGCTCAGGGCTGGTGCACTGGGATGACCCTGAGGGATGGGATGGGGAGGGAGGTGGGAGGGGAGTTCAGGATGAGGAACACATGTACACCCATGGCTGATTCATGTCAATGTACGGCAAAAACCACTACAATATTTTAAAGTAATTAGCCTCCGATTAAAATAAATTAATTAATTAAAAAAAAGAAAATGTACACTATTTAAATAGCTAGAAATGTAACACCAGGTTCTTATCTTTCTGTGTCAATCTACTCTTCCTTTCCTAATGATAAGTTATTTTAAAATACTGCTTATGTTGTACTGCTGAATTCTATGACTGTCGCAAAAAAAGTTTGGGGGGAGGCGCTCTGATGCCTTCCTGGGGGTCCATTTGCCTTCAATAATGATTACATGAGGTGAGTAAATGCATTCAAGGGAAGTTGTTTAGGGGCAAGGTGAGCTTTAAAGTGCTTTTTCATGTCTCTTAAGATAGTGCTTAACTATTTTAAGTCAGCTTGACTAGTTGAGTATGAAGCATTTTTGTTCTGAGAACCAAATAAAAAATGAGAAAAGAATGCAATGAAAATAAATAAAATCTTTAAAGCTCTAAAACCAGGAATTTCCTTACATGTGGTTAGCTTAAACTGATGCTAGATGTACCAGCAAATTTGGAAAACTCACAGCACTGGAAAAGATCAGTTTTCATTTCAATCCCAAAGAAACGCAATGCCAAAGAATTCTCAAACTATCACACAATAGCCCTCATCTCACACGCTAGCAAAGTAATGCTCAAAATTCTCTGAGCCAGGCTTCAACAGTACGTGAACCATGAACTTCCAGATGTTCAAGCTGGATTTAGAAAAGGCAGAGGAACCAGAGATCAAATTGCCAATATCCGTTGGATCATCGAAAAAGCAAGAGAGTTCCAGAAAACATCTACTTCTGCTTTATTGACTATGCCGAAGCCTTTGACTGTGTGGACCACAACAAACTGTGGAAAATTCTTAAAGAGATGGGAATACCAGACCACCTGACCTGTCTCCTGAGACATCTGTATGCAGGTCAGGAAGCAACAGTTAGAACTGGACATTAAACAGACTGGTTCCAAATAGGGAAAAGAGTACATCAAGGTTGTATATTGTCACCCAGCTTATTTAACTTATATGTAGAGTACAATATGAGAAACTCTGGGCTAAATGAAGCATAAACTGGAATCAAGATTTCCGGGAGACATATCAATAACCTCAGATATGCAGATGACACCACCCTTAGAGCCGAAAGCGAAGAAGAACTAAAGAGCCTCTTGAAGAAAGTGAAAGAGAAGAGTGAAAAAGTTGGCTTAAAGCTCAACATTCAGAAAACTAAGATCATGGCATCTGGTCCCATCACTTCATGGCAAATAGATGAGGAAACAATGGAAATAGTGGCAGACTTTAGTTTGGGGGGCTCCAAAATCACTGCAGATGGTGACTGCAGCCATCAAATTAAAAGATGCTTACTGCTTGTAGTAAAAGTTTTGACCAACCTAGACAGCATATTAAAAAGCAGAGACATTACTTTACCAACAAAGGTTCGTCTAGTCAAAGCTATGGTTTTCCAGTAGTCATGCATGGATGTGAGAGTTGGACTATAAAGAAAGCTGAGCGCCAAAGAATTGATGCTTTTGAACTCTTGAGAGTCTTTTGGATTGCAAGGAGATCCAGCCAGTCCAGGACTGGTGCTGAAGTTGAAACTCCAATACTTTGGCCACCTGATGTGAAGAACTGACTCATTAGAAAAGACCTTGATACTGGGAAAGATTGAAGGCAGGAGAAGAAGGGGACGACAGAATGAGATGGTTGGATGGCATCACAGACTCAGTGGACATGAGTTTGAGTAAACTCAGGGATTTGGCGATGGACAGGGATGCCTGGCATGCTGCAGTCCATGGGGTCGCAAACAGTTGGACATGACTGAGCCACTGAACTGAACTGAACTGTACCTGTGAAACCTGCATCTATCTTTTCATAAAGCACCCGTCTTATTCAGAGGGTAGGCTGACTATATGAAGGAGGAGAAGGCTAACCCCTGGTTATAACAGTCCTTAGAGTAGTTGTGGAAAGGGAAATGATTTGCTTTTGATCACATAGTGGTAGAGCAGACTAGCATTGGTGCATTTTGTGAGATAAGAACCTGAAAGACAGGACTAATTATTAACAGAAAGAAGTTACACATCAAGGAACTAAAGCCTTCTCTCTTAGTTTTAAGGCCGCTATTACCTTCCTTTCTCCTTTCTTCTCTCCCCTATGTTTGCACTTTAAATAACAGGTCGTTTAATGTTAAGTATGATAGGTGCTTGGTATGATCATTATAGATGGCTCAGTGGTAAAGAATCCACCCTCATTACAGGAGGCACAGAAGACATGGGTTCAATCCCTGGGTTGGGAATTTCCCCTGGAAGAGGAGATGGCACCCCACTCCAGTATTCTTGCCTGGAAAATATCATGGGCAGAGGAGTCTGGTAGACTGCAGTCTATAGGGTTGCAAAGAGTCAGACACAGAGTGACTGAGTGCACACATGCACATTATACAAGTATAAAAGTATTTTCTACTAATAATCTGGATTACTTGGTGATCTTACTTTTTGAAGCTATCAATGTTACCAAAAACTAATATCACATTTTAAGTATGAATCTAAATATCCTCTAACATTTGAGAGGATCATGGCCACTTAACAGATGTCTAAATACTTAAAAGCTATAACTCAAGCTAGAAATACTAAATTATGTTCTATCCTTCCTAAAGATAGGAAGGCCAGGTTTGAAATATGAGTTCTCAGATCCTCAGAATTTTGTAAAAGTACTGTGCCACTAACAGATTGGACAACTAATGGATCTCCACTTGATGGAATTTTGAGTGGGAAGTCATGGTGGGGCAATGTCAGCCCTGACTCAATGGCCCCTTTCACTTCTCTTTCTATACCCTATTACATTCTATGGTGCACATGACCTCAAACAGGAGTGTGAACCCCTCATCTTGTATATTCAAGTTCCATACATATCTGCAAACAGTTGACCCTTGTCTGCATCTTGGGCCTGGGGAGAGCACCTTGGTGTCATGATCTTCCTTCAGGAGGATGAACCTCAGACACAGCCGGCACAGGATCAGGGCATTTGGGAGAATATTCCTGGTGTAAATTACCTGGAGTGTAGTTTAGAAGGGAGATCCCTTTGCCTTGTGGCTGCCTTGCTCAGTGAGGATGGATGTGGTAAGAGAAGGCAAAGGGGGTCCTCAAGTATGGAGTCTGGGAAAGAGGCACCTGTTGCCTGTTTCTAAGGACAGGAATGAATGAACATATCAAAAACTTTGTAAAAAGTGAAATCACATATAACATGAAGTGATTTAGTAATTAATTTCTTAAAGCTTGACTCCTTTACAAATAACTAGTACTGGATATGAAAACAGTGGGAAAACAAACTTCTCATTATAATTAACCATTAAAATTTTATGAGCACAATCTCATAAGGTTAGACTAGGAATTTCTGATATTTTACATAAGGTACATTTAAATAATAGACTTTGAAAAAACATTATAGGACTACACGAGTCTCCTATTTTGAGATAGAAATGTGAACATCCTTCATAGCTGATCTTCATCTTATATTTGAGTCTGTTTTATAATATGAGAGTATGTGTGAACATAGAATTATTAATAAATTCTCAGTATAAAATATAAATGTATTTCTATCAGCTTTGCCTTTGTTTATTTTCTTTTCAGTTTTTTATATGGTGTCAGTTTTTTCAATTACTTGCACAGAGAAAACAAAACTGGCAAAGAAGGAAAATAATCTCTCCCAAGAATCAATTATATCCTAATTTCAGAGGAATCCCAATGTATTATTCCAGAAGGTCAAGTTCATTCATGGTAAACTGCTTCATAGAGTAGATTCACCAAGACAATTGATATTTTTTAGGACTTTCTTTGTTTCCAGTAGCAGTTTGTATTTTTCAAACATGTATTGTTTAATGTTTCAACATACAGTTTTTTCTTCTTCATGACTTTTTACTTCATTCATTTCCCTAAAAAGCTTTAAAAATGTTACCTACTGAAAAAGGATTATATGTAAGTCGTGGTTCCTGATCCTGCAAGTATAGAGTAGATTATACAACTATTCTGTGCTCTGTAAGACTGGTTTTAGGTAAGGGTCAATATAGGAAGCTCTGCTTTTTTGTATATTTGATGTTTATTGAATATTTATTAGATGCATATCCATTGTCATAGGCAATGGATGCATGGGAATATAAACAGAGAAATAATAATTTCTGAATTATTTCTGAATAATAATTTCTGAATAAAAACCTTTATCAGTCATTCTCAAAGTGTGGGCCCTCAACAAGCAGCATCAGCAACACCTGGGAATTTGTTTGAAGTGCAGATTCTTGGGTCCCAACTTAGTCCTAATAAAATCAGAATTTCTAGGTGCAGAGTACAAATTTATTTTTATTTATTTGACAGTCCTTCCAGATGTATCTGATGCATGCCAAAGCTTAAGAATCACTGTTCTGTGTATTATTGAAAGTTGTTAAATTATAAAAGTATATTTATGGTCTAATAAACATACATTTATTTAACATCTCTTGCATGCCAAGCCCTCTGGGTATACAGAATGAAGTAAGAAATGGTCCCTGCCCTCAAAGAGGTCATAGTCTATTTGGGCACACATATCTACCATGAGCCAAGCTTTGTGTTAGCTTTTCAGTGGAGTATATGAGAAGAAAAAGTGTATATGTACACACATATATGTATGTGTGTAAATATATATATATATATATATACACACACATATATATATACACACCCACCCTGATATATATATATATATATATATATATATATATGTATGTATGTATGTATATCAGTATGAGTAAATATAGCATTTCAAAGAATGATAAAAATGTTATTTTTGAGAGAAATGTTTCAAAATGATTTAAAATCATTGTGAATAATAGAATCACAATTCTAATATTGTTATTTTTTACTTTTAGAATAAAATGTATTTGAATTTTTATGTTATTGTTGAGAAGTACACTTGTAACTAAATGGAAATTTTTTGCTCATTGTTTTTCAAAGGTTATTAAGGAGGTTTATAGTTGACCAAAAATTAATTGTGCTTTAATGAGAATAATCAATATTTCTTTTTTAATAGTTGAAAGAAGAAGAAGATATAATATTAACTACCGAATCAAGGAGCTTGGCACTCTTATTCCAAAGTCTAATGATCCGTGAGTTCAATAATCATTTCTTAATTATGTTATGGTTTCAATACTACACAAAACAGGTGGGAGGGAAGAGGTGGAGGGGTGAACCAATGCTGAGTAAAGTAAGCAGCTTATGGTAAAGACAAGGCTACTACTGGTGTCATTTTAAAATATCTACTCAAGGCTGATAATTATTAAACATCAGACATCAAAATTGTTACTAACACTTATCCTATTGAGCTTTAGGAAATAAGTAAATTATTTCTTCTTAGTACATAACAAATCTTTCTGTATGGCACCAATATTTTCAAATGTAGTGATAGTAACATACTCTCATGATATCAACTGGAATCTTCAATTTATAGTTATAGCAGTTCTTCCAATTTAAGATTTATATGTACATGAAAATTGGATGTTGAATTCTCAGAGGTTCCAAAATTCAAGCAAAAAATATACAAGCAAAAAATAAGAATTGTAAAAACATGCTTATTGATATTAGTCAATAATTTGTTGTTGTAATTAAATTTTCAGCTAGGTTTTGATGCCATATAGTTACAAAGTCAGTTGAACTAGATGTTTGAGGTTGTAAATTTCAAGAAATAGTTGATTAATCAAAATGTCAACTTACCATGTTTCTCTAAAACCATGAAAACATTGTAGCATTAATAAGGACTTGAAAAAAAAATGTTTTGTTCGGACAGAATTGGACTCTCCAAACACTGGCATTATCCGTTACTCAGAAATGATGAGGTTTTTGTGAATATAGTGGTTTTTGTGAAAAGTGAAAGTCCTCTTTCCCTAAATGCAAATGTGCTATTCACTCAGATGATTCAATCATTTATAATGGAGGAAATGCCATATATTTATTCTTATGGGCATAGTAGATAATGAAGGCTTCTTGAGTAGAATGGCAGAAAGAACACTGGATGGGGAGTCTGAAGAGCTTAATCTTGGCTAGGATCCACCACTAACTTTTCAAATCTTTTGAAGTCTCTCAGCATGCAACTCTATTAGCAGAACAGAACACCCATTTTCCAGATAAAATTTTAACACTTAAAACATAAATGCACATTTATTTGCCAAACATTTGATATAAGGTCAAGACTTTGTTGTTCAAATATATGTTTCAATTTTCTGACTTACATAAACTGCACAAAAATGTATAGTCTATTTTAATTTCTTGTAGATAAAACAAAAACCTAAGTGCCAACACCTAAGTGTAGATGGATTTTTTAAATGATGCATCCTAATTTGTAACAGCATATTTTTAGCAAACTATCTTACTGACATTTTACTTTATTTTTTCTGAGGCTTTTAATATATTTTTCCTAAAAAACAAGAGCTGTTTTTATAAATGCTTTTTTCTTATTTTGTATTCATATCTCATTAGTTAACATATATCATTTAATTATACTATCACAATAACAAGTAAAACGGGCATTCATTTAACACCCTGTCAGTAAGCACTGTCACCAGAAGGATAACAGAAGTACCTGGGTGTCTCAGAAGGTAGCCTAGTGGCCTCTATTATCTACTTTGTCTGACAACAGTCAGTGAGCATCACAAAGGGAATGGAGAACATTAATTAATCCTGAAAGTGATCAGATAAAAGTCAGTTAAGAGAGCTTCTCTTGTAACTGATAGAGCTAACTTACAGTGCCAGGGCCAGGTTATATGAAGAAAACAAACGATAAGACTGTAAGATTAAGACTATGAACCCTGACTGAACATCTTTCGATATCACCATGCCTATAAAGCACCACTTATGGATGGAGTTTTATAAAAATAAAATAAAATAATATGTATAACCTCAAAAATGATAAAGCTTATGTGAGGGGTAATTATTACTCTATACTTTTATAGAGTAGCTATGGCTATAAAATGGCTCCTCTCTGGTTCTAATTCATTGTCAAGAAAAAGGGATGGCAAAATTTTCATTGTTAAGACCAAAGGATGGCAAATTTTTTCTTTAAAGGGTCAGATAGTAATTATTTCAAGCTTTGTGAGCATAAAGTCTGACAATTACTCAACTCTGCCATTGTAGCATGAAAGCTGCTGCTGCTGCTAAGTAGCTTCAGTCATGTCCGACTCTGTGCGACCCCATAGACGGCAGCCCACCAGGCTCTGCCGTCCCTAGGATTCTCCAGGCAAGAACACTGGAGTGGGTTGCCATTTCCTTCCCCAATGCATGAAAGCGAAAAGTGAAAGTGAAGTCGCTCATTCGTGTCCGGCTTTTCGCGACCGCATAGACTGCAGCCTACCAGGCTCCTCCATCCATGGAATTTTCCAGGCAAGAGTACTGGAGTGGGTTGCCGTTGCCTTCAGACATAGACAATATGTATATGAAAGAGGATGACTGCATCTGATGAAACTTTATTGACAAAAGCAGGCTGTGGACTGATCTAGAATAAGGAAAATCAGTTTATCCATAATCACATGTGAAAGGGACCATAGTTGGGGAAGCTTCATTGTAAGCTTTCTTAAGTGGTTTTCTCATCTTTGTATATTTCAGAAAGGAGAATTAGTAATTGTTTTAATTCTATCGTATCATATGTAGACACTGGAAATATAAAAGTATTATATATTATACATATTAGGAGGATAGTAATACCTCAAGAAAACTTTGATGCAGTTTTATGTACAATGTATGCACTAGGTCACAATAGAAAACACATTTCTTATGGCAGATGCATTTGAAAGAGTGGGAAAACCACAATTTGCAAAAACAGTGCTAAATAGAGGCAGGAGACCTAGATCCCAACTTCTAAACACATGCGTTTGGGCAAGCAGAAAGAACTCTGAAGCTTTGGTTCTATTGGATCAGTTCTTCTTCAGTTCTTGTCTTGTACACTCTCCAGACGTGAGAGTGGACCACCCCCTGTAGGAGTGGTCTAGACCTGCTCAGTTTCCCTCTTTATATCTTTTGTTACTTCCTCTTTGGTAGTTCTGGGGGCTTGATTGGTTGTGCTTCATGCCAATGAGGCATGAACCAGACACCAGTCAGGGAAGGGGGTAAGAAGAGGACATTATGCAAGTGAAGCATGACCTCAGTGCTGAATCAGGGAAAGGAGTGTCAGTATGTTCTCCCATAACTGTTTTTGACCACTATTTCGGACTGCCGTTTTGGGCCCTGTTTCCCTCTTCTAACTAGCCAGCAGTTCTAAAAAGGCTCTGAATGCCTTTCCAGCTCATGACTGGAATAAACTTAGGATTTGGTCTAGGAAGGGCTTCCCTTGTGGCTCAGCTGGTAAAGAATCTGCCTGCAATGGGGGAGACCTCGGTTCGATCCCTGGGTTGGGAAGATCTCCTGGAGAAGGGAAAGGCTACCCACTCCAGTATTCTGGCCTGGAGAATTCCATGGACTCTGTAGTCCATGGAGTCACAAAGAGTTGGACATGACTGAGTGACTTTCACTTTCACTTGTTTTAGGAAATGAAAGCTAACACCTGAAGGCGTTTTGAATTCTATGAAGTTGCCATTTTTGTGTATCAAAAACTTTCAGAAATTTTTACTTCTTTCGTCTTTGCTGGATCAAAATAGTATGGTCAGAAGGAAAACAAATAGTAAACAGTTATAGTTGAGAT
Source organism: Bos grunniens (assembly GCF_055505025.1). NCBI lineage: Eukaryota > Metazoa > Chordata > Mammalia > Artiodactyla > Bovidae > Bos > Bos grunniens. The sequence goes on along the minus strand of NC_141168.1, from coordinate 67,705,045 downwards.
AAATATGTTGAAAAAATGAAATGAAAAACACACTACCAGGGAATGATAATATCTTAACCATTAGTGAAAAATCAAACCAAACAGAACTAACAAATAAGAAGGTGAAACATTTCTACAGATGTGTGATAGTATCACTTCATATGTGCTTTTTATTCATCATATTTATAAAAATCATATTTATAAATATAAACATGCTAGCAGAGCATGCATTGTGCTATCAAATTATTATTTTTTCTACTTTTTTTTTTAAACTAGTTTGTCTACTTTTTTTATGACTTTTTCTACTTTTTTAGATATAAACCTAAGGGTTTTTTTTTTTTTTCTACTAAACTGATTTTTTTATCTTCTACAGTCAAAACTTTCTTCTGCTTTTGTGTAAGAATGGCAGTTGAACTAGTAAATGAGACCTAACAAGACTTTCTAAATCAGAAGTTATAAAATACTGATCAAAGGAAGAAGAATCAGACCTCTCATGATGTTTGCTTTCTTTTCTTTTTTGTAATACTTTTAAGTGGATGTGTACTCCTAAAATGACAACAGATCATACATTTGCATAGTTTTGCCTGGCAGCATTCCTACTCTAACTTACATATTTCTAATACCTGCCTTAGCCCTACAGACATTCAAGGTTTTAACTTCCCCAAAGATTTAAGTTCTTCAAAATAAATTATTTTGTAGAAAATGATAAGCCACTATGAATATTCACTCCTTAGGCAATGTTTACAGTATACTGTCATATATAATGTTTTTAAGGCCTAACTGCTTGAAATTATCTTGGGAGATATAATTAATATATCTCCTTAACAACAGACTGGTTCCAAATAGGAAAAGGAGTACGTCAAGGCTGTACACTGTCAGCCTGCTTATTTAACTTATATGCAGAGTACATCATGAGAAACGCTGGACTGGAAGAACCACAAGCTGGAATCAAGATTGCCGGGAGAAATATCAATCACCTCAGATATGCAGATGACACCACCCTTATGGCAGAAAGTGAAGAGGAACTCAAAAGCCTCTTGATGAAAGTGAAAGTGGAGAGTGAAAAAGTTGGCTTAAAGCTCAACATTCAGAAAACGAAGATCATGGCATCTGGTCCCATCACTTCATGGGAAATAGATGGGGAAACAGTGAAAACAGTGTCAGACTTTATTTTTCTGGGCTCCAAAATCACTGCAGATGGTGACTGCAGCCATGAAATTAAAAGACGCTTACTCCTTGGAGGAAAGTTATGACCAACCTAGATAGCATATTCAAAAGCAGAGACATTACTTTGCCAACAAAGGTCCATCTAGTCAAGGCTATGGTTTTTCCAATAGTCATGTATGGATGTGAGAGTTGGACTGTGAAGAAGGCTGAGCACCGAAGAATTGATGCTTTTGAACTGTGGTGTTGGAGAAGACTCTTGAGAGTCCCATGGACTGCAAGGAGATCCAACCAGTTCATTCTAAAGGAGATCAGTCCTGGATGTTCTTTGGAAGGACTGATGCTAAAGCTGAAACTCCAGTACTTTGGCCACCTCATGTGAAGAGTTGACTCACTGGAAAAGACTGATACTGGGAGGGACTGGGGGCAGGAGGAAGAGGGGACAACAGAGGATGAGATGGCTGGATGGCATCACTGAGTCGATGGATGTGAGTGTGAATGAACTCCGGGAGATAGTGATGGACAGGGAGGCCTGGCGTGCTGCAATTCATGGGGTCACAGAGTCAGACACGACTGAGCAACTGAACTGAACTGAACTCAATATATTTGGAAAACAAAATATTTTAGGATGAAATCTCATACATTAAAATGGCTTTAAAATAGAGTAAACTTTTAAAAATTTAGTGAAATGACAACAAATAGATATTGTAGGAAAACCTTTGTGTATTGCCCTTTTTTAAAAAATATTGATTGATTGATTTGGGCTTCCAAAATGGCTCAGTGGTAAAGAATCCACCTGCAAAGAAGGAGACACAAAAGATGTGGGTTTGATATCTGGGTTGGAAAAGTCCCCTGGAGGAGTGCATGGCAACCCACTCCAGTATTCTTGCCTGGAGAATCCCAGGGACAGAGGAGCCTGGCGGGCTACAGTTCATGGGGTTGCAAAGATTCAAACACGACTGAAGCAACTGATCGCATTTATTGATTTGGCTGCATCAGGTCTCAGTTGTGGTGTGTGGAACTTAGTTGCCCCACAGAATGTGGGATCTTAGTTTCTTGACCAGAGATTGAACCCGTATCATTGGAAGGTGACTGCTTGTCCACTGCACTACCAAGAAGTCCCCATTGTGTGTTTTCTACCAAAACTTCGAATATTTATTTTAGACCTAAATAAACAGTACCTTAAATTTCAAAGCTGACTAGGATATTGTTTTCATCATATTCCTTCTGTCCTTCTAATTTTTTCTTTCCATGAGAAGAAATGAAACAAAATTATGAGGCATATACCAGTCAGATTTTTCAAACTATATTTTTCTACTTCTGAGTACTTAGTAAATACATATTAAGTTGCATATATTTCAAGTAGATCACATAAACTAAAATCACATGCCGTGAAATGTCTTTTAAAAATTTCCCTACAAGCTTACTTTCTGTTATATCAAAACAAATCTCATTATTCTAAGTTGAAAATTCACCCAGATTTTTCAGCTGTTCTGATTAACTTTTAGCAATTAGCTTGGCCTTATTCTCCATATATATTACCAATTGTCAGATAGTATTAAATTGATTGATATATGTTTTTAGACATTAAAATAAGTAGCCAGTTCTATAATTCTGGATTTATCATTTTTCTCATTTAAAAATAAGTTTTAATAAAATATTTTTCTATGCTATAGCCTGAAGATTATCAGCAATATTTAATTGTATTTACTTATCATAAACTTATTTAAAAATAGATATATAGCTTTTTATAAAAAATGTGTTGATGCTTTTGTGTGGGAAAATTTGCCTTATGAATCTAGAAAGTTTTGCTCTATTGCATAAAGTTGCCAAAATGATTTGTTTCACAATTACTCAGGATCACCATTCAGGACAGACATGGGACCTTATTTTTTTTCCCTAGAAGCATAAAAGCAACCTTATAGAAAGTATGTTAAAAGATTGGTACATATCAAATGATCTTAAAAAATTTAGGCTTAAGTCTTCAGTAATGTACATTTCCTAGTTCATTAATGCAGAAATACTGCACATAGATTTTAATCTCGGAGTTAATAATAAAAGCAATTTTCACTAAAAATATAAAAACTGTAATGGTAGAATCATGATATTGCATTTAGCTCTCCCACAAAAAGTCACTTTATTACTTTCTTTTGACACTTATTTTCATTCTGGGATTAATTTTACTATATAAGGGCTTCTTAACTATTCTATTAAAATTTCTATTCAGAAGCAATAATATCTAAGAGTGAATAATAGTCATGTAAATCATTATTTCATATTAATGTAAAAGATTTTGTAAGTTCTTATGAATTCTGCTGACATGCACAATTGTGAAAAGGTTATCTCTCCGTTCTACAGTGATATGCGCTGGAACAAAGGAACCATTCTAAAAGCATCAGTGGAGTACATCAAGTGGCTACAAAAAGAACAACAGAGAGCTCAAGAATTAGAACACAGACAGAAGAAATTAGAGCAGGCTAACAGGCGCCTTCTACTCCGCATTCAGGTTTTCATAAGAATGTTGCCATGAACCACGTACCTTACATATGACTTATCCATCATCAGTTCTATTCATTGGTCTTGTTTCTTTTTTTCTTACTAACAATTGTTTTTTGCCTTCTCAAGGATAATTTTTATTGCCTTTTAGAAGTTCACAAATTAGACTGATTCAATTAGGTTTTGATTAGAAATCTAGGATCAAGCTGGCTTTAAAAATATATAAGGAATGACAATAACTAATTGCAAAATGCATAAAATAGAACCAATTTTATAAACACACAAATATTATCCCAGTCAAAAAATAATAGTAAATAGGATCTTTGTTTCTTTCGATAATATTGGACATTAAATTTTCCTCTCCCTCTTTTATTTGTTTAGTAACACTGCTATGGATTTTGTAGCCTTAAGGCATATTGTGCTAATTTATATTAAGTCACTCCTCATCTTCTTATGTGACACAAAATCTCAAAATATAGGTTTTCATAACTCTCAATAATTTTTTCTTTATATATGTGAACAAGCTTATTGCCAGGTAAAACACTTGTTTCCATAAAATGGTCTTATATTGAGAAATTAATCAGGAAGAATAACTGAAAGATTTCTACTATCTCCAAATAGTTGTCTTGTAGTCTGAGCCACTGTGAGACCATTATATGTCATGTATTCTTTTAAGGAACAAATGGGGGGGGAATTTTTTAAGAAATCTGAGTATTTTCCTCAGGATTATTTTTCAGGCATTAGAAACATACCACACTCTGTTATTTGCAAAGAGTATTTCTAATTTATACTACTCTTCATGTTGAGTGCTTGTTAGATCTATTTCTGACTTACTGTCTAGAGTTGAGTTTACTATCAAAGTCATTATTTAACTATTCTTGTTTGATATTGCAGGAACTAGAAATACAGGCTCGTGCTCATGGTCTGCCAACCCTGGCTTCACTTGTCACAGTTGATTTAGGTGCTCACATCACCAAACAGACCCATCTAGAGCAGAATTCAGGAGACTATTGCCAACAATTGGTTCTGTCTCAGGGGACAAGCCCTGAACTCTGTGATCAAGCTATGGCCTTCTCCGATCCTTTGTCACACTTCACAGATTTATCATTTAGTGCAGCTTTGAAAGAGGAACAAAGATTGGATAACATGCTACTGGATGACACAGTATCTCCGTTTGGAACAGATCCTCTGCTATCTGCCATTTCTCCTGCAGTTTCTAAAGAGAGCAGTAGAAGAAGTAGCTTTAGCTCAGAAGATGGTGATGAGTTATAAAAAAATAAACAGGCTCAATTGATCAACTAGGAAGAAATTTTGTGCTGGTGCTATGCAATTACATTCTTGTTTCATATATTTCTCTGGCTTAATTTTTCTGAAGGGAATATATTGGTCATGAAACACTGATTGGTTAGAAACAGCAGAATTTACAGGAAGGACAAACACGGTGTTGAAGAATTATGGACAGAAAAAAAGTTGTTTTTTTTTTCTCTTTGACCACTAAGTCCAGATCTACTTAAATTTTGTTTTTCTGGAAAGAGGTACAACATAAGAAATAGCTCTCTACTAATGTTTTAAAAGTAGTCACTTAATGATATGCTATTGGAACTAACAGACTGCAAGAATAAACCTTCTGAAACATACAAACGTTTTTTTCCTTTTGAAACATGCAAACGTTTTCTTACTTACTTCCGTCTCTTTCCTATTCAAGCTCTGACTACATTAGTTTTCAAGAATCAAGATCAACAATCTGGTGGTTCATTGCCTTTCTCCATTGTCTGGTGGATATGTTGTCTAAAGTTCAAGTCTTGTAAAGGAACTAAATAAAAGATAGATTATCTACCACTTATAATTGAAGAGTAAATCTATAATAAACTCTAGAATTTTCCACAATAAAACACAGAAAATGTATAAAAAACTGGATTCTAAAGACTCAAATTCCCTTTGTCAGTTCAATTACACAAATTCTAAAAGCTTCTTTGCATATTTATAGAGAAGACACACATGGTCCAGAAAAGGAACACATTGAATCTTTTCCTCAAGAATATTGTCTGGAATTGTATCAATCACTTCACACAAATATACTCCCCCAAACAGGTACAAAATGGAGAAAATATATGTTCTTTATTCCCCTTCATTCTTCTGATTTTCTAATCAGCATCTGAAATTACATATTAGATTGTTTTTGCTTCATCAAGAAGAGATATTGGATAATAAGTCTCAGCAAATAAAATATTGAAAGTCCACCTAAAGGACAGTTTGTTAATTTGTTAAATAACACTTATCACTGTTTCAAAAACTGGATTTAAATTAATTAGTTGATACAGTGTTCCTTTGAATTCATGAAATATTGAAAATTGGATTGCCAACTGACGAAATAATTAGTAAAACAGGAAAGCTTTCTTATTACATTCAGCTCTGAGTAGAAGATATCTGCTATTCCTATAAGTACTTAAAGTACCTTATGATCTTTGTTAGCATTTAAGAACATTTATACCTATGGTGATTTACTCAATTTTTTTCTCTTCAGCTTCTTCAAAGCTTTGGGAATTGACTTACCAGGAATATTGCTCTGTTATTAGACCTGCATGAACAATCATCTGATCAATGAGCATTTAGGGAGAGATATTGAAAACTGCAATAAGTTTTATGAAAATATAGAACAGAAGAGCAAGATATGGTCTTACTCCTCAGGGAGTTAACGAGACTACATAAGAAACACAACAAAAGATGGAAGACTTTTAAAATTAAAGTCTACACGGTGCGGTATAAACTGCAAATACTGAAGTTCAGAAAAAATAAAATTGAAGGCTGGAGAATCCCAAAAGTGTGTGGGAAGAGCAGAATTTAAAACTTCTTTTAAAAAGCATACGTTTGGTGGAGGGGGGGCTATACAGGAGAATAATATCAACTAAATGATAAAATGAGAATAAGTTGGGAAAGCATCTTCATGAGACATTCATTAGAGAGATCTAGAAGACATCTGTTGGGAATCCTGAAAACTATTGACAACAACTTATGAAAGTCTCTTTGAAAACCAAGATGAAATAATGTAGTAGAAATATACATATATATTTAACCAGGAGGGATAAGTCTAAAAATTAAAATCCTGCTGTGTATTACTATGATTGAGATGTAGTCATTCATGAATATTAACTTTGGGATACACTTTTGAAAGGGTGCTTCAGGTTTTACTCACATGAAAAATACGTCATCACAAAATTTGAGACTTATTGCTAATTAAAGTGGACAAATACTAAATCCTTATGGTGTATTAATTATCTCAGGCTTGGTTTATAGCACCAATTCAGAGTTTGGAGATTTGAAATAATTTTCACTTTTTGACATGAAAAAACTCTTAATTATAGGAATAGTCATCAAAGCCAGATAGATAAATTCATCTGAAATAGGTCATGTGAAAGAAAGAATAAGATACATTTCCTCAAGAATTTGAGAACATTATATTGTTCAATTGCTAAGTCATGTCCAACTTTTTGTCACCTCATGGACTGCAGCAAGCCAGGCTCCCCTGTCCTTCACTATCTCCCGGAGTTTGTTCAAACTTATGTCCATTAAATTGGTGATGCCATTATATACTTTATTGCAAAATTCTACTTTATTATCTGAATTGATAATTTAACATTGCAAATCATAGAGAAGGAATATATCTTAGAGTCAATGAAAAACACATCATTCTAGACAGAGGCTAATTTCTGTATAATTTTGCACATTATTCTAATTTCTTCATATTCTAGAAAAATCACACTATTGATGTCATTAATTTGTCATCATTTTCCATTCTGCTAAAATACTACTACTCAGCCCTGAAAGCCATTTCTCATAATCTCAGCTGGTGAATGGCTTGACACAAGATGGTAGAGTCTGGATGAGAGAGTTCTGGTAGAGGAAATATTTGCTGGAAAAGGTAATATTTGCTGCTACTTGCAGATTATAATAGCTATTAGGGGATTGTGAAATAGGTAATGGAATTTTAAAGACAGAGTAAAAGATAGTGTTTTATAACAGTCAACTGAAGTAGATTAAAAAAATTAATTTTAGTTCTTACTTTTGAAGGCCTTGAGAATTTATGGAAAGTTATAGACCTTCTCTCCAGAAAAATGCAGAGTTTATATGCTGCTGCTGCTGCTAAGTCACTTCAGTCGTGTCCGACTCTGTGCAACCCCATAGACGGCAGCCCACCAGGCTCCCCCGTCCCTGGGATTCTCCAGACAAGAACACTGGAGTGGGCTGCCATTTCCTTCTCCAATGCAGGAAAGTGAAAAGTGAAAGTGAAGTCGCTCAGTTGTGTCCAACTCTTAGCAACCCCATGGACTGCAGCCTACCAGGCTCCTATATGCAGCCCTAAATTTATATGCACTAAGGGTTTTGTAGGACTTCCTGTATATCTTCTTGGATCCCAGATGAAAAATTCTCGCATCAAAAGCAAAGCATACAGTTAATGTCATATGTAATGAGGGAAGACGGAGCCCTAGTTATCTGAATATCATTATTCAAGCTCCAGAAATGATAAAGTTGCATTGGTAAGTGAAAGTGTACCAAACACTAGCTGCTTTCACTAAAAAAGTTGTGAATTCACTTATAAAATAGACCCTTTCCAACAACCCCTGTTATATATATGGCTCTGTCATATATTTACAGATTTATGGCTCAGTTTCTCTGTAATAATTAGATGTTGCAAGTATCTGACAATGATATTTTAAACATATATATGTATATATTTATCAAAGTAGAGATAAGATAAATTCATGGCAAATTATTTGGCTATCTAAGAATCAAGAATTATCCTTGGGAAAATCGATGCCTATAATATTTTTGCAGAAATGAGATGTACAACAGTACATGTGATTTAGGAGAAGTGAAGTTTCTCCGTTGTGTGCCACCTCTTTGCAATCCCATGGACTGTAGTCTACCAGGCTTCTCCATCCATGGAATTTTCTAGGCAAGATTACTGGAGTGGTTTGCCATTTCTTTCTCCAGGGCAACTTCCCTACCTGGGGATTGAACCCAGGTCTCCCGCACTGCAGGCAGACCCTTTACCCTCTGAGCCAACCAGGGAAGCCCACGTACAACAGTAAAATAGATATATTGTCTAAAATAATTTTATCACAATAAACATCAGCTATCACTGGACTATTAATACACAATTTAACCAAGTCTTGTTCATGCAAATAATTATATAATTGCTATCATAATAAAAAAGCTTTGCTAAAATGAAATAAAGCAATTTAAAAATTACTTTTATTTATTTTTCAAGATAAGGTCCCATGCAATCTTTTTTCTCTGAAGTATTGGCTTCCTTTCCCTGGATTCACATTAAACAACCCTTCCAACTCCTAATTATCTTAAAATAACAAGGACCACTTACAAGTAGATGTAGCTTTTTGTATGTTTTTTCTTTTTAGTGTTCTTTCTTCTTGAATTTTCCCCAGAACTGGAGAATATATATACAGATAATATTTCCTCAGTTTACAGATGTGAAGTCAGTGAATATGGCTTTCTATGTGTGAGTGCAAAAGTTCTAAGTAATAATCAGCCAGATGGACTGGGAACATTGAGAAGCAGCCTTCCTCTACTTTTTAAACTCATTCTTTGCCACTCACATCACTGTAAATAAAATATTTAGTAGCTCTTTCTTTAAAAAATAAACACAATGAGTTTTTTAATTTGGTATGCTCATTTACCTTCATGTCAAGGGAGGAGTTAGATTTCACAAGGTAAAATATAATTTATTTTTTCTTTGTTTTGATAGATTGAGTCATACTGGAATTTTCTTATACTTCACTATCATGAAAATATTTTTTACTCTTATGATATTATGAAATTTTGATATTTTATAATGTCTCTAGGCTGATATTTACCTACCTTATAAGGTCTAAGATGTAGATGAAAACTGGAATTAGTTAATCATTTTGCTATGTTATCAACACTAGATCAGCCATCTTGGTCTCTTGAAAATACCTGAAGAACTGAATTTTGCTACAGTATTGATTATGGAATATCCTATATCTATTACATGGAATTACATCATTCGCCTTTCTGATGCCCTGCTTATTGATAAGTCCAAGATGTCAATTTGATTTAGTGTAAATTACATACACAGTGATTTCATTACATTTACTTAATAAATACTTAACACAAAATTTAGAGTGTTGCATATCTAATGCATCTTACAACCTTCCTGTAATAATTATTCATTGTATACATCAATATTTTATCATTTGTATGATTTCTAATTTGTATATGAAGTATTTAAAACCTGATAAAAATAATTTTCTTAAAATTTCTCTGTGCTACACTTGTTTTCTGTGAGAGTCAGACTATTTTAGTATATAAGAGATTATCCCAAAATAATTATTTTCATTAAAAAACTTCCCACTGGATTCAACCAATTTAATGATGAAATACTTTATCTGCTGTTTTATACATAAAAGGGAACTTTTTATCTTTTTGTTGTAAAGGGATTTGTGTAGGTATTTCTACATATTCAAATTTCTTTTGTGTTTTCTACTGATGAAATCTTCAGTTACATGTCTTTTTTCCCTACATTTATCTAACATGCTTCAAGAATAAAGTTAAAGACTTTTGTGTTTCCAATTCTACCTCTCCTATTCCTGCACTACCATTTTATTTCAAAAAATTCTGTATTCTCAATGCTGCTTTTTCCACAGAAATAAATTTTATTTGTATGACATTTAAAGCTGGTGATTATATATAACAGATAAAATAGAAAATATGCAAAATGTGCTGAAAGAATTATATGCAACCAGTTATATTATTCTTTATTACAGGAATACTGAAGTTTAAAAGCTAACTAAATTCAAGGATCTTACCTAAGAGCATTGAAGTTGCTTATGGCATAAAATGCTAAAATTAATTCAGCTATTTAATCTTAATAATAACAATGTAGTTAAAAATCTTTGACTTTAATAGGATTTTGTATATTTGAATAACTGAAATAATATTCCTATAATTTTGATCTAACATTGGTTGTATCAAGAAAAAATTGTTATTATAATAAGACTGTAGAATTTATAACTATTGCTATTTTTCATTTTTAATAGCAAAGTAATATGTCTTATTTTCTAAGAAAATAGCACTGGTGTTCTCTGATAAGTACATGAATCTTTGTACACATACTGTAAAAAATGAACCAATATTTTCTTTGCATATATATATGTATAAAATGAAAGCATAGAATTGTTAAATGCTTTAATATACTTTTTTTTCTGACTTTGTACATAAACTGCCCTGGAAAATACAGAATGTAGGGTAATCATCTAAAAGGATACTTGGCAGCCATGAGACTTCACAACTGGCAACTGCTTACTTGATAGTCCTTGCTGAAAACAGTAAGCCAATATTTCCTTATTAATGAAAATAATTGTTACACTTTTCAATATAGTTTCCTACCATCTGCTTCTTCATGCTGTTATGGTTTTGATTTACAGAAAATATTTATCAAAATGTTGCAAAATTGCTAGCAGGCATAATTGTAGCAATGAAATTACTAAGAAACTCTGCAAAATTTTTTAATATACTAGATAGTCCCCAGACAATCTAGGATAAATAGAATACTGTACTTTAATATGTAAAACATTTTAAAACTGCTAATTGGTATTGACTAGACCTATCCCTTGATAATGAAATTAATAAGAATTTCAGTTAAATGTTAAGACTTCTAATATTTAATACCATGCTTATGAATTTTTTTCTACATACCTGCCTAAAAAATAATAAAACAGAATGGCTCTGAGTTGACTATAAAAATGCTATTCTATGTTCAAATATAGATTCTTTGATTTTTAAAGAAATGTTCTATCAGAAAAATTTTTTTCATAATGAATTATCAATGCTAAAAATACTGATCAAAAATATAATAATTTCTGTGTAGAAATTAATAACCAACCTAATGAGGTAAAGGTAATTTAGGATGATCTTTTGACACTGTATAGACTGAAAAAAGGATAACTGAATGGGTTCTATACTTGATTGTTTATTGTATGTATATGTACATATGCAGTGTATTTGAGTATAAGTGCATCTCTGCCTATGTAGGAGCTTATAAAAAAATTTTCTAATCTCTTGATATTAGGAATGACTCCACATATAAGAACATTTTATGTTCTTATATGAACATGTGTGTGTGTGTGTGTGTGTGTGTGTGTGTGTGTGTGTGTGTGCTCGGTTGTGACTGACTCTTTGTGGCCCTACCAGACTCCTCTGTCCATGGAATTTTCCAGGTAAGAATACTGGAATGGCTTGTCATTACTCCAGGCTGCTGCTGCTGCTGCTAAGTCTCTTCAGTTGTGTCCGACTCTGTGCAACCCCATAGACGGCAGCCCACCAGGCTCCCCCGTCCCTGGGATTCTCCAGGCAAGAACACTGGAGTGGGTTGCCATTTGCTTCTCCAATGCATGAAAGTGAAAAGGGAAAGTGAAGTCACTCAGTCATGTCCGACTCTTAGCGACCCCATGGACTGCAGCCTACCAGGCTCCTCCATCCATGGGATTTTCCAGGCAAGAGTACTGGAGTGGGGTGCCATTGCCTTCTCCGTAAGTCGCTTCATTCATGTCCAACTCTGTGCAACCCTATGGACAGCAGCCCTCCAGGCTCCTCTGTCCACAGGATTCTCTAGGCAAGAATACTGGAGTGGGTTGCCATTTCCTACTCCAGGGAATCTTCCCAATCTGGGATTGAACCCTCTTAAGTCTCCTGCCTTGGCAGACGGGTTATTTATCACTAACCCCTTGTTACTTTTTATTGGAGCCTACAGCTAGGCAACAGATGAGAGAGAGAAGAGAAGTAGTGCAACTCAGTTATGTCTGACTCTTTTGCAACCACATGGACTGCAGCCCACCAAGATCCTCGGTCCATGAAATTTTTCAGGCAAGAATTCTGGAGTGGGTTGCTATTTCCTTCTCCAGGAGATCATTCTGACCCAGGGATTGAACCTATGTCTCCTGTATCTCCTGCATTGGTAGGCAAATTCTTTACCACTGCCCCCCAAATTTCTTCTTCTTGAAAGGGATGCGCGCACACACACACACACACACTCATTATTCAGAGTTGAGTCAAAAAGATGGAAAAGATGAAGAAAGTTGTAACATGTTTTAACATTTTTGTTAAGTGAGATATGCAGCTGCAAACAGCTTAGATATAATACAAGCATTGATTTTGTTGACCACCAAAAGGAATATTGAAACCCATCTAAAAAATTATTATCACCTGCGGAGTTCTAGCTGTGGGGTGGTTAAGTGGTAAAATAGAATAAGGTTTATTGGTTAAGCACTGGATACACATCATGTTAAATATATATCGGTTTCATTAATTGGCAAGACCATTAAGACAAGAGTACAACATTCTAGATGGTGATGATTTTGATAGGATCGACCTCAATGTGGTTAATTATATAATTCATGTAATAAGAAAAAGGTGCCTGCAGGCTATTGTTCCTAGCATGGATTAAAATTTACATATTGCTTCTCCTTATGTCAAAACATCTGGTGCCTGCAAATGCTAACATTTCGTTAAAAAGTTTCACAAGCCAATAAAACTGGATTGGAAACATTGCATGTGAATCATTCAAGCATTATAATAGAATAAGAGCTATATTCAGAAGAAATTAAATTGCTGCAAACAATACCATAGTCAAGATTATAATTTATTTGCTTACACAAGTGAAAGGTGGTGCTGTGTGTTTCTAGGGAGAAAAATAGTATTTGAGTTATACGATTGTCTCTTCAAAAATACTTAGTTCATATAATTACATAGAACAAGTAGGTTTCTAAGTCCTTTAAGACTTTATAATCACTCTATGTTAGAAGTAGTATGTAGTTGTATAAAACCCATTCTAATATTCCTAAGGACAGGAAGAGGGGACCCCTGAGACTTTATTCATTCTGGCATTAAATTCTACTTATTCATTGGTAGATATAAAAAGCAGATACATATGAATTAACTTTTCTTTAATTTTTTTTTTTGAGTACATAAATTGCCTTTTCTACCTAGGCCCTCAAATCAATAAAGTTAGTTCTTCTAACTTCTATAGCATCACCTTTCTCTTGTGTCAGCAAATAAATTATAATCTTGACTATGGTATTGTTTGCAGCAAGGTTTTCCTACTTCAAGAGTTTTTCTCATCACCCCAATCAACCGTTACCCTTGTCATGGTCCTTGCTGGCTATAGCAGCTAGCTGCTACTTAAAATCTATCTTTGTATTGCTGCTTTTCTTAGCCATGCATATATTACTTTTTTCAGTAGATGAATGGGCATTGAAAGCAAAGATTATACCTTAGCTTTCTCTGTGTCTCACATTATTTAAAACAGTGTCTTGTTTATTGTGCTGTTTTATTAATAAATGATTAAGTGATGGTTAACTGTAGGTAAAGAAAGTGTGCAAGTGTCAGATTCTTCAGATAATGATATGGTGCTCACTCAAAGCTGTGACCATTCACTGAAATGCATCTCTTCTGATCTCTCTCTTCCGATCTCTCTTTGTCAGTTCTTTCAATTGCAGTGAGGGAAGTATGTGTCTTCTTTCAGTTTATTTAAAAAATGAGTTCCAGAAGTGAAAATAATATCAAAAGCTACAACAATAGATATAGAGAAATGTTCTACTCTAGAATCCATCCACTTACTCATTCATTCTTTCTTTAATAAATATCCCCCCAAAGAACAGTGGTTGTTGATAAGGGGGCTATAAAAGATGATCTTTCAATAAGGTGTAGTATGTGCTGTGCTGGCAAGATTAAGTGTGCTGTGGAAGCAAAGTTCAGTTCAGTTCAGTCACTCAGTCGTGTCTGACTATTTGCAACCCCATCCAGTCAGGGTATCTGGACCAGCCCCAGGAAACCTGAGATCTAAAGGCAATGTGGGGGCTGGCCTTGTTCAAGAAGGGGAAGTGAGAAAGAGAAGGGGGAGGATTCTTTAAGTAGAGGCAATCAGTCAGACTCCTATGATTAGTTAGAGAACTCATGAATGCTTTTGGTATAACTCTTTGAGGTTAGAAAATTTAGATTTATTTGGAGTAATTAGCCTTAAAATCTTACTTCTTTATCAAGCAGGACACAAGTTATTCAGGCACTTGGTCAGAGGACTTTTCCTCTGCCCAAAGTAGGAAAACACTTCCTTTGTGTCTATGTGAAGAGGAGGTGTAGGAGGAAGAAGTATACTGAGATGGTAAACTGAGGCATACTGTTCTCTAATAGCTTCCAGAGGGATCTTTTTCTTATTAGTATTAAACATATAGTAGCCCCTATGTTTACCTTTTTAATACTTTTTCCATGCTGTCTATGAATGCCCAACAATCCACAATAACACCATGCCTCTTTCTATTAATTTATGTGTGTGTGTGTGTGTGTGCGTGCTCAGTCGCTTCAGTTGTGTCTGATTCTTTGCAACCCCAGGGACCGTAGTCCACATGGGTCCTCTGTCCATGGAATTCTCCAGGCAAGAATACTAGAGTGGATTGCCATTTCCTTCTCCAGGGGATCTTCCCAACCCAGGGATCACACCCATGTCTCCTGCATTTCAGATGGACTCTTTACCACTGAGCCACTGGGGAAGCCCTTAATACCCTCAATACTCTATACATTTTATTTAAGAAACCTAGTGCAAAAACTATTGACACATAAGTAGAAAGGTATACTATATCCTTGAATAGGAAGACTCAATTTAATAATGTTTTCAATTCTCCCTAAACAAATTTATAAATTTCATCAAATCAAATAAGTTTTTGTTAACCAAGCAAGTTGATATTAAACTTTATAAGATAAATAAGAAAAAAGGGAAAGATCTGAAAAAAAGAGCAATGAGGGAAGACAATGGCTGCTGCTGCTACTGCTGCTAAGTCGCCTCAGTCGTGTCCGACTCTGTGCAACCCCATAGACAGCAGCCCACCAGGCTCCCCCGTCCCTGGGATTCTCCAGGCAAGAACACTGGAGTGGGTTGCCATTTCCTTCTCCAATGCATGCAAGTGAAAAGTGAAAGTGAAGTCGCTCAGTTGTGTCTGACTCTTAGTGACCCCATGGACTGCAGCCTACCAGGTTCCTCCATCCATGGGATTTTCCAGGCAAGAGTACTGGAGTGGGGTGCCATTGGCTACCAGATATTAAAACATAGCTTTCAGTCTGATTATTTAAAGTTCTGTGGTCTGGGACATAAGTAAACAGACAATCCAAAGCCTAGACATAAGCCTAAGTACATATTGGAATTAAATATAAAGGAAACAGTTTTTACTTAGTAATACATATGTGTGTGTATTATATACATATTGCATGCATATGATATATGCATGCATGCATGCATATCATATATGCATATGATATACATATATCATATCACTTAAGATATACATATCACTTAAAGGAGAACATTTCTATTGCAAGCATAGAAATGTTCTCCTTTAGGTGATAAAGCGAAAGATAGGAATATGTATTTATATTTGCTATATATGTGAAAATAAGCTGTTAAAGGACATACAAGAACCTAATGCCTGTGTTAAAGGTGGAGCAGCTCTGGGGGTGCTTTCACTACATATCTTTTTATTATTTTTTCCTAAATTTTGAAGCAGATAAATGCATTTAGTCAATAATTTAAGACATGTGGTATGTTTATATTAAAAGTTTATTGGCCCAGCTGTCTCTATTTTCATTCTCTTCATTCACCCGTAGTACTGTCGGCAGTCTTGGTTTTCAAATCCCTTTGGCCAGTGACAGTCCTTACTTTCCTGTTTGAAGACAAGAAAGGCCAAATTAAGCAAAACAGAAGTAGATATGTATACTTATTTGGAGGGATATTCTCAGAAGTAATTAGATCGCCAGCCTGATACAAACATCAGCTAAGACCTCTGCAGTAGGCAGAATAATGGCTCACTCCTGCCAAAGAGTCCACATTCTAATTCCTGGAACCTGTGAGTATCTTAATGACAAAGAGGACTGTGCAGATGTGATTAAATTAAGGATTTTATTTTTAATTTTATTTTATTTTTAAACTTTACAATATTGTATTAGTTTTGCCAAATATCGAAATGAATCTGCCACAGGTATACCCGCGTTCCCCATCCTGAACCCTCCTCCCTACTCCCTCCCCTACCCTAAATTAAGGATCTTAAAATGGTAGATTACTTTCTAAGTGGACCCAGATTAGTTATCAGTTCAGTTCAGTTCAGTTCAGTCGCTCAGTCGTGTCCAACTCTTTGCGACCCATGAATCACAGCGCACCAGGCCTCCCTGTCCATCACCAACTCCTGGAGGTCACTTAAACCAGAGAACCTTTCCAAGCTATGGTCAGAAGGAGATGAAACTTCATCATTTTCTTGACAAACAGTACTTAACTGAGATAGAAGTTGTGTTAGCAGTCACCATCACAGAACTAAATGTAGGGTTAGAATCCCAGGTCAGTTGATTTCAGACCAATGTGCTATTACTCATATTGTAGAATCTCAGTCTAGCTACAGGAGCAACTGATACAATGCTTGCAATACAATTATTTCCTCAATAAAGGTTTACTGGATGAATATGACTTGGAATTTGTCAATACATGAAGGCATACACAGTAAAGAATTAGTTCCAGCTTTTACATTTTAAAAATGAGGAAAATAATAATAGGTATGTAAACTGGGATTTTAAAGATGTCCAACTTAGAGTAGTGTGAGTAGTATGGATAGATGATTAGTGAGTATGGTGGAATAGGTATAGTTTTTGTAGATCACTGAAGACAGCATCAAGGAGATGAAGACTGCTTGTAGTAGACTTGATATTCAAAGTTGAGTATGAGTGTGGTCTCAGAAAAAGGAAACAGAGAAAAGAAGGATAGAAGAGCTAAAGTAAAAGGAAGTAAAAGGATAGGAAAAGAAGAGGGAAGGCCAAGGAGAAGGGGAAAGAGGGAGAGGAAGAAGACAAGGGTAAAGAAGAGATGAAGATGTATCATTTCAATAAAAAACAAAGACTATCTATTTTCATTTAAATTACTCAGAAGAGGAAAGAAAGAAGGTTGAGGGTTTTATTTTTTTTTTTAATTGAAGGATAATTGCTTACAAAATTTTATTGTTTTCTGTCAAACCTCGGCATGAATCAGCCATAGGTGTGTATGTGTATATATATATATATATGTATATGTATATATCCCCTTCCTTTTCAACCTCCTTCCCAGCTCCCTCCCCATCCCACCCTCTAGATTGATACAGAGCCCCTGTTTAACTTTCCTGAGCCACACAGCAAATTCCAGTTGGCTATCTATTTTACACATGGTAATATGTCTCCATGTTACTCTTTCCATACATCGCCCCCGCTCCTCCCCTCTCCCCATGTCTATAAGTCTATTCTCTACATCTGTTTCTCCATTGCTGCCCTGTAAATAAATTCTTCAGTACCATTTTTCTAGATTCTGTATATGTGTTAGAATATGATATTTATCTTTTGCTTTCTGAGTCACTTCACTCTGTATAATAGGTTCTAGGTTCATCCACCTCATCAGAATTGACTCAAATGTGTTCCTTTTTATGGCTGAGTAATATTCCATTGTGTATATGTACCACAGCTTCTTTATCCATTCATCTATTGATGGACATCTAGGTTGCTTCCATGTTCTAGCTATTGTAAATGATGCTGCAATGAACAATGGGATACATATGTCTTTTTCAGTTTTGGTTTCCTCAGGGAATATGCCTAGGAGTGGGGTTGCTGGGTCATATGGTGGTTTTATTCCTAGTTTTTGAAGGAATCTCCATACCGTCTTCCATACTGGCTGTATCAATTTACATTTCCACCAACAGTGCAAGAGTGTTCCCTTTTCTCCACACCCTCTCCAGCATTTATTGTTTGTAGACTTTTTGATGATGACCATTTTGACAGGTGTGACGTCATATCTTATTACAGTTTTGATTTGCATTTCCCTAATAATGAGTGAATGCAGAGTTCCAAAGAATAACAAAGAGAGATAAGAAAGCCTTCTTCAGCTATCAATGCAAAGAAATAGAGGAAAACAACAGAATGGGAAAGACTAGGGATCTCTCCAGAAAATCAGAGATACCAAAGGAACATTTCATGCAAAGATGGGCTCGATAAAGGACAGAAATGGTATGGACCTAACAGAAGCAGAAGATATTAAGGAGAGATGGCAAGAATACACAGAAGAACTGTACAAAAAAGATCGTCACAACCCAGATAATCACGATGGTGTGATCACTGACCTAGAGCCAGACATCCTGGAATGTGAAGTCAAGTGGGCCTTAGAAAGCATCACTATGAACAAAGCTAGTGGAGGTGATGGAATTCCAGTTGAGTTATTCCAAATCCTGAAAGATGATGCTGTGAAAGTGCTGCACTCAATATGCCAGCAAATTTGGAAAACTCAGCAGTGGCCACAGGACTGGAAAATGTCAGTTTTCATTCCAATCCCAAAGAAAGGCAACGCCAAAGAATGCTCAAACTACTGCACAATTGCACTCATCTCACACGCTAGTAAAGTAATGCTCAAAATTCTCCAAGCCAGGCTTCAGCCATATGTGAACCGTGAACTTCCTGATGTTCAAGCTGGTTTTAGAAAAGGCAGAGGAACCAGAGATCAAATTGCCAACATCTCCTGGATCGTGGAAAAAGCAAGAGAGTTCCAGAAAAGCATCTATTTCTGCTTTATTGACTATGCCAAAGCCTTTGACTGTGTGGATCACAAGAAACTGTGGAAAATTCTTCAAGAGATGGGAATACCAGACCACCTGATCTGCCTCTTGAGAAATTTGTGTGCAGGTCAGGAAGCAACAGTTAGAATTGAACATGGAACAACAGACTGGTTCCAAATAGGAAAAGGAGTTCGTTAAGGCTGTATATTGTCACCCTGTTTATTTAACTTATACGCAGAGTACATCATGAGAAATCCTGGACTGGAAGAAACACAAGCTGGAATCAAGATTGCCAGGAGAAATATCAATAACCTCAGATATGAGATGACACCACCCTTATGGCAGAAAGTGAAGAGGAACTCAAAAGCCTCTTGATGAAA
This sequence comes from Bos grunniens, assembly GCF_055505025.1. NCBI lineage: Eukaryota > Metazoa > Chordata > Mammalia > Artiodactyla > Bovidae > Bos > Bos grunniens. The sequence continues at coordinate 67,685,391 of NC_141168.1, read as the reverse complement.
ATGAAAGTGGAGAGTGAAAAAGTTGGCTTAAAACTCAACATTCAGAAAACGAAGATATGGCATCCAGTCCCACCACTTAATGGGAAATAGATGGGGAAACAGTGTCAGACTTTATTTTTTTGGGCTCCAAAATCACTACAGATGGTGACTGCAGCCATGAAATTAAAAGACGCTTACTCCTTGGAAGGAAAGGTATGACCAACCTAGATAGCATATTCAAAAGCAGAGACATTACTTTGCCAACAAAGGTTCGTCTAGTCAAGGCTATGGTTTTTCCAGTGGTCATGTATGGATGTGAGAGTTGGACTGTGAAGAAGGCTGAGCGCTGAAGAATTGATGCTTTTGAAGTGTAGTGTTGGAGAAGACTCTTGAGAGTCCCTTGGACTGCAAGGAGATCCAACCAGTCCATTCTGAAGGAGATCAGCCCTGGGATTTCTTTGGAAGGAATGATGCTAAAGCTGAAACTCCAGTACTTTGGCCACATCATACGAAGAGCTGACTCATTGGAAAAGACTCTGATGCTGGGAGGGATTGGGGGCAAGAGGAGAAGGGGATGACAGAGGATGAGATGGCTGGATGGCATCACTGACTCGATGGACGTGAGTCTGAGTGAACTCCGGGAGTTGGTGATGGACAGGGAGGCCTGGCGTGCTGCGATTTATGGGGTTGCAAAGAGTTGGACACGACTGAGCAACTGATCTGATCTGAATAATGAGTGATGTTGAGCATCTTTTCATGTGTTTGTTAGTCATCTGTATGTCTTCTTTGGAGAAATGTTTGTTTAAGTCTTTTTCCCACTTTTTGATTGGGTTGTTTGTTTCTCTGGCATTGAGTTGTATGAGCTGCTTGTATATTTTGGAAATTAATCCTTTGTCAGTTGTTTCATTTGCTATTATTATCTCCCATTCTGAGGGCTGTCTTTTCACCTTGCTTATAGTTTCCTTTGCTGTGCAAAAACCTTTAAGTTTAATCATGCCCCACTTGTTTACTTTTGTTTTTATTTCCATTACTCTAGGAGGTGGGTCATAGAGGATCTTGCTTTGATTTATGTCATCAAGTGTTCTGCCTATGTTTTCCTCTAAGAGTTTTATAGTTTCTGATCTTACATTTAGGTCTTTAATCCATTTTGAGTTTATCTTTGTGTATGGTGTTAGGAAGTGTTCTAGTTTCATTCTTTTACATGTAGCTGTCCAGTTTTCCCAAAACGATTTATTGAAGAGGCTGTCTTTGCCCATTGTATATTCTTGCCTCCTCTGTCAAAAATAAGGTACCCATAAGTGCATGGATTTATTTCTGGGATTTCTATCTTGTTTCATTGGTCTATATTTCTGTTTTTTTGTGTCAGTACCACTGTCTTGATGACTGTAGCTTTGTAGTATAATCTGAAGTCAGGAAGGTTGATTCCTCCAGCTCCATTCTTCTTTCTCAGGAATGCTTTTGTTATTTGGTGTTTTTGTGTTTCTATATGAATTGTGAAATTTTTGTTCTAGTTCTGTGAAAAATCCCATTGATAATTTTATAGGGATCATGTTGAATCTGTAGACTGCATTTGGTAGATTAGTCATTTTCATAATATTGATTCTTCCTACCCAGGAATATGGAATATCTCTCCATCTGTTTATGTCATCTTTGACTTCTTTCGTTAGTGTCTTATAATTTTCTGTGTACAGTTTTTTGTCTCCTTCAGTTCAGTTCAGTTCAGTTGATCAGTCGTGTCTGACTCTTTGCGACCCCATGAAGCGCAGCACGCCAGGCCTCCCTGTCCATCACCAACTCCCGGAGTTCACCCAGACTCACGTCCATCGAGTCAGTGATGCCATCCAGCCATTTCATCCTCTGTCGTCCCCTTCTCCTCCTGCCCCCAATCCCTCCCAGCATCAGAGTCTTTTCCAATGAGTCAACTCTTCGCATGAGGTGGCCAAAGTACTGGAGTTTCAGCTTTAGCATCATTCCTTCCAAAGAAATCCCAGGGCTGATCTCCTTCAGAATGGACTGGTTGGATCTCCTTGCAGTCCAAGGGACCCTCAAGAGTCTTCTCCAACACCACAGTTCAAAGGATCAATCTTTGGCACTCAGCTTTCTTTATAGTCCAACTCTCACATCCATACATGACCACTGGAAAAACCATAGCCTTCACTAGATGGACCTTTGTTGGCAAAGTAATGTCTCTGCTTTTGAATATGCTATCTAGGTTGGTCATAACTTCCAAGGAGTAAGCGTCTTTTAATTTCATGGCTGCAGTCACCATCTGCAGTGATTTTGGAGTCCCAAAAAATAAAGTCTGACACTGTTTCCACTGTTTCCCCATCTATTTGCCATCAAGTGATGGGACCAGATACCATGATCTCCGTTTTCTAAATGTTGAGCTTTAACTCAACTTTTTCACTCTCCTCTTTCACTTTCATCAAGAGGCTTTTCAGTTCCTCTTCACTTTCTGCCATAAGGGTAGTGTCATCTGCATATCTGAGGTTATTGATATTTCTCCTGGCAATCTTGATTCCAGCTTGTGCTTCTTCCGGCCCAGCGTTTCTCATGATGTACTCTGCGTATAAGTTAAATAAGCAGGGTGACAATATACAGCCTTGATGTACTCCTTTTCCTATTTGGAACCAGTCTGTTGTTCTATGTCCAGTTCTAACTGTTGCTTCCTGACCTGCATATAGGTTTCTCAAGAGGCAGGTCAGGTTTGTCTCCTTAGGTAAGTTTATTCCTAGATATTTAATTCTTTTTGTTGCAATGGTGAATGGGATTGATTCCTTAAATTCTCTTTCTGATTTTTCATTGTTAGTATATAGAAATGCAAGTGATTTCTGTGTATTGATTTTGTATCCTGCAACTTTGCTAAATTCACTGATTAGCTCTAGTAATTTTCTTATACTATCTTTAGGGTCTTCTACGTATAGTATGAAGTCATCTGCAAACAGTGAGAGCTTTACTACTTTTCTGATCTGGATCCCTTTTATTTCTTTTGCTTTTCTGATTGCTGTAGCTAGGACTTCCAGAACTGTGTTGAATAATAGTGGTGAAAGTGGACACCCTTGTCTTGTTCCTGACCTTAGGGGAAATGCTTTCAGTTTTTCATCATTGAGGATAATGTTTGCTGTAGGTTTATCATATATGGCCTTTGTTATGTTGAGGTAGCTTCCTTCTATGCCCATTTTTTGAAGAGTTTTAATCATAAATGGGTGCTGAATTTTGTCAAAGGCTTTTTCTGCATCTATTGACATGATCATATGGTTTTTATCTTTCAATTTTGTTAATATGATGTATCACACTGATTGATTTGTGCATAATTAAGAATCCTTGCATTCCTAGAATAAACCCAACTTGATCATGGTGTATGAGCTTTTTGATGCGTTGCTGAATTCTGTTTGCTAAAATTTTGTTGAGGATTTTTGCATCTATGTTCATCAGTGATATTGGCCTGTAGTTTTCTTTTTTTGTGTTGTCTTTGTCTGGTTTTGGTATCAGGGTGACGGTGGCCTTGTTGAATGAGTTTGGAAGTGTTCCTTCCTCTGCAATTTTTTGAAAGAGTTTTAGAAGGATAGGCATTAGGTCTTCTCTAAAAGTTTGATAGAATTCTCCTGTGAAGCCATCTGGTCCTGGGCTTTTGTTTTGGGGGAGATTTCTGATCGCAGTTTCAATTTCAGTGCTTGTAATTGGGTTGTTCATAATTTCTATGTCTTCCTGGTTCAATCTTGGAAGATTAAACTTTTCTAAGAATCTGTCCATTTCTTCCAGGTTACCCATTTTATTGCCATATAGTTGTTCATAATAGTCTCATAATCCTTTGTATTTCGCATTGTCTGTTGTAACCTCTCCTTTTTCATTTCTAATTTTGTTGATTTGATTCATCTCTTGTTTTCTCTTGATGGGTCTGGCTAAAGTCTTGTCAATTTTGTTTATCTTTTCAAAGAACCAGCTTTTAGTTTTATTAATCTTTACTATTATTTCTTTCATTTCTTTTTCATTTATTTCTGCTCAGATATTTATGATATCTTTCCTTCTACTAATTTTGGGGGGATTTTTGTTCTTCTTTTTCCAGTTGTTTTAGGTGTAAAGTTAGGTTATCTATTCAATGTTTTTCTTGTTTCTTGAGGTAGGATTTTATTGCTATAAACTTCCCTCTTAGAACCACTTTTGCTGCATTCCATAGGTTTTGAATTGTTGTGTTTTCATTGTCATTTGTTTTTAGAAAGTTTTTGATTTCTCTTTTGATTTCTTCAGTAACCTGGTGGTTATTTGGAAACGTGTTGTTTAATCTCCATGTGTTTGTGTTTCTTACAGTTTTTTTCTTGTAATTGATATCTAGTCTCATAGCGTTGTGGTCAGAGAAGATGCTTGATATTTCAATTTTCTTAAATTTACTGAGGTTTGATTTGTGACCCAACATGTGGTCTATCCTGGAGAATGTTCCATGTGCACTTGAAAAGAAGGTGTATTCTTCTGAATTTTGATGGAATGTCCTGAAGATATCAATGAGATCCATCTCATCAAAAGTATCATTTAAGACCTGTGTTTCCTTATTAATTTTCTGTTTTGATGATCTGTCCTTTGGTGTTAGTGGGATGTTAAAGTCTCTAACTATTATTGTGTTACTATCAACTTCTCCTTTTATGTCTGTTAGTGTTTGTCTTATGTATTGAGGTGCCCCTACGTTGGGTGCATAGATATTTACAATTGTTATGTCTTCCTCTTGGATTGATTCCTTGATCATTATGTAGTGTCCTTCCTCATCTCTTGTAATCTTCTTTATTTTAAGGTCTGTTTTGTCTGATATGAGGATTGCTACTCCAGCTTTCTTTTGCTTCCAGTTTGCTTGGAGTATATTTTTCCATCCTCTCACTTTCAGTCTATACCTGTATTGAGGTCTGAAATGGGTTTCTTGTAGACAGCATATATATGGGTCTTGTTTTTGTATCCATTCAGCCAGTCTGTGTCTTTTCGTTGGAGCATTTAATCCATTTACATTTAAAGTAATTATTGATATATATGTTCCTACTACCATTTTCTCAATTGTTTGGGGTTGATTTTGTAGATCTTTTTCTACTCTTGTATTTCTTGACTATATAAGTCCCTTTAACATTTGTTGTAAAGCTGGTTTGGTGGTACTGAATTCTCTTAACTTTTGCTTGTCTGAAAAGCTTTTTATTTCTCCATCAATTTTGAATGAGATCATTGCTAGGTACTGTAATCTTGGTTGTAGATTTTTCCCTTTCAATACTTTAAATATATCCACCCTCCCTTCTGGTCTGCAGTTTCTGCTGAAAGATCTGCTGTTAAGTGTATGGGGTTTCCCTTGTATGTTACTTGTTTCTTCTCCCTTGCTGCTTGTAATATTCTTCCTTTGTATTTAGTCTTTGTTAGTTTGATTAGTACGTGTCTTGGTGTGTTTCTCCTTGGGTTTATCCTGTATGGGACTCTTTGTGTCTCTTGGACTTGATTGATTTTTTCCTTTTCCATGCTGGGGAAAATTTCAACTATAATCTTTTCAAAAATTTTCTCATACCCTTTCTTTTTCTCTTCTTCTTCTTGGAGCCGTATAATTCGAATGTTGGTGCGTTTGATATTGTCCCTTAGGTCTGAGACACTCCTCAGTTCTTTTCATTCTTTTTACTTTATTCTGCTCTACAGAAGTTATTTCCACCATTTTATCTTCCAGTTTACTGACTCGTTCTTCTGCTTCAGATATTCTGCTATTGATTCCTTCTAGAGTATTTTTAGTTTCCATAATTGTGTTGTTTGTCTCTGTATGTTTATTCTTCGATTCTTCTAGGTCTTTGTTAATTGATTCTTGCATTTTCTCCTTTTTGGTTTCAAGATTTTTGATCATCTTTACTATCATTATTCTGAATTCTTTTTCAGGTAGTTTGCCTATTTCCTCTTCATTTATTTGGATTTCCATGTTTCTAGTTTGTTTCTTCATTTGTGTAGTATATCTCTATCTTTTCATTATTTTTTTTTTTAACTTATTGTGTTTGAGGTGTCCTTTTCCCAAGCTTCAAGTTTGAATTCTTTCTTTCTTTTGGTTTCTGCCCTCCTAAGTTTGGTCCAATGGCTTGTGTAAGCTTCATATATGGTGAGATTTGTGCTGAGTTTTTGTTTCTTTGTTTGTTTTTCCTTTGGTGGGAAAGGCTGAGTGAGGTGGTAATCCTGTCTGCTGATGATTGGGCTTTTATTTCTGTTTTGTTTGTTGTTTAGATGTGGAGTCCTACACAGGGTGCTACTGGTGGTTGGGTGATGCCTGGTCTCGTATTCAAGTGGTTTCCTTTGTGTGAGTTCTCACTATTTGATACTCCCTAGGGTTAGTTCTCTGGTAGTCTAGGGTCTTGGAGTCAGTGCTCCCACTCTAAAGGCTCAGGGTTTGATCTCTGGTCAGGAACAAAGATTCCACAGGTGGTTTGTTATGGCATTAAGGGAGATTAAAACAAATATCCAAAAATGAGAAATCAAAGATGAACCCCAGACAAATGGTAGTTATAAAATCTGGCAAATAATAATTAAAATAATGGAATATACACATATACATATACACCGATGAACAAAGTGAAAACAGTCTAACAAAAAATATAGTAGATGGACCTGGTGAACAAAGTAAATCTAAAATTATATTTATCAGTTAAGAACAAAACTAAGTAAAGCACAAACTGAACAAAACTAGAGCAAGGTGCCAATTGGGGAATATAGCAATGAAAATAAAAGTAGCAAATATGTTGAGAGGGAAGGAAAGAAAGAATAGATATGCAAAGTTAAATAGAGGTAGATAAAGAAGATTTATATATATTAAAGATCAACTGCAAGGGGAAAAGAACAGTAGGAAAAAAAACAAAGGAATAAATGTAGAAAAAATAATAATAGGTTTAAAAAATTAAAACTAAAAAAAGAGAGAAAAAGAAAAGGAAAACTCCACAGAACTGCAAAAGGCCAACATAGAGATAGAGGTTTATAACAGCAATAAAATGTGACTGAGGAAAAAAAATTGAAAAGCTTAATTAGATTTCATAGTGCCATAAAATTGACAACTGCAACAGAGGAAGGAAAAAAGGAAAAAAACAAAAGAAAAGAAAATCCAAAAGAATCTACAGAGCAAGTGAAAACATAAGAATCATAAATGTTTTCTTGAGTCACGGCTGTTAGAGTCCTTTCCCTTGCTGGGAGTCACAGTCCACCTCACCTCCCTCGGATGCCCTCCAACACTGTGCTGATCTCTGGACCTGCTGTGGGGGCAGCTCAGATTCTAATCTGGTCCTACTCCTCTGTGTTCTTGCCTCCAATGTCCACAGCTATCAGGATTAGTGTGTTTTCTTTTGTGGGAGCTCTCAGTGACCTTTTTATATTCCATAGACACAGAATCTGCCTAGTTGATTGTGTGGATTTAATCTGCAGCTTGTACAGCTGGTGGGAAGGTTTTGAGTCTTCTTCCTCAGCCACACTGCCCCTGAGTTTCAATTATGGTTTTATTTCCACCTCTGAATGTGGATTGTCCACCAGGGTTTACTCCTGAGGCTGCCCTGGAGGCCTTGGTCTGCCCCTGTGAGGGCCAGGTGTGGAGGTGGTGCAGCTGTTTGGGTCGCAGGGGTTCTGGCAGCACCAGGCACTCAGGGGAGTTGGTGGCTAGGGCAGCAGGAAATATAGTGCTCTAGAAGGGTATGGCAGCCAGTATTGGCCAATATGCTCCAGTATTCTTGCCTGGAGAACCCCCCTCTCTTACAGAGAAGCCTGGCAGGCCACAGTCTACAGGGTTGCAAAGAGTTAGACACTACTGAAGCCTGTGTGCATAGATGCGAAACACTTTTTTGCCTGTGGCAGCTCTGCCCCAGTTAGAGTTGAGCGTGAAGGTGGCGCAGCTGCTTAGTTTGCAGAGACCCTGCTGGCACCAAGTGTGCAGGGACACGGACTGCCTCCACCACAGGAATTATGGCCCTATCAGAGTCTTTTCCCAAGCCTCTTGTAGCTAGCGATCAGAAGGGCTCTGGCCAATTTATCTCTGCTGATCTGCTCGTTCAGACACTTAGAGGGCTCCCTTGCCTGGGGTCCTTCTCTATTGTTCGTGTCACGCACATAGAGCCGCCCCTGCTGGGGTACTACTCTGTAGATCCTCAAGTCAGGCACTGACTGAGAGTGAGTGAGAGAGGCTATGGTGATGGCTTTACCTCCTACGTGTGACTCAGCAGTATCACCTTGCTTCCATGGCTGCCTGGCTTTCTTCTACAGGCATTTCCCATTAGTCTCCTCCCTCACCTCCCCTCGATCTCTCTCTCTGCAGTCAACAGCAGCACTCGCCCTGGGATCGCTCCACACTCCCCAAACTCCAGCTCCCAGCTGCTGTGGCTTCCTGGGGACCCTGTCGGGGGTATGTATGGCTGCTGCAAGGACTGATTCTGTCTTATTTAGGCTATCACAAATTAGCTGTTTCACTCTCAGCCTTAAATGTTTCTCCTCTGACTCAGACAATTGCCCTGATGTTGGGATCGGACCCCTGCTTCTGTTCCCCCACCCACCAAGGGCGGGTCCAGTCCTACTAACATTCCTGTTTTCCCCCCTAATTCCTTCATCCTACCGAGTTTTTCATGGTTCTATATATTCTTTTCCTCTGGTCAGGTACTTCTGTCCGCTCTCAGCTGGTGTTCTGCAGGCACTTCTGTGTCTGAAGGTGTATTCCTGATGTATCTGTGGAGAGATGTACTCCACATCCACCTACTCCTCCGCCATCTTCAGGTTGAGGTTTTGAATGACTTTTTACTTTTCAATTTGTAGTCTCCACACTAGATCCTATTGTTTTCAGTAACTCTTTTGAGTAACCCTAGTCACTTTAAGTGGGTGGTTCCCTGTTGGTTCAGTGGTAAAGAATATGCCTGCTAAGCAGGAGACATGGGTTTGATCCCTTGGTTAGAAAGGATCCCTTGGAGAAGGAAATGGCAACCCACTCCTGTATTCTTGCCTAGGAAATCCAGGGACAGAGAACTGGGCATGCTACAGTCCATGGAGTTGCAAAGAGTTGAACATGACTTGATGACTGAGCACGTGCACAGTCACTTTAGGCATTTTTCCAGACAGGTTACATTTATCGAGTAGAGAAGAAAATGAGAAGGGTCTTAGAGAATCTCCTTCTCCTTCTGCCTCTGTAACTCAGCTTACCCCTTGCAAAGTCTAGATTACATAGGTCGTGTAGTCTCAGAAAGTGGGGACTTGTAATACTAGGAGCTGGAGTTTATCTCACTCACCCTTGTCCTGCTCTTTGCAATTTCCCAGCCCCTGCAAACTTGCTTAATCATGCCTGTCCAGGCCAGGCATCCCCTCTTCATCTTGAGTGCTGTTCCCGTGCACATGAAACCCCTTAGTTTAAACTAGCCTATTAACAGCTAGTGTTACCCACTACTGTTTGTAAAAACTCTGTAATCCCTTTGTTTGAGGCTCAGAGCTTGGGGTGTTAACTCCTCTAGGCTGCTGATGTAATAAATCTGAGTTCTATAACTCTCCAAGTGTGGTGCTTGGTTTCTCCAGTACTGGTTTCTGCAACAGCCCCTGCTTTACAATTTAAGGGTTGTATGATCTTGAGGATTCACTTAATCTCTCTGTGCAAAACATAAATTGGCAACTATTCTAATAACCACCATATTAAGTTGCTGGGTTTCCCTGGTGTCTCAGATGGTAAAGAATCTGCCTGCAATGCAGGAGACATAAGTTCAGTCTCTGGGTGGGGAAGTTCCCCTGGAGAAGGAATGGCTATCCGTGGACAGAGGAGCCTGGCGGGCCACAATCCATGGGGTCACAGAGTCAAACACAACTGAGTGACTGAGCATAATATTAAGCTGTTAGTGAGGACTAAAAGAGAGAAACTGCAAAAGAAATTTAGCACAACCCCACTCATATGTTTAGTTTAGTTCAGTCACTCAGTCCTGTCCAACTCTTTGTGACCCCATGGACTGCAGCGCGCCAGGCTTCCCTGTCCATCAACAATTCCCGGAGTTTACTCAAACTCATGTCCATCGAGTCAGTGATGCCATCCAACTATCTCATCCTCTGTCGTCCCCCTCTCCTCCTGCCTTCAATCTTTCCCAGCATCATGGTCTTTTCAAATGAGTCAGTTCTTCACATCACGTGGGCAAAGTATTGGAGTTTCAGCTTCAGCATCAGTCCTTCCAATGAATATTCAGGATTGATTTCCATTAGGATGGACTGGTTGGATCTCCTTGCAGTCCAAGGGACGCTCAAGAGTCTTCTCCAACACCACAGTTCAAAAGCATCAATTCTTCAGTGCTCAGCTTTCTTAATAGTCCAACTCTCACATCCATACACGACTACTGGAAAAACCGTAGCTTTGACTAGAAGGACCTTTGTCGGCAGACTAATATCTCTGCTTCTTAATATGCTGTCTAGGTTGGTTATAGCTTTGCTTCCAAGGAGCGAGCGTCTTCTAATTTCATGGCTACAGTCACCATCTGCAATGATTTTGGAGCCCCCCAAAATAAAGTCTCTCACTGCTTCCATTATTTCCCCATCTATTTGCCATGAAGTGATGGGACAAGATACCATGATCTTAGTTTTCTGAATGTTGAGTTTTAAGTCAAATTTTTCACTCTCCCCTTTAACTTTCATCAAGAGGTTCTTTAGTTCTTCACTTTCTGCCATAACTGTGTGTCATCTGTATATCTGAGGTTATTGATATTTCTCCCGGCAATCTTGATTCCAGCTTGTGTTTCTTCCAGCCCAGCGTTTCCTATGATGTACTCTGCATATAAGTTAAATAAGCATGATGACAATATATAGCCTTGAGGTACTCCTTTCCCAATTTGGAACCAGTCTGTTGTTCCATGTCTGGTTCTAACTGTTGCTTCTTGACCTGCATCCCGATTTCTCAGGAGGCAGGTCAGGTGGTCTGGTATTCCCATATCTTTAAGAATTTTCCATAGTTTGTTGTGATCCACACAGTCAAAGACTTTGGTATAGTCAATAAAGCAGAAATAGATGTTTTTCTGGAACTCATGTGCTTTTTAATGGTCCAGTAGATGCTGGCAATTTGATCTCTAGTTCCTCTGCCTTTTCTAAATCCAGCTTGAACATATGGAATTTCATAGTTCATATACTGTTGAAGCCTGCCTTGGAGAATTTTGAGCATTACTTTGCTAGCATGTGAGATAAGTGCAATTGTGTGATTGAGCATTCTTTGGCATTGCCTTTCTTTGAGATTAGAATGAAAACTGACCTTTTCCAGTTCTGTGGTCTCTGCTGAGTTTTCCAAATTTGCTGGCATTTTGAGTGCAGCACTTGCACACCATCATCTTTTAGGATTGAAATAGCTCAACTGGACTTCCATCGCCTCCACTAGCTTTGTTGGTAGTGATGCTTTCTAAGGCCCACTTGACTTCGCATTCCAGGTTGTCTGGCTCTAGGTGAATGATTACACCATCATGATTATCTAGTTCATGAAGATCTTTTTTGTATAGTTCTTCTGTGTCTTGCCACCTCTTCTAAATATCTTCTGCTTCTGTTAGGTCCATACCATTTCTGTCCTTCATGGAGCCCATCTTTGCATGAAATGTTCCCTCGTTACCTCTAATTTTCTTGAAGAGATCTCTAGTTTTTCCCATTCTATTGTTTTCCTCTTTTGCATTGATCACTGAGGAAGGCTTTCTTATCTCTCCCTGCTATTCTTTGGAACTCTGCATTTAAATGGGTATATATTTCCTTTTCTACTTTGCCTTAATCTTCTCTTTTCTTCTCAGCTATTTGTAAGGCCTCCTCAGACAGCCATTTTGCCCTTTTGCATTTCTTCTTCTTGGGGATGGTCTTGGTCCCTGCCTCCTGTACAGTTGTCATAAAACTCAGTCCATAGTTCTTCAGGTGCTCTATCTATCAGATGTAATCCCTTGAATCTATTTGTCACTTCCACTGTATAATCATACGGGATTTGATTTAGGTCATACTTGAATGGTCTAGTGGTTTCCCAACTTTCTTCAATTTAAGTCTGAATTTGGCAATAAGGAATTCATGATCTGAGCCACAGTAAGCTCTCGGTCTTGTTGTTGCTGACTGTATAGAGCTTCTCCATCTTTGACTGCAAAGAATATAATCAATCTAATTTTGGCATTGACCATCTGGTGATGTCCATGTGTAGAGACTTCTCTTGTATTGATTGAAGAGGGTGTTTACTATGACCAGTGCATTCTCTTGGCAATACTCTGTTAGCCTTATGATCTGCTTCACTTTGTACTCCAAGGTCAAATTTGCCTGTTACTCCAGGTATCTTTTGACTTCCTACTTTTGCATTCCAGTCCCCTGTAATGAAAAGGAGATCTTTTCTGGGTGTTAGTTCTAGAAGGTCTTGTAGGTCTTCATAGAACTGGTCAACTTCAGCTTCTTCAGCATTAGTGGTCAGGGCATAGACTTAGATTACTGTGATATTGAATGATTTGCCTTGGGAACAAACAGAGATCCTTCTATCATTTTTGAGATTGCATCCAAGTACTGCATTTCGGACCCTCTTGTTGACTATGATGGCTACTGCATTTTTTTTCTAAGGGATTCTTGCCCACAGTAGTACATATAATGGTCATCTGAGTTAAATTCACCCATTCCAGTCTGTTTTAGTTCATTGATTCCTAAAATGTTGATGTTCACTCTTGCCATCTCCTGTTTGACCACTTCCAATTTTCCTTGATTCATGGACCTAACATTCCAGGTTCCTATGCATTATTGCTCTTTGCAGCATCAAATCTTGCTTCTATCACCAGTCCCATCCACAACTGGGTGTTGTTTTTGCTTTGGCTCCATCTCTTCATTCTTTCTGGAGTTATTTCTCTACTGATGTCAATAGCATATTGGGCACTTACTGACCTCTGGAATTCATCTTTCAGTGTCCTATCTTTTTGTCTTTTATACTGTTATGGGGTTCTCAAGGCAAGAATACTGAAGTGGTTTGCCATTTCCTTCTCCAGGGGACTACATTTTGTCAGAACTCTCCATCTTGACCCTTCCATCTTGGGTGGCCCTACATGGCATGACTCATAGTTTCATTGAGTTAGATAAGGCTGTGGTCCATGTGATCAGTTTGATTCGTTTTCTGTGATTGTGGTTTTCATTATGTTGGCCCTCTGATGGATAAGGATTAGAAGCTATGGAAGCTTCCTGATGGGATCCACACAGTCAAAGGCTTTGGCATAGTCAATAAAGCAGAAATAGATGCTTTTCTGGAACTCTCTTGCTTTTTCCACGATCCAGCAGATGTTGGCAATTTGATCTCTGGTTCCTCTACCTTTTCTAAAACCAGCTTGAACATCTGAAAGTTCACGGTTCACGTATTGCTGAAGCCTGGCTTGGAGAATTTTGAGCATTACTTTACTAGTGTGTGAGATGAGTGCAATTGTGTGGTAGTTTGAGCATTCTTTGGCATTGCCTTTCTTTGGGATTGGAATGAAAACTGACTTTTTCCAGTCCTGTGGCCACTGCTGAGTTTTCTAAATTTGCTGGCATATTGCGTGCAGCACTTTCACAGCATCATCTTTCAGGATTTGAAATAGCTCAACTGGAATTCAATCACCTCCACTAGCTTTATTCATGGTGATGCTTTCTAAGGCCCACTTGACTTCTCATTCCAGGATGTCTGGCTCTAGGTCAGTGATCACACCATGGTGATTATCTTGGTCTTGAAGCTCTTTTTTGTACAGTTCTGTGTATTCTTGGCACCTCTTCTTAATATCTTCTGCTTCTGTTAGGTCCATACCATTTCTGTCTTTTATCGAGCCCATCTTTTTATGAAATGTTCCCTTGGTATCTCTCATTTTCTTGAAGAGATCCCTAGTCTTTCCCATTCTGTTGTTTTCCTCTGTTTCTTTGCATTGATCGCTCAGGAAGGCTTTCTTATCTCTCCTTGATATTCTTTGGAACTCTGCATTCAGATGCTTATATCTTTCCTTTTCTCCTTTGCTTTTTGCTTCTCTTCTTTTCACAGCTATTTGTAAGGCCTCCCCAGACAGCCATTTTGCTTTTTTGCATTTCTTTTCCATGGGGATGATCTTGATCCCTGTCTCCTGTACAATGTCACGAACATCAGTCCATAGTTCATCAGGCACTCTATCTATCAGATCTAGGCCCTTAAATCTATTTCTCACTTCCACTGTATAATCATAAGGCATTTGATTTAGGTCATACCTGAATGGTCCTGTGGTTTTCCCTAGAAAAACTATGTTTAGAAAAACTAAACTATGTTTAGTTAGCATTCTGTAAATAACTATGGCAACTCTTATCAACTATGTTGCACAGAGTGGGACACGACTGAAGCGACATAGCAGCAACAGCAATAAATTTTTATTTATATAATATTTTTGTAAACTATTTAGCAGCATGCTATTATCATAATTTTCTATTAATATATTCTAGCATTTCTGTCTATCTAGCCATACATACTCTTGCTTGGAAAATCCCATGGATGGAGGAGCCTGTTAGGCTGCAGTCCATGGGGTCGCTAAGAGTCGGACATGACTGAACGACTTCACTTTCACTTTTCACTTTCATGCATTGGAGAAGGAAATGGCAGCCCACTCCAGTGTCTTGCCTGGAGAATCCCAGGGACGGGGGAGCCTGGTGGGCTTCCGTCTATGGGGTTACACAGAGTTGGACACGACTGAAGTGACTTAGCATAGCATAGCCATACATCAAGCAACTTGATTATTACAGAAATAATTTGAAGTGTATAGAATTTTATAATTTTTAAAGTACTTCACTATACAATAGTATTAGACTTTCTTGGTGGCCCAGATGGTGAAGAATCTTCATGCAATGCGGGAGAACTGGGTTCAATCTCTGGCTTGGGAAGATCTCCTGGAAAAGGAAATGGCAACCCACTCTGGTATTCTTGCCTGCACAATTCTGTGGACAGAGGAGCCTGGCAGGCTACAGTTCATGGGGTCGCAAAGAGTTGGACACAACTGAGCAACTCATATACATATACATAATAGTTCACTTATATGTCATAAATATTCAAAATCTCAGCATTTATGTGATGAATGACAGGTGTTAGATCATATAACCCAGATCACAGCTTGTCACGCTAAGCTATTTGCACTTATCACCACAAAAGTGGTATTTGTGTTTTGTTGGACATTATTACAGATGCAGGGACATTATAGTAAATAAAATCAAGATGCTGCCTTCATTTTACTTAGTTTTAAGTAGGAATTATAGGCAATTAACAAATTTAAAAAAATAGTAAAATGTAGTAAAAAATACATAATACTTTGATGTACTATTAGTCCTGTGATGAAAATAAAGGACGATAATGTTATGGACAGTGATGAGAATCAAGATATATGCTTTGGACACATGATCAGGGAGAATACTATAGAATAGGTGACATTTGAACAGAGATCACAAAGCTATGAGTGTACAAGTTGCACAAAGGACAAGGCCAGGAACAGAGAGAGCAAATGTTAAAAAGGCTGACTGTGGAAACAATTTAGCCTGTCTGAGGTATTGAAAGGCCAATGTGCTCTATTGTGGAGAAAGTGGAAGACTGTATTAGACTTGGGTATAGAGACAGGCGTTGCTTCTGGGTTAGAATTATGGCCACATGTGTCTGATAATATTAAGATATTTGTTCCCAATTTTACCATGACTAGATTACTTAGGATATAAGCAAGTTATTACAGCTTCTCCTTCACAATACTAACTGAAGTAGTGTGATTGGTGCACTGATAACTAGGATATTTCTGGAGCCAGTCATTTGTTGTATTGAATGTCTTTTTCTGATACATACTTTGCACAGAGAGATGACTTAGGAGTATAAGAAGGCAAAGCATACTCTAAAACATGTGAATGTTGGCAAAAGCTTTCAGGGCCTTCTTCAACAGTGTGGAAATGACATAGACCATGATTCATTCCAGCCCTTCTCCTTTGGGAAGAAGCTGAGTCACTTTGGTAGAACTGATTCCACCCCAAGTCTCAAGTGTATATTTTTGCAATAGGGACTGGTTCAGGTAACTCAGGCTTATAAATGACTCATGGCTTTTCCTTGGCAACATAATTGGTAGTAAAGTGTAGTAAAGCTCAGGAACCTCAATACCTTCATTTAATGGTGTTGCAAAGTGATTTGCTTGCTATCTGTCCGTGTTTGTGAACAGGGCAGCATGGAGCACTGGTTACTGCTGGAAGCCATATTGTCATCTGGAGGACAGTCAGCCCAAGAACAAAGTTGATGTATGTGGGGAGGAAGAAGCTGTGAGAAATCCAGAGAAACATGGCTGGCACACTAACTGACTCCCACCTAAATCCTACTTTATCACACGTCTTTTTAACTTCTGTTGTTTAAAAGAGTTCTCCTTTAATACTTCACCTAGCTTGGTTGGGAATTTCTGTTACAAACAAAAGATGCTAATAGATACACAAAACAGACTTGGCCATGTGTGTGAGACATGGTCACTGGCAGAGCAGCAGGCATGATTCCCATGTGTTTATGTTTAAGATGGGAGCAGAGGATTGAGAAATTCTCCATCTGAGCTCTTTGCAGGCATCATAAAGTCATTCTCATACTAAAACCCCCATTTCCTTATCTTCAGGACACGTATCCAATGTGATAAGTCCCTGTAAGCCTGAGATATGTGAAAGAGGAAATTTAGATGTCAGACAGACAGCTGTTTTTCCTTTTCAAACCCAGGGAAACCTGGTCACAAGTCTTTTTTGCATCCCCTTTACTTTTCCTAGATTATTTCTCTTATTGATGAAAATAATTTAAAATGATTTAAAAAGCTGTTCTCTTGATATTCACCGAATGCACATAATTCTGAGTGCAAAAAGGACAGGATCACTGTGAAATGTAGCTTCACACATTCACTCATTTATCAAACATATTTTGATTCCCTGTGAGATGTTTTACATTCTATCAGCTGTTAACAGATAATTCTTAAGGAACTCATTGGTGGAGAAGAGGAACCAATATAACCACAGTTAAACACAGGATCTCATAGGAGGACCAACTAACCCAGACTTATGAGAGTCAAGAGAGCATTCCTGAAGGAAATGGCTTCTTTCCTGAGTATATGGTGAATGCCACTAATTGAAATCACAGTAAGCAGATTTCTTAAAAATTTTACCAAATTATTTATTTTGTTGTTTTTAAAGTAAACTAATACTTATCATTTTTAAAAGAAATAATTAAAAAATAAATAGCCCAAATATATAAAATAATATGAACAATGTAATACATAAAAAGATAAATATAAAATTATATATAATAGTACAAATTTCTAAAAAATGCACCACTATGATTTGTTAGTAAAAATAAATACAACAAAATTTAGTTATGAACATACATATTCTTGTAGAAAGATTTCTACTGATCTTTTCCTATTAATATGCATATATATTTGTGCATATGTGTGACTGTGTGACTCTGTATAACATGTATAAGATTTCTTTTTGCAAAAATAACATCACATTGAATTTTAGTTTTTTTGCTTATTGTGTTAGGGATATCTCTTTTGTCATGGAATAATTTACATTGTTATAATGGCTTCCTAAGTATATCTCCTGGTACACATATAGAACTTTTTCTCCAGGACACAAATATGGATAATAATTAGAATATGGGATAATATTCTTCAAAGTAAGAGTATCATTTTGTATCCCTAGTTGAAGCATTTGATCATTCTCTGTGACCACAGTTCGCCAATGCTGTATTTTGTCTTCTGTTTTACCTTTTTCAATTGAATGGGATAAATGTTGCTATTTTGTCTTATTTTACATTTCACTGACTACTACTAGGACTAAATTTTTAAAATACCTTTGGCCATTTAAGTTTCTTTAGCAAGTATTCTCTTTCTATTCTTTGCCTCTTGGATGTTTTATTGTTTGTTGTCATGAAACTATTTTTAATTGACTATAAGGGTTCTAAATATGGGTGGCAATACTTTGTTGGTTGTACCTTTGTAGGTATGTTTTGCTAGTCTGTGGTTTTATTTTTTTTTCAACTTTGTTGATATCATCCATATTTGTGCCTTTTAAAACACAAATTTTAATTTCTGATATAGTGAAAGTTTTCAATTAGTCTTTCTGAGATGTATTTGTTATATCTTATCTAGGAAATTTTTTGCTCTTTTGTTTATTAAAGATAGTTCATCTGATACCTTTTGATAGCTTAAATATTTTACTTTATACATTTATATCAAAATCTTCTGGGTCTTATTTTTGTATATAAAGTAAGGTAGTAATCAAATTTTCTTTTGTTCCAACTTATTTCAATATTATTTATTAAATAATCTAAAATGATTATATTATACTATGCCATGGTATATACTTGGACAATTTTCTGTGTTCTTGTCCTTTAGTTTTTTGTCAAGTATAATTTTGTCAGCCCACACTGATTTTCTGCTATGGTTTTATATTGTCTTAATATATAAGACAAACCACTTCAGTATGCTTCCCTAGAGAACCCCATGAACAGTACAGAATATGTGGATCACAATAAACTGTGGAAAATTCTGAAAGAGATGGGAATACCAGACCACCTGATCTGCCTCTTGAGAAATTTGTATGCAGGTCAGGAAGCAACAGTTAGAACTGGACATGGAACAACAGACTGGTTCCAAATAGGAAAAGGAGTACATCAAGGCTGTATATTGTCACCCTGTTTATTTAACTTATATGCAGAGTGCATCATGAGAAACGCTGGACTGGAAGAAACACAAGCTGGAATCAAGATTGCCGGGAGAAATATCAATAACCTCAGATATTCAGATGACACCACCCTTATGGCAGAAAGTGAAGAGGAACTCAAAAGCCTCTTGAAGAAAGTGAAAGAGGAGAGTGAAAAAGTTGGCTTAAAGCTCAACATTCAGAAAACGAAGATCATGGCATCCGGTCCCTTTACTTCATGGGAAATAGATGGGGAAACAGTGGAAACAGTGTCAGACTTTATTTTTTGGGGCTCCAAAATCACTGCAGATGGTGACTGCAGCCATGAAATTAAAAGATGCTTATTCCTTGGAAGGAAAATTATGACCAACCTAGATAGCATATTCAAAAGTAGAGACATTACTTTGCCAACAAAGGTTCATCTAGTCAAGGCTATGGTTTTTCCTGTGGTCATGTATGGATGTGAGAGTTGGACTGTGAAGAAGGCTGAGCGCCAAGAATTGATGCTTTTGAACTGTGGTGTTGGAGAAGACTTTTGAGAGTCCCTTGGACTGCAAGGAGATCCAAGCAGTCCATTCTAAAGGAGATCAGCCCTGGGATTTCTTTGGAAGGAATGACGCTGAAGCTGAAACTCCAGTACTTTGGCCACCTCATGCGAAGAGTTGACTCATTGGAAAAGACTCTGATGCTGGGAGGGATTGGGGACAGAAGGAGAAGGGGATGACAGAGGATGAGATGGCTGGATGGCATCACTGACTCGATGGACATGAGTCTGAGTGAACTCCGGGAGTTGGTGAGGGACAGGGAGGCCTGGCGTGCTGCGATTTATGGGGTCGCAAAGAGTCGGACATGACTGAGTGACTGATCTAATCTGATGAAACTTGCTAAAAGTTTTTAGTAAATTGTTTTTCATTGGTATAGGGAGGTTCAATCTGTTCATATATGTGGCAGCTGTAGGGAGTATTTGTCTCTCTCTCTCTTTTTTTTTTTACTTTAGTTTTATTTAGTTATTTCTTTTTTTTTTTGAATTTTATACATATGGATTTCCAATTTTCCAAGTACCATTTGTTGAAAAGACTATTCTTCTTCCATTGAATTTTCCTTGTGCCTTTGTTGAAAATCAATTTTTCATGTATTTGTAGGTATTTTTCTGGACTATCCTGTTCCTTCGACCTCTTCAACTAATGTATGCCAATACTACACTGTCTGGACTACTGTACCTTTATAACTTGTCTTGAAAGCACATAGTGTAGGTTTAGGAACTTTTTTTCATCTTTCAAGATCCTTTACTTTTCCATGTGAATTTTAGAACCAGCTTGTCTGGTTTGCACATTGACAGCTGAAATTTTGACTGGGTTTGTTGTGACTATAAATCAGTTTTGGAAGAAATAGATTCATAACAAAATGGAGTCTTTAGACCAACCACTGAATTTTGTAGAGTTCATCAGATTTTCCACATGTTATCTGTTAATAAAGACAGTTTTACTTATCTTTTCTCAATTTGAATTCCTTTTATTTCTTTTTCTTGCCTGACTATTTCATTGGCTAAACCCATAGCAGAAGTTGAACAACAGTGGTGAGAGCAGAAATCCTTGTATGTTTCTGACCTTTTGGGTAGAAAATATACAAAATATGTGAAGAATTTTTTTTCAATCTATTTCTGAAGGCAGAGACTGATATTAAAAAATTAAAGTTCAGACTCAGAATCCTCAGAAAATATACCAAGCTTTTGTCTGAAAAAGTCTATGCCCAGGAGTTGAGATTATACTCTATGTGTTGGATTTGCCCTTGAAATATAGCAAAACTGGAATCATATTCATTTTTAGTCAGTTTTAGTCACTAGGTCATGTCCAACTCTTAGCGACCCCATGGACTGCTACATAACAGGCTTCCCTGTCCATCACCAACTCCCGGAGCTTGCTCACACTCGTGTCTATTGAGCTGGTGGCTCCATCCAACCATCTCATCCTCTGTCATCCCCTTCTCCTCCTGCCTTCAATCTTTCCCAGCATTAGGGTGTTTTCTAATGAGTCAGTTCTTTGAATCAGGTGGCCAAAGTATTGGAGTTTCAGCTTCAGCATCAATCCTTCCAATGAATATTCAGGACTGACTTCCTTTAGGGTTGACTGGCTTGATCTTACAGTCCAAGGGACTCTCCAACACCACAGTTCAAAAGCATCAATTCTTAGGCACTCAGCTTTCTTTATGGTCCAGCTGTTACATCCATACATGACTACTGGAAAAACCATAGCTTTGACTAGACAGAACTTTGTTGGCAAAGTAATGTCTCTGCTTTTTAAGATGCTGTCTATGTTTGTCATACTTTTCTTCCAAGGAGCAAGCATCTTTAATTTCATGGTTTCAATCACCATCTGCACTGAGTTTGCAGCCCGAGAAGATACAGTCTCTCGCTGTTTCCATTGTTTCCTCATCTATTTGCCATGAAGTGATGGGACCAGTTGCCATGATCTTAGTTTTTTGAATGCTAAGTTTTAAGCCAAGTTTTTCACTCTCCTCTTTCACTTTCATCAAGAGGCTCTTTAGTTCCTCTTCGCTTTCTGCCATATGGGTGGTGTCATCTGCTTATCTGAGGTTATTGATATTTCTCCCAGAAATCTTGATTCTGGTTTGTGCTTCATCAAGTCTGGCATTTCACATGATGTACTCTGCATATAAGTTAAATAAGCAGGGTGACAATATACAGCCTTGACGTACTCCTTTCCCAATTTTGAACCAGTCCATTGTTCCATGTTTGATTCTAACTGTTGCTTCTTGACCTGCATACAGATTTCTCAGGAGGCAGGTAAGGTGGTCTGGTTCATTTTAACAAAGCCTAAAACAAAATTTTGATAGCTGCAGTTTACCTCCAATGATTTAACCTTTTGCTGAAAGAAAAGTTTATACTCTACAGAGGAAAATAACATAATCCAGAGTTTTTCCACTACAACTTTTACAATAGTTGTAATATCATTCACTATCACTAGACCCGTGAAAAAGTAGAGAAAAATTACTGATAAAAAAGAAATTATTTTAAGTCAAAAGGTACAAATCCAGGTATAATCCTGATATTGGATTTGGCAGAAAATGACTTAAAAACAACAAATTTTCAAAATTTTTTATTTCTGAAAAAATCCTATTTTGGATTTAGAAGCTAATTGAAAGCTTGCTTTCTCTTTCTACTTCTGGTGAAACAATTCTGACATTATCATTAGTAAGTGAATGACCTCATAATAGTAGGAAATAGATCAGTTTCACAAAATTAAAAGAGAAACATGATAAATAGAATTAAAATGCATTATTCTTGCTGAAATTGCAAATTTAAAGATAAATAATATACAATGTTCTGTCTATCAAATTCAGAAAGGTGAAAATAAATATTAAGATGGCATTCTGTTACTACTTGGAGGCTTTAAATTGTATGTACTCAGCAGCATGACATTATATGCCAGAAACCTTAAGGTTGCTAACATTTTTGATACAAATTTCACTTCCCAAAATATATAATAAGAAAACAATGTTGAGTGCAAGCAAATATTTATATATGTTTGTTTATTCTAACCTTATTGACAATAGCACAATGTGAGGAGCACATACATTTCCTATAAAGTTGGATGATTAATTAATTGCTCATCTTTTTTAAGTATGCAGTCATTTAAAATATTCATTTATTTCAAATAAACAATATATATGTACATGATTGGTGACTCAGATGGTAAGGAATCCACCTGCAATGTGGGAGACCTGGGTTCCCTTCCTGGGTTGGGAAGATCCCTGGAGAAGGGACTGCAACCCATTCAAGTATTCTTACCTGGAGACTCCCCATGGACAGAGGAGCCTGGTGGGCTATAGTCCATGGGGGTCACAAAGATTCAGACATTACTGAGTGACTAAGCACAGCACATGTATGATACATATATACATATATGCATATAATTATATAGTCATAAATCTTATATTTTCAATCATTTAAATAAAATTATATTCATGAAACAACTAGAAAAATGTATGTGTGTGTTTGTGCTCAGTTGTGTCTGACTGTAGCCCACCAGGCTCCTCTGTCCATGGGATTCTGCAGGCAATAACACTGGAAGTGAAGTAGCTCAGTCATGTCTGACTCTTTGCAACCCGTGGACTGTAGCCTACCAGGCTCCTCCCTCCATAGGATTCTCTAGGTAAGAATACTGGAGTGGGTTGCCATTTCCTTCTCCAGGGGATCTTCCCAACCCAGGGATCGAACCCGGGTCTCCTGCATTGCAGGCAGACACTTTAACCTCTGAGCCACCAGGGAAGCCCCTGGAGGAGCCTACCAGGCTCTTCCTTCCATGGGATTCTCCAGGCAATAATACTGGAATGGGTTGCTATTTCCTCCTCCAGAGGATCTTCCCAACCCCGGGACTGAACCAATGTCTCCTGCGTCTCTTGCATTGGCAGGCAGATTCTCTACCACTGAGCCATCTGGGAAGCCTTGGAAATGTGTATAGCAATATTAATATTGATCATTTTTAGCTGCACAAAACTATAATTCAAAATTTCTTATGTACATGTTTCTGTATCTCCAACAATGCTGGGCTAGAGTGTCTTATCCTCTTTCACACAGAGTCTCTCACTTTCTTGCCCTTGTGCCCTAATATCCTCCAGAATGAGCATGCTTCTTAACTCTGCATGCTAATTAATCTTCATGAATCACTTAAAATTTCTTCTCCTTAAAGAATCTTTCCATAGACCTTCTGGCTGGAAATAATTTTTACTGTGTCTAAAATATCATAGCACATTGTCTCTACCTTCTTATGGCCTTATTACTTGCCATCTTGGACTATAACTATTTATATCTTAATGATTCAAAGAATAGTAGACTTTAAGTTCACTGAGAATAAGGATCTTTTAAAACTTTGTGTGTATTTTATAGCATCTATCTTACTCTATAGCATGTATGTTTAAAAATTCTGTTGAATTAATAAATTTATGAAACATAGATAACAATCAAAATCAATAATTCAATAATCCAGAATGTACTTTGTAAAAATATGTATATATTTCAGGATATCGTCTAATTAAGCTATATCTTTCTTAGACAACAATTTACTATCTTAATAACAGATATATGCATGATGATTTTCACTTATTAGTCATAGTTGTGAGTACTCTATATAAATACTAAATACACTAAGGACTAAATATATTAAATACTAAAAATATTAAATCTTTTATATTACTCTATGGAGAAATTTAGACATGGAGAAATTAAGTAGTTTGGTCAAATTCACACAGCTATCAAGAATTGGAACCTAAGCAGTCTTATTCATGAAATCTTGCTTTTAGATGTATTACAGTGTCATGAGGTTTTCCTGAGTTTTCTAAAATGTATGCCTTTGAATATTAGTGGTTATGAGAAAATTTTCATGCGAGTATAATTAAGGATGGATTACATATGTAAATATTTGAATTTTTTAATGTTTACATGATATATGTGTATATACATGAGGATGTGTGTATAAATATACATACATATTTTTTTCATGATGAATGATGTTCAGTGCCCAAACAATTCAAATTAAGTGCTAATACTGGTTTCCCACAGTATCAACTGCCCATTCTATTTGCCTTCATGTTTAATCTTTGTAGTAATTGACTCTAGAGTTATTCCCAGAAAGTCACTTAAATACTGTTGAAAAGTAATTGATGTCTTTGCAAATAAATGCAGATAGTTTATTAGGCAATGCAGATAGTTTATTAGGATAGTATTAATTACCATCCTTCTTATGCAGGAATAAGACTAGAATAAATTTGTTTCTGTGGAAGGGAAATATGGCAGCAACAAGCCTAAAATGATAAGACATGGCTCTGACAGGTATAACCGGGGGAATAATTTGGAGTGTCCTCTCTGAGTTTTGGGAAATTAGGGAGAAATGCTGGGCTGGAAGAAGCACAAGCTGGAATCAAGATTGCTGGGAGAAATATCAACAACCTCAGATATTCAGATGACACCACCCTTACGGCAGAAATTGAAGAGGAACTCAAAAGCCTCTTGATGAAAGTGAAAGTGGAGAGTGAAAAAGTTGGCTTAAAGCTCAACATTCAGAAAACAAAGATCATGGCATCCGGTCCCATCACTTCATGGGAAATAGATGGGGAAACAGTGGAAACAGTGTCAGACTTTATTTTGGGGGGCTTCAAAATCACTGCAGATGGTGATTGCAGCCATGAAATTAAAAGACGCTTACTCCTTGGAAGGAAAGTTATGACCAACCTAGATAGCATATTCAAAAGCAGAGCCATTACTTTGCCAACAAGGGTCCATCTAGTCAAGGCTATGGTTTTTCCTGTGGTCATGTATGGATGTGAGAGTTGGACTGTGAAGAAAGCTGAGTGCCGAAGGATTGATGCTTTTGAATTGTGGTGTTGGAGAAGACTTTTGAGAGTCCCTTGGACTGCAAGGAGATCCAACCAGTCCATTCTGAAGGAGATCAGCCCTGGGATTTCTTTGGAAGGAATGATGCTAAAGCTGAAACTCCAGTACTTTGGCCACCTCATGCGAAGAGTTGACTCATTGGAAAAGACTCTGATGCTGGGAGGGATTGGGGGCAAGAGGAGAAGGGGACGACAGAGGATGAGATGGCTGGATGGCATCACTGACTCGATGGACATGAGTCTGAGTGAACTCCGGGAGTTGGTGATGGACAGGGAGGCCTGGCGTGCTGCGATTCACGGGGCCTCAAAGAGTCGGACACGACTGAGCGACTGAACTGAACTGAACTGAACTGAGGGAAAGCTTGGGGATGATGATCGTTGCTGGTCAATGCCTGGGAGAGAAAACCAGTAGGTGCTTAAGTCTTAAACGATATTAGAATATTGCTGGGGAGTGACTTCATTTGGGATAATTAATTAGAAGAGCACTCCTAGAATATTCTGAAATTACTTGTGATATCTCACTATATATTATCTTAGTTTCTTGGGAAAAAATTAAAATAACAAATGCAATAGTTGTTTGGCTACAATCCAGGCTATCTGGTTTAGTAACATCCACATCCACTAGAAAAATTTACTCAAAACAGAGGAACACAGCTAAATGAGCTAGAAGACTAGATTTACTCTTCATCATCAAAGATATGTCCAGAATAGTTAACAAATTGCCAATGTCATTTTATCTTTCCAGAAAAAACAAAAACAAAAACTTGGAAGTACATTACTTTAGAGCTTCATAATGCCTGTATGTCAACAAAAATAAGTCCATTCAGTGGAAAATGCCATCATAGTTATAATTTTCTTATAGAGAACACTAGCAGGTTGGTTGATATTTTACACTCTTCAATTTGTTTTTATAACATCATATTGTCATGGTCATTGTGGTGGTGTGTCTACAGACCTTATCAAGTTTGCTAGTAGCACATATGGAAATAGTCTTTTGTGCTTCTAACAATTGGGTTATGTATAACCTGTCAGAATATATTCCAACTATTACGGTTTACTCCCAGAGCACACACATGCTTTCTCCAGAATGATGGATATTCTACAAGCCTGAATTTCTTATTTTTATCCAAAAACACATCTTTTCTTTTGAAGCCTGTAAATACCACGAAAAATGACATTCCCATATACGTGTTTTGTAATTCTTTATCCTCAATTACAAATAATAATACTTGCACATGGTACATAATTCTAATGATATAATCCAGTCTTAGTGTTTTACTGCCATTCATAAACTGCTTCAGCAGAACTCCTTGTGATTTACAGCATCAATAGGACCCTTTAAATTACATCCTATATTATATTGTAGGGCATGTATTGCCCTATGGTCTCACATGCAATGTCAGAGACAGAGCGAACAGGAAATGGAGAATTGTGATTTCACTGTAAATCAAAAGCTAAGTGTTGTTTATGAGCACTGGGGTTTTAGCTCATGAGGTCATTTTACTTTTGTTCCCTTATAGCAGTTAACCTGATGTGGGACAAACTTAATCCAATCAATAATTATTTACCCTTTGACGTTTTGGGCATCAATAAGTAAAGGCAAATACTAAACATATAATTTATTTCCCTAAAATTAGTCTGTTATTTAAAAAATTGGCTGGATATTTACTGTAAGAATGAAAGGATGGTGTCAACTTGCTCCAATGTCATGTATACCTGGTAGTCACTCCATAAACATTTGTTAACTTTTCCATTAGATTTAAAAATAAAATTTCCCAGTTAAACCAATGTATTAACTTGTATTTAACTAAGAATATGAAACAATGAAGGTTGCACTTCAGAAGCTATCTATAGTTACTAATGAACTTTTAAAATTTTTACTTTGTACAAAATGTTTTAATAAGTGAAGTCACAGATACCCAAACATTAAAGTTGGATTCATAGGAGACACAGTTTGTTTCATGGCCAAGTATTTGAAGTGATCACATCATCTTCAGTGATTTAAGACTTAAGATGACAACTATGATTTTTTCAAAGCATTTTAGGATAGCTTGACCTTTATTTTTCACAGAATAAAGATGTTTTTTGACCTCAGATTTCCCCACAAAACCTGGGCCCAGTAATCAGTAGTTAGAAATGAGGGCAGTGATAATTTGTAATTCAAATGCAAGCATTTCATCTGAGCATAACCAAATTTACTTACCTGAGGATAAAATAGTGTAAGACGAAATCAGGGTAAAAAGGGAGGAAGAAAAATGAACCATTTTGGTCTTGTAACCATTCCTTAGCTCTGGCATGCACATAGGGAACTATGCCTGCTTCCTAATGAATACTATCTTGTCTCTTCCAGTTGTCATTTGATGTCTCCAAATACTGTTCATACCATAAGCAGCAACTCTGTGAAATTTCCATCAACAAAAAGGTATGTATATAGATGGAAAGAATCATTTAAAAAATAGATTCTCAAGGCCACTCGGATTCAGATAGTCTCTAAAGAGGCTGGTTAAGAAATCAAAGAAGTTCATGGGATTCTTTCTCTATTCTAGTGTCTAATATTTACCTGCAGGCATATATGAAATAATTCTTGAATAGCTATGGCTACTTAAAATTTACAGAATTGAACCTGTGCAAAGAGTAGTTGATCTCAAACTGACACAAACCAGATAGTCTCTTAATGTTACTCTAAGGAATTTTAAACTGACTCTGTTAAAGCTGAGGTTACTTGCCTTGGGGATGCCTAATGGAAAAGTTATTATAACACTGGCCACAAATAGGGGCCTTGAGAGAGTCAGGCCATAGCACTCCACTGACAGCTGACACACTGGACCATTGCCACGTCACAGAGAGCTCCAAGGTCAAAGGCCATATCTCTCCCTTAATATTTAAATAAAGATACTTGACAAGAGCAAACAACACCTTATTGCCAGTGATGGCTGTTGCTCAATTTATAAGAACCTTTACAAAGTCAGGCTAATTCTTGGCCTTCTTAGAATGCATGGTAACATTTCATAAATCCATCTTCTTCAGATGTCCTTGGAAATGACAGTTATAAAACTACAAATGATTTGTAATGCAAAATGGGACTGGCAGACTTTAAAGATTAGGGATCTATGTACTAAAATGACTGTGGTTTTAGCTAACAAAAGGCATAAAGTGCATCAATAAATAGCTGATGAAGTAACTCAAAATTGTTTTAAATACTCTTAGTAAATGCCAGGACAACAACAATAACAAAAAAAAACTTATGCTTATAATGTTAGCAGTAGCAGTTCACGTCAAGATAATGGAGCAAAATTCCTCTGTGTGGGTCTGCTGGAAGACAGATAGCAAACCAGTTATGCTTTTTTCCCCCCTAGGCAGTAGAGGTGTTTTTTTTCTTTTCCTCTTATGTCATTTTTTTATATGCCAACCTGTGAACTTGATATTTTATATCTTTAAGAAACATTGGACAAGTTGAACTTAATTATATATTTTTTCCTTAACTTTTTAAAAAACAAATCAACAAAATGCCTTATCCTATTAACTTAGCTAAGATGAGTCACACATTAAAACCTGATGAAAATAATCTGCATACTTAATCTTCTCTACCAAGATAACTTACATTAACAGGATAGGTTGAGGCTATTTGTTTAAGCAACACACACCAATGGTGTTTTCTTTTTTTTTTTTTTTTTACCAATGGTGTTTTCAACTGCTTGTTTTCAGGGAAACTGAAAGTCAGGAAATAATTTGAGACAAAACTGGGATGCTGTAACCTGAGTTTTTGAATAATACTTGAAGAAATGACTAAATACTACCTTTTTGTATGATTTTGAAAAACCTAAATGATAATCCTCTTACCCTGCTGCACTTTCAAATATCAAGTATTAATAGAAGGCCTGCCTCTGAAAGCATCAGATGCATTCTAAGAGCTTGAATCCAACATGATCTTCTGCTGGAGAGGAATGCTCCAGCATTTTTCAATGCTTTATTTCTGTTTGCTTCAAACCCCTTTTTTCCCCATGTGTCCTCTACTTGAACTTAATTTCTTCCATTTTATTCTCATTTCTCCTCTGCCTAATGACTGTTCAATAAAAATGAGATCGAACCCATAGCTGTGATACTGCTAGGCAAGGGGGGAAAAAAACAATTTAAAATAAATCAAAACCTTCAGATTTTTTTCCTTTATTTGCATTCTGAGAGCTTAAAAGTGAGCCATAAGCCTTTCAATATTAGTGACCTAGAACTAGAATTATAGTAGACTTTTTCTATAGAAGAGCTAATATATCTTTGGAAATTGGAATTAATACATTTTCAAGGAATCTCTAAGTTTTGCTGTGAATAGTTGCATTCATTAGATCAACTTTACTCAAAGTAGGAAGTTCATTTCTCAACATTTCTGGAAACCCCATGTGTGCTAAGTTTAGGTAACTATAAAATATATTTGACCAAAGCACGAAGGAAGGATATTTCCTTCCCTTGTTTATTTTTCCAATGCCGTAAAATATGCTATCCTGTTTACAGTATGTCAGAGTGATGTCATATGCAAACACTAAAACAGATTGTTTCCAGTATGTGGGTAAAAAAAATGACTCACTAGGAGCCCTAAAACCAAAATATTATACTGAGACTGTCTGGAGCATACCAAGTAAGAGAGGCCCCTGTAGAAAACAGGGAGTGACTTACCTGTCACATGGCCAACTTATTCTCATTTCTCACTTAGTCCATTTTATTAAATTATTAGAATGAAAACACTGTACAGGTGGAGTCAAGCTACTCATGCAAGAAAACTGGTCATTTCTAGATATTTTGAGTATTATGTCTGCAGTATATGCCCTTGACATTTATTTATTCACAAGAGCCAAGAAAACTGATGTTTTTGGGGCTCTTTTCATGTAATGTTTATTCAATCACTCATTCATTTATTCACTCAACATTTATTGTTTCCCTTGTATCGGAAAAGTCTCTAGGTACTGTGGGGATAAGATGAACCATACAGGGCCTCCTTCTTTAAAGGCCTAATAATTACCTTGGCATTATACCCTCATCAAATGACTTGGCTTTCTTCTTTATTTTGACTCTCATCCTCTCTATTAACTGATATACTTTCACTGAAAGATAATTGTATTTATCTTACCTCAATAAGCTGGATTTCTGCAGGGAAAGAACTATGCTTCATCATTTTTATAACCCCAAGGTAAATGATCAATAAAAATGTATAGAATGAGTGAATGAATAAACAGGATACATGGCAGCAGAATTATATTTTGTGATCTACAGCTTGCTAGTATTCAATCTGAAATACTCAAATTTCCTGTGACACAGTATTTTCAAAAATCTTAAACATTCTTTTATTCCAAACCTCAGTTTGGGGAAATTTCAAAGAAAAGCAGAAGAGGAAGCTCATGATTTGTTTATGGACAGAGGTGCCACTGCTTACTGTGTTGCTATACTTGAGAATAAAATAGACCCAAAGTCAGGATGAGATCCACAGAACTTTCTGCATTTATTCCAATCAAGATGTATCATATTGATGTTTAGAACATTTAAAGCTGTTTAAATGATTCCTCGGTTGTTGTTTCCTTATGCGGTTGTACCTGGTTTGATCTACTGTTTACTCTAATTAACATGCATATCATATGGTCTGATTGTCTTAAACGATTCTTTGTAATATTTCTGCTGTATGTACAGGATGTCACCATTGCCCCAGCCCCCCCCCACCACCCCTCTGGTTGTAACACAGAAGCTTTTTGAGTAACATATTCTTTTTTCTCTTTTTAATACAAATCCAGCCTGGCAGGCACAGTGCTATGTGGAGACTGGACTGAATCAAAGCAACATTCTCCTACTTTTCCCGTGTATGGGAAGTGATACTAACAAGAATCAGATTTGCCTGGACCCGTAACAGAGGAAACAACTTCTGGCACAGTAATTCTTTGAACTGGAACCATGAGGGCAAGTACTAACGTATCCTTCTATTGCATGCAATGCCTTATGCACCAAAGCAGTTTTTTTGACTGTTGAAACGGACTGAATCAGATTTGTGGTACTAAGTTTTTTAGGGTATGTGAATATTTTGATTTATTTTGAAAGATTCTGTGTTCACAATTCATCTGGTCAGAGCAGGAGTTTTGATTTTGATTCTATGTAATTTACTTATGGAATGGATTTAAGACAGATGTTTAGGAAGAGGTTTTATAAATATTTGCACTTGATCAGAAGAAGAAGACAACTAATAATCCAAGAATATTAATAATCCAATAATGCAATCTTGTATTGTTGGATTAGTATTTGTTAAGCACCCACAGGATTTGGAGTAAGAAGCCTAGAGCCCGTGATCTGCCATTGATTAGTTGAGTGACCTGAAGCAACATAATTAACCTCTGAGAAACTCGCTTTCCTCATCTGTAAAAATGGGGCTAATTATACCAACCTCAAACGGTTGTTAAGGTTCAAAGGATATCATGGAAGTAAATGTGTTTTTCAAACTGTACAGTTGCTAAAATCATGTAATATAATATCATTTTATTTCCATTAGACTATGAGTTCTTTTAGGGCTAGGATCATGTATTCATCTTTATAAAAATTTCTACACTTAACAATATTTCTGTCATATACCAGGTGCTCAATAAATGTAGAATGGATGCACAAATGAATAAATTCAGGATATTAGAGCCACAAAATTTCCTCTGATCCTTACTCTCAGACAACTCACAGTCTAATAAAGGAGGTGAATATATCCAATATATTATAACATAATTTAAAATTAAACCTGCACAACCTCAGCAATTTTATGTTAATTACTCATCTGGTAATTTCTCTATCCTTGTTTTCTGTGAGCAAACATCTGCAGAACAATATGCAAACACAAATTCAAGCTCACACTGATATGTGCTATTTACAAATTACTCTAAATTTTACCATATGTGCAAAGAGCAATAAAAGAAAAAATAAAAATAAGATAAAAAATCATTTAGAGTTGGAAAAACACTTTAGATAACATATCTAGTGAAGAAAGCAAGCCTTTATTATATGCATGCTCTTTCAAAGAAGATAGGTGGACACCTCCACTTCCTAGTTCCCTATATTTGATGTAGGAACAATGGTCTTCCAGAAAATCTATACTGACTGACCTTTGTGATTTCTCATGATAAAGGGAAAGTAAGTGTAACGTTTAACTCTAGTGAAAAATCTTGAATTGATTAAGATGTCGGTTATAATAACTTACATCTCAAGGATATTTCCTAACAGAAATGTTCACAAACCAGAGAAAGCTCTGCTTACTTGCTGCTGCTGCTGCTAAGTCGCTTCAGTCGTGTCCGACTCTGTGCGACCCCATAGACAGAAGCCCACCAGGCTCCCCCCTCCCTGGGATTCTCCAGGCAAGAACACTGGAGTGGGTTGCCATTTCCTTCTCCAATGCATGAAAGTGAAAAGTGAAAGGGAAGTCGCTCAGTCGTGTCGAACTCTTAGCGACCCCATGGACTGAAGCCTACTAGACTCCTCCGTCCATGGGATTTTCCAGGCAAGAGTACTGGAGTGGGGTGCCATTGCCTTCTCCGTCTGCTTATTTAGTAGGTACTTAAATAATTCTTGCTGTATGAATGAACCAGATAACCTCTTGGGTCCGTCTTTCCTCTGAAATTCCTGGAGGATGAAAAGCCTAGAACAACCAGGGGTTAGCTACTCCGCGCTTCTTTGATGCAGCTGCATCTGGAACCTGAAATCGCTTCTCGGCTGGAAGATGGTGTTGAACACTAATTGGCCGCAGCTGCTTTATTGGCAAAGGGACGAAAACACACACAGGTGACTTCAAAGTTCGACTTGGTCTCACCCCCAATTCAGTGTCAGTCATTTGTGTGGCTCTTGTAAGGTCCCAAAGCATTGGGCATCGGATTTAAGCTGGAGGATTTCAAGTATAGCCACCAAATCTATTAAGCAGAGGAATTCTCCTAAC
Source organism: Bos grunniens (assembly GCF_055505025.1). NCBI lineage: Eukaryota > Metazoa > Chordata > Mammalia > Artiodactyla > Bovidae > Bos > Bos grunniens. Next base: position 67,652,420 of record NC_141168.1, on the reverse strand, counting down.
AGGATCCTACAGCTGCTGTCTTCATTTTCAGATGCATAATGTTACCTTGTATTTGTATTTCTTCCAAGCACTTTATATCAACACTCCAATAGGGGAAATAGTGATGTCTTTATGTTGAGGATAGAGAAACCAAAGACTAGTTAAGTACCTACTAAGGTGAACCTGTTTAGTAACAGTGCAGCGACAGTAACCCAATGCTGCATAAATGAGAAATCCGGTCAACTGAGTGCCATTCTACGGGTGTTTGTTTCTTTTTTGCTAGAATGCTTTTCTAAAACAGGACATCTGGTACCTACTTGGTGGTTCCTGTTGTTGGAACAGGATTAAAGGTAAAGATGACATATAAATTCTGGATCATTTTATTGCAGTCTGAGAAATGTATATGAAAACACAGTCTCAAACTAAAAAAGTAAAATGAAAAATAATGCTCGTGTTTAGGGCAGAAAGAACCCTAACTCTCTTCCTTCCTTCTTTTCCTTATTTATTCCCCGCCTTGTTTGGTTCCAAAAAACGCAATAGCAGGTATGTAAAAATTAATAATTAAGACTAGGTTCTGTTATACACTTAAAATAAGAATGAAATTGTATTTGTAGAGTTCTTTCTTGTTGTCGGTGTGTATGTGATGTGTGTGTGTGTGTGTTTAAATGTGATCTTCAAGAAAAGCATAATGTGGTAAGTGAAGAATGGTTGGTATCTTCAGCCCCTTGGTCAGACAGACCAAATTGTGTCTTTTCCTTTTCCAGTGAAAATTCTGGCAAACTTGGAAGATGTTTATTTCCACCTTCACTCTTTCTCGAGTCTTAAGGTGCTTGTGGAAATTATCTTTTTGTGGAACATGAATGGTGAGCCCTATTACGATCAGGAAGAGTGCAAGGAAAGTGTTCACGAGGTGCACATGCCGATAGAAACAGGGTTCGGCATTGTTAGTGGAAACAGTTATAAACTGAAATGTGAACTTGTATTCAAAGCACACACAGCAACCTAGGAATGTGCATAGCTTTATTTTAAAGAGGGAAGAATCAGAAAGGAAGACAAATGTTGCTTTATATTCTTCTCTCTTAAGATGCTTTTAGCCATTATAATTATTTTTTAAATTAAAAAAAAAACTTATTTAAAGCCTATTTACAATTTGAAGCTACTTTTTTCCTCTGAAAAAAATGACATTCAAAATTGGAAACAAAGTTAGGGAAATAAAATTTGAGCGATGCTCTCGAGCAACCCCCCAACCCCACCCTCTACCACCAATTGTCATTTAACTGGCTGCCAGCCACTAGCCCAAATTTGAAAAGATTCATGAAGCACGCTTCCTCGGAATTATGATGTCCTGTTTTATGGGACGTTCAGATTCTGGTAGGAATGGAAAGATAGATCCTCTTCAGCATTAACTGAGATATATAAGCATGAAGAATACAAGGGCTGTGAATAACCTGCCTTGAAAATAGGCTCTAAAATTTCATTGTCCTGAGGAGAAATTGAAGAGAGTTTTATGAAAGACAATAGAATGAATTAAAAATGGGTAAGAACACTAGGGGCTACACTGAAAGTAAAAAACTAGCCCATGAAAATACTCTTTTCCTAAATTTGGATGAAGATCTAAACAGTAACAAAACCTAAAGCTCTATTGTGGATCAATTTTTAAAAAGGTATATGTAACAGTCATTATAGAAGCAAATTTCAGAAATTGTTACTGTAAGCAACTGGCTCCCACGGCTATAATACTTTTCTTAAAAACTGTGACCATATTTCAGTGCTGAGTTAATACTATACCTTTGGATTATCAACTTTGTTCACTTTCTTCCTTATGCCTGGAGCTCTTTCTTAAATCATGTAGCTCTGGGTCACGTTGTTTCTCTGAACTCAAACTGATGTCCTAGTTTAAATTAGAAGAAGTTATATTACTACGTAATTGGTAAACACAGTCAGTATACACAGATTTCTCTGAGATTTACTGTGAGATCTCTAACTAGAAAACATATCCTAATTATCATATTTATCATTACCATTGTTTATTGTAAAAAATCATAATTAGTGATTAAAATTAGCTATATATCAAACAGCAAATTAAATGCAATTGTATGAAGAGCAGAGGAAAACTAATTTTAAAACTAAGGAGCACTAGTTGAATGAGACACTCTAATTTAGAGACAACTCTTTTCTTAAAGTAACCCGTATTTGGATACTTTATTACACTGCATTTTCCAGTCTTTGCTGTTTCTCTTTAAAAATGACATTGAATTAATGTTTTATTGTTAAAGTTATGATTTGTGAGAAAACGGAAAATCCCCAATCCCTGCTCCACCCATAGAAAAGTGCTTTGATATTTTATACATAAAACAATTATCTACGACTAAGGTATAATTCAAGAAACAAACAGCTTATGCAATGTCTCCAAACTCCGGTTGCTCTCTTTTACAAATCTTGTCTTTCTTCTTAGATACCTGTAACAGTTTTCCAAAACTGAATGTCAAAGAACTTAAGTCTCCCTCAAGCATTTTGTTGGCTCCGTTCTCAAAAGCATTATTTGCTTGAACAAACCACATATACTCAGGATGAAAGAGAAATTTAGTAGTTGTCTTGCGGACGCTGTCTTGAACAGCGTATCCAAGTTCCGTTTCTCAGATGAAGCATAAACAATAAAACCCCTTTCCAAGGCACTTGCATTTTTTTCCACTAGAGGTCTCTCTCGTAACAGCTTTCCTTTTGTTGGGCTCATTAATTATTTTACTCAAAGGAACAATTCTACCTTTCAGATTGGAATGCTGCACTTAACATGTTATGCTAGAGAAAGATATAATACCTCCTCAGCTTGCTCTCTTCCTTGATGAGTAGATATCAGGTTGACTGAATGAATTATCTTGGGTATTTTATTACACCATGGTTACACTTTGGTAAAGAAGTTTGAACTTTAACCCGATGCTTCCAAAAGTCTCAAAATTTGACCAGTTGCTACAGTAAATATGCCTTATCAAACGAGCACTAAGCAGTTACACTTTGAATTCTCCAGAGAACATCCATGATTTTGGTGCCAACTTAGATCATATAATTGCAAGTCTGAATCATCTTACATTCATTTCTTCCACTTTTGCAAGAAAACATTTTCTCATTTGTGTAGGGGTATTTAGTTTTTGCTCTTTCCTTGTATAGCCCTTTTATAGAAAATAAACTATTGAAACATATCCATATTATATTATGAAGGGAACATTTTCTTTTTAATTTATGTTTTCTGGGAAAAATGCTAATTAAGAACTTTGTTTTTAACCCTCCCCCCAATTCTCCTGTTATTAATTCACGCAAAAAGACCAATAAGATTCAACAGCATTAAAACAGAAAAAAATCTAGAATGAAAATGAACCCTGAATACTCTCAAAGAATAATACAAAATCTCATTGAACAGTACTATAGAATGAAACACACTGACATCAGTCACAAAGCCACTTAAATATTCAGAAAACCCAAAGAGTGTTCAGATTTTTGAGGATGGAAGTAGAAAGATAGCACTGTGCTCCTGACACAAAAAATTCAATGGGAAGATGTGAAATGTGAAGAAGCAAAGGAGCGCCTAGCAAATCAATTTTAGTGTTACACTGAACGTAGAGTGTGTCTGCATGCACGGATACAGTGGCTAAGCACAGAGCAATGCTATATAATGAAAAAGGGCGTGAGGAAATTTGACAAGCTGAAAAACCTACCACCACCTGGCCAGGAGAACACAGACCTCTCAGGCAACTGTTTGGAGAATCAAAAACTGCACTGTAGCAGAAGCAGAAAATAGATAATGCTTTATTTTACGTTATCGAAATTTTATTCTGCTATCCTGAGTTTACCTGATAGCCTTTCCTCCAACTGTAATTTATTAAGCAGCTAAAGTACATGTTTTCTTTTAACATCAGTTCAGACATTGATATGACAACAGCATAATGATATGTTTTATTGATGATATAACAATCAATATTGTTATAGCTGAATTACCAATTAATAACAAAAAAATTTGGTGAAATTAAATATGAGGTTGACTGGCACACTTCTCAATTTGAGTGGCTAGATTGAGCAGATATTTTTATAAAGTTTTGGTCTCTTTGTGTCAGTGACAGCCCTCCCCTTCACCTGCCTCCCCCCCTCCTCAGAAAAAAAGCACAAGCAGGTGATCTGTTTGAACTATTCAGACGGCTGAAATAATAGCATAGGCATGACAAACAGGAAAGAGTCTTAGAGGCCAGGTTTTTATTTTGCATTTGAAGAGACTGCTCAAAAAGGATAAGTGACTGCTGAGGACCCGGACCCTTATAGGACTGGATTATTTTGGTAGTTGAGAAAAAGACCTAATTTGTTGAAAAACAAATACATGGCAGCTTGGTAGCATCATAGACAGAGGGTATATACTACAGAGATATATAGATTCTAAAAGCTTTGAGAGTTAAGGACATGTTTAATAGCATTTTATTATGGAAAAACTTGTTTTTGAATATTTTGGCTTATTTTAGAGGAATGTAAAATAAGTGCTATTTTTAAGAAAGATGGTTATTCAGGATAGGCATTCAATGCAGGAGGGTTTTTATCTATCAGAGGACACTGTGCCTCTACATGTATTCTTTCTTTCCTGTTTCTGTTTCTAATTTATGAACTATTATCTCTGGTTTCAGGCAGATTGTCTTTATTTTTTATTTAATTCAGAATATTCTAATTAGTAAGAGGATAGATTGACCCAGTAATCCACACCCAATAAAACCAACAACAAAATTATCCAAATTAGAACAATGAAGAAGGGTTCTATATAAGTGATCCTTTTTTATTTCTTTTCTTTTTCTCTTTCCAAACCAGTTTGTCACTGAGTTTAGTCCACAGTCAAACTTGTGCATTTCGAAGAACAATTTGGAAAAAGGATGGCAAAATAAATTGTCATTAAAACGTAGAAGCTGAACAATTTCTACAATCGAAATTAGTAGTGAAGGGACAAAGCAGACTGACTCTTCGAAGAATACGATATTGCATCTTTATGAGATCTATTCCCCATGTATTTACCTAAGCAAGGTAGTTGATAACTATGTTTCTCTGTGTTTGTCAAATCACTTTTATTCAGACAGATTATTGACATTCTGATGTTGAACTTACTATAGAAGAAAAATATTATAAGCAATTTCCAAACTGTAAAAAGTCACATGTCATTTTTTTTTTAGTAGCCCATTAGATAAAAACAATGTTTTTATTCTATTAGTTACCAGGGAATTATGAAAGTGAAAGTGAAGTCGCTCAGTCATGTCCAAGCCTTTGTGACCCCATGGACTATAGCCTACCAGGCTCCTCCGTCCATGGGATTTTCCAAGCAAGAGTACTGGAGTGCATTGCCACTTCCTTCTCCAGGGGATCTTCCCAACCCAAGGATGGAACCTGGGTCTCCCGTGTCGCAGGCAGATGCTTTACCATCTGAGTCACCAGGGAAACTCAAGGAATACAATTGATTTGAACTAGATTGGTTCAAACTTCAGTGCAATCTTAATAATTAGAAGACTTTACTTTTAATATGTTTTGAGTGAGGGAAACAGCCTAGAACCACCTCCCTGAAATGCTTTTCTCATTTCTTCCTCCTTTTTCATTATTTCTCCCTCTATCTTTTAATCCTTTTTTAATCCCTTTCTGTTTCATTCTCCTCTGACATTTTAGAAAGTTATTTGCTTAACTTTTGTTCCCACTTCCATTTTAAATCCTGGATGAGTTTCATGAGGTCAGTGAAAACCATTTGGAAGGCAACATAATTCATTTTGGTGATTTTTTAAAGAATGTACTTCTTAATTCATATGTATATATGGATTCCCCCCCCTTTTTTAGTCTACCATGGGAATAGAACTATTCAGGTACACCCTTACAGTATTAAACAGCTATACATTGTAGTAATCCCTGATCGGAGATAAACATGCTGAGAATATATGGATCAGTAGTGCGTTCCCTCCACTGAGACGACTGACTTTATTGCCTAGGCAGTAAGTTGCGCCTTCTTCCTGTGTGGCCAGGCAGGGTGTGGGTGCAATTTATTAGATAAACCCCGAAATAGGTTTTTGTTTTCCTTTTGGAAATTTGCATGTTTTTTTCTCTGCCCATTAAGCTTTTAACAAGTGTTTCACTTGATGGAGTGATTTATAGCTGCTTGTAAAGGTAAAACAGCACTTTACCCTGCCAGTGGAGTGACTTTTCACTGACTAAATCATGCAGAAGTTTGTGTAGGAAGAGCAAGAGGCAGTTGGATTTAGCTCTGACTTGAGTGAGCTTAAAAGGAGAATTTGTCTTTTCTTTCTTTAAAGGACTCTTTCTTAGTGGAAAAATTATTTTTCTGAAGCAAATGATTCAAGCCATCTTATTGACAGTTCTCTCAGTCTGGCGGATAACTAAAATGGTAGGGGAAACATAATGATGGAATGTCATTGGCTTTATTTTACTTTTAAAAGGAGCTACTTTATTTTCATAGGACTTTGACATATTTATGTAGTTTCTTTTTCTTTTGAAGTATGAGTAGTTTTAAAAAACTCTTTGTCAGTAGCCATCTGATACATCATTTCAATCGCTTTGTTTACAGCAAAGTCTTGACAAGAGTAAATAAGAATATTGAACTAGTGCAAATGCCTTGAGTAGTCAGCACAGCGAATCATGTATCAACTGTCATCATGAGCTGAAACACATCTACATACTGAGTAGCATGTTTGGTGTGCCTAATCAGAACAGTATGTAATCTGTGAGTACATATGAGGACTTGCCAAGTCAGAATTATTTACAAGTTGCAGTTTGTGTTCTGGAAAGTTTCATAAATGAAGAAAACAATACCTTAAAAAAATAGGAAAAAAACATGTTAGCTTCAGATATACAACTCAAAAAATGAATAACAATTTTTGAGATTTTTATTCAATAGATGCTATCAAACACAGTTTTTTTGTTCAATTCCAATCAAAACAGTTTTCATTAAAATTTCTTTTTGTATTATCTTTTATGCTGATCCTCTACTCCTGGTTCCTTGTGAAAATGACCATGCAAACTCTGCTTGGTTAGTTTTCTGTTTTCCAATTCTCAACTCAAAATGCCAAAGCTGGATTGGTTGACAGCTTAAGTCATATAAAAGAGTATGTCTGTGGTTGTATATTCCATATAGGTGAAGGTAAACCTTGCTTGTTGAAGGTAAAACGACATGTGCAATATTAAGAAGGGCATAGATGAATTCTTGAAGGAGAAGGAAAGAGACAGTAAAGTTTAAGAAAAGATTGGAATTACCAAAATTTATTTTTAAGAACCTCAGAGTCCTCTTCTATATCCTTCTTTCTGCTTCAAACCCTCGGTGTTTGTATGCTTTTTTTCTTTACATAATTTTTTTCCTGACCTCACTCACTCTTTTCATCCTGCTTTTAAATCATTTTAATGACCATTAAATTGTTAAATAAAATGGGACAAAAATGTGTCTTTGATATTTTAGGAAAATTGTACCTACTTCATGTCCCTAAATTCATATTACAGATTATTTCCCATATATTAGTTTGTGGGAGCTCATTTTGCATGCGTATGTGTGTGCGTGCTCAGTTGCTTCAGTCATGTCTGACTCTGTGCGACCCTGTGGACCACCGGGCTCCTCTGTCCATGGGATTCTCCAGGCAAGAATACTAAAGTTGGTTGCCATGCCCTCCTCCAGGGTCTTCCCAACCCATGGCTCAAACCCGCATCTCCTGTGTCTCCTGTATTGCAGGCAGATTCTTTACCCACTGAGCCACCTGGGAAGCCCTCTTGCATACATATATGTATTTTCACACACAGTATTAAAAGTTAGATCTCTATTTGAGTAGTTTAATTCTATGTTTATTAAATAATAAACAATCATGATAAGTAATATGGTATTTTGGGGGTTTGGGGGGTTTTTGTTGTTTTTATAAGTAGTATGGTATTTTAAAAATACAACTTTGAAAGAAGTAGCTAATAACTGATAAAAGATAATAATTTCATAGAGTTCAAGTCACTTTTTCTTCTATTACATCTGAAGGTAGCTGGAATATTAAATATCAAAATATATTTTGATACAAACTATGTTTATTTTGAGTATCTCTTAGAAAAGATTTTAACTTATGATAGCTTTTCATTGTCTTGTTTTCACCTTATTTTCTCTTATTTTTCACCTCTTGTGATAAATTGTTTCACACATGAGACACAGCTAGATAGAAGAGATAGGGATAAAGGCATTTTGTGGTAAATAGGTTATCAGTTAGTAATTATATGTACATGAGGTTTTCTTTTTAGTTGAACAATAGCATGTCTAAAACTGTCTGTTTTGAAAAAGGTTTGCAATTTTATGTCTCACACTGCTTAATAGTTATCACCTAGAAATAGTCAGTAAATAGATCATGTAAACTTCTTTAAACTTTGTCTTTTAAGTTTAACCCTTTCTTCTTTCTGTTAACCCTTTCTTACCTTCTGATATTTCAGTTTGTTAAAATCTAGTATCTTTTCTTAAATTCATGCTGCCAGATTACTGTGAGAATCATCATTAAAACAGCTTGAAAACATGGCATTGATCAAACTTGATTAGAAAAGTTAGGGCTTTTTCTGCCCAGGAAAATATAAGATTTTATGTAACTTTGAAATAAAGCTTCAAAATCTGTACTGGTAGAGAAAAAAGCAGAGACCAATCTCTTTCTTGTTTAGTAAGAACTTCACTTTTAGAAGTGCGGGCAACAATATTGGATAGTGATGCTCTTTGTGGAATCTTACTAAGTGATTGCTGTGTCTGTAGGATATTTGAAGATACTGGTAAAACAAATAGTTCTAGGTAATTAGAAATTTCAAGTTGCTAATCATTGTGTCGGGAATAATGTGGATTTGGGAACATTTTTGATTTGTTTTTGCTTTGTCTAAATGCTTGCTGCTGCTGCTGCTGTCGCTTCAGTCGTGTCCGACTCTGTGAGACCCCGTAGACGGCAGCCCACTAGGCTCCTCCATCCCTGGGATTCTCCAGGCAAGAACACTGGAGTGGGTTGCCATGTCCTTCTCCAATGCATGAAAGTGAAGAGTGAAAGTGAAGTCGCTCAGTTGTGTCCGACTCTTAGCGACCCCATGGACTGCAGCCTACCAGGCTCCTCCGTCCATGGGATTTTCCAGGCAAGAGTACTGGAGTGGGTCACCATTGCCTTTTCTGGTCTAAATGCTTAGTTTTGTGTGTTTTGTCATTGTTGCTGGTTTTTTTTTTTTTGTCTTCAGACAGATACATCTTAAGTGACTGGTTGCATGTGTGCGTGCTCAGTCAGGTCCATCTCTTTTCAACAGATGTGTGGTAGCCCGCTAGGCTCCTCTGTCCATGGAATTTTCAGGCAAGAATACTGGAGTGGGTTGCCATTTCCTACGCCAGGGGATCTTCCTGACCCAAGGGTCAAACCTGCATCTCTGTGTCTCCTGGATTGGTAGGCAGCCGCAGTCTTTTATACTGAAAATGGGCGAATGTGCCCCAAAATCTCATTTTCGCCATTAAAAGTGGAAGAAATTTAAAATTTTATAATAAATGTGATGGTTTAGTTACTAAGTTGTGTTTGACTTTTGTGACTCCATGTACTGCAGCCCGCCAGGCTCCTCTGTCCATGGGATTTCCGCAGCAGAAATACTGGAGTGGTTGCTATTTCCTTCTCCAGGGGATCTTCCCAAACCAGGGATTGAACCTCAGTTTGCTTAATTGCAGGTGGTCTCCTACCATTGCAGGTGGATTCTTTGCCAACTGATCCACCAGGGAAGTCCTATAATAAATAGGATCAATATTTAAAGGAATAAATGGAGAGTTATAAATACAAAGTTTTATATTAATAACTCAAGTGTTCACTCAATAGAAAGTTACTCTATCAGTCCTTGTTTTCAAGTGTTCTTAATAATCCATAGCTTTGTTTAAAATAGGTTCTGATAGTAGAAAACAGAAGAAATTTTATTTTTTATTGAAAATAAATGTCCATTAAAAAATATGAGAATACTTATGAAGCCAGAAATTGTATTACTTAAAGATATAAAGAACTTAAAAGCATAAATTTGCTAATAAATTATCAAATACATACTCTCCATTGAAATAAATAAGAATAAATTAAAAATGAGTATTGTAAGATTAGTTATCCCATTTGGAGATGAGCATGTTTCTTGTAGAGGTCTGTTCCAGAAACATTTTTTTAGTGCCCACTAAGATTGTGAATCAGACCTAATTAGTGCTTTTTCTTTTTTTTCTTCTTTTTTCAATCTTTAAACTTCTTGCTTTATACTGGGGTATAGCCGATTCCTAATTAGTGCTTAACTATGTTAAAATTCTGAGGCTTTTCAAGTACTCAATCACACTCAGTACTAAAGATAGTAAAATAATTATTTTGAATGCTATTTAAGAAAAATATTCCTTATGCAGAAAAAAAAAAAAAAGCAGCTACTATACTAGGATAAACAAAGTGCTGTCTGTGTTTTAACGTGCCTTTAAGTGTGAAAGGGTGACAACATTCCAATGCTCTGTGTGGGGTATGCAGAACGCCATGCCACGGGCCCCCTGACCTGATGCTGGAAAAGACTGAGGACAGGGGGAGAAGGGGATGACAGGACAAGGTAGTTGGAGGGCACCACCGACTCAGTGGACATGAGTTTGAGCAAACTCTGGGAGACAGTGAAGAACAGGGAAGCCTGGCGTGCTGCAGCCCATGGGATCACAAACAGTCGAACACGACTGAGCTACTGAGCAACAACAACGACAGCAGCACTGCTCATTGGTAACTACATAGTCACTAATAATTCTGATGGCTGACAAAATAAATACAGAAAGCAAGCAAGCAGGCATAATTTTCTTCAAAAGTACATCTTGCATGAATTTTCACTTTTGAGCCAGATATTTTGGTGTTGCATAAGCACAGCCTACATGTACTTTATGAGCTATGAGCTTAACTTAGTTTATCATATATGCAAGATTTAGCCCAGGTGCTGTTTATCTGCAATAAAACCCAACTTCACTTGAAATATAATTCACCGGTTTTTTTAAGATTTTTCAAAAAAACAATGATTTTCAAAATAATCCTGATCATGTGTATGTATAATGAGTTCCATTTTGGATATATAGAAATGAGGACTCAGAGAGAGGAGATGGCTTTTCCAAGGACAGATTACTATTAAAGAAATAGAACTAGGTTTAGACATTGAGATCTATTGAACCTGTGCTCTTTTCTGTTAAAAATATTGCCTTTTACATCAGAAGGTATATTTGAATTGCCTACCATAGACTTCATTTAGATAAACATATACTTAAAATTAAGTCATTGAAAATAATTGAACTCTGTACTTTTAGGGAAAAAGGGAATATGAAATGTATTAGCTCTTAGCAGGTGGTAGTCCCAACTAAAAGAGCCAGGGGGCACTCTCTCAGAAATTCCAAAAATATTTGTAAAATTGTCACAAGAAAAATCATCGCTGGATTCAGATACTAATCTTCACTTCTAGTCCAGAATTCATTCATTAAAAAACAAAATTTATATTTCTCATAGTAAAGAGAAATATAAAAGGTATCTGTTTAAAATGCCACCAGAGAAGTTGTGTTGCTCTGAAGAAATACACATTTTATTTCTTCAGAGGGATATTCAAAGTTTGTAAAACACATTAGTTAATAATGCAACCACGTAGACAGTTGCCTCAATGCCTATTTAGGAATATTCATTAAAACACTTGAAATTTCTAAATTGACTTCATGAAAATCCCAAAGTATTCCTCAGAACTTTAAAATAATGCTAAAAACTAAGAAATGATAAAACTTAAGAATACAGAAACATACCTAATGATGATTGGTCTTCAATGTTGTTTTTAGAGATCCCTAGTTTCTCTATTACTATTTGCCTTGTCTAAAAAGATATAGTGAGGTTTGGTTTCCATGGTGACACAACTCTTTTCATACATATTTATCTTTGAAATGCCAGAAACCCACCCCTTTCTATCAAAGAATGCTACTTTGGCGCTTGATAATTGAAGTTAAAGCTGACTTATTTTTTATGTCAGAGTGTTTTAAACAGATCCCTCTATCACTGAACACTGAGGAGCATTACAGGCATTTTCTCATAAGCAGTTTATTTCATACATGACTTCTGAAAAATACTTCTGGTTTTTAAAAACTGGAGAAGACTTTGCTTCCTTTTTTCCTTCAGTCAGCACCACAGGGATTCCCAGCTAAGCTTTCAAAATGTTGCAGAACATACATTGCATAAAGCACACAACCTTCAATTTTATTAATACAGTTTTCAAAAGGAGAACATGCACATCTTGCCTTTGCCAATGATCAGAGAGCAATGAAGTCATTACTTAGTATGAAATTAATATTTTGGAAAGCAAAATGCTTAACTTTTACTCCACTTACTGTCTTTTTAAAGTTGTCTAATTTACTTGCAGTCTGATGAGAGATTTCAGTTTTCCTTATACAAAGGTTCTTTTAAAAATAAACCCCATAATTGGGTATATACTTGTATCCTCTTAACAGTTTCCCCCATTGTTTCTGTACCATATGTGACTTCTCATTGACAGTGTTCTCATTTTGAGGTCTATGTTTCAAGGTCAGTTTATTAGTTTGCATGTTAAAACCACTCAAAAAAGATAAAAAATATAATTAAAGCAGTAAATGGTTATTAACCTGTCTTTGTTGAAACACAACTATAGTAATATATTTAAGAAATGAATGAAAATATGATGAGTTAAAAAAAAAGCTCATCCACTAATAAGACCTGTTTAAAAACCCTTTAGAATATATGAAAGCAATACAAAAGGTAAAAGTCTAAGGTGTCACTTAAGAAATTAAATTAGACCTAGGTAATTAAAATACTTCTCTCCCCTATTAGGGTACAGCGTTCAGTTGCACTTATTTATTCCTAGAAGTGAGGGAACCTGAGTGTGGTACAGCTAAATGGTTTTTGTCAGTTTCCTGAGCATCATTTTAGGCATTTACCTCTGAGAATGCCAGCTTAGCTCTATGATTTTTATTTATTTTTTTGTTTTAATTTTTTATGCTTTGATCTTTGTTTTCCACAAATACATCTTTATAACTGAAATTTCAAGAATAAGAAGGAAATTTTTTCAAAATTTTGTTCATGTGTAATGGGACTTATTCCAATTTAGTTTGTTCTCCCATTTTCACATTTTTCTTAACAAGATGAAGCAATCTTCTTTGAAGAAAGTAAATTCTTTGACTGGAATGCTTACAAATGATGAGATTTTTGTGGTGTTCTGTGTACATTCTACTATGTCCAGAGACATTGCAGCTTTCACCAATATTCCTAAAGTTAAGTGAGTAGAATGGGCTATTCAGAGAAAACTTGAGACATTAAAAAAGAATCTACCACTTTAGAATCTGGATTTCAAAGCTCACACATTTATTACAAAATCATGTATTCTTTCATAGAAATGAGAAAACATCAAAATATGAAGAAATGTGAATAAGTCTTTGAGTTGATACAAATCATAAGTAACAATGTTTGACACTGTGCTATATTTTAGTTCAAATTATGTTATTCACAAGTACAAACTAGGGTGTCTTCCATGTTGTGGTAACTTCTCACTTATTAAGAAATTATATTTATACACACACACACACACAAAGTCACCAGTAAAGGTAAATATATAATTAAAAATGATAGTATAAATGTTTATTCTTCTTTTAATTGACTTGAAAATTATGCAAAAATAATGTATATAGTTTTATCAATGAGTGTAATTTACATGGAAGTGCAATGCATTTGACAATAATAGTACAAAAAAGCCTGATGGGAACAAAGCTATATTGAAATAAGAAAGTGATACCAATTGTAACTAAATCCATAGAAACAAATGAAGAGAACCAGAAAGCTAATATATAAAATTCTGCAAGTATATGCTTGGTTTTCTTTCCTCTCTCAATTTTTAATAAACAAAAAATTATATACAGTAATAAATACCATGTTTGTTGTGTTTACAATATACATAAAAATAAAATGTATATCAATAAAAACATAAAAAGGAGAAGAGGGAATAGAGTTATAAAGGAGTAATGTTTCTATATTATAATGGAATTAGTTTGGTATAAATATAGAGATGCTATTAAGTGTTTGTTAAAATGCTACAGGAGTTACTAAAAAATAAATGAAAACATACAGTTAAAAATTACTAGAGGACCATATGTAAAATAGATACCAACAAAAATTTTCTGTATGGCTCAGGAAACTCAAACAGAGGCTCTGCATCATCCTAAAGGAGTGGGATGGGGAAGGAGATGGGAGGGAGGTTCAAAAGGGAGGAGATATATGTATAGCCATAGCTGATTCATGTTGCGGTTAGAAAACAACAAAATTCTGTAAAGCAATTATCCTTCAATAAAAAATAAATTAAAAAAAATTTCTAGAGGAATTAATATATTACACAAGAAAATATTCAATTAATGCAAGAGAAGATTGAAAAGGATAAACAGAGGGACAAAATGCATGAAGCATAAAATAACCAAATAGCAAAATGCCAGAAATAAATCCAACCATATCAATAATAACATTAGGTGAATTAAACAATCCAGTCAAGAGGCAGAGATTGTCATACTGAATTTAAAAAAAAGAAGATTCAGCTACATGCTGTCTATAGGAGACATACTTTAGATTCAACCATACAAGCAAGTAGAGTAAACATAAAATTATGGAAATATATATATATATATATATATATATATATATAATGCAAGCAACAACCATAAAAGAGCTGGAGTGGCTACACCATCAGACAAAATTGACTTTAAAACAACAACAAAATATCCCTAGAGTTAAAGAAAGGCATTTTATAATGAAAAAGTCTCAATCTATCAGGAAGCTCTAACAATTATACACATATATACAGCTTACAGCACAGTTCCAAAATTCACGAAGCATAAATAAACAGATTTGAGAGGAAAAATAAGCAATTCCACAATAATTGTTGGAGAATTCAATATCCCACTTTTAATTACAGATTAGAGCAAAATAAGTAGATCATTGAGAATATAGAGGATATGAAGAATATTATCAACCAAAGAGACCTCATAGACTTCTACTGGACATTCTACTCCAGCACAGTAAAATATACGTACACTCTTCAAGCACACCTGTGACATTCTCCAGAATGGACTATATTCTAGGTCATACACAAGTCTTAATACATCTAAAAGGGTTAAAATAATAAAAGTCATGTTCTCAGAACATAATGGAATTGAATTAGAAATCAATAACACATGGAAAATTTGGAATTTTACAATATGTGGAAATTAATCAACATATTCCTAAATCATTGATTGATCAAAGAACAAATCAAAAGGAAAATTATAAAACACTTTGAGATTAATGAAACTAAAACACATACAAGAACTTATGGGCTACAGCTAAAGTTATGCTTACAAGGAAATTTAAAACTGGAAAAACCTATATTTATAATTTATTGTGAGTTTATGTATTACTTTTAGAGCCAACTTGTAGATGACGGTTCTACTGTTGCATTTGTAAATTTGTAATTTTTGCTTTTGTACTTTTTTTAACTCAATTTTTTTTTTCTAACTTTGGTTTTAGTTCATCTAATCCCTTGGAAAATGTTCAGTTTGCTTATTTTATTTTCTTAGTAATTAATTAAAGCTTTGAAATTGATGGATTAATCTCTATACATATTTTTGGCCACATATGTTTTAGTTTTGCAATGTTTTTGCTTCTTTTTTTGAATATTATATAATAGAATTTTCATTTTCTCTCTTTGTACAAGGAGTTATTATTTTAAAGTTCCCCTCCCCCCTTTCATGTCAGTACTTAGTTTTTACTTATGGCAATGTGGTCTAATAAAGGGTGATTTGGGAACATAAAATTGAACCAAACTTTATATATAAATATATTTTCCACTTAAATCTATGGACACATAAACATCAAATAAACCATGATTTTACATTATTTTCTTTACTTTCAAGTAAAGTTTTGTAAAGAAAACTTTAATTTCTATTTTGTAATCTTGGTTTTGATGCTCACTACTCCATTTTATCGGAGAAGGCAATGGCACCCCACTCCAGTACTCTTGCCTGGAAAATCCCATGGGCGGAGGAGCCTGGTGGGCTACAGTCCATGGGGTCGCTAAGAGTCAGACACGACTGAGCGACTTCACTTTCACCTTTCACTTTCATGCATTGGAGAAGGAAATGGCAACCCACTCCGGTGTTCTTGCCCGGAGAATCCCAGGGATGGCTGAGCCTGGTGGGCTGCCGTCTATGGGGTCGCACAGAGTCGGACACGACTGAAGCGACTTAGCAGCAACTCCATTTTATACCTACCATAGTCTTCATTTTTTAACTTACTTACTTTGGATCCTTTGGGTGGCATACTTCTGAGTTTTTACATATCACAAACTCCTTTTATTGACTTTACACAATTTGACGAGGTTTATAGTTCCGAGTTCATAAAAATGTTTCCATCAAAATTTTGTACACATTATTTTTTCATGTGTTGTTACTGAATATTATAGAGCAAAATAGTTTTTGTCTTCTCATATACACCAGGATTTATTTCTTTGGGGGTATTTGGAAGATGGTTTTTGTTTGAGTTGGAGGTTCACAGGATATTTATTCATCTTTAAATTCAAATATGTCACCAGGAAATTTTACCTGAGGCTCTGGAGGAGACCTTGTGTTCTATATCCTCAGGTCTTCAGTTTTCTGAATTACATTTTCCTTTTTTGTTTGAGCCCTCTTATCCCATTGGTAGTTATTACTGGCTCTCTTTAATTACAATTTGTCTTTATATAATACTTAATATCCATATATTTAATATCTCCTGACATCCCTGCCTACTACATTGTTTTATTGTCTTCATATCTTGGTCTTTTCTCTCTTTTCAGGAGGATTCCTTAAGTTTGTCTGCCACATCCCTATTCACTTTTCTGCAATGTCTGTTCTAATCTTTACTGCATTTAATGAAAATTTAAACTGTAAAATTTCATTTTTAGCCTGGCGATCCTAATGTTCTCTACAGGTCCTTTTTCAGCTTGTTCTTATGTCTCCTTGTTTCTCATTTCAACCTCTGTGGTCAAACATTTTGCCAGTTTAGGCTTCTGTCACAGAAAACAGAATTCATTTTACTTACCTTTAGTCAAAATGGATGTATTATAGGGTATCTGTCTTACAGACTTGCCTGAATATCTGAAGAAGTACATTGCAGGTTGAGATTTCAGGCGTGACTCTGTAACCACATCGCAAAACTTGGTCACCACAGGAGATGACACTGTTTGATCTTCCGATGTGGAACATGGCTGCTGCAGCTCTAGAACTATGCTGCCACTAGAACAAACCAGAAACCACTGTGATCAATCATTAAGGCACTGCTATAAGGAAACTGTCTTACTACCAGCTCCAAACCAATGCTTTCCATGTTGCAATCTGTACAGCAAAACAGATGCCATACATCCTGCCTTGACATCCATAAATCTAGTGCCAAGGCACTGGGACCTCTGCTGATGGCACAGCAGAAAATAAAGCACATGCCTCTGACCATACTTGCCTGTGGAAACAGAAAAATAAAACACTTCTACCATCCAATTCTTGTTAGAGCATATCTAAGTAGTGGAATCATTCACATCCAGCAACTTAGCTGTTGTGGGTTCAGTGGGGGAAAAAAATTAGGTTTTTAGTTTTCTAGTATCAGAAACAATCTTGATAGGCATTTATTTGGATGTTGAATACTGAGCCACCATATCTACCTCAATTCACTGCTTTGGATACTCAACTTTGATCAAATCCTTCTGCTCAATCCTAACCTTTCAGATAATAGCAACGGAATGGCAAAATATTTTCTGCAATACTGCAGCTTTTAATGTACAAATAAAATGCTTTCACCTTCTGTCTTAAAAAGGAGGCCTAAAATCCCAGTAGTCACCACATCCACAAACTGGTGATAGTCATTTCCCACATTCAATCATAGTCCCATCTTGATATTCTTTAAATATGGACAAAATTGCAAACTAAACTGACACCAGCTTGTCTTATATAAAATGATTGTTTTATGAGGAAAATAAAGTTGTTCAGCAAAAATGTTATAAATATACAAAGAAGATAATATGAATAGTTATTTTAGTCCTTGTTTATGCAAATGGTCACCAGGTCTTAATTATTATTTATAACTTTCTTCATTCCTAAACCCTTTTTCAGGTCTCTTTCTCCTTGGGCAACATAACAAGCTGAGATTTTAATGATGGAGTGACCCAGACCTTCACACCTGAGGAGTCTGAGCCTTCACTGATACTGCATGCTATTTCATTAAGTTTTGTAGTTGGACTTGGCAGAACCAGATGTGTTCTAGAGGATTTCCTGAGTTGATGGTATGCTTCACCCTGCCCCACATGATAGCAGTGACCCCTGTTCCCCTTAGTAATAAGGATTAATCACCCCAGAAAACACAATAATCCCCTTTCTCTCTGTTGCTCCAATGACACGCATAGCTCAGTATTAAAAGGTGGAAGTCTCAAGTTTCAATTAAAAAAAATCATTGATGTGTTCCTGGTGGAAGGATTCACCTCTTGGGTATCAAGTCCTCTAAACCATCAGAAGCAAAGCCTCAGAAATGAGGAACGAAAATACTCGGTTATTAAATGTACTGAAGCACAAGTGCCATTGGTACTTCCACCCCTTAGTGCCCAGACAAGTGTGTTCCAACTATATGAGAAAAAGGAATGCACATCATTTGCTGGCTGAAAGTATGTCATCCTGTAGGAAGCATTCTATCTTAGCAAGGTACTGACTGACAGTTTTCAGTGGTCTATTCTATCTTTATAACAGGACCATTGTTTCTGAGTATATGCTAAAAAGGATGAATGCCTCAGGAGTCAGTTGGCACACTTTCTCTCCTATTTCTCCTGTGTAGTGAATGTCATGGCCAGTCAAGAGTAGTGTTGTGTGATGATACCATGATTTAAAAAGCAAACTATTTAGTAAGTCCAAAAATGCTGTTTACAGGGTAGGCAGTAAAGGCAAATCCGTATCCAAAATCAGCCCGTGCACTCACTAGTTAGTACACCCTCTTCCTCTTCCATGTAGGAGGAATCCAGTGTAATCACCCTGTCCCGTTTACTGGCTGTAAACCCATTTACTGCCCCACCTGGCAATGGGCTTACAGGTTACTTAGGGCCCACAACCAGCAGCAAAGATTCTTGTTTTCCATTAACGATGGTGATTATTTAGGTAACTTTTGGCCACTAATGTGTCCCCTTCTAAAGCTAACAAGATCATTGCTGCTTTCAGTTTTACTGCTTCAGGGAACCAATGAAATATTATAATTTTCTGAGTGTTTCTAGTACCAGCATCCATCACAGTACAGTGTGGAAAATGGAATAGCATTCCAGGTAGTTAAAGCCAAAGGATTTATTATAAGATCTTAAGTGGCTCATAGAACTGTTAGACATCCTGAAGACAATGAGTACACCTGCCAGTCATAGCCACAAAGATATTATCAAGACACTAGGGTGTCTACTAATGTTGTTCTACTAGTATTGTTGCCAAAAATCTAAATGTCTCTTCTGTGAACTTGCTGACAATAAAATTAAGACAACTGCCACATTTTTGCCTTTAAATCTTACTCAGCCATTCAACTGTCGAAGCATAAATCAAAAGCAGAATTTAAGCTGCAAAAGAGTCTGGGGGACGTTTTCATCTTTCTAGGCACAGTAGAGGGATTTAGGATGAATATAGAAAGCCAGTGCATCCTATTTATGGTCCCCTTCTACACAGAGTTAATCCTCCTCTTTTAGGTTGGTTTACTGACTGTTGATCAGGTGGTTCGTTTGTTTACTCCACAACAACCTTGACATTATATTAATTTTATTAAAATTCATTTTACCAAAATTTCTTTGATGGAAAGCCTTCATTTCAGTTTATATCACCAGAGCATGTCATGTTCATAGTAGGAGACCAACTAATACCTGTTTTAATTGAATTTTTGATAATTCAAGTAGACTGTGTCAAACATTACTTCTACTTTTTCTAAAATTAAAAAAAAGATAAAAATAGACACATCATTGGGTTTTTACTCATTCACTTATTCTTAAAAGAAGAGAGGTGAATCCAACTGGAAGTCTGCCCATAAACACAACCTCTCTTCTTGGGTACCTGTATTATTGTATTTTCTTGGTTGTTTCCAGATTTCTGCATTTAGTTGTTCACCTGGAGGACTGTAAATGCAAATTTACGTTAGCAGTATAGAACCTTGCTTCCCTAGATAAGAAGTGTTAGTTACTCAGTCATGTCCAGCTCTTTGAGACTCCATGGACTGTAGCCCACCAGGCTCCTCTGTCTATGAAATTCTTCAGGCAAGAATACTGGAGTGGGTATCCATTCACTTCTCCGGGGGATCTTCCCAACCCAGGGATTGAACTCGTGTGTCTCCTGCATTGAAGGCGGATTCTTTACCCTGTGAGCCACCAGAGAAACCCTTCCCTAGAAAAGCAAATGGCAATTCAAATTCAGAACTTTCCAGCAGAGAAGAAGCTTTTTGTGGAGTTTCTTTTCTATTTGGTGAAGCTAGGGCACTAGGATAAAGTGTCTGGTCTTTCTGTCCACCTCCTGGCCAGGTGTATCATGCAGCTTCTGTGCTTCCTCCTGGCCTTTCCCCTTCCTTGTCATGCAAGATCCATGCTTAGGGTTGACTGATAAAATATAGAACGCTCAGTTAAATTTTAATGTAAGATAAACAAGTGGCTTAGTGGTAAAGGATCCGCCTGCCAATGCAGGAGATATAGGAGACACAGGTTCAATCCTTGAGTCAGAAAGATCCCCTGGAGGAGAAGATGGCAACTCACTCAAGTATTCTTGCCTGGAGAATTCCATGGACAGAGGAGCCTGGCAGGCTATAGACTATGGGGTTGCAAAGAGTTGGATGTGCCTGAGCATACACACACAAAACAAGTACGTTTTAGTATATACACCAAAGCACGTTGGAAAATGAAATTGTAGTAAATAGTTTTACATTGTTCATCTAAAATACAAATGTTCCTGGGCATCCTGTGGTTTTTTTGTTTGCCACATCGTGAGAACCTAGCCATACCATGTCCCAGCAGAATTCTCTGCATATCATTGGAAAGTCAATATAACCTGTGGCATCATTGACTTATTAGAAGACCATATAAAATATCTGAAAGCATCATTTTAAGTCAGATTGCCAGGGTGTACATCTTGGTTCTTTCAGTTATTATTTTACTTTGGATAAGTTTTTTTTTTTTTTTTTTTACATAAGCTTTCTATGCTTTAGTTTGCCTTCCCATGAAATTGATCTAATAAGTGTACCTACCTCCAGGGTCAATAGGAGTATTAATTGTGATAATTCATATTAAGACTTTAGAAAAGTACTCATAATAAACTCTCTATAATTATTAAATATTATTATTATTTCTGTTGGGAAACAAGCACATGCCAGGCCTCCGCCAAACAACTAAATGGAAATGCTTTCCCTCTAAAACCGTAAAAATGATCCCAAATTTAAACTCTCCATCTTCCCCATAGATTCTCCTTGCCTCCAGTGTTCATGCCTCCAATTGAAGAGGTGACAGGGGTCTGCCATCCCATCCTCTGATTGCTTCCTGAGAGTCTGTACCATTTTCTCCAGAGAGGAATTTTGAACCAGCCTTCGGTGCCTTGTCATTTCATCTGCACTAAATCTCGCAGAAAGACGCTGCTATTTCTGACAATGGAAATGATAACCCTTCTCTGGTCCTTTAACTGATGCAGATTAGTGTCTATTTTTATATTCCTTTGGTCATTTCAGAAGACATGTAGCAGGATGAAAATTAGACCCCTGGACTCTAGTCCTCAGCTATCACAGTATTCCCAAGCATAAGCAGAACCTTCATTTTGTTTTAATCACTTGACTGCATTGATACTTAATAGCTAGTATGATACTTAAAATTCAGAGAGACAAAGGTGGAGAAAAGATCTTTCAACATAAGCTTCATTGTCTGACTCATTTCTGTGTTGTTTATAAATTTTGGCTCAAATTGCCTCCCTAGTTCTCTATATGTTAATATATGAAATTCCCACTTTCTGCAGTTAATGTAATACAGCTCTAATCCTTATGCAATGATTCTAGCATAGGCTTCTTTCCAGTCCTCTGGAGTTATTTATATGCAATTTTCAAACAGAGATGATCTTTCCTATATGCACTAATAATATTTACATTTTTAAATGGAACACAGACACAAAGTTGAGGTAAAAGGTTATGAGGTCAAAGAAACACAGAGATTAGATCTTTAATCAGGGCAGACTGTTACATACTGAAAATAGCAATATCATATTTTTGCAAATTTCATGCTCTCGTTGGAGACATAGGTGCCTAACTGAAAGAGGATTTCTTTTTTTAAAAAACAACTATGTTCATTAATAACTATTAAGTAACCTGGATGTAAGTTAGTGGCTATTAGGATAAAAATGCATACATCTGAACAATTCCAAACAATGAAGTCTAAAACATTACATGAAATAGATGGAGATGATGGAATAATATTTCAAATGAACAATGATAGCAAAGCAATGTCAAATCATAACTAATAGAACTGGTTTTTCAAGGGGTGAAATTCACTATTTTCAAGAAATCTAAATAGTGAACGATTATTTTAATGGTGTGGTATACAACTCTTGATGAATTAAAAAATTTAAAAACTCAAGACATAGTGGAGGAACACAGAACTGAAGCAAGATATGAAAGTAAAAAGCAGACTAACTGAAAAATGTCCTTACTTTTCCTTGGTTCTCTGGACTCATCCCTCCAGAGAATGAGTTTCATGAAAGAGCAGTCTTTAGACCTCCCATTAGCTTGCAGGGGTCTTTTTGCCTTTTTACATTAGAATAAGGTTCTTGGTGGAATGGCTGACACTTTGTGCTCTCAACTGTATGAAGTTAGATCTTTTGTAGAGATGATGAATAGCTCCTTCAGTGTCTAACACAAAGTTTCCTATCGTTTATCTCAAGTGGTTGAGGTTTATACCATGGACGTGGAGCATTTGACACATAATGTTCCTTTCTTTTACACATTGACTCTTGTTGCAGAGTCTCATGCCTCATAATCTGGATATAAAATATATAATTTACCCTCAGAAAGGGTGACAGCTACCACATTCAACCTCTAAATCTGAGGAATGTTGGTCTACCAATGTATGTGCTAGATCAGAGGTCAGCAAAATTTTTCTTTAAATGGACAGACAATAAATATTTTAGGATTTTCAGGCCTTATGGTTTCTGTTGCAGCTACTCATTTCTACCCTTGTAAAGTGAATGCAGCCATAGAAAAGCTAAAGACAAATCCCATAGCTGTGTCCTGATCAAACTGTATTTACCAAAACAGGTAACAAGACTGTGGACCTTAGTTTTCATTCCCAGTACTAGTTAAGTCAATTTTCAGGTAATGAAATAATAGCTTGGCCTTTTATCTTTTGCAGTAAAATGTTAAATAGGGGTATGTTTTGTTTCTTACTTCTCTAAGCCAAGTATATGATATACAACTCCTATCCCTTTTTTTGCATGTGTGTCAGTTATATGTATAAATCTTAAATTATATTTAAACTTTTATGGATGACTCTTTCATAGTCAAAAGAACTACTTTATAAATATATGCTTTCTAACATCATAGCTGTTTCAAGGAACTCACATCTGTACCTTTTATTTTTATTGAATTTACATAATAAACAGGACAAAGGGGAAGACAAAAATGCTTTTTTTAACCTTAAAAAGGAATGGCCCTGGATGAATATAATAGCTCATCTCAAACCAGCCTAATATGAAAAAGAAAACAAAAGTTTTGAATAAGAACTGCTTTGATCAGATTTCATCCAATACAAACTAACAACATATAAGTTAAAGCATTCAGACATGCAGAAGAGTAATGAAGAATATATAACTTTTCAAAATGAGGTTAGTCCAATTCCATACATCTAAAGTATGAATAAATTCCATTTGGAACTCTCAATAGTGGTACTGTATATTAGAGAAGAAAAGAGGCAGCTTCAGGCTGTTTTTCATAATTTTTCCAATTCATTGTTTTAATGAAATAGAAGAGTTTGATGGGACTAAAAAAAAGAAGCAGCCCTCTCTGATGAGCTTTGCATTTGCAAATAGTACCTGCCACCTGAATGAAGTACTGTACTTTGAATGATGGTGATGTTGTCAGTGATGCATTTTAAATCAATGTAGCTGTAAAAGATGACAAGATCTTTTCTTCATTTCACATTACTGTATTTACCATTTCTTTCTTGGCCTATTCCTGGATAAAAAATAATAAAGGAGCTTAGTAAAAAGTGACAATGAGGAAAGAATTTCTGAACTCTAGTTTTATTAATTATTATTATATTATTAATTACAACAAACTTTTGACAAGAAATTGTAGCTGTCTTGTAAAGATTAAGAAACATCCTGGCTTATAGCTATAAGTAATACTTCTGAAATTGCAACAATCCATAAAGGGAAAGAATAGGGGCAAGGTGGTCCCAAGCACCGTTCCTTTTACAGATATACTGTCCCTACAGGTTTCAAAGAGAGCTCCTCATTTGCAAGAAATGTGTAGTTCTGAATTGGAGAAATATATTCTACATATATTTTTACAGTGCAAAGAATGAGCTGAATCCAAGGAAGAACAGAAAAAGTTAACCGAGTTATCCAGGGGCATCTTCCATCAGAAAATACCAGATACAAGTCTCTGGAGGCAAGGTAACTATCCCACATGCCTTCTAAGCCACACGATGAGGACAGTTAAGTTATGATATGGAAAAAGAATAAGATGAGACAAATAGAGCACTTCTGTGTTGGGAAAAGGTGTATTAACAAGAAGAGTCTGAACTTGAATTGTGAGGCTCAGAAAAATGAGCAATGTTCTTGATGGTGTAAAGAGTGACAATTAGTGTCTTTTCACTGCTAGGTTTGCTCTGGCCCATAGACCCCTAGTGTTGCATCAGTTGTGGAATGGCATTGTCAAAGCTAGGCTCTGCCTTCTAATAATTAAACGAGACAGAGAGTACTGCTTATCCTGTATTCACTCACTCCTCTGTTATAAACATAGAGAAATGAGCCTTTGGGGGAAGCTCAGTGTGTTTTCTGATGAACCAGAAACCACACTGGAATTTCGATACTCAATTTTAGCCCCAGGTTAAGTCAGGGAGTGCAGTGCCTCAAAATTAGAATAAAATAAAAGAACTCATTAAAGACATGTTATAACCAGGAGCATTAAGTCTTAGTTAGATAAGACTTTTAAAGAAAGTGATAATAAATAACTCTTTCACTGTATCAAGAAATATGTTGTGACTTCTGCCTAAGATACCATTATATAAGTAAATCTGTTGACTGTCTATATGGGGAAATTAGTACTTTTAAAATTTATTTATCTCTACCAAAGTTAGAAATTTTGTTTCCTGATTAGAAATTTTCTGTTTTATATTCCTGGTAGTTGCAACAGCATGTGCCTTTTAGATACTAGAGACTCATGTTTGTTGAGATATTAGTTGATACATTTAGAAAATCTATTTAGCTGCAAAAATAACAGGAAGCCAACTGCTTAACAATAAAAAACAATTGAAAAGAATACTAAAAGTGTTTTATCTCTGTATCACAGAAGTTTCTTAGCTGTAGGTCATAGAAATAAACTCTAGATGATTTAAGAGAAAAATAAATCTCAAGTATACAGCTCTCAAAATCTCTGGTATGATCAGACAACTAGATATAGGGATTACCTGTAGC
Source organism: Bos grunniens (assembly GCF_055505025.1). Lineage (NCBI taxonomy): Eukaryota > Metazoa > Chordata > Mammalia > Artiodactyla > Bovidae > Bos > Bos grunniens. The sequence continues at coordinate 67,626,694 of NC_141168.1, read as the reverse complement.
TAAGGACAAAACTGAAATCATCTTGCAAACCTTGTCCTGTGAAAATACCGCTGTCATCGCCCTTGGGTGCGGACAGCCCACCTTTCCCCACTGGCACCCCCACAGCTGAACCTGGGGTGCTGGGGCCAGCAATGCTGCCTGCTACCCCTGCAAAGTGAGCACATCCACTGCTGGTTCCACTACCCACGCTTGAAGTGCTCTCTTCATGCTCTGTACTCTTCTATGTCACTAGCTCCTATTAAGATCTAGGGCAGAGTCCAGCTTGTAGCCTGACCTACAAGGGAAAATGGGAAAGTAAGTGTGTGGCAACTTTAAAATGTTATAATGTAGGGCTGGCTCTACCTCATAAGGAGGAGGACGCCCTAGCAGAAAAAAGGGATTGAAATATTTGACAGTCAAAGACAACTGTCTACTGCTCCCATAGAATCAGAAGTCCAATGGATGAAGAGTTTTAGGTTGATACATTTTTTAGCTCAGCACTCGCAGTAAGAACCTAGAGTATTCCCATCTCTTCCCTCTGTGGTCCTCAATAAGTTGGCCTCTAGTTTTTGCTTTTTTTTTTTTTTTTTTTCCTTAATTGTCTTTTTTTCACCTACCCATATGTTTTCTAAGGCACCTGCAGGATTTCTAAATCAGTCTATATTCCAGGCCCAGGAAATATACCCAGGGAGAAAACTCTCTGGGCTTAAAGGCATGAAGTTTTCTGGATGGCTAGCCTGTAGCATCAAGAGAGACATTTGATATACTTTAAAGATATTCACTTAAAAGTGCCAGTCCTGGGGATGAGTGAGCAAGATGTAAAATCTCCAAGGATAAAATTGTTTTTCTTTCATTACTGCTTGAATCCCAGGGGAACAATAACAAAAAGCCAGCAGGAGCCCCAAGGACTACTTACTGATATGAAGAAATTCTTGAAAAGGGTTCTAAGCAAAAGGAACATGGAGAAAGGGAGGAATAATTTCATTACCTCTTATTACCACCTCTGCAATCATCCTATAGGGCTCCAACATGTACCCCACTGAAACTATCGAAACCAACTATTAACATACCAATATTATATAATAACTTTATCCTTTTGAGTCTTAAAGAATATTCTATTAAAACATAAAACCTTTGCAGTTGTAAGTGAAAGATAACTTAATCCAACTGGTGTAAGCCAAAGGAGAACTTACTGGATCACATTATGGAAATGTCTATAGGAGACAGTAAGCACAGTTTGAGACAGGGGCTTAGATGATACCACCAGGGCCCTGCTTATCTATTTCTACTTCTGTGTTAACTCCAGTCTCAGAAAATCACCTGTTTGATAGTTACACATGGCACAGCAACTCGCACAGCAACTCCTGATTTTACGTTCTTACAACTTTAAGGCCAACACAAGAAAAATATCAAACTGATTTTTTCCCAGATAGTCCAGCAATATCTCATTGGCTGTAATTACCTCAAATACCCACCCCTGAACCTTTCATTGACTTGGGTAATATATCTGCCCTGAGAGGTCACAAAGTCATCCCTGGACCCTGGCGGGTTGTCAGTCCAACTGAAAAAGCCCAGAAACTGAGAGAAAGTGAGAAGATATTTTCTCAGAAGGAAGTTTGACCAAGGTTTCAAAAACAAAAAGCAAAACAACGAAAAAGACGAATGATTGCTGAGAATACAAATAAAGATGTCCCCTAATAATTTATCAACAATTATCTAAACTCTAAAAGGCAAAGATTAGAAAGAAGGTAGATATTTAGGGGAGAAAAGAATCCATAAGGAAGAAGTAGATAGTGGTTGGAGATGGTTAAGAGCATAAAAGACAAAACCTAACTTACAAATTGAACGTCCATAGTGAGCACTGGCGGCTCAGACGGTAAAGAATCTGCCTGCAATGCAGGAGACCCAGGATTCGTGAGTCAGAAAGATCCCCTCGAGAAGGAAATGGCAACCCCTTCCAGTAGTCTTGTCTGGAAAATCCCATGGGACAGAGGAGCCTGGTGGGCTACAGTCCATGGTGTCCCAGAGAGTTGGACATGACTGAGTGACTTAACATGGTAACAGTAACACAGCAAGCACTGAAAGGAGAGAAGCCTCTGGACTTTTCTGTAGGACTCCAAACCTATAGAAATAAGAAGTCGTTTTAAATCTAGATCGAAAACTATTTTTCTTTAAATCTGAAGGGTGGAATCGCTTCTGAAATTTGGGGCAATTATTATTTTCATTTGTTAACAATTCAGTATTTATTAAGAACTTACTGTGTGCTGGTTTCTACCCTAAATATCTACATGTATCTAGTAATAATAGGAGGACAGGCCCTGAGATGACACTACTTGTATTTTAATACTCACTTGACAATTTATTAGCTTATGACTTTGGGCAGATAGCTTTAAACTCTCTATGGTTACCATTTCCTTACCAATAAAATGGAGAGAGAAAGAATATGTAATTCATAGGGTTGTTGGAGGATTAAATAACTTAAATTGTTTAGAAATTTACTTATACAAAGTCATTTGTAAATAAATAATTATAAGCATTAAGTGTTGCTGTTATTAAGTATTAATTTTAAGTCTCAAAACCTATGTTGTTGTTTAGTCACTCAGTCATGTCCAACTCTTTGCAACCCCATAGACTGTAGCCTCCCAGGCTCTTCTGTCCATGGGATTCTCTAGGCAAGAATACTGGAGTGTGTTGCCATTTCCTCCTCCAGGGGATCTTCTCTACTCAGGGATCAAACCTGCATCTCCTGCGCTGGCAGGCAGGTTCTTTACTGCTGAGCCATCATATCCACATCTGTGCTCTTTTCAAATCCAAGGCCGGCAGCCACACGGTTGATGCTATTATTATATACAAGGAAACTAGAGAAAAAGAGATTAAATAATCTTTCAAGCTGCATATGCAGCAAATAAATTGATTTGAGTTGGCATCAGAATCCAGGTGTCTATTACGTAACCTTTGTTGTAAATCACCAATTAAACAGCTTTAGGATAGGTCTTCTGCCAGAAGTCAGGACTGCACGCAGAGAGGACATAGAGGGGAAAACACAGCTGGGCCCTCTACCTTCTTTTTTTTTCCAGCATATTTCATGATTCATGATCTTCAGAAGCAATATAGATCATTGTACCTTAAATAATATAGATTGTGGTCTGGGGAATACTTAGTCTCATGTAGGCAAGAAACAATCCACATTCTTATTTCAAATTCAAATTTGGCCATAGCCTGAAAATAATAGTAACTTCAAGTTCCACTCAAAAATGTAATAATAGATCAATCAACCAGGTAGCCTGCATACCATTAAAGACTTAATTTGCTGGGACCAGAAGTCCACCCTTTTCAGTTAAAATAAGACTAATGCTTGGCATATCAATATTTAAGCTGAATCTATTTTTATTAATTAGGATTTGAAGGTTGTCAGAAACACACTGCAAATCGTCAATTACCTTGTACCTGGGATGTCCCTTATAGGAGTATCACATTATACAGACATAAAAAATTTAAAAATAAAGTGGTCTGTGCAGGAAAATCTTCATTTAAAATTGAAAGAATGAAAATTAACCCTATTCTTTAAGAGGCCTTATATTTAACTTCGTGTCTGTCTAGGTTTTAAAACTATTAAAGAATATCATACATACCAGTTCTTTTTGTTCTACCTAATCCAATTGAATCTACTTTAAATAGCCATAATTGGTGATTTTCCAGATCAAAGGCCTTCTTCAAATCAATGAGCAGAGCTTGTCTATATTGATTACTAGCCATGCCTATGAAAATATCATTCGTTATCTCGGGAATGATAGTGGAATGAAGAGGCTAACACCAAATTGGAAGAAAATCAATGAGTTTCATGTAGATAAAAATAAGCATGTTACCTGAGAAGAGAATATCAATTTTTTATGGACCCTGGACCAAACAGTAAAGGAAAAAATATCTAGTAGTTCACTCCTCTGAACACTCAGAATGTCTTCTTATTCACAGTGGAACTTCTAACCTAGCAGAATTTCATCAAAGAGATAAGGAATGAAAAGGGTTGAGAATTCTTAATTTCTATCAATTACTATAAAAATATTTCTACATTTTGTTTTTTAAAGTCTTAGACTCACTTTCTCCACATATTTAGAAAAAAAAACAATAAAAATATTTGATTTTTCTGCTGAACCTAGTTTGACATAACTGTTCCATATCCTGAAAGCTATGGCTTCTGCTGTGTTAAAATAATACTGAGTCCTGAGTGAGTCCTACTCACTCAGTTGCTCAACTCTTTGCAACCCTATGGACTGTAGCCTGCCAGGCTCCTCTGTCCATGGAATTCTCTAGGCAAGAATACTGGAGTGGGTTTCCATTCCCTCTCCAGGAGATCTTCCCGACTCAGGTATAGAGCCCAGATATCCTGCATTGCAGACATATTCTTTACCTGGTCTGAGGCACCAGGGAAGCCCAGGTTGATAAATAGAATTATTAATTTGAAAAAAAAAGGAACTAAAGAATCATCTGAACAAAATACTAGTTAAAAAAAAAAAAAACTAAGTTGACAAAATTTTATTTTTCCTTGAATATGCTTATTGCCATTAGTAGGTTAAATTACCTCCAAATATAGAGAGCCAGGACTATTAATACATTCCTCCTATTATTTTGCCAACAAAGGGCCATCTAGTCAAAGTTATGGTTTTTCCAGTAGTCATATATAGATGTGAGAGTTGGATCATAGAGAAGGCTGAGCATTGAAGAATTGATGCTTTTGAACTGTGGTGCTGGAGAAGACTCTTCAGAGTCCCCTGGACTGCAAGGAGATCAAACAAGTCAATCCTAAAGGAAATCAATCCTGAATATTTATTGGAAGGGCTGAGGCTGAAGCTGAAGCTCCAATACTTTGGCCACCTGACACAAAGAATTGACTTGTTAGAAAAGACCCTGATGCTGGGAAAAATTGAAGGTGGAAGGAGAAAGGGATGACAGAGGATGAGATGGTTGGATGGCATCACCAACTCAATGGACATGAGTTTGAGCAAGCTCTGGGTTATGGTGAAGGACAGGGAAGCCTGGAGTGCTGCAGTCTATGGGGTCACAAAGGGTTGGACATGACTGAAATCTTAACGACAAAAATCCTAAATGCTCAGAAAGTTTTGGCCAAGTCAGAGTTGATGTGAGGGGCGTAGCCAAGGTCTGTTCTAGGTGTTAAATTTACAAGATCAGAAGCAGTGGATTAGGATGAAAGACAGCCATCCAGAGGTGGAAACTACAATTTCAGTTTGTATGGCTACGCAAAAGCTGCTCAAAAATGTAATAAGCAGAACTTACATAAAGAGATGAAATAGAAAATAAGAGATAGAACAAAGAGAAGAGGGATTCTGGTCTGACTGAGAATGGTAATAAGTAAAAAAAAAAGGCAGTAAAGGTAAAGGCTCAGACTTCCCATTGGGCTCAATAAGCTAACAGAGACTTTTTGCCTAATGTTATCTTTAGCAAGATAGTTGAGGAAGTCAAGGAATGCAAGAGAGTTAGCAGTCCTGTTACTGTCATCTCGTTTTTGTCCATTCTGATTTTACAGAAGTCTATGATGTGCATTCTTCAGTCCAAAAGTTTTATGCCCCTATCTCCAGAGGTCATCATACTGCTTCCGTTACAAACCGGAACTTTCCTGGGGGCTAAACAATGCTTTATCAAGATCTCTGATAAGTGCCATGAAACTTCCAACTCATCAGCTTCCACCACCACCTGGCATGGCTCTGCCTTAGCTTTCAGCAACAAAGATTTGCTACCTAAAAGCGCAAACTGTGCCCTTTCTCTGCCAGGTACCCTCTATCAACCTTGTAGCTCCTTCCCACTAGTAAGAGAGATCTGAACTTATGTCCAAAACATCTAAGGGGACTACATATTTCTTTCCAGTTCAGGACTATCGGAGGCTGGTCCTTTTGACATAGTCTCTGGTTCTGACTCTATACTAATTGTCTGGGCTGTAGCTTCTTCATCTGACCCTTGGATGACCTTCTTTGTTCTGTGACTTGTTCGCTAACCTAATGTTGCGGCACCTTGCCCCTGCTTAGAAATCACATTGCCATGCTCCATCAAGTAATCTTAGGTTGACAAGACTCTTTGACACAAACTCTACATTGGACTTTAATTTTTCTGCCTTAATTTTGATTTGTGGTTTGAACTTTTTCTATCTTTTTTGTTATGGGTTTCTTCAATGCCTAGTCTTAAGAACCTAAGCAACTACCCTCTGAATGAGAGATTTTTAAGAAGCCTGGGGCCCTGGTAGCAAAAAATATGGTGGTCTCTGCCTAAAAACCTACAGGCCATAGACTTCCACACTGATCAGCCATGGATTACAATCTTAGAAAGTAAACACTGCATACATGCATTCCAGTTAATCTGTTTATTCTAATACTGTAAGCCAATAACTGAAATTTTGGTGTTACTGTAGAGGATTCTTATATGGCATACATTTCCCACTTACTGGAGCTATACCCAAAGGACAATTCCAAAGTTTGAGAATTTAGCCCCTAGGAGAATTCTGGTTTGCAGCAGAAGTGGTATGACCTCTGGAGATATGGGCATAAAACTTTTAAACAGAAGAATGCACATCACAGACCTCTGTAAGATCAGAACGGATAAGTGTGAGAGGACAGTTAAGGGACTGCTTAAAGAATTCCTCAAATAATGCTAACAATAACATTAGGCAAAAGCATGCACTATCTCCTGAAGTTTGCTCAAGTTCATGTCCATTGAGTCAGCGATGCCGTCTAACCATCTCCATTGTCAGCCATTGTGTCTCCACTGCTGCCCTGCAAATAAGTTCCTCAGGACCATCTTTCTAGATTCCAAATATGTGCGTAATGTACATTTGACTTTCTGACTTCATTCTGTATAGTAGGCTCTATTACTAAGATCTGATTTCAAGTTGTACATGTTTTGAAATAGTTTCTTTATAACTCTAATTGGATAAAGGATGAATACATCAGTTAGCTGATTATTTCCTCATCATGAAAATAGCAAAATTCTTCCCTTTTTTTTTTCCACTTTCTCCAAACATATAGACCATTTTGACTATAGAGACATTCTGGAGTAAACCCTTATAAACCGTTTGTGCATGATGACAGACCTAACTGATTAACTGCTGGCTTAAATTTATTCATTGAAGCAACAAGTATGAATAAGATGTGTGTATAAATGTTATTGTTCATCATGTGGCTAATGTAGTGTTCACAGGAGGAGAATTTTTAGAAAATTAATTGTTTAGAATTTATATTTTGGGGGAAAGAAGGCAAAACCCCAAGTAGCTATGTTTCTATAACTTGGTTGCAGTTATCTGTATAAAATAATATATGAGCTGTGAGAAGAGCCAGCTCATTGGAAAAGACTGATGCTGGTAAGGATTGAGGGGAGGAGGAGAAGGTAGCAATAGAGGATCAAATGGTTGGTCAGCATTATCGACTCAATGGACATGAGTTTGAGCAAACTCTGGGAGGGACAGAGTTTGGAGTGAAGGACAGGGAAACCTAGTGTGCTGCAGACTATGGGGTCACAAAGAGTCAGACACAACTTAGAGAGTAAACAACAACAATAATGAGCTGTGCTATTAAATTATAATATTAAGAAAAATCAAAACACTTGTAGAAATTCAAAGATTACCTTTTGCAGTGAGAGTTATAACAGTGAAACTAATTTAAACAGTATTTGGAGTAATGATGTTTCCAAATATTTCATTCTATTAGCCAATTTGAATCTTTAGTCACATAGATGTTGATTCAGTAAGCCTTAAGAAATCATATCAATGAACCATGGTGCCACCTATGTGAAAACTCTAAAATTATTCTGAATGATTAAATGAGATTTGAACTTTGGACAGTGCTGTTTATCTAGCCTGATACTTCATTCACTTTCTGACTCATATTTTCCAAGAGTTATTTTTCCCTGTAGTAAACTATTGACCAAAATCCTAATGGACAATGCTCATTACACCTCTTCATTATCTCACTGTTGTCTTATAATTTCAAGTTATTATTTAATTATTAAATATTCAAAGAAGTGTGTTTTTTTCCCCCAGATACCACACTCCAATTTCACCTCTGTGATTCATTTATGTTTAATTTAATTTTTTCTTCTAGTTTTATTGAGATATAATTGACATACAGCACTAAGTTTAAGAACAGCATAATGATTTTACTTACACACAGCATGAAATTACTGCCCAACTAAGTTTACTGAACATCCATCATCTCCTATAGATACAAAATTAAATAGAAAAATGTTTCCCTTGTGATGAGAACTCTTTGGATTTACTCTGTTAGCAACTTTCATATATAAAATACGGCAATGCTAATTTCATTTATCGTGTAAATTACATTCTTCATAATTATTTATCCTATCTTCTCTTTGACTGTCTTCATCCAGTTCCCCCTCCCTCCACCCTCCCATACCTGGTAACCACAAATCTGATCTCTTTTTCTATGAGTTTGTTTTTGAAGAATAATTAACCTACAACACTATGTTAATTCCTGATTTTATATTCCTGTACATTTCAAAATGATCGCCACAATAAGTCTAGTTATGATGTGTCACATTTCATAGTTATTGACTATATTTCTCACTGTATACATTTCATACCCATGACTCATTTATTTTACAACTGAAGTTTGTACCTCTTAAACTTCCTCACCTATTTCTTTCCTTCCCCTGACTTGGCAACCACCTATTTGTTCTCCATACTTAAAACTCTGTTTCTATTTGTTGTGTTTGACTATTTGATAATTTGTTCTTTTTTGTTTGTTTTTAGATTCCACATATAAGTAAAATCATGCAGCATTTGTCTTTGTCTAATTTATTTCACTTATCACAATACTCTATAGACTCATCTATGTTGTCCAAAAGAAAGAGTCCATTTTTTATGGCTGAGTAATGTTCCATTGTATATATGTACCACTTCTTTATCCATTCATCTATTGATGGGCACTTAATGCAGCTGCTACCACTTAAACCTTTAAAAAAATGTTTAACTACACCATGGGCAGGGAAAAGATACTAAAATTGTTGATGAGAATATTTATTGGAAAAAACCTTAATTGGAAATGCATTATGGCAATTTCTGTCAAATATTCAAATGTTCTTACCTTCCAACACAGAATTTCTACCTCTAAGAATTTACACTACAGGTATATACACTTACCTGCAAACAACATATGTAAAAGATTGTTGTCTCTTATTTTTAGTTGTAGTATTCTTTGTAAGAGCAAGATATTAGAAACAACTATAGCATGAAATCATTTCCAAAATATGATAAATAAAAGGGTAAAGTATAACCTAACATGCATAGACTGTGATAATTAGTATTTAAAAGGACAGCAGATAATATACATACATATCAGTTCATATATACATAAAATATCTTTGGAATAATACAAAAAGATTGATAACATCGACTGCTTTCAGGACAGAGCACTAGATGGGGCAGATGGGCTGAGAGGGAGGCTTTTTGTCATATACCTTCAAATACATGTTGGGTATTAAATATAAGAATGTGTTGGCTATTTGATAAATAGATACATATTTAAACAAAATTTCAAGTAATTCATCTTGGCAGTAATTAGGAAACTAAAATAATATTTGGATAATTGAATAATTTTGAGGAAGAATGCCCTGTGTATGCCTGAATATAAGAAATTCCCAACTTGTTATCTCTTTAAAGGAGAAAATTAATTGATATACATGTAAGCATTTATAAAATATTATAAAATATCTCACTATAGGTGCTTTCCCGGTTATCTTATTTTGAACATCAGCTTCCTCTTTGCCAAGTCACTTCATTTTGTTTTAAGATCGATGCTATCTTTGCATGACCTCAGAGGTTAACTGATGGGATTTCTATAAACAAAGAAACAGAAATTTAACAAAGATTTTTTTCTTAATAGCTGTTGGATCTGGTTTACAAATGCTGTACTTTATGGTTTGGAGATCAAAACAACAATGAGAAACATGTTTGAATGTTAAGCTCAGGGGTTATCTTTTGCTATATACTTTTCAGGGACAATTCACACAAGAACGAAAAAATGTGTTATATTACAAACAATCATAGGTGAATCTAAAGATAATATTCTTTGGAAAATTTTTTTTAAAAACTTTAAAACTTTCTCTAGTGATGACTAAGAGACTGAGGTCAAAAATGCAGTGAAAAATTTTTAAAAACAATCATGAAATTAGAGTGAATAAAACAATATTAATAATTACTTTATTATTTTCCATGTTTTAAATATGCATAAATAATATAAGTAGTTTAATATTAAAAGTAGATATTTGGCTACCTCTCTTGCATCCCTAAGTATGTATCTGTTCAAATTGACTGAAAAAATATTTCATGATCACTTTATATTTGGTAGGGTAAGATATCTTGAACTTTCCCAAATAAATTTATTTTCAACATTTTTCAAATCTCAAAGTGAGATTGATTCCTTTTGCTTTGTGCTATTCTAACCATACATCTTTTAATGGACTGTTTCAGATTCTGACAACTTTTATTCCATGGAACTGTAAAGGATCTTGTACCTGCATAGATGGCATAAAAACAGGTAAAATTGCCTTTGAATCACATTATGTTAGATGCATTACAACCCAAGGAGTAGACATAATCCAACACTAAAATCATTTTAATAAAAGCTTAGGTCTCTTTGAGATTTTATTTCCTGCAGTGTCAGGGAGACTACAGAATAAAAGCCTTTCTGTTTCATTAGTAAAGACCACTGTATTATCACAGAGTTTGCAAATTATCCACAGCTACTTCAAATAAATACTTCTCTACAGTGCAGCACTCTTAAAATATTTGGGTAGTTGAAACAAATCAAATGAACTCATGCACCCATTGAAAAAAATATGCATGAAAGTTGAAAGCACAAACACTACTGTGGCTTATGGAATTTGTAGTTTAATGTAAACAGGGTGGCTGAAATGCTAATCTTTTATTTATTTAAAACAACGAGAGGAAGGTCATGAAAATAATTCACCATACTGATTCTGGCATGTAAGGGAAAAGTGAAGACCCTGTCAGTAAAGAAAGGAATGTAAATACAAAATTAGTTTGCTGGATTCAGCTTGTGTTGTTTACCGCAGTTTTGAAGGTGAGATGGCTCTTTTTCATGGAAGCTAAAACGCTGTTTGTACGCTTTGTTTTATAAGTGATGCTTATACAGAGGATAAGGATTTAATATAATCTTAAGCCTAAAATTAATATTCATGATGGGTTAAAACCATAAATCTTATGGTGTTTTTAAAGGACACAGTTTCTTGTATATTGTAAGATCATCGTTTACATGTAAATAAAAATTAAATTAAGTCATTCATTAACTTGATTAGGAATTTCCAACAAAATTTCCCTATTATTTTGGTGGAATTCTTGTACCTAAGGCTTTCAAGTGAAGGTCACATGGGCAAATCTTGTTTTGTCAGGTGGATGGTCTACGATATACAGAGCCTTGATAGAAACCAGCTGCAATGACCTGACACTGGTTCAGGCTGAAAACTCAGACAGTGCAAACAAATACTATATCTTGGCTCAAAATACTTGCCACATCTGCCAACAATTAGTTCTGTATCAGACCTAGAAAGGGGCAGTGAAATACAGGGTCGGATTTCAGAGAAAGCAAATAAACAAGGGGCCCTGCATCATTAGTCATCAAATGGTCGCAGAGGTGCCCGGTACCTAGACTAAAGCTCAGGCTGTCAGTCCCACAGTGTGGCAGGTAGTGTTAAGAGAGTTGCAGGGACGTGGCAAGTTGATAGCCTAATCAGACCATTGACTTATGGATGCCACCCAACAACTGTTTATTATTCTATTAATAGATAGCAGAGACCATCCAGAGAGGTTAGAGCACTAACCTTCAGAAATGGAAGATTTAAAAAGCGTTCAGATGTCATCTACTGACATTTCTGGTCAAGATTTATGACACAGTTCAAGATGGCAATAGATAAGAAGAAAAAAAAAAAATATATATATATTTTCTGTTGTACTACTTTGTCCCAGAAATTCACTTTTCTAATTCTCCTTTTAGCCTTCCTTCAACTCTTCTAGAACAATGGGTCTACTCAGCGTTTTTAACTTTTTTGACTCTAAAATGTGACTTTCTAGACATTTGATTCCTTGTATCATGGTTCAATTTTTGGCTTTTTGTGTTTACTTTCTAAGCCAAGAATTATTAGTTTCCCCTATATCATATCTGGCTTCTTGGTCTCCCAGTCTGCTGAGGTGGTCATAATGAAGTGATTTAAGGTAGAAATACAGAAATGCTCTATGACCCTTTAAGTTGGCCATCACTATTGGCTCTGCATGACTTAGCACATTGATGGTCAGATACTCACCTTCCAACCAGAATTGGTGACTTTCTCCTTTTCTTCCTTCATGGTGGACACCCATCTTAGAGAAATGAACTGCTGGATGGAATGAGTCTGTCCAGGGCAATCGGCTTTTCCCACAGACTTTCTCCCATCACTCTGTTCTTTCCAGTAAACTTTTCTCTCCCCTTTTCCCTGACTTTTGGTCCATCAGTTTTTCCGGAGAGTTAATCAGCTGATTCACTATTAAGTCTATTCTCTCTCTCAGTTCTTTTTTTGTTTAGCTAAGTGTCAGATATGTCAAAAATTGAAGGACAAGATACAGGAGATAGATATGTAGATATATATATATATATTTATAAATATCTATATATGTATGTAAAGAGAGAATCATATGTTGCATTATGTTATCTGTATAATGTAGGTAATTGAATTGAGTGAGGGGAAAGATTTATTAAGCAAATACTTCTTTTAGATCCAATCAACGTTTATACAAGAACATTATTTTAAATATTCATTAGTAATAAAGCATAAAAGTTTGGCTATAGAGTTTCCTCAATATAAAAAGAAGATGGACTTTCCTATTCCTATATTCCACTTGAAAGAATAATTTAATTAAAAGGCAAAGCCGGCAGGAACTTTATAATCTGCATGCAATGCAGGGTATTATATAATGACCTTCATTTAAAACCCAAATCATTAAAACTAGTAAGTCTAACTGGTGACAAGGGAGATTTCAACATCAGGCCCAACAGCTTAAAAATATGAATAAAAATCATAGCTTAAATGAATCAGTCCATTGAGAACTTATCGCAAAGTAAAATGAGAGAAGAAAAAAGTTACCTAGGCAATGAATCCTTCTGCTGCACTATTTTATCTTTTGACATGTGCTTCTTTTTTCTTTTCTTTTTTTCAGAATTTCCTCCTCTGTATAAAATAAACCCAAATCTATTTCCTAGGAAAAAATTATTTTAGACAATTTGGATGCACCAGAGAAAATAATCTTTAGAGGTGGCTAAATCACTTCTTATCCACCCCAGTCCCATTTGTCACATAATCTCCAGAGAGCATTTGAAATAAAGTGGAGGAGCTGCAGCCCCATAGAGGAGCAGAGAGAATCGACAACTCACTAATAACAATTTCTGGACATTTTTAAGCAATAAAACACTAGTTACAAGCTATGAGTTTCTTTTCTGTAACAGATATCTTTGTTTTGGCATTGACTTCCTCATATGCTATGATTGTTTAACACAGATAGAATTAGGTCAACATTTAAATGGAAACAAAAATAGCTTTTTATTGTTGAAATTGTTTCTAAACCTTGGAGCCAACAACAAGGTAACTAACTGAAATTTTTTTGCAATTATATAATGATGATACTTCACATTCACCAAATCCTCTTTTCTTACTTTCTTGCACATTTTTTGTATCTTTCTTTGTCTGTTTACTGTCTCGTGTGAGCCATTAACCCAATTTCCCTCTGTCTCCTCCAGTCCTGAGTTCCCAGGTGGCAAACAATACCAACTTTTCTTCCTCATGATGATTTCCAGAAGTGAACTAAGGAAATCCAGAACATACTGCCTTCTTAGGAAACATGATGCCAGAGTTACTAGAAAAAAGATGAAAAGCAAGTCAAAGTGATTATTTGATGTCATGTAAAAAACGTTGTCCTGAGTTTATTACAACCTTTAACAATTGAATATGGCCTCACTCAAAAGCTGAATCTGTTAAATCAATAGAAGGAAGAATAAAATATGTCCTTAACCACTGAATGTGTTTATTTATAAGCAATAACCAGTTTGATTAAATTTTAGCATAAATTTACTAGCTGCTCTTGTTACCCAGTAATTTAGTCATGTAATTAGTCAAGTTAATTGTTCAAACAGTTTTGACTAAATAAATCAATTTATAGATGTACTGGATATGTGAAAGTAATGTAGTAAAGGCTAGTGAGTAACCTTAGAAAGAAAAGCAAGACAATAGATCCCTTATCTAGGATAGAATGAGTTGACTTAATCAGATCATTGTTCTGTCATTTCATTACTGAAAATAGATTTAGTTATAACAGAAAAAGAGTTATTAGGTTATGAGTCTAAAGACCGAGCTATGGTCCTTGGTCATCCTCTTGACTTGGTCATGTTAGACAAAGGATGTGTATAGTTTCTGGTCCTCATCTTTGTTATAAAAGCATTATGCTTGTTAGCTCATCTTATTCTCACTATATTTGGATATGATGCTAGGTCTGAATATGTGTCCCAAAGGACAATACAAATAGGAAGCTAGATTTTAAGTCACTAAATTTCAATGAATATGTATTATTAATTAATAGCATTGTTATTAGCATTTCATAATGCAGATAAAAATGGAATATGATTATAACTAAGTGAAATCTGAAATGATTACCAAAAGCACATTTGCTACTACACAGTACATTAACAGAATTTCTCTTGTTAAAGCTAATCCCCATAAAGTATTTTTAATAATGGCCTGGATTTTTAATGACCCTGTTTTACAGCAAAATAATTGAAATTTAAATTAAGCTTATAACAATAACCTTAGGAGATATGTATAACAACAGTCTATATATTTTTGTTTTACTTGGCATTAGTTTTAAAATTAAGCTTTTTTTAAACATTTAGTTTCATAGTATGTTAAAACATGTACAAATGGAACTTTGTTACTTAAGAAATGGTGTGAAATATGTTGTTTAGTAGGTAAATTTAAGATACTTTTTGGAAACCTGTTTTTTGGATATTGTGTATTTATTTGGCAGAATAAAAGATAATGAATTTAGTTAGATGTAGTGATGAATAAAGGCTAAAATATCTCAAATGTTTAAAGAGTTCTATAGTGCAGACTATTCTGATAGTTAATGGCACCCCACTCCAGTACTCTTGCCTGGAAAAATCTCATGGACGGAGGAGCCTGGTAGGCTTCAGTCCGTGGGATCACAAAGAGTCGGACACGACTGAGCGACTTCACTTTCACTTTTCTCTTTCATGCATTGGAGAAGGAAATGGCAACCCACTCCAGTGTTCTTGCCTGGAGAATCCCAGGGACGGGGAGCCTGGTGGGCTGGCGTCTATGGGGTCGCACAGAGTCGGACACGACTGAAGTGACTTAGCACAACTATGTGAAGATTGGCAAAAATGTATCAGACATCTTGTACTGATTTATTGCATCATTCACTAATTCAACAAATATTTAGTGACAAAACTGTAAGGTGTATATATTAGATAAAGCTTGGAGTTTGGAGATTAATATTCTAGTTTTATCATTTATTAATTTAACCCAGTATTTCACTGACCTCATTTTTCTCTACCTTTATTAATAATCTCTAACTTATATGGTTGCTGCGGAGAAGGCAATGGCACCCCGCTCCAGTACTGTTGTTTGGAAAATCCCATGGATGGAGGAGCCTGATAGGCTCCAGTCCATGGGGTCGCGAAGAGTTGGGCACAACTGAAGCGACTTAGCAGCAGCAGCAGCAACTTATATGGTTGCTGCAGGGATTAAGAGGAGTAACACATTAAATCAGGACAAAATAAAGTTTGTTCAAATAAATTATCATTTCCTCTATCCTGTGGTACAACAGGCACTGTATTAGGGTGTGAAATATCATCCTTGCCCTTAAATCTCAAAAGGAGTACATGGGATTATTTATTTTGAGTGTGGGAGAGAAGAGGAGCAGTGTAATGATGTCAATAAAGTGAAAATTACTTTGAGAGTCCACATTAATTGTGGAGATGAAGAATTCTCTAGATTGAGGTACGTTTTGACCTAGATTTTAAAGTAGAAATGAAATTATTCATATCAGAGGGCAGAGAGAGAAATATTACCAGGAAAGAGAAACAGCATGTGAAAGGTACAAAGTTGGGAGAGTGGCTGAAATAACCAGGAAGAAGTGAAAAATTTAGTTTAGCACAGTGTATTTTAGCAGAATGATACAAGATAGTACAGAAAATGAGTGTGTGCCTATTATAAGACCTTTGTATGGTGATCTAAAGAATTTAAAATTTATCCTTTAGGTTAGCCTAAAACTAAAAGAGATGCTTTTGGCAGGACTAGTTTTGCCTTAAGGGATGTTATTTAAGCAATACAGTGGAGGATGAAAGGATAGGAGTGAGACTCTTATAACCAAAATATGAAAAAGGAAATTGATGTACAGGCAAGGAGACATTAGCATAGAGGAAGTAGTTGAGAATCCATGAGGATGTCTGTGATAATCTTCGAAGAATAAGTAGAAAGGAGTAGAAAAGGAGTAAAGACAGAATCCTATGGATGAACAATACTTTAGGAGTTCAAGGATGTGACAGATGAAATGAGATAGATTGTCTGGGAAGAAAATTTGGAAAGCGTCAAGGTGGATGAGAATTAAACATCTCCATCTTCTGCGACAGGCACAGAGAAGGCAAGTGGTCCCATGGAGGAAAGCAATTTCTTTGCTATTCACCATGCTTATTTACTGATTATTAATTCATGGATCTGATTTAATTATTGTCACATCAAGTGTGAGGCACAAAGTCTTCAATGACCTTCAATTTCTTCTAGAAATTAGAAGCTAAGAAAGCTTCAAAGGTTTGCCTGAGATCACACAGCTGTGTGAGGAAAGTAGAGCAGCAGAAGGACAGTAAGTTAAGTGAGCTCTTCCACAAATTTTATTTTCTCTGTAAAGACAGGAACCTAGAAAAAGAGAATTCAAGGATAGGATATATGTTGGGAACAGGCTAACCAGAAAGTGTGAAAGGGACTTTTCCAGAGAAAGTAAAATTGTTTCTGGACCCTGTGGAGGTGGGAAGCTCTGACCTCCAAAGTAGTTCCAATTTTCATAACTGTGGTTTTCTGCAGTAGTGTTTGCATTGTGAGAGCAGGAACAGACAATACACTCATGAACCTTGTATTTTATCTGTTTTGCTCTGATGGGGGATTTCCATGGACTCTTTAGATCAAGGTCATAACATGAAATACTTATAGGAGTTTGCTGGCTAACTAAAATTTGAGGCACTTGGCCATTGGCCCCCTGGGAAAGATGGAGCTGTGAAGAACTGGAAATTTAAATAACCCTGCAAGTTATTGCTGTGAGAAAGTCTGGGTCACAAGATATAAGATCTTCAAAATTTGCAAAAGAGAACAAAAATGCACATTTTAACAAAAAGGCTTATTTAAAAATATTTGCTCTTTTAAAAAGTATGCTTCATAAATAACCTCCAGTCCTAGTTTGTGACTTGTAGTTGAAGTGACACTCCTTGTGAACTTAAAAAAAAGCTAATCATATGTAAAATTCAACAAATGTTTTCAGTGTCATATAGTACATTCATATGTTAGTCCTACCAGAATAAAGTTTCGTCCAAGATTTGGATACCATTCAGAAAATATTTAAAGAAGTTTGCTTCGTGACTTGACTGTAACCAAACCTGAATCCAGAGACCATTTGGGAGTTGGGATGTCATCATAGTTTCTGTTATGTTTCCTGTATTCTGGTAAATCACATTGAAATGGGAAGACGTAACTAGTCAAAATTTTCCCATACTCTGCATAGTGACAGTCTTCTGGGAGGCCTAGGGAAAAACATATTTTAAAACAACTGAAATTTTAGCTTGACATTTCTCAAAACTTTTTTCCTATATGAGTAATAAAAAGCTGAATATATTATACAAGATAACACTGAGACAAGATTAATGAAATATTTTTCTCATCTTCTACATGCATGCCCCTTATGCTATATACTGGAAACACAGAGGTTCAAATCATCTTTCCCTGGGACTTAAAATAGTAGAAAAAGCACAGATCAGAACTGAACATTCTCTAAGTCTTGTCACTTGCATACGAATGTATTCAGATGACATAGCACTACTTAGAGTAAATCTGGAGCAGAAATAACTCTGGCTTCTGACTGATTTCAGTTTCACTCGTTCCTGGTTTAGAGATAATAGATTAGTATTAAATGGAAATAAGTCAAGGTCATGGTTTTTTGGTCATAAGTGAAATTCATCAGCCTCAGCCTTTTTTCCTATATCTCCTCTGACTTCTGCTGAAACTTTTTCTATTCAGATGACTTATGTGGAGAATTTGAGTAGTATTTCTGTAGTAGGCTTCAATATGATATTCATGGTCCTTAGTAAGAAAATTACACTACCTGTCAAATTGATGTTCAAATGCTACCATGCCTTTATGGGACAGCTTTCCTCTCCTTTGATATTATATGTTTCCAATAGAGCAGACAGATTTGTTTCAAGTTGAGATGAGACATTCATTATTAACTCTAAATGGTTTCATTGGCTGATTAGTTTGCTCTCCAGTCAAGTTCTGAACACTCACATTTCTTTTAACTGTTTTTGATCCACTAATAATTTCTTTTCTAATAGCTTCAATTTTTCCATCTTCCTATGTCTGGAAAGCATTTTTTATTTCCTTATTTAGCAGAGAGAAAATGGTACTTCCTGACCTTCATCTTCCCTTTATCTATGTGGGGATAACAATTATAGACTGAGGAGTTTTGTTTTGTTTGTTTTTTTCTAAGACACATAGGTTTTTGACCAAAAACAACATCTGTGCTTGTAATAAAACATGACTAAAGATCCCTTTTATATAACCTGGAGAAAGACAGTGACATAGATGGTGGGAAAGGGGTGTTCTTAAAAGTTTTGGGGCAACACAATGTCATGCTGTCAGGAAGGGTTGTTCAGGCATTCTCAGGCTGGTGGCAGTGTGGTGATAACTCATGTATGGCAGACAGATCTATGACCATCTAAATTGACCAAGGTTTGAGCTATGGTAGAGGTAAGGCCCAGGACAGAGTGTCCAGAAGAACTCCATTTGATGTGAATAGATGTCAGGCATGACTAGTACAGTGAGCTATGAATTCTGTTTGGCAGGGTTCTCTTTACTACCCTTTGATGGTTGTGTGAACTTGGGAATGTTATTAACATTCTGTGACTCAATATTCTAATTTGCATAATGATAATATCTGTCACAAAAAAATCCTTAGAAGTATAAAGGTGAGAAACAAAATGTCATTTAAAGTCACAAATATTTATAGATACTTGTCTTCTAAGGGCATATACTTTTTTCCCTTAAAAAAGTTTCTCCTTTTGCCATTTGGTTGGGGAAAAAAATGAACATGAGGGTGTGTGGGAAAGCCAGGATTCTATAGTAAGGCCATGAATGCTAAACTGCTCCACATGATAAAGTAAAAAATTTGAAAGTTCTGGAAGGAAGTGAGGGACCTGGGAGAATCTGAATCATGAAGAATCCAGAAACTGGCGTGTAGGATGGGTGTAGAAGCTGTGGTCAATGAAAACAAATGAGAGCAAAATATATGTGCTCAGATTCAGACTCTGACTCCAGGCTGCCTCATTTTTACTTTTTATTAGCTCTGTGAACTTTGAGCAAGTTTATTAGGTTTTCTGTACCTTAGTTTCCTCACCCATAAAATGAGAATTACAATAAAATACTTCATAGAATTGCTGTGAAAATTAAATAAATTGATATGGAAAGAGTGGAGATCCATGCTTGGAACATAGTGTTACATGTGGTGCATAATATATTTTCCCAAAGTCTAAATTATTAAATTTAGAATGATATCATGGTGATTGGGAGTAGGGAAGGGGATGGTGGTAAGATAAGATGTAAGGGATGGTTTCAACAAGATGGTTCAGAGGAGGTGAACTCTCCTGACCTGAGTAAACTCAAAATCCTGTGTTATTCCTAATCTTTTGTCAGATAATGGTTGCATCAAACCATGGAGACACATATGTCAATGACAAAAAACAATTGTCAGAAACAATGCGGCCTGAATCTAGACCTGCACTGACCAATAGAAACATAATATGAACCACAAATATAATTTTAATTTTTGAGAGCCACATTTCAAAAAGTAAAAAGACAAATGACTTTAAATAAATATTTATATAATACCATATACAAAAATTTATGATTTCAATGCATAATCAATATAAAAGTTATTAAAAGTATAATTTATATTCTTTTCTATGTGCCAGGTCTTCCAAATATGGTGTGTGTTTAAATTTACAGCACATTCTCAATTCAGCCTAGGCATATTTTTGGTGTTAGGTAGCCACAAGTGGCTATTGGCTATTATACTGGACAGCACAGAGCTCAATTAAGGAATAGAAACACACAGATGTCATTAAGTACATAAAAGATCTATTGCTAAATTTTCTTCCATCAACAGAGCTTTCAGCCCCTACACACTCATCGTCTGGGTTTAAAAGGATACAGTAGACACATTAAGACTACGTTTCTCATCCTTAGAACAGATAAATTCTGAGGTAAGCACCCCATTCTATGTTTTATTCCAGTTACATTTATATACAACTGAGTTGAATTCACTTGAAGCATCAAGGAATGCACATGTTAGCACAAGTAAAGATCTGATCACATTTAAATATGCCTTCACTAATCCAACATTCAGAAAATGAAGATCATGGCATCTGGTCCCATCACTTCATGGGAAATAGATGGGGAAACAGTGGAAACAGTGTCAGACTTTATTTTTTTGGGCTCCAAAATCACTGCAGATGGTGACTGCAGCCGTGAAGTTAAAAGACGCTTACTCCTTGGAGGAAAGTTATGACCAACCTAGATAGCATATTCAAAAGCAGAGACATTACTTTGCCAACAAAGGTCTGTCTAGTCAAGGCTATGGTTTTTCCAGTGGTCATGTATGGATGTGAGAGTTGGACTGTGAAGAAGGCTGAGCGCCGAAGAATTGATGCTTTTGAACTGTGGTGTTGGAGAAGACTCTTGAGAGTCCCTTGGACTGCAAGGAGATCCAACCAGTCCATTCTGAAGGAGATCAGCCCTGGGATTTCTTTGGAAGGAATGATGCTAAAGCTGAAACTCCAGTACTTTGGCCACCTCATGGGAAGAGTTGACTCATTGGAAAGACTCTGATGCTGGGAGGGATTGGGGGCAGGTGGAGAAGGGGACGACAGAGGATGAGATGGCTGGATGGCATCACTGAGTCGATGGACGTGAGTCTGGGTGAACTCCGGGAGTTGGTGATGGACAGGGAGGCCTGGCGTGCTGCAATTCATGGGGTCACAAAGAGTAGGACATGACTGAGCGACTGAACTGAACTGAACTGAATCCAAAGTTGTAAAATCTTTGTAAATCTGCTTCCCTAAACTTGGGATACTGTGAGAAACTATTAGAAAATTGCAACCTTATCCTCAGAAACTGTACATGTTAAAAGAATGAATATTCAACAAAAGTCTATCAATGACCATAAGTACAAAGTAAATACTAAAGAATTTTTAAACCAAGTAGTAATAAATATTCTTGCGAAAAAATCTAGGTTTGCCAAAGACTATTTCTTGTTAAAGAAAGATACTTTATAACATGCCCAATTATTTATTATATGATATTTGTGCAAATCTTTATAATTGTACAAAGCCCCTTGTCCTTCACTATCTCCTGGAGTTTGCTCCATGGTGGACATGAGTTTGAGCAAACTCCAGAAGATAGTGAAGGACAGGGAAGCCTGGTATGTTACAGTCCACGGGGTTGCAAAGAATTGGACACAATTTAGTGACTGAACAACAACTACCAATCCTAAAATGTGCCTGTCTAAATTTATCCAAAATAGATCAGAAGAATCCATTTGAATTTGTTGTTCTACCTAAATAACATTAGATTTTATATCTAAATACCAACAGTTCTCAATACACATGTGATGATATGTGTATATACAAATTAGTTATAAGAAACTTTAAAAAATATTTAACTGAGCTCCTTTTAGGCAGAAATTATGTTTCAAGAGAATACTGAAGTACAAACATAGGTTATACTGTGTAAGATTAGCACCCCAGCTAATCAATCAAAATGAGGAATAGGGATATGTAGTAAGCCACGTTATCCGAAAACTACAAGAGTCCTTTCAGGACAGCTGACCTAAATCCAAAGATTAAATAACCGATTAAAAATCTTACAATTATTATCAGAATCAAGAATAAGCCTATATTTCTTACCTAGTCTCTCTAGTGATTTTCCAAGTACGTTATTACTACTTGTAATAGAGTGACTAATTTTGATCAAAGGAATTGATCATCTGGAAAGTTAAGGAGAAACAGTTGTAAACAATCTCTATTCAAAACAAATGCAACTCTTTGGTCATTGTTTCTGTTTATTTCTATGTTTATGGAAATGCCTGTTAAATAAGATAATGTATATAAAGCCCTTAGCAAAATGCCTGGTCCATAGTTAACACTTGATGAACTATTATTTTCATCATTGTCAGCCTTGCATTGGACTTTTCTACATCAGAGATGTATGAATGATAATACTCACATGTACAGATCTTCAATCCTGAAGGACAATGCATATCTATTTGTGAAATAATCTAAAGCCCTGTAATGGGTGTCATTAAATCTTGTCTACCTGAGGCAGTATAAATCATTCGGGTAAATGAACCAATTAAAAACCAATTACCAACACTGTCTGATGATGGAAGGTTGAGGAATGGAGGGAAAGGCTGATACGGCCTCCCTGAAGCTGGTAGGAAGGCTCTACCCCTGAGGATCCAGGGAATGGATTTGACAAGATGGTTAGATTGTGGCTGTTCTTCTCAGAGCCGTTAACTCCTGCATTTCTTTTAAAAACAAATACATGCTGGCTAGCTACAAAAATGAACTGCATTGAGCAAGTGACCCTGTGCATGATGGCTCTCTATTTGATATTTTATTCATTTGGTTTGAAATTTACTTGGAGCCAATAATTATCCTTTGAAAATCATCTGAATTTGGGTCTCTGATTTAAGATTCTTCAAATCAGTATATCAGTATAAGCCATATAATTATGACTTCTTTTTCAAGGTGAGAAAATTTATTTAAATCAGATAGGCAGTCTTAATGGAAGCTGAAATCACCATTTCAGTGGCAAATTTATTTGATACAGTTGAGGGAAAATTGAACAGACATTCTGGGGTGGTTGTTTTACAATAGGCCAATAATTCATTGCTTCAAATAGATTTTTAATTTTTCATGCATATTTTCAATGGCACAAAACTCATTCATATACTAGCTATAAATAAGTGTGGAAATCATTTTTTGTTATCATATGTAAGAAAATCAGGTCAATGTTTTCCCTTCATGTATATAAAAAAGAAAACTTTAGTCTGCTTTATTATTGATATGTAGTTCTAAGGTCCTATGCTTTTATCTGTACTCTCTCCATTTCCAGTCATTGTAACACAATGGCAATAGAAAAACTCTGCCTGGGTTTGTCTCCTCCATTGGGTGTTTCTTCACTTTACACAACTGGATCCTTAATGTGCATGTATTGCCTCTCAACACTGCATTTTATTAGCATCCTAATAATGAAAACAATTCCTCTAAGGCAGTGGCTCTTAATCTTTAACCCACATTGGAATCATTTAGGGTGCTATTTTAAGGATGTTTCTTTCACTCAGCAGAGATTTTGATGAGTCCAGCCTGGGACCCAGCAATGTGCTCTTCAGCAGTTAGTCATTCTAAGAGTATATGATGCAGAGGTCTGATGGTTGTGCTGTGCTGTGCTTAGTCGCTCAGTCGTGTCCAGCTCTTTGCATCCTATGGACTGTAGCCTGCCAGGCTCCTCCATCCATGGGGATTCTTCAGGCAAGAATACTAGAGTGGGTTTCCATTCCCTTCTCCAGGAGATCTTCCTGACCCAGGTATCAAGCCCAGGTATCCTGCATTGCAGGATTTTTACCATTTGAATCACCAGGGAAGCCCAAGAATACTGGAGTGGGTAGTCTATCCCTTCTTCAGTGGAACTTCCCAACCTAGGAATCGAATCAGGGTCTCCTGCATTGCTGGTGGATTCTTTACCAACTGAGCCACCAGGAAAGCCCTGTCTGATGGTTACTTATACAAAAATATTGTCCCTAAACAAGTCCATTCTGGCTTAAAGTAGCAAATCTACTTGGTATTTGTTACCTTCTCTGACCACACAGTTTAGATTATCATTCTTATCTAAATTGACCACGCCAATCATCCATTAGTCAGTGGAATTTGGTCTGGTTGTTGAAAACATGCATTCTACTCTTACACTGTTTTCACCAGAACTCTCAGTTGCAAGTGTAAGAAACCCATTTGAATAAGCTTAAATGCAGAAAGAAATTTATTTGAAAGGTACCAAGATATCTTAAGGAGTTCATGATGCTCAAACTACTGCACAATTGCACTCATCTCACACGCTAGTAAAGTAATGCTCAAAATTCTCCAAGCCAGGCTTCAGCAGTACGTGAACTGTAAACTTCCCAGATGTTGAAGCTGGCTTTAGAAAAGGCAGAGGAACCAGGGATCAAATTGCCAACATCCGCTGGATCATGGAAAAAGCAAGAGAGTTCCAGAAAAACATCTATTTCTGCTTTATTGACTATGCCAAAGCCTTTGACTGTGTGGATCACAATAAACTGTGGAAAATTCTTCAAGAGATGGGAATAACAGACCACCTGACCTGAATCTTGAGAAACCTATATGCAGGTCAGGAAGCAACAGTTAGAACTGGACATGGAACAACAGACTGGTTCCAAATAGGAAAAGGAGTACGTCAAGGCTGTATATTGTCACTCTGCTTATTTAACTAATACGCAGAGTACATCATGAGAAACACTGGGCTGGAAGAAGCACAAGTTGAAATCAACGTCACCTCAGATATGCAGATGACACCACCCTTATGGCACAAAGTGAAGAGGAAATAAAAAGCTTCTTGATGAAAGTGAAAGAGGAGAGTGAAAAAGTTGGCTTAAAGCTCAACATTCAGAAAACGAAGATCATGGCATCTGGTCCCATCACTTCATGGGAAATAGATGGGGAAATAGTGGAAACAGTGTCAGACTTTATTTTGGGGGGCTTCAAAATCACTGCAGATGGTGATTGCAGCCATGAAATTAAAAGATGCTTACTCCTTGGAAGGAAAGTTATGACCAACCTAGACAGCATATTGAAAAGCAGAGACATTACTTTGCCAACAAAGGTCCGTCTAGTCAAGGCTATGGTTTTTCCAGTGGTCATGTATGGATGTGAGAGTTGGACTGTGAAGAAAGCTGAGTGCCATAGAATTGATGCTTTTGAACTGTGGTGTTGGAGAAGACTCTTGAGAATCCCTTGGACTGCAAGGAGATCCAACCAGTCCATTCTGAAGGAGATCAGCCCTGGGATTTCTTTGGAAGGAATGATGCTAAAGCTGAAACTCCAGTACTTTGGCCACCTCATGTGAAGAGTTGACTCATTGGAAAAGACTCTGATGCTGGAAGGGATTGGGGGTAGGACGAGAAGGGAACGACAGAGGATGAGATGGCTGGATGGCATCACTGACTCGATGGACGTGAGTTTGAGTGAACTCCGGGAGTTGGTGATGGACAGGGAGGCATGGCGTGCTGTGATTCATGGGGTCACAAAGAGTCGGACACAACTGAGCAACTGAACTGAACTGAAGATATATAACCAAATTCAAGAAAGTTCAGGACTAATCTCCAGGACAACTGGTCTATCATTTTGCTTTCCTCTTTATGTTGGCCTTACTTTCTTTTGGTTCAGACTGACATGGCAGAGTTTGGGAACATGGTAATGAGCCAATCTAGGGTTATATTTCTTATACATCTAGAAAGTACTAGGTAACATGACCTAGTACTAAGACCATGGACTAGTACCAGGACTAGGATCATGACCTATGGTCCAAAGTAAAAACCTCCAGAGAAGGGCTCTGACTGGCCTAGTTTGAGTCAGGTGTTCATTTCAGCTTTGAGGTATAAGGCCAGTAAGGCCATATTGTTTCCCATTCAAAACACAAGCTTGGACTCAGGGATGGGTCAAGTGTTTCACAAAAATCTTATGGGTCAAGTGTTTCACAAAAAACTAACAATTCTTCCCTCAGAGAAGAAGTGAATCCTGAGTAGCAATAGATGATCACTGTATTTTTTGCTACATAGGTATTATGAAAGTGTCCATTGTTTAATAGGTCCCTATTTTTATTGCCTGAATAAGAAGAACTAACATCCAGAGAATGGCCCAAGAAAGACATCTTTCTCCTGTTTTTGTACTTCAAAATTCTCTATTCTGCTCTCCATTTCTAACTCACTCACACTTGAACACACTCATACACACACATTTATGCAGTAATAAATTCAATGATGAATTCTAAAGCTTTCAGCATTCTAAATCCTTATCTGTCTACCTTGTTTCACTTATGTTTTAATTAAAGGTATTAATTTAATTAAACATTCTCTGTCAAAATTAACTGCAAATTTTGACAGAGAATGCTTCTCATTTTCTGTTTAAAAAATATCTTGAGAAGGATAGTTTCTATAAGCTTCCATCTTTTTATTCTTGTTGAGGTATAATTGATACATAACATGGCATAAGTTTAAAATGTACAATGTTGTATACGTATATATTGTGCAATGATTACCACAATAAGGTTACTTAACACATCCATCAACTCACATAGTTATCATTATTTTGTGTATTTGATGACAACTTTTGAGACTATCCTGTTAGCTACTTTCAAGCATACAATAGAGCATTGTTAACTATAGTTGCCATGATATGCAATACATCCCCAGGACTTTTTCATTTATCACTGGAAGTTTGTACACTTAGACCAGCCTCACACATTTCCCCCACTCCACTCTTGCCCTTGGCAATCAACAGTCTACTTTCTGTTCTATGGGTTTGGATTTTTTTTTTTTTTTTTGTAGATTTCACATATAAGGGAGATCTCTCCTTTGTCATAGATTAGTTGTCCATATGTGTTTGAGTATATTTCCAAGCTTTCAATTCTGTTTCATTGTTCTATGTGCCATTTAAAAAAATAATTTTCTTTCTTTCTTTCTTTTTGGCTGTGATGGATGGATCTTCATTACTGTGTGGGCTCTGGTTGCAACAAGCAGGGGCTACTCTTGAGTTGTGGTGTGTGGACTTTACACTGCAGTGACTTCTCTTCCTGCAGTGCACAGGCTTTAGGGCATGTGGGCTGCAGTAGTTGAGGCACTTGGACTTAGCAGTCGTGGCTCCCAGGCTCTAGAGTACATCAGTAGCTGTGGTGCATAGGCTTAGTTGCTCTGTAGCATGTGGGATCATCCTGGATCAGGGATGGAACCCATATCTTCTGCATTGGAAGGCAGATTCTTTACTACTGAGATACCAGAGCCCCTGTTATGTGTATTTTTAAATGCCAGTACCATACTCTTGCAGTTACTATAGCTTTGTAGTATACTTGAAGTCAAGAAGTGTGATGATTCCATCTTTGATCTTCTTTTTCAATATTACTTTGGCTATTTAGGGTCTTTTATGGTTCCATATTGGAGAAGGCAATGGCAACCCACTCCAATACTCTTGCCTGGCAAATCCCATGGGTGGAGGAGCTTGGTAGGCTGCAGTCCATGGGGTCACTAGGAGTCGGACACAACTGAGCGACTTCACTTTCACTTTTCACTTTCATGCATTGGAGAAGGAAATGGCAACCCACTCCAGTGTTCTTGCCTGGAGAATCCCAGGGACGGGGGAGCCTGGTGGGCTGCTGTCTATGGGGTCGCACAGAGTCGGACATGACTGAAGTGACTTAGCAACAGCAGCAGCAGCATGGTTCCATATGAATTTTAGGATTTTTTAAAATATTTTTATAAAAAATATCTTTGGACTCTTGATAAGGATTGCATTGAATCTATAGATAGCTTGGAGTATTATGGACATTTCAATAATATATATTCTTTCAAATCATGAACACAAGATATCTTTCTATTTATCTGTGTCCTCTGTCTTCTTCAACTTCTTTCATCAATGTCTTAGAGTTTACAGTGTAGAGATCTTTTACCTCTGTGGTGAAATTTATTTTTAATTATTTTTATCATTTTTGCTTTTACTATAAATGAAATTATTTTCTTCTTTCTCTAGTTAATTGTTAGTGTATATAAATACAATAGAATTTTGAATGTTGATTTTGTATTCTGCCACTTTACTAAATTCCTTTATCAGTTGTAACAGTTAATTGGTGGAGTTTTTAGGGTTTTCTATTTATAAAATCATAACATCTGGAAATACAGATATTTTACTTCTTTCTTTCTGATTTGGATTTTTTTTTTTTTTTCCATTTTCTTTCCTGATTTCTCTGGCTAGGACTTCCAGGATTGTGTTGCAAAGAGTGCTGAGAATAATCATACTGGTCTTTTTCCTTATCTTAGAGGAAAATCTTTCAAGTTTTCACCACTGGATGTGATATTAGACTGAGAAGAACTGTTTTAGAAGAATGAGTTGCATTGGAAAGTGTTGGACAAATGCTATTTCATGCAAGAAGTCTCTTGGAAGATGATCAGATGGAAACTCAGAGGTAAGAGGTAAAAGAAAATACACTTTTCAGTGTGCTGCTTCTGAATCTCCTGTGAGATTTTTCTTGAATAATACATAATTTAAAGTGTAATTTGAATGTTTTTGGAATTTCATAGTTAATTAAATTAAATATATTAAGCCCAAGACAGTGCTCATATGTTTGGCGGTGTATCCATCATAGAGTTTTCTTTTTAAGAATCTCATAATCTTACTTAAGATCTTCTGAATCACTATTCACTATTTTACAATATATTCCACATTTTCCCTCTCAACATTTTTATTAACAATTTTCATTGTCTTCATTAGTTCCCCTTTATTCAAATTTTTTGTCTTCATTCTTTTTTAAAGACATTTTAAAATGAGCTCAATATATCAGCCTTCTTAGTGTAATAATTAATTCTTTGCTTCCTCTCATTTATTAGTTGTCCTATTTTCTCTTCTGTTTCTGTCTTGCCCTGATATATTTTTTACACACTTTTTAATTCGTTTTTTCTTCTCATAATGTAGCAAGTCAATTTTTTATTTGCTTATTTCTATTTGATTTGTTTTGCTCTTCTATTTATAAATATCTATCCTTTTGTTGGAAGGGGGTGAATGAAAATATATGGTAAAACTTACTATGATACTCTAATTTCGCTTGGCTTCTCTGTATTTTTTCACAGTGTTTAATTTCTCCTATTATAAAAGTGGTGCTTTGATCCTTTTATTTTGTGGTTTTTCTCATACACCCCAAGTTGCCTCAGGATGCCAATTAACCCTATCTATAACTACAGAAACTCATTGCTATATACAAGACTGATTGATATATTGAGAAAGATTGAGTTTTAATTAAAGATAGTGTTGCTGGATTGTTTTTGTTTTTTTGCTTTTTATTTTCTAAGTGAGTCTGTGCTTTCCCCGCTCCAATACACTTGTTGGGGTCTTAATTTAATATCAGAACATGTATTTTAGAATATAAGACATATTCAAATATTCACAGTAATTCTAATAAATGACAAAGTACTGTGAAAAGGAGTTTTATATTCGATCTTCTGTGGATCATTTTAATTTAGCTCATGCATTCTAGGTTTGTAAATCTTTACACTAGTGGAAATTTGTTCCTGTGAAGGAAATCATGAGTTCTTGTGAAAATCTAGATGACACTAGGGGGCAGCATGATATCTAGAAAGGGAGTGGGGTTTGGCTTCAAGGAGCCTGGGTTCTAATCTCAAAATATCCACAACAGAGAATAACCCTCTGAACTTTTTTTCTTTTTTTCCCTCTACCTATAAAATTAGAAGTATTGACCACGTAATCCAAAGGGGCCCTTCAAACTCTCATCATCTCTGTTTAATTTGCCATTGTTACAGTTTATGCCAGGGTAAAAATTAAAGCCAAGCAAATTCACGTTAGTTGGATTTACATTAAACCAATATGTTCCGTCACTACAGTTTTCATCTTTTATAATTCATATGTTGGGAGGAACTCCATACAGCAAAATCCTCCCCTTTAAAAGTCATATTGTAACTTATGGACAGTAAGCTGACTGTGAACCAAGGAGGATTCAGAGAAATGGCCCAGTTCCAATTGCAATACTAGGTGGTCTATAAAATAACCTTGAAAAGACTGTACTTCAGCAACGCCTCAGTTGTGAACTGTGCTGAGAGAGCCATTGTGCCCTCTTCACTCTCCAAGGGGTTTGCAAGCTGTTGGCAAGGTACACAGGGCACTGTCAAAAAGAGAAACCCATGGGAGACCCTATCATTGTTAGCACAGTCAACAGAAGCAGCTGATGGTGCTGACAGAAAGCGATAAAAGCCACTGTTGGGAACCACGGACTGGAACTTCTTTGGGGAACTCTCTTTAATCAGGATTTTTAGACTGAGTGTTGTACTAGGGAGGACCTTTCAAAGTCTCTGGTCTGCTCCACCATTCAAATATCTCTCTTTCATGTGGACAGTACTTTGCTGAGAAGAGCAACTCTATTTGATTTCCAACACAGAGGTGGTGACTATATTCTCTACGTTATGGACTCATAACCACTGATTAGAACTGATTGAATCAGAGATTGACCGTTAACTCAGTGAGAGGCAATCTTTAAGAATGGCCAGGAGGAGGCTTGAAATTTAGTCATCTTCAAGAAGAGGTATTATTAATTGGCCAATCAAAGTCTATTTCTTTGTAATTTGAACTAGAGATATGGGGAAAACATCAACATGTTAGTAGCAGAAGCAGGAGCTAAAAGACCTATGAAGAAAAGGCAACATGCTTTTTCTGTTTGAAAAAGAGTTTTTTTTCCCCCCTCAAAAAAGATGCTGGAAGGTAGAAGAGCTATATAGGATATATAGCTATATATAATAGGATATATCCTTAAGCTATACTGAAGGATAATTTCCAAAGTAGAATATTATGTTAAGTTAGAAAAATGAGTAAAAGTGAAGTATTTGGTTGGTAGGTGCAGAAGAAAAGATAGAGATCACCTGAGAAACTATACTGTGAATCAATACCACCATGGGGAGCCAATGCAGTAATACTGTTATTAGCTCAACACTGGATTCTTCTACTATTTAAAATATGTTCTGATTTCACAGATAACTAATTACATAACTTTTTCCTACATTCTTATGAAGACTGATCACATGGCTAAGATTCTTATTTCTTTACTAAGTCTCATGTACTTCCTTGAAATAAATTTCCATTAATTGAGGTAACAATACTGTACTATGCAGCATGACTGTAAGTTGATCTCTTAAGGTGCAAAAGCCAGTTATAAAAAGTCATATGAGATAATAAGATTACCTTTTAAATGTAGTTGGAATTATACGATGCTGATAATTTGAAATTGTGCAGAATTCTGTCAAGTTTGAAAAGTCTTTAAGCTTTTAGATAGATGAAAGGAGAAAAACAGATGCAGAATCCAGTCAAATATTTAACCTGGTGTGCCAGTAATCAACTATTTTCTTTCAGCTCTGAATGCATCTCTTTCCCATGCTTTGTGACAATAAAACTGAACCCTGTTAACGCATTTACTTTAGCACCCGGCAAAATGTTAGTCATCATCAGTAGAGGGTGCTGGAGAGATGCTGCTGCTACTGCTGCTAAATCACTTCAGCCGTGTCTGACTCTGTACAACCCCATAGACGGCAGCCCACAGGCTCTGCCGTCCCTGGGATTCTCCAGGCAAGAACACTGGAGTGGGCTGCCATTGCCTTCTCCGTGGAGAGATGCTACAAGCCTGTAACAGAGGAAGATAACTTCCATCTAGGGTTCTGGCCTTGCATTATTGTTATTATTAATGAGAGAGCCCAGAAGCCTCCAGCTATGCTCTTTGGTTATGATCTCCTTCCAGTGGTCACTCCTGAGCACTGTGTCCCGGTCACACCCTGTAGAAACTGGAGGCCACTTCTACAGATTGGGCTTCCCTGGTGGCTCAGATGGTAGAGTCTGCCTGCAGTGCGGGATTCCCTAGATCGGGAAGATACCCTGGAGAAAGAAAGGGCAACCCACTCCAGTATTCTCGTGTGGAAAATCTCAAGGATGAAGGAGCCTGGGCAGCTACAGTCCATGGGGTCACAAAGAGTCGGACACAACTGAGCAACTTTCTTTCTTTCTACAGACTAGCTCCCATTCCCATCCTTAAGGAAGTTTCTTTGCCATGGGTAGTCTCTATGTTCACCCTGTTGAAAAAGGTCTGATTCTCAGCCTTGAGGTCAGGGCTCTTCCTAGTCTTTTACATTTCTCTTTGTTATTGTTTTAGCTTTATTGTCCACAATTCCTCAGTTTAGAGGTAGTAGTTGTTCTTTTGTATCTGTTACTTCTGAGTTCTTTTTCGTGTTATACCCATCTTCTATTAGTTACCAATTAGTTTTATTATATTCAAATAACCACTATGCTTACTGTCTCCTGGTTGGACCCTGAATGATGAACCTGCATATTTTGCAAACTTATATTAGTGCTGAATCAAAGGATTAGGACTACATGGTCATCTCCTTCTAGTAAAGAAATTATCGACACAACAAATATAAATACAGTTATGTATGTCATATCAGGATGGCCAACAAGAATCCAGTCAGCCTATCATTTAAAAGCTTAGATAGTTGTCTTCACTAGTGACAGCGCATCTTTTAACTCTGGGAAGATATTAAATTAATATGGAAAAACATCTTAGATTGGATTCCAGAGAAACAGAGAGTCTGAGATGGAGATTTGTGTATAGGAACTATTTTAGGGAATGCTTTCAGGATCAACATCTGGGCGGCGGGGGGCGGGTGGGCAGTGAAGAAAGTAGCATTAGGAAAAGAAAGGAGTTGATGCGTGATGTATCCCAGAGAAGGTCCGCATGATCTCATATTGCTCGGCAATTCAAACTCTTCCACCTTCATGGTGTTTGGCACAAGAAGATGTTAGCACTCCTACATCAACACATCATTTGGTGTGAATTTACTCCAAGAGGGCAAACTACTCAGGATGCTGTGGGGCAAATCTCTTTAGCTAAGGGCTGTTTCCAGAGAGTGACTCGACTGAAAACCTTTCCATCAGCTGCCCACACTCTCACCAGCTGGGAAAAACAGGTACCACAGTCCAAAGCAGGGTATTTGAGCAACTGTATTTGTTATCTACTGCTGCTTAACAAACCTCCCTCCTGTTTTAGTGGCTTAAAACAATGACAAGTAGTATGCTTGCAGATTTGCAATTTAGGCAAAGTTCAGTGAAGATAACTCTTTTCTGTTCTGCTCAACATCAACAGCAAAAGCTTGAAGGCTAGTAACTGAGATCATCTGAAGACTAGCTCATTCACATGTGTGGTGGTTGATACTGGCAGTCAGGTAAGATCTGAGTTTGGGCTGTCAGCTTCTCTGTGGCCTGGGCTTCCTCATAACATGGTGGCAGCATCACTTTTTTTGCATTCTATTTTTTGCAGTAGAAAAAACCTTGCCCAGATTTAGAGGATAGAGAAATAGACTCTGCCTCTTGATGAGGAGTGAGGTAGGACCATAAATTTTTCTGTGACCATTTTGGAAAATATAATCTGCCACAGTAGCACATAACAAAAGCTACTATAAAAGGAAATGAAAAACATTATATAAATATTTTGTTAGAAAAAAATGTGTGCATGATTGACATTTTATTTACTCTGATATTTAAGAGAATCTTGGCATTTAAAGCAAAGCCTTATAACTCTAAAGTGTATAATGGAGCAATTTATTTAGAAATGAGTTTAAGTTGAAATCATACTGTGTTTCTTTACAGAGGAAGAACTTTCAAGAAATGTAAATTATACAACATTTTTATGTTTAATTTTTAAATTAATAAAATCATATTTAGTATTTGGCAAGATCTGATTTATCAGATTAAAATGTAAAAATTTAAAATAATGTATATATTTGCAAATACTATTTGAAATACATCAAAATGTGTGTGCTACATATATATGTGTGTTACATATATATATGTAAATAAGACCAAACATTATTCAAAATCATCTTCCAAAAGTTTATTAATATTTGCAGTATCATATATACAATATTGGAGAAGGCAATGGCACCCCACTCCAGTACTCTTGCCTGGAAAATCCCATGGATGGAGGAGCCTGGTAGGCTGCAGTCCATGGGGTTGCTAAGAGTCGGACACGACTGAGCGACTTCCCTTTCACTTTTCACTTTCCTGCATTGGAGAAGGAAATGGCAACCCACTCCAGTGTTCTTGCCTGGAGAATCCCAGGGACGGGGGAGCCTGGTGGGCTTCCGTCTATGGGGTCACACAGAGTCGGACACGACTGAAGTGACTTAGCATATACAATATTAAAGTGTGCAACTTGAACTTAATTATTAGGGGAAAGCAGGAGTTTTGAATGTGCAACTTTATTAAGTTGAATAACAGCCCTTATTTCCACAAATGAAATTCTGTATAGTCTTTGGCACATACAAAATCCACCTCTGAATGCCCTTTTTTTCCTTCACTAAAAATTCTCATCGATATAATCAAGAGGGTCAACTAGCATAGAGACATTAATTATAAATCTCAAATCTTTAATATAGGGTTTTGACCTTGGAGAATAGGTTTGTAGAAATTTACAATATCAGCACAAATCGACTCAGCTATATGTATAGTACAGCAGACTTAAGATGATGGTACACACTCCTTTGCTCCCCAAGATTATCTTCCTAATGTACTCTTATTTCAGGAGTCTACATGTGAAGTAGGCAAAAACAGAGTTGTTTTGTTGATAGAGACTAAGACAGAGCTGTGGTTGAATTTGGCTCTTGGTTGGTTTAACAGAAATCCAGTGTTAGGGCTTAAGGTGTCCTTAGCAATTTTACTCTTGGTAATCTACTGATTAACTGGAAGTGAAATATTTTTCTTTTATCCTGAACTTAAAGATTTATAGGGCCAGCTCTATAGATAACTCATGCAAAATTCTTTCTTTCAGAAACTTTTGATTTTAAATTGTGTCTTGCAGTTATATTTTCTAGAGATATTATAATTAAACTTTCAATGACTGTCTTTTATTCTATAAATATTTCTTTTGTGTCACATTAATTTTACAGCAAAATAATATTGTGTTAAATAAATTGATTTAAGATATAATTACAGATTATAGTTTTCCATCCAAAAGAGATGAAAATGTCAAGTTGTGGGTTCAGCTTCTGGAACTCTCTTTTTTCAATTCACAAATAGACGGATTCTAGATTTGAGGTTATGTTATTTAAAAATGGAAAGGTTGATATAATCACAAATCTGCATGCTGCCATATTTATTTCTCAGCAATCAATGCAATAAAGTATCTGACTTTTGTAGCTCTAAATCGAGTACATCCAAGCTATTTATTACTATTCACCATTGTCATTCATCAGAATAAGCTATCTGTTCATACCCCTAAAATATTACATATTAATGAAGTCCCAGTGATGCAATATTTCTGAAGAATAGCAAGTTAATACTATCATGGTTAAGCTGCATTATATTCAGTTTATATTTGATTTAGGAAGTTCTTTCAACTTCTTGCCTAGTTTCTATGTAAAGAAAATAATAGTTTTGTTGTAGCATAGCTGTTATTTTAAAACTTCCTCAAAAGATGAAAGACATTAGATACCTGTTAACATTGGGCTCTTTAGGAAGCAGCCTCTGAAATGAGGATTACGGACTGATTTTAGATGTATCTGTTGTTGAAAAGAAGCCATGTGGAGTTTATAGCTAACCCCATAAGAATAATCATAATTTAGGTGCCTTGACTTCTCGAGCAAAATCTTAAGCAGAAATTTTATTCCACTGAAAAAATAGCAGCTGGGAGTTCCCTTGTGGCCTGGTGGTTAGGATTTGGGCTTTCATTGCCAGGGTCTGGGTTCAATCCCTGGTTGGGGAACTGAGAGTTCACAAGCTGTGGGGCACAGTAAAAAAAAAAAAAAAAGCAGCTGGACACTCTTGAGCTCTAACAGTAAATGAGCATCTGATCATGGAACATGAATTAACCACATGGCCAGAGCTGACTATCTTGAGTTGGGCTCTGTTACACTTTTCAAAACATAAGGTACAATGGGCCCAGCAATTTATTTTAAGACAGAAGTGGTCCATGTGGCATCAGGCGAGCAGAGTCACACTTCTCCCAATAGCCAGGACTTTGGGGATGATGTATCTGGTTATCTACTTTGTCTGGGAAATGATGTGATATAAATGAGAATGTATATGTAGACTCACAGGCTGTGGTGACTGTCTTGGCTGGTTGTTCAGGGATCCAGAAGAGATGGATTAAAAGATTAGAAACAAAGGAATCTAGGGAAAAGGCATATAGATAAACCTGTGAGATATGAAGATCTTTCCAGTAAAGATCATAAGAGTTATGCATACCTTGTGTCTCTATTTCCTCATTTCCCATGTTCTTCATCAGTCTTTCAACCCCATCACTTTACTATTGAGGTTACTAATGGTCTCTGTCTTGCCAAATCCAAGGTCTGTTCTTCACTTTTATTTACTTGATCTCAACAGCATTTGACATTAATGGTCACCTTCTTTGTTCTTGAATTAAGCTTTTTCACATTTTTTCTAGGATATCTAACTCCAAGGGAGTTAACTCTTTTATTATCATGAATATTAGTTTTCAGTTATTTTTTTCAGGTTTCTCATTTTCCTTCTGTCCCTTAAATGTTATTGTCTAATGTTGAAACCTTTGCCTTCTTCTCTTATCTATGTATGTTTATTCATTAGCTGATATTACATAATCCTACAGCTTGAGATGTCATTTACAGCTCTCAGTCCTCCCTGAGCTCCAGATCAGAATATTCAACTGCCTGCATGCTATCTGCACTTGAATGAATAATTTGTTGTTGTTCAGTCATTAAGTCTTGTCCGACTCTTTGCAACCCCATGAACTGCAGGACACTTTCCCTGTCCTTCACTGTCTCCCTGAGTTTGCTCAAATTCATGTCCATTGAGTCAGTGATGCCATCCAACCATCTCATTCTCTGTTGCCCTCTTCCCCTCTTGCCCTCTTCCCCTCTTGCCCTCAATCTTTCCAGCATCAGGGTCTTTTCCATTGAGTTGGTTCTTTGCATCAGGTGGCCAAACTATTGGAGCTTCAGCTTCAATACCAGGGCTTCCAATGAATGAATAATGCTGCTGCTGCTAAGTCGCTTCAGTTATGTCTGACTCTGTGCGACCCCATAGACGGCAGCCCACCAGGCTCCTCCATCCCTGGGATTCTCCAGGCAAGAACACTGGAGTGGGTTGACATTTCCTTCTCCAATGCACGCATGCATGCTAAGCCGTTTCAGTCGTGTCCAACTCTGTGTGACCCCATAGACGGCAGCCCACCAGGCTCCTCTGTCCACAGGATTCTCTAGGCAAGAATATTGGAGTGGGTTGCCATTTCCTTCTCCGTGAATGAATAATGGGTATGCCTAAATTAAAATGTGTAAACTGGAACTGTGACTTCCCTGGTGGCTCAGACGGTAAAGCATCTGCTTACAATGCAGGAGACTCAGGTTCGATCCTCAGGTTGGGAAGATCCCTTGGAAAAGGAAATAGCAACCCACTCCAGTACTCTTGCCTGGAAAATCCCATGGATGGAGGAGCCTGGTAGGCTACAGTCCATGGGGTCACAAAGAGTCAGACAGGACTGAGTGACTTCACTTTCACTTTCAAACTGGAACTGTGGCTTTCCCTTTGGAAACTGATTCTCTATGGAGTCCTCATTGAATCTTCTCCATCATATATCACATGTCCCATCAACATCAAATCTCACATTTACACTCAAGATACAGCATAAACTCAACCCCTTCCCACGATCTGTCAACTTCCCCAGGCTAAGCCTATTAAACTCCACTGAAAGCTAATGTACTGACACCCCACAGTTCATTTCTTGCTCTGCTATAGTCATTTCTCAACATAGTCATCTCAATGACCTTTTCAAACACAGGAAATGAAGTCATGTCACAGCTCAAAGCCCAGCAGTGACTTCCATTCTATTCTGAATAAATCCAAACTCCTTGCCCTAGACAAACAAGGTCTACCTGATTTAATTCCTGCCTGTATCTCTGACTCCTTTTCCTAGTCCACTCCTCTCTTCTTGATTCATTCCATTCCCTCTTGCAGAAATTCTTCTTCCTCAGATCTTTATGTGGTTCTCTCCACTATTTGGGGGCTTCCCAGGTGCTCAGTGGTAAAGAATCCATCTGCCAATGCAGGAGACACAGAAGACTCAGGTTCAATCCTTGGATTGGGAAGACACCCTGGACAAGGAAATGGCAATCCACTGTAGTATTCTTGCCTGGAAAATCCCACAGACAGAGGGCTACAGTCCACGGGGTTGCAAAGAGTTGGGAATGACTGAGCAACTAAGCACTCCCTTATTTGATTCAAGTCTCTGGTCAAATGCTACCTTCTTGAAGAGTTTTTACTTGAGTTCCTTATTCAAAATGCACAACTATCTTCCCTTTTGCTCTGTTTTTCTTCAAAGCACTTACCATTATCTAACATGCCAAAATCTGTTCAGTTGTTTATTTTCTTCCTTTTCCTATAGAACATAAACTCATGAAGGCAGACATTGATTGTTTGGTTCACCGCTTATATTCCTACCTAGAGCTGTGCCTGAAATTCTTAGCAGCATAGTGAACATTTGTTGAATTAAAAATTAACTTTGTGTTTCATTGTCTCACCAACAATTGCAGACATACAAGATATACAATATTTAAGCCATTTTGCAGATGAGGAACATGAGGTAGGAAGGTTAAATCACTTGATAAAAGTCACATATTTATATTATTCAATTTTTGTATATAATGGCTTAAATAGAAAAGTTATTTTAAATTTTAGCACCAGGAGAGAAATGTCTGTTTGGGAAATTTAATGAAAATGATTTTTGTTTTTAAGTTTTTGTTTCCTTCTTGAACTTTGCTTTAGAAATTTATAGCCACATTCCACTTAATCACTGCAGTTTTTGGTTGTTGTTGATCCAAATCCTTTATTTTATTTCAGTTTTAAACTTCACTCATTTAAAAAGTTTTATCTCTTCTGCTTACAGTCAAAATGTGCTTTATTTTAAGGTTTAAAATTCAAGTGAATAAATTTGGAAAATTAGGCCAACATCAAACCAGAATAACTAAGAAAGAACAAATTGTAAGGCATGAATTTGTTGTAGTTTTAGGTAAAAGGGTTAGCAAGGTAAGGTGAGAACAAAATGGCTTCTAACAGTCTTTCGGAAGCTTTACAGATTTATCAGAGAAGGAAGAGCTCAGGGAAAAAAAAGACCAAATAATAAATGAGGGTTACATATTATTAATAATTCTGCTAAAAAGGCTGATATATTGAGCTCATTTTAAACATCTCTCTTTAACAAGAAAAATGAAGAAGGTAACGTGGGCAATTAGCTACTGACATGGCCACTGCATATCTAGGTAATGATCAAAAGTGTGTGGGTGGTATGACCATCCAAGCCTCTCAAAAGGGGCTGCACTTTCTGATATGAGGCATAGAGTCTGGGCATTATTAACTATTTACGTTCACAGGAAATGCAGGTAAATTATTAATTTGTTTTATGATTTTGATGCTTATTTTCTGCTTAGTCCTTTCATTTTATAGCACTCTAATGTGCTGTAAGTTTACTGTGAAATAGTTTAAGCAATTCAACATAAGTAAGGTTTATAAATATCAGTCTTTTTAAAGGGAAGTGAAACAGAATCAGCAATGACAGGAATTTTTTTCTTGTTTGCCTTGAATAGAATCTTTTCTATTTCAAAAAATAGTCTCCCTGACATTCTTAGTTGCAAAATGGACCCAAAGGCACATTTAATTATCATACTACCTGATAATGTGATTTGTTATGGTATATTGCATCACATCATGCCATATCTCTTATCATACCATATTGTATTATAAACCAATTTTTTATCTATATTCCAAGAAAAGAATATAAGTTCTGTGGAGCTGGGGGTTTTATTCCTTTTCTTAATAGTTATATGTCTGAAACATAATAGATCCTCAACAAATATTTACTGCAGAATAGTTCACCTCACCTGACTGGATTTGCAGGCACAGGGGTCTAGTTACAAGTAGAACACTGAACAGTAGTCCTTGTCAACCAAGTGGCAAACCAGTTCCTTAAGAAGAAACGTCTGGCTAGAATAAAGTGTCTGTTAAAGGCATACCTTTGGCAGATCACATGGTAACTGTCACATCATAGAATGATAAGCATGAAGAATACAAAAATTTTGGCTGGCCTTACTGTGTTTAGCTGTACTTGGGAGTTAAAGGAAGAACATGACAGGCTCAGTCAGGACTCTATGGTCTCAGCTCAAGGCAGTGTCAGAGGGAAAGAACATTTCGTCTCTTATACCTCAAATTTACATACA
Source organism: Bos grunniens (assembly GCF_055505025.1). Taxonomy (NCBI): domain Eukaryota; kingdom Metazoa; phylum Chordata; class Mammalia; order Artiodactyla; family Bovidae; genus Bos; species Bos grunniens. Next base: position 67,586,250 of record NC_141168.1, on the reverse strand, counting down.
GAATCTGATTGTACAAATTGGAGTATTTATAATATAGAGTGAATTATAGCTATATTTTTACATGAGGTTAAGAGTTTCAATTTGAAAAATGAGGCTCTGAGAATTAAAATAGCAACATTTGGAAGGATTTAGATGATCTTGAGTACCCCAGATCCAAACTGCATTGAGCAAAAGTAGCTCCATTTTCCAGTCTAAAGAGGGGCTGTTTTACCTTATTTGGAAAACTTAAACTAACTTTAGTAAGGATTATTGGTAGCTCTCCTTAGGCTCTACCATGCCCATGCCTCACAAACTCCAATCTTCCAGCCAGAGTTAAATCTCAGCATGCCCAAGGAAGACAATCACCAATAAAACCAAGAATGGAAAATGTATATGTCAAAAGAATTCAAATCTGAAATTAAAAATAATTAAAAACCTGGGGAATATATAGGTGGATTCGTCAGTGATAGATGGACCATGCAGAAAGCCATAGAGTTTTAGATAGGGCAAAATATATTAACATGGAGGCATTTATCCAATATGCTGCATTCAGTGTTGTAGCTTGAGCAATTACCATTTTCTTAGCTGGTTAACTAAAAGCAGAATTCAGCTGTGGTCTGTACTGAATGAAATGAATGCTCCTTGATGTGATAGACTTTATTTTTGGGGGCTTCAAAATCACTGCAGATGGTGACTGCAGCCATGAAATTAAAAGACACTTGCTCCTTAGAAGAAAAGTTATGATCAACTTAGACAGTATATTAAAAAGCAGAGACATTACTTTGCCAACAAAGGTCCATCTAGTCAAAGCTATGATTTTTCCAGTAGTCTTGTATGGATATAAGAGTTGGACTATGAAGAAAGCTGAGAACTGAAGAATTGATGCTTTTGAGCTGTAGTGTTGGAGAAGACTCTTGAGAGTCCCTTGGACTGCAAGGAGATCCAACCAGTCCATCCTAAAGGAGATCAGTCCTGGATGTTCATTGGAAGGACTGATGTTGAAGCTAAACCTCCAATACTTTGGCCACCTGATGCAAAGAGATGACTCATTTGAAAAGACCTTGTTGCTGGGAAAGATTGAAAGAGGGGGGAGAAGGGGAGAACAGAGGATGAGATGGTTAGATGGCATCACTGACTCAGTGGACATGAGTTTGAGTAAACTCTGGAGTTGGTGATGGATAGGGAGGCCTGGCGTGCTGCCATCCATGGGGTCACAAAGAGTCGGACACGACTGAGCGACTGAACTGAACTGAACTGAACTGATATTCAAGAAGGGAGCCAAATACAATGGTGGATACGAGTATATGCTGTACAGTCCACTCACCCATCCTGTAATGGTTCTTACTTCCTTCATTTCAATGGGAGTTATGAAATACTGGTGTTTTACTGTCCAAGACAATGAAGGCAGAGTTACTATGATAGTCGTAATAAGGGAGTAAGGGAGAGAGAATTTTTTCATCCATGAGGATATTTGCTATGGGCTAATGGATCATGGGATCTCTAAGATGAAATAGATGAAAAGAACACTAAGGCACTCCTTGGTCTCTTCTGTGAATACAGCTTTAGGTTGATGTAAAAAACCTTGATCTAAGTTTCATCAAAGAGTTATATTCCTCATGCAGTTCTCAGAACTGAACCACTGGGAAAGTGGTTATTGTTAGGGGAAGAGTGTTATTTTGTATCGTCTTCCTTCAGCAGCAAGTGGCTGAGCACTGGCTGTATAGGAAAATACCCAGATCTTTTAGGGTTATGGGACATTGGCTCTTGTCCAGCACTAGCCCTTGAAGACAGAAAACATCACTATTCAGATGAGAGTTTAAGGGGTCAAAGGAAAAATGGAATTTTGTACTGTGTTTATCTCGCAGTTTTCTCAGTGGATGTATCACACTCTGTAGACTATTGCAGCTCTGAATGTAAGGTTGATAAAGTGTACAATTAGAAATTAGCATAAGCTCTACTCTGACTCTTTGACCCATGGAGTCAGAACCATCATTGTAGGAAGTAGAAGCTGATCTGTGGTGCTGAAATAGTAAACCAAAACAATACCGTTCTTGGACAAATCAGAGATATTAATATTGCCCTCAAAAACTTGGAAAATACAAGGGCAGTAATTCCTCCCATCTCATTTAGTTCTTCTGGCTGCACCATAGAGAATGAGAGTAGATAATTGTAATCTTAATCAGATGGTAACTCCAACTGAAGCTGCTGTTTCATACATGGGTTCTTTACTGTAGAAAATCATTATTGCCCTTTGTCACTGGTGCACATCTAGTTATTTTGACAGATAATGCATTTTTATTTCTATTGATGAGCACATACCATCAGAAACAGTTTGCATTTACCTGATGGAAACTGAAGTACATCTCTGTTTTCCTGAAGGGCTGGGCAAGCCCTTCAGCTCTTTTATAAGTTAATACACAGACTCCCTGACCTTTTCACCTTACCACAAGGTGGTGTGCTGCTCAGTGATACCATGGAAGTTCTACAGGCTCAAGGAAAATACTACCAGATAGAAAGGAATAAAAGTACCAAAAATATGTGAGTGTCTATGAATTTTTTTCCTTAGTTTCTTTAAAAGGATATTAACTTCTCCAAAATCACTGCAGATGGTGACTGCAGTCATGAAAGTAAAAGATGTTTGCTACTTGGAAAAAAGTTATGACCATCCTAGGCAGTATATTAAAAAGCAGAGACATTAGTTTGCCAACAAAGGTCCATCTAGTCAAGGCTATGGTTTTTCCAGTAGTCGTGTATGTATATGAAAGTTGGACTATCGAGAAAGCTGAGCACTGAATAATTGATGCTTTTGAACTGTGATGTTGGAGAAGACTCTTGAGAGTCTGTTGGACTGCAAGGAGATCCATCCAGTCCATCCTAAAGGAAATCAGTCCTAATTATTCATTGGAAGGACTGATGCTGAAGCTGAAACTCCAGTACTTTGGCCACCTGATGAGAAGAACTGACTCATTTGAAAAGACCTGATGCTGGGAAAAATTGAAGGAGAGAGGAGGATGGGATAACAGAGGATGAGATGGTCGAATGGCATCGCTGACTCAATGGACATGAGTTTGAGTAAACTGTGGGAGTTGGTGATGGACAGGGAGGCCCAGTGTGCTGCAGTCCATGGGGGTCACAAACAGTCAGACACAGCTGAGTGACTGAACTGAACTGAACCAAAAATAAAGTGACCAATATATGGTGGGTTTGTGAGATACAGAACCATAAATACATGACGAGAGTAGCAAAAATGGCAGTGCATATTGTAAGTCTCTTATATGAGAGTTAGTATAAAATTAATTACACAAATTTTAAAAAGTAGAAGGAAAGAAATAATTGAAGATATCAATGAAACAGAAAAAATATATAGAATAAATTAATAAAACTGAAAACTGTTCTTCAAAAAGATTTTTTTAATTGACAAAACTGTAAAAAGTGGAATGTTGAAGAGTTACAGACAATAAAAGAATAATAAAGAGAAATTATGAAGAACTCTATCCTATACTCCATTTATATGAATGTTAAGAATATGAAAAACATGATAATACAAGTTAGAATATTCATTGTCTCTATGTGGGGGGATTAACTGCAAAAAAGCATTAGAAAACTTTTGAAGGTGCTAGGAAGGGTCTACTTCTTGATTTGAATGACAGTTACATGATATTTACATAAACATTCATATTAACTGTATACATAACATTTAGAGTGCTTTAAGAGACATTACGTTGTTAACAAAGGTCCATCTAGTCAAGGCTATGGTTTTTCCAGTGGTCATGTATGGATGTGAGAGTTGGACTGTGAAGAAAGCTGAGCCAAAGAATTGATGCTTTTGAACTGTGGTGTTGGAGAAGACTCTTGAGAGTTCGTTGGACTGCACGGAGATCCAACCAGTCCATCCTAAAGGAGATCAGTCCTGGGTGTTCATTGGAAGGACTGATGTTGAAGCTGAAACTCCAGTACTTTGGCCACCTGATGCAAAGAGCTGACACATTTGAAAAGACCCTGATGCTGGGAAAGATTGAGGGCACGAGGAGAAGGGGATGACAGAGGATGAGATGGTTGGATGGCATCACCAACTCAATGGACATGAGTTTGGGTGGACTCTGGGAGTTGGTGATGGACAGGGAGACCTGGTGTGCTGCGGTTCATGGGGTTGCAAAGCGTTGGACATGACTGACTGACTGAACTGAACTGAACCATATTGTGTGTGTATACCTCAAACAAGAACAATAATAATCATGACATACATGTATAAGTCTTGTCTGTAAGACTCCTTAAACAATAGTTACATCTTATAATGAGTGTCTTTACTGAGTTCCTATACTTTTCCTATGAGGTCATTTATATAGTTTCAGTGAGACTCTATTCTTCACCCGCCATGTCCCAGAAAGTTAAAATTTACAACCCTACCACAACAAATATCTTTTTAAATTACATATGACAATCTCACTATAAGAAGTGAGAACTATGTATCATACATACATTATAATTCTATCTATAATGTTCTCTCAGGAAAATGTCTTTAAGTTCTTGCTTTGCTACACATATAATCCCATATTCACAGATAGTCAAGAATGTTAGTTTTTGATGGATAGGTCAGGTACATTCCCAAACTTGGGACTTTCTGAGAAAGAATTGATCATAGGTTTTGCAGATTATAGATTTTATTGACAGAAACTGGTAAATATCATTTTGATGATTCGTGAATCCTGATATCAATAGATAAGCTTATAAAGACAAAAAGTATTTCTGATACATACCAGTAACTTACAGTTCTGGAGATTTTATAAATCTTCCACATGGATAGTTTTTCACTCATAAGCTTTAAAATTCTGTGGTTCTGTTTTTAAAGCTAGATATTAAAGAGGCTTGCTCTATTAATTAATATCTATGAAGTACCATAAATAAAACTGAACAAATAAAATGCTATATTAGTAATACTAATTTCTTTAATGAAAGTGAAAGTCACTCAGTCATGTCTGACTCTTTATGACCCCATGGACTATTCAGTCCATGAAATTCTCCAGGCTAGAATACTGGAGTGTGTAGCCTTTCCCTTCTTCAGGGGATCTTCCCAACCCAGAGATCAAACCTGGGTCTCCCACATTGCAGGTGGATTCTTTACCAACTGAACCACAGGGGAAACCCAAGAATACTGGAGAGGGTAGCCTATCCCTTCTCCAGGGGATCTTCGTGACCCAGGAATAGAACTGGGGTCTCCTGCATTTCAGGCGGACTCTTTACCAACTGAGCTATCATGTGTGAGGTCAAATTCATGCTTTAGGGACAGAGATCTGTCTACAGTGAGAGACTTTGAAGAAGGCTGACCATTGGTCCTGTGGCAGTAGGCACAGAAACTCACAGTATGTCCAGTAGTCAGAAAAAAACTATGAAAGGTTTTTCACTTTGCACCTTTAGGCAACAGAAAATAAAAGGGTTGCCTATATAGTTCTAGTTCCCAAATTAAATTAAACCTTAAGCATTTCCAGCAAATTACTGCTACCATAATAAAAACATCATCACTGACTTTTGCCTTGACATTGTCAGAGGATATGCCATTATTTTGTATACATGATAATGAGAAAAAATATGGCCATTTGGCACCATGAATGAATGAAGGTAAACTTGCTGGCCTTACTTTTTGTTTCCTTTAAAAACCTTTTCAGTTTTTTATCTGGCAAATTGGACCTTCTCACATCTGTTCAAATTGATTTCTTATCTACTTGGTATTGTTTCTGAATGTTCCTTTCTCAAAAGTGAAGTATTGAAATCATTATTAGTGTCTTGGTTGCCTTCAAACTACTAAAGGGAGAAAATTTTGAAGGCAGTTGTGATTCACGTACAACAGAGAAAACGGGTTAGTATAAATACATTCACAGAATAGCTGATATCTTTCAATGACAATAGTTAAACACATTAGTTTCAGTAAAAATTATTCTAAAAAGCAAAAAGTCAGCTTTCACAGTCATGACTATATTTTAATAAATAATTTTATGCTACACGATGACCATAATTTAGCCATTGTAATATATTCAATTAAATTACAATATAGTTTGACTTGATTCTTTGTCAATAGAATCTACGATTGAATTCATATATTCTCATTACTGTACTTTTGTGAAACTGTGAATTTTAGACACGAATGCCTGATTGAGTAGGTCTTGATAAAACCTTACAACGTCTGCATTGAGTATAGTCGTTTAAGAGTTAGATAATATTTAAAGACTCCTGGGGAAATGATGTACTCTATAACAAACAAAATCAAAACAGTAGAGATTTATGGAATCCCAAAACCACAAATTTCAATCCCTTAACTAAAGGAGAAGAAGTTTAAACAATTAAACAATTTTACAGAAAGATTTGAAACAGTGCAATTTTCCTAATTGGTGTGGTCTGGTAGAAATAGAAATGTGCCAATTAAAAAATAATAATGCTAATTGGTGGCTCAGGAAAATGCATATCTTCAATAATCTCACTTTTATTACACTATTTTATTTGGGATAAAGTGCATTTAAAAATTTCCAAGATTTTAAGATGTAGAACAAAAAAGGAAGACATGGCCCCAAAGAAAGTAGCTGAAACCAAGAGTAGCTGCCTGGGCCGAGGAGTAAAAGACTTTCTAATTAGCCCTCTGATGTATCTACAATTATCCTTTTTTATGGTTCAGGCGGCAAGATCTAGCCTACACCACTGTCAGGGCTTGTGTGTAATCTTCAGGTGTCATTGAACATAAATCTCAGTGAAAATCATGGTGATAGTCAAGAAATGAGCCCTTTCTTCAATTCTGAGAAACATACTGAAAAAACATCATAAGAGTTTGAAAAGGAGAGAGTTTTTTCGTCTCTGCTAGATGGAGAGTCGTTTTTTTCCTTTTTTCTTACCAAACTGACAATGATATAAAATTTTTTTAACTTAAAAGATTTTGCTTTCATTTTTAGCCAGCTTACTTGATCCGGGGGTTAAGAATAGCTTCCTCTAATGGTGTCAATCTGGAAAAAGAGAGAGACTTTCTCAGAGGAAGTAGCTAGTCAGTTGCTGTCTGGGCAAAGTGTAATGTAAAGAGAGTGGGATCATCCAGAACCCTCCTCCTCTGTCTCCTGCTCCTTCCATCACGTCCAGCTGCTTTTTCCTCAAACTATGGCTTGAGACTTAGAAAAAAATAAATGGGTCTGGCAGAAGCATGTGACGAAAACTCTATGGAAAAGTACCTTTACTATTGCAACACTGACTCTGTAGCTCACAGCTAATTAATCCCACAATAGAATGTGAGTTGGCTAGTTGTATTTTGAATGTTCTCATGTGGCCTCTCTTGACGGGACTTGCCACCAAGGGTTTTAAGCTTTCACCCTATTTAATATTCATGTCTAAAGAAGCAAGGTGCCTTGGGATATTAAGAATTTTTAAAAAATTGGTCCTTTAGGTTTAGATTATAATGGAAAATTCAACAGCTATAGCTGCTGGAGACAAAAGGTGAACAATTCACATTCTGAAAGTAAACTATCAACTATATGCTGAATAGGAAAAGCCATAATTATTGGACAGTGAAGTGACAGGCTTTGCAATTGAGTGGTTTAGTAAATTATACCCGCCAGAAATTAATATCCCACATGATATGATTCCTGAGGGCAAAGTTCCTTACAGTAGGAACATATTTCAATGAGAGATTTAGTTTGGATAGAGGGAGTGAAATCAGATATCAAAAATATATTGTTAAAATTTACAGTACTCTTTTTAATGAAGCTCCAATCCCTACGTATAAAACTCATTGTCTGTTAGTCATTCAGGCATTTTACATCTATTGTGACTTGAACCATGCAGATTTGAAGTTTACTAGAAATTTCCCTCCCTGAAATTCCAATTTGTTGCCAATACTGCTCTAGTCTCTTGATGTGTGCATACAGCATCGAATAGATACAACTGAAGACAGATGTATTGCAGCAACTCTTGAGTTAATAATACTCTTGATGTCTGCCAGGGCTGTTCCAGGCTTGGGTGTACATTTTGGGAAAACTCCCAAGTGATGCTGGGGGGCACCTTTGATTATGAAGCATAGAAATGAGAAGTTAGACTGAGAAGGGGGATTCTTCCCTACTCTTTTAGGGAAAGTAAATTTGGAAAATAGTTTCATTTTATTCTGCTATGACATTTTTTTGGTCTTTTTAAAAAAATCATGCTCTATGTTTTTATCTCTAAATTTCTCCCACTTAGTAATATCTGCTATCCACTCCCATGGATTTTTGTGTGATGTACCCAATAATTGTATTTGATTCATATAATAGTTCAAATATTATTCCTTTCTAACTTTTCTTATGAGAGAAATAAGAGAGAGGAGTAAAAACAAATAAGATTTAAGGCACACCGGTGTTGTTGTTTAGTCACTAAGTCGTGTCTGACTTTGTGACCCCATGGACTGCAGTGTGCCAGGCTTACCTGTTCACTATCTCCTGGAGTTTGTCCAAACTCATGCCCATTGAGTCAGTGATGCTATCCAACCATTTCATCCTCTGTTGCCCACTTTTACTCCTGCCCTCAGTCTTTCCCAGCATTAGGGTCTTTTCCAGTGAGTTGGTTCTTTGCATCAGATGGCCAAAGTACTAGGAGTTCAGCTTCAGCATCAGTCCTTCCAATGAATATTCAGGGTTGATTTCCTTTAGGATTGATGGGTTTGATTTCCTTACTGTCCAAGGGAATCCCAAGAGTCTTCTCCAGCACCACAGTTCGGAAGCATCAGTTCTTTGGCATTCAGCCTTCTTTATGGTCCAACTGTAATATCTGTACATCACTACTGGAAAAACCATAGCTTTAACTATATGAATCTTTGTTGGCAAAGTGATGTCTGCTTTTTAATATGCTGTTAATATGCTAGGTTTGTGGTAGTTTTTTCCCAAGGAGCAAACGTCTTTTAATTTAAGGGCTACAGTCACTATCTGCAGTGATTTTGGAGACTAAGAAAATAAAATCTGTCACTGCTTCCACTTTTCCCCCTCTTATTTGCCATGAAGTGATGACACCTGATGACATGATCTTAGTTTTTTGAATGTTGAGTTTTAAGCCAGCTTTTTCACTTTCCTCTTTCACCTTTACCAAGAGGCTTTTTAGTTCTTCTTTGCTTTCTGCCATAAAGGTGGTGTCATCTGCATATCTGAGGTTATTGATATTTCTCCCATCAATCTTGATTCTGGCCTGTGCTTCCTCCAGCCTGGTATTTCACATGACATACTCTGCATGTAAGTTAAATAAGCAGGGTGACAATATACAGCCTTCATGTACTCCTTTATTAATCCTTTATCACTGTACTCTTTCACCCTCATCAAGGGGCTCTGTATTTCCTCTTCACTTTCTACCATTAGAATGGTATCATCTGCATATCTGAGGTTGTTGATATTTCTCCTGGAAATCTTGATTCCAACTCTTGATTCATCCAGCCCAGCATTTCACATGATATACTCTGCATATAAGTTTAATAAGCAGGATGATAATATATAGCCTTGACGTACTCCTTTACCAATTTTGAACCAGTCTGTTTTTCATGTAAGTTCTAGCTGTTATTTCTTGACATGCATACAGATTTCTCAGGAAATATTGATAGTGAATTGAATTTATTGAGGTTTTTTTTTTTAATTCTATGATTTTTCTACTATAGTACATTTTCTGTATTTATTGTTCCTGCTAATTAAATACAATTCATTCTGCCTCTTAAAAGGAATTTCACTCCCAGCAAAGTTTACTTAGTAGGGGAATCATCATCTCATGATGAGTCAATCATGGGTATAAAGATAGCTGTCAATATATTATAAAGTTAAAATATATCTTTTCTTTACCTTGTTATATTGGAAATTTCACAGTTTCCCTTAAATTCAGATAGATGGTCATAATGGATAAAATGACTCATATTCCTTTGGATTTAAAAAGTGTGTTTCCAAGAATCCACTATTAAATAAAAATTCCTCTGGGAAGTATAATATATAAATCCCATATAGGTATTAAAACTTGCAGCTGGACTAATATTCCTCATAATTTTTCATCACTTTGTCAAATTTAAGACACAATATTCTGTGTATAGAAAAATCTATACTTAAAATTTTAATAAGCAAGTGAGTATAAGAAATGTCCAGAAACTGAAATAGTCCCAACACTTTCACAGGATTGGAGAAGCACAAAGAACCCTAGATAGCATGTTGGCCTTGTATCTCTGAGAGAAGAAGGGGCCAGGTGTACCAAATGTGGGAGAGGAGAATGGATGGGTGAAAGGATACTAACACAAACACTCATGACTACATTTAACTTGGGCAGACTAATATGGGCTTCCCTAATGGCTCAGTCGGAGAAGGCAATGGCACCCCACTCCAGTACTCTCACCTGGAAAATCCCATGGACGGAGGAGCCTGGTAGGCAGTCCACGGGGTCGTGAAGAGTTGGACACGACTGAGCGACTTCACTTTCACGCATTGGAGAAGGCAATGTTAACCCACTCCAGTGTTCTTGCCTGGAAAATCCCAGGGACAGGGGAGCCCGGTGGGCTGCCGTCTTTGGGGTCGCACAGTGTCGGACATGACTGAGGCAACTTAGCAGCAGCAGCAGTGGTAATGGCTCAGTGGCAAAGAACCTGCCTGCCAATGCAGGAGACAGGAGTTCAATTCCTGGGTCAGGAAGATAGCTTGGAGAAGGAAATGGGAACCCACTCCAATATTCTTGTCTGGAAAATCCCATGGACAGAAGAACCTTGGTGGGCTACACAGTTCATGAGATCACAAAGAGTCAGACATGAATGAGGGACTAACACTTTCTACATTTTCTTTTTACCCCAAACCTACTAGTTTTTTCTAAATATATAGTGAATTATTGTTTAGCTGTCAATAATTTATATTTTACTTGAATAAGTTTTTAATGTTTTAATTTTTACAGACTCCTTCCTTGATAAGTAATATGCCTGAATATGATTTAAAACCATTTTTGTATGGATGCGAGAGTTGGACTGTGAAGAAGGCTGAGCGCCGAAGATTTGATGCTTTTGAACTGTGGTGTTGGAGAAGACTCTTGAGAGTCCCTTGGACTGCAGGGAGATCCAACCAGTCCATTCTGAAGGAGATCAGCCCTGGGATTTCTTTGGAAGGAATGATGTTAAAGCTGAAACTCCAGTACTTTGGCCACCTCATGTGAAGAGTTGACTCATTGGAAAAGACTCTGATGCTGGGAGGGATTCGGGGCAAGAGGAGAAGGGGACGACAGAGGATGAGATGGCTGGGTGGCATCACTGACTCGATGGACATGAGTCTGGGTGAACTCCGGGAGTTGGTGATGGACAGGGAGGCCTGGCGTGCTGCGATTCATGGGGTCACAAAGAGTCGGACGTGACTGAGTGACTGAACTGAACTTGCTGTGGTTAAAAAAAAAAATTTCAATAGATTTTGAAAACTGAAGCTCTTATTTTGGACAATGGATAGATAACTATGTATGTATATCAGCTATCACATTCAGGAAATTTATTTTCTTTGCGTAGGTATCAAACACAGGGAAATTGAATTCACATCAGTGTATGGATATTTAGCATAATCAATTGGCATCACTGAGAAGAGATCTTCCACAGGAGTACATGGAGTTATTTCATGTTGGTGGTCAGTTTGGTGAGTACAGTTTTATTGCTGGATTATGTTGCCCATGTCAGATGGTAAAAGAAAGAGATTTCTTATATCCTAGTGATGTTCCATGAAGCATAATGACTGCTAATACTGTTTTTTTTCTTGTTAGAAATATTGTGATTTTTATCCTAAAACAATTATCTAGGATTTTAAATGACTCAATCTTCATAGCAAACTCTAGTCATTCAACTGACAAAATGTGTTTTTATTCAAATTATAAACATAAAACTCAAGAGTTTTGCCTCCTCATTAGCTATGCATTGAAAGTATTTAGCCTTAAAAAGCTGTGAAATGAGCAACTTTGAAAGACCACCTTTCTGATTACAGAAAACAATGAATTCATTCACCTTACCAAAATACTTTTTCACATTTTACTTTTTCCCCGGAAAGAAATTATGATTTCTAAAACTCTAGAACAATTTTTCCAAGTCTTTTTCATTTCATTAAAGCCATGTATAATTATACTGTTTATTTAAATGAGTAAAAAATTCTTTTACAAACATTTCTCTTCCATTTAGCACAGTGAATATGAAAGTGCTTTGAATCAAGGCACTGGTGCTCTTAGAGTGGTCTATGTCCTTCTTTTAGATTGTGACATATCACATATGTAGTATCTTTAATATGTAAATCCTGGTTGGGAGACATTTCTCCAGGAGTTTCTTGTGTTTCCACATGATTGACTTGTGAACAGAGTCACTGACAACTTTTGTTGTGGAATGTCTTTCCAAGAATGTCTGTATAATGAACAACCTTGGAAGAATTGAGATCGTGTCTGACAGCGAAAAAGGTAGATTTGCTTACTAGCTAGCCCTTGGAGAAGGAAATGGCTACCCCCTCCAGTATTCTTGCCTGGAAAGTTTGATGGACAGAGGAATCTGGAAGACTCTACACATGGTCATCACCAGATGGTCAATACCGAAATCGGATTGATTATATTCTTTGCAGCCAAAGATGGAGAAGCTCTATACAGTCAACAAAAACAAGACCAGGAGCTGACTGTGGCTCAGATCATTATTGCAAAATTCAGACTTAAGTTGAAGAAGGTAGGGAAAACCACTAGACCATTCAGTTATGACCTATATCAAATCCCCTATGATTATACAGTGGAAGTGAGAAATAGATTCAAGGGATTAGATCTGATAGACAGAGTGCCTGAAGAACTATGGACAGAGGTTCATGACATTGTACAGGAGGCAGGGATCAAGACCATCCTCAAGAAAAAGAAATGCAAAAAAGCAAAATGGCTGTCTTAGGAGGTCTTAAAATAGCTGTGAAAAGAAGGGAAGTGAAAAGTAAAAGAGAAAAGGAAAGATATACTCATTTGAATGCAGAGTTCCAAAGAATAGCAAGGAGAGATAAGAAAGCCTTCCTCAGAGATCAGTACAAAGAAATAGAGGAAAACAGTAGAATGGGAAAGACTAGAGATCTCTTCAAGAAAATTAGAGTATCTCTAAAAAGCAAAGGAACATTTCATGCAAAGAGGGGCTCAATAAAGGACAGAAATGGTATGGACCTAACAGAAGCAGAAGATATTAAGAAGAGGTGCCAAGAATACACAGAACTATACAAAAAAGATCTTCACAACCCAGATAATCACGATGGTGTGATCACTCACCTAGAGCCAGACATCCTGGAATGTGAAGTCAAGTGGGGCTTAGGAAGCATCACTACGAACAAAGCTAGTGGGGGTGATGGAATTCCAGTTGAGCTATTTCAAATCCTGAAAGATGATGCTGTGAAAGTGCTGCACTCCATATGCTAGCAAATTTGGAAAACTCAGCAGTGGCCACAGTACTGGAAAAGGTCAGTTGTCATTCCAATCCCAAAGAAAGGCAATGCCAAAGAGTGTTCAGACTACCGCACAATTGCACTCATCTCACACACTAGCAAAATAATGCTCAAAATTCTCCAAGGCAGGCTTCAACAGTATGTGAACTGTGAACTTCCAGATGTTTAAGCTGGTTTTGGAAAAGGCAGAGGAATCAGTGATCAAATTGCCAAAATCCATTGGATCATCGAAGAGAGTTCCAGGAAAACATCTGTTTCTGCTTTATTGACTATGCCAAAGCCTTTGACTATGTGGATCACAACAAACTGTGGAAAATTCTGAAAGAGATGGGAATACCAGACCACCTGACCTGCCTCTTGAGAAATCTGTATGCAGGTCAGGAAGCAACAGTTAGAACTGGACATGGAACAACAGACTGGTCCCAAATAGGAAGAGGAGTATGTCAAGGTTATATATTGTCACCCTGCTTATTTAACTTCTATGCAGAGTACATCATGAGAAATGCTGGGCTGGATAAAGCACAAGATTGCTCAGAGAAATATCAGTAACCTCAGATATGCAGATGACACCACCCCTATAGCAGAAAACAAAGAAGAACAAAAGAGCCTCTTGATGAAAGTGAAAGAGGAGAATGAAAAGTTGCCTTAAAACTCAACATTCAGAAAACTAAGATCATTCCGTCTGGTCCCATCACTTCATGGCAAATAGATGGGGAAACAATGTAAACAGTGACAGACTTTATTTTGGGGGGCTTCAAATTCACTGCAGATGGTGACTGCAGCCATGAAAGTAAAGACGCTTACTCCTTGGAAGAAAAGTTATGATCAACTCAGACAGCATATTTAAAAGCAGAGACATTACTTTGCCAACAGAGGTCCATCTAGTTAAAGCTATGGTTTTTCCAGTAGTCATGTATGGATGTAAGAGTTGGACTATAAAGAAAGCTGAGCACCAAATAATTGATGTTTTAGAACTGTGGTGTTGGAGAAGACTCTTGAGAGTCCCTTGGACTGTAAGGCGATCCAACTAGTCAATACTAATGGAAATCAGTCCTGAATATTCATTGAAAGGACTGATGTTGAAGGTGAAACTCCAATACTTTGGCCACCTGATGCAAAGAACTGACTATTTGAAAAGACCCTGATGCTGGGTAAGATTGACGGTGGGAGGAGAAGGGGACAACAGAGGATGAGATGGTTGGATGGCACCACCTACTCAATGCACATGAGTTTGAGTAAACTCTGAGAGTTGGTGATGGACAGGGAGGCCTGCTGCAGTCCATGGGGTTGCAAATAGTTGGACACAATTGAACTACTGAACTGAACTGAAGTGAATCAATCAAAGAATTGCTTTGCTTCCACTTTTCCCTTTGAAAGTCTCTCCCTGAGTTCACGTCGGTAGGTGATCCTAATCACTCCCAGCTTGCTGTTTGCTCAGATAAATTCTTAAAATATCTACTATGCCTCAGTTTATCTTTTAATATTTGTTTAGAGCTTTTAACATATTACTCATATTAATTTTAAATCCCCTGACTATTCTGACATCCGTATCATATCCAAACATCATTCTGATTTCTTTGTCTCTTCAGCCTGTCTTTTCTTGCCTTTTGGCATATTGTATAGCTTTTTGACAAAAGCAAAGCACATCACATAGGGCAGTAGAAATGGAGGTAAACAGTGTTCAGTGTGAAGATATATGTTGATCCACCCAATAGTTGGACTGTATTTGATGCTCATTGTAACTTTGGGTGTCAGAGGCTTCAAATTCCTCCTGTCACTTTGTCACCTTATTTTTTTATCCCTGCTTCACTTTGGTACTTCCTTCTGTACTGAACCTTAGAAAAAAAAAAACTGCCTCTGAGTTCTCCTAGCTGCATTAAACTGTTGCTGGTAGTGAAGTCTTACTAGCTTGGTGGGACTTCCCCAGTGGCTTTGGGGTAAAGAATCTGTCTGCAATGCAGGAGATGCAAGAGACTCAGGTTCAAGCCCTGGGTCAAGAAGACACCCTGGAGGAGGGCATGGCAACCCAGTCCAGTATTCTGGCTGGGAAAATCCCTCGGACAGAGGAACCCGGCTGGCTACGGCCCATGGGATCACCAAGAGTCGGACAAGACTGAGCATGCACGCAAGATGTAGGGCAAGGTGAGTATCTTTGAATCTTCTAATGTAAGCCTCAGTCTTTGGACTCCCCCCAGGACCTGTGTCTCAGGGGTGTTCCTTATCTCCCCTGTCCTCTATCCCATCCTCAGCAGCAGCAGGTAACTTCTGGGACTCTCAGTCTATAACCTTAAAAATCTCTCTGTTGTAGATCATCTAGCAATGCTGTACCTGCATTTTTGGTTGTGCTATAATGTCAATTTTCCCATTAAGGTCTTTCTTTGTTATAATGCATCCTAGTGATTTTTTTCTTCCAAACATGAAAATTCTCTGAAAAAGGGATGCTTCAGTCAGTGCTGTTATTGTTCAGGATAGCTTCACATGAAAAATACCAAAGTTTCATCCTGTTATCCTCAAAATAATAAAATGTTTATTTTTAATAGATGTCCAATTGGATCTCAGATCTTTTTTTTTTTTAACTTTTTAATTTTGTCTGTGCTGGGTTTTTGCAGCTATGCGGGGGCTTTCTTCAGTTGCCATGAGCCTGCTTCTCATTGTGGTGAATTCTCTTGTAGTAGAGCATGGCCTCTAGCATGTATAGGCTTTGGGAGTTGCTGGTTGCAGCTCACGGGCTCCAAAGCACAAGCTCAGTAATTGTGGCCTATGGGCTTCGTTGCCCCATTGCATGTGGGATCTTCCTGGACCAGGGTTTTAATAGGTGTCCCCTGCATTGCAAGGCAGGTTCTTAACCACTGGAAAACCAGGGATGCCTCCTCCACATCTTTTTAAAGCAGTTCTTTGCTATTGATTATTATCGAGGCAATTTAGCGGCATCTTTATTGCCAAGTTCATTGTTGGGAGTCTAGGAGAGCATTTGATCTAACACTAGATTTTCAGTTGTTTTGAAATTTTTTCCTTTTTTTTTTGTGCTTTGATAAACTGGGCATAGAATGTATTATTTTATGAACTTCTATATGTTCACTGTTGGAAATTTAGACGTATCATAATTTATATAGGATAAGTAAAGACTGACATGTACATTTATATAAATAGAATTACTGGTACTATTGAGATTATACGGCACCTTGGATACTGTCTTAATATAATTTAGGAACAATTGTGGCTAAAGTTAAACTAATTTGGGATTTGGGAGAGATAATGTGTGTGTGTGCATGTGTATAAACAAAACAAATGAATAAAACCACTGGTCTATTAATTTACAAACTCATTTTATCAAAAACCAGCTGCTCAGATTGTTCCAGATCCTTTGATGAGGATGATCGCTAGAAGTTGACGCCAGCAGGGTGGAATTTACCTCTATTTTGATGTTCCCTTAACTTTGACTGCCATACTTGTATCATTGGTTTCCACCATGATAAAGCATTTCATTCATATAGGATATTTTAGAATGTTCTGTTTTACTAAAATTCTTAAGACAGGCTTAAAGTTTAGGATTCTATAAATTTTGCTTTTGTGAAAATGTAATTTTTAAAAACTCCCCAAAATTCCTCCTACCAAATCATTGATAAAACTGATTCTCTAGAAGAGTTGACCATATGAAGCTTACCCTGTGGAAATGTGTGTGCAGTTTGTGGAAGGATAGGTCCAGAGGATCTTCTAGGGCTTTACTTCCAGAGGTCTGCTGCTGCTGCTGCTAAGTCTAGGAAGATTCAATCCCCAGGTTAGGAGCAGACCTAAAGTTTTCCAAAATGCTTCGACATTGGTAAGCTTTGTCACATAATCAAATCCAGTCTTAGTAAGGAAAGACTTTGTTCAAAGTGATTATTGCAAGAGGAGGGAAAGGGGAACTGTTGCATTTGGAGGACACTGTGACCGGAAGATCTGCAAGGTCTAAGAATTCAGCAGAATTAATTTTCATTTCTTTCAAGAGAGATAAACAGGGCTAGATAGAACTGGATGTGGGGGAGTGGGATAAAAGAGCGGCATGGTCTAAAATTAGATCAGAGAAGGTTTTTCCATGAGGCCAGCCTGTTCTCATGAGGAACTATATGCTGGATCAGGATGAAGGTGGGCCAAAATTCAGGATCCTGAGGGAAGGAGAAAAACTTAACCAAATTTTGGTTAACCAGCTTTTTGTCCTGACTGATCTGTGGAAACAAGCAGTTCAGTTAATTATTTATGAGGTCAAAAAATTGGAATGTGGAGCGTCTGTAACTGGCTGTATTATAGGTAAATGAGGTGGGAGCAGGGACGCATCAGTGAGTCTTTCCTAAGTCATATGGTGAAGGGTGTCTTCAGAACACAAAAGAGAGAGGATTTCTCAACTGTCCTATTTTCTTGGAGCACAGGGCTTGAGTACATTTCAACATTGGGAGATCAGAAGTTGTTTTCTTCAGCTAGCTCTAAGACTTTGACTCTGCGGCACCTGTGCTTGTATCTCCTGGGCCTCTTGGGCCTTTTGAACCTGAATGTTGTGTACAGGGCCCCAGATTGCATCCATGCAGAAGGAAATAGAACCAGAACTGCGAGACAGGTGAAAGGTGCAGCCTGTTAGCTAGCCTGACTGCCCTGTGGCAAACAGCATGGCACTTCTTTCACACTTGGCGGCAGTGGATGCCCAGAACTGCTTTCTCTTCAAGACTGTCCTCTGACCCTTTGAGATTTGAGATGTTTGGACATAGGGCTTTCTTCTACTTTGTTGCGAGTTGAATATTCAGTTGGAATAGTTTTCTATTTTTTTAACTGACTTTTAAATCCTTCTATAATTCTAATTAAGCTCATCTTCATCTCCGGAGCTTGGCTAGCTCTAAGGCAAGAAATAAAGGAAGCTTGCTTGCCAGGCCAGGCTTCCTAAGCTCTCACATCTCTACTTGAATTGATTTGCATTATAATGCACATGGGCAGGAAGATAGGTAAATTGAATGTGTGATTAACTGAGCAAAGAATAAAGTCCATATAGAGTTAACATTATTGCTAGGCTACTTGCAGGTCATTTCTGAAGGATGGAAACAGGCACTCGCTAAGAATGAATGTATGAAATATGATGATTATCTTATTGAATATAAAACATTTATTACATCATCCAGTTCCTTTTTATTTAACATGAAATGTGTTAAACAATTTCTAAGATGAGAGCTAATCATGCTATGTGGAGGTAGCCCAGTGCTGGCAAATGGGAAAACCAATGGATCTGGAAATGATCCTTTTAGTACTAACGGGGAGATACAGTAAAATAATACAGCCCTACCTGGGATGCTAGGGTTTTCACATTGTCCTGCAAAAACTAATGTTTTTATAAAGTATGTATCTGGCAAAAAATATATATCCTATCTCTAATTGTGTTTGGGGGAGTATTTAGTGCATTCAGAAATAGGTACCATTTTTTAAAAAATGAAACTTAGATGACTTAAGAAGTAGCTTTGTGAGGATGTGCTTTAAAACAACATCCTATACATAAGCAAAATGTTTTGTCTGGCATATGATAGTCATGCTGCATGACCTAATGGCACCCAGAGAAAACATTCTTTTGACATTCATTGTGAATTTGGGTTCCCTCATTCTTGGCATTTTGTAAAATGCTTTGATAATTTAAATATCACCTTTAGACTTTCACAATACAATTGCTTAGATAAAGTTTGTATTAATCATAACAATACACATATAAACACTTATACTTCATTGTCTCTTTCTATGTCAGTGTGTCCATGGACAGATTTTTGCATAATCAAGTTAATAGTATTCGTGAATCTGCATGATACTTCTGGTTTATTCTCAGTCTTGGTTCTTTCCACTTTATTAAAACCAATCATAATAAGAAAATGTTTATTTCATAGGGAAAAAATCCTATTTGTAATTATTAGCATACCATATAGGGTGAAAGCAAGCAGTGTTTTATAATTGAATTATGTACAATAAACATGTGCTGGGAATAATGCTTCTGTATGTTAAGAATGAACTCAGATCTCTAAAAAAAAGTCTTGTATTTTTTAATAAGTAAAAGGTTTATCTTAAGCCATTTCTGAAAAGCGATGTTGCTGATGTTACACATGCTGAACATGTATAAGTAAATTATGGTAGAAATTTTTTTTTCTTGTCAATGAATTTCTAGACTTTTGGAAGATATGATGATTTTAATGAAAAGACCAAAGAATGGTCAATTCTAATACCTAATTCAGCACTCAGCTGTGACTTAAGGGACATATAATTAATATATGACATTTCCAACATTAAGGTTGTTATTACTACTTCTCTTTTGCCAAAGCAATTTTAATTACTTGCTAGAGATCTCAGAATATTACTTTCAACATGCAAGTGAAAACTTTCATGATATATCATTTACCTACTTTAAAATGTAGGATTTTAATTCAATTGCAATTCCACGTTTTAAACACATGGTCTTAGCTGCCAGGCTAGAAATAAAATTTCAGCCAATCAGCATACATAAATGGTCAAGGTTTGTACAATACAATAATACAACTCATCATGAGATTCCCATGTCTGTTGGTAAGATTTTAAAGAACAAGCAATGCTATAACATAAATTCAATCATGTGGTAATAATTCCAATAAAATTTTAAAATTCTACAAATTTACCCAATCTGGTGACTAAACTATATTTTTGTTTGTTGCTAGTTTTGCTCAATTTAGAATCCCGATGTCCTCCCACTTTTGATTTGTAAAAACAGTATTAACTTTGGTCATTTGTTTCGATTGCAAAGCTGTGAGTGTATTTACCTTGTGCAACGGCACCCCACTCCAGTACTCCTGCCTGGAAAATCCCATGGACGGGGGAGCCTGGTGGGCTGCAGTCCATGGGGTCCCTAGAGTGGGACACGACTGAGCGACTTCACTTTCACTTTTCACTTTCATGCATTGGAGAAGGAAATGGCAACCCACTCCAGTGTTCTTGCCTGGAGAATCCCAGGGACGGGGGAGCCTGGTGGGCTGCCGTCTATAGGGTCGCACAGAGTTGGACACGACTGAAGCGACTTAGCATTAGCAGCAGCAGCAAAGAGAATTATTATCCAAAACTTGCATTTCCTTAATTCATGCTAGAGAATTATCTAACAAGGTTGCCTGAGTTTGAGAATCACCTGATTTTCTCTGAGAATGTAACTCTGTTTTATTTAGAATTCACACTTGATTAGACCCTAGGCATCTGACAATTCTGAAAAGTCAGAAGTTAACTTTTAAAAATTAAGGTGTGGTAATACTCTATACCTTAAATTTTCTACTGGACAGAAGTAAATTAAAAGTTACATTTTCACTGAACCATAGGAATAATCAATCTTATAATTTTCTAATCTTATTTTACTTTTCTTGTTTTAAGGGCTGTACACAAGCCCCGTTCCTCTCATCTTTTTTAAACTCACTCTGCCATCTTGCTGGTTCCCTCCTTATGAGGTTAAATAAAGCACTGAGAGGTGCTCACAATTCATTGGTGAGGATTAGGTTTCTTTTAATATTTTGAGAATTATGACTTAATAACCTAATGGTTTTTAGAAATAAAATAAGTAGAAATACAAGCAGAAAAAGAAGCAGAAGGAGAAGAAAAGGGGGAGAAGGAATTAGGTATTTATCTATGAGATTATTCCAAATGGTCCATTCAGTCCAGTTGTTGTGATAAATTACTATAAATGTTTAAGATCTTTTAATCAATAAACTGAAATTGTGCTATCCAAGAATAACTGCTTTCCTTCTCTTTTGAAGGGTATAACCCAGAATTGGAGCACATAATTAGACAGAGTAGACTTACGTTAAATCAAGTAATATTTGATACAAAACTTTGTGGGAAAGAGGCTTTCTATTCCTATTCAATCCAATTTTACCATATTGGACAGGTTTGTTGAACCCTTTCCTGTCAAAAATTTCAGTGCGTTTTATCTGTGTATGTATGTTTGTACATGTATACTTTTGTTATTACGTTTAAGATGTTGATTGCTCACATAAAGGCATTATGGATAAAAACAAAAGTTTCCAAATGATGTTTAAAATTGCAATGCTCATAAATCAAAAGAAAAAGGCACCAAATGTTGTATCTTAAAGACAGGAATGCTTTGATATTAAATCTAGAGAACTTTGGTTAAATTCTTTGTACACTAGGTATGGATGACACCATAACTCCCTGCAATTAGTACTGAAAAAAAAGAGACAAATACACACAGACACATACCACACACACACATACACACACATACACACACACAGAGGCAAGCATGCATATATATATATATATATATATTTCCTCGTTGAGGATCTCTTATATAAAAAAGGTCTGCATATAAAAGACAGTCCAGAGACATCTTTGAAGGTTTTCTTTCAAAGCAGCTTCGCTTTCTCATGTGTCTGGGGATTTCTGTTATTAATTGAAGTTAATTTTCTAGGATATCAGTTTGCCATGCACGTGGGAAAGATTGATAGCCTCTTCGATTCTCAAGAGTGTTGAAAATGACACTGTTCCATCACCGGGTGCCTTCACTTTTATCATCACAAATCAAATTATAAACATCGGGGCAACCTTGCTGGAATCTGGCTTCGGGAGATTTCCATAAGATTAATTAGGCGGCCAAAGCAAAGATGGTAAAATAGAAAGGGGGAGGGGGGAGGGAGGAGGGAGAGTGGAACCATTCATTCCTCACAGAATGGAAAGTCAATTCAACAATGGGTAATTAGCGTGGGCCACAGATTCTCAAAGGCACTGAGGACACTGGACTCTCTCGCACTCTGATGTTTAGTGCCGTATTGTGGACCCCTCATTTAATTAGTGCACTTTGATACCCACAGGAGTTTGAGGCTCCAGGGCATGCTAAACACAGACTGACACCAGCAAGCTTCTGCCTCCTTCACTCTAATTAGAGACACAATGAGCTGCAAAGACAATGTTTTACTCCAAGATTTCTTCTGCAGATACCTCTGGCAGGAAACAATCGTTTATTTTGTGTCTATATTGGTATTCAGATTAAATTGTTAGCATGCAAAAGATGAGCTAAGGGCACATATCTATTAAAAATGCTTAGCAGCGTTCAAAAATTATGGAGGCAATTTGTGTGAAAATATATATTTTCCCTTTTGGAAACTATTTTCTGCTGATCTATTTAGAAATAAACTCTAAACAAAAATGCAGGTGGCATTCTAAAGTAAATATCAGTACTTTCTTAAAATAGCCATAAGTTCTATTCCTTAAACAAATGCTTCTAAAATTAGCTAAAAGGGAGAGGGATAAAAAGAGGTGAAACCCCTCTCCTCCTCTGAATTCAACTGCATTGAAATAAGTAGCCAACACTGGGGAAAATGACAGAGGTCATTTTTATAGGAAGATTGCTAATCTGTCTAGAGCTCTTTAAAGGAAGCCCTGAAACATTTCACAGTGCCAAGTTAAAAAAAATTTATAATGTTAGTTTTGATGGACAGTTCCATGCTGATTGGAAGAATATAAATATCCCAAGGGAGTCTGCATATTGAAAATTAATCTCAGCATCCACAAAATACTAGTATGTGTTGCTTTAACTACATACAGTAAATTCAGTGCCCCTAAAATTTAAACCCAGGGCAATAGTTTCTCTATCATATTGTTGTCTCTACATATCTATAATACAAAACCAGCTTGTAAAACAAAATGTTGCAAAGCATCGTCAACAGAAATGAATCAGTGCTATTACCTCCTTATGCACCTATATGCCCACCTAGCTACTTACCTGCCTTTTAACCAGTATCTAACTTTTGAGAAAATGAAACCAAAAAGCTTCAAATTAAAAAAAAAAATCCATTTTGAGATTGTCGCCACAAAATAAGTATGTCTTAGCTAACTTGTGATATGCTTTGACCCCAAAATCTCCACCTCCCCATGTCCTGCATTATGCATTATGAAATAGATAAGCAAGGAAAGACACTGCTTTTGTAGGAAAGTGGCTTGTTTTGTTTCTCAGAGTTGCCCTGATACTTTCCATAGACATTTTTCTGAGCTTTATTCTGAATTTGCATCTACTTAAGGATCTGTGCAAAGATGACTGTGAGGATCTCCTGGGAGGACAGGTTTAAGACTGTGTATTAGTGGGGAGGAATGCGATGGTTGTTTAGCAATGCCTTTCATTGGTTTTGCTTTGGATGAAGTGAGAGAGAACACAGAGTGGTGAGTTCAACTCCATGATTTTGTCTACTCTTCCCTGAAGAGTCAAAGGTTTAGATCTAATTTACCTGCTGTACCAGTTACTTAGAGCTCTCTCACAGTATATAGAATTTGTACCCAAATCTAGGAATCTAGTGGAGTCTGTCCTCCCCATTTGTCTCTCTGGATGACCTCATGGCATTTTAGATTCCACTTCTTAGAACTATAATCTCCGTTAGGCATGCTGGCAGATTATGATATATCATTAATCTGCAGTAAACTTGCCTGTGAATAGAGGATGTGTCCCATGTCTGAGTTGAATCTCAAAGTCAGACACATAGGCCAAAAAACTTTGATAATGGTATGCGTTCTTAATAAACGTTTCCAACTGAAAATGTCCCTTTATGTTTGCGAAGTTCAAAAAGTTTAGAGTTAGTCTTTAAGAAGCCATTGTCCTGCTCTATGTCCTCTGGTGTTTTATGATGGTATTCAGAAAATGGCATAACAGTATACTGTCCAAGTGTGGGGAAAAGACTATACCTATGAAAGGAATATTAAAAATTCACAGTTAAACCTAAACTAAAGAAAACTTTCTTATTTGTTTTAACTGAGTAGATATTTTTTAAGCACTTGATAACTGTGCTTACATTAAGCATTTTATATTTCAGAAAGTGATGTACCTATAGCTTTTGGGAGAGGGTTAGCAGTAACATGTACTATATAACTGTTAGTACCAATGCTTTTGTTAGCTCCACTTGAAAGCAGAATCCTGCCTCCCAAAGGTGACCATCTAAGTCACTGGTGGAACCGCTGAATAATTAGCTAGCAATACCTTACATATTAATGTTTCAAATCATTCATCACTTGAAGTCCTATATTCAGCCTCAGCACACATTCCTAAAAAAAGATTCATGCTTCTAGCTAAAAAAGTAGGAGGTTCTCTTCAGATATAACAGCAGACACTGTGCTCAAGGAGAGATAATCAGTCCCATTATGAATAGTTTATACATATACCTTCATGTTTTCTATATGTCTTATTGAAAATCATCTCATCTATTATTAAGGCATGCACTAGATTATAGGTGTTTATGGGCACCACTTTGTTTTTTAAAGCAACTAAGGAGAAATTCCTTGAATATGCAACATCCATAGAAAAGTTGAACTTCATTGGTCAAAAAGGTGAGTAGTATTTTCAAATCACCTATTTGCAGAGTAGAATTACATTACATAGACTTGTATTTAGGCATCCCTGAAGATAGACGAATGTTAAATGCCATGCAGCATTTGGTTAAATGTGACAGCATGGAGCACCATGCTATGACATTGTTTTAGATTACAGGCTATGCCAAAAGTCATTTAATAGCACGATCAGGAAGAAGTGAAGGGACCTCAGTGAAAGGTTTCTGTGCTCATCATACCTGCCTTTTAAAGTTTCCCTTATTTCCATTAGCCTATTTTTTTCCTGTTCTTCTCTATATTCCCTTTTCATTTAGAAATTCATTTCATTCCCTCCTGTATTCAATGATGCTCCTTGCTTCAGGGGCCCTTTATAGTAATTTATTCCATATGCTTATTATCCTTTGTGTAAAAGACTTTTGCCTTCTTTTTTTCCCCTTGTTCCCAACTTTCTAATTTTCAGATCATATCTACTCACTTCTCTGGTCTTGAAGCATAAAGAGTTTGCTTGGATCAATTTTATCAATCCACCTTATAATTTTTAAAACTTCACTTGTGTTACATGAAGTCATTTCTTTTCCACTGAGAATTCGTTCAACTTTCCCCATCTTTTCACATAACTTAATCGCTGAGATCTGGTATCATTCATATAATTGCTCCATATCGTTCACCTGAAGAGCAATTAAACCTTGCAAAGATTTGGTGACCAGCACTGTTTAAATTGTATAAGGCAAGGACTAGAAAAGTTGTATCAATAGCAATACTATAATGTTTTCAATTGATAAAAGACCTGAGTGCCTCAATTTATGTTTATTATTACTAACATATTATATTACATACTTCAGTAAGCTTCGGGAAACAAAAAATAGTTTATTATCTATCATTTGACAGAGGAATTGTGTGTGTTTGTTTTAATAATCCATTAACCCAAATAAAGACAAACCTTTTTTTGTAAAACACATCAATGCTCAGATTTCCATTAGGTTTATACCCATACAGTTTGAAGGGCTGGTTTAATAAAATTACATTAGGTATCTCCCAGAAGGCTTATTCAAGCTTCTTCTGCCCCATTAGATAGTATTAGTACATTTTAAGTAAATAGATATTTCTTTTCCAGAAAACCTTCCACCTATACTTATGAGTCCTTTTATTTCCAAATGGTAAAAAAGTGGGATATTAATGCACAAAGCAGACAAGTAAACAAGAAATATGCCCTCAAAGATATGATTTAGATAAGGCACATCTATGTGGTTTTTTTTTAATTCATTTACTACTCACACATTTAATTGAATACCAGTTTTGACTCATAATAAATATTGATATGAAGTCTTAAAGGTATTAGAGGATGGAAGCTTTAAAAACATTTGTTAATGGTGGATTCTTTCTCAGAAAGAATAATAGTGCTTATTTTTAAAAGCCTTGCTACGACCTTTACTTAGTATAAATTAGGTGACTTGGGAAAAACTAGTTCTCTGATACCTGCACTTACTTGAAAATTGTTCAAATGAAGTTAAATTATAAAATGATTATTTTTAAAGACAATGAAAAAAGCCTTTTAGAGGTTTTCCTACACTCAGATATCTACAAATTGCTTGTATGTAATATCCAGTGTTAAAACTCTGAATGAATATGGATGCAGGGCAGTTGCCCAGACCCTCACATTATCTTAATGACTTGAAGCAGCAATTCTCAATCACCTTACTGTCCTGTACTTTCTGAAATACCTCTTCGATGTTCACTGTTCTCCATATAGGGACAAAGGCCCCTACATAAGAGATTTCAGCATAGACATTCTTTTGACTAATACGTACCACTAAAATGACTGTATTTTTTACTTAAGAACAAAATGATGGGTAGTTTTGGTGATGGGGTCAAAAAACACAGTTATTTTTCTTAGACCAGTGGGTCTCAACTCATGCTGCACATTAATATCACCTGGAAAGCTTTAAAACATGCCAGTCTCCAAGTCTAAACCCAGGCCAGTTAAGTCAGTCTTTAGGGGAGGGATTTGGAACTGATTGTTTTCAAGCCTGAGTGATACTAACAGACATTCAGAGTTGAGATGCATTTATTTAAACTAATAGTTCTCACCTGGATCAAGGTGCATATTAGCTAGACAATATCTTCTAGAACTCACAGACTGTGGGGTGGGGGCACGGACAATATTTTAAACACTTCCCACAGATTGCATGGCCATTCTTGTTTACTCAAAGCAGCATCTGAATGACATATCAATGTGTATTATTATAGAGCTTGCTGCATGATGCTGATGTGCCCTTCACTCACATTTGAGAATCATATACTTAGGTTATTTGTCCATGCACATATGTATTAATAGGGTTGAAGCAAAAAATTAATTGGTTCTAAGAGCTGCAGATTTATCCTAAAAACTAATCTTGAATACAGCATTTCTGGAATGTGCCGGAGGATACCCCAAAATTTTTATTCATAACTGGGAGATGTGTGCATGTATGTTTCTCAAAGTGTTTTCTTTAGAACAAAATCTTGTGGTGAGATAATGGTTATGTCTTTCCATACCAAAAAACATGTTGGGGGAGGGCAGTTCTTTGATCTAATAAGATTGGGAGATGTAGTGTCAAGCAGTACTAAAACAGACTTCTTTAAAGCATAATTTATGAGAGCCTGGAATGTGCTGATATACCCTGGGAATTTTCTAGAGCAGTGCTCCTGAGATTTAATGTACATACAAATTTATCTGGAGGCATAGCAGAAAGAATACTTGTTAGTGATCTTCTCACTGCTAATAAGTCAAAACAGGAATGAAGGGGTCATAAAAGGAACTAATATTTATTGATTGACTACCATTAAATAATTACATGTGGTTAACACATCTATGAGATAGGTGATGTTTTCTTATTTTACAGATAAGGAAACTGAGGTTGAAGAAGATGAAATAAGTTGCCCCAAATCATAGAATTACCAAATTCAAGCTGTGATTCTGAATCCAGGTTTGTCTTATTTCCAAGCCTGTGCTCTTCTCATCAAATTTTTCATCCTTTCCCTTTTCTTTTAAAATAAGGTTTAATAGTAAAATGAGTAAGTCCTAAGTGTATAGCTTAAAAAATTGCACTGGATTTATACTCAAGTAACCATCATTCAGAGCAAAGGAGTATATTTTTTTTCCCCCAGTAAATTACTTCATACTCCTTCCCACATAATGATCCTCCCTCTCAGAGGAGGCTCTATCCTGATTTCTATCACTGTTGGTTAGTTTTTGCCTATTTTTGGATTTCATACAAATGGAAATATACCATATGTACTCATTTATGCCTGTCTTTTTTCACTGAATACATTTGTGTTGAGATTCATCCATTTCCTTGTGTGTATATGTGGTTAATTCATTCTCCTATTGGTAGATGTTTACACTGTGGCCAGGTTTTTGATATGATGAATAGAGTCTCTATGAATATTCTTGTAAAATAAATTTGTAGATGTAAGCAGTCATGCCTCAGGGAGGTCTACATAGCAATGGAGTTGCTATATCATAGAGTAAGCATAGAGTACACTTTATTAAAACCTCTCATGCACCAAAAGTAGTGGTGCCATTTTACAAAGACTTTGTGCCATCAGCAATGGATGGCAGTTCCAGTTATTCTAATTTTTACCTCCTTTAATTTCTTAACTTTTTATCCATTTCTTCCTAGATGTGCAAAATTAATTAAAAAGGAAAGTGTTCTTCTTCTAAAAGACTACCTTGGAATAGTGTGCAAAATTAATAGAAAAAAAATTCCCTTGACAACTGTATGTGTGCCCACCCTACCCAACTTTAATAGGGTGATTTTTCAAATCGAAGAAATAAAGACACAGTGAAATGACCGTTATAGAACCCAGGATAGGGGCCAAACACAGCTATTGATAAGGCCAAAATAAAAGGAGATATGAACAGACAAGATGCTTTAGCAGGAAAAGGAGGAATAAGCAGGGGAAAGCAGGAGGCATCAAAGACAAATGCAAATGTGGATAGAACAATAAAGGCAGGTGGCAAGGTGACATGGATCCAGAATAGGTGAATGCCTGGAAGCCTTCATTGGCAGGGCAAACATCAAAGAAAGCGTGGCAGCCAGGGAGCAATCAGAAATTGCCTACTCTGAATGGGTTCTGTTTAAAAGTGAGCATGGAGTTATACTTTTACATAAGTTTTTCCTAAGAAGAATCACATTTCCCTCCCTCACTTACTAAGAGACTAACGTGATTACTAACGTGATTTTAGCCGCCACTTTTGCTTATCAATCACTCTTTCATGCAGCAACCTGATTTGGGTGCAAGTTGGCAATTTACCCAGTCCTTCTCCACTGTGTGCCGAACTCGGGTGCAGACTCATTTCTTTGGTGTTGCCTCCTGCAATGTTGGGCTTCCCTTGTGGCTCAGCTGGTAAAGAATCTGCTTGCAAGGTGGGTGACCTGGGTTTGATTCTTGGGTTGGGAAGATACCCTGAAGAAGGGAAAGGCTACGCACTCTAGTATTCTGGTCTGGAGAATTCCTTGGGGTGGCAAAGAGTTGGACACGAGTAATGCTCAAAATTCTCCAAGCCAGGCTTCAGCAATACGTGAAACGTGAACTTCCAGATGTTCAAGCTGGTTTTAGAAAAGGGAGAAGAACCAGAGATCAAATTGCCAACATCCACTGAATCATCGAAAAAGCAAGAGAGTTCCAGAAAAACATCTATTTCTGCTTTATTGACTATGCCAAAGCCTTTGACTGTGTGGATCACAATAAACTGTGGAAAATTCTGAAAGAGATGGGAATACCAGACCACCTGACCTGACTCTTGAGAAACCTATATGCAGATCAGGAAGCAACAGTTAGAACTGGACATGGAACAACAGACTGGTTCCAAATCGGGAGAGGAGTACATCAAGGCTGTATATTGTCACCATGCTTATTTAACTTATATGCAGAGTACATCATAAGAAACGCTGGACTGGATGAAGCACAAGCTGGGATCAAGATTTCCAGTAGAAATATCAATAACCTCAGATATGCAGATGACACCACCCTTATGGCCGAAAGTGAAAAAGAACTAAAGAGCCTCTTGATGAAAGTGAAAGAGGAGAGTGAAAAAGTTGGCTTAAAGCTCAACATTCAGAAAACTAAGATCATAGCATCTGGTCCCATCACTTCATGGGAAATAGATGGGGAAACACTGGAAACAGTGTCAGACTTTATTTTTTTGGGCTCCAAAATCACTGCAGATGGTGATTGCAGCCATGAAATTAAAAGACACTTACTCCTTGAAAGGAAAGTTATGACCTACCTAGATAGCATATTCAAAAGCAGAGATATTGCTTTGCCAACAAAGATTCATCTAGTCAAGGCTATGGTTTTTCCAGTGTCATTTATGGATGTGAGAGTTGGACTGTGAAGAAAGCTGAGCGCCAAAGAATTGCTGCTTTTGAACTGTGGTGTTGGAGAAGACCCTTGAGAGTCCCTTGGACTGCTGGGAGATCCAACTAGTCCATTCTAAAGGAGATCAGTCCTGGGTGTTCTTTGGAAGGACTGATGCTAAAGCTGAAACTCTAATACTTTGGCCACCTCATGAGAAGAGTTGACTCATTGGAAAAGATTCTAATGCTGGGAGGGATTGGGGGCAGGAGGAGAAGGGGACGACAGAGGATGAGATGGCTGGATGGCATCACTGACTCAATGGACGTGAGTCTGAGTGAACTCCGGGAGTTGGTGATGGACAGGGAGGCCTGGCGTGCTGCGATTCATGGGGTCTCAAAGAGTAGGACACGACTGAGAGACTGAACTGAACTGAAGTGAGACACTTTCACTTTTCTTTCTGGAATGTTGTCTCAGTGCTGTGGCCTCTCTTTATGTAACAGGCTTCTGTTTCTAGGACAAACATTCAACAATTTCCCTTAGTCAATTTCAAGGGCTCAGCGGTATCACCTAAATTTGGAGCTCTAAACTAGTCTCCCCAGGCTAAAATTAATAACAAATCCCAAAAAAAGCATTTTAAAGACACTCGCAGCATGAGTCTAAAAGTAGCTCTTTGAATGACTCTAAAAATACATAATACTCAGCTATACTTATTGATTCCTATTCTTGTCTACTGGCTCAGTTTCTTCATGGATGTTTGTATGGTCAGCCCACTCAAGATGTCTATTCTCTTGTTTTCTGTCCATCTACCCTCTGCTCAACCAGGACCTGCTTCACTCACATGAATATCCAATTCTCTTAATTACAGGGCTTAATCAGAACTGCCTATGGTGCTTTCCCCACCCCAACTTCTGGTTTCCCTGGTAACTGATGAGCCAACCTAATGTCAATTCTTCCTGTAAACCATAGCCTCCTTTTCTTCCAAGTAACAAGATTGTTCCTGCATCCTGCCTGCTCTTTGCCAAACATCATCACTCCAGGATTTTTGCTTCTGACTCGTAAG
Organism: Bos grunniens; assembly: GCF_055505025.1. Lineage (NCBI taxonomy): Eukaryota > Metazoa > Chordata > Mammalia > Artiodactyla > Bovidae > Bos > Bos grunniens. The sequence goes on along the minus strand of NC_141168.1, from coordinate 67,555,104 downwards.
AATCCTTATCCAAAAAGTCTTTGGTGTCTCTGTCACTGCTTCCGGGTTCTTTCTTTGGTTTTGCTGCTGGGCAATTACAAGCCTGCAGAACTGAGGGGTGCAGTCCAATAATGTTATTTTACATTTGTGGAAAGTTTGCTGTATAAAATGATATGGAATTTAGACCCAGCTTGTTATAGTCAGCTCTCCCACTTGCCCAAGGAATTTTTAAGACCCATTTATGAGACTAGAACTTAATAGGCAACTAATTATACCAAAGTTTTCCTTAACCACCACCACATTAGAAGTAATCATTCATGTGAAGTGAATTGAAGTCACTCAGTCGTGTCCGACTCTTTGCAACCCCATGGACTGTAGTCTACCAGGCTCCACTGTCCATGGGGTTTTCCAGGCAAGAGTACTGGAGTGGGTTGCCATTTCCTTCTCCAAGGCATGGAAGTGAAAAATGAAAGTGAAGTTGCTCAGTCATGTCTGACTCTTAGCGACCCCATGGACTGCAGCCCACCAGGCTCTTCCGTCCAAGGGGTTTTCCAGGCAAGAGTATTGGAGTGGGTTGCCATTGCCTTCTCTGATGGTGTTTCTCTCAGATACTGCATAATTATTTAAAATTAACCTAATAAGAACAGGATGCAGCTGATAGGTTTTATTGGTTCCATGGAGATTAAAATAAGAATTTTATTTTTTTTTTTGTCAAATATCAACCAAGAGTAAATAAAAGAAGAAATAACTTTGGAAAGCTATATGTGGAACATAAATGTATGACAAAGGATATCAACAAAATTTTGGAAAAGTAATCTAAATTTTTTATAACTGTAAAGATACTCAATTGTTCTAAGAGGAAAAATATAAACAATATAAAGACTAACAGAGAAAGTAGCACTTGGTGCTTCATGTAAGAACTAATTGCCTGTTTCATAAAATATACACGGGAGTTACAATCCTCACAGTCTACTTAATTATATATTTAAAAACTCATAAGAACTAAGAAAAGATTAATTATCACCTACTGCATAATTAAAATTCTTCAATGCATCTTTATATTTTCCCTTTTGCTTTGTATGTACACTTGTTTCAATTTGACTACCAGCACATGGTGCAAAAAATGTATATACTGTTAAAATCACTGAATTTATGACATTTTTCTCTCCAATTTTATATATGAAATAAGTGAATCAAAGACTGTTTTTTTCACCCTATTGTTTTTACTCTAAAAGCCACTCAGGTCTTAAGAAGAAGAAATAGTAAGTATTAGTTGTACAGTAGTCTGTCAATCAATTAAGCACACTTTGGGCAGCCCACTCATGGAGCTTTAGAAAAGATTTTTAAAAACACACATAAAGGAAAGTCACAATTAAATTAAATGTGGATTGGAAAACTCCATTTTATATTGATTTTATTACCAGAATTTGGAGAGAAGTCTTCTGATTGTATTAAGCTAATGTTGTAATGGGTGAAATGAAAGAGACAATTAGACCCTTGGCTAGTTGATCACAGAAAAAGTGTTCCCCTGAGCCCTTCATTCGAGCACCTGGGAGGAGGAGCGCATCCCCTTCTACTTAATTGATCCCTGTAAATCTCTTGGCTAGTTTTTGGCATTTTACTGTACTGTCTATAAGGAAGATGAGATGAAGGAGTGAAATCCCCAGGAATAAAATAGAAGGTGCTATGCTACCAGTCTCCTTTTATGAAGTTAATTGAAAATAATAATGATGGGTGAAAATTTTAGATCATCTGATATGAAATATAAAATATTTCAAAATTCTATTCTGCTTTTTTCTTTCTTAGATAAAAAGTTTGTGGATATAAGTAAGCTTCCAAGTTTTCAAGAATTTTGGGGGGGTACACTACCTACTTCCAGTATGGTCTCTAAAATTGTGTGCATCAGATAATATCCTCAAACAATGCATTTTTATCTAACTACCAGAAATATTTGCCCAAATAATTTGTGTTTGCAAATTTAGAGGCTGGGTTAAGACCATTTGCAAAAATTGGCCCTGCAAATGTCAAGTACACAGAGCCTTTATATAGCATCATAAATATTAAAAGGTAGAAAACCTAGATCATTAAGTTCCAGAGAAGTAATGCACCATATCCACCCAGTTGACTCTCAAAAGAACAGGAGGGTGCAAATCTTTGGGAAGGGGAATACTTAGAGCTTCAACTTAAAAATCCCCCACCTTAGGCACAATTTATACATACTGCCACACATTCTTGGGTTCAAAGATATATCAAGTGCACCTTTTCTTTTTTAAAATGGATATTTTGTTTTCCACTGGCCTTTTGCCAGATTTAGGTGGCCATACCCTGAAAGGGAGGCTGATCTCCAGGAGTCCTTTGTTTTGGTCTGTGAGAACTGAGTGTGGTAGCCTTTACTCTACAGTACAATTCTGCTGTATCAAGTCCAAATGGCCATTGCTTCCTATTACCTATTTAAAATACACAGTTGAGAGATAAAACATGGACAATCTGAGGTGCTAGGAGAAAATAGGGTTTCATGACATTTTTGCAGCAAATGGTATTCAGATCATAATGGTTAAAAGTGACCAACCTTTAAGATTCTAGAAGAGAATATAATTCTCGATTCTGTATGAGAGTGAGAAGTTTTGTTGAACAATTTTATAAAGAAAACTTCCTTAAGGCCACTTTTTTTTTACTTAAGGGTAATTTTAAAACATAATGAGATAATATTCCTAGTAGCATGCCTTGTAGTTAAAAAAATAATTTCTCACAACTGTCTTTCTTTTAAGATTTTTTTGATGTGGACCCTTTTATTGAATTTGTTACAACATTGCTTCTGTTTTTCTGTATTGGTTTTCTGGCCACAAGGCATGTGGGATTTTAACTCTTTGACTAGGAATTGAACCATGGCCCCTACACTGGAAGGTGACGGCTTAACCACTGAACTACTAGGGAGTCCCACAAACTATCTGATTTGATCTTTATAACAAAATGGGTGGTTTGCTTTGTTATTCTTATCTGTACGCTGAGAATAGTGGAAGCCAAAGAACTAAAGTATTTCACAAAATATCATACTGTTGATAAGTTTGTGCTTCGGCTCATGCTCAGTCATTAAGTTGTGTTCAGCTATTTGCAACACCAGAGACTATAGCCCACCAGACTCCTTTTTCCAGGCAAGAACATGAGTGGGTTGCTATTCTCCATTTTCAAATCCAACTTGTAGCTCCACAGAGTTGTTAGGTATTTAAACTAGGAAAAAGTTCTCATTATTTGCAAATATTTTCTCCCATTTTGTAGCATACTTAAAAAAAATAAGTTTAGGATGTGAAAGATCTCATAACATCCATACAAAAAAATTAGCTTGAGAATATGAAAAGAAAAAACTCTTAAATTTTACATGAAAAAGAACCATTAAAATACATAGGTCTATACCTAGAATAGATTCCAGATTGAACTCAGAGGGAAAAATCATGAAACACCTTCTGCACCAAGGTACTACTGGGGCTCTTGCATACCAATCCCAAGTCAATTTTTTCCAGTTTTCTTGTGATACTATGTGGTGTTTTCAGTTGCCTCCCTAGGCTTGAATTTTTATATAAGACACAGTTCCAGTCTCTGTATCATCAGCACTGTAGAATCACAATATCCTCTGGTTTCAAGAAATTCTCATATTAATTGTTTTTGTTCATTTGCTCAGTTGTGTCCAGCTCCTTGGGACCCCATCGACTGCCACATGCCAGGCTTCCCTGTCCTTCACCATCACCCAGAGCTTGCTCAAACTCACGTCCATTGAGTCAGTGAGCCATCCAACCAACTTGTCCTCTGTCATCCCCTTTTCTTTTTGTGTTCAATCTTTCCCAGCAACAGGGGTCTTTTCCAATGAGTCAGCTCTTCACATCAGCTGGCCAAAGTATTAGAGCTTCGTCTTTAGCATCAGTCCTTCCAATGAATATTCAGTGTTGATTTCCTTTAGGATTGACTGGTTCGATCTCCTTGCAGTCCAAGGGACTCTCAAGAGTCTTCTCCAACACAACAGTTCAAAAGCATCAATTCTTCAGTGCTTAGCCTTCTTTATGGTCCAAGTCTCACATACATACATGACTATAGCTTTCACTATACGGGCTTTTGTAGGCAGAATAATGGCTCTGCTTTTTAATACTCTGTCTAGATTTGTCACAGCTTTTCTTCCAAGGAGCAAGTGTCTTTTAATTTCATGGCTGCAGTCACCATCCACAGTGATTTGGAACCCAAGATAATAAAGCGTTTCACCATTTCCATTGTTTCCCCATCTGTTTGCCATGAAGTGATGGGATCAGATGCCATGATCTTCATTTTCTGAATGTTGAGTTTTAAGCCAGCTTTCCTTCTCCTCTTTCATCCTCATTAAGAAGCTCTTTAGTTCTTCTTTGCTTTCTGCCATAAATAAGGTAGTGTCATCAGCATATCTGAGGTTATTGATATTTCTCCCAGCAATCTTGACCCAGCTTGTGTTTCATCCAGCCCAGCAATTTCACATGATGTACTCTGCATGTAAGTTATATAAGCAGGGTAACAATACATGGCCTTGACATACTCCTTTCCCAACTTTGAACCAGTCCGTTGTTTCAGGTCTAGTTCTAACTGTTGCTTCATGACCTGCATACAGGTTTCTCAGGACTCAGGTAAGGGGGTCTGGTACTCCCATCTCTTTAAGAATTGTCCACAGTTTGTTGTGATCCACACAGTCAAAACTTTAGCACAGTCAGTGAAGCAGAAAGTAATGTTTTTCTGGAATTCTTTTGCTTTCTCTATGATCCAACATTTGTTCACAATTTGATCTCTTGTTCCTCTGCCTTTTCTAAATCCAGCTTGTATTTCTGGAAGTTCTCGGTTCACTTCTATTGAAGCCTGGCTTGGAGAATTGTGAGCATGACCTTGCTAGCATGTGAAGTGAGTGCAATTGTGCGGTAGTTTGAACATTCTTTGGCATTACCCTTCTTTGGCATTTTCCAGTCCTGTGACAAATGCTGAATTTTCCAAATTTGCTGGCATATTGAGCAGCACTATAACAGCATCATCTTTTAGGATTTGAAATAGCTCAGCTCGAATTCCATCACCTCCACTAGCTTTGTTTGTAGTGATGCTTCCTAGGGCCCACTTGACTTTGGTCTCCAGAATGTCTGGCTCTAGGTGAGTGATCACACCATCATGATTATGTGGGTCATGAAGATCTTTTTTGTACAGTTCTTCTGTGTATTCTTGCCACCTCTTCTTAATACCTTCTGCTTCTGTTAGGTTCATACCATTTCTGTCCTTTATTGAGCCCATCTATGCATGAAATATTCCCTTGGTATCTCTTATTTTCTTGAACAGATCTCTAGTCTTTTCCATTCTGTTGTTTTCCTCTATTTCTTTGCACTGATCACTGAGGAAGGCTTTCTTATCTCTCCTTGCCATTCTTTGGAAATCTGCATTCAGATGGATATATCTTTCCTTTTCTCTTTTGCCTTTTGCTTCTCTTCTTTTCTCAGCTATTTGTAAGGTCTCCTCAGACAACCATTTTACCTTTTTGCATTTCTTGTGGATGGTCTTGATTACTGCCTCTGGTACAATGTTATAAACCTTTGTCCATAGTTCTTCAGGTGCTCAGTCCATCAGGTCTAATCCCTTCAATCTATTTGTTACTTTCACTATATAATCATAAGGGAGTTTTTTTTTTTTTTTTTAGTTCATGTTTGAATGGCCTAGTGATTTTGCCTACTTTCACCAATTTAATTCATCAATTTAAGTCTGAATTTGGCAATAAGGAGTTCATGATCTGAGCCACAGTCAGCTTCCAGTCTTATTTTTGCTGACTATATAGAGCTTCTCCATCTTTGGCTGCAAAGAATATAATCAATCTGATTTTGGTATTAACCATCTGGTGATGTCAATGTGCAGAGTCATTTCTTGTGTTGTTGGAAGGTGTTTGCTAAGACCAGTACATTCTCTTGGCAAAACTGTTAGCTTTTGTCTGCTTTATTTTGTATTCCAAGGCCAAACTTACCTGCTACTCCAGGTATCTCTTGACTTCCTACTTTTGCATTCCAGTCCCCTATGATGAAAAGGACATCTTTTTTGGTATTAGTTCTATAAGATCTTATTGGTCCTCATATAACTGTTGAGCTTCTTTGGCATTAATGGTTGGGGCATAGACTTGGATTAATGTCATATTGAGTGGTTTGCCTTGGAAATAAACCAACATCATTCTGACTTTTTTGAGACTGCACCCAAGTACTGCATTTCAGATTCTTTTGTTGACTATGAGGGCAATTCCATTTCTTCTAAGGGATTCTTGCCCACAGTAATAGATATAATATTCATCTAAATCAAATTTGCCCATTCCCATCCATTTTAGCTCACTGATTCCCAAAATGTTGATGTTCACCCTTGCCATCTCCTGTTTGACCACTTCCAATTTACCTTGATTCATGGACCTAACATTCCAGGTTCCTATAAAATACTTTTTTTTGTTGTTGTTGTTGTTGTTTGTTTTTGTTTTTTTTGCAGCATCAGACTTTACTTTCACCACCAGACACATCCACAACAAGTGGGTATTGCATTGCTTCCACTTTGGCTCAGCCTTTTCATTCCTTCTGGAGCTATTTCTCTGCTCTTCTCCAGTAGCAACCAGTAGTAACCCCTACAAACATGGGGAGTTCCTCTTTCAGTGTTATATCCTTTTGTCTTTTCATACTGTTCATGGGGTTCTCAAGTCAAGAATACTGAAGTGATTTGCCATTCTGTTCTCCAGTGGGCCATGTTTTATCAGCATTTTAATCCCAGTTTTCTACAAAAGCTGAATCCTAGCTACCTTTGCTTTTTTGGAATTTGACTTCAGTAGGCTAATTGTTTCTGCCTACTTACCTTTTCTGGTGTGGTCAGTTGGGAATAGTATCTTATTTTTGAGCCAGATTGAGTCTTTTTTTTATATACTTTATATATAATCTATATGTGGTTGGAACCATGGGGGTATCCAAAAGCATGAACTTATAGAGTAATCTTGGCTGGAAGTGCAAACTGTTTCCTATATTGCTATTTCTTATTTTTCTTAAACATAATTTTGACCATTTTATTCTTTCCTAAAGTAATTTATTGAACTCTCCAAAGTATTAACCTAGGTGAATAGTAAATTCTCTGGTTTAGAAATTTTAAACTAAGTGAAGTTTTTATTATTTAAAAAATATTATTTGAATCTTCGGTAATGATAAAATTTCATAGTGAAAACTCAAAATCATGGCTCCTTACATGCACTTCTCTTACCTTGTTTTAATGGGCTCATGTCCAATTCAAACAGCAGTACCACATTTAAGATACTCCCAAGAGAAGTAGCCTGAAAAAATATATCTTCTTCACTAGATTTTCACATAGAAAGAGAGCACAGGTAGTAACTTATGAATTAAGCATAAAAACAACATCTTACCTCAAGTAAATTTGGTCAAATACAGAAAGTTAATGCCTCCATTATACACAAATTTATCAATTTGAAATGTCTTTCATTATAAATTTTTGGAATAGAATATACCAATTAGTCTTTGAAAGATTTCTTAATGCATTTAAAGAAGTTGAATTGTATCAGTTTTATGTTGCTGTTGTAACAATTTATCAGAAATTAGTGACTTAAACAATAGAAATTTATTATGTAGGTAGAGAAGTAAAAATTCTGAAATGGGTATCACTGAGTTAAAATTAATATATCAGCAGGGTACATTCCTTCTGGAGGCTATAAAGATGATCCATTATCTTCTCTTTTCCAGAGTCCAGAGGCTACCACATTCTTTGGCTTCTGACTCCTTTCTCCACCTTCAAAACCAGCAGCATAGTATCATCAAATCTTTCTCTGATTTTGGCCCCTTTTCTGACTTCTTCCATGTTTTCAGAACCTCAATTTTGCAATGGCTCCCCTCAGATAATCCAGCACAATCTCCCTTTTTAGAGGTCAGTTGATTAACAACCTTAATTCCCTTTGTAGTCTTAATTCATTTCTGCCTTGTAACCTAATACAGTCATAGGTTCCATAGATTAGGAGATAAGCATCTTTGAGGGACAATTATTCTACCAACCACAGGAATATTTATGAAATATACAAACTTGATTCCAATAAAAGTTTACACTTCCCACTATTTCCCACTATTTTAATCTTATTTTAATATTTTATTTTATGCTATAGAAAGTTCTTATGATCTTAAAGATCCTGAAACTTCCAACTTGGAAATGTGAAGTATTACTCATGACATTTGTAGATTAAACACTGTTCAATTCTGTTTCATCTGATATGTTCTATCTGGTAAGGTTGGAATTTATTCAATTATAAAATAGGTTTACATAATATTAGAATATCAATTATATCAGTTATTCAAAATATTTTCTCTCAAACATAAGTGTAACTAATATATTTTCTCACTTTTCTGAATGTCAACTTTAAATTAACTAAAATTGAATATTTCAGTATTTTCTATTTAGCTGTCTGCATTCTTGTATTTTTTAAGTGAAAAATTTTCTTTTTTAATATTAAGCACGCCATCAATTTAAAAAAAAGCCTCTACCAATTTTTTTTTTTTGTTTTTGGTCTCATAGCAAGTGTTTAATAAATCCACTCTGAAGTCTTTTATTTAAAACCTCCAAAAGTACCAGCAGCCTGAGTATAGAGGTTTTTCAAGTCTTCTGAGTACTACTGGCTCCTTACATTTGGACCTCCTGCCCTTGAAAACTTAGTTGCCTACCTGTGAATTCTGCATTTTAAGTGCACAATTACTTACATTTACTCTTTCTCTTCCTCTAGGCCCTGTATAGTAAGACAGCAACATCTTACTGTCTATTGGATTGTGGAACCACTGTCTCCATGTTTCCATGAATAATGAATATTTCGTGTTTTTGACCAGTACTGTTCAACAAAAATATAATGCAAATCAGTTCAGTTCAGTCACTCAGTTGTGTCTGACTCTTTGAGACCCCATGAATTGCAGCACGCCAGGTCTCCCTGTCCATCACCAACTCCCAGAGTTCACTCAAACTCATGTCCGTCAAGTCGGTGATGGCATCCAGCCATCTCATCCTCTGTCGTCCCCTTCTCCTCCTTCCCTCAATCCCTCCCAGCATCAGGGTCTTTTCCAATGAGTCAACTCTTCACATGAGGTGGCCAAAGTATTGGAGTTTCAGCTTTGGCATCAGTCCTTCCAACGAACACCCAGGACTGATCTCCTTTAGAATGGACTGGTTCGATCTCCTTACGTCCAAGGGACTCTCAAGAGTCTTCTCCAACACCATAATTCAAAAGCATCAATTCTTCGGCACTCAGCCTTCTTCACAGTCCAACTCTCGCATCCATACATGACCAATGGAAAAACCATAGCCTTGACTAGATGGACCTTTGTTGGCAAAGTAATGTCTCTGCTTTTTAATATGCTATCTAGTTTGGTCATAACTTTCCTTCCAAGGAGTATTTCAATATTTCCAAAATATTTTTATTTAACTTGTTGTTCAGTCTCTAAGGCATGTCCGACTCTTTGCAACCCCATGGACTGCAGCATGTCAGGTTTCCCTGTCCTTCACTATCTCCCAGAGGTTGCTCAAACACATGTCTGTTAAGTCAGTGAGGCCATCCAACCATCTCAATCTCTGTCATCCCCTTCTCCTCTTGACCTCAATCTTTCTCAGGATTAAGGTCTTTTCTAATGAGTTGGCTCTTTGCATCCGGTGGCCAAAGAACTGGAGCTTCAGCATCAGTCCTTCCAATGACTATTCAGGATTGATTTACTTTAGGATTGACTGGTTTTATCTCTTTGCTGTCCAAGGGACTCTCAAGAGGCTTCTCCAGCACCACAGTTCCAAAGCCATCAGTTCTTTGATGTTCAGTCATCATTATAATCCAGTTCTCACATCCATACGTGACTACTGGAAAATCCATAGCTTTGACTATATGGACCTTTGTTGCCAAAGTGACACCACTGCTTTTTAATATGCTGTCTAGGTTTGTCATAGCTTTTCTTCCAAAGAGCAAGGTCTTTTAATTTCATGGCTGCAGTCACTGTCTGCAGTGATTTTGGAGCCCAAGAAAATAAAATCTGTCACTGTTTCTGGGTTCACATAGTTAACCTTGTTTGGGATAAGAAGGCTCAGAGCAGAGGTGGCTTGGGATTTGTGGACTGAATGACTGAAAATGCTGCATTTCTGATCAAGTAGACATGAAAGTTATCTGGCTTTCAGCTTGTTGATGTGACAGAAGCAGCTCCATCTTGGGCTTAGAAATATTTTTCAGCACTTATTTTTTCTATTATAATTGGTGTTTTATTTAAAGTTAACAAGTCATTGGTATCATCAATCAAACATAATAATAAAAAAAAGTCTATCATTACTTAGTTGATCATTTTCTAAATGTTTATTTTCTTTAAACAAAATATGTTATTTTTATGGAAAAATTATAAATATAGCAATAGTACAAAGCAAACCATGCCAGAATGTTATCACATACATGTATATCTACTCAGAAAATAATTCAAAAATTTCAAAGTATCTACACCCACAAAATAAGAAATGTATAATCTAATTAACTATCCCTCTGAAAACAACCTAAAATACTGGATATAAAATATTTTGAACAGTTGTCTTGACTGTTTCAGTGAGCTGGCATGGAAAATAACTTTGTTAAACACTATATTTCATGTCCCAGTCTTGCAGAATGATGTTTGATTTTCAGAAAAAGATAATTGTGTCCACTATCCCCACTTTTATTCAACATATACAGGGGACTTGCTCAGTTATCCAGTGGCTAAGACTCCACCCTCTAGATCCAGGGGGCCAGGGCTTGGTCCCTGGTTGGGGAACTAGATCCCACATGTCACAACTAAGAGTTCCCATGCTACAACTAAAAAGAACTTGCATGTTGTATTGAATATTAAAGATCTGGAAGTGTCTCCACCAAGAGCTAGGGCAGCCAGATAAATAAATAAATATTAAAAAACATTTACAGGAGATAGAGGGTATTTGAAAAAGTTAAGAACTAAGCAATCTGTTACAAATCTAATAAAGACAAAACCCAAATATAAAACTGAGAATGCCTTGAGGAATACAATAAATATGGTTTCTAAACAAAAATAATTTAAAATGTGGAAAGAAAGCTAGCTTTCAGGAAATGTTAATTATACTGAACCAAGCTGAATTAGAAATCAGACAAGACCAATAGATTCATAGACATCATTTTATATGTTATTTTTCCTTTTAAAAGTATCTTTTTTTTTTTTTTTCCCATTCTTTGACTCTCAAACAATTATTTTGTAATCATTTATTTCTCAATTGGCTGGAAACATTCTCACACCCTGATCTGAGAAAAAAATATATATATATTTCTTAAGCTTCTGTATACTCATTTGATAGGCTCAATTTTTTTTGTTGACTTACTGATATCTAAGATTCTTATTATATAAATGGAGAATCATTTAGATCTGTTTTCCATAACTCTACTGTTTCTCTCCTTCCCTTTCTCCCTCTTTTTTCTTTTTTGGTTACTTTAAGTGCCCACCGGAGAGATGATAGAGGGCAAGACTGGTCTTCAGGGCTGCAAGGTATCTTACTGACTCATGCACCCACCAGCCCAAATGCCTGGAAACTGCCATTTGTCCAAGATAACCTCCCAGTTTAACTTCAGTCTTCCAAAGATGCACGGCCTCCATCTGATGCAGTGATTGCACTCAGTTCTTGGAGCAGCAAGTCATCCACAGGCCTTTCTGTGGTGCCCTTGTCAAAAAGGCTCCAGATTATCTCCCCAGTCTCAGAATTTAATCTTGCAAGTTTGTTCTTATCTGTGGCCACAGCTAACTTCTTGGATCCAGGGAAAATGCCAAGACAGCAAACCTGAACTTCCTAATATACTGCTTGCTGCCTCCAAACTTGCCCACTCAATCCTGTAGACTGCCCAGAGCCAGCCAAAAGCCTATGGATGCAGCCAATGTGGGATCCTACGCCCGGTCCGCTGCTGGCCCAGCATGAACCCTGCACCAAGCGTGGCCTCCGTGGAAACAGAGAGTTGGTATCACAGGAAAAGTGTTTGGTGAGCTGCTTTTAAAGCTTAGTTTCTTGGTTTCCACTTCTTTATCCATCATAAATTGATATCTTGGAGTTTGTTTTATGTCATTAATTTGATTTTCTGGTCCATCCAACATGAAGTTCAATCCTTACAGTATACTGTTTACTTGGACAAATGGTGGTTGTGTGTTTTACACTGTAGCATTCACAGAACTCAGGTTCTTTGTGCTTTGTAACTACATGCTATAGTTGTGTGTGTGTGCACACACTATAGTTTTACAGATGCAATATCCTTTTGAGAATTGCATAAGAATATTTAATCTTCTAGTTTTTATGAGTAATTAATTTCATGTGAGAAGGTTACTCTTCAAAGAAATGTCCTCTTTTCTGGCTGCATTTTCTTTACATGTGTTGAGTAATGTTTCTCTGTTTACATGGTACAGAACTCCTGTGTGCTAGGCTTCTGCCTCTAATGACCACCTGGTCCAGAAAGAAAATGCCTCTTGTCACTTTTGGCCTGTGTCTCCTGACAGAAAGCTTGTTGCTATTGTTTAGTTGCTCATTTGTATCTGAGTCTTTGCAACCCTGTGACTGTAGCTCACCAAGCTCCTCTGTCCATGGAATTCACCAGGCAAGACTACTGGATTGGGTTGCCCTTTCCGTCTCCAGGGGATCTTCCCAACCTAGGGATCAAACCTGGGTCTCCTGATTGCAGACAGATTCTTTACAGAGAAGCTTGGGGGTTACAGTCCATGGGATCACAAAGAGTTGGACACAACTGAGCGACTAAACAACAATAGCAACGTACTGTTGGAGACTCTTTAATGGAGTTCCCCCATGTTCCTTAATAATTTGATACACACATGTGTCTCAGTCTATATATGTAAGGAAATATATAGAGTTTTGAGAAAACTTACTGTGAGAGAATGAGTGTTACATTTTATCTCAGATACTTTCTTGAGAAATCACTGTGTATATCTACCTTGTCTTACAGTGGTTCATACTTATTGCCACCTGATTATTTAAGTTCTAGAATTTTGTCTTATGAAATAAGTTCTATATCCATGTTTCAATATAAATATTCCTATTATTGTATTTATAATTGTAAAAATAGTAAATCTATCATTAAGAGTTACCTACTCAAGTTTTTTTTTTTTACATTCGAGTACTCATAATACCAAATAAAAATAGCAGGATACAAGGATGTGTATAATATATTGTAATATATAATGTGTATAACATATTATATATTATAATCACACTTTGGCTTTTATATTTGTATATGAAGGGGAAAAGATGTTTGGAAGGAAATATATCATATGTTAGCAGGCTTATATTAAATGCCTTTCTTTTGTTTTCCCTGATATTCAAAATTTACCTACAAAACCAAGTATTACTTTTATAATCAAAACAGAATAATATTCTTTTAAATTAAATCTCATTATCTAAAGTTGAATTCTTCATCTTCCTTCCCAAATGGTCTTCACTTACTGACCCTTCTATCACTACAAATGGAATCATTTTTCTGGTTTCCCAGACTTACAACTCTGGACAGTTATTTCTTCCACTCCAGTTTATCCTACTTACAGGGCAACACCTTAATTACTATGGCAAAGGCATATACATATACTGTACTGTTCTTGTGGGGGTTGTGAGTCAGGTGGAGATGATAGCTGGAAACAATGCTGTAATCTATTATAGGAGCTCTGATTGGCCAGGCCTGTATCTCACTCTTCTTCCCTGAAGCAATGGTGTAGCTTTAACCACATGCATTGAAAATGAGGGAGACTTGACACCTCAAAGGAAATTTGTGGTACTGTTAGCAGAAGGGGAATGTATGCTGGAAAGTAACAACAACAACAACAAAAGCCCACTGTAAGTCTTCTACTTATTGTTTGGGGATGTACATGCCAGATGGTATCAAAAACATATCCTTTGTTTGTTCCTGCTTATTTTGATCCGTGGCCTGCCTTATAATTGTTTTAGACTGTGTTTTTCCTTAAGACAAAGATTATGACATCCATATTTTTATCCCCAATATATAGATAGTACCTGAATGACACTGAATTGCTTTCATTTCTTAATCATACCCCATTTCATGTGATATTTATTTTACTGTCTTCTTAAGTAGTTATTTGAAAATTGTATGTTACAAAGCCTTTATGTGTGTTTCCTTATCTTAAGAGTTATAGGGCTCAAAGTTTGAATGCTAATACTTACAGTTTTCATACTGTATAATCAAAATACATTTACTATCCCCAAAAAGAAAAAATAATCATAAATATGGTTAAGCCTCTTCCATCAAAAGCTATCCCTCTCTATCAGTGAATTTGTATTAAGTAGTGAGTAATAGAAAGTTCAATAAGAATACATTTCCCTTAAGAATTTAATAAGCTTTCAGGCAGTCCATTTTCTTCTGGTCAATTCCATCTGCTAGTAACTACATCTAAAAATTTTGTCGTGGAAAATATTTCTCAAATTTAATGTGCTTATGAGTCACTTGGGAATCTTGGTAAAATGCATATTCTGATTAAGTAGAACTGGGTGGGACTTGAGATTCTGTAATTCTAATAAAATCCTAAATGACACAAATGTTGTGGTATCAAAGAGTCTAGAGTTACTCTTACATTTAGCCATTCCAAGGATGGTTAGCTCAGTAGTTCAACAGCATTCTCTAAGAACCGGGTTCTTTCTAGCTTTCCACTGTTCAGTCCTCAGTTTATTAGCTTGTAGTCTTATGAAAGTATCTTTTATTTCTGAAGATATTTGCCTTAGATTCAGATGTCACATGCATGCAACAGTATTCAGAGGCAAAAAAGATCTTTTCTTTTTTATAATACATACAACTTCTTAGGAGACAGACTCATTTCCAAGAAGTGCCTAAGTATAATTCCTTTAAGTCTCATTAATTAAAATTTCATTACTTATCCTGGCAAGGAAAACATAATTCCATCACAGGTTTAGAATATTCTAGTGTTTTAATGTTTTACTTTAATATTAATCTTTGGTGGCTGGGTGGTGGACAGTCCTGCTGTTCTGATACACAAAGACACCCTTTTTCAGAGCAAGAATGGAAGGAAATGGATAGATATTTTACTACAGTCCTATTCAAGGTGAAGAGAGAACATCTTAGTATATTTGTCTAGTTACCCACTGCAGGTGGAAGGAGAGATGACTTGAGAAACAGATCTATACTGGTAGTGTAGGTAGTGACTAACAAGTTACTTGGCTTGTCTGGGAGTTGGAAAGACAACAATTTTTAATGGAGAATTGGAAAATTGAAAAATGTTTGAGGGTTGGTTATGTACGATGGCAATTCTGGAATGGTACAGAATGTGACAATGTTTGTATGTCATGTAATGCCCAGAAGAGGCAATCCACTGCTGAAGAGGCTCTCAGTAATTAGGTAAGGCGACCTACCCAATAGAGAAAGTCATCTTTCTTTAGGTAGTCAGTGCTTGCTCAGTGAATCACATGTAAAATGACTACAGCATCAGGGAGAGAAGCATGGATTTTCTGCCAAGACTGATTTGGCTACTTACCACTGTGGAGTGTCCAACTTAATCTGGTTCATAATTTGCCTCCAATGCCTGCAGTGCTTCCACAAGCAGCATCGTTCATGAATTTGTAGAATGACTTACCAAGTGTCATGTTTCTCCATATATATCTTGTCTGACTAGGGTCACATTTCTTGACAGGGGACCACAAACTCAGAATTCACTAGCTTTTACCACATGCCTCATCCAGAAGCAGGTGACTTGACAAAGCATTGAAATGGCCTGCTCAAGCCTCAGTTATAGTACAAACAAAGAGAAAACACTTTGTGAGAGGAGGGTAAGATCTCTAGGGATGAGATGTTGCCTTAAATCAGCAGTCAGTGCCAGTGTAGGCTCTCTAGATGGAATGACTAGATCTGAGAGTTAAGGCATGGATATGGGAGTGGCCTCTCTTGTAATTACTCTGAATTGATCTTAGTTAATACTCTAGAAGAATGTTTTGCTTCCTGTCCCCAAGAGTATGTATGGTTCAATGAGATTGAAGGTCATAGTGCCTAAAAGAAGCATGCTTACCAGGGAACATCATCATGTTTCCAATAAATTGGAAACTGAGACTATTCCCTGGACATTTTGAATTTCTCATGCTGCTGAACCATTAGGTAGAGAAGGTGAAAGTCACGATTCTGCCCTGGGTGATTTATCTCAATTACCAGGAGGAAATTAGACTGCTGATTCAGAATAGAGGAAAAGGGACTAATGTTTAGAACTCAGGATAGTCACTGGGTTATCTCTTGATACTTAATTTCTTACCTAACTGTCCTTGGAAAATTGTGCTAACCCAAGGAAGACATGGCCACTAATGGCTCATCTGTAGGAATGAAGATATGTATTACTCCTCCAGATCCAAACCCAGTCTAGCTGAAGAGGTTGGCAGAGAGTAAGAGAGCACAAAATAATAGAAGAGTTGCTTAGATTTACAACACAGGCCTGTGACCTGCTACAGAAGTGAAGAGTGTAGCAGTTACAGATTATGTTGTTAGTTGATGCCTTTTCCCCCTCCATTTTGAAACTGCTACATTATCTGAAGAATATAACATCTGGCTAACATTTTCGATTTTCAGTTAACAATTGTCCTATTTACAATCTTAAAATGTCTCTGGGCTGCTGACTATTTATCTCCCTTAAAGAATGTCATCTGTTCCCATGCGTTTATTTTTCACAGGCATGCCAGGGAGTTCTGGTCCTAACTCTCTTATGAATTCCAAACATTGATATCCTGTTGCCTGTTGGTTACCTTCAGAATTTTTCTTCCCCAACCTCCATAGTTGTTGGCATTCCACTGAAACAATAAACTAAGCCTGGTAAACATCCTAGACAATTTCGTCCTCTTCTCCCTTTGATGTCCAAGAAAAATTCTGGTTGATTTTTATGTTTTAAATGTTGCTTTGTTCTATCCTGTTCTCAGTATCACAAGACTACTGCCTAGTTTAGGCACTTATTTTATCTTTGTTGGGTTATCAGAAAGTATAAACCAAATAAATTGGAGCCTTAGCCCCACATAGAATCACATTTGAAGAAGCAGCAGTCAAAAGGAAAACTATAATTCTAATTTCTAATCGATCTCTTAGAAAATATCCCAAGGGAGGAAGCACACCACCAACAGTGATTATACTTTAAACCTCCCCACCCCATCTCTGCCTCTTTGCTGCATCCTCCATGTGGATAACATCTGTTTCTCCCACTGTACCCCTTCACAGAGTTCAGCTCTACTATATAGTTCTCCTGCTGGTATTTCTCCTTTTTGCAATATAAATCTTTTAAACACTCACTTTTTTGTTGAGACAATCCTTTTTCCAATTATCCTAATTGTCCTTCAAAAGGCCTTGGTGCTGTGTAGGAAGACAGAGACTCTCCCTTAGAAGCTGGAGGAAAAGGAGCAATCAAGGAAGTAGAACAGAGCAACAAAGTGTTAGTTTGTTGAGACTGGTACATTTTCTCCAGATCTGATGAAGCACCCACAGCTATTCCTGCTATCTGGAAGCTCCTATCATCCATCCCCCATGAACATCCTGCTACTCCCTTCTTTTGTGTCAGTGGCTCTATATCTGTGGGGAGACTTCCTAAATCTACTTTATGTTCTTTCAAATTCCTGTTAGTGCACTGACCAGCTAACATGCCATTGTTTTGATTTAATAGGTCTCTGCTAGGAATAAGATGATGGCTCAATCACTGAGTTAATTCCCCCGCACCTCCTCTTACCCCCCGTGGTTTCAGTTAACCATGTAATGTGCCTCTTTCACAACTGCTATAAATATAGGCCACTTCTATGGGCCTTTTGATGTCTGGGAAGGGCCAGAATTAGACTCATGGTCATTGCCATCCTGCTTGTGACCTGCCCTGCGACACTAGAAGATTGCTAGGCTCATTGTCCAAACTTGGTTTTGTTTGTTTTAGGGGGGTTTCCTGGCAGAGAATGAAAAATCTGATGCAGTGGACTGAATGTGTCCTCCCCAAATTCCTGACTTCTAATGATGGTATTAGGAGATGGTACCTTTGGGATGTCACAAGAGTGGGGCCCTCGTGAATGGGTTGAGTCCCGTTATAAGAGGAATTCAGACAGCTCTCTGACTCTCTTTCTCCTATATGAGGAAAAAGGAGCAGTTAGTAGTCTGCAGTTTGGAAGAGGATTCTTAACAGAACCTCACCATGCTGGCACCCTGGTACTAGACTGACAACCTTGAGGAATGTGGGAAACAAATTTCTGTTATTGATGGCCCACTCAGTCGATAGTGCTTTGTTATAGGAGCTGGAAAGGACCAAGACACCTGCCTACTTATACCTTCCACAAACTCTCCTGCTCAGGGGCTCCTTTCAGGAGGCAGAAGCATACCTGCAGCTCTTCATGGATTCCATTTCCATTCTAGAGGAAATCTGTGGTTATCTTTTTTTTCCCCTATAATGCTGATTGATGAACTTTACTAGTAGCAAGAAAACTAGAGATGGCTCAGTTTTAAGATGTAAGACAAGACTGTTCAGTTGTTTACTACAGATTCTCATAGAATGACCTGCTCTAGACCATTCTAATTCCATAGTGTGTGGGCCACAATGGTTGCCTTTCAAAACTGATTTTTTTTTAAAGGTGAAACATTTTTTGTGTTGGTTGGGACATAGAATTTAACACAGGGGTTATGAAAATTCTCTACCCTGATTTGTAATTAGCACAGGGCAGTCTGCCATTATAAAGGAGATTCTTGAGGCTTTGAGCCCATGAATAATCTCCAGTGCTGAGTTTCTTGGTTGCTCACTTTAGGTGCCAACATTCCTCTGCCACTGATGCCTACCATTCCTACAGAATTTCAGCAATATGTTCTAATCATGAAGTATATTGTTCTTTCGCTATCCTCTGGCATGGTGATCTTTCTGAGCTCCTGATCCTATGTTTATGCGAACTGTCTGTGCCAGTCAGTCTGAAGCCTGCCTGAGTTCCATGGTGGATGTCAAGTCTCCAGGGGATCCTGGATTTTTGCCCTCCTTACAAAGAAAGAAGTAAAGAAAGTGAAGTTGCTCAGTTGTGTCGGATTCTTTGTGACCCCATCGACTGTAGTTTACCAGGCTCCTCTGTCCATGGGATTTTCCAGGCAAGAATACTGGAGTAGGTTGCCATTGCCTTCTCCAGGGGATCTTTCTGACCCAGTGATCGAACCTGAGTCTCCCACACTGCGGGCAGACTCTTTACTGTCTGAGCCACCAGGGAAGCCTCCCCTCCTTCTAAGGATAACTCTAATGTCTTCATAAATTTGATGCTGTTTAAAAACAAACAGTTTTTAATTTATTAATTTGGATACAAAGGAAAGCAGAAAATTTGGGCAGTGACTGAAATGGGCAGGTAGGGCTGAGGAAAATATTCTAAGATTGGTGAAATTAAGCTACATTTTGCTAACAGCCTATCACAGGGTTCCTTTGCATACTGTAAGCCCAAACGTATTTGTTCCTGTTTGTCTATCAGCCCTCATATTGTGGCGCTGGATCATTTGACATTCCAAAATCAGGCTGCACTCTTTCCTGCCCTCATTTGGTTTCTAAATTCTTTCTCGACCAAATGTCTCTCTAGCCCCAACTTCATCTCATTTTCTGCTTTTATCCAATGCATTCTTTACAGTTTCCACAAGGGAAGATCTGTAACTTTCATATACTTTTCTTTTCTCCCATTCATTGTGAACAAGAACCAATAAGTGCTCAGTAAAATGCTTGCTGATTTAAATGGAATTGAATAATTTTGCCTTTTATTACAAAGATTTTTCACATAGTGTAATTTATGAGCTTTTCCAATTGTCTGTCTGCTTTGGTAGTGTAAATGTTACTATTTCCATTTTGCAGATAGGTTTGTTGAGGCTCAGGGAACTTTGCATGGTTTTCTGGATACAATATTTGTGACAGAGGTGATACTAAAATTCATGTCCTCTGATATATATTTCCTAGTTCATAGTAAAGGCCTTTGATTATATTTTCATGGTTCCATAGGATCCAATTGGATTCAGCAAACCTTCTAGAGTCCTAGTGGCAGAACATGCCAATTTTATTTTGTTATTTTGTCTTTTTCCAAACTGGGAACTGCTAAAACGTCCATTTCTGGAGAGATTCTAAGGAAATGTTTTCTCCCTTTGAGCTTCAGAAGTTCCTCTAGAGACATGGGTTAGAATGAGGGTTGTTTTGTTATAAGAATTTTTTGAAATAATAAAAATAAGTATTACATTTGCAATTTTATCCCACTTCACAGTATTAAGCACAATTTCTAAAAAACTTAAAACATACCATTTTTATTAATGGTCCATTTAAAACCACCAAACATTTTGATGTCAATTACTAAAACAAGGTTTAACGCTGTCAAAAAGCATTAGTGCTAAAAACAGTCATTCTCTCTGTATTTTCATCTGCAAAGCATTACAGTTTATAAAACAATTTTAACTCGGGATACGTAAGGCCCTATATGAAGGTTTCCATATGTTAAGAATTTTATTTGTGTGTTTGATTTTAAATTGCTTTGAAAAACAGACAGTTGAGGTTTATAGAAAGGAATCTTTCTTTTAGGAAATAAATGTCTCAAAAGTGCAGGGCACCAGCAGTAAAAACATTCTGACCACAAATCAGAAACACATTGGAAAGTGTTTGTTGAGTACACCTTCTGAAACTAGTATTTTGTTTCTATTTGCTGGAAAATTGAAAAATCTGTTGTATCTTGGCAAGGCTCAGCCAAGCCCCTGGCCAGTCCCAGATTCCTTGTGCCATATATGGTATTATTGTGCACACAGCTAGACTACCTCACTCTGTTTTCATCACATGTATTTTAGCTATAAAATGTACCTGCTAACAGTACCATTATTAAGCTGTAGTTGTTCTCCGCATCCTATTAGCTTGCATATTCTTTTTTTTTTCCCTTAAAAATTGTGTCTAAGACAAAAAATAAAAGTGAAAGAGAAGATGGCAATCAGTGTTACAGCTGCTGAGTGGCATCTGGCCAAAAGCCACCAGGCTGACAACTGGAGTTTAGAGTGTGTTTTTGCAAGGCTAATTTAAGGTGAACTTAGATGGATTCAAGATTTATAAGCCCTAAAATGTCCTGACTAGAGCAAAGTTCAAGTAAAGTAATTCACTGCTTTCCACGCAGATGGGGCTAAGCCCACACTGCCCTGTGGTTTAGTCTATAGGAGAATTAAAAAAAAAAAAAAAAACAGGCAAAAGGGCTGTTTCTGTGTTTCACTTCAAAGGTCTTCTAATAACTGAAAGGATTATACTCTTTTAACCAGCTAAGAAGGTTAGGTGGTTTTGAGCTAGTGCTTTTATAGCTATCGATAATTCTAAGTTTAAACTTTAAGGATTGCCTCTAGTGTACATCTGCTTTAACACATTCATGACTGTGAGAGACTCACACTTCTAGGGATTTCATTAAAAAATTCAAAATAAATAGCAGACATTTGTGATTGTAAATACCCCTGGTGCTACAGAGAGTTTGGGGTTGAGAAACAATCTGGAAAATCCTTTAATATATTTAGCCTGTTTAAAAACATTTTAACTGCTTCAAATACAAGAATTTGTTAATTTGGAATAATATGCCCCCAAAAGAAGTAGTGGTCTTGGGCCGGTGTTATCAAACTGGAAGGAAGTTCAAATATTTGACAGTGGGGAAAAAAAAAAGAAATAAAAGAAACCTTTCCCCATATGAAATACAAAGGATTTGTGTAATCGAAATGAAAAGGGACAAACAGGAAATTGCTGTTATTTTTAATATGAGAAAGCATTAACCATATTGTGAAGAAATGAGCTTTATCAAAGAAGTCTCATTTTCTTTCTGAATACTGTTTATCAGTACAGAGAGTTGAAATATTCTACAGTACAGTTACTCTATTTAATAGATACTTAGAAGGAAAACAACCAAAAGGTGACAGTGCTGCTTAGATTGGTTAAAAATAAATGAAATTGTCACATAAAAACCAAGTAGTGTTATCTCATGAATTTCCTTTTTAAAGAGGTTCAGAAATAGACACCTGTGAATGGGACAGGGAATTGCAAATTACCTCATTTAAGTATAATAGAATGACATTTCCAAAGTAATAAGTTACATCTGGTAAACAATAGTTGATGTTTACAATGGCTTTGAGGAAAGGAGCTTTAGGGCTTTTAAGTAATGTTGCTTTTTATAACCATAAGTAATGTGATAATTAAATAGTTTTTGCTTCTTTTACTTTTAAATATTTTTCACCAAGATATTTTTTCCTGGCAATTGCAGAGATAAATATGGATTTTTGCACTACAGATGAAAAAATATTTGTGCAGAACCTTGTCAGACACCAAGACTCATTCTCTCAGCACAATTAAGCAGTCTTGATTTTTTTTCCCCCTAAACACACCTTTTATTTTCTACAAATGTACATGGATTGTGGGCTGAAGCTTGGCAAGTTCTTTGTCTACTTCTTTTATTTTAAGGTCTGTTTGCCCACCTGTATTGGAATGGAGGCCACAAGACATAAAACAGTCTAGCCAGGCTGTGGGGACAAACCCTCCTTGGGAGAGAAGTCTGATCTATGTTTTCTTGTGTAAAATGAGATAGGCTCTCATGAGAGAGAATCATATCTTTTACCAAGGAACTTATTTCCTAACAAATGCAGTACCTACTTTGAAAACAGGATTTGTGCTGATCCTGAATTCATTGGCTCAGGAACTGAGGGTACCCAGACACCCTGTTGAAGTTACCTGCTAGTTTCATCCTTATTTAAATTTGTTTGTTATGTTTAGACTCATTTGATTAATTTTCAAAATATCTAGCTTTAACTCACACCAGAAGTCCATTGACTTAGCCTTTTGCTCTGAGGGGTCCTAATTCCAGGAGCTAGAGTGGACTGGGGCCCTCAGCAGAGGATGCCTAACTAGAAGAACCCATTCAGTGAGAATGGGCACCTGCAGTCCTTAGGGAGCTGCCCATCAGAGGAGAGAATTCCTGTGGGCTTTCCTCTAACATTTTCTATGTATTCTAAAGGATGGTTTGCTTTTTTAAAGCTAGGAAGTATTGCATTCCTACTGGAAAATACCAAGTGTTTCATTAACTAATGCCTGATCAGCTTAAAGTGGGCATTCTTTTCTAGCAAGAAGTATGCATAGTGAGGCTGATTCTAAAGAGCCTAACCTTTTCTCTCTTTCCAATCAGGGATTGGTCTAAGCAACTCCAAGGCCACACCTTTAGTATCACGTCTGGCTCGATGAGAAATATATTTTAAGAGTGGCTCCTCCATTGATGGAATAATCTTAAACTTTGATTATCTTAAAATCCTAAATTTTGATTTAAAGCAAAAAATGGGAAAAAAGTAAATCCTCTCTATTTATTGTTTCTACTGAATTAATGACGTTCTGTTTCTCTGACACATCCCTGCTGTCACTTCAGTCGTGTCCGACTCTGTGCGACCCCATAGACGGCAGCCCACCAGGCTCCCCCGTCCCTGGGATTCTCCAGGCAAGAACACTGGAGTGGGTTGCCATTTCCTTCTCCAATGCATGAAAGTGAAAAGTGAAAGGGAAGTCGCTCAGTCGTGTCCGACTCTTAGTGACCCCATGGACTGCAGCCTGCCAGGCTCCTCCGTCCATGGGATTTTCCAGGCAAGAGTACTGGAGTGGGGTGCCATCACCTTCTCCATCTCTGACACATACTGTACTTTTATTATGGACTGCCATTTTTTTCCCTCTGGGGCTTCCCAGGTAGCTCAGTGGTAAAGAATCTTCTTGCCAATGCAGGAGATGCAGGAGACGTGGGTTTGACCCCTTGGTCAGGAATATCCCTTGGAGGAAGAAATCACAACCCTTTCCAGTATTCTTGCCTGGAAAATCCCATGGACAGAGGAGCCTGGTAGGCTACAGTCAGATACCATTGAGCATGCATACATGCACTTTTTCTGTATTCTTTAAAAGTATGTTGACATTGACTTTTAAAAATGTGTATATTATCATTAATTTTCAAGATATTCAGTTAATAATATGGAAACATTACAATATAACTTTCTCTGAAGATATAGCAACCCTTCTGTGTTTGTGGTAATTTTATGTTGAAATTTCTCTTCTATACTTTCTTCACTGTCTGCAGCAATTGAAGAACAATTTGTTCTTCAGTTTTGGCTGCAATGGCAGTTATTATAAAAACAGTCATGGAAGAAAAATGTATTGCTTTCTGCCCAGACATATCTCCTTCTATTTTCAAAGAGAACACTGAGTTGTAAACTATTAACTTATGCTTTATCTAAGAACATTTTTAAATGGTCTTGGGGATCCAAAAGATTTCATTGTTTTTGTCAACTCAATATTAGATGCAAGGCTATGAAGTCATTTATTCAATCAGCTCTGCATAGCTGAATGTGACATAGGGCTTGTTCTCATAAACATTTGCACATACACATAACTCAGACCTAGCAAAGCAAGTAACAGTGTCTTCAGCCAGGTTTCTTACGCTAGAAAAATCAAAACAAAACCAAGCCTAGCCAAAGAAAGGTAAGCTTATCTTGTTAGATGTTCTTGCTAATTTTTTTTTCTTCTTCTGAAGCTCAGGCAGGGAGAGCAGACATTCTGAATTTGTTGCTTTTAATTCTTTAGAACATGAACTTTGTTTTCCCTAAACTTAAAATCTCCAACAGGTTTATTTATGTTCTGTAGAACTAGGGTCTCCCAGGTGGCGCTCGTGGTAAAGAATCCACCTGCCAGTGCAGGAGATCAAGAGATGTGGGTTTGATCCCTGAGTTAGAAAGATCCCCTGGAGAAGGGAATGGCTACCCACTCCAATATTCCTGCCTGGAAAATTCCATGGACAGAGGAGCCTTCAGGCTACAGTCCATGGGACTTCAAAGGGTTGGAGATGACTGAGCACACACACAAACACACAGGAAGTTCTAGAGCCAGTCAGAACTATTTCATACACCAGTTTTCCTTCTTGGTAGATATCTTCTGGGCGTATCAAGCAGTGGAGACTGCTTGATAAGTAGACTAGTAACTCTGGCTCATTTTTAGATATGACTATAAGAGGAACATAAAGCCTGAGACTATTTCTTACTTATGCATTAGTCAGCAAAAGTATGTTTTTAAAAAATCTTATCTTTTGAAGGATCTCTGAATTTCTCTTGCTACTGCTTAGCACTATGTTTTTCCCTGATAAAGAAGTGATAAGAGGGACATTTACAAGGATCTCTCAGGAAATTTACTCTCCTTAGCCCATGTCTTAGATAACACTTGCATTCATCCAAAATCTTTGTACAGGTATTATCAAATCTTGTATGGAATTTCTCCACTTTCAGCTATCTTCTGACCTTCTTCACATTTTTCTAGCTCTAAGTAAATCTGAGAACACATTTGGAAGTAAAGTGCTGCTCACATTGGTATACTATTGCATATTACCCACCTCTAAAAACATTCCATACAAATTTAAAACAGAAATGAAGCCTATTACTGCCATGAAGCTAAAAATCTATTCAGAATCCCTAGGTGGCATAGAAAGCATTTAGACTTATTTCATTCACATGTCAGGTAAAGACTTTCATTTAGCAGTGAGATGAATGCTGAATAAATGGATCTTTTGAATAATGTAATTAAGAATTCATTAAGGAGGACTTAAAAAAAAAAAAAAAAAACCTGACTGAAAGCAATGTGTGTGTACTCCCTACACTGAACTTCCAAAATGTATCATAGGATTGATGACTGAAAAAAATATCAGCTGAAAACCAATTAGAAAAATACTGGCATTTCATTTACAAAATACTGACATTAAAATTCAATGAGGAACAAATATATGTTTGAATTTATTAGAAATTATGTTAAATTAGGATTAAAGATCATTTTTATTATTCTAAAATGTGCTCATAATATAACAGATTTAACCAACACTATTTTTGTGAGAAGATCTCAGTGTTCATGTGAACCTTATAATATTGAAGAAATTCACTCGGTTCTTGGATAGTTGATCAAATAAGAAATGACAAATTTCCTTTTTTATTCCTTGGTCTTTGTGAATTGAAATGATGAAAATTTTAAAACAGGCCCAAATGTGGTAACTGCAGGTCAGAGATTTGCCTGTAACAAAAGCTCTAATATTGTTTACATTGCTCTTTGTATTGCTATTATCTGCGCAAGAGGAAGGTGGAGAAGGCAATGGCACTCCAGTACTCTTGCCTGGAAAATCCCATGGACGGAGGAGCCTGGTAGGCTGCAGTCCATGGGGTCGCTAAGAGTCAGACACGACTGAGCGACTTCCCTTTCACTTTTCACTTTCATGCATTGGAGAAGGAAATGGCAACCCACTCCAGTGTTCTTGCCTGGAGAATCCTAGGGACAGCAGAGCCTGGTGGGCGTCGCACAGAGTCGGACACGACTGAAGCGACTTAGCAGCAGCAGCAGCAGTGCAAGAGGAAGGAGGTAAAGAATTTCAGTGTTTTCACTGATCAGCACCTACTAGTATTCATAATCCCACGTCCTTAGAGTCCCTCTTGTGTCATGTTGCTTGCACACAACAGAGAGGAGCTACCTGCTGAAGAAGAAGCAGATGTTTGTGGATATTAGAGTTCAGTAGTTGAGGACTTAGGACAGTCTTCCCAGAGGCAGTGACAGAATTTTTACCATTTGTCTTGAGCACTGTGAACATTTTTTTGAAGCTTCAGAAATACCTTCTCGTAGGATATGCAGTCATCTATTTTTGTCCTGGGTAAAGCACCATATTCAGTAAATAGCTCTTGTGTTTTTTGCCTGGGCATGTTACAAGCCATGTCTGTCTATAGCATAAAAGTTACAATTTTGTCATTAGTTTTTTCTTCCCAACTATATGAAGGGAAAATGTCAAGAAGTTGATGGAATAGAATGAATTTATTTTCTTTTGTTTTCAGACAGATTGAATTATGTTGGATTAATTAGAGATCAAATTGCATTAGTATATAACCTAAATTTTGTTTTTTAGCTTGTTGAGACTAGTAAAAGCAAATAATAAATCAATTAGAGTCTCTTCTGAGTCTTATGCAGCCATGTAGAACTGACTTGTACAATGAACTGGGTTTCCCATTCTCTTGAGAATTCTGACCCAGGGGAGCTAGACCCAGGGGAGTTATGTTTAATGCATAGTTATGGGAAGATAATGACCCACCCTGCAAGACCCACCCTAAAAATACAAAAATGAAAAAAGGCTCACCTCTCCAGATGGAATTATTCACCCAGATGGTACATTGGAAGCTTTTATGCTGACTGCCTTCTTTAAGCTTTCATTTTTATTTTGAAGATCATATCTTTCTTTAAAGATTTCTTCTAGCTAATTGGAAACAGTACAGTAGAACCTAATGGAATGAATACAGGATAAAGGATCACAAATGTTAAGGTCTAATCCTTACTCTGTCAGTGACTACTGCTCTGTGTTTCAGCCACATTACATTGCTGCTCTGTCTCTATTTTGTTTTATGCAAGATGTAGAGTTTCTACTTTCATATTTGGAGTATGTTAGCAAGCACAGGAAGGGAAGATGAGAATTGTTACCTTTTCTGACAATAGTATTATTTATAAGAAAAATAGATGTGTATATCCTATAACTATGTATACATTAGAGAGATCCAAGACTTCATAAACATACTTGTTAGCATCCAGGAACTAGTACAATTTAATGCAATCTAAACTTAGGACGTAACTGATGAATAAATTCATTGTAGGAAGTGACTAGAGTTGAACTAGGTTGATGCAATAAATTTTCCAGGAGGGAAGATATATTTTAGGTAGGCTTTAAAAAAATTAAGATTAGTCAACCGTGTTTTGAAGCTAAACCGACCTTTGGATTTTCTTTTAAAGAATGGTTTCCATGGAAAGCACACCCTAATGTGAGTCCCCCGGTGATCCATACCCTTGTATAATTCCCTCCTCTTGAATGCAGGTGGAACCTGTAACTTGAGTATGGCAAAGATGATGGGGTGTCACTCTTGTTTTGTTAAATAAGACTTTGCCTTTGTAGACCAGAGCTGGAGAGATTCTTCTCTGGCTGTGGAGAAGCAAACAGCCGTTAGTGTACTGTCTATGGAGAGGGCTACATGGCAGGAAGGCTTCTGAATGAACTTGGAAGAATTCTTCTCTAGTTGAGGTTCCAGATGAGGAAACAGCTAAACCATGGCCGTACTCATGACCCATAGTAACTTTGTGATAATAAATGTGTGTGGTTTTAAGCTGTTAAGTTTGTGGTAATCTATTACTTAGAAAAAGAAAATTAACACAGTTGAATCAGTTCTGACCCAAAAATGCTATCAGTAAAAATAATTTTACTTTGCACTCCAATATATTTACATTAATTTATAAATTAGATATACTACTGCTACTGTAAAACCATAGATTATCACTGAAGCTCAGTTTCTTTCTTATTTTATTACACAAAAGGAAAAATACACAGTGGTTCTAACATTTCCTCTTATATGCTCTACCTATACCACATGTAGGAGTTCTGCTCATGCATTAGAGATCCAGCGCTTTCATCTGGGATTTCTAAGTTTGTGTGTCAGTACTAGTACAAAATAAGTTTAGTTTTACTTCAAAAAAATTTTAACATAGTGTTTAATTTCCAGAATATATAAACAGCTCATACAACTGAATAACAACAACAACCAAAAAAACAAACAAAAATAAACTCCAAATGGTTTGAAGACCTAAATGTAAAACATAACACCATTAAGAATGGTGCCTCCTTGGAGGAAACATAAGCAAAAAATTTTCAGACATAAATTGTGGCAGTGTTTTTTTAGATAAGTTTCCCAAGGCAAAATAAATAGAAACAAAAACAAACAGGACCTAAGCAAACTTAAAAACAGCCAAGGAAACCCTCAATAAAATGAAAAGATAGCCTACAGAATGAGAGAACATACTTGCAAATGATAAGGCTGACAAGGGGTTAATTTTCAAAATACACAAACAGCTCATATCTAAAAAACAATCCAAAAAAAAGGGGGGGGGGCAGAAAACTAAACAGACATTTCTCCAAAGAAGACATGCTGATGACCAAGAGGCATATGAAAAGATGCTCAACATCACTAATTATTAGAGAAATGCAAATCAAAACTACAGTGAGGTACCACCTCATACCAGTTAGAATGGCCATTATTAAAAAGTCTAAAAATAACAAATGCTGGAAAGAGGATATGGAGAAAAAGGTCTTACACTATAGGTGGGAACATAAATTGGTATGGCCACTATGAAAAACAGTATGGAGTTTCCTTTAGAAACTAAAAATAGAATTGCTATTTCTATGAGGCAGCAATCACACTCATGAGCATAATATCTGGAAAAGATGAAAACTCTAATTTGAAAAGATACATGCACCCCAGTGTTCACTAGCACTGTTTACAGTAGCCAAGACTAGTGTACAATAGCAACCTAAGTGCCCATCAACAGGTGAATGGATATAGATGTGAGATATATATATATATATATATAAAATGAAATATGACTCAGCCATGAACAAGAATGTGGTATTGACAGTGCAGCAGCATGCATGTACCTAGAGAATATCATACTGAGTGAATTAAGTCAGAAAGAGAAAGACATACCGTATGATGTCACTTACATGTGGAATCTAAAATGTGATACAGATGAATTTATTTACAAAACAAACAAACCCACAGGGATAGATAACAAATTTATGGTTACCATAAATCTGTTCTTACCATGAAAACTTTTGACATGTTATCAGATATTCAAAGGGAGATACTGAGTGAGCAGTTTTAATACACAGCGTTGAGAAGAGTGGTTGGGCTATTGTCAGTGTTTAGTAGTATTTAAAGATAGAGTACTAGGTTGATGGTCATCAGGTGGATGCTAATCTCTCCCATCTTCTCCCCAGTCTCATTTACTTGCTGATATCTTGATTCTATTTTGAGTCTGTATTAATATTTTCAATTTTAATAAAAGTTCAGGAGATTTGTTAATAGAAAATAATCTAAGTATTATCCCCAGTAACTTAGCAAAAGTAATATATCACTTATACTTCATCCTACATTTCACTCTGGAAGGTTGATTTAACTTAAAAATATTTAACTTATAGACCAAGATTATAAATATTATCAATAAAATAGATGTATTCATGTATAATAATTTTTGTCATATGTCTGATCTTCACTTCTAGCCTATGATGGATTATTTCCTTTTCTTGTATTTTCAATATTCCCTTTGCTTGTTTTTCTAAAGTTTCTTACTTTTGCTAGTGCTTCTTTATTTACATTGTATAATACTTCACTTTGCATTTTCTCTTCAACTTTCTTTAGAGTTCTAACCAATCCTCACTTAAGCTTTCGAACGTTTTCATGCCCTTAAGACTTCCTTCTCTGTCTTCAGTTCAGTTTTGTCTCTTAGCAACTGGTGGCATTTAGCTTGGAGAAGGGCAGGACAAAGTTGTGATTTAAATGCTCTCAACTCACTCCACAAGCATTTGTGGAATAGGGCTCTTAGTATTAATACAGTGTGAGTTTAAGATAGTGCTTGCTTCAGCAGCACATGAATTAAAATTGGAACCATAGAGAGATTAGCAAGGTGACATACAAATTTGTGAAGCATTCCATATTTTAAAATAATAAGTTTAGGATAGAGGTCATTAACTCACTGTCTTATTGAATACTCAAGTCTCGTTGGGAAATATAATGTTCCCAGATTTTAAATGGAGAAGGCAATGGCAACCCACTCCAGTACTCTTGCCTGGAAAATCCCATGGACAGAGGAGCCTGGTAGGCTGTAGTCCATGGGGTCGCTAAGAGTCAGACACGACTGAGCGACTTCACTTTCACTTTTTACTTTCATGCATCGGAGAAGGAAATGGCAACCCACTCCAGTGTTCTTGCCTGGAGAATCCCAGTGACCAGGGAGCCTAGTGGGTTGCCGTCTATGGGGTTGCACAGAGTCAGACATGACTGAAGTGACTTAGCAGCAGCAGCAGCAGCAGATTTTTAAAAAATAGAGGAAAACTACACAACAATATAGAAATAATGATAAAATTTTAGGGTAAAAATTGTACATACCAATGTTGAAGTACAATTGAATATTTGAGTACTGTACTGGGATATTATTTATCTCACAAAGGTTTATATTATCTTAATATATTTCCCATTACCTTAATTTATGGAAAGCCATTGTCAACTGAAAAAAAAAATGCACAGTCTAAAGGTTGAGAATAAATGTTTTTTTTCAGGGACCTTATTGAGGATGACAGCCTGAGGTGGTAGCCTCTCCAGTAGCTCTGAGGTACTATTCCAATATGGTAAGTGAGGAACCAAGACATGTAGTTATTTCTGCTGGGGGAAAAAAGAAAAAAAAAAAACTCTCAAAAAATCACAACTGTAGTCAGACATTAAAAGATTACTGCTAATCACAAAAACCACATCTCATGTTAATGATTTTAGTGCTTTTCTATGTATGTGAAGATATAAGTCTGGGCTCATTGATATCATTCCTTAGATGTTCATCTTAAATTCCTAGGGCCAGGACACTGTTTTCTCCATCCTGAATTCCCTCAGGGTACATTTCAGGGTGTCTGCAATGGCTGATGACTTTATGGCAAGAACATCCTTTGTTTACTGAAATGGAAGGGGACATATTTTGTTTCCAGTGTAAAGGTATGTCATGCAAAACATTTAACAACAGGTGAGGCAGAGTTGCTGACCAATCAAATTGGGTGTCATTTGGGTAATCAAATTGAAACCATCATGAAATACCACTATGCACCTATTAGAATACCATTTTTTAAAGTGCTGTTGAAGATGTGAAACAACTGAAATTCTCATACATTACTGGTACAAATGCAGAATTCTGTAGCTACTATAGAAAGTGGATTGGCAAAATTTGTAGCTGCTTTATTCATAATTGGCCCCAAATGTAAAAACCAAAATGCTCTTCAACTAGACAAACTCTGGTGCATTCATACAATGAAATACCATAAAGTAAAAATAAAAGAACAATAACTACTGGTATATATAATCAATGGATGAATCTCAATGCATTATGCTTAGTGAAAGAAACTAAATTCATAATATGAAATGGTTCTCTTTTGACTTTCTGAGATGGTAGAACTATAGGCACAAAAACCAAATCAGCATTGCCAAGGACTTTGGGCATTGTGAGAGATGGGCCACAAAGAGCAATGAGAAAGTTTGGGGGTGATGACAGTTTGTATTTTGATTTTAATGGTTATATGACTATGTGTTTATAGTCATATATAGTTTTATATGTTTGTCAAAAGTCATAGAACTATATACTAAAAAAGATAAAATTTACTATATATTAAATTATACGGTTTTAGAAAAGGCAGAGGAACCAGAGATCAAATTGCCAACATCTGCTGGATCATTGAGAAAGCAAGAGAGTTCCAGAAAATAAATCTATTTCTGCTTTATCGACTATGCCAAAGCCTTTGACTGTGTGGATCACAATAAACTGTGGAAAATTCTGAAAGAGATGGGAATACCAGACCACCTGACCTGACTCTTGAGAAATCTATATGCAGGTCAGGAAGCAACAGTTAGAACTGGACATGGAACAACAGACTGGTTCCAAATAGGAAAAGGAGGACGTCAAGGCTGTATATTGTCACCCTGCTTATTTAACTTCTATGCAGAGTACATCATGAGAAACGCTGGGCTGGAAGAAGCACAAGCTGGAATCAAGATTGCTGGGAAAAATATCAATAACCTCAATTATGCAGATGACACCACCCTTATGGCAGAAAGTGAAGAGGAACTAAAAAGCCTCTTGATGAAAGTGAAACAGGAGAGTGAAAAAGTTGGCTTAAAGCTCAACGTTCAGAAAAGTAAGATCATGGCATCTGGTCCCACCACTTCATGGGAAATAGATGGGGAAACAGTGGAAACAGTGTCAGACTTTATTTTTCTGGGCTCCAAAATCACTGCAGATGTTTATTGCAGCCGTGAAATTAAAAGACACTTACTCCTTGGAAGGAAAGTTATGACCAGCCTAGATGGCATATTCAAAAGTAGAGACATTACTTTGCCAACAAAGGTCTGTCTAGTCAAGTCTATGGTTTTTCCAGTGGTCATGTATGGATATGAGAGTTGGACTGTGAAGAAAGCTGAGCGCCGAAGAATTGATGCTTTTGAACTGTGGTGTTGGAGAAGACTCTCTAGAGTCCCTTGAACTGCAAGGAGATCCAACCAGTCCATCCTAAAGGGGATCAGTCATGGGTGTTCTTTGGAAGGACTGATGCTGAAGCTGAAACTCCAATACTTTGGCCACCTCATGCGAAGAGTTGACTCATTGAAAAAGACTCTGATGCTGGGAGGGATTGCGGGCAGGAGGAGAAGGGGATGACAGAGGATGAGATGGCTGGATGGCATCACCGACTTGATGGATGTGAATTTGAGTGAACTCCAGGAGGCGGTGATGGACAGGGAAGCCTGGCATGCTGCAGTTCATGGGGTCGCAAAGAGTCGGACACCACTGAACAACTGAACTGAACTGAACTGAAGCTTGGGTTTAACAAATAGAAGAAAAAAAGAAAAGTCTATTTTCTGAATGATAATCCAGTGTTTTGGAACTGAGTTTGAATAGTCTATCAGGTAAGAATAATACCTCATGTATACTATAATTGTTTTATTTTTATCATAAAAATGTTTTTTCATTGATCAAGTATGTAGTTTTAGGAGAAGTTCACCTACAGTAAGGAGGGAAGAAAAGGATACCTACCTATATATAATATTCCTGAAAATAAAAGGATTTAAGATTGAGCAGTGCTAAAAGCTGTAATACATACTGGGTATCTCCCTCATGTAAAGTGTTTCTTGATTAT
Source organism: Bos grunniens (assembly GCF_055505025.1). Classification (NCBI taxonomy): domain Eukaryota; kingdom Metazoa; phylum Chordata; class Mammalia; order Artiodactyla; family Bovidae; genus Bos; species Bos grunniens. The sequence continues at coordinate 67,521,285 of NC_141168.1, read as the reverse complement.
TTTACAAGAACCTTTTAAGATCCATTATTATCATCTCTAGTTTACTGATGTGAGAACAGCTTCAAAGAACCAGCCAGGATTCAAATACAGATTTTTTTTTTTTAACTCCACAGTTTATGTTCTCTCTCTGAAATTATCCTGTCTTCTAGATCATTCCCACAAGTGTTTTCACAAAGATAGAATGGACTAAATCTGAATTATTTTCTATTTTAGATAGAGTTATTAAATACTGAGTTCCCTTTCTCAGAAACTGAGGCTGCTCTGTAAATTATTGAGGATTTTTCCAGCCATTGAAAGCATACACAGTTTGATTCTGAATTAAGCCGTCACCAACTGCCCTTTGAACCTATGCTCAGAAGGATACTTTCTTGGGGTAAGGTTGAGAAAAGTTATTGTGCAACCCAGGATAATGATATAATTATTCAGATATATCTCTTGCATACTGAGTCCTTTGAAGATTGTATTCCCTTAAAGTATCTATATATTCTTTAAAGACAAGAGTTATTATAGTTTCAGAGATACATCGTAACATCAACTCCAAAACCCTTCACCTCGGTGATATTCAGTAAACATATTTTGAAGGAATAAAAAAATGAATGAAAGAGGCAGTAAGGAATATTGTAAGAATCTTTGGATTTGGATAGAGACTTGTATCTGAGTTCTAGCTATTCCATTTACTATTTGGGTGACTTTTGGTGAATTATTTAACCTTGTCAAGACTCGCTTTTCTCTCCTATAAAATGAAGATGATAATAACACCTATTGCTTGTTAGAATTAAAAATGAGAAAAAGTATGGATTGTGTTTAGCACAGTTGTGAACGTAGTAAGTGTTCAAGGTGCAGTGTTTATTAATGATATTTATAAAATCCTCTTATTCTATGTTACATAATTAATAATTCATTATAAATTAATAATAATATTTTAGTACTTCCCCTAAATAAATTTCATTTATTCTTTACATTTTCCTAATTCATGACACTTATGTATTATTTAGAATATGATTCAATGAGTAGAATGATTTAGTCCAGTTTTCAAGTTTTCCTGAATTAAAGTGCCTCTGGGCCTTTCATACATCTCCATGTCCACATCTACTGTCATCACCTTTATATAGTGGGAGTAATTAAAAAATGATTATTTTGATATAAAATTGTATTTGTTGTTGTTCAGTCACTAAGTTAGATCTAGCTCTTTGTGACCCCATAGATTGCAGCATGCCAGGGTCCTCCATCCTCCTGGAGGAAGACATGTCTCCTGGAGTTTGCTGAAATTCATGTCCATTGAGTTGGTGATGCTATCTAACCACATTATCCTCTGCTGTCGCCTTCTCCTTTTGCCTTCAGTCTTTCCCAGCATCAAAGTCTTTTCCCATGAGTCAACTCTTCTCATGAGTTATTAGAACTTCAGCATCAGTCCTTGTGAATATTCATGGTTGATTTCCTTTAGAAGTGACTGGTTTTGGCATTGAGCCACAATTGTATTGGAGCCCTATAAAATAATAGATTTATTCTAAGTTATGTGTATGGTTAATGATTGGTGGCTTCAAGTGTGCCTTGAGCATGAGCTGAATCAACCTCTGGATTTGTGAACTGTTAAATTAGCAATGGGGGTAGTGTCTAAAAGGAACCAATTTTCGAAATAGCCTAAAGAGCCTCTCAGTACAGAACTTATTCCCCAGGAAAAGAAAGCTAGTTAGCAAGCTTTTGTTAGACACGAGGCCTTTTATCCAAAAGGAGAGCCTCTGAATAAACATGGTAAACCTCCTTTGAATTTGCTTTAAGTTTAATTGTAAAGTAAGTCTGAGTCCTTCAGAGGAAACGGGGATGGAAATAGAGTGGCTGTAATTAACAATGGAAATAATTATTTCACATAGAGTGAAAGCACCACTAAATTTCATTGCATTGAAGACTTGAGATATTTCAATTTTATTTTGTTTCCTCAAAATTTTTAGGAAATCAGCAGTTACCTGTTAGTTTTTTGCTGACCATACAAACTATGACTTTGGTGCACTGGATTTGATCTTTCTTTTAACCAGTGAATGTTTTCCTGGTTATCAGAGTGATTTCTATAATATTTCCATGGAATGAAAAGTAAGTTAGCCCATAAAAATTGTGACTTTGGCAGGTTTGCACTTCAACCAACTCTACTAAGTGATCATAACCAGGGCAGCAAGCAAGCCAGTATAATAATGACAATGCTTCAGAGTTGTGTTCAGAAATTGTAGTTGGATGTCCATTCAGTCTGTACAGAAGGGGCAAGGAGACAAAATATTGGTGAAAAAAGCCTAAAGCAAGTAATTAGTAGCAGGGGAAAGCAATGGCACATTTAGATTATTACACTTCACTTTGTATTGGTATCAGCTTCTGAATATTTCAGCAGCATTCATTTACATACCCACTGAGGATTGCTGAGCAGAAATTACCCTTTGTTCTCAGGCATAGAATTCAGCAGGGTTACAAGTTATATCTAGACTTTGGCCCCTTCAAATAGAAAGAGCTTTGTGATGATACGTTGAATGATATGTAATCTTCACTTTTGTTAAGTAAAACCACAGGATTTTCCTGCAGAATCATTTGTAAGTGTCCACATCATAAGAATGGAAAATCTGTCTATTGTGAATTTGTTCTTAGATGAGAATATTTTAAAAGTAGTTCTGAAATGTAATTTGTGGCACCTCCATTTTAATTCTTGTCACACTCATCCTTCCCAAGTCCTTTTTGCAGTTCTGCCAACCAAGCTCAGAGTGTCCTTTCCAGCATCACATAGTTTATAGTTGAGAAGCACCAACCCAGGTCTGTCTGAGTCTAGCACATTATTTCACTCCCCAGACCTGCTCAGACAGTAGTTTGCCAAGGGTTATCTGCTGAAGTCCAAGTCTCTGAGGCAGGTTGTTCTTGGGTGACTAAATGAGTGTTAAATGCCAAGTGTGTGATCTGCTGCTAAGAGCTATCTAGACTGTGCACATAGTTACTTGGATAGAAAAAAAAATTAGAAAGCAAGTATTAAACATCATAGACTGATACTAAATAAAATTGAGTTGACAAAGAATGGAAAAGACTGAATAGAGAGGGAAAAATATTTCTCCAAAGAACTTTCTAAATCACTGGAGTGTCTTTTTCAAGCGATATTCTTATCTGTTTCCACCCTTTCTCTGCAGTCTCCTCAAAGACCCTCTGCCAGGCAATTTCAGATGTATTATAAACATACTCTTGTGAACAAGAGCGATAATTCTCCTCGATGTGGGGCCCTGCTGCTGCTGACAATCAGCCCCAGGTAGCCTTTTACTTACCAATCGCTGTTGGCTCCAAAATAAGTTTTGAAAAAAGTGAATCAGAGCTTAGGATCCAAATGATAAGTAAAATGAAGGAATGCTTGTATTTGTATTTTCACAGCTTGTGTTTCTGAGATGGTCAAAAGTCACTGAGCTGACCCACCCACAAGAGCCCTCATCATTGCATTCATCTATTAACAACCATTTCTGTGTGAGTTCAGGCTGCTGACCTTTTCTTTAGAATCATGTTTGAAGATTAGCCTTGTAGTCAGGCTAATAGCAATTCCTCCAAAATAAACCACAACCTATATTTCCCTGTTATTCTGTTTTAATGTTTTGGCTAGTTTATTAAAGTTTTGACATCTAGAAGCAGAGCGTACATTGACTATCATATTGGAAGCACCTATTAAAATGAACACTGTAGGGCCATTATGATTTTTTAGAGTTGATGTGAGTGGGAAAGAAGATTTTCCCCTGCATGAAGGGTCTTGTGGTCATTGACAGTTGGCTGATCACTAGTATTCAAGGATGGTAAAGATGTTAGTGTGACACCAGAATTAAGCTTTTAAAAAAATTAAAACCTTCTAGTGTCAGGACAGGATAGCTAGAGTTTACTTAAGACATTTTAGGTGACTTTTGGAATGGACTAGACTCTGGACTGTGCTGGGCACTCCCTACCTTTTAGAAATTTTCATTCTTTTTGGTGAAAAAGATGAGATCCTAGAGAACTGCATACAGTACAGATTAGGGAGGGTAGCCAGTGAGTTGAATGTGTAGCAGAGAACTCACAGAAAGAAGCTGTTTTGGCTTGGGTGGTAAGGAATTCTTCACGGAGGGGTGGCACAGAACATAGATTTCACGGAGTAGAGATTTTCATTTTAAAATAATTAACGAAAAGTTCTATTGTATGTGCCCAGAATTACAGAAGCATACGAGATGTGCTTGTGGAGTCAGTTCAGTGAACATTTCAAAGTAAATTGTTGTTTGTGAGTCTTGAAAGGTTGGTAGGCCTTCATTTCAGCAAGTGGGCAAGAATTTAAAACCATTTTAAGCCACCTGGACATCAAATATAACAGAGAGAGTTCACGAACTAAACATATGTCCAGGAGAAATTTAGATATAAGGTAATCCATTTACTGGATGGCGGTGGTGGTGGTGGGGTGGGGTGGGGGAAGGAATGTTAAAATCGTCTCCTTCTTGCATAGGATTTCTTTGAAGGTGGTTTTGTAAGTGTCCACTCCCCCAGTCCCACATTTCTCTGGAATAGAAGCATTCATGCCCTTTTGGGGGAACATTCACATTGGTTACAAATCTAAAGTTGACTATCCATTTCCCTTTTGATTGATTACTTGTGCTAGTAGGTAGTAAATATGGGGAATAAAGAGTCACCTCCATAGAGACTTTTATTTTGGTTTGAAATACAATCTGAGGAGACTGAATGAGCTAGAGATCACATCCTTCTAGAGGCCACTGTTAACATGAGTCTGTGTATGTGGAGCTCCTGCTGACTGACAGCAGTTGGAGAGTAAGTACGGAGAGGGGAAAAGTCAGTTTGTATTAAAGTTTAAATGGATATAATATGTGAAGTGAGCCCACAGAACTTTCAAACACATTTTCAAAGATCAAAACAAACCATAACTAGCTAGATTTGAATGTATGGAGCATTTAGAATATATGTTTTTGTACTAACCAACAACCCCCAAGTCTATGTGCTTATATAAATTTGTCCATATAAAGAAGCACAATACTTATCCTTGTTATTGTATATTAAGGTGAGACAAACATCTTTTTGCTGTTGACTGTCAAAGTGTTTTATTGAAAGCTTGTACTCTACTAAAGAAAACAAGGTCAGTGCTGGGGTAAATTTCTGGCAGATTATTTAAACTTCTGGGAGGGTGAATGCCATTTAGAAATAATGTGGTTTTTATTAAATAAATCTGTCTAATAATATTAAGGTGCTATTTCAATGTTAAGAACAGACAAAGCCAATCTTAGGTACCAAGAGATGAAGGCAGAAGGTTGGGGTCAGGGCGAGGGGGGAATTGAGTACTGGTTAGGACCGATGCTGAAAACAAGAAAAAATGAAAAAGTAAATTTCTTTTTATTTCTATTTTGGGGGATGTTTTATTTTTGTTTAAATTCCCTTTGCTTTACTGAATTTTCGACAAAGTGAGATATGAAATTCAAGTATACTTCTACTGTGGAGTTATAATGATAGATTTTCTTTAGACAGATACAAAAATAAGGCCTTTAGTTTTCAATAATTCAGTGAAGATTGAGAATAAAGGTTATAAAAGGTAAAAACAAGAAATATTGTTATTATGATTCAGTATGTCATGAAATGTAGACTTCAAAATGTTAAAGTAATTTTATATCTGTGTTTCCTTAAACTATCTTAAGCTAGTGAACACACTATTGCTTTCTTAATTGATCAAAAATTCACAAGCCTAGAGAATCCCACTAAGGTCTAGAATTTTTGTGTGTTTACTTTACTTGATAAAATTATTTATCCCAAGAGAAAACATTTAAAATCTTTTTAATATTACCCTCATAGTACCTTTTTATATTCATCAACTCTAAATTAATGTTTCATAATTTAGCGTTAAACACAGAATTAATATTAGTATTTTATATAAAAAATGTTTTGGGTATGTTTAATAGAAACCAAAATTCTAACAAATTTTGAGAGCCTTGTAAACTGAAACTACATGAGATTGATATGTACATCTCAAAATGCACTGAAGTCTTAACTGGAAACTACGATTGTACCTTTTGGATATTTGTCATCAATATGGTTTTGTTGGCCAGAGGAAATGTGTTTTGAGATGAATTTGATACAAAAGCCCCAGGACACCTAGTGAGACAAGAATCTCATAAAAACTAAGGAAAATAATAAGATAAAAAGAACTTTACCCCTGGCAACCCATACTAGATTCATACGTGTTACAGGATAATGGTATAATACATACAGGGGATTTAACATTGAAAAATTGATCTTGGAGGAAGGAAGAAAGGAAGGAAGCAAAAAAGAGAAGAAAGGAAGAAATATCAATCGATTGAGGTAGAATTACTTGCATTGAAGACTCAGTTTCTAAAAGTCTTGGAAAGCACCTTGGAGTTTTCCAAGGAAGGCAAAGTGTGATTTGACCTTGGACAGATTCATCCATACTTCCCCATATAACTGCAACTTGATTTTCATTGCTTCACGTATTTCCATTTTATTTCTATACTTTTCTTAACCATTCTTCACAGCACATCATTTATGAGCTAAAAAGAGAAATACTATTTTTATTTTCTTCTTTTAAATCCTGATAAATATATTTTTTCTTTTTGTAACATAGCATCCCTCCACTCCAACTGACAGGGTTGGTACACCACTTTACAGGTAGCTCACATTTCTTTGGGTCTTTGCAACACGTTAGACATGTTTTGTCGGAGAAGGCAATGGCACCCCACTCCAGTACTCTTGCCTGGAAAATCCCATGGACGGAGGAGCCTGGTGGGCTACAGTTCATGGGGTCACTAAGAGTCGGACACAACTGAGCAACTTCACTTTCACTTTTCACTTTCATGCATTGGAAAAGGAAATGGCAACCCACTCCAGTGTTCTTGCCTGGAGAATCCCAGGGATGGGGGAGCCTGGTGAGCTGCCGTCTATGGGGTCGCACAGAGTCGGACACGGCTGAAGCGACTTAGCAGCAGCAGCAGCAGACATATTTAGAATATTTTTAAAGTTACATTGCTTATTAATTTTTATTTGCACTTGTAGATGAGAGTGAAAGAAACTAAAAGATTTTAGCCTATGTTATTTAATCCTTTCCTAATCTTCTACTTCATTTCTTTCATTTTCTTAATATCTTTTCCTTAAAAAAGCAAAAAAAAAAAAATTAAAAAAAGAACTTTGCTCTTACTTAGATGCTTTCTTTCTTCAAAAATGGAACCACAGTTCTCAGGTAGTTTGGATTTCTCTTTCTAATTAACCCGTTTCTTCCTCACTCTTTCTCCACTTTATAGTCAATCAACAAGAATTCTCTCATTTTATCAGTAGTCTCAGATCTGTCTTGTTTTTTGCTTTTTCATGATCGTTGCCCTAGAAGAGACCATCATTAATTCTCTAGTGGTTTCGTGAAATGTTTTCTAGAGAGTCTTTACAAGAAAAGACTCCTCAGAAAAACTGGTTAGTGAATTAAGTTTGAGAATTTGCTATTGAATTATTCATTGCATCACTGTATATCTTCTATTCCAGTGATTTCTAAGCATAAAATAAATTGATAGTAAATATTTTTACTGTGATTTGGTCTATCTGTGAATATGGATTTTATGTATACATCTATATCAATATATGTATTAGCTCTGAAAAACCTTTCATGAAATAATAGTTATCCAAGATGCGCACGGATTTTTTTTTCTATTTTAATCTTCTCCATTCATTTCCGTATAGAGTCAGTCTTCATTATTGGTAGGTTCTGTATTTGCAGATTTGCCTAAACCATGAAGTTTGTTTGTTCAGACCAAATTCAACATTCATAGTCCTGGTTTGAGTTACCAGATAGGTACATACCACACATACCAGCTGAGGTCAAACATGGTGAGATGCACTGCTTTCTTGTTTTAATTATCGAACTGTAAAAGTCTTTAATGCCTTTTCTTTGGTCATTTTGCTGCTTTAAATGGACCCCAGTACAATGCTGAAGCACAAGAAGGCTGTGGTGTGCCTTACTGAGAAAATATGTGTGTTAGATAAACTTAGTTCAGGCGTGATTTATAGTTCTGTTGGCCATGAGTTCAATGCTAATGAATCAACAATATATAGTAAATAAAGTGTCTTTGTAACAGAAACAAACAAAATAAGGTTACGTATTGATAGGTTTATAAAAATGTAGCCAGACAGATACTTAATACTGTATTTTTTCAGGGGCAGTGAATCAGTATTTGCTAATCTAGTGTTTATAGGGACTATATAGAATATAATTACTGTAAATAACAAAAACTGACTGTATTGCATTTCAAATTTTGGACAGAATCCAGTGACATTATTTCATGGGCTCAAAATATTGCCTCCCATGAATCATTTTTCTCAAAGTCTGCTACTAAGAAAAACTTTGTTTTTCAGGGGCAAATCATAGCCATGTTTTCTTTTCTCTGAGAGATTTGTAACTTGCTGCTTTGTATTTTTTACCTTGCCTGACAGGAAACTTAATGCAGGTTTTATGCTCAATTACAGCAAAGTATTAATCCTTGATGTCGAAATGCTTGCTTTCCTGTTTTTAGACCTGCTTTCCTCCTTTTATTTCTACTGTATTATTTTTGTTCGATTTATTCTTTTTATGAAAGAGTCTTGAAACCTCTTGAGAAAAAGATAGAAATGAATAAAAGAATTAATGAATAGGTAAATAATTGAAGCAAGTAATCCTGGAAGAAAGATCTAGAGATAAGAGGCTATCTTTTTAGTAGAGACTTTAAAATATAACATTATTGTCAAATGCTTTGATAGTATGTGTTCTCCTTATTAAGTTGATTTTTAAAATATGTTGTATGTTATCTTAAAAATGTTCTTTGTGAAGATGAATTGGAAAGGTTTTCTCAAGTGTCAGAATAATTAAGTAAAGCTTAATAACTTATGATAACAGTTTAAGAAAATTACAAAACGTATATTAACATGCTCCCTTTTAAGATCACCTATCACTTCATTATTGTGTGAATAGTCACCAATATAGATGATAGGAAAAATTCTTATTCTTCTTTTAGCAATAGCAAAGCAGATGTAGTATGGATAACTACATCATGAATAGTGAACTTTTGTGTGTTAGTCACTCAGTCATGTCCTACCCTTTGCAACCCCTTGAACTGAAGCCCATCAGGCTCCAATGTCTACGGAATTCTCTAGGCAAGAATACTGCAGTGGGTAGCCATTTCCTTCTCCAGGGGATCTTCCCAAGCGAGGGATTGAACCTGGGTCTCCTGCATTGCAGGGGGATTCTTTACTGTCTGAGCCACCAGGTAAGACCTCTCAATTTTTGGATACTATAAAAATTCAGATGTTGTTGGGAAGGAAACTGAGGCACACTGACCCCCCACCCCAGGTGTCTATTTGCCATTCCAAAGTCTAGTGTGCCTGCTCCTGCTCTCCACCCCAGTGGAATGAGCTGCATGCAGGCAGCCTTTTGCCAGGCGGAGGGTCTCAGGAGCCCATCTGGTGGCCCGTCTTGGGGGTAGGCTGGCCAGGATCAAGGGCTGTGGATTGGGAAGCAGGAGGATAGGGTGGTTGGAGGAGCAGCTGCTATCTGTGTGGGGGTATGGTGTGTCACTTAGTCATAACCAATAATTTTAATATTTCTACCTAACTTACTAGAGTTTTTCAGCCTTCCTTTCTACATCTCCATGTCCATTAATAAAGATAATCCTAAATAGTCAAGAGTTGCTGTACCATATTACAAAGTAAGTGAAAGTTTATGCATTCTCCTCACTTAACCGAACTCTGTATTTTATGGATTGTTTCAGTGAAAAAAATTAAAGGATAATAAATTCATTAATTCTAAAGATCTCAAATTTTGCCACAGTGTGTCAAATAGTTGCAACAATTTGTGGGAAAAAAGTGAAAAGGACATACTGTGTGAGTATATACTCATAATATTCATTAATGTCACAACTGAAGAAACCTCTGTTGTTGAACATCATTGGCAGTGTACAGTCAGTTCAGTCACTCAGTCACGTCTGACTCTTTGTGACCCCGTGAATTGCAGCACGCCAGGCCTCCCTGACCATCACCAACTCCTCGAGTTCACTCAAACTCACATCTGTTGAGTCAGTGATGCCATCCAGCCATCTCATCCTCTGTCATCCCCTTCTCCTCCTGCCCGCAATCCCTCCCAGCATCAGAGTCTTTTCCAATGAGTCAACTCTTTGCATGAGGTGGCCAAAGTATTGGAGTTTCAGCTTCAGCATCAGTCCTTCCAATGAATACCCAGGACTGATCTCCTTTAGGATGGACAGTTGGATCTCCTTGCAGTCCAAGGGACTCTAGAGAGTCTTCTCCAACACCACAGTTCAAAAGCAATTCTTCAGCACTCAGCTTTCTTCACAGTCCAACTTTCACATCCATATATGACTACTGGAAAAACCATAGCCTTGATTAAAGGGTATTATATTACATCTCAGAACCACAGCTTAAAAGAACTTCTTAAAATAAACTTCCTATAGTTTATCTCTTGTTTTTCTTTAAAGCAATAGAATTAGTTGTTTCTCTATTTTCATTTACTAATGAATTGGGAGTGTTAAAACTCAAAGTCTGTTTTAAGCAATATGCTAATATTTTCCAAAATATAATCTTAAATATTTTCAGAAAACTACATAAACATCAGTTTTATGAGTACCATATGTTTAGTAAATGAATAATCTAAAGATATAATATATATATATTTTCCTAATAAGATGATTTATGATTTTTTATGTACATACTACTATATTTATATATATAAAAAACTCACCTACAAATCATAAGTGTACAACAACTTAAGCAAATATAGGAAATTTTGAATTAAAAAATATGGATAGGAGTTAATAAATATTGCTTATGACCAATGAATCTCATTATCTGTGCTAGTGAAAAGTACATTTTGGATTAATCACCAAGAATATTTTGTGGTTGTTAATAGCAGCTTCTAATCCATGCTTAAAGTAGAAACCTTCTCTAAAACTGATTCATATAAAGAATATGAATATTTACTCACGTATGTTAATCTGACCATGAGAGCAGCAGACCTTAATGATGGTTATATCCTTGTAGGTGATGGTACTACAAAGGTCATGTTACATTTTTTTTTTTACATTGGAAAAATCAAATTTTAACATTGTTGGGAAGAGATAAAAAGCTTGTATATTTCTGAATCACTAAAGACTTGTTAAAGGAGCTTGTTAAAGGATTGCTTATTAATCAGCAATCTACATTGTATCACTAGTATATCACTAATACATTTAAAATATGTTATTGGTTGAGCAATGTAGAAATTAAGCACAACAGATTCTAGAACCAGCAGCCTGGGTTCAGATCCTATTTCCACCAGTGACCTGTGACCTTGGGCAGATAACCTCTCTGTGCCTTTGTTTTCCTCCTTTACAAAATAGGCATCATTATGATATCTGTCTTACTAGAGTAAATATGTTATTATTTATGAGGTAGTCAGACTAGAACCAAGCACATAGAAGTTAACGTCTGTGTTTGAGTAAATAAATAACTAGGTAAGAGGATGTATAACTCTTTAGATATGAGATGGTTATTCCAGTATTAAAAAGTGTATGGCATTTTAAAACTGAATGAAACTCAGAAATCATGTAGAAAAAAAATTTTTTTATTTCTTTCACTGCATTGCCACTCCCACACCTTTAAAATTTTTTTTTTTTTCAAATGAAATCATGGGACCTCAGAAGAGAAAACAAATTGAATTGTTGAATGGGGCAAAAGGCCTGGGTCTTTGCCCATGCTACATTTGGCTACATCTCTCAGAGGCTTCTGATTTATGCCATAGACTCCTGAGTTTCTAAGGGTGAAAGTTTAAAAATTCTTGATTTTCATTAAAGCCTTCTTTTACAGATGAGGTAACTGCTGCTCAAAGTTGGTAAATGGTTCACTTTCAGGGTAACACAGATTATTCAGTCAGTCCAGTCCTCAGTCATGTCTGACTCTTTGTGACCCCATGAACTGCAGCACGTCAGGCCTCCCTGTCCATCACCAACTCCTGGAGTTTACTCAAACTCATGTCCATTGGGTCAGTGATGCCATCCAGCCATCTCATCCTCTGTCGTCCCTTTCCCACCATCAGGGTCTTTTCAAATGAATCAGCTCTTCGCATCAGGTAGCCAAAGTACTGGAGTTTTTCAGCTTCAACATCAGTCCTTCCAATGAACACCAGGACTGATCTCCTTTAGGATGGACTGGTTGGATGTCCTTGCCGTCCAAGGGACTCTCAAGAGTCTTCTCCAACACCACAGTTCAAAAGCATCAATTCTTCGGCGCTCCACTTTCTTTATAGTTCCACTCTCACATCCATACATGACCACTGGAAAAACCATAGCCTTGACTAGACGTACCTTTGTTGGCCAAGTATCATCTCTGATTTTTAGTATTTTGTCTACATTGGTCATAACTTTCCTTCCAAGGAGTAAGCGTCTTTGAATTTCATGGCCACAATCACCATCTGCAGTGATTTTGGAACCCCAAAAATAAAGTCAGCCACTGTTTCCACTGTTTCCCCATCTATTTGCCATGAAGTGATGGGACCAGATGCCATGTTCTGAACACAGATTATTAGTCTTCAGCAAATTCTAAAAACAAAGGATTTTTATCCAGTACACACTATTTACTCCCTTGGCTGTCTCAAAGCTCCAAATGATTGAGCTCTTACTGGACAAGATGAAAACATATTTTAGTCTTTGTTTTCCAGGTGATCCCAATGTTTTCTAACAATATTCCTACAGTTAAATGCCTTTCTATCCCAATCTATCATTATGGCCTATGTGGAAAAAAAATTTAACTTTCCTATTTTCTTGTCAGCTGAGTGAGGCTTTCCATGTGAAACTAGTTAAGTCAACTAAGTATTAAAAACATATTTGAGTGTGAATTTCACCAGTGATAGAGAAGTGTCCTATCATCAACAGAAGGAATGGCATTCAAATTATTACTTAGTATCTACATAGCATTTCACACTGTGCAAAATACCTGTACAAATACATTAGTGGGACTCAGAAATATTCTACTTAGCGCAACAGGTGGTTCAAAGATCGTGGGAATTAATATGGGTAACAAAAACAAGAACCAGAGTGAGGAAACCTCACTTCATTAAATTTCATTAAGTTTGACTCAAATCTAGTTGGGCAGAATTTTCATACCCTTGTAAAAGACTTAATTAATGCATAGGAGTCTTATTGTTGATTGCTAATTATATAAAAATCAACTTTATACAAGTGATTGGAGTTAAGGTAAAATATTCACAAGCCAGCATTACAGGCTTAGAGAAGAATTTAAACTTTTTAGTAAGTGTTTTTGAGTGCAAATGATCATTACATTTTCTTTATTCTTGATATATGCACATATTATTTAATAACTGATTTTCCTTCCTTGACCCTTGATGCATACAACTTAACATATCAAAAAGCAACTTACTTCCTTAGGGCAAAAAAAGAAATGGTAGCCATTTATGCCTGTTTCACACATTTAAGTATTGAATGAAATATTTAATAATGCGATTAATTTTGCTTATGAGAATTTCAGATTTTGGAGGAAAACAAAGCAATACTAATTGGGTCCTTGAGTCACTAATTGTATCATATTGGAATAAGTCTTACTCTTGGATTGTGATTAAGGTTAAGGATTCTACAATCCTTATGATGGATTCTATAATCCATCATGTCTATAAGCTACTGGCCTCTGTATGGTCATAAAAATTTGGCTGAATACTACTTTTTTAGTAGGCAAAGTGACGTGAAAAAAATACGTACCATCAGGTGCTCTTCCCTTTAAGGATTCTCTGATGTACAAATCACTATAGTAGAATGATGCAATGGGGCATAAGGACAATGAATCAGGTCACAAATTGAGTATAACACTAATTATATTCAACTATGAAGTGACATATACATTTGGTGGCCATAATGGTACACAAGTTTTCAAAGCCAAAAGTGAGAAATGGGTTGCAACTTCTCTCTTTATAAAAACTCAAAGGTCTGTTAAGTCTGTGTCTCATATCAAATTCTATATATCTACCTGTGTTTTTAACACAAAAACCCAGTTCCTAAAGGAAAGGTTATTATCATTATTAAGTTTTATAACAAAATCAGTATGTACCGGTACCTATTTAATAATGAAGACATCATGAATGTCAGACTTCACACACCTTGCAGAGTGCTAATAACTCTTAAAGTGTGTCCTTGTTTCAAATTGAAGTCAGTATTGGAAATTTTATATTATCTGCTCTTGCTGAAAGTATTAAGAATAATTCTGTAATAGCTAAGCTAAAAAAGAAAATTGTGTCTTTTTACAACTTTGCCTTATTTTTGGTTCAATTTCAAAGCTCGTAATAGTTAAGGCTGAAACTCCAATACTTTGGCCACCTCTTGCAAAGAGTTGACTCATTGGAAAAGACCCTGATGCTGGGAGAGATTGGGGGCAGGAGGAAGAGGGGACAACAGAGGATAAGATGGCTGGATGGCATCACTGACTCGATGGACATGAGTTTGAGTGAACTCCGGGAGTTTCTGATGGTCAGGGAGGCCTGGCGTGCTGCGATTCATGGGGTGGCAAAGAGTCGGACACAACTGAGCGACTGAACTGAACTGAACTGAATAGTTAAGGCATATGGCACTAGCATTGGCCTGAATTAAGCAAGAGTATAATTTTAACCATATATATTTTATGTTGCCTTCAGGATGAAGTACACATTTATGTTTGCCTCTTATTTGTAAGTTTATAAGGTACATGTGTTTTAGATACATTATTAGCTACATCAAAATTCATTTTTCATATTTCTTTTAGTTTTGGAATTGCATGGATATAAAATATGCATTTATTCAGAAACTAAACAAAAACTTTAGTAATTTCGGCATTATAGTGACCCTAATTCAAGTCCAGTGATAAGATTGAAAGAGGTTTGTTTCTTTTTCTATTATATATTTAAATTAAAAATAGAAATATGTAGTTTCTACTAATGAGTTTTGTAGGGCTTTTTTAATATGATGTCCCTTAGGAGGTTTCCTCACTCGGTATGAAGGCTCCTAAGAGGTGCTTGTGCACCTGATTAATTCATAAATGGCACTAAGGGCTGCACATTTGCCCAATCCTAGTTAAATCGTAGTAGGTAGCGATTCCTCTGTAGGATGCATTGCAAATTGTGATGCTCATATTATACACCTAATTACAGCATTCTATACCAGTCTGATTCTTTCCATAAATTCTTGTAAATGTGATGTCCATTTTAGAAATAAAAGATTGAATTTCATTAAAATGACTTCAAGCCATGTGATTGAGAGAAAACAATGACTTGCCACTTCCTGAAAATTGTTCTGAAATTCTATAAAGAATATATATGTAAAACATGGAGAAATTAAAATACAGTGCTTTAAAAATGATTCTGTATTACAAATAATAATTAAGCATATACTATGAGGAAAGTTATTACCAACCTAGGTAGCATATTCAAAAGCAGAGACATTACTTTGCCAACAAACGTCCGTCTAGTCAAGGCTATGGTTTTTCCAGTGGTCATGTATGGATGTGAGAGTTGACTGTGAAGAAAGCTGAGCACCGAAGAATTGATGCTTTTGAACTGTGGTGCTGGAGAAGACTCTTGAGAGGCCCTTGAACTTCAAGGAGATCCAACCAGTCCATTCTAAAGGAGACCAGTCCTGGGTATTCATTGGAAGGACTGATGCTGAGGCTGAAACTCCAATACTTTGGCCACCTGATGCGAAGAGTTGACTCATTGGAAAAGACTCTGATGCTGGGAGGGATTGCGGGCAGGAGGAGAAGGGGATGACAGAGGATGAGATGGCTGGATGGCATCACTGACTCAATGCACATGAGTTAGGGTGAACTCCAGGTGTTGGTGATGGACAGGGAGGCCTGGCATGCTGCAGTTCATGGGGTTGCAAAGAGTTGGACACTACTGAGTGACTGAACTGAACTGAACTGATGGGGTTTCAAGAAGGAGAACATGAAAAACATCTGAAAGGATAGATGTAGTTGTTTTGGAGTAAGCAGTGCTTGGTCATAAGAGGGGTTAGTGGACAAGTCTCTAGACTGCAAGCCAGAAAGTTTGCTGTCTATCTTGTCTTTAGAATAGATGTGACAAGGGACTGGACTTATACTTTGAGGCTTACTATTCTGATTTATAAAATGGAAAAATTATTAAGAGACACTTTGCAGATAGAAGACAGAACTTGTTTACTTCGTAGAGCACATTGGGTTGAGGGGAGGAAAGGGACAGGGCTGTTACTGAAGCTCATGGGCTCATTCCCAGGTACATAAAAAAAAAAAAAAATTGTGCTTTAAGACATAGTTCTTAATGCCTCTGTGCCTCAGTGCCTTGTGGAGAGTAGTAATCCAACCTATCTTATTGACTGTGATAATTGATTGAGCTAATCTATATAAAATGCTTAAATCAGTCACTGAAACATAGTAATTTCTGTGCAAACCCTTGTACAGAACCTTTTTGCTGAAGCTCTTCTTGTTGTTCAGTTGGTCAGTATGTTCAGCTCTTTGCAACCTCATGAACAGCAGCATCCCAGGCTTCTCTGTCCTTCAAAACTCCTGTAGTTTGCTCAAACTCAAGTCCATTGAGTCAGTGATGCCATCCAACCATCTCATTCTGTTGCTCCCTTCTCCTTTTGCCCTAAATCTTTACCAGCATTAGGGTTTTTCCAGTGAGTTGGCTCTTCGTATCAGGTGGCCAATGTATTGGAGTTTCAGTTTCAGCATCAGTCCTTCCAATGAATATTCAGGATTGATTTCCTTTAGGATTGACTGGTTTGGTTTCTTGCAGTCCAAGGAACTCTCAAGAGTCTTCTCCAACACCACAGTTCAAAAGCATCAATTCTTCAGTGCTCAGCCTTCTTTGTGGTCCAACTCTCACATCCATACACGACTACTGGAAAGACCATAGCTTTGACTAGATAGACCTTTGTCAGAAAAGTAATATCTGTGCTTTTTAATATGTTATCTAGGTTTGTCATAGCTCTACTCAATCTAATTCTTGCCTGAAATATACTATTTTCTACTATAATGTTTTGGCCAAAACTGATATTTCCACTACCACCCTTCCTATCTCAGACATTGCTTCTTTTTGACATTATTCTGGTAGAGATGAGAGGAGTTTCCCCTTTACAATTAAAGAGACTAGATGGATTTCATTAAACACAAACCTGAACAGGTAGAACTTTTTGTTTCTAGATTTTAGCTGAAAGAAGTGTCCCAGAGTATAAATACCATGTAACTAAAACTATTTCTCTTCAAATATGCCTATTATAATTTTTCCCTGTTACCTGAAGTGTGAGTGTGTGCTTGTGCTCAGTTGCTTCAGTCATGTCTGACTCTTTGTGACCCTGTGGACTGTAGCCTGTCAGGCTCCTCTGTCCATGGGATTCTCCAGGCAAGAATACTGGAGTGGGTTGCCTCTCCTCCAGGGGATCTTCCTGACCTAGAGATCAAACGCGTGTCTCCTGGGTCTCCTGCATTGCAGGTGGATTCTTTACCCACTGAGCCATCTGGGAAGCCCATTATATGAAGCAACAGTATTTTACTAAGACACAACATATATTACGGTATCTAAGATAAATGTTCAAGTATCTTCTGAATCCCATCATTGTTTCTGGGAATACACAAGTTCTATCTTCATAAGTTAGGGACCATGCTACTGACTGACTCTATCATTTAACTCAGTCAGGTTTATTCTTGTTATTTATCTGCTCTTGTGATGTAGATATTAAGTCTAGAAACTATCTGAACGTTTATCTAAACCTGGGGGTTACTCCTTCAATATGGTCCTTTCCTTTTATTTAGGAGCTAGAAGATATCAATTACATTAAAGACAGGAAAGGAGTATGCATATTATAAATGTTTTAAATGAAACATAAAACTGAAGCACAAAGAAGTTAATAAGCTTACTGCAAATTTGACAACTAATTATTGTTGTAAGTAGAGCACATGGTTTGTGATTCATAGATACTTTTCTTCCATTCTGCATTTTATCATAAAGCAAAAGAAACAATAAAATAGGAATTATGAAAAGACAAAAATATAAATGTGAAAATATATTGTGAATGTCAGTTTAACACTTTATTCTTTTAATTCACCAATCACACAGTCACCCAGAATGTGAAACTCTCTTATGACCTTTCCACCTGACACAGCTGAATTGTTTCAAATCAGCTAAGAAAAGCTTAGACATACTGTGCTGATTTGTATGGTCTAACGGGTATAACAGAAAATGTTCTTTCCCCTAGATAAAGATGTTCTAAGTTTTAATAATACAAGACATTTCACTTATAAAATTATCCAGTTTATAAAAAATGATTATCAACGTTTAAAAACTTTGGATGTGTGCCGTTTGACCATCTTTTGTTTTATTTCACATTGTAGACCAAAGCATAGAGAAACTTGATCACTTAGTAAAGCTGTTCTGACCCCAGTCAAAACAAGGTAAAGAATTAAATGGTTACATGTGTTGGTAGGATAAAATTTCCATTAAAGTTGAATTAAAAGGAACATACTCTGATCTCTTACTGGAGAAAGACGTGCATTGTATTTAGAATAAACAGCATACCTGAGATCCTGGTCCCTTAACATGGGTGACTCACTGTGTGTATGGTTAGTGGTGGTGGTCATATTTGTGTGGAGACAGATTGCAGATGAATTTAAGTATACTTTGTAAAATGGAAAAGAGAAGTTGTCTTATAATAGAATGTCTATAATAGAATGGTATCTTGCTCAACATTAGCCTGTTATCCAACGCTAGCCTGACTGATACTCAGATTTTGCATAAATGGAATAAATAGAATTAAGAGGTTTAGCTTCTCAAATAAATCTAAACAAGTACAGTTATATATACTAGACATTAGTCAAACATCACACAGTAAGGTTACCATCCCCTAATCCTAAATATTACTTCTGAATTTTGTTCCTAGTTGTCATATTGCCTTTATAAAGGCCTCAGGATATTCCTCTTGAGATTTTAACTCCATCCATCTATGAGTACCCTGTACTGGAGGTTAAAAACATTATAGGATTTTTCCACTTTTTTTTAGTGGATGGTTGGCAGAAGGGAGGGATGATTGAGATTCTAATGAATCACCAAGCATGCATGCATTAAAAAAGGTCTATGAACCTATATAAAAGTCATTCTTAAATCTGGAATAAAGATATGCTAAAAATGAACTTTTGATTTGTTAAGGCTTTTATTGGGCCTGGAATTTCTTTTAGAAATTAAAGTAGATTTTCTATTGACATTTTAATGTATGAGTTAAATACTGTATATTATCAATTAACTTTACCTGTTCCTTTTTGCTTTTTTTACATTTCTTTTTTATTTTTTTTTTCTTGGTCTTAGCTAGCCATGAAACATCTCTTGGATTCAATATCATGGGAGAACACAGTAAAGGTTCTAGATCCCCCTTATGGGTTAGGGAAGGGCCACAGAAGAACCTAACCATTCACCAAGGACCTTGATGTGATTTCTGATTAGAATTTAATGAAAAGGGAATTCATGAACTGGTGACTGGAGGGCATGGATGTAGTAGGATATGGTACCAAAAGAAAATGCATCTGTGGAAATTATACAACTTGGAGCAGATAGGAGGATGGTGTTGAACAAGTTAACCTCGCCCAACCTCCCTGAATTTGGACCAGTCATAGAGAGATGAGATAACATGGGAAAAGGCACTATAATCTTGAAATGGCAAATCTAAACTGATAGTGACTGAGTGTACCTTAAAATTCAGGATTATGTAAAAATGGAGGGCCAGTAGCTGAGATAAACTATAGGGAAAAAAATGATTTTGCACATCTGAATTTGTGTTTATAAAATCATACCTTGTGTCTGGTATAAAAATTTAAAGAAATTATTCAAGAATGCTGACACACTCAAAATGTCTTAGCTTAGGTTTTAGATTTAACATGGAAGAAGAATATTATCCTGTCTGAAAACATCATTTGTTCAAGAAAATTAAAACAAATTATATTTTGTTTATTGTCCAGCTTCAGGATTTTGATCCAAGCAATACTTATAAGTAAGTCAAAAGAAAAGATTCAGATAAAGCCTTGCAATCTGAAGTCACACAGATTAATTACAAGGGACTGACTGAAACTTGGGCTTAACAGAGTATCTCGCAACAGTAAACTGGGAATAAATGGTATGATTGTCCTTATCATTGTTATTACTTCTCGCCCGTAGCCAGGTTAGGAGGGAAGCAGTGCATTCAAGGCAAGCCTTCTTGATCTTACCTATAACTACCTCCATGATAGTGTTGTAAAGATTGGAAACAGAAATTGAGACAGAGACTTGAACTTGCCAATGATTTCTTACAGTGGAGTGTTTGATTCCTGTAATTGCTGATCTGAAAACCATAGCACAGTTCCTATACAGTAGTGGTGAGGGAGGGAAGGGGCTGTTCATGGACACATGTGTTTGAATTAGTCTTCAATTATATCAGTCCTAAGGTGTCTTGATTTTACTGGTGATAAAGCCCACCTATTGCTTCTATTTACAATCATGGTTAAAGATTGTTAGTATTAAAGTAAATCTTAAGGACAGGAGGATTATAGTAGTACTCCATTCCTTCTTAAAACAGCTGAGTTTCCGTCTATACCAATTGGTATTTATACTAGTGTGTCTATGGTGGTTTAACACCCTAAATGTGATGTAATAATTCTACTGAATTTTAGACTGAATGCTACCATAAAGATCTACTATATTAAAAATATTTGCATATGGCATTCTCCTATCTGAAAATTTATGAATTTTAATAAAGTTGCTTAGATTTTATGGCCCATAGCTATAATTGTTCATAATCCAGGAATACCATTTAAAGGCAATTGAAATTATATGAAAACACTTAGCAGAATTATGTCTTCAGCTTTCCCATTACTTTAAAAAAAATATTGGTGTCAGATTTTCTTTTTTTAAATGTATTTATTTGTTTATTTTTGGCTGTGCTGGTCTCCATTGCTTGGGCTCTTCTGTATTGTGGCTAGCAGGGGCTACTCTCTAGATGTGGTGATCAGGTTTCTCATTACAGTGCTTCTCTTGTTGCAGAGCACGGGAGTTGTGATTCCCGGGCTCTGGAGCACACACTCACTAGTTGTGGTGAATAGGCTTGGTTGCTCCGCTGCCTGTGGGATCTTCCTGGACCAGGGATTGAACCCATACCTCCTGCTTTGGCAGGTGAATTCTTTGTCACTGAGCCTCCAGGAAGGCTCCCATTACTTTTTATATGTTGATTATTAATCTCTACAGAGTAAATGAAAGATTACTTATTTAAAATGAAAACAGACTTAGCTTTGTAAATATGTTTGTGATCTAGCATGTGTAAAAGTGTATCTTCATGATAGCTTAAGATTTATCAATATAAAAATAGCCTATGGAGTAATATGTACTTTGGTCCAGCCACTCCAACTATTAAATAGGTGTCTTTTTTTTTATGAGAGAAGACAACAACAATAGCAAAAAGAGTATTATTTAATGGTAATGAATGAATAATAAATAGTAACAATAGGCTCCAAATCAAAATGTACATCCAGTTTCATGTAATTAAAAGTAGCAACTTCATACATTAGAAAACTAGAATGGAAAATAAAGGTTTAGAAATTTACTTTAGAGCATTTTCTAAGTTGGATAATTCCAGAAATCTCCCCTCATTATTCTTTTCCTTCTATAGTGTTTACATTACTGTCCTTTTAAATTTTTTTGTTTTTCTATTCAGTTTAACACAGCTTTATTATTGGGTATACAGAAGTCAACGAAAGGCATTAGCTTTCCTAAAGAGTTTCACAATTAGAAAGATTATTTTTTTCACTCATTTATATATGTTTGATATGTACCAAAAATAATTTAAGGCAGCCTTTGGGCTTTCCTGGTGGCTCTGATGCTAAGGATTCTCTGGGTTTGATCTGTGGGTCGGGAAGATCCCCTGGAGAAAGGCATGGCAAACCACTCCAGTATTCTTGCCTGGAGAGCTTCACGGAGCCTGGAGGGCTACAGTCCATGGGGTTGCAAAGAGTCGAACACAGCTGAGTGACTAACACACTTAAAAATACATTGTAAGTATAACATGAATAAAAAACAGGTAAGAATGATGAAGGGAAGAATGGAAAAGAGTAGGGAAATACAATGTAATTAGAAATAAGATCTGTATGATTAGAAATAAGATCTTTAAATACTTGTAGTGAGTTATATGTAAAGTGATAAAATGCAAGGCATGATTAAGTATAACAATTAAAAAGTACAAAATAGTGCTGTAACAGAAAGAGTATGGAATATATAATTAGCTTATTTTTTGAGTACTACTTGCTGTGCTTGATTGTGTTCAACTGTTTGCGACCCCATGGACCGTAGCCTGCCGGGCTGTTCTGTCCATGGGATTTTCCTGGGAAGAATACTGGAGTGGGTTGTCATTTTCTTCTCCAGGGCATCTTCCCAAATGAGGGATCTAACCCGAATCTCTTGTGTGTCCTGCATTGCAGATGAATTTTTTACCGCTGAATCATCAGAGAAGCCCAGGATTTAGCTAAATCACAGGTATTTTTTTTTTTTTTTTTAAGAAGTGGTATCTGACCTCACTTTTGAAGAAACAAGAGAAAAAGTAGACACATAGAGGGTGGAATAATACCTGCAAAGTTGAGTGGGCATGAAACAAAATGGTTGGTATAGAACACAGTACTAGTGTATTTTGGAAATCAAATGCTGCATTATAAAGTAAAAGAGAGGACATGTAGGCTCATGGTGGGTATGGAACTGGCCAGATCTACAGTGCATAACTTTTTTTTTTTAGTTTTCTGTTTTTTTTTTTTAATTTTATTTTATTTTTAAACTTTACAATATTGTATTAATTTTGCCAAATATCAAAATGAATCTGCCACAGGTATACATGTGTTCCCCATCCTGAACCCTCCTCCCTCCTCCCTCCCCATACCATCCCTCTGGGTTGTCCCAGTGCACCAGCCCCAAGCATCCAGTATCGTGCATCGAACCTGGACTGGCAACTCGTTTCATACATGATATTATACATGTTTCAATGCCATTCTCCCAAATCTTCCCACCCTCTCCCTCTCCAACAGAGTCCATAAGACTGATCTATGTGTCTCTTTTGCTGTCTCGTACACAGGGTTATTGTTACCATCTTTCTAAATTCCATATATATGCATTAGTATACTGTATTGGTGTTTTTCTTTCTGGCTCACTTCACTCTGTATAATAGGCTCCAGTTTCATCCACCTCATTAGAACTGATTCAAATGTATTCTTTTTAATGGCTGAGTAATACTCCATTGTGTATATGTACCATAGCTTTCTTATCCATTCATCTGCTGATGGACATCTAGGTTGCTTCCATATCCTGGCTATTATAAACAGTGCTGCGATGAACACTGGGGTACACGTGTCTCTTTCCCTTCTGGTTTCCTCAGTGTGTATGCCCAGCAGTGGGATTGCTGGATCATACAGTGCATAACTTTTTGCATTAAAAAAGTGTGGATAAAGAAGAACCTCTGTGACCCAGGCTTGAAATGATGGTTCAGTTGAATGGTTATGAAGAGGTGGGAATTAATTACCGTTATTTTCAAGTTTTTTGGCAGGGGAAATCAAAGAAAGAAAGAGAGAGTAGTGTCCTGAACTTCAGGTATTTATGTCCTAGATTTTTGAAGACAGTGTGGTTTCATCTATATTTTTACCAACCATTTCTTTCCCTCCCCTAGCACTACCACTGGAATGTTTTGAAGCAAATTCCAGACATTGTAGAATTTCATCAGTAAACAGTTCAGTGGGTATCTCTATAATGTAAGGACTTACTAGAAACATAACTGGAACACACAAAAACCTTAACAGTAGACCCTTAAGATTCTGTAGTACCTCGTCAATATTAAAATTTCCCAATTATTCTTCCAAAAATTCTTAAGGATAATATATTAAGGATATTTTTTTTGGCCTGGTTGTATCTGTATATCTTATATACAAGTATTTTTTTGGCTAAACTAATCAAAATACTATTAATATCTGTGCTAAAACATATAGTGTTTCAAATGATAACAGCTTATAATGAAAATTTCAGACTATTTAAATTCTGGGACACAGGATTCAGTTGTCAACAGCTAAGACGAGGTGAGGAGAAGGCAGTGGCACCCCACTCCAGCACCCTTGCCAGGAAAATCCTATGGATGGAGGAGCCTGGTGGGCTGCAATCCATAGGGTCGCTAAGAGTCGGACACGACTGAGTGACTTCACTTTCACTTTTCCCTTTCATGCATTGGAGAAGGAAATGGCAACCCACTCCAGTGTTCTTGCCTGGAGAATCCCAGAGACGGGGGCGCCTGGTGGGCTGCCATCTATGGGGTCGCACAGAGTCGGACACCACTGAAGCGACTTAGCAGCAGCAGCAGCAGCAAGATGAAGTGAACTAGTACAGAATCAGTATCATCTATAGTTTCATAGACAGAGAAAAGGTGGCAGAACATAGCACAACTGTTTTCAGAGATGCATGAGTATTATCAAAATTTCATTTTAATTTTCAAAGATGCATTAGTATTATTAAAAGTTCATTTGATAAATGATTCTTTTTTTTTTAACTTTATAGAGAGCCATAAACTGCTTGAATATCCTCCGTGTGTCTGTTTAAGAAAATAGTTTGGGTAGCTATGGGAAATAGAGTGAAATAGTTACTAAAATCAGTAAATGCAAAGAAAGCAAAGGAAAACATAAACCAGACAAAAATATTTCCAGGACCAAATTTTTAAGTAGTCTGTATTTTGTCATTTGTTAAACCACAATAGGCATACACAGAGCTGTATTTCAACATGATTTTGTTGCTAACATAAATAAAGTTTGGAGCACTGTTCTGCAAATCAACCAGACTGGACCATGGACTACAAATTTTACGTATGTATATATATATATATACACACATATACCTATATATATAGAGAGAGAGTGTATTAGAGACTAACTGGAAAGTTATATTGGACATGAACAAACTACAAAGGGGCAAGAAGACTTAAGCTGGGAAGAACAGACTAGTTCTTTACATGTCATACACAATTATAAATGATAAAATTGAATTCAACATAGGTATTTCCAAAAACTTATTTACTATTTATAATAGTTGTATTAGAATTCCTGGTCTGCCTCATTTGAGCTTCAGTAGGTCTTCAAGTGTTTCCCTAATTTGTAAGTGAAAGTGCTTAGTACATAGTAACATAGAAAAATAGAACCAAACTGCACATGATATAAAATCAGAGTCAACATATAGTTTATTTGCAGATGAATATTTTCAACTCAAATCATTGTACCTACTAACTGGCCAACCATCTTTTCCTGTACTGATCATTAAAGATTATTTTTAGATTATGCATTTAAAAGGGAGATTTTTCATGTTAAACAGGTTTGTTGGGCAGAAGTTACTTAGTAATAAAAAATGACCAATACTGCTTTTGAAATCATTCTTCAGAATGTATATATATAATATTTATATATATATATACACACACACACACACACAAAGCATTTTGTAAAAAATCAATGGTAGAGTAAAAAGGTATCTTAGCTCATCAGTAACTCTCAAAGTATATGTCCTCTATGACTATAAGGCTTTCATTTTATTCTACAATGCTGGCAATGCTATACACAAAGGAAACAGTTTGTTCCCAACTTAAGAAGCCTGCAGAGGTCAGTATAGTAACAGCAACAAGACATCATTGATCAGTTGATCAATGCTGAAGGTGGACCATTAGACCAAATGCATATTTACACATACCAGCATCTTGAACATTAAAATGAAAGTTGTTATAATTAGGATATCCTTTGAGTAATTAATTTGAGTACATTTAAAGAAAATCAACATTTGGAAAATCATTCCACTCAAAAAGTATAGGGGGCAGTGAAATGAAATGTAAAATTATAGTAATGACTACTTTATATAAAAATAAGTGTCTTTTATGTATGCTGATGTATTTGAAAAATGTTCTGTTCATTTGAACTGGAGAGTATATTCCTCATTCTTGGTTCATCAGCTTCTAGCTCTTGTCAATAAAGCTCACTATTAATCTGGGCAAAGCTATGATTTTTTTTTTTTGACATTGATACATAAATGACGTTTTCTTATTTCTAGTCATATTCCATATAGTTGAGAATAAAAAGTGCTTCCAAATATAGCCATAGTTCTCAAGTACAATTTACAATTTTTGTACCTATATTGAAGATAAGTATTTTAAATTTGAACATGAAAATGAGCATAAATATATTTCTTAAGAAAACATTTTTACAGTTTGTTTTTATAAAAATGAAAAAAATTGACAGGTTTTAGAAACTGTACTCTGATACCCAGAAGCTGTCTTCCCCATGATGACCTGTCAGTGACCTTGGTCATGACGTTGAAGGACTACACTCTCCAGGGGTGAGAAGTAATTCAACTTCAATTGTTCCTGTGCACCAGACATGTATAAAACAGAGACTATAAACATATCCTGTAGGCTTATTTTGGCTCCAGTTAAGCTGACACCATCAGACTCATTTAGTTTAGAACTTGCAGACATGGTTTCAATATCAGCTCTCTGCTGCAATCCAAAAGGCTAGCTAAAAGAAAATCTAGCTAAAGCCGGCAGCATTGAGCTTTTGCTGGACAGCAGTTATTTGTTGTAAGGTAAGTTTCTCATGCTTTTATAACACTTAATGCCATGACACTGTTGCTCTGGTGTTTCTAATGCCGCTATGGATGGACAAAGTCAAAAGCTTTTTCAAAAGATCAGAAAATAGGTAGGTAAATAGAAAGTGGGACGAGACAGATTAAATAGACATTTTTTTTTTTAAAGAATATCTGTTTACTCTTTTAAATGTAAGCTTTAGTTTTCCCCTAAATGTATTCCAATAGGCACTTGTGCAAATAAGGAATGAGAGATGCACATAAGCAATTAATTTTTATAGTCCACAAATAAATGTATACTTATTTTTTTCTACTTATACATTTGTTGCAATTTTACCTAAAACTTCTCTGAGAGCAACGTCCAGTACAACCATATATCCTTATCCACGGCAGTATAATGGACTATATAATAGCCTACAAATCAGGCAAAGATAAATAACCCTATAATGGATATAAAATAAATTTATTATAGTTAATACTGTTAATACCACATTCTACATCCTATAAAAAATAATGATTGAACTTATATAAACTGGTTACTTATATGTAAGTTGGCCAAAAATACAACCTAAAAAAAAATCTCAAAATGCATATTTAGGATATTATCTTAACACAATGTATAACCAGAAATCAGTAATAAATTGCAAGTTTAAAATGTCACTTACAATAAAAAAATTCTCTCCTGAATAAAGCTAAGATCGAGGAGAACATTAAGTCTGAGATTTTCAATTATAAAATGACAATGGAACATCATAAAAGCCTGTGGTGTCCATCCAAATCTGTAATCAGACAAAAATTCAGAGATGTAAATGGTTACATTTAAAAGCAAGGAAAATATAGAGGAAATAAATGTTAACTTAAACAGTTTGACAAATGAATATAACTAGAGTTGAAGAAAACAGAAAAATATAAAATAACTAAAAATACTGCAATTAAACAAACTGTTTCAAACTGTTGTTTGTGTAGGCTTTACAAATAGATCAAAAAACAAAGGAAGTGAAAGGGAAGGGAGAAAGGGAAAGACATACCCAGCTGAATGCAGAGTTCAAGAAAATAGCAAGGAGAGAGAAGAAGGCCTTCTTCAATGAACAATGCAAAGAAATAGAGGAAAACAATAGAATGGGAAAGACTAGAGATCTCATCAAGAAAATTGGAGATATCAAGGGAACATTTCATGCAAAGATGGGCACAATAAAGGACAGAAAAGGTAAGGACCTAATATAAGCAGAAGATATTAAGAAGAGGTGGCAAGAATACCCAGAATTATACAAGAATGGTCTTAGACCCATATAATCATGATGGTGTGGTCACTCACCTAGAGCTGGACATCCTGGAATGTGAAATCAAGTGGGTTTCAAGAAAAATTACTGTGAGCAAAGTTAATGGAGGTGATGGAATTCCAGCTAAGCTATTTAAAATCCTAAAAGATGATTCTGTTAAAGTGTTGTACTCAATACGTCAGCAAATTTGGAAAACTAAGCAGTAGCCATAGGAGTGGAAAATGTTAGTTTTCATTCTAATCCCAAAGAAGAGAAATGCCAAAGAATGTTCAAATTGCTGCACTCAATTTACATACTAGCACTCAATTTACATACTAGCAAGGCTATACTGAAAATCCTTCAAACTAGTCTTCAGCAGTACATGAACCAAGAACTTCCAGATGTGTAGGCTGGGTTTTGAAGAGGCAGAGGAACCAGAGATCAAATTGCCAACATTCATTGGATCATGGAGAAAGAAAGGGAATTCCAGAAAACACATCTGCTTCTTTGACTATGCTAAAGCCTTTGACTGCATGGTTCACCACAAACTGTGGAAAATTCTTAAAAAGATGGGAGTATCAGACCACCTTACCTGTCTCCTGAGAAACATATATGGGGGTCAAGAAGCAACAGTTAAAATCAGATATGGAACAACTGACTGATTCAAAATTGGGAAAGGTGTATGTCAAGGCTGTATATTATCACCCTGTGTGTTTAACTTATATGCAGAGTACCTCATGTGAAATGCTGGGCTGGATGAATCACAAGCTGGGATCAAGACTGCTGGGAGAAATATCAATAACCTCAGATATGCAGGTGATACCACTCTAATGACAGAAAGCAAAGAGCTTCTTGATGAGGGTGAAAGTGGAGAATGAAAAAGTTGGTTTAAAACTCAACATTCAACAAATAAAAATCATGGCATCTGGTCCTATGATTTTACGGAAAATAGAAGGGGAAAAAGCAGAAACTGTGACAGATTTTATTTTCTTGCATATGGTGACTGCAACTGTTAAATGTAAAGATACTTGCTCCTTGGATGGAAGGCTATGACAAACCTAGACAGTGTATGAAAAAGTAGAGACATCACTTTGCCAAGAAAGGACCATATAGTCAAAGCTATGGTTTTTCCAGTAGGCATGTATGGATGTGCAAGTCAGACCATAACAAAAGGCATAGTGCTGAAGAATTGATGCTATTGAACTGTGGTGTTGGAGAAGACTCTTGAGAGTCCCTTGGACTGCAAGGAGATCCAACCAATCTATCCTAAAGAAAATTGACCCTGAATATTCCTTGGAAGAACTGATACTGAAGTTGAAGCTCCAATATTTTGGCCATGTGATGTGAAGAGCTGACTCATTAGAAAAGACCTTGTTGCTGGGATAGGTTGAATGCAAAAGGAAAATGGGGTGGCAGAGGATAAGATGGTTAGTTGCATCACTGACTCAATGGACATGAATTTGAACAAACTCTGGGAGATAGTGAATGACAGGGGAGCCTGGTGTGCTGCAGTCCGTGGTGTCACAGAGTGGAACACAACTTATTGACCGAACAACAACAATTTTCTTTGAAGTTTTATATATATATATATATATATATATATACACACACACACAAATACACATATATATATAGAGAGAGACTAAGTTATATATAAAACATCATGGACTTTATTATATTTTATATATACAATACAGTTCTTACTAATTGTGTTTCTTTTAGACTCTAAGCTTGTGATGATTTGTTACCGTGACAATAGGAAACTAATACAGCTAATAAAAGAAATGAAAAAACTCATAAGAAGAATTAAAAATAAGGCTTACTATAAAGCAGTAGGGCTTCCCAGGTAGCTAAGCTGGTAAAGAATCTGCCTGCAATGCAGGAGATCCTGGTTCAATTCCTGGGTTGGAAGTTACCCTGAAGGAGGTCATAGCAACACACTCCTGCATTCTCGCCTGGAGAATCCCCATGGACAGAGGAGCCTGGCAGGCTATAGTCCATGGGGTCACAAAGAGTCAGACATGACTGAGCAACTAAGCACAGTGCATAAAACAGTATTTTGGCTGTGATTAAATATGTTGGATCACTAAATACAATTTAATGCTAATAGCTGAAAATATAAAAGAATTCAAGAATCTCCTGAAATGGTTCCAAAGTCTGTCCAGTGAAGTATACAGAAATAAATGGTACAGTGTACTTGGAAATCTAGATACAAAGATTACAAAATAAATTCAGAGAAAACCCAAAAGAATATTAAAAAATAAAACATCATTATATGTATTAACATATTAAGCTTCAAATAATTCCATGAGAAAAGCAACCTAGCTATACCCATTTTGTAATTGAAGAAACCAAAGTTAGTAGGCCCTAAATTATATAGTTAATTAATTCCAGAGCCTATATTGAAACACATGGCATCTGGTTTCAGTGCTTATCTTGTAACGTTGTAACATTTTTATTTCACGAATATAAGGATGGATAAAAATAAATCAATTTCCCAACCCAGGGATCCAACCAAGGTCTCTCAGATTGCAGGTGGATTCTTTAACGTCTGAGACACCAGGGAAGCCCAAGAATACTGGAGTGGATAGCCTATCCCTTCTCCAAGATATCTTCCTGACCAAGGGATTGAACTGGGGTCTTCTGCATCGCGAGCAGATTCTTTTTCAGCTGAGCTACCAGGGAAACCCCAAATCAATTTCAATAGCTCATTAAATCAATCAATAACTCAAAAAAACAGTATTTTGTCATATTTCAAAAAAATATCTTGATGAAATGCATATCCCTTTATAAAAAAAGTTAGCGCAAACTAAAAACAAAAAAATACTGTGATAAAATTTATTCCAACAATAATTTGCATTTACTTGATTTTGAAACATTGAATTATATTTTAATTAAAATTAAGAAACAGAACAATGTAAAGATATCTATTATTGCTATTATTCAAGATGATTCTGAAAGTTCTAGACAATACAATAAAGGAAGAAAAAATTGAAGATAAAATTATTATTGCTAGAAAACATACTTGTTTATTCAAAACATTCAAATTAATTGATTAAAATTAAATTGTTTTATATTTAGCCGTAATGAGCGAGATTCATAATCAGTTACAAAATCGATTTGTTTAACATATATTACTGTAAACGTTTAGTCAACAGAGTAGCAAATATTCTCATTCACAAAGCAATGAAAATAGGTAATACCTGTAAGTGATTTTGAGGTGAAAATATGTTTAAAAATTGTTGAAAGACCTCTATAAAGATTAGGATAAGAAAAGAGAACTATTCCTAAATTAGAACCATACTAAATCTTCATATGGATTATCCCCCCTAAATAATTGATAAATCCAATTAAAATTTTAAAGTAATATTGTATAACTTCTTACTTAAATGCTTTACTCTGGGGTAGATATTAGGCTAAAGAATAAATGTATACGTATGCTGCTTTTTAAAGACATGTATCTGATTGGTTATGGTTATTATCAGTGTTATTGTTGTTTGTAAATGAAGCAGGTTTTAAGACAGGATTAAATGTCACCTCAGGCTGTGTATAATTTGAGTCCTCCCACTTTTGTACTTGTAAAGTCCCTGGTAGCTCAGTTGGTAAAAAATCTGCCTTGCCAAATTCAGACTTAAATTGAAGAAACAAGGGAAAACCACTAGACCATCCAGGTATGACCTAAATCAAATCTCTTATGATTAAGGGAAGTGAGAAATAGATTCAAGGGATTAGATATGATAGACAGAGTGCCTGAAGAACCATGGACAGAGGTTCGTGACATTGCACAGGAGGCAGGGATCAAGACCATCCCCAAGAAAAAGAAATGCAAAAAGGCAAAATGGTTGTCTGAGGAGGCCTTACAAAAAGCTATGAAAAGAAAGCAAGCAAAAGGCAAAGGAGAAAAGGAAAGATATATCCATTTGAATGCAGAACTACAAAGAATAGCAAGGAGAGATAAGAAAGCTTTCCTCAGTGATCAATGCAAAGAAATAGAAGAAAAGTATAGAATGGGAAAGTGTCAAGAAAATTAGAGATACCAAGGGAACATTTCATGCAAAGATGGGCACAATAAAGGACAGAAATGGTATGAACCTAAGAGCAGCAGAAGATATTAAGAAGAGGTGGCAAAAATACACAGAGGAACTATACAACAAAGATCTTCATGACCCAGATAATCTCCATGGTGTGATCACTTACCTAGAGCCAGACATCCTGGAATGAGAAGTCAAGTGGGCCTTAGGAAGTATCACTACAAACAAAGCTAGTGGAGGTGATGGAATTCCAGTTGAGCTATTTCAAATCCTAAAAGATTAAGCTGTGAAATGCTGCACTCAATATGCCAGCACATTTGGAAAACTCAGCAGTGGCCACAGAACTGGCAAAGGTCAGTTTTCATTCCATTCCTAAATAAAGGCAATGCCAAAGAATGCTTAAACTGCTGCACAGTTGCACTTATCTCACACTCTAGAAAAGTAATGCTGAAAATTCTCCAAGCCAGGCTTCAACAGTACATGAACCATGAACTTCCAGGTGTTCAACCTGGATTTAGAAAAACCAGAGGAACCAGAGATCAAATTGCCAAAATCCATTGGATCATCAAAAAGGCAAGAAGGTTCCAGAAATACATCTACGTCTGCTTTATTGGCTATACCAAAGCCTTTGACTGTGTGGATCACAACAAACTCTGGAAAATTCTGAAAGAGATGGGAATCCCAGACAACCTGACCTGCCTTTTAAGAAATCTGTATGTGGGTCAAGAAGCAACAGGTAGAACTGGACATGGAATAACAGACTGGTTCTCAATGGGGAAAGGAGTACATCAAGACTATATATTGTCACCCTGCTTATTTAGCTTCTATGCAGAGTACATCATGAGAAATGCTGGGCTGGATGAAGCATAAGATGGAATCAAGATTGCAAGGAGAAATATCAATAACCTAAGATATGCAGATGACACCACCCTTATGGCAGAAAGTGAAGAAGAACTAAAGAGCCTCTTGATGAAAGTGAAAGAGGAGAGTGAAAAAGTCGGCTTAAAACTCAACATTCAGAAAACTAAGATCAAGGCATCTGGTCCCATCATTTCATGGCAAATAGATGGGGAAGCATTGGAAACAGTAAGAGACTTTATTTTGGGGGGCTTCAAAATAACTGCAGATGGTGACTACATCCATGAAATAAAAGATGCTTGCTTCTTGGAAGGAAAGTTATGACCAACCTAGACAGCATATTAAAAAGCAGAATATTATTTTGCCAATAAAGGTCCATCTAGTCAAAGCTATGGTTTTTCCAGTAGTTATGTATGGATGAGAGAGTTGGATTATCAAGAAAGCTGAGCACTGAAGAATTGATGCTTTTGTGCTGTGGTGTTGGAGAAGACTCTTGAGAGTCCCTAGGACTGCAAGGAGATCCAACCAGTCCATCCTAAAGGAAGTCAGTCCTGAGTATTTATTGGAAGGACTGATGCTGAAAGAAAGCCCAATACTATGGCCACCTGATGCGAAGAACTGACTCATTTGAAAATACCCTGATGCTGGGAAAGATTGAAGGCAGGAAGCGATGGGGATGACAGAGCATGAGATGCTTGATGGCATCACCAACTCAACGGATATAAGTTTGAGTGAACTCCTGGAGTCGGTGATGGACAGTGAGGCCAGGTGTGTTTCAGTCCATGGGGTTGCAAAGAGTCGGATGCAACTGAGCAACTCAACTGAGCTGAACTTTTGTACTTTGTCACATGATTTAAAATCGCTATAAAAAATGTTGGGAAACTTTATCAAATAATTCTAAATTCCATGTGTAAGATTAAATATATGAGACTAGCCAAGAGAATTCTATAAAAAGATAGCTTATTTAATGTTGTGCTTGACTTTTAAATGTTAAAGTACATTGTAAAATATAGTAATTAATAGGGTGATACCAGCACAAGAACAGAAGAGAAAACTGTCAAATGCATGTATCAATGAAAACACTAGTGTATGATAAAAATGGTATTTTAAGTCACTGCATTTTGATTAACTGTTTTTTAAATAGTGTTAGGACAATTATCTTTAACCATAATTATCCCAATAACACGCCACATTTCAGAACATGAAAGTGTAATCCAGGTTGGTTAAAGAACTAAATATAGAATTTGCATGTGTGTGTGTGTGTTCAGTTGCTCATCTGTGTCCGACTCTTTGTGCCCCCCATGGACTGTAGCCCTCCAAGCTCCTCTATCCATGGGATTTTATAGGCAAGGATACTGGATTGGGTGGCCATTCCCTTCTCCAGGGGATCTCCCAGACCCAGGGATTGAACCCACATCTTTGAGTCTCCTGCATTGACAGGTGGATTCTTTATCGCTAATACCACCTGGGAAGCCCTTATATGGTCTGCAAAAATGTTCTCCCATTGTGTTGGTTGTATTTTTATTTTCTTGATGGTGTGTTATAAAGCACAAAATGTTTTAATTATGGCGAAACCTAATTTATCAATTTTTTTTGTCAGATGTGTTTTTGATGTCATATCTAAAAAAGCATTTTCAAACTCAAGATAGTAAAGATTTACTCTTAAGTTTTCTTCTAATTATTTTAGAGTTTTAAGTGCTTACATTTAAGTTTATGAGTTAACTTTCATATATTGTGTGAATTTAGGGATATAGTTTCACTCTTTTATGTGTGGATTTCCTGCTGCTCAGGACCAATTGTTAAAAGACTGTTCTTTCTTTCCTCATTGGATTTGCTTGATATCCCTTTTTGTTGTTGTTATCCTTTAGTTACAACTGGAGTAAGTCTATAAAGTCTGGTTTTAGCTATGTGGTGGCACTGCAAGCTCACTAAGCTTAGTGGTCAATTAATGGTGGAACATGTCTTGAATTAATAAATCTCCCAACTTTTGCCAAGTGGTTCTTTGTGTATTTGAAGCCCAGTTCAGTTCTCCAAGGAGCAGTCTGTAACTCTGCCTTAGCCTTCTATTCCTGCTTGGGGAAACCTCAAGGTCTGATAGAGGTAGACATTAGAGTATTTTCAGTTTTTTCTTGAAGTGTGCACAGCTCTGCACGTGTGCTTGGCATGCTAGATATCAAGAATATGCCAGAGCTAAGCACTACTTATGGAAATATCATTCCCCAGATATTCCTTTTAGATTTTTATTCAACTTCTTATTTAGCACTGACGAATTTGAGTGAACTCTGGAAGTTGATGATGGACAGGGAGGCCTGGCATGCTGTGATTCATGGGGTCGCAAAGAGTCGGACACGACTGAGTGACTGAACTGAACTGAACTGAGTACTCCACCCTAGGCTGCTTCCATGTTGGATAATTGCCACAGATTACTTTCAACACTAGGAGTAAGACTTCACACAGGATAAGCTTTGAATTTGATCAAATAAAGGCAAACCCTGAAAATGGAACTTTTCAAGGAGCTTCAAAATTGTGATGTTTCTCTGGGAATGGGGGTTTTGGGAATCTCCAAACCCATCTGTCTTTTCCAGTGCCCACTAGAGTACTAATTTTTATAGCCATCATAGTTGTGAGGCTGTTGGCTCTCAAGCATGCTGTGGACCTGGGAGGAGAAAGATGGGAATAGGGAACATTTAAATGATGCGAAGCTTACAGTTCTTACTCAGATTCATTTTTCTTGATAGGTTCTCCTTGGATTATTGCAAGTTCCTTGGTTCAGTTTCCAAGATTCTAAAAAAACACAATTTTGATAATTTTTTCCATTGTTCTTATCTCTTCTATGGAGGAGCAGATTTTTCACCATTCCCAATGTACTTCTCTTAATTTGCTTCTAATATAAATTATTCTATTCTAAGTTAAAACTGTTTTAAGCTGTATTTAAACAGTGATATTTAGAACATGTTAGAAATTGCATAACTTACAACTACTTAAACATTAAAATTATGAGAAGTTTCTGATGAAAACTTAAAAATTTCCAAATTGATATATACTTTTATAATTCTTTGGGGGCTAAATCATCAGAACATGTTTGAAGTCTGTCTTAATAGGAAATGAGTTTGAAGGACCTATTTGAAAAGAAATGGAAATTTGTGACAACACAGATGGACAGAAAGGGCATTGTGTTAAGTGACATAAGTCAGCAGAGAAAGACAAATAATTTATGATATCACTTATATGTGGAATCTTTAAAAAAATATATAACAGAATAAAACAGAAACAGACCATAGATACAGAGAACAAATCAGTGGTTGTCAGAGGGAAAGAGAATGAGGGAATGGAAAAAAGAAAAGGTAACTCTGTGAGGTAATGTGTGTACATCATGTTGTTCACTTATATATAATTTTTGACAATTGTACTCAATAAAGCTGAAAAAAGGGGAAAAAAGGAATGAGAAGACCTTAAGTATATTTAGAGTGGAACAGTAAAACACAAAGTTCTTTTAACTTATATATTTAAGAATATGACAATGTAAAAGGGAATATATATATATGACATGAGACAAGATAGGAAAAAAATGTGAAGAAAACAAAGAAGAAAATGAGGAGGAGAGTGGTGCCATGGTTGGAGATTAGTGCCTGTCGAGTGGGGCAAGTGGGCAATTTCTTATGGCAGATGGTTAAATATCTTAAAAGAGATTTATAAAAATGAAATTCA
This sequence comes from Bos grunniens, assembly GCF_055505025.1. Taxonomy (NCBI): domain Eukaryota; kingdom Metazoa; phylum Chordata; class Mammalia; order Artiodactyla; family Bovidae; genus Bos; species Bos grunniens. The sequence goes on along the minus strand of NC_141168.1, from coordinate 67,484,770 downwards.
AGTATGTTCTGTGTGAATAACCAAGCTCTCAAGTCATTACCAAAACATTACGTATGCAAAACAGATAAAATGAAATGACAACAGAAAAGGAAAAAGTGAGAGCCGGCATGGATTCTCTTTAGGTATACTCTGGAGGGTGTTTTCAACTCTGTATTCCTGCTGGAGCACTGTCTTCCAGACTAACCATAAAACTGGAACACCACATCAGATGTACAGCATGTACCCTGTTTGGGGAGAAGGTGATATTTCTGTAGTGTATTTTGGAACCCCATCAATAGAACCCTTCACTGAAGATTCCAAAGAATGCCAACTGGAAACCTGAAAGCAATTTTGATAAATTTGAAGAACTTCAGTGTTAATTTAGCATGGAATCCCATGATCTGGATGCTACTTCCTCCAAAAGTTTGGCACAGAATGTATGTAGTATTATCCTTGTGGTTGGAAACTTCTCCTCAACAAAGCAATATGCATAGATGAAAGAAATGCTTTGATGAGCTTTCTAAGAAGGATTTAATTTCATCTTTGTTTATGACTGCATGCCCAGAATCATATAAACAAAAACTGCACAATTTAGCTAATGTTCCAAGATTGAAATGAGTCCTGTTGGTTCTCACTGAATCCCAGAAGATGCTCTGAATTCAGGAAGCGCTGTGCCTTTACACTCTGAAGCGCGCTTTCAGGGTGTCCAGCAAAATGATTTGGGAACACCAGCAGAACCACAGAGAGTTGGAAAACACTTTCGGAATAGTAGTTAAGAACCCTTAACGATTCCTCTCTAAAGTCCTTAGCTGTGGAAAATCCATTTTCTGATCCTTACCGTCAAAAAGACTATTGCATAATGCATCCATACCTGTATTTGGTGGAATAATGTTCTTCTCCCTGTCATTAAGATATAAAACAACCAAATTTTAACACAGTTGTTTTTTTTTTTTTTTGTAGCTATGCTACTTAAAATTTTTTCACTGTCCTTTCAGTCAGTTTGACTTCCCAGTGAGTGATTTACAGCACACAAATAGTTCACTCTACCTCAGAGTGAAATTAAATTATTAGCCACATACCACTCACTAGCTTTAAACTGGGAATTCTTGTTGACAATAAAAGATTATAAAATACCTTGCTTGTTTGTGTATGGTAAATAATTTCAGATGTGATCATTTTTATGCATTGTCCCCCTTGAGGCTCTGAAATATCTACTGTTATCTCTCCACACAATCTGCATTAGGACACAAGCACACTCAGTCCCTTGCTCATCTAAGTTAATATTTTACTCTTCTTGTTTCTTTAGTTTAAATGCCCTTCCTTAAATTTTAAGTCTCATTCCTTAAATCTAGGCTCTACTGTTCATTCTTTCATAAACTCTTTTCCCCATTCTCTTTGTACTTTTCTCAAAATATTGCCTGAACCTGTTTGAATTAATTTACTTCAACGTGATGTTTGTCATTAAGTCTTTTGGAGGCAGTCTGCTGCTGCTAAGTCACTTCAGTCGTGTCTGACTCTGTGTGACCCCACGGACGGCAGCCCACCAGGCTCCCCTGTCCCTGGGATTCTCCAGGCAAGAAGACTGCAGTGGGTTGCCATTTCCTTCTCCAATGCATGCAAGTGAAAAGTGAAAGTGAAGATGCTCAGTTGTATCCGACCCTCAGCGACCCCATGGACTGCAGCCTTCCAGGCTCCTCCATCCATGGGATTTTCCAGGTATGAGTACTGGAGTGGGGTGCCATTGCCTTCTCCGTTGGAGGCAGTCTACCCCCTGCTAATGCAAAACTCCTTATAAGCAGAGATTCTCCCTCCTTTATCTACATTTCTCTACAACTAGCTTCTAAATATTTGGGAATCTGCTTAGAAAAAAGAGCCCCAAATTTAGACTTACCTAGAAAACCAGTGGAGGAAAATACCCAGTTACTCTGCATTTTGTATTATGATTTTATGGAGAAAAATCTTAAGAAAAATCAAACAGTGTAAAACACTACACTCGGGCCTATGCAGTACTGAACTTATATTTCCTATGGAGAATCTAACTATCAGTAAATTTGCTACAGTCTTTGAGTAGCAAAGCCTTCAACAATGTGCACAAAGGTTTTGACTAACTGAACTGAAATGACAGGTTACTTTAATTGAGCAAGTTAGATATCATTTTGAGTTAAACTCTTATTTAGTGTCTCAAAAGCCATTAACAAAGGGAATTGACTGAACTTTTCAACTTTTCACTATTTATTTAGACACTGTATAGACATGGCTGAAGGAAATTTCGCCAAAAATACCTCAAAGAATTTTTTCCTTCAACTGCATAAGATCATGAGAAAATAAAATCCCTCTCTTCTCAAATGACACTTTAAAGTTATAAGAGTACAGTGTAGGGAAATCAGTTCAGCCATGGATTATCAAAACAACAGAAATATAAAACAGGTACCAATTTATAGTATTTGTTGAAATAAATTGACTCTGATTCAAACTGACAGTTAGGTTCTTTGACACTGAAAATAAAATACCAAACATACTAATGTAGAAACTTAGCAATGAAAAGCATGACCCTCCCTTTTATGATATTATCTTACTGTGAATTGAATTGATTGATAAATAAAGTTCAACTTGGCTCTTTCTGCATGAATTCAGTCCTGAGTCAAAGGGTTTTTAAAGTTTACACACACCGTTTCTTCTCATATTTTTATCCTTTACAGAAACCGTTTTGCATTTATACCTATTTGGTTCTACTGAACTCCACGATCTTTCTATCACTGCTCCTTTTGAAGAAAATAGTTTTTCCAGCATAATCTAGGTCTTGGTTGAGAGGAGCGCATCTCCTTTTGTTTGTTGTCAGAAAGTCTCATTTGTGTGACTAGTTTAGTCCCAACATTAAAAATTTAAGTAGCAAATGGACTGAAGGAGATTCAGGTGCAACAAGTTAAAAAAAAAAAAAAAAGTAGATGTTAAGAGTGTATGCAAGATAGAGTAATGTACCAAGGTAGAGTTGTGTTCTCGATGACTGCCATCAGAAAGGGCCCACCCATTGAATGTTGCTATTATATCTCGGCATAAACTGTGTTGAAACACTTTCAGCTGAAGTGCCCTGCCCAGGATGGTGACCTGCAGTCCCCTGGGTTCTAAGCTGTCCTGTGGATAGAAATCCATTTCCTGTTTCCCATATCCCCCATCGTCTCACCCACATATCAGGGTTTAGTTTGAAAGAATGAAGTGAAGACCTTACAAATGCTTAAAAACCAGAAATTCTGTCAAGGGGAAAAGAAATAGAAAAGAGAAGAAAGAGAATAAATCCCCAAATCCCTGCACATGCAAAAGCTTTCTTATTTTTTCCCCCACTTCTAAAGGAGATGAGTCAAATAAGAGCCCATTCAAAACCACATGAGTAAAAATGAAGTTGTGTGTTTTTCACATTCTTCAGAACAGGCTAAGGGATGAAAATGAGGGCGAGTTCCCTATAGTCAAACATGCCCAGAAGTAGCAAACTTTGACTTAGCCACGAGCCAAATAAGCTGCTCCTGAATAATCAGGTCTTGGTTTAAATCCATAGAGATGCCCTTTTCATGTATGTGAGGTGGACTTTTGATTTCATCTCTGGGACAAAGTTTGAAGTTATTTTGTGACTCTAGCATAGAAAATGAAGGAAACCCTTGTAACAGACGGCTCATGTAGGCTTATTATGAGTGTGTGTTTAACTCCCTCATGTGAATTATATTTTGAATCATTACCACTCAAGAGTCACAGGGTTTCATCTACTTAAGCTCAAGATACCTGCATTCTAAACTCAACTTGCTGGGCAAATACCACTTTAATACTTGAGTACTTAAATACAAATATTGTATCAGAAATTAAATCTTTCTCTTGACTTCTATCACATTAAATTAACAGACACTGTAGCAGATCTACATTACACATCAAAAGAATAACTTTTTAGAATTCATAACAGACAAAAAGAGCCAAAATTCAGTTTTTATGTCTTTTTACAATGGAAAAAAGGTTCCTGTGGCAGAGGGATAAGACAAACTCTCATCCTAGCACATGATATAAAATGGATCTGAAGTAGCAAAAGCATACATGCCCAGTGAACACTGAAAGTATGAATGACATCAGGACACATGTCTAATTTATCCCTTTCTTTTCCTGAACTTACTATATTTGACTGATAAACTTACCTCAAGATGGATAGTTATTCATGGATAATTTCATCTAAAATGCCCACCATTACAAATGGATTTCAAGCCTTTAAACTTTCTACTATTCCCTGAACTTGCAATGTTTTCAGTCCTACTTTTGTCAGAGTAATATGTTTTTCTGGGTGTGTCTGGAAGGAAATTTTCTATAAAATTTGTTTTAGACCCTGTGTTGTCAAGCATTAAGTTTCAGAAGTTAACGGACTCAAAAAATTGTTTTAATCTCCGTTTGCTCTGCAATAAGGTTCTGAAAGGGAAATACCAATATATGAGGTCAACTAAGCTATGAAAATTTCGAAAGTACCGAATCCCAGGATGCATGTTCATAGTGAAAACCTGAATGACCAAACCAGAACTGTTTTGCTTTTTTTTTTTTCCCTAGCCCAGACAAGCTCCCATTATGAAACTTTGAAAGCTATTAAAAAATACTTTGTTATGGAAGGAGAATGGCTTTATTATCCTGTAGACTTTCATTTTTAATAATATTTGTATACATTTGTGCATATGAATTTAACCACTTGTTAATAAAAGTGGAAAGAAAGAAATAAAGTGTTAGTTTTTCCATCTAATAGTTAGTCATGTCCATCTCTTTGGGACCCCATAGACTGTAGCCCACCAGGCTCCTTTGTCCATACAATTCTCCAGGCAAGGATACTGGAGTGGGTTGCCATTTCCTTCTCCAGGGCATGTTTCCAACCCAGGGATCAAACCCAGGTGTTCCTGCACTGGAAGCAGATTCTTGACTGTCTTAGCCACCAGGGAAACCCTATTAAGAGTGGAGTTCATCTAATTTGGGGCAAATATAAATGTAGCAATAGTATTAATAAGGGGAGTTTACTGTGCGAAGTATATTTTGCAAAATATACATATAGCTGTTAAAATTATTAGAGAATTAATGAATTCCAACCCCAGATGTACATGGGGGCCTTTTATGTCAATGTGTAATGCCCTTAATTTAATAGCCTAACCTCAGCAATGGAAATAACAGTGCTTATTCTACAGGGATGTATGGAAGCCCAGCCACAGAGGCAGTAATCAAAATTTTGGAAAAGATAAAATAATTGATCAACACTAATTTTGTATTTTTAGTGGCAGGAATTTTGCTTCTGATAAAAAAAGTAGTTCCCAGCTTTCAGAAGAGAATCCCTTAGTTAATAATTTCTTACATGTATATACACACACACACACACACACATATATATTTGTATACATTGTATATGTAAAAAATGTATATACATATATAAAGCATTGTAATAGTAGAATACATTCTAAATGGTCGTGTCTTTCCAACTCTGTTCCTTTGTGTCAGAAACTAGGAATATCCTGTGTGGTATGTCACTATAGGTTCTAGAAGAAATAATGTTGTCCTTATTCACTACAGTAAGACCCTCTCTGTGGTAACGTGCTAATTTTAACCACTGACCAGTACAAGAAATGCAGCCCTCTGTCTAGGGACATACCTTCTATCCAAGCATGCATAAGATCAAACAACAATAACCAACAAAAGATCCATGTAATAACGACCCAAGCTATATTTCTATGGCAGAATCATTTTTTGTAACTTTGAAAGTACAATTATTCTTTTTGGTTAAAATTATGCAGCCCTTTAAATAACTCTGAGTAAATGAATTATGTGCCATTAAGAGATTTCTTGAAAGTTTTTATTAGCTATGAAATGAAATAGCTTTAAGTTTTAGAATGTTCTACTCAGTTGGAGACTCTCATGTCTTTGTGATATTCTGGTGACAATTTCTATTCTAAGTGTCAAAAACAACTCTGCTATCTGGAACAAGTCATGTAGTATTCTCTCCTTTTAATATTCTAATCGTGAGGTGTGAAGTGAAATGGTTGCACAGTGTAATGGTGGTAAAGAAGTGGAGTGTCAATGAGACGGGGAAGGTGACAGACTCAGAATAGGTCCCTGAGGTGCTCTCCAAGTGCACTGGATAAAGATTCCCCTGGGAAAATTTTCTCATTAGTTCTCAGACACAGTTCAGTAATTCAATAGCACCAGGTTACCATTAGTCACAAGACCAAAATATGGTACTTTCCATGCTTTAGTTCCTTTATTTGTATATGTCATTTTCAGACTGAAAATTATGAGCCCCACTCTCGTGCAAAGACAGTCAGTGAATTGTTTACGTACTGAAGTATGATAACATGACAAGCAGATTCTATAGAGTTTTCTTTTAATTGTTGACGTATGAAGCGATTCAAAAGGAAATAGACATTTTAAATGATTCTAATGATACTTCACTAAAACAACTGTCAATTTCTTTATACCAGAATTACTGAACATGCACACATACACACACACATGTATGCACGTATATTTTCATAAGAAAACCAGGAAGCATTCAGACAGTTGTTAAAGATCACATCATCAACTCTGTTGCCCTTATTTATGCTACTTATAATATAAACTTACTGCTGCTTAAACCAGTTGCTATCTACTGACTATATTCTGTTTCATAAATTGTTTATGTTCTTTATAAAATCAGAAAATGTCAAATGATTTACTACACATGTGAATATGGTATGTCCACATTTTATACTGCAACAGGAAGCTCAAAGACTGTGACCTTCAGTTAATTTTCTATATAATTACTGAGAAGGATGTTAAAGCACAGATTATAACTCTACATGTTTTTTTTCCACAGTCGTAAATGGTATGTACCTTTTGCTATGTTTTGAAATTTAACTGCATGCCCAGTCCACAGTTGAAGGTGTAATGGGTTAGGGGCTTGTCTACCTCATTCCTCACTAGGTCAGAAAGAAAGGAGTATGCACCCCCGCACCCCTACTAATCATTTAAATTCTCCTTGTTATATTAGGGAATCAATAATGAAACTTATGAAAATGAAAATCAGATGCTATACTAACATATTGTTGTAGATCTTTGTATTTCATAAGATAACTCAGTATTTTACTAAATAGATATTGCAGTGATGATCATTCTTATGTTTGAAAGATAACTAGTGTATGGTGTTACAAAAATTACTCAATTTACTTTATAATACATTCTAGAGGAAATATAATTTAAATATATTTACCTAAACATCATGACAGAGTAGAAGAGGAAGTCAACCTTTGATGAATGCACCGTATGTTTCTTACAGAAATAAAATGTGGTAGGTAAACTGTAAGAGGAAGTTATCTATTAGAAATAATTATGAGACACAGAGGAAAGACTAGACTTTTCCAAAGAATTGATGAAAAAAACCCTTCCTATTAGAAACACATGCCTATCAAAACAGTAATGATCAGAATTCCAAGCAAACCATCAAATACTTCTGTTTATATGCTACCCATAGAGTTATTGTTGAATTATAAATTGTAAATATGTATAAGTGACTCATTTTAAAGAAGTTGTCAGCTGCAGCTACAGTTCTTCACCTTCTGTCATCCCAACTATCAAGGGGGCTGACTCAATCACTTTCTTGTCAGTCTACCTTTCTTGCCTAGAATACTCAATTCCCAAAACACAACAAAATATAAATGAAGGGAAAGTGCTAATAACGCATAATTGCCAAGAGATATTAAGTTTTTAAAGCTCCTTTGCTGACTAAATTTTAAATGAGCAAAATCCTGAAATTAATTCTCCAAAGCAGTAATATTTGTATTTTTAATAGGTGTCCGCTGAAAAGAAATATGTAATATTGTCTTCTGGTCTATCTTTCCTATGGTAGGAGTCTTACCAGCTTTTGAGACCCAAATATATGTAGTTTAGTCCATGTATATGATCTGTACTCATTAAAAACCAGACTAATGAAAAAACCCTACATTCTAATTAAAGGAAAAGTGGCTCTAAATGATAAGATTTGGAAGCTGTCCTGTATTGCCTAGAAGTTTAAAGGTGTATTTTAAATCTTTAGAATCAGGTAAATGTCATTTTTCAACAATTGAATCAAAATCTTTATATTTAGCAAAAAATACAGAGTAGTTCTCAAATCTTATAATTTCATGCCATTTTCCCTTTAAATTACCTTAAAAATGCTACTGTGATGACAAAAGCTGTCTTCTCTAATGACTTGATACAATCAAAACATGCAATTTTTTTTCCATTTTTGACTTGGGTTGGTTTATTTTGTTTCTGCTGACATTGTATTTTGTGGTATGTTTTCATAACTGAGAAAAATCTTTTCTAAGCAAGAGAGATGGATGGTTCCTGAAATCACAGCTTATGGATTCAAATTTTTAGAAAAAAAGTGAAAATTTTTCCATGCTGTTTATTTATTTAGTCATTATTTTAGAAAAAATAAGCTTTTAGTTAAATTTTTTGCTGTGCAGAATTGCTTATATCTTTCTATATATAACTTAGTATCCACAGAAATCAATAGTGGAAACTCAGCAAAACAGTTGATCAGATAGTCTTATTGAAAGGAGGCCCTAAGATATGAAATTAGTAGTTTTCTCAGATTATGGTATAAGAAAGCTAATGGCAGTGTGTTACCCTTTCTGTAAGTTTTTGTTTCATTTTTAACATTTCCTACGTAAAATAGTTCTTAAGAATCGTAGAAATGTGTGATGTCTTTATTATCGTTGTAGTGCTGTGACTTATACATGCTATCACTGACACGAGTAAATAGACTCTATATCCACATGCAAACAAATGCAAGTCAGGGGCTGCTCAACAGATGTGCTCTTGTGTGGGAATCATATCACTTTTTCTGAAATACTGAAGGCATGACTTTCAAGTAGTTTTAAATTTCAAATCAGCTTAGTCCATATTTAATCTGGACATGTTGGTTTAACACCAAGCCACACCAGACCTTTTAAAAGTTCAGTGGCTGTGATATAAAATTCTTCACTGTGTTGCACCAATAAATTGAGAAGTGCAATATAATTCTCCACTATTACAGGGACTATCATGAAATGAAATAAAGACTTTGAAACAGGTCCTCACTCAGGTGCACACTCTTTCACAGTTACATTGAAAGTGTATGTTCACAAAATTCATAAAAACTCACATAGAAGATGCATAGTTTATGGAAGTAAGTAGTAAAAAAGAAAATCAACTCCACTATTTTTTTTCCTGTTGGTCACTTTACATGCCAGTAGATTAAAAGACTCTGAGTTCTTTTTCTTCGAGGACCCCTTTGTAACTGAGTTATTTAGTTTAAAAAAAATTTTTTTTAAACTAAGCAGCCAAAAGAAAGAGGCACTTGACACCTCCACAAGTATCTCAGTTCTTTTCATATTGTCAATAGCTCCACTGATAGCACTGTTCTTTTGACAGCTAAAAGCAGATTGTGGGGGTTAAGTATGGGAGCAATTCAAATGTCCATAGTAAACTGCAGGGGGGCAGAGAGAGCTCAGAGAGCAGCAGCTTTAAAGTAATTGACTAATACAGTAAGGATATTAAAGTCATTTAGTGCCAAAAGGGAACACACTGATCCCTGACCCTCAGCCACTTTGGAGTAATCTAGTATTCAATCCAGCGTGTAATGACTGCCAGGCCTGTCAATCCTCCAGGCTCTCCAGTCAAATGCCTGTGGCTACTATTGGCTTATGGTAAAAGGACAGAAATGCAAGGAAATGCCTCTCAATCAGCCTATGATGTGATAATGTTATTGCTCCAATGTATTCTATATTGTCCCTGCATAGTTTAATCTGTTGAGACCCATGTCAAAAATTGCCCTTGTTCCCCAGAGGTCTTTACTCAACCTTTTAGTAATACAAGTGGATTTGAAAGAAAAGGGGGTAACTTACTTGATGAATTGTTTCCAGCCTATATATATATATATATATGTATGTATGTATGTATGTATATGTGATAAGAGGTCAACTGTCTTAAACGCTATCCATGCAAGGTAAATTAGGAATGTGGCAATAATCTGATTTGTGAACCCTTGTTCTGTTTTTACTCCAATGGGCAAAATATTTTACAATAAAAAATATTGACACAGAAGTGTATTTACATGATGGCTGATTCATATTCAGTGCATGTGCCAAAAGGAGTTTTAACAGGAGATTTCAGAAAAAAAGATTTATTTGTTTCTGCCATTTTGAGCTCATAAAAGTTGGCCAACTTTTGGGAAGCTTGCATTTCAAATGAGGTATTTTGCATTTGGAAAATAACATTATTGCTACAGGCTGCAATTGAAGAAAAAAACAAACTAAGAGAGAGTGCAGGAAATTGCCATTTTTTTGGTATTTGATTTTGCTGTAATTCAGGCAATAGAAATTGACCCATATAGTCTCTAAAGTTGAAAAATCAAAATGGGATAATAATTATTCAAATCCTATTTTATTATCTTACAAAGAATCTTTGTATTTCTTAGTCATTCCTTCATTTATTTTTCCAAAACCTACTATATAGCATCTTTGAAAAGGGAAAGCTCCGGTGAGGAGAATATTATTTTTAGAGACCATTAGGTTACATGGGGGAAGCATTTTACCTATTTCTGTTCCATAGAAATCTGCGCAGTTCATCACAGGGAAGGTGCTATCCAAAATTAGAAAAAAAGATGAACATCTATTTGCTTATAAGGTTGAAATAACTTTGGTGTCAAAAACAAATGGCATCAACTTTGCCCCCTCCATCAACCTGTCCTCTTGCCATTCAGCATTGTAATTAATCAATGATTAGTTGTAGTCTAAAAACCATTCTGCCTGTGTTACCCACTTTTCCCACTTGAGGTATTCTGAATTTGTGTGCAATATTTTGCAGAATGTAAGAGATAGAGGAAAATCTTACTTTTGTGTTCAGTGATTTCCCAGACCTCAGGGGCGTAATGATTGCAGGAGGAATCCCATCGGGCAATTTTTCATTAGTATCTATGACAAGCTGTTTCATCACAGGCTATTGTTTTCATGGAAAGTTCAAATACAGTAGGATGGGATAAGGCGTGCTATTAACACACAATGGTATGATTATTACCTATCATATATATGTGACCTTTGTCACCTAAAACATTGATACTTTTCATTATGATGTACCATTCTAGTATAAGAGGAATAATTGGACAGCTTTAGAGTGCTTCTGTTAGTTGTCTAATTATATTATATATGTTTAAAGTTTTCAGAGCTTTCCTGAGAGGTGAGATGGAAGGGAAAAACCAAATAGGTCAAAGACTCACAGGGCTTTAAAGGACCTTGACATTAATTTGTCTATTCCTTCTACATCCTGGCATCAAGTAGCTAAGCTATTTCAGGTGAGGGTATATTTTATACAAAATTCTAAATTTCAGCATCACATGTATCTGCAAAAATCCATATGCCTCTAAAGTAATAACTTGACTCTACAAGCACACAAAAAAATCAGTCTTTATAGCTACCTATTGTATTACAAGTTTCTTCAATGAGTTGAAACTCATTTCTTCTCACATCTCCTTACACAAATCAGTAGTCCCATTTTATTTATTTTTTGTTTGTACAACCTCATGTTCCCAATGACAGTTGTTAAATACATATTTAGTTTTCTCTAGAATGAATGTGAGTAATCATCATTGGTTTGGGTTAATTGAGTAGATTCTCCTTTAGCTTCAGCAGAATTAAGGGCACATATCTTCATTTCTCACAGTCAATATGTGGTTGAAAAAATTTCATTCCTTCAGCAAATATGGAATTTCAGCTCTGCACATGGCATTATGCCAAGTTCTATAAGGGGTATAAAGAAGAATAAGATATGATCCCTAATTTCAAAAAGCTTACAGACCAATATAGGAAGTGAAACACTAGACAAGTGACTATATAGCTAACCGTTGAAACAGGAAAAGGTAGCTAAAATTAATTAAGTACATATAAGTAGCCAGTCTGTATAACTCCAATTAATGGACACAGGATTACTTTCACTTGTTAGGCTGCCCTTCCTGAGGTTTAGGAAAGTCACCTTGTTATAAAGTCAGTGACTGTATTTGAAACAGGTTCTTTCTGGCTCCCAGATGGCACAGTGGTAAAGAATTGCCCTGCAAATGCAGGGGATGAAGGAGATGAAGTGTCAATCCTTCGGTCAGGAAGATCCCCTGGCGTAGGATATGGTAACCAATTCCAGTATGCTTGCCTGGAAAATCCCATGGACAGAGGAGCCTGACAGGTTACAGTCCATGGGGTTGCAAACAGTCAGACACGAATGAACATACTTGTCCCCATCTTTTTGGCTCTGGGGGCCACTCTCTCCTAGCAAGACGGCCTCTTTTCCATAACAGGGCCCATCATGGCCTAATTCCCCCATGTGAGGAAACTCACCTTATTCTTTTCCAAAGTGAAATTCTATTTTTAATTTTAGGTAAAAGTGAGACTCCAGAGGTAACCATGCCATGCAGTGTAAGCAAAGCAGTCTTTATGTAGGCTCATCTCTTATTAAATTGATCTCTAAGGCCATGACATAAAAAACCATGTCTTATTTCTTATGGTAATCTGAATATAGTAGAAGTTTAAAACAAAGAACTAGTTAAATGGGTATGCAGAATATCTATTTTCTTCTCAGACCTAGAATTTTCTTTAGGAATTAATATCTAGAACATCTCCCAGAGAATGAGGATAATCCCACCAAGGTACAAAGTTGTGTTATTAGCCATCAAAATGTTTAGTCTATTTATATTTATCAGGTTTTTCCACCATACTTTTTTTAAGGAAAAATAAATGTCAAAAAATTTATTTTAAAACAAGCATAATCTCTTCCATCTGGCAGACAGATTGTAGATATTAGTATGTATAATTCAGTGTGGCATATTGACTTTGTTTCTTGCGATCCAAGTGGACCCTGGCAGTCTCTAGGTGTGTGTGTGTGTGTGCGTGCTCAGTCACTAAATCATGTCCAACTCTGTGACCCGATACATTTATCAGAGTTTTTCCCATACTTTTAATTAATGTATGAGGAAAAGAAGGCTTCCCTGGTGGCTCAGACAGTAAAGAATCCGCCTGCAATGCAGGAAACCTGGGTTTGATTCCTGGGTCTGGAAGATCCCCTGGAGAAAGGAATGGCAACACACTCCAGTATTTTTGCCTGGAGAATCCCATGGACAGAGAAGCCTGGATGGGGTCACAAAGTGTTGGACATGACTAAGCGACTAAGCACATACACACATGAGGATAAGAAGGCAGAAAATTTGAGTGTATGAAAAAGTAAATATTCTTTTGTGTGACTTTTATAATTCCATATTTAATGGCAGAATTGTACCAACAGGTTAAAATCAATGGATGATTGCTCTGCTAACCAGTCATATCTACATCTTCATTTCTATTCTTAAGTTATTTACTTAGAAGCTGCTATTATTATTAAGGGCCATTATGATAACCTACAGAGGTTTTATTGAGCATTAAAAATTTGAATAATTTCTTTATTCTTTCTCTTTAACCTGCTGTTTCTTATTTTTTAAACTTTTTACTATAAATATAACATTCAGATCATTTGCACAACACATAAATATATAGCTCAAAGAGTGATCACAAGTGAGTATCTGAATAGTTACTGGGAAAGCCAGAAATACAAAATTGGCAGCAATCCAACAACATTCTCTGGAACTTTGACAATTGCTATTTTCATCTTTTTTCCTCTTTACCAAAGATAACCACTATTCTGACTTCTAACTTTAAGGTTAAACTTTGTTTCGTCTTTATATATGTGGAATTACTTTTGTATCTAGCTTCTTTCACTTAACATTTATTGGATAAAATCTTTGTAGTTATATACATCAGTAGTTGAGTCATTTTTGTTGTTGTACGGTATCCATTTTATGAATACCACTTGATTAATTTGTCGGTTTCACAGCAGAGGAACCTTTGGGTTTCCAGTCTGGGAATATTACAGATAATGCTGTTCTAAACACAATGCTTGTATGCAAGTTTTTGGTTCTGTGTATAATTAGGAGTTAAATTGCTAGGTCATAAATTAGGCATATGTTCAAATTGAGAAAATGATACCAGTTTTTCAAATTGGTTGCACCAGTGTATTTCCTCACCAAGATTATAAGAGAGTTCCTGCTGTTTTATATCTTTAGTGGAGATTTGTGTTGTTAAAGGGCTTCCCTGGTGGCTCAGAACTTCCCCGGTGGCTCAGCAGTAAAGACTCTGCCTCTAATACAGGAATGCAGGAAATGCCAGTTTGATCCCTGGGCTGGGAAGATGCCCTGGCATGCCAGGATGGCATGGCAGCCCATTCCAGTATTATTGCCTGAGAATTCCATGGACAGAGGAGCCAGGCAGAGTATAGTCTATCAGATCAGATCAGATCAGATCGGTCGCTCAGTCATGTCCTACTCTGCAACACCATGAATCGCAGCACGCCAGGCCTCCCTGTCCATCACCAACACCCGGAGTTCACTCAGACTCATGCCCATCGAGTCAGTGATGCATTCCAGCCATCTCATCCTCTGTCATCCCCTTCTCCTCTTGCCCCCAATCCCTCCCAGCATCAGAGCCTTTTCCAATGAGTCAACTCTTCACATGAGGTGGCCAAAGTACTGGAGTTTCAGCTTTAGCATCAGTCCTTCCAAAGAACACCCAGGATTGATCTCCTTCAGAATGGACTGGTTGGATCTCCTTGCAGTCCAAGGGACTCTCAAGAGTCTTCTCCAACACCACAGTTCAAAAGCATCAATTCTTCGATGCTCAGCCTTCTTCACAGTCCAACTCTCACATCCATACATGACCATAGGAAAAACCATAGCCTTGACGAGACGAACCTTTGTTGGCAAAGTAATGTCTCTGCTTTTGAATATGCTATCTAGGTTGGTCATAACTTTCCTTCCAAGGAGTAAGCGTCTTTTAATTTCATGGCTGCAGTCACCATCTGCAGTGATTTTGGAGCCCAGAAAAATAAAGTCTGACACTGTTTCCACTGTTTCTCCATCTATTTCCCATGAAGTGATGGGACCCGATGCCATGATCTTCGTTTTCTGAATGTTGAGCTTTAAGCCAACTTTTTCACTCTCCACTTTCACTTTCATCAAGAGGCTTTTGAGTTCCTCTTCACTTTCTGCCATAAGGGTGGTGTCATCTGCATATCTGAGGTTATTGATATTTCTCCCGGCAATCTTGATTCCAGCTTGTATTTCTTCCAGTCCAGCGTTTCTCATGATGTACTCTGCATAGAAGTTAAACAAACAGGGTGACAATATACAGCCTTGATGTACTCCTTTTCCTATTTGGAACCAGTCTCTTGTTCCATGTCCAGTTCTAACTGATGCTTCCTGACCTGCATACAAATTTCTCAACAGGCAGATCAGGTGGTCTGGTATTCCCATCTCTTTCAGAATTTTCCACAGTTTATTGTGATCCACACAGTCAAAGGCTTTGGCATAGTCAATAAAGCAGAAATAGATGTTTTTCTGGAACTCTCTTGCTTTTTCCATGATCCAGTGGATGTTGGCAATTTGATCTCTGGTTCCTATGCCTTTTCTAAAACCATCTTGTACATCTGGAAGTTCACGGTTCACATACTGCTGAAGCCTGGCTTGGAGAATTTTGAGCATTACTTTACTAGCGTGTGAGATGAGTGCAATTGTGCAGTAGTTTAAGCATTCTTTGGCATTGCCTTTCTTTGGGATTGTGGTCCACTAGAGAAGGGAATGGCAAACCACATCAGTATTCTTGCCTTCAGAACCCCATGAACAGTATGAAAAGGCAAAATGATAGGATACTGAAAGAGAAACTCCCCAGGTCAGTAGATGCCCAATATGCTACTGGAGATCAGTGGAGAAATAACTCCAGAAAGAATGAAGGGATGGAGCCAAAGCAAAAAGAATACCCAGCTGTGGATGTGACTGGTGATAGAAGCAAGGTCCGATGCTGTAAAGAGCAATATTGCATAGGAACCTGGAATGTCAGGTCCATGAATCAAGGCAAACTGGAAGTGGTCAAACAAGAGATGGCAAGAGTAAATGTCGACATTCTAGGAATCAGCGAACTGAAATGGACTGGAATGGGTGAATTTAACTCAGATGACCATTATATCTACTACTGCGATCAGGAATCCCTCAGAAGAAATGGAGTAGCCATCATGGTCAACAAAAGAGTCCGAAATGCAGTACTTAGACGCAATCTCAAAAATGACAGAATGATCTCTGTTCATTTCCAAGGCAAACCATTCAATATCACAGTAATCCAAGTCTATGCCCCAACCAGAAACACTGAAGAAGCTGAACTTGAATGGTTCTATGAAGACCTACAAGACCTTTTAGAACTAACACCCAAAAAAGATGTCCTTTTCATTATAGGGGACTGGAATGCAAAAGTAGGAAGTCAAGAAACACCTGGAGTAACAGGCAAATTTGGCCTTGGAATACGGAATGAAGCAGGGCAAAGACTAATAGAGTTTTGCCAAGAAAATGCACTGGTCGTAGCAAACACCCTCTTCCAACAACACAAGAGAAGACTTATACATGGACATCACCATATGGTCAACACCGAAATCAGATTGATTATATTCTTTGCAGCCAAAGATGGAGAAGCTCTATACAGTCAGCAAAAACAAGACCAGGAGCTGACTGTGGCTCAGACCATGAACTCCTTATTGCCAAATTCAGACTTAAATTGAAGAAAGTAAGGAAAAGCACTAGACCATTCAGGTATGACCTAAATCAAATCCCTTATGATTATACAGTGGAAGTGAGAAATAGATTTAAGGGCCTATGGAATGAGGTTCGTGACATTGTACAGGAGACAGGGATCAAGACCATCCCCATGGAATAGAAATGCAAAAAAGCAAAATGGCTGTCTGGGGAGGCCTTACAAATAGCTGTGAAAAGTGTAGTCTATAAGAGGTTGCAAAGAGTTGGCTATGACTGAAGTGATTGAGCATGAACACATGTGTTCTTAAAGTCATTAATTTCAGTCCTTCTTTGGTTCATATAACAGTATCTCAGTTTAATTTGTATCTCTGGTTACTTATGAAGATAAGCACATTATAACGTTTATTGAGTAATATCAGTATATTTCACAAATTGCCTTAAAAAATTGTGCTGATAGCATCAACAGTATAGAATACATATTTCCTCATACCCTTAAGAGCACTGGAAACTACTAAACTTTAAGTGCAAACAAAAAAGTCACATTATTACCATGAATAATTTATTTTGTTATGACTGACTTTGAGCATAGTTCTCTGCTTTTATTTTTTTAACATTTTTGCTATTTTTTGTGATACTTGTTCCTGTCTTTGATTATTTTTTTTCTTTTGGGTTGATTATTTTATTGATTTTTCAAAAAATCTTATATATTTACTTAAAATTTTATCTATCACAGATATTTCCCCTAGTTTGCCCTTTGATTTGGTTTATCCTATTTTTTAGCCATACAAAAGTCTTTTGGGTTTTTTTTTGTGGCCAGATTTATTGATTTTGGTTTTAGGGTTTTGTCTATATTTAGGATTGCCTTCTCTACTTAAATTAACACAAATTATTATTTTTTAATTAGCTAATGATTTCTTCTAGATCTCTTATGGTTTGAAATTTGACAGCTAAATCTTTGATCTAGGGAATTTATTTTGGAGTAAAAGAAATTCAAAATTATTTATTGTTCATTTTTTTAATCCAAAATGGGTAGCTAGTTGTCCAAATATTATTTTTTCATTAATAGCAGGTGGCACTAGTGGTAAAGAGCCCACCTGCCAACGCAAGAAACATAAAAGATGCTGGTTTGATTCCAGGTTGGGAACCCAGTCCAGTATTTTTGCCTGGAGAATTCCATGGGCAGAGGATGTGGTCTGTGGGATTGCAAAGAGTCGGACAAGTACGCACACTATTCCCTACTAATTTGAATTGTTAACTTTGTCATTTGCTAAATTCCAAAGTACATCTGAACTTATTTCTGGACTCCCCACCTAGTTAAAATTTAAAATTTTCTATCCCAATACTAATTTTGACCTGTTATAATTAAATTGTCTAATGTGTTTTAATAATAGTTTCTTTTCCTTTCAAAATATTTCTAGACTTTTTTTACCTTAACATTTCTGGATGAACTTTAATATACTTTTGTTGACTTTTCACCAAATTCATGTAATTCTAAATTTACATTATACATTAACTTTGGAGAAAAATTGGCCTCTTTGCAGTATTGAGTGTCCCCAATGAATAATAGTGTGTACTTTCATGTATTCAAATTTTCTTTTCATTCTTTTTCTACTCTTTTGTTTTCATTTGCCAGCTTTGGCAAAGAGAGCTTAAGATGGCTGAAGTGAAGTGAAGTGAAGTGAAGTCGCTCAGTTGTGTCCGACTCTTTGCGACCCCATGAACTGTAGCCTACCAGACTCCTCCCTCCATGGGGTTCTCCAGGCAAGAGTACTGGAGTGGATTGCCATTTCCTTCTCCAGGGGATCTTCCCGACCCAGGGATCGAACCCAGGTCTACCTCATTCCAGGCAGACGCTTTAACCTCTGAGCCACCACTAATTAGATACATTAACCACTAGATTTTAAATGAAAAGATTTAAACGAGCTTAATTTAATAACTAGCTCACTATTGAATGTCATATACTTTACAAATACCCTAAAGTTAATACATACATTTGTATAAATATGTTGCCCTGTATATGTTCAATGAAAATGCATTATTTCTCTTAATTTTCTGTACACAAATAAGTCAATTTACATGAATACACATACCCATGTGCATATGATGTATGGCTTCCCGGGTGGCTCAGAGGGTAAAGCGTCTGCCTGCAATGCGGGAGACCCAGGTTCAGTCTCTAGGTCGGGAAGATACCCTGGAGAAGGAAATGGCAACCCACTCCAGTATCCTTGCCTGGAAAATCTCATGGACAGAGAAGCCTGGTAGGCTACAGTCCACGGGGTCGCAAAGAGTCAGACATGACTGAGCGACTTCACTTCTTAGTGATCTTTATACAGGTGGAGAGAGGGATTCAAGGTAAAAGTTATATATATTCAGATATATCTGTGATTATATTTTGAGATGCAATGCCAGTAGTAACATAGAGAAAATTATGTACCTCAAGTCAGAATTTAAAGTAATATTGTTTCTATGTAAAACGATTTTGTAATAAATTAAGTATAGAATTTAGGAATATATTTCCTTAATACAAAAGCTCTTACCATGGTCAAATTGTTATTTTTTATTGAAGTAATCCAATATCTGAAGGCCTCATACCCAACCAATGTAATATGGTAGCCTGCTTTACCACAAGAAGGCATGGTCTTGCGGGATAGCAGTTGAGCTGGGTGAAGTTGTATGCAGTCACATTCATCTATCAGATAACTGGAAAATATGTGCTGAACACTTATCATGTGTTTACTTGATGTATACTTAGAACAGCAAATAACCAAAGTGGTTATTAATTGACTGTAAAAGGATGTAAGAGACATGAAAATTGCTATGGGCTGAAAAGGAAGAAGATGATTTCATAAATTAAGTGGGATTTATAGAAAGTCTTTTAGATTTCTTAAGAAATGAATGCTATGTGGAAATGGGGAAAATAAGACAAGACAAAGAAGACAAACTGAACACAGAAGAAGGAGTGATCAAAATGTTGGAGAGATGGAGCATGGAGTCTCTTGAACCCCCCCTCTTTTTACGTTTATCTACAACTCTCCAGTTTGACAACTTTTGACAATGATAGGCTTAAAGTTTGCGGTGTTGTCCACTTTCTATTTGAGTTCAAAATATGCCTCCATACTTAAAGATTAGGCAGTGCTGTGACGTTTACAGTCCCTGAGAGCATCGTCGCTGCCTCGCTTGTGCTTTTAGAATAAAGCTCACGTGACGGTTACCCAAGGAAATTTTTTTAGGGCACTAGTACCAAAACTAGCCTTCTGCTTCACAGTTCCAGTGAAATAATTTTATCTTACACCATTAAAGTATGATTTCTCCTATATTATTCTTTCAAGTACATTTTAATCTAATAGAACCATTTTGTAAACATATAAAATGACAATGCTGTCTTCTCCAAGTTTGATTTCAAACACAAATGTGTATGTATAGATATACAGTGCATAAATACACAAATGTAGACACATGTACACTTCTTTATTACCTCAGAATAAAAATGCAAATGAATTTATTAGCCTGAGTGGCACCAAATGGAAATTTATGCACATACATTTAAAAAACAGAACCTTTGAAAATAAAGCAGTTGCAGCTATTAATTTTCCTCTTTGACAGTTTTTTAAATTCCTCTAAAAAAATGAAACAGCATGAATACTGTCAATATATCACAACAGCCACATTAGGTTTTGTGATATACATCATAATATAAAGAGCACTATTAGAGCACAACCTGGGAACCATTAAATCATTCTAAATCACTGTTACATTCCATTAGTGTCAATGGTGAAACCACATAATAGGCTTTATTACAAACTTCACCTTGGTAGGCCATTGTCTCTAATAACCACTTCTCTATGATGTGGTATCATACCCAGAAATCCAGGGAGATAATAAAGGCTCCCTTATTTCTTTTTTATTGGATGGGTAAAGTTAAATTTAGCTGTAAGTAAAAAAAAATTCTGAGGCTTTGTTCACTAACTGCGAGTTGCTGCTATTTGGACAAAAAAAAAATTAGACAGACTTGGGAAGAACAGTTTGAAATAAATTTAAAACCTGGCAATGCTGAGGCCAGGGTAGGCTGGGCAGTGCCAGCAATTACGATGTCATTTTTGAAATGCAGTTTAGCACATTTGTGTGCCTCTTTACACTTTTGTTCAGGAGCAGAGTATTGATTATAGAAACACTGTAAGTTTCAAACCTGCCCTTTCTCTCATTCTCCCCCGGTTTGAGTTGTACCCTTTTAAAAAGTCATTTGGGCACTTGGTTGAGGTGAGCCTGGTAAGGACTTCAGCTCAAACTGAGATCAATTTTCAGAGGTTTCAGGGAGAATTGTACAGTGTTCTGTGCCCCTCTTTATAAATGGAACCATTTATTCCCCTCCCCCTACTAAAGTTTACTCACAGTCTCTTCACTCTGTTTCTTGGATGCATCCACAGATATAAAGCTCCTGGCAAAGATTGCTGCTGCACAATAGACATCTGTGTTATTGGCTGAGGACATTTCAGGATAGGATAAAATAAGTGAAAGTCAGATACAGTTGCATAAATGAATCATATTCTAGCGAATGATTAAAATAATTTGTTTAGTAGACTACCACATCAGAGACCAAATGCTTTATATTCTCGTTATTAGTTACAAGAAATCGTAAAGTGTTTAAACAATTATTGATTATAAATAAGTACATTTATTTTTATAAACCAACAGTCTACCCTTTGGAGGTGAGCTTTGAAAAAGTCAGCTCAGGGCTCTGAAATAGATGATTATTCTAATGGCTTCGTTTTGCTTCTGATCCATTCTTTAGAACCAGATTTTTAAAAAGCAATAATATTATCACATGTCATCCCTATTATAAGGCGATGTTTTAAACTTAGGAGGAGAAAGTGATAAAGCAAAGAGGAACAGATAATAAATACTTCAAGGGAATTGGAAATAAGTCACCAAGAGTTGAATATTTCAGAAAGATAAACAGGCAAACAAAAATCATAGTGAGGAATCTGGCAGATGTATGTTTATAAGAATTGTCTAATAAAAGGGAAAAAATAAATAAATTTGGAAATCATAAAGTAGATAAAATATAAGAAATATAGAAACCTGGTCTCATGCCTTGTAAATTTATTTAAAGTGTCCTCGGGCCATGAAACACTTTCAGGTCTCTTTGTTAATAGTGAGGCTTGCTTACCCACGTCAGAGGTACCAGATTGACGTGAAAGCATATTTCTCCATCTCTCCCATTTCTATTCCCTTCTCTTCCTTTTCTTTTCTTCTCTGTCTTCTCTGTCTCTCGTCTCTCCCCACCTCCCTCCTTCTTCTTGCCTTATCTTTCCTCTCTGTCTCCCTCCCTTTCCCACTCCATCCTGTCTCTCTCCTGTTAGCTCTCTTGCCCTTGCCTCTTCTTTCTTGCCTCCCTTTTAAACAAATTAACAGCCTTTTTCAATTCTGATTTATGCATAATGTGTTTGGAAATAACAATGCAGGAAAGTGTTAGTATAGCACTTCATGGAAGAAAAATTAAAAATAAAAACCAGTGGTATTAGGCTTTTTTTTTTTTAATGAACATTTGAACAGAAAGAAGTATAAGCTTAATTTGCTGCCTCTGTTGCCCAAAGAAATTCTTTTAGGTAAGGCATCACCTCTGACCTTGCTTTTGACTTTCAGGGTACATTGTATTTCTCATTTTTTGTTATGTGTCTGGTTTGCAATGTTATTAATGTTCATAGAAAAGTGAGAGAATTGCAGTTTGAAAAGTCCATGCTCTACTTTATGAAGGCTAGCTTTATTTTCTATGTTTTTGAGATTCTTTTTACCATCTTGAAAAAAATCATGATAAAGGTCAACTCTTAAATACATTGGAAAACTTACCTAAGTAGAAATTACAACATTTAAAAAGTAATAGATGTTATTTTCTGATGTTAAATTGGCACATTAGACTGTCCGTTCAGAATCGAATCTCAGAGTGTCATGAATAAACTGGTGTCAGAATTAAAAGAAAAACATTATTAAAGTTCGTTTTAAAGCTTTGGTTTTAGGCTTCAATGGTGAACACACTAGGTTTAATTTGTATCATACAGTTACCAGACAGAGTAGTTGTATTTTCCAGAGCAAAGGAAAAAAAATTTTTCCTAAGTCAAGCCATATATTATTGCTTCTTAATTTCATTTACCTTTCCAATTCCAGAGATTTTGTGGAAGGCTTCATAGGGTTAAGAATCTATAGGGAATGCTTCACTTGTGGCTTTGCCTAATTCTGCATTTCTTCTAGATGAAAATGGTGATAGTTGGAAAGGTGGGGGAAAATTTTGCCAGAGGATTGCATTGTGGCTAATCTGCCAGGATTAAGTAACCCACTTACTACTGAAAGGGCTAACCTATTTTCCATATTCTGTATATCTCTTTCAATTTTAAGAAACAATGCTAAGAAATATGGATTAATTAATAGTGATCGTAAAAACTGCATGAAAACCAAGAGAAGCAATGCTGTTAAATATTCTTTCGTAGACTAGGTGTGTATTTTGTGCAATTTTTGTTAAATATATGTACATTAAGATCTTATAGCACTGGAAATCCTGAAACATCTTGCAAATAGTATAAAGATTTAGAAAAGTAGACTTTCCACACTGGGCCTGGTTAATCAAATATAGTTGTTATAGTGACTGATTTGAGAGTATAGTTTTGATATTAACCTGTTTCTCTAAATAGTATACATTTCACTTATTTATGGAAATAATTCCTTTTATCTTCTTCACTTGCCCAAACAAAATGTAGGCTCATTTTCTTTAAACTGTTACATAAATATACATGGATGTTCTTCATGGGAATGATTACTTCGCATGATTTCCCATATAAACCCTTACACATTGATGTATAGGATATTTAGAAGTCTGTAACTTTTTGGAAATTATAACTGCAAGCTGAAAGATTTTTTTCCCTTAGAAGAAGACAGCCAGTAGTATTTCATTCAGTTCATTTATGACAGTATGTTAGAAAGCTTCCTGCTAAACCACAAATCTCATCCCATTAACTCAGAGTCCTTTAACCTTGAGCTATTCGGATTTCACAGGGCCAACTGAAATGTCCCTACCTTGCATTTAAAATACTAAGGCATTTTAAGAAAACAGAATTGTTTGAGTGCCACAATTATTGTAAACATGTGGACAGATGAGACTTATTTGATGTAAAATGGGTAAGATAAAAAAGACACAAATATGTCATAGGCTAAACATAGCTTAAATTAAATACTAAATATACTTTTTCCAGTTTTGTGCTGCCTTCTTTAATGATCATCCCATGAGAGGTTCTTCTTTAATAAGTTAATCAAAATGTAGTTTTAAATAGGGGGATTCAGTTAAAAATGGAGATGAAAACAATGCAAAGCAAACATTTACTGCAGATTTGCTAAGTAAGTAGTAGGCACTTAATTTTCTATAAATATCTTATTTAACCTGGAGAAGGAAATGACAACCCACTCCAGTGTTCTTGCCTGGAGAATCCCAGGGACAGGAGCCTGGTGGGTGGCCGTCTATGGGGTTGCACAGAGTCGGACACGACTGAATTGATTTAGCAGTAGCAGTATCTTATTTAACCACCTAACAACTTTATGAAGGATGAGATGGACATGGTGTTTCCTTCCCACTTTATAAAATGATTAAACTGAGAACCACAGTTTCTTTCTTAAGGTAATATAATTAGATCTTAGGTTTAGATGTTATAATTCTACTTAATTAGATATAACACAATGACCCCTGCCTCAGGGAATGGTTCATTCATTCATTCCTTCATTCAACCAGTTTTATTTAGGGTCTACAATGCCAAATACTGTGTCAATTTCAGAATATGAGGCTATGAATATAACTCAGTGCCAGTCCTTAAGATAAGTAGATTCTATGTGGTAGAGAGACACCCAGTTTGGTATAACAAATGCCATGATGGAGGAACACATCTGGCACCGTGCTACCAATATAATGGGGGCAGGGCAAGTTATGCTCTTTGTTGGAGAAGCAAGTAAAATCTTTCTTAGAAGGAGTACTAACATTGAGCCCTAAATGAGTGGTTAGTTTAGTGGAGCTGTGGATTAGACAAAAAGCAGCCACATACCAATAAAGAGTCAAAAAGAGCAGAGAGCATCAAGAATTTTAGTGAAATTTGACTTTTCTTTCTATTGTGAGCATTGGGCTTCCTGGGTGGTGCTAGTGGTAAAGAAATTACCTGCCAATGCAGGAGAAATAAGAAATATAGGTCCATTCCCTGGGTTGGGAAGATCTCTTGGAGGAGGGCATGGCAACCCACTCCAGTAGTCTTGCCTGGAGAATCCCATGGACAGAGGAGCCTGGTGGGCTACAGTTCATAGGGTTGCAAAGAGTCGGACACGACTGAAACCACTGAGCAGCAGCAGCAGCATTGTAAGCCTCAAGTCATTTAAGATCTTTGGCTGTATTTTAACATAAGTGTAATAGGTGGAACTGAAATGATCATGGCTGAATTTTATTTCAAAAATATCCCTCCAGCTACTTGTAGAGCAGAAGAGACACTAGTAAATGCAGGAAGACCAGACAGCTATTACATTTATCTAGGTGACTGAGGTAGAAAGACTCCAGGATAGGTTTTAGAAGTAGCATAGAAAGAATTTCTGATAAATTACATGTGGACAATAAGGGAAAGGAAATAAAAATCAAAGATGAGTATTTGTATATTTGGAGGCATAAACTTCAAAATGACTCTTTTGAAAATAGAGTTTCCAGGAGCATCCTGATTTTTACTTCCTGAAAGAATAAGAGATTGTAGAAACTTTTTTGGTAACAATTTGTAGAGCTGAATTATATGAGATTCATTTCCAAGGGTGTCATGTTGATTTGTTTTTCTGTGGATGGAGATCTGATTCAAGAGGCCTGTATCCTTCGCATGACAACATGCAAGGAATGAACAATCTCTTCAACAAATAGTGCTGGACAAAGTGGATATCTGCATGCAAAAGAATGAAATTGGACCCTTATCTTACTCCATATATAAAAATCAACTTAAAGATTTAAATGTCAGATCTGAACTGTAGAACTTTGAGGAAAACGCAGGAGAAGAAAGAGCTTCTTGACTTTGGTCTTAGAAATGATTTCTTGGATATGACATCAAAAGCACAGGCAATAAAAGTAACAATAAGATAATTGCAGCTACATCAGACAAATTATCAGTCAATTGTTCAATCAGTCAGCTTATAATTTGCTTTTGTCTTTTCTGATTAGCAAAGCAAGGTTCCAAGTCAGTTCATATGTGATAGGAACTCCATGTACAATTAGGTGACATCATATGACATCACTGTCCTTTTCGAATAGCAGCCTTGGACCTGGTTAGGGACAGAAGGAAACACCGAAATGAAATAATCATGCAAGTTAATATACAATAATAGCTTCTATTGATTGAAAATTTGTTATGTGGGACTACATCAAACTTAAAAACTCTGGACAGCAAAAGAAGCAAATGTAAAAGCAACCTGCATAATGGTAGAAAATATTTGTAAATCAAGTATCTGATAAGGGCTTAGTAATATAAAGTACTTGTACAACTCAATAGGAAAAAAGCTGATTAAAAATGGACAGAGGAGATCCATATAAGTTTCTTCAAAGAAGATATATTAATGGCCAATATTTAGATAGAAAATATGCTCAGTCTCCTGAGTACAGTGACTCAGATAGTAAAGAAAAGACACTCAATGTCCCACTAATCATCAGAGAAATATAAATGAAACCATACCTCACACCTGTTAGAATGGCTATTATTTAAACACACATACACAAAAGACAAGTGTTTACAAATATGAGGAAAACTGGAACTTAGTACACATTTGGTGGGAATTAAAACTGCTTCAACACTGTGGAAAACAGTATAGAGATTTTTCTAAAGAGTTAAAAATAGAACTACCATATGATCCTGCAATCCCACTTTGAGGTATTTGTACAAAAGAGGTGAACTCTTGATCTCAGAGTGATATAAGTACTCCTGTTTGTTGCAGCATTATCCACAGTAGCTAAGATAGGAATCAGGCTGAATACCCATCAGCGATTAAGTAGATTAAAAAAAAATGTGGTAAATACACCTAGCTGAATATTATTCATCCTTAAAAAGGAAAGAAGTTCTGAAATATACCACAGCATGGATGAACCTAAGGACAGTATATGCTAAGTGAAATAAGCCAGTCACAGAGGAAACATATTACATAGTTTTACTTATGTGAGATATTTAAAAGAGTTAATCTCAAAAAAGCAATAAATAAATAAAATGGTATTCACCTGGATTCTAGAGCTCTGATTTATAGCATTGTGCTATACAGAATATTATGCTATTTTGTACACTTAATAAATCTGTTGAGAGTAGTTCTCATGTTAAGTATTCTTTTCACAATAAAATAAAATTAAAAACAAATTAGCCTCCAATTCAATAAATTAGTTTTAAAAAATTAAAAACAAACAAACTTCCAAAGCAGTCATGATTATTTAATGTTCAATTCCAGGGCATGGTGGGAATTGTAGTTTTCAGTTATTCATATGTAGTTTGTGGAGCATTATCTAGCCTTGCAGAATTCTACTCACCTGTCAAAAATACCACTTGCCCTAGGCAAATGATTGAATGCAATTCTGCAAGACTGATCTATATAGAGCAGTGGGTGACAACCAGTTGCAATTTATAATTTCTAGGAAATAGTGCTATGACTACAGGTCTGCTTCCTTCTTCCTACAGAAAACGTCCAGGCATGCCCATAAGGTTTTTGGTAATATAGTGAAGCTATCAGCAGGTAAATAATCACCACACACTGAGTATCATTGTAGGTATTAATAGTGGTTGTCAGGGCACTTACAATGTGCACAAAATAGACCTAGAGAAATTATATACACAGGCTATATACTGTGAATCAGACTCAGAAGTAGATAGTTCTGAATATAAAGATATTTAGAGAGATTTAAAAAAAATACTTAGGATGACAGAATTTCATTACTAGATTGTGGATTATCCTTTTATTCTTTTTGAGAACAAGCAGTGATAAATGGAAAAAATGCCAGACCAAAGCAAACTCATCTTTAAACGATGAAGTAAAAAGAACAATGATGATCAAAAGCCTTGGTGACCACTAAACAAGTTACAGTTTGTTCCCCGGAGAGCTGTAATGGGCTTTACTTGTCATTAGGGGGAAGATTAAGTGCCAGTGGTTTGGACTTGGTTAATTATACACTCAAATCCTTTCAGTGTATCCCAGAAGCCAGGCTTTTTGCCTTTGAATATCTGTATCGTGACTCTTAGGATTGTTTATTAGTTATTTCTCTTGACAACTTGAACCTGAACGTTAAATCCCATTGGCAGCAACTATCTGTCAGGAGCAAAAAAGAAAAAAAAATTAAATGAAATAAGATTTGTGTATTTAGTTTTCTTTATAGAAGTGCTTGTAGTTGAAAAAATGTGTACCTGTCAAGTTTTCAACATCTCGCTGGGGATGCAATGCTGTTGTGGTTTTAGAACCTGGCTGACAAATTCACATTTCAGTATTAAAGACAAATCAATGGTTTTTCTCCACCCCTCCCCAACTCCTTTTCTAATTCTTTTTTTCTTACCGCTTTGACAGTCATACATAACAATTTGAGACCTAAGTGCCACTTTGATGCACTATTCCGTTATTAAGTGGCACAGTCACTACAGAAAAGATGACAGGCCTGTACCCAAGGCATTGTGAATTAAACAGCTTTCTACATGGGAAAATGAATGGTCCAAAGAATTCTGAAATATTTTTAAAAAATAATTAAAAACTGTTTCAGAAACATCAAAGTATATAATTTAAAATAATCTCAGGTAGTAAATGGTAAACTATGGAAAACAAAATATTTTTAGCAGAATCTTTAAAGTTTAGAGGAAATATTAAATACATTAGCAGAACCCTTAAACCCACAATTACTAATTTCAAATATGATTGCATGATGGGTCTTGAGAAGAAAAAAAAGAGCAGTATGAACCTATGCAGACTTTAAGATGAGAAGAAATGAATGTTTATTATGTGATAGTAATTTTACACCGTATTAATAGAAGAATGCTCTAAGAGTATTTCTTTATACCTACAAGGTAGAGTTTGCACTAAAGTAATATTGACTTAAAGTACTTAAATTAATTCTTTTGTCAATGTCTCTACAGTAAATCAATGCACCTAGAATTAAACGACAGTTTTTGCCAGAAGGCAGGCTAATCTTTGTAATTTTTAGTTACAATTCATTAATCAGTTGGTTGTAATTAGAAAAAAACAAAGCAGCATGAATTTGACAATGATGCCAAATAATAGAAGTTTAATATCTCTTCATAGGTTCTTTTTGTAATTCAGAGATTCCGAGAATATTAAAAAAGAAAACCTACACTATTATAAAGCCCTATTATATTTTAGCCAGCAAAATTAAGTAATTACTTTTTCTAGAAATATATTAAAAATAAAATTTTAGTGCTTATTGCACTCTAGGAAATAATGGTTTACAAAATATTTTTATAAGATTATTAAAGGCAAAAGAATTATTTTACAAACATGATCTTGTGATATGTCCTAGGGCAGGGTGGGGGTGGGCAGACAGCAAGAATTTTAAATTCTATTAATTCATATAGTTCTGAAATATTTGCTGTAAGACTTATCTCTCTATATTTCTGACAACTCAGTCAAACTGATGGCAATCTGAGGATGTGAATACAGTTTCAGTGCTCAGTACTCCAGATCTATTTTTTTTTTTCTTTCTTATTTTTCTGCACTAAAGAGACAAAATTGAATTATTCCTTTATCCTCTTTAAGTGGTAATCCCACAAAGCAAGAAAGAATACATCAAAGATAAAGGGGTGTTTTATACCTTTTATAGGGTGATGGTAGAGAGCAATAGCTCTGTGAAACAACAGTCAAAAGTAAATATATTGTTTCTGATGTACTTGAGGCTGAGTTGTTTAAGAAAGATAGAAAAAAATCAATTTCATCAGTTTCCTACTTTACACTTCTGAAGTGCTAAAGGAGTTTAAAAAAGAGAGAGAGAGAGAAAAGTAATTATGGGAAATAAAATAAGAATTTTCTTAGTTACAATTCCTGGCCCTTTGCTGATTGCAGTAAATTATAAATTATGCAGTCAATGTAGGCCAACAAAAGAAGACATCTTCAAATCTCAGTCAAAGGTAATTACTTAAGTCGGCTGAATGTTCCCTTTTCATAGAGTGTGATCTCTCTCTGACAGCTCACACTGACAGATGACCTTCTCGGCAACGTTCTTATCCTTCGGATCATGAGCAGTGTGCCTCTCTCCCTGAATATCTCTATATATTCGTGACACTAAGCTTTCAAATACAGCTATTGACAAATCAGAACATCAGTCTAAGTGCTGGTCTTCCTATCACTCACAATAAAGTAGCTATCACTTGTGGTGGTGTAGAGCAAGCACATCTCTGAAAAATGAGTTCTCACCAAGTGCTAATTTGACACAGCTCGCTTGCCTTCCCATAATTGCTCTGTCATTGTCAGTTGGCAGTTCGGGCTCATTCCTGGAAGCTGTGCTGTACAATTGGATACAATTACTCCCATTTACCACCACTATTATGCCACTGATGTTGCCCAGTCCGCATATTGACATGCCTCATTAAACCTGGATGCGGGCCATTAATGAACATTGTTAGCATTTCTCTTAAACTTTTTTGCCTCTAATAAACAGTCAGTGTTCCATGAAGGAGCACTGCCATCTTTGTGATATGATATTTATTATCTTATGGGGGAAGGGGACCCTGAAAATGGAAACTATCCAGATGCTGAGAGAGAGATACACAGTTAGATCAGTGGAGAATGTCGCTGATCAGCGGGACCTTTCTCCGCCAGGAGCATCCTAACCATTAACCGAGTGACCTCGTCTATCCAATAGAAGACAAGTAGGATAAACACGAACATCCCAGAAGTGCCCACACCACAGGAAGCTTCTCAAGGTTGCATCATTGCCAACGTCTCTCTCTAGCCGTCTCCTACCCCCAGGTGGTGCTATGTGCCATGATAAAGATAATTTTGCCCTGGGTATTCAATCCATTATGTCCAGCTAACTTCAACGTGCATTTTTATTCAGAGATAATTATGTGTTGATCAGAGAAGTCAGCGGCTGTCACCCATATAGCAGGCACACCTGCAGTGTGACATAGGTGGTAACGATGGCATGCTCTTGAGCTGTCATGACATGGACAGGGACTTCATTATGTATATGTCATCGTTTCTCTTAAGAAAATTATACTTTCCCACACAACGACGGTAATGAACCTTTACAACACTCCGATAAACCTCATTTGCAGTTTTATTCTTGACCTTCATTAAATATATTCTAAATACATAGAAACACCTATAAATACACCGTGTGCTTTGAGTCCCCATAAACAACTTTGTATGTGTAAGCAAGTATGAGATATCAAATTGAAAATATAGAGCTTTTAATTAAAAACAAAATAAATGAAAAGCAATTTAGCCACTTTTGCTTTCTTAACTTTTCCACAAGTAAAGTAAGAAAATAAATCTGCAGTTGGAGCTATTTGTTGAACTGTTATATGATTGCTACTAAAATGGACTTTACTGAATTACCTAGTGTCAAGCTTTCATGTATATTGTATCATTAAATTTACATCATAAAACTAAAGTGAAAATCTTCTGTAGGTGATGTTGATTTCTAAAACTTTATGCATATAATATTTAAATAAAAATTTTGTATTAAGTCATTTGCTATGTAATAACTAATTGTGATTCTGAGGCAGGAAGCAAACAGAGTCAATTTTTCAATTTTAGTTGCAAACTTTGTTCGTAACTATATAATCAAAGTGCATATTTTAAACAGATGTCATGAAATTGGCCTGAACTAAATTTTGGATCAAGTAATCCATTACATTAAAAACCTGTAAAGGAATGGTTAAGAGAGAATTTTTAAAATGTTCTTCTTTTAACCCCGAAATCCATCACCCTTACAGACCTGAAGAGTTTGGGAGGTCATGGCATAGAGCATCCATGATCTTGGGTAATTTAGGGTCCTTAACATTAACATTGGGCTTCCCTGGGTGACACAGTGGTAAGGAATGCACAGGTCAATGTAGGAGACATGGGTTCGATCTATGGGTTGGGAGGATCCCCTGGAGAAGGAAATGGCAACCTATTCTAGTATTCTTGCCTGGAAAATCCCATGGAGAAAGGAGCCTAGTGCGCTACAGCCCATCAGCATATGGGGTCACAAAAGAATTGGGCACAACTTAGTGACTAAACTACAACAACAACAACAAAAACAGTTGGCCTAAGATCACCTCTATGTTTATTTCTTGTGGACTATTTTAATAGAAACAGAGGTTTTCCCTCCTCTCCTTTTAGCTAGGAAACATAATCTGTAGTAATTTCTAGGATATGCTTAGCCCTTGCCCCTTCTCCCCTAGTCTGACTAAAATAGAAATTCATTTATTGAACAGTTAATATTTCTAAGACATTATAACAAGCCTTCTTTGCATTATTTCATTTAATCCTCAATCAAGTCTGTGAATTAGGTACAGTTGTTATTCTCATTTGAGAGAGTACAGTAAGGAACAGAGATGTTAAATAACTCTCCTAGAGTCAGCAGAGCTCTCAACAGTGGCAGGATTTTTACCTAGGGAAGAGGTCTCCAGTGACCATATTCTTAACCACCGCCTCTCAGTGGAAGTCCAAGTCCCTCAGTTGTGTCTGACTCTTTGTGACCCCATGTGACTCCCGTCGGTGGAATTCTTCAGGCCAGAACACTGGAGTGGGTAGCCTTTCCCTTCTCCAGGGAATCTTCCCAACCCAGGGGTGGTCTTCAGTATTGTGGGTGGATTCCTTGCCAGCTGAGCCACAAGGGAAGCCTAAGAATACTGGAGTGGGTAGCTTATCCCTTCTCTAGTGGATCTTCCCAACCCAGGAATCAAACTGGGGTCTCCTTCATTGCAGGAGGATTCTTTACCAGCTGAGCTATCAGAGAAGCTATATTTCTGTCTTTAAAATGGCAAGCTAGTTTGATTCACTTTTTTCCATAGAATTAATTTTGAAGTTCACGGTTTTGCATAAGGTTGCAAATACAGACAGACTGTTTTGGTATAGTGAAAGCATTGTGGAAAGTGTAGACTTAGCTTATGCTCTATAACTTTAATATTAGAGTAACTTCTAATACATAAACATAAACATACAAGGTAATGTATTCCATTTTAGAAATAGAAATATATTTGCTTTGTCTCTCTTTTTAAAATATGTCTAATTTCTTCTGGTCTAGTAATATTTGATTTGTTATTTGTAAAAAGGTGATATATTTTCATATGATATAGTTCACTTTTTTAGTCCAATGTCTAATTTAACCTTAAAGCCATTTTGCCTTTTTGTTTCTGCTGAGTTTTTTTTTTCCCCCAAACATTTCAATAGCAGTGACTCTTCTTGTTATGTGGACAACTATCTATCTGTTACATGGAGCAGGGCTAAGACCTCCAACTCACCTAACTTGGTAGTTTGATAGTGGGAATAGTTGTTTGTAAAACTCATAAAGTCTGTTTTTTTTTTTTTTTTACATTTGATAATTTTATTTGGAGGTCAGCAAAAGCCAATAAATAATTTTATACTTGAGTGAAAAAGAAATGTTTAAGAATTTCTTTGGGTAGATTTTGTTTTTTGGCAGGGGGAGGTTATGCAACTTTAATTGCCCTCAGTATGGAATTGTCAGCATAAACCTTGAAGTATTTTGGAAATTCTTTGACTTGTTAATCACTTAAATTACTATTAAGCTTAAAATTGTCTGCTTCTCCTCTGTTCCCTGATGTTACAGCAATGTGGGGATAGAAAGAGAGGTGTGAGATGTAACTAGCTAGGTAAAACAGGCTAGTGTTACATTTTTATAAAGGGGAAGGATTATATTTCCTACTTGTGTTCTTTTCCTTTGTCTGTATGTTACAAAAGTGAGAGACAAAATCTGGTTGGCAACTGGAGTAGTTTTGATGTGAGGGTAGATGGAACTGTAGCAGCAATGATGATCAGGTCTGCAAATGGAGAAAAAACATAGCCAGCTGAGTCAATGATAGACTCACAAATGGACTAGGAGTTTTATGGTATCATGTCTTACATAGGTCTTTAAATCATTTTAAGTTTATTTTTGTGTATGAATGTTCTAATTTCATTGTTTTTCATGTAGCTTGTCCAGTGTTCCCATCACCACTTGTTGAAGAGAGTGTCTTTTCTACATAATGTATTTTTGCCTCCTTTGTCATAGATTAGTTGACCATAGGTCTGTCTGGGCTTAATTTAGTTTAGTTTAGTTCTGGACTCTCAATTCTGTTCCATTGATCAATGTGTCTGTTTTGGGACCAGTACCATGATGTTTTGATTACTGTAGCTTTGTGATATAGTTTGAAGTCTGGATGGGTTATATGTTCAACTTTTTTCTCAGGATTGCATGGGCAGTTTGGAGTCTTTGTGGTTCTATGTAACCATAAAATACCTAGAAGAGAACATAGGTGAAGTATTCTTAGGCATAAATCAGAGGAATATTTTCTTAGATTAGTCTCCCAAGGCAAAATAAATAAAAGCAAAAATAAACAAATGGTACCTAATTAAATTTTAAAGCTTTTGCACAGCACATGAAAACCATCAGCAAAATGAAAAGACAACCTATAGAATGGGAGAAAATTTTTACAAATGAGGCATCTGACAAGGGATTAATATTGAGAATATACAAAAAGCTTGTACAACTTGATAACAAAAAATAAATAATCCAATCAAAAATAGGCAGAAGATGAATAGACATTTTTCTAAAAAAGACATACAGGTGGCTAATAGGCACATGTAAAGATGCTCAAGATAAACTAATTATTCAGTTCAGTTGCTCAGTCATGTCCGACTCTTTGCAACTCCATGAATTGCAGCATGCCAGTCCTACCTGTCCATCACCAATTCCCAGAGTTCACTCAAACTCATGTCCATCGAGTTGGTGATGCCATCCAGCCATCTCATCCTCTGTCGTCCCCTTCTCCTCCTGCTCTCAATCCCTCCCACCATCAGGGTCTTTTACAATGAGTCAACTCTTCACATGAGGTGGCCAAAGTATTAGAGTTTCAGCTTCAGCATCAGTCCTTCCAATGAACACCCAGGACTGATCTCCTTTAGGATGGACTGGTTGGATCTCCTTGCAGTCCAAGGGACTCTCAGGAGTGTTCTCCAACACCACAGTTCAAAAGCATCAATTCTTTGGCACTCAGCTTTCTTCACAGTCCAACTCTCACATCCATACATGACCACTGGAAAAACCATAACCTTGACTAGACAGACCTTTGTTGGCAAAGTAATGTCTCTGCTTTTGAATATGCTATCTAGATTGGTCATAACTTTCCTTCCAAGGAGTAAGCGTCTTTTAATTTCATGGCTGTAATTATTAGACAAATGCAAATCAGAGCTACCATGTCACACTGGTCAGGATGATAGTTATTAAAAAGTCTACAAACAATAAATGCTGGAGAGAGTGTGGAGAAAAGGGAATCCTATACTGGTGGTGGGAATGTAACTGGCTACAGCCACTATGAAAGACAGTTTGGAGTTTCCTTAAAAAGTTTAAATATAACTACCATATGATCCAGCAGTTCTACTCTGGGTGTTTATCTGGAAAAAATGAAAACACTAGTTCAAAAAATATTAATATTACAAATGAACCTATACACAAAATAGACTCACAGACAAGAAAATACAAATTTATGAATACCAAAGGGGAGGGAGAGAGAAGGTAGGGGGAAATTAGGAGTATGGACTTGACAGACACGGACCACTATACACAAAGTGCATAAGCAACAGGATTTACTGTAGAGCACAGGTAATTATAGTGTTTTCCTGGTGGCTCAGTACTAAAGAATCTGCCTACTAATGCAGGAGATGTTGGTTTGATCTCTGGGTTGGGGACGATCCCCTGGAGAACAAAATGGCAACCCACTCTAGTATTTTTGCCTGGGAAATCTCATGGACAGAAGAGACTGGTGGGCTATAGTCCAGGGGGTTGCAAAAGAGTTGGACAAAACTTAGTGGCTAAACAACAACAGCAAACAACAACAACAGGGAGTTGTACACAATATCTTATAATAATTTGTAATGGAATACAATCTGCAAAAATCTGAATCACTATTCTGTATACCTAAATGAACACAATATTGTAAATCAATTATACTTAAAAATTTTTTTAAATATACAGGGGGGAAAAAAAACAAATGACCTAGTTGTTTGGCTTAGCTTGTGCAAGCTCAAGTATTCACACCAAAACAGTTAGAAAGAGGTATGTTTTATATTCACACTATTCTTTTTGGAGAAAGTGTTTCTTTTCTCTCCTTCAGTGAGGTATTTTAATGATTCATATTCATTAATTCAAAAAATGTTTTACTGAATGCTTGTAAGTACCAGGCAATGTTCTAGGATGAGCGATACATCAGTAAACAGAAGAGATTAAAAAAAAAAATCATGTCTGGAGTGTTGACCAAAAAATAATGCAAAAGGCTATAAGTAAGAAAAGAGTTTATTTGGAGTCTTAAGAATTAGAATTCATAAGACAGATTAGTTCTTCCCCAGTAAGAGTGTTCTGGGGAGGATAAGGAGTCAGGGGTTCAAAAAGGCAAAAGCTGTGAGACTGTACTCTGACACAAGAAAAGAAATATTTGTCTTAAGGAATGGTTATCATAAGTTATTTTAGATTAAGGCTTCCATGAGTATGTTGCATTTCTGGCAGATGTTATGGATGCTTTCGTTAGGACAAGAAGTAGTAAAAAGGTCAGATCCCATCCAGACTGAGATGCATAAGTTACACTTCATCTTTGGCCTCCTAGTTCCGTTTTTGAGGACTCTTGTAGTAATATTGACTCCATTTTGATTTTCCTTTCACATCAGAAAATATACCAACTTGTAGGAATATGCTGTTCTTATAAATGAGTCATTGGCTTTCCGTCACCCTTTTAGAAGTGCTAATGCCATGCCCCTCTTATCTCAAACAGAATTGGAGGTCATCATGCCTGAAACAGGCAACACAGATTCTTATTTGGGCTCTAGAAGCTGGAATGTCAATAGTATGTAGTGAATCCAGGAAGTTTTTTCTTTCTGAAAGTACTTTATTGGAGGAGGACTACATTGTCAATCTGTTAAGTGTGTTACTGTGCTGCACAAGTCCCTAAACAATATTCACAGATCGGCAATGGTTTATGAATTTATATTTTCCTTCAGAGGTTAATTTAGCTGGCGGAGTTAAAAACATTTGAGACTAATTTCGCATAATTTTTGTTTTCTTATAGCATATTGAGCAGAAAATTTCAGTGAAGCAGAGTGAAAGTGTTAACAAACATATTACATCTGTTGTTTTTTCATTATTCCTTTGTATTAATATACATGAAAAAAGTGCATTCTAATGTACTAACTGGCTTAGAATTTAGTTACTTATTTACTTGCTTTTCTCACTTTATATGGTAAACAATTTTTAGATGGTAAACAATTTTTAGAGACTAGCTGTCCTAGGACATCTAAGTTGTAATTATTAACTAACATATTCTATTTATTTAATACATGTATACTTTTGAAATGGGCTTCCCAGATAGTGCTAGTGGTAACGAACCCGCCTGCCAATGCAGAAGAAGAGACCTGAATTCAGCACTTGGGTAGGGAAGATCCCCTGGAGGAGGGCAGACTCCCAAGGACAGAGGAGCCTGGTGGGCTACAGTCCATGGGGTCACAAAGAATCACACGAGACTAAAGCAACTTAGCACCCACACATACATACTTTTGAAACCCACTCTGACCCATCATTTATATGAGCCCTTGTCGCATTATTATTTCATCTGTCATTTCTCAAGTTTCCACACATGATGCTGCTGATTTTATACTTCTTATAATGTTTAAACTTTTGATTCAATAAATAAGAATTCAAAAACATTAAAAATAACTGATTAAAGGTATAAAAAATTCTTTTGAATGTTATTATATACTGTATTGTGGTCCAAATAAATGTCTGTGGTTCAATATAGAGAAATTAAGTATTTTATAATGTCACTACCTGCCAGTCACATATTGTGTTAAATTTATAAATTAACTAGATGAACTTGAGATAAAAACTAGGTATTTATTTATTAATTGGAGTAATTAGATCACAATAATAGTTGGCCTCTACCTATATGTAAAAATTGGTAGTAATGATAGGAGGTAATAATACAAAAACAACAGATCCATATGTGTGTAGAATGTTTTACAATCCATACAATTTTTTCTATTCTGTTCTTATAGAATACTTTCTGATTGTTAAGACTAGAGTCTTAACACAAACTTGTTTCTGAAGAAACAGAACATTTTGAAACCTAGCTGTACCCAGTAATGAAGACAGTATCAAAGAGCCATTTATACAAACTTAGCACATTTTGTCATCCATTAGACCATCTCTCTTTCTAACAAAAAGCCAGAAGAGGGAATTTTTGTCACTCGGTAGAATTTATTTCTGCTCAATTATTGTAAATTATGAATAATTCTTTTTATGGAATGGGTTAAACTCTTTTTTAACCTCTACCAAGAATTTCAGGCATTATTAAAAAGAAGTATCTGAATCAAATGGATCAAAATGTTATTGCCATAAAAATTATAATGCAAAGAAAAAATGGTGTACAATGCCCCCCTCACAAAATGACACTTTCCCGATTTGACATATTTTTCATAAACAAATGAAAAGAATAGCCAAGATATGTATTTGCAAAAAAAAAAAATGTTGACTATTAAAGTTTGAATCAACACTTGAAAATGGTAGTTGAAACAAAAGTATGCATTTCTAAACTGAAAAGTTTCTTTTGATTCCCAATTTTCATCATTTTAAATTTTGGAAACTTGAGAACCAGCAAGTTAGAATGTAATAGTGAATAAATTGTATGCATAACTAAAATATAAAACCAGGAAAAATCATCTTGAAAGAAGAATGATGACAAGTGTTAGAATAGTGAAGATAAAGGCACTACAGCAAGTAAGTTGTGAAAACATGATTGCACCCTCTCTTCCAAATTCTTGTAGCCCCTGTTTAAAAGATACTTTCAAAATTTTCTTTTCAGATCTTTTCCATCTATTTCCTTCTTATTTGATATCTGATTAACAAAATGTGGGAAGATAAATGCCTCTACATGTATCCTTTAGCAGAAGGTTGAAAAATTATGGATGTAAAATATAGGATACAGATGGTCCCCAACTTAACCATGGTTTGATTTAGGATTCTTTAACTTGATGATGGTGTGAAAGCAATACAAAATCAGTAGAAACAGTTCTTCAAATTTTGAATTTGGATCTTTTCTCAGACTGCCGATATGTGATATGAATCACGATACCCAAGCTTTATTATAAAATAGGCCTTAGATGACTTTGCTCAGCTGTAGGCTAAGGTACTCATTCTAAGCATGTTAAAGGTAGGCTAGGCCAAGCCATGATGTGTGGTAGGTTAGTTATATTAAACGCATTTGAAAATTAACAATGTTTTTGAATTAAGATGGATTTATTGGGATGAAATCTCATTGTAAGTCAAGGAAGATCTGTACACTTTTAAAGAAAGACTCAGGAATCCAGTTGTTTGTGGTTAGTTCATATCACATTTGTACCATTGAATCTCTGATTTTTCCAAAACTGATAGCTGATTACATAGACCGTCAATAAGTAAAAATATCTAAAATGAATGTAGTGAATAAATATAAATATCTCAAGTTATATTTATTCATTTCTTTTTGTATTATAAGTAACAATATTTGTTACAATGCCTTAGTGTTTATGCCAAGATGCAAGACACATGATTGAGGAGTTTACATAATATTCATTATACATTATTTTTTATACTATGAGAAACCTGAGCAAAAATGAAATTCAAATATTTCCATAATATATCCATTCATAAAATTAAAATACTCTCAGTATAAGTCACTTTATATTCCCAGTGAAAGCTTATAAGTCCTACTACTTAAGATAAAATTTGACAAAAAGATTTAAGTCTACCAAAAGCGTGAATGCTGTTGTTTTCAGCAAGGTGTGAGTGGCTGCGAGCCAGCTATAGCAGTTCATGCCAGAAAATCTGTACACCAGAGCCTTATAGAGAATGATTAGTTAACATCATTTTAATGATGAATTAATGAGCAGTAAAAGCATTCTAATTCCAATATGTACAAAACCTTCTATTTGAAGACACAGGACCAGGGAGAACAGATCCATGACCTTTGTGATACTGGCAAAGGTTGGGTTCACCACAGTTAACGCCCAATCTGTCTTTCAAGGTTAACTACACATGCCATGCTGGGAAATGAAACAATTACTAACGAATTTTATAGGATATTCTGTCAAATTTAAAAGGCAATCAGAAGTCTAAATGAAAATTATGCCTGAGGAAAGCATATAAAAGGAAAGAAACTAGGAAGGTGTGTGTAGGTACACCTGTGTATGTGTGTATTGCCTGTAAAAGACACCTTCAGAAAAAGGCAACATGACTTTTCAAGTACACAGATGAAAATCCTTATACTGAATGAAAGGGATACCCAGCTTATGGGAATGGAAGTGTATTCAGGAAGGACAGCATCTAATCATCTGGGCAATTCTAGCACAGCAAGGGTAGATGATTCATTATTCTGTAATTAACTTTTAATTAACTTTACTCTGCTTTACTTATTTTAGAAAATTAAATAAACTTCATTTTATTGCTCATGCTAAACCAATGAACAGAAGCTAGAATTCTGCTCTAATTAAAATATGCAGTTGAGCAAAATTGTGTGTAAAGCATAATGAAGAACTGTTTCTGTCCAATTGATGTATTTCTTATATTCTGAAACACTTTGATAGGTTTTTCAAGAATTCTGTTAGGCACTGAAATGTGATTTAAAAAATAATAATATAGGCCAGTTTTCAGTATGGGACACATAATTAATTCAAACTTATTAAGTAACGTTTCGAATTTGATGATTGAGAGAGAGAGGAGAGGAGAAGGAAGAAGGGAGGGAAAGAGAAATAATTTGAAATTATGATTCTTTCATCAGTCATCAAAGCTGTATACATGTTTATGTGTAGTATACATATGGGGCTTCCCTGGTGGCTCAGATGTTAAAGAATCTGCTGCAATGCAGGAGACCTAGGTTTGATTCCTGAGTCGGAAAGATCCCCTAGAGAAGGAAATGGCAACTCACTCCAGTATTCTTGCCTGGGAAATCCCATGGACAGAGGAACCTGGCAGGCTACAGTCCATGGGGTCACAAAAAGTCGGACATGACTGAACAACTAACACTTTTATTTAATTTTCAATATACATGTATAAATAGGTACCCTGGAGCCAAAAGGAGAAGTCATTGAGTGAATAAAGTAAGATTACATATTTTTCATCCTTTTTTTGATTTTAGTTTTTTATTCATTTTTAAACTTTTGTTACATGTTTTGGTGTTAAGCCTGAGACAGTAAAATTCAGTAATCAAGTGATATTCTAGTAGTTCTAACTATGTGCTACAAGAGAATATTTGACAAAAGAATAAATGACATTTAATTTGGGGAACTTGTACTATAATATTCTAAAAGTCAAATGAAAGAGTATTTGAACACCAAAATTATTAAGATATTTTCTATTTTGTTTATAACTCCTAAAGTTTGTAAAAACATCTACATAACTCAATGTATCATTTATTAAAATCCTTTATTTCACCTGTTAAGAACTTTTGGGTTCCTTGATGACAGTCTGTTGCATCTCCTTTCTATAGTAGTAACCCAGTGACCACTTCATTTCTGATTTCAAATTCTAAATTGTGTAGTTTGGAATTTCTGAAATCTTCTGATTGTTAGCTCTGATCTGCCTTCTCTAATTTTTAATTTATTCTGAACCTATTTTTTCCTTATCATGTAGATTTATTAAATATCTTGTGTTCTTTACAGTATGAGGATTCCTTAAAAAACTAGGAATAAACCTACTATATGATTCAACAATCCCACTACTGGACATGTACCCTAAGGAAACCAGAACTGAAAAAGACACATGTACTCCAGTGTTCATTGCAGCACTGTTTACAATAGTTTGGACATGGAAGTAACCAAGATATCCATCAACAGATGAGTGGGTACAGAAGTTGGTTACATATACACAAGGAAATATTACTCTGCTATAAAAAGGAATGCATTTGAGTCAGTTCTAATGAGGTGGGTGAACCCAGAGCCTATTTTACAGAGTGGGGTAAGTCAGAAAGAGAAAGACAAATATCATATATTAACACATATATATGGAATCTAGAAAGACAGTGCTGACAATCCTACTTACAGGGCTACAAGAGAGGCATAGACATTTCAGACACAGTTGGGGAAGGAGAAGGTGGCATGATCGGGAGAATAGCATTGAAACATATATTACACTATGTAAAATGGATGGCCAGTGGGAGTTCGGTGTATGAAGCAGGGCACCCAAAGCCAGTGCTCTGTGACAACCTAGAGAGGTGGGATGGGGAGGGATTGGGGAGGGGGGTTCAAGAGGGAGGGGACATGTGTATACCTAATGCCGATTCATGGTGATGTATGGCATAAACCATCACAATATTGTGAAGTAATTATCCTGTAATTAAAAAAAAATTTCTATGTTCTCTAAGGGCATCATCTCTTTCTGGTTACACTACTTTTCTACCCAGCCTTTAAACATAATCAGCCTTGTCAACAGGATCAACACCAGCATCCTAGAGACTCCTTGCCCTATCAAAAACTCCTAGGTAACCAGTCTTCTGTGAGAGATCCCTGCTTTCTCCATCTGCAAAGCATTGAACATTGCAAAGTAATATGTATAGGAAACTGAAGAAGTGAAAATGAACTGGGCCAACCAGACAGCTTGACTGGGTCAGAATCATCTTTAGCTAGAACTTTCTCATACTCTTAAACTTGCTTAGTTCAGCTCTTGATACATAGAGGATGATTAATTTTAATTTTCTTTTTTGTCTGTCTGAAAGTGGGTGAATGAATAAATTTGGTCCACAGTAAATTCCTTTCATCTAATTACAGCTAAACACTTCCTTATTCTCAATACTCCCTTTATTAATCTTTGACCACACCCAAGGGAACAGCGAACTCTTGATTCTCTTGAAAGCATCTCTCTTAAAACTAAAAAACTTTAGAGCTTTAGATAAGGCAATAGGAAGTCCACTCATAAGAGGAAAAGAATCAAGGAAGCAGGTAAACTCTGATGTTTGAACAATGAAAAAAACAAACAAATGCTTGAAAGCAGACTGAAAGCAACAAACAATGGATTTTTCATTATTTAATTAAAGAATTAATGTTTATTTCTTTTTAAGAAAAGGATATATGTAATTATTATCGGATTTTTCTTTTTCTAAGGTGGAAAAGTTTTACATATAGAAAAATATATTTGTTTTTAGTGATCTTTTTATTATTTAATTACAATTATTATTAACATTTTATTTAGAAGAGGTTCTGAACCTGTGTAATTAAAGCAATTATAAAGAGTATGCACTGTGTAGATCTCTCTCTGTGAGTAAAAAATCTAGCTAAGTCTATGATTATAAACTCCAGCTACCAGCAATTTAACTTCATTGCTCTTTATCAAATTCAATAACATATTCAAGAGCTGGAAATTTGGCGTTTCAGACCCAAGAGCTGAAAATTTTGGGTGACAATAATTGGTTATAATGTAGACTAAATTTTTTCATTTGTTTAAGCTATTTTCAAGTTTTGGTATAGTTCTTAGGATGAAACTTAGGGAACTTTATTTAGCAGCTTTCTGATCACAAACAAGTTCACACATCCCAAACAAGTTCATTTTCTGATCCTGTGAGCATCACTGTTTTCCATTCTTCCTTTTGTCATTTCTGATTTATTCTCTGCACTCATAGGTACAACATCTTCAGGCCTTTTCTAAACTTTATTTTGAAACTTTGATTTTTTTTTCTAATGCCAAGTCTCCTACTATTGCAAAGTATTTCTATAAGGCTGAAACATTTTCTTTTTTATTTCAGATCGGTGCTCCTTGTCTTTCCATCTTCTGATACTTTGAATTATCACAGTCTTTCATTTATATAGAGAGTACTTGTAAGGTATTTATAGACTGTGATCAAATCCCCTTCAATCTTCTCCTCTCTTGACTGTATAAATGTCTATGATCCTATATTTCATCCAACACACTACTTGTATCATCTTTTGCCCTTCTTTTTTATTATTAATTTTCATTAACCCTCTCAGTTCTAGTATATCTTTTCCATTGGCAGGATAAGTAGACATGCAGTAACTCATTTATTTTTTATCAAAGATTAGGTAGAGTTTAAAGGAGATCAGTCCTGAGTGTTCACTGGAAGGACTGATGTTGAAGCTGAAGCTCTAATACTTTAGCCATCTGATGCAAAAAGCTGATTCATTTGAAAAGACCCTGATGTTGGGAAAGATTGAAGGCAGGAGAAGGGGACAACAGAGGATGAGATGATTGGATGGCATCACTGACTCAATGGACATGAGCCTGGGTAAATTCCGGCAGTTGGTGATGGACAGGGAAGCCTGGCCTGCTGCAGTCAATGGGGTCGCAAAGAGTCGACACGACTGAGTGACTGAACTGAACTAATACTTGAAAACAAGGTATTGTCAATGTGTCAAGTTATATAGACTCATTATATAGACTGTAGTTTGTTGTTGTTCAGTTGCTAAGTTACGTCTGACTCTTTGCAGCCCCATGGACTGCAGCACGTCAGGCCTCCCTGTCCTTCACTATCTTCTGGAGTTTCCCCAAGTTCATATCCATTAAATTGGTGATGCCATCCAACAAGACTGTAGTTACTCTGCAATTATTATATATTCAGTTGTTTCTGGATTATGGTATTTATTGTTATTTCTTCAATTTCTAAATATTACTTCACTGGAAGAGCCTCAGCTCTCTGATTTAGATGGTAATTGGGTTCTAGATTTAGATGGTAATAAAGATATTGCCAAAGAAGGTGATGGCACCCCACTCTGGAACTCTTGCCTGGAAAATCCCATG
The DNA here is from genome assembly GCF_055505025.1 of Bos grunniens. Taxonomy (NCBI): domain Eukaryota; kingdom Metazoa; phylum Chordata; class Mammalia; order Artiodactyla; family Bovidae; genus Bos; species Bos grunniens. The sequence goes on along the minus strand of NC_141168.1, from coordinate 67,440,149 downwards.
GATGGAGGAGCCTGGTAGGCTGCAGTCCATGGGGTCACAAAGAGTCGGACACGACTGAGCGACTTCACTTTCACTTTTCACTTTCATGCATTGGAAAAGGAAATGACAACCCACTCCAGTGTTCTTGCCTGGAGAATCCCAGGGACGGTGGAGCCTAATGGGCTGCCGTCTATGGGGTCGAACAGAGTCGGACACAACTGAAGTGACTTAGCAGCAGTAGCAGCAACTCTCTGAGTCACTAGAAATATCCATGTTGACTCTAGAATGAGTGTTATATTCTTAATAGTTCATTGCTTATAGCTGCAGAAACTTGGTTTTGAACTTGTATTAATTCATTATAAACTTAACAAATTTCAAATGTATTTATTATATCTGGAGTCTCTATCTTGGTACATTTTATAGTAGTTTTTCTAAGTACATGACAATGCTGGTTAGTTCTGTTTTTTCTATGCTAGTGTGGGTGTATATATGTTTAAATATATTTTATGAAAGTAGCTATAAGTGTTTACTATAAATTCATATTCATAAAAACATGTTATAGTGTTCTACTGAATTTGTAAATGCATTTGATAGTAGAGATCTTGAATAGTTCAATAGGAATATTTACTTAGCTCACTGATAAAAATGAACTCAAATACAGTGATTAAAAATTACATAAAGGCCCCTGACTGAAGAATTGTGAAAAAGAATAATAATTAGGGAAGCAGGATATATGTGTGCATGCCTGTGTGTGTATGTGTGTGTGTGTGTGTGTGTGTGTGTGTGTGTGTTGGGGTGGGGAGATTGTATGTGTTTGTAGTTTGTGGGGGGTGATTAGTCCTCAGAAGTCCATAGAGGATTTCCTGAAGGAATTCACCACAAAGAGGTGATTCACTTAAGGGAACCTAATTATATGTATGTATGTAGGTATGAAATATTCATTCATTCATTCAGTTTCTGATGAAGTTTGGGGAATAAATGAACAGATAAAATATAAAGAAAAGAAAGTGAAGTCGCTCAGTCGTGTCCGACTCTTTGCGACCCCATGGACTGTAGCCTATCAGGCTCCTCCGTCCATGGGATTTTTCAGGCAAGAATGCTGGAGTGGATTGCCATTTTCCTCTCCAGGGGATCTTCCCGACACAGAAATCGAGCCCGGGTCTCCCGCATTGCAGGCAGATGCTTTACCGTCTGAGCCATAAGAGTTTAAATCTAAAATATAAAGAGATGGTATTTAACTTGAATTTTTTGTAAAAACCCAGTTCATTTTCTTACCTACTCTGGAGGTAGGAGCAAATATTTTTTTGACATGGCCCTAAAGTTCTCTGTGACAAAATAAATATATAAGCTAAAGTGGAAGACAGCCCAGACCAGTTTCCCAGGAGTCAGTGTCACTTAAGGTTAAAGAATAATGTATAAAGAAAAAAAAAATGCTAGAAATGCTTTCTCAGGAAAACAGACATGCAAAAAGATTTTTTCCCCATATTTGTTTTTCCTGAACCAAAGGAGTCAGCTTTGTAATTACTGCTACAGGCAATTGCAATTCTAAGGCAAAAGGATCCATGCCAACAATTCATTTTCTCTCTCACTGCCCATGTCTTGAAATACCAAATGTGTGCCAAATACCAAATATAAGACTCCCCTCAAGTCTTATATATTATTGTCTGTTTTATCTTAATGTAACTCTCCTCACAGAACCAGTGCACAAACTCCCATTCTTTTCCCTATGGGATTAGAAATTCCCTCAGTGGGCATCATCTGAGAAATTTTCTCAATTGTTAGTTGTAGGGCCTTTTCCTCAGTGTCTCTTCTGAACCTGAATAATATCTTCTTATTCACTATGCTTATGCTTGGATCCAGATATATTTTCCCATTGCTTTGCTGGCTTGCAGGTCTTTTAGCAGCTGCAATTTGGGTTCACAAACTTGGGTACATAATATCAGGGCAAAATACCTACCATCCTTTGCAGTGGGTATATGCCTCCATATATGCATCACATATCACATAGAGTAGGTAAAACACCCAGACTGAGCAGTAGTGCTTAACCTGGCTGGATAGCATCACTGATGCAATGGACATGAACTTGGGTAGACTTCAGGAGATGGTGAGGGACAGGGAGGTCTGGCACCCTGCAGTCCATGGGGTTGCAATGAGTCGGACATGACTGCAACTGAACAACAACAAAACATGAAGTTGGAGAGAAATGGATGATTCTAGAGATACAGGAGATAAAGTTGACAAATCTAGAAGATTTTTTTGGATATAGATATGGAGATAGGAGGAGTCAAGGCTTACTTCCATGTTTCTGGCTTGCGCAACTGAAAGGAGGAGGATGCCATACATTGGGATGGAGGAGGTGGACTATGATGTGAGGGTTACTTTAGACTTGTTCTGCCTAAAGCTTCTGAGATATAAAGAGGTAGAGATATCAGTAGATAGAGGGTTATATTGATCTATAGCTCATAGAAGAAGCCTGGTCTAGAGATATATAAATTGTGTTACAGTAGATGAAAACTGAGGCCAAAGTAACACATCTGGATACCTTTGAAAAGCTTGGGTGAGCAGATCATAGAGTCTAGGATATAGCTTTGATAAATCTCAACATCTAAATTTTGAATGATGAGTCAAAGGAAAAGTCTTGCTTTGCTATAAGTAAAACATTTTGATGTCACAGAACCTGTCACACAGAGTAAAGTAAGTCAGAAAGAGAGAGAAAAAGAAAAATATATATATAAGTGCATATATGTGGGATCTGGAAAAATGGTACAGAATGAACCTATTTCTAGGGCAGGAATGGATACATGGATATAGAGACTGGACATGGGGACACAGCAGGGGAAGAGGAGGGTAGGACGAATTGGGAGATTAGGACTGATGTATGCACACCCCCATGTGTGACAATAGACAGCTAGTGGGATGCTGCTGTACAGCACAGGGAGCTCAGCTTGCTGCTCTTTGATGACCAAGATGTGAGGGATGGGGGTTGGGGGCTGGGAGGGAGGCCAAAGAGGGTGGGGGCATATGTATACATATAGCTGATTCATTTCATTGGACAGCAGGAACGAACACAACATTGTAAAGCAGTTATACTCCAATAAAAAGAAAGAAATTGAGAGGACAAAAACTTAACAAAAGTCATTGATGACTAAGCCAAAGTTAGTTTTCAAAACAGTTTTGGGGGAAATCAGATTGTAGTGTTTTAAGGAAAGTTTGGATAGGAAAGTTAATAGAGAGAGTGAGAGTAGATGAGACATTCAAAATTTTTGACTGTGAAAGAGAGAATAAAGGACAGCAACCAGGGTAAGAAGTGGGGTTGAATTATTTGTTTCAGAATGGACAAAATTAGGCTGTACGGATAGGGGAAATTGTAGATAGAAAGTGAAGTGATAATTGGCTATCATTGCTTTTGTCTTTACACAAACTATTCTTCCCAATTTAGAGTTGTATATACTAAAACAAAATGACATTGAATTTTAGAGGCTTGAGTTCTAGAGTCTGGGAAGCAGGATTACCAATAAATAGTTCACCGAAGAAAAAGAAATTAATCCTGTGGTCCAAATCTGTAAAAGTAAAGAGGAAACCCATACATTTGCTCATGTTTTTCATCTTGAAATGTGAAAAAGTAACTGAAAAATAATTTTAACTCTCTCTTCTTTAGTTCTATAATTCACATACGGATAAAATAGGATTCACTCAGCAGGTTGCAAGCTTGTGCCTCTAAACATATTTAGTTGAGCAAGAAGGCACAAACTGGAACCATATGTGTTTTCTTTTAAGGTAGTCTGCTTCAGTAGTATTGTCAGCACTTCTGAGAGCCTCTTCCACATGCATCTTGCCATACTTTTTATAAATAGTCTGTGTTGAGTCATTTTGATGTCATCTGTTAAACCATCCTTGCAAATATTTATTCATTGTTTTATGGGATTTATGAAAATAATAGCCTCTGTAATAAGATATATTGTAAGAATGTTAAATCACAAACAGATCCAACAAAATATTGTATTTCAAGCATTCAGTACCACTTAGGAATAGCCATTTAAAAGATAAGCCTTATATCAAGGTTTGATGGTCAATAAACATAGGTGAGTTTTCAGACAAAAATGAGATTCCTAAGGTAATTATTCTTTGGGAAAAAAATCTCATGTTTCTTGTCCATAGAATCCAAGTCCTAGGGCTATTATTAATAGTCCCCAGAGCTACTTTTCTTTCTTTGCTTTATAATGACACTTTAAAACAGCATTCATGGATATTCTTGGCAACATTGACCTTGATGTGGCATTTAACATTTGCAAAGCAATCCTTTGACATGTTTCTATTAACATTGAGAAATCTATTTATGTTGGACCACTACACATATATTCGATGTGGCGCATTTTCAGTGGTCTGTGCTTTGGGTTTATAAGATCTATTTAAACTAGAACCTGATGCCACAGAGTCAGAATCACCTACACTGTACCTCTCTTTCCCCACTAAGTCCACCAAGTCCTTCACATGTGCTCTGTGCATGGAACCCATTCAGTAAGTGCTTTTTACATTTACAGCCATATCAATTAGAGAAAAATCATTTAAACAAATGACAAAGTTTCACATACTGTTTTTGTAATTATCTCATTAGCATTCTATAACACTTTTTTTCCATAACACAGAAGAAAGATCACCATACAAATCTATTGAGTTGAAATGTATACTACTCACTTCTACCTCAGAACATATTTCTCAGACTTACTGCCTAGTTTCCAAAGAGATTACAGCTTGATTTTGTACCCATACAGTTTTCCCTTAGTCAGTTGCACTGCAGCCAGATATCCTGGCTAGTTTATTCTCCTTCACATGCTGCTCTGTCAAAACTGTTCACTTACATTTTCTGCAGATCACTACTAGCCACGAACAACATTGCTCTGCAGAAAAACTGTAGTCCATGCTCTCTACACTAGCTGCCATTATGCCCAGCACTTCCTTTCTTTCTCCGGGACTTGTCACTCAAGTGTTTTAGCAAATGCCAACTGTCTCTTAAATCTAGTACTCTATCTCTCCATCAGGAACACTTTACAAGTATACTGTATTCATTTTACTTGGCACTTTCTTCTATCTAGAATACACCACTCATTCATTCACTCCTTCTAGCGTCTCTCACCAAGTACAATGTTCCCTATCTCAGGAATAAAACTGTGTAACGTATTTCTCTTTTTCCCTTGTGACAACATTTTTTTCAGCCATTTCTTTTACTTTTGGAGGCTGTGTCTCCATCTTCTGTCAGGAGCATTTTCAAAAACAATATGTATATAAGGTTTAAAGTGTATATAATTATCTGTTTTTTTTTTTTTTTCTGTATGGAACAGAACAGCTGAAGCTATATGTACTCTAAAACTAGATAGTGAAGAGCTGTCACTAGAATATTGCATTTTTCTATACAAAAATGTATTTCTTCTTTTGTGGAATAACATGGGATATTATACAAATAGTAAAGATATTATCCTGTAATAAAAGCTATAATGTTAGAAAGTGAGTAACATTCATAGCTTTAATCTGTGGCAATGAGTTTTATCAGTAACAGTGTCAGAGAACATAAGCAGTTAAGATTCCTGGAGGCAAAACGTACCCAATTAAGGTGATATATCACATTCCAAAATGACTTGACAAGTACATCTAACTCTCTAAAATGATATCTGTTCTTATATCTGTCATGGCTTAGAAAATTATGAGAATTCAAGATATCATCATCACCATCACCATCATCATCATCAAGGGGATTTATTAAGTATATTTCTATGATGGATCTGCTACTAAAATTTTTTGATGTATAACTCATACCATCAAAGAAGTTTTATTCTGCTGCAGTAATATTATAAACCTATGTTGAATGCCTAGATAGAATAATACTTTGCTGTTTTATTAAGTTAAAAATATTTGTTTAGGATAAATAAGTCACTGATGATTGAGATTAAGGGTCAGAAAACCTCTGTAAAAGCTAGACAGTAAATTTTTTGGCTTTGTGGGTCAGATGGTCTTTGTGGCATCTACTCAATTCTGATGTTCTAACACAAAATTAACCATAGAAATTCATAAATGAATGACCATGACTGTGTTCCTATAAACTTATTTACAGAATTAGGCAGTTGGGCTATAGTATGCTAACCTCTGATTAAATGATGGAAGAAGCTGTCATATCTGTTAAATCTTATTTCTTTATAAAAAGTAAAAATAAAATATATTTTCACATGTGAAGGGATAATGATATGAGGCATCATTATCTGAGCTTTCATTATCAGAGCCATCTCTGGGCATTTAACAGAGAAAAGAAAATTTTTAGAGGCTAAAAATAATGAGAAATGACAAATCCAGGGAGGTAAACCAGTACTAAAACCTGTGACTGCTGTGTAATATTTCCTGATCTCTAACAGCCTACAGCTTTGATTTGAATGACTCATGGGAAGAGGACTGAAAGCAAAGACTAGAATTTCTGTGAGATAGGAAGTCAGACTTTAAATCTCTATGGAAGTCTGTAACTCTGAGAGAAAATCAGTGGTTGATCTTAAAATTTAAAATAACATTCTGGAGATCTATTAGTTGATCAATGCATGGGGTTGGATTCTTAATTTATCCTTAAATCATCAAAAATATATAAGCTCAACATTTAATTAAAAGTGATTTTGTGTTAGTTGTACCCCTAGCCATCTAGAATGAGCAAAAAACTCAGACACATCAAACTTTCTCACACATAAAATTGCAAGGGGATTTTTCAATTTTCACGTAAGACTAGGGGAAAAATCATAAAGTACATACAGAAACTAGCTACCATCAGTTAGATTTAGTAGAAACAATAACAATAAGATCAGACCAACCAAACCTACAGATATTGGAATTATCATATGTAAATGTAAAATCAGCAAATATTTAAATAAATAAAAGACAGAAGAACACATATGACTAAGAGCAAGACATTATTACAGTTATCAAGACATTATTGTAAAAGAAAGCCATGGAAACACAAATATAAAAACTGAAATTAGAAACTGATTGAGACAACTAAACAGCAAATTAGTTAAAAGTGAAGAGAAGATTAGTAAACCAGAACACAGAACTAGAAAAATTGTCTAGAAATCAACACAGAGAAATAAAGAAATGGGAGATACAAGAAGACATGCTAAAAGATATGAAGCATAGACACAAAAGTTCTAAGATGTATGTACTTTGAGTTCCATAGGGGATAGAATGAATTGGAGAAAGTATTAAATGGGGTAATTAGTTCCCATGAATTTACAGTTTTTGAAGCCCAACTAATCATAAGAAAAATAAAAGCTATCCTAATCATGATTTACTATAATGAAAATGAATATTGACTGAAAATAAAGACAAACTTCTAAATGACAACAATTAGACTGATTTCTGACTTTGCAGTAGATAAGCAATGGAAACCAGAAAGCTGTGGAATAACATCTGTAAAATTTTGAGAAATCAAATGTCGAACACAGATTTGTACTGTCTGCAAAACTGTTTAAGACTGTTTTTAGATATTAAAAATTGAGAGAACTTACTACCAACATATTTCCCTGAAGAACTAGAGGATAAACTTCATGAAGAAATAAAAAATCATTAAGAAGAAAAGATGGAGAGTGACAGAGGAATGGTGATCAGAGAAAATAGCAAATACAATGTTAATTCAAACAAAACTTGATAATATAGAATAATACTAACAATTTCTAACTTGTATTAGATATTAGATGCTAGAATTAAAATATTGGGTAAAAACACAAGTTTGGAGATAAAACATTCTAAGGTCTTCATAATGTTTGGAAAGAGAGAATAGATATTCCTTAACTATGGACTTAAAGCTGAATACATAAGCTAACATTTTGGGGATAACTACAAATAATAGAGGTAGAGTATGTATTTTCCAAACTAAGGGAATAGAAATATGTGGGGATTAGAGGAGAACAAACAAACAAGTAAATAATGATTTAAAAAAAAACTATATCAAAGATTTAAAAAATCAGAAAAGGAGGAAAATGATAGAGAAAGAGAGCAGTTAGCCCAACATAATTAGGGTAGAAACTATTTCAAATTTCTTAATTATTATATGTAATTATATTATTAAATAATACTTATAATTGTAGATATTATATTATTATAATAAATATAAATGGACTAGTTTCTGAAATTATAAGGCAAAAGTGTGAGAACAAATAAAAAGATACAACTATATTAATAGTAACTAAAAGAATAATGGGGGTTTCCCTGGTGGCTCAGATGGTGAAGAATCCACCTGCAATTCAGACCTGGGTTCAATCCCTGGGTCGGGAAGACTGCCTGGAGATGGGAATGGTTACCCACTCCAGTATTCTCGCTTGGAGCATTCCATGGACAGAGGAGCCTGGCGGCCTACAGTCCATGGTGTTGCTGAGTAGGACATGGCTGAGTGGCTAACACTTTCACTTCAAAAGAATATCTGATCAACAGATACAAACTAATACCAATCAAAAGAAACATAGTGTCTTATACAGGACAGGAGGCAGGGATAAAGACCACCCTCAAGGAAAAGAAATACAAAAAGGCAAAATGGTTGTCTGAGGAATCCTTACACATAGCTGTGACTAGAAGAGAAGTGAAAAGCAAAGGAGAAAAAGAAAGATATATCCATTTGAATGCAGAGTTGCAAAGCACAGCAAGGAGAAATAAGCAAGCCTTCCTCAGTGATCAATGCGAAGAAATAGAGGAAGACAGTAGAATAAAAAATCTAGACACTCTTCAAAAAAATTAAGAGATACCAAGGGAACATTTCATGGAAAGATGGACACAATAAAGGACAGAAGTGGTATGGACCTAACAGAAGCAGAAGATATTAAGAAGAGGTGGCAAGAATACACAGAACTATATAAAAAAGATCCTCATGACCCACATAATACCATGGTGTGATCAGCCACCTAGAGCCAGACATCCAGGAATGTGAAGTCAAATGTGCCTTAGGAAGCATCACTATGAACAAAGCTAGTGGAGGTGATGGAATTCCAGTTGGGCTATTTCATATCCTAAAAGATGATGCTGTGAAAGTGCTCCACTCAATATGCCATCAAATTTGGAAAACAACAGTGGCCACAGGACTGGAAAAGGTCAGTTTTCATTCCAATCCCAAAGAAAGGCAATGCCAAAGAATGCTCAAATTAGCACACAATTGTACTCATCTCACACACTGGTAAAGTAATGCTCAAAATTCCCCAAGCCAGGCTTCAGCAGTATGTGAACTGTGAAATTCTAGATGTTCAAGCTGGATTTAGAAAAGGCAGAGGAACCGGAGATCAAATTGGTGACATTTGTTGGATCATTAAAAAAGCGAGAGAGTTCCAGAAAAACATCTATTTCTGCTTTATTGACTATGCCAAAGCCTTTGACGGTGTGGATCACAACAAACTGTGGAAAATTCTGAAAGAGATGGGAATACCAGACCACCTGACCTGCCTCTTGAGAAATCTGTATGCAGGTCAGGAAGCAACAGTTAGAACTGGACATGGAACAACAGACTGGATCCTAATAGGGAAAGGAGTACATCAAGTCTATATATTGTCACCCTGCTTATTTAACTTCTATGCAGAGTACATCATGAGAAACGCTGGGCTGGATGAAGCACAAGCAGGAATCAAGATTGCCGGGAGAAATATCAATAACCTCAGATGTGCAGATGACACCACCCAATAGCAGAAAGCGAAAAAGAACAAAAGAGCCTCTTGATGAAAGTGAAAGAGGAGAGTGAAAAAGTTGGCTTAAAGCTCAACATTCAGAAAACGAAGATCATGGCATCTGGTCCCATCACTTCTTGGCAAATAGATGGGGAAACAGTGTCAGACTTTATTTTTTGTGGCTCCAGAATCACTGCAGATGGTGACTGCAGCCATGAAATTAAAAGACACTTGCTCCTTGGAAGGAAAGTTATGAACAACCTAGACAGCATATTAAAAAGCAGAGACATTACTTTACCAAAAATGGTCTGTCTAGTAAAAACTATGGTTTTTCCAGTGGTCATGTATAGATGTGAGAGCTGGACTATAAAGAAAGCTGAGTGCTGAAGACTGATGCATTTGAACTGTGGTGTTGGAGAAGACTCTTGAGAGTCCCTTGGACAGCAAGGAGATCCAACCAGTCCATCCTAATGGAAATCAGTCCTGAATATTCTTTGGAAGGACTGATGCTGAAGCTGAAACTCCAATACTTTGGCCACCTGATGCAAAGAACTGACTCATTTGAAAAGACCCTGATGTTGGGAAAGATTGACCGCAGGAGGAGAATGGGACTACAGCTGAGATGGTTGGATGGCATCACCGACTCAATGGACATGAGTTTGAGTAAACTCCGGGAGTTGGTGATGGACAGGGAGGCCTGGTGTGCTTCAGTCCATGGGGTTGCAAAGAGTGGGACACAACTGAGCGACTGAACTGAACTGACTGCACACTCCTACTTTAAGTGGTTGTGCTAGATTACACTCCTACCTAAGTGGTAGTTTGAGCCCATCATGCCCCTATTTAAAAAAAAAAACAAAAAAAAACAGAAGTACAGTGACATTAAGCAAAACCACACCAAAAAAAAAAAAACCACACCAACTTCGTATTCAAATTCTCTCTTATTCGGGCCCTTCATTGCTGCCTCCATTTTCACCATGACCTTATATGGTCTTTATTTGTAGCTTGACTGTAAGCACCTTGAGATAGGACCTCTGTCTCCTGTAGCCAGCATTCTGTTATTACCTCATAGCACATTTCCTGGGACATTCTAGATGCTCAAATTTTGTTGAATAAATTAATGAAAATATGCAGAGTTATTCCCAGATGCTTCTTCAAGTTCTTTGGCCATTGGTCTGGGTAGGGTGAGGAATGAGGAGACACGGTGTGTAAGTGAATGGAGAATAGGACAAGTGACTTATCTGGTGGTGCTGGACTCCAGCACCCACTTCTCTTTCCACTAGAGCAGCTCAACATTGCCACATGTGTTAGCTTTGTATTGGGGGAATGACATAAGTTTTTAAAGAAAAAGTACAAGGTTTAAATCAGATGGACCATTATTTTCATATAGAACAATATGTGAAGTTTGGCAAGAGACAGACCACTTAAAGTATATGAATAAGGCAAGTGAGATGCTAAGGACAAAGGCTTTTAAGGTGGTACTCATTTTCAAGGGCATGCATTTGATTAACCCAAGTCCCAGCTCTAATGGCCAAACTAGACTTTACCGCTTTCTCCATCCAAGACTGTCCTCCCTGCTAGTTAAACCAAAGGAATGCCTACTTAGAATGTGAGCCTTTCTACACAGTCTGCTGCAGTCAGCCATCAAGAGAGTGTGTTCGTATGGCTGTGTGTGTTTGTGTGTGTGTGTGTGTGTGTGTTTGTGTCTCCCCTCTGAACTCCAATGGCTCTTTGATGCACCTTTCAGACTTCACTCTTTCTAGTAATAGTATAAAAATTCTGCTGACTGCCCATCTTAGCTCATGCATATCTTAACTCACCTGCTTGAAGCAGATTCTCTCAGGGATAGGATCCTATTTGATTCAAATAACCCTCTATATCAAATACAGTAATCTCCACATAGTATCTTTTCGATAAGCAGTTGAGGATTTAATGAATGTTCTTCCTGTTGGAAGGAAATATTTGGTTCTCATATTTTGGCTCTAGAGAGGTAGCTACTTTAGAATGTACATTGAATCTATTTTCAAATCTCCATTAAATCATTCCACATTTTTCCTTAACTATAATGATGTTTATTCATTTTGACTATTATTAACTCAAAGATGCCTTAGGAAGCTGTAATTCTCTTTCTGCTTTAATGGAACGCCAAATGGGGCCCCCTTTAACATCAGGTTCCTGACTCAAGGTCCTGGTGTCTCCTCCTGCTGTTCCCATGGCCTGTTCTACTTGTCTGGTCTCACACAGTCAGCATCCATACTTGTTGTTTTCTTCTTTTTTTCTGGCACCTATAAGCTGTTTGCTGTCCTGTTGAAGTGAGGTTGAGAGATCTATTTTCTCCCCCTCCCCCAAGCTATGTTCTGCCTTGTAAATTAAAACGCTCCTCCCATTGCTCAGTCCTGGGATTTGGTGCTCAGCAGCCCCTGCTGCTTAAGGTAATTAATGGATCCTTAGGGCCTACACCTGTTTCTGTGCTTACTCCAATTCAAGGCAGGCCTTTCATCACCGAATGAACATAACTGCTGGAAGTAAAAGCAGGAAACACTGTAGGAGAAAGCCGCCTCTGAATGCGGCATACGTTAGCACTAGGAAGCCCTCTTCCACTTGCGCTGACCAGCCTACCACTCACTTTTCAGAGGTGTGTGCTGTTTCTCATTCTAGTCTGGATTCCTACCTGCAGAGGTATTCAAAACTTAAAGAAAAAGATTGAGGTATGTCTCCTATGGGTTACTTGTATGTGTCTGTTCCTTCTCTTGCCATAGTTCTCTAACCCTCTCACAGTAACGAGTTTAGAAGCCAAATTTAAAACACACTAATGCCATCTTTATTTTTGTTTACTTTTAGCAACCAGATAAAAAAACAAACAGAAACAAAAAAATTAAGAAATCATAGCTACTTGTCCCAAAGTAAAATGACAGATTTGGCAGAAAGACAAGTGATTCAGTTACATTAGAATTGTTTTCTTTCATGGTAAAAGGTGCATAATCAATATCTAGCTACTCTGACTGTAGACACTGGATATCTTTAGTTGTATGCATGTTAGTGTACTTCAATAAACTTCAAATTGGGTTTGAAAATAACCCTTCAAAGGGTTATTTTCATTTCATATTTTGTGGGTTGATATTAGTAGCAAATCCACTGTGTTTTTGCTTCAGCCCACTATGAAAATTGGATATTGAATCAGCTGGAAAAATGATTTCCTTACTAAGCATTTCAACTTAAACTTAGGTACCAAGTGGATTAAACATAAGATGTTGTAACACTGTTATCAGCCTGACAGGAAACGCATAGAGACACCAGTCCAGGTTTCTTAAACTTCCAGGAGCCTCAGCTAGCAAATTGCCACTTATTAGCTTGTCTCACCTATAAAAGAGCCATGGAAGAGACTCGCAGAGAACGGAAGTGATTTCCTGATGACAACAGGGGGTGTGCTCTCACTAGACTGAAGGACAGATACGCTCCCAGAGCAGTGGAAAGGAATAACACATTGCCTTACTGAGACTCTATATGAGATTTCAGAAGTGCCTAATACCTGCCTGGAGCAAAAGAATTAATATGCTCTATTCCACAGCTCTGCCATCTTCAACTTTGATAAATACTTAAAAATGTATTTTTAAAAAGTCATTAACTTCTAGAATATATGATTCAGCCATCATACTTAGAATGTGTGAAACTGTAGTGTGATTTGTAACAGGATGTATACCACATTTTTAATCAGGGAATTGTTTTTCTTAAAGCCAAAAGACCTGTAGTGAATCAAGGCGTTTGGCTCAGCCAAATGTTCCAGTCATTAAATGATCGAAGAGGAAATCTATAGAATCTTACTATAAACTTACAAAAAGGAAAACTGTGGGTCTCAGCCATAAACTGAAGTAACACAGATGAACTGGACACATATGTTACACAATAGGTGATTCAGAGCAATATAGCCTATGCTGTTTTATGATATGGAAAGCAATCAAATCTTATTTGCAAAAAATTCAGATCAATTGAATTTTAATGAGAAGCAGGTGCTCGAGTGTAGCATCCACAAAGAATTCTGGGAATGTTTAAAATTAGTCCCATATTTGCCAGGAGACAGTTGGGTACATAAACTTTTTTATTTCTTGATTCATGGGTCTGTTCGGACTGTAGATTGCTCTGCCATTCTGAGTTCAGCAATTTGAATAAATTATGCTGAAAATCACTTGGTGGTTCATTTTGTGTGAAATTATATTTTCGCTGGAAAGGTTAATTTTGAAGGGAGCTTGAATGGCTGGAAATTGTGCAGCTGGGGAGTCTGCATGTTCAGAAGGCAGCAGTTATTAAAAGCGATTGCATTTCCTCCCAGATTTCTCCTGAGACCAGAATCAGTGGAGATGTTAAACCTTGCTTGACACCCCAGTTGGATAATTGTGGGTGTGGGAGCTAATCAGCAGAAGATGTCTCCTCAATTTAAATCTTGTCAGTTAGTCAAGATTAGGGCTTCCTGTACCGAGCACCATTAGGTTGGTTGCATATCAATGTGCTTGGGAAGATGTCCACAAAGCCCAAATTTAGCAGTAAGTAAGAAGTTAGTGGACATCAAAGACTGAGAAATTAAGCCACATCATCCCATAGATACAAATAGGAAGCTAAATTGGCAAAGAGAACAGGGAAAAAAAAAAAGATCCATGGCTTTGTATAAAAGCAGTATTATATCTACTCAAGGAAGGAGAATGTTTCCTACTGTTAGAAGTTTGTGTGGCAGGTATGGGAAAGAATATGAAGCCAAAACCACAAATCAGGGTACTTGTTGGCTCTCCCTTGCAATGAAGCGAGAGTAGGCAGAGGAAATGGATATGAATGCTTTGGTTCAACAGCAAAACCAGAATTTTCCTTTTTAAAAAACTAGGCGGCACAACCTCTTCTAAGCTAAGCAGGGTGATTCCAGTTGTGCAGTGCATCTGAAATCTCAGTTAAAGTACCGTCTATTGAATATTTTTTTTTTCCAAAGGGAGAGTCACCTTTTAAAATATCTGTGTGTCTCCATCAGATGAGCAGTGGTTGTTAAAGGATGCAGGCCCTCATCCAGATGTTTAAAAGTAAATATTTTATCTAGGGAAAAGTATGGAATTCATAATTTGATGGCACAAAAGGCCAATAATATGTGGCAGCATGATCTCATTAGAAAAAGGAATTTTAGCCCAGTGTGATCTGAGTGACTAGTTCCAAAATGTGCAGTGAATTTTATAGTCAGTCTGGCTGGCACTTATCCATGCTCCTGCATTCCCCAATGGTAAATATTTGTAACAGATTTCACATTGTAACACAACGGCTTCTTTCACAGAGCAGGTCATGTAATTTTTCAAAAAAAAAAAAAAAAAAAATCGAGGCCAGGGCAAATAAACAAAAAGTCACACCAAGTTCACCCCTCCAAAGATACTCGGGCCAGAATGTGCACACAAACTTCACTTGCTACTCATCAACATCAGCAATTTATGGCCAGATGGTTATAAATTTACATTCTATAAAATTTTAGAGGATGTTATTTTTTCCACTCAGTTTGTTAATTAACTTTCAGTCTTTTTTATTTCCTCAAACATAACAGTTCACTCTTCTTTTATTAATGATGCAGTATCATATTCTTGCCTGTTTCTTCATCAATCTATTTGAACAAACTTCAAACTTTCATGAAGGATATAAAAAAATTAGGATATAAAAAAAATCACTCACAGCCACCAGTACTGGAAAACTTTTTCTGGGCATTATTTTGCACTCCTGAAGTGAACTACAATGAATAGGGAATCATTAAAAAATTCTGACAAAGTAAATTAACATTAAATCTAGCCCTTTGTGCTGTTCTTAGTTGCTCAGTCATGTCCAACTCTTTGACACCACATGGACTGTAGCCCACCAGGCTCCTCTGTCCATGGGAATTCTCCAGACAAAAATACTAGAGTGGGTTGCCATGCCCTCCTCCAGGGCATCTTCCCAACCCAGGAATAGAAACCAGGACTTTTGCATCATAGTCAGATTCTTTACTGTCTGAGCCACCAGCGAAGCCCAGCCATCAGGGAACTTTTACACCATTATTTTAAAATCCCTGTCCCACTTAACATTGCCTTCTCCGATATATATATATATATATTATATATATATATAATATATATTTTTTCATATTAACAAAACTAACCGGAGAAAGCTAAAAATTTTCTTTAAAAAAATACTCTAAAATCTAAAATCCTAATATTAAAAGTTGTATTTTTTTTTCTGTAGCACTAAAACTGCTTTGTAAAATATCAAGTAAAGACAAGAAATGAAAAAAAAAAAAAAGACAAGAAATGAAGAAATGAAGAAAGGAAGGAACTCTTAGAGCTGACAGTTGTAGAAATTCCATCAGTTTTTGGTGTATGTTTGAAACTGGGCCATTGTGAACTGATTTTTAAATATATCTTTGTTTTATAGAATACTAATACTTGTTTTTTGTTATACAAATGAAACAACAAAATAACTTTTGATATAAAATAGATAAAATATTATGTGGCAAGTATAATATCTTAATATTATTTCCAAATTTCCTTTATTGTAAACTCAAAGTGTATTGTTATTTGGGAGAGCAGACATGTTTAAGCAGACTTCTTTGAGACTATTTTTCATCAGTGTCTAATGGCAAACTCTTTGTAATGTTGACATTTACTGCATTTCATAGAAATTTACTGGAAAACATTTTACAGATGCTGTGTGCACAGAGCAATTGATTAAATATTTGAAATCATACAGAGGAATATATTGCTGGGGTCACAAGATCCTAAAGGGCACCTTTGTGTGTATTTCTCTGAGCTCACACTCTTACAGGTATATCAGAAGGAGAGTGGTTCAAGTAAACATTGCTCTGGGTATGGATTTATGCCAGTATGGATCTACTCTGAATGTTAGGGAAAACTGAATTTGCTTATTTTCAAAAGGTTAGGCAGCCACAGTTGTGGCCATGTGAGTATGAAACTGAGCAGGGGTTGTGCTTTTTAACTTTTTGTTTCACCCAGTTACTTCTTTGTGCTTTTTCCTGCTTATACGTTTTAATGGCTTTCAAACATCTGAAATCAGGCATAAATGTAGAGTGGAAAGAATCCTCTAAAATAAGACTTGTTTCCTCAATATTTTTTTTCCCTTCCATTAAGTGATTAACTATAGAAATCTCTCAGTCTGGGTCACTCAGATCGACTCCCTCTTCTTCCAAGGGCAGATATCAATTTTGTTCTTTGTGAAATTTGGGGCCTGAAATTCTGGGTAATTGCCTCCTCTCACAGGATCTCTTTGACCGTGTAGACACAGACAGCTCTTTCTTTTAGAGTCTGTCACAATTGAAACCCAAATCCAAATAATTGCATTCTTTTTCTTTTCAGAAAGAGGGAAGGAGACAGAAGAGCACCAAAGTGTAGTACAGATTAAGGCAGGTCATTAGGGAGAAGAGATAGGATATAAAAAACCTGACGTGTCTGGTGAGCTCCTGGCCACCTAACTTATTAACGTCGCGCCCATTGTGAGGTGCCGCAGTCCCATGCAGTCAGAAGATGGCTCCAGCGCGTTAATTTTGCTCCTGTGTCTAGCATGAGATTCAGGGGATACGATGCACCTTGGTGCTATTATTCCTTTCTGATTTTCCTGTCGTCTCATTTGACTCAAAACAACAAACTGAAGCCTGTATGAAGTTTTAAAGGGTCTGTTAATAGTGATGGTAAGATTTGAATTTGCCTGCTGCCTCTTCTGAACAGGCCATTCTCATATTTTGCATGCTTTTGCACAGAGGAAAGGTGCCACGATTGTACGTCATTGCTGAAAATACTGCCTATAGAAGGCAGCACTTCCCAGTGACACTGTATCCTCGGCAAATCAGTGTTCGCTGAAACTATACTCTCATCTGAGAAATATTGTTTTCTTGAGGAACTGGGGCTTGTGAAAATATTAGTGTGCAAACAATGGCACAATACTATTAAGATAGGATAGCGTAGTTGGAAATCACTGTAGCTTTCTAAATTCGTGGCCT